>NC_091637.1:53222703-55622703 GCF_027580195.1 Bos mutus
AAGAATAAGACAAACTTAACACTTCATTTATTCCTAAATATTTGAATGCCTACTCTATTTCAAATACTATTAATGGGTATAAAACACAATTCTTGTCTGCTGTAATAGATCTCAGTCAAGTGGGGAGATACAACACTGTATATTTATATAATTATTTCTCATTGAAATTAAAATATTTCTATAGCAGAAAAACATAGATTGCTAATCTAGTTTTGGGTGTGTGTGTGTGTGATGATGATTTCTCTTCCCCTTATCTCTGATTTAGCAGGGATTATAAGAAGGATTAAGAGGTGGAGGTGATACTGAATGAGTCCACACTGGCCTGTTCATAACTTTTGGGGATACATATATATTTGTGTCTGTCACTGTGTTTGAAAAAAAAATTATAAAGAAGATGAAATAGATTTCCCTTAAAAAAGGAAATAATTCAAAGAATATTGGATAACAGAATGGAAGGAAAGTCTCAAGATCTTGTTCTTAATCACTTATTGAAACTGTATGTGTTTTCTAAGGCAAAAATGAAAGTACCATGGACTGAATGTCTTTAGCAACAGAAATTTATTCTCTCGTGGTTCTGCGGGGGCTAGAAGTTCAAGATCAAGGTTGCAGCAGGGTATGAAGGAGAACGTGCTCCACGTCTCTACTCTAGCTTCTGGTGGCTTGCTGGCAATCACTGATGATGTTTTGGCTTCTGCTGCACCACCCCAGTCTCTGCCTTCATCTTCACATGCCTGTTAGTGTGCATGTCTGTGTCTAAATTTCTCCTTTTTAATAAAAACACTAATGACAGTGGAGTAGGGGGTCTACTCTACTTCCATATGACGTCATTTTAACTAGTTACA
This sequence comes from Bos mutus, assembly GCF_027580195.1. Classification (NCBI taxonomy): domain Eukaryota; kingdom Metazoa; phylum Chordata; class Mammalia; order Artiodactyla; family Bovidae; genus Bos; species Bos mutus. Next base: position 53,223,546 of record NC_091637.1, read on the forward strand.
TCTGCAATGACCCTTTTTCTGAATTAGGTCATATTCCTAGGTATATTCTGTTTTTTCTTCTGTTACTTTATTCCCATGCCCTGGGCTCTGTCCCCCTGGGATTCTCCATTCTTGATAAAATCTGGGTCATTTTGATTGCAGGCCCTTGTAACCAAGCGAGACGCTATGGGCGAGCAGGACACTCTTGGGTCTTCCCAGCAGAGACCCCTTGCCCATGTTCTCTGCTGTAGCTCCTCTCTGCAGTACCTAGACAACAGAATCTGATGCACATTTCCTGAGTTAACAAATGTTAAAACCTCAACCAAATATAACAAAGTATCTACTTGATGACCAAAAACACAGTAGCCCCCAGACCTACTGGAGCCTAAGGACTGATAACATTAACCCCTGTGACACCACCCTGTTACCTCACCATCAACCAATCAGAGCACTGTGCACGAGCTAATCACATACCCTGGGACTCCCCTTCCTCAGCTTGCCTTTAAAAATGCTTTGCTGAAACTCATCAGTGAGTTCTGACTTTTTGAGGGCTAGCTGCCCTGGCCTCCTGTTCTGGTGCCTGACAATAAACACTGCACTTTCCTTCACCACAACCTGGTGTCAGAAGGTTGGCTTTATTGTGTGTGGGTAAGTAGACCTAAGTTTGGTTCAGTAACACTTTCACCAGTATCTCAGGCCTAGAGAGTCACAAAGTATTTTTTAAAATAGATTATTCTTCATCAGCTTGTTGTTCCAGTCCTCTCTGGGTGTATATGTAGGATACAGGGCAAATTTAATCAGAGTTCTATTATTCAAAGTCTTTTTATTCCTTCCTTATCAACAGGGATCACAAAATCAAATTTAAACTAGTGCAGTCAATGGAAATAGTTGCTATAGAAAGTGATAAACCTATAGAAAACTGAAATACATCTGCCCCATCTTAAGTAGACAGCAGCAAATTGTTGCCACACAGGAACATGAGCTCAGTGTTGTCAGATCTTTTAAAAGAAGGGTAGGAATAAAAGTTTTTCTGTAGGTTTCTTGGCATATAAATCAGCTGTTTTTAAAACACTGTATGGGCCAAAATTATGAGGGCCAAACAAAGCGTGTCAACAGGCCAGATCCAGACTGTGGGCTCCCAGATTGCAAGCTCTCTTCTGAATAATACACAGGGATTCCTGGCCAATTCCTCTTTTCGCACAGGCCAACTGTGAATTCAGGTTTTTACTATTCAACCCAGAATAACAGCTCAAGTCCTGGCTAATCCATTAAATTCATAAACCCAAAAAAGTATAGCCATACCAATAAATAAAATTTCATTCAATTTTGCGACACCCGCCTTAGTTGACAACATACCCTCTAGACCAACTTTATCGATATTTTCAGATTTTTGACTCATCAGATTGGCAAATTTTTCAAGTTTGTCTCTGTGTAATCTTTTATTCCCTCCTCTGACTTTTACACATCAATGTCCTGGCAATGTGAAGTTTGGATTTTGGCTGTTGATAAGCAACAGAACAGCATGGGCATAAAGGGAATTGTTAGCTTCCCCCACTTAGCAGAGGAGGATTTTTTTCCATCAAATAACATGCCATTAGGAAGTTTCAGATGACTTCTAATTTTTGATACACTCCATATCCAGATCCCCTAAGAAGATATATATATTGCACAGTCAAATCTCTATCAGTTATTGATTAGTTCCCTAACTTTCACACAAGAGTTATTAAAGCTAGAAGTCTGGACTACCATTTTGATAAGCCTGAGAAAGGAAAAGCCTGGGGTTATGGATCCATAAGTGGTTTATTTGTTTGCTTATATTTCAGTTATTCCTTTAACTGCTCTAGGTATTAGACATATAGCAGTAAATAAATAATCAAAAATCACTGCTCGTATGGAATGTGGCATGGACAGATAGGAATTCACCAAACATTCAGGCTCTTCATTGCCATTGGAGCATAGCTGCCCAATCAGGGGCTACATTCCCCACAAGCTATCATCTAGATGTGGTTATCTTACTGGGTATCTTCATTGAAATTGGAATGTAAGTAAAGCCATTCATTTCTGTGCTATGACCTTTAAGAAACAGGAATGGTCTCCAGTATGGCCTTAGATAATGACATTAGAAATGACAGGGCTTTTGAGAACTTGGGTCTCTGAATGAATAACTGCAGCAAAGTGCCCTCTTGAATCACTGACCATAAAAATAACTGAACACCTATATGAGCCAAAACTAAACTGTTTTATGTTAGCCTACTGAAATCTGGGGGCTTGTTTGTTGCAACAGCTATTGTTACTCTAGCTAATACATAGGGCTTATGCTTAATTGGGAAAGGCTGATGAAAACAAAATAAAGCATCTCTTCTATAATGAAAAGATTAAAGTAGTAAGACAAAAATATCTTGTGAAAGACCATCACAGGCTGAAGCACTGCCAAGCAGAAAAGTCTAAATTTCAAGCAAGCCAACATGTTTAAGGAAGAGCTGAAGACCTACAGGGCTATGAAAGAAGTAGAAGTTAGAGATGATGAAATAGAGGTAATTTTAAATGAGAACGAATAATGTAGGGTCCTGTGGATTACTATGAGCACTGGGACTCCATTCCCAGAATGGAATGGGAAACTTGGGAAGATTTTGAGCATGACCCACCTTGAGTTTCACTGCATTTTCTCTGGCTATTTTATAGGTTAAAGGTAGATGAAGGGAAACAAGAGATTCTGGGTGAGTGACAATTATGATTTTGATCAGGATAGAATATATAAGATATAGATATATATAAGATGGAGATATAAGGTTTTGTGTCCTAGGTATATATTAAAGGTAGAGCCTAAGATATCAAGTGTGTGTAGGGAAAAGAGACATTAAAGATGATACCAAGGTTTTGTCCTGTGAAACTAGAACAGTGAATTTGCCATTTACTGCATTAGAGAACTCTGAGAACTCAGTTCTGGACATGTTCAGTTTATGATGCATGTCACATATTTGAGTTGAGGGGACAAGTAGTCAGGTGGTTATGTGAGACTGGAGGTCAGAGAAGAGATTTGTGCTGAAAGTATTCATTTGGGAGTTGGCAGCTTATATTTAAAGTACTGAATCTTGATGAGAATCCCAAAGAAGGGAGTTTAAATAGAGAAGAGAAGACAAGAAGAAGCAAGCCTTGAGCAGTCCCATATTGGAGGTCAAGGAGATGAGAAGGACTCAGCAAGAAGCAATGAAAAGGAAAAGACAAAGAACTGGTGGAAAACCAGACAGCATCATGGAAGCCAAAAGGTGAAAATGGCTAAAGGAAAGGAATTATCAACTGTGGCCAATGTTGCTGAAATTTCACAAACTGAGAAGTGACCACTAGATTTAATAATGTGTGCTGGTAACCTTGACACAATTAACTTACTATGGGAAAAGGAGAGAAAGAAGTTAGAAATAGGAGTATACGACACTCTTTCCAAAAGTGTTACTCGGAAAGGAAGACAGAAGTGAGTAATAGTTGGAGGCAGAAATGAGCAAAGTGGTTTTAGATAGAAAGATAATAGTATGTTTATATGAAGAGGAGAATGACTATTTTCCTTAGCAGAGAGGAAAATAGGTTTTGATGTTTTTATATATTTATAATAAAATTAACATGTATATTGTATAAACTTTGTATAACACACATTTAAATATTACATTTAAAATTGAAAATATACTCCCATGCAACATATTTAATTGCTAGTAAGAAGAGTTCAGCTGAGAGGAATATATTAAAGATAAAGGAGAGAAGAGAATACTTAATAGCTTAGTTCCTGAAAGGGCAAAAGAGTATCCAATCCACACTATGGAAACAAATATAAACCTGTCATGTTAACAGGAGAGAAGGAGGAGAGAACAGGTGACAATAAATTAGTAGAAGAGAGGAAGGGGAAAATGAAGAAGGCAATATCTCTTGGTTTCTATTTCTTCTGTCTTCAGAGAAATATAAAAATCATCAACTGAGAGTGATGTGGGAAGGAAAGAGTGAGAGATTTTTAAAAAGTACAGAATGTGTGCGATTTTATTTGGGTAAATAGAAAAGTGAAATAACTCATCAAAGTCAGCCAAAGAAGGAGGAATCGCAAGAAAGAGAGAGAGACAGAAGTCATTCTTTTATAGCCTTACATCAGAAACGACATCTGGCATTTTTGTCACATTCTGTTTATTAGAAGCAAGTTCTAGGACAGCCTACACACAAATAAGAGGAATTACACAAGAATGTGAATGCCAGAAATCAGGATTCAATCACTGGGAACCATTTAGAACCAGCCTATCCCATATGGAATCAGAAAGGCAGAAAAAGACATGAAGTTGTGATACCATCTGAAAGAGAAATGCAGACCTGAAAAATACTGGTGTGAAGGAATGATGCTGAAGCTGAAACTCCAGTACTTTGGCCACCTCATGCGAAGAGTTGACTCACTGGAAAAGACTCTGATGCTGGGAGGGATTGGGGGCAGGAGGAGAAGGGGACGACAGAGCATGAGATGGCTGGATGGCATCACTGACTCAATGGACGTGAGTGTGAGTGAACTCCGGGAGTTGGTGATGGACAGGGAGGCCTGGCATGCTGCGATTCATGGGGTCGCAAAGAGTCAGACATGACTGAGTGACTGAACTGAACTGAACTGAACCCAAATTTAGCTAATCACCTTCTAAGGAAAAAATTTTTGCATGGTATACAAAGATAGTCGAAAGAGAAAATATACTGCTCAGGTTTCATCATTTTTGCACAGGCATGTTGTAGCATTGATATTTCCATTTTTGCTCAATATTTATTAAGCACTAATTACCTGTATAGTGAAAATATACTTATTATTTCAGAGATAACAATTTTCTTCTTCATCCCTTTCAATACCAGTTCCCATTCTCTTATCCAAACCTACATGCTATGCTATGCTGTGCTAAGTTGCTTCAGTCGTGTCCGACTCTGTGTGCCCCCATAGATGGCAGCCACCAGGCTCCCCCTGTCCCTGGGATTCTCCAGGCAAGAACACTGGAGTGGCTTGCCATTTCCTTCTCCAGTGCATGAAAGTGAAAAGTGAAAGTGAAGTCGCTCAGTCGTGTCCGACTCTTAGTGACCCCATGGACTGCAGCCTCTAGGCTCCTCCATCCATGGGATTTTCCAGGCAAGAGTACTGGAGTGGGGTGCCATTGCCTTCATGCACTTCTCCAAAAACAAAAACTGACTTGATCTGAAACTTTTTAGATGAGCTCTAGTTCAGCCAAACTAGGGTAATGCCAATGCTAGAGTTGGTCTATTCATATTTTAATCAAAAGGCAAGTGAGCTTAAATGATTTGGAATGCCACGACATCAGAACACTAGAGTCTGCTAAATTCTTGAGGGTTGGCTTTGGGCAGATTATTTAACCTCACTGAGCCTCAGTTTTCTGGTATGCAAAACAGAAAGATAAAAATCATAATAACATTAATTCCAATTTCAACAGATAGATGAAGATTAATGATGTATGTTTCAGCAATTTGTAAACCATAATATACTGTACATTTTTAGAAAGTTTTAAAGTATTTTATCCAAAGAAATCAAAAAGTGATAAGCTTCTAAAATTATACAAGATTTTTTAATATTCCACTTATCTCTACATAGAAAAATGAGAACATACTGACCCAGTTTTCCTCACTTTGCAATATTCTTAAATGTTACATAAATTCTTTATCTGTAATTCATAGTTTATGCCATGAAGTGCCCACAAACACACAGCAATTGGAAATTCTGAAAATTCTTAGAAGATACATTTGCTTACTAAACCACAGTAAAATCAAGCACCATAAAAGAGTTAACATAGGAATGAAAGCAAAGGAGAATATGATATGTGTTGGAAGAAAGAACTATATTAAAATGAGCTCATTTTTATCAGAAGAAAATGGTTCTTATTTTAAAATAGATGTGTGTCCTTTTACAATTACAGAAGCTGAAATATAACTGTAATCTACAACCATAAGGTAAGATTTCCATCTTTATATGACATGAAAAATGTGCCAAGCTAAGACTTTCCCATAAACAAAATTGCTTTCTTCAACTTACACTTTAATGCAAGATATCAATCATAGGGTGGATTTTATTGCTCAGAATTTAGCTTTGTTTTTTGACAGATTGCTTGCAGTCAGCTTAAAGTACAATTGTATATCATCCCTATTATATACACATCTGAACTGGTGGACCCTTTTTTTTTTTATTTTAAAAAGAGTATTATAAATGGGAAGAAATGTCTGGTGAAGCAGAATTAGTTTGACATTGACCATTTTAACTGAATAGTGTGTTTTTGATAACATATCATTATATATCTACAGTAGGTCTGGGGCTACAGGCATCATATAAGACATCAGGGGACATCAATGTCTCTATTCTACAAAGGATCTCTCTGTTTTGACATCTTTTTCCCCCTTTTTTACACACCTCCATTTATTAAATCATTCTCATTTTGAATAAAGAGACAGTGTTGATATCAATACAATGCACTGCCTAGACAATATAGTTATAGGATACATATTTATATACAGCAGCGAGACCACCAAAAGTATATATATATATATTTTGTAAAAAAAAAAATCAATCTACTGTGGTCTATATGGAGAAATGAATGTAGTAAAAACTACAATGATGTAATTTGTGGTCAAGAGCTCTTACATGCTACAAGTAGCTCTAGTTTAAAGGAGGCTACAATGATCTGTTTCATTCACAGCCACCATGAATTTAGTATTCCTTTGGCACACAAATAAAGAACAGCAAAATATATTAAAATGAAGATGTAGAGCCTTGAAATGAAGAGTTCACAGCTAAAGTTGCCATAAGATTTGTAGTCCATTTCTAGGTAGGAAAAGTGTAAAGAATTTCTAGTACTATCCTTTAAAGGCCAAATGGAGATTGATACTTGCTGAAGTTGTGGCAGATATGCAGTCCTACTGGATTCCAGCTTCCCATGAATAAGCAGAATATTTTTTAAAAATCTTTTAACTTATCTGTGATGAAAAATGCATGCTGGTTTAAACTGCCTTAGAACTTTAAATGAGCCACTGCAGCACATTCAGCAGCATAGCCCAGTAGTCATAAAACCACCAAAAGCTACAAAAAATACAAGTTTAAAAAAAAACTTTAACTGAGCCACTTATGAGGCTTTCCTTCTCCTCAACAAAGTGCTTAATTTCCAGGGATGCTTTAGCTGTCACAATGATGGTGTGATTTTTGTTACTGAAAAGACAGGATAAAAGCCTGATCCTAAAGCAATCAAATTTAACTTGGGATAAGTGACTAAGAACCACCTTCAAATGCTTAGAAGTGGAGATACTTTCAGTTAACTCATCTCTATGTAATCCCTACTTAAACGTACTTATATAGATGAGTCTCATTTCCATGATTTGACTTTAATATTCTTTTAACAACCCCAAAATGAAATAAAAGAGCTGCTAAACACACTTCATTATTGTTTTGAGAAGCCTGGTCTAAACCCTTGCATTGTGAGGCATCATGGCTTTGGTGCCTGCGTGATAAAGCGTTCAACTCTTCTTAAGGCCAAACTCTCAACTGTAACTTTCAGTTATGTAGAAATTTGGCTTTAAAGGATAGGTTCAAATTTCTAAAAGTTATCTTTCTTCCCCCTCTTCCAACTAAAAGTCAAGAAATTATCTATTTAATTTAATAAGAAATACATTCTAATTTCACACTCCTTTAAAATCCTGCTCTTTGTGAGAAATTAGTAATAATATAATATTATATGACCCATTATTAGGATAGTGGCCACAGGATAATGTTTCCACAATAAGCTTATATCCTTAGGTTTCTCCTTGGAAAAATATTTACATTATTAACTCTTCTTAGTAACATGTCATTGTATTCAATCAACCAGAGCACTGTTACTATAGTCATTCACTAATGTTTGAAATTATTACACAGGCCCATGATGGTTGCCTGGGTAAGATATGATATAGAGATTATTAAAGTTAGAATCAGTATCTGTCACATATGACGTGCTCAGGAAGTACAAAGATTGACTCTACTTTTGGCTTTACTGGTAGATGGTAAAGAATGGTAAAGAAATCAGATGGTAAAGAATCCACCTGTAATGCAGGAGACTGGGTTCAATTCTTGGGTCAGGAAGATCCCCTGGAGAAGGGAAGAAGGAAATGGCTACCCACTCCAATATTCTTGCATGGAAAATTTAATAGACAGAAGAGCCTAGCAGACTACAGTCTGTGAGGTCACAAAGAGACATGACTGAACAACTAACACTTTCACTTTGCTAACTATAGTGAATAGTTTAACATATATCTCAGTACCAAATAAATTCACTTCCTCTGTATAGTTTTTTGGAAGATTTTAAGTATTAGTAGCACATTTACTAATATTTCCAACACAGTTCTGAGACTTTTACACATATTATTTTGGCAGATGCATAAAGGACCTACATAATGCCCAGCATTTAGAAGGAACTCAACAGTAATTAAAAACCAGAGACAGCACTTTGCCGACAAAGGTCCATAGAGTCAAAGCTATGCTTTTTCTAGTAGCAGTGTATGGATGTGACAGTTGAACCATAAAAAAGGCTGCATGCAGAAGAATAGATGATTTTGAACTGTGTTGCTAGAGAAGACTCTTGAGAGTCCCTTGGGCAGCAAGGAGATCAAACCAGTCAATCCTAAAGGAAATCAACCCTGAATATGCATCGGAAGGACTAATGCTGAAGCTCCAGTACTTTGGCCACCTGATGCAAAGAGTCAACTCATTGGAAAAGACTCTGATTCTGGCAAAGATTGAGGGCAGGAGGAGAAGGGGACAACAGAGGATGAGATGGCTAGATGGCATCACCGACTCGATGGATGTGAGTTTGAATGAACTCCGGGAATTGGTGATGGGCAGGGAGGCCTGGTGTGCTGCGATTCATGGGGTCGCAGAGAGTTGGACACGACTGAGCGACTGAACTGAACTGAACTGAACAGCTCCTGTCAGGTGACACTCTTAACTTTTTGTGTGTTCTGATAACTCCTCTTTTCCCTGCTTCTTTTTTTTCCCCCTTCTTCTGCTGCTGGCCTATAGAATTAGTCTCTTCCTAGCTGGTTTCCTAAATCATGCCCTTACCTTTTAAATAATCCTTGTTTTAAACTCTTTTCAAAGCTTCTTTGAATGTACCATGTGATTCCTATACTGAACCCTGATTGATTCTTTAGCCCATTTTCCATTCTTTTTGTTTCATTGATTTGTAGAAATTATTTTCATACTCTGGTTATCAACATTTATCACTTGTATGCATTACAAAGTTTAATCTACAGCTTGCTTTAAACAGAATTCATAGTATTTATTGTGTTACAGATTTATATAAAAACAATTTTAAGGCTGTGAAATATGTTAAATATTTCCACTTCTGTCCTTTTAGAAATTCTTCTCTACCCAGATTTTATTTTTTTTAATGTTTCTATAATTGTTTTTAGAGTTACAAATTTGCTTTTCCATGTAAAAATAGAATATAAATTAAATACTTCAGTTTGTTTTCCCATCTGGTTAGCTAATTGTTTTAGAACCATTTATCTGGTTCCATGAGCACCAGCTAAACCTTGCCTTTCTGGTAGGTATTAATTTTTTTGCCTTAATCAAGCTTAACTTTTTTCTATTGATTTCAATAAAAACAGTGTTGGCACATATTGAGCATATGATATGCAGTAAAATGAGGTGAAAGTGAAACAAAGAAAGTCCCAATAAATCAGTAAAAATAATTATAAATAAATAACCAGTTAATTAAAGGCTTAGGAGTCTTCATGAGATCAAAGATTCAATTAAGCAGGGGGTGGGGAATAGTAGTGAAAGGCAAAGGAAACATTATGTTTCCAAAAATCTTTGAAAAGTAGAAGTTCTGAAAGATAACAAAATCCAGTGTGTGTTCGTGAGACTGGGTTTTTGAAGTTTCATGAAAGTGAAGGTTAATGGAGTTGAAGAGGGCAGGAATGTTAAGGCAAAGATATTGACAAATATGTCCACCTGATGTTGACTTCATTCAGGAAAATATCAGAAACAGCCAGCTATTTATCCTACTATTTAAGAATGCTCATGAACTCTATCGAACCCATGCTAATGTTCTACTTAATAAGGATAAAAATATGTACATTTTTAATAATAAATAAGTTCATTAAAATCCACTAATATCTTCAATTTTGTTTCAGATTTTAAAAGAAGAGAATTGGTACTACTCCCCCAAAATTTAGAATATCTAGGAAAGATGAGTAAAGAAGAAATGAAATAGCATTTATCCAAATCAAAATTATAATGAGGTACCACCTCACACCAGTCAAAATGACCATCATTAAAAACACTACAAATAATAAATGATGGAGAGGGTATGTAGAAAATTCTACACTGTTGGTGGGAATGTACATTGGGAAGCCACTATGGAGAAGAGTATGGAGGTCCCTCAAAAGACTGAAATTAGAGTTCCACATGATCCTGAAATCCAACTACTGGGCATTTAACTGACAAAACTATGATTCAAAAAGATACATGCACCCCTATGCTCACGGCAGTACTATTCACAATAGCCAAGACATGGAAGCAACCGAAATGTGCACTGACAGGGGAATGGATAAAGCAGCTGTGGCGCATATGTACAATCAAATATTACTCGGCCATAAAAAGAAATAAAATAATGCCATTTGCAGTAACATGGATGGGCGCAGAGATTATCACACTACATGAAGTAGTCACAAGGAGAAAGACAAATACCATATGCTAACACTTATATGTGGAATCAAAATTATGACACAAGTGGATACATCTATGGAACAGAAATAGACTGACAGACGTAACAGACAGACAGACTTGTAGTTGCCAAAGGGGAGGAGGAGTAGGAAAGGAATGGATTGGTAGTTTGGGTTAGCAGATGTAAGCTATTGTATATAGAATGTGTAAACACCTACTGTGGATACAAGGAACTATATTCAATATCCTGTATGAAGCCATAATGAAAAAGAATATGAAAGTATATATATATACATATATATGTATAACTAACTGAATCACTTTGCTGTATAGCAGAAACTAATAAAACAGTGTAAATCAACTATACTTCAGTAAATTTTTTTAAAATAAGTAATAATAAATAGCATTTATTGAGTACCTAATCTGCTTTATTTACTTGTGATTACAATCCCAGGGACGGCAGAGCCTGGAGGGCTGCCGTCCATAGGGTCGCACAGAGTCAGACACGACTGAAGTGACTCAGCAGCAGCAGCAGCAGCACCCTGGAGTAGGAAATGGCAATCCACTCCAGTATTCCTGCCTGGAAAATTCCATAGACAGAAGAGCCAGGCTGACTGCAGTCCATGGGGTCGCGAAGAGTTGGAAGCAACTGAGCGTGCATGCATATTGCATGCACTGATTAGTTTATTCAGTATTGTAGCATGTAGGACAAGGAAATCAAACCTAAAACTGATGAACCATTATAATGAACAAAGATCTACTGGATAGCACATGGAACTCTGCTGAATGTTATAAGGCAGCCTGGATGGGAGAGGAGTTTGGGAGAAAATGGATATGTGTATCAATATATGTATGGCCGAGTCCCTTCAGTGTTCATCTGAAACTGTCACAACATTGTTAATCGGCTGTACCCCATTATAAAATAAAATGTTTTAAGAAAAATAAAACTGATAAACCATTAAAACATATCTCTTTAATATATCCTTTTTAAATACCTACTTTCATCTCCCACAAAAAGAAGTATAACTTAAAAATTTTCACAAGGTGATAAAGAAAACATCAGTTATTTAAACTTATTTTCATACCATCTTACAAACTTATTTTACTCAGTAGCACATCAGAACAAATTATAGCATTACCAAACATATTTACAGTAACTTTTTTTTCACATTAGACTTCTACTGAACTATTCTCTAGTTAATTAAAAATCTCATCAGGAGATAACCTTTACTTTGACACAATGTCTTTCAAAATATATTCATTTGTTATATATTCTAGTATTACACAAGAAAAGCTTAGAATAGAAATAAAAGGGTTGAAGTAATTAGTCCACAGTGACTAATTACACATTTATCCAAAGTAAGATTTCAATTCTCTTCATTCCATTGGCTTAATGCCATATTTTGTTTATTTAGTCAGAACTCTCTCTTCTGTGAAGGTTATGAAGAATTTAAAAGTCTCACATTTATATACATACATTTATTTTGATAATACTTGGCAATGACAGTAACCATCCAGAGTCTACATAATTTAGATAGAGGTTTTTTTTTAACACTTTATGCTAAAATTCTAAAATATGTTTTAAGAGGATTATGACCTAAATTATGTCAGCTATTTGTTCTCTTAAAGAGGTATTTGGTAAATTTAAATAGACAAATTTGGAACACTTTTCTATGAGCTGGCCTAACTTAAAAGGCATAAAAACATCTCCCCAAAATATGACTGAATTCTTTTTGGCTTGATTTTAAATAACTATAGCATAGATGATGAAACTGTTTACTAATTATACAAATAATAATTGACTAAAAACTAGAAAGACTTTTTACATAAAGACTGTTGTTCTGCTATTAGTTATTTAATGTCACAGCAATTGATACCATTTGGTTAATACCCTTATTATTCCACTTAAGCATTTAAGGGTTTCCCAAGTGACTTTCTCCCTATATATTTATGTTTCAGGAAGCATTTCCCCTAAATATATTAAATGGTTGGATTCCAAATTAATCAGTTTCTACTTATAAATTTTTATTTCACTGTATTCATTTATAGTATCGTATATTCAATGATTTTGGAATGTAACATGAAATTGAGTTGTTGCAAATTCAATTACTTTTATTTCCGTTTGTTAATATAGATATGAGATAAAAGTTCAGAAGACCCATAATTTAGAATTAATCCTCTATTTAGCTCTTGTTGAGTTAAAATGCTGTAACCACTTTCCTATTTTAGTTTTTCAATTTTCTGACATTTTAGTCTATGCATAAGTATACATGCTGGTTTATTAGAGCTGCTGCAACTTATTACCACAACTTGATGGCTTAAAAGAATAAAATTAAAATGTCCTCTCACAGTTCTAGAGGCCAGAAGTCCAAAATTAGTGCTGGAAAGATTGACTGACTATTGATATTCTAGGGGAGAATCTGTCCAAGAGATTTTCTCCAAGCTTCTGGTTGCTACAGGAATCCTTGGCATTTCTTGGCTTGTGGACACATCACTCCAATCTCTGCCATCATTTTCATATGTCTTTATCCCCTGTGTCTCTAATAAAGATGTGTTTCATTGGATTTAGGCTTCACCTGGATCATTTAAGATGCTCTCATCTTGGGACCCTTAACTCAATTACATCTGTGAAGACCCTTTTTACAAAAAGTTCACAATCACAGGTATTGGGCATGATAATTAGGGCATATCTTTTTTTGTTGGGGTAGGGGAGGACACAATTCAACCCACTACAGTATGTTTCATTACGAATTATTTTAAACTACTTTTTCTAATAAAATGAAATGTGTAAGAGCAAACACATTACTATGTACTATAAAACTATTTTCACTAGGATGCTTTTCTCTATGAATTCTATGTAAGAATCACCAACCAAATCAACTTGTCCTAATTGGTATTTCCATTGTCACACTCACAATATTGTTTCAGATAGTTTTGAGTAATAGTTGCTGTAACTTGAAAGCTATATCCTTGGGAAAAAAACAAACAAAACACTGAGTTATGCTTTGAAGACTCTAAATCCCTGGAGCTTCAAATGTGACACTTACTATTCCCAAAGACACAGTGACATTAAAGTCAAAGCAGAGGACACTGGAGAAGTGTCCAACTCAAGTGTCAAGTGCTAAGAAACCACCTAACATACTGGCAGGCATGAGGAAAATAAACTGCTCAGTATGCAAAACACTTTTATGTCACAATTTTACAGACAAATGAGCACGCATGAGCATTCAATTTTTTGTGTGGCTTCTGTTTCTATTACTGTTCACACTGTGTTCAGTCATTAGACTGAAAAAAAAGTTAAAAAGAATTCAATTAGCTAATTAATTTATAATTTATCCACACAAAACTTAGGAAATTTGACTGTTGTTAATGTCATTCACAAACAATTGATTGTTTTTGGCTTCAACTAGTCAGACCCATTAAAATTTCTAATTTCGTCTTCAAGTAAAACCACAGATTGGTCTTCAGTTCAGTTCAGTTGCTTAGTCATGTCCAACTCTTTGCAACCCCATGAACTGCAGCACACCAGGCCACCCTGTCCATCACCAACTCCCGGAGTTCACTCAAACCCATGTCCATTGAGTCGGTGATGCCATCCAACCATCTCATCCTCTGTTGTCTCCTTCTCCTCCTGCCCTCAACCTTTCCCAACATCAGGGTCTTTTCTAATGAGTCAGCTCTTGGCATCAGGTAGCCAAAGTGTTGGAATTTCAGCTTCAGCATCAGTCCTTCCAATGAACACCCAGGACTGATCTCCTTTAGGATGGACTGGTTGGATCTCCTTGCAGTCCAAGGGACTCTCAAGAGTCTTCTCCAACACCACAGTTCAAAAGCATCAATTCTTCAGTGCTCATCTTTCTTTATAGTCCAACTCTCACATCCATACATGACCACTGGAAAAACCATAGCCTTGACTAGACAGATCTTTGTCGGCAAAGTAATGCTTTTGAATATGCTATCTAGGTTGGTCATAACTTTCCTTCCAAGGAGTAAGCGTCTTTTAATTTCATGGCTGCAGTCATCATCTGCAGTGATTTTGGAGCCCAGAAAAATAAGCCCACTGTTTCCCTATCTATTTGCCATGAAGTGATGGAACTAGATGCCATGATCTTAGTTTTCTGAATGTTGAGCTTTTACTGACCCATGTAAACATCTAACAAAAATAAAGAATAAAATGAGTATTTCATAAGGCAATTTTTTTTTTCAGTAAGATTTGTCTTTACTCCGAGTTTAGGCTCACTGTCTTGATGTTAAACTCTCTTTTTTCAATTAAAAGTCAATGACAGTATGTAGTAGTTGTGCTGATGGTGGTAGGTAGCTTCTTATAACTTTACTTGGTAAAAATACTTTATGACTCTTTCCCATTCCTTAATTTTAAATTATATTCAAATCTAAAATATAAAAGCTACTGATTTATGTCATAAAATTATAAATTTAAAGGAAGTGTTAAGTAATTATTACACTAACCTCCTAGAATTGGTTTAAGGATTAATGAGTTCATTGAAAAAGTTGAAAACCACTAGTGAATCCTCAGATTTCCTAACTGAAATACACATTACCAATGAAAAAATTTTTCATTTTTCTTTCTTCTTTAAAAGCCCTGAGAAAAGTTCTTATGTTTTTGGCTATTTTATCAGTAATTTGTGTTGGCACATAATAATGGTACAGGAGAAAACTCCAGGGAGATTTTTACAAATTTAAGGGCCTCTATTATTTAACAGAACAAATTTAATGTATTAGTTAGCACAATAATTACTTTTAAAACAATAAATATGAATGCAGTTGTATGAGTTTATGGCTCTCAAGGCAGATCCAATTTCTTGAAATAAAATACATACTTAAAAACAGAATTGGTTCAGCTGTACATTAAAATGAAACAGCATAGTGCCTCTGGCTCTCTGAACTCTAATCATCTTGGCTTCTATGAAAAGATAATTGAATTTCTTATCTAAATATTGGATATTCCTTACCAACTAACTGAAAGTCAAAATTCTTTTTGGATAAAACTTTAAATCACCAGGTATGATCCCGGGTTAATGACTCCAAGGACCACTATAAATTATATATTAAAATAACTTTCAGATGATCTCAGTTACTTTTAAATGTGTGAATGTGAAAATCTATATTTCAAAATCAAGCAATTGTTCAAAAGCTAGTACATAAATTAGAATTGACTGCTTCTCAATTTCTAGTTGAGAGTCACCAAATTTTTACCATCATGAGATTATTTAAGTTGAAATCATTTATACCTTGAAATTGTTATTTTAAAATCTCAGATGATACAGTTTGAACTTTATAACTCTCAATATTCCATACATTTCCAGATGTGTAAACAAATTAAGACCACCTATATGTGAACAAGCAAAAGCCTTTTATTCAGAATTAGTCTACCAACATCACTTGCATTGGCAGAGATTTCAAGGCAGTCAAGGAAGGATAAAAACTTTAACGTGGAAAAAAGAGACGCCTTCTGCTATACCCTGATGGGAAGTTGTCAGCATGAAGAATCTGGAGACAGGTCAGCTTAGAAGGGCACCATATGTGATTGGTTTGTGAAGCGTGTTTGGTTTTCTCTGGTTGATCTGAAGTTAGAAGCAGGGCTAAAATCAGAGAAGTGGCAGTTATTGATCAAGGTTTGTCTTTTGGGGCTGATTGCTACAGAGGGTTCCATTTGGCTTCCTTTCCTGGTTGCCTAGGAGGATGTGGATCAAAATTCTATGTTTTGTTTATAGCCTGGCTGTATTTCATTCACATATTCAATACCTCACAAATATAAACATATTTTATTATAAAATTATTTCTACTATAAAGTCCAATATTAATCTGTAGTAAAAAGCTGTCCTTTAATTTATTAAAACTCTCTGATATTTATTTATATCTCATCTACCAATTAAAATGTAATGCAAGGTATGAATTTTCATAGATCAAATCTTCAAAGGCATGTCAGAGATTTCCCCCCAACATTTCATAATATAAAAAGCTAAGGCTGTTAATCACTCAATAAATACAGGCATACCTCAGAAACATTGCATGTTCAGTTCCAGACTGCCACAATAAAGTAGATATTGCAATAAAGCAAGTCACACAAATTTTTTTATTTCCCAGTGCATAAAAAAGTTATGTCTACACTATACTGTAGTCTATTAAGTGTGCTATAGTAATTTGTCTAAATAGCAGTGCACAGACCTTAATTTAAAAATACTATATGGCTAAAAGATGCTAAACATTATCTGACAACTCAGGATTGCCACAAACTTTCAATTTGTAAAAAATGAGTATATGTGAAGCATAATAAAGCAAAGTACAATTAAAAAACTAAACATTTAAAACATGGTTCAGAAAGTTATCATCCATATAGCCCCTAATTAGTCATTCTTTGCAACATAGCCTGGTTACAAATCCATATGCGTAGGACAGGATTCTTCATATTCTGCTCTGACACCAGATTAGAACACTCTGTGACCCCAATGAGATAACTGACCTACTAGACTCTTGGTCTTCTCTGACTGCTGCGATTACTACCAACATCCTGGCTTTAGCAAAAAAGGCCCGTGTATCCTATAAAGATCTAAAAATTCTACTGGCTTTTTTGTCTAGTATTTATTTCTTAAAGATATTCTAGGATACTCACATGTTTATTTCCTTACCAATGAATAAGACAATTTTTGGATTCTATATGAGCTGTACTAAAGTTATTTTGTTAGAATAACTAAAATTTCAAAGCATTGTAAATCAATAAATACAACAAAGCAAAGAGTAGTGAAAAGTATATCTTATAATCAGTCTCATTTCAAAAGCATTTCCTGAAAGCATGAGAAAAACTTGATGAAAGCATTTTCATGAGAAAAAATTTGATGAAAGTATTTTCTAAGCTAACTGCTGACACCAAAAAGCATAAATATACTTCCTTAATATTAAAATTAAACTTAGGAAAAAGTAAAAAAGAAAAAATTGAGAGTTCATGTTCCTAGGGTTTCTTTCATTCCACCTATACCAATTTAATATACACATTCTTAATAATTGTGCTTGGATTGTTCATAAAGATTTCATAAGATATTAAATACTTTAATTAAATACCTTAGATATTAAGCACCTTATTTAAAACAAATTAGTGCAGAGTACATCGTGAGAAACGCTGGACTGGAAGAAGCACAAGCTGTAATCAAGATTGCTGGGAGAAATATCAATAACCTCAGATATGCAGATGACACCACCCTTATGGCAGAAAGTGAAGAGGAACTCAAAAGCCTCTTGATCATGTATACCTGTGGTGGATTCATTTTGATATTTGGCAAAATTAATACAATTATGTAAAGTTTAAAAATTAAATAAAATTAAAAAAAAAGAAAGAAAGTGAAAGTGGAGAGTGAAAAAGTTGGCTTAAAGCTCAAAACTCAGAAAACGAAGATCATGGCATCTGGTCCCATCACTTCATGGGAAATAGATGGGGAAATGGTGGAAACAGTGTCAGACTTTATTTTTCTGAGCTCCAAAACACTGCAGATGGTGACTGCAGCCATGAAATTAAAAGACGCTTACTCCTTGGAAGGAAAGCTATGACCAACCTAGATAGCCTATTCAAAAGCAGAGACATTACTTTGCCAACAAAGGTTCGTCTAGTCAAGGCTATGGTTTTTCCTGTGGTCATGTATGGATGTGAGAGTTGAAGAAGGCTGAGCGCCGAAGAATTGATGCTTTTGAACTGTGGTGTTGGAGAAGACTCTTGAGAGTCCCTTGGACTGCAAGGAGATCCAACCAGTCCATTCTGAAGGAGATCAGCCCTGGGATTTCTTTGGAAGGAATGATGCTAAAGCTGAAACTCCAGTACTTTGGCCTCCTCATGCAAAGAGTTGACTCATTGGAAAAGACTCTGATGCTGGGAGGGATTGGGGGCAAGAGGAGAAGGGGACGACAGAGGATGAGATGGCTGGATGGCATCACTGACTCGATGGACATGAGTCTGAGTGAACTCCGGGAGTTGGTGATGGACAGGGAGGCCTGGCGTGCTGCGATTCATGGGGTCGCAAAGAGTCGGACATGACTAAGCGACCGATCTGATCTGATCTGATATTTAAATGGATTACCAACAAGGACATACTATACAGCATAGGAAATTCTGCCCAATGTTATGTGGCAGCCTGGATAGGAGGGGAGTTTAGGGGAAAATCAGTTCAGTTCAGTTCAGTCAGTTCAGCCTTCCTAGGGCCCACTTGACTTTGCATTCCAGGATGTCTGGCTCTAGGTGGATGATCACACCATCGTGATTATCTGGGTCATTATCTTGTTTGTATAGTTCTGTGTATTCTTGTCACCTCTTCTTAATATATTCTGCTTCTGTTAGGTCCATACCATTTCTGTCCTTTATTGTGCCCAACTTTGCATGAAATATTCCCTTGGTATCCCTAATTTTCTTGAAAAGATGTCTAGTGATTCCCATTCTATTGTTTTCCTCTATTTCTTTGCATTGATCACTGAGGAAGGCTTTCTTATCACTCCTTGCTATTCTTTGGAGCTCTGCATTCAAATGGATATATCTTTCCTTTCCCCTTTGCCTTTCTCAGCTATTGTAAGTCCTCCTCAGACAACCATTTGCCTTTTTGCATTTCTTTTTCTTGGGGATGATCTTGATTCCTGCCTCCTGTACAATGTCACAAACCTCCATCCATATTTCTTCAGGCACTCTGTCTATCTGATCTAATCCCTTGAATCTATTTCTCCCTTCCACTGTATAATCGTTAAGGGATTTGATTTAGGTCATACCTGAATGGTCTAGTGGTTTTTCTTACCTTCTTCAATATAAGCCTGAATATTGCAATAAAGAGGTCATGATCTGAGCCACAGTCAGCTCCTGGTTTTGTTTTTGCTGTATAGAGTTTCTCCATCTTTGGCTGCAAAGAATAATCAATCTGATTTTGGTATTGACCATCTAGTGATGTTACATTTTTTTATAAGAATGAAGGTTTGTTGCAACCCTTCATTCTCAGATGATGGTTAGCATTTTTAGCAATAAAGTATGTTTTAATTAAGGTATATACATTATTTTTTACGCATAATGCTATTGCATACTTAATAGACTCTACTAAGTATAGTACAAACATAACTTTTATATGCTCTGGGAAACCAAAAAATTTGTGTGACACAATACTGTCAGTTAAGTTGCTCAGTCATGTCCGACTCTTTGCGACCCCATGGATTGTAGCTTGCCAGGCTTCCCTGTCCATCACCAGCTCCCAGAGCTTGTTCAAACTCATGTCCATCCAGTCATCCATTGAGTTGGTGATTCCATTAAATCACCTCATCCTCTGTCGTCCCCTTCTCGTCCTGCCTTCAATCTTTCCCAGCATCAAGGTCTTTTCCAAGGAGTCAGTCATTCACATCACTATATGGTAATGTTCACTTTGTTGTTGTGGTCTGGAACTCAGCTGACAAAAACTCTAAGATATGCCTGTATTGTATACTTGAAAATTACTAAGAGAGTACAAGTTCTCAACACAAGAAAAAAAAAAATTAACTGTATATGGTGAGGGATGTCTACTAGATTTATTGTGGTAAATGTTTTACAATATATACACATATCAAATTGCTATGTTGTACACCTTGAAACTAATGTTTAATGTCAATTATATCTCAATTTTAAAAATCTAATTGATAATAGCCAAATGATAAAATACTTAGGAAAAAGTGATAAAAGTTCAAAACCTATCTGAAGTCAGGGATTGCTGTTTAGTCATCATAGTGACCTCTGGAGATGTTTATATACATATATATATATATATCTTTATATACAAATATCTCACTTACATGTGAAATTAAAATAAATTCATATAAACAGAGTCAGACTTGTGGTTGCTGGGGGGAGGGTAATTGAGTAAAGATAGTTAATTGGTACAAACCTCCAGTTATAAGATAAATAACATATATTTATTTTCTAACATGTTGTCTAATCTACAACATGATGACTTAATATTGTATTGTGTATTTGAAAGCTGTAAGAGAGGAAATCTTAAAAGTTCTTATCACAAGGGAAAAAAGTGTAACTATGTGAGGTGATAAATGTTTGCTCAGCTTATTGTGGTAATCATTTTGTAGCATATGCATTTTTCAAAACTTCATGTTGTACACCTTAACATAGAGTGTAATATGTCAATTATATTTCAATAAAGCTGTAGGGAAAAATAGCTCTCTTTTCAAGAGAGCAGGCTTTCTCCAGGAAGTTCAGAATTGCACAATAGAACACAGAGAATTTACAGCCCAGACCCAATACAATAGGATGTTTTTGGTTGCATTTTCTTTTTCTGACTTGAAAAGCTTCTTTGTAGGCTTGCTGTGACTGATCCATAATCCTTTCTTGTTGTCACCAGCAGTAACCTGAACCAAGTAACAGTAGTAGTCTCCTTTCACTTTCAAGTAAATGACTTCGTCTGGGCTTGTGAAACACTAGGGATGAAGGTTTTGTTGTTGTTGTTGTCATTATTCAAAAGAGACAGTAAATCACTTCCAGATATCTCAGAGCTCACTGTCGCCTTTCTCTTTGTTTTCTCAAGCCATTGGAACCTTCCCTCATTTTCTCAGCACTTGAGACAACCCTCCAAGATGATCTATGGGCTCCTGCAACATTTTCATAAGCAACTGAGAGATTAATTCAGCTTCTTGTTCAGACTTCATGAAGGCCGCCATGTCAACATATCACTCAGCTTGCTTGCCCAGTTTGACTTTTGCACCAGTATATTTTCAACAGTGACTGGAAGTTTGAGCCAGAGGTAGGTCATAGTGGATGGAGAGGGATTCTGCTATCTCCTTGCATTGGCAGTGGCAAGGCTAAAATTGTCCCTGGATCCTGCTACTCACAGATTCTATCTTCAATTTGTAGCAAAGTAAATATGAAAGCAGTAATAATTGTATTACGTCCTCATCCTTCAGTTTGTTAGGTAGGTAGTTAGAATAGGGAAAAGGAGTCCAAAATAGTGATGGCTAAAAGACAAGAAAGAGAAAAGCCCGCAAAAATAGAACAGAGGAAGGTCAAAGGAAGGTCCAAGGACTGGAGTGAGGACTCCTGACTAAGCCCAATTTGCATAGGGCAGGTCCAGGGGGAAGGAAAAAACATATAAAAAGAGGAGCCAAAGGGCTCTCTCGCTCTCTCGCTCTCTCGCTCTGTCTCTCTCGCTCTGTCTCTCTCGCTCTCTCTGGCTCTCTTGCTCTTGCTCTCTCTCTCGCTCTCGCTCTCTCTCTCTCGCTCGCTCTCTCTGTCTCTCACTCTCTCTCTCTCTGGCTCTGGGGTGCTCTTCTCTTCGCGTCTTTGGATAGATGTGCCCTCACGCCTCGAAGACAGATTTTCCTGCTGCTGCTGCTGCTGCTGCTGCTAAGTCGCTTCAGTCGCGTCCGACTCTGTGCGACCCCAGAGACAGCAGCCCACCAGGCTCCCCCGTCCCTGGGATTCTCCAGGCAAGAACACTGGAGTGGGTTGCCATTTCCTTCTCCAATGCATGAAAGTGAAAAGTCAAAGTGAAGTCGCTCAGTCGTCCGACTCTTAGCGACCCCATGGACTGCAGCCCACCAGGCTCCTCCGTCCATGGGATTTTCCAGGCAAGAGTACTGGAGTGGGGTGCCATTGCCTTCTCCAAATTTTCCTGCTATCTTCTAAATAAAATAGAGCTGTAACACTGATTTGTCTAAGAGCTATAACACGGTGCGCTATAACACAGTCTGTCCAAGACCCGAGAGCTGTGACGTGCCGAGGGGGCTTTAATGTCCATCATTCCAAATCTTTGTTGTGATGAGACAAAAACCAAGGAGCATACACTCCCCTGACAAATTCACCAGAGCAGCTTCTTTTTCCTTGTGGAAGAGAATTCCAAACTGAACCCATGAACTCTTGCAGAAATTGAACTCAGAAAATGATAAATATTTATCCCATCACCAACCTTTTCAGTAAAATTCTCTAGCCTTTTACAGAGTTTGGAAATAATTCTTAGTTATTCAGGTGACTGCCTTGGGTGTCTCTGCTTCCTTCTAAATCACTGTTACCATAAGTACAGTATTTGAATAAAAATCAGCTTTTTCTCTATCTACATTTTTCTTTTAAAAATCCTTGAAACTTCTGTAGTTACAACAGTTGTATATAATACAACAAAGGTATAATTATGTATTAACATTGTCTCTAATTAACTACATAGCTTAATTCTTAAATTTACCTATGCCAGACAAAGAATGTTGCCTGTTACATCAGTAAACAATAGATGTTACAACCATCAAGCCATTGGCCACTGCAACAGCCCCCACCATCCAAGGGGATTCAGATTGGAGAAAGGAGGATACTAGCCCTAGATAGTTCAGGTGCAAATCAAAGGAATGATTTCAATGAGTTTAGACTCTTGCATCTCTCCTGCGTCATAAACTACTAAATTCATGAACTTGAGATGCCTGGTGTTTCTTTAACAATAATCTTCCCATGTTCTGACTACCTGTTTTATTTGTTCTTTTGGCAAAACTCTTGTATATTCTGGCTCCTCCCTCACTTCTTCAGAATAGTCCCTCAGGGCTATCTGAGACTCCTTTCCTGAGCTTAAGTCCTCAGTATCTCTGCTAAATAAAACATAATTCTTAAGTTTTAGGTTGTGCACCTTTTTTTTTAGTCAACACCTAATTAATGCAAAATTTTCCAAAAAAATTGAATGTTTTTCTTAAAAGTAACTGGC
Organism: Bos mutus; assembly: GCF_027580195.1. NCBI lineage: Eukaryota > Metazoa > Chordata > Mammalia > Artiodactyla > Bovidae > Bos > Bos mutus. The sequence continues at coordinate 53,246,922 of NC_091637.1, forward strand.
ACTGCGGTTTACTACCCTATGTTAGAAGAATAAGCAAAACTTAAATCTTTTCAAATATATAATTTCAACATGATAATTTAGCAAAATGTGACATAGCAATTTGAAATTAACATGTAACTTGTAGTTTTATACATTAAAAATGCACAAAATATTTAATAACTTTTTTAACCTATTCTAGTAAAGCCAACTGTGTTAATGATTAAAGTTAGATATATTAAAAAGACCAAAAAAAGCCCATTTAGCTGTCCAGAAAAGAATCATTATCACAAAACCAAATCATCAAAAATCACAATGAGACTCAAATAGAATTTACTGTATTATGCTGCAGTATTTCTCCTTAAAACAAATAAAATTGCATGTATTTTCATATAAACAGACATCACAGACTCTTCCTGTAAGTTATTAAGTTTTTGCTTTGTATCATGATGATAAGTAAGGTAAGTGAAAGTCACTCAGTCGTGTCTGACTCTTTGTGACCCCATGAACTATACAGTCCATGGAATTCTCCAGGCAGAATACTGGAGTGGGTAGCCTTTCCCTTCTCCAGTGGATCTTCCCAAATCAGGAATCAAACCAGAGTCTCCTACATTGCAGGCAGATTCTTTACCAGCTGAGCTACTAGGGGAGCCCCCAGTTTAAGCCCTGTTTAGACTATAAACTCCTGATTTCCCTTAGAGCAAGTACTTTAGAAGGCTTTCCATCATAAACTATTTATCTGTCCCTTTGAGATATAAATTTTCTCTTAGTCTTTTGCCCATTTTACAACTCAAGAATGTCTTTCTCAAGAACCTGGGAATCATTCCTTTGCAATTTAATCATCAAGAAGGACAGGGATACTAACTCCCAGTCTTTGTGGGAAGATAGAAGTCTATCTTTGATAAGCACCATTAGCAAACACAGATGGCCTAACACACTGAACAACCTCCTCTGAAGTCCTCCAATACTTTTCCATCAGCTCAGCAAAGCGCTTAACAATCCTCTGGCCTCTATTTCCCAGGTTTGGGTTAAATCTCTCTACCCTGTTGCAACAGCCTTGAATAACACCTTTCTTTCCTGTTTAACTCTGTCCAGCATAATTTTTCTTTGACATTGTCTATAGAATTTTTCACTTTATCCAAGAAATGTGTTCATTAACTGCCAACTATTTGCAAGGTCCTATCTTGGGCACTATCAAAATGAATGTTCCCCCTTAGAGGTTATATTTCAATGTAAATACAGAGGGTCTTAATCAAGACTACCATTTAGAATAAGTTTTGCTCCAGTGTTTTCAGATTCTTCTTTTTTTATTACCTTCTCTAGCTAAAATGGATGGAGAGGCCTGGTAGGCTGCAGTCCATGGGGTCGCTAGGAGTCAGATACAACTGAACGACTTCACTTTCACTTTTCACTTTCATGCATTGAAGAGGGAAATGGCAACCCACTCCAGTGTTCTTGCCTGGAGAATCCCAGGGACGGGGAGCCTGGTGGGCTGCCGTCTATAGGGCCACACAGAGTCGGATACAACTGAAGTGACTTAGCAGCAGCAGCAGCAGCTAAAATGAGTACATTTTCCCTCTTCCAGGTACTTCAGAAAAACACATGGAGTTGCAGAATGAAAAACAAAGTCCAAATCCTGTAGTGTAACTGATTTGTTTTCTTAAAAGTGTTATGGTTTTAGATTTTATATTTAGGTCTATAATTCACTTTGTATTAATATTTTATATAATGCAAATTTAAGATTAGACTTGTTTTTGGCACAGAAGTATCCAATTATTCCAGGCTACTTCTTGAAAGCGATGATCCTGTCTCCAGGTCATTGCCTTTGTGTTTTTGTCATCTATCAACTTTTCATATTTATGAGACTATTTCTAGACTCCTTAAATCAGACTTCCACTGATTTGCTTAACTTTATGCCAATATCCCAGTCTTGATGTTGTAGCTTTACAATAAACCTTGAAATCAGGTTGTATTAGCCATTCACATCTTTTCTTTATTAAGCATCTTTAAATTTGGGGGTGACATGTATTTCTTAAGGTCCCCAGAGAAAGAGGACAAAGCAAAGCTATCTAGACATGAGAAGACATTTTTGGTCTAAGCCATTTTGTGATCTAAAGGTGGTCACAACGTTTGTCCTTGAACAGGTCTCAGCAATTAATGACTCTAAGGGAACAAAAGAGTGCAGAAACATTGCCTGTTTTCAGACAAGAAAGTTGTTCTCCAGTCATTCAGCTTGGTCCCACTCTTTGCAACCCCATGGACTACAGCGCACCGGGCTTTCCTGTCTTCACTATCTCCCCGAGTTTGCTCAAACTCATGTCCATTGACTAGGGGATACCATCCAACCAACTCATCCTCTGTTGCCCCCTTCTCCTCCTGCCCTCAATCTTTTCCAGCATCAGAGTCTTTTCCAATAGTTGACTTTTCCCATCAGGTGGCCAAAGTGTTGGAGCTTCAGTTTCAGCATCAGTCCTTCCAGTGATTATTCAGGATAGATTGCCTATAGGATTGACTGGCTTGATCTCCTTGCTCTCCCACACCACAGTTCGAAAGCATCATTTCTTTGGTACTCAGTCTTTTCTTTGGTACTCAGTCCTCTTTATCATCCAACTCTCACATCTGTATGTGACTACTGGAAAAACCATAGCTTTGACTAGATGTAACTTTGTCGGTAAAAAGTAATGTCTCTGCTTTTTAATATGCTGTCTACATGTGTCATAACTTTTCTTCAAAGGAGCAAGTGTCTTTTAATTTCATTTCTGCAGTCACCATCCGCAGTGATTTTGGAGCCCAAGAAAATAAAATCTGTCACTATTTCCATTGTTTCCCCATCTATTTGCCATGAAGTGCTGGGACTGGATGCCATGAACTTCATTGTTTTGAATGCTGAGTTTTAAGGCAGCTTTTTCACTGTCCTCTTTCATCTACATCAAGAGGCTATTGGTTCCTCTTCACTTACTGCCATTAGGGTGGTATCTTCTGCATATCTGAGGTTATTGATATTTCTCCTGGCAATCTTGATTCCAGCTTGAGCTTCAGCCAGTCCAGCATTTTGCATGATGTACTCTGCATATAAGTTAAATAAGCAGGGTGATAATATATAGCCTTGGGCTTCCCTTGTGGATCAGCTGGTAAAGAATCCGCCTGTAATGTGGGATACCTGGGTTCAATCCCTGGGTTGGGAAGATCCCCTGGAGGAGGGAAATGCTACCCACTCCAGTATTCTGGCCTGTAGGATTCCATGGAATATATAGTTCATGGGGTCTCAAAGAGTCAGACATGACTGAGTGACTTTCATTTTCACTTTCTTTCACTCTGCATATAAGTTAAATAAGTAGAATGATAATAATATACAGCCTTGACATACTCCTTTCCAATTTTGAACTAGTTCATTGTTCCATGTCCGGTTCTAACTGTTGCTTCTTTTCCTGCATACAGGTTTTTCAGGAGGCAGGTAAAGTGGTCTGGTATTCCCAGCTCTAAGCATTTTCCACAGTTTGTAGTGATCCACACAGTCAAAGGCTTTAGCATAGTCAATGAAGACATTTTTCTGGAGTTCCCTTGCTTTTTCTATGATCCAACAGATGTTGGCAATTTGATCTCTGGCTCCTCTCCCTTTTCTAAATCCAGCTTGTACATCTGGAAGCTCTTTGTTCATGTACTGTTGGAGCCTGGCTAGCATGTGAAATGAGTGCAATTGTGTGATATTTTGAACATTCTTTGGCATTGCCCTTCTTTGGGGATGGAATGAAAACTGACCTTTTCTAGTCCTGTGGCCACTGCTGAGTTTTCAAATTTGCTGTCTATTGAGTGTAGCACCTTAACAGCATTATTTTTTAGGATGCAAAATAACACAGCTAGAATTCCATCACCTCCATCAGCTTTGCTCATAGTGATGCTTCCTAAAGCCCTCTTCACATCATCTTCCAGGATGTCTGGCTATAGGTGAGTGATCACACCACCATGGTTATCCTGGTCTTTAAGACCTTTTTTGTATAGTTTTTCTGTGTATTCTTGCCACCTCTTTTTAATGTCTTCTGTTTCTGATAGATACATACCATTTCTGTCTTTTTTTGTGCCCATCTTTCCATGAAGTGTTCCCTTGGTATCTCCAATTTTCTTGAAGAGATCTCTAGTCATTCCCATTCTGTTGTTTTCCTCTATTTCTTTGCACTGTTCACTTAAGAAGCCTTGTCCTATCTCTCCTTGCTATTCTTTGGAACTCTGCATTCAGATGGGTATATCTTTCCTTTTTACCTTTGCCTTTCACTTCTCTTTTTTTTCTCAGCTATTTGTTAAGTTCTCGTCGGACAAGCATTTTGCCTTTTTGCATTTCTTTTTCTTGGGGATGGTCTTAATCACCGCCTCCTGTACAATGTTATAAATCTCTGTCCTCAGTCTCCAGGCACTCTCTCAGATCTAATCCTTTGAATCTATTTGTTACTTCCACTGTATAATCAAAAAGAATTTGATTTAGGTCATACCAGAATGGCCTAGTGGCCTTCCCTACTGTCTTCAATTAAAGTCTGAATTTTGCAATAAAGAGTTCATGATTTGAGCCACACTCAGCTCCCAGTCTTGCTTTTGCTGACTGTATAGAGCTTCTCCAACTTTGGTTGCAAAGAATATAATCAATCTGATTTCAGTATTGACTATCTGGTGATGTCCACATGTAGAGTCATCTCTTGTGTTGTTGGAAGAGGGTGTTTGCTATGACCTATGCGTTCTCTTGGCGAAATTCTTTTAGCCTTTGCCCTGCTTCAATCTGTACTCCAAGGCCAACCTTGCCTGTTATTCCAGGTATCTCCTGCCTTCCTATTTTTGTATTCCAGTCCCCTATAATGAAAAGGACATCTTTTTTTCTTTCTTTCTTTTTTTTTTTTTTTTTGGAGTTAGTTCTAGAATGTCTTGTAGGTCTTCACAGAACTGTTCAACTTCAGGTTCTTCAGCATTACTGGTTGGGGCACAGACTTGGATTACTGTGATATTGAATGGTTGGCCTTGGAAATGAACAGAGATCATTTTGTCATTTTTGAGATTGCACCCAAGTACTGCATTTCAGACTCTTGTTGACTATGAGGGCTACACCATTTCTTCTAAGGGATTCTTGCCCACAGTAATAGATACATAATGACCATCTGAATTAAATTCTCCTTTTAGTTCATTTTAGTTCACTGATTCCTAAATATCTGATTTAGGACACTGATTCCTAAAATGTCTATGTTCATTCTTGCCACTTTTTGTTTGACCACTTCCAATTTACCTTGATTCATGGACCTAACATTCTAGTTTCCTATGCAATATTGTTCTTTACAGTATTGGACTTTACTTTCACCACCAGACACACCCACAACTGGGTGTTTTTTCCACATTATCTCAGCCTCTTCATTCCTTCCAGAGCTATTTCTTTGCTCTTCTCCAGTAGCATATTGGATACCTATCAACCTGGGGAGGGGTTGGGGTGGGGATGGTTCATCTTTCAATTCATCTTTTTGCCTTTCGTATTGTTCATGGGGCTTTCAAGGCAAGAATGCTGAAGTGGTTTGCAATTCCCTTCTCCAGTGGACCACATTTTGTCAGAACTCAGACACAAAAATCATCATATTGAAAGTGTTACTCACTCAGTTGTGCCTCACTCTTTGTGACCCCTACGGACTATAGCCTGCCAGGCTCCTCTGATCATGGGATTCTTGAGGCAAGAATACTTGTAAGTAAGTATTAGTCAGTCAGTCGTGCCTGACTCTTTGTGACCCCATGGACTGCAGCCCACCAGGCTCCTCTGTCCATTCCAGGCAAGGATACTGGATTGAGTTACCATTTCCTTCTCCAGGGGATCTTCCCAAGCCAGGGATCAAACCTGCATTTCCTGCACTGCAGGCAGATTCTTTACCAACTGAACTACAAGGGAAGAGTGGGTTGCTATTTTGTTCTCCAAGGTATCTTCATGCCCCAGGGATCGAAACTGGATCTCCTGCCTTGTAATTGGATTCTTTACCATCTGAGCCACCAGGGAGGCCTTAATAATGGTAAAGATAATATTAATATATCAGTTGTAAAGACTCCCAGATCTGTTTCTGGGAAAGGTTAGCCTAAAGTACTCGACCACCAAACAACTGAAACTGAAGGAAAGATGATGGGATCTCTTCTGACCCTTCTGAAATTTATGATTTCAATAAACTAAAGCTTAGACTCTGAATATGTTTTTCTTTTTTTTTATTTTGTAGGATAGTTTAATTTTTTTTAACTTTACAATATTGTATTGGTTTTCATGAATGTGTATGCTTGTGTGTGCTCAATCATGTCCAACTCTGTGATGCCATGAACTGTAGCCCACCAGGCTCCTCAGTCCATGGAATTTTCTAGTCAAGAATACCGAAGTGGGTTGCTGTGTCCTACTCCTGGGCATCATCCCAACCCAGGTTTCACACCCATGTTTCCTGCATTGGCAGATGGATTCTTTACCACTGTGCTACCTGGGAAGCCAGAATGTATGTGTACTTTTAGCTTAAAACTTCACCAACTTTGTTGTTCAGGGAGACACACTTGAGAAAGATCCCTGGTGTTCTCCTTGTTTGTTGTAAATAACAATGCCTCCCTTCTCATAATCTTTCACTAAGTTGTCTCTTGACTCAATACCCATAAAGAGGCAAACCCCGTCTTGGAATAACAGTTCCTTAGCATTACAATATGAATTTTAAAATCAGATTGACAGTTTCTACCAAAACAAATCTGCTCAGATTTTAACTGTAAATTTGTTGACAATATTGATCTTTCTGGCCATGAAAATGATATCTCTTTCCATTTATTTAGGCTTTCTTTAAGTAACATTTTATTTAATTTAATTTTCTTTAATTTCTCTAAGTAACATTATATAGTTTTAATGTATATATCTTACACATTGTCAGATTTATCTCTAAGTATTGAATAACTTTGATGCTATAAGTGGCATAGTTTTTCTTATTCCAGTGTGTGAATATTTATTGCTAGGATATCAAAATACAATTATTCTTATGAATTGACCTTGTTCCTGAAAACATATTTACTAGCTTTAATATAAAGCTGGATAGAAATAGTGACAAACATCCTTGATTTCTGTCATAGGGGAAAGCATTCCATCCTAATCACTGGGGGAAAGCTTTCCTTCTTTCATCAGGATGTATTATGTTAGCAGTAGGATTTTTGTAGATGTCTTTATCAAGTTGAAGTAAGTTTCCTTCAATTCCCAGTTAGCTGATAGCTTTATCAGCAGGCATGTTGGATTTTTATCAGTTGCATTAATTTGAATCCTTTCTTGATAAAGTCAGGAAATAAATTCACACCCACCCAACACACTTACACACACATAAGTGAACAAAATAAAAATAACTATTTTCACCGTGTAGTGTCTTTTTTTTTTCATTCCACTTAAGGCCCTAGACAGAGAAGGCAATGGCACCCCACTCCAGTACTCTTGCCTGGAAAATCCCATGGACAGAGGAGCCTGGTAGGCTGCAGTCCATGGGGTCGCTAGGAGTCGGACACGACTGAGCGACTTCACTTTCACTTTTCACTTTCATGCATTGGAGAAGGAAATGGCAACCCACTCCAGTGTTCTTGCCAGGAGAATCCCAGGGACGGGGAAGCCTGGTGGGCTGCCGTCTATGGGGTCGCACAGAGTCGGACACGACTAAAGCGACTTAGCAGCAGCAGCAGAAGGCCCTAGTACTAACTCCTGTTCCTCCGGGGTCTCTGTATCGTACTTGTCCTGTCCATTTCAATCTAATGCCACACTCTGTCACCTCACTTTTCATTTGCTCTCAGAACACGTATTAATAGGCATTCGTCACTCTGACTACTGCTGAAGCCAAGAACAAGTATCATTCCCCTTATGTCTGTCATTGCCCAGAACCACTGTTTTCTCAACCTGCCCTGTCCCTTTTGCCCCACAGCCTGACCTAAATAAGCCTAGCTAGACTGTAAAATGTTTGATAACATCAATAAAATATAATGATATTAGGAATTCTTTTACTTTTGAGAGAGAACACATAGAGTTTAGGGAAGCAGGAAGAAAGGATACTAGAAGACAACCTCAGGGGAAAAGTAATGTTTTTCAACTGAAGACAATATAATTTAGCATAACTTGTTATCTTTTGTAAGTGAAACCAAGTAGGACCCTGTGGGGCTCCTGGGAATGAAAGCCTTTCTGTGTACCCCCTTACCTCACCCCCGCACCGTTCCTTGTTTGTAGGAGGCAGACTCCAGCCTCCATGACCTACCCTAAGTCCCAGTAGGTAGATGCAGACAGTTGTTAATCAGGGAAGGAAGGGCTGCAGAGACAAGGGAGGATCCCCCAAGGAAAATTAGTGCAGCCTTGGGGCGGGTCCTGGCTCCACCTCAGGGGATACATATCAAACAACATCTTTGACTTCCTTACAGAATTAAAACCCCCAACAAATGGAAGATGCTAGCATTCTTCACTTCAGACAAGACCACCTGAGGCCAGGTTAAAGGACCAGAGAAGCTCATCAAGTGACTTCCTGACACACAGTTAAAGGAGTGTAGGACCATGTTCTTGCTGTTCAGTGACCAGGCAACACTTAAGGGTGGCAAATTTTCCCATTTTGCAGAACACTTGTCTTTCTATTTCAAAATTCAAAAAACATTCAACATTCGAAAAACTAAGACTACTTTTTTTTTTAAGTAGTGATAAATAACTCTAACAATATTAGAACCTCTTTAAAGGTAAGGAACATATTTATTTTCATCTTTATCTTTAAACTCGGGAGGGTATCTGGCCTATTATTAGAGATTCAATATCTATCTTACTGAGTTCATAAATGAATTAGAGGATGAATAAACAAAATAGTAAATAGATTTAATACAAATGAAGATATTCTATGGCATCACAGAAATCTAACAGTCAAATCTCTTTTATATAGGCATACTGTTTTTCACAGTTTATTTTCTGTTTAGAAATAATATAGATTATATGATATATTAATAATTAATTATCTCAGACATACTGTTAATCAGAACTCATGTCTTCCTTCCTAATTGATTTCATGACTCAATCCTAAATTATCCATGGTGAAAAGGTACTGGATCTAAGACAAAGGTGTCTGAAATTCTACAACTAAATTTTAGCTCTGAGACTATTCTTAGAAAACAGGTTGGACATAAAAAAATCAATCCATTTAACTTATCTCAGTTTTCAAAATAAATAAATCTGTTTATCTTAATAGGAATGAGAAGATGCCATGAACATTTTTTAAATATATGGCTTAGTTTCCAGATGATGCTGATCCTGGTAAAGAGATGCTGTTAAAGTGCTGCACTCAATATGCCAGCAAATTTGGAAAACACAGCAGTGGCCACAGGACTGGAAAAGGTCAGTTTTCATTCCAATACCAAAGAATGTTCACACTACTGCACAATTGCACACATCTCACATGCTAGCAAAGTAATGCTAAAAATTCTCCAAGTGAGGCTTCAACAGTACATGAACCGAGAACTTCCAGAGGTTGAAGCTGGATTTAGAAAAGGCTAAGGAACCAGAGATCAAATTGCCAACATCTGCTGGATCATAGAAAAAGGAAAAGAGTTTCAGAAAAACATATACTTCTGCTTTATTGACTACACCAAAGATTTTGACTATGTGGATCACACAGAATGGAAAATTCTTAAAGAGATGGGATACCAAACCACCTTACCTGCATTCTGAGAAATTTGTATGTAGGTTAAGAAGCAAGAGTTAGAACCGGACATGGAACAAATTGGGTTGGATGGCAACAAACAGTCTGGTTCCAAATTGGGAAAGGAGTATGTCAAGGCTGTATATTGTCACCCTGCTTATTTAACTTATATGCAAAGTAAATCATGCAAAATGCTGGGCTGGATGAAGCACAAGCTGGAATCAAGATTGCCAGGAGAAAGATCAATAACCTCAGATATGCAGATGACACCACCCTTATGGCAGAAAGTGAAGCCTCTTGATTTAAATGAAAGAGGAGAGTGAAAAAGTTGGCTTAAAGCTCAACATTCAAAAAACTAAGACTATGGCATACAGTCCCGTCAATTCATGGCAAATAGATGGGAAAACAGTGGAAACAGTGACAGACTTTATTTTCTTGGGCTCCAAAATCACTTCAGATGGTAACTGCAGCCATAAAATTAAAAGACGCTTGCTCCTTGGAAGAAAAGCTATGACCAACCTAGACATCATATTAAAAAGTAGAGACATTACTTTGCCAACAAAAACAAGGGTCCCTCTAGTCAAAGCTATGGTTTTTCCCGTATTCATGTATGGATGTGAGAGTTCGACTATAAAGAAAGCTGAGTGCCAGAGAACTGATGCTTTTGAACGCTGGTGTTGGAAAAGATTCTCGAGAGTCCCTTGGACTGCAAGGAGATCCAACCAGTCCATCCTAAAGGCAATCAGTCCTGAATATTCATTGGAAGGACTGATGCTGAAGCTGAAGCTCTTATACTTTTGCCACCTGATGTGAAGAACTGACTCATTGGAAATGACCCTGATGCTGGGAAAGATTGAAGGCAGGAGGAGAAGGGGACAACAGAGGATGAGATGGTTGGATGGCACCACCGACTGGATGGACACGAGTTTGAGCAAGCTCCGGGAGTTAATGATGGACAGGGAAGCCTGGCGTGCTGCAGTCCATGGGGTCTCAAAGAGTCGAACTTGACTGAGTGATTGAACTGAAGTTAGCTTCCAGGTAGCTTAGCAGTAAAGAACCCACCTGTCAATGAAGGAAACGTGGGTTCAATCCCAGGTCCAATCCCTGGGTCAAGAAGATGCCCTCAAGGAGAAATGGAAACCCACTCCAGTATTCTTGCCTGGAAAATTCCATGGACAGAGGAGACTCACAGGCTACAGTCCATAGGGTCACAAAGAGTCAGACATAGCGACTAAACAATTAACAACAGAGACAATGCTTATTTATTCACCCAATTATTTCATATTCTTTCAAGCACAGCTAAGCTTCACTTCCCAGCCTCCCTGAATCTAGAGATCATCATATGAACAATTCTTACCTAAAGAATGCGAGTACTTGGGGACACATTGCTTCTAGCCCGAGGACGTGAAGAACAAGTAACTAAGTTCAAGGTGGAAATGTTTGGGCCTCATAGTCCCTACCTGGAAAGGAGCTGCGTGGGACAGCAACTCAAACTACAACTTGTTGCCTTAGCAGAAAGTACACCTTTGTTATTTAAAGACACTGAGGTTAAGAGTTTCTTTTTTTTTTTTTTCCTCCTCAGCATAGCTAGAGCTACCCTAATAAATTTAAAACTCTCTAAATATAAGTAGAAAGAGGCTGGAAAGCTTTTTAGAATGTAGGAAATTTTGTATAAACCACAAAAGTCAGTTTTGGTCCACGGCCCGCTCATTAGAAACCAGATGTCATTTGATTTTTTGCTTTCTTGTGCCACATTAGGTGGTCTTTGGGTGACCAGGGATATACTTTCACAATTCCTTTTGATCAAATCATGTTGACAAGGTATGTCCTTTAGATACTCCTCATACCAACAAAGAGGGTCTATACTATATCTTCTTGCTATTTTGGATCATTCATTTATTTGATATACTATACGCTGAAGCTCCTATGCTTCCTATACCACCTGATGAGAAGAGATCATTCATTGGCAAAGACCCTGATGCTGGAAAAGACTGAAGGCAGGAGGAGAAGGGGATGACAGAGGATGAGATGTTTGGATAGTATCATTGACTTGATGGACATTAGTTTGAGCAAGTTTTAAGATTTGTTGATGGACAGGGAAGCCTGGCATGCTGCAGTCCATGGGGTCTCAAAGAGTCAGACATGACTGAGTGACTGAACTGAACTGAACTAAAAATTAAGTAAAATAATCCAAACTGTTGGAATAACTATGATTGCAATAAGTATAATTTGAGGAATGTGCTTACTTGCTTAGTCGTATCCAACTCTTTGCAACTCCATACACTGTAGCCCGCCAGGCTCCTAGGCCCATGGGGATTCTCCAGGCAAGAATACTAGAGTGGGTTGCTATTCCCTTCTCCAGGGGATCTTCCCAACCCAGGGATTGAATCCAGGTCTCTGGCATTGCAGACAAATTCTTTACCGACTGAGCCACAGGGAAGCTCAGTTTGAGGGATAAATCTCTTTATTTTTCAGTAACACTTGAGATTTAATAACTGACTCAATGTCATAGCTTAAAACCTCCTCAAATTATTTTAAAAAAACTATCATTATATTTCATTTCTTAACTAGAAAATAAAGGGAAAAAGCAAAATTGCAATGGAATAATAATTACTAAAATGCTTCTACAGGGAAAACATTTTCTAAGGGTGGGAAAAAGCATCACTTTTGGTGATGCTGTCCTCACCCTTCCTTCTGCTGCCACCTGAGTATTGTCCTAAACATTAATGACACTGAATAAGCCTCGTCCACTTTTCTGTTCCGCTATGGAGGTTTGCCCTCTCCACAGTATCTGGGCATTTAATAAATGCCCAGGGAAGTACCTTGTCTAGCTGTGGTAACACCTGAACCAAGTCTCTATCTCAAGAATGTTTTCTCAATTTGCACACCGAAACAGGCTCTTATCATTTCATGTGATGAGCAGACATTCACCTACAAAATCTGGTTTTGGTAAACCTTTAGGTCAACTTTGATAAATCTCCACAGTTTAAATGTGCCATATGACACTTCAAAATATAAATTCAAATCGAAAATCAAAAGCTAAGTAAGAAACATTAGAGTGATGCATGGTTTTACTTCTAACAGTTTTCTTACACGAATTGATCAAGTTTAACTTGATCTGCATAAAATGGTAATTATATTATCTTAATTTAAAAGTGTATTTTCTTCAGAGGAACTTAAAAGAATTTCTAGATACAATTTTATTAATGCTATAGTTAGATAACCTTGTCTTTTTATAACTGAAGGATAATTTTAACTTTCAGAAGTATATGACAAGAAATACAAAGATTTCCATAGACTGAAGCTTTGAGTAACATTAATACATTTGGAGTTATATTAATATATAACCTTGCTAAAACAGGGAAATTGATTCAATGGGAAAATAAATAAGCTAGATCTATTAAAGATTCTGATCCCAAAGTAAGTTGGAAGACTCTATGAGTCTACTTGGTCAGTCTAAATGAGCATCTCTTTATAAAATGAGAAGGATAATAAATCAAGACAAACTCTCCCAGAAACAAAATCCAAATCTAGCAATAATTAAATTATTTTGTCTCTGGGTCTGAACTGGAAACAATAGAGAGGAAAACAAGGCTAATCATCTCTTGTTACCTAAGGAAATCTGGAAACTATAAGCAATGGTAGCGATAATAATATTAACAATAAAAATACACACACACACACACACACACACCTGCACACACCAGACTTCACCATGCCTTCTCAATGCCTTGCAGGTGTCAAAATTCACTTCTGAAACTCCTCTATTTTTTATTTGTTTGAAATTTTATGTCTTTTTAAAATTAATTTATATACAATAAATTTGCTGTTTTTGGTATAGAAGTCTATGAGTTTTGATGAATGGATAAAATCTTAGATCACCACGATTAAAATATAGAACAACTCTATTAGTCAAAGAAAATTTTTCTACCTTGCCCCCTTGTGGTCAACACCTCACACACTCACAAGCCCTAGAACCTTCTGATTTCTGTGCTTTTAGCTTTACCTTTTCCAGAATGTTTATATTTTTGATGAAAAATTAATTAATAGTCAATCTAAGAAATAAACAGAGAATTTTATTTGAGCCAATCTGAGGGTTATAACCCAGCAGATAGGCTTTCAGAAAGCTCTGAGGACTGTTCCGCTGGATATAAGTCAAAGCACAGCTGTACATGTTTTCGAAACAAAGGGTCATACATCAAAGTAGCAGACTGACAGTTTACATGGTCCAGATCTGCTCATACAAGGCAAGTAGTGGGTCATCATGACTCCTGACAGGATTTAGAAAGGAATCTTGTCTCTTAAGGAGTTACCTTGCTGGCACCAGAAGAAAATTGCTCTTTTTGGTTGAGGAGGTATTCTTGCATCTTCTAAGGAGGTCTAGTTGATGTATAATAGAGATGCACACCGCACACTAAAAAGAGTTAGTGGCCCAAATGGGCAGAGAGAATTCTATATGCAAAATTCTCTTATCTAGCCTTAAAATAACTTTATCTCATATCTATACAGGGGGAGAGAGACAAGAAAATAAATCATACAATAGTCTTTTGTGACTGACTTCTTTCCCTTAGCATAATTCATTTGAGATTTATCCATATTATTGGTTTGTATCAATAGTTTGTTTCATTTTATTGATGAGCATTACTTTATTGTATGAATATATCATAGTTGGTTTATCCATTCCCACGGTGAAGGATATTATCTCTGTATTGGGAAATTATAAATAATGTTGCCATAAACATTCACTCTTAGGTTTTGATATACATACAAACTATGTGTCTCTTGTGAAAATAGTAGTGCGATCACTACTCACTACTATTGGCACCGATACATTTAGCTATATAGTAAACTGTCCAACTGTTTTCCAAAGTAGTTGCACCATTTTGCATCAGCAATTAAGAAGCATTCCAGTCATCTCACATCCTCATCAGTTCGGGTCAGTCGCTCAGTTGTGTCTGACTCTTTGTGACCCCATGAACTGCAGCACGGCAGGCCTCCTTGTCCTTTGCCAACTCCCAGAATTCACTCAAACTCATGTCCACTGAGTCGGTAATGCCATTCAACCATCTCATCCGCTGTCATCCCCTTCTCTCACCTTCAATCTTGCCCAGCATCAGGGTCTTTTCCAATGAGTCAGTTCTTCACATTAGGTGGCCAAAATATTGGAGTTTCAGCTTCAGCATCAGTCCTTCCAATGAATATTTAGGACTGATTTCGTTTTGGATGGACTGATTGGATCTCCTTGTTGTCCAAGGGACTCTCAAGAGGCTTCTCCAACACCACAGTTCAAAAGCATCAATTCTTTGGGATTCAGCTTTCCTTATGGCCCAACTCTCACATCCATACATGACTACTGGAAAAACAATGGCTTTGACTAGATGGACCTTTTGGTAAAGTAATGTCTCTGTTTTTCAATATGCTGTCTAGGTTGGTCATAGCTTTGCTTCCAAGGAGCAAGTGTCTTTTAATTCCATGACTGCAGTTACCATCTGCAGTGATTTTGGAGCCCAAAAAAATAAAGTCTGACACTGTTTCCACTGTTTCCCCATCTACTTGCCATGAAGTGATGGGACCAGATTCCATGATCTTGGTTTTCAGAATGTTGAGTTTTAAGGCAACATTTTCACTTTCCGTTTTGACTTTCATCAAGAGACTCGTTAGTTCTTCTTCACTTTATGCCATAAGGATGCTGCCATCTGCATATCTGACGTTATTGATATTTCTCCTGGCAATCTTGATTCCAGCTTGTGTTTCATCCAGCCCAGCGTTTCTCATGATGTACTCTGCATATAAGTTAAATAAGCAGGGTGACGATATACAGCCTTGACGTACTCCTTTCCCAATTTGGAACCAGTGTTGTTCCATGTCCAGTTCTAACTGTTGCTTCCTGACCTGCATACAGATTTCTTAAGAGGCAGGTCAGGTGGTCTGGTATTCCCATCTCTTTTCCACAGTTTGCTGTGATCCACATAGTCAAACGCTTTAGTGTAGTCAATAAAGCGGAAGTAGATGTTTTCCTGGAACTCTCTTGCTTTTTTGATGATCCAGCAAATGTTGGCAATTTGATCTCTGGTTCCTCTGCCTTTTCTAAATCCAGCTTGAACATCAGGAAGTTCACGGTTCACGTACTGCTGAAGCCTGGCTTGGAGAATTTTGAGCGTTACTTTGCTAGCATGTGAGATGAGTGCAATTGTGCGGTAGTTTCAGCATTCTTTGGCATTGCCTTTCTTTGGGATTGGAATGAAAACTGACCTTTTCCAGTCCTGTGGCCACTGCTGAGTTTTCCAAATTTGCTGGCATATTGAGTGCAGCACTTTCACAGCATCATCTTTTAGGATTTGGAATAGCTCAACTGGAATTCCATCACCTCCACTAGCTTTGTTCATAGTGATCTTCCTAAGGCCCACTTGACTTCACATTCCAGGATGTCTGCCTCTAGGTGAGTGATCATACCATCGTGATTATCTGGGTCATGAAGATCTTTTTTGTATAGTTCTTCTGTATATTCTTGCCATCTCTTCTTAATATCTTCTGCTTCTGTTAGGTCCATACAATTTCTGTCCTTTATTTTGCTGATCTTTGCATGAAATGTTCCCTTGGTATCTCTGATTTTCTTGAAGAGATCTCTAGTCTTTCCCATTCTATTGTTTTCCTCTATTTCTTTGTATTGATCGCTGATGAAGGTTTTCTTATCTCTCCTTGCTATTCTTTGGAACTCTGCATTCAGATGGGTTTATCTTTTGTTTTGTCCTTTGACGTTTGCTTCTCTTCTTTTCACAGCTACTTGTAAGGCCTCCTCAGACAACCATTTTGCCTTTTTGCGTTTCTTTTTCTTGGGATGGTCTGGATCCCTGCCTCCTGTACAAGGTCATGAACCTGGGTGCGTACTTCTTCTGGCACTCTATCAGACCTAATTCCTTGAATCTTCATCAGGAATTGCTAATGTCAGCTTTTTTTTTTTTTAATTGTTTTAACTATTCTCACTGTGATTTTAATTTTTGTTTTCCTAGTGACAAATTGGAGAAGGCAAT
This sequence comes from Bos mutus, assembly GCF_027580195.1. Taxonomy (NCBI): domain Eukaryota; kingdom Metazoa; phylum Chordata; class Mammalia; order Artiodactyla; family Bovidae; genus Bos; species Bos mutus. Next base: position 53,263,600 of record NC_091637.1, read on the forward strand.
TGTAACCCACTCCAGTACTCTTGCCTGGAAAATCCCATGGATGGAGGAGTCTGATAGGCTGCAGTTCATGGGGTAGCTAGGAGTTGGACACGACTGAGCGACTTCACTTTCACTTTTCACTTTCGTGCATTGGAGAAGGAAATGGCAACCCACTCCACTGTTCTTGCCTGGAGAATCCCAGGGACGAGGGAGCCTGGTGGGCTGCCGTCTATGGGTTTGCACAAAGTCTGACAGGACTGAAGTGACATAATAGCAGTGACAAATTACATTGAGCATGTTTTCATATGCTTATTTGTTATCTTTATGTCTTTTCTACTAAAATCTCTGTTCAGATATTTTTTCTACTCTGAAATGAATGGCTTGTTTTCTTATTTTTGAATTTTGAGTGTTTTTTATACATCTGGTGCCTCCTTCTGAATTGTAATTACAACAGGCAATGAAATCTCCATCCAAGATCTTATCAAGAAACTCTTATACATAGTTTAGGTGACTTGCTCAGAATTTTGTAGTAATCTGTTGTAGCAGTAAATCAAATCCATGTTTTATCCAATCATGCTTTTATTCTACCTCTACTTCTTTGATGAGAATGTAACGCGGTGTACCTTTTTGGAATTTTATCAATGTCTACCTCAACCTGAAAATGTACAAACCCTTTGACCTAGTAATGCCATTTCTCAAATAATTAATCAGTTACTTAATGTATCAAAAGTGAACTTTTTGACTTAGGATAATGTTACTAATTGGTGCTCTGAAACTGTTATCGGATAATAAATTTTAGCAAAATTTATGCATAGTTTGATCCATTTTTTAAATAAAAATTATATGCAAATCTACTCAGTCAGTAAATATTCACTAAATGTCTTCTGTTTGCCATAACTAACTGCACTGTAAACAAAGAATACAGAAATAAGCAATCATGCTCTCAGAAGAAAAAAAAAAATCACATAAAAATGCATTAGACCTTATGGATAGAAAATAAAGTAACAGTTTAGGGACAGAAAAAAGAAAATCATGATCATGTGAAATATATCTCTGAAACATCCCAAATAAATGAGTTTGCACTATTCCTCATGAGCATCTGATAGCAAGGTAAACAATGAACAAATTATACTATAGTGACTAACGTGTCGAGGCAGAAGCAGCTGGTTCTAGAAGACAAAAGTTCAAATCTTAGTTATGTCAGTTTCTACCTGTTTTAGACCTCATCTATGAAATGTGGATTCTACAATTATTGTGTGAATGAGTGAAATATTCCAAGGCAGCATAATGGCTGTCACAGAGGAAGCATAAAATAAATGTCATCTACCACTATTGTTACCATTATTACTACTGTAACTGAGCAGGACCCTACTGGGACCTTCCGTGACAGACCCCACCCCATGTTTGCTGCCTGCCTCTTGATTGTAGGAAAACTTTAGTCTCCCAGGCCTCACCTGAGTCTCACAAACTGGCTCAAGAATTAATGACAAAAGAAATGTGAAATTTAGTAACAAAAAATATCAACTGGGCCAAGAGAACTGGTAACAATTTAAACAATAAAAGAGCCATATAGCAAAGTCATAGAATCTTTGGTCTTTCTACAGGACATAGATAACAGTGTCTGATGCCCATTCCTGAGTTGTTTTGCAGATACTGAATATCCCACGAAATGGTAGAAATAAACTGCACAACTGTGAACACACAGCCCCCAGATGGTCTGGAGCCTGACAATTGATGTTAATTAACCCTTGTGACAACACCTTGTTACCTCACCATCCATCAACCAGGGCATTGTGCACCAGCTGATCACACACCCTGTGACTCCCTCTTCCACTTTGCCTTTAAAACCCTTTTGTGTATTATAAACAGTGCTGCGATGAACAATGGGGTACACGTGTCTCTTTCAATTCTGGTTTCCTCAGTGTGTATGCCCAGCAGTGGGATTGCTGGGTCATAAGGCAGTTCTATAGATGTCCATCAGCAGATGAATGGATAAGAAAGCTGTGGTACATATACACAATGGAGTATTACTCAGCCATTAAAAAGAATACATTTGAATCAGTTCTAATGAGGTCGATGAAATTGGAGCCTATTATACAGAGTGAAGTAAGCCAGAAAGAAAAACACCAATACAGTATACTAACGCATATATATGGAATTTAGAAAGATGGTTACAATAACCCTGTATACGAGACAGCAAAAGAGACACTGATGTATAGAACAGTCTTTTGGACTCTGTGGGAGAGGGAGAAGGCGGGATGATTTGAGAGAATGGCACTGAAACATGTATAATATCATATATGAAACGAGTCGCCAGTCCAGGTTCGATGCACGATACTGGATACTCGGGGCTGGTGCACTGGGACAACCCAGAGGGATGGTATGGGGAGGGAGGAGGGAGGAGGGTTCAGGATGGGGAACACGTGTATACCTGTGGCGGATTCATGTTGATATATGGCAAAACCAATACAATATTGTAAAGTTAAAAATAAAATAAAATAAAAAATAAAAAAAAAATTAAAAAAAAAAATAAAAACGCTTTTGTGAAATTTACCAGCATGTTTGGGTCTTTTAAGAATGAGCCACCCATACGCATCTTGCTTGGCCCTTGCAATAAACCTTTCTCTGCTCCATACCCCAACATTTTTTTGGCCTCACTATACATTGGGCACATGAATTTGAGTTCAACAACGTATCTGCTATCTGAATGAAGAAAAAATGGTGATTTTCAGTCAGGCATAGCAATGATTTTTTTTCTGTATCTAAAGCAGACTTTGATTTCTAGGCATTTAATTTTAGAAATGTATATTTCTTTACATTATTTATTATTAATTAAAGATGAATATTTTGTGAGGGTCGTGGGAGTGGGGAGATCATTTGAGATATTCCTCATTAATATTATCTTCCTTTATAAGTAGAAGGATACAAAATTTACCTATTAAAGAAATATGCTTGAACACTGAAACAGTAATATTGGTATCCCCAAAATAAAAGGCTTGGTTTGCAAATAATAGGAAGGTTGCAAAGGGCTTTGAAATTTCACGGCATCTAACAGCTATAATTAAGGGATCAGTAATGACCACAATTGCATAAGGATCATATAAAGAAATGAGTCACTCATCCTGATCCTTAATGATATTGGAAAGGAAAGGTTACATACTCCCAAATTTGTTAACATTTTCTTCACATTTCAAATCTGTTCCTGAAAGATAAGTGCAGCTGCTGCAGAGAGAATTAAAAGATAAAAGCAGTCTTGGGTTCTATAAAACTTAAAGATAAAGATGTTATCCCTGAGGTCTCCCTCAATGCCTATGCATGATGCTTCTGCAATTAGCATTGGCAGTTGATGTTATAGAAATAAACTGCTGAAAGGGCATGCTGTTGAGGAAGGAAATCCTCTAAACAGAATGAGACAGAAGTTTTCTTTCTTTTTTTATTTTTTCCATAAAGCAAGGGGGAATAATAATAGGAATTTATAAAGTATGCTTTGATTGCAAACTGGTCACCTAAGAGTGTTTTTGAACTGCTCATTATGTTGTCATGTTGCTAAACTCTCTTGACTTGGAAAAAATACATATGGACTAGACAAAGAAATTCTTCAAATATCTTCCTGAAATTATTGAATTACATGATATAGAGAGACTATAAATCTGTTTTTATTATTTCCCCCTTTTCTACTGCTTTAGCTCTATTTTCACTTCAGAAGGAAAAGGAAAGAGGTTGTTAACGTGACATCAGAGACACAGTTTCAAAGATGTGTCCCCTGTGGTCTTCCAATCCTACTTGCTGTCTCTATAATTCAGGAAGAAACAAGATTACCTGTTTCATTCCAGCAACTTGACAGCTCTCCTAGTTGAGCTAATAGATTGTAAAGTCCCTCTTAAGTACTTGAGATAAAGAATGCAGTTGTATTCTTGCTTCTGAGATTCTTAATAATTAAACTTGAGTGTGTGCTGTCTCAAAAGGCTTGTCTCCTTTTAAATCTCTTTGAGTTTGTTTTCTACAAAAGCAGTTAAATTTTCAAGAATGTTTATACCCTTAATTGCAAACTCCTTAAAGACAGGGACTGTTTACTCTTTTTATATCCTCTGCACCTAATACAGTGCCACCCACAATTGTCAGTGCTCGACAAATATGTAAGGAAAGGAAGGAGAAGAGAAAGGGAAAGGAACAGGGAAATTTCCTACAGTGAAATAATAACCAGACAGCATCATTCCCTGAACTTTACCCTTGTTCTGCTCAAGAAATTTTGAATATTAAATTGAACACTTCATTTAGCCATAAATATGAATTTATTTAAAATTATTTAAAACTTATCCTACCTGAGCCGATACGTAGCTTCAGAGAATATTTAGTATTATGCTGTAATCTCTTTTATGCCACTGTTCCTAAAAATATCATTTGTTGAAATCACTATCCCTCATTTAAAAAAAAAATATAAAATGTTTGGGGCTTCCCTGTGGTCTCATGTTTAAGAATCAGCCTGCCAATGCAGGGGACATAGGTGCGCTGGGAAGGCCCAGGGGGATGGTATGGGGAGGTTGGGAGGGAGGAGGGTTCAGGATGGGGAGCATGTGATTTATTTTTAAAAAATAAAATTTAAAAAAAAAAATAATAAAATAATAATAAAATAAAGTGTACCTTTTGATACAAACCCTGAAGCCAAAAGGCGTACTATAATTAATTTTAGATCAAATTTTGGATGAAGGGGAGTATTTTGCATCTGTTTGTCAAATATGCACACATTAACAAGCGATTAATGACCCCTAAACCCAATAAAGCCATTACCAAGCTAATAAAGACAATCATAGCCAAGATCCCCAGTTAGTCAACCCAAAGATGGAAAAGATTGAATTAGCTAAATGAAGTCAGAAAAATTCAAAAATAAGAGAAAAAAAAAAAAAAAAAAAAAAAAAAAAGAAAATAAAAAAAAAAAAAAAAGAAAATGGAGAAGGCACATAAATCTGCATAATAATCATACCATTTATCATTTTTGCTTTTCCTAGTAATTTCCCATGACCAGCCTCTCCCTGCCCCAACATCTTTATTTTACTTTTGCCTGAAAATAGTGTTTAAGATGGTGACTTGGGCCACTTCAGGGAGTTACTCAGTCTTCCTGGGTATCTCCTCTATGTACAGGAGGTATGCGTGTGTGTGATAAGTGGCTCAGTCGTGCTCAACTCTTGTGATCCCATGGACTGCAGTCCACCAGGCTCTTCTGTCCATGGAATTTTCTAGGCAAAAATACTGGAGCAGATTGCCACTTCCTACTCCAGAGCATCTTCCTGACCCAGGGATCGAATCAGCATCTACTGCACTGGCAGGCAGATTCTTCACTGAATCACTTGCGAAGCCCATACAGGAAGTATAAATGTTATTAAACTTCTGTTTGTTTTTCTAATGTTAATCTGTCATTTAATTACAGGGACGCTCAGCCAAAACCATAGGATGAAGGAAAATTATTGTTCCTCATCTACATCCTGTAAACAAAAGAAAGTTGCCCACCATTTGGTTCCACAAAGATCAAGTCATTAGCCACTGCAATCACTGTACAAGTACACCCTGAAAGGAGTTCAGGATAAAGCAGGATATATCTGCGTTGTATATATGACCCCTAGATAGAATGTATATCTAAGGAAGAATTTCATGGGGCCCAGATTCTTGCACCTTCCATATGTTGATAAGCATTAAAAATATTAACTGAGATACATGATTCTTGTGACTAGCAGTAACTTTTTACCAAGATGTGTATTTGATTTTCAGGCCAAAAAAAGGAAAAAAAAAAAAATCATATGTATACTGACTCCTCCCCTGGGCAGGAGTTCCTCAGAAGCTATCTGAGAAGCTGTCTCCTGTCCCCAGTAAGCCCCCAAATAAAACTGAACTTCACAGCTCTCACATTCTGAGTTGTTTTTTTCCCCCACTCAATAACCCATTCCCCACTTTCCAAGAATAATCACTATTTATATTTTGACATACTTTCTTCTTGAAAATTTTAATTTTCCTAGTGTTTTAATAACTGAGACTTAGTATATAATTTTATATCTTGACTTTTTGCATGGTACTATACCTAATTATCTATGACCCTCTGTAAAATATGGTAGCAATTTACATTCCCACCAGAAATAAATGAAAGAAATCTTATCACATACTGAAATTTAAAAATATACATTTTGAAAATTTCTATTTTTTTCATTTTTAAAAAATTTTGTATCATTCTGCTTTAGCTTCAAAAGACTTAGTAGTTTTCTAAACCACTCTCTAAAGGCAAAACAACTCTCAAAGATTCAAACATTTAAAAAAATTTAAGTCATCATGTTTCATTTCTTTCCAGCAGAAAGAAGATTGCTTGATTATTGATCCTGCAATACAGTAGAAAGTGGAGTGGAAACAATTCTAAGAGTCAAATTGCTAATGATCCATATGTATAGTATTTCCATTATCCCATCTCTTAGAGAAAGTTTCAGAACATTTTAGCTGAATAGGTAGGGTTACTTCTTATGGATACAAGTCTCGATACCAACTGGAATTGAATAAAAAGATGACCATAAAGAACTCAGAATTTAAGACAGGAGTGGGGGGCCACTTCCAAAAAATGGTATGAACTTTGCTTTTGACTGTATGCTGAACAAGTCGACGGTTTTTCATGTCCAAGAACAGTTACTTAACTTGGACAAGTTTATTTACGGGATCTGGTAGTATCTCATGTCTTCTTGGTAATTTTGAGAGTTGTCTTAGAGGCCGATAATTAAATTAAAGGAAAGAAATCTACTACTTTAATTCAAAATTTCTTTCTTCTAGTTCCCAACCACATGTTACAAAAAAATATGTATATAAATTTTGCTATTTGGTAAGAGGAATAGATTCATCAAAACTGAAAAGTACTGATTCTGTATTTCTCATAAGATCTAAGCAACTGCAAAAAGAAGGCACAAAACAGCATGAAAGACTCACTTGGAAATTTCTATTCAGCAAGATGAATAGGTTGAGTCACATGAATTGCCACAATTCAGCTATTTTTAACCTATAGAAACAACAATGTCACATTATTCAACCTAATATACTAGTAAATGTTACTTTTAAAGAGAGAATTCTTGATTGCTGATACCAACTAAAGGGGCAGAAAACCATTCATTATATAATAGCAAGAGTATATGTTGCAACATTGTCATTAGCAATTATTAATAATTACTGTAATTAAGAACTTAAGAACCCTGTTCTTAGCCCACACACCCTACTTATGCTCTGACAGGTGCTATAATTTCTTGTGTATATGACTATTAACTGCACTTATCACATTGCTTCACAAATGCACATATAACTGTAAGCTCTCTGAGGTCAAGTCCCAGGTCGTCATATCTAGCACTTTCTCAAGCAGAAAGAGGCACTCAATTATATTTTGAGGGTTGATAAACTAACATAAACTGGAAAAATAATTCTGCTGTCCTAGATTATTTTTATTTTATTATTATGGAGAGAATTCATTCAGCTCAGGATAATACAGATTTAAGTTGAGAGAATGCAACCTGGGTTTCAGCTAACACCATTAAACTGTAATGTGCATCATTGTAACATCTTAGATTCAGTGAAATATGGTAAATTAAAGGGGAAAATCTTAAATATGGTAAAATGAAACTCCCCACACCTTTCATTGTCAATGAGTCACAAACTCTGTTGATGTCATTTCGGAACATTTCTTACCTCTCTGTGAGCAGTGACTCAGGCTCTGGCATAGCTCATGAGCTAAAGTGATAATGCTTTAGTCCCGCCAGATTGTGGAGAACTCATATATTACAAAGAATAAAGCCAATTATCTTTTTACTGTCTGGTTTCTATAGAATATTCTTGTATTGTCAGGCCATAACATCAGCATTGTCACGTCTATTAAATATCTTAAACCATCTGGTAATAAAAGTGAGCAAAAGAATTCAAACGGCAATTTCCTTCAAGATTGCTAACGCCCTGATGTCCCTTCCAGTGTACACAAATGGTCTGGATTGCTTTTCCTTTACTTAAGAGTTTGACAGAGTACCGTCTTTCTCCAAATATAAAAAGGACTATCTAAATGAAAAATCCAAAAGAGCAAACCATTTCCTCCAAAAATACCATTACTGTAATATCATTTTTAGTTTTTGTTGGGTTCATGAAGAGTCCGGCTGTGTTTTGTACAGAGAGCCATCAATCCACTGTTGTCCTCAGCAGAACGAGGATATTGGATCATATATTCTTGAAATTGTTAGTTCAAAATTTTCTTGATTCTGAGTTTTTACATCTACCATGTGGTGAATATCAGAGAGTCAAAAACGTCTGCATTCTTAACTGAACGTTTTCATTTTTGAATGTTTGCTACCATGGAATTAGCTCAAATATATGATACAATAAAAATAACGTGAAAGCTGGAGTCAACAGCCTTTGAATAGGTAAGATAAAGTCATGTCTTAGGACAACTAACCTTTTACTAAAGAGAAAGTGCGATCATTTCAGATTCAGCAGTCCTAAATTAGAGTCCCAGCTCTCATACTCATTAGCTGCGTAAACTCAAAACAAGTGAGAATGATTACTAAAGCCTGTTTTACAGTTGGAAAAACTGAGACTCACTGAGATTAAGAACTTAAGCACTTTCCTAATGCACAAATTAAAACAACTGTTACCTATAATTAGTTATCATTAATATAAATATTATTTTTATTCCTACTTGTTAGTTACATTGTTAATGTAAATAATATTGTTACCTGCAAATGTTAGTCTAAATCTAAAGTATTATCATCATTTAGTTATTGTCTCTGCTAGGCTAAGATCAGAGCAACTGATCTTTGATTAGAGAATCAAATATAAGCAATATTCTTATTTTTGACTTTTAATAAATATTTTTATCGTTATTACATTATTGGAACTTTGTGCCCATATGTGGTGATGCACCCAAGACAACACACAAGGCACCAGGAGATGGTACTGAGAAGATCCTTGATCCCATCTTATCAAATAAGAATCATAAAATAATTAAAATTCAGTTCAGTTCATTTCACTCAGTCCTGTCTGACTCTTTGCAACCCCATGGACTACAGCACGCCAGGCTTCCATGTCCATCACCAACACCAGAGCTTACACAAACTCATGTTCATCGAGTCAGTGATGCAATTCAACCATCTCATCCTCTGTCCTCTCCTTCTCCTTGCCCCTTCAATCTGTCCCAGCACCAGACTCTTTTCAGATGAGTCAGTTCTTCGTATCAGGTGGCCAAAGTATTCGAGTTTCAGCTTCAACATCAGTCCCTCCAATGAATATTCAGGGCTGACTTCCTTTAGGATGGACTGATTGGATCTCCTTGCAGTCCAAGGGACTTTCAAGAGTCTTCTCCAACACCAACAGTTTAAAAGCATCAATTCTTTGGTGCTCAGCTTTCTTTATAGTCCAACTCTCACATCCATATATGACTACTGGAAAAACCACAGCTTTGACTAGACAAACCTTTGTTGGCAAAGTAATGTCTCTGCTTTTTAATATGCTGTCTAGGTTGGTCATAGCTTTTCTTCTAAGGAGCAAGTGTCTTTTAATTTCATGGCTGCAGTCACCATCATCTGCAATGATTTTGGAGCCCAAAAAAATAAAGTCTGTTGATGTTTCCACAGTTTCCCCATCTATTTGCCATGAAGTGATAGAACCAGATGCCATGATCTTAGTTTTCTGAATGTTGAGTTTTAAAACTTTTTCACTCTCCTCTTTCACTTTCAACAAGAGGCTTTTTAGTTCTTCTTCGCTTTCTACCATAAGGGTGGTGTCATCTGCATATCTGAGGTTATTGATATTTCTCCCGGCAATCTTAATTCTAGCTTGTGCTTCATCCAGCCCAGCGTTTCTCATGACGTACTCTGCATATAAGTTAAATAAGCAGGGTGACAGTATACAGCCTTGACGTACTCTTTTTCCTATTTGGAACCAGTCTGTTGTTCCATGTCCAGTTCTATCTGTTGCTTCCTGACCTGAATATAGGTTTCTCAAGAGGCAGGTCAGGTTTTCTGGTATTCCCATCTCTTGAAGCATTTTCCACCGTTTGCTGTGAAAGGCTTTAGCATAGTCAATAAAGCAAAAATAGATGTTTTTCTGAACCTCTCTTGCTTTTTTGATGATCCAATAGATGTTGGCAGTTTCATCTCTGGTTCCTCTGCCTTTTCTAAATCCATGTTGAACATCTCATACTGTTGAAGCCTGGCTTGGAGAATTTTGAGCATTACTTTACTAGCGTGTGAGATGAGTGCAATTGTGCGGTAGTTTCAGCATTCTTTGGCATTGCCTTTCTTTGGGATTGGAGTGAAAACTGACCTTTTCCAGTCCTGTGGCCACTGCTGAGTTTTCCAAATTTGCTGGCATATTGAGTGCAGCACTTTCACAGCATCATCTTTCAGGATTTGAAATAGCTCAACTGGAATTCCATCACCTCCACTAGCTTTGCTCGTAGTGGTGCTTCCTAAGGCCCACTCAACTTCGCATTCCAGGATGTCTGGATCTAGGTGAGGGATCAAACCATCGTGATTATCTGGGTCATGAAGATTTTTTTTGTATAGTTCTTCTGTGTATTTTTGGCCACCTCTTCTTAATATCTTCTGCTTTTGTTTGGTTCATACCCTTTCTGTCCTTTATTGTGCCCATCTTTCCATGAAAGATTTCCTTGGTATCTCTAATTTTTTTTAAGAGATCTCTAGTCTTTCCCATTCTATTTTTTTCCTCTATTTCTTTGCATTGATCACTGAGGAAGGCTTTCTTATCTGCCCTTGCTATTCTTTGGAACACTGCATTCAACTGGGTATATCTTTCCTTTTCTCCTTTGCCTTTTGCTTCTCTTCTCTTCACAGCTGTTTGTAAGGCCTCCTCAGACAACCATTTTGCCTTTTTGCACTTCTTTTTCATGGGGATGGTCTTGATCTCTGCCTCCTGTACAATGTCATGAACCTCTGTCCATAGTTCTTCAGGCACTGTATCTATCAGATCTAATCCCTTGAATCTAATTCTCACTTCCACTGTAAAATCATAAGGGATTTGATTAGGTCATACCTGAATGGTCTAGTGCTTTTCCCTAGTTTCTTCAATTCAAGTCTGAATTTGGCTATAAGGAGTTCATGATCTTAGCCACAGTCAGCTCCTGGTCTTGTTTTTGTTGACTCTATAGAGCTTCTCCATTTTTAGCTGCAAAGAATATAATCATTCTGATTTTGGTATTAACCAACTGGTGATGTCCATGTGTAGAGTCTTCTCTTGTGTTGTTGGAAGAAGGTGTTTGCTATGACCAGTGTGTTCTTTTGGCAAAACTCCATTTGCCTTTGCCCTGCTTCATTCCGTACTCCAATGCCAAATTTGCCTGTTACTCCAGGTGTTTCTTAACTTCCTACTTTTGCATTCCAGTCCCCTATAATGAAAAGGACATCCTTTTTTGTGTGCTAGTTCTAGAAGGTCTTGTTGGTCTTCATAAAACCATTCAACTTCAGCTTCTTCAGCATTACTGATTGGGACATAGATTTGGATTACTGTGATACTGAATGGTTTGCCTTGGAAACAAACTGAGATTATTCTGTTGTTTTTGAGATTGCATCCAAGTACTGCATTTCAGAGTCAAAACTGACTCCAAATAAATGCTCTATGTGTACTAAAAAACTATTCTTATTTCAGTGAGTTTTGAGAAAAACATCTCAATAAAGTAATATTACATCAAAATATCTCAATAAAATTCACTAAGATGTGAAGACAATATTTCACTAGAAATAATTTTAAACATATTTTTTAGACACACATATTTTCTTCTCCCTAGATTCCTGCACCTTTCTATATTCCCTAGTATATGAGCCACCCAAAAACCATCTCAGGAAAATCTAGTTTAAAAGTTTCACCTTCTAGAAATAAAAAGAAGAAATAAGCAGTTGTTCAAATCTCTGAAGTTAATTTCCAAAAACTCTTCTTTGGTATGACACTTAAATTTTATTATGATATTCCCTCTAACATTTTATTTCCTGCAGTGAATAATATACATAGGAAATTCCGAGAAAGGAGAAATGAAAAATATCTTTTTGAGATGGAAGATGTATATTTTGGTAGTAGCATCACATAGGATTCCTCCTCAGCAATGAACATCTGCTTCCTTTCATTATGATTGTTGTTACAATTTCAAACAGCCATATGACAGCATTGCCATATACTGGAAATGCAAATGTTCAAGAAATATTCTCAAATGCTCCCTATGAAAGTATAATCAAGAAATAATTTTTAATGATATATGAAAAGCAAAGAATAAACAAATATAAGGAATCAAGATTTAAATGTATATTTTGTGTGGTGCTTAGTCCCTCAGTCGTGTCTGACTCTGTGACCTCATGGACTGTAGCCTACCAGCTTCCTCTTCTAGCCCAGAATTTTCAGGCTAGATTGCCATTTCCTACTCCAGGGGATCTTCTTGACTGAGGAACCAGACCATGACTATTATCTCTTGCACCTCCTGCATTGGCAGACAGATTCTTTACCATGTATACTAAATGCAAGATGTCTTATAACCAAATTTATTGCCCAGTATTTTGATGCTCTAATAAGCAAGCAAAGAAGTAGTAAGATAATTTTACCTTTAAGAGGATGTAAAAATATCTCATTCCATTCACTAAAGGTAAAACTAATACAAAAGAGAATTCTAGAATGTATTTGCTAAAAGGATTATCAAAGTTACATCTTCTACTTCTGAAGCAAATTTGGGCTTAACTTAAGGTGCTTACTTGATAACTCTGCCTTTTAAAAACTCAAACAATTTACCTAAAGCTGATGTATAATTTTTGCTGTCAACTTGAGGAGATTTGTTTAAATACTTTATTGTAAAGCATTTTGACAATCCTACAGATTAGATGATATAAATTACTCTTTTTTCTCCAGTTCTAGCAGAGCATGTTAAATCCCAATCTTCCCATGTCCTCCCCATCTGTACCTCACAGTAGAGCCCATCCAAAGGAGTCAGCAATCCCTTAACACCTGCCGTGTGTTCCCATCTCTGGGCCTTTCTCATGTGAGTTCTCTCTGGCTGGATTGCCCCTTAACCGTTTCTCACCATTCCGCCCTCCCGTGGCATCTGAAGAATTCCTTTGACATTCATTCTTCCTACATTTCTTCTCCTGTCTGTTTGTATGTAACCTGATGTAATTACTGTCTTCCTGAAACTCTCACATCACTTTGAACCTTTCCTAAGGTACTTATATTCTCATGCTTCTATTATCTTACGATTAATTCTGCATTTTTCTTAGATCCACTTCCTGTTACATTCATTACAAATTCATTCGTATTCAACATGTACATCGAATGAGTATTCTCTGTGTACAGACTATGTACCATGATCTGACTCAATAAAGATGAATATGATATTACCCTGGCCTCATAAAATTTACTTTGAAAGCATGACCCACTCATTTTTTCCTACCATTCATGCTTTGAATGCTATTGTGCAAATATTAGTCATAAAACAGGTATTTGTATAATTTAAGTCATTACAACTCGAGTGTTGATAATAAACAAAAAATAAGAGAGGTAGCTGACAGTTTTGTATGTTATGTAAAAACCGTTAATACCTGATGTGAAGTCAATGCTCCTCTCTAAAACTGATACAGTAAAAGTAATGACTAACCTTAACTTTGGGGATGCTATGTAATATGGAGAAAATTAGCCTGGAATGTTACACAAACTAATTTTTTTTTAAATTTTTTCAAGATTGTTCTACCCTACAGGCAAGCTCAAACTTAATTAACATCATTAATGATTCCTTAAACATATTAAGTTTTATAAAGCACCCTCTGGGTCACATTATATGTTGTATAAAACAGAAGGGGGATAAGTTCTATTCAAGTCTAATCATAGAAACCCTAACAATTAAAATTATTTTCAAATAATTTCACAGACACATGTACTTTGTAAAGTTATTTTTCCAAGCATAAGCACTCAGCATTCAAGTGGAAATAAAGACAAATATCTGGAAATCTAAGTTAGGGGATAATTTCCATTGTCATGAGTATTTCCTCCCTCCATAACTTGCATATGAGTGAGTGAAAGTCACTCAGTCATGTCTGACTCTTTGTGACACCATGGACTATACAAGTCCATGAAATTCTCTAGGCCAGAATACTGGAGTGGTTAGCCTTTCCTTTTCCCTTCTCCAGGGGATCTTCCCAACCCAGGGGTTGAACCCAGGTCTCCTGCATTGCAGGCAAAGTCTTTTCCAGCTGAGCCACAAGGGAAGCTCAAGAATACTGGAGTGGGTAGCCTATCCCGTCTCCAGCATGTCCTGACACAGGAATCGAACCAGGGTCTCCTGCATTGCGGGCAGATTCTTTACCAACTGAGCTATCAGGGAAACCCAGGGAAACTTGCATATGATCATACACAAAAGCTTCCTAAAAATCACTTTCACTTAATTTTGGATTATCTAGCTTGGGCAGGCCTAAGAAATTATGAATACCAATAGGTGCTTCCAAAATATCACTTCACAAATGTGATAAGAGATAATTTTACATTTTACATGTATTAGATTAGATCAGATCAGATCAGTCGCTTAGTCGTGTCCGACTCTTTGCGACCCCATGAATCGCAGCACGCCAGGCCTCCCTGTCCATCACCAACTCCCGGAGTTCACTCAGACTCATGTCCATCGAGTCAGTGATGCCATCCAGCCATCTCATCTTCTGTCATCCCCTTCTCCTCCTGCCCCCAATCCCTCCCAGCATCAGAGTCTTTTCCAGTGAGTCAACTCTTTGCATGAGGTGGCCAAAGTACTGGAGTTTCAGCTTCAGCATCATTCCTTCCAAAGAAATCCCAGGGCTGATCTCCTTCAGAATGGACTGGTTGGATCTCCTTGCAGTCCAAGGGACTCTCAAGAGTCTTCTCCAACACCACAGTTCAAAAGCATCAATTCTTCGGCGCTCAGCCTTCTTCACAGTCCAACTCTCACCTCCATACATGACCACAGGAAAAACCATAGCCTTGACTAGATGGACCTTTGTTGGCAAAGTAGTGTCTCTGCTTTTGAACATGCTATCTAGGTTGGTCATAACCTTTCTTCTAAGGAGTAAGAGTCTTTTAATTTCATGACTGCAGTACAAGGTCATAATTCCCAGACTAAACAGAAAAAAAAAAAATAGTATAAAATCACTTTACCTTTTGAGAAAGTATTTTTTACTTCATTAATCAAAAATAGGCAATGTGTCAAAAATTACACTCATATGCGCATATCCCATGATCAAACTATTGACAAATTTTAAAACAAATTTCTTTACATACTGTGAACAGGGATAGAGAGACCTTTCCACCCAGTCAAATCTGGGATCTTTTGCACAAACTGCCATCTTTACATCAAATCATAATGAGAATCCACTTTCTCAACAGGAATAAAGTATTTTCCTAAGCACTGCTACCACTGTGTGCATAAGTGAAGCCAGAAGCTGTTGTAAACTAACATACCCAAACTGACATACAAGTGCAAGACTCTGAAATGACTGCACCTACTTTTTGAAAAGTTAGTTTTTCTGGCAGAGTAATGATTTCTTTCTAAAATTTAAGTGAAAACGGAAGAGTATTTTTCAAACAAAATAAATTTTGTTAAATACTACCTCTTAAGAAGAAGCAAGGAATTGTTAAGAAGAGCTCTATTCTCCTTATTTTCTGTGATAATGATTGTGCCAAAAAATAAACAATAATTATCCAGGAGTTTCTGGTTGATATTAGAGAAAGAGAAAGAGGTGGGGTGGGCGGTGTGTGTACATTCACACCAGAGATATGGCAGATGGTGACTTAAAGATCTTTTCTTGTTACTGAATATTTCCCTTGTGTGATTGTGCCCTAAAATGGTTCTGATAGTGTTATGGATCTTGGTGTTAATTTTTGAGTTAGGACTATCATACATTTTCTGTAAAGACACAGACAGTAAGCATTTTAGGATTGGAGGGCTACTTAGGTCTGTCATATTTTATTCTTTGTTTTCTTAAAAACCCTTTAAAGAAGTGAAAACCATTCTTAGTTTTTTGGCTATTCAGTAACAGGCTAAGGCTGAACTTGGGCCGTGGGGCCTAGTTTGCTGACCCTCCTTTGAATTCTCATTAGATGGCAAAGCATGTTGCAAGTTATGTAAGTTGTGTAGCAGTAAATATTAGCCAAATGCAGAACCTGTTCTGATAATTTTTTAAATGGAATAAAATCAACAGACCTGGTGTTGCCTTAGGAGGAGCTTCTGAATTCAGCATCTTCTAGCAGTTTCCATTGAGACAGTGACTCCATGGGGCTCTGCAGTCAGAGGAAATTTAACCAGTGAAGATTTCCAAAGCTCACTAGCTAAACTACATTTATTTTCCGTCTTCTTTCTGTTTCTTTCTTTCTCTTTCCCTCTCTCTGTTACACGTGCACTCACTCACTCACACCCCCTCGTCTTTGCATTAAGTAGATGCAGAGCAGCTGTGTGCAATTGTCTTCTGAACCTGAGCAAAAGAGCCTTCTCAATTCAGCGGTATTTTTAAGTTGTGTCTTTCTAAATACATGCTGCTGCTGCTGCCGCCAAGTCACTTTAGTCGTGTCCAACCCTGTGCGACCCCATAGACGGCAGCCCACCAGGCTCCCCCATCCCTGGGATTCTCCAGGCAAGAACACTGGAGTGGGTTGCCATTTTCTTCTCCATCTAAATATATCACTTTAACCTTAAGACAATCCATCCCATTTGCTTTATTCTGTCCAGATTTTTTGGGTACATAGGGATTTTTCTATTTCACTGAACAAATCTTTATCAAATGCCTACTATGACCATACCAAGATTCCCAATTTTAATGTGGATATGAATCCCCTGGGATGTTGTTTAAAGGCAGGTTCTGATTTAGTAGGTCTGAGGTGGTGCCCACAATTCTGCATTTCTAAGGAGTTCTCAGGCAAAGCTGATGCTGAGCATTTCTGAGCCATAATTTGAGCAGCAATAACATGAGGAAAACAGGTGTGTATACAGGCGATTACAATACCACATGGTGAGCGCTATTTGAGAAAATGTGCTATGAAAGCATACAAACTTGAACAGAACACACATTTCAAAATTCAGGAAAAACTTCTTGGAGTGTGTAAGAACAAAACTGATTTTAGGAAGAGTAGGGGTGATGTGGATAAGGCAAGAGTGCAAGTAAGAAGGCAGGGAAAGAGGTGGAGCTGAAATTGCTGGTAGAAGAAGCAGAAGACCATGCAAAGCAGATGTATAGTGGCTATCAGAAAAATATGAAAAAAAAAAAAAAGCAGTGGGTAACTTAGAAGATAAAGCAAGGAGTATTTAAAGGAGAGAGAGAGTGACAGTGGTTCCATTTAGAAAAAGTTGAAAAATATCTATTAGATTTAATAATGACATTTGGTGATCTTGGTGAAAATAATTTCAGTAACTGAGTGGACACAGAAGCCAGATTACAGCAAGTTACAGAGTACTGGGCGGGTAAAGAAAGCAGATGTTTTGTGTTTGTTTTGTGATAGAAGAGACTTGAGTTTTTCAATTCTTCTGGGAAGAAGAAAGTAGGGAGAAATTGAAGACACAATAAAGAGGAAATGATCAGTACATTAAGATCCCTGAGGAGGGAGGAGATGAGCTCAAAAGCAAAACTTGGAAGAATATTAGGAGATTCCTAGGTATATTTCACTGTAACAGAAAGAAAGAAATTTTTTAAAGTCAGTGTAGACTGAGCCAAATCTGTGTTTGTTGGTTGAAAGTTGAAGGAGATCCCCTCTGTAACTTTTATGTTCATTAAAAACTAGGAATTATATTTTTATTCTGAAGGGAAAGGCAATAAGAGCAGGAGTTTCAAAAGCATGGAAAAGAAATTTATGGGAAATGGAAGAGATATTTAGTTAAAAAAAGGCTAAAAATGTCCACATGTATTTGATCTCCCAACTGTTTTGTGTTTTTATGCTGGAAGACACAATGGATGTGACAGCGGTCTGAGTCCTGGCCCACTTCCACACTAGCAGGAATCCTGTTTTCCTTTTGCCAAGGTGGAACTCCACCAGGTCCTGGTTTTCTGGCTGGATTTTCCTCTACCTTCCCTGTTCTGAATACAGGTCCCTTCATCCACATCCTATTCTTTGGGCCTGGACTCCTAGGTTACTAACACAAACCACAAGTTACTCAGAGTTTATTATACTACATGGAACTTGCTTCTCAAGTCCTCTCATTTCATGCTTACTCACTTGTGTATCCCTATGCATATGTGTGTACACATGTGCACACACACACACACAAACACATACTCATGTGTCCTCAAAACTCTCCACTTAGATCTCCTAGATATCTACCACTATTGCAGACATCCTGGAATGTGAAGTCAAGTGGGCCTTTGGAAGCATCAATACAAACAAAGCTAGTGGAGGTGATGGAATTTCAGTTGAGCTCTTTCAAATCCTAAAAGATGATGCTGTGAAAATAATGCACTCAATATGCCAACAAATTTGGAAAACTCAGCAGTGGCCACAGGACTGGAAAAGGTCAGATTTTATTCCAATCCCAAAGAAAGGCAATGCCAAAGAATGTTCAAACTATTGCACAATTGCACTCATCTCACACGCTAGCAAAGTAATGCTCAAAATTCTCCAAGCCAGGCTTCAACAGGACATGAACCATGAACAGATGTTTAAGCTGGATTTAGAAAAGGCAGAGGAACCAGAGATCAAATTGTCAACATCCACTGGATCATAGAAAAAGCAAGAGAGTTCCAGAAAAGCATCTACTTCTGCTCTATTGACTACGCCAAAGCCTTTGACTCTGTGGATCACAACAAACTGTGGAAAATTCTTCAAGAGATGGAAATACCAGACCACCTGACCTACCTCTTGAGAAATCTGTATGCAGGTCAGGAAGCAACAGTTAGAACTGGACATGGAACAACAGATTGGTTCCAAATCGGGAAAGGAGTATGTCAAGGCTGTATATTGTCACCCTGCTTATTTAACTTATATGCAGAGTACATCATAAGCAAAGCTGGTATGGATGAATCACAAGCTGGAATCAAGATTGCTAGAAGAAATATCAATAACCTCAGATATGCAGATGACACCACCCTTAGGGCAGAAAGTGAAGAAGACTAAGGAGCCTCTTGTTCAAAGTGAAAGAGGAGAATGAAAAAGTTGGCTTAAAACTCAACATTCAGAAAACTAAGATCACAGCATCTGGTCCCATCACTTCATGGCAAATAGATGGGGAAGCAATGGAAACAGTGACAGACCTTATTTTGGGGGGCTTCAAAATCACTGCAGATGGTGACTGCAGCCATGAAATTAAAGAACACTTGCTCCTTGGAAGAAAAGTTATGACCAACCTAGACAGCATATTAAAAAGCAGAGACATTACTTTGCCAACAAAGGTCCATCTAGTCAAGGCTATGGTTTTTCCAGGAGTCATGTATGGATGTGAGTTGGACTATAAAGAAAGCTGAGCACTGCAGAATTGATGCTTTGAACAGTGGTGTTGGAGAAGACTCTTGAGAGTCCCTTGGACAGCAAGGAGATCCAACCAGTCCATTCTGAAGGAAATCAATCCTGAATATTCATTGGAAGGACTAATGTTAAAGCTGAAACTCCAATACTTTGACCACCTCATGAGAAGAACTGACTCATTTGAAAAGACCCTGATGCTGGGAAAGATTGAAGGCAGGAGGAGAAGGGGATGATAGAGGATGAGATAATTGGATAGCATCACTGACTTGATGGACATGAGTTTGAGTAAACTCTGGGAGTTGGTGATGGACAGGGAGGCCTGGCATGCTGCAGTTCATGGGGCCGCAGAGTCAGACACAACTGAGTGACTGAACTGAACTATCCTTATGTGTAAAATCCACAAAGCTCCTTTTCTTATCGGTGATTGACCAGTGCAATCTCTAACCACCCAATTTAACTCCGGAGAAGAATTGCAGACTACTGCATTTTCTCTATAATGCCTGCTTTTGATTCAAGACCACATCTGACAAGGATCTAATAAAATCAGTATAAGATGTATGAGTCATTTTTCCTTCTGAGAGTAAAAATCTGAAGCTTGATTCCTGTTCACAAGTGCTGCTACAAGGCTTTACAGAGGATGGAAAAATTTCTAGTCCAGAGTTATCTGAAAGAAATTAATCTATGAACTCATCAGATTTCCTTTACCTGACTTAGTAGGAAAAAAAGTATTGTGGGGCCAAGGGGAAGTTGATGCAGTTTAATATCCAAACTGTTTTAGGAAAGCCTTCAGGCATATTGATTATGAGTGTAATCCTCACACACCACCTGATTGATTCTACTATTTAGGAAAATTAACGTCTTAAATGAATTGAAATTTAGAATTGTCCGAGTGTTTTATGATAATAAATAAGAGACTTTCACCTAATTTGATAATTGTTTTTAAAACCCTCTACAGACAAGACATGTCGCTCGTTCTTTGTCCCCTAGAGCAGACCACATCCACAGCGTGTGTTTAGAGGCCTTTGTCTACAAGGGCAATTGTTACTAATTTTGTTAATGACCTCCTCTCCCTTACTCCACTAAAGGTTAAATTTACCAGAACCATTAGCTAGATACAACGGTTGCTGCTGTTAATGAAATGTGTATCAAGTCCTCAAGTTATACCATAGAAGAGTTAAAAGAATAATGTTAATGATGTCACATTTTAAAATATAAATTTCTGAAAAATAACTATTTTACACTGTTAATTTGCTTTACTCAACATTGAGTTAACTTCGGCCAGAAAAATATGCAACCTTGAAATAGAATCGAGTGTGTTTATACTGTCAGTTACAAATACAGTCTAGCTCCTTGAAGATTCAGCTAACTCATTGATACAGATCAAGTTTACGGTTATCTGGAGACAGAAAGCCCCTCATAATTTACAAATGTTCTGCAAAATTCTGGACATCTCTTTCATCTCCACATATATTAATATTTTGCATCCAGGCATTTCCCAAGTTCTAGGGCACACAGATATTCAAAGCAAACAGGTATCTGAAGCAAACAGTTGAACCCATGCATAAATTTCCCACTTCTACTCTTTCAACAAAGAAAATTGGAGCATCCCCTTCTTACTGAAATTGTCACTCAAGATCTATGGGTCCCAAACCTTTGCTCCCCGGCTACGTGGGCCTCTGCTTTCAGGAAAACAAGTGTAATCAACATCTCCTGCAAGGAAATCCATCAGTCTCTCTCCCCTTCTCCTCTCTCGGCCTCTTGGCCTGCCTCCTGTTCCCTCTCTTCTGCTCTTTACCTCTCACCTCACTCATACACATGGGCACACACAGAGACTGTTTGTGGACGCAGTTTTCTTTCCTTCTGCTAAAAATGACTTTTTTAGCAAGCACTCAAGTTTAACACCTAACGCGAGAATGTTCCTCTGAAGAAACTTGTGGATAGTTATGCTTTGCTTTTCATTTTTTCAACATGTGTTTTCCTGACATAGCTATTGTTTTAGAAGTCTATAATTAGTAAAGCACACAGCCACTATTTTTATTTTCCATCTGCCAGGTACTAAGTTGTCTCTGGAGTCTCCCAAAGAACAGAAGCCAACATGGCTCTTTTCATGGGCATTCTTGTTTACCAGAGTGGGTGTCGGTGACAGCTGAAATGAATAGCCACAGCTTAGGGAAATGGTTATGTTTCTTAATTGTTACTGGGCTGTGAACAGGAAAAGCCCAGGGATAAACATAAAACAGTTTTAAAAATGTTGGCTCGCTGTTCATTTAATTTTTTCAGAATCTACCATGGTGAATTGTGTTAAACACTGTTAACAGAATTAGCTTTAGTTACTGAAGCAACTTCACAACAACCTAAGTGAGTCTCAGGCTACAAATATGACTGAAGTTAACTGCATCCTTTCAATAATTAGCATTCTCTTCAGTAAAAGAAAATATTTGAAATCATAACTTTAAAAAAAAAAAGTATTCCTTGTGTTACTGATGGGACAGGAGTGTAATTTAGAGGTATCCACCTGCCAATGCAGGAGACTCAGGAGACAGGGGTTCAATCCTTGGGTCAGGAGGAACATCCCCTGGAGGAGGAAATGGAAACCCTCTCCAGTATTCTTGCCTGGAAAATTCCATTGACAGAGGAGCCTGGCGGGCTACAGTCCATGGAGTCACAGGGTTGGACACAACAGAGCACACACACGATACTATAGAACTGTGTTTAACTATTTAATTTATCCACCTTTCTCAGCATTCTGTAACATTCTTACATTTACCACCTAGGACAAAAATATTGTGAAGAAAATTATTTTAAAAAGTATTTTCCATCAGTTAAAGATTGTAATAATAGAATCTTAATCCAATATACTCTGTGCTTATCTTCACCTTCTAAGCACCCTAATCCCTTCAGGTGAGCTGCTGGGTGCAGCAAGGAGTAAGAAAAACAGTCAAGACAGGTCAAAATAACAATCATTCATGAAAGCCACTACCTTCCAGTCTTGATTCCTTAGTGAGCCTCCAGATATGCATGACCCCCCAAACTCATGAATTTACAATCCAATACAATCTTTTATTTATAAGACAGTCTTTTTATGTATACACCTATTATTTTCATTAAAAGTCCTTGGGACCTCTTTGTCCACAATAAAAGATCCTCCCAAACTTCCCGCTTTAACCCTCCTCTAGTGTACAAGCGTGCTGGCACACTTTCTACTCCATTCCTAATTAAGATTCACATTATTTGCCTGTGACATGGTTCATTGTAACATCATTAGTGCAATAAGGAAACCCCATAACTTGGACTAATAGCATAGTGCTTCCCCACATCAACCTCAGGTGAATTATCTCCTTCACTTGCTTATATTCCCACAACTCTTCACTCTTACAGTGGCGGGAATATAAACACTACATATTCTAGTCATGTACAAATATTTATTGAGTACTTACTCTCCCTGGCGGGGTTGCAGAGGCAGACACGACTTAGTGACTAAACAACAGCGACTATGTGTCAGGCGCTGTTTTATTTATCTTTCTCTCATTATCACTGATATCAAGAGAGTGAAAAATATACCATCCCTTGAGAAGTTTGCATTCTTCAGTTGCGGCGGGGAGACAATAAACACCAACAATAATAAATGAGAAAATTAATAGAATAGAAGTAACAAGTGGAAGAGAAAAAAAGCAGAGATGATTAGGGGGAGAAGGAATAGCCAGAACAGGGTTGAAAGCATTTGCTATTTCACCTATGGTGGTCAGATTGAGAACGTGACTGACACTGGCATAAAAAACATCTCTTATGTTTACCCTTAATCTCCACTGATATATCATACCCCAGTTCACCATGTATATTCTCTATTAATAAAATGACTATGTTTCCCCCTTCAATACACAAGATTTGACTCTAATCTATCCTTCCACAAAAGCAGGCTCTCTTAGCACTTAAGATCTAAGCAGGAATTAATTAGATACAGCATTATCTATCAAACTGATCTTGGAAATATACATCTCATTAGCATGTCATGTGTGAAATGGAACGATAGCACCTTCTTCCAGGCTCCTAGCAATAAATGATCTGCAAGGGCATTAAGAAAGACCTGTGTTCTACACCAGTGATTTCCTTTATCCTACATCATAATCATTCAGAGGACTTATTAAAATACAGATGGCTGGGCATCTACCCCAGGGCTTCTGATTGAGTAGATCTGGGATGAAGTCTAAGAATTTGCATTTCTAACAATTTCCCAAATGATGCTGATCAGAACATTGAGAAACACTGTTTTGCACCAATCTTAGTAAAGTTACAATGATTTTCCAACTCAGTTGTCAAATGCCAAATGAAGTTCACATTCTCAATTCCAATTCTATATAATTAAAGGAAAGAGTGTTATTTTAAAGTATTTAAAATTATTTATTTTTATCTTAATCTTTTCTTTATGCAAGGCAAGGGAAAGGAGAAGAAACTGTATTTTTTCCAACTCTACTATCTGTCAGATATATAATGCTATCTACCAAATCAAATGAAACAAATCCCTTCTTTCTAGAACCCAAACAATATTCCCCCAAAGATTACATCACATTCTTAAACTTGACAGTGTGTATTTCTAAGATGCTCCTAGTAACTCAAGCAGGTTAGCTCTAAGCTCAGCAAAAATTCACACTCCTCTTCACTTTTCTCATCAACTGTGGAAAATCCATTCTTTGTGTATAAGAAACTAAAACACTGTAAATGAATACAAATTAAGAGTTTACAGGTAGGAAAAGCACAAAGAACTCCTTCCCAAGCACCAAAGACCTGGATTTCAAATATTTCTATCTTGGTTCCTAAGCAATCCGATCTCCATCAAAAAAAAGAAAAAAATGGTACCCCAAACTGATGGATGAATTAAAGAGATAACTCGGTGCAACAGTGGTTCAGGACTGCTTTCAGAAACCCAGTGAAATGAAGCAAGGCTAGCGAGCTACATTTTGCAAGCTGTAAGATTGTCTCAGCTCATTTTCATGGAACTGAATGAAGCCTTGCCTGTAAAGGTTTCTTAGGCAGGAGGGGAGTACTACTCCTATCACTACAGAAATAAGCTTTATGTGCTGTACTTGTCAAGGTCTGCTGAATGTGTCAGGAAGACAGCAAAAATAACAGAGGAAAAGGTTTTGCCTCCTTATAAATGAACACTGGCAGCTGTTGACCATCTAAAGATTCCTTTCCCTTGATCAAGCGATCCTGCATACTTTATAAAGTCATATTCCCCAAGTAAATAATGAGATGTTTATTAAAACATGTTAATTAATTTTCCTCTTTAAATCACACAAAGAAAAGATACTGAAGACCAAAGAACATGGGTTAAAAGATAAAGTAGATCTACTTGCTTGTTAAATATAATTGTTAAGAAAGTTATTCTTCACATTCTAATACTGGGTAACCTGAGTAACCTAAGCCACACTTGGGTGTTCATTAATAAAGGGTATCATATTATAAGTCGTGATTGAATTTTGCTAGTTTTGCTACTAAATTCCCATCCCCATAAGATCTCCAGTTTTGTGTAAAATACCGTGAACTCTTTTTGGAGATATTGAGAGTGGTCTCACTTGTATTCCTGAACTGGTCTCCTTGTATTCCTGAACTGGTCCTGCCTATTACCACTTGACTCTGTCATTTCCTCCTCTTCTACTTGTCCACTTCAACGACAGCTCACTTCCAGCCACTTCTGCCAAGGCCCCTGTTGCTGATTAAGCTGCATGAAGTCATTTTACTTCTGTCTGTACTGTCTGTATCGGTAAAGTTCAGGCTTAAATTGAATCCCATGCTATATGTAACATACTTTTTCTAAGTTTAAAGTTTATGTATGCTGCTGCTAAGTCGCTTCAGTCGTGTCCAACTCTCTGCGACCCCATAGATAGCAGCCCACCAGGCTCCTCTGTCCGTGGGATTCTCCAGGCAAGAACACTGGAGTGGGTTGCCATTTCCTACTCCAATGCATGAAAGTGAAAAGTCAAAGTGAAGTCGCTCAGTCATGTCCGAATTCTAGCGACCCCATGGACTGCAGCCCACCAGGCTCCTCCGTCCATGGGATTTTCCAGGCAAGAGTACTGGAGTGGGGTGCCATTGCCTTCTCCAACTAATTCACAAGTTTATTATACAATAAAATAACAGAGGCTTTGAATAAGTTAAACTGGATAGTAACAACTAATCAGTTTTCTTCAGTGATCACTGTTCTTCTACATAGGCAGGATAATTAATCCACGGATGGTCTTTCTGGTCTATCTTCAACTATTCTTACACTACATAGTCAATTAGGGACATTGTTTTACAGATATATGAAGAGAACACAGGCAGCTTTATGTAAGTTGAGTTTGTTAAATCCATTTGTTATGACGGGATTTCTGACACAAAAATTGCTCACTGCACACTGAACCCCAGAGAAGTGATGAAACAAGACAGCTGATGTTAGGAGGTATATGGGAGTGGGGTAGGGTGAGAAGCTGACACCAAAAATGGTGGCTTGTCTGATGCAATGTACTATTTCATTTAAAAGATATTAAATGAAATTTATTATACACTGGGAAGCAGAGAAAGAGGAGTAAATAGATTACAGTGTGGCAGGGATTATGGGAAGTTATTGCGTTAACTATAAGTCTTTGTTCTCTTCCTCTTTCATTGGACGCTAATTGCCAATTAATTTTCCTTAGTTTTGTGTTTTGCAGTGATGAGATTTAGCAGGCAGAGAGACTGGAGAGTATGAATAAGGATTCAGGCTTTAGGCTCTCCTGAGAAAGAAAATGAGAGAGAGAGAGAGAGAGAGAGAGAGAGAAGCCCTTAGCAACTCTCTTGTGCATTGTTCTTGACAACAGTCTGAGGACCAATGATGCAGGCTCTCAGGGGAAATATCAAAGCTCTGCACTAATGGAGAAAGCTTGGCTGAGGAAACTTACCCCTGAAAAGATGGTTCTTTCTTATACTTCCTACTTCAAAGTTTAGAAGAACTCTAGACTTTGCAGCTAAGGAGAACTGGAAACTGAGTGGTTTCAAAGGAGCCTGACAACCTGCCATCTCTCGCCTTTATTCTCCAAAGAGGCAAAGACTATACCACCCCAAAATCAAATATTCAGCCAAGATATCATTCACATAGGAAAGGGAATCAAAGATATTTGCCTGTTGGCAAAATTCCTCAACAAAATATTAATAAACTGAGTCCAAAAATGTATAAAAAGAACTATGCACCATGACCAAAAAAGGATTTATTACAGGTATGCAAAGCTTGTTCAACATTTAAAAATGAGCTAATGTAATCTATCACATTAACAGGCTGAAAAAGAAAAAACATTTGATAAAACCCAATACCCATTCATGATAAAAATTCTCATCAATTAGGAATAGAGAGGACCTTCCTCAACTTAAGAACATTCACAAAAATCTACAGCCAATATTGTTCTTAACAGAGAGAAATTGAATTCTTTCCCCTAAAATAGGAAACAAGAGACATTAACTGAAAGTTTTATTTAGTATAATAAGAAAGGATATACAGATTGAAAAGGAAGAAATAAAATGGCTTTAGCTCACAGATGATATGAGTGTCTATACCAAATCCCAAATAACAGACCAAGAAACTCCTGAAACATATAAGTGATAATATCAAGGTTTCAGGATACAAAGTTTAATACAGAAGTTAGTTGATTCCTATATAGCAGCAATAAACAGTTGAATTTTTCAGTTAAAAATATAATGCCATTTACAGGAAAATCATGTAAAAATCTAACAAAATATTATAAGCTCTATATGAGAAAAACTACAAAACTCTGTTGAAAGAAATCAAAGAAGATCTAAATAAATGAAAAGATACTTGATATTCATGTATAGGAAGACAACATTGCTCAGATGTAATTTATTCCCAACTTGATCTATAGATTCAACACAGTCTTCTCCCAAAATTCTAACAAGTTATTTTGTAAAATCTAGTTTTAAGAGTTTTATATGGAAACATGAAGTAGTCAGCACAATACGAAAGAAGAACAAAACTGGAAGACATATACTATTAAAGCTAACTTCAAGACTCAATGTAACAAGACAGTGTGGTGTTGGTAAAAGAAAACAAATAGTTCAGTAGAACAAAATAGAAAGCCAGAAACAGACCCATGCAAATAAAGACAACTTCTTTAACAAAGGACCGAAGAAAATACAATGTAGAAAGGATGGACTTCTCAGTAAATGGTGCTGAAACAATTGGATGCCCATATACATGTGGGAAATTCTGAAAGAGATGGGAATACCAGACCACCTGACCTGCCTCTTGAGAAACCTATTGAGAAAACTGGACATGGAACAACAGACTGGTTCCAAATAGGAAAAGGGGTTCGTCAAGGCTGTATATTGTCACCCTGCTTATTTAACTTCTATGCAGAGTACATCATGAGAAATGCTGGACTGGAAGAAACACAAGCTGGAATCAAGATTGCTAGGAGAAATATCAATAACCTCAGATATGCAGATGACACCACCCTTATGGCAGAAAGTGAAGAGGAACTCAAAAGCGTCTTGATGAAGGTGAAAGAGGAGAGTGAAAAAGTTGGCTTAAAGCTCAACATTCAGAAAACGAAGATCATGGCATCCGATCCCATCACTTCATGGGAAATAAATAGGGAAACAGTGTCAGATTTTATTTTTGGGGGCTCCAAAATCACTGCAGATGGTGACTGCAGCCATGAAATTAAAAGACGCTTACTCCTTAGAAGGAAAGTTATGCCCAACCTAGATAGCATATTCAAAAGCAGAGACGCTACTTTGCCAACACAGGTTCGTCTAGTCAAGGCTATGGTTTTTCCTGTGGTCATGTATGGATGTGAGAGTTGGACTGTGAAGAAGGCTGAGCACGGAAGAATTGATGCTTTTGAACTGTGGTGTTGGAGAAGACTCTTGAGAGTCCCTTGGACTGCAAGGAGATCCAACCAGTCCATTCTGAAGGAGATCAGCCCTGGGATTTCTTTGGAAGGACTGATGCTAAAGCTGAAACTCCAGTACTTTGGCCACCTCATGTGAAGAGTTGACTCATTGGAGAAGACTGATGCTGGGAGGGATTGGGGGCAGGAGGAGAAGGGGATGACAGAGGATGAGATGGCTGGATGGCATCACTGACTCGATGGATGTGAGTCTGAGTGAACTCCGGGAGTTGGTGATGGACCGGGAGGCCTGGCGTGCTGCGATTCATGGGGTCTCAAAGAGTCAGACACGACTGAGCGACTGAATTAAACTGAACTGATACAATAAATGTATAAACACCTTCATATCTCATACCGTTCACAAAAACTACCTTCAAATGAGTCATAGATTTAATATAAAATTAAATACTACAAAATATCTAGAAGGAAACAGAACAAAATCTAGACAAGCTTGAGTTTAGTGATGAGATTATAGATACAACTTAAAAAGCATTATCCATGAATTTTAAAGAAAATTTGATGTTAGACTCTATTAAAATTAGAAACCTCTGCTCTCCAAAATACATTGTTAAAAGTACAGTAAGTCCCCTACATATGAATGAGTTCCATTTCAAGAGCCCATTTGTAAGCCCAGTTGATTCATAAGTCCAACCAAGTTAGCCTAGGTACCCAACTAACACCATCAGATATATAGTGCTATACTGTAATAGATTTATACTTTTTATACAAACAATAAATAAAAAGAAGTAAACATAAAAAATAAAACATTTTTAATCTTACAGTATAGTACCTTGAGAAGTACAGTACAATGGCTGGCATAAAAGGGGCTGCCATCGAGTGAACAAGCAAGAAGAGCTACTGACTGGAGGAAGAAGAAGAGGTGG
This sequence comes from Bos mutus, assembly GCF_027580195.1. Classification (NCBI taxonomy): domain Eukaryota; kingdom Metazoa; phylum Chordata; class Mammalia; order Artiodactyla; family Bovidae; genus Bos; species Bos mutus. The sequence continues at coordinate 53,292,836 of NC_091637.1, forward strand.
GAGATGGTAGAGCTGAAGGATTTCAGCAATAGGAGAAAGGGAGCAGGCTGCAGTTTCACTCACGCCTGACATTGATGGCACATGTTCTGGTTCCTTGCTGGATTCAATTCATTCTACCCTCTTGAAAAAATAATCCAGTGATATCTGGGTAGTAGCTCTTCTTTTCTGCTCATCACGGTCGCTGGATTACATTCTGAACGGCTGCTGCAACCTCCATGTACCATTCTACATTTGGGTCCAGGGCCTCAAAAGCTAACTGTGCCTCGTCAAATCAAGAAAGCCCCCTCACCATGTTGTGTTGAGACTCTTTGGTTCTTTTTTCTTCCTCTTGTCTCTCTTCGCCCGTTCTCTGGGCCTCCAGTTCCATCAGGTCTTCATTAGCAAGCACCTCGTGTTGCACAACAGTGCTGTACAGTAAAGTGCAGAAAATCACAACCTCCTGTAGAGGAGGCACATGTGTGACAATGTACACCAGACACACGAACTTACATGACTGGACATGGGAACGTATTTCGCCTCTTTGAAAGCTCACAACCTGAAAGTTCATAGGTAGGGGGCTTGTTGTATCAAATATAAGTGATAAACTTAGGGAAAATGTTTTCAAAAGACTTCCCTGATAGAGCACTGGTATCCAAAATATTTAAAAAGCACTTAAAACTCAAGCATAAAAATAAAAACAATCCAACTTTTTTAAAGAAGCAAAAAAATCTGAATAAGTATCTCATGAAAGAAGATATACAGATGAAAAATAAACAAAGGAAAAGATGCTATCACCATTGATCATCTTTTAACTGCAAATTAAAACAATGATATACCTACAACACTGCTACACGCCCACACCTATGAGATAAATCCATGCTACTTGTCCCAGGGTAAAAGATTTTAAAGATAGAGAACAGGTTAAACGGAGTTACCCAAGGGGCATCTTGGGTACAGACATCTCCTCTGATAGCAGCAGCAAGCCTTCTGACTAGATCGTAATGGCCAAGGATACAGAAGATGCAGGAGCTGTGCCACACACCAGTGGGGTCCCAGAAAATGTAAATATCTGTGAGTGGATGACTAACCATGATAACATTATTCACATTTGAACTTCTAGTTTCTCCTTATTGGGAAGGAAGTCTTTTGAGCCCCATGGAAAAAAGAGGATGGCATGGGATGAGTGAACAGATGGTAACAGGCAGGGCTCTTCTCCAAGCGTCCAATGTACTGGTGAATTCGGATATCCTAGTGATGACACTCACAGGCCAGATCCCAAGACTTCAATTGCAGTCACTGAGACAGCTGACCACTTTTCATTTAAAACTCATTATTTGCAGAGTGCCACATGATGCTCTGAAGGACAGCAGTGCTGAAACAAAAACTAGGCCCCCTCTGAGATTGCTGTCATTAGTATCTGCAGAAGAATATTTGAGGCTTCGATTGTTTGTTTGCATGATGAAGTGGCAATGTTGGCATTATTGAATGAAAAAACCTGGCAAGTATTGGAGGCAATACATATGACCCAATTTAACATAATGAGTTCTATGTTGACCAATAATGCTGGGCCAGGAATTCCTCTCCCATTCTCAACCTGGAAGTTTGCTGGAATTTGACATATACTCTACCATCAGGGAGATTTCTTTAAGAACATAAATATAAAAAGGAATATCACCACTGTGACCGTACAACACACTGTGTTTACATGATTGCAAGAGAACTTAGGTGTCAGGGAAGAAGGTCTAACTTCTAACTAATGTTTTTGTCTTGTAGACAACCAAACCCATGCAGCTATCATTTCTACTATAATACACTTGATACTAAATTTGAAAACTTCACTTGTAATAGAACCATTATAAAAGACAGCCATGCCAAAACAAGAAATTTGGGGGCATGGGCAACACATAAAAAGCCAGAGACAACCCACAAACCTACTGTTTGCCAATTTGCCAGTCTCTTCAACACAAAATTCTAGAGGGCTGGTTGGCCTGGTTGTCTTTGGTAATTTATTATTAGTACACAACTGTGTTTTTCTCAGCCTTGACTAAGCTACTAGGCATCTGTAAATCAATGAAGTAAAACATGAAAAACTCAGAAGACACGAATTCGAGGTTAGTAACAATACTCTCTTGTTTGCCAGTTTTCATTTGACTCCAGGAGATAGATAAATAGGTTAAACTGATTAGATCAAGGACACCTAGAAAGACACAAACCTGGATGCTGACTTGCCCCAGAGGGTTCTATAGTCTACCCTTCCATCTCCAGAGGTCACTATGATGAGTAAACAGCAAGCCCTGACTCCTTCCTGAAAAAGGAGAGACAGTCTGGTTCATTCCCAAAGGGAAATGGCAGATCTTGAGTGCTTGTTGGGAACCCACCCAAGTTCATAAACTGTGTTGATGTTTGAGGAGGATTTCATAACTCTCTTTCTCCTACTGTATCTCAAATATAGACAAACCACTCTAGCCTTTCTCAGATTCTCTCAAGCAGAGAGGCTTGAAGTACAACTTACTTTCATGTTCGATTTCTCATTCATAACCCCTCCCAGATTTTCCACAACAATATCACCACTCTGCCAAAAGAAAAATGCAAATTTTGTTGCTGTTGTTGTTGCTGGTTTGTTCATATCCCTGGATTGTTAACCCCATCCAAACTTTATATTAGTTTTTATCTGCATATAGTTGCTGTACATACTGTTTTAGCTTCTTCTGTATAGCCAAATGAATCAGTTATATGTGTATCTCTTCTTTTTTAAATTTACTTCCCATTTAGGTCATCATAAAACACTGAGTAGAGTTCTCTGTGCTATACAGTAGATTCTCATTAGCTACTTATTTTATGCATGGAAAGAGAAAAAGAAATACTGTATATTAACACTTACATGTGGAATCTAGAAAAAAAATGGTAAAGATCAACTTATTTGAAATAGAGACACAGATGTAGAGAACAAATTTTCAGTTACCAAGGAGGAAGGGGAGGTAATGGGATGAAATGGGAGATTGGGGTTGACATATATCCAGTGTACATTAATGGTTTTCAATTTTTTAAAAAAGATATTCATGACTGTTTTAGGAAATGCTTTCACTGTACTAAATAGTATTTAGATAAGGAAAATAGCCCTGCTGGCACAAATTCTGGCATTGCATGACAAGTTTTAGTCAATGATTTTGAGAAGTACTTTAGTACAGCATAGCTCCTGTATTAGAGACATGTTTCTCCCCAATATACATTTAAAATATTAAATATACTAGCACTGGTACAAATAGTTTTATTCATTCTTTCCATTTATTCAATAAGCATTTGTTTAGGCTTCCCTGGTGGTTCAGACAGTAAAGAATCCACCTGCAGTGCAGGAGACCCAGGTTCAAGCCCTGGGTCAGGAAGATCCCCTGGAGAATGGAATGGCTACCCACTGCAATATTCTTGCCTGGGAATCCCATGAACAGAGGAGCCTGATGGGCTATAGTCCATGGGGTCACAAGAGTCGGACACAACTGAGGGACTAAGCATATACATATGTATATTAGTTTAGAGTCTACTACATGCCAATGCTCTTGGTATTATATCAAGAACAGTTAACCAGGCTGAATGAGTCACAAGCTAGAATCAAGACTGCCAGGAGAAATATCAACAACCTCAGATATGCAAATGATACCACCCTAATGTCAGAAAGTAAAGAATTAAAAAGCCTTTTGATAACGGTGAAAGAGGAAAGTAAAAAAGCTGGCTTAAGACTCAACATTCAAAAAACTAAGATCATGATATTTGGTCCCATCACTTCATGGCAAGTAAAAAGGGAAAAAAAGGAAATTGTGACAGGTTTTTACCTTCTCAGGCTCCAAAATCACTGTGGATGGTGACTGTAGCCATGAAATTAAAAGACACTTGCTCCTTATAAGAAAAGCTATAACAAACTTAGACAGCATATTAAAAAGCAAATATATCACGTTGCTGACAAACATCCGTATAGTCAAAGCTATGGATTTTTCAATAGTCATGTATGGATATAAGAGTTGAATCACAAAGAAGGCTGTGATGATGGGTGGTTTAGTCGCTAAGTCGTGTCCTATTGTGACCCCATGGACTGTAGGATTTTCCTGGCAAGGATACTGGAGTCAGTTGCCATTTACTTCTCCAGGGGATCTTCCTGACCCAGGGATTGAACCCAGGTCTCCTGCATTGCAGGCAGATTCTTTATTGACTGAGTTAAAAAAGGCTAAGTGCCTAAGAATTGGTGCTTTCGAATTGTGGTGCTGGAGAAGACTCTTGAGAGTCCCCTTGACAGCAAGGAGATCAAACCAGTCAGTCCTAAAGGAAATAAACCCTGAATATTCATTGGAAGGACTGATGCTGAATCTGAAGCTCCAATACTTTGGCTACCTGATGCAAAGAGCCTACTCATTGGAAAAGACCCTGAAGCTAGGAAAGATTGAGGACAGGAGGAGAAGAGGACACAGAGGATGAGATGGTTGGATGGCATTGCTGACTCAATGGACACGAGTTTGAGCAAACTTAGGAGATAGTGGAGGACAGGGAACCCTGATATGCTGCCATCCATGGGATTGAAAAGAGATGGATACAACTTAGTGACTGAACAAAAAAATGTCATTGTTTTTTATAGTATACCAAGAACTGTAAACCAAACAAAGTTCCCATTTTCATGGGGCTTATCTCAAATGAAAAGAGAAAGGCAATAAACAAATTAATATATAATACTTTGGGTGGTGATGAGCAATATTAACAAAGTCAAAGTAAAGAAGAATAGAAGTTGCCAGGATAGATGTGAGGAGAGGTGAAAAGAACTGGATTATTTTAGAGAAAGTAGTCAGGAAAGACCCCAGTGATTAGATGGCATGTGATCAGAAAGCTGAAGGAAATGATGAACCAGGCAATGTGGATAGAGAGAGAAACAGCAGCAGCAATGTCAGAGAGGTTGCTAGCCTGAGACAAGGTCTATAGGGTTGTATAGGCAAGAGTAAGAACACTTAATTTCATTTTGAGAAAATAGAAAAGTCATTGGAAATGTTGAGCAGTCCACACGTGACTGGACTTACATTTTCCAAGAATCACCATGGCTGTGGGAAGAGCCTTTACTGTAGAGGGGTCAAAATGGAAATGAAGAAGCCAGTTAGGAAATCCTAGAAACAAAAGCCATTCAGATGGAATATACCTAGTATTTAAGAGGCAATCCATAAGAAAAGTAGTAATGTACAAATTTTGCTGTACACAAGTATTGTGTTCAGTGTTAGTGATTCACAGGGAAAGAAAGGCCATGTAACTGGGTAGGCCCACTGGACTGATCTAAATTGAAAGGAGAAGAAATTATTATTTACAATTTTTCTTACAATGCAATAATATCAAAAGGGCAGGCAAGTAAAACAAAGCTCACAAATCACATAATTTTTAGGACAGTCATATAGTTACTTGCCCTCTCATCTCATAATGCATGGAGGTCAACTCCAGTAGAATTACCTCCCTATCATTTTCCAGACCTTAAAAAAGAAAGTAATTCCCATGGCCGTTGCTTGATTTACATTATTTCCTCTTTCTGGAATGTCTTTCTAACTTTGTTTCTCTAATTAAAACACACAAATCCCTCCATAAGACTCATTTTCATCACATTTTTGTGATTAGTGTCACCACATGCTGAGCATACCTCCTACATTGCAAGCAAAAGTTCTAAGGACAATACAACTTGTGCAACTTTATACATGAACTGAGTGACAACAGAGTCCGTGGAAATAAATGCAGGCACAATCAGAAATCAGAATCTTAATCTACCTCAATCGTGATCTTGGGCAAGATTCTCCAACCCCTCTAGCTTCACTTTTCTTGTTTATACAATGGGAATAATAATGTCTATTCCCTGTATTTATTGTGAAATCAATCAGATGATAATAATCGCCATCATGTATTAGGCGTTTAGAATCTGGTTCCAGAGGCCACAGTCTGAATCATTACCCGATATTGCCTCTGTAAAACAACGTCTGATATGCAGTAAGCCTTAACACAAATAACAGTTGTCTTTTCATTTTTGCTTATCTTCCCTGATTGTTGCACTATTTATCATTTCCTTCCAAATAAACATAATTTATAGCAAGCAGGAAATGCAACTTTTCTAGGCTTCCCTGCTGGGACAGACCAAGTACTGTACACACCGTAGTCAATGGATTAGGGCCTACAGGACAATAAATAAAAGAAAAACATGTTTTTAATCAACTAATTAGAGATACATTTAGTAAACTGACAGGGTTTGCCAGGAAGTAAACACTGACAGTAACAATGCTACAAAATACTCCACTTTGTTTCTGAAAACTTTGGTTAGGTGCCAACACTTCCTTAAACTCCCATTCCAAAATTGATTAGCTGACATTCACAATCAAAACTACCTGCTGAAGAAATATTCAAAAGCATTCATCACATGCATGCCTCTAACCTCAACTAGTAAGTCAGTGAGTCCCAGAAAATGTCTCATTTCCTTTTCCTTATTCCTCTTAGGATTTCCAATATTTTTTCCAAACTTTCACCAGCCATGGCTTCTCCTTTTATTTTTAGCAGGACACAATGTTTCCACCTGACAAGAAGCTTCAAGTGGCTTAAGTAATAACACTTCAATCCCTGTCCCCTTTATGAATAACCCTCCCCTCATTGGAAAAGGAATCTCCCTCCCCGTCCCATGAAGAATAATGTCCCTTCCTGTGCTCCATCATCCCAGCTCTCACGGCCACTTAAGACCATTACCTCATCTGTCACTTCCTTTCTTACTGGGGTCCCAACCTCTTCCTTCTGATTTGCCTTCTCTACCTAACCTGGAAACATTCCAGTTGCTGCTCTCATAGCAAAATCAAAAACAAAATCTTTAACTTGACCCTCTCCCTTTTTCTTTTTCTCTCTATGCCAAATTCCCAGAAACAGAGTCTACATGTCCTGTTCCCATTTTTTCCATTTAAAAATTATTGAAACTGCTCCTGCCAAGGGCACTGAGTGTTCTCATTGCAAACTGCTTTTGTCCTTCTACCTCCTTGACATTTATGCAGCATTTGACATTAACCTTTCCTTCCTTCTTTAACATTATCTGGCTTCTATTTCCTCTCTGTTTTCTCTGTATTCATCTTCTTTGCAGGCTCTCTTCTCCAAATTCCTACATTTATGTCCTAGACCATTTTCTCATACTCTCTTCCTGTGACCTCATTTCTTCCTTGCATTAACTTCCATCTATGCTGCTGCTGCTGCTGCTAAGTCGCTTCAGTCGTGTCCAACTCTGTGTGACCCCACAGACGGCAGCCCACCAGGCTCCCGTCCCTGGGATTCTCCAGGCAAGAACACTGGAATGGGTTGCCATTTCCTTCTCCAATGCATCAAAGTGAAAAGTGAAAGTGAAGTTGTTCAGTCGTGTCCAACTCTCAGCAACCACATGGACTGCAGCCTACCAGGCTCCTCTGTCCATGGGATTTTCCAGGCAAGAGTACGGGAGTGGTGTGCCATCGCCTTCTCCTCCATCTATGCTAAAGACTGGTAAATCCATATCACTAACTTCAATCTCTGCCAACCTCCAAACCACAAATCTGCCAGAGGGTGTAACAGATAACTGGGCATCTCCATCTCAGTGCATGCAAAAGTGACCTCATTTCTGTTTCTACTTCTTCTGCAACCAGTCTTAATAATGTTGCCATATTCACCCCATCATCCATACCAGAAACCTACAAGTCACCCATAACTCCGCTCATCACAATCTTAAGGTTAAGAAGAAGCATAAGGATTTCAGATAGTCTCTGCCTTAACAAGAGAACTGGCAACAGATGCCTGAGGCAATCGTGAGCTGGTCAAGGCAGGAGGAACTCGGCAGGAAACTCACTGAATTCCCTTCAAAGAGAAAACTCTCTCCTTAAGAATCATCTTCTGTTCGCCTCATCTTCTCTTCAAATCCCACACCCTTGAGAATGATTGTGTGTACTTCTTATTTGTAGCATTTCCTCCATAGCACTTGTCACAATTGTAATTATTGCTGCAATGATTTATTTAATACCCATCTCCTCTATTTCACTGAAGGTCTTTACAGGTAATAGATCTGACTGTTTCACACTTTGTAAATTCTCAGTGACTATTTTAAAAATGAATGTATAATCCTCTATCAATTATCTATGCTTAATTAAGTATTGAGTTCATCCAGTGAGTTTTTATAATTTCAATTATTGTGTCATTCAGTTCTATAATTTCCATTTTGTTCTCTTTTATAAGTTTACATCTTGGCTGTGATTTTCTACATTTTTAATTTGTCTCAAGAGAATTTTTAGTTGATTGTCAACACATTTTCTTAATAGCTGTTTTAAAATCATTGTCAGATATTTCCGATAACTGATTCATCTTGGTGCTGACATTAATGGATTGACTGTCTTTTCTCATTCGAGTTATGATTTGATACTTATCTTGGACATATTCTCTGCTTTGTTAGGAGACTCTGAGTCCTATTTAAATCTTTTATTTAACAAGCAGTCACCCTGTCTAGATGTAGCCTGTGGGTCTTGGCTTATATCCATGGGCTGTGCTTCCAATGGCAGTCTAACTTTTAGAGGTTTAGACTGTTACTTTTGTTAATTTGGTCCATCTAGTGCCCCTGGGGCTTCCACTGATCCCAGCTGGTGCTACCTGAGGAAACTGAGCAAGATTCTTCAGGAAGCCCACAGGTGTCTCTCAGTGGGAGAAGGCTGTGGGAGAATCCCTCAGTGGCTCCTGGCTGTCCTGAGTCTTTGAGTGGGGAAGAAGAGTCTCCCTGGGAGACAAAGGGTCTTTCCTGAGCAGGCTGCCTGCTATAGCTGAATTCCCCTGCCTAGTCTCCCTGCCCCTTTCAGTAACTCTCTGCAAAAAGAAGAGTCTCGGGGCCACAGGAAGAAATATCTCCCCTGGGTGCTTGTTTCTAGTGAGGCTCACAGCTGATCCTCTTGTGGGTGGTGTCCTGCTCCCCTGATGCTGGCAAAGCTACTCCCATTCCACCAGGGGTTGGGGGAGGAGCAGCATACCTAGGCTGCCTTCTGTTGCCATTTCCATCTGAAAATGCTGGAGCTGAATGTCATTCTCTGTTGGGCAGAAAGACTCAAGACACCCTGCTGCTATGCTCTGCCTCACATCCTGGTGTTATAAACCAGCTCGACTCTTCTTAACACATTTCAGAGTTTTCCTTGCACTGTCTCTTGAACCATTTCCAGGTTTATAGATATGCTTAGCAGGGCAGAGCAGGGGAAAATGAATCTATGCCATCTTGTCTGTTGGAAGTCACACCATTGCTTTAGTTAACTGTTTACTACTTAAAGTGTGTGTGTCTGTGTTAGCCGCCCAGTCGTGTCCAACTCTTTATGATCTCATGGGCTGCAGCCCACCAAGCTCCTCCGTCCATGGAATTCTCCAGGCAAGAATACTGGAGTGGGTTGCCATTTCCCACTCCAGTACTCTTGCCTGGAAAATTCCATGGACAGAGGAGCCTGGTAGGCTACAGTCCATGGGATTGCAAAGAGTCAGACACGACTGAGCGACTTCACTTTCTTTCTTTCTATAGGTCCCTTTGGAGAATAAAATGGCAACCCACTCCAGTGTTCTTGCCTGAAGAATCCCATTAACAGAGGGGCCTGGTGGGCTACAGTCTATGGGGTTGCAGAGTCGGACATGACTAAGCAACTAACACACACACACATACATATATATCTTTTATATAATTTACTGAGTGCCAAGTACTTTCCTTTTATATAATTTACTGAGTGACAAGTACACCGTTATGGCAGAAAGTGAAGAGGAACTAAAGAGCCTCTTGATGAATGTGAAATAGGAGAGTGAAAAAGTTGGCTTAAAACTCAACATTCAGAAAACTAAGATCATGGCATCCACTCCCATCACTTCATGGCAATAAGATGGGGAAACAAAGGAAACAGTGGCAAATTTTATTTTCTTGGGCTCCAAAATCACTGCAGATGGTAACTGCAGCCATGAAATTAAAAGACGCTTACTCCTTGGAAGAAAAGCTATGACAAACCTAGACAGCATATTAAAAAGCAGAGACTTTACTTTGATGACAAACATCCATCTAGTCAAAGCTATGGTTTTTCCAGTAGTCATGTATGGATGTGAGAGTTGGACTATAAAGAAAGCTGAGCGCCAAAAAATTGATGCTTTTGAACTGTGGTGTTGGAGAAGACTCTTGAGAGTCCCTTGGACTGCAAGAAGATCAAACCAGTCAATCCTAAAGGAAATCAGTCCTGAATACTCATTGGAAGGACTGATGCTGAAGCTGAAACTCCAATACTGGCCACCTTATGCAGAGAACTGACTCATTTGAAAAGACTCTAATGCTGGGAAAGATTGAAGGCAGAAGGAGAAGTGGATGACAGAGGATGAGATGGTTTGATGGCATCACCAACTATAAGGACATGAGTTTGAGCAAACTCTGGAAGTTGGTGATGGACAGGGAAGCCTGGCATGCTGCAGTCCCATGGGGTTGCAAAGAATCAGACATGACCAAGAGACTGAACCGAAGTATTTTCCTCCATAATGGTGATAAAGCAGTAAACAAAACAAAGACCCATCTCCCACTAGACTTACATTCTAGTAAGAGGGAGATAACCAATAAATGTATAAACATATGAAATGTCTATTATTGCAACTGACAAATAAAAAAGAGGAGACAGAGTATGATGGAAAAGATGTTAATTTCATGTTTCACCTGCTCAGGAAATGTTTCTTTGAGAATATATCTGTGTGTGCCAAGCTTTTTGCGGAAGAGAAGATAATTCCAGAGGAAGTGAATTCATAGTCACAAGAGGAAAAGATACAAAGAGGTCAGTGTGGCTGGAACAGAGAACTTTAGGAAGAGACTGGTAGGAAGGAAGGTTGGAGATTAAGGGGCACCTAATTAGAAAATAATTTATAGACTTCTTTCTAATAAAAAAAAAACCTCTGTTTCTAGACATGTGATGTTTGGTGTTTTCAGTGACACTCAAACTACTCTGTTGATCATGTAATGTCCTATAGATTCTGATTCAGTAGGTTTAAGGTGAAGTCCAACAATCTGTATTTTTTACCTAATTCATGGCTGATTTGAACATATAGTTCAAATCAAACTATCAAGTATAGTTTGATAATCATTATTCTGGACCTGAACTGGTGAATTCAGTAACAATTCATCAAATGCAGCTAGTGCTGCTGAAGAATTGAATTTTAAATTTTATTTAATTTTACTTAATTTAAATGTTTAAAATGAATACTCAGAGTTCAGTTATTGGAAAACTTTCAAGTGCATTTGGAATAATTCTGGATATGCAAATATATTTGATCAACTGTAAATTCCATGAAATTGAAATGCAGATAAGTATTTCTATGAAAATTCAACATCAAAATTGAGATGTAAGTATAGAATGCATACCACATTTCAAAAAATATAGCATTAAAAAGAAGGAAGAAAATCCCAAATAATTTTATATTGGTTATGCTAAAACTATATTTTGGATATATAGAATTAAATAAAATATATTATTTTAATTATATACTAAATATATATATAAATAATATATTAAAATTAATTTTACCTATCTCTCTTTATCTTTATGCCCTACACCTCAGAGCCCACAGAAATTAATCTAACTAGCAAATCCTAAACTTTTTTTAACCTGCCTCTCCCATTCCTTCTCTGCTGCTGCTAAGTCACTTCAGTAGTGTCCGACTCTGTGTGACCCCATAGACGGCAGCCCACCAGGCTCCCTTGTCCCTGGGATTCTCCAGCCAAAAACACTGGAGTGGGTTGCCATTTCCTTCTCCAATGCATGCAAGTGAAAAGTGAAAGTGAAGTCGCTCAGTCGTGTCCGACTCTTAGCGACCCCATGGACTGCAGCCCACCAGGCTCCTCCGTCCATGGGGTTGCCCAGGCAAGAGTACTGGAGTGGGGTGCCATTGCCTTCTCTAGAAAATCACAATAATGGTTCTGGCCCACGTTTCCCCCTCAACCCCCTCTGCTTCCTGACCAACCCTGCTGCTGCTGCTAAGTCGCTTCAGTCGTGTCCACCTCTGTGCGACCCCATAGACGGCAGCCCACCAGGCTCCCCCGTCCCTGGGATTCTCCAGGCAAGAACACTGGAGTGGGTTGCCATTTCCTTCTCGAATGCATCAAAGTGAAAAATGAAAGTGAAGTCGCTCAGTCGTGTCCGACCCTCAGCGACCCCATGGACTGCAGCCTGCCAGGCTCCTCCATCCATGGAATTTTCCAGGCAAGAGTACTGGAGTGGGGTGCCATTGTCTTCTCCATGACCAAACCTAGTGCTTCCCAATGGGACCCCAAGTGAGGTGGTGTACTCCCTCCTCTTGCGAACTGCAATAAACTATCCTTTCAATTGCAGTCATTTTCTGATCTGCTAACTTCACCATACATGAATAATAATAAAACCTACATTTTAAAACATAGCCCCATGTCAAATTTCTGTTGTAAGTAGAAACTGTTCCTGGTTATGACAGTGTGGATAGAAAACAGGGTGTAGTCTTGCTTTTGTTAGTTTCCCAGAAGGTACAATGCTCAGGTGTGGTTGGCCTTATAAACTTAATGTTCATTCTAGATGGTGAGGTTTGGAAATTTTCAGCCATCTTTTACATGTCTCCATAGACCCCCAAGTCCTCAGTATAAAAAGTACCCTGCTTACTACAGGTTCAAATATATAAGGTTAATTATAAGCTAGTTAGCCAAACAAATTATACAGCTACCAATTTCTTTGACATGTTTAAATTTCTTTTCATCTGGCTCCCTTATTCACTGAAATAAAAATAGGTAAATAAATAAATAAATAATTAAACTTAAGGTTAGACTATAGGCAATTATCCAAATTAACCTAGACCTGAACAACAAAGGGCTTCCCTGGTGGCTCAGCTGGTAAAAAATCCATCTGCAATTTGGAAGACCTGGGTTTGATCCCTGAGTTGGGAAGATCCCCTGGAGAAGGGAACAGCTACCCACTCCAGTATTCCAGCCTGGGTTGCAAAGAGTCAGACACAACGGAGCAACTTTCACTTTCACTATGAACAACAAAACAGTTGCTATGATTAAGTTATTCTTCTACATCTTAATCTATAATTTAAAAAAAAGGAATATACTAGCCTGTTTCAACTTCTCAATTTGTGCAACACAATAAAAATAAAAATTGAACTGTGCTCTGACAGGTCAAACCATATATGAAAACATAGTACCATGTTACTGACTATCCTAAAATCCTTGGATTCCCAATTTAAACACACTCTATTTAATTATGTTTTCTGGTACATAATTAATATGTCTCATAACTATGATTCTTAACCATTTTAAGTGTCACAGAGCCTTTGGAGACTGGAATTTTAAATGATAGGATTTTCACAATAGGGGAAAATGCATGAACGCACGTGAATTTAGTGTTGGGATTATAGAATTTTGGTGGGCTCAGGCGCATTGTGAAGCCCACTCATGCACTCCTAGGAGTTAGTTCTCCCAGGTTAAAAGCCTTTGTTTCAAAGGTAAGGCAAGTTATCTATATGTCCAACAATTATTGTGAGAAACAGCATTTTCTGTTTATAACTTAGTTTCTAAGGTAATGGACTGAACCCCTATTAAAGCATCTAAAAACAATAAACCTCTAAATTTTTGTTCTGCCAAGTTTTCCCTTGTAAAGAGGAGAGAGAGACCCATCTCCTTACATAAGAATATATTCCAACTCTAAGATAATAGCTATAAAACTTTTAAAATACACAAAAATATGGTGTTTCCATGGTATACAAAGGCACACACACATCTATTTTCATAATAGAAATAGGTGCACTCACACACACAGATACCTTGATCCAGAACCACATATATTTTTCAATGGAATCTTCTACCATTGGTAGCCTTCAAAAAGTTTTAAATCACAAACAAATAAAATGATGAAGTGGAAATAAAAGAATTTTTAGCACAGGTTATTTCCAACATATCAAATATTTTTGGTCAAAAAACTAGTGCTGTAGTCCCAAAGCAGAACTTAATATAAACCATATCACTTATTTCAAATACAATTCCTTAATTCCGACTTAGAAAGCTTAAATTTGAACTGCGAGAGAAGCTAATGAAACAGATATCTAAGAGGAGCTAATGAAACAAATTTTAAGCTCAAAGAAAGTAAAGTATATACAATATATGCTATATAATATATATTTATATACACTTTCTTTGTCATGTATGTTATATTTAACATACACACTCACATATACACATACACACGGTAATATATACACAAGTATTTGTGGGCTTCAAATTCACAAACACAACTAGATTATCAGATTCTGTGACCCTACAGATTTGAGACAAAATATCAGTATAAAATGGATCAGACTGGTCCTATGAAAGAGTGATATCTTCACTTGGCAATGTATGAGGCAAACTCTTTGAGATATGGTTGCTAAGGAAAGAATGAAAGATGTAAATAATAGATAGTTAAACAGAGGCCTTCATTAAAGTATTATCTATACTATTGAAATTTGGGGAAGAGTCTAAATGTCCACTAATAGAACGTAGTAAATTATGATATCTCCATAGAATAATACTAATCGATTAAAATACAAATATAGAAGAATATTACCATAGGAAAACATACTATTCATAAAATAATTTAAAAATCCAGTGCATAAAATGTTATTCAACATAGTACCATTTTTGTAAGGAAAACAATATATTAAAAACATGTCAACTGTTATTTATAATGTTTCAGATTTCTTTTTAAATTTAGTTTATTGTGTTCCTGTGTTCCTGCATCAAACTTAGGTTTTCATATTAATGGAAACTCCCTGATATATATATATATTTTAAAGGTAATTGCATACTAAGAAATCATTTTTTTCTAATAAGAATAAGGCACATTTCTTAAATAAGTTTGTCTCTTAAATGGCATCAAAATATCTAAAATTAAACTATTGTTAAAGTAACCTATGATACAATAATACTCAGTTTGTCTGGAAAATGTTTTCATGATAGAAATATGGTAGTTTGTGTAAAGCTGGAGAGCCAGAGATGAACATTTTATGAGTGATTCTCCAGAGCTGTGAAAAAGACAGACAGTCTAAGAGGTCTGTGTGATTCAGGCAATAGGAAAGTGCACAGTGCTGGAGGAAGGTCATCAGCCTCTACATCAGCCCATCCAGATTAAACATCCTGCAAAATGACACTAGTCTCTTTGCTCACCAAGCGCACTTCTGATTCATCATTTGATTGCCTTAGTATCTTGATGAAAGAGAGCATGGGCCCAGCAGATAAGAGGTTATGCTGGTTCCTGGGATAGCACTGCCCTCCCATAGCACCTCTATGCACCCCACTTATAAATTAAAAGCTGGCATGTATTTATAAATCATTTTCTTGCAAATTTCTTGGTTTTTGTTTTGCTTTGGTTTTGGTACTGTATAACCATTCTGTGCATTCTCTGTACTCTGATTTTCCCTAAGTAAACAGAAAAAAAAAAGAGTTTCTAAACACAGAAATTAACCACCTGGGTTCTCATTACCAAGCTATTACATATGCCACTAATTTTAACCTGGAAAGCTAGCCTCCTGGCCTCTTTACCGATACCCCTAAACATGCCAACTGAAACAAAGGAGGCAGCTCAATTTATAAACCCCTAATGTCTTAGCATTTTTTTCCAAAGCCTAAATTATCCTGCTGCCTCTTGGTTTGACTGTTGCAAGGACTGTAAATATAAATATTATGTAAGTCCAGCTAAGACAAAATTTTATAAATTTGTGGTTAGATAAAAGTATAGAGAGGTTATTTCTTATGGCTTCATGAATGTCTCTTGGGGTGATGTTGTGTGGGAGAGAAGGTGTCAACCTGTGACAGATGACTTTCCCTGTGACGTGTCCTTATAGACTTTATCCTTGTTGAAGAGACAACCAAGACTGTATTAACGCTTCAGTTGAGATAACTTCCCTGGTAGCTCAGGGGCTTCTGTGGTGACTCAGGCAGTAAAGAATCCGCCTGCAATGTGTGAGAGCAGGGTTCAGTCCCTGGATTGGGAAGATCCCCTGGAGAAGGGAACAGTTACCCACTCCAGTATTATTGCCTGAGAAATCCCATGGACAGAGGAGCCTGGTGGGCTACAGTCCATGGGGTCACAAAGAGTAGGACGTGACTGAGAGACTCAGCATAGCATAAATGAAATTGGTTTATATTTTTTGGCTTCCCTGGTGGCTCAGCTGGTAAAGAATCTACCTGCAATGCAGGAGACCTGGGTTCGATCCCTGGGTTGGGAAGATACCCTGGAGAAGGGAATGGCAACCCTCTTCAGTATTCTTGCCTGAAGAATCCCTTGGAGTGTATAATACATGGCGTCACAAAGAGTCGGACGTGACTGAGTGACTTTCACTCACTCACTCATGAAATAGTATGTATGTTTTGGCTTAAATTTACAATAGATTAAAAAGATCCTAGAGAACTGTTCTGAATTCCAGGATTTCCACATCTGTTGATAATTAAGAAGCTTCACCCCACCCACGCTTTCAAAGTCGGAGAAGGAAAGCTCTTAGGAAGCCAGCCCTGCTCTGATGGACAGCACCCGGAGGGAGGGAGGGGTGGTACTTTATTAAATGCTGTGATGCAGCTAAGAGTAAGATTTTCAAAAATTCCATCTTGATTGGTGATACTCTTACTCAGATTCATGTCTACTCACTAAAACCAAATCAAACCATTCAACTGAAAATCAGCACAACCTGAACAATTGCACTGGCCCTTTACTAATCTTCTGCTTCTATGCTTCTATTCCTCCAGCCTACCATCCACACTACCAACAGCATCTTTTCTGTCATGTACATGAAACATGTCCCTACACTTAGAATTTTTAATGGTTTTCCCACTGACTATGGAATACAAACTAAATTCCTTACCATGGTGTATAAAACTTGCATAATCTTGCCCCTGCTATACACACACACAATCCTCCTAATCACATGGGTACGTGTGTCTCTAGCTTATAGATCAACATCTACATAGTTCCCAGAACCAGAGTGTTTTCCCCTGTTTCCACATCATCTCCAGCGGTTTCCTCTCCATCTCGTCCCACATATTTGCCTAGCATGGTCATTCTTCAACTCAAACTCTCTCTCCACTCACTCCTCTAACTTTGGGGAGATTTAGATGCAATTTTTCTTATTCGTCTCTTAACTTGATACCCAATCAATGAAATTAGCTTCTATAGTATCTTACAGCTGTTTTCGTGTCTTTTAACCTGCTAAATCCCTCTCCAAGTGTGGTTCAGGGACCAGCAGTATCAGCATCACCTAGAAACTTGTTAGAACAGGATCCACCTCCTGATCCACTGAATCACAGCTCTGTGAATAGGTGCAACAATCTGTTTCAACAAGACATCCAGGGAGTCACTAAAGTTGAAGAAGCCCTGCTTCTGGTAGTACATTAAGAAGTGAAGTTAAGAAACACATAATAAAAATTCAACTAATAATGGTTTAACCCAGTGGGGATTTATTTTTGTCACAAAAGATCAAGTATGGAGACAGGCAGTCAGATGTAGCTCAAGGAAATTACTAAGAACCTAAGTTCTATGTAGCTTCCAAACATATTCTTAACACGGAGTATTCATCTTCAGACTTACAAAATGACTACTTGCCAAGTGAGTCTTCCTTTTATCAATGAAACTATAATTTTTCCAAGAAGCCAACTTATTAGGTTCCACACACATCACAGAAGTACACCACAAAGCTATAATCAACTGCAAAGATGGTTGGAAAACCACATTTTCCTGTGGTTTTTCCTAAGCTGGACCCTTTGTCAACTTTTGCAAAAACGGTTTTGATATTAAGAAAGTTCAGGTAGGCGACTAATATGTTTTTCTCAATCTGGAATAAATTCTTTCTACAATATGACAACAAGAAAATAAAGAGACAGCTTGTTTAAGAATGTGCTCCTAATTTTTCCTATCCTTCAGCTCAATTCAGTTCAGTTGCTCAGTTGTGTCTGACTCTTTGTGACCCCATGGACTGCAGCACACCAGGCTTCCCTGTCCATCACCAACTCCTGGAACTTGTTTAACCTCATGTCCATTCAGTTGGTGATGCCATCCAACCATCTCATCCTCTGTTGTCCCCTTCTCCTCCCGCCTTCAATCTTCCCCAGCATCAGGGTCTTTTCCAATGAGTCTGTTCTTCACATTAGGTGGCCAAAGAAGTGAAGTTTCAGCATCAGTCCTTCCGATGAGTATTCAGAACTGATTTGCATTAGGACTGACTGGTTTGATCTCCTTGTAGTCCAAGGGACTCTAAAGAGTCTTCTCCAACACCACAGTTCAAAAGCATCAATTTTTTGACTTTCCTTAGGAGAACTTTAATCACTATTTAGTCATTAAACTTACTACTTAGGTTAAACTCAGTGATGTTACTGATGTTTGAACTTTTTAATTTACAAAAATGACCATTTGTATAAGCTAAATATAAAAACTTCAATTTGGAGATGTAATTGTTTTATTAGAGTATTTATACACTACAAAAGTCAAAGACATTTTAAAATTGTTTAATCAAGGGAGAGAAAATGAATCCTCAACTACACACAAAAGGTCTATGATTTGAATTCTGTGGGCAATAAAAATGGCAATATGCAATGACATGTTGTATCCTTCTAGGGAAATAGGCTAGAAAAGGTGATGAATCTATGCAAACTATACTGCCCAGATGACAACTCAATGTGCATGCTGACTTTTGATCAGTCAGGAGTACATTTATCTTTAAACACAAAACTTTATTCTTAATAGTTGAAGCACAAAAATTTGGCTGTACCTATGAGCATAATTTTGAAGAAATATATTTCCTGAAGTGTTCTTTGTTGTCATCAGAGTGCCATGTAGAGTGGCAATTTCTATCTGTTTGAAAGTTATACAAGAGTGATTCATGGAACTATTCTGGCACCAGATCTGTATATGCAGCCTGTTTTACAAAATAACACCTTTTCAGCAAAGTCAGGTTTTTGCTATGCATTATGCAGTGATAATTGATAGTTGATTGTTATCTCTTCATTATCCTTGATTCTGTATGTGGTCTTTAGTATTAATTATTTGTAAAATGTATTCCTTTATAGCTCCCCACAAAGGGATGGAGGAAGTAACACTTTTGAAGAAGCACTGATTGAGGGGTTTTTTGTTCTTTTTTAAGTGAGGAGAAAATAATCACACATCTAAGTGAAATGATTACTAACATTTATTTTAAGAATGGTGTACTTTCTTTCCTGTACATCTGTGCTCAACATTTGGAGTAAGAGTACTTACAGGGTTAGAATTTGGATCAACTCAGGAAATCACTAGTTGAGTAAATGGGCCACTGTAATGAAATCACTTGGAAAATGCCTTAGATTTCAGGGATCTCTGAGTAACTTTTAGAAGATTTTCTCAGTAGTGGATCATTGTGGTTCCTGAATGTAAGAAATGTAACTTTGAAAAGGAGGATGCTAAAATAAATTCTGAATGGATCAAACATAAAAATAAAAATATAAAAAAACTCAAGAAAATGTGAGTGAACATTTATCTCAAGTTGAGTGATGACTTTCTAAATATGAAAGAGTCTACTGTATGAGTTAAATAATGGAATTAATTAATATGAAATGCAATTCCTCCCTGGCTGTTAGCCATGGGCCTCCCTCAGTTTCCTGTCACATGGCATACACGTGAGAAAGCAAGAAGCATGAGCAAGATAGTCTTTGCAATATCTAAGTCACAGTCCTCCATATTCTTCTAATTTCAGAAATGGCATTCCACCATTTTTTATGGATTATATTGATTAGAAGTAAGTCAGTAGGTCCAGAATATTCAAAGAAAGACTATTTCACAAGAACTTGACTCCCAAACAGTAGATATCATTGGGGGCCATCTTGGAGACTTCCTACCCCAGACCCCAAATTGGTATCTGTTTGTTAATACTTAAAATTATTCCTTTAATGATCTGCTCAAAAAATTTACTTGTAAACTCCATATTCTTCCCCACTATAAAAATCATAACTATAATTGTCCATCTCCAACCATTAATCTAATAAACAATCCCAGCTGCATAATATTCTATTGAATGGGGATCATTAAAATATTCATGTCATATTAACTTTCAATTTTGCAATGTATTATGTTAAACTGCATTCATCATATTTAACATGATATTCAGTTTATTTGCATTTTCCAGTCCCTAAATTCCATAAAATATTTGGATATTTTCTCATACAACTTCTGCTATAGTGTCTCTTTCTTTCTTTCATCCTGTGATCGATCATACAACTGAATCCTGTGATTCAGTATTTGGTCAGACTTTCTACATACTGTGAAGCTTTTCTGAATATGTAGTTTAAAATGTAGGTTATGTTACAGGAGTTTCAGAATGGCTTCCAGGTAAGCATTTAAAAGTCAGCCATTGAGTGCTTCAGGCTAAATTTTAACAGTTCGTCTCCTTGACCTTCAAAAGGCAGCTCCCCTATCTTTCAGCCTCAGCTTTCCTAATATCCACTCCCCAATCACTTCCAAAAGTCTTATAATCCATAACCTCGAACCAGAATATATAAAGTGGTTTCTATGTTCTTAACTGAACTCTCACTGAAGCAACATGTGCTATACCTCTCTCTGCAATCCCAGAGAACTGACTGGAAGCAAACTGTAGCATGACACCTTCATCAATGCATTAAATCTTTTCTTTGCCCCAAAAGTTTTCTGCCCCTGAAATAATCAAAATAACAATGCTCTTTCACTATGTATGCTTTTGAATTTTTAATTTCTATCCTATTTGATCTCCTGTGAATGATCATTTCTATTGTACAAATAGAATTGAGGCCCCAAGAGATTACATGAATGATCAAAATTTCATCATTAATAAGTAAAAGGATAAGAATTTGAACTCATGCTAAATCCAGGATTCTTCCTTCCATACCACAGCAAATACTATAGAGACATACATATATAAGGTATCCTCAATAAGGCTTTCAAGTGATGATAATTATGGGTCCACACAGAAAGAATGAAAAACAAATTCCTTACTATGGACATACGAATCCTCTCCAAAATTTGGCTCCTCCCTATTTCTCCAGCCTTTTACCATTCTCGCCTCCCACCCCATCTTCTTAAATTCCAACCTCACAGAACTGGTTTTAACTCACACCTCCATGGCTTTGCTTCCTCTCCTCTCTCTGCCTCTAATCCCTTACCCCTTACTTCCTACCTCTACCCTCCCACCATCATTATCCCCTCAAGAACATCTATTTATTGTTTACAACTCAATGTACAGGTTACTATCACCATGGAGACCTTTTGTCTTCCTCTTTCCCACTTCTACTCCCTTTATATTAGTATAATATCATATTTATAGCATCTACAATGTTTAAATTGCATTTAACTGATGATTTTGACCGTTTATTTACTATAATTTACAATTAAGAGAACACTTTCAGATCTTATTACAATTAATTTTCAATGGATGCTGACACCACCTTAATAAGCAAAGACTGGGTTAAAATTAATCTCTCCACTCTCAGTTTCCAGTATTAAGACTGGAATAAAGTACATGTTTAATGAATATTTGTTGACTGAATAAGAGATAAAGCTTAGGTAGATATAGAACCAACTATCTGGTTCATTTGGGGAACAAAAAATATCATATAAAAAGCAACATAATCATCACCATTAATAACCTAGAAACTTTACTCACCATGCTGAGTAAAGCAACTGCTCCACTTTCTTCACCTGCAAAGTACCTCAGATGTCTAAAATGGAAGAAATAAATAGATTCAGATATAAGGAGTGAAGGCTATTTAATTAAGAGAATGATGTTAAAACAAGCCTAATTTTTACTGTCAGAATTGACAACTTTGGCTATTTATGAGCACTGTTTTATAATGTAAAGCACATTAAACCTTGAGCCTTGAAACTTGATTTCTCCCCGCTTTGCCACTACTAATTAACTAAGTGAAATTGAAGAACTCACTTAACCCCTCTGGCTTCAATTTTCTCTCATACAAAATGAAGAGGTAAGAGCAGATTATTTCTAAAATTATTTGCGGTGCTCAACGACCTCATACATTTTTATATCTTCATCTTTTGATTAACATGATTATGTAAAACCCCTTTGCCTACCACTTAATGAGAATCCTCAGCAAGGCAGAGCATCTATAGTGGTCCTGGCGCCGAGTAGCTTATAGAATCTTATTTTTCTATTCAACTTTCCAGGAACAAGTCACATTTGAATACAAATCTATTGTGTGTAATTTAAAGCTATTCCCTTAGCTTTGGTTCTCAAAAAATAATCTGGAAAAATTGCAGTTGGTACGAGTGGCATCTATTTTTTATCCTTTGTATTTTATTTTATAAGAAACTTTCTCAGGGAACACAGTCACACACTGTCATGGTGACTTTACAAGTATCATAAAGTTGCTGAGCGCCTGGGATGTATAAAACGCTAATTCTGGGACTTTCAAGGAATCAAAGGAGCATGGCAATTTCTGCTCTCACAGAACATGTCATCTCTTTTACTGTACCTTTTAATTCTGATTTGCACATTAAAATTAGCCATTCTGTAATCCATGTAAATTGTTAAGAAAATTGAAATGATTGGGGTTAGTAATATTTTGAGAGTAACACACTTATGCATGTAACTGCCATCTGGTATTATAACTGCCTGATTTGTGTTTTGTGTTGTATCTCTCACTCAATAGAATGTATACTACAGACGGTAAACAGATGGACTTTGAAGCCACAGGAAGAGCTACGAATATCTAGGAGTGTGTGTGCATGTATGTAGAGAAGAGAGAAAAAAAAAAAAAAAAAGAACAACAGAAGCCATTCTGGAATCCTGAGATCCAGGAAGTAATGGAGGATTAGAGAAACCTGTGAAGGTCTTTGAAAAGGAATATTCAAAGAGGAAGAAAGAAGATAGAAAGAAAGATTGGTAGCATGGAAGCCATGGGAGAAACTATTTTAATGATGGCAGCTGGTTATTGTTATAGAAAGGAAAGGAAGGAAAATACTTCAAATGGACTATCTGATCAAAATATCACCAGTGCCACTGAGAATCATCTGCCTCAGAAATGAAGCAGAATCAAACCTCAAATTACATTTTAAATTAATGACTAGGAAATGAAAACAAACTTTTGGATATGTTGACTAAAGAAATACTCACGACCTGAAAGTAGAGAGTTCTTCTATTTGGTGGGAATGTTTAGGACTCTGAGCCCAGGACACAGATTCCCAGTAGCTCTAAAAAAACTGTGCCAAGGAGGCAGGAGGGGGAGGTAAGGCTATACACAAGTTGGCAACAAAGGGAGCAGTCAGTCTGAATGTCAAAGATCCGGTATCAAGTTAAGAAATTTAGCATTCTAAGTATGGGAAGATGCTAGCCTCTAGGCTCACTGAAATCATTCCTTTCATATGCACCTCAGCTATCTGAGGCCAATACTGTTTCCTTGGATCCTCTGGATCACAGTTTTGGGAGCCCTCATTCACATTTGGAGCCCAGAAATTGCTGATGGTGGTGACATTTCTTGTTTATTGACATGGCAGGAGATATTTTCATTTCACAGATAGTTGATTGAGAAGTTTAATGATAAAGGCAAAGAGAAATGAGCTTCAAGTTGGATGAAAGTATTTCAGGGAAAGTAAAATTAACATTTTCGGAGGGAGAAACTGTAGCTTTATTTTTTAAATGAGGTAAAGAAACTAATCAAAAGAGAAAAATTACATCTATAAGAAAGAGGAACTATTTATTGGACTAAATCTTGGAAAAGAGGAAGGCCTCCCCTCTAGGAGTGATGTCTGAATCTGTAAGTGCATTTAAGGGATGGAGAAAGGCAAGATGGAGGGCTCATAACTGCTATTTGCTCAGCTGAGAAAGGTGGCTATTGCTGAGAATAAGGAACCCAGTACTGAATAGGAAATTTCCAAAGTGATAAAGGTTTAGAGTAACTTCCATGGGGAATGGAAAAGGAATAAAGATGAATAGAAAAGTGGAGCAATATAGCACCATTAGGAATGTATAACACACCTTACGTTTTATAACACACTGTACATTCAAAAGTATGCATACAGTTTTGAAAAATACTTAAAAGTAGATTCCAATAAGTAACCAAGTGAGAACTGCAGGTCACTTGAAAAAAAAAAAAAGATGCAGTAGCTTAGGGAAAGTTCCACAATATAACGCAGACAATAAGTTGTGGCATCCTTACAAGTTCTTAGTTCCCAGTGAGAGCAGCCAGTCTAGAGACAGATGAGAGCCTTGCCCTCTGTGCTACCCCAGGGAGAAGAGCAGGGACTGAGAACGAAAAGAGCACTGGCTAAGATTAAGGGTTTTGACATTTAGGAAGGCACGCTTCAAGTTTTCTTCAGATATTGAAAACACCAGAGACAAGAGAGTCCAAGGGGGACATGAAAAAAATACCCCTTAAAGGACTGATTTCTTCAGCAAGAAATTCCATAACGTTCTCCAGGTGATTAGCTTTAGAAGGTCATTTTAGTAGGCCCAACAATTGTAAACAAATTTTTTGGAGTGATGCTTTTGTTATAGTCAAATGCTCCAGGAAAGACAGCATGGATCGTGGAGTGCAGTTTATTACACCGGCGGGTCTGAAACAGAGTTTCCTCTTTAGCCAGGGACCCTGACCAACTTTTGTGAAAATTTTATATACCTTAAGTGTATGTGCTCAAACCCACATCCCCAAATTCCTTAAGCGTACCCTGGAAAATGCTAGAGACACAATCATGTTACAGTCATGATTCATAATTTAAAAGGTCAGCTGGCTACACCCTGTAGTTTACATCAACAGGTGCCATAAAGATTACAAAAGTGATTGACTACATAAGTGGGTCATTACATTCTTTCTGGCGATGGGAAATCTAGGTATGGAATCTGGTGTTTATCAGTTCAGGAGGCCTGTTCGGCCGTAGGTATGTTGTCTCCTTGGCTACCAGGCATATAGTCCAAAGTTTACCGAGGATGCAAAAGGGAGTTTCCTTCTCAAGATGGAGTCAGTTTGGCCTGTTCCTTTCCTCCTTCGCTTTCAATGATGTTCTGGCAAAAACTTGCTTTTCAAATCTACGGTGTTTGATTTTTAGGAGAACGTTTTGCTCCAGGATGATGTAATAAATGCCACCACTGGGTTTGCTGCTTGGAATGAAAGCAGGGCTAGTGGAAAAGAATCTGCTTGCCGATGCAGGAGAGACGTGGTTTTGAGCGCTGGGTCAGGAAGGTTCTTTAGAGAAGGGATCCTTTAGAAGATCCTTTAGCTACCAATTCCGGTATTCTTGCCTGGAGAATCGCATGGACAGGGGAGCCTGGCGGGCTATGGCCCATGGGGGTCACAAAGAGTTGGATACGACTGAGCACACACATGAAAAGAATGTGTCTGAATTATTCAATTCATTGTTAGAAGGTACATGTAACGTCAGTTCAGTCACTCAGTTGTACTGATCGTACATTAAATATATAACATATAACATGAT
Source organism: Bos mutus (assembly GCF_027580195.1). Taxonomy (NCBI): domain Eukaryota; kingdom Metazoa; phylum Chordata; class Mammalia; order Artiodactyla; family Bovidae; genus Bos; species Bos mutus. The sequence continues at coordinate 53,318,290 of NC_091637.1, forward strand.
ATTTAATGTATATTAGTACATTAAATATATAGCATATAATGTTATAATATATAACACTTAATGTATATTAATACAAAATTGAGTAGCTCCCTTTGTAGCCTATGACATAGCATCAAATGCTGTGTGAAAAGGCATCCATTACTACAGTAAAAGCCTCAGCTACTACAATAAAAGCTCTGATGGAAATAGGCTTAGTCCTCCAGTCACAGAGTTTGTCACGGAAGAGCTACAGTCCAAGGATCCCAGCGCTGCTCAGGAGGAAAGCAAATAACCGGCATCTCTGAGCCTCAGGCTCCCAGGATCATCACTCTCTCTTCCTGCCTGCTGCACAGGCATCAATCAGGAGGGAGAAATGTGTGGGTGTTTTTTAAAAGAAAAATAAAGATCATCAGAAAATGTGAAAAAGTTCAGCCTAGCTTGGCATAAGGGAAAATCTACTTACAAAAATGCAGTCGTATGTTTTGCCTATAAGAATATCACAGATTTAAAAATAGGAATAAAACCAATATTGATGAGTGTCCAGTCTCTTTCAAAGTTGGTGGGAGTGTAAATTAATACTTACATTGGAAAAAAAAAAAAAAGGATGTATCAAGAACCTAAAATAACTGCAGTATTAACTCATGAATTTTACTTTTAGAATTTATAATAATAGAAAGATAATAGATGTGCACAAGAATGTGTCAAGAAGACAGTTCATCATAGAGCTGTAACAGAAAAAAAAAAAAAAAAACCTGAATATTCAACAACAGTGGTATTGTCTACAAATTTGGCATGTCTATGTAGTGAAAGTCACCCAGTCGTGTCTGACTGTTTGCGACCCCATGGACTAGCCTGTCAGGCTCCTCTGTCCGTGGAATTCTCCAGGCAAGAATACTGGAGTAGGTAGCCATGCCCTCCTTCAGGGGATCTTCCCAACCCAGAGACTGAACCCAGGTCTCCCGCATTGCAGGTAGATTCTTTACTGTCTGAGTCACCATGGAAACCAACTGGCATATTATATAACTATTTAACATTATTATCCTTTCCCCCCCAACTATCAAATATCCTAAAAATTTTCCGAGTTAGAAGCTTCCAACAGCTAGGCAGAAGATCCTACAAAACGTCTGCAGTGAGACGTGGGGAGAGAGGGGGTTTGGTGGGGAAGGGTGGGCAGTGTATGTGAAACCTAAGAACTAAGCAAAAAGAAGCTTTTGATTGTGCTCAGCCCCATGGTGATGTAAGGTCTGAGAGGAAAAGGAAAATCTGCCTAACTTTTAAAAGAACTCAGGCCTTCATGCTTTACTTTGTTGAATTTGTCCTAGTTTCTTTTCTCAAAAGATTAGAAATCAGATTGTGTTGGCACACTATAAATAGAGGCATCTTTCATAAGCAGAAACTTACATGAACTAAACTCTTAAGACTATGATATAAATCCAAATTCAAATTTATTAATTCACAAGAAGAAATAAATGTCACAGAAACCAAAATACTTGTAAGCCTCTGGGATAGGGCATATCTACATGAGAAGCTGCATGATAGGTAGAAGGCTGCTGGATCAGACTGGAATCTGAAGAAGGACTCTAATGAGTGAAATGTTTAATGGCATTAAGGGAAAACAGCCTGCTGCAAGACTGTAACCAAAAGGATGATCTTTCCAATAGGACCAGAATATTTAACTATGGCTCCCTTCCCTGATCTCCAGGCCAGAATCAGCTTTGCTGTGTCATCGGGTGACTGAAAGGGGAGCTAGAGGGGATTCATGTCCCCTAGGTGAGGGGGTCTTCACACCGGGATGGGCTTAAACAACGTGGATGAAACAAAGAGTGCTTTCATGCAGTCTCTCAAGACCCAGTAGGAAAGAAAAGGATGCCTAGCTGAAGAGGAGAGATAAGGGTTACAGCTTGTCATCACTACAGAAAGGGTCTGGGACGCATAGACAGCTGAGCCTAAGGGGTGGATTTATCCCCATGGTCCACCAATCCTCAAGGAAGCAGAGTTTCGTGTCTGGCAAGAGCAGTAGCAGCACTTGCATTACTCACTCTGAGCCCACCGCCAAGAGGGCTCGAGGCAGGATGTGTTCGGTCGTTGCCTTCAGCCGTCCTGAGGAGACAGACTCCACGCTTAGCCGGCTGGCTGGAGTCCTCTCTGACTGTGAGACCAGCCAAGCAGAGGCAGGCAGCTGAATCGCAGTGAGCACAACCAGGTGCTCATGTGCGGCAGCCCAGGCTTTCAACTAAACCACAGTCTACTGCCAATACTGGACTCTTGTGACCTACAAAAATGGCATTGTCATATGGTTGACTCTATCTATCCAAGTTGGCCATAAAATCAAAGACCCTGTGTGTGTGTTAGCCAGTCAGTCGTGTCTAACTCTTTGCAACCCCATGGTCTATAACCTGCTTGACTCCTCTGTCCGTGGAATTCTCCAGGCAAGAATACTGGAAGGTGTTGCCATTGCCTTCTTCAGGGGATCGTCCTGACCCAGGCATTGAACCCAGATCTCCTGTATTACAGGCAGACCCTTTACCATGTAAGCCACCAGGGAAGCCCAAGTATACTGGAATGGGTAGTCTATCCCTTTTCCAGGGAATCTTCCTGACCCAGGAATTGAACTGGGGTCTCCTGCATTGTAGGTGGATGCTCTAACAGCTGAGCTTCTGGGGAAGCTCTCAAAAACTCTCAGTTCAGTTCAGTTCAGTCGCTCAGTCGTGTCCGACTCTTTGCAACCCCATGAATCTCAGCACGCCAGGCCTCCCTGTCCATCACCACCTCCTGGAGTTCACTCAGACTCATGTCCATCGAGTCAGTGATGCCATCCAGCCATCTCATCCTCTGGCATCCCCTTCTCCTTCTGCCCCCAATCCCTCCCAGCATCAGTCTTTTCCAATGAGTCAACTCTTCACATGAAGTGGCCAAAGTACTGGAGTTTCAGCTTTAGCATCATTCCTTCCAAAGAAATCCCAGGGCTGATCTCCTTCAGAATGGACTGGTTGGATCTCCTTGCAGTCCAACGGACTCTCAAGAGTCTTCTCCAACACCACACTTCAAAAGCATCCATTCTTTGGCACTCAGCTTTCTTCACAGTCCAACTCTCACATCCATACATGACCACTGGAAAAACCATAGCCTTGACTAGATGGACCTTTGTTGGCAAAGTAATGTCTCTGCTTTTCAATATGCTATCTAGGTTGGTCATAACTTTCCTTCCAAGGAGTGAGCGTCTTTTAATTTCATGGCTGCGGTCAACATCTGTAGTCATTTTGGAGCCCAGAAAAATAAAGTCTGACACTGTTTCCACTGTTTCCCCATCTATTTCCCATGAAGTGATCGGACCAGATGCCATGATCTTCATTTTCTGAATATTGAGTTTTAATATTTCACCTTCATCAAGAGGCTTTTGAGTTCCTCTTCACTTTCTGCCATAAGGGTGGTGTCATCTGCATATCAGAGGTTATTGATATTTCTCCCGCAATCTTAATTCCAGTTTGTGCTTCATCCAGCCCAGCGTTTCTCATGACGTACTCTGCATATAAGTTAAATAAACAGGGTGACAATACACGGCCTTGACGTACTCCTTTTCCTATTTGGAACCAGTCTGTTGTTCCATGTCCAGTTCTAACTGTTGCTTCCTGACCTGCATACAAATTTCTCAAGAGGCGGGTCAGGTGGTCTGGTATTCCCATCTCTTTCAGAATTTTCCACAGTTTATTGTGATCCACACAGTCAAAGTCTTTGGCATAGTCAATAAAGCAGAAATAGATGTGTTTCTGGAACTCTCTTGCTTTTTCTATGATCCAGCGGATGCTGGCAATTTGATCTCTGGTTCCTCTGCCTTTTCTAAAACCAGCTTGAACATCAGGAAGTTCACGGTTCACATATTATTGAAGCCTGGCTTGGAGAATTTTGAGCATTACTTTACTAGCGTGTGAGATAAGTGCAATTGTGTGGTAGTTAGAGCATTCTTTGGCATTGCCTTTCTTTGGGATTGGAATGAAAACTGACCTTTTCCAGTCCTATGGCCACTGCTGAGTTTTCCAAATTTGCTGGCATATTGAGTGCAGCACTTTCACAGCATCATCTTTCAGGATTTGGAATAGCTCAACTGGAATTCCATCACCTCCACTAGCTTTGTTCATAGTGATGCTCTCTAAGGCCCACTTGACTTCACATTCCAGGATGTCTGGCTCTAGGTCAGTGATCACACCATCGTGATTATCTGGGTCGTGAAGATCTTTTTTGTACAGTTCTTCTGTGTATTCTTGCCATCTCTTCTTTATATCTTCTGCTTCTGTTAGGTCCATACCATTCCTGTCCTTTATTGAGCTCATCTTTGCATGAAATGTTCTTTTGGTATCTCTGATTTTCTTGAAGAGATCGCTAGTCTTTCCCATTCTGTTGTTTTCCTCTATTTCTTTGCATTGATCGCTGAAGAAGGCTTTCTTATCTCCCCTTGCTATTCTTTGGAACTCTGCATTCAGAGCCTTATATCTTTCCTTTTTTCCTTTGCTTTTTGCTTCTCTTCTTTTCACAGCTATTTGTAAGGCCTCCCCAGACAGCCATTTTGCTTTCTTGCATTTCTTTTCTATGGGAATGGTCTTGATCCCTGTCTCCTGTACAGTGTCATGAACCTTATTCCATAGTTCATCAGGCACTCTATCTGTCAGATCTAGGCCCTTAAATCTATTTCTCACTTCCACTGTATAATCATAAGGGATTTGATTTAGGTCATACCTGAATGGTCTAGTGGTTTTCCCTACTTTCTTCAGTTTAAGTCTGAATTTGGCAATAAGGAGTTCATGGTCTGAGCCACAGTCAGCTCCTGGTCTTGTTTTTGCTGACTGTATAGAGCTTCTCCATCTTTGGCTGCAAAGAATATAATCAATCTGATTTTGGTATTGACCACCTGGTGATGTCCATGTATAGAGTCTTCTCTTGTGGTGTTGGAAGAGGATGTTTGTTATGACCAGTGCATTTTCTTGGCAAAACTCTATTAGTCTTTGCCCTGCTTCATTGCGTATTCCAAGGCCAAATTTGCCTGTTACTCCAGGTGTTTCTTGACTTCCTACTTTTGCATTCCAGTCCCCTATAATGAAAAGGACATCTTTTTTGGGTGTTAGTTCTAAAAGGTCTTGTAGGTTTTCATAGAACCGTTCAACTTCAGCTTCTTCAGCATTACTGATTGGGGCATAGACTTGGGTTACTGTGATATTGAATGGTTTGCCTTGGAAACGAACAGAGATCATTCTGTCCTTTTTGAGATTGCATCCAAGTACTGCATTTTGGACTCTTTTGTTGACCATGATGGCCACTCCATTTCTTCTGAGGGATTCCTGCCCTCAGTAGTAGATATAATGGTCATCTGAGTTAAATTCACCCATTCCAGTCCATTTCAGTTTGCTGATTCCTAGAACGTCGACATTCACTCTTGCCATCTCTTGTTTGACCACTTCCAATTTGCCTTGGTTCATGGACCTGACATTCCAGGTTCCTATGAAATATTGGTCTTTACAGCATCGGACCTTGCTTCTATCACGAGTCACATCCACAGCTGGGTATTGTTTTTGCTTTGGCTCCATCCCTTCATTCTTTCTGGGGTTATTTCTCCACTGATCTCCAGTAGCATATTGGGCACCTACTGACCTGGGGAGTTTCTCTTTCAGTATCCTATCATTTTGCCTTTTCATACTGTTCATGGGGTTCTCAAGGCAAGAATACTGAAGTGGTTTGCCATTCCCTTCTCCAGTGGACCACATTCTGTCAAATCTCTCCACCACAACCCTCCCCTCTTGGGTTGCCCCACGGGCATGGCTTAGTTTCATTGAGTTAGACAAGGCTGTGGTAGTCTTAAATATTGTTGTCATAACAACTCAGAGTTTAAGAAAAAACATCTTATGTAACTGAGACAAAACAATGTAGAAAAAAACATTTGTCCCTTTTCTCCTCCTTAAGGGTCCTGGACCCTTTCCTCCTTGAGGGCCCCAGACTCCTTATCAGCCTACCTAACTCTCTCACTAGGCAATACAGTGCCAATACCTGGGCTTTCCAGTGGTAAAGAACCCACCTGCTAGTGCAGGAGACATGAGACAGGGCTCGATCCCCGGGGTGGGAAGATCCCCTGGAATAGGAAACGGCAACCCATTCCAGTAGTCTTGCCTGGAGAAATCCCATGGACAGAGGAGCCTGGTGGGCTACAGTCCATGGGGTGACAAAGAGACAGACACAACTGAGCACGCACACACACAGTGCCCACATCTCCTCTCTCTTGTCTTTACACATCCATTGCTAACAAATCCCACATCTGACACAGTAATGTTTCAGCTGTATCAATCCACGCAGAAAGTTACAATATACTCCTTTTGCCCTGGAAATCTACCCTTTGTTTCTGAGACAATGCGTGTATCTCTGCTCTGATCCATTGGTTTTGCAGTTGAACAGTGACAACATTCTTATTTCCAGGTTCTCAGAAGATTTATCAATGTAGTGTCCTTGTCAAATAATAAGGAGAAGGCAATGGCACCCCACTCCAGTACTCTTGCCTGGAAAATCCCATGGACGGAGGAGCCTGGTAGGCCGCAGTCCATGAGGTCGCTAAGAGTCGGACACGACTGAGCGACTTCACTTTCACTTTTCGCTTTCATGCATTGGAGAAGGAAATGGCAACCCACTCCAGTATTCTTGCCTGGAGAATCCCAGGGACGGGGGAGCCTGGTGGGCTGCCGTCTATGGGATTGCACAGAGTCGGACACAACTGAAGTGACTTAGCAGCAGCAGCAGCAGTATTGAGCCCTTACTGTGTGCTGAGCACAACTGTTAAGTTTTCCGTGTGTTAACTCATTCAGTCTTTTTTAGTATCTCAGCTGGGAGAGGCAGGACTCAAACCCAGGAATTCTGCTTTTAGGCTTCCTTAATCACCAGTAGTTAATTTCTTAACCACCATTATGCTAATGTATAAAAAACAAGAAAGCAACCGGTAACAACAGGAAGTCTCTGAATTTCATTTTTTCTGTAATAAATATATTTATATAAGTAGGAAATTTTATTTTTAAAGGTTAACTTTTTTATTGCTTGTTTACTATGTCTCTCCTTCAGTGAAAGCTCTTTGTGGGCAGGCTTTGGCTACCACTATTTCTCTGGTGTCTGGAACAGACAGGGAGCATTCCTTAAAAGCAATTACCATCCTTTTGTCTATATTTGCCATCCTATATCTTCCCAGGAAAAAAAAAAAAGGTCAGGGTTATGATATACACAGTAAATTATATCGTCAATTTATTTATAAATATTTCTTGAATGAATAAAATACTTGAAAAAATAATCTTTGGCATTTCCAATTTTCTTATATGTACATGGTTTGTACCATCTCCCCAGATACCATTAGTTCCAAAGGTACTATATAAACAGAAATTGGTGCCTACAAAAGACGGTGACCTGCAGTTGAAAAGCAGGACCCTGTAACAACTTCAACTTAGTAGGAAGACAGTTCACAAGGAGCAGGCCTACAAGCTCTGCCCTCTCCCCATCCTTGATGGAGTCCTTTGATGCTGCCTGAAGAATGTCTATTCCCTGGAAGTCAATATCTATCTCATCAGAGATGAGGTACAGGACTCAGAGGTACAGAAGTATGATTGCCAAATACTACTAGATCAGCTGTAGTTGCTAGGATCTCATGAAATGACAAAAGCAATTTATTAAATAAGAAAAATACACAACAAAGGGTGTTACTCATCTGGGATTACAGGCAAAGAGGAGAGAGAATTTTGAAAAGCTCTGCTCAGTAAAATAAGGAGAGAGAATCTGTGTGGCTGTTAGCATAACTGAGATAAGGAAGCAGACCTAGGTACATCCATTTGGCAATAAATTAAGGTAATAGTTGAATTCCGTGGGCTGAATTTCGCCACAAATATTAAAATGCACGTGAACTTTCCAGGTTACAAGTCAGGTTACAGAGCCCTCTCACCCATGTTATTATTGTTAGAAAATCTTCATGTGAATGAATAAACGGTAGTCAGGGATACAACTACACGAGTTTTAGCCAGTTCATCCTTCAGAAAATGTCTGGAAAGAAGTTTGGAAGTATTTAAGAGACAGAGGGATAGTACATAATTTAATGAGCCAATATGGAGGGAATTCTCAAATGATGCAGACTCAAACCTGTTCTTTCACTCACTGACTTACCAGTTAAAATAAATAAACTAAATGTATTAATGGTCAGGACCACATAGTTGAAAATCCTGAGACTGATAAGTCTTATTCTCCTGTTGTGTGGCTTTGGTTACTGGCTTAAAAAATTTGAAGAAAACTGGAACAGCTTGATGCCTTGATCCTCTCTCAGAATGCTATCATCAAGAAAAGCACAGCTAGCCAAAAGGTTTACAAGCAAGCAGGAAATGGCAACCCACTCCAGTACTCTTGCCTGGAAATCCCATGGACAGAGGAGCCTGGTAGGCTATAGTCCATGGGGTCGCAAAGAGTTGGACACGACTGAGCGACTTAACTTTCACTTTGGCAAACTATAACCTGTTGCCCAAATCAGGCCTGCCCCCTTGTTTCTATAAATAAAATTTTATTGGAACACAGATACTCCATTTGTTTACATACTATCTATGCAGTTTTCACAAGGGCAGAATTAAGTAGTTGAGGTAGAGAGTGTAGTATGGCCCATAAAACTAAAAATATGTACTACCTGATCTTTTATAGAAAAGGTTTCCTCACCTCCTGGAGAGAAAGAGGACAGGGGATTATTATGAAGGGCTCATTAAAAAAAATCCTATTGTCTCATACATAAGGCAATGTTTGTTTGTTTGTTCCATGTTTGAGTTACTTTTTGGTAATATGATAGATAGTTTGAGAGATGCTCTTTATTTTTCAGGACTCTAGACCCAGGTACCCTTCCTTTTCATGTATAGAATATGGTATGCTAATGATCTGAGTCACTCCACCTAAAAGTCATTAGAGAAAATCTAACTCATCTCAGAATAAAGTTCCATAAAGTATGGTGGTTACTCTGTTTAGTATTCCATCAAACCGTTGAATTTTATAGGACTCTCATAAAACTTTAATGTTCTTCCCGTGCTGTAATCAAATGAACAAAGCCATATATTAACATACAACACTTCTGATTATATGACAGATTAAGATTTTAAAAACATATGCTCAATCTACAATTTGAAAGCAACAGGATGGTATATAGTTGATGACGGTAGTTAAATCTGTCATGAACTACATTATTCTTTTTAAATCTGAGTAAAATTTCACTGACAAAAATGGTTTATGCTCATCCATTAATGTGAATAGGCAGGATGAGTCAACTATAATGTATTAAGCAAGTCACATTTGTGAGCTGTTTATTAAGTAATTTATTTCATGCCATGTTTATCTCGGTTAGTCATCAAAATATTTTTGCCCCATGAAATGGTAATTCATTTTCCTTTATTTGAATGAAAATATATGCAGATTTACAGTTTCATAATTTTTCATTTCTACTATGAGAGAAAGACTTTTGCCTAAACTGTTCAATGTAAATAAAATATTTAGAAATATGAAATGATTTACATTTTTTACAATAAGGAAAGTGTCACTTTAAATAGATTATTCAAAGAACAATGAAGAAGCAAAGAGATTACTTTCCCTCATTTAAACATCCCAGTGTATTCAACTGAGTAACAAGAATAGGACCTTGTCTGTACACACCATGCAGCACATCAGGATTTTGTATAAAATAGTTTATTAAAGCCACATTCTAAAAGAGAGGGGTCTCATGGACTTTTAGTTTTCTTTAGCTCACCAGATTCAACTTAAAGAGATGAGAAGAATGCATTCAATATCTATTTTTAACAAAAATAGATGACAAATAGTTGACAAGCCTAAAAGAATTATAAAGGAGTCATTGACAATGGCTGAACACTTGGAGTTAGAACTTGAACATTTTTCTCTAAAGCTAATAAGCACAAAGTTTTGAAATATAACACAGTGGGAGGAGAGAAAGATTTAACATAAACTGATGAAAATACTTCACCCACTATGACTGAACGGGCAGTCTTGACTCTGGTTGGGTTCAGATTCTGTGGCCCTCTCATACCTCCTTTTCTACATATCCTTTATAGGCTTCCTATACCTCTATTTCTACAGAAAGTTTTTGGCCTCACTTACCCAAGGCCCAGGTTGTTCAGGGCCACAGTCTTATCCTCTGTTCTGACTGGCTCTTTTGATTCTGTGAGTGTTTTCTGTCACTATCAGGAAAAAATATCATCCAAATTGGCATCTTGCACTTCCTTGAGTTCTTCTATTAGAGAGTAATGTTGAATACTGTACAATTCAACCACATGTTTCAAGCCCCTAAGATCATAGAGTGGGGAGTGTATACTGTTTATTCATCTTAGACTTAGGAATGTGAGGCCTATATATGAACCCCAACAGTTCAGATATGTTAGATGGAAGAATCTATACCAGTTTTTAGGGGGTTTATTATTATTACTAAACTCTCTCTAGCAGGGGGATTGACTTCAAATAAATCAAATAGTCTTATTTTTCTAAAATAGATTTTCCAAAGACAACTAGAAGTATATTATCTTAAAGGGACACTAAAGAAAAGTATTCCTTTAAGATAGTAGATACACAGTTTTGCTAGTTCTTTATAGACAATGTATTTCTAGTTTTTATTGTAGCATGAGTCTCACCATGCCACTGTTGTTTTGAATATCTTCTTTCCTCACATATCTTATTTTAATCTTCAAATTTTTTTTAAAAAATTTTGATATATTAAAACCATTACCTGTGTTAGTCAGGGGCCCAGCAGCAGGCTTAGGGCTTCCCTGGTGGCTCAGTGGTAAAGAACCTGCCTGTCAATGCAGGAAACATGAGTTTGATACCTGGGTTGGGCAGACCCCCTGAAGAGAGAAATGGCAACCCACTCCCATTTCCTTGCCCAGAAAATCCCATGGATAGAGGAGTCTGATGGGCTATAGTCCATGGGATCACAGAGAGTCAAACATGACTTCATAGCTGAGCACACACACACACACAACAGGCTTAAGTGAGGAGAGTTTAGTGAAGAGACTATACTGGGTTGAATAGTGAGTCCCCAAAACATTTCTACCTGGAACTTTGGAATGTGGTATTATTTGGAATAAGGGGCTTTGTTGATGAAATTAAGGTGAAAATCTCAAGGTGAGCTCATCCTAGGTCACAGCTGGTTCTAAACTGGATGATAGATGTTCCATAAGACACAGAAGAAGAAAAGACTGAGAGACACGGAGAAGGCCGTGTGGAGACCAAGACAGAGGCTGGAGTGATGCAATCACAAGAAAGGAATACCAAGGATTTCTGACAGTCACCAGAAGCTGAGAGAGGGGTATGGGACAGATTCTGTCTGCTCTCCTCCAGAGGGAAAGGATGCTGCTGACTCACTTCAGACCCTTGTCCTTCTTAAGTTACCAGGTTTGTATTAATTTGTTATGGCAGCCCTAGGAAATTAGTACAGAGACTATTGACAAAGATTTCTCAAGAGTTAAGACAAACTATCAAAACAAGAAGATGTGCCTTGTTTAGTGAAAGAGGAATAGGAGACCATTGCCATTCCTAGGTTTTAAAAGTCAGAAGAAAGACAATCCAGAGAGAAGCAGCCTCTAACAACTGATGACCCTGATAGGAGAGAAGGGAAAAAAATAAGCCTGCCTTCACTCTCTTCCACCCTCTGATACCTGCCAATACCTCTTGTTGGTCAAATCAAGGGAAGCAAGATGGGAAGTTCACAGAGCAGGATGGGGAAGACAGAAGAGTAGGACTGGAGGAGCAAATGAAGAACATTGAACACTGTAACATGAACAAAACCATAGAACTATCTTTGCAACAAATATTCCCATCTCATTTTTCTCTGAGCATAGGCAGGAATTAAAGATATATGATAGCTTAAGTTGTCAAATGTCTTAAGTAATGAGACATAAATTGCCTTTCTACATTTCTGTCAAGGCCTACAGACTGATAAAGAATATTTAACTACGAATTTAAGGGATTTGAGTTATAAATCAAAAAACAGTGTTTCCTCTGCAAACACTAAAAATATATTTTTTAACAGAGCACTGAATTTTATAGAGCAAATATAAAACTAACATTATATGCAAATAATACAAAGAAATTGACTTTTACTTAAGTATTTACTGTGTTGGAGAAGCATTTAGCATTGCTTAGAAGTTTGTACAGAGACATATGTTCAAGTTATTTTGACATCTTGATCTTTTTCACTATAGGGAAAATCTTATTTACAGACAATTTAATCTGTGAAAGTGGTGAATGATATGTTCTCCTTTATAATCAAGCTATGTTGAGTACATTTTAAGTTATCAACTCAAAACCCCTCTGTTTAACTGGTATGTTGTTTATAATCATTAAAGTACCCCAGCAGAGTAATGATAATCGCTGTGTCATTAAGCCAATCCAAATTCACAATGTAGTTCATTGTCAACTCGAAATTAGGAGTGTAGTCAACCTTTAAACTATGTTTACCAGAATGACATTAATACTTTATTTTGAAACTTCATTTCAGCATTCAGCAATGAGTGTTTCTACAATCAGCTGATATGATGACTTGAAACAATAAAAAGTATGGGCTAGGCAACATGTTACACCAATTTTGTTCCCGGTGCTTCTCGTTTCTAAGTTTAAAATCTTCCCCAGCAGTACGGAGAGGTTAGAGTCAAACAAATATTCTGAGCTGTGAATAAGTGGAGAAGAACTACAAAGATATTTTCCAGAGATAGCCTCTCAGCTGCAGATCCCTGAAGATGCAGAGCTCAGGTAGAGAAAAGGAAAATTTCACATCGGGAGCTTTGTCAGCCACAATCAGGAATTATGGTCCCTAGACCAATATCAAGAAGGAAGAACTGAAAAGAGAAAAGAATGAAGATCAATGCCTCCAGCAGAGAAAACATTGCAGAGACTGACTTCCTGCCAGACTAGATCTTGAATAGTTTATTCCAAAAAGAAAGAAAGAGCTTTCATCAAGCCAGCAAGAAGAGAGGCATATCAGTGAGTGTCGTTCTTTTGGTTCATTTATCTTAGCTGAAAGATGTTTCAAGTAAGAAAGGAAAATCTATTTGAAGGTCTTAAAGTAAAAAAAAATGAACTTAACTTTGGAAATAAGCAATTAAACAATATAAAAATTGAGCTTTCTTAAAACTTAGCAAGGAATAAATATCCAGCAATACATTGTTGAGAGTGAAGCAGAATGAATCATAGTGAAAGCAAAGGGGAGAACTGGACTCATGATCATAGCTTTTCCAGCTGAGTACACCTCCAGGGCCTCCAAGAATCAGGGACTTGTTACCTCTTCTGCTGCATGACCTATGCGCAATGGTCATAAGCAATAAGACACCTCAAGCCAAGAACCAAGGACATAAATAATTATATTCTCAATTTCAACTCAAAATAGATGTCAAACAGCAGGAGGACTCTCAGTAAGAAAACATGTCGTAGTCTCTATTTTCTGGCCTTCAGAGGAAAACTGGCAGTGCACCAGGGACCTGAGTCAATACTGTGTGCGATAAGGCAAAATGTAGAGAAAAGGGCATCAAGAAAAAGCAACCCAGAAGACCACCCTGGTGACAAAGGCTTTAGGACTCAACAGGAGCACCCTTCATGGACACTTGGCAGAACGAGTCAACTTTAAATATGCTGCATTTCCAAATCCAAGTGTCCTCAGGCAGAAAGACAGTCATAAGTCTGAAGGCTCAGGAAAAGAGCCAAGAGCTATTCTGGTCTGCAGGATGAGGAAACAGGCTTAATGCACTATTCCATGTCCAGGGAAATCAGATGTCCATTTTCTATTTTCCTCAATTCTAAGAAGCATCTGAAATCACCTCCAATTTGTTAGATACCAGATAGTCTCTCTGACTCATTTTATTCCATTTATTTAAACCACTCTTTGTTTCAGTATAATTTGAGTCCAAATACTCAAAATTTAACTAATACATAAATCATAAATTAATTTTAAAAGAATATGTACGATATAGTTTAAACTTGGATTTACAAGATTTGGAAATACTCCTATAAAGTCAATAGCTAATGATTACATCAAACTTTAAAGCCAAATGTATATAAAAACATCAGTATTTCATATCAGTACTGATATGAAAATATCAGTACACACACATGTATGTGTATATATATATATACATTATATATATTGTGTTATATTATAGAACACATTATAATTATATAACACATTATATATATAGTGTTATATTATATAATGGTTTTGTTCCAGAAATTCTGTTCAACTTGGTTCTGTATAATTCAAAAAATTACACATATTAGCCAAGGCCTTCAAATAAACATGAATTTTCTGAATGCCAAACAAGTGATTATTTCAACTTTCAGTGTCGAACTGTATTAACTTCAAGAAAGAGTATAAACTTATCTTGTTTTTATAACATCATTATTTTTCCTTTTTAAAAAATTATTTCAAAATATCGTTTCATTTAACATTAAGTATACCTTGTGCTATTTTATAATTCCAATATTTTTCACATTTCAGGATTTAATTTTGCTTTTTCATATCAGAAAAGTAGACTCATAATCACTTTTACAATATAAAAGTTTGCAGGAGGTTGAAATCTATTGTACAAACCACAATTAATCATAAACTTTGATTAGAATTACTGTATTTTTTCACTACAGCATCAAATAAAGGCTCTTGTTTTGCTTGAGTTAGCATTAGACCAGACATCTTAAAGTCATATATTTAATCTTACATTCATATTGTGAGAAAACAGCATGAAATCAGCAGATTATGATGTTATGTATGTGTAATGTTATACCAAGGAGCATGGTGGGCTGCAGTCCATGGGGTTGCTGAGAGTCGGGCACGACTTCACTTTCACTTTCACTTTTCACTTTGTGCATTGGAGAAGGAAATGGCAATCCACTCCAGTGTTCTTGCCTGGAGAATCCCAGGGACGGGAGAGCCTGGTGGGCTGCCGTCTATGGGGTCGCAAGGAGTTGAACACGACTGAAGCGACTTAGCAGCAGCAGCAGCAAAGCAAACACTGAAAGACCTAAACAAAAAGATAGAGAAAAAAAAAAAAAAAAGATTATAGATAAATCAAAATAGAATTTAAAAAAAATGTTTAACCTATAGGAGATAGGGAAAAAGATAAAACAGAGAACCAAAACAAAGGGGACAAATAGAAAAAATAAAATAAAATAAAATGGCAAACTTAAGCCCTAACATATCAGTAATTAGATGAAAACTTTGTAAATATACCACTTAAAAGACAGAGGTTGACAGAGTAAACTTTTTAAAAACCCAGTAATGTCTTGACTATAAGAAATTCACTTCAAAAAATATTATAAAAAGTGGAAAAACTATACCAATCAAAAAAATTATGAAAAATTTTAAAAGCGAACACTAAACTAGGGATCTATCCTTGGATGATAAATTCAAGGAGTGATTATTTTAAATGTCAATATAGTGGTCAATTACATTATGAAGCAAGCAGCTATGACTCAGATGCGACAGATGGCGGCAAAGGGGAATTCTTGGGTGGTGGTTCTATTCCTTTCTTCTACTAAAGTTTTGTTTCTTCCATTAGATGATGGTTGTAAGGGTGTCTAATTTATAATAGTTCATTTAGCTTTTTGTTTGTTGTGGCTTTCTGTATCTGTGTTTTATTTTAAAAAGAAAGATCAATTTCTTAAAAAGGAATGAATTTGGAATAAGGAAAAAACTGCTAACATAATCAGATGAAAATTCAAAAGATCAGGCTTCAAACAGTATAAGAACCATAGCAATGCTGGGAATCATGGTAGAAAAACTAATGAGACTTTCTTCACCATGCAGCCCATGATTAATAATCCAACTATTTTCTGTCATAAGGCCTTATGACTCAAGATTCAAATTCTGGAAGAGAGATTCTGATTGGCTCATTAGGTAGAATGACCATTCTTTTACCAAGAGAGTAGAGGACACTTTGACAATTTCACTAAGATTGCACAAAGTGAGGAGTAAATCCTTATAGATTTACTCTTTATTCTGGAAAGGTGCTCTTTCCAGAATAAAAGAAAATAAAAGTGGAAATCCAAAGAATCTTATAGAGTAAATTGCAGAAGTGAAATACAAGTAAAAATATATTACCAATATAATAAAATATATTACCAATCCTACAGGCATTTGTAAGCTAGGATTTAAAAATTTGTTGATATAAAAATTCCATGTGCCAGATTAATACTGATGGCTATTAGAATTTGCAAGAAAACTTTTACCCTTATCTTCTAACCTCTTACATTTTAACCCAAGAAACAGCTAATCCTCAAACTACTGCAGTCTATTTAGGGAAAAATACAGTAGATAAATATACTTCAAGTAGAACTTGAAGATTTGCAGGCAGAAGTTGGTTTATTTTCTTATTTTTTGCATTCTTAGATTTTTTAATGCACACACAGGCAAAACCAAACTTCCTCTATCAACCAATTTAATTCATATTCATAAAATGTTTGTATTAAAGGGTGGGGAAAAGAAAATATACATTAAAAGTCAAAGTGAACAGAGTGAAATAAAACAAATGATGTTACTATCACTGCCTCTAACAGCTATTCATAATCTTCTAAGGAAAAAAGCTAGGCTGAAAATGGTTTTGATATTTTATATTAAAACTAATATTATTTATTATTAAAAATAAGATGATTCAGAAAGTTTAAAAAGGAAAAAATTAAAAGTATCTAAAATCTCATTACACAGAATGCATAGCCCAAATTCTCCCAGCTACCAAGTTCACTGTCTTATAAGTTAGAAAAAATTTTATCAGAAAATTTGAAATATTAGTTCTAGATCACCTGGAAACAAAATTCTCCTCTTGACTTTAAAATATCTTAAAGCATGAGTGCATATATAATTCTCTGTCACCAGGAGAATGAAAATATAATTGGGATTCATTTGGAAATTTAATTTTTAGTCTGATGAAATGGGGAAGGTAAGGAGAAGAGATAAATATTTGAATATAAAATATAACAAAAACTACACATTAATGTAATTCCTCAAATAAAATGTTCAACAAAATTATAATTCTCCCTGGAAGAAAACCACTAGTTCTAACACTTCTATAGAAACATAAACACAAAAATGTCTTCTAAACTAATCAGTATACTTACTCAACTCTTGCTTATTTTTAAATAAGAAGGGAAATGAATCCACATCTCAGGAATTTTAATACAAAAATGTATTCACTATAAAACTAACTCATTGACAAAAATTACCCAAAATTTTCTTTCAAAAACCATTTAGCAAATAAAACTCTTATCTGCTCTATCAAAAAGGAGACTACATTTCTGTTCTCCTCTGCCTTTAGAAAATAGGTAATTGAATGAGAGATTCATAATGGGATTCCTTTGCAGAGTGTCTACATATTTGGCAACAGACCAAAATGGAGCAGTTTTAGGGCCTTAGAAACTGAAAAATTAAACAAGTTGAAAATAGATGACTTTTGAAATATTAAGTACCTCAAGTAGCCTTTTTCAAAGTTACTTGAGGTGCTTAATATTATTCTATTCTCAAAATAAGTCACCTTTTCAAATATTAAAGAAACTTCAGTATTATAGAATAGCCCTAAATTCATGCCTCAAGAAGAAAAAAGAGCAAGCTATGGTTTCCATGGTTAAACCTCCCAACATGTCAGGACATCAAAGATCCCATTTAAAACCTTAAGGGGAAAGTGCTTAAGAAGAAGAAAAGACAAGACAACCTGAAGAAAGAGAGGCTATGACCTGCCAGTCACTCAACAGAAACTATTGACTACTTAGCCAGCAAAAACATGATCAGAAAACATGATCTTATTAGCTTGACTGTGTGAAGAGGTGATGAAGCACATAGAAGAATAAAAATTTACTGAAATTGGGATTAAAACTTGTTGGCCAGTATTCTAAAGAGTATTGCCATGGTCATAGTTCGTTGATTAGTCGACAATTATAATATAAACTAGAAGACAGCATGTTTCATCTGTGGATGAAATGAGTTCTAAATGACAGCAATGGAAATATCTGTACAGTTTTCAAGTCATGTTTGAAAGTGAAAGTGAAGTCACTCAACCGTGTCCGACTCTTTGCCACCCCATGGACTGTAGCTCACCAGGCTTCTCCATCTATGGGATTTTCCAGGCAAGAATGCTGGAGTGAGTTGCCATTTCCTTCTCCAGTTGATCTTCCCAACCCAGGGATTGAACCAGGGTCTCCCGCATTGTAGGCAGCCATTTTACTGTCCGAGCCATCAGGGAAATCCATATTTGGATACAAGGAAAAGAAATCTCAAACTGACTCCAAAAATGAGTTTTTAAAGAGATACAACTCTATCAGAATCCTAGAAAAATCTGAACAATCTAGGCATCTGATTGGCACAACTTATCCTATGGATTGATTTCTTTAGGTATCCACCCATAGTCCAATCAGCTGCAGTCCCTGATAGGGAGGGTTACGATGAGGTATCAATAGGAGTATAAAGACAGGAATAAAATGAGTTGGAAGTGAATAGTGAATTAATTAGAAAGGAAATGACAGAGAAATATGATGTGCTTAAACCCCCATGATTGACTTTCAAACATAGTCTCTTCCAAATTTTCCATTATTCCCTCCCCTAAAGGGTCTAATGACTACATTCATAAAGTTGTCTGTAATGACATTCTTCTTTCAATAGAACAGAATAGAATGAAAAGTATCAGTGACTGGAACATTGTAAGGGTTGGTATTGTTTCTGGAAAATTTTGTTTCTATTTATATATGCCCAACACACATGTGTATGCACCAAAGTATGATGTAAAGTATACTTCTTAAACATCAATTTCCGCAATTTCTTTTCAGCAGTTCCAGTGTACCAACTGCAGACAGAAATAAATTCCTACAACATGGTTACATAATGTCTTTCTTTTGTTTCCTGAGCCAGATATTTTGGAAACTGGGCTTTTCCTCTTCATGCTATCAGTTATCCAATGCTCCAAAAATGACCATTCAACTTCACCACTATTGCATTTTCCATCCCTTTAAATTATTTTATGATAGCAAATTCCCAAGCACCAAAAAAAAAAAAAAACCATAGGCAACACAAAAATTGTTAGCTTCCCATTTTCAGATATGAAGGGATGTTTTCATACCCTTTATTCTAATGCAATTCAATGACAAATCTAAATATTTCATATTCTCTTTGCCCACTTACTCCCCAGAATCATTCTCTGCATTAGTCTCTGCTCAAGTAAAGATACAAATTTCTCACTAGTTTAGAGCAAACAGAACCACCAACCCTCAGTAAGGACAGGGTTTGAAAGGCTATGGAGAAAGACAATCAGGATTTCAGTTTTGTTTTTTTTTTTCGCCTCTTAAAAGACAGATTTAATATTTAATACACAGTATTTTAAAAATTCTGAATTTTGCATAGTAGTAAGAACAGAGAAATCTCTGATATTAGTATTAGCTGCACTTCAGTGCCAAATAAGGTTAGGCATGAAGATCATAAAATGCAAAATTAAACTCAGTCAAGTTTTCCCTCAGGAAATCCTAACCACAAATTTCACCCATGTCTTAGCAAGCAGGGACTAAAAGATATTTTCTAAAATACCAAGAATGTAGGATGTGTAGTCTATTGCATGTCAATATCATAGCACTTAACTATTTATAAATTCTCTGTACACAATTTAGTAACATTCATTATATTATAAGCTCATTGGGCAAAGATTCGTAAGTCAGCTTTGCCTGACGTGACACTAATCACAGAGTAAGTGCTCTGTACCATTATATATTCCACATGCTGTGCAGTGCACTTACTCGCAGGTAATCTATTTCTTATGTCGTTGAATTAAAAAGCTCTTTCTGATATCATTATAACTACATGCTTAGACCATATTGACTGTGACTGTTAACTGAGTTAAGATTCTGGTACTCCTAAAAGACAACAACACTCTGCAGAATGTCCTATGGAGGACTCCTGATACCCATCATAGTAACTTAAACACACAACTTAATAGCACAACTAATTATGTTTTATATTCCAATGTACATGAGTCTGTGATGTCCAAAGGAGTATATCACAGGTGATAACAGGTTAAATAAAAAGCTAGATTCAGGTTCCAGTTTCATTACAAGGCAGCTCTATGATTTCAGACAAATACAACTTGTTCTTGTTTCAGGTTTCTCATTTATAAAATCGTGGTTAATGAATATTTATCTCATATAACACAATAAAACAGTGTTTTTAATAATTAGCACATTATCTGACAGTGAGGAGTTGATAACTATTTATATTTTCAATTATAATGATAATTATTATTATCATTATTACTATTAGAAAAGAAAGAAAAAAGGAGGAGGAGGAGGAAAAAATGCCCATGTTATATTTTGAAGTAGGACAAACAGTTCCTTTAAAGAATAGACTGAATCAAGAAGAAATAACAGTCAGTGTGAACAGACAGATCACAAGAAGTGAAACAGAATCTATAACAACAACAAAAAAAAAGGTCCAGAAAACCAAACTTAAATTATTCCATCTCAAACTCTTCCAAAAGACTGAAGAGTATGGAACACTCCCAACATCATTCTTTGATGCTACCATCACCCTGCTACCAAAACAAAGACACTGCCAAAAAAGAAAATTATAGGCCAATATATTTGATGAATATAAATGCAAAAACTCTAAACAAAATATAAGCAAACTGAATCCAACAACATATATTGATTAAAAAATCATACATTACAAAAAAATTGGATTCATCCCAGGGTTACAAGGATGATTCATCATATGCAAGTCAATCAATGTGATACACCACGTCAGCAAAAGAAAGAAAAAAAAAAAAAAACATGATTATCTCAATAGGTGTAGAAAAAGCATTTATAAAATTCAACACCCATTCATAATAAAAACTCTTACCAAAGTGGGTATAGGAGAAACATCTCAACATAATAAAAGCTATTTATAACAAACTCACAGCCAACACAACACTCAATAGTGAAAAGCTGAAAGTCGTCCCTCTAAAATCTGGAACAAGACAAGGATGCCTGGTCTCACACTTCTATTTAACATAGTACTGAAAGTTCTAGCCACAGTAATCAGACAAGAAAAAGAAATAAAAGGCATCTAAATTGGAAGGGAAAAGGTAACTGTCCTTATATGCATATGACATGATACTCTATATAAAAAACCTTGAAGATTCCACACAAAGGCTACTAGACCTATCAGCAAGGTAGCAGGATACAGAATTAACATACAGAAATCTGTTGCATTTCTTTACACTAAGAATGAAATACCAGAAAAAGAAAGTTAAAAAAAATATTTTAAAATCACATAAAAGAATAAAATACTTAGGAATAAACCAGGCTGAGGAAGTGAGAGACTCATGTGCTAGAAAATATTGATAGATGGACTAGAAAACATTGATAAAAGAAACCAAATATGATATAAAGAAATGGAAAGATATCTCATGCTCTTGGGTTGAAATAATTGATATTGCTAAAATGGCCATACTTCCAAAAAACATCTACAAATTTATGTGATCCTTATCAAATTACTCGACACTTTCCACAGAACTAGAACATATCATCTTAAAATTTATATGAAACCATCGAAGATCCAGAATTGCAAAAGTAATCCTGAGGGGAAAAAAAGCTGGAAGCATAACCCTCCCAGAATTCCAATAATCCTACAAAACTATAGAAATGAAAATAGCATGGCATTGGCACATAAAGACATATACATGAATCAATGCAACAGAATAGAGAGCCAAGAAATAAACCCACATAGCTTCAACAAAGGAGGAAAGAATCTGGGTATCTATGAAGATCCTAGAACCAATACAGAGGGATGAATGTACATTTTTAAGCGACCAGGAAAAATACTAAAATCACAATAGGTGCCATAAAGTGAATTACCATATGAGTGTAAGGGACTTGGAAGCAATCTTAGATGAGGTATTTAGGAATGACCTCTCTAAAAAGAGAGGCAAGAAAAGGTCTGGCACCAAAGCTGAGACCTATATAACCAGAGGTAAACAAAAGGAGTACATTCTAGAATGAGGCAACAGGTAATTATAAAGTCCTAGAGTAGGAATTATTGATAGATGAGTATGCTTGAGTGACAGGAAGAAGCTACGGTGTCTGTAGTATATCGGATGAGGAGAAAGAGGTAGGAGTTAGATTAAAGGGGAAGTAAGAGCCAGTGGGGCTATTTAGGATAGAGTAGAGTTAACTTTATTAAAACAATAAGAAACTGCTGGAAGATTTTAACTATGAGTGACCTTGGTTTACTTGCTATTGCCATGGAAATACATGAGATCACCTAGGAGACAGGAGTGTAGATGACAAGGGAGAATGGAGCCCTGCAGCACCCCAAGCATCAATAGTTAATCATGAAGCAACAGAGAAGAAAAGAGCCAAGAAAGAAGCTGAAAAGGAGCTGGTGATAAGAGACAATGAACTAGTGATATTAATCTGGTCACAGTCTTACATTCGCAAATATGAAAGAACAACCAAAAATAACAAATTAACACAAGAAAAGTGGATAGAAATGAACAATGAGAACAACTGACTTTAGAGGAAACAGATAATTCAGGGAACTGGAGGAAAACTGAAAAACAGATAGAAGAGACCTCTAATCAGTGGAATTTTGATTATATCCATTATTTCCAGGAAACAAAAATAATCTGCAATGATAAACTATAGCCAGAAAATAACAAAGTGTTCATAGTTAAATAAAATGACTAGTGAAATAATGTTTTCTTTTAAAAAAGCCAATAAAAATCTAAAAGAAATACACAAGGAAGTGTCCCAGAACATGGAGTAGATTCACTTTATAAACAAAGCATGGATCATTTAATGATAATTACAGAATAAAACAAAATACTGAAAACTAAGGGCCACACACAAACTCAGATGCTTACAGGAACAGAAGGGTGAAGTAAATGCATCAAAGCACCTGGGAAGAAATGAACATAAGCCTCACCAAAAGGAGACAATTACTGCCATGCAGAAATATGGACTCAACAGTACCAGCTCTTCTTCTATTTTTCTAGACAAGAAAAACAAAGCATATGCATATGAAATCTCTGTAGTTTCACTTACTATTAAATAAATTTCCTTTAAAAATAGTCATCTTGTGAGTCAAACATAATACTTCTGAACACCTGTATCTGGCCCTCCCACCATCAGTTTTTAACTTCTATAGTTTAAACATTGATTACAGATAAGTAGGTGCTTCCCTGATGGCTCGGTGGGTAAAGAATCCATCTAAAGATACAGAATCAATCCCTGGGTCAAGAAGATCCCCTGGAGGATGAAATGGCAATCCACTTCAGTATTCTTGCCTGAAAAATCCCATGGACAGAGGAGCCTGGTGGGCTACAGTCCAAAGGGTCACAAAGAGTTGAATACAACTGAGCAACTAAATACATGGATAAGTAGCATAGAGCTGGCAAAACTGGGAAAAGAGAAGGAAGGAACTGTAAGAACACTGAACACTTTGTTCTGAAACTGTTTCAAGTGGATAAATTAGAAAAATACAAATTTTAATTTTCTGAATAAAGAACTAAAATATAACAATATTGAAAGGATGCCGCTGTGAGCTGTGTGTTATGCTGGGATTTACGCTGGGAATTGTGACCTCCACAGGAGAGGATTTTGATCCAGGATCAGAGACGAGGCTTGACTACTTGGAGCTTTTTGTGTAGCAAAGTTTATATTAAAGTATAATAGAAACAGGGAAAGCTTCTGACATGGACATCAGAAGGGGACAGAAAGAGTGCTCCTTTGCTAGTTTATAGCAAGATGTTTTATGTCTGTTAGAAAGCTATTAATCAGATAAGAGAGACAACTCAAGGTTGAAGAAGATTCACCAAGACCCTTCTCCCACAATATGCATTTTTGAGATAGGATGGCACAAAGTGTGTCATCCCCCAGCCATAAAGCAACTGACAGGAATACAGGTTTGTTGAGCTATTATCAGCTCAAGGTTTAAGAAAAGAAAAGTTAGTCTTAGGCTGAACCATTTTGAAGAAAAGCAAATTCCAAAGCAAATATATAGTTTCATTAACATAAGAAAACCTCATTGGTTAGCTCAAGGCAGAATCTGGCATTGTCAATGCAGAATTAAAGGAGGCTTTGTATAGAGAAAGAAAAAAAATGCCACTTGCAATTTATTTCTTCCTGCTGCTTGGGGACCTCTGGCCTTCCTGCCTGTTACCCTCTCAACATGACTAATAAAAATGGGAGAAATAGTGAGGAGAAAATGTTGGCAGAGTAACTGAGTTCCATTCTTTGTCAATAGTAGAAAGTATCAATACTGCTTAATTTGATAATCAAGAAATAAAGTGTGACTATATCATTTACCAGACCACCTGACCTGCCTCTCGAGAAATCCATATGCAGGTCAGGAAGCAAGAGTTAGAACTGGACATGGAACAACAGACTGGTTCCAAATCAGGAAAGGAGTATGTCAAGGCTGTATATTGTCACCCTGCTTATTTAACTTAAATACAGAGTACATCATGAGAAACACTGGGCTGGAAGAAGCACAAGCTGGAATCAAGATTGCCAGGAGAAATATCAATGACCTCAAATATGCACATGACACCACCCTTATGGCAGAAAGTGAAGAGGAACTAAAGAGTCTCTTGATGAAAGTGAAAGAGGAGAGTGAAAAAGTTGGCTTAAAACTCAACATTCAGAAAACTAAGATCATGGCATCTGGTCCCATCACTTCATGGCAAATAGATAGGGAAACAATGGAAACAGTGACAGACTTAATTTTGTGGGGGGTGGGGGGGCCTCCAAAATCACTGCAGATGGTGACTTCAGCCATGAAATTAAGACACTTGCTCCTTGGAAGAAACCTTGACCAACCTAGACAGCATATTAAAAAGCAGAGACATTACTTTACCAACAAAGGTCCGTCTAGTCAAAGCTGTGGTTTTTCCAGTAGTGGTGTATGGACATGAGAGTTGGACTATAAAGAAAGCTGAGTGCTGAAGAACTGATGCTTTTGAACTGTGGTGTTGGAGAAGACTCTTGAGAGTCCCTTGAACTGCAAGGATATCTAATCAGTCATCCTAAAGGAAATCAGTCCTGAATATTCATTGGAAGGACTGATGCTGAAGCTGAAACTCCAATACTTTGGCCACCTGATGTGAAGAACAGACTCATTGGAAAAGACCCTGATGCTGGGAAAGATTGAAGGCAGGAGGAGAAGGGGAAGACAGAGGATGAGATGGTTGGATGGCATCACCGACTGAATGGACATGAGTTTGAGTAAACCCTGGGAGTTGGTGATGGACAGGGAGGCCTGGCGTCTGCATTCCATGGAGTTGCAAAGAGTCGGACACAACTGAGCGACTGAACTGAACTGAACTGATAGTATTTACAGTTAGACTGCCAGAGAGAGAACTTGAAGAATGCCAAAAACTGGTACTTAGGAGGTAGGAAAAGGAAGTGAGAGAAAGTAAAGATACTAAAGATACTTAAACTTCTAAAGTTATGCCATTTTGTAAAGTTTAGAATTTTACTTCCATACTCATGTATGACTTTTCAAATTAACCAGCTAAAGAAAACATTAATTGGAGGCATAGGATTTTATGATTATATTTAAACAGAATGAGTGTATTTGTTTTAAATGAATCAATAATATTGTTCTGAACTTTATACAGTGTATCATATAAGTTATCATAATGCAACTTGAGTTTAGGCCCAATTAAAAAGAAATCCTAAGATCTAAATGCTTTCTCTATTCAGAAATTAAAATTCTGTACACCCATGAGTTTTTCCTCTTTGCCTTGGCTACTTGGAAATATAGAGCCAAGATCAGTGCCCCAACTTTAACAATCATCTCCTCTTGGATGTCTGTTCACCTCATTCCCTCTGCTATAGTTAGATGATATCTTTTCATTCTATCCCTAATTGCCTTTTTTTGCATTATGCCTAATCTCATAAGCCACTTCAAATCTGTTCAGAAATAGGCAGGATATAAATTCTAAGCAAAGGTAAAACAAAAAGTTATAAAACTTGAGAAACTTTTAAGAACTCCTCTGGTGACCTAAATGTAGCTTTTCTAGTTAAATTTTTGTAAAATAAAGAAATTTTATATAAAAACCACAAAATGTAAAACTGTCCTAAAAAAATAAAGCCTATTAAAAGAACTCACAAAATGAAGAATGGCAATAGAGCTCACATATAATCATAAACTCATTAATAGAAGATTGTAACTAAATAAAAAACAATATAATGCTTTCAAATACTTTTTCAGTGTCATAGAAGTCTACATATAGACTCTTAAAATATAAACTATGTTAAGATTTATTCATCCTACTATTATATATAATATACATTACATATATATATAAAACATATGTATATGGGTATCCTCATTTTCAAGGACAATATTTTTATAATCAAGTTAAATAAACTTTGGGTTTATTTCTTTGGCATGCACACCTTTAATAGCCTGAAAACCTAAGTAAGTCATTTTATTATTTTTCCTTAAGATCAGAAATATGCTATAATTATTTTGTGAATCATTTTGTCTTTAATTACTTTGTGCTGTTTCATATATAAAAATCAGAGCAAGGAGAAGGCTGGATTTTGGCTTCTGTCTTTAGGTTTTGAGAGCTTTTAACTCACAATTTTTTAATTAATTAACTGAAATGTTAGCTAATGATCCACATGATTGGGAGAAAAAGTTCTGTCCAAATGCAACTGCTACTCTATAAATGTATATATTACTATTGCCATTTTTCTCAGAAGACATGATTTGATTCTCAGTCATGACTGAAGCAACTTAGCAGCAGCAGCAGCAGCACTGTTATGCCTAAAAATAGATTAGCTGAGCTTAAGAAAAATGCATCATTATTCAATACTTCTTTTTCACTAGAACAATTCTAGCAAACTCAGACAGCACTTCCTCTGTAGGAATTCAAAACTTTGACTTGGGTTTAAACTCAAAAACTAAATTGCCCTATATTTCCTCTGATTAGTCTCACAAAAGTTGTATAAAAATCAACCAGATCATGCAATAATATGATTTCATCACTTATCAAAGTAATAAAATCATCAGAACTAAATCAACAAAATCTAAGTTCTTTTTTTTTTTCCCAATAATGCAGATTGATACTGTTCTAAGCAATAGTTGTAGAGAATAATGTAATCAAGGACATTCACAAATGTACATTATTCACATTATATTCAAATATAAAACTTAGTTCTTAGAAAATCCAGAAAAGAATGTATAAATAAACAAAGTATACTTTCACATCCTACTGTTTAACCTATCAAAATTATATAATCCATCTAGAAAAACATCCTATGAATAACTATATTTTACTTAACAAAATGATTGACAATGTCTTTGAGTTTTTCTCTGATCTTTAATGGGCTTCCCTGGTGGCTCAGTCATAAAGAATCCTCCTGCAATGCAGGAGAAACAGGTTCAATCCCTAGGTCAGGAAGATCCTTTGAAGAAAGAAATGGCAACCCACTCCAGTGTTCTTGCTTGGAGAATCCCATGGACAGCAAGCCTGGCAGGTTATAGTCCATAGGGTCCCAAAGAGCAGGACATGACTGAAGTGACTTAGCGCACAATGCACATAAGCACTGACCTTTAACAAATCAGTCATCAATTGCTATAAAAGTTCCAAGGTAGAAAACTCAATATTTCAAATGTCAATTCCTCCCTGGTATTCTCTCTAGCCTCTCCTCCTAGCTGGGGCAAGCCCCCACCTTCTATCTTTTCTATCTTGAACCCAATCCAATATCTTGAACCAATTCTATTTGTAAGCAGAATAAGTTCTATCCTAATATTCTAAAATTTAGTAAAAGAGTATTTGGATTATTAGTCTCTCAATTCAGAATTTTTTAGGCTTTTCTCCATATTGTATTTTAGTCCTTATTGTCCTACAAAGTTTCCTGTGTTTCTACCCATTTGTTCCTTTATTTTGACTAAGATGCTATAGGTTTGATTTGGATTCCAGACATAGATACTTGTTCTCCACCATACATCCAGTCTAGGCTCCTGTGCCCAGCTTCCCCAAAGATGGAAAGATTAGACAATAAGTGAAACAGACCAATTACAGATTTTGGTCCATTCTTGACTGACTCCCAAAGATATCCATTCCAATCTTCTTTGAGTGGGAAGGATTGGATAATTGAAGACGACTAATCAGGAATTTCTGACCAACTTTTTAGACTCCCCAAAATTTATGATCTTGAATGTAAGCAAGTCACATGGCTGGTAAGCAAAGTTCAAGCACATTTTAACATATTTGTATTATTCTCTCCCTGTCATAACATGCAAAGCATGTCTGATAGCTGCTATAGTTCTTGTGGCAGATCATATTTCTTATGATGGCTACAACAGTAGCTCCCATCTTACTTGCACTTGTGAAATACAACTTTAGTACACACCCATTATGATGTGGAATCTATTTCTCCACCTCCTCGAATCTGATCAGGCCCTAAACTATTTTAACCACTAGAATACAGTGGAAGTGATAAGATGTTAGTGTTAGCATAGCCTTTAATTGGCCTAGAAGAACCCACTTTGCACACCTTGAAAGGCATGCCCTACATTAGAAATTTGATCGCCTTGCACCATTAAGCAACAAGAAGCCCAAGCCATATGCAGAGTCTGGAAGATGAGACACAGGGTGGAAAGAGAGTCCTGGGGAGCTCAAATGCACTAGATACATGCAAGAACAAAGCCATCAATCCAGTGGAACTTTCGGATTACTCGGGGCCCAGCTGCTAGCTGAATGCAATCCCAGTCAACCACAGAATCATGGGAAACAGTAAAAAAAAAAAAAAAAAAATTGTCACTATTTGGGTGAGTTGGTGAGGGGAGGGGAGAGGGTAGGGAAGGTGATTGTTACATAGATAACCAGAACTGTGGTATTTATGAATTCAAGGTTTTATTGGGTTGGCAAAAAAATTCGTCAGGGTTTTTGATCTGATATGATTATGGAAAAACCCAAACTAACTCTTTGGCCAAGCCAATACAAAGTCTTCTTCATTGCCAGCGTCTACATGGCTCCATGATATACATACAATTTAAAAGATTTAAAATAACAACTTCCTAAGCAATGCTCTAAATATAATGCCATTAAGCAATATATAAATGAATAGTCATCAAAAGATTATTTAGGAAAATAACAGAACAATACATCTCAGTAGCTTTCAACCCTTTCTCAGCTAAAACACACCTGAGGGATACAAGACACCACCAACAGCATTTGATTCACTACTGTAATAAGGTCTACATGTGAGGGGGAAAGCATATGAAAGGACATGAGGAAACAGCAAAAAGACTTTTAGCTGAAAAGACCTCCAGCCCATTTGATACCAACTCCACCCATCAGTTGATCATCACTGAAATATTTAATAAAAACTAAAGCATATTCTAAAAACTAAGGGCTTCCCATGTGGCTCAGTTGGTAAAGAATCTGCGAGCAATGCGGGAGAGCTGGGTTCAATCCCTGGGTTGGGAAGATCTCCTGGAGAAGGGAAAGGCTACCCACTCCAGTATTCTGGCCTGGAGAATTCCATGGACTGTATAGTCTAAGAGTCGGACATGAGTGAGTGACTTTCACGTCACGTCACTTCCCTTATAGCTCAGTTGGTAAAGAAAGTGAAGTGAAAGTGAAGTCGCTCAGTTGTGCCCGACTATTTGCAATCCCATGGACTGTAGGCTCCTGCGTCCATGGTATTGTCCAGGCAAGAGTACTGGAGTGGGTTGCCATTTCCTCCTCCAGAGGATCCTCCCCATCCAGGGATCGAAGCCGGGTCTCCCGCATTGTAGGCAGACGCTTTTACCGTCTGAGCCACCAGGAAGTAAAGAATCCACCGCCAGTGCAGGAGACCCTGGTTCAAATCCTGGGTCAGGAAGATCCACTGGAGAAAGGATAGGCTACCTACTCCAGTATTCTTGGGCTCCTTTGGGGCTCAGCTGGTAAAGAATCTGCCTACAATGCAGGAGACCTGGGTTCGATCCCTGGATAGGGAAGATCCCCTGGAGAAGGGAAAGGCTACCCATGCCGGTATTCTGGCCTGGAGAATTCCATGGACTCTATAGTCCATGGGGTAGCAAAGAGTGGAACTAAGCGACCTTCACTTTCAAAGCCTATTCACATGTTTCCTTACCCATGGTGAATGATATTTAGTAAGTTTAATAAAGAACTTATCAGCGATATTTATTTATATAATTTCTTAATAAGATGGCAGTCATTTTTAAATCAAACTATTTTGAGACTTTTTCTAGCTCCACATATCATTACATGTAACTTATGAAATTGTGATGTTAATAATCCCAGTTCTACTATTTGCCAGCTGTATCATCTTGGATAAATTATTTAATCTCTATGTGCCTCAATTCTCTCATCTGAAAAAAATGGTGATAACAATGGTATCCACCTCTTAAAGTGGCAAAGAAGACCGAGTGAGTAAATAAAACAGTATCACCATTGCTGGAAGTAATGGGCACCATACAGGTATTAGCACTGTTGTAGCATTATTATTTTTCAACTCATTCATTGTATTAGGAGTACCTGATTGATTACAGAATGGCTATAAAAAATCCTGCTATCAAATGGATTTCACTAGACAAATAACCTAAATTCTCCTTAGAGATTAGATAAATGGGAAGTATTTGTTAAATAGGATTCTAACTAGTGATCATTCTTATCACTACTTTAATCACTTTTATCAAAGGCAAGCAGGACTATTTAATTAAAACTCATTGTGTAACTTTTAAGGGTGGTACCTAACCCAGAAATGTCAAATGGAGCTGACCAAATGAAGGAGCACACTGCTTCATTCAAAATGAACACCATGATCCCAACTCAGTTGATAGGAGTTTCAGCTAGACTTTTCAGTTTCTTTTAAAAGGGAGTAAAACTATCCACTGAAATGCACTTTGCCTGGTCAAACATTTGATGCAGTAAAAATCAGTCATAAAATCTAAAGGCAATTAAGACTCAGATCCCATGCCTGTCATTCTAAAAAGCAAGCATCAAAGACAGTTGTGCTAGAATTCGGCCATTTGTTTTTAGGAGAACATGATCGGAATGCTTCCTGTCCCAGGGCTTCTTGCTGCTAGCTCCTGAAGCTGAGAAGCTCAATATTTACCAAAAGAAAACACTACTATTAAGAACAGATTTCCTAGTTCTTTACCCAACATCTATTCTGCCCTCCTGTCAAATTAACTGAATCCCAGTTTTAAAAACTCCAAATATGTATTATAAACATTTTAATTTAATGTATACCTGTGGTGGATTCATTTCGATATTTGGCAAAACCAATACAATATTGTAAAGTTTAAAAATAAAATAAAATTATGTAAGGGTAATTGTGTAAGGGTAGTCTTAATTTCCTGTCTTTTGATGTGATGCCAAAATCCTTTCTTTGAAAGACTCCAATGATTGCAATCTTATTTTTCTTGCATAAATCATATTCATAATTTATCTTCTAAAATTTTCTAGTTTCAGCTTCTTTAAAGAATTAAAAAGGGACATTTAGGAGGCAATGAATGTACATCTTCAAGCAGTTTGGCAACATTTTTAATGTTTTTACATTGTTTCCCTTCATCTAAATTGGCAATATTTTTTAAATAAAATTTTCATCCATGGTATATTCCCAAGGACTGAACTTGTTTTCATAGAAACAACAACTTTGCTTTCTCCTCACCAGACTCTTCTGTCCATGGGATTTTGCAGGCAAGAATACTGGAGTGGGTTGCCATTTGCTACTCCAGGGGATCTTCTCAACCTAAGGATCAAACCTATATCTCATGTCCCCTGCCTTGGCAGGCAGGTTCTTCACCACTGTGCCACCCAGGAAGTCCTAGCAATGATTAAGCGGAAGTTGAATATGAGAGATTTACTATAGAAGACATCCTATAAAGGGCATTACTTGTCTTGAAATGGGCTTCCCAGGTGGCTCAGTGGGTAAAGAACCTACCTCCAATGCAGGAGATGCAGGAGATTTGGGTTTGATCCCTGGGTCAGGAAGATACCCTGGAGTAGAAGAAATGGCAACTCACTCTAGTATTCCTGCCTGGAGAATCCCATGGACAGAGGAGCCTGGCAGGCTACAGTCTGTAGGGTCGCAAAGAGTCAGACATGACTGAAGTACTGAGCATACATGCGTGCATGTTCTTAAAGAAACGAGGCCGACTTTTAGTGAGCCCAGGTAAGTAATGCAACACATCATTATTTCTTAAGAAACTGACTTCCATATTTAGCTAAAATCATATCAGAATTCATTATATGGCTTTCTCTTTGTAAATCTAAATGAGTTGCAAAATTTAACAGACTTTCTACAGTTGCGATAAAATTAAATCTTAGTTCATTTTAGAAAGTCAACCTGAAATTGCCTAAAGCGTAAATGAAGAAATTTTTCAATGAAAAATATGTTTCTAGCTTACAGTACAGCAGTTGTTTCAATCAAGTAAAAAGAAGCTACCAAACATTCTTTTGAAAAGCTGATTTATCTTAGAATTGAATTAATGACTTAGAACTTTGGTGCTGCCTTCCCAATAGAAACCAGCACATTTTATCCTGAGCTTGCTTCTAATCCTTCATTCACAGCTTAGATTGTCCCTCAGCTCCTGGGATTTTGTTTAAAGATCTCCTGCCCCTTGACAGGAAAAGCACACCCTATCACCCTTTATTTGTTTCCTTTTTTTCTCTATAACACTGATCACTTAGCATTACTTTTTATATGTATGCTGTCTCTTTTGATAGAATATAAAGCACACAAGAAATTTCTCTCATGTTTTCACAGCTATATGCCCAAGGTTTATAAAGTGCATGACCCATTGCAAGTTCTCGACAAATGTTTGTGGAATGATGGATGAAAAATGCATAGACATTACAGTGATATTGCTATGCAACTACTTCACAATCAATGTACTAGGAGAAGAAGGTGGGAAACAGGATATAAGCAAAACCACCAGTCAAAAATGAAATAAAACTCTTCAAAACATATTACAAAATTATTTAAATGTAAAATTGGGTTAAAATTACATCCAATATTTTAGATACATACTCAAGGAACATAATCTGTAAGTATAAAATGATATAAACTATACAGCACTGCTAAATGTCACATAAATTGCTTGCAAACTACAGTCAAATGTCACTATGTTTGTAATTAATGTTTACAATTTGTTATGTAAATCCTTCTTTAATTCAAATAATAGCATAGGACTTGATTTTGGAAAGAAACTCAGTCTCTGCCCCTGACTGGCTCTATCTGCCCTTTGACCTCTAATCTCCCATCTTCAGCACGCTGGAATTCACTCCCATACATATAGCTTTATTGCCCATGATATAAATAATTATCTTTTAAATTCAGAAAAAGAAAAAAAGTTATTTAAATGAGTGATTATTTAAATAAGTGCTTGGTTTCAGTTTAACTTTAGGTTCCTACTTTTTTTTCTTGGTTTATATTATTAGCATTGTGCTCAGTAGTATTTATTAGAAATACACAGTACATTTCAACAGTAGATACTTAATGACAACCACTCTCCTACTGACTGCCTGAAAGTTCCAAGATTCATTTAAATGAGAAAAATTTGATACTATTAATATTAAAGACTGCACAAAACTATTCAAAAATAAATAGATTCTCTTCAATGAACTATGGGAGAACACACATTTGATTAAAGGCAACCAATCAACTGGCTGCAGTGAGATTGAAATTTATCACTACCCACCTCTCTGTCCATCTTGACTTGGGACTTTATCACACTAAGTAAAGTTAGCCATTCAAATATCATATGATATTGTTTATATGTGGAATCTAAAACAAAAATTATATGAATGAGCTTAGCAATGGCACCGCACTCCAGTACTCTTGCCTGGAAAATCCCATGGACGGAGGAGCCTGGTAGGCTGCAGTTCATGGGGTCGCTAAGAGTCGCATACGACTAAGTGACTTCACTTTCACTTTCATGCATTGGAGAAGGAAATGGCAACCCACTCCAGTGTTCTTGCCTGGAGAGTCCCGGGGACGGCAGAGCCTGGTGGGCTGCCGTCTATGGGGTCGCACAGAGTCGGACACAACTGAAGCGACTTAGCAGCAGGAGCAGCAAAACAGAAAAAGACCCCAGACACATAAAACAAACTTATAGCTACCAAAGGGAAAAGGGGGGCAGGGATGAATTAGGATGTTGTGATTAATAGATACACACTATTATGTATAAAACAGATAACCAACAAGGACCTACAGTACAGCATTGGGAAAAATGCATCCAATGTTTTATAATAAACTGTAAGGAGAAAGAATCCGAAAAAGAAAATATACATATATTCATGACTGAATCACTTGACACCTGAAACATACAGTATTGAAAATCAACTGTAACTCAGTAAAAAAATAAATTAAAAAAATTTTTTAAATATATTGGCTGATCCCTGCATTTTAAACCATTCCATAGGAGGTTTAAAGGGTTCTAGTTGTTCATGGATCCCACTTCAAAAGACACTGTGATAAAATAATACTGAATAGTAATTAACTACATTAGCACTAGAGAATATCTAAGGCTATGAATATTAAAATCTCACCCACAGGTTCCTTTATAAACCAGGTCATAACTCTTTAAAACACAGTAAGGAATGAGCTCACATTTTCTATGCTGAAATAAGGAGTAAAATGTGGGAGAGTTTATAGCTATTTATTTCCTTCTGAGCATCATCATGATTGATGTTAGTATATTAACCCAGGTAAGCAAGTTTTAAGGCAAGAAAAAAAAATAATGGTTTTGCTATTGGCTACTGTACTCAACCACAACAGAAAAGAGAAGGAAAAATTATTAATATTGAAGAGTGCTGAGGAGAAAACATATTTACCCATCTATAAAGCAAGTTCTTATTTTAAAAAAGCACTATTGATCAGACTGTGCTAACTTTGCCTTTTAGCAACTTATTTAAAGGAAAATATTTCAGTTATTGTGATCTAAAGCAATGTTTACCACTGTAGTCTACATTTAACATACTGTAGTTAATTCAAAAAGTTATTCTATTTTGTCATGTTGAGATATTATTTCTTTTTTTTCTTTTAATTTTGAACTGGTCAGTTCTAAAAGCTTCTCATTTAAGCTTTCCAGAACAGACCACTATTTTTTGAGAGCCTATTAAATAAATAAGCAGAATAAAATAATAAGCTCAAATGGAGATGAGGGAATAAACACTACAGGAGGCTAGACTGATACCACTCATGAAATAAACTATAAATTTCAATTTCTCAGCCCACTAAAAAAATTGATATGATGCCTATTTTACTGGTCTATAAGAGTCTAAAATACTCTAGAGGAAATCAAATCCATATGTTATTGCAAAAGTAAAAGAAAGCAAAGCAAAAAGCATTAGTATTGATAAAAGAATTGCCAAGGATGATAGCACAATCTCTTGTTTCCATTCATGGAAAGAGGAAAGGTTTATGATTCATTTTAATTTTACTTTGTTTGAGATCAGTATTATCTTATTTGTTTGGAAATTATTTGGATTCTATGGATGGGTTTTCTATCAAGATTTCCCTTGATAGAAAGTGATGTCATCATTTTAGAAAGGTCCCAATGAGGAAATCACAACTAGCTCTTTGCTTCCAGGTGCCATTAATTTTTTAAATTTCCTTAAAAGGCAGTCTCAAAAGTTTCCAGATATAGACATTTCATCTTAGCAACACACTCCCTCACAATCAGTACTACTACACAGGAGAAGAAGGCAGACTTGATAATCAGAAATCTGAGCAACTGGAAGAAAAAAATACTCAAATAGGAGAGAGAAGTTAAAGGTCATAGGTAGTAAGGATGTAAAGTGAAGAAATGGAAGAAAAGAAAGAGAAGGGGCACATGGAAAAAGACATGTATTGTTACAAAAGCTAATAGAATTTAATTTTTATTTTTATTTTATATCTGTTTCCTGAAAGTTTTAATAGGATAGTGATATTTGTATTATCAAATGCTTAAATTTTCAAGGAAAAAAATAAACTATTGAAATCATGACTGACATTTCAAACAAGATTAGACTTTTATTTCATCCATATCTAAATTTTTTTCCCAAAATCATTGTTAAGGTGCACATTTGTAAAATACTTTGTTTTGAAACCCAACTGCACATGGTAAAGAAGCAGCTTACCATGTGATGTTCTTACAGAAGGGAAAGCCAAACCTTTATGCCTTATTAAAGTGACTTTCTTAGCAAGATTAATTGCTACAGGTAACTTTTTATTCTCACACATTAAACATTATTCACAAATCCAGGAATATAGGAATCATACAGAAAATTTTTACTATATTCTGAAAATAATCCCCTATAGAAATATGACAGGGAAACTGAATTCTACAAGGATGACTAATTCTACAGCATATTTTACCCACATTGGGTACATTTTCACTTTTCCAGTAGAAAGAGGATGAAAGATCATTTTGCTTAAAATATCACCTGTAGTCATTCAATCTTGCAAAACCCTTTCCTGGGTGAGACATGTTTATTCAGCTTTTCAGTGTAGTGGATTGAGTTAGGATTAGGAGTTCTACACAAACTTCAGTGACACTGAAAAGCATGTTTCCTTATCCTAGTAGTAAGTAATCACGCCATGACATATAGTGGTGGTGTTTGTATGACCTGGAATCTAATTTCTAAAATTGATGAAGCACTCATTTTATATCCAGTGTGCTTACTGCATAATAACAGCTTGTCCTCACCCTTCGGTAAGTCTGATCCCGTTCATTTCAGTTGTACATGTCTGCCCTCAGGGCTCAGGAGAGGCAGACTTGACACAGATTGTGTGTGTAACAGCAGGCATGTGCCCAAAGGTCATCTATCAAAGAATACATGCCTTTATAAAAAGATGACTAGAAACCTAGGAGAAAATAATTTTCCCTTGTTTCCTGTACACACAGTAGGGCAGCAGACACTGCACACAAACCCTTCTGCCTTTCACTCTGTTGCAGTGAATCAAATAAATTTGAGGAGCTGGCAAGTGCTTTCAGTGCCAATCAACAACGGAGAAAGAAGCGTTGCTATTGACAACTGGAAGCTTCGAGGTCCTGAGTTACAGAAGCTGTCTTTTAAAGGGTTCCAGCTGTTATATTCCTCACATCAGTGAAGCATATTACTCTGTTCCATATTGTTTGACAAAGCTGTGGGTAATTGCCTTCTCATCTTCACAATGTTTTCACAAGAATCATTTATGAAGTGGCAATGTTTAGTGGGAAATGATAGCTAAACTTTCGAACTATGAGGAAAAAAAGAGTATATCTGGTACATAATTTCTGGTTTCCAGAATTTGGATAATCACCAAACATATAATTCACACATAATTTTACTGCCTTATGCAGTAAACAACCTGAGCTACCATACTTGCCAACCCTAGAGACACACTTAGGTCATTATTATTATTATTTAACAATAGGAGGCACTTTGAAACATCTATTATCACAGTATCATAAAAGAAACAATGCATGAACATCTCAAAATAGGAAGCACACAATCTCAGAACTTAACACAGACTGTTAAATGAAATAACTTCAAGTTAGCTTCATGAAAAGCTCCCTGCATTTTCCTCACATCACATTCTGCTTATATCAAAGGCTAAGGAAAGAAAATGAGTATCCTCTTCCACAGACCTGAGTTTGAAAAAGAATGCTTTGTTACTTTAGAAAAGCAAAAGGTCCTCTAACATTTAGTGGAAACTAATGTTTATAATTTCTGTAGCATGCAGTTATGTCCCCGAAAGAGTGACTTACCTGCCGCTGCCAAAATCAGTGACGGATCTTGACACAAGCTGTGAAAGAGGCATTTGTGTGACTAACGACCCGGCACATACATTCAATCCGTGGCTGAGTGCCAATATTTTGTCTGGGTGCTTAGCTTCAGACTCCGATGTTTCTATCAAACAATTGCTGAATGGAACTCTGAAAGCAACATAACTCCCATGGATTTTATCTTCTTAACATCTCGAGACACCATCTTCTCCTCACCTACCCCTTTGCCAAATACTTCCAATTCTCCAGAAGGTCTCTCTCCTCATAAAGAACCAGAAGAAACAAAAAGTGGGTCATCGGAGGCAGAATGTTTGAGTGCCAGACAGACGGCGACACATCAGTGAGATATAATATGACCTGGGTTTCTATGAGGTGTTATCTATGCATGAATATACCTGTGGACCAATGCATTGCTCTCTACAAGTGGATGCCTCTTCTACATCCGGGAACTACTGACTTTCATACTCTGCCAATCAGTTCTTTGAAGATTCCTTGCCCTTCCCCATCTTAAAAAGAATGAAGAGTAAATTCCATAACATCAAATAGATTGAAGCCAGACATGAAATTAGGCCTCAAAATATATGTTTGGAATTTCCTGTATGCTTTCCAGAAGAGTCACAACCTACTTCCCTGGTGGCTCAGACGGTAAAGCATTTGCCTATAATGCGAGAGACCTGGGTCAGGAAGATCTCCTGGAAAAGGAAATGACAGCCCACTCCAGTATTCTTGCCTGGAAAATCCAGGCAAGAACAGAGAAGCCTGGTAGGCTACAGTCCATGGGGTCGCAAAGAGTCGGTCACGACTGAGCGACTTCACTTACTTTTCACTTTCCAGAAGAGTCACAACCTTAGCTTTATACTTGCTAACAATTCAAGAGGCAGAATCACAATCAGTGTGTGTGTTTATATAAGTGCTGATGATTCAGAGTTTAAGTGCTCATACACAAACAAGTTGTGAAGGAAAAAACATCTATGGGCTGATACTGACATGAGAGAGAATTTTCCTGTGGACCCTCATGAAGAGAAAGCTAATTGTGTAAGGTAGGGAAGAATTATTAACATTGCCTCACAGTAAAACCATGGGTCTCAAAGATCTGTCCCTTCTGTCTTCACTCAGTTTAAGTTTATGGCAATATGCCACTCTGCAATTTAGTAAAAACCTTCCCATGAGGGCCAAAATAGTTTTCCAAAATTTATGCTTGTCTGGCTTAGATAGGGTAGATTTAAGAGTAGCTGAGTGAATGGACAGACTGCATGTCTTTCAGACAATCTTTAAAAAATACTGTTTCTCTCAGCTGAGCTTCTGATAAGTGCTGAATGGTGGTGAGTTGAAGATTATATTCCCTGACAAGTACCTGGAATGCACCTATTCTGTTTTTCCGGTTAAGTGCAAAGCCATATGTTTTAACAGCCCCTCAACACAGAGGCTGGATTGACATTTTCTTGTGCAAGTTGACGAGTCTGACAAGAACATATGCTTGAAGAGAAAGCCACTCCATCTGCACATGGATATAAACAAGGGGATACCTACTGGGTAGGACCGAGATTCTTTTCGAAGAGTAATTACTTTTCTGCTCAGAAATAAAAGGATCATCAAAGTACCAAAGATCAATAGCACCTGATAAGAGCATAACAATTTTAGGCTATATTCATTTTAAAATTTTAGTAATATATCATGTCCACAGTTGGAATGAAATTTTGTTCCACTCTGCTTCCACTACCTGACTCTAAGGCTATTTCATTTCAATCTATTTCAAAGGAAATAGAGTACTACTCAAAACCAAGAATATTTTTTGTCCATTATGCTAATGGATGGAGTATTCACTCTGATAAGGAAATTAAAGACCAGAAAAGTGGCAGACGATTTTTCTTATCTATTCTTGATTGTAATAGACTGAAAAATAGAAATAAGGTTAGATGTTATCCTTCTGGGAGAAATTCCAGCCATTCTCCTCTCCTTTCCTCCCTTGTAACTTTCTCCCACATACGTGAGGTAAGATACTCTGAAACTGCTGGCCAGAACTGCTGCCTCCATAAAAATCCTGGGAAGGCAGATTACACTGTCTCTTCTCTCTTTTTATTGAGCTAGTATCTTGCTCTGCCTATTGTCAATAAAATGAGCAGAAGGAGCTATCTGTTTGCCCAAGCCTAAGTCATCAAAGTTCCATCTAGGAATTTGGAACAAAAGCTTTGCTGTATTCTGGCCCTCTACATACAGAAAGCTGAGCAATGAAGAATTGATGCTTTTGAACTGTGGTGTTGGTGAAGACTCTTGAGAGTCCCTTGGACTGCAAGGAGATCCAACCAGTCCATTCTAAATGAAATCACTTCTGAATATTCATTGGGAGGACTGATGCTGAACTCCAATACTTTGGCCCCCTGATGCGAAGAGCTGACTCATTGGAAAAGACCCTGATGCTGGAAAAGATTGAAGGAGGGAGGAGAAGGGGACAAGAGAGGATGAGTTGGTTGGATGGCATCACTGACTGAATGGACATGAGTTTGAGTAAACTCTGGGAGTTAGTGATGGACAGGGAGGCCTGATGTGCTGCAGTCCATGGGGTCTCAACGAGTCAGACGCGACTGAGCAACTGAACTGAAATGAACTGCTGCTGCTGCTGCTGTGTCACTTCAGTCACATCCAACTCTGTGCAACCCCCATCCCTGGGATTCTCCAGGCAAGAACACTGGAGTGGGTTGCCATTTACTTCTCCAATATAAATTATGCACAGAGGCCTTCAGGAGACACTTATCAAATTATATATATATACACACACAAATACACATATATCTCAAAATATAATCTCAATATTGTATGACAATGGTCTATAGAGGAATAATGGTGTCTTGGACTTGTTACTTGGAAAAATGCAAGCTTGAAACTAATGAATCATGAAATTAGGCAGCAACATTTTCAATGGGGTCATCTAAGAAATAA
This sequence comes from Bos mutus, assembly GCF_027580195.1. Taxonomy (NCBI): domain Eukaryota; kingdom Metazoa; phylum Chordata; class Mammalia; order Artiodactyla; family Bovidae; genus Bos; species Bos mutus. The sequence continues at coordinate 53,358,968 of NC_091637.1, forward strand.
AATAATCACCTTTAATTTGGGGGAGTAGAATTGTCCTTTGTAAAGACAGAGTTTAGACAAGAAACTACATCCCATCAATTGGGATTTGCTCAGAAATGATAGTTACTCTAATTGATAAAACAATCAGAGTCAGCTTGGGCAGAAAAACCTAAACACTACTGAGGCTATAGTAGCATGATTTTTAAATTAATTATACAGTATGTGGTCATTGTTGTTCGGTTGCACAGTTGTATCCAACTCTGTGACTCCATGAACTGCAGCACGCCATGCTTCGTTATCCTTCACCATTTCCTGGAGCTTGTTCAAACTCATAGCCATTGAGTCACTGATGCCATCCAATCATCTCATCCTCAGAAGGAGGGGATGCCCTCCTCCTCCTGCCTTCACTCTTTCCCAGCATCAGGGTCTTTTCTAATGAGTCAGCTCTTTGCATCAGGTGGCCAAAGTATTGGAGTTTCAGTTTTAGCAGCAGTCCTTCCAATGAATATTCAGGACTGATTTCCTTTAGGATTAACTGGTTTGATCTCCTTGCTGTCCTCGAGACTTCTCCAACACCACAGTTCAAAAGCATCAATTTTTTTGGCATTCAACCTTCTTTATGGTTCAACTCCCAGATTCATACATGACTACTGGAAAAACCATAGCTTTGACTAGATGGACTTTTGTCATCAAAGTAATGTCTCTGCGTTTTCATATGTTGTCTAAGTTTGTCAGAGCTTTTCTTCCAAGGAGAAAGCATCTTAATTTCATGGTTGCAGTCACTATCTGCAGTGATTTCGGAGCCCAAGAAAATTAAGTCTGTCACTATTTCCATTGCTTCCCCATCTATTTGCCATGAAGTGATGGGACTGGATGCCATGATCTTTGTTTTTTGAAAGTTGAGTTTAAGCCAGCTTTTTCACTCTCCTCTTTCATTTTCATCAAGAAGATATTTAGTTCCTCTTTGCTTTCTACCATAAGAGTGGTGTCATCTGCATATCTGATGTTATTGATATTTCTCCCTGCAATCTTGATTCCAGCTTGTGTTTCATCCAGTCCAACATTTTGTGTGATGTACTCTGAATATAAGTTAAATAGCAGGGTGACAATATTCAGTCTTGATATACTCCTTTCGCAATTAGGAAGCAGTCCTCTTTTCCATGGACTAACTGTTGCTGCTTGACCTGCATACATGTTTCACAGGAGGCAGGTGAAGTGTTCTGGTATTCTCATCTCTTGAAGAATTTTCTACAGTTTGTTGTGATCGACACAGTCAAAGGCTTCAGCATAGTCAACGAAGCAGAAGTAGATTTTTTATGGAATTCTTTTGCTTTTTCTATGATTCAAAGGATGTTGGCAATTTGATCTCTGGTTTCTCTGCCTTTTGTAAATCCACCTTGTACATCTAGAAGTTCTTGGTTCATGAACTGTTGAAGCCTGAAAGGAGAATTTTGAGCATTACTTTGCTAGCATGTGAAATGAGTGCTCTTGTGCAATTTTAAACATTCTCTGACATTGCCCTTATATTGGGACTGGAATGAAAACCGACCTTTTCCAATCCTGTGGCCACTGCTGAGTTTTTCAAATTTACTGGCATATTGAATGCAGCACTTTAACAGCATCATCTTTTAGGATTTAAAATAGCTCAGCTGGAATCACATCACCTCCATTAGCTTTGTTCATAGTGATGCTTCCTAAGGTCCACTTGACTTCACACTCCAAGATGTGTTGCTCTAGATGACAGATCACACCATCATGGATATCTGAGTCATAAAGATCTTTGTTGTATAGTTCTATGTATTCTTAGCACCTCCTCTTAATATCTTCTACTTCTGTCAGGTCCATACCATTTTTGTCCTTTATTGTGCCCATCTTTACATGAAATGTTCCCTTGATTTTCTTGACGAGGTCTCTAGTCTTTCCCATTCTATTTTTTTCCTCTATTTCTTTGCCTTGTTCACTTAGGAAGGCTTTCTTATCTCGCCATTCTTTGGAATTCTGCATTCAGATGAGTATGTCTTTCCTTTGCTCCCTTGCCTTTCACTTCTCTTCTTTTCTCAGCCATTTGCATACAATATGGAGATGTAGTCATTTTTTTAGGTTTTTTTCTTGTTATTGTTATTTTTATTATTATTTTTAATTAAAGGATAATTGCTTTACAGTATTGTGTTGTTTTCTACAAAACATTAACATGAATCAGCCAAAGGTTACCCAAGTCACCTCCCATTTGAACATCCCTCCCACCTCACTCCTCTTCCCACCCCTCTAGGTTGTTACTGAGCCCTGTTTGAGATCCATGAGTCATAGAGCAAAATCCCATTGGCTATCTATTTTGCGTATGGTAATGTATGTTTCCATGTTACTGTTTCCATACATCCTACCCTCTCCTTCCTCCCCTCCCGACCCCATGTCCATAAATCTGTTCTCAGTGTCTGTGTCTCCACTGCTGCTCTACAAACAGGTTCATCAGTACCATCCCTCCAGATTTCATATATATGCCTTCAGTTCCGTTCACATCAGTCTCCCAGTCATGTCTGACTCCTTGCGACCCCATGAACTACAACACGCCAGGCCTCCCTGTCCATCACCAACTCCCGGAGTCCACCCAAACCCATGTCCGTTGAGTTGGTAATGCCATCCAGCCATCTCTTCTTCTGTCGTCCCCTTCTCCTCCTGCCCTCAATCCTTCCCAGCATCAGGGTCTTTTCAAATGAGTCAGCTCTCCATATCAGGTGGACAAAATATTTGGCATTTCAGCTTCAACATCAGTCCTTCCATTGAACACCCAGGACTGATCTTCTTTAGGATGGTCTGGTTGGATCTCCTTGCAGTCCAAGGGACTCTCAAGAGTCTTCTCCAACACCACAGTTCAAAAGCATCAATTCTTTGGCACTCAGCTCTCTTTATAGTCCAACTCTAACATCCATACATGACTACTGGAAAAACCATAGCCTTCACTAGATGGACCTTTGTTGGCAAAGTAATGTGTCTGCTTTTTAATATGCTGTCTAGGTTGGTCATAATTCTACTTCCTTAGAACAAGCATCTTTTAATTTCATGACTGCAATCACCATCTGCAGTGATTTTGGAGCCCAAGAAAATAAAGTCAGCTGCTGTTTCCACTGTTTCCCCATCTATTTGCCATGAAGTGATGGGACCGGATGCCATGGTCTTATTTTTCTGTATGCTAAGCGTTAAGCCAACTTTTCCACTCTCCTCTTTCACTTTCATCAAGAGGCTTTTGAGTTCCTCTTCACTTTCTGCCATAAGGGTGGTGTCATCTGCATATCTGAGGTTATTGCTATTTCTCCCAGCAATCTTGATTCCAGCTTGTGCTTCATCCAGCCCAGCATTCTTCATGATGTACTCTGTATGTAAGTTAAATAAGCAGGGTGACAATATACAGCCTTGACATACTCCTTTCCCGATTTGGAACCAGTCTGTTGTTCCATGTCCAGTTCTAACTGTTGCTTCCTGACCTGTATATAGATAATGCCAAAGAATGACAAAGGAAAATAGTATGGTGGTTTCTTAAAAACTAAAAATACAGTTATCATATGATCTAGCAATCCCACTCTTGGACATATATTCATAAAAGACAAAAACTCTAATTCAAAAAGATATATGCACCCCAATGTTCACTGTAGCACTATTTATAATAATGAAGACATTGAAGCAAAGTAAGGGTTCATCAAAAGATGAATGGATAAAGAAATGGTGAAAGGTGAAAGTGAATTTGCTCAGTTATGTCCGACTCTTTGTGACCCCATGGAATGTAGCCTACCAGGCTTCTCTGTCCATGGGATTTTCCAGGCAAGAGTACTGGAGTGGGTTGCCATTTCCTTCTCTAGGGGATCTTCCCAACCCAGGGATCGAATGCAGGTCTCCTGCATTGCAGGCAGGCGCTTTACCCTCTGAGCCACTAGGGAAGCCCCAAAGAAATGGTACATATACATATACACACTTGAATATTACTCAGCCATTAAAAGGAATGAAATACTGCCATTTGCAGCAACATGGATGATTGGCATGCTAAATGACAGAGAAAGATAAATATTCTATCACTCATACGTGTAATCTAAAAAAAATTGTACAAATGAACTTATTTACAAAACAGAAATAGACCCATAAACATCCACAGACAGAAATTTGTGGTTTACCAAAGAGGGAAGGAGGAAGGAAAGGATAAGTTAGAAGTTTAGGATTAACAGATACACAGTACCATGTATAAAATAGACAAGACAATAAGGACTTACTATATAGCAAAGGGAACCATAATAATAATTCATCATAATAAAGTTATAATAATCTATTGTGGAAATGAATCTGAATATCTATATATATGTAACTGAGTCACTTTGCATATACCTGCAACTGACACAATATTGTAAATCAACTATACTTCAACTAAAGAAAAGATACAGAATCTTTGTATGGATGGTATACAATCTTTAAAAATATGCATGACTATGTTGTACACCTTAAACAAATAACATATTGTAAGTCAACTACATTTCAATTAAAATATATATGTATATCTAAAGATTGGTGTTTGGCTGCAACTGCAATTTGAAGTTTGGCAGCTTCAAATTTTTCTCTTCCTAGATGTTGTATATATACATAGGAACCTTCTTTCTCAAAATATTTCAGTGAAATTGAATAGACATTAAATTTCAAATACAATAGCGTGGATCTCTACTTTTATATTGACATAGCTTTCTAACAAATATCAGATTTCACAGTGGAAAAATAAAACTGTTTTTCCAGTCTATTACAGACAAAACCATCAGTGTCAGTGATGGTCCAGAAAATCCAATTTAGGATTTGTCTGAGAAGAACATACTTCCTCCTCCTCCTCAGAAAAGGGTGGACCCCCATGGTGCAATCCATGATGCATGACAATGTCTGAAGCAGGAATACATATGAACAACACATGCACATGCATGCAGCCATGCATTTCAAGAAAAATCTCAATAGAAAGGGACCACAAGGTTATCTAGAGACTGTTAGGCAGATCTATATTTAGCCAAGCAACTCTTTATCTACTCACTCCAGGAAATTACAGCCTTGATGTTAATTATAGCTATGGAAGTGTTACCTGAAAAATTAATTTTTATGCTGTGCAAACAGTTAGGTAGATACGCCAGGGAGAAATTGCCACTGATACAGAAAGTAGTTCCTCCAGAGTCCAATGAGACCATCTGTGCTTTTTCCTGAGATTTTTCCTTTGGTTACATTTGAGCTGCAACATCCACTAGCAGCAAATGTTCTTATTTCAAAAAAGAACACCAGGGAAGAACAAAATGAAGTATTTTTTCCTTGTGACTGTCCTTATTAGTATGTATGCTCAAATGCATCAAACTAATGAGGCTGCGTCATTACATGGAACAGCTGTATTGAGTATTTTGGAAGTTTCAGTACATTGGAAGGATAAAACCAAAAAAGCTATTAGTTAAACACAAGTAGTCATAAAGTAATAATGAAGACAGTCAAGCAATATGTTGACTTCACTAGTAACTACTGCATGTGGTGTCAAGAGTGGAATTTTAACATATTCATTTGTTTCCCCAAGCATAAATTACAAAAAGCTACATTCGAAATACAGGGCAGGCTATAAAAACTTTTTCCATTACAAAGTGTGATCCCAGTATATTTAACCTCTCCTTTTTATTTAGAAACAGGACAAAAACACATTAACTTCTAATATCATCAATATGATGCTCCATCCATTTGCTTACTCTTAAGGTTAAAATAAATCATATCACTATTTTGCACATTTAAGTGAAAAATCCAATGAAAAATAATAAAATTTGGAGAAAATACTAAGTCCTTAATCTCTATCCTCAGTATATGATAATGAAATTGAACTCATAATTAAATCATGCCATGAGCATTCCAAAATTAAACAGAAATGACAATTATATAATTACAAATGGGAAACAAGAAATATTTAATCCTTTTGGCATTGTTGCTTAGTATATTCCATTATTAGCTGAATTTTTTCAATCACAATAATCCTACAATCCCTTCTGGTCCCTGTAACACAGCCTATTCAGCATAATATTAGATACAGTTCAACACAACCCTACACTAAACCTCTCCAAACCTACCAGAAAGAAAATAAGAAGGACTTCTTTTCATTCTGTGTATCATAAAATTTATAGAATTTTACCTGCAATCAAAGAGCACACTGGAAGCCTCTTTCAATTGACCTTTACCTGATATTAACAAAGTCAAGTGATACTTCTCTAGAAACTGTATCTATAGCTACCACATGAATATTTAAGAAACAAAATAGCCCATTTTTTTCTCTGCAACAGAAAGCGCTGCTTCAGATCTTCTGAACAATATGCTAATCTTCAGCTTTATCATGATGTCTCCATTTTTTCTTAACAGTTAAGTATGGATAGGTCTAGATGAAACTGTGAAGTCGGTACCTTCTCCCAGATTCCTTTTCAGTGCCTCACTTTCTCCTTCCACTAATACCCCCAACCTCCTCCTGGGCTCTCATATTCTTTCCTGAATGTAAGAGTCTCCTCCTCCCAGCTCTTATGTACTAGTTTGTTAATTCATTCAATACTTACTGAATATTGCCTATGTGCCAGGCATTAGAAACTGGAGTAAGTATGCTTTTCTTTCATGCGTGAAAATAGCCATCTGTTCTGTGTTCTGCTCTCTGAGGGTCCTGTTCCTGTTATTTTAATAAAGTTATTCATGCTATGATATTGATGGGTGAAAACTGTATAATCTGCTACCTTTCAAATGATGTACAGCACTTCATACGTACGTGCTGAATTTTAAGCAGCCAAGTAAATTAAATTGAAATCTTCTTTTCTAGAATTTTTGGGGCCATGGGATGTTTCTTATGATAAAGGTGAGTACAAAAGACTTCATTGTAGCAGAACAGGTCAGAGAGACTAGGACTGGAAATTAAGCTGGTCTCCAGAAGTGAGCACAATATTCTGAGGACTGACAGCGTCAGGGAAACGTAGAAGGGAGAAAGGTCATTCCAGAAGGTGTCAGGGGAGTAAAATAACCTGCAACAGTCACTTCTCACCTGCATTTCTGCACACAGTCTCCTTATTGGAGTGACTGCTTCCAGTCTCTCCTCTCTTTAATCTGTCCTTGATGTCACCTGGAGTGACTTTCTGAAATATTATATTTGTTAGTGACTACAATCAAGTGATTTAAACTTTATTATCTCCTAGTTTTGTAGATTATGAATCTGGGCATGGTTTAGCGAGGTCTCCTCCCTCAGAATCTTACACAAGGCAATAATCGGGGTGTCAGCTGAAGCTGCAGAGAACTCAAGCCTCAACTGAAGGAGGATCCACTCACATGTTCATTCACAGGTTGCGACAGGACTCAGTGCCTCTTAGACTATCCCACAAAGGGCCTCAGCTCTGCCTGATTCCATCCTACAGCCAGGATGAGCTAATTGCAGTCACTCAGTTCCCCCAATTCACCATGATTTCCCTCTGATCCAGACCTTGGCACATTCTATTTTCATTCCCTGGAATTTCACTTGTAGTAAAGTGTATACATACATGTCATACTTAAAGTTTTGGGTCTAGAAGAGATTCTCAAGAAAATAAGCATAAAAAGTTCTCCATTATTTTTATGTTGACTCTGCCCCTGTTGGAGAAGGCGCTGGCACCCCACTCCAGTACTCTTGCCTGGAAAATCCCATGGATGGAGGAGCCTGGTGGGCTGCAGTCCATGAGGTCGTGAAGAGTCCACGACTGAGAGACTTCACTTTCACTTTTCACTTTCATGCATTGGAGACGGAAATGGCAACCCACTCCAGTGTTCTTGCCTGGAGAATCCCAGGGACGGGGGACCCTGGTGGGCTGCCGTCTATGGGGTCGCACAGAGTCGGACACGACTGAAGCGACTTAGCAGCAGCAGTAGCAGCTGCCCCTGTCATCAGCTACCATCCCATTGCTTTACATCCCATTGCCGCAGTTATCTGTACTCTTTTGTGTAAAACAGAGACATTACTTTGCTGACAAAGGTCCATCTAGTCAAAGCTATGGTTTTTCCAGTAGTCATGTATAGATGTGAGAGTTGGACCATAAAGAAGGCTGAGCGCCAAAGAATTGATGTTTTTGAACTGTGGTGTTGGAGAAGACTCTTGAGAGTCCCTTAGACTGCAAGGAGATCAAACCAATCCATCCTAAAGCAAATCAGTCCTGAATATTCATTGGATGGACTGATGCTGAAGCTGAAGCTCCAGAACTTTGGCCACCTGATGGGAAGAGCCAACTCATTAGAAAAGACCCTGATGCTGGGAAAGATTGAAGGCAGGAGGAGAAGGGGGTGACAGAGGACAGGATGGTTGGATGGCATCACTGACTCGATGGACATGAGTTTGAGCAAGCTCTGGGAGATGGTGAAGGACAGGGAAGCCTGGCATGCTGCAGTCCATGAGGTCACAAAGAGTTGGACATGACTGAGTGACTGAACAACAAGAGCAACTCTTTTGTGTTCAATCCCCGCCACCCATTCTCTCTTGAAACTACTTCAGTTGGGTGTTTATCTCTGTCCTGTTGTTCAATCCAATGGCCAGTTCTCTGTCCTGGTAATTCTTCAGTTCAGTTCAGTCGCTCAGTCGTGTCCAGCTCTTTGTGACTCCATGGGCTGCAGCTTGCCAGGCCTCCCTGTCCAACACTGACTTCCAGAGTTTACTCAAACTCATGTCCTTTGAGTCGGTGATGCCATCCAACCATCTCGTCCTCTCTCATCCCTTCTCCTCCTGCCTTCAATCTGCCCCAGCATCAGGGTTTTTTTCAGTGAGTCAGTTCTTCGGATCAGGTGACCAAATATTGGAGTTAATACTTGACTATTAGCATTTGATACAACTGATCACACCCTCCCTCTTTCCTGTGCTCTCTTCATTTGGCTACGATACCACACTCAATAGTTTTCCTTTAACCTCAGTGGTTACTTCTTCTTGGATTCCTTTACAGGTTCCTATTTCCTTCCAGAATAAATCCAGTACTTGGTCTTTTTCTATTCTCTATCTATATTTATCCTCTTAATAATCTCTTTCAGATTCATGACATTAAATACTATTTATATGCTATTAACTCCCAACAACCAACTGGTTCCAAATAGGAAAAGGAGTACATCAAGGCTGTATATTGTCACCCTGCTTATTTAACTTATATGCAGAGTACATCATGAGAAACGCTGGGCTGGAGGAAACACAAGCTGGTATCAAGATTGCCAGGAGAAATATCAATAACCTTGGATATGCAGATGATACCACCCTTATGGCAGAAAGTGAAGAAGAACTAAAGAGCCTCTTGATGAAAGTGAAAGAGAAGAGTGAAAAAGTTGGCTTAAAGCTCAACATTCAGAAAACGAAGATCATGGCATCTGGTCCCATCACTTCATGGCAAATAGATGGGGAAACAGTGGAAACCGTGGCTGACTTTATTTTTCTGGGCTCCAAAATCACTGCAGATGGTGATTGCAGCCATGAAATTAAAAGATGCATACTCCTTGGAAGGAAAGTTATGACCAACCTAGACAACATATTAAAAGCAGAGACATTATTTTGCCAACAAAGGTCCATCTAGTCAAGGCTATAGTTTTTCCAGTGGTCATGTGTGGATATGAGAGTTGGACTATAAAGAAAGCTGAGTGCCAAAGAATTGATGCTTTTGAATTGTGGCGTTGGAGAAGACTCTTGGGAGTCCCCTGGACTGTAAGGAGATCCAACCAGTCCATCCTAAAGGAGATCAGTCCTGGGTGTTCATTGGAAGGGCTGATGTTGAAGCTGAAAGGCCAATACTTTGTCCACCTGATGCGGAGAGCTGACTCGTTTGAAAAGACCCTGTTGCTGGGAAAGATTGAGGGCAGGAGAAGAAGGGGAAGACAGAGGATGAGATGGTTGGATGGCATCATCAACTCGATGGACCTGGGTTTAGGTGGACTCTGGGAGTTGGTGATTGACAGGGACGCCTGGCGTGCTGCGGTTCATGGGGTCGCAAAGAGTCGGACATGACTAAGTGACTGAACTGAACTGAACTCCCAACTTATACCTCTAAGCCAGACCTCTCTTCTGAACTCCAGACCTGTATAATCAACCTCTTACTCTTCACAACTTGGATATTATATCATACAGGGTCCAAATAAGAAACAGAAACAGGCACACTAAAATTAGACATTTGAGGGGTGCTTATTGACAAGATAACCATTCACAAAGGTGTGAGCATAGCCTAGGGGCCTCATAGTACATACTGCTGTGACTCTAGGTCATTAGCAGCAGAGTTGTTAAGACCATAACTATGAAGGATGAGGGAAAGGGATTGTTACTAGAAAGTGGAAGGTGAGAACTGTGTAGATGAGACCACCAGGAGACTAGAAGTATTAATAACATCGGGGAACACAGAGACCTTGAGTAAAACTTCACTGTGAGGAAGCCAATAAAATAGATCCAGTTTATAGATCAGTCTCCTTCCTGTCTAGTCTCTGTGCTCCTCATAAGCTAACCATAATCAGAGGCTGAAGAGCAAAGGGATCCCACTGAGGAAGTGAGCGTACATCAGTTTCCTGGGGCAGGGAGCAAAGCAAAGAAGACTAGAGAAAGAATCTTAGGGAACAAAAGGGAATATTCTACATTCACATGTAACAGACACCTCAAGATTAACATTTCTAAAGCTCAACATTTTCCCCAAAAATCTGCTCCAACTTTAGCCTTCCCGGTCACAGGATGGTGACTTCATCCTTCCAGTTGCTTAGACCAAATCTCTTGGGGTCATTCTTGCCATTCTTGACTCCGCTATTTCTCTCAAAACTACATTCTGTCAGGAAACTCTGTGGTCTCTATGTTTGACATACAGTCAGCCTCCCTATCCACAAGTTCTGTACACCCAACCATTTAATAAAAAAGAAAAATACAGAAAGTTCCAAAGAGCAAAATTTGAATTTGCCTCTCACCAGCATCTATTTTATAGCATTTATACCACATGGCTCAGATGGTAAAGAATCTAGTACCTGGGTTAGGAAGATTCTCTGGAAGAGGGCATGGCAACCCACTCCAGTATTCTTGCCTGGAGAATCCCCATGGACAGAGGAGCCTGGTGTGCTACAGTCCATGGGGTCGCAAAAAGTCGGATACAACTGAGCGACAAAGCACAGCGTGCATGCGTATCTGTGAGTATTTACATTTGTTTATATTGTGTTAGGCATGTTAAGTAATCTAGAGATAATTTAAAGTAAATGGGAGGATGTGCCTAGGTTATATGCAATACTAGGTCATTTCATATAAAGAACTTGAGAATCCATACATTTTGGTACCCCTGGGCATCCTGGAATTAATCACCTGGAGATACTGCAGGACAGCTGTATATCCAGAGGGTTAACACTTCCTGCTGCTGCTGCTAAGTCGCTTCAGTCGTGTCCGACTCTGTGCGACCCCATAGATGGCAGCCCACCAGGCTCCCCCGTCCCTGGGATTCTCCAGGCAAGAACACTGGAGTGGGTTGCCATTTCCGTCTCCAATGCATGAAAGAGAAAAATGAAGGTAAAGTCGCTCAGTCATGTCTGACTCTTAGCGACCCCATGGACTGCAGCCCACATCCATGGATTTTCCAGGCAAGAGTACTGGAGTGGGATGCCATTGACACTTCCTAGCATCTTTGTAAAACCATTACCTCTTGACTGAACTTCCACAACAACAGGCAGTATTGTTAAAACATCCTTGTGGTCAACTTTTAGGAAACACCTGTGAAAATTCATCTATGTATACAGATGAATATGGTCCCTAGTTTTGATACTTACAGTAAAAATGACATATAATTCTGCTTTTTAAATGATATACTTGTTCCTACTCATTACCTATATTTTAAAAAAAATAAATACAGAGTTAATACAGTTGAGAGATTGGGAATTGCCTTTAATTATATACCTAACAGTTTCACACAAAAATCTGAAAAGCTCCAGGAAAATTACATGTCTGCCCCAGCAAGTCTGTAATGGTAAATGAGGAAATGAAGGCAGATTACTAAAAATAAATTTAATCCTCTTTTGTAAAACATGCTAAGCTTTGCCCGTCTAAGTCAGTTTTGGCACAGAAACTCTGACTATGACAGTAAAAATACATGAATATCTTTTGGAACTAACCCAGGTCCAGAAAATGCCAAGATAATTAACAAGTTTACAAACTGGGCTGTGCTACCTTTTCTAAAGCAATACCTCAAATTTAACCGAAGTTTTTCCCACCTTAATGATTACCTGTTTTTGGAAAACAGGTTGCTCTAGCTCTTTCAAACAGAAATTAAAGTGAAAAAATCAGCTTCTTCTAACTGAAAGAACGTTATCACTCCAATGGCACATTAAATTGGAAGTATGCAAAATAAAAGCAAAATTAGTATTAATTAGAAAAGTGATCAACAGCCTAGATATATTTGGTGTGTCTCATTAAACATACACTAGTTCTTTTAGGTGTTAAATCAGAAAATAAAAATATTACATCTTAGAATATACAGGATTGTATCAGCTTACATCTTCACCATGATACATCAAGCTCATTTTACATTCATACCTTCATTTATAATGATCTGATAGCTCCTTTATTCTAGTCAATTATCTGTTTTCTATTCACAATGTATCCAACTTAATCTATTAAAAGAAATGTATGCTGCTGCTGCTGCTGCTGCTGCTGCTAAGTCGCTTCAGTTGTGTCCGACTCTGTGCGATCCACAGAGGGCAGCCCACCAGGCTCTCCCGTCCCTGGGATTCTACAGGCAAGAATGGAGTGGGTTGCCATTTCCTTCTCCAATGCATGAAAGTGAAAAGTGAAAGTGAAGTCACTCAGCCATGTCTGACTCTTCTCGACCCCATGGACTGCAGCCCACCAGGCTCCTCCATCCATGGGATTTTCCAGGCAAGAGTACTGGAGTGGGGTGCCATTGACTTCTCTGAAAGAAATGTATAAAATATAATAAAATGCAAGTTAAACTGCATTTTTATGACTATAATCTTTGAACTGAATTATAATAAGATTATTGCTCCCTCCCTAGGCTGTCTAGAAACTTAGTCAAATAATCAGCAATTTATGTGATTTATGTTGTATATGTACTTAGTACTATAAAAATAGTAATAGCCAAATTTTGACTGATTATTATCTTTTAACCATAGTGCAAAGCAATTAAAACACATTAAGTTATTAATAGTCATAACAACCCAGTAGGGTAGCTATTAATAAGTTATCCCCAAACGACTTTAAATTAGGGTTATCTACCAATAGGCAACTCCAAGAAAATGTTTGTGTGTGGCATGATGGTTTATTAACTTTGAGGGTTTCTTCCTTCTACAGAGACACCACTTGTCCAAGGGGCAGACACTATTTCTCAGTGAGTGACAGAATGGTGAAATGTCCACCTTTTAACAAGTGAGCTATTACTGACAGATGCTCTGAAAGAGAACAAGTTCAGAGGAGTGTGGTGTTCTCAGCCTCCTCAGGGAGTGACGCCTCCACTTGGAATTCTAATTTCAGTTTCTGTTACTAAGGAAGAGGAGCAGAACCTGACAGTCCAGGCCGCTGAAGAGAAGGAAGGAGAAACAATGCTGTGAATTCTTAATTAACAGGATGTTCAGGGACACGGATGCAAGCTTTATACCACTGCTGTGGAAGGCTGCGTTTAGAATAGATACAGAAACCACTCACTGCTATCACTAACTTCAGGAGGTAAAAATGTAGTTTCCAAAGTTCTAGTCAGTGGTGAGAAAGGAAATTATTTCCTCTGGGAACCCTGAATCTATCTCTCTGAAAGCATTTTCATACTGTTAAATGACTTGGTTAATGGTAAGGCTCAGAGGTTCCAAAATTCAGTTTCTGAAATAACTCAAAATTTGCACTCAAGAAATGAAAGAAATAATCATAAGCAAAAATACTAAAGACAAACTGATTGCAACTATACTAAGTTCCCAGGGGAACCCTAACCCTAAGTCCCCTCTAATTATTTGGGGAAAGGTGAAAGTAACATTGATTCACCTTTTCTCTAAGAAATGCATCAGTGGGTAAACACTGAAACTTTACATAGGGCTAGGCACTGCATTAGGCACAAGAGCTACCAAGAAGAAAAGCTTTCCCTACAGTGAAAGAAACCATAGTCTGTCTGGAACAAATACGAAATCCCTCTGATAAGTCACGGATAACAGCAAGCTTTCAAATAGTGACTTAAGGAGGTAACAAGCACTTTCAGTTAACACTGTTATGACTCACTCAAGATGTACACAAGCTGGAATAAGCATAAAATATAAACATTTCCCAGAACAGACAGTAAAACTGAATGGTTAAAAATATATACCAGGCTGTATTTCCACAAATAATACTATTTATAGATGCATAAATATTATTTGAGACATGTTTATAATCAGAGTTCTCTTCAAAGTTTTGATGACTTGTCAGTTGTTACAGGGATTCGCCTTGGTCAGTATAGCTCTAGTATATTAACAATAAGTGGGCATCAATATCCAGTTGGAATCCATCAGTTCAGTTCAGTCGCTCAATTATGTCCGACTCTTTGTGACCCCATGAATCGCAGCACGCCAGGCCTCCCTGTCCATCACCAACTCCCAGAGTTTATTCAAACTCACGTCCATCGAGTCGGTGATGCCATCCAGCCATCTCATCCTCTGTCATCCCCTTCTCCTCCTGCCCCCAATCCCTCCCAGCATCAGGGTCTTTTCCAATGAGTCAACTCTTTGCATGAAGTGGCCAAAGTATTGGAGTTTCAGCCTCAGCATCAGTCCTTCCAATGAGCACCCAGGACTGGTCTCCTTTAGGATGGACTGGTTGGATCTCCTTGCAGTCCAAGGGACTCACAAGAGTCTTCTCCAGCACCACAGTTCAAAAACATCAATTCTTCAGCACTCAGCTTTCTTCACAGTCCAACTCTCACATCCATACATGACCACTGGAAAAACCATAGGCTTGACTAGACAGACCTTTGTTGGCTCTTCTTTTTAATATGCTATATAGGTTGGTCATAACTTTCCTTCCAAGGAGAAAGCATCTTTTAATTTCATGGCTGCAATCACCATCTGCAGTGATTTTGGAGCCCCAAAAAATAAAGTCTGACACTGTTTCCACTGTTTCCCCATCTATTTCCCATGAAGTGATGGGACCAGATGCCATGATCTTCGTTTTCTGAATGTTGAGCTTCAAGCCAACTTTTTCACTCTCCACTTTCACTTTCATCAAGAGGCTTTTGAGTTCCTCTTCACTGTCTGCCATAAGGGTGGTGTCATCTGCATATCTGAGGTTATTGATATTTCTCCCGGCAATCTTGATTCCAGCTTGTGCTTCTTCCAGCCCAGCGTTTCTCATGATGTACTCTGCATAGAAGTTAAATAAGCAGGGTGACAATATACAGCATTGATGTACTCCTTTTCCACTTTGGAACCAGTCTGTTGTTCCACGTTCAGTTCTAACTGTTGCTTCCTGATCTGCATACAAATTTCTCAAGAGGCAGGTCAGGTGGTCTGGTATTCCCATCTCTTTCAGAATTTTCCACAGTTTCTTGTGATCCACACAGTCAAAGGCTTTGGCATAGTCAATAAAGCAGAAATAGATGTTTTTCTGGAACTCTCTTGCTTTTTCCATGATCCAGCGGATGTTGGCAATTTGATCTCTGGTTCCTCTGCCTTTTCTAAAACCAGCTTGAACATCTGCAAGTTCCCAGTTCACGTACTGCTGAAGCCTGGCTTGGAGAATTTTGAGCATTACCTTACTAGAGTGTGAGATAAGTGCAATTGTGTGGTAGTTTGAGCATTCTTTGGCATGGCCTTTCTTTGGGATTGGAAGGAAAACTGACCTTTTCCAGTCCTGTGGCCACTGCTGAGTTTTCCAAATTTGCTGGCATATTGAGTGCAGCACTTTCACAGCATCATCTTTTAGGATTTGAAATAGCTCCACTGGAATTCCATCACCTCCACTAGCTTTGTTCGTAGTGATGCTTTCTAAGGCTCACTTGACTTCACATTCCAGGATGTCTGGCTCTAGGTGAGTGATCACACCATCATGATTATCTTGGTCATGAAGATCTTTTTTGTACAATTCTTCTGTGTATTCTTGCCATCTCTTCTTAATATCCTCTGCTTCTGTTAGGTCCATACCATTTCTGTCCTTTATCAAGCCCATCTTTGCATGAAATGTTCCCTTGGTATCTCTAATTTTCTTGAAGAGATCTCTAGATTTTCCCATTTTGTTGTTTTCCTCTATGTCTTTGCATTGATCACTGAGGAAGGCTTTCTTATCTCCCCTTGCTATTCTTTGGAACTCTGCATTCAAATGGGAATATCTTTCCTTTTTCTCCTTTGCTTTTCGCTTCTCTTTTTTTCACAGCTATTTGTAAGGCCTCCTCAAACAGCCATTTTGCTTTTTTGCATTTCTTTTCCATGGGGATGGTCTTGATCCCTGTCTGCTGTACAATGTCATGAACCTCTGTCCATCCATAGTCCATCAGGTACTCTGTCTATCAGATCTAAAGAAACAAAAGGAAAGACACATCCCTGGTACCCAGGAATTCAGGGTCTGATGGGAGAGAGAGGCAAGTAAACTATCCATTAGAGTGTATCATATTGCTATTGCCAGCATACACATTCAGACTAACTGCTGCAGGAGTCAAAGGAAGTGACTGTTCCACCACAAGGATAAGTAACTAGGACACTGTCCATGGCTCTAAATTTAAATGCCCTGTAGATAATCACAACTGTCCAACAGAGGAATAGGTCACCTAGCTATAGAGGGATCCTTCAGACCTCAAGAAAAGTTAAAAAGACCCATGATCAAGATGTATAAAATTTCTAAGAAATGACACCAGCTAAGAGAGAGTTGGACTATAAAGAAAGCTGAGCACTGAAGAATTGATGCTTTTGAACTGTGGTGTTGGAGAAGACTCTTGAGCGTCCCTTGAACTGCAAGGAGATCCAACCAGTCCACCCTAAAGGATATCAGTCCTGAGTGTTTATTGGAAGGACTGATGTTGAAGCTGAAACTCTAATACTTTGGCCACCTGGTATGAAGAACTGACTCATTTGAAAAGACCCTGATGCTGGGAAAGATTGAAGGCAGGAGGAGAAGGGGACGACAGAGGATGAGATGGTTAGATGGCATCACCGACTCAATGAACATGAGTTTGGGTAAACTCCAGGAGTTAGTGATGGACAGGGAGGCCTGGCGTCTGCAGCCCATGGGGTCTCAAAAAGTCAGACACGACTGAGCAACTGAACTGAACTCAACCATGGCTCTACTCTTCCTCTTCAGTATATGACAGTTCTGACTCTTATGACTCAGGTGGGAACATAAACAAGATGAGTGCATTGTTAACTACTTCTCGTTATAGGAATTAAGGCAGAGAAAATGGGAGACAGGTACCAGCAATTATTACCCCATGCATTCCAAGCCAGTGCAAGTCCAGGCATGGACAGACTTGAAGAAAGAATAAAAAGTACTCATAGTAGGTCCACATTGTTGCTGCAAATTTAAGAGAACTGAGCAAAAGAACTATAATCCAAGAGAGACTGACATGAAACCATAACTAAACATATAAACTATGTGGACATTTTCTGATGTGGAGGAATGGCAAGGGAGACAGAGCAAAGGCCACCACATGTGAAGAATTACCGCCTTTCAAAACTACAGAAAATGTTACTTAGCAGTTTATTTTGCCTGCACTATTATCAGGACCTACTCAGACACTGAAACACTGATGCTATTTCATTCTTTCATTATCGATCCATCCTTCTTCCTAAACTTTATAACAGTAAAAATTCACATCGCTGAATTGTAAGAATTTTGAGGAAATATCTATGTTTTGGCCTTTTTTTTATCTTTCCAAACTTCAAGAACGGGATTTTGATAGTAAAATACATTTAATAAATACGTCTTTAAATTAAAGCTATTAAAATTTAGATATCTTTCATTGGGGAAAATATTTTCCTGAAAAGATTCTGGAAAGAATTAAAGAGGAAATGGAAAAGTTTATTTTAATCAAACTCATCAAAATGGCATGCAGTGATGAAGTGAAAAATATTAATAATTCTGAAAAGAGCAAGGTGAAGAAAACATTTTACTACTTAGGCAAATGTCTCTGTGAAATAGAAAATGAATCAGAGAATGTAAGATTCAATTCAAATAGATACAAAAGAAATGGAGCTTTAAAAAAGCAAAGTCACACTGGAAACAAGATGACTTTTTGTAAAACTTTTAAGCTCTAACCCTTGGCACAAACTCAAACAGGAGCCTGACTTTTGAGAGAGTATTTCTCTTGACATCTATGCCATTTTATTTTCACATCCTTTAGAGCCACCTGTTGGATCATGCACCTGTCTGCTCTAAGGTGATTTACCACAATCAAGAGTTTGCATGTGTTTTCTAGCTGCCTAAGTTGAGCATCCTCTTTTCAAAATGGTTTTGCAAAGCAAGAGTAAGAGAGAAGGTTCCTGGATAAAAGTATACTGCTTTAGTCCCCCATAATTAAAGTTAAGATGAAAGTATGAAAGTTGGGTTTTTCTGCACCCAAGCCAACAATGATTGCTTCCCCACTTTTCATCCTACAAGTTCAAAGGTAGCTTGTATAACTAGCATCATAGAGTGTTAGTAATCTGTTCTCTGAATATAAAAATTGGAATAGCCAGATAAGTGAGCAACAAACATGGCTTTTTGTTCCATCAACACATAACAGCTACAACTTGCATCTCCAAGAAATTATTTTGCAAAATGAACTTCTTATCACTCTGCAGCAAGCATGGAGTACCAACTGAGGGACCCTAACCTTTTCTTGAAAACAGTGTCCTTTCCTTTGCTTTGAAAATTAGGAAACTAAAAACAATTGCAAGTAAGATTACAAATGATGTGTAGTTTCTTCATATCCTTATGGGCACAAATAGAGGCCTATTTATCCTTCTCTATCTCTTTTTCTCCCTCATCCTGCTTCTTAAAATCATTGTTAGCCTTTGTTAAGAGTGTACCTCTGGTAAGCTATAAAATAGTGATGCTACTCATGATTATTTTAAAATACTTTTTGCAATCAAAATATAATTGGGATGTCAATGTCTACTTTTCAAAAAAGTTTTAAATTCTTTCAATATTCTTTCTGAAAAAACACTCCTAGGTTATAAACAGTCAAGATGAAGCAGGCCAACAAGCAGCCCCTGGGGGTATCAGAGTTCCAAAATGTGGCTTTTGTGGATTTAGAGAAGGGATTAACAAACTTTTTCTGTAAAGGGCTGCTGCTAAGTCACTTCAGTCATGTCTGACTCTGTGTGACCCCAGAGACGGCAGCCCACCAGGCTCCCCCATCCCTGGGATTCTCCAGGCAAGAACACTGGAGTGGGTTGCCATTTCCTTCTCCAATGCGTGAAAGTGAAACGTGAAAGTGAAGTCACTCAGTCGTGTCCGACCCTCAGCGACCCCATGGACTGCAGCCTTCCAGGCTCCTCTGTCCATGGGATTTTCCAGGCAAGAGTACTAGATAGTAGATATTTTAGACTTTTGTGGGCCATGTGATTTCTCTTGCAACTCCTCAACTCTGCCACTGTAGGATCAAAGCAGGATCAAAGTAGCCACAGATAATACATAAACAAAGAGAGAACTTATGTTCCAGTAAAGCTTTATTCACAAAAGTAGATGGCAGGACCTGTGTAGCTTATGGATCCTAGTTTGCCAATCTCTGGTTTAGAGGCAGAAAGACATTTGACAGAAACTGGACATTGGTGTCACTTTATTAAGCAAGAATGAGAATGATCCCTGGCCCAGGTGAAAATAACAAAGGGCAAAAAGTGGCACATAGAGTTGTTGAGCTGCAACTAATATCTAAGTGCTGCTGCTGCTGCTGCTGCTAAGTCGCTTCAGTTGTGTCCGACTCTGTGCGACCCCATAGACGGCAGCCCACCAGGCTTCCCCGTCCCTGGGATTCTCCAGGCAAGAACACTGGAGTGGGCTGCCATTTCCTTCTCCAATGCATGAAAGTAAAAAGTGAAAGTGAAGTCGCTCAGTCGTGTCCGACTCTTCTCGACGCCATGGACTGCAGCCCATCAGGCTCCTCCATTCATGGGATTTTCCAGGCAAGAGTGCTGGAGTGGGGTGCCATCGCCTTCTCCATCTAAGTGCTAGCCTTGGCATATTCCTTAGATTTTAGTTGGTATTATCCATCTAAGCAAAAACTACATGATTTATTTAAGATCAAAGTAAGTTTTATCTATGAAGAACCATCACCACAACAAATAGTCCATGGCTGGGTATTTGTAAATAATGTCATGTACCTTAAAATTTGGAGAGGGAGGAGAAACTAGGAGGAGACTAACAACTGCATTAGTTAATAATTCTGAGAACCTAATTTTCAGTTATAAGAAGATAGCCAATATTTTAGCATGAACTATTCAGTATAGTCTCACTAGACTAACATTAAACACACACACACCTCTTTTTTACACAGTCCTAGTTATGATAATGCTACTGTGATAATAATAACGATGACAATGATACTAGTTATCAGTAACACTACTGGACTACTGTATGCTTGGAATTATGATAGACTGCTTTACAAAATTGTTTCTAATCCTCAATGACCCTATAAAATGGGTATTATTACCCCATCTTCCACAGATGAGAAAAAGTATATACTTATTAAGTGGCCACAGCTGAGATTATTCTGCCACCCGAATATAGAATCTTTCCACACATAACAGAGCGAAATTTTCTAGCTCTCCAACTTAGACAATAAAAGTTAATTCAGTTATATAAAATTAGATTTACATTTCCAGATTTTTGACCTAATTTACCTGCTTGAGTGACAGCCCAGAGGACCAGCATGTGACATGCACTCACTCTTCAAGACCAAAGCTTTGTAGCAGAACATCAGTTTGGGGCATGATGGGGAGTGAGTCATGTAATAATAACCAACCAACATTCTTCACCTACTGACTGAGGCAAAGGAGCCGACCCTCTAGCTAAGCCTGAGAAAGGAATATCAGGTTACTGAAAATTCCTAATGAGACTTGCAAGCAGGATGGCAGAATTGGAAACCACCATTCCCACTCATATCTGCCCTCAGCAACAACAATTTAGCAGCCACTCACAATCAAAAGTACCTTTGTGGGATTTGTAAGATCCAGGTAGAAATTAAAACCCTGGTGGACTAAAGGAACTGAGGAAGGCCACTTTGAGAAGGCAAGTCAGTACCCAGATGACAGACTCACTGACCATGATGCAGGCTGCAGACTCACAAAGAGTCTCAAACCCCACCTGTTGACTCAGCTACAGCCCTCTTTGGTCTTGGTTCTGCCACCAACACCATCTGCCAAGAAATATAAAGAGTCACACCTGCCTACCTTCCAACTAGAAGGCTCACCTCATTCCCAGATATGAACCCAGAGACAGCCTGTGACCTGTCTCTAGCCCCTCTCAGCTGCTGGTCCTGCCTGCCCAGGACAGACTGAGAGACACACATGTCCATACCCCTGAGGCAGGTCCTCTGACATTGGCCCAACTGCAGGTCTTATGCAAGCCCCATAACCTGGCTCCAGCCCCTTGAATCTGCATCAGAAAGCAGTTCTGCCCATCCAGGGACCTAGCCGTAGACACATCTATCTATCTGTGCCCTGCTGACCTCTGTGTGACAGCACATCCTAAAGCAGCCCTGTGATCCAGCTCTAGCTCTGCAGATCCACAATGTACAAGCAGTCCTGCCTATCCAGGGAGTCAGTGGGATAAACACTCCTCTGTACCCCCAAAGGGAGACCCACTGACTTTAATCCAACTGCAGATCATGAGGGAGCCCTGTGGCCAGGATCCAGACCCACTCAGTCATGAGCAGCCAGGAGCAGTCCTGTTTATCCACAAATTCGACAGAAGGCACACCTGTCTGTGCCCCTGACCACAGGCCTGTAGATCTGTTCTAGCCATGGACCCTGAAACAGTCCTGTGACTCAGTTCTAAGCCCTCTCGATTGCAGCTGGGTCCAATCATGCCTACCCAGGGGACCACCCAGTATCATCTCAGGAGCCTTCCCAGGCACCCAGTGGGAGCCATACCCACCTACACATCTGGTAACAGGCCTGCCATCTGGAGATGCTGAGTAGACATTTAAGCCTTCTCGAGCCCCGCAGACCAAGGTGCTGGAGGCAGTCCCATCTACCCATAGATCAGATAGAAACCACATTCACCTGAGCCCCTAGTACCAGAACTACCAACTGTAGTTGGTAGAAGACCTCACTGTAGACCAAGTAGCAGACACTGGACCTGGCTCCAGGCTCACTCAACTGCAGCCATGAAGGTAATGCCATCAGTCTGAGACACAAGAGAGGTCTTTACATACCAAAAGCACCCTGTAAAGACTGAAAGAGGTGTTTGATCCTTCAGTTGCAGGGACAGAATTGCAAGACTGTGCAGATCATGAAGAATCAGCAAACATGACATCATCAAAGGAAACTAACGAAGATTCAATAGCTAACGCTGAAGAAATAAAGACCCAGAAAAGAATTCAAATGAGCATCTTACATAAGTTCAATGAGGTGAAAGAGAAGACATATAAACAGCTAAACAATATTAAGGAACAATGGATGAACAAAATGAGAAGCTTAATAAAGAAATGGAAAACATTAAAAAGAGGCAAACAAATTCTGGAGCTGAAGAATACAATAACAGTAATAAAAAAATTCAGTAGAAACCTTCAACAACATACTCGATCATGCAGAAGAAAGAATAAGCAAACTCAGAGGCAGGTCATTTGAAATTAGCCAGGTAGGGGAATGAAAAGTACCAAGAGTACACAATGGGGAAGGATAATCTCTTCAATAAACTGAATATCCAAGTACAAAAGAATGAAATTATATCTTTATCTTACATTATATTTAAATTCACCCAAAATGGATTAAAGATGTAAACAAAAGACCTGAAGCTATTATAAAGAGGAGACATTAAAACAGATACTACAATAACACAAAGGATCATAACAGACTACTATCAAAATTATACAAACAAATTGGATAACCTAGAAAAAATGCATAAACCTAGAAACATAGAACTAACCAGGGCCTGATCATGAAGAAACAGGAAGTCTGAATAGACCAATCAAGAGTAAGGAGATGGAAGCAGAAATCAAAATCCTCCCAACAAAGAAAATGCACGACCAGATGGCCTCCTGAATGAATTCTACCAAATATTTAAAGAATTAAAATTGATCCTTCTCAAGTTATTTCAAAAAATTAAAATGAGGGAACTTTTCCAAACTCATTTTATGAGAACAGCTTTGCCCTTGCACTGAATCCAGAGGAGGATACCACAAAAGAAGAAAATCACAGACTTGATGAACATAAAGTCCTGATGAACATAAATGCAAATTTCCTCAACAAAATCCAGTAAACCAAATTCAACAGCACATCAAAAGGATCAAACACTATGATCAAGCAACATTTACTCCTGGGATGCAAGGATGCCTCAATATACATAAATCAATAAAACTCTTAGAAGGAAACATAGAGAAAAATCTCCTTGATGTGGGTTTTGATAGTAATTTTTTAGATACTACATCAAAAGCACAGGGAACAAAAGCAAAAATTAAAAGTGAGATTATATCAAACTAAAAATCTCTGTACAACAAAGGAAACTATCAACCAAATATAAAGACAACCTATGGAATCAGGGAAAATATTTGTAAACCTTATCTAATAAGTGGTTATATATATTCAAAATATATAAGAAACTCATACTAGATGGAACTGAAATTCTGATATATTGCTAATTAGACTGTAAAATGGTACAACCACTTAGGAAAACATTTAGACAGTTTCTTATAAAATTATTTTGGAATTTATAATATTATAGGAATTTCTCTTGTTACTAAATATACCCAACCTCAGAAATATTGTGGCCCTCTCGTTTAGTGTTACATAAAGCTGCCTCAATACTCATCCTCAATTCTTCTGTGCTACTTTTAGTTGTCAGCAAGTATCATGATTATACTTCATACTTTTTTTGAAGAAACTAAACTGTAACACATATGGAAGTAATTGGTATAATTCACCTTAAAAAGAATATTAAAAATCTGATGTACATCTACCCCATCACCCATCCCTGAGCTCTCTACTATAGGAATCCCAAACTCATAAAAAATCCAGAAAGGCAATGTAATATATAAAGATACCCAGTATTAGACATCAGGGAGTGACTGGAGACATTATCAAGGGAATTTGTCAAACAATTTAAAAATTGTTAACGTTATACTATCTAAAATAATCAAGCATTTTCCAAAAAACCTGACTTTCAGATGCTTAATCCACAGAAAATATACCTAAACTAATTTTTAAAATTCCCTTTAGGTTTCATTAAATTATGAATTTATAACTTATTAATGAAGCCCTCACAGAAAAATTTGGAGATTTAATGAAGATGGTAGGAGAAGGACATTAAGAAAGGTGACACTAGGGAGGAAAAAGCTTGAGCCCACCTAAATGTGAGTCTTCATTAAGGTGAAGTGAAGAATACAAGTGAGTCAAAATGTAAAGGCAAAATTTTTGAAAGAGACATTTCTGTCCTGATTCTGAACTTGGTCTAAATGATTTGGACTGTCCACCTCTCCCATCTCATGGCTCTTTTATTTCATTTTAGGGAGTTTCCATATAAAAAAAATAGAAAGTCATCTTTCCAAGTATACCATGAGCTTGAACTTCAATTTCCCACTAATCTCTTTCCTGCTGATGATAATGGTCATATCACAAAATCCTGTTTCATCCACAACAGGGGGGCTTAAAGTGGCATCGTGTTGTCTTCAGAAACTGCAGTGCATTTGTGAGATTAACTAACATAAAAAAATCAAGTTAAAATCCAAGGATAGGTAAAGAACAGGTAGGCACTCTGGAAGAAAAAAACTAATTCATTAATAACTGAGAACAAAATACTGCAGATAAAATAGGAATCTTTGGCGCCTACCTCAGGTTAAATAACAAAAAAGCCACATTTGTGTCTGCCTCTACATGATCCATTTTTGCATTTAAATCTTACTTATTTTACACTATGGATATTTTAGGAACACAATTACAGAGCCATTTGGTAAACACATAGACTATAGACATCGTACAGAAATGATATCAAACTGCGGCTTCTGTGGCTCAGTAGCTTCTGCCACTGAGAAACCAGAAATAACCACAGGCAGCTCTGCTTAGCTGCAGCAAAGATTCTAAGCTCTGACATCCCAGAAATGACTTGGGAGAACTAAAATCAGTCTTTCCAATTTATAAGATGCAGGAGCTACCAGGAAATCTTTTCACATTTTAGGCTGGAGACTAAGGAAGCACAGAGCCCATAGGAATTAGAGAATAATCGAGATGCCTTATCAGATCCTAGCTCAGAAATATTAGTGGGACCCGAAGGATGAAAGCCAAATCCTGCTAAGACCAAAAGGAGCACTGAATTTTGAGTAAGGTTTTGCTTGTACAATCTATGCTGCTGGCACTTTTGCAGAATGAACCAGAAGATGAGAGTCCAGTTAAGGGAGGGAGAGAGGTTGGGAGTGTGTGAGAAGAAATACAGGTATAGGCTCCAGGTCAGAGTAAGGGCTGTGGATTCAAAGTTTATAACTGTGTTTGTTGAGCATCTATTATCTCATTAAATCTTTATAATAAATGCTATGGAAAAAACCCACCATTTATTATTTCTGTTATCTAAGAAACCAAGCTCCCATCATGCTTGGATCTGGAAACCCTGGTTGTTGTTCTTGTTTGTTCAAAGGCTGGCAGGGAAACCTGGGCTAGAACCCATACAACTCACACAAAGAAACAAAGCTGGTGAGTTCTTCTACAACATAAATGAAGAAATTCCACTTCCTATACCAAATCTACTATATAAATTAAATAAAAATATAACATTTCCAGGTACTTACCCCAGAGTAAGAGTCTCATAGGAACAGTCTTTTTTTTAACTATTGTAAAATGTAGCTTCTTTTCTCCTTCAGTTCAGTTCAGTAGCTCAGTCGTGTCCAACTCTTTGTGACCCCATGAATCACAGCATGCCAGGCCTCCCTGACCATCACCAACTCCCAGAGTTCACTCAGACTCACGTCCATCGAGTCAGTGATGCCATCCAGCCATCTCATCCTCTGTCGTCCCCTTCTCCTGCCCCCAATCCCTCCCAGCATCAGGGAATTTTCCAATGAGTCAACTCTTCACATGAGGTGGCCAAAGTATTGGAGTTTCAGCCTCAGCATCAGTCCTTCCAATGAACACCCAGGACTGGGCTCCTTTAGGAGGGACTGGTTGGATTTCCTTGCAGTCCAAGGGACTCGCAAGAGTCTTCTCCAAAATTCCAGTTCAAAAGCATCAATTCTTCAGCACTCAGCTTTCTTCACAGTCCAACTCTCACATCCATACATGACCACTGGAAAAACCATAGCCTTGACTAGACGGACCTTTGCTGGCAAAGTAATGTCTCTGCTTTTGAATATGCTATCTAGGTTGGTCATAACTTTCCTTCCAAGGAGTAAGCTGAATCAAGTTTTCTGTTTCTTAAGTTCTGTTTCCCCACCACTTTACATATAAGAAGATTATAGCTTAGAGAGGGTACATCTACACAAGTTCACAGAGATCTAAATTGCCAAGTCAGAACCTGAAGCAAGGTCTATCTGATTCCCAGTCCTCTGCTCTGACCTTCCATATTATTCTATATCTTAGCTAGTAGAACAGCTAAGGCAATGGGAAGTTCAATGTAAATAAGAAGTGCCAAGGGGCCAGCAGTCCGTATATATTTATTCATGGGAGATAACTTTTTAGATTCAAAGCTTTGTGTGGTTGCCAGTATGGATGGGGGTGGGGGTGGGGCATGGTTGTATTGGGAGTTTGGGACTAGAAGATGCAAACTATTACATATGGAATAGATAAACAACAGGGTCCTACTATAGAGCACAGGGAACTATAGTCAATAGCCTGTAATAAATTATAATGGAAAAGAATAGGAAAAAAATAGATACATAAAACTGAGTCACTTTGCTATACACCTGAAATTAACACAACATTGTAAACCAACTATGCTTCAATTAAAAAAGAAAAAATGCTGCGGTAAACAAAGGAGGATAAACAGGATCTGTTTCTGACCCTATTTTTGTACCCAAAATGTGCCTTATATATTTAAGCAGCAGTGCAAAAACACCAAAGACACGAGAAAGTTGTGTCCCTATGTTCAATCTGAAAAGGCCAATTCCTTAGTAAAATAGTCAGGGCACATCAAGCACCAAGTTATCAGAAATGAACCAAGGATGACTCTATTGGTGACCACTAGAGGGGCCTGGTGGGCTGCAGTCCATGGGGTCGCTAGGAGTCGGATACGACTGAGCGACTTCACTTTCACTTTTCACTTCCATGCATTGGAGAAGGAAATGGCAACCCACTCCAGTGTTCTTGCCTGGAGAATCCCAGGGATGGGGGAGCCTGGTGGGCTGCCGTCTATGGGGTCACACAGAGTCGGACAAGACTGAAGTGACTTAGCAGCAGCAGCAGCATTAGAGATAGCACTGTGTGATGGTTGTGAAGACAAGTTTCAAACTACCTGAAGGAGAATTCCTGATCCACCTCTTTATACTTGTGTGTCATTGACCCAAATTGCCCAAGTTCTTCAACCTCAGTTTCCTCATTTATAAGTACAGTATCTATTTCACAGGTTTATGGTGAGGATGAAATAAGTTCATATATATAAAGTTCATATATATATAATATAAAATTACATAAAGTATGCTCACAACTCAGCATCAGTTCAGTTCAGTTCAGTTGCTCATTCACGTCCAACTCTTTGCGACCCCATAGACTGCAGCACACCAGGCCTCCCTGTCCAACACCAACTTCTGGAGTTTACTCAAATTCATGTCCATTGAGTCAGTGATGCCATCCAACTATCTCATCCTCTGTGTCCCCTTCTCCTCCCACCTTCAATCTTTCCCAGCATCAGTGTCTTTTCAAATGAGTCAGCTCTTCACATCAAGTGGCCAAAGTATTGGAGTTCCAGCTTCAGCATCAGCCCTTCTAACAAATATTCAGGACTGATTTCCTTTAGCATGGACTGGTTGGATCTCCTTGCAGTCCAAGGCACTCTCAAGAGTCTTCTCTAACACCACAGTTCAAAAGCATCAATTCTTCAGTGCTCAGCTTTCTTTACAGTCCAACTCTCACAGCCATACATGACTACTGGAAAAACCATAGCTTTGACTAGACTGACCATTTTTGGTAAAGTAATGTCTCTGCTTTTTAATATGCTAAGTTGGTCATGGCTTTTCTTCCAAGGAGCCAGTGTCTTTTAATTTCATGGCTGCAGTCACCATCTGCAGTGACTTTGGAGCCCCCAAAAATAGTCTGTCATTGTTTTCACTGTTGCCCCATCTATTTGCCATGAAGTGATGGGACCAAATGCCATGATCTTAGTTTTCTGAATGTTGAGCTTTAAGCCAACTTTTCACTCTCCTCTTTCAGTTTCATCAAGAGGCTCTTTAGTTCTTCTTTGCTTTCTGCCATAAGTGTGGTGTCATTTGCTTACCTGAGGTTATTGATATTTCTCCTGGCAATCTTGATTCCAGCTTGTACTTCATCCAGTCCAGCTTTTCTCATGATGAAACACATTCAGTAAGTAACTTTATCTTCAACGGGTAATGGAGATGAGAAGCAAAAGGCATCTTCCCTCCACCATCTGCTCTTATCATCTTAGGTTGGCAAGTTTGAGACCCTTAAAGCACAGTGAATGACCAAATGCAGTTAACAAAGACAGATTGTTTTCAAAAACACACAAGCTACTTTTCCATATGGGTTAAGTACACAAAGACTGCTGCCCACGCTGGACTCCTTTATTAAAAGTCTAGCAGACCTGACAGGTGATCTGCATATTTCAATGGAAGAATCCAGCCAGTTGCCAGAGGAATGTATTATTGGCAAGGATTAGGGTCAGATTGTGGCTTGGTACACACATTGGTGCTTACATTGGTCATGTGGAATGCTTGGGTTAGGGGCAGCAAGATTTGTCCAAGTAGACTGACTGCCATGAGCTGCTGAGAGTCAGGAAGTCTGGTTTAGGATTTTCTTAATTCAGTGAAGATTTGTTACTTGCCAACCAAGTATTTATCTGTTCTTTAGGGTACCATACTTTAGATAAGATTTCTCTAAGAGAATCTTAGAGAATCATCCCTTACTCTCTAGAGAATCATCCCTTACTAACTCTGTCTGGCTCCAACAATGATCCAATCTCAATAAGTAAATAAATAAAAGGAGCATAACCCCTGCTCTACTAGTCCTTTAGTTCATGGTTAGGCATGTAACCCAAATTGCTCCATCAAAATGAATGCCAGTATTTGGTGGGAGTTCCCAGAGAAAGTTTTCACTTCTACTGTGTTTACCCAGGATGACGTGGACTTAGATCCTCTGGGTGACATTCTCTTTCATGTAGAGATGAAGAATGAAGGCTACAGAATAGAAGATAAGAAGGAAAGAGGACGATGAAGTCCTAATGACACTGTTTGATCCCCTGACCAAACCACACTTAAAATGAAACTATTCTCTGGATTTTCAAGCTATGTGAGCTAATAAATTTCTCTTATTTTTTAAGCCAGTTAGGATTGATTTTCTGTCATGTGCAAAAGAATCTTAACTGATATACCTAGGGAACTGAGAAAGACTAAATCTGCTGCTTGAAAGCATCATTTCTATAGCAGGCAAAAACTGAAATAGTCAAATCTGACAGATTCATAACAAGCTTAATGACTCTCTCCAATGTCTTTGATTGGCTTTGTGTATCCTTACTCATGTTCTTGATTAGCCTACATCTGATTTTGGTAGTGTCTTTTTTTCCCAAATATTCCAAAATAATCTTTCCAACAGAAGGAATAAAATATCTTAAGTTTTACACATGTGGATGCCATATCTCCATTTGCTTTTAAGTATGTCTATAAGCCTCACAGGTCAAAACTGTTGTTTTGTGACAAGTCTTAAGCAAAAACAAAATCAAAAAACCCATAAATATCTAATCTGGAATACTAACCAGATTGAAAATAAACACAACAATTTTATGGCCAAGAATTAAATAGTGAAAGTTCTTTCTGACTTTTCTTTAGGCTCCAATATATTTTGATAAACAAACAAATGTGGGGATCTAGTTTTAGGTATGCCACTTAGGCTAACCTGTCAAAGGTATTGCTGCAACACAGATTGCAGCAGTGTGAATACAAGGAGGATGTAGAAACCACACAGAAGGTTTAAAGGGGGAAGATGAACATAAAGAAGCATTAAATATGATAAAAGAGTAACCACAAGTTACAAGGAAAATGCTCTGTGGCACCCTGGGGCACAGGGAGAGTGCCAAGGAAGCCCAAACTTGGAAGGCATTCAGACTTGGAGAAGGTGTGGTTTGGCCACTGGATAATAAAGAATTTCACTGGTTCCATCAGGCCTGGGCTGTCTGGAGTTGCTGGGCAAGAAACAGGCAACTTCCATAATACAGGTGGGGGAGCAGGTGAATAGCAACCAGTGACATGGGAGTCTGAGTTGATGGTGGGAGGAAGAGGCCTTCAGAGATACAGGCACATGGTAGCTCTGGCTTCCATGCCAAGATCACTATGGGAAGCTGGTGGCCCCGCCAAGGCTGTAAGAACCGTGTTTTGGGCCTATGGCTGGGTCAAGAGGCACCCAGTGTTCGGATACCCATACCACCAAGCCCCACTGCCACACAAGAAACTGTAAGATAGCTCCTTCCTCCAGCAATGTCTGCCCAGTGTTCTTTCCTGGGTGGGAGTTTAACATTATACTCACTTTAAAGGAGATATAGGGAAGGAATTTCCTTAATACAAGGATATATTGAAAGGTGCATGAAGAGCTGAGAGTCAATAAATTAATAACTGATAGTCAAAAGCTAAGTCAACTCTTCTCTAGCCTGTGAATCCTTCTTTTTCTATTTTTCTTGCACTCTTCATTTTTCACATTCTTTCAAAAAGCAATATTTACTGAGTATCTACTATTAATCAAGAAAAGATGAAAAAAATACAATCAGTATCCTCAAGGGACGATAGAGGATGCAAAACAAGGAAACGAATGATTGAAATGTAATGTGATGAGCTTGTAACAGAGGTCTGTTCGCCAAATTAAGCTCTGCCCAAGGATCTCAAGGAAGGCTTGCAGGCAGATTAACTGTACTATGCTGTAGCATAGCAGTATTGTGAGGCTTATAGCAAGTAACTTATTGCTAAGAATGATCAAAGTATTGTTTGGAATGATTTGGGTTTTTTTAAAATTTCAGTGAAGTGATGTTCCCTATAATAACGTCACTTCCATTTTCTTGAACACTGATAGGCTTTCTCAAGAAGATGGAAACTTCAGAAACTATACATAACTCAAGTCTATGTGATTTATGCTGCTGTGCACAATCTTGATGTGTCCATAGGAATATGTTATACTCACAAGACCATTTCCCCGACAGGCTACAGTCCATGGGGTTGCAAAGAGTCAGACACAACTGAGCAACTAACACATATAACACACAAATAGTATATGAAGCTTTCAGTTGACCTCAGACTTCTATGATCCTAAAATTTCTAATTCACTGCAATTTAAAAATACCAAAATATAATCTCTCCCAGTGAAAAGAGGTAGTCCTAAATTTAACAAAATCTAAAAAAGTAGTCAGTTGTCCTTCTCAGTCTGGAATTTAGACAAGAGATATGAATGGGAGAATATTAGTTTGAAAGGCTGTATATTGGCTTTTGTTGAAGTCACAGGGTTGCTTAGAGAGGAGCTCTGTGGAGAGACTAAAATGACTGTCTCAGGTTGGGTTTCCTAGGAATAGTCCAAGATAGGAATTCTTGTTTGAAGTATTTACTGAAGAGTATTCTCAGGAAAGGCGGAGTAGAATAAGCAGGCTGTGCAGGAGGAAAAATCTAAGGAAGATATAGTCTCAATGGAGCCAAGCTTCATCTTAATCCCACAGTAAAGTCTCAACCACCAAATAATTACAGAGTTGGCCCCATTTTGAGGCAAGAGTCAGTTTTTTGGAGTCCTTCTCCTATCAGAGATGTTAGGTACAGGCTACTCTGGGAAGGGAGCAAATCATGACTTCCAGGACAGGTAACTCTATGCAGACGAGTCTTCAGAGAAGAGGGTCAACTGTGAGCCATTAGTAGCCAACACAAACAACAGCTGAGGAACTGGGTGACCTGCAGGTGAAAGGGATTTGAGTAGAGCAGCAACTGTGTCCAACATAAAGATCAAGAAATGAACCCTAAGAAACCAAAATAGAGGAAGAAACCCTTGAGGGAAACCAAGGAGAATTCTAAGATGAAAATAATCCAAAGAGAATGGTTATATGATCAACAAGGTCCTAGTGTATCTCACAGGGAACTCTAGTCAATATCCTGGGTGGGGGGTGGGGAGGGGGAAACAGAGAACGGCAACAGCAGCCACAGCAGTGGGTTTGAACATCATCACAGAAACTGCAAGACTGAAAATACAGCAGGGTGGAGCAATTGAAAATAACTCTCTGTAGTCAGCTCATTGTTGGATCCTCAGATTAGTACTCTACACAGAATACTTTTTAAAGATTACCCATATTTTGTGTTGCTTTCATTCACTTTTCTAAAATGATTTGTATAAAATAAAGCAAAATTAAAGTCTACCCCAGGAACAAGTAACAACCACTACCATCTTGTTCTTGCAAGATGCCAGTCTCAAGAGAGGATGACTCAATAATTAAAGCAATTCAACTGGAATGCAACACATCACATGGGGAAGATCTTGGCAGTGACTTGGCTTCAGGGTCTACTGGCTTCCCCACTTGCTGTCACTGAAAGGTTTTGGGGATTAAAAAAAAAAAAAAAAGGTCTTCTTACATTTAAAAATGATACGCTAACCTACACTATAATAAAATAAAATGGAACCTTGATAAGACAAAATTAAGTAAGAAAGTACTAGATTTATGATTATTCATCTTGAAAAAATGTATACCATAGGTAGTTTTGTTTAGATTATGTTGCTTTATTATATGAAGACAGTTAAAATTCTTACCAGTTAAACATTTAAAATTTTTGATTTCTATTTGTGTTAAACATTGCTTCCTTAAAACAGCTGAAGCAGTAATCATTAACTCCTGATTAATTAAGCAAGTCTTAGGAGTTATGCATGTGATTTCTTACCAAGTAAGACCAATGGAATTTAATTGGAATACAATATCATGCTTTTGTCTCCCACCACCATTTACTGTATTCATTGGGCTACTTTACTCTCTGCCCTTGGCTGAAAACAGCCAGCTCAGTGATTTCCCTGGCACTTGTTGACTGCATGGTCCTGAACTGGCTTCATCCTCTCTTGATACAATAAATGCTTACATCTGACTTTCTCTAATGGAACCAATTTGTGGATTCTTCGGAAATGCCCAGCATTAGAGTGGACACTTAGAGGTGGTTTCTTATTCCAGGTGAATCTAACCTTTTCCAGGGTTTCTACCCTTCTCAGTCTCTACTAACTCAGCAGTCACTTCTAACTTCTCTTGATTGCCCTCTGGGCTGCCCTAGAGGTAGTATTAGGAACACTCCATTCTAGCTCGCTTTAGCTTGTGGCCCACTCCAGTCCAGGAAAACATTGCCTCAGCCTTTACATCCAGAACCGAACCTAATGAACCTAGTGAACCTAAAGTCCTCCTTGTTTCATTTGCCAACAGATATCCAATCAAGCTTTCCTGATAATCTCCTTGAATCCCTTCTCTCATAACATAAATGAAGAGGGGCACGCCCCATGGGAAGAGAAACATTCTGAAGGTTTGTAAACTTCATTTTAAACTTCCTACAGTGTCCTCTGTTTCATGACCCACTTGGATATCTTGCAGATATATCTATGTCACCACTAAAACCTCCAGTTTAACATCATTTTTTACATTCAAAAGTCAGTGGGAAATAAGCCACATGTCTTATGTAAAAGCTTCAGGTACTTGCAATAGTGAGAACACCTCAATTCTAGCCAACAAAGCAGGGAAGAAATGGGCAAAGTTCAGAAATAAAGCCTGGCTCCTGGGACCAGTTCCATAATGGTCTTCAGGAGATCCCCAAAGTCCTGGCAGCCCCATCCATGCAAGAGAACTCATGCCATATGTAAGAAACCTGCTTCAGAGGCTCGTGTGGGAAATTGGGGGCATAAGTAGCTGGTATTCTAACTAGAATGTTACATTTTCTCTAATTCTTTGTCTAGTATTCCCTGTTAAAGGCCTCATTTCTTCTTTTTCAAAAATTGCACTGAGTACTGAATTTGGTTGACCATGGAGGGCTGATGAGGAAAGAGTGGCTCAGCAGTCACTTAAACAACTTTTTAGCCTCATTAAACTGAATATTTAAGGAGAATCACTTTTTCAGTTGAAGTATTCAGGTAATTATTTTAATTCTCTGTTTCCCTCTACCAGTATGGAACTATCCCAAGCCAACGACCAAGAAAGAATTCTGCAATAGAAATACATCCAATCTTAATAAGATGTGGATAATTAGCTTACAGGATGGAGCCAACATACTTCCCAAATTAACTAATTTTTGCATTCAGCCACAACTCATAAAGCTTCTTTATAATTAGCATTTTCTTGTTTTTAAAATGCTAACAATATACTCAAAGCTGTACAGTTGATAAACCAAGAGGCTGAACTAATGTTTTATGTTCTTTCTTTGGTAGAAAAGTCTACCTTGGGGACCCATAAGGATATGAAATCTTTCTTCCAAAGTAATAAGCTTATAATATTACACAAGATAGGTAAAATATCACAACCACACATATCATATTTCACCAAAGTCCACGTATGCTTGAAAAGGCCTTCACTTTCATCTACTATAGTTATGAAAACCAATAGAATCACTTTGCCTGAATATTCAGTCCTCAATACTTTTTCTTTAGCTAATTATCATTTTAAAAGAATTAGAGGAAAATCTAATCCTTCAATCTAATGTAAGAGAAGATTATAGGGCTTATCAAAAATGACCCTTTAATTTATTAGCAAACTGATGGAGAAATTGGTTGGCCATGCCTTCATCACATGGCTAGACCCTGCAGTTTGAAAATGCAATTAATCTCGGCCACTGTAAAGGTTTAGATGAAAAACCAATCTAGCTTCAGGCGATTTAAACATTCCCTTTCCTCAAAAAGAAATAATTAATGTTCTGTTATACTCAGAATTCAATAAGCAATCAAACTGCTTGGAAATCACATTTGAAGCATTTACAGAAGGATAATTTCATTGAGGTAGCAGTAACCAATTCTAGTTTTCGAGAATACTGTCAAAAGTAAAATAAATGTGTAAAACTTTTATAAAAGATTTTTTCCCAAATAACCTTTGCATAATCACAAAAGTAATGAAAGCAGAGCTTAATTTTCAGGGAGAAAAATTTTGTAGGGAAAGAGGCAGAGTGATGAAAGACGTGCAAGATAGAAAAAAAAAAGGGCAGGACAAATGATTATTAAATTTGTATTGACATTCTTATGAGTGCTATCACTGAAAGAAGCTAAGCATTCAGCATTGTCATGATTTTCTTTTCACAGCAGTAAGGAGAATGTAGAAATCAGTAACACATTCACCTGAACCTGTTGTTTGCCTTCTGAAAGCAGTCCTCAGAATACCATCCAGCTTCATTTTTCTGGCTTCAACACTTAACATTGGTATTCCAAAAAGGATGTATACCTAAAATCAGAAAAATATATTACTTTTAATTTTGTATTTCTTTACAGTACTGTATCTCAAGTATTAAAGTATGTAAAACTCATCATGTAAATTTGTTAAAAATTATAGGATCTAGCACAAAAATCATCACCAGTCATTACCAAAGATTTTTAATCAATAGGTCTACATTTTAATAAATATGTAACTTTTTTCAAAGTTGGAAAAACACTGATCAAATAATTTGAGGTTCTCACTCACATTCTGTAAAGAAAGCTGAGCGCCAAAGAATTGATGTTTTTGAACTGCGGTGTTGAAGACTCTTGAGAGTCCCTTAGACAGCAAGATCAAACCAGTCCATCCTAAAGGAAATCAGTCCTGGATATTCATTGGAAGGACTGATGCTGAAGCTGAAGCTCCAATACTTTGGCCACCTGCTGCAAAGAACTGACTCATTGGAAAAGACCCTGATGTTGGGAATGACTGAAGGCAGGAGGAAGAGGGGATGACAGAGGATGAGATGGTTGGATGGCATCACTGACTCTGAAGGATGAGTTTGAGTAAACTCTGGGAGTGGGTGATGGACAGGGAGGCCTGGCATGCTGCAGTCCAGGGGGTTGCAAAGAGTTGGATATGACTGAGTGACTGAACTGAACTGAACTGAACTCACATTCTTAAGAAGAAGCTATTGTTATGAAGAATATAATCAACTTTAACCTGTAACATATTGAAGGAATTGATATAAGAATTAAACTCATAGAGAGAAGGAAATGGCAAACCACTCCAGTATTCTTGCCTGGAGAATTCCATGGACAGAGGGGCCTGGTGGGCTACTGTCCATGGGGTCACAAAGAGTCAGACATGACTGATCAAATTTCAAAACACATAGAGTTGAAGAACAAGAAGGAGAAAGATAGATACACAGACAGACTGGAATCCAATGGGAAGAAACCCAAAGGCAGATGGGAAGTGAGAAAGGAGACTGAAAAGAAGAGAAAATGGAAAATTTTTAATACGCAAAAGTCGGACATGACTGAGCGACCGAACTGAATTGAACTGAACTGAATTTTAAGTCTAAAAAATGGAAAACAATAATTTAACTTTCACATGAAATTGTTTAGTAACACATAGACACTGCCTTTGGCTACTATACAACAATACGTAGTCCTTTACGATCTATTTTTTATTCTCTTTATCTCTCTCTCCCATAATCAGTTCACCTGTCTTTCCTCAGCTTTCCTTTTGGGATTTTGTTCACTCTTTCCAGTCATTTTCTCCTGGTCACATTATAAAGTTCCTATTTTATATCGTCTTGCTCCTGTGTCCACCATAAGTACAGGTAGTCACTTTATAGTGTGATTAAAAGGACTTCTGTCCATATTGGCTTCCCTTCTCCCTCTAGCAGAAATTTTAGAGCTTCTTTCTTTTAGGTTAAGTATTGCCTTATCCCTATCAAGTTCTCTTTTAAAAATCTATATGCTTCTAGAAGGGATATATACTACCAGATGATCAAGTCACTAACAGCTAGAAAGGCTTTTCCCCTGACAGTCAGAAACTGGCAGGCTTGAAAGAATTTGAGCTTCCAACAGACATAAAGGGAAGACATCTTAGCCTAATTTAAAATTTGGAGACATGTCACACGACGTACAAAATACATACTGAGTAATAGATTTTCCATGTCCCATCAATTGTTTTGGACACACTTTTGATTGGTTGGAACAACAAATTTTAACATGACATTTTCCCAGATTTTTTTCCCTAGACTCGTGGACTCAGAAAAGCTAAAGAAAGAAGTTGAGGAGAACAACAATCCACGAATTAATGGAATTGAACAATGAACTGAAAAATCTCTTAGAAAATAGTTTAAAATACACATACACACACACACAAACACACTAAGGCTAACGACCCTCAGAACTATATACCCCTATCTCAAGCTACCGCACAATTGCACTCATCTCACACGCTAGTAAAGTAATGCTCAAAATTCTCCAAGCCAGGCTTCAGCAATATGTGAACCGTGAACTTCCTGATGTTCAGGCTGGTTTTAGAAAAGGCAGAGGAACCAGAGATCAAACTGCCAACATCCGCTGGATCATGGAAAAAGCAAGAGAGTTCCAGAAAAACATCTATTTCTGCTTTATTGACTATGCCAAAGCCTTTGACTGTGTGGATCACAAGAAACTGTGAAAAATTCTGAAAGAGATGGGAATACCAGACCACCTGATCTGCCTCTTGAGAAATCTGTATGCAGGTCAGGAAGCAACAGTTAGAACTGGACATGGAACAACAGACTGGTTCCAAATAAGAAAAGAAGTACATCAAGGCTATATATTGTCACCCTGCTTATTTAACTTCTATGCAGAGTACATCATGAGAAACTCTGGACTGGAAGAAACACAAGCTGGAATCAAGATTGCCGGAAGAAATATCAATAACCTCAGATATGCAGATGACACCACCCTTATGGCAGTGGTGAGAGAAGAGAAAGAGAAACTAAAAAGCCTCTTGATGAAAGTGAAAGTGGAGAGTGAAAAAGTTGGCTTAAAGCTTAACATTCAGAAAACGAAGATTATGGCATCTGGTCCCATCACTTCATGGGAAATAGATGGGGAAACAGTGGAAACAGTGTCAGACTTTATTTTTGGGGGCTCCAAAATCACTGCAGATGGTGACTGCAGCCATGAAATTAAAAGACGCTTACTCCTTGGAAGGAAAGTTATGACCAACCTAGATAAAAAGCAGAGACATTACTTTGCCAACAAAGGTTCATCTAGTCAAGGCTATGGTTTTTCCTGTGGTCATGTATGGATGTGAGAGTTGGACTGTGAAGAAGGCTGAGTGCCGAGGAATTGATGCTTTTGAACTGTGGTGTTGGAGAAGACTCTTGAGAGTCCCTTGGACTGCAAGGAGATCCAACCAGTCCATTCTGAAGGAGATCAGCCCTGGGATTTCTTTGGAAGGACTGATGCTAAAGCTGAAACTCCAGTACTTTGGCCACCTCATGCGAAGAGTTGACTCATTGGAAAAGACTCTGGTGCTGGGAGGGATTGGGGGCAAGAGGAGAAGGGGACGCCAGAGGATGAGATGGCTGGATGGCATCACTGACTCGAGGGTGATGGACAGAGAGGCCTGGCGTGCTGTGACTCATGGGGTCGCAAAGAGTCGGACACAACTGAGTGACTGATCCGATCTGATCTGCTTTCTTTATCACTTAAAGAATGTTCCAAAACCTACCTTAATAAAAGCCCAATACAGGGTCATATTAGGTGATAATCATTGTTGGGAAATCTTTTCAAGTATCAACTAAAAATTCCTCATGTCATGACTTAATTGCTTTTCTGTTCATTTTCTGCATAGTGAAAATGAATAGCTAATCATAATCTGTCATTTAACACTTTTCCTTAATCTGTACTTAGGTACAGAGTCTATCTTTGTGTTTGTTTCCTATTGAAAGGTTGTTGCTGAACCACGAAAGATGCTGGGATTCTTGGCCTCCAGAGGAGAAGAATTCAACTGGGCCAGAGACAAGGCTTGATGGCTCATAGCTTTTGTGTAATAAAGTTTTATTAAAGTATAAAAGACACGAAGGCCCGCAGCGGGTGTTGACTCGATGTGATTTCTGCCCAGTGCTCTGAATGTCAAAGTGAAGAAATTCAATGAAGCGCAGGTAAACGGCGGGAGTAACTATAACTCTCTTAAGGTAGCCAAATGCCTCGTCATCTAATTAGTGATGCGCATGAATGGATGAAGGAGATTCCCACTGTCCCTACCTACTATCCAGCGAAACCACAGCCAAGGGAACGGGCTTGGCGGAATCATCGGGGAAAGAAGACCCTGTTGAGCTTGACTCTAGTCTGGCACAGTGAAGAGACATGAGAGGTGTAGAATAAGTGGGAGGCCCCCGGCGCCCCCTCGTTTCCCGCGAGGGGGCGGGGCAGGGTCTGCTGGCCTTGTGGGCCGCCGGTGAAATACCACTACTCTGATCGTTTATTCACTGACCCGGTGAGGTGGAGGGGGGGGGATGGGTGAGCCCCAAGGGGCTCTCACTTCTGGCGCCAAGCGCCCGGCTGCGCACAGCAAAAATAAACAAATGGGACCCAATTAAACTTAAAAGCTTCTGCACAACAAAGGAAACTATAAGCAAGGTGAAAAGACAGCCTTCAGAATGGGAGAAAATAATAGCAAGTGAAGCAACTGACAAACACTAATCTCAAAAATATACAAGCAACTCCTACAGCTCAATTCCAAAAAAATAAATGACCCAATCAAAAAATGGGCCAAAGAACTAAATAGACATTTCTCCAAAGAAGACATACAGATGGCTAACAAACACATGAAAAGATGCTCAACATCACTCATTATCAGAGAAATGCAAATCAAAACCACTATGAGGTACCATTTCATGCCAGTCAGAATGGCTGCTATCCAAAAGTCTACAAGCAATAAATGCTGGAGAGGGTGTGGAGAAAAGGGAACCCTCTTACACTGTTGGTGGGAATGCAAACTAGTACAGCCACTATGGAGAACAGCGTGGAGATTCCTTAAAAAACTGGAAATAGAACTGCCTTATGACCCAGCAATCCCACTGCTGGGCATACACACTGAGGAAACCAGAAGGGAAAGGGACACATGTACCCCAGTGTTCATCGCAGCACTGTTTATAATAGCCAGGACATGGAAGCAACCTAGATGAATGGATAAGAAAGCTGTGGTACATATACACAATGGAGTATTACTCAGTCATTAAAAAGAATACATTTGAATCAGTTCTAATGAGGTGGATGAAACTGGAGCCTATTATATAGAGTGAAGTAAGCCAGAAAGAAAAACACCAATACAGTATACTAACGCATATATATGGAATTTAGAAAGATGGTAACAATAACCCTGTATACAAGACAGCAAAAGAGACACTGATGTATAGAACAGTCTTATGGACTCTGTGGGAGAGGGAGAGGGTGGGAAGATTTGGGAGAATGGCATTGAAACATGTAGAATATCATGTATGAAACGAGTCGCCAGTCCAGGTTCGATGCACGATACTGGATGCATGGGGCTGGTGCACTGGGATGACCCAAAGGGATGGTATGGGGAGGGAGGAGGGAGGAGGGTTCAGGATGGGGAACACATGTATACCTGTGGTGGACTCATTTCAATATTTGGCAAAACCAATACAATATTGTAAAGTTTAAAAATAAAACTAAAAAAAGAAAGAAAAAAGTATAAAAGAGATAGAGAAAGCTTCTGACATAGACATCAGAAGTGGGCAAAAAGAATACCCCCTTGATAGTGTTAGCAATGGAGTTATATACCTTTTAATTAGTTATTACAATGAATCAAAAGAATGTATCAAGTTTGTGAAAATTTTACCAGACCCATTCCCACAATTTACATTTTAGGATAACAAGATTAGAATTTAACAAAGGAAAGATCCTACCAGATCCACTCCCATAATATACATTCTAAAATATCAGGATTAGTCAGAAGGTTTTCAGGAAGGAGAAACTGTCCTCAAGCAAGATACATTGTTGTTATATAATCCCTGCTGCTGCTGCTGCTGCTAAGTTGCTTCAGTCGTGTCCGACTCTGTGCAACCACATAGATGGCAGCCCACCAGGCTTCCCCATCCCTGGGATTCTCCAGCCAAGAACACTGGAGTGGGTTGCCATTTCCTTCTCCAATGCATGAAAGTGAAAAGTGAAAGTGAAGTCACTCAGTCGTGTCTGACTCTTATCGACCCCATGGACTGCAGCCTACCAGGCTCCTCAGTCCATAGGATTTTCCAGGCAAGAGTACTGGAGTGGGGTGCCATTGCCTTCTCCTATAATCCCTAGTACAGAGTTTAAACTGAGTTGTGTAATTGACTAAGACTAAGGAATGTAGACAAAAAAAGTTTGTCCTTTCCACCTCCTTGAGAATTCCAGACCCCTATCTCCACTTTGAGAGTCCTAGACCCCTTTCTCCTCCTTGGAGACCCTGGACTTCTTCTCAATCTGCCTAGGAATTGACTCTCTCACTATTTGGTGATTTATGCAATGATTCAGCAAAAGTCCTCCTAAGAATTTTTATTACTTCTCCTACCTTACAACCATTCACAACCAGAATCATTATTAAAGCTTATCTTCATATACTGCTCATATTTTCAGAGAAACTTCTTCAGCATTTAAAAAATATTTTTAATACTTAGCACTTAAGGAACAATATTTTTCAATATAACTATAGAAACAGAAAATGATTAAAGTTTAAATTCATTAGGCATTCAATAAATGCTTATTGAATTTAGCTGAAGTGTCATGAATTTTTCTATTTTTAATCTTCACTATGATTTATTTTCTATTTTCACTTATTATGAGAAAACATTTCCATATTCGAATAGTTAGATGTAATTTTTTCCTCCCTTGGATAATTCTTTATTCCTTGTTATTATGTGTAATGTTTCAAACTAAAGTGTTCTTATTGCAAGTCTCTTGTCTCCATGTATCTTTTTTCTCACAATGAATAAACATATTAAATTTCTTCTCCTCTTAACAGAAACTCTTACCACCTAAGTGACTTACAGGAACATTGTGAAGATTGATAAGGCCATGAATAAAACACTTGAAATTCCTTGCTTTTGGTTTTAAAAGATGACTGTATAATGAAAGAGAGTAGTGTTGCATTTGTTTTTCTCTTTTTCTAAACATCCTACAATAATCCCTTGAAGAATTATTTTCTCTCTTTTGTCCTTGTAATAAAATTAGGAGAAAACATGAGCTTGATAGAATACACATGCCTTTTAATAAGAGTCCATTCATTTCTATTCAGTAGAAAAGATAGGCTCACCATTGTCCATTCAGATAACAACTAAATGGGGCATGACCAGACCAACTGATTTCAAATTCAGATAGAGCAGTTTAATGGTATGTCTCAGCAGTTGGCTTTTTCATAACTAGCCCATCAACCAATGGAACAGAGTAAATGCTTTCTTTTTAAAATCAGAATTATAAAACTCTCTTGCTAGGAAATCAGAGATTTTCAGGTAGTTTTTGTATTCTTGTCTGTATTGCCTCTCCACTTACACAATTTCCGATGGGTATTTCTCTGTCATTTGCATGTATGATATAACAAGACTAGACTTGACAACAGTAACCTGGGTCCAAATAAAAAAAGTAAAGCGAGTCCACACCACTTACCAACTGAGTAATCTTGAGCAAGTGTTCCTAAATCTAAATTCCCTTGTACGAAGTAGAATAGGTTTATGAGAGAATGGAATTAGAAAATATATGTAAAGACACTGTATACATTTTAAATTGCTTTATATGTTTAAGATATTGTGATACTAGCCTATCTAGGTTTATTGACACTGTACAATTTTATTTTTCAATTACCTCATAATTCTCATAGAACAAACAAGTGCAGGAAGAAAGTCATTGCCAAACTGAATATTTTGTTTGGTAAATATTCCCATTTACCCAGCCTTGATCGACAAGTAGATCTAAAGACACTGTGATTTTACAATGGGTTTAAAATACCTCTTAATATCTCACATATTCCTTCCAATGCATTAACCAACTGCCCTGTGTCTGTTGACCCCTCCACTGGCTAGTCCTGGTCCTTCCACCTAGAATGTCTTTCCAGGCCTATTGAAATCCTACTAATTCTTCAAAGACTAGAATAAAAATCACCTCCTCCATTAAATGATCCTCAATTCCTCAAATTAAATTTTTCAAATTTCTTTTTGTTCTTCTAGCATACTTCTCTTCATATTACATGTACTCCAGTCTCCTCTTAAAAGACTGTAACCAAAGTGAGTTGAAGAAAGGAATTATCTTTTATTCATTGCTGGATCTTAGTGCCAAATAGAGGAACTTGAATGTGAAGTTTATTGAACAACTCTCTGTTACTCTTATCATCTGTGTCACACAAATTAGTCTTTAATTTGTTTTCACTGCAGCTGCTACACAAAAACATGTAAGCAGATAATTTTTCACTGCCTGTAAATCCAATTTAAATGCTTCAGTCTTTTGCTCAAGACTTTGCATTACTAGCCATTGCTCCCTCCCATGGAGAAGGCAATGGCACC
The DNA here is from genome assembly GCF_027580195.1 of Bos mutus. Lineage (NCBI taxonomy): Eukaryota > Metazoa > Chordata > Mammalia > Artiodactyla > Bovidae > Bos > Bos mutus. The sequence continues at coordinate 53,402,665 of NC_091637.1, forward strand.
CCACTCCAGTACTCTTACCTGGCAAATCCCATGGACGGAGGAGCCTGGTGGGCTGCCATCTATGGGGTCGCACGGAGTTGGAAACGACTGAAGCGATGCAGCAGCAGCAGCAGCAGCTGCCACAGCTCCCTCCCGTCTTTCTTAACTCCTGATATGTAACTTATCGCAGTGTTCCTCCTCCTTGACATCCCAGAGTTTTTAAATTCCAGTCTTTACTTGCATCCCATGAAATATCCTTCTTTACCAATGGTTTCAGGATCTAAGGTAAAAGTTTCCTCATCCAAGAAGTGTGGAGAGAAAGGGAACCCTCCTACACTGTTGGTGGGAATGTAAGCTGGTGCAGCTACTAGGGAGAACAGTATGGAGTTTTCTTCAGAACTAAAAACAGAGTTACCATATGATCCAGTAACACCACTCCTGGGTGTATATCCCAAGAAAACTCTCATTTGAAAAGATACATGCATCCTGAAGTTCATTGCAGCACTATTTACAATAGCCAAGACATGGAAGCAACCTAAATGTCCATCAACAGAAGAATGGATAAAGAACATGTGGCACAGATATACAGTGGAATAATACTCGGCCTTTGAAAGAATGAAATAAATGTCACTTGCAGCAACACGGTGGACCTAGAGATTATTGTACTAAGTGAAGCAGTTTTAGGGAAAGACAAATATCATATGATATCACTTTTATGTGGTATTTAAAAATAATGAAACAATAAACTTATTTACAAAACAGAAACAGATTTACAGACAGAAAGCAAACATGATGACCAAAGGGGAAAGAGAGGATGGAGGGATAAATTAGGAATTTGGGATTAGCAGATATAAACTATATATATATAACTGATTAAAAAAATCAAGGTTTTACTGTATAGCATAAGGAACTATATTTAATATCCTGTAATAAACTATAAAGGAATAGAATCTGAACCACTTTGCTGTATACCAGAAACTAATATAGTAAATCAACTATACATCAATAAAAAAAAAAAAGTTTGCTCCTCCAAGAAGCCTTATCTGATTAATCTTTCCATGTAGTTCCAAGCTCTCAGACACTAGGGCAGTATCGTCATGAAGTGGAGGAGAATGTATGACTCCGCACTAAAAATGAATTAGGATATACTGCCTAAAAGAAAAACTGCCTTAAGGCAATTTATCAGTACCTTTCAGAGTTAGTTTCTAAAGCATAAAACTAACAACTGCAGAGAGTTATTTTTTTAACAGTATATACACACAAACATTTTTCATCCTTACATTTTTGTGTGTGTGAATAGTGTATCTTAAGAGCAGACAGTTTTGCATGACGCCAAGGGTTACACCATGAAGACAAAATGTACAAGCAACTCCTGTTTATTTATCATAATGTCTTCCTGGAAATCATTTTGTAAACTAGACTGCCATAATGTGAATCAGAATTGTTCATTGAAAGTCTATCACATCAGTAATGAACTTCAACAAAGAACCCCAACAAAGAACCCCAAATCAAGTAAGTCATAAATAATGATACTTTAAAGATGCATTAAGAAATATAAAGTTCTTGGGAATTTCCTGGCTGTCCAATGGTTAGGACTCAGCACTTTCACTGCTACGGCCCTACATTCAATCCCTGGTGAGGGAACTAAAATTCTGCAAGCTGTGCAGCCAAAAAAATTATTTTAATGAATAAAATTGTAGATTAAAAAAAGATAAATGAAGTACTTTAATAATTCAAAAACTTTAAAATTTTTAATTTAACAATAAAGCATAATTCATATTCTATAAAATTATTTAAAAGATCTAGATCATATATTAATTATCAAGGATTCTGAATGTACATGGAAAATATATTTGAAAATTGAATCAAAAAATCAAATCTACCATGTTGATTATAATAAACAATCATTTGCCCAGAAATTTGTGAGGCAACCCCACCCGCTATCCTAGCAAATGGCTACCCTTGGGTCTGGCAATACCATTCCGTCCTGAGAGTGGCCAAAACCCTTTGATCTGCACTCTGATCTCAGACCTACAGTTTGTAGATGGTGAAACTGAAAAGCAAAGCCAAATACTGCTGGTGAAGAGGAAAGAACACAGGCTTTGGAATAAGTCCACAGGGGCGAATGTTCTACTTTGTAGCGGTGAGAATGTAGATAAGCTGTTTAAAACTTAAACTTCTCTTTCTATAGCTGTAAATTAAGGACAATTATACTTAATATTTCCAGGTGGCGCTAGTGGTAAAGAACCTGCCTGCCAATGCAGGAGACATGAGACACAGGTTCGATCCCTGGGCTGAGAAGATCCCCTGGAGAAGGAAATAGAAACCCAATCTGGTATTCTTGCTGGAGAATCCCATGGACAGAGAATCCTGGTGGGCTACAGTCCATGGGGTCACAAAGAGAGAGTTGGAAACAACTGAGCAACTAGCACATTTATGCTGCTGTGCTGTGCTGAGTGCTGCAGTTGTGTCTGACCCCAGAAGCCCAAAAATACTGGAGTGGGTAGCCCTTCTCCAAGGGAACTTCCTAATCCAGGAATCGAGTCAGGGTCTCCTGCATTGCAGGTGGATTCTTCACCAACTGATCTACCTGGGAAGCCAACACACTTATACTAAATTTTATCAACTAAATAGTTGCTGAAGATCAAATGAAATAATGTATATGATGTGCTTAGCAGATTTCAAGTATATAGTAAAATAGTAAATACCAATAAATGGTCACCATTATTATATCCCTTTCATTGTCATGGTATTAGAGTATACACACCACTTACATGCAGTAGATAATCCAACATATGCTGTCTATCCATATATAACTCCTAAAAGAATAATTAAGTGCTCTCCTCAGTGCTAGGGATATGATATATAGACCCAGGCAGGCCTCAGCAGTTGAAGAGCCTTGTGAGCTAACTAATAGCAGAAAGAATGTTCATTATTTGTATTATTTTACCCTTTGTGTGTGCTTAGTCACATCCACTTTCTGCAGCCCCATGGACTGCAGCCCATCAGGATCTTGTCCATGGAATTGTCCAGACAAGAATACTGGAGTGGATTGCCATTTCCTTCTTCAGGGGATCTTCCCAATCCAGGGATTGAACCCATGTCTCTTGCTTCTCCTGCTTGGCAGGTGGGTTCTCTACCACTAGCACCACCTGGGAAGCTGGCTATCATAATTTTGACAGATATCTGTCATAAGAATTGATATAATCTCCCTTACTTACTGAAGGGTAATTTAATCTGTATTGTCACTGACCCACACTACTGTACTTAAAGTTAGATATCCTAGTGAAATTTGTTTACAGCCTCAAGAAGCAATTAATTATTTTCACACAGGAAAATGACCAATGACAACAGTCTCACAGATCCTCTAAGACTGGAATTTGAAGTCCTTGTTCTTTCATTTGGAGAAGGCGATGGCACCCCACTCCAGTACTCTTGCCTGGAAAATCCCATGGACGGAGGAGCCCGGTAGGCTGCAGTCCATGGGGTCACTCAGAGTTGGACAGGACTGAGCGACTTCACTTTCACTTTTCACCTTCATGCATTGGAGAAGGAAATGGCAACCCACTCCAGTATTCTTGCCTGGAGAATCCCAGGGATGGGGAGCCTGGTGGGCTGCCATCTATGGGGTCGCACAGAGTCGGACACGACTGAAGTGACTTAGCAGCAGCAGCAGCAGTTCTTTCATTTGTTCAAGTGTTGGCGCCAAGGGAAGACTGCGTCCAGTTTTAAACACTTTTGACTGTGCCTGTGGCTAGGCCTACGGAGTAGTTATCTCTTTAATACAGTGTTTTAGTTAAACTTCTTAATTTTAATAAAATTATGAGAAATCTATCCTCCATTTAGTAGATATTTGGGGGCAGGAGGAGAAGGGGACGACAGAGGATGAGATGGCTGGATGGCATCACTGACTCGATGGACGTGAGTCTGAATGAATTCCCAGAGTTGGTGATGGACAGGGAGGCCTGGCATGCTGCTATTCATGGGGTCGCAGAGTCGGACACGACTGAGCGACTGAACTGAACTGAACTGAACTGAACTGAAGAATAGGAATCTTTCCTCCACCACTATAGAATAGCTCCACTCAAGGGTTTTTCCAGAAGTTATCAGCTCTGTCTGTCTGCCAGAGATGCCCTTGTGGAGCATGGCCTAAAGAAGGTGCAATTCTATTTGGCTCTTATATGTGTCATCCAAGAAACAGTCCAGGCTACACTATCTTGGCCTTCCATATAATACTTTTTATTAAATTATGCTTTAGTTTGATGATTGATCCTACATTGAAAAATGCTAGCAGGAAATCCTGTAAGAAAATCTTATTATCCACTATTTCACTCTATAGCTCTATTATAACAAGTTTGGAATAAATTTTCTCTAGACTTCAAGGCCAGGGCCTCCCCTCAAGCAGTTATGTCTTAACATCTGAACATGATTCATCCAATTTGTCCTAATTCCAGCTTTGTTTTGACTATTAGGAAACTTAGAATTGATTTGTTGTCCTACCTTGACACATAATGAGAAAGTTATAGCATATGTGGGAATCTATTTACTTTTCCTGTAATCCCACTTAATTTTTCTTCCTTATTTCCTTTTACTTTGTCTGTTATGTGTGTGTTTACAATAAAGAATCTGCCTGCAATGAAGGAGACTCATGTTCGATCCCTGGGTCAGGAAGGTCCCCTGGAGAAGGGTATTGCAACCCACTCCAGTATTCTTGCCTGGAGAATTCCATGGACAGAGGAGCCTGATGGGCTGCAGTCCATGGGGTCGCAAAGGAGTCGGACATGACTGAGGTGACTTAACACGGGTGTGCACGCACACACGCACAGACTTACATATGTATAAGTATTTTATTCATCACAGGGCATCACAATTTGATTGTCTCCTTAGAGCTTAGAAGTATTGGAGGAAATGCCATAATTTTTTTAAAGCTATGTTATTAATTTACTGGTGGCAAGAAAAAGATTCTGTCATCATGTCATTCATTTCTGTTTCCCAGATTCTCACATATATCTGCCAACAAGCCTTTTCTGGCAGTCCAAATCACCAATCATGACTTCTAAATAATCTGTACTAAGATAAATATATCAATATCTATCTAGAATTAGATTGAGGTGAGTCATGGGTTACTTATAGTTATTTATAGAACTTATAGTCTCTAAACTTCTTTCTTTACCACCATAATCACATCAAATTCTTGCTGTTTTTATCAGAATTCAACTGGTATTCTGTCTTGAATGGACAGATCACCTACATCAAGAATGTCTTCATCAATCTGATTTCAAGTATTATTGCTTCCAGAACATTTCCTGTTGCCAGGCCAGGATCAGCCTGATACCAATCAGTTATCATGATGGTATTTTAGATGGTCCAATCTACACCTGCCTCACATGGTATGCACTGTGCATTTGACCAACTTACTGCCTTGTGAGAAATAGCTTGTAGAGGCTGATTAATTTCCTCAGCACCTACCTTACCTGGTTCATGCTCTATCCTTCCACACTAGAATGAAATTCTTAAATGTCTGGCATCCAACTACCACTGCTACCACCCAAATTCAAAAATGTGATATTTACCACCATAGAGCTCTATTGAGAGGCGATAATTAATATTAAGAAATAACTCGTAATTCCCCTGCAGCCTACTTCAACACTAAATAGAGACTGGATTCCTGATCTTGATAAAAAGATACACCTTTATTATTAAAATGAAAATGAAAGGTGAAAAGTGACTAAGTAGAAATGGATTACTTCAATGTATATGTAATTAAGAAATATAAACATAATGGTATAAATACATACAGTTATAGTTTTAAAAGCACAACAGTAAGGGGAAAGAATAGTAAATTCATGATATTCACTTAATGTGTTTCCCAAGTTAACATTTGGGTAAGCTATAATCTCATGATTTTGGCCAGGACTGTCTACTATATATAAAACTTTAAAGATTTCACAAAAAAAGAGCAAGGTTCAGCCAACATATTTATGTAATTAAAATGTCTAATAAAAGTAGAAGGCCGTCTAAAAGCCCTTAGATTACTAATATAACTATGAAAATTACCCATTTCATTTTTAGTCATAAAACAAACTTACACAATGTTAACTGTGGAATTTAATTCATCAGGTCCCAGTTTTTTTATAGCAGGATACACCAGAAAGGACCAGAATCTAAAATTAGTTCCATTCTCTAGTGTAGTTCTTAAGTGTGACCCACAGACCATGTGCTTCAGAGTTATCTGGGAAGTCTGTTTAGAGCATGAATTTATGCAAACATTCAGACTTCTAGAATTAGAATTTCTGGGGTTGGGATCCTGGAATCTAATTTCTTTCAAAGATCTCTTGATTCTAAGTACACTAAAGTTTGAGAATCACAGCACCAGGAGAATAAAGATGAAAATCAGACAGTCTAAGCTACAAGTGGGGAGATTCTTCATAACAGGCAATGGATAATATCCAAGGAAGCAGGCAGTGAACAAGATATGGTGGGGTATCTTCCATGAGTGCATAATGCAATTGGGTTTGAAGCTTTACTATGTGCTAGCTATGACAATTGTAAAGTTTTTAAAATCTATAAAACCTTCCTACACTGTTGGTAGAATAAATTGGTACAGTCACTATAGAGAAAACTATCCAGATTCCTTTAAAAACTAAAAATAGGGACTTTCTTGGTGGTCCAGTGGGTAAGACTGCCTTCTAAGGCAAGGGGTGTAGCTTTGACCTTGGTTGGGCAGCTAGTATCCCACAATTCTCATGACCAAAAAACCAAAACATAAAGAAGCAATCTTGTAACAAATTCAATAAAGATTTTAAGAAAAATGATCTTAAAAAAAACTAAAAATAGAATTACAACATGATCTTTCAATCCCACTCCTGAGTATATAGCTGGAGAAAACCATAATTCGAAAAAATACATGCACCTCAGTGTTCACTGGAGCACTGTCTACAATAGCCAGGACATGGAAGAAATCTAAACATCTATCAACAAGGAATGTGTAAAGAAAAGGTGGTACATATATACAATGGTGTATTACTTAGCCATAAAAAGAATAAAATAATGCCACTTGCAGAAACATAGACGGACCTAGAGATTGTCATACTGACTGAAGTAAGTCAGGCATGAAAAAACAATACCATTTACCACTTATATTTGGAATCTAAAGAAATGGTACCAATGAGCCTACTTACAAAACAGAAGTTGAGGTACAGATGTAGAAAAGAAACTTGTGGTTACCAGAGGGGAAGGGGAAGAGGAATGAATTAGGAGATTAGGATTGGCGTGTACATACTACTCTAATTAGAATAAATATTAATAACTAATAAGAACCTACTGAATAGCCATAGGGAACTCTATTCAGTACTCTGTAATGACCTATATGGGAATAGAATCTAAAAAGTGAATTTATGTGTATGTATAACTGCCTCCCTTTGTTGTACAGGAGAAACTAACATAACATTGTAAATCAAATGTATTCCAAAGACAAATAATTTTAAAAAATTAAAAAAATAAAATATATGGCTCAGTTTCCACATTCATAAAATAAGGATGACAGTCTCTAACTCATAGAGTAATTTCCGGGATTAAACAACTTAAAACATGTAAAGCACTTAGAACAAGGTCCAACACTCAATATATGTTAAGTCTTATTGGTCAAAAATAGTCTCCTGAGAGAATAAAATCATTGATTCAACTTTGAAAATGCTTATTATCCAATTCTGTGAAAGTGAGTATCAAGCCATTGATGTTGTTGTTCAGTCACTAAGTCATGTCTGAATCTTTGCGACTTCATGAAGTGCAGCACGCCAAGCTTCCCTGCCCTTCACTATCTCCCAGAGTTTGCTCAAACTCATTTCCATTGAGTCAGTGATGCCATCCAACTATCTCATCCTCCATCACCCCCTTGTCCTCCTGCCCTCAATATTTCCCAGCATCAGGGTCTTTTCCAACAAGTAGGCTCTTCACATCATGTGGCCAAAATATTGGAGCTTCAACTTCAGCATCAGTCCTTCCAATGAATGCTGCTGCTAAGTCGCTTCAGTCATGTCCAACTCTTTGTGACCCCATAGACGGCAGCCCACCAGGCTCCCCCATCCCTGGGATTCTCCAGGCAAAAACACTGGAGTGGGTTGCCATTCCTTTCTCCAATGCAGGAAAGTAAAAAGTGAAAGTGAAGTCTCTCAGTCGTGTCCGACTTAGCAACTTAGCAACCCCATGGTCTGCAGCCTACCAGGCTCCTCCGTCCATGGGATTTTCCAGGCAAGAGTACTGGAGTGGGGTGCTTTAGTGTTAATTTCCTTTAGGGTTGATTGATTTGATCTCCTAGGTATCCAAGGGACTCTCAAGAGTCTTCTCCAACACCACAGTTCAAAAGCATCAATTCTTCGGCGCTCAGCCTTTTTTATGGTCCAGCTCTTAAATCCATACATGACTACTGGAAAAAGCATAGCTTTGACTAGACAAACCTTTGTTGGCAAAGTGATGTCTCTACTTTTTAATATGTTGTCTACGTTTGCCATAGCTTTTCTTCTAAGGGGCAACCATCTTTTAATTTCCTGGCTACAGTCACTGTCTACATTGATTTTGAAGCCCAAGAAAATAAAATCTGTCACTGTTTCCATTGTTTCTCCACCTATTTGCCATGAAATGATCAGACCAGATGCCATGATCTTCGTTTTTTGAACGTTGAGTTTTAAGCCAGTTTTTTTCACTCTCCTCATTCACCCTTATCAAGAGGCTCTTTAGTTCTTCTTCACTTTCTGCCATTAGAGTGGTATCATCTTCATATCTGAGGTTGTTGATATTTCTCCCAGCAATCTTGATTCCAGCCTGTGAGTCATCCAGCCTGGCATTTTGAATGATGTACTCTACATATTAGTTAAATAAGCAGGGTGACGATATACAGCCCTAACATACTCCTTTCATTAAAATACAGTAATTTATAGAGAAAAAAAAGTCATGAGTATTTTATACAACCTATTTTTGATGATTCCTTGATAAAAAGAAATTCATATACTTTTCTCCTAAAAAGTAAAAATTACTATTCCCCCATGTTTGGCTCAGTTGCAAACTCTCTCCAAAAAAAAAAAAAAACCAAATCCATGAAATAGAATTTTCATGGGAAAATTCTAGCACCAAGCAATAGAAACTTCATCAGGCTTGGTGTTAAGTGGATAGAGCTTTCTGAAGTCAAGCCTTTTTCCCAATTCTTCATCACAGTTGCAGCTTAGAATCTTTTCTTTTAAAAACTAATTATCTCAAAATCAGAGGGCTTCTGAATAAGATGTTGTCACAGGAATTTCAGGACTTTCTATCACTTATTTCTTCTAAAGAAAAAATTGATTGGCCCTGGGAAAGCATTGTACAGGTGAGTCATTCTAAAAGTTCTGAGACCTTGTCCATGAATATTATACTGCCATCATTAGCCATATCCTCGGTTGTTTCTAAGCAAACTTGAGATATGAGGTTCATTCTTGATGTCATCTTCTCCCTGTTTGATATCTTTCTCTCTTGGATCTCTTTCATGTTCCTTCTCCATCTGCCTTTCCTAACCTAGACACTATGGTGTTCTCATCTTCCCACAGCTTGCTGTTACATTTTTACCCCACTGAATATTATATGTTCTATACTACAGTATCTCATGACCCAATATTTCCAATCACAGACCTAAAATTATATGTTACCACATTAGAAGGAGTGTTGCCAGCTAAGCATATCTGAGATTTGGTGAACTAATCCTTGTCCCTATAGTTTTCTAATATACTACAAAGACTATTGGTAAAAAAGAATACAGAAGGGTGAAAAAAGATATTTAAGAGTAGGCAAATTGCTTAGCAATCATTCATGGCTCAATGTTCTACATCTGCAAAACAAAACTTTGGAAAGAGCAATACACCAGAAGCAAAGCTACTTTAACAGATTAATTTTATCATGTAGATTTTACCTTTCATTAGTTCCCATTCCCATTCATTTCAAGGACTAGTCATAATTTTGCCATTCCTCTCGAATTCCACACCTCCACTCTGAGTACATGATATTGAAAATCAAGTAAGATATCTATCGCCTTCCTACTTTCCAGCTTTAAAAGGTACCTGTGCTACTCCTAGCTATTTCTCCTTTCCTGAGTATGAGGATAGAACATGTTCTTCCTCCTATTGAAGGTTGATATCTCCACTTGGACTCTGAGTTCTTTGTACAGTTTTATTCTCTCTTTTCATTGTTTTCAAATGGCTTCTTCTCCTTATGCTCACTCTTAAAAATTTCTCCCTTAATCCTGTATCCATCCTTACCTCCTTTCCCATACCTTTCTTTATTTTCTATCCAATTATCTAATTCCCAACATTGTCATGCAGTTTGCTTCCATCCTCCCATCTTGAAAGTTAAACTTTCTTGGCAATAGCCACATTGCCAAATCCAATGGACTGAAATTTCTAGCATTTGACACTATTGATTAGACTTTCCCTCTGAAAATATTGCCCTTCCTTTGCTGCTGTAAATAACACCATCCTAAATAAAAGAGATTTACTTTCAGTCTCTTTTAATGGATCCTTTCATTCTGCTCATGCCTAAAGTCCTCTACACCAGACTCACTTGGGTTTTCATCTACATTTCTTCCTTGGTGTTTCAATCTAATCCCACAAGTTTACAAGTATAAATTTGAGCCCCAAATCAGAATGTCTAGCCTCAGATACTTCTGAACTCCACAATCAAATATCTGATCATTTTTCATTAAGTCTACCTTCATATCTTTTTCCCCAATAGTCATGTTTTGATATAAGAAACTGCTATCTTTGCTATCAATCATATCAGAAATCTGGGAATCATTTTTGAACCCTCATATGTTGTCATTTCCCATAACTTCAGAGTATACATCCCAAAGTCATCTCTAATTTATCAACTTCCCTCCAACCCTATGTACTAGCACTGCCTTTGTACAGATTACATCATCTCATCCCTTAGGACAGACTTGTTAAAAAACAAAATTTAAAGATTAAGATGATTAATTTTATACAAATATAGAATAATATTTATCAAGGATTTTATTTAATTGACTAATTAATGAGGCAACTGATAAGATGCTGGAATGGGCTCAAAGGAGTAGTCAAAGAAGTCAAACCACACTTATATAGGCTAATCAGGAATGCTGAACTAAATTTATAAATAGTTGCAAAACTTGCTTTTTCCACAGCAGGGAGGGAAATTGATTTTCCTTCCACCAGACAGAATTCATTTGCACATCTATGGATCAGAGTCATTTTCATTGCCGTGATCTAAAATTTACAGTTTTAAATAGCTCAGACAATGAAAGATGCAAATTCTATAAAATCAAAATAACCCAGAAGAGTGTGCTCTAGACAGCACATACATTTTGATTGAAGACACCTAGTAATGTGTTTGGTTTACTTCAAAGTCTTTCATAATTTTTTTCTGACAGACTTTAGCATCTTACTAAAACTAAAGTGTAATAATATTTCTCTCCTGTTCAGAATTTCTTGTGGCTTCCTACCAACCACAAAATAAAATCCAGTCCCACCTCAACTGGGTAGGATGGCCACCATCATCTCCTGATCTCTACTCACCCCACCCTCACATCCACAGGTACTTCACGCCAGTGGAAGCGGTACCAAAATTATTAAGCTTTCCCCAATACACCTAGCTGTTTTATACTCATCACCTTACACAGTCCATAACCTCTTCCTAGAATGTGCTTTTAAAAGGTTATTAATTTCAAAGCCAAGTTCAGAGGCCTTATTTCCCAGGAATGTTCTTGCCTCTCCAAATAAAATTAATCATTTTCTCTCTATCAGGGCAAATTCTTTTCATGTATGATTTCCCTAATAGACCAAGAACCGCTTTGGGGACAAATATTGAAAATATTTATTGTGTTGCTATTAACAATAGAGACTTTAAAGTCAGATCTGAGTTCATGTTCTGAATCCATCACCTACTAGCTGAATGATGTGGGCAAGTAAGTTAACCTCTCTCTTCCTTAGTTTCTCCACCTGTAAATGGAAGCATTGTAGCTTTGAGTGCTGGCTTTAAATTAGATGGGGTCCCTTGTGGTCCATCTAGTCAAGGCTATGGTTTTTCCTGTGGTCATGTATGGATGTGAGAGTTGGACTGTGAAGAAAGCTGAGCACTGAAGAATTGATGCTTTTGAACTGTAGTGTTGGAGAAGACTCTTGAGAGTCCCTTGGACTGCAAGGAGATCCAACCAGTCCATTCTAAAGGAGATCAGTCCTGGATGTTCTTTGGAAGGAACAATGCTAAAGCTGAAACTCCAATACTGTGGCCACCTCATGCGAAGAGTTGACTCATTGGAAAAGACTCTGATGCTGGGAGGGATTGGGGGCAGGAGGAGAAGGGGACGATAGAGGATGAGATGGCTGGATGGCATCACCGATTCAATGGACATGAATTTGCGTGAACTCCGGGAGTTGGTGATGGACAGGGAGGCCTGGCGTGCTGCAATTCATGGGGTTGCAAAGAGTCAGACAGGACTGAGTGACTGAACTGAACTGAACTGAACTTGTGGTTCAACTAATGAAGAACCTGCCAGTGATTCAGGAAACCTGGGTTTGATCCCTGGGTTGGGAAGATCCCCTGGAGAAAGAAAAGACTACCCACTCCAGTATTCTGGCCTGGAGAATTCCACGGACTGTATAATCCATGGGGTTGCAAAGAGTCTCACACGACTTTCACTCCACTTTGAATTAGATTAGCTGTTTGAATACTTGTTCTATAACTTACAAATTCTGTTATCCAAGGCAAACACCTTTTCCTTTTCCTTCAATTCTTCATCTGTAAAATAGCATTGGTAATAATACCTCATAAGGTTGTTGAGAGATGTTAACGATATATAAAGAGTGTAATGATTAAATTTTTGTGTCAACTTAGCTAGGCCACAGTATCTGGATATTTGGTCAAATATCAGTTTAGATATCACTCAGAAGGTTATTTTTCAGATGAGATCAACATTTAAATCAGTAGACTTTAAGTAAAGCAGACTACTCTTCATAATATGGGTGGGCCTCATCCAATCTGTTGAAAGCATTAGGAGAAAAAGATTCATGTATTCAAAGGGAGATTTCTGTCTCAATACTGCATTTGGACTTGAGCTGCAACATCAGCTCTTCCCTGAGTCTCCAGCCTATCAAACTGTCCTACAGTTTTCAGATTTGCCAGCCAGTTCCTTAGTGTAATTAGTTTTGTTACTAGAGCTCTGGTTGGTTGGTTTGTTTGTTTGTTTTCATGTAATTATTTTGTTGCATGAATTACTATATGCAAAACACTTAGCACAGCATCTGGCACATAACAAGTAGTCAACAGATTTCATATAGTATCATTAATCATTTCCATATTTCCAGGGTCAAACATAGTACCTGGCCAAATAAATATTTGCTAGTTATCTGAATGGGTGGATGAATGGATGAAAAAAGGGCAGTATCAGGTAAAATGGGGCTGGTGGTCAAAACTCTGCCTGCCAATGCAAGAGATGTAAGAGATACAAGTTCGATCCCTGGGTAGGGGAGATCCCTTGGAGGAGAGCATGGCAACCCACTCCAGTATTCTTGCCTGTAGAATCCCATGGACAGAGGAGCCTGGCAGACTACAGTCCATAGGGTTGGTCACAAAGTCAGACACAACTGAAGTGACCTAGCATACACACATGCACACATCATGTAAAATATAGCAGTCATATTAATCTCACATATATTATATACTTTCAAGTTAATGATATGATTTTAACATTAAGTGTGTTATTCTGAATACACTTCTTGTAGAGTACAAGAAACTCAGAGAAAGGGAAAGTGCTTGAGGAAAGACTAACAAGTTTATTGTGTTGGAAATCTCTTTTGCCAATGAACCTACTTTCACTAAAGTTTCACATACTAAAGCTGATATCAATATAACTTAATTTGTATTTTCCTCATTCTGCCTGTTGATTGATATCTCTCTGAGGTGTTCCTCCTCTTAAATGTCTTTACAACGTACTTGCCTGGTTCTTCCATCTTTTCAGATATTTCTTAGAGCAACTGGAAGTCTTTCTCTGTTGATTTGCTTTTTAACTTGTTACACAGGTTTCTTCTCTCACTTCCTTTTTTCTTCTGTTTATACTGTAACATTCTGTTATAAAAATCACTTTTGCCATCCCAAAGCAAATATCATAACTTCTCAGAAAAAAAAAAAAAAAGTATTTCTTGTTCACCAGACACAGGAAAACCCCAACTGAGTATTAAATAAGCTGCAAATTTGTGAAGTACCAACAGCCGTTCTGTGTCACTATAAAATTTGCAATTCTTCATCAAAATCAAAAGTAACACAATAGAAAAACTGCCCTTTTGACAAAATCTACCACTACGTTCTTTGGAAGGACTGATGCTAAAGCTGAAACTCCAATACTTTGGCCACCTCATTCGAAGAGTTGACTCATTGGAAAAGACTCTGATGCTGGGAGGGATCAGGGGCAGGAGGAGAAGGGGACGCCAGAGGATGAGATGGCTGGATGGCATCACCAACTCGATGCACATTAGTTTGAGTGAACTCCGGGAGTTGGTGATGGACAGGGAGGCCTGGTGTGCTGCCATTCATGGGGTCACAAAGAGTCGGACACGACTGAGCGACTGAACTGAACTGAACTGAACCACTACTATAGCAGTTTAATTCTGTTAGCACAATCACCCTCACCGTGTTAGTTACACTGTTCCTCTGCTCCCTGGATGATATCATCTAGTTCTCATATCCATTTGAATATCACACGTGCTGCTAAGTCCCTTCAGTCGTGGCCAACCCTATGTGACCCCATGGACTGTAGCCCACCTGGCTCCTCTGTCCATGGGATTCCCCAGGCAAGAATACTGGAGTGGATAGCCATGTGCTCCTCCAGCAGATCTTCTCAACCTACTGCTACTACTGCTAAGTCGCTTCAGTCATGTCTGACTCTGTGCGACCCCATAGACAGCAGCCCACTAGGCTCCTCTGTCCCTGGGATTCTCCAGGCAAGAGTACTGGAGTGGGTTGCCATTGCCTTCTCCTAGGGATCACATTTAAAACTCAACATGCCCCTAATTCAGCGTATCTTCTTACCCCAAACATGCTAATCTCACTATGATTTCCCATCTTATAAATGACGCCTCCATCCATACAGTATTCGTAGACCCCTCTTTTTTCCCCTACCCAATCTGTCAACAAGTTCTGTCTATCCCCTCTCCCTAATAGCTGGTCAGCCTTTCACATCTTCTCTACTCCTGCTGTCAATGCTTTACTTCCATCCTCATTGCTCATCTGAATTATTTCAGTAGCCATCCAACAAATTTCTCTATGTTACACATCCTCTGGCTGAAATACAATCTTTATGCTTCTATCAGAGACATTCTTTATAAGCTGCATGTCCAATCATTGTTAGCTTCCTGATTTAAATCCTTCAACAGACATCCTCTCACTTCATGATAAAAATCCAAATTCATTATGATGACAAATAAGCTCTTTCAGAATCTTCTGCCTGCTTCTTTAGTAGCAATATCTCTCACCACTCTTATCCTCAAGCTGCAAGAACGCAGCGTGCTTTCTGTCACCTGCTGGATTCCCTCTCATATTGTTCCTTCTGGTTTCAAAGCCACCTGCCCATCATCACTACCACCTCATTTGCCTAGGAAACCTCTCTCCTTAGCATATCCCTTTGTTTCAGATATCTCCTCATTAAATCCTTCCCTATGTCGTCCCCAAACTGACCTGGTAATCTCTCCTCTCTGAGCTCATGGTGACCTGCACTAACCTCTTCCAGTTCCCCATCATATTGTATAGTAATAGTGCATCTATTCATTTTCCCCCCACTTTAGTAAGAACTCTGAAAGTAGGGACTAATCTCTTACATCTTTATCCCCAGTCCATGGAAACTGCCTTCATGTAGTCAAATCTAGGTTTCTATAAGGTGTAATTTTAGAGCTATGAAATCACATTATATAATATATATAAACATTTAGCCAAAAGCATGATGAAGCTGGGTTACATGACAACAAAGAGAAATTGTTATATGTCTTACTATGAGCCCCTACCTAGAAACTTAGGGAAACAAAACCTATTAGACAGCCTAGCATTTGTAGAATTCAAACATACAATTTAGTGTTATAAGTTTAAAAGAAAGGGAGAAAAGTCCTAAAAACTATATGGCCTGCAATACAGCATATCATGTTATACAAAGTTTCTACATCACCTTTAAGTCCCTGGAAGTTCAGTGATGTCCGTGATTTCTCAGTGTCTCACACAAACAATTTTCTCAAGATCTCCAGTCAACCATGGGCCTAGAAGGCTGAAGCTCCTGTCCTATGCTCCATACGCAGGTAAGAAATAAGAACACTACTGATGATCCTATGTGGATCTGCCAGTTTCCTCTTCTAGATGATGTCCCTCTGTTGCATAGGAAATATATAGCTCTTTTTGGATACCCTCCATCTCAATAGAGGTGACCCCCATGTTCTAGCCCTCCTAATTTTAATATCAATTATTCTCATGCCTATACTGACTACCTCCTAGCTTCAGATCCTCAATAGTTGTGTATACTTGCTCCCTAAAATGAATTCTTGGGTTTTGTAATTGATTAAGACGGTGGTTCTGAAAAATGCATACACATGAGAATAACCTGCTATCACTTATTGAACAAAAGATTTGCTGAGTCCCATCTCTGGTGATTCTGTATTTTTAATAAATGCCCAATATAATTCAAGTGGATCTGATCCCAGAACCAGAATTTTAAAGCCACTGCTAAGGAATATTTTCAACCCTACTTCTTTATTTTATCACTGATATTGTTGGTTACAGATTTATTTCTTTCTGTATTTCTTCCTTACTGGTGAGAGACAAATAGACCTCAGGAAAATTTTGTGATTTGGGATACAAAACACAAGTTTTCTGGTAACTACAATGAATACCTCTTCAGGAGGCCAAACATATTTTTCTCTGAAATGTCCCTATGTCGAAGCAACCACAGGACACTGAACTAGGCCTCAAAGACAACCAGCTAAAAGTCTGAATGACAATTTTTTACTGTTCTTTCTTGTTGACTAGATATATTTGAAAACATTCTGGAAAATGCAAAGAACTATGCAACACAAGGTATGATTATTACCACCTCCATATTAACGCCTAATGTATTCCTTTTGCCTGTGGCAGGGTTCAATGAGCCTTACTTATATGAGAAAAGTATTTCTTAAAAAGGCTATGATAAATGGGGCTCACAGAATTAGACATTTCAAAGAAGCTCAGTTCACTTTCCACCAAGAAGGTTTCCAACTCTATTGTTTATGATCTAAGATATTCGGGGACTACTGTGTATTATGATTTAGTTTTTTCAGCTTAACCTAGAGGGATTATTTGCCCATTAATAAACCTCTTTATTGCATGTCTTAAAACTATTCAAGTCACTCAACAGCTACTAGGACTGATGCTGCTGCTGCTGCTGCTGCTGCTAAGTCACTTCAGTCGTGTCCGACTCTGTGCAACCCCATAGATGGCAGCCCACTAGGCTCCTCTGTCCCTGGGACTCTCCAAGCAAGAACACTGGAGTGGGGTGCCATTGCCTTCTCTGACTAGGACTGATAGGCCATAATAATTTTAATAATTTTATCTATAAAACTACACAAGGAGAAAATAATCATAGTTTATGTGGAGAATAGGAGATGAAGACAATGCTCTTGTAAAATGAAATTCATTTTGGTCTGACAAGTAATATGCAAATTTTATCACTGTTTAAAGAGTACAACCAATAGCTTTTTATAAAGTCACAAATGATTCTCCAAGTTCTAGCAGTTTTTCTATTTAGAAGAAATGTTCTGTAATACTGATATAACCTAGAATAATCTTCCTGATGTTACTGTACTCAAGTGTCAGTAGAAGTACAAAAAAATATATTCTTGGCAATTAAGAAGTCAGTAAGACAGTGCTCTTTTGAAAAAAAGGGACCATCATGACCCATATTTTTTTTTCAAATTCAGATGGTAAAGTAGTCTGTCAATAACAAGAAAATCACGAACCACTGGCTGAAACAAATTTTTTGGTTTGCCATATGGACTTTCATTTTAGACACAAAAACATGTTTCTCAGTTTCCTTCATCATGACAGGCTACCAGAAATATTTCCAAGCATTTTCTGAGTCTCCACAACTCACTGGAAATATTTTCCAAAGGCTATTTATGTCTTCTAAGCCAATTCCAAGGCCTTATGAATACTACCTTCCATGACATCATACAGCTTTGAAATAATGGGAAATCACAGGACCTAAATAATTAGGTTTGACTCCTGTCTTGCCTGGAAAATCCCATGGACGGAGGAGCCTGGTAGGCTGTAGTCCATGGGGTCGCAAAGAGTTGGACACGACTGAGCGACTTCACTTTCACTTTTCACTTCCATGCATTGGAGAAGGAAATGGCAACCCACTCCAGTGTTCTTGCCTGGAGAATCCCAGGGATGGGGAAGCCTGGTGGGCTTCTGTCTATGGGATCGCACAGAGTCAGACACGACTGAAGTGACTTAGCAGCAGCAGCCTGGCTTATTAAGTACTGGCTGTGTGATTTGGATCAAGTTACTCATGGTAATTTAGAATTTTAAATTAAATTAAAATTTTTTATTTAAAAGTTAAATTTTTTAGTTGAATAATGGAGAGGATTGGAGAAATACTAGTCTTAGAAACTGGAAGACTTCAGGTTGGTAAGTCATATGTTGCATAATAACAGACAAATCCTGCTACTATTTAAACTGGAGGACCTTAAACTTGTTTAAATTTTAAAAATTTTAAATAATAATAATAACACAAGATGTGAGTTCAAATCTGATACAATTGTTTATAAGCTAATATAAGGATTTTAGAAAAGAATATGTGTAAAAACATCTGAAGCATAGTGAATCCTCAATAATTTGCACACAACTGGAGATGGAACAACAGACTGGTTCCAAATAGGAAAAGGAGTTCGTCAAGGCTGTATATTGTCACCCTGTTTATTTAACTTCTATGCAGAGTACATCATGAGAAACGCTGGACTGGAAGAAACACAAACTGGAATCAAGATTGCCGGGAGAAATATCAATAACCTTAGATATGCAGATGACACCACCCTTATGGCAGAAAGTGAAGAGGAACTCAAAAGCCTCTTAATGAAGGTGAAAGTGGAGAGTGAAAAAGTTGGCTTAAAGCTCAACATTCAGAAAATGAAGATCATGACATCCAGTCCCACCACTTCATGGGATATAGATGGGGAAACAGTGGAAACAGTGTCAGACTTTATTTTTCTGGGCTCCAAAATCACTGCAGATGGTGACTGCAGCCTTGAAATTAAAAGATGCTTACTCCTTGGAAGGAAAGTTATGACCAACCTAGATAGCATATTCAAAAGCAGAGACATTACTTTGCTAACAAAGGTCCATCTAGTTAAGGCTATGGTTTTCCCAGTGGTCATGTATGGATGTGAGAGTTGGACTGTGAAGAAGGCTGAGCGCCAAAGAATTGATGCTTTTGAACTGTGGCATTGGAGAAGACTCTTGAGAGTCCCTTGGACCGTAAGGAGATCCAACCAGTCCATTCTGAAGGAGATCAGCCCTGGGATTTCTTTGGAAGGAATGGTGCTAAAGCTGAAACTCCAGTACTTTGGCCACCTCATGCAAAGAGTTGACTCATTGGAAAAGACTCTGATGCTGGGAGGGATTGGGGGCAGGAGGAGAAGGGGACGCCAGGGGATGAGATGGCTGGATGGCATCACTGACTCGATGGACGTGAGTCTGAGTGAACTCTGGGAGTTGGTGATGGACAGGGAGGCCCGGCATGCTGCGATTCATGGGGTCGCAAAGAGTCAGACGTGACTGAGCGACTGATCTGATCTGATCTGATGTCAAACTCAGCCTATATAAGTTTCCATTGCTCAACTATGTGTAGCAATAAATTTGGCTTTGCCTGAAAACAGATCTGACTTTACATTCAACTTTTGGGACACAATCTATGACACACCTGATAGGGGTATCTTTGTTTAGGGAAGGAGCTGGCCACACCCAACAGTCGGGCTGGCTATGCTAGAAAAGCCAACCATGTTTTAGGGTGTGATAGTTGGGTCATACAGCATCTGCAACCTAGCATCTGCAATCAAACATATGAGCAATCAGTCAATCAGTTAATTCTGGGGAGAAGGCAATGGCACCCCACTCCAGTACTCTTGCCTGGAAAATCCCATGGACAGAGGAGCCTGGTAGGCTGCAGTCCATGGGGTCACTAGGAATCAGACACGACTGAGCGATTTCACTTTCACTTTTCACTTTCATGCATTGGAGAAGGAAATGGCAACCCACTCCAGTGTTCTTGCCTGGAGAATCCCAGGGATGGGGGAGCCTGCTGGGCTGCCGTCTCTGGGGTCGCACAGGGTCGAACACGCCTGAAGCGACTTAGCAGCAGCAGCAGCAATGGAGCCCCAGATGAAAACCTGAACACTGAAACTTGGATGAGATTCCTTGGTTGGCCATACTATGTGCTTATGTCACATATCAATTCAAGGAGGGTAACATATCCAGAGAACAAAAGAGGCTTCCCATTTGGAACCTACCCCAGACTCTGCCTTATGGGTCTCCACACTTGACTAGATCCTTTCCCTCTCATAAGCCATAATTGTGACTATAATAATTTTCAGTGAGTTCTGTGGAACTTTCAGGTGAATTATCAAAACAGAGGATGTCTTAGAAAGTCTCTTCAAATTTGCAATTGGTCTCAGATGTAAGAGCAGTATTAGGAACCCTCAAACCTCATAGTTTGCTAACACTGAGTAAAAATGATCTCTATCATTTAAGTTCATGTAAATAACAATCCTTAACTAAGAATTTACCCTTTGTGGTAAAATCTCCAAAAAAACAAGAAAGAAAAGATAAAATAAGCAAATCACTGAATCTTTCTTAAATACCAGTATTCTATCAATCATACATTTTATTACAATTGGGAGTTACCTAATTTAAAAAAATACCTCCCCAAGTACAATACTTAGTGCTTTTTTCTGATTGAAAATACTTTATGTCTGTGAAGACAGATGTAAAGGCCATGCCTATATCAGCTATCCAAATATTCAAGGTTTTTGCAAATTAGAAGTGTTATCAAGGTTTTGTCTTTTTAGAAAATCATGATAAATTGGTCTAAATCACAATGTCCAGGCCAGAGTCCTACAATACCTAACCTACAGATATCTTAAATTCAAGAAACAATATCCCACCTTTTCTGTATTTGGAGGCATACATATCCCACCAATATCAAGCTTGAGAGTATATACCATATCCTGGAAAATCCAGAGAGGCCACAGTATAAAAGACCAGGTCATTATAGGAGCCCTTTTTATTGATACTATAAAGCCTTTCAAAGTTTGATTAAATTACAATCAGTGCTCTAACTTTTCTCTAGAACAGTGGTATTAACTGAGTGTGATTGTATCCCCGGGGATAGGGCCGTGTGTAGAGATAAATACTTTTTAGTTGTGGTAAGTGTGAGGCGATAATATTGGCATCTGGTGGGTAGAAGCCAGAGATGCTGATAAACATTCTATGAGGCACAGGGAAGCTTCCCACAGCAAAGAATCATCCACCCTCAAATGTCAATAATTCTGAGGTTGAGAAATCCTGCTCTAGAGATATCACAGTCTCAGTCAAACTGAATTTTTATCAATGACATCAGTCAGTTCAGGAGGATTTCGTCTTGGTTCTTTCTGAAGATATCACTGTTCTTCCTATATTTAATGGGGCCACCATTCCTACAGGCCTAAATCAAATGTTCATCTGTATCTGAAGACTGGCTACACTCAACAGTCCTTTGGGGAAACTGAAAACATATATTTCGCAAGCTCCTTTTTCAGTGATTCTTAATCAATATGTATGGGCTAGGACTTAAGAATTTTTATGTGTGATCACTCTCGAGATGATGCTAATTAGAAGCCACCACTGGGAACTGCTAATCTGGAGAGGCATTTGCAGTCCTTGTTGAAAATACAGGTTATCATGCCTGCCCTAGTAGAGACACTGAATCAGAATTTCCAGAGGTGAGACCTAAGAAGTTGTATTTTTAACATGTCTTCAGATGACTCATCATAGACAGGTTTGGGAAACATTGGTTAAGAGAATACCAAAAAATCAGGATCTGTCATCAAAGCTTACAGAAAGAGCAGCGTCCTTTCATAGGATGACACAACTAAAAGAAAAACATGTTAAAAGCTAAGCTCAGCCCATCACATCCCAGAGCAGCAGCAATCATTGAAGAAGTCTGATAAAACTTCATGGGACATAGTACTTGACCTCTCCTCTGTGGAAATACTAGCCTTAGAAATGTTGGAAATGGACTTTGTAGAGAGAAGTGTCATCAGTAAATTTCCCTTTCTGCGGATATTAGAGACTATTCTCAGTCACTGCTTTGTATTCTACATCCAGATTTGTAAATGTTAACATAATGGTAAAAGCAAAGGCAGACCAGGGTAGAAATGAATCACTGGCTTGATGCTTTAACTCCTTGCTCCCCAACATCTATACTTATTCCTTATTTATTCATGTCTTAGAGGAAGAAGCCCTCTAAGATACTTAGTTACATTAATCAGGTGCTCTGAATATCATTCCCTCAACTATTCTTTTCATTATGCCCTCTGATACAGTTTTTCCCTTATTATGTTCTCTTTTATTACACCCTCTATATAGCTTCCACATATTCCTATCTACCAGCATTTTCATCTTACCACATAAGTATATCCATTCTCTCCCATATTGAAACTATTCCTCAATACATTTTTTTATCTCTGAGATACCTAATAGTCCCTTTTTCTTTACTACAACTAAAATTCTCGACACTTATTTAGACCTAAATGTGGCTGTTACTCATCAAATGGGTATTTGGGTGCTTCCTGAGCTATAGAAGACATTTTTCATTGCCAAATAAATAACTCCATCTGTGTGTCAGATAGGTGCCTAGTTCAGAATGTCCTAATCTGAAATTGTCACCCCTAACTCCTCTTCCCCAACATGTGTTTCTGTGTCTGTATCCCCATTTTAATGAGTCAAATATACATATAGCTAAATTTCCAAACTAGAAATCATGTGAAATTCCTCTTTCTCCCTATAGCTCAAATGGTAAAGAATCTGCCTGCAATGCAGGAGACCAGGGTTCGATCCCTGGGTCTGGAAGATCCTCTGGAGAAAGGGAATGGCAATCCACTCCAGTAATCTTGCCTGGAGAATCCCATGAACAGCCTGGCAGGCTACAGTTCTTGGGGTTGCAGAGTCAGACACGACTGAGCAACTAACACACACATTTGTCTTCATGATAAATCTCAAATCCATTTCCTTTTCACTCCCCACAAACAATGCATCAGTTCAAGACTTTGTCATTTAAGCTCAATAATGCAACATCTCAATCAAGTCATATCCAGCCCAGAGTTCTCCATATTTTCCAGTCATCAAAAGAAATCTCATCAAATCTTGGTGAAAGGATACAAGTCTAACACATTTCCTCATCTGCTAGTTCAAAAACCTCAAAAGTAAAGGAAATGAGCCAGCAATATGATAATATAATTTATGTGATATTGTTTGGATACTACACATTTTATCTGTTTTTCTTTGTTGCTTTTGTTTTGGTGGGTTTTGGAGGTCTTGTTTTTTCTCTCTATGCCAGTTCAAACCCATAGTCACAGGGTTTGCCATAGAGCTTTCTGATTCTCAATTTCCATAACATTTTTAAACAAGTTTTAGGAGAAAAATATCAAGATTTGTTTACAACTCCAAATATGATGGTTTTCTCAGGGTATATGCCAAGTAGTGGGATTGCTGGTTATACGGTGGTTGGGTTTTTTTTTTTTTTTTTTTTTTAGTGTTTTAAGGAAGCTCCAAAGAAGCATGTTTCCCAAGAATCATTGCAGCACTATTTAAAATAGCCAGGACATGAAAGCTACTTAAATGTCTATAGATAGATGAATGGATAAATAAGATGTGGTACATGTATACAATGGAACATTACTCAGCCATAAAAAAAAAAATAAAATTGGGTCATTTGTAGTGATGAGGATGGACCTAGAGTCTGTCATACAGAGTGAAGTAAGTCAGGAAGAGAAAAACAAATATCGTATATTAACATATATGTGCAGAATCTAGAAAGACAGTACAGATGAGCCTGTTGCAGGGCAGGAATAGAGACACAGACAGAGAGAATGGACATGTGGACACAGGGGAGAAAGAGAAGCTGGGACAGATTGGGAGAGCAGCACTGTTTATATACTCAGATCGGATCAGTCGCTCAGTCGTGTCTGACTCTGTGACCCCATGAATCACAGCAAGCCAGGCCTCCCTGTCTATCACCAACTCCCAGAGTTCACTCAGACTCACGTCCATCGAGTCAGTGATGCTATCCAGCCATCTCATCCCCTGGCGTCCCCTTCTCCTCCTGCCCCCAATCCCTCACAGCATCAGAGTCTTTTCCAATGAGTTAACTCTTCACATGAGGTGGCCAAAGTACTGGAGTTTCAGCTTTAGCACCATTCCTTCCAAAGAAATCCCAGGGCTGATCTCCTTCAGAATGGACTGGTTGGATCCCCTTACAGTCCAAGGGACTCTCAAGAGTCTTCTCCAACACCACAGTTCAAAAGCATCAATTCTTCGGCGCTCAGCCTTCTTCACAGTCCAACTCTCACATCCATACATGACCACAGGAAAAACCATAGCCTTGACTAGATGAACCTTTGTTGGCAAAGTAATGTCTCTGCTTTTGAATATGCTATCTAGGTTGGTCATAACTTTCCTCCCAAGGAGTAAGCGTCTTTTAATTTCATGGCTGCAGTCACCATCTGTAGTGATTTTGGAGCCCAGAAAAATAAAGTCTGACACTGTTTCCACTGTTTCCCCATCTATTTCCCATGAAGTGGTGGGACCGCATGCCATGATCTTCGTTTTCTGAATGTTGAGCTTTAAGCCAACTTTTTCACTCTCCACTTTCACTTTCATCAAGAGGCTTTTGAGTTCCTCTTCACTTTCTGTCATAAGGGTGGTGTCATCTGCATATCTGAGGTTATTGATATTTCTCCCGGCAATCTTGATTCCAGCTTGTGTTTCTTCCAGTCCAGCGTTTCTCATGATGTACTCTGCATACAAGTTAAATAAACAGGGTGACAATATACAGCCTTGATGTACTCCTTTTCCGATTTGGAACCAGTTTGTTGTTCCATGTCCAGTTCTAACTGTTGCTTCCTGACCTGCATACAAATTTCTCAAGAGGCAGGTCAGGTGATCTGGTATTCCCATCTCTTGAGGAATTTTCCACAGTTTATTGTGATCCACACAGTCAAAAGCTTTGACATAGTCAATAAAGCAGAAATAGATGTTTTTCTGGAACTCTCTTGCTTTTTCCATGATCCAGCAGATGTTGGCAATTTGATCTCTGGTTCTTCTGCCTTTTCTAAAACCAGCTTGAACATCAGGAAGTTCACAGTTCACATATTGCTGAAGCCTGGCTTGGAGAATTTTGAGCATTACTTTACTAGCACGTGAGATGAGTGCAATTGTGCGGTAGTTTGAGCATTCTTTGGCATTGCCTTTCTTTGGGATTGGAATGGAAACTGACCTTTTCCAGTCCTGTGGCCACTGCCAAGTTTTCCAAATTTGCTGGCATATTGAGTGCAGCACTTTCACAGCATCATCTTTCAGGATTTGGAATAGCTCAACTGGCATTCCATCACCTCCACTAGCTTTGTTAGTAGTGATGCTTTCTAAGGCCCACTTGACTTCACATTCCAGGATGTCTGGCTCTAGGTAAGTGATCACACCATCGTGATTATCTGGGTCGTGAAGATCTTTTTTGTACAGTTCTTCTGTGTATTCTTGCCATCTCTTCTTAATATCTTCTGCTTCTGTTAGGTCCATACCATCTCTGTCCTTTATTGAGCCCATCTTTGCATGAAATGTTCCTTTGGTATCTCTGATTTTCTTGAAGAGATCTCTAGTCTTTCCCATTCTGTTGTTTTCCTCTATTTCTTTGCATTGATCACTGAAGAAGGCTTATCTCTTCTTGCTATTCTTTGGAACTCTGCATTCAGATCCTTATATCTTTCCTTTTATCCTTTGCTTTTCGCTTCTCTTCTTTTCCCAGCTATTTGTAAGGCCTCCCCAGACAGCCATTTTCCTTTTTTGCATTTTTTTTCCATGGGGATAGTCTTGATCCCTGTCTCCTGTACAATGTCAAGAACCTCATTCCATAGTTCATCAGGCACTCTATCTATCAGATCTAGGCCCTTAAATCTATTTCTCACTTCCACTGTATAATCATAAGAGACCTGAGGTCTAGTGTTTTTCCCTACTTTCTTCAATTTAAGTCTGAATTTGGCAATAAGGAGTTCATGGTCTGAGCCACAGTCAGCTCCTGGTCTTGTTTTTGCTGACTGTATAGAGCTTCTCCATCTTTGGCTGCAAAGAATATAATCAATCTGATTTGGTGTTGACCATATGGTGATGTCCATGTATAGAGTCTTCTCTTGTGTATACACTTCCATGTGTAAAATAGAGAGTTGACGAGATGCAGCTGTATAGCACAGGGAACTCAGCTCAGAGTTCTGTAATGACCTAGAGGGGTGGGATTGAGGGTGGAAGAGAAGTTCAGGGAGAGGGGACATATGTGTGCGTGTGTGTGTGTCTTCATATATATATATGATTTACTTCACTGTACAGCAGAAACTAACACAACATTGTAAAGCAGTTATGCCTGCGTGCTAAGTCACTTCAGTTGTGTCCAAATCTGCTACCCCATGAACTATATAGCCCACCAGGCTCCTCTGTCCATGGGATTCTTTAGGCAAGAATACTGGAGTGGGTTGCCATGCTCTCCTCCAGGAGATCTTCCCAATCCAGGGATCAAAACTGCATCTGTCTCTGCCCATGTACTGGCAGGTGGGTTCTTTACCACTAGCCCACCTGGGAAGCCCAAAGCAATTATACTCCAATAAAATTTTTTTAAAAACTTCAAATACATAATTTGGGTTGTTCCAACAAGCAAAAACCTCTCTAGGAGAGTCAAAAGTTATAATTTCTTATTGTAGAAATCATGTCCCTTTATTGTTGGAATTTAATTTCCAGAATTTCTTAGCAGTTTCTAAGTGGTTGGAGAGCTATCAAACAAAGTTTATACTTTTATTTAAACAGCAATGTTCACTGAGGACAATGTGCTTAATAGCAAAGTAAGAAGTAAAAATGATACCCATAATCCCACACTCAAAGTTAACAAATGTATCAGTCAGACTTCTCCAGAGAAACAGAATCAATAGGATAGATGCAAATATAGACTTAGATATATAGATATATATAGATATACATATATATATGGTATCTTTTATCATAACTGCATGTATATGTATAAAGAGAATTACTTTAAGGAATTGGCTCCCATGATTGTGGGGCTGGCAGGTTTAAAATCACAGAGTAGGCCAGCAGGCATTCATGTGTCAGTCTTGAGCCCAAAAATTATACGAGAGAGTCTGGGAGGCTGAAAACCCAGACAGGCACTAATGCTTCAGTCTTGAGGCAAAATTTCCTCACCATGAAATTTCTATTTTTGCTCTTAAACCCCTTCAAAAGATCAGAAAAGACTCACTCACATTATCAAGGGTAGTCTCCTTTACTTAAAGACAATTTATTACAGCTATTTATCACAAGTTCAAAATACCATCACAACAACACTTGGATAAGTATTTGATTAAATAACAGATACTATAGCCTAGCTAAATCAACAATAATATTAGCCATTCAACCATATAACACTTCCCTCAATCTTTTTCTGGGCATAAATGGGATTACACATACAAATCCTATGATAGAAACTAACAAATAAAAGCATTTCGAAAGAAGTTTCTTGTGTCAAATTAAACTGCCATTCTAATAACCAAGAGTTTATTATTAAATTTTAAAATGTTTACTTATATGCTATTATAAAAGGAGACTACAACATTTACACATTCACAGAGATATGCTTAGTTTTGCCAGTTCACTTATGTGTAGTTGACTTCACAAAGAAATCTTGGGTTCTGCTCTGAGGGACCAGATCAAGATGGCAGAATAGGAGGATATGGAGCTCACCTCCTCCCATAAATACATCAAAAATACATCTACATGTGGAATGCTTCTCACAGATTACCTGGTGAATACTGGCAGATGATAGTATAAAACTCAAATTGCAGTAAAGATCACCACATACCCAGCTAGGATGAAAGAGAAAGAAAAAAGGAATTGGAATGGGAGCGTGTATGCTGGGAAAGAGCTGTGAAAGAAGAGAGGTTCCCTGGCCCTGGGAAGCCCCTTCACTGGTGGGGACATGAGCTGGAACAGAAAGGGAGCTTCAGAGGCTCAGAGGAGAGTGCGGCAGCCACCTTGCAGCAAGCAGAACAGAGAGAGACCAGAACAAAGGGACCATACCACCTTTCTGCACTCCCCAGCCTGAGACAAAGTCTGTGAGTGTGTGCAGGGGCTGGGTGCTGAAATTCAGGCTTCAGAGGACACACACGGAGAGAGGACTGGGGTTGGCTGAAACCTGAAGAGGGCAGAGTATGGCCCAAGCTACATACGACTGAGGGTATGTGCAGAAAGGAGCTGAGGTTGATCGTTGAAGCCTCGTTATTAATGCAAGCATTCAAAGGGAGGGGCAAGGCACACCATAGCAGCCTCATTTTCAATCACAGTGAGCATGGCTCCGCCTCTGCAAGTTCTAGGAGCAGGCAAGTGCTTGCCCACACATGGAGGCAAGGCTGAAATTTGAGCTCTCTTCCCACATGGTCGTACAATATACAGATTTATGCCACCACCACCAGGACCAGTTTAAACTCAGCACCTGTGGGACATCTGAACAGAATACTCATGTTCCTATGGCTAAGGCCAGTCCAGTATTAGCACCCATGGGCCGGGTCACAGCCTGGGCTGCTTCTGTAGCTCCCAAGGTGCATCCAGGTGCGTGACTGCTGTGATCCTGGTACCTGACTCAGTGGATCTGGGCGGGTGGTTTTGTGACCACACCAGGGCCTACTGCCTGCCTTTCCATGACTGAGGAGAGGTTGAGGATGGTGTCAACAGCAGTGTACTTTGTCAGCCCGTACAACGGGTGGCAGGCAACACGAGCGCACACACTTCCCATTGGAAATCTCCTGCAGGGGAAGGCTCAGTGGCTCCTCTCCCAGCAGGAGTGCTCCAGTCCCACCTACCTCACAGTACAGCTCAGAAGGGAATCTGGGGTCTTGTACACCAACAACTGGGGAGTCGAACCTGCCCCTGCTAGGACTGTGACAATCACAGAGCAAAGAGGAAGCCTCTCTCGATATCCACGGCAAGTATATTCACCACAGCAGTCATACCCTCTATCAAAGGGGAAACAACCAGCATACACTGAGGAAAAATGCAGCAGATATCCTTACTAAAAACAGCTTTTGCACCAAAAATATTAGACACATGGGGCTACATGGGGATGCAACCCTCCATGATCACAGTAGATAAATGTTTCCCCTAAACTCATAGAGACAGAGAAAATAAGTAATATGAAGAAACAGAGGAACCACTCCCAACTAAAAGATTAAGAGAATTCCCTTGAAAGAACAAATGATGAAACAGTTCTCTTCACTCTAATAGACACTGGTTTAAAAGGAGGTAATAAAAAATTATGAAGGAATTAAGAAAGGCTATTGATATAAATGCAGATTACTGTAAAAAGGAACTAGAAACTATAAAAAGGAACCAAGTAAAATTAGAAAACTCATTTGCTGAGACGAAAGCTGAGCTAAAGCCTAGGCATAGCAAACTGAATAATGTAGAAGAACAAATAAGTGATCTGGAAAATAAAATAATGAAAATTATCCAATTAGAACAGAAGACAGAAAGACAAATGAAAAAAAAATCAAAGCAACATATGAGACCAATGCAATAATAAAAAGCATGACAATCATTCATAGTTGAGATCCCAAAAGGGGAAGAAAGAGAAAGGGGGATCAAAAATGCATTTGAAAAAATTATGCCTGAAAACGTCCCAAACTTAAAGAAGGAAACAGATATCCAGGAGCAGGAAGCACAGAGAGTACCAAACAAGATGAACTCAAACAAGACCTACAATAAGACATACTATAGTTAAAATGGCAAAAGTTAGAGACAATTCTAAACGCAACAAGAGAGGGGACTTGCCTGGTGGTCCATTGGCTAAGATTCTGTGCTCCCAATGCAGGGGGCCTGGGTTTAATCCCTGGGCAAGGAACTAGATCCCACATGCCACAATCAAGATTGAAGATTCCACGTGCCATAGCTAAGGCCTGGCACAGCCAAATAAATAAAAATTTTAAAAAAATAAATGCAGCAAGAGAAAAACAAAGAGTTAGCTAAAAGGGATATCAGCTGATTTCTTTACAGAAAAGTTGCAGGCCAGAAGGGAGTGGCCAGATATATTCAAAGTCCTAAAAGGGAAAAACATGCAACTTAGGATACTCTACCCAGCAAGATTATCATTTAGAATAGAAGGATAAATAAAGAGTTTCTCAGATAAGCAAATAGCTGATGGGACACTGCTCTATAACACAGGGAGCTCAACTTGGCGCTCTGGGATGATCTAGAGGATCAGCTCAAAAAGGAGGGGATATATGTGTTCTTATAGCTGATTTATATTGTTGCACAGCAGAAACCAACACAACACTGTAAAGCAGTTATGCTCCAATTAAAAATAAATTTAAAAAAAACAAAAGAATATAACAACGCTAAACCTAGCCTAAAAGTAATACTGAAAGGTCTTCTCTAAATAGAAAATAAGCAAGAATCTATAGGAAAGAGAAAATTATAATTGGAAAGTAAATCACTTAAATAAGCCACTACACAGATTAAAAAAAAAAAAATGTTTATGAAAGTGAGGATAACTACAGTGAATAGCAAAAGCATAAAAATGATTATATAAAAGAGTACATCAAAATCATAAAATGTGGAGGAGGAGAGTAAGAAAATGTAGATCTTTTTCTAGAATGTGTTTGGGCCTATATGATTACCAGTCTAAAGCAAGTAGATATAATAATGGATTAACATAATTGAAAAACATGATAACCACAAATCAAAATCATACAGTAGATTAAAAAAAAAAAAAAAAGAGAGAGAGAGAGAAAAAAAAAAAAAACAAGCATAAAACAGAAGAAAATCATCAAACCACAAAATGAGGGTCTCCTGAGGAGACAGGCGACAGCTGTGGCTCACGGTGGGGACAAGGACACTGATGTCAAGAAGTACTGTGCTTAGCTGATCAGTCATGTTTGACTCTTTGCAGCACCATGGACTATAGCCTGCCAGACTCCTTTGTTCATGGGATTCTCCTGGCAAGAATATTGGAGTGGGTAGCCATTCCCTTTTCCAAGGAATCTTTCTGACCCAGAGATAGAACCCAGGTATCCTACATTGCAGGCAGATTCTTTATCATCTGAACCACCGGATAACAAAGTCAGACATACTGGACTGAGGAGTACTAACTGGCATGATCTCTCCTGGGGTTTCCCTTGTGGCTCAGCTGGTAAAGAGTCGCAAAGAGTCGGACGCGACTTTTTTTCCTGTAAGTGAAAATGAGCGACTTTTACTTCTGGAAACTACCATTTTGACACCAAGACCTGGTCCCACACAACATACTCAGGCTCCATTGTTAGGATGCCTCAGGCCAAACAACCAAAGGAGCAGGAACACAGCCCCACCCATCGGCAGACAGGCAGCCTAAAGTCTTCCAAACCCACAGCCACCTGGTCAGTGGACAAAGAAGATATGGTACATATATACAATAGGATATTACCCAGTTGTATAAATGAATGAAATAATGTCATGTGCAACAACATGGATGGAGTAGAGATTATCATACTAAATGAAGTTAGAGAAAAACAAACTCATATCATTTATACGTAGAATCTTAAAAAGAAAGATACAAATGAACTTACAAAGCAGAAAGCTTGCGATCCTAAAGTCTACAAGCAATAAATGCTGGAGAGGGTGTGGAGAAAAGGAAACCCTCTTACACTGTTGGTGGGAATGCAAACTAGTACAGCCACTATGGAGAACAGTGTGGAGATTCCTTAAAAAACTGGAAATAGAACTGCCTTATGATCCAGCAATCCCACTGCTGGGCATACACACTGAGGAAACCAGAATTGAAAGAGACACGGGTACCCCAGTGTTCATCACAGCACTGTTTACAATAGCCAGGACATGGAAGCAACCTAGATGTCCATCAGCAGATGAATGGATAAGAAAGCTGTGGTACATATACACAATGGAGTATTACTCAGCCATTAAAAAGAATACATTTGAATCAGTTCTAATGAGGTGGATGAAACTGGAGCCTATTATACAGAGTGAAGTAAGCCAGAAAGAAAAACACCAATACAGTATACTAACGCATATATACGGAATTTAGAAAGATGGTAACAATAACCATGTATACGAGACAGCAAAAGAGACACTGATGTATAGAACAGTCTTTTGGACTCTGTGGGAGAGGGAGAGGGTGGGATGATTTGGGAGAATGGCATTGAAACATGTATAATATCATATATGAAACAAGTCGCCAGTCCAGGTTCGATGCACAATACTGGATGCTTGGGGCTGGTACGACCCAGAGGGATGGTATGGGGAGGGAGGAGGGAGGAGGGTTCAGGATGGGGAACACGTGTATACCTGTGGTGGATTCATTTTGATATGTGGCAAAACCAATACAATATTGTAAAGTTAAATAAAAGAAAAAAAAAAAAAAAAAAAAAAAGAAAGCAGAAAGAGATTTGCAGACTTGGAAAATAAACTTATGGTTAACAAAGGGGAAATAGGGAAGGATAAATTAGGAAGTAGTAGAGATTAACATAAACACACTTTCATATATAAAATAGATAATCAACAAATACCTACTGTATAGCACAGGGAACTCTACTCAATACTCTGTAATAATGTATATGGGAAAGAATCTGAAAAAGAGAAGATATACATATATGTATAACTGAATCTCTTTGCTGTATCCCCTGAAACTAATACAACACTGTAAGTCAACTCTAGTCCAATATGAAATATTTTTTAAAAATTAAGTAAAAAAATAGTATATTAAGATCATAACAAATTCTGTCTTCATGTCCTCTTATTACAACTACAGAGACTGAAAATGCAAGAGACAACTTTGCTGGTAAACATTTCATGGATCCAGCAAGTATGCCATATTTCATGCTGGAAACTGAAAGTACATTTAGTTAAAAGGACTAAAGCAATTTCTAATATACTGGCAGTGACCAAGGAAAATTTGCATCTCAGTCAAGATACTCAAACACTGGAAACAGTGGCAGATTTTTTTTCCCTTGGGCTCCAAAATCACTGTGAATAGTAACTGCAGCCATTATATTGAAAGACACTTGTTCCCTGGAAGGAAAACTATGACAAACAGCATATTAGAAAGTAGAGATATCACTTTGCCGACAAAGGTCCATATTGTCAAAGCTATGGCTTTTCCAGTAGTCATGTACAGATGTGAGAATTGGACCATAAAGAAGGCTGAGTGCCAAAGAATTGATGCTTTCAAACTGTGGTGCTGGAGAACACTCTTGAGAGTCCCTTGGACAACAAGGAGATCAAACCAGTCAATCCTAAAGGAAATCAACCCTGAATGTTCACTGGAAGGACTGATGCTTAAGCTGAAGCTCCAATACTTTGGCCACCTGATGAGAAAAGCCGATTCATTGGAAAAGACCCTGATCCTGGAAAAGGTTGAAGGCAAAAGGAGAAGAGGGTGACAGGATGAGATGGTTGGATAGCATCACTGACTCAATGCACATGAGTTTGAGCAAACTCTGGGAGATAATGACGGACAGAGAAGCCTGGCATGCTGCAGTCCACAGGGTCGCAAAGAGTCAGACAAAATGACTGAACAAGAGTAACAACAATTCTGTTCAGAGTCCATCCTAGATAGGAATTATTTTTTTTTAATTTTATTTTTAAACTTTACAATATTGTATTAGTTTTGCCAGACATCAAAATGAATCCGCCACAGGTATAAAAAAGAAAACCCTGAACCCTCCTCCCTCCTCCCTCCCCATACCATCCCTCTGGGTCATCCCAGTGCACCAGCCCCAAGTATCCAGTATCGTGCATCGAACCTGGACTGGCGACTCGTTTCATACATGATATTATACATGTTTCAATGCCATTCTCCCAAATCTCCCCACCCTCTCCCTCTCCCACAGAGTCCATAAGACTGATCTATACATCAGTGTCTCTTTTGCTGTCTCGTACACAGGGTTATTGTTACCATCTTTCTAAATTCCATATATATGCGTTAGTATACTGTATTGGTGTTTTTCTTTCTGGCTTACTTCACTCTGTATAATAGGTTCCAGTTTCATCCACCTCATTAAAACAGATTCAAATGTATTCTTTTTAATGGCTGAGTAATACTCCATTGTGTATATGTACCACAGCTTTCTTATCCATTCATCTGCTGATGGGCATCTAGGTTGCTTCCATGTCCTGGCTATTATAAACAGTGCTGCGATGAAATTTATGTAATGTAATGAAATAAATTTTCCCCTCTATGCTTTGTGCTTTTGAAATTCAAAAAGTCCTCTCTTATCATGAAAAAATTTTAGCATACCTTACAAATATTTTTATAGTATTACCTCTAACATCTAATTTTTAATTCTTTTGGAATCATTTTGGGTGGGGGGTGCCATGCCAGCTGTGGGATCTTAGTTCCCCAACCAGGGATTGAACCCAGGCTCTCAGAGCAAAAGCACCTATCCCAACCACTGTACTCTCAGGGAATTCTTTGGGATTATCTTTTTAATGTGCTGATAGGTAGGGATACAATCTTGTTTTTATTCATATAATCAGGTAGATTATTTAATACTATATACTGAAGTAATATATCTTTTATTTTTTAAAAAAGAAACCATTCTGTCCATTAAATTAGCTAAAAATACTGTCTCCCAACAGTAATTTATATTTCTTTGATTGCTAAGTTGCACATACTTTCATATATTTATTGCTCAGTCACTCTTCTCCCATTATGAAACACTCTTCCTTGTCTCTTGCTCATTTTCTTCTATTTATGTCTTCTTGATTTGTGAGTGTTCTTTCTATTTAAAATTAAAATATTAAACTTCTTATTTTTACATAAAAAATAACAAAGTTTTGATGCAATCCATATCAAAATACCAAGTGCATTTTTTACCAAACTAGAACAAATAATTCTAAAATTTGTATGGTTACACAAGACTTCAAATAGCTAAAATAATATTGAGAAAGAGAACACAGCTGAAGGTAACATGCTCCTAGATATCAGACTAAAGCTATACTCATCAAAACAGAGGCACAGAAAGAGACACAGATCAATGAAACAGGATAGAGAACCCAGAAAGAAAAAAAAAAAAAAACTTATGGTCAATTAATCTACAAGAAAGGAGGCAAGAATATACAATGGAGAAAAGACAGGCTCTTCAATAAGTAGTTCTGGGAAAACTGAACAGATGCATGTCATAGAATGAAATTAGAACTTTATCACCATACACAAAAATAAACTCAAAATGGATTAAAGACCTAAGTATAAGACTGGAAACCATAAAACTCCTAGAAGAAAACATAAGCAGAACATTCTTTGACATAGGTTACAGCAAGGTATTTTTTGGATCTGCCTCCTCAAGCAAGGAAATAAAAGCAAAAATAAACAAATGAGACCTAATTAATCTTAAAAACATTTGTGAAGCAAAGAAAACCATTGATGAAGTGAAAAGACAACTTACTGATTAGGAGAAAATATTTTCAAATGATATGACCAATAAGGGGTTAATATCCAACATATGTAAACAGTTCATACAACTCAAAAAAAAATAAAAAACAAGCAATCCAATTAAAAAAGGGGCAGATGAACTGAATAGACTTTAAAAAAAAAAAAGTACATGCTGATGGGCAACAGGGAAATGCAAATCAAAACCACAATGAGATATCACCTCACACCTGTCAGAATGGTTATTACCAAAAAGAACACAAACAACAAATGTTGGCAAGGATGTATAGAAAAGGAAACCATCATACACTGTTGGTAGGAATGTAAATTGGTGCAACCACTATGGAAAATATCATGAAGATTTCTCAAAAATTACAAATAAAACTACCATATGACATAGCCATTCCACTCCTGGGTATATATCTGAAAAAAACAAACTTACTAATTCCAAAAGATACATGCACCCCCAATTTTCATAGTACCAGTATTTATAAATGCCAAAATATGGAAACAACCTCAATGTCCATCAACAGATGAATGGATAAATATGTGGTGTGTATATACACACACACACACACACACATACATACACAATGGAATACTGCTGCTGCTGCTAAGTCGCTTCAGTCGTGTCCGACTCTGTGCGATCCCATAGACGGCAGCCCACCAGGCTCCAGCGTCCCTGGGATTCTCCAGGCAAGAACACTGGAGTGCGTTGCCATTTCATACTACTCAGTCATAAAAAGGGACTAAATTTTGCCAGAACATGGATGCACTTGCAATAACATGGGTGGACTTGGAAGGCATTGTGCTAAGTGAAATAAGTCAGAGAGAAAAAGGCAAAACTGTATGATCATTTATACGTGGAATCTAAAAAATAAGACAGACTAGTAAATACAACAACAACAACAACAAAAGACTCACACATATTGAGAAAACACTATTGGTCACCAGGGAGGAGAAGGAAGTGTAGAGGGACAAGATAAGTGTGGGGGTTAAGACAAACTCCTATGGATAAAATAAGCTACAGATATAGTCAATATTTTATAAAAACTATATTCCCAACACAGTGAATATATTCAAGATTTTATAGTAACTATAAATTGACTATAACCTTTAAAAATTGTGAAGCACTATATTATACATCTGAAACTTACATAATATTTTGCACTGGCTATATCTCAATCAAAAACAAAAGAATTTTCTTTTAAATGAACAGATATAACAAAGTAGAAACAGAGTCACAGATATGGAAAACAAACAGGTAGTTGCCAGAGGGCAGGGTATTGAGGTGATGAGAGAAATACATGAGGGAGATTAACAGGTACAAACTTCTAGCTATAAAATAAATGAATCACAGATATGAAATGCACAGTGTGGGATATATAGTCAGTAATTATATTATATCTTTGTATGGTGATGGATGGTAACTAGACTTAACTGTGATGATCATTTTGCAATGTCTAGAAATGTTGAGTCACTATGTTGTATACCAAGAATGAATATAGTTTTGCAGGTCAGTTATAACTCAAAGCCACCCAACCAAACACACACACAAACTAATAGAAACAGAGATCAGGTTTCTGGTTATAAGACATGAAATGTGGGGGAAGGGAGAATTAGATAAAGATGGTCAAAACGTATGAAAGATACAAACTAGGGATATAAAGTACATAATATAATTCATACTGTAGCATATTATTTATGAAAGAGAGTAAATCCTAAGAGTTCTCATCACAAGGAAGTTTTTTTCATTTTTTTAAATTTTATATCTATATAAGGTGATTGATGTTCACTAAACTTATTGCAGTAATCATTTCGTGATGTATATAAGTCAAATCACCATGCTGTATACTTTAAACTTAAGTAGTGCTATATGTCAATTAAATCTCAATAAAATTGGAATGTAAAAAACTAAAAAGGAATATGCCCTCAAGGCTGTCTCAGTATATTTTTGTTTATGATTATACACTTTTTAAAATACTTCATCCACTGTTAGCTTCACTGAAGTGAAGATTTTTATAAAGGAAGTGTCCTTATCCAGACGGCGAGATGTGCAAGACAGGAACGAAAACAAAAAAGAAATAATGTCTCAGAAGGAATCAAATAGAAAGAGAATAATAGACATGATGAATTTTAAGGAGAAAGAAAACACTCCATAACTTTAGATGTGTGACCAAAACTCAAGAAACTTAAAGTAGATGAGAGAACTGAAGAAAAGAAAATGCCTTTTCCACTACAAGCTACATGTAGAGAAAGAAAAAATGACTGTAGAGAATATTTTACCCTTGTCAACAGGATTTAGTGTCAAAAGGATATTTTAATTCTTTCAATTATAAAATTACTTCATTTCAAAATAGATATTTTATTACACTTTAGATTTGAATAAAAATAGTAGAGTAATTTTAAATCACTAGTTTTTATTGCTCATTTTCCAAACTATATTCCATGTCTTAGAATTTCCATTCACTTCCTTCTTCACAAAGCTCTCTCCAAATACCTTCAAATATACCTACCATTTTCTTACGTACGTACTTCCCAGAACCTCCTGGTTTCTGATTGTTAGCTTAGTTAAGATCAGACCACAGCTGAGGAGGCCGCCCCTATTCCAGTTCTATATGGATGACACCCTTTATTTCAAAAGAAACCCCTTCATTCTTGGTACCAGATGAATCTTTAGGAATAGTATCCCGTTCTAAAGGCTCTTCAGATTTTGGCTTATCATCCAAATTCCCTGATTCTAATTGTTCCACCAGGACATCTGCTTCCTTTGGAGCCTGATCTACTGGAGACACATTCTCTACCAGAGCCTCATCTGCAGGGGTTTGCTCAAATGGTGGAAGCAGAACTTCAGCAGAGGTTTCCTCTAAGGAGATTGGTGTAATAAAGGGCTCTTCAGTGAGTGAAGGCTGTTTCTCAACAGAGACCATTTCTGAAGTAGTTTCTTCAGTTGATGGAGGCTGAAGTTCAGCGGGGGCCTCTTCTGCAGGAGACTCCTCAGTGGGTGGAGATTGAACTTCTTCTGTGGCCTCTTCTGCAGGGGCCTCCTCAGCTGGTGGAGACTGAACTTCTGGGGGCTCTTCTGCAGGGGCCTCCTCAGCTGGTGGAGACTGAACTTCTGGGGCCTCTTCTTCAGGGGCCTTGTCAGCTGGTGGAGACTGAAATCCTAGGCCCTCTTCTGCAGGGGCCTCATCAGTTGGTAGAGACTGAACTTCTGAGGCCTCCTCTTCAGTGGCATCCTCAGCTGGTGGAGGCTGAACTTCCAGGGGCTCTTCTGCAGGGGCCTGCCCAGCTGGTACAGACTGAACTTCTGGGGCCTCTTCTGCAGGGGCCTCCTCAGATGGTGGAGACTGAACTTCTGGGGCCTCTTCTGCAGGAGCCTCTTCAGCTGGTGGAGATTGAACCTCTGGGGGCTCTCCTGCAGGGGCCTCTTCAGCTGGTGGAGGCTCAACTTCAGCTAGGGCCTCTTCTGCAGGGACCTCCTCAGCTGGTGGAGACTGAACTTCTGGGGCCTCTTCTGCAGGGGCCTCCTCAGCTGGTGGAGACTGAACCTCTGGGGGCTCTTCTGCAGGGGCCTCCTCAGCTGGTGGAGACTGAATCTCTGGGGGCTCTTCTGCAGGGGCCTCCTCAGCTGGTGGAGACTGAATCTCTGGGGGCTCTTCTGCAGGGGCCTCCTCAGCTGGTGGAGACTGAACTTCTGGGGCCTCTTCTGCAGGAGCCTCCTCAGCTGGTGGAGGCTCAGCTTCAGCTGGGGCCTCTTCTGCAGGGGCCTCCACAGCTGGTGAAAGTTGAAGTTCTGGGGTATCTTGTATAGGAGCCTCTTCAGCTGCAGGAGGCTGAACTTCAGTAAGAGGCTCTTTTAAAAGAGTCTCTTCAGATGAGGTGGCCTCTACTTTAGCAGGGGCCTCATCTCCAGCAGCCTCTTCCACTGGGGAAGGCTGTATTTCAACAAGAGCATCTTCAGCAGGAGGCTTTTCTGAAAGAGCCTCTTCAGCTGGTGTAGGCTCTACTTTAGCAGGGGCCTCATCTCCAGGAGCCTCTTCAGTGGGGGAAGGCTGTGCTTCAAGAGGAGGCTCTTCAGCTGGTGGAGGCTGAACTGCCACAGGAACCTCTTCTGAAGTAGTCTCAGCTAGTGGAAGCTGTTCTTCAGCAGAGATCTCTTCTGCAGCAGGAGGCTGTACTTCAACTGGAACATCTTTCTCATCTTCTAAAGGTACAGGAGAATCTTTTTGGTTGGTGAAATAGACACTGTTCTGCTAATACTTGGCCGCCTAATTTCTTCATTGCTACTTGTTGTGGGTTGAAATTCAGGATGTTCACTAAGAAAAATATTCCCTGAAGATTTGCGCTTCTGTGCACCTTCCTTTGACTTTGAAAAAGAATTAGTCGGCCATCCAATAACCACTATTTCTGATTCACTAAAGTATGTCTGCTGTTCCTTGTCTAGTTTATCTTTTTGAGGAAAGTTCATCATTGTCCAGTCTCCAGTACAAGTAGTCTGCTGAGATCTGTCTATTTTGACCTGAACAGAGTATCTGTTTGGTGGAACTTCTACTTCCTGAACACTCTCTGGAAATTCAGGACCTACTTCAACAGCAGCTGGCTTTTCCTCAGGTACCACTGCTTCACAAACTAACTTGATTTCTTCTTTTTTCTCTTCTGCAATAGTTTCTGTCTGTAGAGACTTATCAGCCATATCCTGTACACGCTTTCTCTTTATCCAAGTTTGCTGAAGTTGAGAAGATACTCTATGACATTCATAGTTTAATTTGCTTCCAGGAATATTACCAATACTAAGGGCAGCTTTGGGGCCAGATGATTGTGGTATAGATAATTGTTTCTTTTTCTCTGTCACTTCAGTCTGCTGGGATTTATCTACCATGGGCTGGCTCGGTCGTCTTCTCTTTCGAATTTCTTGCCTCCCTGCCGAGATAGACTGTTCAGATTCATCCTTCTCTTCCATTTCTAAGACCGGTAGATTTCAAACTTATTAACCTTCAAGTAAATTAACCATCAGGAATGACAAATGTACAAGATACTTAAGCCTTTGCCTTCCTCATTAAAAGTTCTTCTGTTGAGCTACCTCAGGAAAAAGTTAGTTCATAAATTATTACATTCTGTACTACACTCCTGTTGGATCCCACCTCATTTAGTAAGCATCTTTCCTGTTTAATCTCTGGTATGACTAAATATAACTTCTAGAAGTTTAACTAAGAGTCTATGACATCACAGCCAATTGTCACTACAAGGTTCCATCAATGATATATCCAGAACTTTTTAACCTGATAAACAACTCACAGATGCTGGCCACAAGTGAGAAATCTA
The DNA here is from genome assembly GCF_027580195.1 of Bos mutus. NCBI lineage: Eukaryota > Metazoa > Chordata > Mammalia > Artiodactyla > Bovidae > Bos > Bos mutus. The sequence goes on from NC_091637.1 coordinate 53,443,733, forward strand.
CTGCTTGAAACATCAAGTTGAAAACAAGCATTTGTCTAGCAGAGGAATATGAAGTCAACTCTGGTAATGCTGCTTTGTTTTAGTTGGAGTCGATGCTTTTGAACTTTTAATTCTGTTCGCTTCATCCTACTGTAAAGACAGCTGTAATGCAGAATTCAGAATTCTGCGGTGTACTTTCATTGTTTGAGAAAACAACTGGTAACATGTGTGGCAATGTTCTATCAATATATATTCATATAATTTGAGGGAAAGTCAATATTGTTTGAAAAACTTGAGTTCTGAGGTCCATACCCATGTAAGTTCATTATCTCCTTAGTATTCAGTAACCACAGGAGCCCACTCTCAATGTTTGCATACATGCATGGCATGTTTGCCTTCTCAAATAACTTGAGATAGCCTAATTTTCAATTATCTCAGAAAATAGTTCCACCCAAAGTTTGACAAATAAAATAATGTTGAGTCTAAATACATGTCAAGTGAAAAGAAAATGCATTTTTTTGATGCAACCACTATATACTCTGCTGAATAACTACATGGGAATGAATTCCCACTGAAGATGAAATCATTTAATTGAAGCTTTGAAAAAGAGAAATCCCAGTTAAGCATACTGTAAATGGAATTATAATAGATTTAAAATATAAATAAACTTTAACATACATCACACAGAAATTTTACAAGAAAGATGAATTGGTCAAAAGATGTGCAAAATCCTATTCCTTTAGTCTAAGAAATGTTAATGAAGAGCAAATAGACTTTAAAAAATGTAGTCACTTATGATCCTTTGTATTTCTGTGTTGTCTGTTGTGATCTCTCCAGTTTCATTTCTAATTTTATTGATTTGATTTTTCTCCCTTTGTTTCTTGATGAGTCTGGCTAATGGTTTGTCAATTTTATTTATCCTTTCAAAGAACCAGCTTTTGGCTTTGTTGATTTTTGCTATGGTCTCTTTTGTTTCTTTTGCATTTATTTCTGCCTTAATTTTTAAGATTTCTTTCCTTCTACTAACCTTGGGGTTCTTCATTTCTTCCTTTTCTAATTGCTTTAGGTGTAGGGTTAGGTTATTTATTTGCCTTTTTTCTTGTTTCTTGAGGTATGCCTGTATTGCTATGAACTTTCCCCTTAGGATTGCTTTTAAAGTGTCCCACAGGTTTTGAGTTGTTGTGTTTTCATTTTTATTAGTTTCTATGCAAATTTTGATTTCTTTTTTTGATTTCTTCTGTGATTTGTTGGTTATTCAGCAGGGTGTTGTTCATCCTCAATATTTTGGAATTTTTAATAGTTTTTCTCCTGTAATTGAGATCTAATCTTACTGCATTGTGGTCAGAAAAGATGCTTGGAATGATTTCTATTTTTTTGAATTTACCAAGGCTAGCTTTATGGCCCAGGATGTGATCTATCCTGGAGAAGGTTCCATGTGCGCTTGAGAAAAAGGTGAAATTCATTGTTTTGGGATGAAATGTCCTATAGATATCAATTAGGTCTAACTGGTCTATTGTATCGTTTAATGTTTGTGTTTCCTTGTTAATTTTCTGTTTAGTTGATCTATCCATAGGTGTGAGTGGGGTATTAAAGTCTCCCACTATTATTGTGTTATTGTTAATTTCTCCTTTCATACTTGTTAGCATTTGTCTTACATACTGTGGCGCTCCCGTGTTGGGTGCATATATATTTATAATTGTTATATCTTCTTCTTGGATTGATCCTTTGATCATTAGGTAGTGACCATCTTTGTCTCTTTTCACAGCCTTTGTTTTAAAGTCTATTTTATCTGATATAAGTATTGCTACTCCAGCTTTCTTTTGGTCCCTATTTGCATGGAAAATCTTTTTCCAGCCCTTCACTTTCAGTCTGTATGTGTCCCCTGTTTTAGGTGGGTCTCTTGTAGACAACATATGTAGGGTCTTGTTTTTGTATCCATTCAGCCAGTCTTTGTCTTTTGGTTGGGGCATTCAACCCATTTACATTTAAGGTAATTACTGATAAGTATGATCCCGTTGCCATTTACTTTATTGTTTTGGGTTCGAGTTTATACACTGTTTTTGTGTTTCCTGTCTAGAGAATATCCTTTAGTATTTGTTGGAGAGCTGGTTTTGTGGTGCTGAATTCTCTCAACTTTTGCTTGTCTGAGAAGCTTTTGATTTCTCCTTCATATTTGAATGAGATCCTTGCTGGGTACAATAATCTGGGCTGTAGGTTATTTTCTTTCATCACTTTAACTATGTCTTGCCATTCCCTCCTGGCCTGAAGAGTTTCTATTGAAAGATCAGCTGTTATCCTAATGGGAATTCCCTTGTGTGTTATTTGTTGTTTTTCCCTTGCTGCTTTTAATATTTGTTCTTTGTGTTTGATCTTTGTTAATTTGATTAATATGTGTCTTGGGGTGTTTCGCCTTGGGTTTATCCTGTTTGGGACTCTCTGGGTTTCTTGGACTTGGGTGATTATTTCCTTCCCCATTTTAGGGAAGTTTTCAACTATTATCTCCTCAAGTATTTTCTCATGGTCTTTCTTTTTGTCTTCTTCTTCTGGGACCCCTATGATTCGAATGTTGTAGCGTTTAATATTGTCCTGGAGGTCTCTGAGATTATCTCAATAGATGCAGAGAAAGCCTTTGACAAAATTCAACACCCATTTATGATAAAAACTCTCCAGAAAGCAGGAATAGAAGGAACATACCTCAACATAATAAAAGCTATATATGACAAACCCACAGCAAACATTATCCTCAATGGTGAAAAATTGAAAGCATTTCCTCTAAAGTCAGCAACAAGACAAGGGTGCCCACTTTCACCATTACTATTCAACATAGTTTTGGAAGTTTTGGCCACAGCAATCAGAGCAGAAAAAAAAATAAAAGGAATCCAAATTGGAAAAGAAGAAGTAAAACTCTCACTATTTGCAGATGACATGATCCTTTACATAGAAAACCCTAAAGACTCCACCAGAAAATTACTAGAGCTAATCAATGATTATAGTAAAGTTGCAGGATATAAAATCAACACACAGAAATCCCTTGCATTCCTATACACTAATAATGAGAAAACTGAAAGAGAAATTAAGGAAACAATTCCATTCACCATTGCAACGGAAAGAATAAAATACTTAGGAATATATCTACCTAAAGAAACTAAAGACCTATATATAGAAAACTGTAAAACACTGGTGAAAGAAATCAAAGAGGACACTAATAGATGGAGAAATATACCATGTTCATAGATTGGAAGAATCAATATAGTGAAAATGAGTATACTACCCAAAGCAATTTATAGATTCAATGCAATCCCTATTAAGCTACCAACGGTATTCTTCACAGAGCTAGAACAAATAATTTCACAATTTGTATGGAAATACAAAAAACCTCGAATAGCCAAAGCAATCTTGAGAAAGAAAAATGGAACTGGAGGAATCCATCTGCCTGACTTCAGGCTCTACTTCAAAGCCACAGTCATCAAGACAGTATGGTACTGGCACAAAGACAGAAATATTGATCAATGGAACAAAATAGAAAGCCCAGAGATAAATCCACACACATATGACACCTTATCTTTGACAAAGGAGGCAAGAATATACAATGGATTAAAGACAATCTCTTTAACAAGTGGTGCTGGGAAAACTGGTCAACCACTTGTAAAAGAATGAAACTAGAACACTTTCTAACACCTTACACAAAAATAAACTCAAAATGGATTAAAGATCTAAACGTAAGACCAGAAACTATAAAACTCCTAGAGGAGAACATAGGCAAAACACTCTCCGATATACATCACAGCAGGATCCTCTATGACCCACCTCCCAGAATATTGGAAATAAAAGCAAAAATAAACAAATGGGACCTAATTAAACTTAAAAGCTTCTGCACATCAAAGGAAACTATTAGCAAGGTGAAAAGGCAGCCTTCAGAATGGAAGAAAATAATAGCAAATGAAGCAACAGACAAACAACTAATCTCAAAAATATACAAGCAACTCCTACAGCTCAACTCCAGAAAAATAAATGACCCAATCAAAAAATGGGCCAAAGAACTAAATAGACATTTCTCCAAAGGAGACATACAGATGGCTAACAAACACATGAAAAGATGCTCAACATCACTCATTATCAGAGAAATGCAAATCAAAACCACTATGAGATACCATTTCACGCCAGTCAGAATGGCTGCGATCCAAAAGTCTACAAGCAATAAATGCTGGAGAGGGTGTGGAGAAAAGGGAACTCTCTTACACTGTTGGTGGGAATGCAAACTAGTACAGCCACTATGGAGAACAGTGTGGAGATTCCTTAAAAAACTGGAAAGAGAACTGCCTTATGATCCAGCAATCCCACTGCTGGGCATACACACTGAGGAAACCAGAAGGGAAAGAGACACGTGTACCCCAATGTTCATCGCAGCACTGTTTATAATAGCCAGGACATGGAAGCAACCTAGATGCCCATCAGCAGATGAATGGATAAGAAAGCTGTGGTACATATACACAATGGAGTATTACTCAGTCATTAAAAAGAATACATTTGAATCAGTTCTAATGAGATGGATGAAACTGGAACCTATTATACAGAGTGAAGCAAGCCAGAAAGAAAAACACCAATACAGTATACTAACGTACATATATGGAATTTAGAAAGATGGTAACAATAACCCTGTGTATGAGACAGCAAAAGAGACACTGATGTATGGAACAGTCTTATGGACTCTGTGGGAGAGGGAGAGGGTGGGAAGATTTGGGAGAATGACATTGAAACATGTAAAATATCATGTAAGAAATGAGCTGCCAGTCCAGGTTTGATGCACGATACTGGATGCTTGGGGCTAGTGCCCTGGGACAACCCAGAGGGATGGTATGGGGAGGGAGGAGGGAGGAGGGTTCAGGATGGGGAGCACATGTATACCTGTGATGGATTCATTTTGATATTTGGCAAAACTAATACAATTATGTAAAGTTTAAAAATAAAATTAAATTTAAAAAAAAGTATATAAAATACCACAGACAAAGAACTAAACTTAAAACACTAAAAAGTTTTAGAAAATCAATATACAAATAATACAATAGAAAAAAAATAAAGAACATGAATAGAAGATGTATAGAGGAAAAATAACTGACCAATATGCCTATAAAAGAGATAAACTTCACTTCTAAAATTAAGATTAAAATAATATCAATGTAAAACTAGCAAAAATTAGTTTAAAGATAATCTACCCTCCCCTCAAAACTGAAAATATTATTAAATGGATGGTCTCCTATATTACTGACTGGAGTTTAAATTGATACAATCCTTATTCTAGAGAATTTGAAAGTAAGTATGAAAAAATTTTTAAACATGCATGCCATTTGCCAATAATTCTGTTTCCAAGAAACTTAATTTTTAGAAATAATTATTTCCTCAAGAAGTATTTACTGAATACCTATTTTTTCCAGGGACAATTTCTACATGTTGGGGAAACAACAGAATACAAAAGGACATTGTTTCCTGTCCTTATGAATCTCACAGTCTAGTAGAAGAAACTAAATAGTAAAAAAAAAAAGAAAGTGAAAATAGTGTTAATTAGTGAATAGGGAATATACTTTACCTAGAGTAATAGGACCAGAATGGGTTTATAGTAGAGAGCATCAAATTGAGAAAGAATCCAAAAGAGAAACAGTAAGAAGAAAATGACATGTTCTAGGAATTATGAGAAATCTGCTGTGGCAAGAGGAAAGGCAAAGCAAAAAAGGAAGGCATTTTTTAGATGTGCTTGAAGAAGTAAATAGCAGCCTGGTGGTGCACTGATTTAAGACTCTATAAGGTATTGTTATTTCAGATATAACTATTGTAAATATTTAGGCACCCAATATCAGAGCACCTAGATTTAAAAAGCAGATATTAAGAGACCTGAAGGGATGAGTAGACAATAATGCAATAATAATAGGAGACTTGATTATATCACTTTCATTAAAGAGTAGATAATTCAGATAGAAAATGAATAAGAAAACACTAAACTTGAATTAGACTTTTAACAGACATGTATAAACATCCCTTCCCATAGCAGCAAACTAAACATTCTCTTCAAGCATACTTTGAACATTCTCTAAGACAGATTATGTTATCTAACAAAACAAGTCTTTAAAAATTTATGAAAACTGAAATGATATCAAGCATCTTTTCTAACCACAATAGTATTAAATTAGAAATCAAGTACAAGAAGATAACAGCAAAATTCATAAATATATGGAAGTTAAATATCTCACTATTGAGGCAAAACTACGGGTCAAAGAGGAAATCAAAAGGGAACTTAAGAATATCTTGAGACAAATAAAAATATAAATACAACATACCAAAATAATGGGATGCAACAAAAGCATTTCCAAAAGGGAAATTTATACCAATAAACACCTACATCAAAAAAGGAAGATCTCAAACAATCTAACTTTATACCTCATCAACTAATAAAAGAATAATAAAAGAAAAGATAGCAGAAGAAAGAAAATAACAAAGAACAGAGCAAAAATAAAGAAATAGATTAGAAAGACAATAAAAAAATAAACTCAGATGATTTTTTTTGAAAACATAAAAGTGATAAGCTTCTAGCTAGACTGAGAGAAGATCTAAATAAAATCTGAAATGAAAGAGGAGACATTACAGCTGATACATAGAAATACTAAGGATCATAAGAGAGAACTATAATTGTGTGTGTGTGTGTTAGTCACTCAGCCGTGTCTGACTCTTTGCAACCCCGTGGACTGTAACCCACCATGTTTCTCCATCCATGGAATTTTCCAAGCAAGAACACTGGAGTGGGTTGCCATTTTCTTCTCCAGGGGATCTTCCTGACTCAGGGATCAAACCTGGATCTCCCGCATTGCAGTCAGACTCTTTACTGTCTGAGCCACTGGGAAGCCCTCAAGGACTATAATTATACACCAATAAATTGGATAACTGAGAATAAATTAATAGATTCCGAGAAATAGAACCTATCAAAACTGAATCATGAAATAGAAAATCTGAACAGATCAATGACAAGTAAGGAGATTTAATAGTTATTAAAAACCTCCCAATAGAGAAAAGCCCAGAACCAGATGCCTTCACTAGTGAATTCTATCAAACATTTAAAGGGAATTAATATCAATTCTCTCAAAGTCTTCCAAAAAATTTAAAACACAAGAAAAATTCCAAATTTCTCTTTACGAGGCCAGCATCATCCTAACACCAAAGCTTGTGAGGACACTATAGGAAGTGAAAATTACTGATCAACATCCCTGATGAACATAAAAGAAAACATCCTTAACAGAGTATTAACAAACTGAATTCAACATATGAAAGGGATAATACATTATGATCAAATAGCATTTATCTCTGGAATGCAAGGACGCTTCAACATATGCACATCAAGAAATGTGACTCATCACACTAACAAAATGAAGAATACATCATATGATTACATCCACAGATGCAGAAAAGCATTTAACAACAACAACAAAAAATTAACAAAACATATTTCCATGATGAAAATACTCAACAAATTAGGTACAGATGAAAAATACCTCAACGTTATAAAGGCCATATCTACTCTACCAAGTCACTTCAGTAATGTCCAACTCTGTGTGACGCCATAGACAAGAGCCCACCAGGCTCCTCTGCCCCTGGGATTCTCCAGGCAAGAACACTGGAGTGGGTTGCCATTTCCTTCTCCCATAAAGGCCATATATGAAGCTAATAATACACTCAACAGTGAAAAGCTAAAGTTTTTGTTCTGGCATCAGGAAAAAACAAGGATGATTACTCTCACCACTTCTATTCAACATAGTATTAGAAGTGCTAATCAGAGCAATTAAGCAAGAAAAAGAAATAAACAGCATTCAAATTGGAAAAGAGGAAACCGAACAGTCTCTGCAAACAACATATTTAATATATAAAAACCCTAAAAATACGACCTGCAAACATGTTAAAACCAATTTCAAAATTCAGTAAAGTCACAGAATTTTTAAAAAACCAACATACAAAATCAATTACATTCTTATATACTGACAATAACTATGAAGAAAAAGAAATTAAGAAGATAATCCATTTTATCATACCATCAAAAATAATATACTTTGGAATAAATTTAAACAAAGAAATTAAAGATCCGTCCACTGAAAACTATAAGGCATTGATGAAAGAAACTCAAAAAGGCATAAATAAATGGAAAGACATTCCATGTTCACAGACTAGAAGAATCAATATTTTTAAAATGTCTATACCACCCAAAGCCATCTCTAGCTTCAATTAGCTTCCCTGGTGGCTCAGATGGTAAAGAATCTGCTTGTAACACAGTAGACCCAGGTTTGATCCCTGAGTCAGGAAGATCCCTTGAAGGAGAAAGTGGCAACCCACTCCAATATTCTTGCCTGAAGAATTCCATGGACAGAGGAGCCTGGTTGGGCTACAGTCCATGGGGTCGCAGAGAGTCAAACACAACTGAGCAACTAACACACACACAATCTTTATAAAAATGTCAATGGCATTTTTCACAGAAATATAAAAAACAATCCTAAAATTCATTTGGAACCATGAAAAACTGTAAATTGCCAAAGCAACCTCAAGAAAAACAAAGGTGGAGGGATCACACTTCCTGATTTCAAACTATACTACAAAACTATAGTAATCAAACACTGAGGTACTGACAGAAAAAAAGATTAATAGATCAATGAAGAACCCAGAAATAAGCCAAAACATGTATGATTAGTTAATTTTTGAATCGGCACCAAGAATACAATGGGAGAAAGAGTCACTTTAATAAGTGGTGTTGGAAAAACTAAGTATTCATGTGCAAAAAAATGAAATTGAACCCCTATCTTACAAAATTACACTCACAAAATTTAATTCAAAATGGATTATAGATGAATATAATACCTGAAACCATTAAACTCCTAGAAGAAAGCATGGAGAACAAGATCCTTGACATTGGTTTGGCAATGATTTGGGGGATTTGACACCAAAGCAAAAGCGAAACAAATGCAAAACTAAGCAGATGGAACAAAATCAGATTAAAAAGTTTATACACAAGCAAAAGAAACCATTAATAAAATGAAAAAGTGACTTATTGAATGGGAGAAAGTGTATGCCAAATCATTTACTCAATCAGGGATTAATATTAATATTGCTGTTGTTCAGTTGCTAACTCTTTGTGACCCTATGGACTGCAGCATGCCACTCTTCCGTGTCCTTTGTTATTTCCCAGAGTTTGTTCAAATTCATGTCTATTGAGTAAAGATGCCATCCAACCATTTCATTCTCTGTCCCCCCTTCTCCTCCTGCCCTGAGTCTTTCCCAGCATTGGGTCTTTTCCAGTGAGTCGGCTCTTCGCATCAAGTGGCCAAAGTTTTGGACCTTCAGTTTCAGCTTCAGCATCAGCACTTCTAATGAATATTCATGATTGATTTCTTTAGGATTGACTGGTTTCATCTTCTTGAAGTCTAAGGGACTCTCAGGAGTCTTCTCCAACACTATAGTTCAAAACCATCAATTCTTCAACGTTCAGCTTTCTTTATGGTCCAATTCTCACATCCATACATGACTACAGGAAAAACTTTAACTAGACGGACCTTTGTTGGCAAAGTAATGTCTCTGTTTTTTAATATGCTGTCTAGGCTGGTCATAGCTTTTCTTCCAAAGGACAAGCATCTTTTAATTTCATGACTGAAGTCACCATCCGCAGAGATTTGGGAGCCCAAGAAAATAAAGTCTGTCACTGTTTCCATTGTTTCCTCATCTATTTGTCATGAAGTGATGGGATCAGATGCAATGATCTTAGCTTTTTGAATGTTGAGTTTTAAGCCGGCTTTTTCACTCTCCTTTTTTGCTTTAATTAAGGAGCTCTTTATTTCCTCTTCACTTTCTGTTATAAGGGTAGTGTCATCTGCACATCTGAGGTTATTAATATTTCTCCCAGAAATCTTGATTCCAGCTTGTGCTTCATCCAGCCTGGCATTTTGCATGATGTACTCTGCATATTAAGTTAAATCAGCAGGGTGACAATATACAGCCTTGATGTACTACTTTCTCAATTTTGAACCAGTCTATTATTCCATGGCAAGTTCTATTTAATATTAATATTAAAATTATGTAAAGAACTCATACAACTTGGTTGCAAAAAAACAGAAATTCACCAGTCAAAAAGGAGCAAATGATCTGAATAATATTTTTCCAAAGAAGACATACAAATGGTCAACAGGTAAGCAATATCTTTTAGATCCATCTCTAGATTAATGAAAATAAGAATGAAAATAAACAAATGGGACTTAATCAAACTTAATAGCTTTTGCACAGCAAAGGGAATCATAAATAAAATGAAAAGACAACTTACGAATTGGGAGAAAATATCAAATGATATGTAAATACATGCAAATGATAAGACTAAAGAGGGATTAATCTCCAAAATATACAAACAGTTCGTGTAGCTCAATACAGAAGAAAACAAACCACCCAATCAAAAAATGGGCAGAAGTCCAAACAGACATTTCCCCAATAGACACATGAAAAGATGTCCCATGTCACTAACTATAGAAAAATGCAAATAAAAATTAAAATGAGATATCACATCACAGCAGTCAGAATGGCCAGCATCAAAACATCTACAAATAATAAATGCTAGAAAGGGTAAGGAGAAAAAGAAACCCTCCTACATTGTTGGTAGGAATGTAAATTGGCACAACCATTATGGAGAATAGTACAAAAGTTCTTTAAAAAACTAAAAATAGAATTAACATATGATCCTGCAATCCCACACATGGGCATGGTAGTGCTTAGTGGCTCAGTCATATCCTACTCTTTGCAACACATGGATTGTAGCCTGGCAGGCTCCTCTGTCCTAGGGATTCTCCAAGCAAGAATACTGGAGTGGTGGCCACTCCGTTCTCTAGGGGATCTTCCTGTCCCATGGATTGAACTCAGGTTTTCTGTGTTGAAGGCAGACTTTTTACCATCTGAGCTACCATGGAAGCCCACACACGGGCATATATCCAGAGAAAACCATAATTCAAAAGACACATGCACCCCACTGTTGACAATAGCCAAAATATGGAAGCAAACTAAATGTCCATTGAGAGATGAATGGATAAAGATGTGATACACACATATACACACACATATACACAGTGGAATAAGGGAGGGCCTTTTTTGGTTTTTTGCTTATTTGCTTAGTCACTAAGTCATGTCTGACTCTTTTGCAATCACATGGACTATAGCCTACCAGGCTCCTCTGTCCATGGGATTTCACAGGGAAAAATACTGGACTGCACTACCATTTCCTTCTGCAGGGGATCTTCCTGGTGCAGGGATCGAACCCACATCTGCTGCAATGCAGGCAGATACTTTACCACTAGGCACTAGGGACTATTACTCATCTGAATTGGAAAATTCAGACTTAAACTGAAGAAATTAGGGAAAACCACTAGACCATTCAGGTATGACCTAAATCAAATCCCTCGCAGTTACACAGTGGAAGTGACAAATAGATGCAAGGGATTAGATCTGATACACAGAGAGCCTGAAGAATTATGGACGAATGTTCATGACACTCTGCAGGAGGCAGAGATCAAGACCATCCCCCAAAAAAGAAATGCAAAAAGGCAAAATGGTTGCGTAAGGAAGCTGTACAAAGAGCTGAGAAAAGAAGAGAAGCAAAAGGCAAAGGAGAAAAGGAAAGATGTATCCATTTGAAAGCAGGGTACCAAAGAATCACAAAGAAAGAAAAGAAAGCCTTTCTCAGTGTTCAGTGCAAAGGAATAGAGGTAAACAACAGAATGGGAAAGACTAGAGATCTCTTCAAGAAAATTCAAGATACCAAGAGAACATTTCATGCAAAGATGGGTGCAATAAAGGACAGAAATGACATGGACCTAACAGAAGCAGAAGATATTAAGAAGTGGCAAGAATACACAGAAGAACTATACTAAAAAGATCTTCATGACCCAGATAACCATGATGGTCTGATCATTCACCCAGAGCCAGACACTTTAGAATGCAAGTCAAGTGGGCCTTAGGAAGCATCACTACAAACAAAGCTAGTGGAGGTGATGGAATTCCAGTTGAGTTATTTCAATCATAAAAGATGATGCTGTGAAAGTGCTGCACTCAATATGCCACCAAATCTAGAAAATGCAGCAGTGGCCACAGGACTGGAAAATGTCAGTTTTCATTCCAATCCCAAAGAAAGGTAATGCCAAAGAATGTTGAAACTACTGCACAATTGGACTCATCTCAGTTTGAGTGCAGTCACTCAGTTGTGTCCAACTCTTTGTAACCCCGTGGACTGCATCACAACAGGCCTCCCTGTACATCACCAACTCAGGTCCCATCAGTGATGCCATCCAACCATCTCATCCTCTGTTGTCTCATTCTCCTCCTGCCTTCAATCTTTCCCAGCATCAGGGTCTTCTCCAATGAGTCGGTTCTTTGCATCAGGTTGCCAAAGTATTGGAGTGTCAGCTTCAGCAGCAGTCCTTCCAATGAATATTCAGGACTGATTTCCTTTAGGATTGACTGGTTGGATCTCCCTCCAATCCAAGGGACTCTCAAGAGTTTTTTCTAACACTAGAGTTCAAAAGCATCAATTCTTCAACACTGAATTTTCTTTATAGTCCAATTCTCACATCCATACATGACTACTGGAAAAACCATAGTTTTGACTAGACAGAACTTTGTCAGAAAAGTAATGTCTTTGCTTTTTAATGTGCTATCTAGATTGGTCATAGTTTTTCTTCCAAGGAGCAAGCATCTTTTAGTTTCATGGCTGCAGTCACCATCTGCAGTAATTTGGGAACCCCACAAAAAAAGTCTCTCACTGTTTCCACTGTCTCCCCATCTATTTGCCATAAAGTGATGGGACTGTATGCCATGATTTTAGTTTTCTGAATGTTGAGTTTTAAACCAACTTTTTCACCCTCCTCTTTCACTTTCATCAAGAAGCTCTTTAGTTCTTCACTTTCTACCATAAGGGTAGTATATCTGAATATCTGAGGTTATTGATAATTCTCCTGGCAATCTTGATTCCACCTTGTGCTTCATCCAGGCCAGCATTTCAGATGATGTACTCTGCATATAAGTTAAATAAACAGGGTGACAATATACAGTCTTGACAGACTCCTTTCTTGATTTGCAACCAGTCTGTTCTATGTCCAGTTCTAACTGTTGCTTCTTGATTTGCATACCGATTTCTCAGGAGGCAGGTCAGGTGCTCTGGTATTCCCATCTCTTTCAGAATTTTCCACAGTTTGTTGAGATCCACACAGTCAAAGGCTTGGCATAATCAATAAATCAGAAGCAGATGTTTTTCTGGAACTCTCTGGCTTTTTCGATGATCCAACAGATGTTGGCAATTTGATTTCTGGTTTCTCTGCTTTTTCTAAAACCAGCTTGAACATCAGGAAGTTCACGGGTTACATACTGTTGAAGCCTGGCTTGGGGAATTTGAGCGTTGATTTCCAAGTGTGTGAGATGAGTGCAATTGTGCAGTAGTTTGAACATTCTTTGGCATTGCCTTTCTTTGGGATTGGAATGAAAACTGACCTTTTCCAGTCCTGTGGCCACTGCTGAGTTTTCCAGATTTGCTGGCATATTGGATGCAGCACTTTCACAGCATCATCTTTTACAATTTGTAATAGCTCAGCTGGAATTGCATCACCTCCACTAGCTTTGTTGGTAGTGATGCTTCCTAAGGCCCGCTTGACTTCACTTTTCAGAATGTCTGGCTCTAGATGAGTGATCACACCATCGTGCTTATCTGGGTCATGAAGATCTTTTTAGTGCAGTTCTCCTGTGTATTCTTGCCACCTCTTCTTAATATCTTCTGCTTCTGTTAGGTCCATAATTTCTGTCCTTTATTGCACCCATCTTTGCATGAAATGTTCCCTTGGTATCTCTAATTTCCTTGAGGAGATCTCTAGTCTTTCCCATTCTATTGTTTTCTTCTACTTCTTTGCATTGATCTCTGAGGAAGGCTTTCTTATTTCTCCTTGCTATTCTTTGGAACCCTGCATTCAAATGGGTATAACTTTCCTCTTCTCCTTTGCCTTTAGCTTCTCTTTTCTCAGCTATTTGTAAGCCCTTGTCAGACAACTTTTTGCATTTCTTTTTCTTGGGGATGGTCTTGATCACTGCCTCCTGTACAATGTCATGAACCTCCATCCATAGTTCTTCAGGCACTCTGTCTATCAGATCTAATCCCTTGCATCTATTTGTCACTTCCACTGTATAATCATAAGGGATTTGACTTAGGTCATACCTGCTCACACAATAGTAAAGTAATGCTCAAAATTCCCCAAGCCAAGCTTCAACAATATGTAAACCATGAACTTCCAGATATACAAGCTGGTTTTAGAAAAGGCAGAGGAACCAGAGATCAAATTGCCAACATCCACTGGATTATCAAAAAAGCAAGAGAGTTCCAGAAAAAACATCTACTTCTACTTTATTGATTATGCCAAACACTCTGACTGTGTGGCTCACAACAAACTGTGGGAAAAGAGATGGGAATACCAGACAACCTGACCTGCCTCCGGAGAAATCTGTATGTAGGTCAAGTAGCAACAGTTAAAACCGAACATGGAACAACAGACTGGCTCCAAATTGGGAAAGGAATATGTCAAGGCTGTACACTGTCACCCTGTTTATTTAACTTATATGCAGAGTACATCACATGAAGTGCTGGGCTGGATGAAGCAAAAGTTTGAATCAAGATTGCTGGGCGAAATATCAGTAACCCCAGATACACAGATAACATCACCCTTATGGCAGAAAGCGAAGAACTAGAGAACCTTGTAATGAAAGTGAAAAAGGAGAGTGAAAAAGCTGGCTTAAAACTCAACATTCAAAAAATAAAGATCATGGCATCCAGTCCCTTCACTTCACGGCAAACAGATGGGGAAACAATGGAAACAGTGAGAGACTTTATTTTGGGGGGCTCCCAAATCACTGCAGATGGTGACTGCAGCCACGAAATTAAAAGACACTTGCTCCTTGAAAGAAAAGCCATGACCAACCTAGACATCATATTAAAAAGCAGAGACATTACTTTGTCAACAAAGGTCCATCTAGTCCAAGCTATGGTTTTTCCAGTAGTCATGTATGAATATGAGATGTGGACTGTAAAGAAAACTGAGCACTGAAGAATTGATTTTTTGAATTGTGGTGTTGGAGTAGACTCTTGAGAGTCCCTTGGACTGCAAGGAGACCCAACCAGTAAACCCTAAAGGAAATCAGTCCTGAATATTCACTGGAAGGACTGATGCTGATGTTGAAGCTCCAATACTTTGACCACCTGATACGAAGAACTGACTCTTTTGCAAAGACGCTGATGCTGGAAAAGATTGAAGGCAGGAGGAGGATGGGACAACAGAGGATGAGATGGTTGGATGGCATCACTGACTCGATAAACATGAGTTTGAGCAAATTCCAGGAGCTGGTGATGGACAGGGAAGCCTGGCGTGATGCAGTCCATGGAGTCACAAAGAGTCGGACATGACTGAGTGACTGAACTGAACTGAACTGAGAAATTAAATAATGCCATTTGCAGCAACATGGATGGACTAGAGATTGTTACAGTAAGTAGAGAAAGTCTGTCTAGTCAAAGCTATGGTTTTTCCAGTGGTCATGTATGGATGTGAGAGTTGGACCAGAAAGAATGCTGAACGTTGAAGAATTGATGCTTTTGAACTGTGGCATTGGAGAAGACTCTTGAGAGCCCCTTTGACAACAAGGCGATCAAACTAGTCAATCATAATTGAAATCCATCCTGAATATTCAGTAGAAGGACTGATGCTGAAAATGAAGCTCTAATACTTTGGCCACCTGATGCGAAGAGCTGACTCATTAGGAAAGACTCTGATGCCCAGAAAGATTGAGGGCAGGAGGAGAAGGGGACAACAGAGAACCAGATGGTTGAATGGCATCACTGACTCAATGGACATGAGTTTGGGCAAGCTCCAGGAGATAGTGAAGGATAGGGAAGCCGGGTGTTCTGCAGTCCATGGGGTTGTAAAGCGTCAGACACAACTGAGCAACTAAACAACTGCAACAAAAGTAAGTCAGACAGCGAAAGACAAAGTATGATATCACTTATATGCGGAACTTAAAAAGAATGATAAAATGAACTTAATTATAAAACATAAATAGACCCACAGACATATAAAATAAACCTATGGATACCAAAGGAGAAAGGGGAAGGAATAAACTAGGTCTTTAGGATTAACATATACACACTACTCTATATAAAACAGATAACCAACAAGACCTACTGTATAGTACATGGCACTATATTTAGGGTTTTGTAATAACACGTTAGGGAAAGAAACCTGGAAAAGAATATGTATATGTATAACTGAATCACTTGGCTATACACCTGAAACTAACACAATATTAATAAATCAACTACACTTCAGTTAAAAAAAAAAACCACACTTATCAACAAAATGCAAATAAAAAACACAGTGAAACATTACATTATATCTATTAGGATGATATTCTCAAAAAGATAAGAAATAGCAAACACAGGAGAGGATGTGGAAAAAAGGGGACACTTGTACACTGTTGTGGGATTGTAAACTGGTACAGTTATTACAAAAATAATATTGCAGTTTCTCAAGAAATTAGAAGCAGAATTACCAAATAATCCAGTAATCTCACTTCTGGATATATCCAAAGGAAATGAAATAACTACCTTGAACAGATATCTACATTCCCATGTTCATTTCACTAATATTCACAATGGCCAAGATATGTTTTTTTTTTAAACTGTGTTCAGAAAACCTATGCACAAATTCATAGAAGAGTAAGAGTTTGATTGATATAAGTTTTAGGGGTTTACTAGGTTAGTGGAGCAATAAAATGAAAAGGAACAAAGAACAAAGGAGTTAACTACAACCTAAAGTCAGATATGATGGGAAGTGAAGACAGGTATAAAGGAGGCTCAGACAGTAATGAATCTGCCTGCAATGCAAGAGACCCAGGTTCAATCCCTGAGTCAGGAAGGTCCTCTGGAAAAGGGAACAGATACCCACTCCAGTATTCTTGCCTGGAGAATGCCATGCACAGAGGAACCTGGCAGGCACAGTCCATGGGGTCTCAGAGTTGGACAAGACACTTTCACTTTTTCAAGGAAAAAATAAAAGGGAACAGGGACAGAAGCCCAATGAAAAAGCATAGTGGGAGCAAATGAGTGAGAAAATGGAATAGATAGGAACAGATGGTGAGAGGGTAGTAAGCTATAATTTAAGATTAAAAAAAAAAAAAAAAAGGCAAAGTAGTGTAGGCTTACAATAAAGCCAAGGATATGATGGGATGTAAGTCTCTAAACTTGAGGACTTCAAGGAACTTAGAAGTAAGACCTTGAAATCTGACATTGATTGAACCAAGTACAAGGAATAAGAACAATGATTCCAAGTCTGAAGCCAGTGATTTCAGTGAATTTGCAGAAGTACTGAGGAAGTTGATTAAGCATAGGAATAAGAAACAATAGATTGCCACCGTGTATCAGTAAAATCTTCAATAAGTAAATATATTTTGTATAACAGATAAGGGAAGGACTGGAGCACTCATGGACTCTTCCTCCCTATCCCAAAGTGCTTGTTGTTTGAGGAAATAAGGGGCTTCTGCTGAAGAAATTTGCAAGGAAAAGTTATACCATCAGTTAAAGCAAAATGATAGATGTAGGAGGCTACCAATATATTGACAATGTATGGGAGCTTCCATAGGGGGTGGAGAAATGCACAAAGCACATGCTTGAGCTGGATGGAATCAACGGAAGATTAAAATAGGAGACAAGTGAGAAATGTATGACCAAGATGGCCTTACCGTTTCCCTCAGCTTGACTAAACTTCAGACAAGCTTCCTCCTCAGTCTGTCTCTGATCTCCATTTTCTTAGTAGTTTCTTTATAAAACTTTGAAAATTTCCCCCTGCCTCTTAGAAATGTAAATCTTTTTAAAGCCTCTTGCCAGTTTTACAACTCAGGGCTCTTTCTCAATGACCTTGGAGCTGTCCATTTTTCACATCTCCCTCATAGAAGACAGTGTCCCTATCCTTCAGTTTCTGTGGGAGGGCAGTGGCCTATCTCTGGTGAGCAGTGGGTGCCTTGCTCCAAGTTGTAAAACTACCTGCTGTCATGAAGATGTAAGAATCATAACACAGGGAAATTGCTTCATATTCTATAAAAATCTAATTGGGAAAAGAATTTGAAAAAGAATAGATACACATATACATGTGTAATTGAATCACTTTGTTGTACACTTGAAACTAAAACATGGTTAATACTCCAATATAAAATAAAAAGTGAAAAAAAAAAACACAGATGGCCTAAAATTCACCCAATCAATCTCTTAAAAATTATCCAGCCCTTTGTTTCAGTCGGGTTGAGTTCAGACAACATCTTTTGGTCTCTCCCCTCTATTCCAGTGGCCTTGAGTAAAGTCTTCCTCACCTGTTCAATGTTGTTTAGTACAACATTTTGCCTTGATGGAGTAAAAGAATAGATTACATGAGGAAAGTTCAGTATGGATTGTGTCAAAATACATCAAGGATGTGAAGCACTGAGATATTTTGACCACAATGTTCTCAGAATATCTCAGATTAAAAAATGTTTCATTGTAGGTGCAGATTGCAATGCCTTAGTCTAGTAACCCTTGTTTAATCAGAGACTGTTGAACTATTTTTGCTCCACTCATCCTTCTATTAAGTGTTTATGGTAGAAAGACATACTGTATATATGACAGGGTTTGATCTTTTAAGATATTATTTTTGTCATTATTATTTTGCTAAAGGAACTAGCTGGCAACTGTAAATACAGAGAACCAGTGATTGAGGTAGAAGGATGGTGGTCTTTTCCGCGGATGTGTTTGCAACCCTTTACTTTTATAACAAGATGCCAACCAAAATATACATTTATATAGATATAAATATATCTATATTTTATATAGATACATAGAAAAATACACAGTCAGTCATTTCCAGAATATGTCAATGAATTAGTACACAGTCAGAATATTATGCAGTGAGGATCAATGTTCGTACTGATTTTTCACAAACATTCAGAAACACTTGTGTCTTCTGAATCTTCACATTCTAAAATGAACAATTCTGATGTCTTTTGTTTGTCATTCTAGATCTTCTCTTCACTCTTTTACACCACACTGTACCCCAGAAGCCTGGCCCAAATGAACTGCAACAATCGCAACCTTGCTTTTTGCACTCAGCAAATGGAGTACACTTGTGAGGCGATCTGAAGGAGACAGGAGAGTGAGGTTCCTCCAGCTCCTTCACTGAAGAGCTGCTTGGAGCTGACTGAGTCTCTCTGCCAAAGGTCACAGCTCCTGGAAGATCCTTTGCAAATAGCTCTTTTCATACAATTCTCTCGCACTCTGTCTTTCTCTCTGTCTCTCCCCCTCTCTGCCTCCACTCTTGCTCATTGTCTCTCTCTCACCACTAAACGTTTCCCCTGCCCCTTCATCTTAGGGATAGTAATGTTACTGGTTCAGAGTCCTGTACTGGTCATATTTTCTTTATACTTTGCCTAGACTTTTATAATTAGTGCCCTTATTAAGCACTCCTGAAATTACCTAAATTTTGTATTTTCCTGTGAAGAATAATACACATATAAATTTAGGGATCTGAGGATGTTATTATATTATAAACTTTGAAATCATTTTGTGATATATAGTTTAAATTATAAATCCTGAGTAATAAGAATGTTTAGTTAGCAAAACACCCCTTTCTCTAAATATTTCTGATCAATGGTAATTTGTTTTAGAGCATACCCAAGTTTAGCTAGAGAAATAAAGGAGTTGTGAAAACAGCATATGTCAATTCTTTTCAGTCCACTCACACAGGAAAATCAAGTTGAGTATTGGTTATATTAACAAGCAAGCTCTTAATAGATAGGCTACAATATGCAGGTCAGAAGCGGGGGCTTTAGTGACAAGAATCATCTCCTTTACTTCCTTCTCTAGTCCTTCTAAAGTGATCCAGGAATTCTCCTTTGAGATAGATACAAATTAGGACAGTAGTAATTCCTCTGGGGCCATGATATAGTTGCTCCTGGGCCCCAGGTTAATCTCTTTTACACAAGATCTCAGTTGTGTGGACAATGTAGGATGCACACCCAGGAGTCTCATCCTTGACCAAGCAGTGCTCAATGTGTTACACAGTGATTTCTTCACCAGAAGTATGTTCTGCTCCTTGGTTTAACCCAAAAGTTACTACATCAGAAAAGGAATTTAATAGGAATTAAATTACTTATTGTATTAAAAAATTAAAGTGCTTTTTTCTTGTTTAGTGGAAAATATTTTTCTATCACAAAAGACTAGAACATTCTTGTAGGCAACAATCACTGGTCAGTATAAGGTCTTAGTATTCGTTGGAATGCAAGGAGATCCAGTCTATCCTAAAGGAGATCAGTCCTGAGTGTTCATTGGAAGGACTCATGATGAAGCTGAAACTCCAATACTTTGGCCACCTGATGCAAAGAACTGACTCACTGGAAAAGACCCTGATGCTGGGAAAGATTGAAAGCAGGAGCAGAAGGGGACGACACAGGATGAGATGGTTGGATGGCATCACCGACTCAAACGACATGAGTTTGGGTAAACTCCGGGAACTGGTGATGGACAGGGAGGCCTGGTGTGCTCCAGTTCATGGAGTCACAAAGAGTCAGACACAACTGAACGACTGAACTGAACTGATTCCTATTTTTAATCTAAAAATTTACAATTCTTATCCATACTTAACATTTACCCTCTTTCACTCTTCTCCTGAGACACTTAACTACAAAGAAAATGTAAGAGAATTAAACCCAATATATAAAATACATATGACAAAATGATATATGAGTCTGTTTAAATAATTAATTGTTTCATATATAGCAATTTGAATAAAAAATTTCTGTTTAGTCTATCACTAGTTTTAAAACTTTTAACATTATATAGTTAAAATGGAGCATCATTTTCACAGAAATATGAAAAAAAGTGCACATAAGTTCTACTTTGAAATATTCTAATTATACAGAGGCAGAAATGTTTGAACAGAAACTATTAAAAATGAAAATTCAGCAATTTGAGAGGCTATTAAAAATTCTTTATTAGAAAAAGAAGACCAGGGTTTTTAAACATGCCAAGAAAAAAAATTGCTTAGAAATATCCTCCAGGGACAAATTATGAACTTGCTGAGAAAGAACTTTAAAAGGATGTAAGTATCCCTTCCATCCATTCTGACTTTAGATCATGGATGACTGCAGATCATTTCCATAAATATACTCACCGGAACTTTCTATGAAAAGAGTATGAACTAAATTCTAATTGTGAAATATCTGCTGCCCTGTCCAGAATAAACTCATCTGCTTATCTCTGTGCCCTACAAAAGCCTTCAATTGAAGAGAAGGTGAAAGAGGCCCAGCAAGACCAAAGTTTTTGCAAAAAGGTAGTAAGATCTGAGGTATGGCTGTCTTTTCCCCAACCTGTACCTGAACCTCAGAACTCAAGTGCTCCTTGACTATTTCACCCATAGGAAAAACATCTCCCAACTACCTTCCAGAACTTCCTTGCTTCAAACAGCCCAAAGGTATGTGCTTTAACCAACTAAGCCATGGCATTAAAGACCCCAGAGGTGTCAAGCAGATATAAAAAAAATCCTCACAGCAGCTGTTCCTGAAAGTATTACTATATGACCTAATAAACACATAACAAAAATAGCATTAGAGCAGCTGAGAAAAAATATATATCCTGATGAAATGAAGAGATTTTAAATAATCCTTTGTTTAAAGGGTTGGATTTATAAAGTACTAAAGTTCTGACTCAGCTGAACAACCATAACCCTTTTGTATTGGACATGCTCAGTTCTTGCTGCAAGGTCAAAGCTCTCTGTGGACAACACAAGCTACTGTGTACACAAATAGAGCACAGCACATGACTCTGGAGATTCATTTAGAAAGTATGACTTGTGGGCTCTAGCATTGCAAGGCACTAAAATCCACGCACTGTTCTCTGATGATAACATTGTTTCTACCTACTTGGCACCAGGAGTCACACTGGAAACCACTGACTGCGATAAAAGGCAGACTGAGGAAATGGGATTCCTGCTCCCCTGGATTTCAACGTGACATTATGCTATTGCACATTCCGTGCATGGCTAGATCGCTTCAACTGTGCATGAAGCCCACAGAGCTCGAGAGAAAAATCTGATGATGCTGGACAGAAACTGGAAAGCATCCTCATCTTAACTCTAAATAATAAACAAATTTTTCTGCTTCAATCATGCAAACAAGCAGCTACACCACTACCTTTCTGTTTCATGTTCTATTGTTTTAAAAGAGCTATGTAAAACAGTTCTCTTCAAAGGCAGCTTTAAAGTGACTGCCAGGTCAATGAAGAGGTATCAAACTCAGGCTCAACCAGGAGCAGAGATTTCAAGTAGGCATTAACTGAAATCAAGTATATTGATACCAACTAAATATTGATGGTACACCAAAGATTAGGTTAAGTCAGAAAATGGTAGTTTAATTCTCCACATATATTCATGTACTTATAAACACAAATGCCTTTCCCTAACTCTTCAGCTGAAAGTTTTATTAAAAAGAGGCAAAGCCATTTCATAATATAGAATGCAATGTAACATGTAAATATCTTTCAGAGAGGAAAAATATTGATTTAATTTTGCAATCAATACATAAATGACATTTTGAGTGTTTTGTTTTGTTTTGTTTTTTTCAGAACAGATCTTGGTAGTAGAAAGAGAAAACAACCATGTAGGTACTAAATATCTTTAAAAAGGGGGAAGTAGGTGACACACGTAAAATGGGATGGATGATACTGAAAATAGATTACCTATTTCATAATTTCATCAAGGTTTAATCTCATCATAGAAAAGTACCCAAAAATATACAAACACATTGAAGCCACTAATAATCTGTTTTTATGTATCATTAAACATACTGAAACAAAATTTAAGTTTCTAACATATAACAGTAAAAAAAAAAAAATAGATACTAGGGAAAATTCATTGCTAGACCAATGACTTTTTGTCAGAGAGCAATTTCTCAGTTTAAGCAAATATCCTCAACAATATTAAGTTGCATTATTAATAATACTGCAAATTTTTCTGAATGGTCATGAAATAAATGTTACTAAATATCTTTTACATTCAACCAGACAAATAGTAGTGACATCAGAATAGCTGGAAGAACTTTAAAGAATACCAATACAAATTATGATTAACAACAAAAAAATAAGTTCAAAGATATGGGGCTCTCTCGTGTGAGATAATTTTCATAAAGGTTGGAGAGGGAGAGGGGACAAAATGGACCACAGTGAACAGCAGTAGGTGACTAATACTTTCCTCCTCCAACAAAGAATGTGTATATCTATATGCTAGTCACCATTTGCTTATAATTCCTCAGATTGCTTGTGTGTGTATATGTGTGTGTATTTAATCTAAAGAAGTATTTGAAGAACTTTGATGGTACTGAAAAATGGTATCTCTATTAATGACCTACCATATCCCAGATGAAAGAGAGTGAGAAAGTTGGCTTAAAACTCAACATTCAGAAAACTAAGATCATGGCATCCGGTCCCATCACTTCATGGCAAGTAGATGGGGAAACAATGGAAACAATGAGAGACTTTATTTTGGGGGGCTCCAAAATCACTGCAGATGGTGACTGCAGTCATGAAATTTAAAGATGCTTGCTTCTTAGAAGAAAAGCAATGACAAACCTAGACAGCATATTAAAAAGCAAAGACATTACATTGCCGACAAAGGTCCATCTAGTCAAAGCTATGGTTTTTCCAGTGGTCATGTATGGATATGAGAGTTGGATTACAAAGAAAGTTGAACACCAAAGAATTGATGCTTTTGAATTGTGGTGTTGGAGAAGACTCTTGAGAGTCCCTTGGATAGCAAGGAGATCCAACCAGTCCATACTAAAGGAGATCAGTCCTCGGTGTTCATTGGAAGGACTGATGTTGAAGCTGAAACTCCAATACTTTGTCCACCTAATGTGAAGAGCCAACTCACTGGAAAAGACCCTGATGCTCGGAAAGATTGAAGGCAGGAGGAGAAGTGGACGACAGAGGATGAGATGGTTGGATGGCCTCACCAACTTGATGGACATGCATCTGAGCAAGCTCCGGGACTTGGTGATGGATAGGGAAGCCTGGTGTGCTGCAAAGAGTCGGACACGACTGAGCGACTGAACTGAATGAAGTGAACCAATATGCCAGTCTCCATGCTAAGTACTTCATATGCATTATTTAATAATATTGAGTGCAATAAGCAGAATAATGGCCTCCCAATGATGTTCACATCTTAATATTCAGAACCTATGAATATATTAGCTTACCCAACAAAAGAAAATTAAGGTTGCAAATGGAATTAAGGTTTTTAATCAGCTGACCTTGAGATGGGGAGATTATCCCTAGATTATTCAGATGCGCCAAATATAATAACAAGGGTCGTTTTAAAGTGAAAAAGAGGGCAGAAAAGTAAAAGATTTAAACATGCTATGCTGCTCATGTGTAAAATGATTAATGGGAAGCTGCTATATAGCACAGGAGCTTAGCTCAGTGTTCCGTGATGACCTAGAGGGGCAGTGTGGGGGAGGAGGGGTGAGAGGGAGGCTCAAGAGGAAGAGGATATATATATATATATAGCTCATTCACTTTGCTGTACAGCATAAAATAATAACATTGTAAAGCAATTATACTCCAATTTAAAAAAAAATGCTACACTGCTGACTTTCAAAGTGGAAGAATGAAGCCAAGGAATGTAAATGGTCTCTAGAAACTAGAAAATGGAGGAAATGGATTCCCCTCTAGAGTCTGCAGAAATAACAATGCCCTGCTGACACTTTAATTTTTCCCTAGAAATACCCATTTCAGACCTCTGACCTCCTGGACTGTAAGAGAATAAAGTTGTATTACATAAGCCACTAAGTTTGTGGTAATTTGTTAGGGTGTCAATAAGAAATAAATATATGGAATTTTCCATTATTTCATTTAACACTAAATTCTATAAATTGATTATTATTGTTGCTATTTTAATGATGGAGAAACTTGAGTCTTAGTTTAGGTAACCTGCCCAAGGTTACACAGCTAGTGGGTACCGGCACAAGATTCAAAACTATTCTGATTCCAAAGACCACTCATCAATTACTATACCATAATTCTTCTCTTATGTGTTGATATTACCATCAACTCAACATTCTAACTCCTCATCATATATTTATTTCGAAAGAAAATTCCATCACTAGGGTCTTAATATATATCAAGACATGAAGCAGCTGGTTCAGACTACTGCCCTAATGAAGATGGTATAAAACAGGACAGTGACTAAAAGCAGGAGCAAGACTAGTTTTGCACATGTAGTTGTGAGCAATGAAGCAGGGAGGCATTCTGACAGCTGCTGATGACAAGCAGATGGGCTACGACAGCACACCAGGCTCCGTGAATGACACAGAGCTCTCAATAATGGTTCCTACCGGTACAGCCCACTGACACCATTTTTTCAGTGCTGACATTCTCAAACATTCTCATTTCCGGTGACTCGTTGGCAGAGACAGTATAACATTTGGACTGACCCAAGAGATCGCTCTACTAAAGAACACTAAAGTGTACTGTATTTTCACTATTAATTATTTAAAGCATGATATTTTTCTTCCTGATCTTTATTGGTTTTCAAGGAAATCTCCATTGACTAATATTTCATATTCAGTGTAAATCCACTCAGATGTCCTCACTCTAAGCTTTCAGGTTTTACTCCTTCACAATCAATTCCTTTTCATGTAAGAGACTTGGCAATAATGCAATTATGTTGTATTTCTGCAATTGGCACAATTAAATTTTGTGTCTGATTTTCAGTAAGCTATAAGAAATAAAAGATTCTTTTAAAAAGACTTCTGGTTCTTGGATAATGACTTTGGTTGAGAGTTTAAAGGTCTGAATTTGAATTTCTTCTGGGAGTATTCCTGTACATTCAAAGGAAGCCATCACTTACCACAATGCTTATAGTCATCACTGCATACTGGTTAGGAGCTACTAATGCACTTGACTATTAGGCATTCAACACTATCAACAGCAGAAGCAATTTTAATTAATCCTGATACCACTGCATACCATGGAACCATGGATTATTAACATCCCATTACACATTTGCACAGAACTCAGCACTGCACTTAGGTTTCAAATCTCATCTTTGAGGTTCTATTTCCTGAGCCTATTCCTATTACCAATTTTGTATTGGTCAGGAAAATCAGAAGGCAGAAACCATACTAGTTATTGGAATGCTGCTGCTGCTGCCACTAAGTCGCTTCAGTCGTGTCCGACTCTGTGCAACCCCATGGACAGCAGCCCACCAGGCTCCTCTGTCCCCGGGATTCTCCAGGCAAGAGTACTGGAGTAGGTTGCCATTTCCTTCTCCAAGTTATTGGAATAGAAATAATCTAATCTAAAACATAAAAGAGAATACCAAGAAATCATGGAAACACCACAAGGACCATTCTTAACTGTTAGGGGGACAAAGAGAAGAGGTTATAATGACTAAAATTTGGATCCTTGGAGGAGGGACCCATGGATCTGAAACTCAGACCTGTGAAGAGAGTTTACTGCTCACCGGCTGGGCATCTCTGAGTGGTCATGAATGGGGTTGGTTCTGCAAGCATTAGACAAACTGTGATCTGGTATCAACTGCAGCTACAGGAAGAAGCTGCTACTGTTGACATGAAGAAGCTTTGCAGGGGAGATACTGACAGAAGGCAACAGACAGGGAGGACTCAGTCTCCCCACTTTCTCTTCAGTCTTGCAAACTCCCTCGAATGCTCCCTACTAGCAGATTCTAATATAGAAGCAACGAGGCTGAAAGCAGAAAGGTGGTTCACAGTGCCCCAGCTCCACCTGAGAGGTAGCTGCTAAATAACCAGCACATAGTATAATATTCATCCATTCATTCGTTGATTCACAAAACATTTTTAAATGCCTACTATATTCCTGGCATTTATAAACAGTGAACAAGAGAATAAAGTCCCTGTTTTCATGGAGCTGACATTTTGGCAGGGGAGACAGATAATAAACAAATAGACAAATATTCAATATTTTTAAATGGTAAAAGTGTTCAACAAAATATTAAATCAGGATGAGAGGATGGAGAGAAACAGGGCCAGAGGCAGTATAGATAAAGGCAGTAAAGAAAAAATATGGAGAGTAAAGCCAGACTGCAAGGGTTTGAATCCTAGCTCTCCTCCTTACCAACTCTACAATCTTAGGCAAGTTACTTAAACTCTCTGCATCTCTTTGCTATGTGTGTCAAATGGAAATATTGATGACAATAAAAATATCAATCTCATGGGAATGCTGTAAAGATTGAACAAGTGGGTATCTATAAAGTGATTAGAACATAGTGAGTGTCATATTGTTAAAGTGCGTTATGGTTTAATGGCAAAGGCTGCAGACAGTGGGAGTGGGGTGGGAGGTTAAGGTAAAAGAAGAGATAAAAGATGTGGAAGCAGCTGTGAGAAACAAAGAAAACACTGGCTTCATCTCCAGGCCAGTGTTATAAACCATACAAAAGAGAAAACAGCCACCACTTGAGAGGTCTTCTAGGGAGGTTGTCTTCAAGGGGGAGACAAGTATAGAAACCACATTCAGAAAAAAGACTAAGGATATTGAGAGGCAGATGGTAATGGGAGCAATTTAGAGATAGAGAACGTAGAGGTGTGAAACAGGTATTTACCACTTACTACCTCAATTTCACCAAAAGTAAGAACATCATGATTAAAATGACCACCAAAATACTTATGAACAATAATATATATATATATATTTCTATTACACTTTCCAGTTTACAAAATGTTTCATATCCACTCTCTGTGAAACTGGCAGATAACATATTCACTATGAGAGTGAAGACATGGGCAAGCCTGGCAGTAGCCCAATAACTCCTAAATATTTGACAGCTGCCAGGAGAGTGACTGTGTCTACCGAAGGCTAAACTAAGGTCTTAGAGAAAATACACTGTAGACACTTGGATGTTTTCACATCATATCTGTGAAACTTTTGATGGATTTTAAGCTAATGGTATATGTAAATTTAAAAGGCTCTTAGGTGGAACAATACTCTAATTAAACCACAAATTACCTCGGCATTGTCCACTGGGGAAAAAACCTTAAAGTTGAGAATTATGTTTTATTAGGATTTGCTGAGGACCTAGGCCCAGGATGGAGCCCCTCAGCTAGCTCTGAGGGACTACCATGAAGACATTAAGGGAGGAGCCAGAATACATAGGCGTTTATGCAAAAAAAAAAAAAAAAAAAAAGGAGCATCAGAATGTCAAAAATTACATTAATTAAAAACAGGCATCTCAAGTTAATGAATTTAAGGCTTTTCTGTATATGAGAAGACACAAGGGTCTGGGTTCATTGAAATCATTTCTTTGATTTGCACCTCAACTATCTAGGGCCAGTAGCCTGTTTTTCTCCATTCTGAACCTCCTCAAGGTATACAGTTGGGAGTGGCTGCAGTGGCTGACTCTTTGATGGCCACACCATCCTTTGTTTACTGATGTGACAGGTGCCATTCTTCTAAAATTTGGTCATTCTGCATACCTGTCAATATGCTGCAGCCACAGATGACTCAGGCCAAAAAGCCCTGTCCACTGCCTTCCTGGCATAACTTTAAGAAACTTCTGGGAAATTCTAACAGGTGTTTCATATAAATCACTTGGGGTGTACAGTATCCTGAAGATAGCTTTTTAGAATAACAGAATCAGAATCCATTTCCTAGAGGGACACAGGATGTTAAAGAACTCCCAATCAGTCTCTGACTTTACAGATTTGAACTATGAAGTCCAATGAAGTAAAGTGACTTGCTCAAGGGCACAGAAATTCATAATTAGTGGCAGAGGCAGAGCTGAATTCTGGTTTCCTGAATACTGATCCAACATTCTCTTTCAGCTCTATCTGTTACCCTCTCCTAGGATTACTGGGAGAATTATACAAGCAAAGGCAGATGTTAATAATTGGAAACCAAAACAGACATAGAAAAAGAAATAGTGGTGGGGAAGACGTCTTTTACAGGAGGCTTATGACTAAGCTAACAAAGGACAAAAGTGACTCATTAGGATGTTTAACCATTGTGTAAAATGCACACATATTATGCGTATTTCTCAAGTGACATGGCTTAAAAGTGTCTTATTTCCACAGCTTCTTATCAAACCTATAGTCTCTGCATTCAAACTGATTTGAAAACACCTTGAAGACAGAGACTCCATCTTCCAAGTCTTTATATTCCCTTGACCCAGCACAAAGCTTGGGTACACAGTTATTCAATTACTGCTTCCTATGTAGCTGATTGTAATGCTTGTCAAAAAAATATTCACCCCTTGACTATGCCAATTATTTAAACATTTTTTCATGGTTTAGTGAAGCAACATTTAGGGCTTTCCTAAAGCAGACTACCGTTGTCTTGATTTTCCTACTCAATTTTAACTCTAAAGTGTGAGTGCTATTCCATTTAGAAAACATTTCTGTTTTATTCAGTCCTTTTTTTCAGCAAAATTCACAAGTCAAAATTATGATTTAGATTAATATAAAGTAGCACAGTTGAAGCTTTGTTTCATGAAAGACTTAGCACACAAAGGTTATTCTACATAAAATGCCACATAAAGCAATTCAGCTGACTTGAAAAGCAAGAAAGGGGAGGGACTATATGGAAAGAATTATGTACAAATGGAGCACTTCTGGTTTCTATGGTAACCAACATAAATGAATACCTTTATGGAAAATGGACCAGCAAATTCAGGGAGACGTAAATGTATAAGCACAAAAGCCAAAACACCACTCCAATCGTATGGTATGTAAATAAGTACGCAGCTTTCCCTCAAAGAGAATTGCAAATTAGAAAAAATACTTTTAAGCCCTATTACTAACAGCATGTTTAGAGGCTTTTGCTTAATTTAATGTTTTGCTATTTAAATACTTGTCTACTACTCAAACATTTATCAATAATTAGAAATTATTTTTTACTT
Organism: Bos mutus; assembly: GCF_027580195.1. Lineage (NCBI taxonomy): Eukaryota > Metazoa > Chordata > Mammalia > Artiodactyla > Bovidae > Bos > Bos mutus. The sequence continues at coordinate 53,473,741 of NC_091637.1, forward strand.
TTACTGTTCATTGGATCAATGATTGTAATTACAAAAATACAGAAATTTTCTTGACTTACGTGATCATCTAATATTTTAGTGTTTCAGAGATGACATACTTGCTTTGTTGTATTATGGAAGAGTACAGATGTTTCTAGCAATCACTAGACATCATATCCCCATTGAGCAGTTATGAAGTCCACCTACAATAAGTCCTTTCCTCTCTGTAGAACATGGACTCCCAGACTAAAATGACTAACTCCATCTCTTCAATATGCTTTCCAGGCAACTAACAGATTCAAGGTCTTCTCTGGTGGCTCAGTGGTAAAGAATTCACCTGCAATGCAGGAGACGTGAGTTCAATCCCTGGGTCGGGAAGATCCCCTGGAGGAGCACATTCAACCCACTCCAGTATTCTCACTGGGACACTCTCATGAACAGAGGGTCCTGGCAAACTACAGTCCATAGGGTCACAAAGAGTCAGATATGACTGAATCGACAGCCCACAGAATAGAATCAAATTGTCTCCTAGTCACCTACAGTGAAGACACATTGCCTAAAGCTGAGTATCATGAAATGTTTAAAATGACTGTACAATATGCATTAAGCAACATGTTCAATGTATGCAAACAGTAGATTTTTGTTGTTTTCCTCTTAAACATGTAGAACACAGAGCTGAATAGTAATGAATATCTCAAAGTTGTGAGCTTTCTCAATTCAAAGACTTCACTAGGTTTTTGTTGTGTGTGTGTGTGTGTGTGTGTGTGTGTGTGTTTTAACATTTTATTGAGATATAAAGTAACCAAGCAGGACCCTACAGTCCCCTTCTGGGACAGACACTCCTATGTCCTCTGCCTGCTCTTGCTGGTAGAAAAGTTTTAATCTCCCAGTCCTCCCTTGAGTCACAAAAGCCTGGTTCAAGAACTAATGATTGAAAGAATGTGAATATATACTAACAACAATAAAATAGCAATTGAGTCAGGAGAACTGGTAGCAATTTAAACAGTAAATCAGTCATACAGCAGGCAGAGAATCTTCAGCTCCTCCCTGAAGGACATAGACAAGTGTCTGTTGCACATTCCTCAGTTGTTTTGCAGATACTAAAACCCCCACCAGATGGAAGAAGTTAAATGTGTGATGATCATGAGCAATTGCACCCAGAGCAGCTAGAGTTTGAAAGTTGACGATGTCAACCCTACCCTGTTACTTCATCATCAACCAGAAAGGAATGTGAACAAGCTGATTAGGCACACTGAGACTCTCTCCCTCACCTTGCCATTAAAACTCTCTCCCTGAAACCCATTGGGAAGTGCTAGTCTTTTGAGCATTAGCCTCTCAAACTGCCTGCTTGGCTCTGCAATAAACATTACACTTTCCTTCACTACAACCTGGTGTCAGTAGATTGGCTTTACTGCACACAAGTGGATTTGGTAACAAAAATTGACATATAGCACTGTATATGTTTAGGGGGAAAGCATAACTATTTGACATATATATCATGAAATAATAACTACAATAAGTTTAGTAAACATCTATCATTTCACATAGATACAAAATAAAAGAAAAAAATTTTTTTCTTGTGATGAGAACTGCCAGGATACACTCTCTTAACAACTTTTGAGTATAACACACAATAGTATCAATTATATCTATCACATTTTACATTACATCCCTAGTACTAATTTACCTTATAACTGGAGGTTTGTATATTTTGATTACCGTCATCCAATCCTCCCTCAAGATTTCAATATGTTTGCTCTTGTCTTTCCAGATAAGCATGAATGGTATTAAAAGACTTTGTAGACATTGTTTGATTTGGAAATCATGGCCACTTGATCACTATACAATCTGTCAGTTTCCCCAAAGGGTTATGTTAACAGTTTTTTCCTTCTTTTGTTCATCAGTGATTGCAGCCATGAAATTAAAAGATGCTTGCTCCTTGGAAGGAAAGTTATGACCAACCTAGACAGCATATTGAAAACAGAGACATTTCTTTGTCAACAAAAGTCCATCTAGTCAAAGCTATGGTTTTTCCAGCAGTCATGTATGGATATGAGAGTTGGACTATAAAGAAAGCTGAGCACAAAAGAATTGATGCTTTTGAACTGTGGTGTTGGAGATTCTTGAGAGTCCCTTGGACTGCAAGGAGATCCAAACAGTCCATCCTAAAGGAAAGCAGTCCTGAATATTCATTGGAAGGACAGATGCTGAAACTGAAACTCCAATACTTTGGCTACCTGATGCAAAGAGCTGACTCATTGGAAAAGACCCTGATGCTGGGAAAGATTGAGGGCAGGAGGAGAAGGGGATGACAGAGGATGAGATGGTTGGATGGCATCACTGACTCAATGGACATGGGTTTGGGTAGACTCCGGCAGTTGGTGATGGATAGGGAGGCCTGGCGTGCTGCAGTTCATGGGGCTGCAAAGAGTCAAACACGACTGAGCGACTGAACTGGATATCACTGTGCACTGTGTGGAGACACTGGAGATGACTTCCAATCCAGCTATACTTACCCACAGATTTATACTTTCTGGGGCTCTTCATTTCTCCATGTTTCTGTCCAATATCATCGTCCTTCTGCCTGAAGGACTTTCTTTAAAATTATTGTAATGCTTGTGTGTTCATAATGAATTCTTTCAGCCTTTGCTGCAATCTAGAAACCTCTCAAGAAAGTATCCAGAGGCAACGGCAGAATTAACCCTATTTCCCTCTCAGGAATCACTGCCCAGTGTTGCCAAATTATTCAGTGTCTGAAAATGCTTGTGTTTTTGTTTTTTTAATTTATTTACATTAGTTTTGACTGGACTGGGTCTTCAAAGTTGCACGGGCTTTTTCCCATTTGCAGTGAGCAGGGGCTACTCTTTGTTGTGATGCATGGGCCTCTCACTGCGGTAGCTTCTCTTCTCATGGAGCATCTAGGCACACAGGCTTCATTAGTTATAGCATGGGCTCAGTCATTGTGGCACACAAGCTTATTTGTTCTGCAACATGTGGGATCCTCACGGACCAGGGATAGAACCTGTGTCCCTTCCACTGGCAGGCAGATTCTCAACCACGGACCACAAGGGAGGTCCCGAAAATGCTTGCTTTAGGTATTTATTTTTCTGTTGTTGTTTACATTGGGAGGTCAAATCTGGTCCTTGTTACTCTGTCATGGCAGAAGTCTTACTCTTTTGTAGATGAAAAACTTAAACTTCATTGAAACCTATGTCATGGAATATGTTCTTTTCATCTTTGCATTTAGTGGTTTCTATGCCAAAGCCACTGACTGTGTGGATCACAATAAACTGTGGAAAATTCTGAAAGAAATGGGAATACCAGACCACCTGACCTGCCTCTTGAGAAACCTATATGCAGGTCAGGAAGCAGCAGTTAGAACTGGACATGGAACAACAGACTGGTTCCAAATAGGAAAAGGAGTACCTAAAGGCTGTATATTGTCACCCTGCTTATTTAACTTTTATGCAGAGTACATCATGAGAAACACTGGGCTAGAAGAAGCACAAGCTGGAATCAAGATTGCTGGGAGAAATATCAATAACCTCAGATATGCAGATGACACCACCCTTGTGGCAGAAAGTGAAGAGGCACTAAAAAGCCTCTTGATGAAAGTGAAAGTGGAGAGTGAAAAAGTTGGCTTAAAGCTCAACATTCAGAAAACAAAGATCATGGCATCCGGTCCCACCACTTCATGGGAAATAGATGGGGAAACAGTGGAAACAGTGTCAGACTTTATTTTTGGGGGGGCTCCAAAATCACTGCAGATGGTGACTGCAGCCATGAAATTAAAAGACGCTTACTCCTTGGAAGGAAAATTATGACCAACCTAAGATAGCATATTCAAAAGCAGAGACATTCCTTTGCCAACAAAGGTCCATCTAGTCAAGGCTATGGTTTCTCCTGTGGTCATGTATGGATATGAGAGTTGGACTGTGAAGAAGGCTGAGTGCCGAAGAATTGATGCTTTTGAACTGTGGTGTTGGAGAAGACTCTTGAGAGTCCCTTGGACTGCAAGGAGATCCAACCAGTCCATTCTGAAGGAAATCAGCCCTGGGATTTCTTTGCAAGGAATGATGGTAAGGCTGAAACTCCAGTACTTTGGTCACCTCATGCGAAGGGTTGACTCATTAGAAAAGATTCTGTTGCTGGGAGGGATTGGGGGCAAGAGGAGAAGGGGATGCCAGAGGATGAGATGGCTGGATGGCATTACTGACTCGATGGACGTGAGTCTGAGTGAACTCTGGGAGTTGGTGATGGACAGGGAGGCCTGGCGTGCTGTGATTCATGGGGTTGCAAAGAGTCGGACACGACTGAGCGACTGAACTGAACTGAACTGAACTGATGCTTTATCAAAGATACTATTGATGAAATAAAATTCATAATTTATGGCAAGAAGAGAAAAATTTAAACAAAAGCTTTCTTTGTCTTTTTGGGCCTCCTTTTTCCACTTCAGTGTGCATTGTTCACCTGCAGTAAGCAGATCTCCTTAGGAAATAGTATCCCTTTTTAATCTCATCAAGGGTCACAACTTCTTAGAAGATAATTTTCCTTCTTAATCTTGTAAGGGCTGTGATGATCCATGATCCACCATTTGTTTTGTATGCTTAGATCTGGATTGTATAAACTGTCAATAATATGTCATTTAATGTACAGTCCTTTATCTCAAAAACTTATATAACTGTGCTTTGACCTCTAACAAGCAGAACAGTTCTCAGAGCTTTCTGAGAGGCTGTTCCCAGTGTTTAATCCTCCAATTTAGCTCAAAACATTTTTTCCACTTTTTCTTAGATCAACTGATTAATACTTTCATTGACATTATGAAAATAAGTACAACTGTATGTTTAAAAAGAAATTTTTGTTGTGTAAATGAGATACAATAGGTAATACGTCCAAAGGAAATGATAAGACATATCATTTTAAAAAGAACTTTTAAAAATCCACAGCCCTCAAGCCTCTCACTCATAATTGAAGGTATAAAAGGATTTGGAGCTGAAGAAGAGAGAGGAAAGTATTTCTTTAAAGAGGCCCGAAGCTGTGTTGCAGATTTCACTCTCTGCAAGGAAGAAATGAACTTTCATCTCAGGAAAAAATATTTTAATGAGATAACTCAGAGGATTTAATTTGTGTCCCCTGCAACTGGAGTGTCTAGTGGTCTAGTGGGTTTTCGGCTCACATCTGTGCAATCTAGTGTGATTTCCTCTGATTAGCTGTCCCAGAGTCAGAACAAGGATGTAAATCTTGAGTGGCATATGACTTACACTCCAGAGAATGGAAAATTGTTTCCCTTCAAGAACAAGGAGAAGAACTGGCTTCACTGTTGGTTCAGAGGGTAAAGAATCTGTCTGCAATGCAAAAGACCTGGGTTTGATCCCTGGGTAGGGAAAATCCTCTGGAGAAGGGAATGGCTAGCCACTCTAGTATTCTTGCCTGGAGAATTCCATGGACAGAGGGGCTGGTCCATGGTATAACAGAGAATCAGACACCACTGAGTGATTAACAGTTTAACTTTTCCAATTATTTTTTGCCTCATCCAAAAAACCCCTAGAGGGTAAAATAGATCTCTCTCTCTCTCTCTCTCTCTCTCTCTCTCTATCCCCCTCTCTCTCTCTCTCACACACACACACACACACACACAAAACTAAAAGTATCTAGTCTGAAAGAGAAATAAATGACCAGGTGGCAAGTATATGCATTGTCCTTTTTAAGGAAATCTGTCATTGATAAGATATCCCTAGCACCTACAAGAAATAAACTCATTTTCAAACATCTGTTGAGCCCAAAAGAGAACCAGATCAGGTTGACAGTACCAATCAAAAGAGAATCCACCTACTTCCACCCACCCTGGAGGACTAGAAACAGCATTTGTTAAATGAGGATGAAGTAGAAATGCTAATTAGGAGAAGCCTCAACTTTAAAGCAAGTCTGAATATTTGACTACGATGGAGAACAGAAATTTTGGGTTGCTAAATTGTGACAGTGACTGGTAAATCTTAAGCGTTAATATTATCTAAGAGAGACCAGAGAAGTATTTTAGTGTGCCCAAGTTTTCACCAGAAGCAGGGGAAGAATTAACTCCATAGTTAGATTTAAAGGGCAATCTAGACAAGAGGAGTCTAAATTAAGGTGGAAATAGATGGGGAAACAGTGGAAACAGTGTCAGACTTTATTTTTCTGGGCTCCAAAATCACTACAGATGGTGACTGCAGCCATGAAATTAAAAGACGCTTACTCCTTGGAAGGAAAATTATGACCAACCTAAGATAGCATATTCAAAAGCAGACATTACTTTGCCAACAAAGGTCCATCTAGTCAAGGCTATGGTTTCTCCTGTGGTCATGTATGGATATGAGAGTTGGACTGTGAAGAAGGCTGAGCGCCAAAGAATTGATGCTTTTGAACTGTGGTGTTGGAGAAGACTCTTGAGAGTCCCTTGGACTGCAAGGAGATCCAACCAGTCCATCCTGAAGGAGATTAGCCCTGGGATTTCTTTGGAAGGAATGATGCTAAAGCTGAAACTCCAGTACTTTGGCCACCTCATGCGAAGAGTTGACTCATTGGAAAAGACTCTGATGCTGGAAGGGATTGAGGGCAAGAGGAGAAGGGGATGCCAGAGGATGAGATGGCTGGATGGCATTACTGACTCGATGGATGTGAGTCTGAGTGAATTCTGGGAGTTGGTGATGGACAGGGAGGCCTGGCATGCTGTGATTCATGGGGTCGAAAAGAGTCCGACACGACTGAGCGACTGATCTGATCTGACAATCCTCATCCCACAGATTGTTCTTGTTCAATACAAAGATTATACAAGAACCTATGAAAAATAAACAAAACCACAAGTGAAAATGTGCACATTAGATATATGAAGTTAAATCATAATTCTGCTGTGTAGAAACATCCCAAAATGATTAAAGAAAGAATAGTGTTTATGTATAAGTTTACACAAACATGTAGAATAACTACAGTTTTACCCAAAAGGATAGTTCAAACAAAATTAGAAGGGAAAAAAAAAAGCCCATTATGAGACTTTTTTAAAGCTCTTCATTGAGTCTTTTCAAGATGTTTCTCAATTTTACCACCTCTTTTCCTTTCAGTGTAAACATTTTGATTTCAGCAATATTTCATAATCTATTCAATGTATAAAATTACAATGCAATGCCTGATTCATCTGATTTTCAAAAAATTTTGTGTTCATTATCGACAAGCAAATGCACTGCAAGGAGATGAGGAATTATCACATTATGTATTACAGCCATTTATTTGTGGAAATGGAGCATGAAATAAACTATTTTAGTTCATTAGCTCAAGTAGGAGAGCACTGTCCAAGTATGTTGTCCATTAATCATTGATAACCAGTGTTTAGTGTGCAGACATGCACAACCACAACATGGCTGAATCATGTCAAATTCTCTTCATAAAAATCATGGCATATGCAACTCTTATGTGTGATTTACCACCGTGCCCTTGGCAGAGCCCATGGGGAAATCTTGGAATGGAGATCAATTAAATAGTACACATTTACATGTTTCTAGAAAACAAATTTTGAATATTCAAATATCCTACTCTCAATCCCCCTTTTTTTGTTATCTCATATGAAATTTGCCAAAACAGCTCTGTAACCAGATAAATCTGTGATTCCCTTCATACACCAATGTCCACTCCCTGTTCTTGATGATCTTTATTGTTTGGTCATGTCTAACTCTTTGTGACCCCATGGACTATAGCCTGCCAGGCTCCTCTGTCCATGGGATTTCCAGGCAAGAATACTGGAGTGGGTTGCCATTTCCTCCTCCAGGGGATCTTTCTAACCCAGGGATTGAACCCACATCTCCTGCACTGGTGAGCAGATTGTTTACCACTGAGCCATCAGGGAAGCCTGTTCTTGATAACACCTTATAACAAATTACTGATTTCCTGTCAAGAAATATCTCCTGATAAGCACTGCTAAATACCCTGAGTAATAGTAAATGGGAGGAAACCCAAAGGAAATTTTATATAAGGTATATTCAAATTATCATTTTCTTCAGTATTGAAACATTAAAAGTAGGCTAATTATACTTTAAAGTTGGAGCAGTGGGAGAAGGAGGTTGGAGACAAGATGGCAAAGTAGAAGGACTTGAGCTCACCTTCTGTCAGGAAAACACCAAATTCACATCTAATGGCTGAATAACCATAGACCAAAAGAACTGGAACCTACCAAAAAAAGATATTCTACATCCAAAGACAAGCCACAATGAGAAGGTAAGACAGGTGCATTCAGAATATAATTAAATCCCTTACCCACTAAGTGGGTGATCCATATATTGGAAAATAATTATATATCACAGGTTCTCCCACAGAAAGGAGAGTTCTGAGCCCCACTTCAGGCTCCACAGCCTGAGAGCCTGGCATCAAGAGGAGGAGCCCCAGAGCATTTGGCTTTAAAGACCCATAGGGCTTGATCACAGGTACTACACAAGACTAGGGGAAAGAGAAACTCTACACCTGAAGGGCACACACAAGGTCTTATGTGCACTGGAACCCAGGGAAAAACACAGTGACTTCACTGTATCCTGGGCCAGACCTACCTGCTCGTAGATCTTGGAGGATCTCCTAGGGAAACAGGGAAGTGAGGGTGGCTCACTGTGGGGACAAGGACACTAGTGGAGAGGTACTGGGGAGGTACTGGGAGCTCACTGACATGAGCTCTCCTGGAGGCTGCCATTGTGATACGAAGACCTGGCCCCACCCAATAGCCTATAAGCTCCAGTTCTGGGACACCTCAGGTCAAACAGCCAAGAGGGTGAGAACACAACCCCATCCATCAACAGACAGGATGCCTAAACTCTTCCTGAGCTCCCAGCCACATCTAAACAAACCCTTTGATATGACTCTGCCCACCAGAGGGACAAGATCCATTTTCACTCACTAGTAGGCAGGCACTAGTCTCTCCTACCAGGCAGGAGCCTGCAGAAGCATCTTAGAGCAGCCTTACTCACCAGGTGGCAGACACTCAAAGCAAAAGGAACTAGAATCCTGCAGTCTGTGCCACAAAGACCACAAACACAAAGTTAGACAAAATGAGAAGACAGAGGAGCATATTTCAGACAGAGGAACAAGATAAAACCACAGAAGAACAACTAAGTGAAGTAGAGTCAGGCAATATACTGGAAAAATAACTGAGTAATGATAGAAAAGACAATCCAAGATTTCAGAAAAAGAATGGAGGCACAGACTGGGAAGAGACAAGAAATGTTTAACTAAGAGCTAGAAGATATAAAAAAAAACAAACAACGTTGAAAAGTACAATAGCTGAAATAAAGAATATATTCAGTTCAGTTCAGTTCACTTGCTCAGTCACATCCGACTCTGCGACCCCATGAATCGCATCACGCCAGGCCTCCCTGTCCATCACCAACTACCGGAGTTCACCCAAAATCATATCCATCGAGTCAGTGATGCCATCCAGCCATCTCATCCTCTGTCGTCCCCTTCTCCTCCTGCCTCCAATCCCTCCCAGCATCAGGGTCTTTACGAATGAGTCAATTCTTCACATGAGGTGGCCAAAGTATTAGAGTTTCAGCTTTAGCATCAGTCCTTTCAATGAACACCCAGGACTGATCTCCTTTAGAATGGACTGGTAGGACCTCCTTGGAGTCCAGGGGACTCTCAAGAGTCTTCTCCAACACCACAGTTCAAAAGCATCAATTCTTCAGGGCTCAGCTTTCTTCACAGTCCAACTCTCACATCCATACGTGACCACTGGAAAAACCATAGCCTTGACTAGACGGACCTTGGTTGGCAAAGTACTGTCTCTGCTTTTGAATATGCTATCTAGGTTGGTCATAACTTTCCTTCCAAGGAGTGTCTTTTAATTTCATGGCTGCAATCACCATCTGCAGTGATTTTGGAGCCCAGAAAAATAAAGTCTGACACTGTTTCCACTATTTCCCCATCTATTTCCCATGAAGTGATGGGACCAGATGCCATGATCTTCATTTTCTGAATGTTGAGTTGTAAGCCAGCTTTTTCACTCTCCTCTTTCGCTTTCATCAAGAGGCTTTTTAGTACCTTTTTACTTTCTGCCATAAGGGTGGTGTCATCTGCATATCTGAGGTTATTGTTTTTTTTTTTTTTTTTTTTTTTTCTTCTTCCAATTTTATTTTATTTTTAAACTTTACATAATTGTATTAGTTTTGCCAAATATCAAAATGAATCCGACACAGGTATACATGTGTTCCCCATCCCGAACCCTCCTCCCTCCTCCCTCCCCATACCATCCCTCTGGGCCGTCCCAGTGCACCAGCCCCAAGCATCCAGCATCATGCATCGAACCTGGACTGGCAACTCGTTTCCTACATGATATTTTACATGTTTCATTGCCATTCTCCCAAATCTTCCCACCCTCTCCCTCTCCCACAGAGTCCATAAGACTGTTCTATACATCAGTGTCTCTTTTGCTGTCTCGCATAACGGGTTATTGTTACCATCTTTCTAAATTCCATATATGTGCGTTAGTATACTGTATTTATGTTTTTCCTTCTGGCTTACTTCACTCTGTATAATAGGCTCCAGTTTCATCCACCTCATTAGAACTGATTCAAATGTATTCTTTTTAATGGCTGAGTAATACTCCATTGTGTATATGTACCACAGCTTTCTTATCCATTCATCTGCTGATGGACATCTAGGTTGCTTCCATGTCTTGGCTATTATAAACAGTGCTGCGATGAACATTGGGGTACACGTGTCTCTTTCCCTTCTGGTTTCCTCAGTGTGTATGCCCAGCAGTGGGGTTGCTGGATCATAAGGCAGTTCTATTTCCAGTTTTTAAGGAATCTCCACACTGTTCTCCATAGTGGCTGTACTAGTTTGCATTCCCACCAACAGTGTAAGAGGGTTCCCTTTTCTCCACACCCTCTCCAGCATTTATTATTTGTAGACTTTTGGATCGCAGCCATTCTGACTGGTGTGAAATGGTACCTCATAGTGGTTTTGATTTGCATTTCTCTGATAATGAGTGATGTTGAGCATCTTTTCATGTGTTTGTTAGCCATCTGTATGTCTTTTTGGAGAAATGTCTATTTAGTTCTTTGGCCCATTTTTTGATTGGGTCGTTTATTTTTCTGGAGTTAAGCTGTAGGAGTTGCTTGTATATTTTTGAGATTAGTTGTTTGTCAGTTGCTTCATTTGCTATTATTTTCTCCCATTCTGAAGGCTGTCTTTTCACCTTGCTAATAGTTTCCTTTGATGTGCAGAAGCTTTTAAGGTTAATTAGGTCCCATTTGTTTATTTTTGCTTTTATTTCCAATATTCTGGGAGGTGGGTCATAGAGGATCCTGCTGTGATGTATGTCGGAGAGTGTTTTGCCTATGTTCTCCTCTAGGAGTTTTATAGTTTCTGGTCTTACATTTAGATCTTTAATCCATTTTGAGTTTATTTTTTGTGTATGGTGTTAGAAAGTGGTCCAGTTTCATTCTTTTACAAGTGGTTGACCAGATTTCCCAGCACCACTTGTTAAAGAGATTGTCTTTAATCCATTGTATATTCTTGCCTCCTTTGTCGAAGATAAGGTGTCCATATGTGTGTGGATTTATCTCTGGGCTTTCTATTTTATTCCATTGATCAATATTTCTGTCTTTGTGCCAGTACCATACTGTCTTGATAACTGTGGCTTTGTAGTAGAGCCTGAAGTCAGGTAGGTTGATTCCTCCAGTTCCATTCTTCTTTCTCAAGATCGCTTTGGCTATTCGAGGTTTTTTGTATTTCCATACAAATTGTGAAATTATTTGTTCTAGCTCTGTGAAGAATACTGTTGGTAGCTTGATAGGGATTGCGTTGAATCTATAAATTGCTTTGGGTAGTATACTCATTTTCACTATATTGATTCTTCCAATCCATGAACATGGTATATTTCTCCATCTATTAGTGTCCTCTTTGATTTCTTTCACCAGTGTTTTATAGTTTTCTATATATAGGTCTTTAGTTTCTTTAGGTAGATATATTCCTAAGTATTTTATTCTTTCCGTTGCAATGGTGAATGGAATTGTTTCCTTAATTTCTCTTTCTGTTTTCTCATTATTAGTGTATAGGAATGCCAGGGATTTCTGTGTGTTGATTTTATATCCTGCAACTTTACTGTAGTCATTGATTATTTCTAGTAATTTTCTGGTGGATTCTTTAGGGTTTTCTATGTAGAGGATCATGTCATCTGCAAATAGTGAGAGTTTTACTTCTTCTTTTCCAATTTGGATTCCTTTTATTTCTTTTTCTGCTCTGATTGCTGTGGCCAAAACTTCCAAAACTATGTTGAATAGTAATGGTGAAAGTGGGCACCCTTGTCTTGTTCCTGACTTTAGAGGAAATGCTTTCAATTTTTCACCATTGAGGATAATGTTTGCTGTGGGTTTGTCATATATAGCTTTTATTATGTTGAGGTATGTTCCTTCTATTCCTGCTTTCTGGAGAGTTTTTATCATAAATGGATGTTGAATTTTGTCAAAGGCTTTCTCTGCATCTATTGAGATAATCATATGGTTTTATTTTTCAATTTGTTAATGTGGTGTATTACATTGATTGATTTGCAGATATTGAAGAATCCTTGCATCCCTGGGATAAAGCCCACTTGATCATGGTGTATGATCTTTTTAATGTGTTGTTGGATTCTGATTGCTAGAATTTTGTTAAGGATTTTTGCATCTATGTTCATCAGTGATATTGGCCTGTAGTTTTTTTTTTTTTTTGTGGGATCTTTGTCAGGTTTTGGTATTAGGGTGATGGTGGCCTCATAGAATGAGTTTGGAAGTTTACCTTCCTCTGCAATTTTCTGGAAGAGTTTGAGCAGGATAGGTGTTAGCTCTTCTCTAAATTTTTGGTAGAATTCAGCTGTGAAGCCGTCTGGACCGGGCTTTTGTTTGCTGGAAGATTTTTGATTACAGTTTCAATTTCCATGCTTGTGATGGGTCTGTTAAGATTTTCTATTTCTTCCTGGTCCAGTTTTGGAAAGTTGTACTTTTCTAAGAATTTGTCCATTTCTTCCACGTTGTCCATTTTATTGGCATATAATTGTTGATAGTAGTCTCTTATGATCCTTTGTATTTCTGTGTTGTCTGTTGTGATCTCTCCATTTTTCGTTTCTAATTTTGTTGATTTGATTTTTCTCCCTTTGTTTCTTGATGAGTCTGGCTAATGGTTTGTCAATTTTATTTATCCTTTCAAAGAACCAGCTTTTGGTTTTGTTGATTTTTGCTATGGTCTCTTTTGTTTCTTTTGCATTTATTTCTGCTCTAATTTTTAAGATTTCTTTCCTTCTACTAACCCTGGGGTTCTTCATTTCTTCCTTTTCTAGTTGCTTTAGGTGTAGAGTTAGGTTATTTATTTGACTTTTTCTTGTTTCTTGAGGTGTGCCTGTATTGCTATGAACTTTCCCCTTAGGACTGCTTTTACCGTGTCCCACAGGTTTTGGGTTGTTGTGTTTTCATTTTCATTCGTTTCTATGCAAATTTTGATTTCTTTTTGATTTCTTCTGTGATTTTTTGGTTATTCAGCAGCGTGTTGTTCAGCCTCCATATGTTGGAATTTTTAATAGTTTTTCTCCTGTAATTGAGATCTAATCTTACTGCATTGTGGTCAGAAAAAATGCTTGGAATGATTTCTATTTTTTGAATTTACCAAGGCTAGCTTTATGGCCCAGGATGTGATCTATCCTGGAGAAGGTTCCATGTGCGCTTGAGAAAAAGGTGAAATTCATTGTTTTGGGATGAAATGACCTATAGATATCAATTAGGTCTAACTGGTCTATTGTATCGTTTAATGTTTGTGTTTCCTTGTTAATTTTCTGTTTAGTTGATCTATCCATAGGTGTAAGTGGGGTATTAAAGTCTCCCACTATTATTGTGTTATTGTTAATTTCTCCTTTCATACTTGTTAGCATTTGTCTTACGTACTGTGGTGCTCCCGTGTTGGGTGCATATATATTTATAATTGTTATATCTTCTTCTTGGATTGATCCTTTGATCATTATGTAGTGACCTTCTTTGTCTCTTTTCACAGCCTTTGTTTTAAAGTCTATTTTATCTGATATGAGTATTGCTACTCCTGCTTTCTTTTGGTCCCTATTTGCATGGAAAATCTTTTTCCAGCCCTTCACTTTCAGTCTGTATGTGTCCCCTGTTTTGAGGTGGGTCTCTTGTAGACAACATATGTAGGGGTCTTGTTTTTGTATCCATTCAGCCAGTCTTTGTCTTTTGGTTGGGGCATTCAACCCATTTACATTTAAGGTAATTACTGATAAGTATGTTCCCGTTGCCATTTACTTTTTTGTTTTGGGTTGAGTTTATACACCGTTTTTGTGTTTCCTGTCTAGAGAATATCCTTTAGTATTTGTTGGAGAGCTGGTTTGGTGGTGCAGAATTCTCTCAGCTTTTGCTTGTCTGAAAAGCTGTTGATTTCTCCTTCATACTTGAATGAGATCCTTGCTGGGTACAATAATCTGGGCTGTAGGTTATTTTCTTTCATCATTTTAAGTATGTCTTGCCATTCCCTCCTGGCTTGAAGAGTTTCTATTGAAAGATCAGCTGTTATCCTTATGGGAATTCCCTTGTGTGTTATTTGTTGTTTTTCCCTTGCTGCTTTTAATATTTGTTCTTTGTGTTTGATCTTTGTTAATTTGATTAATATGTGTCTTGGGGTGTTTCTCCTTGGGTTTATCCTGTTTGGTACTCTCTGGGTTTCTTGGACTTGGGTGATTATTTCCTTCCCCATTTTAGGAAGTTTTCCACTATTATCTCCTCAAGTATTTTCTCATGGTCTTTCTTTTTGTCTTCTTCTTCTGGAACCCTATGATTGAATGTTGTAGCGTTTAATATTGTCCTGGAGGTCTCTGAGATTGTCCTCATTTCTTTTAATTCGTTTTTCTTTTATCCTCTCTGATTCATTTATTTCTACCATTCTATCTTCTAATTCACTAATCCTGTCTTCTGCCTCTGTTATTCTACTATTTGTTGCCTCCAGAGTGTTTTTAATTTCACTTATTGCATTATTCATTATATATTGACTCTTTTTATTTCTTCTAGGTCCTTGTTAAACCTTTCTTGCATCTTCTCAATCCTTGTCTCCAGGCTGTTTATCTGTGATTCCATTTTAGTTTCAAGATTTTGGATCAATTTCACTATCATTATTTGGAATTCTTTATCAGGTAGATTCCCTATCTCTTCCTCTTTTGTTTGGTTTGGTGGGCATTTATCCTGTTCCTTTATCTGCTGAGTATTCCTCTGTCTCTTCATCTTGTTTAAATTGCTGAGTTTGGGGTGTCCTTTCTGTATTCTGGCAGTTTGTGGAGTTCTCTTTATTATGGCGTTTCCTCACTGTGTGTGGGTTTGTACAGGTGGCTTGTCAAGGTTTCCTGGTTAGGGAAGCTTGTGTCGGTGTTCTGGTGGGTGGAGCTGTATTTCTTCTCTCTGGAGTGCAATGAAATGTCCAGTAATGAGTTATGAGATGTCTATAGTTTTGGGGTGACTTTGGGCAGCCTGTATCTTGAAGCTCAGGGCTGTGTTCCTTTGTTGCTGGAGAATTTGCTTGGTATGTCTTGCCCTGAACTTATTGGCCCTTGTGTGGTGCTTGGTTTCAGTGTTGGTATGGAGGCATTTGATGAGTTCCTGTCAGTGAATGTTCCTTGGAGTCAGGAGTTCCCTGGAGTCAGGGTTTGGACTTAAGTCTCCTGCTTCCGATTATCGGTCTTATTTTTACAGTAGTTTCAAAACTTCTCCTTCTATACAGCACCATTGATAAAACATCTACATTAAAGATGATAAGTTTCTCTACAGTGAGGGTCACTCAGAGAGGTTCACAGGGTTACATGGAGAAGAGAAGAGGGAGGAGGGAGTTAGAGGTGACCCAAATGAGATGAGGTGAATCAATAGTGGAGAGAGTGGGCTAGCCAGTAGTCACTTCCTTATGTGCACTCCACAACTGGACCACTCAGAGATGTTCACGGGGTTATACAGAGAAGAGAAGAAGGAGGAAGGTAACAGAGGTGGCCAGAAGGATAAAAGGGGGGAATGAAAAGGAGGGAGACAGATCCAGCCAGTAATCAGTTCCCTAAGTGTTCTCCACCATCTGGAACACACAGAAATTCACAGAGTTGGGTAGAGTAGAGAGGGGTTAGGGAGGAGACACAGGCGACCTGGTGGAGAAAAAGGAGGGTCCAAAGGGAGAGAGAGCAGTCAAGCCAGTAATCTCACTCCCTAGTGAAAAATGGGTCCTGAAGATTGGGTCCTTAAAGGTACAAAATTGGTAACAAATACATAAAAGCAAAAATCAAAAATCTAGAGTAGAGTTTGGAATTTCAAAAATACGATGTTAAAGAAAAGAAGAAGGAAAAGAAAGAGAGAAAGAACGAACAAACAAAAACAAACAAGGTCGCGAAAATTATAAAGAAAGTACAGGTACAAAATTGATAACTAATACCAGAAAGCGAAAATTAAAAATCTAGAGTAGAGTTTGGAATTTCAAAAATACGATGTTAAAGAAAAGAAGAAGGAAAAGAAAGAGAGAAAAAACGAACAAACAAAAACAAACAGGGTCAGGGTTAAAATTATAAAGAAAGTACAGGTACAAAATTGATAACTAATACCAGAAAGCAAAAATTAAAAATCTAGAGTAGAGTTTGGAATTTCAAAAATACAATGTTAAAAAAAAAAAAAAAAAAAAGAAGAAGAAAAATAAAGAGAGAAAACAAACAAACAAATACGAACAATGTCACAAAAATTATAAAGAAAATACAGGTACAAAATTGATATCAAATACCAAAAAGCATAAATTAAAAATCTAGAGTAAAGTTTGGAATTTCAGATATACAATGTTATATAAAAGAAGAAGAGAAAGAAACAGAAGAAGAAAAAAAAAAAAAAAAAAAGTCACAGAAATTATATAAAAAAACTATAGGTACAAAATTGATAACATATACCAAAAAGCTTAAAATTAAAAATCTAGAGTAGAGTTTGGAATTTCAAAAATACAATGTTAAAGAAAGAAAAAAAAAAAACAAAAACAAACAAACAAAAAAACAAGGTCAAAAAATTATAAAATATATATATGTGAAGTTTGCTGAAGAAGAAAAAAAATAGGGTCTTTTTTTTTTTTTGCAAAGTAATAGGTTATAAAAGTGAAAATTAAAGGAACAATAGAGGACTTAAAATTTTTTTTTTTTTTTTTTTAAAAAAAAAAAGAGAATGATCGTAAAAATAATAAAAATATATCTAGGACTTTTTTTTTTTTTTTTTTGTGGGTGTTGTGGGTTCAGTTCATTTTGGCTAGTTCCTTGGTCAGATTTATATTTCTCAAGATCTATAGGCCCCTTCCTATGTAGTCCGTAGTAACCACAGGGTTTTGATCTATTGCCTGTAGCTTCCAAGGCGTTTCCCTCTGTTATATCTTCTTCTGTTTGCTAGTCTCTTCAGTATCTGGTTTCCGCCCCTGACTCAAAGGGCACGGTGGAGGACTTTTTTTTTTTTTTTTTTTAGGCTTACTTGTTCAGTCGCTGTGGGGATGGAGGGAGGATGCTGCCAACAAATAACACTGGTGTGGGCTCGCAGTGCCTCAGCCACCCTGGGTCTGCCCCGCTCACGGCGCGTGTAGCCTCCCTGTCCACACTGCTCGGACTCTAGGTTGTTCTGCGGGAACAATCCGAGGCTGGCCCTGGGCTGCATGCACCTCCCAGGTCCAAGCCGCTCAGGTTCAGGCACTCGGGTAGTCCTCAGAGGCGCAGACTCAGTTGGGCCTGCGTTTTGTGCTCTTCCCAGGTCCCAGCGCCACTTTGCTCTTCCCAGGCGAGCGCCAATGCTGCGACTTATCGCCTCCCCGCCACTCGGTTATCTGGATGTAAAACCGGCGCACCTTCTCAGGCAGATGTTGACCGTCCAGACCCCCAAGAAGTTTTAGTTAGCAAAGAAGCCTGCTTACAATTTTATAGATAATGTCTCTCTGGGGCTGCGATTGCCCCCTTCCGGCTCTGGCTGCCTGTCACCGGAGGGGGAAGGTCTGCAGCCGGCTATCTCTGTTCAGTCTTTTGTTCCGTGTGCGGGCCTGGCGGTCTTAGGTTAGGGCTGTCTTTTCGCGTGGTAGGTATCCCACAGTCTGGTTTGCTAGCCCAAATTATTTCGCTCAGATAGCGCTCAGGGTATTCAGGCCAGATTCTTATTCTCAGTGATGCAGCCCACGCCGCGCCTCCCTGCCCAGCCCCGGTTTGCTAATGGCGGATGCAGGCGTCTGCGCTGCTTCTCTGCTGGGGGAGTTACCGTAGGGCTCGCAATCTCTGAGTTTTAAATTGTTTATTTATTTTTCTCCCTGTTATGTTGCCCTCTGTGCTTCCAAAGCTCGGCACAGATTCGGCAGTGAGAAGGTTTCCTGATGTTTGGAAACTTCTCTCTTTTTAAGATTCCCTTCCCGGGACGGAACTCCGTCCCTCCCTCTTTTGTCTCTTTTTTTTTGTTTGTTTTTAATATTTTTTCCTACCTCCTTTCGAAGAGTTGGGTTGCTTTTCTGGGTGCCTGATGTCCTCTGCCGGCATTCAGAAGTTGTTTTGTGGAATTTACTCGACGTTTAAATGCTCTTTTGATGAATTTGTGGGGGAGAAAGTGTTCTCCCCGTCCTACTCCTCCGCCATCTTGGCTCCTCCTCCCTGAGGTTATTGTTATTTCTCCCGGCAATCTTGATTCCAGCTTGTGCTTCATCCAGCCCAGCGTTTCTCATGATGTGCTCTGCATGTAAGTTAAATAAGCAGGGTGACAATATACAGCCTTGATGTACTCCTTTTCCTATTTGGAACCAGTCTGTTGTTCCATGTCCAGTTCTAACTGTTAATCAATAGCAGAATAAATGAGGCAGAAGAATAAGTGAGCTAGAAGACTGAACAGTGGAAATCACTACCACCAAGAAGAATAAATAAAAAATAAATAAAGGTGGAGCAGTAAATAATGTTTTGTATCCTGAGGTTACCAATAAGACAACCTATAATGGCCTCTCTGTCATTTTCCAAATACGCTTACCAACTTTAATAGCAAAATCTTTAAATTCTGTTTTTAAAAAAACTAGAAGCATTTTTCAAAATATAGATAATATGGTAATGCCAGATGTATCTATGACACCAAAATAAATAAAATAATATTATCACACAAAGTAGGTGGAGCAATGAAAATAAACACTTTTACTTTCAACAATATAGATGAATCTCACAAACATGTTAAGCAATAGAAGTACACCCAAAAGAATACTTACTATATAGTTAGACATATAAAGTACAAAAACACAGCAAAGCTAAAATATGCTGTCATGTATAGGCAATGGTGATGGGAGATTAACATGAGAAGGGTTTCTAAGGCACTGGTAATAATCTGTTTCTTGAACTGGGTGCTGGCTGAGTGGACGTGTAGAACTTGTGAAAATTCGGTGACCTATATACTAATGTTTTCTATATGTTTATGTATATACTTCAATAAAATGTCAAAAATAATCCTCCTAGGATACAGAATGTAATATATAAGTGCCTTCCTATTAATAGCCAGTGAATCTAACTGAAGAGGGACAAGGACACAGGTGCCTGACAGCACAGGACAACAATGAGTACAGAGAGTGGACACACAAGCTGAGTTCAGCAGCAACAGGCAGACACGTGCTAGATGACGGCAGCACTCAAACGCACAGACAGGTAAGAGAATACCAAAACAGGCACAAAGGGAAGGAAATAGTTAGTACTAACGAAATGAGGCAATGCTCTCCACTTATTATCCAAATTTACTTTCTGATGGTTAAAGAATGCTTGCCACTGAGGAATACTGGCATATTTGGAAGGCATACTTTCCAGATTTCCTATAACAAGAGCCGGAACCATGAGGAATATGATATCAAAACAAGGTAAATCAGAGAGTAATGTCATCAAAATGGCAAAATAGGAGTTTTCTAGCATGTTTTACCACAAAGAATACTGATGTTGACAATTACTCATGGATGAGAGAGCCTTTGAAGAGGTATAATAGTCAAGTGGAGAAACACCAGCACACCATTTAGAGCAAAAGCAATCTGAGATTGGACACATTGGAGAAGTTAGTAAACACTGGAGCAGAAGACTCCTTCTTCAAGTACAAAGACAGCAATACAAGGTTTCAAGGGGCATAAAAAGCCAAAGAAACATGACACCATCAAAGGAACATCATAATTTTCTAGGAACCAACCCCAAATAAATGGAGACCTATGATTTGCCAGATTAAGAATTCAAAATAATTATTTTAAGGAAGCTCAGTGAGCCACAAGAAAATACAGAAAACAATTTAACTAAATCAGGAAACTAATACATGAACAAAATAAGAAATTTAACAGACAGATTAAAAATCATTTTAAAAAGAAGCAAACTGAAATACTAGAGCTGAAGAATAGTGAAATTTAAAATACAATAGAGAGCAACAACAGAAGATTTTATCTAAGCAGAAGAAAGAGTCTGTGAAGTAGAAGACAAATCATTTGAAATGATCTGGTCAGGTGAGAATAAGTTTAAAAGAATTTTTTAAAATAGGTAGAAAAGCTATGTGAACCATAGGATATCAATGATAGAAACAATATATGAATTATTGAAGTCCCAGAGGAAAAGAAAGAAAGGAACAAAAATCTTATTTAAAAAAAGTAATAGCTGAGAACCTCCCAAATCCAGAGAGTAATTTAGACATTCAAGTTCATGAAGCTCATAAGTCAACAAACAAAGTCAATGTAGAGAACCTCTCCATGACACATTATAATAAAATTGTCTAAAATCAAAGACAAGAAAATTTTAAAAGCAATAAGAGAAAAAGAAATCCTCACATACATGGGAGCTCCCAAAAAGCTATAAGTAGATGTCTCAGGAGAAACCTTGAAGGTCAAGAGAGAGTGACAAGATATATTGATGGTCCTGAAAGGAGAAACAAACAACAAAACCTTCCAACTAAGAAAAACTTACCTAGCAAAGCTGTCCTTCAGTAATGAAGGAGAGATAAAGACTCTCTCAGACAAATTTAAAAAAAGCTAAGGGGGTTAATCACCACTAGACCTGCCTGACAAATGCTGAAAAGAGTTCTTCAAGCTGAAATCAAAAGATGCTAATTAGTAACATGAAAACAGGAAAATATGAAGCACACTGGTAAAGTAAATTCATGGGCAAATTCACAATACACAAATAGTGTAAAAATGGTTATGTATTAACCTCTTATCACCAGTATAAAACTAAAGGGCAAAAGTATTAAAAGTTACTATAATTAAAATAATTGTTAATATTACAACAATTAAAAAGTTATAAATTGTGACATTAAAGTAAAAAAGTTGGGGGCGGGTGAATTTTTGTATGCAATCTAGGTTAAATTGTTATCAGCTTAAAATAGACTATTGTATGTATGTTTTATGTAAGCCTAATGGTAACTCCAAAACAAAAACATATAGGATGTATACTAAAGATAAATAAAGAGAATTAAAGCATACCACTTTGAAAAAAATCATCAATTCACAGAGGAAAACAGAGAGGATAATAACAAGGGAACTACAAAAAAGTGAGAAAATAATATGATAGCAATATTATTTTCTTGTGAAAGAGAGTGTTAGTTGCTCAGTCATGTCTGACTCTCTGCAAACCCATGGACTGTAGCCTGCCAGGCTCCTCTGTCCATGGAATTCTCCAGGCAAGAAAACTGGAGTGGGTAGGCATCCCCTTCTCTAGGGGATCTTCCTGATCCAGGGGATCAAACCCAGGTCTCCTGCATTGCACACAAATTTTTTTTACCATCTGAGCCACCTTATCTATCAATAATTTTTTTAGTTTTCTGTTTGTTTGTTTTTTTATTTTATTTTATTTTTAAACTTATGGCAATAATTGAGATTATTTAGCCAAATATGTTTTTAAAAAGGATTAAATTCTACAAAATCAAACCAAAATAAAGTGCTGTTAGCCAACTATATGCCAAACTAAAAGAGACTCAAAAGCTGGAAAAAATAGTCATTATATAATGAAAAAAAGATCAATTCATCAAGAGGTTATAATTATTATAAATATAAACTATATACAATTATAAACTTTAAGATTTTTAGTAAAAAAATCAGCAAAAGAGCAGTCATTATATATTGAGAAAGGGGTCAAATCTGAAATCAGAAGGTTAAATTATTATAAATATAAACTATTTAATAATTATAAACTTTATAATTCCATTATAAATAAACTCAGCATCAGAGCACCTACATATATTCAGCAAAAACTAACAAATCTGAAGAGAGAAATGGAAATCACACAATAATACTAGGGGGCTTTAATAATATCCCACTTTCAAAAAACAGTGGACCTGAACCAACCTGAGACCAGATGAACCTAACCAGGAATATATATAAATTCCTGAAGGAGAGCATGGCAACCTACTACAGTGTTCTTACCTGCAGAATCCCCATGGACAGAGGAGCCTAGTGGGCTCCATGGGGTTGCAAAGAGTCGGACATGACTGAGTGAGCACAGCATGCGCATATATAAATTAAATAACCTATTAGAAACAAATTCCTAGAAACATACAACCTGCCAAGACTTAATCATAAAGAAATATAAAATCTTAACAATCCTAAAACAAATAAGAATATTGCATAAGGAGTCAGAAACCACTGAACAAAAAAACTCCAGGGCCAGATAATTTCACTGATTAATTCCAGCAAACATTTGAAGAATTATTATCAGTCCTTCTCAAACTCTTTCAAAAAATGAAGAGGAGGCAACACACCCTAACTCATTTTACAAGGTCAACAGTACCCTGATACCAAAGCTAGAGAAGGGTATTACAGAAAAACTACAGGTAAATAAACCTGATGAATATAGATGCAAAATTTCTCAACAAAATATTACTAGCAAACTGAATTCAACAATACATTGAAAAGATAATACACCATGGTGAAGGGGGATTTACCCCTGAGTTTTGAGGATGATTCAACATAGAAAATGACTGGATGTAGTACACTACATTAATTGAATGAAAGATTAAAATAATATCATCACCACAATAGATGAAGGAAAAACTGACAGAATTGAACATGCTTCCATAATAATACCTCTGAAAAATTTTGGTATAGAAAGAATATGTTGTTGTTGTTCAGTCCCTAAATCATGTCTGAATCTGTGACCCCATGGACTGCAGCACACCAGGCTTCCCTGTCTTCATTATCTCCCAGAGTTTGCTTAAACTCTTGTCCATTGAGTCCGTGATGCCATCCAACCATCTTACCCTCTGTTGTCCCCTTGTCCTCCTGCCCTCAATCTTTCCCAGCATCAGGGTCTTTTCCAATAAGTCAGCTCAGCATATCAGGTGGCCAAAGTATTGGAGCTTCAGCTTCAGCATGAGTTCTTCCACTGATTATTCAGGGTCGATTTCTTTTAGGAATGACTGGTTTGATCTCCTTGCAATCCAAGGGACTCTCAAGAGTCTTCTCCAACACCAAAACGTGAAAGCATCAATTCTTCCGTGCTCGGCCTCCTTCATTGTCCAACTCACATCCATACACGACTACTGGAAAAACCATAGCCTTGACTAGATGAACCTTTGTCCGCAAAGTGACGTCTCTGCTTTTTAATATGCTGTTGAGGTTTGTCATAGCTTTTCTTCAAAGTAGCTAGCTAGTACTTTTAATTTCATGGCTGCCGTCACCATCCGCAGTGACTTTGGAGCCCAAGAGAATAAAATCTGTCAGTTTCTCCATTTTCCGCTTCTATTTGCCATGAAGTGATGGGATCACATGCCATGACCTTAGTTTTTTGAATGCTGAGTTTTAAGCCAGCTTTTTCAATCTTCTCTTTCACCTTCATCAAGAGGCTCTTTAGTTCTTCTTTGCTTTCTGCCATTAGAGTGATGCCATCTGCATATCTGATGTTATTGATATTTCTTCTGGCAAGCTTGATTCTGACTCTTGATTCACCCAGCCTGGTATTTTGCATGATGTACTCTGCATGGAAGTTAAATAAGCAGGGCGACAATATACAGCCTTGACATACTCCTTTCCCGGTTTGGAACCAGTCTGTTGTTCCATGTTCAGTTCTCACTGTTGATTCTTGACCTGCATACAGGTTTCACAGGAGGCAGGTAAGTGGTCTGGTATTCCCATCTCTTGAAGAATTTTCCACAGTTGGTTGTGATCCACACTGTCAAAGGCTTTAGTGTAGTCAATGAAGCAGATGTTTTTCTGGCATTCTCTTGCTTTTTCTATGACCCAACAGATGTTGGCAACTTGATCTCTGGTTCCTCTGCCTCTTCAAAATCCAGCTTGTGCATCTGGAAGTTCTTGGTTCATGTACTGCTGAAGCCTAGCTTGAAGAATGTTTAGCATTACCTTGCTAGCATGTGAAATGAGAACAATTGTGTGGTGGTTTGAACATTCTTTGCCATTGCCTTTCTTTAGGACTGGAATGAAAACTGACCTTTTCCAGTCCTGTGGCCACTGCTGAGTTTTCCAAATTTGCTGGCATATTGAGTGCAGCACTTTCACAGCATAGTTCAACATAATAAAGATCATATATGTTGAGTTTACAGCTAACATTATACTCAACTTGAACAGTTTGAAAGATTTTTCTTTACAATCAAGCACAAGACATAGGTGTCCATTCTTCCGACTTATTTTCAATGTAGTACTAGAAGTTTTAGCCAGAATCATAGAAATAGAAAAAGAAATAGAAAGCACTTAAAAAGGAAGTAAAATTGTCTCTGTTTGCAGATATGATGTTATATATAAAAAAACCTTAAAACTCTACCAAAACCTTCTTAGGACTAATAAACAAATTCAATAAAATTGTGGGACAAAAAAATTAACATATAAAAATTAGTTGCATTTCTATACACTAACAATTAACTATCAGAAAGACAAATTAAGAAAACAATCTCTTTTGCAGCAGCATCAAAAACAATAATATAATTTGGAATAATTTTAACTGAAAACTATTATATATTGATGAAAGAAATTAAAGAAGACACAAATAAATGGAAAAATATCCTGTGTTCATGGATTCGTAGAATTAATACTGTTAAAATACTCATACTATCCAAATCCATCTACAGTTTCAAAGCAATCTCTATCAAAATTCCAATGACATTTTTCATAGAAATAGAAGAAAACATAAAGATTCATGTGAAGACACAAGAGATCCTATATTGACAAAGAAATACTGATTTAAAAAGAACTAAGAGGTTGTATCACAATTCCTGATTTTAAACAACATTGCAAAGCAAATAGTATGGTACATGAATGAAAACAGACACATAGACCAATGGAACAGAACTGATATTTCAGAAACAAACCCATGCTCCCTTGGCTACTAATACTTGATAAATCAGGGAATCAAAACACTAAATGGGAAAGCTTAGATCTTCAATAAATGGCATTGGGAAAACTGGATATTCACATGCAAAAGAATAAAATTGGACCCTTATACCACTCGACTTCACTTTCACTTTTCACTTTCATGCATTGGAGAAGGAAATGGCAACCCACTCCAGTGTTCTTGCCTGGAGAATCCCAGGGACAGGGGAGCCTGGTGGGCTGCTGTCTATGGGGTCGCACAGAGTTGGACATGACTGAAACGACTTTTACCACTCACAAAAATTACCTTGAAATGAATTAAAGACTTAAATGTAAGATTTATATAAAAGTACTAGAAGTGATCATAAGGGAAAAGCTTCTTAACATTGGACTTCACAACAACTTTTGGGATATGGCAACAGAACCAAAAATAAGCAAGTGGGATACATCAAACTAAAAAGCTTCTGCATAGAAAAAAAAATAATGAAAAAAATTAAATGGGAAATTACAGAAAATATTAGAATAAAATATTCAACCATATGACTGATAAGAGACTAGAATCCAAAATATGTAAAGAATTCATAACGCTCAATAACAAAAAAAGAAAAATCTGATTTTTAAAAAGGTAATCAGTCATACCCTT
This sequence comes from Bos mutus, assembly GCF_027580195.1. Classification (NCBI taxonomy): domain Eukaryota; kingdom Metazoa; phylum Chordata; class Mammalia; order Artiodactyla; family Bovidae; genus Bos; species Bos mutus. The sequence continues at coordinate 53,499,677 of NC_091637.1, forward strand.
TGGCTTTCAGCACCCAGATCCAAAGTTTCTGTTTTCAGCTCCCAGGAAACTGAGCTGTACCTGTCCTTTAATATGCTATTTAAATAGATCTAGCCTACACTGCATTTATTCTATCTGAATGCGTTAAAAAACTTATTCCAGGCTCTGCCGGCTGTGGAATTCAGACATTTATCTAAATTTTCCATCATACTTTTTCTGGTCTAGTGGTCCTCTAACCCCAGTTCAATCCCATGTTCAAGTTACTATTATTTCACCTCAGTTTCATCTTACAGCTGAAACAGGTTTAGACATGTTTCTGGGTTGACATCAGCATTCTCTTTCGAGGCTTGGTATTCTCCCTCAGCAGGTGAGGGTCTAGCTCACAGCTCAGTTTTCTAATATAGCTGCCAAACACCAGGTGGTCAAAGGTCCTGCCTTCCACAACACCATCGCATCAGGGGAGCCGGAGTAGACAACAGTGAAGCATATATTCATTCTGGTAGATTCATAAGGACACCTGAATGGCATTTGCTCTGGATTTTGATACAAAAAAAGTTCTCCAATTTATATGCATTCAGGAAATGGCAGGGAGATATAACCATTGTTAATTTTAATAATAAAATTAGTTACCATTTAATCAATCAGCCTTTACTGGGTACTAGGGACTGATTTCGGAGAAGGCAATGGCACCCCACTCCAGTACTCTTGCCTGGAAAATCCCAGGGATGGAGGAGCCTGGTGGGCTGCAGTCCATGGGGTTGCTAAGAGTTGGACACGACTGAGCAACTTCACTTTCACTTCTCACTTTCATGCATTGGAGAAGGAAATGGCAACCCACTCCAGTGTTCTTGCCTGGAGAATCCCAGGGACGGGGGAGCCTGGTGGGCTACTGTCTATGGGGTCGCACAGAGTCGGACATGACTGAAGCAGCAGCAGCAGCTGCAGCAGCAGAGACTGATTTAATGTAGTGACTTAATGTTATTTAATGCAAGCCTCACAAATGACAAAGTTTCCCTACTTGACTGAGTTTTGTCAGGCTTCTCTGATCCTTCTAGTCAACTCTGCCTTGACATTGGCCCCTTCCTTGTCATAAAGAATCCTACCAAATCAGTTTAGTAAGAATCCCCCCTACCTGGATATCTGACCAAGTATTTCATCCCTCACTTTTGATGTTTAAGTCCTTAGCTTGCCTTTAGCTAGAGTTCTGTAAGACGAGGTTAGCAAGAATCCTTCTCCCCCTGATGTCTCCTGTGAGTAATTCTCCATCCACTGACCTTCTCATTCTGGTTTTGGCTACAAAATCCCCAGCTGCCTTTGCTGTATTTAGGCTTGAATCCACTCTTTCTCTCCTATTATGACAGGCATGACCATGTTGTAGTAATCTTGAATAAAATATTCCTCAGCATTTTAACAAGTGACAGAATGATTTTTCTTTAATACAACTATGTAGGGTGGATGTTAGTATCCCCATTTTACTGAGAGAAATCTGAGGCTCAGAGAATTCAAATAAAAAGTTCGAGTATGAACAGTAAGTGCCAGAATTTGAAGAAAGATATTAGAATTTCAGAGGCTGACTTCAGCCACTGTCCTTTACAGGAAAACTCTGTTCAGCTTCAAATTATGCTTCAACCACAGAAAGAGTTCAACTGGGGTGATGTTAGACTAGGCTTTTACAGTTTATAAAGATGTAGGTTAGCAACAGAGAAACAGACTAAGTTAATCTTTCTCAGACAACATCTTTTAAAGAGAATGATGCTACACAGACTTCAATGGAAATAGAATTTAGGGTCATGAAAACTTAGCAAGTGAGAATAAAGTGAAAGAAATGTTTTAACAAAACCCTGAGATATTAAAACCTTCAAGTTCACTGGCTTTTTGTTGACAAAAAGTAGCTCTACTGCTAAGAATTTTAACGAAAGAAAATTTATTCACTTTTACACAGAGGTCAGTGAGACCCACATTAGGGACCACTTTTGTTACATATCATAAACCCTTTTATTAGATGTAATATAGTTCTTTACCTCTCTGTGCTAGGCAACCTGGCAGTTAAAACAATTTCATGTTTTTGAAGGTCATACTTCAGGTTGGAGCAACAGATTTAAGAGTTCAGCTACCCACAAGAAGAACAAGAAAAATTTTATTCCTACTCAAGTGGCCAACCACTATCAAAGCTGGATGCAGATTCAGTCGGCTAAGAACCCAACTGCTGAAGGATCAGCTGTGAAGAAGGGCCACCTGATGGGGAGGTCTGATGTAGAGAGAAAAGAGGAGGGTAGCAGAGGAAACAAATAAAACCAATGTTTTGAGCCACTGCTGCTGTGGCACACAAGCTAAATTTAAGGTTCTGAGGACTCCCCAGGATCTTGGCTGAGCTCAGGATTTTTCTCAAGTCCTGGGAATACTGTTCTGAACCTGCAGAGTAGCCTGCCTCCACATCCCAGACCACCAGAGGGCATATGAAAGCCCATATGCGGGCAGGGCTGGAGGAAGACCACTATTTCTCCCCTTCCTCCTTTTGGCAATAGAGTCCCCACATTTCAGCTGGGAACATGATCTGTCATTTAAAAGATACATTTCCTGGTATCCCTTGCAGATAGTTGTGTTACAAATTTCTTGCCAATGAATGTGAACAGAAGGGACATGTGCAACTTCCAGGACCTATTCTCAAGTGAGGTGGGAGTGTTCTGCTTCTTGTCTTTTCTTCTTTGCCTCTTCTCCCAGGGTTGGAATATGGGCATGGTGCAGGTAAGCCAGCTTCAACCACATGGACAGGAACCATATTTTAGAACAGTGGCTCTCAAAGTATGGTTCCAAGGCCAGGAGCATCAACGTGTGTGTGCGTGCATGCTAAGTCACTTCTGTAGTGTCCAACTCTTTGTGACACTGTGGTCTATAGCCCATCAGGCTCCTCTGTCCATGGGATTCTCCAGGCAAGAATATTGGAGCAGGTTGCCATGTCCTTCTCCAGAGGTTCTTCCTGACCCAGGGATCAAGCCCAAGTCTCTTAAGTCTCCTGCATTGGCAGGCGGGTTCTTTAACACTAGTGCCATCTGGGAAGCCTGAGCATCTCCAGGGAAATTGTTGGACAGGCAAATTCTCTGATACCCCAAACCTGAATCAGAAACTAGCGATGCAGCCCAGCATATCCTGCACATAATTCTGATGTAAAACAAAATGTGTATGGACAACCTCTGATATAAGGAATAAAAGCAATGAGAAAAAAGGAACTAGGGCTGTTAATGACTTCAGGAACAGAGTCCAAACCTACCCTCGCCTGGCCACATATTTCTGGACTGTTACAATTAGAGGCCATATTTTCAGGTCTCTCTCTTCCAGCAATGTACTCTATATGCTAATTAATACAGAGTCTATTTCAAGGTTTTTGGCCCAACTCCAGCCTACAAATCAAAGAGATTTGTTGGGAGTTTTGGCAATTCAGCTTCTATCTAGTCCCAGGAAAGACCCCTTGTCCATTCTAATTATTACCCCAACCTCCCAAGATGGATATGGGGAAATCTTCATCTTCTTAATAATGCTATGCATTGTTTCCAACACAAACTCAGGTTTACTGCTTCTTATTTCCAAAATGAGTAAGATTGGAACACTGGTACCCTTGATGATCAATTCTAGGACAGTCTCAGCCGTCATGTCCAGGATAAATTTTCTCAAACAGGGAGGGTCAAAACATTTCTTGACTGCTCTCTTAATGCTACAGATCCCTAGATGTAGAGTTCTTGGCCTCTACCAGGATAGGTGCAGTCTCAGTCAAGTGATATCACCCATTCCTCAGACGGCAAAGACCCTCACTCATCTTTCTATGATGCAGCAGTGATGGTTTAGTTCCAAATTTCTCAGGGAAATTGAACACAACCTGAAGAGCAGTCTCTGTCCCACCTGTCAGCAATATGGACAGTACATTTGGATCTGTGCTATCTTTACTCCTCCATTCAACAAAGATATCTAGATATCTACTATAAAACAAGTACTATGCTAAGTACAGGAAACTGAAGAATAATATGTCATCCCTCTCTCAAAAAGCTCACAGCATGCTGAGGAAGATATCAAATAAAGTATGAGACAAGTGAAAAACAGAAAACATATATGATTATAAAATAATGAAATAATGGCTGGTGTTATTTGTCTGCAAGTGTGCTTTGGGAATAAAACATAAGGGCAAAAAGTCAAACCAGAAGATTAAGGCAGGTTTCCCAGAGATGATGACACCTGGGTTGAGTCTACAAAAAAAAAAAAAAAGATCAGGAGTGAAGCAAGGAGATAAAGTTATTTCAGGGACAAAGAAAACTTGTATAAAAATCACAAAACAGAACAAGTTCAGGAGAGTACAAGTGATTGGAATGGCTGACAAATCATTCATGTGTGAATAAGAAAGGACGTAGGACAGGACAGGTAAGTAGGGGAAGATATTAAAGGTTATTTTAGACCATGTCATAACAGATTAACCTTAAACTGAATATCATAGAGAACATTTAGGATTTTAGGTAGAAGGCTGACATCATCATGCTTGAAGTAGAAATTAAAATAGAATGGCAACAATAGGATTCAGTATGGAGGCTACTATGTTAATGCGGATAAGAAACAAGGCAGGCCTGAAGTAAACAGGGCAATGCAAATGGGGAAGAGAGGTCAGATGTAAGAGACAGAGTAAGGAGAGGGTGAAAAGAGTGGAGAGAGTAGCATGGAAGCGTATATACACTGCTGCTGCTAAAAAGCTTCAGTCGTGTCCGACTCTGTGCGATCCCATAGACAGCAGCCCACCAGGCACCCCCATCTCTGGGATTCTCCAGGCAAGAACACTGGAGTGGGTTGCCATTTCTTTCTCCAATGCGTGAAAGGGAAAAGCGAAAGTGAAGCCGCTCAGTCATGTCCGACTCTTAGTGACTCCATGGACTCCAGCCTACCAAGCTCCTCCCATGGGATTTTCCAGGCAAGAGTACTAGAGTGGGTTGCCATTGCCTTCTCCATATATACACTACCATATATAAAATAGATAACCAATGGAAATTTGCTGTATGACTCAGGGAACTCAAACCAGGGCTCTGTAACAACCTAGAGGGGTGGAAAAGGGTGGGAGGTGAAAGGGAGGTTTAAGATAAAAGGAACATATGTATACCTATGGCTGATTCATATTGATGTATGGCAGAAACCAAATCAATATTGTAAACCAATTATCCTTCAATTAAAAATAAATTAAAAAAAAATAGTATCAAGGTGGAGTACTTAAGATTTAGTGAATACAGCTTAAGAGATAACTGACAGCAAAGATGTCCAGGCACATGTAGCAGGCTAGATGGCGGTCCCTTCAGTGAGACAGAGACCATAGGAAGCCAGCAGATTTAGGGAACTGAGCAGAAATCTCGGTTAGTTACCACACTATGGCTGATACACGTGACAAAGTGATAGAGCCTCATTTTTTTCCTTCTTTGCAATGAGTACCAGTACCCTCAAAATGCAGAAAGAGGACCTGAGGCACCCCTCCCACAGGTCAGAGGACCACAGGCTTAAAAATACAGGGCTGTGCATTCCTGGTAGGAACAGAGATACCAGGCATGAGGTCAGCTGTGCAGTCACTCTCCTAATATGAGACTCTACTTCTGCATTTGAAAACATCACCCCACGTGAGGGCCCCAAATCCAGGGTGGCAAAATGAAGAGAACCCAAGAGGGGTACACAGGCAAGGCATACAACAGAATTCTGACACAAAGAAGAAGCATGAAAATTTCATGCCAGGGACTCTCCAACAAGGAAAGAGCAGTGGACGTTGAGGACCAGCAGATGAGATGAGAAAACAGCCACTTAGCATTTTCTTCCATTTGCTGTCAAATAGAATGCTCACCTCCAGACAATTTACTGTGGCCAATAAACTTCAGTAGTTCCCTTGATTTCTACAAAGCTTCTGTTTCAAATGTAATCACTGCCATTTGGATTTAAATAAGCCCACACCTCTAGTCAGAGAAAGCAATGGCAACCCACTCCAGTACTCTTGCCTGGAGAATCCCAGGGACAGAGGAGCCTGGTAGGCTGCAGTCCATGGGGTCTCTAAGAGTCGGACACGACTGAGCGACTTCACTTCCACTTTTCACTTTCATGCATTGGAGAAGGAAATGGCAACCCACTCCAGTGTTCTTGGCTGGAGAATCCCAGGGATGGGGAAGCCTGGTGGGCTGCCATCTATGTGGTTGCACAGAGTCGGACACGACTGAAGCAACTTAGCAGCAGCAGCAGCACTGCACAGTAGGGCCTATTGGGTCAGTGCCTGATCCATAATGTCCACAGCCCAGTAGGGGATTTTTTTTTTATCTGTTTGGAGGTACACTTGGGAGTAGAAAACACCCTTTCTATGTCTGAAGGAGACATCAGCAAAAGATGCTAGGTGAGGTACAGCACTTGACAAGATGGACATCTAGTGAAAAGCTGCTGACCCAACAAAACAGAAGTACAGTGCCCAGCTTGGTGGGTACAGGTAATCTGCATCAAGTTGCCCCTGCACATGCCCCCCTACAGTGTCTGGGTTCATTAAACCTGAAAATTATCCCACAAGAAGCAGTTCAGTTCAGTCCAGTCGCTCAGCCCTGTCCAACTCTTTGCGACCCCATGAAACACAGCACGCCAGGCCTCCCTGTCCATCACCAACTGCCGGAGTCCACCCAAACCCATGTCCATTGAGTCAGTGATGCCATCTAACCATCTCATCCTCTGTCGTCCCCTTCTCCTCCTGCCCTCAATCTTTCCCAGCATCAGGGTCTTTTCCAATGAGTCAGCTCTTCGCATCAGGTGGCCAAAGTATTCGAGCTTCAACTTCAACATCAGTCCTTCCAAAGAATACCCAGGAACGATCTCCTTTAGGATGGACTGGTTGGATCTCCTTGCAGTCTAAGGGACTCTCAAGAGTCTTCTCCAACACCACAGTTCAAAAGCATCAATTCTTAAGTGCTCAGCTTTCTTTATAGTCCAACTCTCACATCCATACATGACTACTGGAAAAAAGTATGTTAATTAATAGTACCAACTTTGGAGTCACATGGCCTGGGTTCAAATTCTGTTTCTGCCACTCAGCTTGGGCCAATTCCATAAGCTCTTTGTGCCTTAGTTTCCTAATCTTAAAACTGAGGCTATAATAGCTCACATGCTGAGCTATAGCTATTATAGCTATAGCTTTAACTCCGTTTAAGTTAAAATGTGTAAAATAAGAAATACATCAAATAACAGGCTGAGAGCTGTTTAAGTGTTAATGCTACTATATACCATCTAGAAAAGGAGCTGGGTGCCTAGAAAAGTGAAAGTGAAAGTGACTCAGTCATGTCTGACTCTTTGCAACCTCATGGACTATACAGTCCATGGGATTCTCCAGGCCAGAATACTGGAGTGTTTAGCCTTCCCCTTCTCCAGGGGATTTTCCCAACCCAGGAATCAAACCCAGATCTCCCTCATTGCAGGCGGATTCTTTTACCAGCTGAGCCACAAGGGAGGTCCTAAAGAAAGAAAGCGAAGTCGCTCAGTCATGTCTGAATCTTTGTGACCCCATGGACTGCAGCGTACCAGGCTCCTCCCTGCATGGGATTCTCCAGACAAGAGTACTGGAGTGGGTTGCCATTTCCTTCTCCAGGGGATCTTCTCAACGCAGGGATCGAACCCCGGTCTCCCTCATTGCAGGCAGACGCTTTAACCTCTGAGCCACCAGGGAAGCCCTAGGAGGCCTAGAAAGCCCTGTTTAAAAATTGGCAGCAACACTGCCACCTAGAGTCCATCCTGTAGGCTTGCCATCGTCAACATGACATTATCAAGGTCAAGCAGCAGCAAAGCTGCTCTCCTCAGATGCAGAGCTCAGTATTCCAGTACACCAAATAGTTTCCCTACAAAAAAATAAAAAGTTAGTTGGGAAGGCCATATATACACTAGTATATTTAAAATGGATAACCAACAAAAACCTATTGTTTAGCACATGGAACTCTGCTCAATGTTATGTGGCCGCCTGGATGGGAGGGATTCTGGGGGGAGAATGGATACATGTATATGTATGGCTGAGTCCCTTCATGGTTCATCTGAAACTATGACAATGTCGTTAATTGGCTATACCCCAATACAAAATATTTTTGGTGCTAAAAAAATTTAACTTAAATTTTTTTTTTTAAAGTTAGTTGGAGACTTATTCTCCATATTCCTGCCAAAAACATTCACTCCTATGTCTTCCATGCTTGCCAGGAGCCTGCATCCTCTTTTGGCCTATTTAAAATCCTTAACTCTAAAACCTAAAATTTTTAGTTACCCCAGGTCTTGAAGGACATAAAGCATCCCATCAAAAAGTGTGGGGTGTGGGAACACCCAAAACCCATATGTGGAAGCATAAAGGGCTTCTCTACTGCCTGCTGAACTCGAAGCCATTACAGGCCTCTGTCATAATAAATGGTACCAGGGCTTCCCTGCCATTCAGGGAAGAAATTCCACGTCCATGGTCATTGACACACGCAAAAACCGTTCGTATCTTGGACCTCTCTGATAACTGCTTCTGTCTGTATGAGTGCACTCTGAGTTTGCTGCCTCTGCCAGCTCCATTCCCAGGTGACCATGGCATGGACTCGTTTGTTTTCTACTTTAAAACGTTTCGCTTTTTTTCTACCAGTAAAAGTAGATCTTTCCTAATGCCAGATACATCCCTCAGATACATCCCTCACATTATGGGACACCACCCATGGTCCTGTATCACAAACTCCTCCTCACCAAGTTCACCATGTTTGATGTAATGAGACACCTTCTTCCAGCCAAACTAAGTTCCAATCAAGGTGTTCTGAGATTCTCATCTCGTTTGCCTCCCTCAGCAACAGCACGAACTTTAAGAAGCATGTCTGCAGTAGGACAAAGGACTACAAAGTAAATGCAAAACCAAGGGTCACTGAGGAATTCTCAATATAAACAAGAGGAAATATGGTTATTGAACAAATGTCTCCACTCCTTTCAATCCACCAAAAGAACAATTAATTCCTAGGCCCCAATACAAAAAATCTATAAAATCTAGAGACCTATAAAAAGCAAACTCTTCCACACACCACTTTGTTCCATTAATTTTTTCCTACCAAACCGGACTAGACACACTATAAAGTGCCCATCTTCCTGACTAATAATGGTACAGAGCGTGTGCAAATCACACTGTTCTACACGCCCTGCATCACTAGAGATGACTCCAGTATGAAAGAAATCAAGTCCAAACTCCAGCCCTTCACGTTAGTGAGGGCATTCCGCCAAACCCAGGTTGGCGCCACACACCAAGGATAACCCGGGTCAAGAAATGTGGAAATATGTCAGAGCTCCCAGATAAGCACCTTTCAAGAAAGTTTAAATATCTTCTCTTCATTCTTGCTATACCTTCACTACCAGATAATTGTCTCCACTTGCAATGCTCTTGCCATAATAATTCTCTTCATTACCACCTCGGGGCTCTTTTTTTTTTCCTCACTTCATTCACTTTAATCTCCTGTGTTAACATAAATAACCTGTGCTTCATTTTTTAAGGAAGTCAGAATGGATAACTAATTCAGGAAATGTTCCAAGAACACAACTATTGTAAAATGCAAAATTATCTTCAAAATTCTCCTCCTAGAATAGTAGTAGCTTCATAGAGAGGTAGTGTCAAGATATGAGATTATAGACTGGAGAGCTGCTCTCACGGATTCAAACTCCAGCTCTGGCACTCTCTGTGTGATCTTGGGAAAATTACTGAACTTCCCTGCAGCTATTTCTTCATCTGTCACATGCGTATATTAATAGGACATGCATCATAGAATTGTTAAAAAGATTGTGGGTCTTAGTATATCTGAAGGGTTTAGAACTACACCTGACATACAGTGAGCGTGAGATAAGCATGTACTTTTACTGTTCTTGCAACCACCATGTAATGCTGCCTCTTACAGTACATAGACGGAGAAGGCAATGACACCCCACTCCAGTACTCTTGCCTGGAAAATCCCATGGACGGAGGAGCCTGGTAGGCTGCAGTCCATGGGGTCGCTAAGAGTTGGGCAGGACTGAGCGACTTCACTTTCACTTTTCGCTTTCATGCATTGGAGAAGGAAATGGCAACCCACTCCAGTGTTCTTGCCTGGAGAATCCCAGGGACGGGGGAGCCTAGAGGGCTTCCGTCTATGGGGTCACACAGAGTCGGACATGACTGAAGCAACTTAGCAGCAAGGTAGATAGGAAGGGCTCTGGAAACAAACAAACCAGGCCTTGAGCCCTGACTTTGCAGCCCTGGACACATTACATAATGATAATGATAATGACACGTACCTCATAAAGATAAAGGAAAAAAGACAACAAATGTACACTCCTCAAAAACTGCCCTTACCAGTATTAGGAGCTTTCCCAAGGAAAAGGAGAACTAAAAGAAAACAAATGCATAAAAATAAGACTGACGAAATTCATACAGTTCTAGGTTTGCCATTGCTTTAACTAGGAAGTTAACACCATAAAAGAAAGCTAGGCGTGGGCGGAGAATAGGCCGCATAGAAACTAATAAAGCTCAATGCCATAGTTTCCAAAATCTCATGCTTTTTTCCTCGGTTCAGTCCAGTCGCTCAGTCGTGTCCGACTCTTTGCAATCCCATGAATCGCAGCATGCCAGGCCTCCCTGTCCATCACCAGGCCTCAAACCCTGTCCATCACCAGCTACCCGGAGTTCACTATTCAGACTCACGAGCTCCATCGAGTCAGTGATGAGAGATCTTCTAAGTAATACCAGGGAAGCACTATTCTACATTTAGAAAAAAAAAAAAATTTGCCTGCTTATCATCACACACCAAAAGTAAAACCAACTGTGGATCCCAAATGACAATTTTAATGCAAAGGGCACTCTTAGAGATTGTCATACTAAGTGAAGAAAAATATACAATGTTGCTTATATGTGTAATCTTAAAGAAAAAGATACAAATGAACTTACTTACAAAACATAAAAAGATTCACAGACATAGAAAGCAAACTTCCACTTATCAAAGGGGAAAATTGGTGAGGGATAAATTAGAAGTTTGTGATTAACATATACATATCACTATACAGAAAATAGATAACCAACAAGGACGCACTGTATAGCACAGGGAACTATATCCAGCTATATTTCCTAACCTATAAAGGAAAATAATCTGAAAAATAACATATATATACATATATGAGTCACTTTGTTGTATACTTGAAATACAACATTGTAAATCAACTATACTTCCTTTAAAAATAAGCTCAAAAACAAATGAAAAAAAGTCCTGACTTTTTAAATTATTCAGTCATTTTAAAAAAATGTTATTTGAATATCATAATATAAAATTAAGTTGGGTTATGTAAATCACCTCTAATTTTATAGATAATGTTATTGAGAACAGGAGAAGGTGAATAATTTACCCAAGATCCACAGGGCTCCTAAATAGCAGAACTAAAGCTAAATTAACCCAGACTTCTGATTTTAATTCACTGGTCTTTCAACCAAACATCCTTGTTTGCTTTTCTTCTCTCTTGTTTCTATTTTAATGTTGCACCAAAAAGATGCTCCTCCTCTTTGTTGATTCATTTCTTTGGAGTCTATGTGTCTCTTTATCCCTAGGAAGGTGAAACTAGCACATACAGAAAGTGGAATTAAATGCAGAAACACAGAAAGTGGCCATGCTTCATTAAGAGCAAATGGAGTAAACCTACATGTAGCAGAGCAGTGATTTCGCCATAACTATCTGATTTTCCATCTTACAGATTCTTAGTGTTCCTTTCTTGCATCTCATTAAAAAGTTGCTGTTGGTTCACTGGGGTAATTTTAGAAGTTTGGAAGACATAGGCTAAAGTTATTGCCCTACACATGAGAACTTAATTGCACTTGAGGTTCGTTGACCTATTTACTTTCTTCAGTACATTTTGTGCCTATGGTAATGAGAACTTGAAATAGACCCTAGTCACTAGGAAAGACAGCATCATCTGCTTTTTAATTAAATTATCCAGCTTAACAATTTACACCAATGTCACCACCAGATGGAAAGGAGGACCTATCATATCTAGAGTCGACACTTTCTTTCCCAAATTCTAAGCCCTTACTGATTTTCTTCATTCCAATTTTCTGGGGGAAAATGTTAATTTTCTTATTCAAGAAACATAATTTCTGCCCAGTAGGGGTAAAATTAAAAACCTTACTAAGGCAAACTTTTTCTAAAATTTGTTCTTGAAACAAACAACCCTAAACATTTCATTATGGCTGTTTTCCAAAATAATCAAGATACCTAATATATAAATTGCATCTTATCCAAGCTACCAGTAAGGAAAGAAAACTGTAAATGCAATGTTTTATTTTCAAAATACATTTTAGAATCATGCAATATTTATTATGCATATTGACTATGCCAAAGCCTTTGACTGTGTGGATCACAACAAACTGGAAAACTCTTAAAGAGATGGGAATACCAGACCACCTGACCTGCCTCTTGAGAAATCTGTATGCAGGTGAAGAAGCAACAGTTAGAACTGGACATGGAACAACAGACTGGTTCCAAATCAGGAAAGGAGCACATTAAGGCTGTATATTGTCACCCTGTTTATTTAACTTATATATAGAGTACATTATGAGAAATGCCAGGCTGGATGAAGCACAAACTGGAATCAAGATTGCTGGGAGAAGTATCAATAATCTCAGATATGCAGATGACACCACCCTTATGGCAGAAAGCAAAGAAAAACTAAAGAGCCTCTTGATGAAAGTGAAAAGAGGAGAGTGAAAAAGTTGGCTTAAAATCAACATTCAGAAAACGAAGATCATGGCATCCAGTCCCATCATTTCATGGCAAATAGATGGGGAAACAGTGGAAACAGTGTCAGACTTTATTTTGGGGGGCTCCAAAATCATGCATGGCTGCAGATGGTGATTACAGCCATGAAATTAAAAGATGCTTGCTCCTTGGAAGGAGAGTTATGATCAACCTAAACAGCATATTAAAAAGCAGAGACATTACTTTGCCAACTGGTCCATCCAGTCAAAGCTATGGTTTTTCTGGCCGTCATGTGGATGTGAGACTTGAACTATGAAGAAAGCTGAGCACTGAAGAATTGATGCTTTTGAACTGTGGTGTTGGAGAAGACTCTTGAGAGTCCCTTGGACTGCAAGGAGATCAAACCAGTCATCCTAAAGGAAATCAGTCCTGAATATTCATTGAAAGGACTGATGCTGAAGCTGAAACTCCAATACTTTGGCCACCTGATTCGAAGAACTGACTCATTAGAAAAGACCCTGATGCTGGGAAAGATTGAAGGCAGGAGGAAAATGGGAAGACGGAGGATGAGATGGCTGAATGGCATCACCCACTTGATGGACATGAGTTTGAGTAAGTTCCAGGTGTTGGTGATGGACAGGGATGCCTGGTGTGCTGCATTCCATGGGGTCGCAAAAAGTCTGACACAACTGAGCGACTGAACTGAACTGAATATTTATTCCTAGCAGCAATAATGCATTTTCTAATTGTGGGCAAAAGTGAGAACTGAATTCTCACAAATAGTCCTATCTTTACAAAGTTAATATTGTGATACTTGCTAACCACCAGTTTTGGCTATCATAGCACCATCTTGATCATTTTAGGGTGTCCTTAGATGACTTTCAGAATTTTCCACAGTTTATTGTGATCCACACACAGTCAAAGGCTTTGCCATAGTCAATAAAGCAGAAATAGATGTTTTTCTGGAACTCTCTTGCTTTTTCTATGATCCAGCAGATGTTGGCAGTTTGGTCTCTGGTTCCTCTGCCTTTTCTAAACCCAGCTTGAACATCAGGAAGTTCACGGTTTACATATTGCTGAAGCCTGGCTTGGAGAATTTTGAGCATTACTTTACTAGCATGTGAGATGAGTGCAATTGTGCGGTAGTTTGAGCTTTCTTTGGCATTGCCTTTCTATGGGATTGGAATGAAAACTGACCTTTTCCAGTCCTGTGGCCACTGCTGAGTTTTCCAAATTTGCTGGCATATTGAGTGCAGCACTTTCACAGCATCATCTTTCAGGATTTGAAATAGCTCCACTGGAATTCCATCACCTCCACTAGCTTTGTTCATAGTGATGCTTTCTAAGGCCCACTTGACTTCATATTCCAGGATGTCTGGCTGTAGGTCAGTGATCACACCATCGTGATTATCTGGGACATGAAGATCTTTTTTGTACAGTTCTTCTGTGTATTCTTGCCACCTCTTTTTGATATCTTCTGCTTCTGTTAGGTCCATACCATTTCTGTCCTTTATCGAGCCCATCTTTGCATGAAATGTTCCCTTGGTATCTCTAATTTTCTTGAAGAGATCTCTAGTCTTTCCCATTCTGTTCTTTTCCTCTATTTATTTGCATTGATCGCTGAGGAAGGCTTTCTTATCTCTTCTTGCTATTCTTTGGGAACTCTGCATTCAGATGCTTATATCTTTCCTTTTCTCCTTTGCTTTTCACTTCTCTTCTTTTCACAGCTATTTCTAAGGCCTCTCGAGACAGCCATTTTGCTTTTTTTGCATTTCTTTTCCATGGGGATGGTCTTGATCCCTGTCTCTTGTACAATGTCACGAACCTCATTCCATAGTTCATCAGGCACTCTATCTATCAGATCTAGGCCTTTAAATCTATTTCTCACTTCCACTGTATAGTCATAAGGGATTTGATTTAGGTCATATCTGAATGGTCTAGTGGTTTTCCCTACTTTCTTCAATTTCAGTCTGAATGTGGTAATAAGGAGTTCATGATCTGAGCCACAATCAGCTCCTGGTCTTGTTTTTGTTGACTGTATAGAGCTTCTCCATCTTTGGCTCCAAAGAATATAATCAATCTGATTTCGGTGTTGACCATCTGGTGATGTGCGTGTGTAGAGTCTTCTCTTGTGTTGTTGGAAGAGGGTGTTTGCTATGACCAGTGCATATTCTTGGCAAAACTCTATTAGTCTTTGCCCTGCTTCATTCCGTATTCCAAGGCCAAATTTGCCTGTTACTCCAGGTGTTTCTTGACTTCCCACTTTTGCATTCCAGTCCCCTATAATGAAAAGGACATCTTTTTTGGGTGTTAGTTCTAAAAGTTTTTGTAGGTCTTCATAGAACCGTTCAACTTCAGCTTCTTCAGCATTACTGGTTGGGGCGTAGACTTGGATTACTGTGATATTGAATGGTTTGCCTTGGAAACGAACAGACCTGCCTCTTGAGAAATCTGTATGCAGGTCAGGAAGCAACAGTTAGAACCGGACATGGAACAACAGACTGGTTCTAAATAGGAAAAGGAGTACGTCAAGGCTATATATTGTCACCCTGCTTATTTAACTTCTATGCAGAGTACATCATGAGAAACACTGGACTGGAAGGAACACAAGCTGGAATCAAGATTGCCGGGAGAAATATCAATAACCTCAGATATGCAGATGACACCACCCTTATGGCAGAAAGTGAGGAAGAACTAAAAAGCCTCTTGATGAAAGTGAAAGTGGAGAGTGAAAAAGTTGGCTTAAAGCTCAACATTCAGAAAATGAAGATCATGGCATCCGGTACCAACACTTCATAGGAAATAGATGGGGAAACAGTGGAAACAGTGTCAGACTTTTTCTGGGCTCCAAAATCACTACAGATGGTGACTGCAGCCATGAAATTAAAAGATGCTTACTCCTTGGAAGGAAAGTTATGTCCAACCTAGATAGCATATTCAAAAGCAGAGACATTACTTTGCCAACAAAGGTCCATCTAGTCAAGGCTATGGTTTTTCCTGTGATCATGTATGGATGTGAGAGTTGGACTGTGAAGAGGGCTGAGTGCTGAAGAATTGATGCTTTGGAACTGTGGTGTTGGAGAAGACTCTTGAGAGTCCCTTGGACTGCAAGGAGATCCAACCAGTCCATTCTGAAGGAGATCAGCCCTGGGATTTCTTTGGAAGGAATGATGCTAAAGCTGAAACTCCAGTACTTTGGCCACCTCATGCAAAGAGTTGACTCATTGGAAAAGACTCTGATGCTGGAAAGGATTGGGGGCAAGAGGAGAAGGGGACGCCAGAGGATGAGATGGCTGGATGGCATCACTGACTTGATGGATGTGAGTCTGAGTGAACTCCGGGAGTTGGTGATGGACAGGGAGGCCTGGCATGCTTCGAATCATGGGGTCACAAAGAGTCGGACACGACTGAGCGACTGAACTAAACTGAACTAGATGACTTTCATATTGTGACTCAAAGGTGAAAGTAAATAGTAATCAAACAACTCTGAATTTCAAGACAGAACCCATACCTTCTTATTTCCTAGAAACTTGAAGAAATAGGAAACTGAGAAAAGGGAAGAATATGAAGCAAGAAGGCTTAGGAAAATATCTTTGATGAGATTCACTTGAGAAGGCTCAAACTAGTCTTAGGTAATATTTGGTATTTATTCTGGACCCCTCACAGGATTCCAAGAGATTCCATAATATCTCAGATAGTATGACTTAAAAATAAAAGACAAACTCCAAGAGACTGTCCTCCCCATCCTCACTGGAATGCTCAGGCCCATCCAAACAAACATAAGAATAAAGAGGCAGAACAACATAAAATTACCAGGATAACTGACAAAAATAAATTTGTAAGGGATCACACATGATCCTATAAACAGTCTTACAAATATCTCCCACACACACACATTTTCCAATACCTAAGGTAAGTACTGTGTGTGTGTGTGTGTGTATAAACTTTTATTAGAGTATAGTTGCTTTACAATGTCTTGTTATTTTCTGCTATACAGCAAAGTGAATCAGTCATACTTATACATATATGCCCCCCTTTTGGATTTCCTTCCCATTTAGGTCACCGCAGAGGATTTAGTAGAGCTCCCTATGCTATACACTAGGTTCTCATTAATTATCTATTTTGCACATAGTAGTGTATAGATGTCAGTCTCAATCTCCCATTCCTTTCACCCCCCTTTCCAGAAACAGAGACACAGATATAGAGAAGAAATGCGGAAAGTGAAAGTGAAAGTCACTCAGTCATATCCGACTCATTGTGACCCCTACAGTCCATGGAATTCTCCAGGCCAGAATACTGGAGTGAGTAGCCTTTGCCTTCTCCAGGGGATCTTCCCAACCCAGGGATCAAACCCAGATCTCCTGCATTGCAGGCAGATTCTTTACCAGCTGAGCCTCAAGGGAAGACTGAAAACAAACATAAGGACTAAGTTTAAATACAGTTATAAATACATCCCACTCAATAAGGCTCCCTAATGGGTCTGAAGTTTCTTTAGATTTCTCAGGCCAATTCCAAGATAAGATAACCTGCTAAAGATACTCCAAATAATGTGTGCCTCCAATTTATGACAAGCTGCCCAAAATTAGCAATAACTGATATAAAGTCCATAACTTTGAAATACAAAGATGACCTAGTATTTCATTATGGACTATTTTTTGAGCCCCAGACTGTTTCATTCATAAGAGGTATTCAAATTAATATGTTTAGTTAAAAGGAACCAGTTAGGCATGAGAAAACTTAAATTCCACAAAACCACCATCTGATCAAAAGATACCCTTTCACAATGATCCCTCAATAGCCCAGTCAGTAGCAATCACCTAGGGGACATACTCTTTTTTAGCCTCCATAATGATAAGTTTTCAAGGCATCAAGAAAAATTGCCTCCTAGTCTTCATTAGTGTCAAAATTTTTTATCTTCCAATTCCTTCATCTTTCCTACTCTGAGATCAGCCATATATACATACATATATGTGTACATAAATTCTGATGCTGAAAAGAACAATACTGCATAGGAACCTGAAATATTAGGTCCACGAATCAAGGTAAACCAGAAGTGGTCAAACAGGAGATGGCAAGGGTGAACATCAACATTTTAGGAATCAGTGAACTGAAATGGCAAATTTAATTCAGATAAACATATCTACTACTGTGGGCAAGAATCCCTTAGAAGAAATGGAGTAGCCCTCATACTCAACAAAAGAGTCCAAAATGTAGTACTTGGGTGCAATCTCAAAAACGACAGAGTAATCTAGGTTCATTTCCAAAGCAAATTATTCAGTATCGCAGTAATCCAAAACCATGCCCCAAACACTAAAGCCAAAGAAGCTGAAGTTAGATGGTTCTATGAAGACTTACAAGACCTTTGAGAACTAACACCAAAAAAGATGTCCTTTCCATCATAAGGGACTGGAATGCAAAAGTAAGAAGTGAAGAGACACCTGAAGTAACAGGCAAGTTTGGCCTTGGCAAAAGCCAATAGTTTTGCCAAGAGAACACATTGGTCAGAGCAAACAGCCTCTTCCAGCAACACAAGAGACGACTCTACACATGGACATCACCAGATGGTCAATACTGAAATCAGATTGATTATAGTCTTTAGCCAAAGAAGGAGAAGCTCTATTCAGTCAGCAAAAACAAGACCGGGAGCTGACTGTGGCTCAGATCATGAAGACCTTATTGCAAAATTCAGACTTAAATTGAAGAAAGTAGGGAAAACCACTAGGCTATTCAGGTATGACCTAAATCAAATCCCTTGTGATTATACAGTGGAAGTAACAAACAGACTCAAAGGATTAGATGTGATAGACAGAGTGCCTGAAGAACTATGGACAGAGGTTTGTAACATTGTACAGGAGGCAGTGACCAAAATCATCCTCAAGACAAAGAAATGCAACAAGGCACAAAGGTTGTCCTAGGAAGCTTTACAAGTAACTGAGAAAAGAAGAGAAGGGAAAGGCAAAGGAGAAAAGGAAAGATATACCCATTTGAATGCAGAGTTCCAAGGAATAGAAAGGAGAGATTCACTTAAGACAGCCTTCTTAAGTGAACAATGCAAAGAAACAAAGGAAAACAATAGAATGGGAAAGACTAGAGATATCTTTAAGAAAAATCAGAGATACCAAAGAAACATTTCAGGCAAAGATGGGCACGATAAAGGACAGAACCATTATGGACCTAACATAAGCAGAAGAGTTTAAGAAGCAGTGGCAAGAACACACAGAAGAACTGTACCAAAAGGTCTTAATGACCTGGACAACCACGATGGTGTGGTCACTCACCTAGAGGCAGACATTTTGGAGTTTGAAGTATAGTGGGCCTTACAAAGCATTACTACAAACAAAGCTAGTGGAGGTGGTGGAATTCCAGCTGAGCTATTTCAAATCCTAAAAGATGCTGTGAAAGTGCTGTACATTATGCCAGCAAATGTGGAAAACTCAGCAGTGGCCACAGGACTGGAAAAGGTCAGTTTTCATTCCAATCCCAAAGAAGGGCAATGCCAAAGAATGTTCAAAGTACCACATGATTGCACTCATTTCACATTACCTACCAAGGTAATGCTCAAAATCCTTCAAATAAGGCTTCAACAATATGTGGATCAAGAACTTCCAGATGTACAAGTTGGATTTAGAAAAGGCAAAAGAACCAGAGATCAAATTCCAACATCTGTTGTACCATAGAAAGAGCAAAGGAATTCCAGAAAAACATCTATTTCTGCTTCATTGACTATGCTAAAGCCTTTGACCACATGGATCACAATAAACTGTGGAAAATTCTGAGAGATGGGACTACCAGACTACCTGACCTGCCTCCTAAAAACCTGTCTTCCAGAAAAGAAGCAACAGTTAGAACTGAACATGGAACAATGAACTGGTTCAAAATTGGGAAAGGAGTACTTCAAGGCTGTATAATGTCACTCTGCTTATTTAATTTATATGCAAAGTACATCATGTGAAATGCTGGGCTGGATGAATTACAAGCTGGAATCAAGACTGCCAGGAGGAATATCAATAACCTTAGATATGATGACACCACCCTTATGGCAAAAATTGAAGAGGAACTAAAGGGCCTCTTGATGATAGTGAATGAGGACAGTGAAAAAGCTGGCTTAAAACTCAACATTCAAAAAACTAAGATCATTGTATCCAGTCCCATTACTTCATGGCAAATAGAAGAAAAAAAATGGCAACAGTGACAGACTATTTTCTTTGGCTTCAAAATCACTGCAGATGGTGACTGCAGCCATGAAATTAAAAGACACTTGCTACTTTGAAGAAAAGCTATGACAAACCTAAACAGTGTATTAAAAAGCAGAGACATCACTTTGCCAACAAAGGTCTGTATAGTCAAAGCTATAGTTTTTCAAGTAGTCATGTACAGATGTGAGAGAGGACAAAGAAGGCTGAGTGCTGAAGAATTGATGCTTTCCAACTGTGGTGCTGGAGAAGACTGTTGAGAGTTCCCTGGACCGCAAGGAGATCAAACCAGTCAATCCTAAAGGAAATCAACCCTGAATATTCATTGGAAGGACTAATGCTGAAGCTGAAGCTCCAGTACTTTTGGCCACCTGATGCAGAGTAATTGGTAAAAACCTTGATGCTGTGAAAGATTGAGGGCAGGAGGAGAAGGGATTGAAAGAGGATGAGATAGTTGGATGGCATCACTGACTCTATGGACATGAATTTGACCGAACTCCGGGATATAGTGAAGGACACAGAAGCCTAGCACGCTGCAGTCCATGGGGTCACAAAGAGTCAGACATGACTGAGGGAATGAACAACAACATCATGACTTCTATATGTAGAATATTTCACAGTTGTATTAGGTATTTATCATTTTTCTCTGTCCATGACAAATGTGTATTCACATAATAGCATTTTGGATATCTTGCTTCTGCCCATTATCAGACCATATAGAGCAGTGGTTGGATCTAACCCTGGCTCCAGACTTGCAGGTGCCTCAGGTCTTGCCCATTCAAAGCATCACACCTGTTGAACAGAGTGATTTAATTTAGGGAATCCAAGCTAATCAATCAAGGCCAAAGGAACTCAGTCCCAAGTGTATTTTATTATTATTTTAGGAAACAGAAATGTTTGCCCTGAAAGGGGGAGAAAGGTAGAGAGAGTGCAGTTAGTTGGCCTGCCTGAAATGAAGCTAATGCGAAAATAAGGAGGAAAAACAGCTAAGAGCTAATGAGAGACTAAGTCTTGAGGATCTTATTTTAGCTCAGATAAGTTCTGCCTGAAGCCTGACCTATGCCTGGAACTTTCAGTTATCAGAGTCCATAAACTGCTTCTTCCCTTTAAGCCAGCTTATATTACATGCAATGAAGAGTCCTCACTATACAATTTTATTAAACTTTCACTAGCTTCATTCAAATCACACTTTTCAGACAAATCATAATGCAGACTTTTCAAAGAAAGCTAATTTTACTAAGTTTCCTATAAATGGGTACGCTGGGTATATATCATCATGCTGCTGCTAAGTCACTTCAGTCGTGTCCGACTCTGTGCGACCCCATAGAGGGCAGTCCACCAGGCTCCCCCGTCCCTGGGATTCTCCAGGCAAGAACACTGGAGTGGGTTGCCATTTCCTTCTCCAATGCATGAAAGTGAGAAGTGAAAGTGAAGTTGCTCAGTCATGTCCGACTCTTCTCGACCCCATGGACCGCAGCCAACCAGGCTCCTCCATCCATGGGATTTTCCAGGCAAGAGTACTGGAGTGGGGTGCCATTGCCTTCTCCAATATATCATCATAAGTGGAGATAAATTTTCCTTCTAAGGAAAAACTGGAGTAACAATATGAATCATTTAGAGAATTTGATCTTTCCAAATCTTAAATTCAACCAAAAAGGTTGCTTTGATACACATCCGATTTTTTAAGACAGCATTAAAATTTTTTAGTTATCAAGCCAAAGAATATCTTTTTGATAATAATGAGGCCAGTCTGAATTTCTATTTAAAACAAAAAATCAGAAGACTATACATTAGACATCACAGCTTTATTCAAAACATGTAAAACCTTCTCAATTGCTGTTTTACTTTACAATATGACAAGTCCTCCCTCGTTTGCATTCTAAAGGGAATGGGGTATGGAGAAATGCTATCCTCTCTATTCTAAAAAGGAAAATATTTGCATCTACTCTCATAATTTTCTGTCAAGCTAAGAAAAAGGATCATTCTCATTCTTTATGTTCTCTCCAAAGCTGGCACAGAATATGTGGCAAACCAGAAAAAAAAAAGTGTTTAGAAGAGCTCGTTTTCATGCACTACAGAGTCTAACCTTGTCTCTAAGAGCCAAGGTTGATGTGTCCCATGCCAAATTAAATCTAAGATGTATGCAGGAATGAAAAGGGTAGCATTCCATGAAAAATTCCACTTTTCAGTTAAAGTAGCTAAGGTTTATTAAATATGCAAAAATTACAATGTCAATGTAACTTTGCAAATTAGGGTTTTCTTTCTAAATGTTTAAGCACTGTACTGTAAAGAATGAAACAGCCGAAGACTTTCACAGCTTGTTACCTATATATTTCCTCAAAGAACCTGCACTAATAAATAAGCCATACATTTCCCAAAGATAAGGGATTTTTGTTCATATTCCAGTGAGCAGTTTACTGAATCTATTTGAACAAATTGTCTTTGTTCAGTGACCCTGACTAATTCTCCTGCTAGTCGGATCTCTGTTACAACACTGGTGCCCTATGATTCACTGGCGTCATATTTTTGAGCTGCTGTATCCTCTCCATGCCGCTGATCACTGAGTACAGAGATATTTTCAACTGGAGTAAGATGCATCACACATTTTAAAATGGAGATTTGCAAAGGCTTAAGGATATAAAAGGCAATAATATAAAGGTCTGAAGTAAGCATGCATTGATATTTGAGTACAGTGCCAATCATTGATTTTTCTTTTTAAGTGACTTTTAGTTGTTTGATGATAATGGGGTTTCATTGGAAAACTACAGAAAATATGCAAAAGTATAAAAAATAGAAATCACCTAAAATCCTACAGCCAAAAATAGTAAAATTCTAACAACCAACAATTCTTCCCCAAATGTTAAATTCTAAGGTGAGCCAGGGGGATTTCTTCCAGACTTTTTAATAGACAAATAAATGGGTAACTTTATTTTCCACACTAAGATCTTATTCTAAATGCCATTTTTTATTCTTTGTTTTTGTGAACAGAATTATAAACATTTCCTTACATCATTAACTATAAAATATGATTATTGACAGCTGTATAATATTTTACAAACCCTTTCATTTAAAAAAAAAATTTTATTGAAGACCTAATGCTGGCCAGGCACTATGCTAAGTTCTTAGTACCCATTTATGAATGGATCCTGATGGAAAAACAGACCCTAAAGTGTTAATTACAAACCTGAATACTTCAATAGCTATTTTTTAAGACACTTCAATAGCTATTTTTTAAGGTCCTATGAGAAGAAATAATACAGGAGCTCAGACTAATCTAGAAAATCAGGAAATGGTTTCCTGGGAGGTACAATTTAAAATGGGACCTGATGGATGAGTACAAGTCAGCCTAGTAGAGAGAAGACAGGAAAGTAAACAAACAAAACAAGGTGTGTGAAATACTTAAATTGAGAAAGGACTCCAGAGTGTTTGAGGAGCAACAGAAAGAAGCGAGTGATGGGACAGTAGGAAGCTGGTAGGGACTGGGGGAGTTCGGCAAGAGATCAGGCTGCCGGGGCAGTCAGGGTCAAAGCCCCAAGGTCTGTTAGGGCATGTTGAGGATTGTGGGTTTTATCCTAACTGTAATGCAAAACTAAACAAATGATATGATCAGATTTGCATTTTAAAAAGACCTCTGTGACTGCTGGGCAGAAAATAAATTATAGGAGAGAAAAGTAGAAGATGAGAGACAATAAGAGAGCAATTATAATGATTCAGTTAGAGCTATTGATTAGGATTAAGACAAAGAAATGGAAAAAGAGAGAACAGACATTTCAAAATATCTCTGGTGGCTCAGCCAGTAAAGAATCTGCCTGCAATGCAAGAGACCGCCTGCAATCCTTGGATTGGGAAGATCCCCTAGAGAAGGAAACGGCAACCCACTCCAGTATTCTTGTCTGGGAAATCCCATGGAGAGAGGAGCCTGATGAGCTACAGTCCATGGGGTTGCAAAAGTGGGACATGACCTAGCAACTGAACAACAAAACTATTGGTTAGGATCAAGACAGAGAAATGGGAAAAGACAGAAACAGGCATTTCAAAATATATATTGGAAGTAGAATAAACAGGACTTGGTGATGAACTCATTCTGGGAGGCAAGCAAAAGGCTGATGTGTAGGATAACTCACAGCAGGAGAAACTAACCAATTAAGGCCTCATTTGCTAAATTGGAAAAGACTGGCTGAGAAGTGAATGAGAAGGGGACAATCAAGAGTTCAGTCAGGAAGACAACAAATTTGGGCTACCCATGAGATACCAAAGTGAAGATGTAAAGCTGATAGTTGGATGAACAGAAAAGTTTGGCCCTTAGGAAAGGATGTGTGTAGAAGATTAGATTTTGAAGTCATTAATAAGTAAATAATATCTCATGTCCTCAGAATCAGTGAAATATTTTAGGAAGAGTATGTAAAGTAAGCAAAGACATACAGTAGGAACTCAGATGTCAAAAAGAGACAAAAATATTTTAGACAAAAATATTTTTTATTAGGAATGGCCAGAAAGGTAAGAGCAAAATCAGGGTAGTGTAGTATCAAGGAAACCAAGGAAAGAGACTATTCCAAAGACAGGACATTATCCAACATGTTAACAAGAGATTAAGTATTTTGATGACTGAAAATAATCGACTGGGTTTAACAACATAGAATCCGTAATGATCTCAGTGAGAGGAGATTAGGTAAGAGTTCGCAGAAGTCTAATAAGAGGAAAGAAGGGATGAGATAGGGAAGGAAGTCAGCATATGTAGACAGCTCTTCTAAGAATCTTGGTTACAAAGAGCATTACAGAAAGAGAGCTGAGTTCAAGGAAAAGTATGATTGATTGCTTTTTTTTTTTCTCTTAAAAGTAGAAGTGTTAGTCACTCAGTTTTGTCCAACTCTTTGCGATCCCATGGACTGCAGCCTACCAGGCTCTTCCTCTGTCCATAGGATTTTCCAGGCAAGAATACCTAGGAGCAAGTTGCCATTTCTTTCTCCAGGGGATCTTCCCAACCCTGGGATTGAACCCAGTTCTCCTACATTGCAGATAGATTCTTTACCATCTGAGCTATCAGGGAAGCCCTTTTCTCTTAAAGGATGACTCAAAAAGCATGTATGAATGCTGAAAATGATAGCAAAGGTTAAAGGGAGGAGAAACAAAATAATCATTTGAACAAGGTCCTAAAGAAGATAAGAAAGAATGGAATCCAGAACCACATAGAGAACTTCATCTTTCAGTGGGGATGGGATCCGTCATACTATCTCAGAAAGAAAAAGGAGGGGTGGCCAGTGCAAATAGATTTGCAGCTACCGTGCAACGCCTACTTTTTCTATATAGTACACAGAGTGAAAAATAAAGAGAATAGAATTCCCTGGCTGTCCAGTGGTTAGGACTCTGTACTCTCACTGCTGAGGAACTAAAATTCCACAGGCTGCAGGGCACAGCAAAAAAAAAAAAAAAAGTATCTATGTAAAAAGTAGAGAATAGAGATTTGAAATGATTAGAGAACGCAAACAGGAAATAATCTTTCCTGAGTGCAAGACAACTGCATTGTCAGTTTCAAAGGCCCAGGTTAAATGAAAGATAACTTAGAAGATGGGTGGTTTTCTCCAATAATTCTTAGTTGCAACAATATGGGCATGGAGAAATCTACTGGTTGAGTTTTTCCACAGCTGGAATTTTGCCATGGAGTAGAGCCAAAAAATAAAAAAAAGAAGAAGAAGCAAAGCTAATGAAGAAATTTCCTAGACAGTGACTATAATGAAGAATGGACTTTAAGCTGGAAACAAAGAGAACAGGAAGAGAAAGCACAGTCAATATGATTTAATAAACCTGTATGAAAATTTGTTACTTAAAATTTTTAATGATTACATAAGGTTATGAACATCTTTGCAAAAAATTCATTATCAAAAATTTTGATCATTTCACATAGATTCCTAAATGAAGTCCTGGGTCAAAATTAATAAACACTTTAGGAGTCTTAGTTCATATAGCCAAATTAGTTCCTTTGAAGAGTATATATAACCAAAAAAAATATGAGATTTCCCACTACATTCACTGGCATTAAATACCATCACTTTTAATTGTTGCCTGCTGCTGCTGCTGATAAGCCACTTCAGTCATGTCCGACTCTGTGCAACCCCATAGACGGCAGCCCACCAGGCTCCCCTATCCCTGGGATTCTCCAGGCAAGAACACTGGAGTGGATTGCCATTTCCTTCTCCAATGCATAAAAGTGAAAAGTGAAAGTGAAGTCACACAGTCGTGTCCGACTCTTAGCGACCCCATGGACTGCAGCCCACCAGGCTCCTCCGTCCATCAGATTTTCCAGGCAAGAGTACTGGAGTGGGGTGCGTATCTGATAGTAAAAGTGGAAAAATTCTTAGAAAAGAAACATTAAGATGTAAAAATCAAAATACATTTATCAGAGAGTGATTTATCTATAATCTTCCCTCTTTCTCAGCTGAATTGAAAAAACATGTCTTATTTTCAGTATTTTTGAATTCACATAAGTAATTGTTCAGTTCAGTCGCTCAGTCATGTCCAACTCTTTGTGACCCCATGGACTGCAGCATGCCAGGCTTCCCTGTCCATCACCAACTCCCAGAGCTTACTCAAACTCATGTCCATTGAGTCGGTGATGCCATCCAACCAACTCATCCTCTGTCGTCCCCTTCCCCTCCTGCCTTCAATCTTTCCCAGCATCAGGGTCTTTGCAAATGAGTCAGTTCTTCACATCAGGTAGCCAAAGTATTGGAGTTTCAGCTTCAGTATCAGTCTTTCTGATGAATATTCAGGACTGATTTCCTTTAGGATTGACTAATTGGATCTCCTTGCAGTCCAAGGGACTCTCAAGAGTCTCCTCTAACACCACAGTTCAAAAGCATCAGTTCTTCAGTGCTCAGCTTTCTTTATAGTCCAACTCTCACATCCATATATGACTACTGGAAAAACCATAGCTTTGACTAGACAGACATAAGTAATAGAGTAATAGAATATTCTATTACTTATTATATAAGTAATATAGCATAATATTAAAGTGTATCAGCATTTCTAAATTGTATTCTATCTTCCATTAAGCCCTCCAAAACCATCTCCATTTTTACATGTTTTTAAAGTTTTTTCATTTTTTTAAATATGAGTAATGATGAAGAATTGGTGAACCATGTCTGTCAGCAAAGGCTCATGCATTTCATGGGGAAATTGTTACACTGATTATATTGATTTCTACTGTACCAAGATTCCACAAGAAGTTGAGGAAGTATACCTCAAAGAGAAGAGGAAAAAATCTAGTTGGAAAGACAATCATATTAACAAAAATTTCTTAAGAGCAACTGACAAAGCAACACCTATAGATTATCAAAGTTCAGCCAGAATGATCCCCAAATAAATATGAAGGAAAATAAGAAAAAGGCGGGCAGGTCACCCAACAGAGTCATCATGTTCAAAACTGAATTCCTCTTTTCCTGATCCCAAACCTTGCCTGTGCTGTGTTCCCTGTTTCTAATTTATCCACCAAGTTACATAAACTGAATTGTCTCTCTCAGATACCATGTTCTACTATCCACCAAGTTCTATCCATTCCAGTGGTAAAATCTCTTGTGTCCATAGCTCTCTCTCTAACTCCATTGCAATAATCTTAATCTGGGCATACAGAATTTCATGCCCAGAGGACTGCATTACCATTCTTACCAGTACTCTTCTCCTAATACAACCATAACTATGGAAGAATTGTGAATTGAGTGGAATTTTATTTCATTAGACAATATCAAATAGGAAAAGTCCATGAATTAGAATCAGTCAGGCATCATCCATATATACCAACTTTTCAGGAGGATACTCATATGTTATTATCAAAGCATCTAAAACAATTGGAAGTTTTATGTAGTTATGTGATAGATGTATTTCTAGCACTCATTTTCCTCTAATTACTGAATAAATATTTCTTGAATATCATTGAATATATAGTATTTTTTGTTTAAGCATCATGGCACCCCACTCCAGTACTCTTGCCTGGAGAATCCCAAGGACGGCAGAGCCTGGTGGGCTGCCGTCTATGGGGTCGCACAGAGTTGGACACAACTGACGCAACTTAGCAGCAGAAGCAGCTTTGATATAGAGTCATACAGGTCAATATTATCATGAATTCCTCTAAAAGTAATTCTGAGTTTGTTAAAAGAAAAATAAATCATAGTTACTGTTTTCAAAAGATCATTTGATTTCAAAGTTCTTGGTAAGTTTTCTGACTTTTTAACCATAAACCCTCTTCCACTTTACATAGATAGCAAAATGCAGTGAATTTTTTTAGAAAAGGTTAAGCAATATATTTAGGTTTTCCACTCGATACAAAGCTTTTCATCTTGCCCTTTTCATCTTCCCAATAAATTATATACAAACCATTCTCTATTCCACCTAAGTGGAAAAAGAATATGAATAAATATAAATTTATTGATTAAATTTAAATTATGCCACATGTTTATATTTTGATACAAAACATGGCCCCCAAAATCATACTTTTTAATTATCTAGGATCTTTATTTACTCATACCTAATCTGTATTTCACAATTAATGAAAACTTAAACACCTAGTATTTGGCACTGAGATATACAAACATTGGTAACAATCAGGTCTGGAACCTTCTGTTAATAAGAGGCATTATTCTAAATCACATCAAGCTTAACTTTGCAGTGAGATAATCTCAATAGGCTCCTTATTCCATTTGAAAAGAACAGGACATAAATTCACTTTCAGACAGTTCTTTGCTTCTTTGGGGGTAAGAAAATTGTCTGCTGAAAGCCTTCCAGAGGAAGGAAAAGATTTAGATAAAGAAAAGCCATTATGTTTTCACCAGAAGGGCAAAATCCAGAATATCCTAATCTAAATTCTCTCTCCTTCCTCAGATATCCACATGCTCGCATTAGTATTCAACATGTAATTTGATTAAATACTGTATTTACATGCCTAATGGTGCCATAATGATTATTCCCCTTTTGTAGAATGAGAATATTTTTTTAAATCCCTTCCATAGAGTCTGAGAAATGCTTTAGTAAAATTTATCATTAACTTGCTAATTACTGAAATCAAAAGAAAATTTTAAGAGGGGAAACAAATCAAAATATTAAGAAAGGAAGATAGGAAGAAGAAACAGACAAGAAACAAATGAAAGAAACAATGGGGCTGTTAGATATTTTGACATGCTCCAGTATCTTCTCACATAGAAACTATGAAGCCTGACCATCAGTTGGAATGCAGAAGCCATTTTTGGCTCTATTTCTTAGGCAGTTGCTTACTCTGTTGCTCATCTGAAGCCATAGCTAAGTGGCTGTCATTGTCAGCTGAGTACACCTGGTTCAGGTATTGTTCCCGAACAATGCCCAGGGAGATTCTCTGATTGCCTATTTGTTTGCTTGCCTTGGGACTTCAAATGGTCTACAAACTGTTAGTTCGGGGAAAACTAAAGGCATATAATGGAAAGAACTGCCTTTGGTTAAGTAGCAAGTAGTTTATATAAATACACACCAAATTACAAATGGTATAACAGTATGGTTCTGGTTGTGGTTTTATTTAACAAACATCCATTCAATAGTTATCAAACTCCCACTCTGCATCAGGTACAGAAAGGTTACTGTTCTCAATGTGATGCTGATTCACCTCTCTTTTTTAAGAGACTCTTCTTGTCTCTAAACCATGTTGTTTGCTCCCAAACTGCACACCAGGAGTGCTCTAATATACTGACTGCAAAGAGAAATCCCTAACATTTCTCTCCTTGAAATAGAGAGGTACCATCACATACTGGAAACAACATGGATTTTAGACAATATAGTTCAGTTCAGTTCAGTCACTTAGTCATGTCCAGCTCTTTGCAACCCCACGGACTGCAGTACACCAGCCTTCCCTGTCCATCACCAACTCCCAGAGCTTGCTCAAACTCATGTCCATAGAGTTGGTGATGCCATCCAACCATCTCATCCTCTGGCATCCCCTTCTCCTCCAGCCTTCAATCTTTCCCAGCATCAGGGTCTTTTCCAATGAGTCAGTTCTTTGCATCACGTGGCCAAAGTATTGGAGTTTCAGCTTCAGTATCAGGAAATATTCAGGACTGACTTCCTTCAGGATTAACTGGTTTGATCTCCTTGCAGTCCAAGGGACTCTCAAGAGTCTTCTCCAACACAACAAATCAAAACCATCAATTCTTTGGTGCTCAGCTTTCTTTATAGTCCAATTCTTACATCCATATATGACTACTGGAAAAACCATAGCTTTGACTAGACAGGCCTTTGTTGGCAAAGTAACATCTCTGCTTTTTAATATGCTGTCTAGGTTGGTCAT
Source organism: Bos mutus (assembly GCF_027580195.1). Classification (NCBI taxonomy): domain Eukaryota; kingdom Metazoa; phylum Chordata; class Mammalia; order Artiodactyla; family Bovidae; genus Bos; species Bos mutus. The sequence goes on from NC_091637.1 coordinate 53,529,892, forward strand.
AGCTCTTCTTTCAAGGAGCATCTTTTAATGTCATGGCTGCAGTCACCATCTGTAGTGATTTTGGAGCCCAAAAAAATATGGACAGATTTTAAATCCTGGATTTGACTCTACTCATGCTACATCTTCAACTTACTCAGCTATAAAATGAGAATAAGAATTATACTGTCTTCAGAATCTGTTTGAGGATTAATGTGAGAATCCATGTAAAATGCATAAAACATAGAAGGTATTCAATCAGTAAATGAAAGTTATTTTTGAAATACAAACATTCTATCTCAAAGTCAGGATTTTATCTCTAGTTCTGGTCAAACAGTCATTGTTCAGGTCCATGTTGCGTGGGTACTGTAGGACTGTGCCTATTCTCTGCAGTTTCCTTCCTGTGTCAATCAGTGGCTTTAAGTAGGGGAGGGGGGAACTGCTATTTTTCAAGCCTAGTTCTTGCTCTTTCCCAATACCCCAACACCTATCCACTGTATCAACTTCCTATCTTTCACATAAGTGTTTTTCTTTTCCTTCCCCTTTCCCCATTAAATTCACCAAATAAGAAACTTTCCCCAAATAACAGAAACAAACTACCTGAATCTAGAACTGTGATTAGATTCACCCATTCAGCTCACCTGCAAGTTCACTGTCTTATGTCCACCACATGAAGGACACACAATAAGCAAAACCATGAGATTTCTTACAGAGATATACCCTTAAGAGCTACCACTCAGCATTTGCCATTTTCCACACTCCTGTTCTCAGACATTTCCCTGCTCTCATGAAACAAGTCCATCAAAAGTTCAGATGTTCTGCAAAGAAACACATCTCTAGCCATATGTGCATAGCAACATTATTTTGAGAGAAAAATGTAAAACTTGGAAAAAGTTACATAGCTTTTTATATGTAATACTTATGTAAATTTTAAAAATATATATAACACAATGAATCACATTTTGTAACGGTGCATAAATATTCAAGGGCATACAAAAAGCACATTAGAATGAGTGCCTACAGGGAAGAAAGAATTGAACATATGAATCAGAAATGAAAAGAAAATGAATAAAACTAAATAGTGGAATTGCACAGATGAATTATGTTAAATGTCATTAAGTAAAGCTATTTCAACCACTGGTATTTAAAAAAGGTAATTCAAGCAAATATATTATATTCGTCATGTTAAGCAAAGCTGTGCTGCAGTAACAAGAAAAGCCTGAAGATGAAAACTTTACCCTTACTGTTACTACAAAGCTGACATTGTAGATTATGACTTAAATCCAAAAGCTTTAGGGCTCCTTAAAACTAACCATAGAAGTAGTCTTAGTTATTCATAGCACTCATTTTCATCAGACTATCTGATGTGGGTCGTCACAGAGGAATAGGCTAGAATGTGTGCCTACCTTCTGCGGTCAGCTGACTTCTCAAAAGAAGGGAGAGAAAAGGGGGTTTATTCTTGGTATGTTCAGTTTGCCCTTCCAAATTCAGCACTAAGATTAAGCCACTCCCCTCCCTTTATGAAAGAGCAGGAAGGGAAAGCCAAGAGGCAGGAGTGTTAACCTACTGGGAACTTCCTCTACGTGCAAGGAAGCATCAAAAGGAGAAAAGTTTTCCCACCCTGAGCCCCCACACTCACTTAACCACAATGAAAGTTGGAGTAGTCTTTTGCCACATCCTGTGAACTTAAAAAATATTACCACCGGGACTTCCCTGGGGGCACAGGAGATAAGAAGTCACCTGCCAGTGCAGGAGACATGGGTTCAAACCTTCATCTGAGAAGATTCCACATGCCATGGAGCAACTAAGAGCCTGAGCCACAACTGAAGCCTGTGCGCCTAGAGCCCAGGATCTAGAAACCCACGCTTCTGGAGAAGCCACGGCAGTGAGAAGCCTGTGCACTGAAATGAAGAGTAGCCCCTGCTGGCCACAACTAGAGAAAGCCTGAGTGCAGCAATGAAGATCCAGCGCAGACAAAGATAAAATAAATATATATTTTTAAAATTGTACCACCAATTTTCAGCTATGACCCTTAGAACAGCTAGCTTTATTTGACTAAACTTAAAATTTTCTTCTTATTCTATTAAAAAAATTATCTTTACTAAACTTTAAAGACCAGTTCAGGGTACTGTTACTAGTTCTCTAGTAGTGTGTCACTTAATTCAGCCCCATAAAAAGAGATGAAAAATAATCTAGGCTATTATCAGATCTGGTCACTTCTAATGCTATTTTAGCTGACATCAGATATAGTACATTTCACAGAAAATGTTATAGCATTCTAAATTCATATATACTTTTAAAACCATCTTGATTTATATTCAGTTATATTTTCAAATAGGAAATAGAATCTGATAAGGCAGACTATATAAAGGGAGAACTAAAAGGAATATTTTCTTTAGATGTTTTTTGCACCAGAAACATAAGATTAGAATTGAAATAACACACTTTAGATAGTATACATGGTATACTTTCCCACCACTAGTTCGTTTACATTCCTTAAATTTACATCTTTTTTTAAGTCCGCACATATTCCATTATATATCTCAAAACATTTCTTATCATTAGTTCTTGCTCTCTTTAAGAAGAAGCCATGATAATTTGGCATTATTGTCAGGTATTTCTGATGCTGAAGAAGCCAGTGAATCTAGGGCCTATTTGATGTGCTATGAATGCACAATTTATATTTAAAAGAGAGAATTCTGTTCCTTTACATTATTTAGTGGCTATCACCATGGTAACTGAACACTTTCACAAAACCTAATTTATGACACAAAAGTACAAACGAGAAAAAGAGCTTATACTTTCCATGTTTTGCAGACTGACAGAAAAACTTTGGGGTTGACACATTGGGGAAGGAAACAAAGATATGGGAAGCAATATGGACAAAAACAATGTTTTCCTATCTGTAAAGATTTGGAACTCTCAAATCTACACTATAAGAAAATCTACGTCAGGGAAAAGCCTTCTCACAAAGAATAATTTAATCTCACAACAGAAAAGTATGGGAAGAAGAGTGAGGCAATTTTATATCTATAACAACCTTGGCTAGTGAGTTGAGGCTGACTTGAATGCCTTCAGGGTCAAGGCAGTGTTACTGATCACTTCAGTGAAAGTCAAGGACAAATTTTGTACCACCTTTTTTTTTTTTTTTTAATTTAATTTTATTTTTTTAATTTAATTTAATTTTTTTAATTTTATTTTATTTTTAAACTTTACAATATTGTATTAGTTTTGCCAAATATCGAAGTGAATCCGCCACAGGTATACCTGTGTTCCCCATCCTGAACCCTCCTCCCTCCTCCCTCCCCATACCCTCTCTCTGGGTCATCCCAGTGCACCAGCCCCAGGCATCCAGTATCGTGCATCAAACCTGGACTGGCGACTCGTTTCATACATGATATTATACATGTTTCAATGCCATTCTCCCAAATCTCCCCACCCTCTACCTCTCCCACAGAGTCCACCTTTTCTAACTACATAAAATATTTGAAGTTCTCTTAGACCACCCCTAAGGTACAGGTCACTGTATTTTTGGCAAGAAATCAAACAAATGCCTGGCTTCCCCATTAATGCACAGTCCTGACCACAGTTGGTACCCCTGAAAAGAAAATGCTGTTCAGAATCATGGGAGTCTCTAAGAGGTACCTCAGAGAAGGCAATGGCACCCCACTCCAGTACTCTTGCCTGGAAAATCCCATGGACGGAGGAGCCTGGTTGGCTGTAGTCCATGGGATCGCTAGGAGTTGGACATGACTAAGCGACTTCACTTTCACTTTTCACTTTCATGCATTGGAGAAGGAAATGGCAACCCACTCCAGTGTTCTTGCCTGGAGAATCCCAGGGATGGGGGAGCCTTGTGGGCTTCCATCTATGGGGTCACACAGAGTCAGACACAACTGAAGCGACCTAGCAGCAGCAGCAGCAGCTAAGAGGCAACTATGTCAATCTGAAGGCAGAGATTGACAATAACTTCAATATGGTCTCCTGGCCAGGTGGTAAACCTTTAGGTCCTTGGTTCAATCAGAATAACTCAGTTCAGTTCTTGCTTTTGGAGTGACACAAATTCCTCTGATATATAGTCAACCTGCCAGAAGTGAGTGAGGGCCCCAACCCCATGTCATGTGACACCCTTATGGAAGGACAGATGGGTTTACTTTTGCGAAGAGCCAAAAGTCTTCTATGCAGGAGTAGCCTCTGCATTAGAAATATTTATACCGAATCTATAATGGTGGATATGTTGTCATGTCCAGGACAATGATGGATCACAAAGCAATGGTAACAATCTGGGCAGAGCATCCATAGTTAGTTCTAACTGTTCTCATCATAGATTGAGCTCTTCTCATGGGCATTATGTGAGTGATCCAGAAACAGTTCAATCAACAGTTTTAACAATTTGTTTCCACAGTTTCACAGGCCCAAAGAGGCATGTCTTTTATTTATCACTTATAATTTTCTATGCGACAGACTACCAGCTAGGACATTCATTATAGCCTACAATTAGTAAGGATATAACAAGGTTATCAAGGGGAGTCTTGGCCAGAGGCATGAGAATGGCCTTGATTTCTGACCACTATGCAGGTAAACATGTCCATTTTTAGTTCTATACAACTGGTCTTTAGGCTGAACAGTTACTGCAGCTCATTTTTTTATTTCAGCCTAGACAAACCATCAGTGAACTAAGCCCAGACAAACAGAAAAACCTCTGTGAACTGAGAGTCCCATTCCCCGGATGGATAGCTATCACTTTTTCATATAAAGCCAAGATACTGCACAGACCACATTAGCTGCATGCTCAGTCGCTGTCATATCCAACTCTTTGCGATCCCATGGACTGTAGCCTGCCAGGCTCCTCTGTCCATGGGATTTTCCAGGCAAGAATTCTGGAGCAGGTTGTCATTGCCTCCTTCCAGGGATCTTCCTGACCCAGAGATGATTGAACCTTTGTATTCTGCGTACCCTGCATTGGCAGGCAGATTCTTTATTACTGTGCCACCTGGGAAGCCCACTTGTCAAATATTCAAGCCCAGTCTTGAATATTTGACAAGTGAAACTCTAGGAATCCTTCTCTTGTTGTTGTTGTTGTTGTTCAGTCACTAGTCATGTCTGAGTCTTTGCGACCTCATGAACTGCAGCACGCCAGGCTTCCCTGTTTTTTACTATCTCCTGGAGTTTCCTCAAACTCATGTCCATTGAGTCAGTGATGCCATCCAACTATCTCATCCTCTGTAATCCCCTTCACCTCCTGCCTTCAATCTTCCCCAGCATCAGGGTCTTTTCCAATGAGTCAGCTCTTTGCATCAGGTGGCCAAATATTGGAACTTCAGCTTCATCATCAGTCCTTTCAGTGAATATTCAGTGTTGATTTCCTTTAGGATTGACTGATTTGATCTCCCTCCAGGCAAAGAAACTCCTAAGAGTCTTCTCCAGCACCCCAATTTGAAAGCATCAATTCTTTGGCACTCAACCTTCATGTTCCAACTCCCACACCCATACATCACCACTGGAAAAACTGGAACTTTGACTATGACTATGACTTTTGACTTCTCATCTTATTGTTAAATCTGAGTTGACCCACCCTAAAATGGGACTCTCAGGATAGAGAGTCAAAAGGCCTCTATCAGTTAGACATTCAATTTTGACTAGAGAAAGCTATTAGGTGTTCTTCTAAAGGAATGTGCTGGGTATCAATGTAAAGGAAGTGATGCATCTAAAACCCGAAGGGGTAGGCCTGATGCTGGGCACCAAACTGACATGAAAGTCTCCCACTCAGAGGACAAGGGCACAATTCATACAGCTACCTTTCAATTTACTCCCTAGTGTTCAACCCACAGTTCAGTTCAGTTCAGTTCAGTCGCTCAGTCGTGTCCAACTCTTTGCGACCCCATGAACTGCAGCATGCCAGGCCTCCCTGTCCATCCCCAACTCCCGCAATTCACCCATACCCGTGTCCATAGAGTCGGTGATGCCATCCAAACATCTCATCCTCTGTCGTCCCCTTCTCCTGCCCTCAATCTTTTCCAGCATCAGGGTCTTTTCCAATGAGTCAGCTCTTCACATCAGGTGGCCAAAGTATTGGAGTTTCAGCTTCAACATCAGTCCTCCCAATGAACACCCAGGACTGATCGATCTTTAGGATGGACTGATTGGATCTCCTTGCAGTCCAAGGGACTCTCAAGAGTCTTCTCCAACACCACAGTTCAAAAGCATCAATTCTTCGGCACTCAGCTTTCTTTATATTCCAACTCTCACATCCATACATGACCACTGGAAAAACCATAGCCTTGACTGGATGCACCTTTGTTGGCAAAGTAATGTCTCTGCTTTTGAATATGCTGTCTAGGTTGGTCATAACTTTCCTTCCAAGGAGTAAGCGTCTTTTAATTTCATGGCTGTAATCACCATCTGCAGTGATTTTGGAGCCCAGAAAAATAAAGTCAGCCACTGTTTCCACTGTTTCCCCATCTATGCCATGAAGAGATGGGACTGGATGCCATGATCTTAGTTTTCTGAATGATGACACCAAAATCAGATTGATTATATTCTTTGCAGCCAAAGATGGAGAAGCTCTATACAGTCAGCAAAAACAAGACTGGGAGCTGACTGTGGCTCAGATCATGAACTCCTTATTGCCAAATTCAGATTGAAATTGAAGAAAGTGGAGAAAACCATTAGACCATTCAGGTATGACCTAAATCAAATCCCTTATATTTAACGGACTAGATCTGACAGAGTGCCTGATGAAATATGAATGGAGGTGCGTGACATTGTACAGGAGACAAGAATCAAGACCATCCTCAAGAAAAAGAAATACAAAAAAGCAAAATGGCTGTCTGGGGAGGCCTTACAAATAGCTGTGAAAAGAAGGGAAGTGAAAAGCAAAGGAGAAAAGGAAAGACATACCCATTTGAATGCAGAGTTCCAAAGAATAGCAAGGAGAGATAAGAAAGCCTTCCTCAGGGACCAATGCAAAGAAATAGAGGAAAACAACAGAATGGGAAAGACTAGAGATCTCTTCAAGAAAATTAGAGATACCAAGGGAACATTTCATGCAAAAATGGGCTCAATAAAGGACAGAAATGGTAGGGACCTAACAGAAGAAGGTATTAAGAATAGGCTGCAAGAATACACAGAAGAACTGTACAAAAAAGATCTTCATGACCAAGATAATTATGATGGTGTGATCACTCACCTAGAGCCAGACATCCTGGAATGTGAATTCAAGTGGGCCTTAGAAAGCATCACTATGAACAAAGCTAGTGGAGGTGATGGAATTCCAGTTGAGCTATTTCAAATCCTGAAAGATGATGCTGTGAAAATGCTGCACTCAATATGCCAGCAAATTTCGAAAACTCAGCAGTGGCCACAGGACTGGAAAAGGTCAGTTTTCACTCCAATCCCAAAGAAAGGCAATGCCAAAGAACGCTCAAACTACTGCACAATTGCACTCATCTCACACGCTAGTAAAGTAATGCTTAAAATTCTCCAAACCAGCAATACATGAACTGTGAACTTCCAAATGTTCAAGCTGGTTTTAGAAAAGGCAGAAGAACCAGAGATCAAATTGCCAACATCCACTGGATCATCAAAAAAGCAAGAGAGTTCAACCTGCAACAACCTCTCAAAATCCTTCCTCATTGGCTAGTGGTAAAGTGGATGATCATTTATTGCCCAGTTGATCATGCAGTCCATTCCATATTTATCAGTTCCTCATGGAATTCCTTGAGATCCCATTTATCGGTGGTGAGGCCCTCATTTTTCCTCTTCCAGAAAGCAATGTCTCTTTCAGCATCCTATCCTTATCATCAAAGCTGTCAAGAACTTTATAAAGGATCTCGCATTTTACTATACCTGAAAGTTAGACAGCCATAGTTCACAAAGGCTGGAAAAAGACATGAGACTCCTATGTCAGAGACAAAGGTCAATTTATTACTTGCATCAATATAGTAGCTAGAGTATCAGGATTTGTACCATGTCCCAGACCTCAGTCTCTAAGTGTAGTATCAAGAAGGTATGTGCCATGGGTCATATTACAGAAAGAAGCCCCAAGCAAAGGGAACCCAGATCTCTTATAATGTGCAGTAAGCATGACTGCCCTTTGCCCCAGAGGGACACATTATCTTTTTCATACCAGACAGTAAACAAACCTGCCCTTTGCTTTAGAGGGAGACACTTTTACCTCCCAAGACTGTTTACTATACAAACATCACTGAAAAGATAGCCTGGAACAAAAGTAGCCAGGGTCCCTGCTCATAAGACATGAGGAAATGCAGAAAGACCCCTGGGTTGTCTTCCAATCCTGTAATTAGTGAAATTATTTTAAAAGTTAAATCTCTGTATGAGATTATTATTGTTGTTCCAATATACTCATATTGTATATTGATACAAAATATATACAATACACTCACTCATATTTTTAAACATATTTATTGGATTTAACTGACATACCAAAAAAACTACAAATATTTAAAGTGTAAATTTCACTACGTTTTAATGTATGCATTTACCCATGAAACCACAAGCATGATTAAGTTACTAAACATACCCATAACCCTCAAAAGTTTCGTAGTGTCCCTTTTACTTTTAATTCCTTTCCAAATTAAATATCAGATGATTTTTACTAAAAGCAAATGAAATTAGTTGAATTACCAGTTTCTCTTTTGAGGTAGAAATTGGGGCTTCCCTGGTGACTCAGATAGTCAATCCCAGAGGCGGGAAGATCTTCTAGAGAAGGAAATGGCAACCCACTCCAGTATTCTTGCCTAGAGAATTCCACGGACAGAGAGCCTGGCAGGCTACAGTTTACAGGGTCACAAACAATCAGACATGACTGATCAACTAACACTCACTTTTTTTTCCTAACGGACAAAGCCTGGTAAGTAATTCTTGGTAGGTATAAGTATATGTTTTAGAGTGTTCTGTTCAGTTCAGTTCAGTCTGTCAGTCGTGTCCATATATGTTTTAGAGTGTAGTCTGAGCTAAATGGTTGAACTAAAAGAAACTAAGAAAGTTTTCCATTATTATTCTCAATGTCATGTGGATAAGACATTTAGAATAGTTAGTTTCACTTTAGGCAATGCAGATTTTCATTTTTATATTTTAGCCACCAAATATCATCTCCTTGCAAAATTTCAGTAATCACTGAAATACAAAGCCTTGATTTTCTTTCAAGAAATTTCCTGCCTGCTTTTTTCTTTAGAGTTAATCCCTTAAAAAAAAAAAAAAAAAAAGTGGTTACATTATATTCTTCTGGTGAAAGAGGATAATTTAAATATTCTTTTCATCTTTTAAAGAAATATATCTTTTCTGTGTTTCTGAGTTTCCAAAGTAAACATTTTATTTTCATAGTCTTTGGAATATTGAAGTAAAGTATATGGAATATTATAGGTGCATGGCATATTAACACACTATGAAGACATAGCTAAATGAAATAAAATTATTATTTATGTGGTTCATCATATTATAAATCAAGTATCACTTTACTTAAATCTTAAAGAACTAGCAGACCATACCTTGCAACACTCAACATGAACTATAGCATACCTTAAAAAAATGAATGCCTAAAAATTATTTGAAGTAGAATTTTATTCGTAACAGCCCTTGGAATAAAGTCTTACTCAGGGAAAAAAAAAAAAAAACTTCAACTGTAACATACAAACATATTCAATTAAATGACTCAATAGAAATCAGTAGAATTATAATGAGTAAGAGCACATAATTAATATTATAATGTCTCATGTCTGCCTTTAAGATGTAAACTATACAGCAGAAAAGCTATTTTTTACATTCATATTTATCATAGAATTAATATTTGGTTGGTATTTACAGACTTTTAAAACCAGGTAATTTTTGAAACATTATGTCATTTTTTTTTTTTTTTTTTTTAGTATACCCTAAAAACTAGAGATATAGTCTAGGAACTCAGACCTCACTGAGAGTTGAAATGTACCACAAAATGCATTATAAAAGAAATATTAATACATTTTCACAGAGTGGTCTGAGAGATGTTTAGAAATGCATGAAATAAATAAATATTCATTGTTTTGCTATCTTAAGCAATGACAGTTTGTTAGGGAAAACACAGATTTTCTGAAATTAAAATAATTTTTCAATATGTTAAGTAAATATCACTGTCAAGAAAGTGTTTGAGCAGGCATAAAAATACTGTATTGGTCATAGAAAATTTAATGAAATTTCCATGCTTGAAAACTAACATGTAAACAAGTAGGCATTGACTGGGACATTAGTGGACAACTAAATGCACCCACAACACTCTGGGGCTTTGAGTTCCCTCTTTGTCACATTTCTCCCTTCACCTTTCTTCCTTTGGCATATCTTATTCAGTTAAGAGCAGTTGGTGTTAATTAAACACTATGTGAAACATTTTAACTTCTTGGTGCAAAATGTGCCATGGCTTACCAGGCACCTATCAATGAACTTCCTGAGTCTGCTCAGATTGCGTTCTTCTGTCATCCTCTATTACAATCAGTCTTCTACTTATGAATGAGTTACTTTCAGCAAAGACTATTCTAATCATAAAACTTTATTTTACCCACTCAATCTAAGTCCCCCAGTTTGATTGTTAGTCTAGGACTCAACACAAAACACTAAACCACAAAAATCCTTCTTTATAGAGATACATTTCCTTTCCTGTGTCATGAGTACAAATTCTGAAAGCAGAGAGAAAAAAGAGGTATTGTGGAAGGAGCATTGAATTTGTGGTTGTCAGAAGTTTATTCGAATACTTGACTCCTTCATTTTGTAATTTATGTAGCAAATTATCTAACTTATTTGGGCATAATATTTCTCAACTGTAAAGTGGAGATAATAACTTTATCTACCCTACATGGTTGTTCTGAGAATTAAATTAGGATAAACAACAAGGTCCCACTGTATAACATAGGGAGTTATATTCAATATCCTGTGATAAACCATAGTGAAAAAGAATGTACATATATATTAACAGATGGACTTTTCAGGTGGCTCAATGGAAAAAGAATCTGCCTGCAATGTAGGGGACACAGGAGCCATGAATTTGAACCCTGGGTCAGGAAGATCCCCAGAGGAGGGCGTGGCAACCCACTTCAGTATTTTTGCCTGGAGAACCCCATGGACAGAGGAACCTGGTAGGCTACAGTCACTGAGTCGCAAAGAGCTGGACATGACTGAAGCACGCACACACATATATGTATAACTGAATCATTTTTCTGTACAGCAGGAATTAAAACAATTATAATAACTTCTAAATAATATCTAATTCTACATTCTGAAAAAAAATACAAGTAATTATTCTTGTTCAGAGTAAATTTCAGATAAATATTAGTTATTGACCAAAAGTTAAAGAAATTTAATTGATCATTGATTACTGTCTATGTTTAGTGTGTTCAGGATTTTATACGTTTTTGTTTTTGTTTTTATTTCCTTAATCTGAGGTCAATTTTTCTCTGGCATGCAAATTTTATACAATTGCAAAGGTGACCTTCCTAAAGCACAAATCTCTACCACATTCCAAATCCTTTAGTTGCTTTCCATCTCCATCTGGTTTCTGCTTTCTGATCTCATTTCACAGCTCCGATTCCACACACATACTAGGGCTCCCCAGGCCAGATTGTAAGCAGTTTCCTGAGACAGCCTCTCTCTTTCCCTCCTCCACACTCTGACACAGTATCACCCCTTCCCAGACTGCCTCTCTGCCCTCTCTTTTCACTTGAACAACTCTTGCCCACTCCTCAAAACTCCGCTCAACAGCCTTACCTTACAGAACCTTCCAGGTTGTTGTTTCGTCACTAAGTCCTGTCTTTGCAGCTCCACGGACTGCAGCGTGCCAGGCTTCCCTGCCCTTCACTATCTCCCAAAGGTTGCTTTCCGAGACCTCTGCAGATATCAGTGTTCCCACGGCACTTTATTCACACCACCGTTACCGAGTCCTCTAGTTGCTTCATTTCTTCGTGTCTCTTCCCACACTTGGTTATGATCCTCTGGTTGGCAAAAACTATTGATTTCTTTGTTATCTTTCTACCGAACACATATTTGGCATCCAATAAATGAAGAATGAATGGATAGAAGGATTGGATTCTATCAGTATCAGAAAAAAAATGTGGTCATAATATTTCTCAACTGTAAAATGGAGATAATAACTTTATCTACCCCACATGGTTGTTCTGAGAATTAAATTAGGATAAACAACAAGGTCATGACCACATCCACACACAGAAGTTGATGCCACACAAATGTTTCACTGTTGCACTGACGATGCTTAAGTCACGGTTTTTGAGAAAACTTCAAAGGCAAATGCATTATATTAGAGGGAAAATACGTTAATCCACTATTATATTTACTAGATTTGTTTAACCAACAAGCAAATATTTAGAACAAGATTCTGAGGGTTTGGAAAAAGATCTTTTTAGAGGACAGATGTTGCCACAGGAAGAACCCAAAGTATTCACTGCTGTTAAGGGAGAGAAATAATTTATGTGGACCATAACAGTGGATGTTCTAGAAGGTGATAACTGATTCACTGCAAAGGAGAGATAACAAGAGGGGAAGCTGAGGAAAAATTGTATTTGCTATGAACCACACTTGCACCTCCTCTAAGAAAACAAACTAATTTTAACACTACTGCCATGAGGTTTTGTTAAGAAAGTAAATGTACCAAAAATAAAAATCATTTGAAAGTTATAAATATAAATTATGTGTACTACATAGGGGAAGCATACTATTGCTGCATGCTATTGCTTCCCCTATGTAGTATAAATAGCTCAGAGCTAGTACAGAAATCTATCGCATATCACATGAAAATCTAAATAACTCACCAAGTCCTGAAAGAAACACACCTAAATAGTAACCTGTCAGCTACTCTTTCACCGTCCTTACCTAGAATGCATATTTAAGGGAAAAAAAAAAGGGGGAGGGGGGAAGTTGTTAACCATTTGTAAAAAGAAATCCCATAAAGAAAGTAAACACTGCATGACAAATAGACTATTTTACGTTAAACCAGTGTTATTTATCCTCATTGCTCGTGGTAAGAGCTGAGTCAGGACAAAAGGACAGAGACCAACAAGACCCAGTGGCCTCACTGGCAGAGATGTACTGGCACGGCTGCCCTGAAGTCCACAGGGAGGGGACCTGAGAGGTTAACTCTGACACCAGGGCAAGAGGGGAGTCACTGAGACAGGCAGACCGGGACACGCAGTAAGGAATTATAGTGATCCTGTACTTGTTCCTATATTTGAGGGAAACTGCTTTACAGTAAGTACAAATATATTTCTCAGAGTATGAGTTTCTTGGCCACCACTGTTTTGATATCACTTTCTGTGAGTAAAATGTCTGACTCTCAGCTTTAAAATGCTTTAAAATATTCCTCCCAAGAATGTTTTTGGAAAATGTAACAGTTTTTAAGCTGTAGTAGATTGTGTAACTATTCACAAAAATGTACTGCCTTTCCTCCAGTGGGAATTAAACATCCTCACGGTGCTGAAGTCAGAAGTAGCATATGACTTGCTTCAGCCAATTCAGTGTGGGCAGGGACATGGATCACTTCAAGCAGAGGCTTTCAGGGTAAAGCATGCTTTGCCATTCTATCATTTCCTGCTTCCACAACAATTGGCAATTTTCAAGTGAAAAGCTGCTCTATTAGCCTGGCTCCTGGAGTGAAGATGGCATGGAACAGAGCTATAACCAATCCACAACAGACAGGCAACAGGAAAAAAATAGTAAACTTTCCTTTTCTTTCTCTTTAAGATGCTGAAATGTGGAGGATTGCCTATTACTCCCAAATAACCTAGCTCATCATATCATACAGTTAAGAGTAATAAAGTGGCAATGTATTAAAAAATCCTAACATTATATTATGACAATGAAACAGTGATATCACATTAAAGATATAATCTTAGAAATACTTTAAGAATAAGTTCTTGTTCAAAAAACTAAATAAGTCTCCAAAGATTTAATTCCAAGTGGTAAGGTTAATTTGCAGATTTTTACGTTGTCTTTTATATTAATTGTTTCAAGTTTTGACAGAACTAATTGTCTGGGAAGTACTTGCTAACATCCTTCACGACATTCCTTGAGTCAGTAAGTACTACCAACTGTGGTAGGTAATATATAGTGTCTGCATTCAGGAAAGTACAATATAAGGAAACAGATATATAATTAATATCTAATTAATATTCAAAATGCCCCCCAAATATAAACAAGAGCTTGAATATCACACTGACAAATACACAAATCTGGCTAGTTCCAAATTCTACACGTTCACACAGAAAATCTAGTCCCTTGAGAATCTTTTCCTTTATCCTCACCAGCAACAAAATTTGTCTTTGAAATGCACGTGTTTGCTACATGCATAGAATATGCAGGAGTTCTTCCTGCCCCAGGACCCTGCTGTCCTTCCTTAGCCATTCCACTTGGACTGGATTTAAATGCTATGTCCTTTGCTTCTACTGCCTCCAGCCTTATTCTTCTGCATTTCACCCTCTGCCCCATGTTTAATCAGAGTTCTCACTCCTCGCAGACGTCAGCCTTCAATATACCAAAGATCCATTTCATTCACTCTAGTCCCCACAGTATCCTAATATCTTGATGATCTCCTGTGAAGTGAGAGGGAAAATAATTGTGTTACTCTGTGTTATTCTTAAGAAAAGATTCCACTGCCAAGGCTCTCTAGCCCAAAGGGTCACAGACTTCTTCTTAGGGACTTGCTCTGTCATCTGTCTCTGCCACCTTAGCCCACCCTCTGGACTTCCACCCATCCCTTCTTTAATGGCCCTTCCCATTTGTAAATAAGTAGGATAAAGTCCGTCAGTGTTCCCCCCACCTGACTCTCCATAGAGGAAGCATAGTCTATATTTCAAGATATCTATACTCTCTACATTTGAATCCCTCATTTTACCTTCAATACCTTACCATTTCATTCTGGTTTTTGGATCCACTATCCACTATCATGAAACTACTAAGCTTAAGATCATCAATAGTCTTCTTAAATCTAATGAAAATTGACTTCTCTTTGTCAAGTAGTTCTGCATCCAGTGTTTCCTAACCTCCCCCAATCTCCCTTTGTCCCACATCAGCTTTCCAATGACCTATTGTGAAACAATAATATTTCATACACCCTATGAAGCTTTCAGCGGCTTTATTAGTGCCTGGCTACAAGGCTGAAATTTTGTTTTCTCCTTAAACCTCTTGCTTCTTACAAGCCATAGCTCTAAGCAGCAGTTGTGGCCATATGGGCTTTTCAGCCACTTTCTGTGTGCAGAATGCTCTACTGTAGTCTCTGGTTTTAAGCTATGATCCTGAATTTAGTCTTCCATCTCACATAAAAAACATATAGGGCCATATTCTACACAGAAGCCAAGTCCCTACTGCCATTGCTCTCTTTCTGAATCTAGAGTCCAGCAGCTCTATTGTGTTAATACCATACTATGTTTCTGTTCAGTAAAAATATCCATTTCGTTTTTGCCCTGAGCCTTGTCCTTTTGGTATTCTTCATGTATAGCTCACTTAGTATTATCATGTAATTTTATCATAGACTGTGTCAGAGCATGATGTTTTCTTATCTTCTACCAATTTTTCCTCAGCTTTATTGAGGTATGTATTTAAAGTATGCAACATGATGTTTGATACCAGACCACCTGGCCTGCCTCTTGAGAAACCTGTATGCAGGTCAGGAAGCAACAGTTAGAACTGGACATGGAACAACAGACTGGTTCCAAACAGGAAAAGGAGTATGTCAAGGCTGTATATTGTCATCCTATTTATTTAACTTGTATGCAGAGTACATCATGAGAAACGCTGGGCTGAAAGAAGCACATGCTGGAATCAAGATTGCCGGGAGAAATATCAATAACCTCAGATAGGCACATGACACCACCTTTATAGCAGAAAGTGAAGAAGAACTAAAGAGCCTCTTGATGAAAGTGAAAGAGGAGAGTGAAAAAGTTGGCTTAAAGCTCAATATTCAGAAAACGAAGATCATGGCATCTGGTCCCATCACTTCGTGGGAAATAGATGGGGCAACAGTGGAAACAGTGGCTGACTTTATTTTTCTGGGCTCCAAAATCACTGCAGATGGTGACTGCAGCCATGAAATTAAAAGATACTTACTCCTTGGAAGGAAAGTTATCACCAACCGAGACAGCTTATTAAAAAGCAGAGACATTACTTTGTTAACAAAGGTCCATCTAGTCAAGGCTATGGTTTTTCCAGTGGTCATGTATGGATGTGAGAGTTGGACTATAAAGAAAGCTGAGTGCCCAAGAATTGATGCTTTTGAACTGTGGTGTTGGAGAAGACTCTTGAGAGTTCCTTGGACTACAAGGAGATCCAACATGTCCACTTTAAAGAGATCAGTCCTGGGTGTTCATTGGAAGGACTGATGTTGAAGCTGAAACTCCAATACTTTGACCACCTGATGCGAAGAGCTGACTCATTGGAAAAGACCCTGATGTTGGGAAAGATTGAGGGCAGAGGAGAAGGGGACGACAGAGGATGAGATGGTTAGATGGCATCACTGACTCAATGGACATGGGTTTGGGTGAATTGTGGGAGTTGATGATGGACAGGGAGGCCTGGCGTGCTGTGGTTCATGCGGTTGCAAAGAGTCAGACACAACTGAGCGACTGAACTGAACTGAACTGATACATTGTGAAATGACCACCACAATCAAGTTAATTAACACATCCATCACTTCACAGTTGTCATTTTTGTTCTTGTTCTGAGAATGCCTTAGATATACTCTGTTTCTAGTATACAGTATTACTATACAGTATTCTAATACAGTATTACTAATTATAGTCACCATATTGTGTTAGATCACAAGAAATTATTCAATTTATAGCTGAAAGTTTATACCATTTGACCAATATCACCCCATTTTCCACACCCTCCACTCCATATCAACCATCATCCCGCCTGTTTCTGTGAATTTGATTTTTTTTTATTTTCACATGTAAGTGAGATTATGCAGTATTTGTCTTTGTCTGACTTCTTTCACTTAGCATAATGTCATCAAGATTCTTCTATGTTTTCTATTTTATGGCTCAATAATACTCTTATTGTATACACATACCAGATAATTATGTATAATATATATATCACATTTTCTCTATTCATTCATCTGTAAACAGACATTTAGATTGTTTCCATATCTTCACTACAGTGAATAATATGGTGATGAACATGGGAGTGTAAAAATATCAACATACAGATTTTGTTTGCTTCTCAACATACAGATTTTGTTTAGATATACACCTAAAACTGGGATTGCTGGACACAACTGGGCATTTACCCTGAGAAGACCATAATTCAGAAAGACAATGTACCCCAGTGTTAACTGCAGCACTATTTACAATAGCTAGGACATGGAAACAACTTAAATGCCCATCAACAGAAGAATGGATAAAGAAGATGTGGTTCAGTTGAGTTCAGTCGCTCAGTCGTATCCGACTCTTTGTGACCCCATGAATTGCAGCATGTCAGGCCTCCCTGTCCATCACCAACTCCCAGAGTTCACTCAGACTCAACATCCATCAAGTTGGTGATGCCATCCAGTCATCTTATCCTCTGTCATCCCTTCTCCTCCTGCCCCTAATCCCTCCCAGCATCAGCGTCTTTTCCAATGAGTCAACTCTTCTCATGAGGTGGCCAAAGTATTTGAGTTTCAGCTTTAGCATCATTCCTTCCAAAGAACACCCAGGACTGATCTCCTTTAGAATGGACTGGTTGGATCTCCTTGTAGTCCAAGGGACTCTCAAGAGTCTTCTCCAACACCACAATTCAAAAGCATCAGTTCTTCAGTGTTCAGCTTTCTTCACAGTCCAACTCTCACATCCATACATGACCACTGGAAAAACCATAGCCTTGACTAGACGGACCTTGGTTGGCAAAGTAATGTCTCTGCTTTTGAATATGCTGTCTAGGTTGGTCATAACTTTCCTTCCAAGGAGTAAGCGTCTTTTAATTTCATGGCTGCAATCACCATCTGCAGTGATTTTGGAGCCCAGAAAAATAAAGTCTGACACTGTTTCCACGGTTTCCCCATCTATTTCTCATGAAGTGATGGGACCAGATGCCATGATCTTCGTTTTCTGAATGTTGAGCTTTAAGCCAACTTTTTCACTCTCCTCTTTCACTTTCATCAAGAGTCTTTTTAGATCCTCTTCACTTTCTGCCATAAGGGTGGTGTCATGTGCATATCTGAGGTTATTGATATTTCTCCCGGCAATCTTGATTCCAGCTTGTGCTTCTTCCAGCCCAGCATTTCTCATGATGTACTCTGCATGTAAGTTAAATAAATAGGGTGACAATATACAGCCTTGACATACTCCTTTTCCTGTTTGGAACCAGTCTGTTGTTCCATGTCCAGTTCTAACTGTTGCTTCCTGACCTGCATACAGGTTTCTCAAGAGGCAGGTCAGGTGGTCTGGGATTCCCATCTCTTGAAGAATTTTCCACAGTTTATTGTGATCCACACAGTCAAAGGCTTTGACATAGTCAATAAAGCAGAAATAGATGTTTTTCTGGAACTCTCTTGCTTTTTCCATGATCCAGTGGATGTTGGCAATTTGATCTCTGGTTCCTGCCGGGAGCCGGCATGAGGACCTCCACCCGTGGCAAAGGTCATGAGGAAGGAGGCACGACATATGCAAAGGTGGGATCAAGCCTCAGGAGTCCCCCTAGATATTCTCGAGCATCTACCCCCAAAAACCAGAGTCTGCCTACTTTACTGCTTTGTGCTCTCACCTATGACTTTACTGGGGGCTGTCCCCGACCACCATCTCACTCTCTCTGATAAAGAGTTAACTTACAGCTCCAGTTAATAAAGTTCCTGTGCATTAGGAGTGTTTAAATCCAAACCCCTTAGATAGTTCTCTAACTGGCCTGACAAGTTTACCCGGACTCCTACAGCTATGCATACGATTGTTTACAGTCTCTCAGCCTGGAGAGGCACGGGAAGCTTAAGATATTCAAATAGCTTAAAGCCTCTCAGAGAGTTAGAAACTGTCAGAATAAAACTAGTAAAAGATTTCATTGATGAGCCAATGCTTGCTGCCAAGTTTCCACATCCCCTGTATTGTATCCTTGAATGTGTATTAATTAATATAGTTGGTATGTAGAAAAAAATAAGTAGTGGCCTTGGTGTTAGCAACTTTAGACCCTTAAGGTAATAAGTTGTTTCCTTTGTTGTAAACCCACTGCACCTCTGCTCTATAGGAATGCAACTTTATCTAACACCTTCGGAGGATGGCACCAAACCTTAAAATAATTACTCTTAGAGAAAATAAGTCTTACGGTTGACAAACCTTTGTCAAGAGTCATAAAATGTTAATAGGCCTTCTGGCCAGAAGATGATGTAAATCACCTAAACCATTTGTATACAATAAATTTGCAGGAAAGAAACCCTGGTTTTGATAAGGATCAAAGACTGCTGACTTTGCATGATTTCACGCCCCCTATTATCCTCTATGTACAACTTTTGGTATAAAAGCCCCTGTTGAAAATAAAGCTACGGGCCTTGCTCACCGAAGCTTGGCCTCCCCATGTCATTCTTTCTTTTCACATTCTGGCTGAGTCTCCATCTGGAGCGTGGAGGTCCTCTGCGACCATTTATTTGCCTGGGCTTCTAAGACCCACTCTAGAAGGTGTCTAAGGTGGGGCACCTTCCGCTATTCGAGAGGGCGCCTGCAGCCTCCGTGGTCAGAGCTAACCTGATGTCACAGGTTATATTGATTTTCCACGTAAACCAAGCTACTCAGCCTCTTTTCTCCACTGCATTTTCCTACTGAGCTATCCTCATGCTATTACTCTTTATATCTTTGATGAATATTTAAATTAATCACCGACGCCGTCTCCCCTTCGAACTCCCTGGATCAGCCGGGGCTGGACCTCGGCAGGTTTCTCTGCCTTTTCTAAAACCAGCTTGAACATCTGATAATGGAATATGACTCAGCCATGAAAGGGAATGGAATTGGGTCATTTACAGAGATGTGGATGAATCTAGAGTCTGTTGTACAGTCTGTCAGAAAAAGAAAAACAACTATTGTATATTAATACATGTGTGTGGAATCTAGAAAAACGGTACAGATGTATCTAGTTCCAGGGCAGTAATAGAGACACAGATGTAGGGAAAGGATATGTGGACATGATGGGTGGGCTGGTGGGCTGAACTGGGAGATTAGGTGTGACATAAATACACCACCATGTGTAAAATAACTAGTGGGAAGCTTCTGTATGGCACAGGAAGCTCAGCTTAGTGCTCTATGATGACCTAGATGGTTGGAATGGAGTGGGAGAGTTGGAGGGAGGTCCAAGAGGGAGGGCATATATGTCATCTGAAAATAAAGTTTTACTTCTTCCTTTTCAATTTGGAAGCCATTTATTTCTTAAAACAACTTCAGTCATATTAAAAAGTCCACTTTTTACTTCCCCCAATGTATTTTATTTTTTGGTATCATGATTTTCATTTTTTTATGTTGTGTATTCATCAAAACATCAAGAGAGCAATAGTTATTTTTAATTCTTTTCTCTTTTAACCTTTATTTTAGAGTTAAGTGATTTATAGAGTATTAGTATATTCTGATTATAGAGTATTAGTGTATTAGAGCTTACCTTGTAGCTCAGACAGCAAAGAATCTGCCTGCAATACAGGAGACCTGGGTTCTATCCCTAGGTCAGGAAGATCCCCTGGAGAAGGGAATGGCAACCCACTCCAGTATTCTTGCCTAGAGAATTCCATGGACAGACCATGGGGTCACAAAAAGTCATACACAACTGAGCAAATAACACACACACAGCATATTCTGAATTTGACTGTATACTTCTCTTACCAGTGAGTTCTGTGTTTTCATGTTTTCATGTTTTCATGTTACTAATTCATGTCCTTTCGTTTCCGCTTGAGTTCCTTTTACATTTCTTGTAAAGTATGTCAAGTGGTAGTGGTGATGCACTCTGAAGGCTTTTTTGGACTCCAAAAGTCTATGTCTCTTTCATTCTGAAGGACAGCTTTGCAGGGTAAAGTATTCTTTGTTGGTAGCTTTTTTCATTTCAGTACTTTGAATATATCATCACACTCTTTGCCAGTCTGCAAGATTTCTGCTGTGAAACCCTCTGATACCTTATTGGGATTCTTTAACATGTGACAAGCTTTTTTTCTCTTGCTGATTTCAAAATTCTCTCCTTCCCCCATGGAAGAAACCTCAGGACAAGGGAATCTCCTGGGCACTGAGCTGTGCCACCTTGGGCAAGAAGCAACATGGGTACCATAAATCTGTTCTTCTTACCATCTTCAATGTAACAGATCTTAAATTGTTTGTTCCAAAAGTTATGCTGGTATCACTGTTAACAGATGACATGATATTATAAGTAGAAAATCCTAAAGATGCCACAAGAAAACTCCTAGAGCTAAACAATGAATTTGGGAAAGCTACAGAATACAAAATTAATACACAGAAATCTCTTGTATTCCTATATACTAACCGTGAAAAATCAGAAAGAGAAATTCAAGAAACAATTCCCTTTATCATTACAACAAAAATAATAAAATACTTAGGAATAAATCTACCTAAGGAGGCAGAGACCTGTACTCAGAAAACTATAAGATACTGATGAAAGAAATCAAAGACAACACAAGTAGTGGGAGAGATATGCCATGTTCTTGCATTGAAAGAATCAATATTGTGAAAATGACTCTATTACCCAAAGCAATCTACAGATTCAGTGCAATCCCTATCAAATTACCAATGATATTTCTCACAGAATTAGAACTAAAAAACTTACAATTTGTATGGAAACACAAAAGACCCTGAATAGCCAAAGCAATCTTAAGAAAGAAAAATGGAGCTGGAGGAATTATATACTACAGATTATACAAACTTCAGATTATACTACAAAACTACAGTGATGAATACATTATGGTACTGGCACAAAAGCAGAAATATAGATCAATGGAACAAGATAGAAAGCCCAGAGATAAACGCAAACATCCATGGTCACCTAATCTATGACAAAGGAGGTAAGAATATACAATGGAGAAAAGATAATCCTTTCAAAAATTGGTGCTAGGAAAACTAGACAGCTGCATGTAAAAGAAAAATGCAATTACAACACTCCCTAACACCATACTCGAAAATAAGCTCAAAATGAATTAAAGACCTAAATGTAAAGCTGGATTCCATAAAACTCTTATAGGAAGACAGTGAAAACACTCTTTGACCTAAGATGCAGCAAGATCTTTTTGACTCACCTCCTAGAGTAATGAAAATAAAAACAAAAATAAACAGGACCTAATTAAATGTAAAAGCTTTTGCTTAGCAAAGGAGACCACAGACAAGATGAAAAGGCAACCCTCAGAATGGGAGAAAATATTTGCAAATAAAGCAATTGTCAAGGAATTAATCTCCAAAATACATAAACAGCTCATGCAACTCAATATCAAACAATCAAACAACCCAATCAAAAAATGGGCAGAAGACCTTAATAGACATCTCTTCAAAGACGACATACAGATACTCAATAAACACAGGAAAAGATGCTCAACATCACTACTTATTATAGAAATACAAACCAAAACTATAATGTATCACCTCATACTGGTCAGAATGGCTATCATTAAAAAATCTACAAACAGTAAATGCTGGAGAGGGTGTGGAGAAAAGGGAACCCTCCTACACTGTTAGTGGGAATGTAAATTGCAGCCACTAAGAAGAAAAGTATGGAGGCTCCTTAAAACAAAAACTAAAAACAGAGCTACCATATGACCCAGCAATCCCACTCTTGGGCATGTGTTTGGAAAAAATCATAACTCAAAAGGATGCACGCACCCTGATATTCACTGAAGCACTATCCACAATAGCCATGACATGGAAGCAACCTAAATGTCCGTCAGCATGAATGGATAAAGAAGATGTGGTACACATCTACAATGTAATACTACTCAAGTCATACAAAGGAACAGAGTAATGTCACTTTATAGAGACATGGATGGACCTAGAGACTGTCATACAGAATGAGGTAGGTCAGAAAGAAAAAGACATACTAATGCTTATATGTGGAATCCAGAAAAATGGTACAGATGAACTTATTTGCAAAGCAGAAATAGAGTCACAGACATAGAAAATAATTTTATGGTTAACAAGAGGGGAAGGGAGGGTTGGGATGAATTGGGAAATTGGGATTGACATATACACACTACTGTATATAAAATAGATAACTAATGAGAACCTATTATATAGCACAAGGAACCCTACTCAATGCTCTGTGGTGAAGAGCATTAATGGGAAGGAAATTTTAAAATGCGGGAATATATGTATACATATGGCTGATTCACTTCACTGCACAGCAGACACTAACACAACACTGTGAAGCAACTGTACTCCAACAAAAATTAATAATTAAAGAAAAGTTGTGCTGAAACTCCCAGACTCCTACTTGGGTATTCTCATCTGTGATGACTGTCAAAATCAATACTCTGTGGAGGGATAATGGCAAAAAAAAAAAAAAAAAAAAAAAAAACCTCCTACCATTTTGCAGACATTGCACCCTACCAATTCTTAACAATACAATATTGGTATGAACATAAAACTCTGTAAAGAAAGTAAAAATTCTCTGTAAACATACAGGCCACACAAAGGTTTATCAGTAATAATAGACATAAATCTCCAGGCAATAGTAAGATAGATCAATAAAACACTTTGGAGCGTTCTCCCCTTTCACACCTAGATCTGAGACACGAGGGTGAGATCACACAGGGCGAGGCCGCCAGACTGCAAGGCAGTCTAAGGGCAACATGAGCAGACAACACAGGTAACCTGATGCCAGGTATTTTCAAAGCTCTTGGCGAGTAATAGCATCGAATCCATTATCATTCTTCCAATTTTACAGATGTGAAAACTATGCAGAGAGAGGCAAAATAACCTGCTGAAGATGACTCAATTAGTAAGAACCAGGCTGCCAGAATTTTGAACTCCTAAGGCTTGGACAAGGCTGTTTCCACCATAGGCAGATGTAGACCTCAAGTGGGCATGGAGGGAAGAAGGCCCAAACACTGTACTTTCTTTTCAAAGAACCCTTCAACTGACCCTTTTTCTTAAATATCCTTGAATGCTTGGTAGGTGAACATATTCTGCTTCCTCAGCAATCTTTGCTCTCAGAAGAAAAGGTAGATTTGCTGATACCCTATAGTAATTGGGACTAAAAGAGTTTCCTTTGTTTTTGGGGTTTTTTTATTATTATTTTTTTTACTTTACAATATTGTATTGGTTTTGCCATACATCAACATGCTTTGTTTTTTTATAATCTGCTAATTTCCTCTAGTATAGATAATTGAGTCAACCATTCCCATTTTCCTGAACGTCTTTAAAAACATTCTATGGGCTGTTTTCAAACAGAAAAGAGAATTCAATATTAAAAAATAAACTGTTCTTTCTCCTAGTCAAAGAGCAAAAGCCTAGAGCATAGCTAGGGGAAATGAAAACTGTGGAATCATGCTTACTGTTTGAACAGCCATTCCAATTAAAAAGCACCCTGGGATTGGTGTATATCTGGCCATCGCACACCGCAGACATAAAGAGCTCTGTTGGAAACGCCTGTAGACTCATTTTGGCAAGACCCCTCTCCTGGAGCCAACTGATCAATAGGTATCCCTCACCTGTTTCAAAGTAAAGCAGGAATTGAAGAAAACAGCAATGCCTCCTCATTCAGACACATTAACCCAAACCATAGTGGTGCCAGTGCCAGCCCCCAGGAAGGCAGCCCTCCTGGGGATACATCAGCTATGGGCAGTGCAGTGGGGAGGTTTTGAATTGCTTCAGTCACAGTGTAGGAACACTTCAGGAGCTGCCAGCACGATCATTTTCTCTACTTTTCAGAGCTCCTTTACATGGTGGCTCAGTAGATCATCCGGTACATTTCATGCCCAGGTATAAACAAAAGGAGTTTATGTATGAGGGAAGGACAGACTTCACAAAGAGCACAGCTTTACATCAAAGCTGGGTCTTTGGGTAAAGGGCTAAATCAAAAGCTTTCAAGTAAACCTCGTATGTGAAACCTTGCTTTAATAGAAGCTCAAAATTAGAGGGAAAAACTGGAAAATCTCAAAGGTTAAATACAGAGAGTACAGATCAGAAATAGTAAGAGGCTATAAGGCCACTCATAAAAAGTAGCTGTAAATATAGACAGGACTCAGTAGCTTCCTCACATTAAGAGATTAAACTTTGCATTGTCCTGAAATGTGGAAGGAATGGCATTCCTCCACCTCCATTTTCTGTCCTATTCCTTTCCCCTCTTCAGTGCACATATTATTTGGAAACTAGAAGACCCATACATTACAATCTGCAATGTGTTCAGGCTCCACAGATTGTAGAAGGCAGTACCTTCTGCACTCACTTACTAAGTGCTGGAAGTATCACTGATACCACCCAACTTGAAAAATACTAAAAGTGTATAAGGTCATGGTGAGAAGAAAGGAAAATTTATGTTTCCAGTAGTTCCTGGACAGATGGACTAAGTAAACATTTGCCAAATTTCCTATGACTAGTCTGCACTTCTCATGTACATACCTCATACCCCTGTTTGGTTAGGATAATATTTTTAAATACCAATCTGTAATTACTCTTTTCTCCCTGCACTCTTCCCTTTTCCCTTCCTTTAATTCAAGTAAGCAAGTAGACTGTGCTCTTTGCTCAAGATAAATATGGAAAAAGGAGAAAAGCAGCCTACAATTTTCCTATTTTCTACCAAAGCCTAAATTTTGGAGCACCATAGACAAGATTTTAAAAATGGGAACCCTCAACAGTGACAAGCTACTAGCCAGAAAGAAGAAAGGAAAGAGATTTCCCCCAGGGGGAGCGGAGGGGAAAGGACTCCTTCTTCGAATGGTCAGAGAGAGAGCACACCAGAGAGCGAGAAACAGAGTCAGAGAGAGAGAGAGAAACAGAGCTCTGTGGGTCTGCAGAGCACGGAAGAGCTTTCCTCTGCTCTCCAGCAGGACCACTAGGTGAGCAGCAAAGGCCCTAAGAGAAAACAGCTGTATGCAGTAGAGAGGCAGACAGGACCGCAGGCAGCTGTGCAAAAGATTCCTGGAGGCCCAAGTGAGCTTCTGGATTGGTAAGTCCTAAGGTAAAGATGTTAATATCTTATCAGCAAACTATATTAGAAAAGGCTAAGGATGATGCCTGAGGCTCACCCCTCCCCAGTCTCTGTGACTTGGCTGGCACAATGGCGGACACGAAGGAGAGCTCCTCTCTTCCCTCCTGGATGAGACACTATGTCTGCACCCACAAATCCTCTCCTAACTCTGGGGTTGAGTCTTGAGGAGATAAAAGCCAGAAAGGGGCAATGTTTGACATCCAACATTCTCCTGGTTGGCCTGCTACATCCTTCCCCTGAGACAACAAGCACAAGAGGGCACATTATCCGTTTGACTCCCTGGAAGGAAATATGGACAATAGAGAAAGAATAAAAAAGACATACCTCAGAATATTATCTTAATCATGCTCTTTCCTTAATAAATATTTTATGTCCTTATGAATAAGATGTTCTTTTCATAAATGCGATTTATGCCAACTCCAGTACTTCTAGTCTCCAATTTTTAACATCTTCAGAGGCTGAGATAGATATCTGCCTCAAGCCCCCTAAGGGTTGAGTATAGAGTCTAACATGGCAAATTTCTCTCCACTGCAGAGAGCGTGTGTGTGTGTGTGTGTGTGTTGGAGATGGAGGGAGACCATGTCACAACCTTCCTTTGGAGTTTCTCTTCCCCACCAGCTCTGATTCCATACAACAGAGAACTGAGCCACAGAAAGGAAGCCTTGCCCCTGACTACATAATGCTCTCATGGATCTAGAGAAATATGACTGCTGAGCAGCTGTCTTTAGCAAAAAGCCTGGTCATTCTTGATGAAGAAAGGTAGGACCAACCCAAGTGTCTTCTTCCTGCTCAGAATCATCATTTTCCCCTGCTGCTGCTGCTGCTGCTAAGTCGCTTGAGTTGTGTCCGACTCTGTGCGACCCCAGAGATGGCAACCCACCAGGCTCCCCCGTCCCTGGGATTCTCCAGGCAAGAACACTGGAGTGGGTTGCCATTTCCTTCTCCAATGCATGAAAGTGAAAAGTGAAAGTGAAGTCACTCAGTCGTGTCTGACTCCTAGCGACCCCATGGACTGCAGCCTACCAGGTTCCTCCATCCATGGAATTTTCCACGCAAGAGTACTGGAGTGGGGTGCCATTGCCTTCTCTGCATTTTCCCTTAGCTTCACCTTAGTGTCTGTGATGAGGTAGAACGTTAACAAATGAATGAAGAAAATCCTTCTCTACCTTCTTACTACCTTACTATGGGAGCCATAAGCCCTTGTAGAAAGTAACCCCCTTGGGTTCTTTTGGCATCTTACTGGGTGGCAGAGGAACAAATTCCTGATTAAGTAGGATTCCTCTATTATATTTCATTCTTTCATTGTTCAAAATATGCCCATCTCCTCCTAGTTTTGCAACAATCACTAAAAATTCCAGGAAAAAAAATGTCTTCATAAAAAAATTACTCCTCTTCTCTTAGATCTTATAACAAATCCGATGTAATTCAATGCATGGTTAACCATAAATTAATCTACTATTAAATTCAAAAGAGCTAGACATCAGAAAGTAAATGTGCTAGCCCAGATGTTTTGTTGTTATTAATTCTAGGATTACTAAAGGAAAGTATTTTAAGTGATAGAAACTCAGATTTCCAGATAATTTCAAACAAATACTTTAAAGTCAGGAAAAAGTAGGATTCGGAGTTAAAACTTAACGAGGAAAAAAGAATATGGAAAATCTTCCTTACGCATTCCCCAACCTCCTCACCCCAAGCTTCTACTTTAATTGCAAACACTGCTGTGAGAACTATCAATTGCAGGCTTTCTTTATCAACCAAACACACTTTTAAACCAAAGTAAAGTTAACTCAATAGGGGAGAGAAAGGTTAAAAACATTTCCTGTAATACTGAGTCATGTTGAGGACACACTTTCAAAAGCAACTCTTACTGTAAACTCACTTAAATCAACCAATGGGAAAAATGTTTTGACTTTGAAGTGCTACAGGCAGAATGCTTCCTCTCATGTATTCTTGTTTGTACTTATGCAAGAATATCCTGCCTTACACCAGCAAGGCTGTGAAATATTTCTCAAAAATTCACACAGTAACACAAAATATAATAAAGCCAAATTTTAACATAGGAATGAATTAGAGAAGAAAAAGAAGTATGCAATCAAGAAACATAAAATGAACCCATGTGTGAGATTAGGAAGGAAGGAAGGAAGGAAGAGGGGAAGGCGGGAATAAAAATTAATACAGGCAAGGATGTCTCAAGGCTATTCATTTGCCGGAGGAGAGCCAAAAATTAGAAATTATGTCAATCATACCGGGAAGGAAACCATGAACAGTTCCATGCTTCTCAGTGTCTGTAAGATAAAACCCACCCTGAGAAGAGGCACAACTCACTGATACAAAGAACAAAGAGATGTTTTCCACATGGATCTGAGAGGTGGCAAACTGCGTGAGAGAGTAAACTTTACCCTCCATAGCAGCCTTACCGTGAATGTGACAGTGTGTCTCACAGGACTGTTTCTTTTAACACCTTCAAAGTAGTCAAGTGATGTAATGTCAAAGTGCAAGTGAACAAAATCAATTCTACATAGGAGACCAGAGGCAGAGTGAGGTTCCAGTTCTCTGCTCACCTGGAATGACCCAGCAATCAAATTTTGAAATGAACTGCAAATCCTTTGAGAAAACCTGCATATATAATCTTTCTTCCAACTGAGCTTTTAGTAAGTATTGAGTGATGGTGAGCCCCAGATAATGTCTCTAGCAAGTACCCAGGCTGTTATTATTCTAGGTTGCAAGCTAAATGCAGCTATGCTTTTACAGCCAGCCAAGCCAGAGGTAAGTTGTCATCTTCTTATGAAACAGAGGTCCCCAAAGACGACTCAAAGGCAATGTCGCTTCCACACAGATGTGGCCAAAGGAGTGCCTAAGCGCCCTCTCTCAAGCAGTACTTGAGCAGCATCAGAGTCTCTGACAGCATCATGACCAACTCATCTTGCAACAAAATTAAATTGCCAGGATCGTTTGTGAACTGGGAGATAACAAAATCCTCTTAGAAATATAGGGGTGTGTGTGTGTGTGTACGTGTGTGTGTGTGCGTGCTCAGTCATGTCCAATGCTCTGTGACCCCATGGACTGTAACCTGCCAGGTTCCTCTGTCCATGGGATTTTTCAGGCAAGAAAACTGGAGTGGGTTGCTATTTCCTACCCCAGAGGATCTTCCCAACCCGGGGACTGAACCCACATCTCCTGTGTCTCCTTCATTGGCAGATGGGTTCTTTACCACTGCACCATCTGGGAAGCCTTCAGAATACTGCTGACTGGCTATAAAAACTAAGAAATTGACGCAGTTCATACAAAAATTCTTAGTGAACATCAGGATTACAATATTTGTGACTCACTACAGTGAATTTGCCAGAGATCCTAATTAAATTGAGCATCATCGTAGGCATTAGTCCTCCAGGAAGCTGCTCTGAATCTAAAACACAGGAATATAATTTACAAGTTCAAACAGCACCTGTACTTACTCTACGGCAGCATTTATTGCCCTGTACTTACTCCTTGTATTGCATTCTAATTCAAGTAACTGAGAATCAGACTAATAGTGATTCAAACAATGGGAGTTTATTTTTCTCATGTAACAGTAAGTCTAGAGATAAGAGATTGTCGGCATTGGGTCAGTTCAATGGTGTCTCTAGATCCCCTTGGGCCTTTCCCTCATGGTCACCTGATGTCTGCTAATGCTTCATGTCCACACTTAAGACAGGAGAAGGGAGCAGAGAAGGGGCGGTGCCATCAGTGTGGTTTCATTTACCGAGACAGTGTAAGTGCTTCCTGGTAAGAAACCTACCCAGAAACTTCATTTCCTCTCATGTATTATTAACCAGAACTGGTCAGTTCTGTCAGATGACCAATCAGGGCAGGCTGGGAAAGTAGGGGATGGCATGACTGTGAAGACAAAGGCCTCAATGCTAAGTTGAGACCTGAGACTGACCATGGTACACCATCTGGGACTGGGCATGCTACTGGGCAAGGAATATGGGCAAAATCGATACTGTGTATGGAACTAAAAGACATTTCATGTTTATCTATTTCCTGAATTTGATGTAAGCTTCTTGAGGATAGAAATTATATCTGTTTCATTGCTTTATTCCCTCAAAGCCTGGCACAGTCCCTGGCTCATAGCAAATGCTCAGTGAGTACTTGTTAAGAGGATGAATGAAAGAAAGAAGAAATGAATGGGAAAAATTTATAAAATATTAACTTTCCAGCTGTCCATCACCATGGTTCACACTTATATAAGGACACAAGATAAATATATGGTATACATACTTTAAACACACTTGTGTTCTGAGAGAGAAAATATTCAAGCCATTCTATTTCCACTTTTGTTGCTGTTGTTGTTTACTTTCTCAGTCTGACTCTGGCTCCTTTGTCTGTGGGATTTTCCAGCCAAAAATACTGGAGTCAGTTGCCGTTTCCCTTTCCAAGGGAATTTCCTGACCCAGGAATCAAACCCATGTCTCCTGAGTCCCCTGTATTAGCAGGCAGAGTCTTTACCACTGAGCTACCAGGGAAGCCCACTTTTAGGCACTCAGTAAATGCTGCCTCTGCTGCCCCTGTTGATGGTCAAAGTCACTACAAGACACTTCTTTATGGAAAATGACAATGCTGATACCAAAATAGAGTAAATATGTTAAAAGGAGGTAGGTTCTTTCATTGCCCCCATCAAGACACAAAGGCTTGTCTGTTAAACATGACACTTAAGGAAACCTGTCCCTCTGAACCCAAAGAGGTGTATCATCAGTAAGGCTCCTACAACTTAACTGCAAACTTAATACTCTTAAATAAATTGCTTGGGGAAAACTTGAAGCAAAAGAATTATCATTTGTCTCTGAAAAGAGAAAAAAAAAAAAGTGTGACTGTGAAACACATAATTTGTGGAAGCAATCAATGAAATGCAAGCTTTATATTGGATTTGAACAAGAGCTTGCGTGGAATTTAAAGGAGCATTCTTTATGGATTTAATTAAAATGCTGTATATGAGACCTTCCTAATCTTACTGTGCTACAATTGTATTAAGACGCTCACACCAAAATATTTACATTTAAATATTTTATAATGCCACACTTTAAAATACTAATGATGCCACAAGTAATCTATGACATTTCTACAGCCTTTTCTATAGTAAGTTTGTAAGAAAACAGCAGAGTCTAACCATGTTATCCCTAGTCAGCTATTTGAAATTCAGCTTAGCAAACACACCAGCTTACCCATTTCTGCAATTCTAATGAAAACGCCTCTAAGAACTCAACTTCTTGCTATTATCATTTGCTCTTATTCTGTTCTAGACAGTGGCACTAGCGGAAAGAAAAAGAACTGTTCTTGTGTCATTAAGTGCCGCTGCTGAGTTTAGACACATTCCTTTTCAGAGAGAGAGATTTATTGAAAGGTTTCATTTAAAACCTGAGAAAGGCAACTGTAAAACATAAGTAAACAAGTCAGTTATTTCATATGTTCTATAATGAAGAGATCTTTACAGAGATGTAAGTGCTCTTTGGAAACAGATAATGTTGCAAACTGTTGCATTTGTACATAACATAGCCTTTGTGATTACAAGATTCACTTCTTATTATTGTTTCCTTGAAAGCACCAGCGAATCTCATCATAGTCATGGTTATATTCTTTTTCATCAGGCTGTCTGTCTTTCTTTCCACTGGCCAAAAAAAAGGTAACTGAGGAAGACATGATTCAAATTCTCATCTCCATAAACAAGTCAAGCTCAAGTTTGTTGTGATAATAAATAACGTGCAGACAATAAATGTTGGCAGCACCACCTTGGACTATGAGAGGTGATTATTTCATTCTTTGTTCCTTAGAGAAAGCTAATTATTGGGGCTAATCATGAAGGAAGTTAACGATTAGAGAAATGGCAGCCAGGTGACAGGGACTCTATGAAACCTGCCAAATTCAGCATAAATTTGCTAAGGGATTTCAGATGTATCTGGTTAACAGTTTTTTCGGCTGGAAAAAGAGATCATTGAATCATTTGCACAATCTTTGGAGAAGCTTATAGCACATATTTTTGTCCTCATGTGTTGTTGGTTACAGAGGGTTAAAATAGTGGAAATCCTGGAATCAAGGTTGAGATAGGAAACAGCTATGGGAAGATATAAATTCCTTTCGGCAGGGAATTTTCTGACTTGCAAATAAAGGCCATCTAAAATAATGATGACTTACTCTGAGGTATAAAATATAACTGAAATCTCTTCTGGACAATTCATACCAGTGATGGAGTAGACAGTTATTATCATTCTTATTTTTCTGAGTCTATCTCAAAAGCTATTTGTAATTACCAACTGAAGTAATTTCTTAGCTCTTTGATGCTTCTGTCTGTAGACTAGTTTTTCTTTCTTTCTTCTTAAAGCATACAAGTTTCTTAAAGATAAGTTTTCTTTCCCCTCTTGAAATTCAGAACGTTTATCATACAGCTAACCACCCTGATGATAGCGTTTGGCAAGGACATATTCTTTCCTATAGAAGGAAATGTCTTTAGCATTGCTGTAAAATACATTTCATCCATCTTTATTAGTAGTAGGGTTTCAAATTTCTTCTTAAACATTTATAACATTCAAAAAATTGGAAAGATAGGCTTGACTTTCTAATCATATAACCTAAAACTATAAGGTAAAAGTCAGATACGTCAATATCATAAAACTCAAAAACACGTTATTTTACCCTATTCCAGCTTTATTTATTTAGCCTTAAAACAGAAGTCTTTCCGTAGAACATGTATGACTTTCTTCTCTAAATTTGCATTTTAAAGCCCAATGTCCCACAGCAATCACTATCCAAGCACAAAAGCAGATTGCCTGAAATAACTGGACAAGTTAGCTGAACCAGCCTGAATGCTTCAAGACAGCTGAATGACATTTCACTTAACTTTAGATCTGAGGACCCAAATTTAATGAATAAAAAGCCTTCAAGATGACCGACACATTTCATTCTTCTTTTTCTAGCACAAAGCAACTTAATTCAAAAGTATTTATCAAGAATGCATCCTTATAAATGCTGTGGAGAACTTTAATGAAGTAGAGGAAAGCTTCCTATCTTCAGGCAGCTTACAATTGAGTTGTGAGAAGTAAATATACCTATTCATGAAATTGCTAAATAAAAATAATGTAAATATGATAGGCAGAATTGTAAGACGGCTCCCATGATGTTCAGCTCCTCTTGTTATACCTGTGATTATATTATACTGCATGGCAAAAGGGATTTTGCTGATGGAACTAAGGTTTCTCATCAGTTGACCTTAATAGCTTAAGAGATTATCCATGTGAAACTAATGTAATCAAACAAGTCCTTTAAAAGCAGAATTTTCTCTGGCTAGTCCCAGAAAGATTCAAAGAATAAAAAGGATTTGACATGCTGGAATAGAGATGGAGAAAGCCATGTACCAAGGAATGCAAGCAGCCTCTGGAACCTGAGAGGCCTCCAGCTGAAAGCCAACAGGGAAACAGGAACCACAGTCCTAAAACCTCAAGAAACCAAACTCTACCAACAAGCTCTACCTGGAACGAGCTTAGATGCAGATTCTTCATTATAGTCTCCAGAAAGAGGTTGACACCTTATTTTCAGCCTTGGGAAACCCTAAGCAGAGAACCCAGTTGAGCCCATCTGTACATCAGATCCAGATAACTGTTAAATAATAAATGGATATTGCTTTAAGCTGCAAGCTTATGGTAATTTATTATATAGCTATAGAAAGCTAATATAAATATATAATTAGTGTCAAATGAGTAACAGAGATGAGGAAATATATGAAAACTTAGAGGAAGGAAAGATTAATGTGGTGGAAATGCACAGTCCCCTCCTCGCTTGCTGCAAGTATCATGCTTGTTCCTACCCCCAGGACCTTCACACACACCATCTGTCTTGCCTCTAGTGGTGTTTACTTTCTCTATTAACCATTTATGAACAGGACCCACCTCCTCACTGAAGCCTTCTTCAACATCTCTAGTCCAGAATGCTGTCTCATCAATGAACTACTTTTGAACTCATAGTTATTTCTGAATAATAACCCACTGACTTCAATGTTTCACATTTCCTCCCCTCTCAATCCTCAGACTTGCTAGTTCAATTCACTTTGAACTGAAAAGAATCAAATAAATTATTATTAAGTACTTGATTAATTAAAAATATGCCCTGGCTACTTTGTATAGAAAATCTTGAATAATTAAGGCAATTTCTTTTTCCTATCACACTCACTTCTAAACACTTAAGATTACCTCCTTCTGAACCACAGTTTTAAAATAACTCTGCACAAGTGGCTTTATGTGTTCAGAGTTGACCATGTATTCAGTTTCACTGAGGAATAGGATGATAAAATGCCCTGCTTGTAAAAACCTGCATACTCAGTTGATTCATATTGAGTTGAACTATACCAGGCTGCTATTTCTAGCATTGATACAATTACTTTTTGAAAAATTATTTCAGTGGTCTCATCTACTTCTCAGAATGTAATGGCTTTAATGTAGAAATATTATTTTTATATTCTGTTGATATGCTTCTACTGTTGGTTGGGCAACAAGTAGTTTGTTGATGGTCATCTAAAACCACTGTCTGAAGCTGGAAAAGATTTTTCTTCCCTTTTGGTTGCAGCTCTGCCCTCAAGTGATTGAGTATTTTCTTTTCCCCTTTTAGTTCTCCACAAGATAAATATCTGAAGAAAAAACAATTGCCTTCAAAAAAAATTGCTGTTGCTAAAATGCTGAGAATATTTAGAAAGCAATAATTCATATTCTTCCAAAAACCTTCAGAAATTTAGATTTATATAACTCCAATACAGACCCTCTTAAAGATCTATCTGCGGCTTAAAAACTTCTATTCACCTCCAAAAAGCTTTTTTAAAGCATTTTCTCTTTTTCTCCCCCATTCTCCACAATCCCTTCCAGGAAGTTAATGTTACCCTAAAAAAGTTTGCAGTAGTTGCCATATTCATAAAGATAAATCATTAAGAACAATAAAAAATAAATGACTTCAATGTCATTTTTACAGAGGGAAGCCATAGATCACAATCAGAAGATTTAGATTTTAATTCAATTCTTCCACTTACAGACAGTGTCATCTTTTCTCCTTCTTGATCCTCAAAGACCAATTCAAGAAAATGGAGGTATAAACATGCCTACCCTGAGGGCTTCCCAGGTGGCTCAGCCTGCAAAGCAGGAGACTCAGGTTAGTTCCCCGGGTAGGGAAGGTCAGCTGGAGGAGCGCACAGCAACCTAATTCAGTATTCTTGACTGGAGAATCCCATGGACAGGGGAGCCTGGCGGGCTACAATCCACAGGGTCACAAAGAGTAGGACACGATTAAAGTGACTGAGCACACACGAATACCTAGCCAGAAGAGACCAGAAAAAGACAGAGAGTCAAATTATGCCAAATGATTTACTTTAAAAGTAGCAAAGTGCTTTATATTAATCAATTCAATATACCTAATTATTAAATATATAATTGATAAATTGAAATTATAATCATGCACATAAATAACAAGGTCTCAGAATCTCATATTTTCTCAAAGTCCAAGCTAAAACTGATTTAAATTCAATAAATATTTATTGACTGACCAAGTGTAAAATTGCTAACTCAGTATGGTAGCCTAGTATAAAAATCTACTTCTTGATATTTAACCTGTTATAATTTATATACTATTATATATGCTAATTAGCTTTCAGCCACTAGGATAAGTGCTTCACATTCATTATGTTATTTAATCCTCACAATAACCACAATTTTGGGTGACAGAAATCATTATCCTCATTCTACAGATGAGGCATTCAAGACTCAAAGAATAGGTTCAGAGAATGCTAGAGACTAGGTAATAGTAGAGGGACTGGAATTCATATATAGGTGTGTGGTCCCCAAAATCTCTACAGTTTACAGCATCACATACGTTAAATTACAATAAAGAATAGTATATGACAAAATCAAATGATGCAGTACCTTTTATAAGTTCAATGGATCAGAGAAGGAATCTGAACCAAGAAAGGAAGGCTTCATGGAAGCAATGATGTCAAGGTGGAATACGACATGTAACTTTTATATTGAAGACTATTCTGTGCAACACTGAGTATAGACTATACACAGGATGGATAATTAACCAACACTCACTGAACAGATAAAATAAAAAGTGTTTCTCTAGGCCCGAAACAAAGCATTTAATTTTAGGAATCTACTTTCTAAATTCATTGTTTCTATCTTTTCTTTGACTGATGAACTTTCTTCTTACCTAATTTACCTGCCCTGCTTAACATTTAGTTTATATCATCTACACTACATGAAGCCAGAAAGTCCAAGTTCTACTGATGTGGCTACCATTATTCTGAGCCATGTTCATACTGAGAATCCATTTGAAAAGCAGTCATGTAAAAGCTCTCTAAATAAAGATTTAGTTCCTTGTTCCTAAAAGACTCAGAACATGCAAAAGCATTTACTCTAAAGGAATATTTTCAAAACAAGACTTCTTAAATAATAAAGGGAAATTTCCATCTTGGTGAATGACAAATAATTAGCCTTTTAATGATGACTGTTATGCTCTTCCATCTGGCAAGTTATTCGTTTTGCCTTTTAAATTGAACTAAAAGACCACTGGGCAAGGTTTTATTTTTCAGTTTTATATTTCTAGGTTTCATTCAGTGTACTGTTGAGGATATCATGCAAAATGACAGTTTTGCATTTTAATATTTGCTAAATATTGAAATTGGACAATCAAAATTGTTAAGGCCATTTATTTCTCCAATCATCACAAAACTATCATTCTGTATCGACCTAGACTTCTCATTTTGCAAGTAATGGAAAAACCAATTCAGACTGGCTTAAACAATCAAGAGGATTTATTGACTTGTGTAACTGGAAGGTTCAGAGAAATGGAAGGTTCACTGTTGTTTTGATTTAGCAGCTCAAAGCTGCTATCAAGGACCTCTGCTTTTCTTTCAATCAACATCATCCAGCGTCTTTCTTCTCTGGTGTAGCCAAAAAAGTTCTATTTGGGGGCTTCCCTAGTGGCTCAGAGAGTAAAGAATCTGCCTGCAATGCAGGAGACCCCAGTTCAATCCCTGGGTCAGGAAAATCCAGGGGCAAAGAAGATATGATTAGCCTGTTAGCATTAAAAGAATTAGGACCTACTGCAAGAATTGTGGGTACAGACATTCTCTCCCATCTCATCCTACCCCTAAGTACACAGCTACTACAAAATGGGGGAGAAAGATGGATTAGTGAGGACACAACCACAATTTTCATTCAGTTCAGTTCAGTTCAGTCGCTCAGTCGTGTCCGACTCTTTGCAACCCCATGAATCGCAGCATGCCAGGCCTCCGTGTCCATCACCAACTCCCGGAGTTCACTCAGACTCACGTCCATCGAGTCTGTGATGCCATCCAACTATCTCATCCTCTGTCATCCCCTTCTCCTCCTGCCCCCAATCCCTCCCAGCATCAGAGTCTTTTCCAATGAGTCAACTCTTCGCATGAAATGGCCAAAGTACTGGAGTTTCAGCTTTAGCATCATTCCTTCCAAAGAACACCCAGGGCTGATCTCCTTTATCCTAACTGTCTTGTCAGACACATTTTATCATATTTTTGTAAGTTTATTTCACTCAATCCACAAGATGTTCCAGGACTTTTCTTTTTAGCAACCAATCCCCCAGATTTCTCTCTCATATTCCATGGAGCAAACAGTCTAGGAAGGTAGGCTTCAAACTGTGAACTAAAGTTAAAGAAAGAGAAAGTGAAAGTGAAGTCGCTCAGTCATGTCCAACTCTTCGCAACCCCATGGATTGCAGCCTACCAGGCTCCTCCGTCCATGGGATTTTCCAGCAAGAGTACTGGAGTGGGGTGCCGTTGCCTTCTACCACCAATTATAGCTAAGTATTTAATATACTGGTTTATGAAAACACAGGCTCCTGAGCCCATCCACTGGCATGCTATAATGTAGGTGTTTTAAAAGGCATACCCAGGTACTCAGAGAAGTTAAACAAGGGGTTCCACATGTCTGAGCACAGAAGCTCTTCAAGCCCCTGGAAGCACATTTCCCTCAGTATGAGGTACCTGGGTACCAGGGTAGAATTGCAACTTCTCCATAAACTGGTAGTTACATCATTCATGTGGTGCTGACTTGCCCAGAAATGTGCTTAGCGGAGGACCGTGACTCTAAAGGTTTTAGCATTAATTAGTATAGCTAGATTAGATACTTTGCCTAAATCTCTCAAGGGGATTTTTTTCTCTCTATAGAGGACAAATTCATTGTACTATGTAATATCTAAAATGTAGTTTGCCACCTTAAAAAAAAATGCATAAAAACCCTACACTAAAAAATATAGATCTTTAAAGGAAGATTACAGAGTAAATACCTATGTAAGAGCAGACCATGGTTTAGTTTGAGCATTCTGGAAAGAGAAAGTCATCAGAATAAGCAGTCATCCGCACACAGACCATAACAGACTTTCAGCTAAATTTCCTTTTATCTTTGTTTATGTGACAACTC
Source organism: Bos mutus (assembly GCF_027580195.1). Lineage (NCBI taxonomy): Eukaryota > Metazoa > Chordata > Mammalia > Artiodactyla > Bovidae > Bos > Bos mutus. Next base: position 53,568,471 of record NC_091637.1, read on the forward strand.
TTATTATCACTCTGAAATGGACTTCTGTATTCTGAACTCTGAATTCAGAATGATACATGCAGCAAAGTTTCAAAAGTTCATCAGTCAGAAAAGGAAAGCTTTTAAATTCTCATTTAAACATGGTTTGTTTATCTAGAAAACAAAATACATTATCTAATTTAAACTCAAAGAAAACTTAATTAATTTAAATGCCATCTTGATTACCTCTACTATTGATCCAGTGAAAGAATTTACCCACAGACTTCTCTTTGCTTTTTCCTCATTTAGTACACAGTAAAAATCACAGGATAATGTAAGAATCCTGATTCTATGTTCCAAATTGCAAAATTCCTCACATAGCCATTACCACTGGGTAGAATTAGGGAGCCTTGGCCACTTTCATCTACACTTTTACTAATAAAAATAAGTATGTTTTCTTTTAAGAAAAACGTATTTTTACTTTCAAGGTATTTTTCCCTCTATCTTCCCTGATACAGGACAAAGAAATGTCTTAGAGAAAGGAGGGCACAACTTGAAAGTTTTAGTATATTCTCTCCATAGGCAAACCTCTTTCTTCCCTTTTCTTACAAAAGAGCCTGTCCACCAAGCAGGAAAATGCTTTCCAAGTATGAGGTTTGCTGAATAGTGCAAAGAAACATCATAGACATGGTAAATTTATCTTCTAGCTGTGATAGGTGACTGACAGCACAGGGCATTGAGATGATCACAGGCTCTTCTATTACAATTTCTATTACTATTTGCACTTTGGTAAATGTCCTTCAATGAATAAAGGAATGAAAGCTTTCATTTGAGAAATAAAGATTATTTTTTCAATTGCCGTAAAAATGGCTATTTCAGCTAACCTGGTTGCTGATCTGAACTAGAGTATGGTGGTCTGGGTTAGTCTCAGAGTGAAGTATACTGGCCAGAGGACCAGAGTGTAGACCCAAGGTTTACCAGGAGACCATGTCCAGGCAGCTAGTTTAGGCATCAGGGCACGAGGACCAGGCACAGAGGTAAGAAATCATGTGAAAGCTGGGAATGTTAGAGCAGAACAGAAAGTATGGATGGAGAGAGGACTTAGCATAAGTTTGGAATGGAACAGTCCCTGAAGCCTCTCTGCCTACCTGGATGCCCTTTTAACAGCACCTGTGACTTCCAGCACTGGGTAGGGATGACCTGGTAAAGCTGCCAAGCAGGACACACTCACAGAAGTCTCTGCTCAGATCAATTTGAGAAATTTTATAAAAATCCCCTGCATCCATGCCTGAGGCAACTGTGTTATCACAGAAATAGCTGAACATTCTTATCAAAATGATCAATAATTTTCTCTAAAAAGAAAGTTTGATTGTCAAATATATGATAATAATTTTTCCAAAATTCAATGGAAAAAAAAATGAATTTCCTCAAAGACATCCTAGGAGAACATGAAAAGCATCTTCCTCTCCCAGGGAACACAGCCGCAAATCCAAGTCATTGTTGTTGTTTTTTCTGTCAGACACACACTGAAAGAACTATTTCTGAATTCAAATGCAGGTAGGAATTGGAGTTCCATTAACTGCTTCTAGCCCTCTTTTTCAACTTTATTCTCTGTCCTAAGGTTTCCGGAGTCAGAACAGCCATCACATAGGCCACGTGAACATATGTTCCCATCACCTCATTGTTTCTAAGAACTGGCAAGTGAAAGAGGAGTTTGTCGGCCTATAAAGTAGGAGTTTGAAAAGCTCTTCCGTGGGAGACAAGGGACTAGACCAAAAATCTCCATGCTATGCCTTACTCCTCTTCTGAATTTCCCAAGCCAATGGTTAAAACTAACCTGTTGAGTTCAGTTCAGTTGCTCAGTCATGTCCGACTCTTTGCGACTCCATGAATCACAGCACGCCAGGTCTCTCTGTCCATCACCAACTCCCGGAGTTCACCCAAACTCATGCCCATCGAGCTGGTGATGCCATCCAGCCATCTCATCCTCTGTCGTCCCCTTCTCCTCCTGCTCCCAATCCCTCCCAGCATCAGAGTTTTTTCCAATGAGTCAACTCTTCGCATGAGGTGGCCAAAGTACTGGAGTTTCAGCTTTAGCATCATTCCTTCCAATGAACACCCAGGACTAATCTCCTTTAGAATGGACTGAATGGATCTCCTTGCAGTCCAAGGGACTCTCAAGAGTCTTCTCCAACACCGCGGTTCAAAACATCAATTCTTAGGCACTCCAGCTTTCTTCACAGTCCAACTCTCACATCCATACATGACCACTGGAAAAACCATAGCCTTAACTAGATGGACCTTTGTTGGCAAAGTAATGTCTCTGCTTTTGAATATGCAATCTAGGTTGGACATAACTTTCCTTCCAAGGAGTAAGCGTCTTTTAATTTCATGGCTGCAGTCACCATCTGCACTTGTTACTCAGCCACAAACCCTAACTACTTAGAGGTAAATAACAAAACAATGTTCCCTAACCAAGAGGCAAACCCTACGACAGAGTTCAAGGATCCTCTAAGGATTAGACTAATCAAATTTTCATAATGAATCCCGCACAGACATCTATAGTTCATCTTTCATAGTTTTCCCACAGATTCACGTGAAAATGACCATCTGCCCTTTTAGATGGACCTAATCCCTTTCCTGGTGACTCAGATGGTAAAGAATCTGCCTGCAATGTAGAAGACCTAGGTTCGATCCCTAGGTCAAGAAGATCTCCCTGGAGAAGGAAATGGCAACCCACTCCAGGATTCTTGCCCAGAGAATTTCATGGACAGAGGAACCTGGCGGGCTACAGTACATGGGGTCACAAAGTGTCAGACACAATTGAGTGACTAATACTTTCACTTGCACACCTTCCCTATAGGCCCAAGTAGATAAATAACAAAACAATTAGTTGGTCACCATTTCTTTAAACAAAAGCAAAGATAACACAGTATTTATCAAATCAAATATTCTTTCTTCAAGTTTGAAACAACTAAAAAAAATAAATAACATGGTTAGTCAGACTACATTCTCTTTGAAATATGAACCAGCTTTTGAAATGCGAGAAATATCTGAAGATATATATTTCATCCGAAAGAAATTTTCATTAAAGTACAGATGGCATACATCTTACAGAACATGTACATTTCTGGGAAATTTTCTAGGAAATAAAGACATCTAAACATCCGTCTTGTCAAGGCTATGATTTTTCCAGTGGTCATGTATGGATGTGAGAGTTGGACTGTAAAGAAAGCTGAGCACCAAAGAATTGATGCGTTTGAACTGTGGTGTTGGAGAAGACTCTTGAGAGTCCCTTGGACTGCAAGGTGATTCAACCAGTCCATTCTAAAGGAGATCAGTCTTGGTGTTCATTGGAAAGACTGATGCTAAAGCTGAAACTCCAATCCATTGGCTACCTGATGCGAAGAACTGACTCATTTGAAAAAGACCCTGATGCTGGGAAAGATTGAGGGCAGGTGGAGAAGGGAATGACAGGATGAGATGGTTGGATGGCATCACCAACTCAACGGACATGAGTTTCGGTGGACTCTGGGAGTTGGTGATAGACAGGGAGGCCTGGCGTGCTGCAGTCCATGGGGTCACAAAGATTCGGACAGGACTGAGCAACTAAACTGAACTGAATACGTTTACTGACTTTATTCAGAAAATTCAAAGCCATGGGACACTGAAGCTAAAAGGGAATAAATTTATGTTTATGCAATCTCCTTCCATCCTCAAATAAGATATTGTCCCATAATATCTTATCTTAGAGATGGGCAACAGAGGACTAAAGAAATTAAGTGGCTCATTCAAGGTCACAGAGTTAAGTGGAGGACCTAATATTAGAGCCCAGGTTGCTGCTGCTGCTACTAAGTCACTTCAGTCATGTCCAACTCTTTGCGACCCCATAGACAGCAGCCCACCAGGCTGCCCGTCCCTGGGATTCTCCAGGCAAGAACACTGGAGTGGGTTGCCATTTCCTTCTCTAGTGCATGAAAGTGAAAAATGAAACTGAAGTCGCTCAGTTGTGTCCGACTCTTAGCGACCCCATGGACTGCAGCCTACCAGGCTCCTCCATCCATCGGATTTTCCAGGCAAGAGTCCTGGAGTGGGGTGCCATTGCCTTCTCTGGAGCCCAGGTTACAGCCCTCCTATTGAAGTGTTTCTTCCAAAAAAATGTCCTTGTAATTTATTGTAGCCAAATAAAAATAAAATCTTATGGCTATCACAAATATTTTAAATATCTTACTTTAGAGAATTATATTTTCGTAAGTAAGTAGTATGTATTATATTCTGGAAAAAGTTATAAAATTAAAAGTGATTAGCATAATTAAAGAATAACCAAATGGTCTAAGAAGTCAATCTGCTTATATCATATCCCCCTTCTACCACTCCCCAGCAGGATAGAATGCACATCAGTGGACAGAGAGTATAGAACAGTCTTATGGACTCTGTGGGAGAGGGAGAGGGTGGGAAGATTTGGGAGAATGACATTGAAACATGTAAAATATCATGTAAGAAATGAGTTGCCAGTCCAGGTTCGATACACGATACTGGATGCTTGGGGCTAGTGCACTGGGACGACCCAGAGGGATGGTATGGGGAGGGAGGAGGGAGGAGGGTTCAGGATGGGGAACACATATATACCTGTGGCGGATTCATTTTGATATTTGGCAAAACTAATACAATTATGTAAAGTTTAAAAATAAAATAAAATTTAAAAAAAAAGATCAAAATGAGCTAAAGTAATTAGCCTCTAATTAAAATAAATAAATTTTAAAAAAATAAAAAATAAATCCTAAAGTTTAAGTTAAAAATAACAAAGGTTTAAAAAAAAATTAGAAAGTAAAAGCGACATAAGAAACGGGCAACCACATAATGTTAGAGAGTGAGAAATAGCAGTATTGCTTTTACTGTCAATATACATACATATACATACATAAGTACATATGTAATAGTATTTCCGTTGGAGTAAAGTGAAAGTGAAAGTCGCTCAGTTGTGACTGACTCTTTTCGACCCCATAGACTATACAGTCCATGGAATTCTCCAGGCCAGAATAGTGGAGTAGGGCCTTTCCCTTCTCCAGGGGATCTTCCCAACCCAGGGATTGAACCCAGGTCTCCCGCATTACAGGAAGATTCTTTACCAGCTGAGCCCCAAGGGAACCCCATGGATTGTAGCCGACCAGGCTTCTCTGTCCATGGGATTTTCTAGGCAAGAGTACTGGAGTGGGTTGCCATTTCCTTCTCCAGGGGATCTTCCCAACCCAGGGACTGAACCCATGTCTCGTGCATTGTAAGCAGATGCTTTTACCATCTGAGCCACCAGGGAAGATCTTGGAGTAAAGATATATCACAAAATAATCTGGAAACCTAGGTGCTATTGGTATCCTGATATGTGCAGGTATATGCATTCCAAGTGCCTAACAACGAACATAAAACTGCACTCTATGAAAGCAGACTTTCAGAAGTTGGTGATTTTCTATACCTTACATCTGTATTTGAATTCCATTCAGAAAAGTACGTAGTGTAGTTAATTCTCAGGTATCTAAAATCCTCAGAAAAGTAGTCATTCTAAAGAGTTAAATGTATAGTTTTAAAAAGCAAATTATTTTTATTTTTATCATTTGGAATAGGAACCTTTCTTGAGCTATTCCTTGTCTTTTTGGCCACAGTAAGATACAAAATAATTTGGCCTTTCACTGACCTAAGATTTTTTTGTGAAGAACACATCCTCTGGGCCCACTGAGCTCTACATGAATATTTGCCTCTATTCTAAATGGCACCAGAATACCATCCTTTACTAGTAATTAGACTTGTTTTATGCATTTTTCCCTCAGTATCAGTTATTATACAGAGAATTCATGGTAGGGGAAAAGAGTTGGAATAAATGGTCTCTAAGGCCCATTCTAAATCCATAATTCTCTTCTTTCTGCTATCATTTACCTTCCTAAATCAGCGAGGATGCTTTCAGCAGCAAGTAACAAGACCCAACTCTAGGTGACTTACACAATAAGGACACATTCTCTCACCAGTGGAGAAAACCTGAGGTAATCTCAAGGGCTGGAAAATTCACTGATTCGGCATCAGAGCTCTAGGTTGGTTTCTCTGCAATTCTCTTAGCTTTGCAAACCTTAAAATTCCAAGCGATTCTTATCTTATACCTTTTCACATTCAGACAATAGCGAACAGAGGTATAATTTGCCATTTCCCCATCTTGAATCCCATGTTAAAAACCAGAAAATTTCCCTAAAAGCCCTTCATAATAAGTTCTCTTATGTCATGGTCCAGAATTACAACTCTGGCCTAGGACTAAATAGTCCAGGGAAGACAATCATGACCAGACTAGGACAATCAAGATTTATCTACCTAAATCTGGAAAGATTTAGCAAAGTAAGGGTGAATTCTCTAATGCTGCGGTTATTATTCAGTTGCTAAGTCATGTCCAACCCTGCAGCCTCATGAACTGCAGCACGCCAGGCTTCCCTGTCCACTATTTCCCAGAATTGGCTCAAGTTCATGTCCATTGAGGAATTGGCTCAAGTTCATGTCCATTGAGTCAGTGATGCCATCCAACCATCTCATTCTCTGTCACCCCCTTCTCATCCTGCCCTCAATCTTTCCCATATCAGGTCTTTTCCACTGAGTCAGCTCTTCTCCACTGAGTCAGCTCTTCTCCACTGAGTCAGCTCTTCGTATCAAGTGGCCAATGTACTGTTGTTGTTGCTCAGTCACTAGTTGTGTCCAGCTCTTCCACTCCATGGACTGCAGCATGTCAGGGTTCCCTGCCCTTCACCATCTCCTGGAGCCTGCTCAAACTCATGTCCATTGAGTCGGTGATGCCATCCAAACATCTCATCCTCTGTCATCCCCTTCTCCTCCTGCCTTCAATCTTTCCCAGCATCAAGGTCTTTTCTAATGAGTCAGCTATTCGCATCAGGTGGCCAGAGTGTTAGAGCTTCAGCTTCAGTATCAATCCTTCCAATGACTATTTGGAATTTATTTCCTTTAGGACTGACTGGTTGGATATCCTTGCTGTCCAAGGGTCTCTCAAGAGTCTTCTCCAACACCACAGTTCAAAAGCATCTATTTTTCGGTACTCAGCCTTCTTTATGGTCCAACTCTCACATCCATACATGACTACTGGAAAAACAATAGTTTTGACCAGATGGACCTTTGTTGGCAAAGTGATGTCTTTGCTTTTTAATACACTGTCTAGGTTGGTCATAGCTTTTCTTCCAAGAGCAAACATCTTTTAATTTCATGAGTACAGTTACCATCCACAGTAATTTTGAAGTCCAAGAATATAAAATCTGCCACTGTTTCCACATTTTCCCCTTCTATTTGCCATGAAGTGATGGGACCAGATGCCATGATCTTAGTTTTTTTCATGTTGAGTTTTAAACCAGCTTTTTTACTCTCCTCTTTCACTCTCATCAAGAGGATATTTAGTTCCTTTTCAATTTCTGCCATAAGCGTGAAATTATCTGCATATCTGAGGTTATTGATATTTCTCCCAGCAATCTTGATTCAAGCTTGAGCTTCAGCCAGCCCAGCATTTCTCATGATGTACTCTGCATTTAAGTTAAATAAGCAGGATGACAATATACAGCCTTGACTATTCCTTTCTCAGTTTTAAACCAGTCCATTGTCCTATGCCCAGTTCTAATTGTTGCTTCTTGACCTTCATACAGGTTTCTCAGAAGGCAGGTAAGGTGGTCTGGTATTCCCATCCCTTTAAGAATTTTCCACTGTTGGTTGTGATCCACATAGTCAAAGGCTTTAGCATAGTCAAGGAAGCAGATTTTTTTCTGGAATTCTCTTGCCTTTTCTATGATCCAATGGATGTTGGCAATTTGATCTCTGGTTCCTCATCCTTTTCTAAATTTAGCTTGTACATTTGGAAGTTTTCAGTTCGCAGACTGCTGAAACCTAGCTTAAAGGATTTTGAGCATTACCTTGCTAGCATGTGAGATGAGTGGAATTGTGCAATTGCCTTTCTTCGGGATTGGAATGAAAACTGACCTTTTCCAGTCCTGTGACCACTGCTGAGTTTTCCAAATTTGCTGGCATATTGAGTACAGCACTTTCACAGCATGATATTTTAGAATTTGAAATAGCTCAGCTGGAATTCCATTACCTCCACTAGCTTTGTTCATAGGGATGCTTCCTAAGACCCACTTCACTTCATATTCGAGGATGTCTGGCTTTAGGTAAGTGATCACTCCATCATGGTTATCCGGGTCATTAATATCATTTTTGTATAGTTCTGTGTATTCTTGCCACCTCTTCTTAATATCTTCTCCTTTTGTTAGGTCCATACCATTTCTGTCCTTTATTGTGCCCATCTTTGCATGAAATGTTCCCTTGGTATCTCTAATTTTCTTGAGGAGATCTCTAGTCTTCCCCATTCTATTGCTTTCCTCTATTTCTTTGCATTGTCCATTAGGAAGTGTTTCTTGTCTCTCCTTGCTGTTCTTTGGAATTCTGCATTCGGATGAATATATCTCTCCCTTTCTCCTTTGCCTTTAGCTTCTCTTCTTTTCTCAGCTGTTTGTAAGGCCTCCTCAGACAACCATTTCGCCCTGTTGCATTTCTTTTAAATGTAAAACACAAAAGTACAAAACTCCTAGAACATACAACCTAGTAGAAAACCTAGATGACCTTGAGTATTTTGATGCTTTTTTAGACCTAGCACCAAAAACATGATCCACAAAAAACAATAATTAATAAGCTGGACTTCCTTAAAATTAAAAATGTCTGTTCTTCAAAAGACAATATCAAGAGAATTAGAAAACAAGCTCAACCAGGAGAAAATATCTGCAGAAGTATATCTGATAAAGAACTGTTAACCAAAATATACAATGAAATTTTAAAACATAATAGGAAAACAATGCAATTTTAAAATGAGCCAAAGATCTTAATAGGCATCTCACCAAAGAAGATATACAGATGGAAAATGAGCATATGCAAACATATACCACATCATGCATTATCAGAGAAATCCAAAAAACAAAGCTACCTGTGCATGCCTATTAGAATTCCCAATATCCGAACACTGACACCACCAAGTGCTCGAGAGAATATGGAACAACAGGAACTCGCATTGCCGGTGGGAATGCACACTGGTATACTGCTTTGTTAGTTTTTGCTCTAAATATTCAGGTGTTTCAATGTTGGGCATAAATATTTATAGTTACTATATCCTCTTGATGGATTAACCCCTTTATCATTACATAATGACCTTCTTTGCTTCATTTTACTATTCTTAGTATAAAATCTATTTTGTCAAATATAAGTACAGCCACCCCCCCTCTTTTTTTTTTTTTTTTGGCTATCATTTGCTTGAAATGTCTTTTTCCATCCTTTCACTCTCAGTTTATGTGTGTCTTTAAGACTACAGCAAATCCCCTATAGGCATACTCACTTTGGAAAACATTTTGGTGGTTTCTTACAAAACTAATCATACTCTTACAATACAACCCAGCAACTGTGCTCCTTAGTATCTACCCAAAGAAGTTGAAAATTTTTGCTGACACAAAACCTGCACAAGGATGTTAATAGCAGCTTTATTAATAATTACCAAAACTTGGAAGCAACCAAGATGTCCTTCAGTAGGTGAATAAATAAACTGCGATACATGCAGACAATGGGATATTATTCAGCACCAAAAAGAAATAAGCTATCAAGCTATGAAAAGACACGGAGGAACATTAATACTAAGGCTAAATAATAACTTTAAATACTAACTTAAATACTAACCTTAAATACTCACATTCATATTACTAAGTAAAAGAAGCCTATCTGAAAAGGCTGCATATTCTATGATACCAACTATACAACATTCTGAAAGAGAAAAACTATGGAGACAATAAAAATATCAGTGGTTTCCAGAGGCAGGTACAGAGGAGAAGCAAGGTAAATAGGCAGAGCACAGAGAATTTTAGGGCAATGAAAAATGATATGTATGATATAATGATAGGTATATAATGGATACATTTGTTGAAACCTATAGAACATACAATATTAATAACAAACCCACTGTTTTTCCAGTGGTCATGTATGGATGTGAGAGTTGGACTGTGAAGAAGGCTGAGCACCGAAGAATTGATGCTTTTGAACTGTGGTGTTGGAGAAGACTCTTGAGAGTCCCTTGGACTGCAAGGAGATCCAACCAGTCCATCCTAAAGGAGATCAGCCCTGGGTGTTCATTGGAAGGACTGATGCTAAAGCTGAAACTCCAATACTCTGGCTACCTCATGCAAAGAGTTGACTCATTGGAAAAAACCCTGATTCTGGGAGGGATTGGGGGCAGGAGGAGAAGGGGATGACAGAGGATGAGATGGCTGGATGGCATCACTGACTTGATGTACATGAGTTTGGGTAAACTCTGGGAGTTGGTGATGGACAGGGAGGCCTGGCGTGCTGCGATTCATGGGGTCGCAAAGAGTCGGACACGACTGAGCAACTGAACTAAACTGAACTGAAGGTAAACTGTGGACTTTGGGTAACTCTGATGTATCAGTGTAGGTTTATCCCTGGGGAAAAAATATTCAGATGAGTGATGTTGATAATGAGGAAGGCTATCCATGTATTGGGTCAGGGAAACTGCTGGACCTTTCTCTCAATTTTGTTGTAAACCTAAAAATATTATTTTTAAACAAATCTGTAAAAAGAAAGGAAATATAAACATATTTAGGAGATAATATGGAGGTCAACTTAGGAAGAAAAAAAGTTTATATAGAAAAATGTAGGAGATATCCACTTTTGCCAGCACTGTAGGCTAGCTACAGTGGTCCTTCAATCACAAAACAGCTATGTCATTTTTACTGAATTTACTATTATATTTTAAAATGCATTTAATACTATTTAATGCATTTCTAGGTTCACAGAAAATAAGAGAAAACATTATGGCTGGACTTTCTTCCCTCTCACCCACACATATACAAACACATCCACCATATCATGCATACACATACACAATTTGGAGCTTAGAATAATGATCTTTAAGAAGAATGGAAAGTCAAAGTTTTCTGGAAGGCAGTAACTGACAATACTTCAGCAAATAGAATAATTCTTTGATACAATGAACCTGAAATTTCAAGACTTAGTTCTGGGGCCCTCCAAGGTTTCTAAAGCACTAATAGTTGTATACCAACACCCAACTCCCTGTAGAAACAATGCAAAGTGTTTTCCAGGGGAAAAGATCACCACTTCAAGCTCTCAGGATTTCCATGGATAAAATCAAATATGAACTCACAATTAAAAATTACAAAAAGAATTAAGCCATAAAGAGGAAAAGAAAAAAATGATAAACATTGGATTTGGATCCACAAAGGAACCATGTAGGGATTTTTAAATGCCAAATATAAATAATCATATGAAATGTTTGAATACATAAAAGATGAAACCATGAAAATTAACAATCAACAAGAGATGTCAAAATGATCATGTAGACTTATAGAAAAAGTCAAATAAAAATATATTAGAAATAATAAAATATTTAGAATCATAAACTATAGTAGAAATTAACAACTGAATGGTTAAAGGGCAGACTAGAATCAGCAGAAGAGATTAAGAAGAAAAATAATGATTATCTCAAGTAGATGCAGAAAAGACATTTAATATAATCAATATCCATTCATCATTTAAAAGAAAACTCTTAGAAACTTTGAAAGAGAGATTCTCAACTTGATAAAAAGAAGTTACAAAACTCTGAAACATTCCCTTCAAAATCTTTTTTAAAAGAAAAAGAACACCCTTTTTACTGCTTCTTTAATGCTTGAAAGAAAATATAGAGAATATCTCAGTCACCCCAGGATAGGGAAGAATTTCTTTAAAAGAACAGAAAAGGTATCACCATAACAGACAAAAAAATATAACTGCAATATAATTTAAATTTTTGTTAATCTAAAAATATTAATGAAAAAGAACTGCAAAGTATTTATAAATGACAAAGATTAATATACAATATAAAGAACCTCCACAAATCAATAGGAAAAGAATATCCAATAGATTAATGTGCAAAAGACATGAACAAGTATTTTACAAAAGAGGAAGTACAAACATGTATAAACAAGTAAAAAGATGCTCACCTTTAATCAGAAAAAAATGTAAATTAAGATATTAACAAGGTATAATTTTAAATCCACTAATTAAATCCACTAAATAAGCAAAAAATTAAGAAACCTGACAATATGAAGAGTTGAAAAGGTTGTAAGTCAACAGAAATTTTTACATATTTTAAAAGAAAAGCTGTATGAAAATTTTAACATGTTTTTTTTCCTAAAGAAGAGTTATTTACTCGAAGCTGACTGTTGAAGAAATTAGCAATCCAAGATCATCTTCATTCAACCCCAGGGGATGAGATGACTCAAAGCTGAGCTACAGTCTCTATAAGGACTAAGCTATTGTCTTATAATTCAAGGGTAAAATGTTTCAAGATCATAACTCAAGATATAGAAAAATTATCAGGGCACACACTTGGATAGCTCTGAAAGTCAATTTTTGCCATCATATCAAAACTGCACATCTGGGGCTTCCCTGGTGGTCCAGTGGTTAAGACTCTGGGCTTCCACTCCAGGGGTGCAGGTTCAATCCCTAGTCGGGGAACTAAGATCCCACATGTCCTGCAGAGTGTTAAAAAAAAAAAAAAAAACTACTACTATATCAACCTCTTCCTGATTAAGCACAGACCCCCTAGGGGAAATGTGGCCCAGATTCTTTATTTGCCTCTCCAGGTTTTTATCTTCTCCCAGATCCTAGTCCCATAATTCTTATCAGCTTTGTAATGCCTTTAAATACACACACACACACACACACACATATACATAACACTGAGGAGTGGGGGCAGCTTCTGTAATATTCCTCAGTGGGAGGGCTGCTCCAAAGAGCTACGTCCATCATTACTGGAAGTAGAAGTCAAAAGAAAAACTTAAAATTCATTTTGGGCCTTTTTTCTCTCCTTCCTATAAAAGGCAATTGTCCCCAAAGTCTCTTTCCCATCCATCCTGTAAACTACCCAGCAAAACATTTCCAAATTCCTCTAGACAGGCTAATTTTCCTTCCTTTCATGTTTCGTCTTTTTCCCTACCAGCAGCTCCCTACTTTCTCCAGTGAGTCAGCCTCTCTATTTCCTTCAGTTCTCCTGCTCAACCACTCTTTTGATCTTCATAAAAGTAAGGACTGGAAACAAATTCTCTGCCTGATGGGGATTATGGGTAATTTTTATTTCTTTATTTGCATCTGTATTTTCTAAAGTATCTACAAGAAACACGATTTTTTTTAAGTTATTGTGCTCAATGTTGCAATATTTCTCAGGTCACAGACCATGTGCTGTTATTCCATACCTATGCATAACTTGATGTTTACCCTTGCTACAATCAAATCAGCATGATCTATTTGCACAGGTGATTTCTCTGTTTTCTTAGGACTTTAAAACTCTGCAGCTGCCTTCATGTAGAAAATGAATTCCCATGCAGGTGTCCCTGCTTAAAGGACAGATTCATAATTCTGTTCCCAGGCTTCTCTTTTAGCTTTCACTTTTACTTATTTGGCACACATAAGTGGGAAATGAAGGGTTTTTTCCTTCTTTTCTCTTTTTCAATAAAGTAATGGGAATGATATTTTTGAAATATTTTCCAATTTACAGGACTTTCATGTCCTATAAATCACACTGTCCTGTGACTCACTGCCTGAGAAAGGACTAACATCAGCTAGAACAATAGAGTCACCACTTAGCAATGACTGTCAAATTATTTTTTTTTTCAAGTCTCTAACAAGGGACTTGAAAGGGTCTTGAAAGCTAGCCTAGGTTGAAAAACAAGCATTTTATAAATTATTTAAGCTCCCATGAACATAGTAAGAGCCAGACCTCTGTCTCTGAGTCATGAGCAGAAGTAGCTCAGTCTGTGATATAGGAATTGTCCCTCACATGCAGGAAGCAGGAAACCCTGCCCACTGAGGCCTGTGGACTGCAAAAAAGGAATGGAGACAGAAATAGAGCAAAGCGTCGGACACAAACATCTGGTACAAAATTCCAGGAAAGAGGTATATCAGAAGAGTTGAGAGATCTGCAGGACAGGAAGCAATAGTTAGAGCTGGACATGGAACAACATACTGGTTCCAAAAAGGAAAAGGAATATGTTAAGGTTGTGTAGTGTCACCCTGCTTATTTAACTTATATGCAGAGTACATCATGAGAAACACTGGGCTCGATGAAGGACAAGCTGGAATCAAGATTTTTGGGAAAAATATCAATAACCTCAGATATGCAGATGACACCACCCTTACGGCAGAAAATGAAGAACTAAAGAGCCTTTTGACGAAAGTGAAAGAGGAGAGTGAAAAAGTTGGCTTCAAGCTCAATATTCAGAAAAATAAGATCGTGGCATCTGGTCCCATCACTTCATAGCAAATAGACGGGGAAACAGTGGAAGCAGTGATAGGCTTTATTTTGGGGGGCTCCAACATCACTGCAGATGGTGACTGCAGCCATGAAATTAAAAGACGCTTACTCCTTGGAAGGAAAGTTATGACCAACCTAGATAGCATATTCAAAAGCAGAGACATTACTTTGCCAACAAAGGTCCGTCTAGTCAAGGCTATGGTTTTTCCAGTAGTCATGTATGGATGTGAGAGTTGGACTTTGAAGAAAGCTGAGCTCTGAAGAACTGATGCTTTTTTTTTTTTTTTTTAATTTTTAAACTACAATATTGTGTTAGTTTTGCCAAATATTGAAATGAATCTGCCACAGGTATACATGTGTTCCCCATCTTGAACCCTCCTTCCTCCTCCCTCCCCATACCATCCCTCTGGGTCGTCCCAGTGCACCAGCCCCAAGCATCCAGTATCATGCATCAAACCTGGATTGGTGACTCGTTTCATACATGATATTATACATGCTTCAATGCCATTCTCCCAAATCTTCCCACCCTCTCCCTCTCCCACAGAGTCCATAAGACTGTTCTATACATCAGTGTCTCTTTTTCTGTCTCATACAGAGGGTTATTGTTACCATCTTTCTATTACTCAGCCATTAAAAAGAATACATTTGAATCAGTTCTAATGAGGTAGATGAAACTGGAGCCTATTATACAGAGTGAAGTAAGCCAGAAAGAAAAACACCAATACAGTATACTAACGCATATATATGGAATTTAGAAAGAACTGATGCTTTTGAACTGTGGTGTTGGAGAAGACTCTTCAGAGTCTTTTGGACTGCAAGGAGATCCAACCAGTCCATTCTAAAGGAGATCAGTCCTGGGTGTTCATTGGAAGGACTGATGTTGAAGCTGAAACTCCAAGACTTTGGCCCCCTGATGTGAAGATCTGTATCACTGGAAAAGACGCTGATGCTGGGAAAGATTGAAGGCAGGAGAAGAAGGGAATGACAGAGGATGAGATCATTGGATGGCCTCACCGACTCAATGGACATGAGTTTGGGTAAACTCCGGGAGTTGGTGATGGACAGGGAGGTCTGACATGCTGCAGTCCATGGCGTTGCAAAGATTCGGACACAATTGAGCGACTGAACTGAACTGAACTGATATGATATACTCCATTTGGAACTCTGGGAGAAGGCAGGAACACAGGATGGTCCCATACCAATGCAAGATCCTATATCGAAAGGGCACTGATGAAAGGCAGAGAGAAGAATGGCTTAGGCACTCCTTAGCCTCCTTTGGTGGCTAGGCAATGAAAAGGACCTCAAAGTTACCACAAGCCTAGGGGAGGAGCTGCCAGAGAAGGCAGTGGCACCCCACTCCAGTACTCTTGCCTGGAAAATCCCATGGACGGAGGAGCCTGGTAGGCTGCAGTCCATGGGGTTGCTGAGAGACGGACACGACTGAGCGACTTCGCTTTCACTTTTCGCTTTCATGCATTGGAGAAGGAAATGGCAATCCACTCCAGTGTTCTTGCCTGAAGAATCCCAGGGATGGGGGAGCTTGGTGGGCTGCCGTCTATGGGGTCCCACAGAGTCGAACATGACTGAAGTGACTTAGCAGCAGCAGTAGCAGGGAAGGAGCTGAGTTGATGGCCTTTGGTACTCTCATAGAACAACTCTGGTGATGAGCAATAAGACCCCTTCAGAGGATGTGAACTGGGTGGCTATGGGCTTCAGGGAAGGAAGGGGAGCATAACTTGGACTGCAAGAGGACTGCAGCTCAAGGGAATGACAGTGACTCCAGATCTGCATGGATGACCAGGCTCTGCCTGATGCCAATCACACAGCAGCAGACTCCAGCTCAAAGTGCCAAAAACTATACCTTGATGTTTAGTTGACCCTTGAGCAATGAGGAGGTTAGGGGTTCTGACCCCTTGCTGTAGAAAGTCTGATAACTTCTGATTCCACAAAATATAACTACTAAATAGTCTACTGTTGACTGAAAGCCTTACTAACAGTTAACATATATGTTGTATGTTATATATGTATCTATGCATATTTTATGCCTTACAAATAGCTGTGAAAAGAAGAGAAGCAAAAAGCAAAGGAGAAAAGGAAAGATATAAACATCTGAATGCAGAGTTCCAAAGAATAGCAAGAAGAGATAAGAAAGCCTTCTTCAGCGGTCAATGCAAAGAAATAGAGGAAAACAACAGAATGGGAAAGACTAGGGATCTCTTCAAGAAAATCAGAGATACCAAAGGAACATTTCATGCAAAGATGAGCTCGATAAAGGACAGAAATGGTATGGACCTAACAGAAGCAGAAGATATTAAGAAGAGATGGCAAGAATACACAGACGATCTGTACAAAAAAGATCTTCACAACCCAGATAATTACGATGGTATGATCACTGACCTAGAGCCAGACATCCTGGAACGCGAAGTCAAGTGGGCCTTAGAAAGCGTCACTATGAACAAAGCTAGTGGAGGTGATGGAATTCCAGTTGAGCTACTCCAAATCCTGAAAGATGATGCTGTGAAAGTGCTGCACTCAATATGCCAGCAAATTTGGAAAACTCAGCAGTGGCCACAGGGCTGGAAAAGGTCAGTTTTCATTCCAATCCCAAAGAAAGGCAATGCCAAAGAATGCTCAAACTACTGCACAATTGCACTCCTCTCACACGCTAGTAAAGTAATGCTCAAAATTCTCCAAGCCAGGCTTCAGCAATATGTGAACCATGAACTTCCAGATGTTCAAGCTGGTTTTAGAAAAGGCAGAGGAACCAGAGATCAAATTGCCAACATCCGCTGGATCATGGAAAAAGCAAGAGAGTTCCAGAAAAACATCTATTTCTGCTTTATTGACTATGCCAAAGCCTTTGACTGTGTGGATCACAATAAACTGTGGAAAATTCTTCAAGAGATGGGAATAAGACCAACTGATCTGCCTCTTGAGAAATTTGTATGCAGGTCAGGAAGCAACAGTTAGAACTGGACATGGAACAACAGACTGGTTCCAAATAGGAAAAGGAGTTCGTCAAGGCTGTATATTGTCACCCTGTTTATTTAACTTCTATGCAGAGTACATCATGAGAAACACTGGGCTGGAAGAAACACAAACTGGAATCAAGATTGCCAGGAGAAATATCAATAACCTCAGATATGCAGATGACACCACCCTTATGGCAGACAGTGAAGAGAAACTAAAAAGCCTCTTGATGAAAGTGAAAGTGTTTGTGATGATGAAATCATGAAATGAAAGTGATGAAAGTGATGAAAGATGAAAGTGAAAAAGTTGGCTTAAAGCTCAACATTCAGAAAACAAAGATCATGGCATCCAGTCCCACCACTTCATGGGAAATAGATGGGGAAACAGTGGAAACAGTGTCAGACTTTATTTTTCTGGGCTCCAAAATCACTGCAGATGTTGACTGCAGCCATGAAATTAAAAGACACTTACTCCTTGGAAGGAAAGTTACGACCAACCTAGATAGCATGTTCAAAAGCAGAGACATTACTTTGCCAACCAAGGTCCATCTAGTCAAGGCTATGGTTTTTCATGTGGTCATGTATGGATGTGAGAGTTGGACTGTGAAGAAGGCTGAGCGCCAAAGAATCGATGCTTTTGAACTGTGGTGTTGGAGAAGACTCTTGAGAGTCCCTTGGACTGCAAGGAGATCCAACCAGTCCATTCTGAAGGAGATCGGCCCTGGGATTTCTTTGGAAGGAATGATGCTAAAGCTGAAACTCCAGTACTTTGGCCACCTGATGCGAAGAGTTGACTCATTGGAAAAGACTCTGATGCTGGGAGGGATTGGGGGAAAGAGAAGAGGATGACAGAGGATGAGATGGCTGGATGGCATCACTGACTCGATGGACGTGAGTCTGAGTGAACTCCGGGAGTTGGTGATGGACAGGGAGGCCTGGCGTGCTGCGATTCATGGGGTCGTGAAGAGTCGGACACGACTGATCTGATCTGATCTGATCTGATATTTTATGCATTCATGACATATCGTTCTCTTAAATTTTTTGATATTTTTAAGCTATGTGGTTCACCTGAAAGTTTTATCACATTGTCACAAATCACCAAATTTTCCAATAGTATTTACTGGGGGAAAAAAATCCATGTAAAATAGACTTGTGCAGTACTTTGTTCAAGGATCAACTGTCTACACTTCAGTAGGAACCAAAAAGGCACATGTCTACCAAAGGACGTTCTGGCATATAGAGATCCTTCCTCCCCAGCACCATCAGGTCATGGTAATGCCCCCACATATCTAAGCATCATTTCAGGAAAAGCAAGAGGAATGGAGAGAAACCAGAAACATTGAGCACTTACTAAAAGAGAATGAGGGGTTTCCAAAAAGTAACTATTCAAACTGGCAGAGACTTGGATTCAATTGATTGGAAAGTTATAGCTTGTTCCTTTTTATCCCACCAGCCAGCATGGTGGAGTTTGTAAGAAAAATGAAATATACAGTAGAAGATAAGCATTTATTACTAAAATCAGAAGTAGATGTACTCACATATGAACTTTTATTTTGACAAATATGGTAGTGTAGAGCATCAGGGAAAGATTTCTTTTCAACTTATGTAGCTGGGAATAATAGATTACCATATTACCATGTGGGGAAAAATAGGAAATGACTCAACATTGCTCCATACCCAAACATGAATTCCAAGTGGCAAAACAAAATGTCTTCTAGAACTGTGCTGACCAATGTGATAAAGACTAGCCATCAATGGCTATTTAACACTTGAAATTTTGAAATTGAATCCTAAGGATTGAAATGTGCTATAATCACAAAATACATACTAAATTTTGAATAGTGGTTCAAAAATGAGTTTTAAATGTAAAATATTTCATTAATGATTTTTGTATTGGTAACATTGAAATTATAATATTTGGAATACATTGCATAACATAAAATGTATCATTAAAATTAAATTACTTGATTCCTTCTATTTTTTTTTAATGTGGGAATTTTCAAGTTATACATGTGGCCCTTATATCTCTTGGACAGCTCTAGGCTTGAAGAAAACATGGGAGAATATCTTATTTCATGTTAAAAAGATTACTTAAATTGAACATAAAAATCATTTATCATAAAGGAAAAGAATAACTGCTGCTGCTAAGTCGCTTAAGTCGTGTCTGACTCTGTGCAACCCCATAGACGGCAGCCCATCAGGCTCTCCCGTCCCTGGGATTCTCCAAGCAAGAACACTCGAGTGGGTTGTCATTTCCTACTCCAATGCATGAAAGTGAAAAGTGAAAGTGAAGTCGCTCAGTCATGTCTGACTCTTAGCAACCTCATGGACTGCAGCCTACCAGGCTCCTCTGTCCATGGGATTTTCCAGGCAAGAGTACTGGAGTGGGTTGCCATTGCCTTCTCTGAAAGAATAACTGGACTACACTAAAACTAAAACTATTCATTAAAATACACCATTAAGAAAATTAAAGGTAAAGCATGGAGTGGGAGAAAATATTTTGGCAACACAAAAAGCTAACAAAAGACTGGTAAACAAAATGTGGAAGACATCTACTACAAATCAATAAAAAAGACAACCTAGATTTTTAATGGCCAATAAGCATATGACAAGGTATTCAATCCCATTACAATAGTAAAAATCAAAGTTAAAATCATAATGAGATATGCCTACACATCCACTAGAAATGGCTAAAAGATTGGTAATACCAAGTTTTACAAGGATGTGAAATCAAGGAAATCTCCTACAGAGTTCAGTTTTGATGTAACCAATTTGAAAATCAAATTACCAAGATGGCTTAGTGATAAAGAATCTACCCACCAATGCAGGAGACTCAGGTTCAACCCCTGATCTTAGAAGATCCCATATGGCACAGAGCAACTAAGCCCATGTGCAAAATAAATAAATAAATTTTTTTAATCAAATTACCATTATCAACCAAAGGTGAAGATACACATATATAGTAATTTCCCATCACACCTAGCAATTTCTCTTCCCAGGAATACACCCAATACAAATGTGTACATTTGTTTACCACTTCACTTGTACAAGAATATCTGTAGTAGCATTATTTGTAAAAGTTCCAAACTGGAACTAACCCAGATTCCCATCAATACATAAACCGTGTATATTCCCTGCAATAGCATACTCTACTGCAATGAAAATGAGTGAGTTACAACTCAAGAAATATGGAAGGAAAAATAAACATATTTGTCATAAAAACCATACCAAAAGATTCCCTGCTATATAACTGTATTAATACAAAATTCAAAAGCAAGCAAAGCAACACTCCAGCATTTAGGGATGAAAACTAAGGACATTGTAGTTAGGAAGGCCAATGGGGTTTCTACGGTGACATAAGAACATTCTATTCTTCACCTAAATGGAGGTTTAAAAGAGTTTTATGTTTCAGTGATTCATTAATCTGAGTCTATATTTTATTTATTTCTTCATATTCATGTTATGGTTTACAATTTAAAAGACTAGAAAGAACTATTATTTTCCTTATATATTTGGATAATAGCATTATATTTGCCACACTGCTACAAGTAATTTGTTCTTAGCCTATTACATCTTTCATAGATTATTTCAGCTATGACTTCTTATCTATCTTACTCTAGTACAAGCTTTCAAGAGATATAAAAGTTTCTATTGTTACATCCATCTAAATGGTTCCCAGTATTCTAGCCCACCAGTATTTAATATTTAAATGTCTGAACATCACTACAATGTTATCAGTTCATTTTAAGTCTCTGCATATACAACCAGTATTTCTTTGCATTCACATTGGGCTTTATCCCTCACAGAAGGAATAAAATTAAAATGACACATCTGGGAATGCCACAAGAAGGAAGTTAAGAAATTAACCATTACCTTTACCTGATCCTCCTTGCTCAGGTAATAGGTGTAAACCTCAGTCTCCTATCTATATCAGTATTATTAATATGTAACCCTAGGAAACTGTCTTTTAACTCCAAATTGCCTCATAAAATTTTTTTATATTTAGTTGATTTTTCCACTGGTAAAACATATCACACAGAAATTATTCTCAACCACAAACCTTAGCCATGCTCTCACTTATCATATTAGTTTTCTGAGGTTGCCATAAAATAGCATGGAAAACTTAGTGACCAAAAATAACATAAATGCATTCTCTCACAGATCTGGAGAACAGATGTCCAAAAAGCAAGGTGTCAACAGAGCCATATTGCCTTCAAAACCTCCAAAGGAAAATTCTTCCTTGCTTCTTACAGTTCTGTTGGCCATCAGCATTCCTTGGTTTCCTTGGCTTTTGACCCCCATCACTTCAATATCTGCTCCATCTTCATGTCACCTTCTCCTTTATATGTCTGTGTCTTCTATTCTGTCTCTTGTAAGGACATTTTTTACTGGAATTAAGGCTCACCAAGGTAATCCAGGATGACTTCATCTCAAGTTCCTTAATTACATATGCAGAGTCTTTTTCCAAATACAGTCACACTCACTGGTTCAGAATGGAGGCCACCATTCAACAGACTGACTATACCTGGCCCTGTTGGAGGGAGTAGTGGAGAGGACACAACTGCCAGTTAACCCCAAAGCTGGACCCAGGCAACTGGAGGCTTCTCTTCCCCCTCCCCTCATCTTTGGAATACACCTTCTTCCCACCATTACTACTGGAGGAGCTGGTTTCAAGGACACAGCCTTGAGAGAGTGAGATGTTGTTAAGATCATCTGGATAGAATACATGACTGAACCGCATTAGGGTGTCTATATAAACCTTTAGGATTCTGGCAGGCAGGTGCAGAAATCTACTCATCTTGCATTCACCCAAGACAAGCCTCATGTGTAAGTTCCTTTGATCACTAAACCTACCAGCTACCAAACTACAGTTGTCTGCCTCTTTCTTCCATTTCTTCTTGCCCTCCATGTATGGGGTGCATTTCATATTTTACCTGGGAAGTTCCCAAAGCTGTGAACCAAGAGTTATGCAAGGGGAAAAATTACTTAAAAATTTAAAGAATACAATAATTATAGAAGTAACTGCACTATTTTAGATGGGCTTTCCACAGTTAAATTTCTAACAAAAGTGTATATATATATATTGTTCTCATTTTTACATCCCACACAGACTTAATTACAAACTCTTAGGAGAACAGTAATTAGGTTTTATTCAACTTTGAATTCCTACACTTAACCTACTATTCTTGACATAGTAAACAGTCAGGACATAATACAAAATTAACTCACACATCCTATAAGATAATTCTATAGCAATTTAAGGACCCTTTGTGGTGCCTAGACTCAGATTGGCATCAACATTAGTTTTAACAAAAGGAAACAGAATTGTCACTTTTTTCCTATCTGAAGCCTAAAAATCAAGCATTATGTTAGTCACTGACAACAAACAATTGATACCTGGAGAGAGAAAGGAAAAAATGAAGTAGATAACAAAATAAGTATAGATATTTTTGTTATAGGAAACTTAAAAAAAAAAAAAAAAACTTATGTAGATAAACCGAGAGTTCTGACATGTGAAAACTTTCTGACATGTCCTAGGATGCTTTTACAAAAAGTCCATATAGCACTAATGGCATGAATGGTGGAAAAAAGAATGAAAACCCTCAGGGAACTGACCATAAGAAACAAGAAAACATTGTCCTGCAGAAGGGTAGGATTACAATGACTTATCTTGAAAAGAGTACAAAACCCAACTACATACAACTTCTCAATGGAAAAAGAAATGATAATGTCAGAAATATGAATTGACTGTCAAAAGCATGTAAAACCAACTCTATAAGTCATGAAACTGAAGTCATGCATCTGTTCTGTGACATGGTAAAAAATTGCACTTCTAATAAAAATTCAAAACATGATCACTTTGTTATCACTCAAGTGCCAGTCACCATCCAGCGTGTATTATGCATGTTCACCTGCCCATAGAAACGTGTGTATGTGAGCACAAGCATGCTGATGCAAGAATAAAACTACTTTTCTCTGTTTTAGTTGTTTGATATTCCAGTCAGGATGAGCAGTAGTTTCTTTCTTTGTACGTGTGATTATCTGAAAATTATGTTAATACAGAACTAACTGTTTTTAGAAAAATTCCTACAGGACTATCCAGTGAGTTACAAAGGATAAAATCTGCATAAAAATATTCTGTCACCATCAAAAAACTTAACCTCTGGTAAAAATTAACAACTAAATGTACTTATCTACCTTTTAATCCCTAAAATTCCCAATGAAATTATGTTTTAAAAAATATATAATGACAAAAAGTCCTAAGAGTATTATTCACTGAGCAGAGATCTTAGTGATTTTTCTGAAAGATGGAAAGAGAAAGCAGCAACCCAAAAATTTTGCAATAAAGTCTGCTATTGACCAGAGCCCTAGTCTATCTAAATAAGCCCAGAAGAGACCCAAGAGCCAAGCCAGGGGGTAGAGAGGATGCCAATGGAAAGAGGAGCAAAAATCTATAAGATCTATGACGTATGCCTATAGAATTACTCCTCTCCTGTTTTCCCTCTCTCTTCCCCAAAATCTCTGGCCCTCCACTGAGATGCTGTGCTTACTTTCATTCACAAGCCGTGACATCTGCTCTAAAAAAATTGATCTACCTCTGGACCATTAGAATAAATCCCTTATCCCTTTAGAAATGGTTCCTCAAGGTACCCTGCAGGCTACTTCTCTCAGCCTAATACAAAGGACAGGTAGTCAGCACTTCCAGACTTAACCTGCACTTTCTCCATGAATATGAATACAATCAAGTATCAGCTTCAAACCATTATTTGAAAGAGTTAAAAAAGGAACTCAGACTGGTCACATCCCCTGAGCAGGACTGGGTCCTGTTACAATGCTCTGCATTCTGCCTTTTTCAGCCCCCCATCTCCACCCCGCCAAGGCATTCTAAGACAAGGTTTATTCCTCCTCTTTAGACCAACCTAGAGAATCATGATTAACTCAGTACTTGGTCCTGCTTAGGAAGACTGATTTTAATGATGACAAAATTAAGCCTGGGTCATGGTAACCTGTAGCAAATTACTTATAATTTATTGTACAAAATAACCAAAATATTCAGTTTCTAAATCTTAACATTTTGAATGTTGCTCTCACATTAAAAGAAAGACAATCCCCAAAATACTCTGACACTGATTCTCTTTTCTTTACTCTCAAAGTGATGGAAACACGACAAATTTTTAACTCTTTTAAATGTGAGCAAAGTCAGTCTGTTCATGAAGCTGCATAGTATGCATTTACAGATTTTGAACTTTAGTTCAAAAAATAGCTCATTACTTGCTGTTTTTAAGGAACATCTGAAAATTAGGAAACTACATGAAAACTAAGATCATGGCATCTGGCCCCATCACTTCAGGGGAAGTGGATGGGGAAACCATGGAAACAGTGTCAGACTTTATTTTGGGGGACTCCAAAATCACTACAGATGGTGATTGCAGCCATGAAATTAAAAGACGCTTCCTCCTTGGAAGGAAAGTTATGACCAACCTAGATAGCATATTCAAAAGCAGAGACAATACTTTGCCAACAAAGGTCCATCTAATCAAGGCTATGGTTTTTCCAGTGGTCATGTATGGATGTGAGAGTTGGACTGTGAAGAAAGCTGAGTGCCAAAGAATTGATGCTTTTGAACTGTGGTGTTGGAGAAGATTCTTGAGAGTCCCTTGGAATGCAAGAAGATCTAATCAGCCCATTCTAAAGGAGATCAGCCCTGGGTGTTCATTGGAGGACTGATGCTGAAGCTGAAACTCCAATACTTTGGCCACCTCATGCGAAGAGTTGACTCATTAGAAAAGACCCTGATGCTGGGAGGGATTAGGAGCAGGAGGAGAAGGGGACGACTGAGGATGAGATGGCTGGATGGCATCACCAACTCGATGGACATGAGTTTGGGTAGACTCCAGGAGTTGGTGATGGACAGGGAGGCCTGGTGTGCTGCGATTCATGGGGTTGCAAAGAGTCAGACATGACTGAGCGACTGAACTGAACTAACTGAACATGTTTTAGCAAATGATACTTGAATATTCAAATAGTGAGTGAATCAAGAGGCTTGCTCACCTTGTTCTGCAAATTTGAATTTCTGTTTTAAACTGTCTTATTCTTTTGTTTAAAAGCTCTTTATCACACATGAATTGTTAAAAGGTTTCTAAAGAGTTTCAGACTGAAACTATTGACAATTTTCTTTCTCTCCTAAAATAGAAGTGATACAATACTTTTATATTTATTATTCAGAGAAATGATTTATAAAACCATTTGAAAAAGAATAGAGACTTTAAGCCAAAAATTCTCTCTGAATTCATTCTAAATAGTTTTTAGAATGACTTCTTGGAAGAGAATATAAATTCTGATCCTCAAAAATTCCTAGAAATTCAGGAATTAGAATATAAAGATATTTATCAGAACATTATAACATTTAGAAATATTTATGTAATTTTATCAGTTTATATTAATGTATCATAAAACTAAATTTAAACAGACAATTGTGGGAGATCAATTGAAGAAAATTAGAATTTTTTTAATGAAATGAACTACTATAAGAAAAAAATGGCCTAATCTATACAAAGTTTTATAGACTTGACACAAACTTTTCTTGAATTTTTGAGTAGAAATAGTGCAAAAATCAAATTTCTGTATGATCACAGTAATTTAATCCATCTTGGCTATGCATTTAACCATCATGCTATTACAATAATATCCCTTCTAATAACCATTTATATTCCATAGTTCTTTGATCAGATCTCTCACTACAGCAAGAGCTGAATGTTCCTTGTCTATTTCAAAAACCAAAGGAAACCACAGTTGCCTGATAGCTCATGAAAGATTCCATAATATTGTTGATAATTTTTACTTCAGCTAAAAAATAGATAACACTCTACTGATTTAATCATCTGATTCCATTACTTCATGGGAAATAGATGGGGAAACAGTGGAAACAGTATCAGACTTTATTTTTGGGGGCTCCATAGTCACTGCAGATGGTGACTGCAGCCATGAAATTAAAAGACGCTTACTCCTTGGAAGGAAAGTTATGACCAACCTAGATAGCATATTCAAAAGCAGAGACATTACTTTGCCAACAAAGGTCCATCTAGTCAAGGCTATGGTTTTTCCAGTGGTCATGTATGGATGTGAGAGTTGGACTGTGAAGAAAGCTGAGCACTGAAGAATTGATGCTTTTGAACTGTGGTGTTGGAGAAGATTCTTGAGAGTCCCTTGGACTGCAAGGAGATCCAACTAGTCCATTCTAAAGGAGATCAGCCCTGGGTGTTCTTTGGAAGGAATGATGCTAAAGCTGAAACTCCAATACTTTGGCCACCTCATGCGAAGAGTTGACTCATTGTAAAAGCCTGACGCTGGGAGGGATTGGGGGCAGGAGGAAAAGGGGACGACAGAGGATGAGATGGCTGGATGGCATCACCAACTCAATGAACGTGAGTTTGAGTGAACTCCAGGAGTTGGTGATGGACAGGGAGGCCTGGCATGCTGCAATTCATGAGGTCACAAAGAGTTGGACATGACTGAGCAACTGAACTGAACTGAACTGAACTGATAATCACTGCAGATGGTGAAAGCAGCCATGAAATTAAAAGTCGCTTGCTCTTTGGAAGAAAAGCTATGAATAACCTAGACAGCATATTAAAAAGCAGAGACATTACTTTGCCAACAGAGGTCCATCTAGTCAAAGCTATGGTTTTTCCAGTGGTCATGTGTGGATGTGAGCTGCTGCTAAGTCACTTCAGTCGAGTCCAACTCTGTGCGACCCCATAGACGGCAGCCCACCAGGCTCCCCGGTCCCTGGGATTCTCCAGGCAAGAACACTGGAGTGGGTTGCCATTTCCTTCTCCAATGCATGAAAATGAAAAGTGAAAGGGAAATAGCTCAGTTGTGTCCAACTCTTAGCGACCCCATGGACTGAAGCCTACCAGGCTCCTCCGTCCATGAGATTTTCCAGGCAAGAGTACTGGAGTGGGGTGCCATTGCCTTCTCCGATGAATGTGAGAGTTGGACTATAAAGAAAGCTGAGCACTGAAGAATTGATGCTTTTGAACCGTAGTATTGGAGAAGACTCTTGAGAGTCCCTTGGACTGCAAGGAGATCCAACCATTCTAAAGGAGATCAGTCCTGGGTGTTCTTTGGAAGGACTGATGCTGAAGCTGAAACTGCAATACTTTGGCCACCTCATGCGAAGAGTTGACTCATTGGAGTCAACTCTGCTGGGAGGGATTGGGGACAGGAGGAGAAGGGGATGATAGAGTATGAGATGGCTGGATGGCATCACCAACTCGATGGACATGAGTTTGGGTGAACTCCGGGAGTTGGTGATGGACAGGGAGGCCTGGCATGCTGCAGTTCATGGGGTCGCAAAGAGTCAGACACGACTGAGCGACTGAACTGAGCTGAACTGAACTATATTCTTTTCTCCTTCCTATTTAAGCACAATTATCTAGATTTCCAACTGAAGACCTGACAACCTTCTTTGGATTTTGAAGTCTACTTTACCCACCCATGTGACAGACTAGAGTGTTGGGGAATTAATGATCCTAAAGCCCAAGAAACTCTCACCCAATGACTGAAGGAAACTGGTGTACCTCCTTCAGTGGGAGGATCCTGAAGTCTGTGCCTACACTGCTCCAGGGGGCTTCCCAGATGGCGCAGTGGTAAAGAACCCACCTGCCTTTGCAGGAGATGCAGAAGACACAAGTTTGATCCCTGGATCAGGAAGATTCCCCTGTAAGAGGGTATGGCAAGCCACTCCAGTATTCTTGCCTGGAAAATTCCATGGACAGAGAGGACAGGCAGGCTACAGTCCACAGAGTTGCAAAGTTTTGGACACAACTGAGCATACACACACACACACACTGCTCCAGAGTTTCTCCAGTGCGGTTAATTCCAATTATAGTGATAATTGGCTTGATTATGCACACATTGTTGTCTGCATTCCCTTTTCTGCCTCAGTTCCCCCCATCCTTTACCAGTATATCCTACATCTTCCAAATAATCACTTGCACATGAATCCTTGTTTTGCCATCTGCTTCTAATAGAATCCAACCAAGATAGAGGGTATCTATCTTGGCTAGAATTGGATTCTATCCAAGAATCTAGAATTGGATCCAGACTCTAGAATTGGATCACATACCTTCCAGAGGTAACAATAACCTCATTTTTAGGACTAAGTAGGTGGCAATTATCTTTGGCATGCTATAACATCACATTTACTAAGACTGACTCAGTATATATTTATACAGGTAAAAGGAAGAGCCTTAAACAAATACATAAAAGATATAAAATAGTAAAGGATAAGTAACCAAAAAACAAGTAAAAGGATACATTTTTTTAAGTAAAGGATAAGTTACTGCATCTTGCCTGCCTATCACTAAGAAAGAGGCACAGCACTTATGTATCCCTTTGGATTTTAGAAACTGCATACCACACTTAGCAAAATTATTCCAAATTATTTATTAAGTAATGAAGGAGACTGACAGCTTTGAGTTTACCCAAAGCAACAGATGACTCTGCAGCAGATTCAAATTATTATATAAGCATCCCTCAACCTCTGAATACATGACGCTGCAAATCCGAAGGTGTAAGAGGTACCCATGATCTGTTAGGAAGCCCTGTGGATTCTCTGGCCAGCTCCAATAGGATAAAGACTGTGCAAATTCCTACAGTTCTAGGACAAGGCTATGCTGTCTGAAACAGAAAACTGTACTCAATTAAAATGGCAGTTACCAACATAAACTGAGTCCTAACTGACTCAATGAACATGAGTTTGGGTAGACTCCAGGAGCTGGTGATGGACAGCGAGGCCTGGCGTGCTGCAGTCCATGGGGTCGCAGAGAGTCAGACATGACTGAGCAACTAAACTGAAACTGAATGGAGACTGAGTTCCTGACTAGGGGACATCAAGACACTATGCATTGGAGATGCTAATAATGAGCTGGGTATTGTCAGCCACCAAGTGATAAGGTCTGCATGACACTGCAGCAACTCATCACATGATGCACAGGCTACTTTCAGAGTCAGACCAGAGCAGGCCCAAAAGGAACAATTACAAACAAGTGGCTCTGACTCTCATGTTACTTGGCCCTGTTGCATTAAAAAGCAGAGCTATCACTTTGCCAACAAAGGTCCATGTAGTTAAAGCTGTGGGTTTTCCAGTAGTCACATATGGATGTCAGAGCTGGACCATCAAGAAGGTTGAGTGCTGAAGAACTGATGCTTTTGAACTGTGCTACTGGAGACTCTTGAGAGTCCCTTGGATAGCAAGGAGATCAAACCAGTAAATCCTAAAGGAAATCAACCCTGAATATACATTGGAAGGACTGATGCTGAAGCTAAAGCTCCAATACTTTGGCCACTTGATGTGAGCCAACTCATCGGAAAAGAACCTGATGCTGGGAAAGATTGAAAGCAGGAGGAGAAGGGGACAAAAGAGGATGAGATGATGGATGGCATGAAGGATTCAATGGACACAGGCTCAAGCAAACTCCAGGAGATAGTGAAGGACAGGGAATCCTGTTGTGCTGCAGTCCATGGGGTCGCAAGGAGTCAGACATGACATAGACTGAACAACAATAAAGCTCTGTTGCAGTTATTCCAACCTCTCAACTCATTCCTGTGGCTTTGTGTGGCCTTCTTACAAGGCTGATTAAGCAGGGGAAAAACCTGAGCCTGTTTCACAAATTACTCCTACTGATTAACTTTTGCTGAAAATATTGCTGCCAGTGTACAGTCCCACTCAGGAATGACTTTGAAATACAGTGGTGGTTGAAGATCCATCCAGTAGATGGGTTTTAATGACAGTGTTGAGAAACTCTGAGTTTTGTGTTTATGTTTTGGCTGCTATAACAAAAACACCCGGCACTGGGTAGCTTAAACAAGAAACATACAAGACAATTTCTTTATCATTTTTCCTATAGCCAGGCCAAACTATCTCGGCTGAGAACCACTGATCTAGAAATACATAAGACTAAATAGGATCTGAATACAGACATTCCTTAGGAATCACAGCAATTCATAACTCAGTCAAGAAAATATTTATTTAGGACTTACCTACACATAGCAATAGGAGAAGGCAATGGCACCCCACTCCAGTACTCTTGCCTGGAAAATCCCACGGATGGAGGAGCCTGGTAGGCTGTAGTCCATGGTGTCTCAAAGAGTTGGACACGACTGAGCGACTTCACTTTCACTTTTCACTCTCATGCATTGGAGAAGGAAATGGCAACTCACTCTAGTGTTCTTGCCCGGAGAATCCCAGGGACGGGGGAGCCTGGTGGGCTGCCGTCTATGGGGTCGCACAGAATCAGACATGACTGAAGCGACTTAGCAGCAGCAGCAGCAGCACACACAGCAATGGAGAAGGGCACGGCAGCCCAGTACAGTACTCTTGCCTGGAGAATTCCATGGACAGAGGGACCTGATGGCCTACAGTCCATGGGGTCACAAAGAAGAAAATACATGTTGCTGCTGCTGCTAAGTCGCTTCAGTCATGTCCGACTCTGTGCAACCCCATAGACGGCAGCCCACTAGCTCCCCCGTCCCTGGGATTCTCCAGGCAAGAACACTGGAGTGGGGTGCCATTGCCTTCTCCGAGAAGATACATAGCAAAGTGTAAAAAACTGGGCTTTAAATCATAACTCTTGTTCATAAATACCTCCTACATGAAAATCTTCATTATCCTGTATTATCCAGCATTGTCTTATTCTAGGAAAATGCTATTTTTCTGGATTCTATTTTAAGGACTGGAACTATAAAATGTAGGTGGATGTAAGCAAATTCACACACACATACACACACAGAAAATCTATTTTAACCTGTGATATCACTTCTGGGTTTTTTCTAAGACTGTTGGAGTATATGATATGAAACCTCTGACACTGTCATTGTCGTTATCGTCACCTTTGCACCTGATCTCTCCCTCTTTTCTGTCCTCCTTGATTTTCTTCTGTCACCTGTCGCTTTTTCTCTGCCTCTCAGGCTTCACATAGGAAAGTCTGCCTTTTTCTAACATCACTGTCTTACAGAGCTCTCTTCACCTTCTGTCCAGACAATGGACTAATCAGTACTGTGTCATGGTTTCGGTTGTCTGTGCTTATTGCACAAATGGATTTGGAATATTTTTTCAAATAAGGACACTTTCATTTTTTATTTTCCTTACTTCTGGGCTCAGTGTTCCTCAGATGCTTGAGGGTACTGATAGCCAAAGTTTACTGTAAATGAATGTAATGAGTCTGTTTATCATAGTTCCAATCGTGATGAATTTTTAAGTCTATACTTTTATGAAAAGTAGACATAAGAAATGATCTCATGTCTACAGAATCCTTTCTCTAAGCACTGTTATTGTGTTGCTAATTAAGACACTTTGATTTAGTTATTTATTTAGTGAGCGTGGCCAAATTTCTATTGTCTTTGAAGCTCCTTGCTAGGCATTAGCGATATAAAGAAAAGTAAGATAGTCCCTCTTCTAGAGTCATCCAGAGTCTGTGAAGGAAACAACAGGCACACAACTAATTTTTGTATAATTTTATAAATACCATAACAGAAACAAAGGTACAGTGGAAACTGAGAAAAGAGAAGATTTAACTCCACCTGTGGAATCTGGAAAGTCCTCACATAAAGTGTGACATCTGAGCTATTTGCCAGACCAAAGACGTACAAGCTGGATGGTAATTGACCTACCACCATATGTGCTAGGTCATGGAAGTGCAACCTAACAGTATATCT
Source organism: Bos mutus (assembly GCF_027580195.1). NCBI lineage: Eukaryota > Metazoa > Chordata > Mammalia > Artiodactyla > Bovidae > Bos > Bos mutus. The sequence goes on from NC_091637.1 coordinate 53,600,508, forward strand.
AAGAAACCAGGTATTTATAATTAAGTAAAGGAAATAAGGCTCAGTAAGAAACACAAGAGCACAATCTAGAATCAGCGAATTTTTGTTGTTGTTGCTGTTGTTTAGTTGCTAAGCTGTGTCTCCTTGCAACTCCATGGACTGTAGCCCACCAGGTCCTCTGTCCCTGGGATCTCCCAGGCGTGTAGCCCACCAGGTCCTCTGTCCCTGGGGTCTCCCAGGCGTGTAGCCCACCAGCTACTCTGTCCCTGGGGTCTCCCAGGCATGTAGCCCACCAGCTCCTCTGTCCCTGGGTCTCCCAGGCGTGTAGCCCACCAGCTCCTCTGTCCCTGGGGTCTCCCAGGCGTGTAGCCCACCAGCTCCTCTGTTCCTGGGTCTCCCAGGCGAGAACACTGGAGCATGCTGCCACTTTCTTCTCCAGAGGATGTTCACAACCCAAGGCTCAAACCTGGGTCTCCTGCCTTGCATGAGGAATCTTTACCACTGAGCCACTGCAATCACCTAATATACCATGTTAAAGGCTGGCCTTTAGTGTGAGATGCTAAATGGAGAACCACAAAAGAATTTTACACATGAGAGCAGCATAATCAGATATGCACTTCACAAAAATCACTCTGACCATAATAAAGGAAAAACTGGAGAAAGACAACAAACCAGATGGCCAGCTAAGAGATATAAGAGCCTAACTCTAGCAGCGGCCAGAGGGTGGAAGCAGAGCAGATGGACAAGAGAGACATTTAAGAGATAAAAGGAATAGGATCAGATGATTAATTTGTATGTGGAGGAGAAAGTGCAAAGGTGGTGGCAGGGGGCAGTAACAGAGAAGAAAGAGTCAAGCATAATACTTGGGTTTCCAGCACAGTGAATGGATGATGGCCATGCCTTCACTGGGCTAAAAGATTAAGGGGCAGGAGAAGGTTTGGAGGTCAAAATGAAGAGTCTGTCAAATATCAATAGCCTGTGGGGTGCCCTACTGCAGATAAACAGGAGGTTGCTACGTATAGGTTAGGGTTTCAGGAAAAAGGTCAGACCTCGACACATAAGGCATATAGGCAGTAGTTTAAGCGAAACTTCCCCTAAACCACCATTGGAAATGGAAATCATACACAAAAGTATCATACATAGAAATCAGATGTGGATGGAAATTCTGCCCAAATGGAGACTAACAATAAGAACCATTTGGAGTCACTAAGACAGTAGATTCTGTCTTCTAAGATGAATCAATACAATCCTTTCTAAGTGAAACCATGTTATCTTAAATCTTGAAGTTTATCAACCCTAGATTCTCTCTATTCTCCTAGGTTCTATTCATTTATGCATTAAACTTATATATTTGCTAATTAACATAGCTCAAATATCAATAGTATAGTCCTGATCTTACTCCTGAGATCCTGGGCAAGAGATGCCTTGCCCATATCTGGGACACTTCTTTTCACTTTAATGTGCATTGTTCTGCTCTAGATTTTTTTTAAATTGTCTACAAAAAATGAAAAATTATGACATACATTAAAACAAATGATATTCAAATATTATAGTCAATCCAACTTTTAAAATACCTTAAGTATTTCCTTCCAACCACAAATGCTGACCTTCAAAACAATCAAGACAATGGCCTCCTGATGTTGTAAGTGTCCCACTTCAAAAATACTCTCCAACATCTCATTTAAATGCTCTACTTTAGAGAATGAATTTCCTTAAAAAGTAAAGACCAAAAAAGTCAGAGCTTCTTTCTGAATCTGACTTTAATATTAGTTAGATTGTGCAAGACAATAAGGTTCTAATCACATCCTGATTGGTACAGATTTATGCAAAGAGTTTATGCAAGAATTAATGGACATTAAAAGAGTTGCTTCATGCATACTGATATGTGATTATGCCTGAAGATATGTAAAGTCACCCACAGCTGGAAACATGCTGAAATAATAAGGCTACAGTTGGAACTGTTTTTTTAATTATGAATTTCTTTCCTATTTTTAGGTAGTACTGATCTTCACTTACTTGTTTCAGAGATACGTTATTTTAATTTGAAGTTTCATTCTTTTAAATTCCTGCATATAGAAAATTAAGAAAATACATCATCGACATATGTAAGAGTTTCTACATTCAGAAAACTCCTGAGAGGCTTATATTTTCATCTCAAAGAAAAAAAAGGAAGAGTCACAATTAAATTTATGTGCCTAATTAAATTAGGGTTAATTTAAATTAAACCCTAAATTAAAGTAGGGTTTAAGATATGTTACTTGATGCAAAAATTGCTATCATGAACAGAGAAGGATAAGAGACACACTTAGGGGCCCCCCAAAAGAACTGCACTGTCCTACTTTTCCTCTCTTAGTTTCCAAATGATCTCTAAATTATCAAGGAAAGAAAGTAACATTTACTGAGGAACACCTAGCTAGGCAAATGACAATACACATTTATCTAATCCTTTCATTGTACTTTATTATTAGCCTCCCTTCATAAAAGAAAAAAAAAAAAAAGAACCTTCCATAAAGGTCTTGAGGTGATTTTAAAATATGTTCACAAATTCTTTGCAGAAATAGAATCTTACTCTCTTCTTCATGAGTATGGGCTGGACTTCATTGACTTAGAATATGGCAGAAGCGTGGCTTAGTGATTTCTGAGACTGGATGATAAAAAAAACATTGAGACTTCTTTTTGGAGAGTTCATTCTGGGCATGCTAACTGCTGCCGAGCAGCCTGCACTAGTCAGTTCAGGCTGCCGTAACAAAATACCACAGACCAGGTGGCTTAAACAACAGAAATTTCTCTCTCACAGTTCTAGAGGATAGGAAGTACAAGATCAATGTGCCATCTGGTTCAGTTCCCAGTGAGGGCTCTCTTTCTGGCTCACAGACAGCTATTTTCACACTACGTCCTCATGTGGTAGAGAGATCAAGCTCTGGTGTTTCTTCTTCTTATAAGGTGCCAGATCTACCAAATTAGGGCCCAATCCTTATGACTTCATTTAACCTTTATCACCTCCTCAAAGGACTTTCCAGGCGGCACTAGTGGTAAAGAACTTGCCAGCCAGTGCAGGTAGATATAAGAGATGCAGTTTCGATTCCTGAATTGAGAAGATGCCCTGGAGAAGGGCATGGAAACCTACTCCAGTATTCACACCTGGAGAATCCCATGGACAGAGGAGCCTGGCAGGCCATGGTCCATAGGGTCACAGAGAGTCGGACACAACTGAAGTGATTCAGCACTCAAACACACACACCTCATCAAAGGCTCTGTCTCCAAGTATAGTCACATTAGTGGCTAAAGCTTCAATGTATGAATTTTGGAGAGATACATTCAGTCCATTATACAACCCTATGGAAAAGTTCTGAAGCCTCTGCTGAAGCTGAGGCTCCAATATTTTGGCCACCTGATGAGAACAGTTGACCCATTGGAAAAGACCCTGATACTGGGAAAGGAGAGTCCCAGTCCAAAAGGAGAAGAGGGTGGCAGAGGATGAGATGGTCGGATAGCATCACCAACTCAATGAACATGAACTTGGGCAAACTCCAGGATATAGTGAGGGACAAGGAGGCCTTGTGTGCTGCAGTCCATGGGGTCACAAAGAGTTGGACGTGACTTAGCAACTGAATGACAACAACATGATGAAGTTCACATGTCTAGCAATTGAAGACAGCCACGTGAATGAGCCAACTTGGAAGCAGTTCTTACAGCTACAGCCAAGCCTTCAGACAACTACTTCCCAGGTCAATATCTTAAACGGACCTCATGAGAGGTCCTGAGCCAGAGCCACCTAACTAAGCCTATTCTAAATTCTTTACTGTGAGAAACAGTATGAGAACATAAATATTTGTTGTTAAAGCTGCTAAATTGGGGGATAACTTGTAACTGCTATAGATAACTAGTACACATAGGTCTCAGTAAATTTGGCAAAAACAAGGATTATAAACTGATTGCTGATTGATAAAGTATATGCTCTTTCTATTACTTGTAGTGTCTCTCCAATCTTTATTTAAGCTCATTCATATATTGAAATTTTACATATATTAGCTCAGCTAACCCTAATAACAACTTTGAGAGACCAGTTTTATAACAATATACAAAAGAATAATTTTAACCAATAAAAGGTATGTTTTTTTAACATTATATTGGAGTATAGTCAATTAACAGTGTTGTAACAGTTTCAAGTGGACAACAAAGGGACTCAGCCATCCTTATATATGTATCCATTCTCCCCAGACTCCCCTCCCATCCAGGCTGCCACATAACACTGAGTCCCCTGTGCTATACAATAGGACCTTGTTGGTTATCCATTTTAAATACAGCAGAGTGTACATGTCGATTTCCAATTCATGTTCCCCCATTCTCTCCCCTGGACAACTATAAGTTCATTCTCTTAAGTCTGTGAATCTGTCTCTGTTTTGTAAATAAGTCCATTTAAAAGATGTGATTTTGATATTATAAAGCTCTTCCTCTAAAAAATACTCCAATCTGCCTACTTCTCTCCATCTCATTATGACTACCCTCATCTTTGCCACCATTGTCTCTGGCCTGGACAATCTCATGGCCTAACTGGTTCCTTGCTTCCTTGGAGTTTTATTGCCAAATCTGCATTTCATGTAGCAGGAAGAATGAACTTTTAAAATGTGAATCAAACCACAGTACTCTCCTACTTAAAAATCCCTCCTTAACTTTGTGTAACTCCTCTTACTGGTTACTTAATATATCTAAAGCAGAGTGAATGGTACTAATCATATAGTCACTCAATTGGTGGCATCACGTTGAAACTATAATACAATACACACCACATGATCACCTTCACTTCTTTTCACTTCCCCACACTGGTCTTTTTCTATCAGTCTGGTCTTGGAGTTGTAATTTACAAGCCAAGGAAGAATATGATCTCAAGGGAATAAAAGATAAACTCATAGGTTAAAAAAGTTATGGAATAGCTGAATAATATAAGCACTAAGAAATAAAAATGGGACACTGAAGATTTTAGATTATAGGTAAGAATAAAATTAAAGCTTATCAAACAACTCTAATAAAACATCCACACTATATCTGTAAATAAGATAAGCAAGTTTGACTTTACTTACACCCCTAGTTTCTCTAACCAGATTACATTAACCACAGATATCTAGGCAAATTCATCTCTCTGATCTGTCTTTATTCTGTCACACAATGTCACAAATTATCTCTCCTACTGAATTGGTACTGACTTTAGATAGCTGTGTATTAAAAGGGGCCACACACACCACTGCACCAGGCTCAGCATTCAGACACTGCAGTTGTATTAACCATGATTCTGCCTCTGCTGGCAACTACCTCTTATTGTGCTTGCTAAGACTCAGTGCCCTCCTTTGTCTCTTCCTTTTTCTGCTCCTCTCTGCTTCTCTTGAAGTTTCTTTCTCAATCCTATGTATTAAGTAGGAGTATGTCAAGGCTGTATATTGTCACCCTGCTTATTTAACTTAGAGTACATCATGAGAAACACTGGTCTGAATGAAAGACAAGCTGGAATCAAGATTGCCGGGAGAAATATCAATAACCTCAGATATGCAGATGACACCACCCTTATGGCACAAAGTGAAGAAGAACTAAAGAGCCTCTTGATGAAAGTGAAAGAGGAGAGTGAAAAAGTTGGCTTAAAGTTCAACATTCAGAAAACTAAGATCATGGCATCCAGTCCCATCACTTCAGGGCAAATAGATGGGGAAACAATGGAAACAGTGACAGACTTTATTTTGGGGGGCTCCAAAATCACTACAGATGGTGACTGCAGCCATGAAATTAAAAGACGCTTACTCCTTGGAAGGAAAGTTATGACCAACCTAGATAGCATATTAAAAAGCAGAGACATTACTTTGCCAACAAAGGTCCATCTAGTTAAGGCTATGGTTTTCCCAGTGGTCATGTATGGATGTGAGAGTTGGACTATAAAGAAAGCTGAGCACCAAAGAATTGATGCTTTTGAACTGTGGTGTTGGAGAAGACTCTTAAGAGTCCCTTGGACTTCAAGGAGATCCAACCAGTCTATCCTAAAGGAGACCAGTCCTGAGTGTTCATTGGAAGGACTGATGCTGAAGCTGAAACTCCAATACTTGGGCTAGCTGATGCAAAGAGCTGACTCATTTGAAAAGACTCTGATGCTGGGAAAGATTGAAAGCAGGAGAAAAAGGGGATGACAGAGGATGAGATGGTTGGACGGCATCACTGACTCAATGGACATGAGTTTGGGTAAACTCCAGGAGTTGACGATGGACAGGGAGGCCTGGCGTGCTGCAGTCTGTGGGGTCACAAAGATTTAGAAATGACTGAGCAAATAAACTGAACTGAATACCACATTTGACCCTGGTTCTCTCTGTTCTCTGCACAACTTCTCCTTCCTTACTTTTGTTCAACGTGGAAAAACAATTTATTTCTCTCCAAAATCCTATGTTTTCCTGATAATGGCACCAGAAGACAATTACCCCAAGAAATCCTATGAATATAGGATTCTTGAGACTATCATTGTGAATTGTCTTCATTCTTTAGTGTCCTCAGCTATAGCTATATAGTAGGAGGGAAAATAAATTGTAAACTTGCCTCCTCCTACTTAGATTTTCTATTTTCATACCTCATAGGACAAAGAGACAAAATCACCCTTGAAAGTCTCTTAGGAGCCCCCCATCGAAAACTAGTATTACATCTTACAATAAACCAATCATAGCTTTTCTTTCAGGGCTGGACTCCATTACTCTTTTTGGCTTAACACCTGATGAAAGACTTAGCTTGTGTTTAGAGTCTAAATTGTATTAATAAATAATTATCCTTAGACATTAGAATCACAATCTCTCTGTAAGATCTTGTGCTATTAGAGGCATGAAAGAACTGAGAACACCTAGGAAGAACAGCAGCTTAACACCTCCCATTACACTCTGGATTATAGACACCCTGAGTAGAAGGGTGAAATTGCTCCTATAATTTAAATTTCACTCCTTACTTCCTCTCTCTCCTGCTTCCTCTTAATAAATTTACCTTAAATCCACAAGTGATGTGACCATAGAACATACATGTAAGGCCATTATCTGTCCCACCAAATGACAACTGCCTTGAAATAGGAGCAAACACCCCTCCTTGCTTTTAGCTCTAATGAGACCCTACGTGTTACTTACTCGAGGTTATAAGGAGTGAGTACCAAGTGAGAAACACAAATACAGAATGAATATCAGTATCATATTACAGGGCACATTGAAACAATATCTGTGATTTCAAATGCTACGGTCATCCTATACACAAAGAGCTTGAATAATTAGAGTCTCTACTCTTTGGGAGTTCATAAACTACAATAAATTAAGAGCTGCAGATAAAAGCATTAATGTGGTAAGACAGTGTAACCAAAATAATATATCAAGCACATAACTAAAATTTTAAAGTTAAGATGTATGGATCCAGTTTTCCTTTGGGTAGTAAGAAAGGAGATATTCACACGGTATAGCATTTTGCTTAGGTTCTATCCTTACAAATTGCATAATTACTCTTGCTCAGCCACTCAAGAAATGTGAAATTTATATTTACACCCTTTATATATTACTTAGTAGATTTTTAGGCACAAACTTTTTGTTTTTCACAACTCCAAACCTATGTATAAAAATAAAAGTTAGATAAGCTTCCAACCTGGTAGTTTTAGCAACCTTCACCTTCTCCTTGGAAGGAAAGCAATTAGGTGCTAATTGGATGGTTAGAAGGAAAACCTGCTGATTTCAAGGCAAACTGGATATGTCAGGTTAGAAAAAGAATGATTATTCTCATTGATTTAACTTGGACACCTGGTAAGTTCTTTAGATGACCCCTTACCAGTCTCAGAAAAGCACAATATGGACTCAAAATGACCAACCAGATATACAGAATTATGATCATTTCATTTTCTGCCAATAGTTTTGTAGAAACTACAAGCATAGACAATTAAAGGTTTTATTGCTGACAGATGGGCATGCACGCTGGGAAGGCATATAGCTGGCCAACTCAAAGCGGATGAACAATCCCTGATTTTCATAACACTGCACTTGAAGACACAGCATATTTCATGCCTGAGCAATAAGGACAAGGAAATAGGAAAGACTCCTTTCTAAAATTTTCCAGATAGTTAAATGTGAAGTGTCTAGAGAATTTCCACTTAGAGTTAGCTTGACTGTGCTTGGCATGCCTCCTACTAAGATTCATTATCCCACTCTGTTTCAGGTGCCTCAGGGAGGTGGGGAGAAAGGCTATATCTACATGGTCTTGATCTCTGCTATCTGTTAATCCAGCCTAACGATGGCAGAAGCTGAGTTACATTCTTTCTCCTCTAGGGCTATTTATATTTAACACAAGGCACAAGCGATGGTTCCCATACCCTGGTCTAGGAAACATTCAAATACAGTTTCTTTCCACCACACTGCAGTTATGATTCAGTGTGTCGGGTGGATGGGGCAGAGGGCCTGCCAGAAAACTGTAAAAACACTCCCACTTATGAATCAGTACTTAGGAAATCAAAAAGCAACAGAATCCAAAGTAATAAATCTCTAATAATGCATTTAACACATGGGCAATGAAAACAAAAATTTTGGAGGAACAATCACACATTAGCAGCTACCTATCTTCCCTTGCAGGAAACCTAACCAGGATGAGCTATTTTAAATTTTCATCTAGCCAATATCTGAATGTAAAAAAATTGGACTAAATGACTTTTCCATCCCTGCTTCAAGGATTATATGCAGTGATGAGCTGGTAAAAGTTTAACAACCATATATCTGGGAAAAGATGCAGTGTGTGGGTCTATACATGCTTATTATAAATTTTGCTAGTTAAGAGACAGGCAACACAATTTTGGGCTTCTCTGGTGGTTCAGTGGTAAAGAATCCACCTGCCAATGCAGGAGATGCAAGTTCGATCCCTAGGTCAGGAAGATCCCCTGGAGAAGGAAACAGCAACTCATTCCAGTAATCTTACCTGGAAAATTGCATGGACGGAGGAGCTTGAAGGGCTACAGTCCATGGGTTTATAAAAGAGCCAGACACAACTTAGCGACTAAATAACAATCATAATGCACAATTTACAAATAAAAACAAAATATATAATATTCTTTATCGTAAATTCCACATACCCAAAACTTCAGTGTGATGTTGCTTTTTGAATATCCACTACCAGTTTTTACAATTCTATTGCCAGCCAAAGTGTCACAATGAGACTATGAATATATGCTTGATTATTATCCAATTCAGCCAAGAATTTCCTCATATCATTAATACAAGAGTGTAGTTGTAGCACAAAAGTTGATTTATAACTTTGTTTACATGAAGTTGATTTATAATTTTCTTTACATTATGGGTGTTCCTGGTGGCTCAGCTGATAAAGAATCCACCTGCAATGCAGAAGACCTGGGTTCACATTGTTCATCGCAGCACTGTTTATAATAGCCAGGACATGGAAGCAACCTAGATGTCCATCAGCAGATGAATGGATAAGAAAGCTGTGGTACATATACACAATGGAGTATTACTCAGCCATTAAAAAGAATACATTTGAATCTGTTCTAATGAGGTGGATGAAACTGGAGCCTATTATACAGAGTGAAGTAAGCCAGAAGGAAAAACACCAATACAGTGTACTAACGCATATATATGGAATTTAGAAAGATGATAACAATAACCCTGTGCCCTGTGTACGAGACAGCAAAAGTGACGCTAATGTATGGAACAGTCTTATGGAATCTGTGGGAGAGGGAGAGGGTGGGAAGATTTGGGAGAATGGCATTGAAACATGTAAAATATCATGTATGAAACGAGATGCCAGTCCAGGTTCAATGCACGATACTGGATGCTTGGGGCTAGTGCACTGGGACGACCCAGAGGGATGGTATGGGGAGGGAGGAGGGAGGAGGGTTCAGGATGGGGAGCACATGTATACCTGTGATGGATTCATTTTGATATTTGGCAAAACTAATACAATTATGTAAAGTTTAAAAATAAAATAAAAATTAAAAAAAAAAAAGAAGACCTGGGTTCAATCCCTGGGTTGGGAAGATCCCCTGAAGAAGGGAAAGGCTACCCACTCCAGTACTCTGACCTGGAGAATTCCATGGACTATACAGTCGATGGAGTCACAAAGAGTTGGACACAACTGAGTGATTTTCACTTTCACTTTACATTAAGGGATAAGATTAAAGTGAAATAAGAAAGGCCAACATAGGAACTTCACTCATCGATGTTGAGAGTACCTTCTTGGCTAAACTGGAAATAGTTTGTGAATACTAGGAGAAAATTTCCTCATTTTTTAATGCTATTCACAATTTAATAACTACAGGCATGAAACACTTTATTTAATCAGCATTAACATTTTCTCCATAAGTTTTAAAACTGAAACAGTCAACAAGACTAAATCACATCCCAATCTGCACTATTTGCTGATTTCTGTGGCCTAAAGACTCCCACTTGATCAGTTTCAAGCTACCAACGTGACATCACTGAGGCCCAAGTTTTGAAGAGATGTGCAGTAGTCTCTTCCACCAGGCAAATGATACATATAACCTCAAAAACACAGTTAATGATTAAAGGTAATAAAATAATTAGATATTAATGAGTTTTGAATATTGAATACTTTTGTTTCAATATGAATTAGTTATATAATATATGTGACAATATGTTTATATAATTTAATTTTTTATAATGACTCTGTTTAACAACTGGTTAACAAAATTCCTGAAAACTTAACAATTGACTATCACAAACCAGTTAGAATCACTGTTATATATGTGCTTACAATACACAGGTGAGAAGAGGAAAGGCAAAATAAGTTAGGCAACCCTTGGGGAAGGGAAGGCAACCCTTGACAAAGGAAAAATAGAGGAGAGAGACAATGTGGATAAAAATGGAGAAAAACTTCCTTATCTCTCTGCAACCTGCACTCTCAAATACCCCTATTTCTTAATTATGTTGGCAGCAAATCACCAGCAAAACAGGAAAAAATCAACAAATTAATGGTGTGCCATGGGGTCACACAGAGTCCGACACGACTGAAGCGACTTAGCAGCAGTAGCAGCAGCAGCATGGTCATTGGCCATAACCTTCTCTAAAAGCTATGGGCCAATGATTTTCAATCACATTGCCTATGAGGCTCAGTTGTGATTCTGTGTGTGTGTGTGTGTGTGTGTGCGTGTGTGTGTGTGTGTGTGTATCAAGACCACTCAAACCAGAATTTCCTAAGGTGACTGTACATTTCAAATTACTCTGAAATTTTAACCTGGAAGATTCAGCATTTAATTGTGTCTATGATTTACATTGGAGAGTCTGTTTCTGAAATCTCATCTTGAAACTAGGTAACTACCACATCGATTTCATTAAATAAATGAAATAATCTATTTCTGTGTTTAAATAGGAAACTAGATTGCACCAAATTCTTTTTAGAATCACCATTAATAAAAAGAAACATCATTTTAAAAATTCCTTGAAATTTTTTCCTGATATCTAGTCATAAATTCCTCACTAGTGAAAAGTTTATAGTCACAAGTCTGTTGTTTTTCTATATTTTCAAAATTGAAAGATGAAGAATAAAGACTTTGATCTGACTGACAAGATCATGACAGGGACAGAAAGAGTATTTTTTAGGACATATTTTCAAAATTGTGTACATGGAATGATATTTCCAACTTAGAAAATCCCATTATTTTAAGTGGCATTTACAAGATCACATTTTGAATGCCTTTGAAATTTTAACCTAGAATATTCAAATTTGATGGTGTCTATTTGACTTAAGCTCACATTAGATAACTTACTGTTTTTTACAAGTCACTATTTCAACACACAAGTGCTTTGAAGTTAAATAACCATCTAATATTTTTAAGCTTTTAATCAATTTTAACATTATTATCAACTTAAGTAAAAGTTATTTTATAGCAAAAACCAAAACTATTTCTGAAAAACTTTATGTAATTAAAACAGTATAAAAAAAGAGATTAAAAAGGATTACAATCTGAACTTGGAGATATTAGTAATCATTGATGCTTTCATGCTTTGCATTATAATAAAAACATCACATCAGAACATTTATATTCATGATTCAAGTTGCTAACCTAGAATGTTTTTACATTTTAACCATTTTTCGAGTTGGTAGTCTCTCATTAGGAGGTCAGTAGTCTCCTGATAATTTATTGGCAGTTTTGCGGGAGCTGTTCCCTGGTTTCCATTTTCTACATTTACATATGGCTTTTCCTGTCACCCCCACGTCTAACAGTGATGGTGTCAGTGCTGGGGACACTGTCTCCAAGAGCATGAATCATTTGGGATGATAATCACTTAAAGTTAGCCGCACAACTACAAGGCAATCTGACCACCAGATTAGGGTTCAATTATCCATTTGCCCCTGAATTCAGTTCAGTTCAGTTCAATCACTCAGTTGTGTCTGACTCCTTGCGACCCCATGGACTGATCATCGTCACCAACTCCCAGAGTTTACTCAAATTCAAGTCCATCTAGTCGGTGATGCCATCCAACCATCTCATCCTCTGTTGTCCCCTTCTCCTCCTGCCTTCAATCTTTCCTGATTGAAATAACACCCAGTTTTTCAGACGCAATGATTAATTAATCATTATGCACCAGGGCATATGCAGAAAATAGTGGACACAAATCATAAAATGTCACTATCTATCCACAGTTACCAACTTACCGATTATCATTTCATTTTTGTTCATTCATTTCCATCTGTTTATTCCTTACAAACCCTTCTAGTCAATACATTAGTCAGGTACCACCTAACCTTTGATCCCCTGGAGAAGGGAAAGGCTACCCACTCCAGTATTCTGGCCTAGAGAATTGCATGGACTATATAGCCCATGGGGTTGTAAGGAGTCGAAAACAACTGAGCGACTTTCATTTTCACTTTCTTTCACTTTGGTACTTACTACAGTTCCCATTAAACTAAAATTCTAAAGTAGCTTTTCAAATGTTGAGTTTTTATCTTTACCAATGTAAAATTGTAAAACCTTCCTTATCCATTCATTGCATCAAAATCTTGATTTCTCTAGATACTAAATCATTAATCTTATTTGAATATATTGATATTTCAAGATCAAAGCTTCCATTTTAACAAATTTACATGGCAACCAATAATAAATCCTAAGACGCACACCTTTTTGGATCATGACCTGACTAAATCTTTTGTCTGAAGCTGGTGCTACAATACTTCTATATTTGGAAACAAAGAACATATTTAGGGGATTATATTTAGACAAGGACAGTAAAAAATCTTTCTTTTACATAATTTTCCTTTTTCTGAGCACATGCAGTATATTTATAGCTCTGCGGGTTAACAGAAAACATGGATGTTATTATACATGCTGCTTTGTTCCTCTGGCTTTCTTCAAAACATCTAAGACAAGAGCCTCTCAGAATTTTCTGTAACAGAACTTTGCTGCCACCAACTGAGCACATTCACCCAATGCAAGGGGATGCTTTTTTACAAAGCAATGCTGGAAAGGAAGATGACGGGAAGCTCACACATTCTCTTGGCCCAGATCCCAGACACTAACCAGAACTCCATTTCTAATCCATTTCTAATTAGGAATGCCGCCAGAACAATGGCAGCCCTCCCCTCACAGTCCTAAACCGATTTATATTAATATAAAACTCCTCCTTAATTTGTAATCAAAGGGAACTTGTTTTAGTCATACAAACAAGCATAAATCAAAGGCTTGTCCCAGGAATGTCATGTCATGAAATAGTGATGCTGAACTGATCAATGAACGAGACTAAGGTGGTTACCAGGTCAGAAAGGCAAACCCTCCTCATCTCATTGTCACTAACAAATTCTTATTAAAAAGGTGGCAAAGTCTCCACTGTGCTGTGCTGTGCAAAGTCACTTCAGTCGTATCTGACTCTTTGAGACCCTATGGACCATAGCCCACCAGGCTCCTCTGTCCATGGGATTTTCCAGGCATGAATACTGGAGTGGGTTGCTATGCCCTCCTCCAATGGATCTTCCCTACCCAGGGATCTAGCCAACATCTCTTACATATCCTGCATCGGCAGGCAGGTTCTTTACCACTGGTGCCAAAGTGTCCACAGATGTCTCTAATTTCTTCTCTCTGGGCCAAATCCATATGTTTTAGGGATAAGATATCAGTCAGTTGGGGCTTCCATAGTAATTCAGATGGTAAAGAATCCACCTGAAATGCAGGAGACCTGGGTTTGATCCCCGGGTTGAGAAGATCCCCTGGAGAAGGGCACGGCAACCCACTCCAGTATTCTTGCCTGGAAAATCCTATGGACAGAGGAGCCTGACAGGCTACAGTCCATAGAGTTGCACAGAGTCGGACACGACTGAACCAGCTTAGGGCGCGAGCACACACACACACACACACACACACACACACCAGTTACTTGAGTGGCCCTAGACCTTAGCAATACATCAGAAGCACATAGTAAGATACAAACTGCAACACCCCCAGAACTACCAGTCAGAACCTCCTAGAAGAGTCTTTGGGCACAGAAGATCCTAGTTCACAGCCAAAGCTGAGGATCACCAGCTGAGTAAATCCTATTTTCTCTTTTTTTTTTTGGAAGAGGGAGCAGGCTCAAAAGAGTAAAAGTAATGCACCAAATTGTGTGCCCAGGCCCTCAAGGAGAACCCTGAGAAGACCTGGAGCTCTGGGTTTAGACAGTGTGGTACCAGCTCACTGAAGAGACTTAATCTGCGTGGAAACACCTCCAGCATGTTGACCTTTGCCATCCTGCTTTGTTTTCTTGAACAATTCAGCACCAGCAAATGAAAATGCTGTGAGGGTCAAAAAAACAGTCGTTTGAAGGCAGATAATAAGGAAAATAACTCCAGTTTATTTTATTTCATACCTGCCCCATTTAGCCTGAAATTTTTTGCCTTAAACCTTATAAGAACTGAAAATATCTTTACTGTGTGTCAAATACAACCTATTTTGCTAGTTCCCATGACACCAATATTTTTATCTGAATAGACAGTCATCTATGTGCTTTAAATAAATGTTTCACATAAAGTATTTTAAGTAAAGTTAATATACATTTGAAGATTTTCATGTGTTTGGCTTAGTATTTATAGTATAAAAAGGAAACAATTTAAAACAGAATACAATGATATTTGCTCCTACAGTTTTGTAATTTTTTTTAACCTCCCTCTTGGGAAGCTTTATTTTAGGCTTCTTTTAGTGTCTTGTAAAAAGATTCATCTGCCACCATAATGAAAGGGAGTTCATATTTTATTTCTCCTACTTCTTAGATGCCCCCTGCACTCTACCAGCCCTGTTGCCATTCATCCCTAGCCCTACCTCAATAACTTTGCTTCAAGTCTAACCCTGGTTCATCTACTCTCCTGCCTAGAAATGATTTTAACCTACTCTCCTAGCAAGCACCCAAGAATCCTTGAAATTAAATGGACACTACTGCTCCCACCTGATTGAGATGGCTCTATTCTCTTTTTTAAATTAATTTTTATTGGAGTATAGCTGCTTTACAATGTTGTGTTGGCTTCTACTGCACAGCAAAATGAACCAACCATACATATATCCCCTCCCTTTTGGTGACCTGAATGAGATGGCGCTATTTGTGATGATAAGATGGCTCTGTTCTTGGTAATAAGAAGAAAAATGTGATTCTTCCTACTAGGGCCTTCAAGCTGACACTGCAAGGATTAGAACTGCATTCTACCAAAAAAAAAAAGAAAAAGAAGATGAAGAAGCACAGTGAAATAAACATTGAGTTGTACTCATCTAGACAACAGAGATTCCTATTTTTGGAAATACGATCACCAATTTATGGAGGCAGGAGTGGGTGAGAGAGAAGCAAATAAAAAGGAGGCTGGTGGTAGAAGTGACTTAACTCCATTATGAGTGAGAGCTATAAATCTATACAAGGCAAGACTCCTCATCAAAAATCTAATAGGAGGAAGGGACGAGGCACCTCCTGGGGGTAACTAACCCTAAGGAATGAAGTGGCCAGGCAGACAAACTGCTTTCAGTTAACAAAGCTTCAGTTGTTGAAAGGGAATAGGGATACAAGCAACCCTGCCTTGGCACACACATGGAAAAGAATAGAGCTAAAAGTGAAAACATATTGTATTTCTGTATCTTAACAGAATACAGAATGGCTTCTGGAATTGTGAGCACACTTGAAAACACAAGTGATTTGGGCCCCTAAAGGACTTCAAAATATCAGTGGAAGGCAGAGAAACCCAAAAGATGTGGTTTAACTGAATGCCATATGACAGATCAAAAGAAAGGTCAAACCAAAAAAGGAAAGAAAAAAAAATGGGGTCATACAGTCATTGGAAGGACTAGCTCCCTCAGGAGTACACACAAAATATTTCTATTTTCTATACAAAAGATTCCCATTAGTAAGTTAGAAGTCATTTTACAGGGGAATGAAGGTGCTGAAAAAATAGATCAACTGGGTTTCAGGCACAGTGATAGAAATGAGTGGGATCCACCCACAAGATGTTTCACTTCACTTCCCACCTGGGAACATATTGTATCTCCTGGAAATACAACAATATGCCTTCTCCTTGGTCCTGATATGTCCTTATTATCACAAGCTAAAAGTTCCCATAAGAAATATTTAATCAGGAGGCAGGAAGGAGATATCTTGGCGAATTATTGCCATAAAGAATAAATAACTTTGAACCTAATCTACTGTATGGGTTTCCCTTGTGGCTCAGAAGGGCTCCAAAATCACTGCAGATGGTGACTGCAGCCATGAAATTAAGAGATGCTTGTTCCTTGGAAGAAAAGCTGTGACCAGCAGCATATTAGAAAATAGAGACATTACTCTGCCAACAAAGGTCTGTCTAGTCAAAGCTATGGATTTTCCAGTAGTCATGTATGGATGTGAGAGTTGGACTATAAAGAAAGCTGAGCACCAAGGAATTGATGCTTTCGAACTGTGGTGTTAGAGAAAACTCTTGAGGGTCCCTTGGACAGCAAGGAGATCAAACCAGTCAATCCTAAAGGAAACCAACCCTGAATATTAATTGGAAGGATGGATGCTGAAGCAGAAACTCCAAAACTCTGGCCACCTGATGCGAAGAACTGACTCCCTGGAAAAGACCCTGATGCTGGGAAAGATTGAAGGTAGGAGGAGAAGGGAATGACAGAGGATGAGATTGGTTGGATGGCATCACCAGCTCAATGGACATGAGTTTGAGCAGGCTCCGGGAGTTGTTGATGGACAGGGAAGCCTGGCATGCTGCAGTCCACGGGTCGAAAAGATTCAGACATGACTGATTGAACTGAAACTGAATCTATTGTATATGTCACATATTGTCCTCCAACTAATTAAACAACACCAGAATAGTCCCATCTAATAAGCCCACTCTTACAAGAGTATTTTTGCAGCTAACTTATTCTAGTAGAGCCAATAATATAGATTTTTATAAAAATTCAGTCTCTTCAAAGCTCAAACTGAAGTTCTCTTATATCAAGGTAATACTTGACCTTGAATATTTTCAGGCTGAAGTAAAATCTTTGATGCTTTAAGGTATAAAAATCCAGAGTTCACAACCAAAAACTTATCTAAGTTCTTAAAGTTGTGAAACTTCTCCATTTTATATTTAAAAAAAAAAAAAGTGTGGTTCTTCCCACTGGGCTTTTGAGCTGACACTGCAAAGATTAGAATCATCCTTCCAAAAAAAAAAAAGAAAAGCAGAGAGAAACAAATATTTAGCTGTGCTCATCTAGACGGTAAATGACCGTATGTAACATCCGCCCTGACTCCGCAGGGTCCCCTGAGCCCCATAGCAGTATACTTGGCCAATAGCAGTCCACTTCAAGTGGGTTTTGACGGGTCTGTGGGGCCCACCACTGCCAGCTCTCCTAGCCAGCTGCCGTTTGGTACTGTGTGGGAGGGTTATCCACTACAAATTGCTGTAGTACCAGGGCACTTTGTTACTAGAAAAATTCTCACACATATTTGCTCTGGACAGAAAGTTTAATAAAAGTGCCAAACTTCCACTGATGTTGTCCCCATGACCAACCCATATGGTCCCTATGACCCAACCTTAAGGTAAAGTGGGAAAGCCTAGAGAAGAAGAAAAATACAAGCACGAAAATTTTTAAAATAATACGTCAGCTTTGTTAACTAAAATATTTTGATTAGCCAATTAATTATCAAAGTTTCAAGAATTTTGTGGAAACTTCTAACAGGATTTCACTATAATCTAAAACTAACTCATAGACCTGGTGGCATAGGAATACTACAGAAATAAAGGCTATGAAACCCAAACTCAAGGCATCCCCACTCCAGTGATTATCAATAATTCACTGAAACATCAAGTCTACATTAAGTTACATGGGACACACACCAAGTACTTAAGCAACATGGCTGCAGAGGAGGGGGTGGCCCTGCCACACATTCATTGACACATTCCGATCATTGTAAGGCATCAACAACCCCATTGCCAGAGATGTACCCCAGTGCAAAACTGTGGACCCAAACATTTAGTTAAATCATCTAGATCTTTATAAACATATTGTACCTTGGCTCATTAGTGCTGAATGATGAGCTAAACTTTGTTGTGTAAAAACAGTACACTCACCTCTGCTAGGAAATTTGAGTACTCCAGGAAATCCTCAGTACCCAAAACTCCCTCTCTCGTTGTAAAAAACTTCAACCTCTGAAATTTCACATCTGGGAACTCATCCTAAATCCAATTTTTACGTGGGAAATATTTCCTAAAAGTTTACATATTATCCTACACTGAAAAGATAATCATTTGGGAGAACTGAGTTCTTTGGTTGGAATACGAGACACCATAGCCTAAAAGAGGAAAGACAGTTATAAAAGGGAGAACAACCAAAGAAACAACAAGTGGAACACTTGAGAACTTGTCTACTTTCCAGGTTGACCAGTTGCTCAATCCACAGAGGAACTCTTGCAGACCAGTATAGTCTTTCTATCACAACAGTGGCAGAAAACAGAAAAAAAAAAAAAAAAAGGCAGAAGAGATGAGGTAAAACCATGGGAAAACCAAGTCATGGCAGATACTGTTTCACAAGAAGTCCCCACTATGGAAGGCAAAAAGCTATAAATAGAAAGGGGGCAAGTCACATTGCATCTCTGAGCCTCAGTTTCCTGATATGTAATACATTGGAAATATACCAACTATAGCCTACTTTGATCCTGCGTGTGAGCTGTCTCATCATTCATGTTCAACTCTTTGGGACACTACGGACTGTAGCCCACCAGACTCCTCTGTCCATGGGATTTTCCAGGCAAGAATACTGGAATGGATTGCAATGTCCTCCTCCAGGGGATCTTCCCAACCCAGGATCAAACCCACATCGCTTACCTCTCCTGAATTGGCAGGCATGTCCTTTGTCACTAGCTCCACCTGGGAAGTCCCAGAACCTCCCCTACCACCTTCATTTCTCTCTCTCCTTCCATTTGGGGGTGGTATGAAGAAGAATGGGGAAAAAAGATGCTACCTGCTTCTGATTTCTTGGCTTCTCTGCAGCTGCCACTATAGAGATTTCTTTCTTTCTTTCTTTCATCTCTTCAATCAACACATCTTTAACTGCATCTGTAGATGTTCTGAATGCCAAAAGTCTGTTAAGAAAACGAATGCAGAAAGAATTCATAGGTAAAAATGGTTGACATGGACGTTACTAGAAGCTGCATTTGTAAAATAACCTTCCCAGTCAGAACGACTGTTAACCGTTCATTTAACACAGTGACACAGAACACTGCATAGGCTACTGAAGACAGACAATAGCACCATCAATATGCAAAGACATTGAGAAGTTTACTCTGGAAAGTGGCTGGTATAATATAGAAGCAAAATGAGAGGACATTAAAAAATAATAAGGTAAACCAAAACCCTTTGAGTCCACACCACTTTCTCTAACATAGGCCATGATTCTAGGTGGCCAAGAGAGTCACTAACTTTGTTGTGTGGTGCAAGTTCTAGAGGGAGCTTCACAGATGGCATTAGTGATAAAGAGTGAAAGTCACTCATAGGGTTGCAAAGAGTTGGACACAACAGTGAAACTGAAATAAGGCTCCAAGTTAATATAACATACATTTGAAAGCAATATAAAATAATGCACTGAGGAAAAGGAAGGCAAAGCAAAATACAACAGGAAAAAGAACAATTTATTCAATCAAAAATTAATCACAGAATATTTGTTGAACACTTACTATATCCAAAATATACATTTTTTACTTAAGTGCATTTTGGTTATTTCTCTATCACTATAAGAACAGAGAAGAAATCTGCTCTACCCTTGAGGCAAAGAAGTTGAGGCTCAGACATTTTTCCATGGCTACACATCTAGAAAGTTAGGTAGGGGGCATTCAAACTGACACTAAATCCCAAGATTGTTTTCAATATAATAACTTACTTTTAATATAAAAGGTTTCTTATTCTATTGATTGTAGGAACACAGGTTGAAAAATTATGAAATAGGGTGCCCAAAGCCAAAGAAGCTAGAAAGTATTTGATGCAAATGCTAAATGATCTTTCCAGCAACTTTAGAGGACATGAATAACATGGTTATTTTAGGGACAGATGAAGAAAATAAAATCGAGGTCAGTTAATACTTTCAATGAACATTTTCCATGAAGTGAGAAAGGTAATCACCAAGAGCCACTAATGCCTCAAACAAATGGAAAAATAAAACAGTTTATAAATAATCAACAGGTAACATAGCTTCCCAGGTGGCACAGTGGTAAATCCATCTGCCATTGCAGGACGCACAGAGATATGGGTTTGATCCCAGGGTGAGGAAGGTCTCCTGGAGTAACAAATGGCAACCCACTCCAATATTCTTGCCTGGGAAATCCTATGGACAGAGGAGCCTGGCGGGCTATAGTCCATGGGGTCACAAAAAGTCAGACACAACTGAGTGACTGAGCGAGCACACACACACACACACACACCAGGATAAAGTATCCTTGGCTGATATAAAGAAGTATAAACATAAGAAATAGTTTCACTACAGAAACCAGTAATCCTTGTTTAAAACATTTCTCATTTTCTATTATTTCAACTATAATCTTTTCATACTTGAAAACAATTTAGACATTTTAAAGACGAGGCACTATTCAAAAGAAACTGGAAGGCCACAGCAAAAAAAAAAAAAAAAAACGCGTACTCTCCTTTTTTGTTCTAGTTTTTTACAGTGTCTTACTTTGGTATCATTTTCTTTCCATCTTACTTCAGTACATCACACTGACAAATGATTAAGTTACAAAAATGAATTTAAAATATTTTTTAAAACCCTGAGAATTTTCTATTACAAGATAAATTACAGAGTTTAAATTAATCAGAGAAATCAACAAACATGCTCAATTTATAAGACAGAAAAATTCTTCAAAATTTTTAATAGAAAAGTAATTATCATTTTCCTCAAAGACTAAACTTTGTTATGTCCACACATAGAAAATAACTGGACAAATGAGGCAAACTGAAAAAGACAAACTCAGAACAAAAAACAAAAGACCTCTCTATCTTGAACATTCAGATAATTTATCAGGTTAGTTCAGTTCAGTTCAGTCGCTCAGTCGTGTCTGACTCTTTTCGACCCCATGAATCGCAGCACGCCAGGCCTCCCTGTCCATCACCAACTCGCGGAGTTCACTCAGACACAAGTCCATCCAGTCAGTGATGCCATCCAGCCATCTCATCCTCTGTCGTCCCCTTCTCCTCCTGCCCCCAATCCCTCCCAGCATCAGAGTCTTTTCCAATGAGTCAGCTCTTCGCATGAGGTGGCCAAAGTATTGGAGTTTCAGCTTTAGCATCCTTCACTCCAAAGAAATCCCAGGGCTGATCTCCTTCAGAATGGACTGGTTGGATCTCCTTGCAGTCCAAGGGACTCTCAAGAGTCTTCTCCACAGTGTGGAGATTCCTTAAAAAACTGGAAATAGAACTGCCTTATGATCCAGCAACCCCACTGCTGGGCATACACACTGAGGAAACCAGAAGGGAAAGAGACACGTGTACCCCAATGTTCATCGCAGCACTGTTTATAATAGCCAAGACATGGAAGCAACCTAGATGTCCATCAGCAGATGAATGGATAAGAAAGCTGTGGTACATATACACAATGGAGTATTACTCAGCCATTAAAAAGAATACATTTGAATCAGTTCTAATGAGGTGGATGAAACTGGAGCCTATTATACAGAGTGAAGTAAGCCAGAAGGAAAAACATAAATACAGTATACTAACGCACATATATGGAATTTAGAAAGATGGTAACAATAACCCGGTGTACGAGACAGCAAAAGAGACACTGATGTATAGAACAGTCTTTTGGACTCTGTGGGAGAGCGAGAGGGTGGGAAGATTTGGGAGAATGGCAATGAAACATGTAAAATATCATGTAGGAAACGAGTTGCCAGTCCAGGTTCGATGCATGATGCTGGATGCTTGGGGCTGGTGCACTGGGACGGCCCAGAGGGATGGTATGGGGAGGGAGGAGGGAGGAGGGTTCGGGATGGGGAACACATGTATACCTGTGGCGGATTCATTTTGATATTTGGCAAAACTAATACAATTATGTAAAGTTTAAAAATAAAATAAAATTGGAAGAATAAAAAAAAAAAAAAAAAAGTCTTCTCCAACACCACAGTTCAAAAGCATCAATTCTTCGGCAGTCAGCCTTCTTCACAGTCCAACTCTCACATCCATACGTGACCACTGGAAAAACCATAGTCTTGACTAGATGGACCTTGGTTGGCAAAATAATGTCTCTGCTTTTGAATATGCTATCTAGGTTGGTCATAACTTTCCTTCCAAGGAGTAAGCTTCTTTTAATTTCATGGCTGCAGTCACCATCTGCAGTGATTTTGGAGCCCAGAAAAATAAAGTCTGACACTGTTTCCACTGTTTCCCCATCTATTTCCCATGAAGTGATGGGACCAGATGCCATGATCTTCGTTTTCTGAATGTTGAGCTTTAAGCCAACTTTTTCACTCTCCACTTTCACTTTCATCAAGAGGCTTTTTAGTTCCTCTTCACTTTCTGCCATAAGGGTGGTGTCATCTGCATATCTGAGGTTATTGATATTTCTCCCAGCAATCTTGATTCCAGCTTGTGTTTCTTCCAGTCCAGCGTTTCTCATGATGTACTCTGCATAAAAGTTAAATAAGCAGGGTGACAATATACAGCCTTGAGGTACTCCTTTTCCTATTTGGAACCAGTCTGTTGTTCCATGTCCGGTTCTAACTGTTGCTTCCTGACCTGCATACAGATTTCTCAAGAGGCAGATCAGGTGGTCTGGTATTCCCATCTCTTTCAGAATTTTCCACAGTTTATTGTGAAATGAGGACAAATGAGGCAAACTGAAAAAGACAAACTCAGAACAAAAAAAAAAAAGACCTATCTTGAACATTCAGATAATTTATACAGGATATAATTTGTAGAACCTCATATTACCTACACAATTGTCCTTTTTCAGCATCTACACTAACTGAAATATATAAAAAATGAAAATGGAAATCAGCCCAATTGTCTACTCTGTTTTGAGAACAAAAATTAAGTACTAGGGGCTTCCCTGGTGGTCCAGTGACAAGCCTCCGTGTTCCCAATGCAGGGGGCTTGGGTTTGATCCTTGGTCAGGGAACTAGATCCCATATGCTGCAACTAAAAGGATCTCACATGCCACAACTTAATTTAAAAAAGGGATCCCCACTAAAGAATCCTGCATGCCGAAACTAAAGACCCTGCAAACCACAATGAAAACCGAAGATCTCATGTACCACAGCTAAGACCCAGTGCAGCCAAATTACTTTTTTTAAATAAAGTATTAATACAACATGGATGTTGAATATGAAATATATGATATAAGATTGATGAACTTCATAGCGCTAGGAAAGAAGCCAGACTCAAGAGACCATATTTTAGATTATTTAATTTATATACACCAACCAGGATAAGCAAATCTTTGGTGACAGGAAGTAGATTTGTGATTGCCTTGGGCTGGAGGTTGGAATAGCGAGTCACTGAAAATGGACAGAAGGTTTCATTTGAGATGATGGAAATATTCTAAACTTCGATTGTGATGTTGGTTGCACAACTCTGTAAATTTACTAAAATTCATTGAATTGTACACTTAAAAGGAGTGAATTTTATGGTATGTAAACTATACCTCAATAAAGTTATTACACAAATTGTTTTGGTTCAGATGGTAAGGAGTCCACCCGAAATGCAGGAGACCCGAATTCAATCCCTGGGTTGGGAAGAACCCCTGGAGGAGGAAATGACAACCCACTCCAGTATTCTTGCCTGGAAAATCCCATGGATGGAGGAGCCTGGCAGGCTGCAGTCCCAAGGGTCACAAAAAGTCGGAAACAACAGAGCAAGTTCACTTTCTTTCTACCAGATACCAATTTAAATTCTGAAAGAGTTCCTTTACCCTTTGCTAATATAAAATCAAAATAGTTCAACCAAACGAATTCTCTCCTGTCATTTCTCATGAGTATGGAGGATCCAATAGAGCAGTATTTTTCTCATTTTTCTCTGAAACTCTCCCTATTCAAATGAAGACAAAAATCTCAGCTGAAACCATTAGCCTCTGAAACCATCAGCTCTTATCCTCTTCTACAGCACTCATAAAAGCTTACAAAAGGGTTAAATTCAGGGATGGGTCAAATTCTGAACTAGGAGAATGCTTACGACTAAACATGTCTGAGTGTACCTATAATAAATGTACTTAAACATAACTGCTCTCTCATAAAGTCCTTTATATTTTGGTATATAGATACTTCAAAAAAATTTTTGAGACTGTGACTCATAAACTTACTTACTTAAGTTTTCAAAATTAGTGCTAATGCTTTCTTGAACCTGAAAAAGGCTTTTTTTTGGTCTCACTTTTATCTTATGGGCAACATCAGGTTGAGTTGGTCGGAGTCGTTAATGAGATCTCACGATTTAATGGAGCAGTCACAAAACCAATTTGAGCAGAAAAAAGGTATGACAGTAATAGAAATGATTCTTCTTACCTTTGTGGTTTTAAAAGAAATGTGAAGACATGACTCCTAACAGCTAAACAGACTTGGAGCCTGTCCAGGACACCCGAGAAGAAAAAGACTACCACCTCAGTTTTAGCCTTTCCTGAGCACAGACAGGTAACTCTGAACAGCTACTTCCCCCTTTTGTGTTTTATCCATCCCTCCTGGTTCCAGCCCACCAGAAATTCAAGTCTGCAGTCACTGGTCTTAGTCCCACTCCATTCTCATACCTACACCTCATTCTCTGCATTTACTTTTAAGTTTATCCTCCTCTTTCTTTCTTTTTTCCTTCCTTCCTTCTTTTCTTTCTTTTTTTTTTTTTTTTTTTGAGGAAGGAAATCATACCTCAGAAAAGGTTTTCAAGAGAGGATAAATTTAAGAAATGCTTACATCAGGAACTTGGTCATTTATACTTTTGTTACTTTGCTATGTTCCAAAGATGTTACAATATATTTACTACAAGACAAAATAAAATTTAAAAGAGGAGAAAGTAAGAAAAAATGGGATGGAATGGGGGCCGCCACAGTAAGAAGACAGAAGAAAAATAGAAAAGTCAAGATAAAGCCAGAAATCAATTTATTACACAAAATGCACTCTATAAGGTGGAACCAAAAGTTAACAAAAAACATTTCCGGTAACCAACACAAGGAAAATAAAAACTGTTACATATATCATTATTTTGACAAGACAGCAATAGGCCAGCTAAGAAAAGAAATATATGAGATAAATTTTTATTACAAGCAATATAGTGAATATCTTCAACAATAAATATAACAACAATGTTCATAAAGAAAAGCTCAGAGGGTTAGAATAAGCATGAAAAAAAGCAGTTAACTATGTGCCTGGGAGAGTAATAAAGGTTGCCTAACGAGAAGTGAAATGGTAGTTCTAAAGAAACTCTAACATTCTCTTCCACTTATCACTGTCTTGTGTTTTCACAATAAAGAATTCTATAATATTGAAATCTGCATATCTTAGAAGTCTGCTAACCCTATTCTCTACTTGTTGCATGTTTGAGCAAGTGATTAATCAACTTTTAATCAACATTTCTAGTATTGAGAAATGTATTATTTTCCAAGGCAATCCACTTTTTGACAATTCTGTTTATTAAACACATATCCCTTATATTGAATCAATATGTGCTCCTACTCACTGGTCCTATACCTGGTTTCTGGAGTTGCATAAATACACTTCACTGCCAGCCATGTGATAGATAGCCTGCTGAATGTTTGTAGACAGCTAGCATGGTGCCCTGCCTCTCTGAGCTACATATCTCAGATCTCCTGTTTATAAAGAAACTAAGAAAATTCATTATGTGCAGATGCTCATCTTCTCTGAGTCAGCTAATACAATGAAAGAAAATTGTGTTTAAAAGAAGAAAAGAAGATATTGGCAAATAAGAGAGACAGCCAAGGCACATTTTATAAAATAGCCTTTAAATATCAGATTCCTGAAAAATTAAATTCTTGGGTTTTCACTTATAAGAGGATATTCTTAGTAAATAAAACATAAAATGCCCAAATATCCTTATTTGTATAAGCAATAGTCAATTTGAATAATTTTAAAAGTGAATTATTAAAGGATCTATTTTTCCTACATTGTCTGAAAAGGTTAGAAGGAATAATTTAGTACTAAATGTTTTGAAAAGAAAAGGGCAAAGCCTTTATTTAAAGGCTTACTTAAATTAGGATCAAATTTTGAGTGGAGGAGAAATAATTAAACTAGTGTTGAACTATATTTTTTAAGATTTATCTGTTCCTTTATAGGAAGAATATTCTTTGAACCCAAAATGAATTTCTGTCATTTGAAGAGAAAAACATTAATTCAACCACTCTTACATTTACTCAAAAAAAAAAAAAAACAAACATGAGTTTAACTATATATACCACCACCACAACAAATCTGAGAATTTACATTTATTTCTACTTTTTTTAATCACATTTCTGAATAACATGTCATGTGCAAGAAAAGAAAATGAACAAAGAGAATGTATCACCAAAATATTTCAAAATGTGCAAGGAACCTCATTCACCCTCCAGTCCTCTGGCTTTTAAAGCTGCACAAAGGACAGCTGGATTGTCCAATAGCTCCCAGTGTCCACCCGTTAGGCTTTGCACACACAATCTGGGGATCACTGGATAAAAGGGCTCTTTTATCCTTTGGTGCTCACACCTCCCATCCCTTTACCTTGTCTATTGGTGAGTTGTTGGGGCTTATAATATTCTTATTTAGTTCACTCTGGAATGTGAAATAAGACTGTTATAAAAAGAATCCAAAAGAGAAATCAATTGAATGCTACCATGGAGAAAATTGGAAACTATTTAAAAGTGCCAAGGTGCAGAACCAAATCTGAGTGTCTATGATCCCTGACATTATTACAAAAGCAATCAGAGATCCATGACTCTTTTCAAATATAAAACTCCTTTCCTTACTAGTAATACTCAACTAGACAGTGATAAACAGAAGCATTAGTGAAAATAAATTAAATTATCTCATTCTTTGATAATGAATAGATAATAGTATCTGTCCAATTTGGAATCACCCAGCTTCACAATTTCTTAAGACTAAAAGAAGTGCTTGTTACTCTTGTACTTTCCACAAAAAGCATGCCTTGTTTCTTCTAATAGAGTTGTAAAGAGACTAAACCAGCTAAAAGTATTCATTCTAAAGTGAAACAAAGTATCACTAACACATTTTTTGGGGAAAAAAAAATAGAGTAAGTTTTGCTTCTTACCCGTTTCATTTAAGCAGTACTTTCCTTTTGACAATTCCCTGTAATATTTATCCTAACTTGTCCCCTCACTAATGACTTAGAAGATACAAATACTTAAATTGGTCATATAATGCTCTTAAATGCCAAAAGTTTGAAGTCAGAAAAGAAGAAAGATTTCAACATATTGACTTAAGGGTACTGCCAACTTTTCTTCTCCATTTCTCATCTTATGCTCTAGCTGTTCACTCACAGTTGATGAAATTATAATGAGATTATAATGGAAATCAATGAAATTATAATGGAATTGATTTTCATTTGCAAATCTATGGTTGATCTGTAAAAAAAAAAAACAAAAAAAAAACCTCTTATTAATAAAAAAAAAAAAATTAAGTATTCTTAAGGGTAAAGGAGATCAGTCCTGGGTGTTCATTGGAAGGACTGATGTTGAAGCTGAAACTCCAATACTTTGGCCACCTCATGCGAAGAGTTGACTCATTGGAAAAAACTCTGATGCTGGGAGGGATTGGGGACAGGAAGAGAAAGGGACGACAGAGGATGAGATGGCTGGATGGCATCACCGACTCGATGGACATGAGTTTAAGTAAACTCCAGGAGTTGGTGATGGACAGGGTGGCCTGCCGTGCTGCAGTTCATAGGGTCGCAAAGAGTCGGACACGACTGGGTGACTGAACTGAACTGAACTGAACTGAAGGGTATAACTACAGAAAGCAGACTATTTCACAAACAGTCCATATACATAAAATATTCAATAGCTCATAAAATCTGGGGAAAGAATAATTTTTAATCTCATATCATTGAAGTTTTCATAGGGACCCCATTCATCTTACTGCTTTCTTCCTTTTTTTTTTTTATCACGTACCATCTATCTAGGGCTTTTCTGATAGCTCACTGGAAAAGAATCTGCCTGCAGTACAGGAGACCCTGCTTCAATTTCTGGGTCAGGAAGATCCCCTGGACAAAAGATAGGCTACCCTCTCCAGTATTCTCAGTCTTCCCTGGTGGCTCAGATGGTAAAGAATCCACCTGCAAAGTGGGAGACCTGGGTTAAGTACCTGGGTTGGGAAGATCCCCTGGAGAAGGGCAACCCACTCCAGTATTGCCTGGAGAATCCCCATGGACAGAGGAGCCTGGTGGGCTATAGTCCATGGGGTCTCAAAGAGTCAGACAAAACTGAGCAACTAAACACAGCACATACCATCTATCTAAGTATTTAAATTCACGTTTTCTCCACAAACCCTGAAGGCTTGGTTGTCACCTTGACCTCTTTGTATGCCTGCTGAACATTATAGATAAAAAGTAGAGGAAAGGAGAAAATGAATTCACATTATCTCCTTTGATTGTAATAAAAGAACTCTAAGGAAGGGAAGGAGAGAAAGACAGCATTATGACCATGTCCATTTCACATGGAGAGGAAAACTCGGAGGTCAAGAGACTTGCCCTCTTGAGCTAGAAAGTTGCAGTCAGAGCCAGGGCTAGAGTCCCTATCTTCTGAGCTCTAGTTTAGCAGTCATTCCACTTTACCATGTGTCTTCTCTATACATTTCCAAGATCACTAATCCCCATTAAGTTTCACATCTTTCTCTTTATCACAAAGGAAAGGGAAAATCTGATTTTCCTGTGGTCATGTATGGATGTGAGAGTTGGACTGTGAAGAAGGCTGAGCGCCGAAGAATTGATGCTTCTGAACTGTGGTGTTGGAGAAGACTCTTGAGAGTCCCTTGGACTGCAAGGAGATCCAACCAGTCCATTCTGAAGGAGATCAGCCCTGGGATTTCTTTGGAAGGAATGATGCTGAGGCTGAAACTCCAGTACTTTGGCCACCTCATGCGAAGAGTTGACTCATTGGAAAAGACTCTGATGCTGGGAGGGATTGGGGGCAGGAGGAGAAGGGGACTACAGAGGATGAGATGGCTGGATGGCATCACTGACTCGATGGACGTGAGTCTGAGTGAACTCCGGAAGTTGGTGATGGACAGGGAAGCCTGGCGTGCTGCAATTCATGGGGTCGCAAAGAGTCGGACATGACTGAGCAACTAATCTGATGAAGAATCTGAAATATTTCATATAATTTAAGGGTACATACTTTCTTTAAGTTTCAAAAGTCAGTTACGTTCAGATGCAAGAGAAATAAATCTACTTTCACTGTTTGTACTTAAACTTTTGAAAATTATTTCTTCTTCTGTTTAGATATTATTTAAAATATTGGAGTTCCTGATATCTTAGTAGTTACATTTCTGTTCTTCACCTAAAACTGGCCATTTCTAACACACCACCACTGAAGTATTATCTTATGATGTATCTTATGACTGTGAACACGAACCATGAACTGAACCTGAATACAAAGGTGTCGTCCGTGTTCCTCCTAAATGAACAACCACATTTGTAAAGCACGTTTCACCTATGCAACATCAATCAACAATATCAAAGAGAAACATGGCTCATGTGTACATATACATCTTCATTTTGGTGCATATCAAGTGTTTGCGGTACACGTGACGTTTCCTGAGGCTTGTTTGTTTGTTTTCTAAACTTTTTATTTCATATTGGGTATAGCCAATAAACAATGTTGTGATAGGTTCAGGTGAACAATGAAGCGACTCAGCCATACATATATACAAGCATCCATTAAAAAAAAAAACTATTCATCAACATTAGCAACCTTAAACTATAAAATGCTTGACAGTTTTATTCTGTTTTAATCTGCAACATCCATGTGCTGCCAGAACTGGCACTACCAATAAGCAGAGTCTCAAACCCACAATATCAAATCTTTCTCCTTTTTATTGTAATTCACAGCTTGATCAACCAGAGAAATGTGGCTTACACATTATTATTCTGCACAATCTCATCAACTTTATCCTTCAGCAATGACCTTATGATAAGAAACTAAGCCCTTTGAAATAGCATTTGTAATTAATCCATTTCCATAAGATTAACATGTCAAATATCACAAGAATACATGTAACAGCCTTCTGAAACTTCAAACCCCCTGGTCCCTTAAAACCATACTAAGTATTATCACAGTGTAATCAGCAGAAAATAAATTACTAGGTAACCCCTGTGTTTTATGTTCATTCATTTATTCATTCATCCAACAAACATTTATTAGTATGTCCATGCTGCACACACCAAACTGCCAGAGTCTAGAGAAACAGAGAAATAAGGCTAACGTGTGATTTTGAAAGCATTCACAATTTAGAGAGTAATACAATCTTATTTTTAAAAAGATAAGCTACTCCAATGAGCTATAAGAGATATGAATAAAATCAGAGGTCTTAGAAGCATAGATTCAGGAACATCTCTACACACATAACAGGAAATATTCCAAGTAGAAGAAATAAAGTGCTACATACAGAAGCATGACAATTATGGTATTTCTGAGAATAACAAGCAATTCAGGAGAAACATGACAAACCATCAACACTGTATCCCTCTTCCTTCCAAAGTATTAGCAAAGGCGAGACTCTACCAGAAGAGTGGCAGAGAACAAAGCCAGAAAAATAGGCTTGACACAGTTTTTGTATGGCCTTGTACATTATGCTAAGAAGTTTGGAGAGGATTTTTTAGGCTTTATCAAGAGGCTAGGAAGCCACTTGAAGTTTCTAGCAGAAAAGCCACATGATAAGAAACATGCTTTAGAAAAATACATGTTGTTACTGGTGTACAGAACGGATTGTATGAGAAGAAACTGGAGATACAGAGACTGAGTAGACGACTACTGAATTAACCCCAGCAAAGTTTTGAATAAAAATAGCACTGTTGCTAAGGTGGTAGAGAAGGAGAGGTATTCAAAGTGAAAGTCACTCAGTTGCGTCTGACTCTTTGTGACCCCATGGACTATACAGTTCATGGAATTCTCCGGGCCAGAATACTGGAGTGGGTAGCCTTCCCCTTCTCCAGGGGATCTTCCCAACCCAAGGATAGAACCCAGGTCTCCCGCATTGTAAGCGGATGCTTTACCTGCTGAGTCACAAGGAAAGTTTAAGCATAGACTTCAAAGTTAATTAACAGTGAGTTAGTAACTGCGACAGATGGTAAGGGGGAGAATAATACCAAGTTTTCTGATTTAAAAAGTTATGTGAATTAACTACCTCTGAGGTTGAAACAGGAGGGAAGGGGCCAGGACACAAAATTTCAAAGAATGATAAAAGCCATAGGATATGACAAAGACTGGTTACAATCAACTGGGTCCAAGATAGCAGCATATTTGACTTCCGGTGGACCTTGAGCCTCACTTTACACCCATTGTGCTACATTAGCATACACTAAATGACACATCACCAGCATCGTGACACTTCTGAAGTCAACCATCAAAGGCCAAAAAGTGAGTAGTGGAAATCCCCACCCTTTCCCCAAAATAATTGGACTAAACCTCACATTAATTCGCCTATGAAATTACCCAGCCCATAAAAACTCACCACGTCAAATTTCAATGTTCTCTTGCCTACTGAGATGTCCCACACTCTGTCTGTGGAGTGTGTTTCTCTCTAAATAAATCCACTTCATACTATCATTTCATCTCCGGATTCTTTTGTGATGAAGCAAGAGCCTGAAATTCACGAGCAACATCTTAGAAAAGCCAGCCAGGAGAACTGGGTAAGCACAGCTTCTCTGCTACTGTACATCCCACCAAGGCTCTCTGGCTCTCCTTTTCTCTCCTTCTTTTTCTTATTCTGTTGCCTTTTCAAACAACCTCTCATCTCCCTTGCGCTTAAGAGGTGCTGCCTTACTCTGCTGGAAATGGGAAAAAGAAATCTGGCAGGCATTTTTCAACCTTGTCACTAGGTTTTCTGCTTCTTACTGTTACATATGCACAGGGAATGACAGGGAACTTTTCCAGCCATCCTCCCAGTCAGCTAGGGACCCAGACCATAGGATTTTTCACTCAAGGTTTCCCTTATCCACCATTTAACTAACTGTTAACAGGTCCAACTATGTAAAAATATAAAATACTGCCTTACTTGGCATTTGTGCCATGGTCACAGAGACTGCAATCCATTTGGAAGCTCCCTCACCAGCTGGAGATCTGTGCTCATGCCCTCAGGATGTAAGGGGGCTGGCGGGGGATGGTCCAGTGCTACGCGGTTGGGATCAAGGGTGGTGGAAACATCCCTCATTGCCCACCTCCTGGTGTTTGTCTGGCCCCATCCAGGGCCACCTGACCCCACCCCCATCCCACCCTGTTAGGGAGGGGCAGGCAATTCAAGACAGGTGGGTCTCGCACATTGCTGCATCCCAGGGATACATGACCCACATTTGCTGTGCTCACCTCCCCTCCAGTCCTACAATCGGGAGTGTCCTTCCAGGGTCAGAACCCTCCATCCCCCTGGCTACAGTCTCAGTGCCTCTTGCCTCTGTTTCCATGTCCATTCATGTACCCAGTCCCACTGCCAGCTAGTGGCTAGCCGGAGCTGATGTGTGGGAAGGGGCAGGGGAAGGATGACGCTGAGGCCCAGGGGTGCTGCCCACAACAGGGAAGGGAGAAGAGAGTTGTTGTTGGTGTTGTTGTTTTCCCACAGACCATCTCTCTTAGTGGCCAGTGCCTGTTTTCCAGAATTTAACCACCTTTTTAGAGAAAAAGACTGGAACTTTAAAAGGTCTCAGAACCATGAGGCTGTCCATTCCAGGGGAACATTTCCCAGAACACAGGGATTAATCTATAGAATCTATAAAGAAGTCTTCAGGAAAGTCAATCATCCTGGATTACTGCAGATGCAGGATAGGACATAGGCCCTAAGAGGCTGGGTCCTGACCACATGGGCAGTAGCTACCCTCACTGTGGATGAAGTCAACAGGACTAGGTGGATGGGGATGCCTGGAACTGGTCCTGCTTTAGAGACCCTCCATGGGACCTGCTAACGCTAGTGCTCCTCTCTGGTATAGGAATATTCTCTCCCTGAAAGGATAATAGGGACCACTTCCTCCATCCCCAAGGACTCATCTCTCAGGTGCATTTTTAGTCACTGCAAAAAGTTTTTTCTAGATTCTTTAAAACAGCAACAAAAAAAAAGCTCATTTTGTTTTGGAACATCCACCTATAAACTTGAATACAATGAGGCCTAGTCCAGAAATGGGAGCCTCAACTGTAATACCATCCTACAGTTAGACATCTTTTGCAGAGGGCAGGGGAAACAGACAGAAGTCCTTATGTACAGGCTTTTACAGTGCAAAGAGAAAACCCGGAGCTATGTAGGTCCTATGCTAGGGAACCTCATCAACTGGGACCCATTCATGCTAAAAAAAAAGCCCTTGCTAGGGGCAGCCCTAGAAGAACAGGAGCCCCAGACAGAAGACCCAAGGCTCAACACTCTCCCACCATCTTCATCCTCTCCTCAACCCTATAAGCCTCTTTACCTTTCCATGCCAGAAATGCAGCCAGAGCCTCTTTTCCTCCTTCTGGAAGCAGTAGGTGGGCCTCTGGGAATTACCAGAGTCCACGCCCCTTCTTCATTGTCTGACTTTAACCAATGTCACACCTGCTTAGGCAGATTCTCGAACAACCCTAACTGGTTCACCAAAGAATTCCAACCCAAAAGCTTGCCATGGGCCCTGAACTTTTCTAAGCCTTCTTATTGACACAGACTTCAATGTTCTTAACAGTAGAGACCAGATTGAGTAGGAAAAGAAGGAAAAGCATGACTTAAGAAAGGAATGATGGCAAGCCAGGCTTCTGGTAGCTGTCTTAACCCACCTCCTGGTCACCCCAAAAGTACTCCCAGAAGACCCCCTCCAGGGAAGGGAACCAGTTTCTGCTGTGGGAGTTTTAAACCCTGGAGCAAGAAATGCTCTGCTTCAGATCAGGCATCCTGATAGTCAGAGTCAACGTCCCTACCCAGCCTTGAAGCAGTCACAGAAAATGGACCATTGCCCCTCTGCTTCCTATAAGAATGTGGGAATACAGTGGAATATTACTCAGCTATTAAAAAGAATGCATTTGAATCAGTTCTAATGAGGTGGATGAAACTGGGGCCTATTATAATGAGTGAAGTAAGTCAGAAAGAAAAGCACCAATACAGCATATTAATGCATATATATGGAATTTAGAAAGATGGTAACCATGACCCTATACAGAAGACAGCAAAAGAGACGCAGAGATACAGAACAGACTTTTGGATTCTGTGGGAGAAGGCGAGGGTGGGATGATTTGGGAGAATAGCATTGAAACATGTATATTAACATATTTGTATATTAACATATTTGAAATAGATCACCAGTCCAGGTTTGATGGATGATACAGGGGGCTCAGGGCTGGTGCACTGGGATGACCCTGAGGGATGGTACAGGGAGGGAGGAGGGAGGGGGCTTCAGGATAGGGAACACAGTTCACCCATGGCTGCTTCATGTCAATGTATGGCAAAAACCACTACAATATTATAAAGTAATTAGCCTCAAATTAAAATTAATTAATTAATTTTTTTTAATTTTAAACTGAAAAAAAGAAGAATGTGAGAGGGAAGAGTGGAACAGGAGGGAGGGGAGCAAGGCACAGCTTTTAAAAGAATGATGATAACCATGTCATCGTGCGTGCTCAGTCATGTCTGACTCTTTGTGACCCTTTGGATTATATCCCACCAGGCTCCTCTGTCCATGGGCATTTTCAGGCAAGGATACTGGAGAGGGTTGCCATCTTCTCCTCCAGGGGATCTTCCTGATGCAGGGATCAAACCTGCATCTCCTGAGTCTCCCACGTTGCAGACGGATTCTTTACTCACTGAGCCATCAGGAAAGCCCTGATAATAACCATAGGACATGACAAAGACTGGTTAGCATCAGTTGGGTCTGAGATGGCAGAAGATTCAACTTCTAGGGGACCCTGAGCCTCATACACTGATTGTAATACATTAGCTAAATGACACACCCACCAGCACTATGATAGTTCTGAAGCCAATTGTAAAAATGCCAAAAAGTGGGTAGTGACTCAGCTCCTGAAAATCCCTGCCCCTTCTTCAAAATGACTGGTGAATATTGCTCCCACTCATTAGCCATGAAATTGTTGTTTAATAGCTATGTCAGACTCTTTTTCAACCCCATGGACTGTAGCCCACTAGGCTCCTCTGTCCATGGGACTTCCCAGGCAAACTAGAGTGGGCTGCCATTTCCTTCTCCAGGAAATCTTCCCAACCCAGGGATCAAACCTACATCTTTCCCTTTTAAAAATGAATACTGTCTCATAGTATATATGTACCACATTTTATTTATCCATTCACCCACTGACGGACACTCCACTTGCTTCCACCTCTTGGTGATTGTGAATAATGCTGTTATGAACATGAATGCACAAATATCTCTTCAAGACCCTGATTTCAATTTTTTGGGTTTACACCCGTAAGTGAAATTATGGGATCATATTAGGTAAGATTTTTTAATGATGATGACAATGTTCTTGAATTATAGTGGTAATGGCTATACATCTCTTTAAATATACAAAAACCACTGAACTGTATGTGATTCATGTTGAGGTTTGACAGAAAACAGCAAAATTCTGCAAAGCAACTATCCTTCAGTACAAAATAAATTAGTTTTTAAAAAGAGACTATATTTCTCTTTTGAAAGAAAGAAATACAGATGCTTATGCATTTGCTGTTTAATGATAATTCAAATGAGGTACTTTAGCCACTAAATTCAACAAACAAAAACTGCTGTAGAGAGCTCCCGAAGATGGCGGAGGAGTAGGACAGGGAGAACACTTTCTCCCCCACAAATTCATCAAAAGAGCATTTAAACGTCGAGTAAATTCCACAAAACAACTTCTGAATGCCGGCAGAGGACATCAGGCACCCAGAAAAGCAATCCAACTCTTCGAAAGGAGGTAGGAAAAAATATAAAAGACAAAAAAAGAGACAAAAGAGGGAGGGACGGAGTTCCGTCCCGGGAAGGGAGTCTTAAAAAGAGAGAAGTTTCCAAACACCAGGAAACCTTCTCACTGCCGAATCTGTGCCGAGCTTTGGAAGCACAGAGGGCAACATAGCAGGAAGAAAAAATAAATAAACAATTAAAACTTGAAGATTGCGAGTCCTACGGTAACTCCCCCAGCGGAGAAGCAGCGCAGGCACCTGCACGCGCCATTAACAAGCGGGGGCTGGGCAGGGAGGCGCAGCGCGGGCTGCATCGCTTAGAGTAAGAATCTGGCCTGAATACCCTGAGCACCATCTGAGCGAAATAATTTGGGCTAGCAAACCAGACTGTGGGATATCTACCACGCGAAAAGCCAGCCCCAACCTAAGACACCGCCAGGCCCGCGCACGGAACAAAGAATTGAACAGAGATAGCCGGCTGCAGACCTTCCCCCTCCGGTGACAGGCAGCCAGAGCCGGAAGGGGGCAATCGCAGCCCCAGAGAGGCATTATCTATAAATCTGTAAGCAGGCTTCTTTGCTAACTAAAACTTCTTGGGGGTCTGGACGGTCAACATCTGCCTAAGAAGGTGCGCCGGTTTTACGCCCAGATAACCGAGTGGCGGGGAGGCGATAAGTCGCAGCATTGGCGCCGCCAAACACCTCATCACTTGAGCTGCTCGGACCTGGGAAGAGCACAATACTCAGGCCCAACTGAGTCTGCGCCTCTGAGGACTACCCGAGTGCCTGAACCTGAGCGGCTTGGACCTGGGAGGTACATGCAACCCAGGGCCAGCCTCGGATTGTTCCCGGCGGAACAACCTAGAGCCCGAGCAGTGTGGGCAGGGAGGCTACACGCGCCGTGAGCGGGGGCAGACCCAGTGTGGCTGAGGCACTGCGAGCGCACGCCAGTGTTATTTGTTTGCAGCATCCCTCCCTCCCTCCCCACAGCGCGACTGAACAAAGAGAAGAAATACAGTTCCACCCATCAGAACACTGACACAAGCTTTCCTAAACAGGAAACCTTGACAAGCCACCTGTACAAACCCACACACAGTGAGGAAAAGCCACAATAAAGAAAACTCCACAAACTGCCAGAATACAGAAAGGACACCCCAAACTCAGCAATTTAAACAAGATGAAGAGACAGAGGAATAGCCAGCAGATAAAGGAACAGGATAAATGCCCACCAAACCAAACAAAAGAGGAAGAGATAGGGAATCTACCTGATAAAGAATTCCGAATAATGATAGTGAAATTGATCCAAAATCTTGAAATTAAAATGGAATCACAGATAAATAGCTTGGAGACAAGGATTGAGAAGATGCAAGAAAGGTTTAACAAGGACCTAGAAGAAATAAAAAAGAGTCAATATATAATGAATAATGCAATAAATGAAATTAAAAACACTCTGGAGGCAACAAATAGTAGAATAACAGAGGCAGAAGATAGGATTAGTGAATTAGAAGATAGAATGGTAGAAATAAATGAATCAGAGAGGATAAAAGAAAAACAAATTAAAAGAAATGAGGACAATCTCAGAGACCTCCAGGACAATATTAAACGCTACAACATTCGAATCATAGGGGTTCCAGAAGAAGAAGACAAAAAGAAAGACCATGAGAAAATACTTGAGGAGATAATAGTTGAAAACTTCCCTAAAATGGGGAAGGAAATAATCACCCAAGTCCAAGAAACCCAGAGAATCCCAAACAGGATAAACCCAAGGCGAAACACCCCAAGACACATATTAATCAAATTAACAAAGATCAAACACAAAGAACAAATATTAAAAGCAGCAAGGGAAAAACAACACATAACACACAAGGGAATTCCCATAAGGATAACAGCTGATCTTTCAATAGAAACTCTTCAAGCCAGGAGGGAATGGCAAGACATACTTAAAATGATGAAAGAAAATAACCTACAGCCCAGATTATTGTACCCAGCAAGGATTTCATTCAAGTATGAAGGAGAAATCAAAAACTTCTCAGACAAGCAAAAGCTGAGAGAATTCTGCACCACCAAACCAGCTCTCCAACAAATACTAAAGGATATTCTCTAGACAGGAAACACAAAAATGGTATATAAATTTGAACCCCAAACAATAAAGTAAATGGCAATGGGATCATACTTATCAGTAATTTCCTTAAACGTAAATGGGTTGAATGCCCCAACCAAAAGACAAAGACTGGCTGAATGGATACAAAAACAAGACCCCTACATATGTTGTCTACAGGAGACCCACCTCAAAACAGGGGACACATACAGACTGAAAGTGAAGGGCTGGAAAAAGATTTTCCATGCAAATAGGGACCAAAAGAAAGCAGGAGTAGCAATACTCATATCAGATAAAATAGACTTTAAAACAAAGGCTGTGAAAAGAGACAAAGAAGGTCACTACATAATGATCAAAGGATCAATCCAAGAAGAAGATATAACAATTATAAATATATATGCACCCAACATGGGAGCACCGCAGTATGTAAGACAAATGCTAACAAGTATGAAAGGAGAAATTAACAATAACACAATAATAGTGGGAGACTTTAATACCCCACTTACACCTATGGATAGATCAACTAAACAGAAAATTAACAAGGAAACACAAACTTTAAAAGATACAATAGACCAGTTAGACCTAATTGATATCTATAGGACATTTCATCCCAAAACAATGAATTTCACCTTTTTCTCAAGCGCACATGGAACCTTCTCCAGGATAGATCACATCCTGGGCCATAAAGCTAGCCTTGGTAAATTCAAAAAAATAGAAATCATTCCAAGCATCTTTTCTGACCACAATGCAGTAAGATTAGATCTCAATTACAGGAGAAAAACTATTAAAAATTCCAACATATGGAGGCTGAACAACACGCTGCTGAATAACCAACAAATCACAGAAGAAATCAAAAAGAAATCAAAATTTGCATAGAAACGAATGAAAATGAAAACACAACAACCCAAAACCTGTGGGACACGGTAAAAGCAGTCCTAAGGGGAAAGTTCATAGCAATACAGGCACACCTCAAGAAACAAGAAAAAAAGTCAAATAAATAACCTAACTCTACACCTAAAGCAACTAGAAAAGGAAGAAATGAAGAACCCCAGGGTTAGTAGAAGGAAAGAAATCTTAAAAATTAGAGCAGAAATAAATGCAAAAGAAACAAAAGAGACCATAGCAAAAATCAACAAAACCAAAAGCTGGTTCTTTGAAAGGATAAATAAAATTGACAAACCATTAGCCAGACTCATCAAGAAACAAAGGAGAAAAATCAAATCAATAAAATTAGAAATGACAGTGGAGAGATCACAACAGACAACATAGAAATACAAAGGATCATAAGAGACTATTATCAACAATTATATGCCAATAAAATGGACAACGTGGAAGAAATGGACAAATTCTTAGAAAAGTACAACTTTCCAAAACTCGACCAGGAAGAAATAGAAAACCTTAACAGACCCATCACAAGCACGGAAATTGAAACAGTAATCAAAAATCTTCCAGC
Source organism: Bos mutus (assembly GCF_027580195.1). NCBI lineage: Eukaryota > Metazoa > Chordata > Mammalia > Artiodactyla > Bovidae > Bos > Bos mutus. The sequence continues at coordinate 53,640,537 of NC_091637.1, forward strand.
AAACAAAAGCCCAGGTCCAGACGGCTTCACAGCTGAATTCTACCAAAAATTTAGAGAAGAGCTAACACCTATCCTGCTTAAACTCTTCCAGAAAATTGCAGAGGAAGGTAAACTTCCAAACTCATTCTATGAGGCCACCATCACCCTAATACCAAAACCTGACAAAGATGCCACAAAAAAAGAAAACTACAGGCCAATATCACTGATGAACATAGATGCAAAAATCCTTAACAAAATTCTAGCAATCAGAATCCAACAACACATTAAAAGATCATACACCATGACCAAGTGGGCTTTATCCCAGGGATGCAAGGATTCTTCAATATCCATAAATCAATCAATGTAATACACCACATTAACAAATTGAAAAACAAAAACCATATGATTATCTCAATAGATGCAGAGAAAGCCTTTGACAAAATTCAACACCCATTTATGATAAAAACTCTCCAGAAAGCAGGAATAGAAGGAACATACCTCAACATAATAAAAGCTATATATGACAAACCCACAGCAAACATTATCCTCAATGGTGAAAAATTGAAAGCATTTCCTCTAAAGTCAGGAACAAGACAAGGGTGCCCACTTTCACCATTACTATTCAACATAGTTTTGGAAGTTTTGGCTACAGCAATCAGAGCAGAAAAAGAAATAAAAGGAATCCAAATTGAAAAGAAGAAGTAAAACTCTCACTATTTGCAGATGACATGATCCTCTACATAGAAAACCCTAAAGACTCCACCAGAAAATTACTAGAACTAATCAATGATTATAGTAAAGTTGCAGGATATAAAATCAACACACAGAAATCCCTTGCATTCCTATACACTAATAATGAGAAAACAGAAAGAGAAATTAAGGAAACAATTCCATTCACCATTGCAACGAAAAGAATAAAATACTTAGGAATATATCTACCTAAAGAAACTAAAGACCTATATATAGAAAACTATAAATCACTGGTGAAAGAAATCAAAGAGGACACTAATAGATGGAGAAATATACCATGTTCATGGATTGGAAGAATCAATATAGTGAAAATGAGTATACTACCCAAAGCAATTTATAGATTCAATGCAATCCCTGTCAAGCTACCAACAGTATTCTTCACAGAGCTAGAACAAATAATTTCACAATTTGTATGGAAATATAAAAAACCTCGAATAGCCAAAGCGATCTTGAGAAAGAAGAATGGAACTGGAGGAATCAACCTACCTGATTTCAGGCTCTACTACAAAGCCACAGTTATCAAGACAGTATGGTACTGGCACAAAGACAGAAATATAGATCAATGGAACAAAATAGAAAGCCCAGAGATAAATCCACGCACCTATGGACACCTTATCTTTGACAAAGGAGGCAAGAATATACAGTGGATTAAAGACAATCTCTTTAACAAGTGGTGCTGGGAAATCTGGTCAACCACTTGTAAAAGAATGAAACTAGAACACTTTCTAACACCATATACAAAAATAAACTCAAAATGGATTAAAGATCTCAACGTAAGACCAGAAACTATAAAACTCCTAGAGGAGAACATAGGCAAAACACTCTCTGACATACATCACAGCAGGATTCTCTATGACCCACCTCCCAGAATATTGGAAATAAAAGCAAAAATAAACAAATGGGACCTAATTAAAATTAAAAGCTTCTGCACATCAAAGGAAACTATTAGTAAGGTGAAAAGACAGCCTTCAGAATGGGAGAAAATAATAGCAAATGAAGCAACCGACAAACAACTAATCTCAAAAATATACAAGCAACTCCTACAGCTCAACTCCAGAAAAATAAATGACCCAATCAAAAAATGGGCCAAAGATCTAAATAGACATTTCTCCAAAGAAGACATACAGATGGCTAACAAACACATGAAAAGATGCTCAACATCACTCATTATCAGAGAAATGCAAATCAAAACCACTATGAGGTACCATTTCACACCAGTCAGAATGGCTGCGATCCAAAAGTCTACAAATAATAAATGCTGGAGAGGGTGTGGAGAAAAGGGAACCCTCTTACACTGTTGGTGGGAATGCAAACTAGTACAGCCACTATGGAGAACAGTGTGGAGATTCCTTAAAAACTGGAAATAGAACTGCCTTATGATCCAGCAACCCCACTGCTGGGCATACACACTGAGAGAAACCAGAAGAGAAAGAGACACGTGTACCCCAATGTTCATCGCAGCACTGTTTATAATAGCCAGGACATGGAAGCAACCTAGATGTCCATCAGCAGATGAATGGATAAGAAAGCTGTGGTACATATACACAATGGAGTATTACTCAGCCATTAAAAAGAATACATTTGAATCAGTTCTAATGAGGTGGATGAAACTGGAGCCTATTATACAGAGTGAAGTAAGCCAGAAGGAAAAACATAAATACAGTATACTAACGCATATATATGGAATTTAGAAAGATGGTAACGATAACCCTGTATACGAGACAGCAAAAGAGACACTGATGTATAGAACAGTCTTATGGACTCTGTGGGAGAGGGAGAGGGTGGGAAGATTTGGGAGAATGGCATTGAAACATGTGAAATGTCATGTATGAAACGAGATGCCAGTCCAGGTTCAGTGCACGATGCTGGATGCTTGGGGCTGGTGCGCTGGGACGGCCCAGGGGATGGTATGGGGGGGGAGGGAGGAGGGTTCAGGATGGGGAGCACGTGTATACCTGAAATTTAAAAAAAAAAATTAAAAAATTTAAAAAATTAAAAAAAAAAAATAACTGCTGTAGTTTTATAAATAGTAGATAAAAAAAGAAATGGGGGAAGTGGAGATGGAAGAACAAGACATAAAAGATGGAGAAAAAGACATTAAAAAAATTTAATAGAAGAAAGAAAAATAAAAATGGACATAAGCTCACACATAAATTTAGGTTAAAATGTAAACATCCAAATCCTTTTAATCCTGACCGATTCTCGTTTCCCCATTATACCACCCACCATAGCTCCCTCAGCCCTCTTTCTGATCTCTGATCTCCCTCTCACATAAGCATGTGAATATGAATTAAAGTGCTCATGTCATGATCTCCAACTCACTTAACTTGTAAGGATCAAAGTAAATTACCATTTATTAAGCAGAACAGTTAGCTGGAAAGAAACTTGATTTAGGAGTCAGAAAGCTTGGGTTCAATTCAATTCATCTATTTTCCAATCTCATATGCTGTCAAGCTGAAGTACTGAGAACAGTGCCTGTGGTTGAAAACTCTGAATTTCTCATCATATTAGTAGTAATTGATTTAAAGATCTAATAAAAGGCATTGAGAATTCAAAATAGCATCTATGGCTCATGTCAAGATGTGCCAACTACAAAATGCTATGAAATCAATACAACCTTGGACGGGAAACTGCAGTTGGCTAAGAAAACTTGAAGAGATTTTCATGACGGGTGTGCATAGGTGACAAAGATGGCAGAGGTCACAAAGTTAGTGACCTGTTGGGAACAAAATAAAAGATACAAACCACTTTTCCTTAATATACAATGACTTTAACTCATTTCTCATGAAATATAATTGACACATCGTCTGTGCTGCTATTTTCATTGAACTAACATGGGACTTTTCCAGTTTCATTGTCTGCATTCTAAGCATAATTTTTAAAATTTTTATTATGTATTGGAGTATAACCAATTAACAAACAATGTTGTGACAGTTTCAGGTGAATAGTGAAGGGACTCAGCTGTACATATAGATGTATTCATTCTCCCCAAAATTCCTCTCTCATCTAGGCTGACACATAACATTGAGCAGAGTTCCATGTGTCTAAGAATAATCTTAAAGACTTAAAGGTAATGTGAAGGATGTATCTACTAAAAATATTAACATTTCCCTAGATGTTCTAATAATTAAAATTTTAATCCCATTGTTATTGACTCTATAGAATCTATGTTATTTTTCATATGCACCAAAAAAATGGGAGTGTGGGAGTCAAAAAATAGAAGATGAAAATAAGTGACTGACTGGAGACTCCAGTCCTTAATTTCTCTCATAAATTATCATTCTTATTATCCTTATCACTCACTACTCATGTTCCTCTCAATTCTACAAGAGGCTGGCTGGGCTTTAGGATTCAAACAAAAGAATTAGAACCTCTGACAACATTGGGTTCCCTCTCCAGTGCAGCAAAAACTGGCTACATCTCATGAGTTCTCTAGAGTGACACATTTCCACCTGACCTGTGTCTTTCATTTATGTTCCCTACTTGATCATCATAGGGCTTCCCTATAAGATTGAGCCTTAAGAAATTCTAACATGTAATGGCCTGAAAGAGAAAGACAGATTTGCTGAGGAAGCTGAGAAGGAATCACAGAGATAGGAGGACAACTTGGAAGTGATGGGAAGAGAGTGAATTTACTGAATTTAGAATCTTACAAGCTGGCAATCTTACCCATTTTTGTGGGGTTTTCTGTTGTTGTTTTGTATTTGGTGGTTTGTTTCGTTTTGTTTTTAAGCTGGATCCTGCAGCTATATAGAAGTGGGTTTAGGAGCTTTAGAAATTACTGACTTGAGTGATGCTCTCCAACCCCTACCCCCTCAATTCATGTCCACCTGGAAATTGTGACTTTGGAAGTCAAACCTTTGCAGATGCAATTGTGTTAAGATGAGGTCATGTTAGATTGCTCATGCATGCTCAGTAGCTCAGTTGTGTCTGACTCTGGAACACTATGGACTATAGCCCGCCAGGCTCCAGGCAAGAATACTGGAGTGGGTCAAATGACTCTTGTCCTTACAGAAGAAAATTTGGGTATCTAAAGACATCAGAGAGGAGAACACCATGAGAAGACAGAGATAGAGACTGCATCCACAAGCCAAGAGTGAAGAAGACACAAGGAAGGGCTCATCCTTGGAGGCCTCAGAAGGAGCACAGCTTTGCTGACACCTTGATTTTGGATACCCAGCCTCCAGAACTGTGAGAGAATAATGCCTGTTATTTTAAAATATACCAAGTTTATGGTGCATTGTTATAACAGTGCTAGGAAGCTAATATAAGGAGTGGGAAAATTGAAACCATGAGTACAGAGATATTTGAAGAAGTTTGTGTACATGTAGAAAAAAAAAGATAGGATGCTACAAAGAAAGAGAGAATTAAAAATTGATCATAGTATTTAGACATTGTATGCTTTTTTCCAGAACTTCTTGGCTGCTGCAGTGTAGGTATAGAGAATTGAAGAGTAAGGTCCACTGAAGAGTAGAATTTCATCACATGGCTATAATGGAAAGACAAAGGGATAGGAATTTATAGATTCATAGTTTTATTGAAATGAAGAACTATGGACTCCATACTACCTGCTGCTGCTGCTGCTAAGTCGCTTCAGTTGTGTCTGACTCTGTGCGACCCCTGAGACGGCAGCCCACCAGGCTCCCCCGTCCCTGGGATTCTCCAGGCAAGAATACTGGAGTGGGTTGCCATTTCCTTCTCCAGTGCATGAAAGTGAAAAATCAAAGTGAAGTCCCTCAGTCGTGTCCGACTCTTAGCAACCCCATGGACTGCAGCCTACCAGGCTCCTCCATCCATGGGATTTTCCAGGCAAGAGTACCAGAGTGGGGTGCCATTGCCTTCTCCGTCCATACTACCTAAGGAGGAAAATTAAGAAAAAAGAGGATTGATGGACTTGGAGAAAGTAAAGGGGTCAAAGAACCAGAGAATATCATTAAGCCCATGTTATGGGCTGAAAGGTATCCTCCTAAAATTCATATGTTAGAGCTCTAACCCCTAATGTGACTGCATTTGGAAACAGGGCCTTCAAGGAGATAAGGTTAAAAGAACTCATAAGGGTGGAACCCTAATCCAGTAAGACTAGTATTCTTATAAAAGTTACAATAAATTCCAGACTTCCTAATCCCACTCCTACTGAACTGCTGTGAAATAATTCTGATTTTTATATGTCTGCTCAATTTTTTTTTTAACTTTTTATATTGTCTTGGGATATAGCCAATTAACAATATTGCGTTACTTCCCGGTGAACAATGTAGGGACTCAGCCATGCGTACACGTGTCCATTCTCCCTCAGACTCTCCTCCCATCCACATCACAGGCGCAATTCTTATTTTTAATACTGTGTTAAGCTGACAAGCTATGTGGTTCAGTTTTGGCTTATGGACTATCATTTATAGTGTCTGCCTCAGAGTCTCTCCATATCTACAACTTCAGTTGCTAACTCAATACCAATGTTTGCCGAAGTTTCTCCTCTAACTTATATAGCATTAGTCGCTCAGTCATGTCCAACTCTTTGTGACCCCATGAATGGTAGCCCGTCAGGCTCTTCCATCCATGGAATTTTCCAGGCAAGAATACTGGAGTGGGCTGCCATTTCCTTCTTCAGGGGATCTTCCCAAACCAGGGATTGAACCCAGGTCTACTGTGTTGCTGGCAGACTCTTTACTGTCTGAGCCACTAGGGAAGCCCCAAAGTACATGTTTTGGCTAAGAGAAAACATTGCAGGACCTCTCAGTTCAGTTCAATTCAGTCACTCAGTTGTGTTCAACTCTGTGAGACTCTACGAACTGCAGCACACCAGGCTTCCCTGTCCATCACCAACTCCTGGAGCTTTCTCAGACTCATGGCCATTGAGTCAGTGATGCCATCCAACCATCTCATCCTCTGTCATCCCCTTCTCCTCCTGCCTTCAATCTTTCCCAGCATCAGGGTCTTTTCTCATGAGTCAGTTCTTCATATAAGGTGGCCAAAGTGTTGGAGCTTCAGCTTCAGCATCAGTCCTTCCAATGAATATTCATGACTGACTTCCTTTAGGATTGACTGGTTTGATCTCCTTGCCAGTCTAATGGACTCTCAAGAGTCTTCTCCAACACCATAGTTCAAAAGCATCAATTCTCACATCCATACATGACTACTGGAAAAACCATAGATAGCTTTGACTAGACAGACCTTTGTTGGCAAAGTAATGTCTCTGCATTTTAATATGCTGTCTAGGTTTATCACAGCTCTTCTATTAATTTCATGGCTGCAGTCACCATCCACAGTGATTTTGGAGCCCAAGAAAATAAAGTCTGTCACTGTTTCCACTGTTTCCCCATCTATTTCCCATGAACTGATGGGACCAGATGCCATGATCTTTGTTTTCTGAATGTTAAGGTTTAAGCCAGCTTTTTCACTCTCTTCTTTCACCTTCATCAAAAGGCTCTTTAGTTCCTCTTCACTTTCTGCCATAAGGGTGACATCATCTGCATATTTGAGGTTATTGATATTTCTCCTGGCAATCTTGATTCCAGCTTGTGCTTTATCCCAGCCCTGCATTTCGCATGATGTACTCTGCATAGAAGTTAAATAAGCAGGGTGGCAACACACAGCCTTGATGTACTCCTTTCCCAATTTGGAACCAGTCCTTTGTTCCATGTCCAGTTCTAACTGTTGCTTCTTGACTTGCATACAGGTTTCTCAGGAGTCAGGTAAGGTGGTCTGGTATTCCCCTCTCTTGAAGAATTTTTTTTAAATTTTATTTTATTTTTAAACTTTACATAATTGTATTAGTTTTGCCAAATATCAAAATGAATCCGACACAGATATACATGTGTTCCCCATCCTGAACCCTCCTCCCTCCTCCCTCCCCATACCATCCCTCTGGGTCGTCCCAGTGCACTAGCCCCAAGCATCCAGTATCGTGCATCGAACTTGGACTGGCAACTCATTGCATACATGATATTCTACATGTTTCAATGCCATCTCCCAAATCTTCCCTCCCTCTCCCTCTGCAACAGAGTCCATAAGGCTGTTCTATACATCAGTGTCTCTTTTGCTGTCTCGTACACAGGGTTATTGTTACCATCTTTCTAAATTCCATATATATGTGTTAGTATACTGTATTGCTGTTTTTCTTTCTGGCTTACTTCACTCTGTATAATAGGCTCCAGTTTCATCCACCTCATTAGAACTGATTCAAATGTATTCTTTTTAATGGCTGAGTAATACTCCATTGTGTATCCCCTCTCTTGAAGAATTTTCCAGTTTGTTGTGACCCACACAGTCAAAGGTTTCAGCACAGTCAATAAAGCAGAAGTAGCTGTTTTTCTGGAATTCTCTTGCTTTTTCTATGATCCAATGAATGTTGGTAATTTGATCTCTGGTTCCTCTGGCTTTTCTAAATTCAGCTTGAACATCTGGTTAGCCTATCCCTTAATCAATATTTCTATCTGGAGACCTCAGAGCACCTCAAACACAACATGACTATAAGTCTCACAATTTCACTCTCCAGACCTATTGCTTCCTGTTCCAGCGTTTCTAACCTTGGGAAGTAGCACACTCATTCATCTGCTTGTGAAAGCCAGAAGTCTAGAGGTTTCTCTCAACAACTTCCTGTCCCTCAGCCTTTATATCCAAGTCCCACAATCTTATCTCCTAGCATCTTGGTCTTACCTTACTGGTTCTATCTCCTAGTGTTAGTCGATCAGTTGTGTCCAACTCTTTGTGACCCCATGGACTGTAGCCCGCCAAACTCCTAGGTCCATGGGACTTTGCAAGCAAGAATACTGGAGTGGATTGCTATTTCCATCTTCAGGGGATCTTCCCAACCCAGGGATCAAACCCAGGTCTCCTGCATTGCAGGCAGATTCTTTACTGTCTGAGCCACAAGGGAAGCCTTCTATTTCCTAAGCATCACTCAAATCTGCCTTCTCATAGCTACTAATTTATTCCCAGCTATGATCATCTCTTCACCATCACAATGTGATAGCCTATTAGCTGATCTTCCCACATACACTCAGTTTGAATTCAATTCAGTCATTTCTCAGCTGCATGCAGTGTAGTGTGATCTTTCCAAAACACAAAACTGATCTTGCACCCATGCTTCTCTTCTCCCTCCAGTCCCAATATCTTTGCACATCCCCAAAATCCATAACATTGCCTACAAGTCCCCATGTACTCAAGCCCTACACAACTCCCCACTCATGTTTCTTCACAGTTCCCCTCACTCCCAGCCCCAACCTCAGACCCCTATTCCAGTCACACTCACACTGAACTTCACTCAACTTTTTGAATGTATCATATTAGATTCCATCATGGAATCTTTGGGCATGCTGAAAAGACCTTCCTTTCATCCACAAACCACTCTCCTTACCCTTTTCCCTAATAAAAGGATCTTCCCTCAAGCATCACTTAGCCTTTAAGACCCGCTCTAAGACTTTGCTGTTGCCTTCATAAAAATGTATGTCTTCACGTAACAGCCTTATCTGTTTGTAATTAAATATTCTTCAGGGTGATTATGTGATTAATGTCTGTCTCCTCTACTAAGTGAAAGTTCCATTTATTCATCACTACTAATTGACTAGGTATATTTTTTTATCACCCTTGATTTCTATTGCCTAACAGTACATGACACATTATAGGCAGTTAACAAATATTTGCTGAATTACTAAAGGCTACATTCTTCCTAACTAAAACTGCCTTGCTCATAGCCACTGAGAAAGAGGCAAGTAGTCACATTTTTTGCCATAATGCCAGCAAACTGCCTACCAGGGCAGGTTAGACCAAAAGGAATAGAGTTCTCCCTCAGTATCCATAGGGGACAAGTTTCAGGATGCCAGCAGATGCCAAAATCCAGGATGTTCAAGTCTCTTATATAACAACAACATAGTATTTGCATATAACCTATGTACATCCTCCCATATACTTTAAATCATCTCTGTATTACTTATAGTATACAGATTAAAATGCAAAGTCTACATAAGTAGCTGTAACATGTAATAGCAATGTACATGCTATATAAATAGTTCTCATGCACGGCAAATTCAAATTTTCTTTTTGAAAATTTCTAGAATTTTCTTCCCCAAATGTTTTCTACCCATGGTTGGTTTAATCCATCGATGTGGAACCAGCAAATATAGAGGGTGAGCTGTATCTCTTTATTATTTGCTTTTTACTGTTTGACTAACCCAGATAACCACAATGGTGTGATCACTCATCTAGAGCCAGACATTCTAGAGTGTGAAGTCAAGTGGGCCTTAGGAAGCATCACTACAAACAAAGCTAGTGGAAGAAAAGAAATTCCAGTTGAGCTATTTCAAATCATAAAAGATGATGCTGTGAAAGTGCTGTATTCAATATGCCAGCAAATTTGGAAAATTCAGCAGTGGCCACAGGACTAGGAAATGTCAGTTTTCATTCCAATCCCAAAGAAGGGCAATGCCAAAGAATGTTCAAACTATGACACAATTGCACTCATTTCACATGCTAGCAAGGTAATGCTCAAAATCCATTAAGTTAGGCTTCAACAGTATGTGAACCGAGAACTTCCAAATGTACAAGCTGGATTTAGAAAAGGCAGAGGAACCAGAGATCAAATTGCCAACATCCATTGGATCATAGGAAAAAAAAGAGAGAGAGAATTCCAGAAAAATATCTACTTCTGCTTCACTGACTATGCTAAAGCCTTTGACTGTGTGGATCACAACAAAACTGTGGAAAATTCTTAAAGAATTGGGAATACCAGACTACCTTACCTGCCTCCTGAGAACCCTGTACGCAGGTCAAGATGCAACAGTTAGAACCAGACATGGAACAACAGACTGGTTCCAAACTGGGAAAGGGGTACATAAAGGCTGTATACTGTCACCCTGCTATTTAACTTCTATGCAGAGTACATCATGCAAAAGGACGGGCTGGATGAAGCACAAGCTGGAATCAAGATTGCTGGGAAAAATATTAATAACTTCAGATAGCAGATGACATAACCTTTATGGTGGAAAGTGAAGAGGAATTAAAGAGCCTCTTGAAGAAGGTGAAAGAGGAAAGTGAAAAAGCTGACTTAAAACTCAACATTCAAAAAACAAGGATCGTGTCTTCTGGTCCCATCTCTTCATAACAAATAGATGGCAAAACAATGGAAACAGTGACAGACTTTATTTTCTTGGGCTCCAAAATCACTGTGGATGGTGACTGCAGCTTGCTCTTTGGAAGAAAAGCTATGACAAACCTAAACAGTGTATTAAAAAGCAGAGACATCACTTTGCCGACAAAGGTGTGTATACTCAAAGCTATCGTTTTTCCAGTAGTCGTGTATGGATGTGAGAGCTGGACAATAAAAAAGGATGAGCGCCGAAGAATTGATGCTTTTAAACTATGGTGTTGGAGAAGACTCTTGAGAGTCCCTTGGACAGCAAGGAGATCAAATCAGTCAATCCTAAAGGAAATCAGTCGTGAATATTCATTGGAAGGACTGATGCTGATGCTCCAATACGTTGGCCACCTGATGCCAAGTGTTAACTCATTGGAAAAGACCCTAATGCTGGGAAAGATTGAAGGCAGGAGAAGGGGGAGACAGAGGATGAATTGGCTGGATGGCATCACCAACTCAGTGGACATGAGTTTGAGCAAACTCTGGGAAACAGTGAAGGACAGAGAAGCCCGGCATGCTGCAGCCCATGGGTTGGCAAAGAGTCACATACGACTGAGCAGCTGAAGAACAACACCTGTATAGCAAACTATGCTAATACTTAGTGGCTTAAAGCAACAGCCATGAATTTACCTCTTGGTTAAATACGGCAGCAATTTGTCCAGAATAGACTAGTTGATATGGCTGATTTGGGCTCGACTTGGTTGGACCCATTCATGAATTTTCAGTAAGCTGCCAGTGCCTGGAGGCTGGCTAGTGTAAGAGGGCTTATCTCTGTTCACTTGGTCTCTTAATTTCCATCAGCCTAGCCAAGGCATATGGCAGGGTTCCAAGAGAAATAGAGGAAGAGTTTAAGGCTTCCAAAGGGCCAAGTATGCAACCTCACTTGTTTCTTCCTACTAGCCAAAGCCAGCCTAGATTTAAGGATAGAGAAATAGACTCCATCTCTTGATGAAAGAGGCTACAAAATCACATTGCAAGTATGTGGTTACAGAAAACTGTGGCTCTTTCTGCAATCTACCATACCATCCATTGGCTAGCCGATGACTTATGGCATGGTGTAACATACAAGGTGAGCTACAACAATAAGATCCTGACTCTCAGGAACACAGGCCTGAAACACAAGCCTGAGAAATGTACAGTAAGAGCTGAAGCTTGAAAGGAGTCTTTCAGCTGGAGATGAAACAGTGGCTACAACAGGCTCCATATCACCCAAAGCAACTAAAACAGAGGAAGAGAAAAAATGGTTCAGACACCGAGAGTGACACAGTGATGCCATAGAAGGGACCCTGAGAAAGATCAAGAAAGAAGCTGGAAATGAGAGCTGTTTTTGTTCCACTCAGCCTTTCACTCCCAGTTCTAATCCATACAGAGTCCTACAATAAGCCCCAGCTTTATTCAGGCTGAGTTCTTTGCAACCAAAAGTCTAACCAGATCAGTTTATGAGAAATGTATGGGCAATCTTTTTCCTTTTTCTTTCTTTCTAAATAGAATCAAGCCACCCACTCACCTATCCTTTTAAAAAATGAGAAAAAAAGGTGCCTTTTGCATGCATGAACAAATTTGGGACTGAGAGAAGCAAGAATTTGATAATGAAAGCTTTGAAATAGTACAGCACACAAGCGACAAAATACAGTTAATTTTCATGAATAAAAATTCTATGAATTTTCTTGTATTCATATTCAATTTTCACTCTGTAATGGTCAATGTTCATGCAGAGGTAGGTAGGAGATATATCTTTACATCCATGTCGCTCTTCTCCACTGTTTTCCATTTGAGAATCACTGATACAAAGAAACATAGGCTTCATTACAAGATGTAAACATTGCAATCTGCATGAAGGAAATCATATTACAAGCTAAATTTGGATTTGCAACCAAGTTACAGTCCACTAAATCCTAAGTACTTTTTTTTTTTTTCCGGCCAAAGAGCTATATTGCATTTCAAGTCTCTTGTTAGAAACTGATGCTAGGAATTGACAAGATAATAGGATGGAGAAAGTTTTCAGATCTCATTTACAGCAGATGGGAGAAGGGTCAGTTTCCTGGGTAATGAAGCATTGTCTGCTTGCCCCTAAATCACTCCAAACTCTGCCTGGTCCCCAGAGGCTTAGAAAAGCATGTGCATTATCCCTATTCTTCAGAGCATTATTCTAACACCTCAAAAAAGAAGAGTCTGAGAATTGGGAGACACAAATGCCAAACTTCAAATTTTGGCTTAAAAAAATAATCCATTCTCCTTTTAAGAGAGAGAGACTTGCAATGCATAGAAACAGCTTTTAATTTATATCTAACACTAGATCTTTTGTCTAATTTGTTCTTACTCAAACTAACAAGTCTTGAAAGCTCCCACTGACAACTTGTTGCTAACAAAACACAGAGAAAAATTAAGGGGCACTGCTTCTGCCCTTCATTCCAGTTCTAGTCTCATGGCTTCATTCTTCCATCTGTAGATACTTTCCTTCCACTCTTATCTTGCAGGAAACTGCCTGATCTTGTGTGTCATGTGTTTGGCTTCCCTGGGAAGGCAGGCAACATGTTGTTGAGGATTAATAAAGGAAAGCATAGTCCCTAATCTTCTAATTTCAACATCAAAGAGCTGTCTTTGGCCCCCATGCTTGATTCAGTTAAGCCCTCATGGAGGTCCCTGCCATTTTGAAGGACAGAAGATTTTTACAGAACTCCCAGGATTTCTGAAATGACAATTTATATACTATTATGAGTACCCAGATAAGAGACTTACTTATCAGGCTCACCAGCATCCACAGATGTAAGGAGAAACAGGATCTATCTGCAAACAGCATTGTATACCAGACAGAATGTCATACTGACAACCATAAGAACTGGTCCAGAAATTTCTGCTCATAAAAACTCATACATGCCTAAAACCCTTTCAAGGGTTTACCAACCTCTTTCAAGCCTTTATATCTTAGAGCAGTAAATATTAGGAGCCTGAATATGAACTACCATTGTAAGCCATATTTTACAAAGTATTAAATTTGTGATTTGTATCAGCTTGATTTATTTGAACCCTGGTCTGTGATCCTAATTTATAGTGATTAACTCATCATTCATGTCCTCACTGATTCTGAAAAGCTATCCCCACCTCCTTGATAGTTTACTCCTCTCCAACTCACATGAATTTCTCTATTTGCACAAGCATTCTTTTGGCTTCTTTACAGATCTGTGTGCATGACCAGAGGAAAGAAAAATGATTTCAAAAGATACCAAAGTAACATCTGCCCAATGACTGGGTAGGGGAAGAGTCCCATATCTGCCTGCATACATGGGAAATTTCTAATCCTAAGGTATGCGGCATATAAGAGAGATATTCACATTCTCTTTTTTTTAAAGAAAGACTTTAGTGAAGCTGACTCAAATTTAGCTCTTAAGTTCCATTCCTAATGTAAAATAAGTATTAGTATCAATATCAACAGCCTCAGATATGCAGATGACACCACCCTAATGGCAGAAAGTAAAGAGGACTAAAGAGCCTCTTGATGAAAGTGAAAGTGGAGAGTGAAAAAGCTGGCTTAAAACTCAACATTCAAAAAACTAAGGCCATGGCTTCTGGTCCCATCACTTCATGGCAAATAAATTGGGGGAAAAGGGGGGAAATATATGGGGGGGGGGGGAAACAGTGATAGACTTTATTTTCCTGGGCTCCAACAGGAAAATAAAGGCTGACAGAAGCCTTAATATTAAAAGACACTTGCTCCCTAGAAGAAAAGCTATGAGAAATCTAGACGGTGTATTAAAAAGCAGAGACATCATTTTGTCAACAAAGGTCCACATAGTCAAAGCTATGGTTTTTCCAGTAGTCATGTACAGATGTGAGAGTCTAACCATACAGAAGGCTGAGCACCAAGAAATTGATGCTTTTAAACTGGTGTTGGAGAAGACTCTTGAGAGTCCCTTGGACAGCAAGTAGATCAAAGCAGTCAATCATAAAGGAAATCAATCCTGAATATTCACTGGAAAGACTAATGCTGAAGATAAAGCTCCAATATTTTGGCCACCTGATGTGAAGAGCCTACTCTCTGGAAAAGACCCTGAGGCTGGGGAAAGTTCAGTGCAGGAGGAGAAGGAGGTGACAGAGGATGAGATGATTTGATGGCATCATTGACTCAATGGCCATGAGTTTGGGCAAACTCCAGGAGATAGTGCAGGACAGGAAAGCCTGGTGTGATGCAATTCATGGGGTCACAGAGAGTTGGACACAACTGTTAGTAGTGGAACTATTACTGTTATAAATTCTGCATCATTTCCATATTTGCTGTTTCTCATTTTTGATTTCCCCTGTTTACTACCACGGAGAAGGCAATGGCAACCCACTCCAGTACTCTTGCCTGGAAAATCCCATGGGTGCAGGAGCCTGGTAGGCTGAAGTCCATGGGGTCGCTAGGAGTTGGACACGACTGAGCGACTTCACTTTCACTTTTCACTTTCATGCATTGGAGAAGGAAATGGCAACCCACTCCAGTGTTCTTGCCTGGAGAATTCCAGGGACAGCAGAGCCTGATGGATTGCCGTCTATGGGGTCGCACAGAGTTGGACACGACTGAAGTGACTTAGCAGCAGAAGCAGTTTACTACCACACATTTATTAGCAGAAAATTTCTTAAAAGAGAAGCCTTGTTGCCTGTGTCTGGCATAGGAAGAAAGTAAGGAGTTAGGGACTGAGATCCATCTCCCTAGTCCTAGAATTCAAAGTGCTGGGTTGGGTGTGATTATCTCCTAAGAAGAGAAAGACGAAAGAGGGGCTCCAGGAGCTGCCTGCGTAAGGAGAAGCCATGCTGGGCCAGAGAAACAGCTCTGGGACTAAAATAGGAAGGTCCATGTGATGTTCTTCAGCAGCTGTGTTCGTTCTATATTCTCAGTACTCTTTTCATAATTATCCCAGAACCAGCAGCACTATCCAGCAGGTTCTCCTGAGAATAAAGCTATAAAGAATGTTTTCTTAAGATGGAGATGAGCAGCTAGTGTGCTCTGTGCACCAGCGAGCTGAGTGTCGTTGAGTTTTTTGTCTTGTTTGGTTTATATGTTTGCTTTGGTTTTGATTGAGCGTTTGGATTTGGTGTGATCTGCCTTGGGGGCCAGTGTTCATTCTGTTCTTCCACTTCTAATAATGTGCAAACCTCTCCATGGGTCTGTTCCCAACTTTCCTGCTGTCTTCTCTGCTTTCTTGTTTTCTCTTACGTACCCATCTTCTCTGACAGTTCTCAAAATTCATTATGATTATCAATGTATATTCCATTTACATGATATTTAGTATTCAAAGTGCCCACACATGTCATATGCATTTAGATATGATAATAACCTTAGGTGATGTATATTATGATCATCATTTTATAAATAAAGACAATGGTTAAAACCAAATGCTTTTCTTTCAGATCTATTAACATTTAACATTATTGAACACTTGAAATCATCAAAAAGGGTTTGTGCTAGTCTTTGTATCCACACTCTTAATTCTCACAGCAGTCCAGTGAGGTAGACAGTATTAATAACATGCCCACCTTCGCATGACTAGGCATCCGCATAGTCTTAGGTTTTATTGAGGTAACATAACCACTAAGCACCAGAGTCAGACTAAAACCCCTGTCTTCTGATTCTGAATCAGAAATCTATTACAAATCTATTACAGTTCTTTTGTTTCCTCTTCAAGCCCTGGATCGTGGCAAAACACATTTGGTTGTTAGATTCGTTGAAACATTCGAAATAACAAGTGTCGAAAGGCATCGTAATAAAAGGAAGTGTTTTCTCTAGAAATTATGTTTCACACACCAGAAAGCAGAACAGAAAGAGTTAAAAAGACCCCACTGAAGCTGACTCACCCCATAATTTATCTAGTGCTATAAAAATGAAAGACTTCTTCAGTTTCCTGACCGCTTACCCATCTTAAAGGTGAGATGCCCTGGGGGTTCATAAATAGGTTTTCTTCTTTTGCAATGCTCAATGTTTCAAAGTGTTTTTCATCTTTAAAATATTAAGTAAACACTGCAAAGTACTTAAATGGGCCCTGGGGGCATCTCGGGTTTGATTCTGGCCCTTCGGCAAAGCTATTGAAGTATAGATCTGGAGAACTAATCAAAAGAAAACTAAATTCACAGCTTTCTTTAAATATTTTATAGCATAACGTGTTAATGTTTCACCTGCCAGCTGCTTCAGCTGGTTTATAAGCAGCTGTCCTAAGCGCGTGGATTGAGCTGCCTGCGTGGTCACCGCGTCCACAAAAGCAAGACCCAGGAGCTGGGGAGCAGCCAAAGAGAGGAAGGCCCTGGCCCCTGCCAGTTGCAGCCTCCTTTTCTTTTC
Organism: Bos mutus; assembly: GCF_027580195.1. Classification (NCBI taxonomy): domain Eukaryota; kingdom Metazoa; phylum Chordata; class Mammalia; order Artiodactyla; family Bovidae; genus Bos; species Bos mutus. The sequence continues at coordinate 53,657,705 of NC_091637.1, forward strand.
CCACTTCCCCTCAGTAGGAAAGTACATTAGGAGCTGCTTGAGATGAACAATAATTTGCCAGAGTTTCGTCATCTCTCTGGCAGCAGTGTCCACAAGGAGCACTTAACATTGCACAGAGAAAATGGTTCCCAGCCATCAACTTCCTCCCCAGAAGCGGCCAAGCATTTCACAAATGGGGGCCTGGAGAGTAGCAAGGATGCCTCAGCTCAGACTCATCCCTGCTGCTGCGAAGAACAAAAATTGCCACTGAACACTTCATTTGCCGACAGTACATGTCAGTATCATCACCATCTATACACAAAGGCTTTTTAATAGCAATTCTAAATGAAACTCCAACACATCCCCCACCCATCTGAACTCTCAAAGTTTCAAGAATAACATCATTCAAGGGATTTATTTTCAAGCTATGTGCTCTACTCAGTAAAGGAAAAAGCAAATAAAACCCTTCTTCCATACACACTCACAGACACAAATACTGAGATTCTTTTCTAGATCTCAGCAATACTCGCCCCCAAAAGGTTTTTGCAGTAGTTCAGAGAATCTGAACTCCATTTCTCCTTCTGCCTCTCCAGAGATCTAAGTTACTGTTACTTAGCATAGTAAGAAGGGTAAAAACACAGAGACCTCATGCTAACAACACTTCTCCCCTTCTCCAAAATCCGTATGTTGCTCTGAACCGTCCCCAGTTGTCTGGAAACACGTGAGACTTGGATCCATCTGGCATGAAGGGTTGGGTCACTCACAGCTTCTGGCATCCTTTTACATTCACTGATTTACATGAGGGATAAGGAGCCTTCAAGGCAAACAACTCAAATATGGTCCAAGATTAGAGTTCAGTCATAGATGGCATATCTGACCAACAAAGGTGAGCAGGGGGAAAAGGCAAATTGCCTGGGAGCCCTACAGAGGCCCTAGAAAAGAAATCATTCCAAGCGAAGATGGTGGTATCTGGCATGATGACTCAGCAACAGAGCCTGCTGCTAAGTCACTTCAGTCATGTCCAACTCTGTGTGACCCCATAGACGGCAGCCCACCAGGCTCCCTTGTCCCTGGGATTCTCCAGGCAAGAACACTGGAGTGGGTTGCCATTTCCTTCTCCAATGCATGAAAGTGAAAAGTGAAAGTGAAGTCGCTCAGTTGTGTCCGACTCTTAGGGACCCCATGGACTGCAGCCTACCAGGCTCCTCTGTCCATGGGGTTTTCCAGACAAGAGTACTGGAGTGGGGTGCCATTGCCTTCTCCATGATGACTCAGAAACAGAGCCTAAAGTTTAGAGGAAAGTGTCAGTTACAGCTGCCTTGAAATAGGTATTCGAACATGCCCATATCCAGAAAAAAAGTGAAATAAAAGCAGCCTGCAGTTACAGCAGAGTATACCACAGGCAATCAGGCCAGAGTGGACGGTGTGGTATCCAGTGGAGCAGTGACAGCAGTGACTGATCCCTGATCACTTGTGAAAATACCCAGAGACCCATTGAGAAGACTAGAGTCTGAAGAAACTCAAGAGAATGGGGTTGTCATCCCGCCTTGAGGTCATCATTGGGAGTTATCCAGCCAGAAAAATAACAAGACTGTATTTATAACTTCTGGATATTGCAGGTTACTGAAGAACAATCACTCAATCCTCAAATACTTATTTCTAAAAGGTTATAGCTCTCCACTCTAGATAGACAACAGCTACTTGAAGTCCCAGCATGAATTCATGTGGGAACCTCCCTATGTTTTCAGCTGTTCTGAGCTCCTGTTGAATCTACAGTCATCCTTTCAGACAGGTAGTGTCTGAAGTATTGATACATCCAGAAGCATCTGAAGCCCAAGCTCATATCTGCCTAGGCATCTATTGATACAAATATCTCCATACAGACTGATGTGGGGATTTCTAAAATATAAGGTGTTTGACTCTTTTGGACCCTGTATTTGAAAATCTTGTTCTTTTATCTTCAATGCTACCCTGACTTTTCAAAAAGCAATATAAATTATAAAGAACACATGATTTTGCTTTTAATGGAAAGTATATTTGAGCTTATTTCATTTCTTGACCAAGTCCTTTGAGATATGACATCAAAGAAGTAATGTACCCAGCAGCCCAAACATTTTGTTGCTAAGCCTTCTTGCAGAATGATATCAAAAGTGATAGGGAAAAGTCTCAAACTCATGTGAAAAAAGTAATAATTACTTCATTTTCTGGCCCCTTTACAACAAAAACCTTTGGAAAGAATTGCCTCCACATATTTTCCTCTCTGCTTTCCTGAATTCACTCCAATCTGTTCTGTCTCACAAATTATATGTCGACAAATCCAATGTCAACTCTTAGTTGTTATTTTACTCACTCTATGAGCAGCAATTGGCACCATTGTTCACTCTTTTTCTTGACTCCCAAATTATTTCTCTGGTCTGGGCCTCTCCCCTAAAGTCCAGATTCATGTATCCAGCTGCCTATCTCACTTCTCCACTTGGTAACTAAGGCATTTCAAACTGAACATTTACAAAACCAAAGTCTTCATTTCTTCTTCCTACACCCTGTTCCCTCTCAGTTTTCCCCAGTCTCAATAAATGTCAACTCTATTCCTCTGTGGGCCAGGAATCTTGAAGTCATCTTTGACTCTTTTTCTCAGACCTCATTATTAAATCCATTGTAAAATCCTGTAAGACTGACCTTCAAATATATATCTAGAATCTGATCACTTCTCACCACTGTTCTACTATCTAAGCTTCCATTATCTCTTATATGTATAATTGCAATTGTCTCCTAACTAATCTTCCTGTCTTCACCCCCTTATTCCTCAACAGTCTTTATCCACATAGAAATCACAATGCTTCTGTTAAAATACAACTAGACCATGTCACTTCTCCACTCAAAATCCTTGCACAACTTGCTGTGTATCATAAAGTCCAGAGTTCTTACCACATCTCCAAGGCCTGACTTAATCTGGAGCTCACCATCTTTTTAAGGTCATCTCCCACTACTCTCTGCCCCCTTTCTTCCACTGCATCCATTCTGGTCTATTTTCTGCTCCTCCAACAGCCTAGATGTTCCCATCTCAGAGTCTTTGTTCCCACTTCCTGGAGTTATCTCCTATTTCATGATTCATTCTTCCCCTTCCTTCTGGTCTCTTCTCAAATATCCCTGATCAGAGTACCTTCCCTGACTCTCTGACTGCTGCTGCTGTTTAGTCACTAAGTTGTGTCTGACTCTTTGCGATCCCATGGACTGTAGCTTTTCTGTCCATGGGATTTCCCAGACCAGAATACTGGAGTGTGTTGCCATTTCCTTCTCCAGGGGATCTTCCCAACCCAGGGGTTGAACCAGCGTCTCCTGCTTAGCAGGTGGATTCTTTACCACTGAATCATCTGGGAAACTGACTATTTTATAAGAAAAGAACACCCCCACTTCCACTCTCCTTCCCCTTGCCTAGCTTTGCTTCTCCTTCAGAGCTAATGAACACCTGACATAATTATTTGCTCCATCCCCCCCACGTTAGAATGTGGGCTTCCCTTGTAGTTTAGTTGGTAAAGAATCTGCCTGCAATACAGGAGACCCGTGTTCAACTCCTGGATAGGGAAAATTCCCTGGAGAAGGAAATGGCAACCCATTCTAGTATTCTTGCCTGGAGAATCCCATGGACAGAGGAGCCTGGCAGGCTACAGTCCATGGGGTCACAAGAGTCGGACACAACTTAGTGACTAAACCACCACCACCCCCACATTAGAATCTAAGCTCTATTAAAGTAGGGATACTGCTTTGTTCACTGAGATTCCCTCATCACCTAGAACATTATTCACTCACATTACCACATTTCAGCTTCCCAGATGGTGCAGTAGTAAAGAATCCTTCTGCCAATGCAGGAGGCACAGGAGACATGGGTTCAATCCTTGGGGCAGGGAGATTCCCAGGAGAAGGAAATGTCAACCCACTCCAATATTCTTGCCTGGAAAATTCCATGGACAGAGGAGCCTGGTGGTTACAGTCCATGGGATTGCAAAGAGTCGGACACGACTGAGCAACTGAACACACACACACATCACATTTCATCTTCTCCAAGACTTTCATTTTTACACATTTTAGTATCTCTAAATTGGAGATTCATCTTATAACGGGCAACTTCTTTTCTTTCTTAGTAGTCCATATAATAGTGGTCTATATTATAATTGACACCTTAGATTCAATGAAATATGGTATTTGCATTCAAAACATATTTCAAATGAATAAATAAATTTGATTTATCATATTTTCAGAAGAAGTGTGGGGCTCAAGCTCTTGGGCAAATGGCTATTGAATTTTAGCTTAATATACAACTTAATCTACTGATTTTTAATGCTTATCTGATTTGTACTGAAATAGGGGTTACAGAAAAAAAAAAATAGATTAAGAGTATCAAGGAAAGGGAATTGAAATGGCCTAGAGTAAAAGAGACAATATAGGCAAGAGAATCACCAGAACTTTTTTAAAAATCTAAGGTAATTAATCAAGCAGACCTACATAACTCACTAGCCCCTGAGGGAAACACTATCTTAACATATAAAACAAAAATTATTCATAATGGTAACCTGAGACCTAGTCATCTCAAAATGAATAAAATATTTATTATGCTCAGCTCAAGAAGCAGAAAAATAGATAGCACATTTGTGTTAGGTTTCTTTCAAAAAATGGTTAAAATAAAAATAATTAATTTGGCTTTTAAAGTGATAAAATTTAATAATCTGGAACATTCATTTCAGTGGCACACTTATAGCTCTCTTAATGATATCATCATCAACAGGGTAATTCTCAGAGAACTTCTATTGGTATTCACTGTGCTTTTGAACCAAATTCATCAAGACCCAATACAATCCCATACTAGAAGAAAATCTGGGAAATGGCAGTTATGAAACCTTTTTACATGAATCTAATCTTACTTTTAATTCTGATAGAAGCTCTGAGTTGAAATGTGTTGGAATAATATTGATCATTTTCTTGTACTTATATGTTACATGCTCCTGCAAATGAATAAAACTTATCTTTGGCCACTTTGTATGCTTCCTGCAAGATGATGAAGAACATTTTTTGCATAATTTTCTAATTGTAATTTTTTCTGCTATGATATCCATACAACCTGTTAAGTTTTGTATATCATCATAAGGTTTGAAAAAATTTTATCAACATGAGAAAAAGTAAAAGTAAAGTCAATAGGTAAATCATGTGTAGTTGAGAGAGGAGGATGGATTGTAGTTTGGGGCAGAGTTAAGAGTATCTTATTGATTTGAGCTCCATATAAAAGCAGCCTCATGTTGTTCATATAAAGTCAGTACTATCAATAGAGCTAATTTCTCATATCTCAGTTACTAAAATATTCATATCTTGGTATATCTGCTCTTAAAATATGTAATAAAAGAATCCATTCATCAAAATGCTAAGCAGTTACATAGGGATTTGTTGTTGTTCTGTAGTCTCTAAGTCATGTCCAGCTCTTTTGCAACCCCACAGATTGTAGCCTGCCAGGTTCTTCTGTCCATGAAATTTTCTAAGCAAGGTTACTAGAGTGGTTTGCCATTTCCTTCTCCAAGTGATCTTTCCCACCCAGGCATCAAACCTTCATCTTCTGCATTGGCAGGCACATTCTTTACCACTGAGCCACCAGGGAAGCAATTTCTAAAAGAATCACTATGAGGAGACTAAATGATACCAGTAAAGAAATCTGAAACATATGTGTTACATAGAAAGATTTGATCATTATTATTACTATTACTAGTTTATTGTTGCTATTATTATTAAGAAATCAGAAAATTGGTTTAAAACATCAACGTTGGAATTAAAGGCAAAAGATTTAATAGAATCTCCCCTTGGGCTGTTTCCACAAGGACTCTGAGTACGAGCAGGGGATAAAGGCTGACCTCTCAATTAAGTAGTGGAGGGAATGAGAAAAAAGAATGTGGAGGGTTGGCTGCGTTAGTTATTCCCCTCAACCATCCCTTCTTGTACACTTGTCTTCGCCCTGTAAGTTTGCTTTGCTCTTCCACTCTAGGCAGGATATTCTGTTTCACCTTTGGTTTCTTGGCTCGGCCAAGTGACTTGCTTTAGCTTTGGGGATGTTATTAAGAAGAAGCGTGAAAAAGCACACATTTCCACTTGATTTTTTATTCCTCTGCCTCTGCCACAAGAACATGCCCAAGCTAGCCTGCTAAAGGATGAGACATGGAACAGAGCCTCAGCTGTCCTAGGTAAGACTTTCCTAGATTAGATTATAAACCGTCCAACACTAGAATAGTGAGAGATCCCAATCATGATCAGTCAATACATGATTACCCAAGCCAAGGCCAAAAGCACCATCCAGTTCACCTGAAAATGTATAAGTTAAATAAATTTACTGCTTTAGTCACTGAGTTCTGGGTGGTTGTCACACAGCATTATGGTGGCACTAGGGCCTCCCTTATAGCACAGTTGGTAAAGAATCTGCCTGCAGTGCAGGATACCCAAGTTCAATCCTCAGGTTGGAAAGATCCCCTGGAGAAGGAAACGGCAACCCATTCCAGTATTCTTGCCTGGAGAATCCCATGGACAGAGGAGCCTGGCGGGCTATAGTCCATGGGGTTGCAAGAGTCAGACACTACTTAGTAACTAAACCACCACCACCATGGAACTAACACAGAATTTGATATGGTGCTGAGAGGAAACAGTGAGAAGACAGATGCTATAAGTCCTTGTTGGTGAAAAAGGCTATACAAAATGATAAAATAAACATTAAAAGTAAAATATTAAAATTATCCAGGGGCAGGGTGCTCGCCTTTCAATGCATTAAGGAACAAAGGACTGTGTCCCACTACAAACTCAGTCTTGGAAAATCTAAGGAATAAATTGAGCGTTGGCAGCTTGAAAACAGAAGGGAAACCAGGCAGAAGGCCTGGATGTGCAGCAAGTGGGAAAGGAGAATGGGGGAAATTAGCCTGGCCCTGAAAAAGTCCTTTGGGTTCAACAGAAGAAAGCTCCAAATGCTTCCCCACTACTTATTCTAACATATTTCCTTAGATCATTCTAAGCTTTCAGTCAAGGAAATAGCATTATTTTTTAAATGCTTTCTGTTTTGCATGAGTACGTGCTCAGTCTCTTCAAACATGTCCAACTCTTTGCAACCCAAAGGACGGTAGCCCACCAGGCTCCTCTGTCCATGGGATTCTCCAGGCAAGAATACTTGTGGATTGCCATGCCCTCCTCTAGGGGATCATCCCAACCCAGGGATGGAGTCCACATCTCCTATATTGGCAGGCGGATTCTTTACCTTTGAGCCACACAGGAAGATTTCATTAGTCTTTCTCTCTTATTAGTCCCCTATTCATTTTCATCATCAAAAATCTTACTTCCTTTCTTATCACCTTACTATTGCAAAATAACCATTTTTCTAGCCTAACCTAGTCTACTCTCCCATCATGAAATCTACTATTAATACTGCTACCAGATAATTTTTAAAGCAAGTTTAATCATGTTTCTTTGCTGTCTAAAAATCTTTAGTGGCTAATTTTTGTTAAATTACTTATACTTGGATCACCTTTTCATTTAAGACTCTCCAAAAAATAACTACAACCTTCCATTCCAGGATGGATGGATAGATGGATGGCTAGACAGATAGATAAGTAGACAGATAGATGACAGGTAGATAGATAGATAGAAAAAAAATAGACTCAGAACTTAAACTATTAGTCACAAGAACAAGTTGACTTTATGTTTGGGGTTACAAATGTGACTTAGGAGGGGTGGCTTTGTGTACATATTTCTGAGCTCTGAGGCGCATTGACACTGTAATTCAGTAATCTTAACTTCAACTTTACATTGAAATCACTTGAAGAGCTTAATAAATATTCATGCTTGGGTTCTGAACTGATTGTTAAGGAAAATCAAGATTTTCTTTTTTTAATTCCACTGCTATAACTGAACTTTTTTGGAGAATTTTTCTTTCCTTTCTAGTCTTAGCAAAGGTGACTGGCCTTTGCACTTTATTGTATAATGCAATGGGAAGTATCAAGTCTTTTTTTTTATATTGAAGTATAAGTTTAACTTCTATGCAGAGTACATCATGAGAAACACTGGACTGGAAGAAGTACAAGCTGGAATCAAAATTGCCGGGAGAAATATCAATAACCTCAGAGATGCAGATGACACCACCCTTATGGCAGAAAATGAAGAGAAACTAAAAAGCCTCTTGATGAAAGTGAAAGAGGAGAGTGAAAAAGTTGACTTAAAGCTCAACATTCAGAAAACTAAGATCATGGCATCTGGTCTCATCACTTCATGGGAAATAGATGGGGAAACAGTGGAAACAGTGTCAGACTTTATTTTTCTGGGCTCCAAAATCACTGCAGATGGTGATTGCAGCCATGAAATTAAAAGACACTTACTCCTTGGAAGGAAAGTTATGACCAACCTAGATAACATATTCAAAAGCAGAGACATTACTTTGCCAACAAAGGTCCGTCTAATCAAGGCTATGGTTTTTCCAGTGGTCATGAATGGATGTGAGAGTTGGACTATGAAGAAAGGTGAGCGCTGAAGAATTGATGCTTTTGAACTGTGGTGTTGGAGAAGACTCTTGAAAGTCCCTTGGACTGCAAGGAGACAGAACCAGTCCATCCTAAAGGAAACCAATCCTGGATGTTCATTGGAAGGACTGATGGATGCTAAAGCTGAAACTCCAGTACTTTGGCCACCTCATAGGAAGAGTTGACTCATTGGAAAAGACTGATGCTGGGAGGGATTGGGGGCAGGAGGAGAAGGGGACGACAGAGGATGAGATGGCTGGATGGCATCACTGACTTGATGGATGTGAGTCTGAGTGAACTCTGGGAGTTGGTGATGGACAGGGAGGCCTGGCATGCTGCAATTCATGGGGTCACAAAGAGTCGGACACGACTGAGCGACTGAACTGAACTGAACTGATAGTTGATTTGGGCTTCTCAGGTAACTCAGCTGGTAAAGAATCCACCTGCAATGCAGGGGACCCCGTTTCGATTCCTGGGCTGGGAAGATGCCCTGGAGGAGAGCATGGCAACCCACTCCAGTATTCATGCCTAAAGAATCCCCATGGACAGAGGAGCCTGTTGGGCTGCGGTCCATGGGGTCACAAAGAGTCGGACATGACTAACCAAGTACAGCACAGCATATAGTTGATTTACAATGTTGTGCTAGTTCTTGGTGTACAGCAAAGTGATTCAGTTATTTATATATTTCATATTCTTTTCCATTGTAGTTTATTATAAGACATTGAATATAGTTCCCTGGGCTACATAGTAGGACGTCATTGTTTATCTGTTTTATAGATAGTAGTGTGTATCTGCTAATCCAAATTCCCAATTCCACCCCCCCCACACCATTTCCCTTCTGGTAACTATAAATTTATTTTCTATATCTGTCAGTCTGTTTCTGTTTTGCAAACAAGTTCATTTGTGTCGTATTTTAGATTCCACACGTAAGTAATATCATATGGTATTTGGTACTAAAGATTTAAGTACCGAATCTTAATTTATAAGCACATTTCACAGTGTTGGTATCTGTAGAATAGGAAAGTGGACTGTGTACTCTATCTTCTTTCTACTCTTTCTCTAGAATTCTTTTGTAATAATGGCAAGAGAAAGAATGAGAATTTTGTTTCCACTGGATGCAAATTGACAGGGCCCATATGATATGCAACAAGAGGAAACTTAAAAGACACTAACTGATGGGGTTGTGAGCGCCAGCCTGCCCCAGTCATGTAAAAGCAGATGACCTAGCACATACAAGGCTGTTTGCTCTGCACAGACCACGTTTTAGCTGCCCCAATTATTGCCGCATATGAATATTTGCAACTTGGATATCAGCATGGCATTCTAATTCCATTTTCTCATGCATCTTAAAACAGGGTATCTTAGTGGTTTGAATGAGAGTCTATCACTTCTGATAAGAAAAGGAGCAGTTTTCCACAGGGCAAGCTTAACAATTCTTTCTTCAGACTATGTCAGCCTCCTGAGGGACAAATTCAAGGGACTGAATGACTGTAGGATTAGATTGTGTGGTTCCAGTTTTTTGGTGGTGCTTTTTCTTTTTTATTTAACTCACCCATTCATTCTTCCCCCTGGCCCCCAGCTAGAATTGGCAGAAAAGCTTTTTAGAAAAGAATTATATCACACCACCATAATCAGTTAAAAGCTATGGTTTTTCCAGTAGTCATGTATGGGATGTGAGAGTTGGACTATAAAGAAAGCTGAGCGCAGAATTGATGCTTTTGAACTGTGGTGTTGGAGAAGACTCTTGAGAGTCCCTTGGACAGCAAGGATATCCAACCAGTCAATCCTAAAGGAAATCAGTCCTGAATATTTACTGGAAGGTCTGACTCTGAAGCTGAAACTCCAATACTTTGGCCACCTGATGCAAAGAACTGACTCATTGGAAAGACACTGATGCTGGAAAAAATTAAGGCAACAGGAAAAGGGAGCAGCAGAGCCTGAGATGGTTGGATAGTATCACTGACTCAATGGACATAAGTTTGAGCAAGTTCCAGGAGTTGGTGATGGACAGGGAAGCCATGCATGCTGCAGTCCATGGGGTCGCAAAGAGTCGGACATGACTTAGCGACTGAACTGAACTGAATCATAATCAGTAGAAAGATGTGTGCGGCTAATTAGTTCCTTCCCTCGTCCTCTTCATGTGATCCTGTGAAGCTCAGGTTACTGCTGTCTTAGTCAATGCTTTTTTGAAGGCACTAATGGCACCTGCCTTGTTGGGAGTTTACTGCACCTTCTGCCTCAAGTGAACAGCAAAAAATATGACTTTTTTAATGATCTTTGACCTATACAGTCCTACTCTTTTAAGTTTTATAAAATCCTCTGTGCCAAAACTTACATCAAGTTCCCCAGGAGACTGGGCCAACAGTAAATTAAGGTGGTGCCTCAGACTTCACAGCGAATTCTTTGTCCCCTAGGACAACCTCAATATTTAGAGCAGCCTCTTTTTTCTCCTTCATCATGAAACAGTCATAAATCTAGTATCTGGGAGCCAAATTCTCAGGTCAAATATCCCAATGGCCACTTCAAAATCACTGCATGTCCTTGTGGTGGTTTGAATCACTTATACAGGACATTTCTTCCTGCTTTCCTTTGGCCAATCATATTGCTTTGCCTGACTCTAGTTTATATTTGGTTTATCTCAGGGTCCTTTCCCTGTGTGTGCACAGATTTCTTAACCAAGATGGATTCTAGCAAAGAGGCCTATAGGTAGATTAACACCACTTACTATGAGGGTATGTCTCTTCCCTTTTGACCTCTGAGGAGCCTTTTGTCCACATATGTAGTCCAGAAAATTTCCTTGACCTCAACACTGAGAAATATGTGGTCTCTTATCTGGACAGGGCTCAGCTCCTCTCTTGCTCCTGCTATTATCTTCATCTTGGGAGTTTCTGTCCACAGGAGACCAACTCCAGACACTCAGCCTGAAACCCATCGATCTCCTGCCTCAAGACAGCTGAAAAACACTGACCTTGGCTTCCTGGAAGCACTGTTGTTTCATTGACAGTATCTGTGAGAAACACCATTCAGTTCAGTTCAGTTCAGTCACTCAGTCATGTCCGACTCTTTGTGACCTCATGAATTGCAGCACACCAGGCCTCCCTGTCCATCACCAACTCCCGGAGTTCACCCAAACTCCTGTACATTGAGTCGGTTATGCCATCCAGCCATCTCATCCTCTGTCGTCCCCTTCTCCTCATGCCCCCAACCCCTCCCAGCATCAGGATCTTTTCCAATGAATCAACTCTTTGCATGAGGTGGCCAAAGTATTGGAGTTTCAGCTTTAGCATCAGTCCTTCCAATGAATACCCAGGACTGGTCTCCTTTAGGATGGACTGGTTGGATCTCCTTGCAGTCCAAGGGACTCCTAAGAGTCTTCTCCAGCACCACAGTTCAAAAGCATCAATTCTTCGGTGCTCAGCTTTCTCCACAGTCCAACTCTCACATCCATACATGACCACTGGAAAAACCACAGCCCTGACTAGACGGACTTTGTTGGCAATGTCTCTGCTTTTGAATATGGTATCTAGGTTGGTCATAACTTTCCTTCCAAGGAGTAAGTGTATTTTAATTTCATGGCTACAATCACCATCTGCAGTGATTTTGGAGCCCAAAAAAATAAAGTCTGACACTGTTTCCACTGTTTCCCCATCTATTTCCCATGAAGTGATGGGACCAGATGCCATGATCTTCGTTTTCTGAATGTTGAGCTTTAAGCCAAATTTTTCACTCTCCTCTTTCACTTTCATCAAGAGGCTTTTTAGTTCCTCTTCACTTTCTGCCATAAGGGTGGTGTCATCTGCATATCGGAGGTTATTGATACTTCTCCCGGCAATCTTTATTCCAGCTTGTGCTTCCTCCAGCCCAGCGTTTCTCATGATGTACTCTACATAGAAGTTAAATAAGCAGGGTGACAATATACAGCCTTGACATACTCCTTTTCCTATTTGGAACCAGTCTGTTGTTTCATGTCCAGTTCTAACTGTTGCTTCCTGACCTGCATATAGGTTTCTCAAGAGGCAGGTCAGGTGGTCTGGTATTCCCATCTCTTTCAGAATTTTCCACAGTTGATTGTGATCCACAGAGTCAAAGGCTTTGGCATAGTCAATAAAGCAGAAATAGATGTCTTTCTGGAACGCTCTTGCTTTTTCCATGATCCAGCAGATGTTGGCAATTTGATCTCTGGTTCCTCTGCCTTTTCTAAAACCAGCTTGAACATCTGGAAGTTCACGGTTCACATATTGCTGAAGCCTGGCTTGGAGAATTTTGAGCATTACTTTACTAGCATGTGAGATGAGTGCAATTGTGCAGTAGTTTGAGCATTCTTTGGCATTGCCTTTCTTTGAGATTGGAATGAAAACTGACCTTTTCCAGTCCTGTGGCCACTGCTGAGTTTTCCAAATTTGCTGGCATATTGAGTGCAGCACTTTCACAGCATCATCTTTTAGGATTTGAAATAGCTCAACTGGAATTCCATCACCTCCACTAGCTTTGTTCGTAGTGATGCTTTCTAAGGCCCACTTGACTTCACATTCCAGGATGTCTGGCTCTAGGTGAGTGATCACACCATTGTGATGATCAGAGTCATGAAGATCTTTTTTGTACAGTTCTTCTGTGTATTTTTATCACCTCCTCTTAATATCTTGTTTCTATTAGGTCCATACCATTTCTGTCCTTTATCGAGCCCATCTTTGCATGAAATGTTCCCTTGGTAGCTCTAATATTCTTGAAGAGATCTCTAGTCTTTCCCATTCTGTTGTTTTCCTCTATTTCTTTGCACTGATCCCTGAGGAAAGCTTTCTTATCTCTTCTTGCTATTCTTTGGAACTCTGCATTCAGATGCTTATATCTTTCCTTTCCTCCTTTGCTTTTCACTTCTCTTCTTTTAACAACTAATGTAAGGCCTCCCCAGACAGCCATTTTGTTTTTTTGCATTTCTTTTCCATGGGGATGGTCTTGATCCCTGTCTCCTATACAATGTCACGAACCTTCGTCCATTGTTCATTAGGTACTCTGTCTATCAGATCTAGTCCCTTAAATCTATTTCTCACTTCCACTGTATAATCATAAGGGATTTGATTTAGGTCATATCTGAATGGTCTAGTGGTTTTCCCTACTTTCTTCGATTTAAGTCTGAATTTGACAATAAGGAATTCATGATCTGAGGCACAGTCAGCTCCCAGTCTTGTTTCTGCTGACTGCATAGAGCTTTTCCATCTTTGGTTGCAAAGAATATAATCAATCTGATTTCGGTGTTGACCATCTGGTGATGTCCATGTGTAGAGTCTTTTCTTGTGTTGTCAGAAGAGGGTGTTTGCTATGACCAGTGCGTTCTCTTGGCAAAACTGTATTAGCCTTTGCCCTGCTTCATTCCATATTCCCAAGGCCAAATTTGCCTGTTATCCCAGGTGTTTCTTGACTTCCTACTTTTGCATTCCAGTCCCCTATAATGAAAAAGACATCTTTTTTGAGACATACCATTAATCTCATTTAAAGGGCCCTTTATGTGACTGAATACTACCCTGGGGCATGACCTTTGGTTTTAACAGAAGTTTTGACAGTCACATCCTTTGCTTCTTCTTTAGACTGTTGTTCTGGCAGTGCTCTAGATTTGATCTTTGATCAAAAGTTATTGCTTAATTTTGGTACCAGTTGCCATCAGGAAAACCAGAATTTTCAAAACTATCAAGTCTTGGCTCCTTTATATTTTTTATCCCTACTTCAATTTAATTCGTTCTTCTAGTGTCTTACTATAAGCAACAAGAAAAAAACAGACAGCACCTTCAATACTTTGCTTGGAAATTTCCTAAGCTAGATCACCCAGTTGACAAAGTACACTTTCTACATTTCACATTACTACAAGAAATGATGTTTCTAAGCTTTCTGCCACTAAATAAGAAAGATTCCCCTTTTCTTCAATTTTACCACCATTCATCCTCAGTCTTATAAAACCTAGAAGGGTGGGATGGGGTAGGGGACAGGAAGGAGTCTCAAGAGGGAGGGGACATATGTATACTTATGACTGGCTCACATTGTTATATGACGGAAACCAACATATCATTGTAAAGCAATTATCCTCCAATTAAAAATAAATTTATAAATAAATAAACAAAAGACCAAGAAGACTCTATTAACAGCTTCTTCAGGAACTTCAGAATTTCACTAACATTTTGCTCAAATTCCAGTTCTAAAACCACTCCTTCATTGTAGGCTTTCATCATGGCAGCACTCTCTCTCTGGACACCAAAATCTGTATTTATAATTCCTGCATAACAAGTTACACCAAAAATTAGCAGCTTAAGCCAACAAATACTTATTATTTCATGGTTTCTGGAGGTCAGTGATCAGAAGCAGTTTGGCTACATAATTTTGACTCACAGTGTCTCACGTGTCACAGTCAAGCTTACGGCTAAGGCTACTACTATGTCAAGATTCAACCATTTATCTGGGAATAAGATACCTACTTCCAAGTTCTTGTGACTATCGGCAGGCTTTAGTTACTCATGGACTTTCATACTGAGGGCCTCAGTTCTTCTCCACACCATCTGGGCCTCTCTATACAGCTGCTCAAATCATGGTACTTTGCTTCCCCTGGCATAAGAGTTGTGAAAGAGAGAATGTACACACCCGAGATTGAAGTCACCATCTTTTTTAACCTAACCGCAAAAGTAACATCCCCCTGCTTCCACCTTTAGAAGTGGATCAATAAGTTCAGCCCATACTCAATGAGAGAAGATTACATAAGGGCATGAACACCAGGAGGGGGTGGTCATTACGGATCATTTTAGAAGTTGCCTTTCACACAGACCCCAAAATGCAGATGGAGACCATGTAGCAAGACAGAAGGAAAGACCACCTGATGAATTTCCAGTCTCATGAGAGATGGTGGTTTCCAGTATTGCCTTCTGTAAGACATTTCTGAACATTTAAAATAAATGCACCTACTCTTTAGCAAGCTCAATTGAATTACTGCTCTTTATAACCAAATTATTCCTGAGACTAAATCCTATTTTCTTGCAGAATCTGTACTCCAGCTTTGAGACTGAAAGCAAACATAATATACCCCTCTACAATCTAAATAAGACTCACAGTGTCTGAACTGACCTGCAGATGCTGTAGATCAGGCATGTTCTGTATTCTGCTGACCCTGTCAGCAAAAAGCTCTCTGGCAGCACATTAAGGACAGCACACTTATATTAGAAGCTGCACTTTTAATTTCTGTGACATGTAATGAGGCAGTCTCACTAGCCAGAATATCTTATTAGGTCACAACATGTTAAATGTGGTTTAATCAAGAGCTGCCATTAGACAGCTTCCCAATGAACCTTGGATGTAAGAAGATCATATAACAAATCATCTGTGGAATCCCTCTGAAACTGTGCTAAGAAAGACAGGTCAGTTAAGCAATGCAAGTAATAATACCCTCATAACTAGTAATAATAATGATGAAAACAGCTAGCATTTATTGAGCACACACATAAGGTTCTCTTATAACTAAAAATGGCTATACCAGAAATGCCCATCATTTTCTACACACACACACACACACACACACTTTTTAGAAAACTTATTAAACTAAACTAGACCAGGAAAGAGAATTTGCATGTAGTAGTTACTAAGT
Organism: Bos mutus; assembly: GCF_027580195.1. Taxonomy (NCBI): domain Eukaryota; kingdom Metazoa; phylum Chordata; class Mammalia; order Artiodactyla; family Bovidae; genus Bos; species Bos mutus. The sequence continues at coordinate 53,673,830 of NC_091637.1, forward strand.
GCAACTACCTGAAATAGTTACACAATCTCCACGATCCTAAAACTCAGTTACCATTGTATCCCCATTTCAAAGCTGTTGCTTTGAAACTTCGAACTTTATAAAGTTTAGCAACATTGAGCAACTGGTCCAAGATCTAATAACTTGCTTCCTGATAGTCATACCCTAGGTGGTTTCCTTTCACACTGTGTCAGGGATGGTCCATGGGGTCAATCATTATAACAAAAGTAATGATGAGGGGCTTTCCAGGTGGTTCAGTGGTAAAGAACCTGCCTGCCAATGCAGGAGATGTAAGAGACACAAGTTTGATCCCCAGGTCAGGAAGATTCCCTGGAGAAGGGCATGGCAACCCATTCCAGTATCCTTGCCTGGAGAATCCCATGAACAGAGGAGCCTGGCAGCTGCAGTCCATGGGGTCACACAAGTAGGACACGACTGAAGAGACTTGGCACACAAGGATGAATGGCTTCTGATGCTGGGTCATAAAAGTAATTTCACCAACTTCCACTTTGCTCTCTTGGATCACTCTTTATCAGTCAAGCCAGATGCCATACTGTGAGAATACACAAGTCAAAAGAAGAGGGCCATGTGGCAAAGAACTGAGGCCTCTTAACCACCACCAACTTGCCAGCAACGTCAGCAATCCATTTTGGAAATGAATCTTCTAGCTTCACTTGATTCATGAGGTGATAATAGCCCTAACTAGCATCTTGACTGTAAACTCATGAGACACCCTAGGCCAGAACTACTCAGGTGAACCACTCCCAAATTCCTGACCTACAGAAACTGTAAGATAGTAAATGTTGTTTTCTTGTTAGACATAAATAGATAACTGACATAAGCAGTGAAACTGGGTGCTCCCATCTCAAATTCTCTTAGAGATTGTAGTTGGGATGTTTGCCAAGGCTGAGGTTTCCATTTGAAGGGTTCATGGGAAAGGACCTGTTTCTAAACTCATTTCTTGCAGCTGTTGGCAAGAATTCAGTTCTTTGCTGATTGTTGGACAGAGACTTCCTTCACTGTCTTATCAATGGGCCTCTCTATAAAGCAGCTTGAGACATGGCAGCTAGCTGTCCTCCCTTAGAGCAAGTAAGAGAGAATAAAAAGAGAGTACCCAAAATGAAAGCCATAGTCTTTTTGTAACATACTGTCAGAAGGGATATCATACCCAGTCTGCCGTATTCTATTTCCTAAAAGTTGGTGATCAAATCCTCACACTTTAGGAGAGGAGATTACACAATAATGCCCAGGAAGTGGGCATCACTGGGGGTCATTCCCCACACTGGGCATACCACACTGGGTTACAGCTCCAGTGGGCTGGGTTGATGCTTTTCAGCATTATACTCTCTGCCTCTCTTGATCTAGTTGTGGATTCCAGTCATAGAGGTAGATCCCAAGCACTGGGCATGCCCTATATTCAAAGAACTCCTCTCCAGGATATTCACAGAAGGGTGGATAGGCTGCAGGCTGCTCCTTAGTCACTCCCATATTACAGCTGTTTCTACACCCCAATCATAGCTATACCTCAGGTCACTGTTTAATCAGCTGAACTCAGACTCTATCCCTTCACTCTTCAAAGTACCACCAACTCAAGACTTTATTACCAGACAGTTTTACTGATGGCTCCAGGGTAACTGAAATTATGTACTGCCTCTCAGCAGATGTCTTCAAAATTGAACATTAGCCAGTTCTGTGTCCTTAAAATTATTTCAGTCCCCTAAGCACTGGCAACTTCTCAGAGGTCACCTTTCACAGAGGTTTCACTTGGGACTTTGTTCCTCACTTTTTAGGGGTAGCACACAGGGTTGTGCCGGTTGTGCTTTGCACAAGAGTGCTTGGCTAAATGGTCAGCTCATATTCTGCTCCACACTCTGAGGCACACGTCTTACAGCAGGGCTTCACCTGCCTGATGCTGCACAGAGTGCCATCTGGGATAGCTGAAGCTCTCTGCCCTTTTTCACTGCTTTCCAGGCCACCTTCTCTAACGTCTAAGCTATTCTTGGAAACTCCTATGACAAGAAAGAAAAAAAAATGATGAAAAGCCTACTATTATTCACAATTTACAAATTCTAAGAAAAGTGAATCCTAGACGTTAAAGAACTTTTTTTTTTCTGCTGAGCACATAATTTTTAATGTAATGGTCTTTCACAGACTTGATGAAAGAGTTTGGTGGAGAGTGTGAAGATGAAAAATTAGAAAAACTTGGAAAAAGCTAAATTCCTTTGTTTAAGGAAAGGGATATAAAAATATTGGTGGATATAAAAATACTGGCAACCCACTCCAGTATTCTTGCCTGGCAAAGTCTGTGAACAGAGGAGCCTGGAGGGCTACAGTCCATGGAGTTGCAAAGAGTAGGACATAACTGAGCACAAACAAACAAGGGCCCACCCTAAATCCAGAGCGATCTCATCTCAAAATCCACAATTTACAGGTGCAAAGATTGTTTTTCCAAATAAGGTCACCTTTGCAGATTCTGGGGGTTACAACTTGGGCATACGTTTGGGGGCCACTATTAAACCTGCTGTAATCTGGTAACAAAAAAAAAAAAAGGAGTTGGGAAGAGTCTGGAACCAGGAGCTAGAGGCTGCATGGAGACTGAGAAGAGCTACTTTGCAGATAAAAGATATATCTGATGGGCTTTTCTTTTTTTGGAATGCAATGCTGTTCGCCTGAGACTTAAAACACACTTTCATCTTCCTAAAGTTTACATTACTCACTATTTCCTAGTGGTATGTGTTTGCTTGGATAGGAGACAGGGATAGAAGTGACACTATAGACATATTTGGGTTAAAAACTCTAAATATCTTACTCTATTTCACAGAACACTTTAGTTCTCACATTTCTTCAATTCTTGTGCATACCCTAAGGCCTATATTCCCATAGCCCCATCAAAAAGATTTGTACTAAACCAAAGGCAATATGTCCTATTCCTATAAGAAGAGGCTGTCATCAGTGGCTATTTAAATAACAATTGTTCTTCTCTATCAAATAAACTTAAAACTCCCCACCAAATTACTAATGTGTATCAGCTTAAGTAACTTTGGTTGAATCTCTGGAATTTTCACACATATCATATCATCAAATAACCTAACAAAACTAGTATTATTCCCCCATTTTACATACGAGGGAGTAACAACTTAGGGAGGTTTAATAACTTCTAGAAGGCAATGGCAACCCACTCCAGTGCTCTTGCCTGGCAAATCCCATGGATGGGGGAGCCTGGTAGGCTGCAGTCCATGGGGTCGCTAGGAGTCAGACACGACTGAGTGACTTCACTTCCACTTTTCACTTTCATGCATTGGAGAAGGAAATGGCAACCCACTCCAGTGTTCTTGCCTGGAGAATCCCAGGGCCGGGGGAGCCTGGTGGGCTGCCATCTCTGGGGTCGCACGGAGTTGGACACGACTGAAGTGACTTGGCAGCAGCAGCAGAAGGTAATAAAGTAAGAAGTAGAAAAAAACAAAAATCAGATCTCTGACACTAGAACTCCACTTTTTTCCCTTCAGTATATATCTCCACATAAATAGTTTGGTCTCAGATGAAGCATCAGCAAAGAGCTATCAATATAGAGTATATAGAAAATGCTTGAATTCCTCAGACCAACAAATAATGAGCTTGCTTGTGTTCTGTGTCCCTATTTTATGAGCTCCAAGATAGACTGAAAGCTTAGGGGCATATTGTCCTAAGGAAGAAGATTCACAGGCATTCAAAATGACCAAATATTTAACATACCCAAACCTGTGCCCATGGCATGATTTGCACCCAGTAAGATAATTTACATGAAACAGAATTTTTTAATTTAAGAGTTTCAGCTAAGGCTCTGAGTTAGAATAGATAGTTAAATACCAAAGTGATTTTTGAGGGGAAAAAAAAAACTGTATGCATACTTTTAAGACATTATCCAAAGACCAGATCAAAATCTGGTTTGTACCCATAGGGAGATATAAAATACTTGAAAAAGGACAGCTGGGGAGAGGACTCTGTGAGAAAGATGAGGATGCTGTATTAGGAGTTCTAACCCTTCAGATCACTAAAAAGAAAGGATGAAGATGCTCCTTCACCTCAAGCTTACAGCGAAGAGTGCTTCCATGAGATCACCATGAGAGATGGAGATCTGACTTCTAGCAGCTTAGGACACAAAGGTTGGCCTCTCCCTAGGAACACTTGGAGAGCTGCTTTGGTATCAAAGCAAAGATGAATTGTTGCTGCATATGAAAGGTATCTGCATCTGCAGTCAAACCATATGTGAGTATTGAATGTACACCAGACAGGCCTCACAGGAGTCAGCTGATAGCCTGCCTAAGTCAACTCCCTGGAAGGGTCATTGGGATCCAACAGAAAGAGACTGTCATATCTCATGAGTCATGCTTGTTCATACCCCAGTTACAAATGAAACAAAGCTTGAAGAGGTCCAATCAGAGTTTTGGCTTCAAAAAAATGAAAGCTTTTCTTGGTTTAGAACACTTCAGCCACAAAAATTACTTTGAAAATGATTAGACTTCATAGCTGACTTTACCTCACAAATTACCCATATGTTCCAGCTCATGTTACAATTTCTTTGGGGAGCATTAAAATGATTTTTCAATTTTCTCACTCAATTTCTTCTATCTCTGCTGAAAATAAGAGATGACATCGTATGATAAGAGCAAATCACTTTAAATTAGACCAACTTGACTTTTATCTTGCAGTCAATCAAATGCTGATCAAATGTGTTTTTTCCCCATAGAAAAACAAACTGTAGAGAATTAATAAAGAAGCACTTCTTATATTTCTCAAAATATAAAGGATTGTTTTAAAATTCCTCTATTTTAAATCTTCTATCAAACTGATAAGCTGTGAATTTTAATATATCACTTTATCACATCGTCAAAACAAAAAAAAAAAGCCAAGAAATGTATTTCTGAAGAATAAACACAATAAGGTTTCTGTTGTAATACATTTCTTTAAAATGTAGAACTGTAATTATTTCAAATAGTCTGTGAAAATTAGCCCTTACTGATCAGCAGATTTTGTTTCTGTGACTTTTTGTCAGTAGAACATAATTTTATGCAGAACTTTCAAATCCATGTTCAGAATACAAAATGCTTTAAAAATATTTTGAAAGAACTAATATAAGAAAATTTATATTTAGCAGAAATTCCAAAAATAAAAGCACATGTTACAAAGTTAAATATTAGAGTTAGAGCAAATAATGAATAATATATACTATGAACTCAGAGTGTGTTAAAGAATTTGCCGATGAAGTAAATGTTTATTAATAAATAAATGTGAACCTTATAAGATATATCTGTAACATACTCTCTGAAATTATGCAGAGGCAGAAAGAAAACTAAATTTCACAAATACATGGAAATTAAACCACACATTCCTGAACAATCCATGGGTCAAAAAATAAAAGGTATAACTTTGATACAAAAGAAAATGGAAACACAACCCACCAAAACATATGCAATGCAAAAGAAACTGTCCTAAGAGAGAAGTTTATAATAAAAAATGCCTACATTAAGAAAGAAAGATCACAAATACACAACATAACTTTACACTGCTGCTACTGCTGCTAAGTTGCTTCAGTCGTGTCTGATTCTGTGCGACCCCAGAGATGGCAGTGTACCAGGCTCTCCCGTCCCTGGGATTTTCCAGGCAAGAACACTGGAGTGGGTTGCCATTTCCTTCTCCAGTGCACTTTACACTACAAAGAACTAAAGAAAAAAGAAGAAGAAGAAAAATAAACTAAGCTCAAAGTTAGTAGAAGGAAGGAAATAGCAAAGTTTGGAGCAGAAATAAACAGAATTGAGACTAGAAAAGCAGTAGAAATGATAGATGAAACTGAGCTGGCGGCAGGAGAATGTCTCCGCAGTGCACCCACGGGTTTCAGCAAGGCAGCAGGACACTGCCTTGCCTGTTGTGCACACATCGGCCTTAGGAGTGGGAGAACCAGACGACCACTCACACTTGCCTGCTCCAGTCAGGGAGTGGGGGAGTACTGCAGGGCAGTCTTAGCAAGGCAGTAGAAGGGTGCCACCTCCAAGCCCATCTCCACCTGCTAAGCAGGTAGGTAAAGAGTGCAGTAAGGGCATTCACCAACACCTCCATCTCCAAGAAGACTTTCAACTGACTCTCCACAGATGACTTTAGATTAGCAAATGAGTCCCCTTTCCATAGAGGAGGCATTTTTCAAACTGTTCTTTCTTTACTGGGTCTCAGAACCAAGTGAGACTGCAGGCAAGCCCTTGGGACGAGGAACCTCAGTTTCCTACAGTGCTTTGAGTCCTTGGACATTATCCCCATTGGTTTTCTAACAGATATTCTAGGGGTTCACCTCTCCAGTGCAGACCCCATCAGCGTCCCCTGATGTGGGACACCAACCCCTCAGTCCTCTGGGAGAAGCACAGGACGAGTGAAATTGTTCCATATTGTGTGTTGCTGTGCCAGGGGTAGAGTTTTGCTGAGACTGTGTTTCTGCCTTTCCTACTCAACCTGATGCAGTCCTTTTATCTTTTATTGTGGAGAAGCAGTTTGTCTAGTTTTCAGATTTTCTTCAGAGGGAAATGATACATATGTAGCTATAGATTTGGTGTGTCCATCAGTTCAGTCACTCAGTCGTGTCCAACTCCTTGCGACCTCATGAATCGCAGCACGCCAGGCCTCCCTGTCCATCACCAACTCCCGGAGTTCACTCAAACTCATGTCCATTGAGTCAGTGATGCCATCCAGCCATCTCATCCTCTGTCGTCCCCTTCTCCTCCTGTCCCCCAATCCCTCCCAGTATCAGAGTCTTTTCCAGTGAGTCAACTCTTCGCATGAGGTGGCCAAAGTATTGGAGTTTCAGCTTTAGCATCAGTCCTTCCAAAGAACACCCAGGACTGATCTCCTTTAGAATGGACTGGTTGGATCTCCTTGCAGTCCAAGGGACTCTCAAGAGTCTTCTCCAACACCACAGTTCAAAAGCATCAATTCTTCATCACTCAGCCTTCTTCACAGTCCAACTCTCACATCCATACATGACCACAGGAAAAACCATAGCCTTGACTAGATGGACCTTTGTTGGCAAAGTAATGTTTCTGCTTTTGAATATGCTATGAGGAAGTAATTTCAGGATCTTCCTACACTGCCATCTTGGACCACCATCCCCTCCAGGTAATTCTGATATAAACTAAAATTTGAGAACCAGTGGGTTAGCCCAAGAGAACACAAGCATTCGTGTGCATATGCACAGTACCTCACAGCCTTATAAATCTTGGGGGAAAGGGAGAGCATGAAGAAAGAAATGTCCCAAGATGACATGATGAACTAAGTTATCCTATAAGAAAAATTTTAACTTAACTGAAATTTAGGACTTCGCTGGTGATCCAGTGTTTAAGAATTCACCTTGCAATGCAGGGGACACAGGAAGATCCCACATGCTGCAGAGTAACTGAGCCCACGTACCACAACTACTGAGCCTGAGCACCTAGGGCCCCTGCTCCACAAGAGAAGCCACTGCAATGAGAAGCCTGCTTACTGCAAAGAGTATCCCTCACTTCAACGAAGAGTAGCCCTGCAGCAACCAGAGAAAACATGGGCATAGCCATGAAGACCCAATGCAACCAAAAATAATTTTTTTTTAAAAAAGAGCTGAAATTTAGATAGTTGTGGGTTTCCCAGGTGGCACTACTGGTAAAGTAGCCTGTCTGTGCAGGAGACATGAGACCCAGGTTTGTTTCCTAAGTCAGGAAGTTCCCTTGGAGAAGGACATGACAACCCACTCCAGTATTCTAACCTGGAGAAACCTGTGGACAGAGGAGCCTGGCAGGCTATGCCCCATAGGGTCACAAATATTCCAACACGACTGAAGCAACTTAGCAGAAGATAGATTTAACCCTCTAAAAATCAAAACTATATTAAAAATAATTAAGGAATGTTTAATTTATTTTATTTTCATCATATGATATTTTTAGTTATTTGTCACAGACTTCTTTTTCCATTCTTTCTCCTTTGGTTTAGGGAAGGCACCATGGTTAAGCACAGAGGTTCTGGACCCAGATACTTCTAACTTCAAACCCCAGCTCCCTCACTATATTTGCTATGCAACTTGGACATGTAAACCTCTTTCCATTTCCTCATATTCAAAAGTGTGTGTTTGTGTGTGCTGAGTCATGTCCAACTCTTTGTGACCCCATGGACTGTAGCCCGCCAAACTCCTCTGTCCATGGAGTTTTCCAGGCAAAAATACTGAAGCAGGGTGCCATTTTCTACTCCAAGGAATCTTCCCAACCCAAGGATCAAACCTGCATCTCTTACATCTCCCACGTTGGCAGGTGGATTCTTTACCTTTCAGTTACCTGGGAAATCCTAAAAGTTCAGGTGACTCATAATTTAGAATCAGTCCTCTACATAGCTCTTGATAAAGCAATATTCTATAACTTCTTCCTTATTTTAGTTTTTCAGTTTTCTGACATTTTAGTGTATGCATAAGTATGCACACATGCTCAGTCACTCAGTCATGTCTGACTCTTTCCAACCCTATGGACTATAGCCTGCCATAGACTAGGCTCCTCTGTCTATGGAATTTTCTAGGCAAGAATACTGCAGTGGGTTGCCATTTCCTACTCCAGGGGTAGGAGTAGGGTGAGAAGGAAATGGCAACCCACTCCAGTATTGTTGCCTGAAAAGCCCTGTGGACAGAGGAGCCTGGTGGGCTGCAGTCCATGGGATCGCAGAGTCAGACACGACTGAGTGACTGCACTTCAGTCCAGGGGTATCTTCCCAACCCAGGGATCAAACTCGTGTCTCTTGTGTCTCCTGCACTGGCAGGCAGATTCTTTACCACCGCACCACCTGTGACTAGAGTCTGCAAATGTAGGCATATAATAATTGAACCTCTTTCACAGAGTTGCTATAAGGGTTAAATAAATTCATACATGTAAGGCACTTGGTCCTCTATACATAGTAAGTTCTTCATAAGTGTAAGCTATTTAATATGCATTCACTTTTCTACTTCAATCAGATTTTAAGTTATTTGCATCTTAACTCATTATGTTTTAATAAAAGAAGAATTTTGTTTAAAATCTATATATTTAGTACATGGCATTGATTTAGTGATTTCAGTTTAGGATAAAAACAATGTGACAATATCTTGTTGAAGTACTGGAAAATCCTTAACAATCTTTATTTTATTTTAGTTGTTGAATTTAGTTGTGTTTGAAGGTAATTTATAGAAGTAAGTATTGGGGGGATTATATAAAGGTTTGATACTTGAAGAGTTTAAAGCTTTTGTCAAAGGGAGAAACTAGCTGAATAGAAACAAATTTAATTAACAACAAAAAAAGTGATGTGGCTGCAGAAGTGTGTATGTGTGTGCTAAGTTGTTTCAGTCATGTCCGACTCTGCAACCCCATGGACTATTGCCTGCCTGCTCCTCTGTCCATGGGATTCTCCAGGCTAGAATATTGGAGTGGGTTGCCATGCCCTCCTCCCGGGGATCTTCCCAACCCAGGGATCAAACTTGTGACTCTTAAGTCTTCTGCATTGGCAGGCAGGTTCTTTACCACTAGTGCCACCTGGGAAGCCCCACAAAAGTATGCTTTGCATCTACAAATAAGAGTCACAGCAGTGAAAGTTTGGGGGAAAAAAGTGTCGATTGTTATGAATGTTTCCACAGGGCATACTGAGCCTACAACATTTTTCTTTCGTTTCATTTAACTTTCTTCTTGGATATTTTCCTAGGATTTCTGTTAGCAGATTCATTGCACTTCAACAAAACATGGCAACTTCTTCCAAAGCACTTTTCTCAACCAGAGAGCACATCAGATCACAAGGGGAGCTAATTTAATTTATACATCCCTGCCATGCTGCCAAGTCGCTTCAGTCATGTCCAACTCTGTGCGACCCCATGGATTGCACCGTCCATGGGGTCTACCAGGCTTCTCCGTCCATGGGATTCTCCAGGCAAGAACACTGGAGTGGGTTGCCATTTCCTTCTCCAACATCCCTGCCATAGCCCGGTCCTAAGGGTTCATCAGACTTTCTCAGAAGGGGTTCCAGGCACATGTACTTAATGGAACAGTCTCCTCAAGGGACTGGGATATTCTGCAACTCATCTCACATTAAGCTCTCATCTCCCACCAACCATACACACACATAACTACAAACTACTGTTCTAAATGGCAGCTGGTTCCCCAACAGAAATATTCAAACCATGCGTTCCACACAAAATAGCACAGTATGGTTGTTAAAATCTGAGGCTCTGGAGCCAGGATGGGTTTGAACTCAGACTCCTGTATGTGTGATCTTGGCCAGTTCACCCTTTAATGCTACTGTTAATTATATCAGCTATAAGTAACATTGAATGTTTTCTATGTTCCAGGCACTGCAATAAACACTAAACGTGGATTAATTCATTTCTACAACAAATCTATGAACTTGGTGCTATTATTATCTTAATTTTACAGATAAGGAAATGGAGGCTTAGAGAAAAGGTAAGTAATAGTTAACTTGTTTAAAATTATATACTCAAACAGTAATGGAGCTGGGATAGCACCCAGGCTATCTAACACTAGAGATCACACACTTGGTCAATTCATTATGTTGACTTCCTGGAACACAAAAACAGTAAAAGAGTAAAACCTACTAAGCAAAACAGGAGCTCACAAATCTAAAATGGAAATCAAAATGCAAAATGAATTGCAGTATCCTGGCACTGTGCCAGAAAATAAAGTGATCAAAAAACAGGAATGGTGGATAATGTTCCAAGGAAAGTAATGGGGTGGTTGCCCATAAAGGCGTTTTGCTGATACAAAAGGGATTTCCATACCAGCTTCTTCCCCACAACTAACCTGTTAAATGAAGAATGACAGATGTCATATTCACACTTAGGCTTATTAATAGACTTTTCCTGAAAGCACTTCCAGTATGACAGCTGTTCAGCAGGTCTAGAAATCATCAAGTTCAAAGGTGGGACAGGAAGATACAGGGCTCTGGGAGGGAGGTCTTCAGGGGGAAGGAAACAAAGGGAGACTAGAAAAAACAGGTATTATTTTGGGAAAGTTGAGGGAAAGATTGGGTCAAAAAATGTAGGCTAATTTTACAAATATGCACCCAAAAATAGATCTTCTTGACTTCGTATTGCACAATATTTACCCAAGTATAATTATGAATACTATTTATGGCTCTCACCTTTTTGAATCAACCTATGGAAGGACTGATGCTAAAGCTGAAACTTCAATACTTTGGCCACCTCATGCGAAGAGTTAACTCATTGGAAAAGACCCTGATGCTGGGAGGGATTGGGGGCAGGAGGAGAAGGGGATGACAGAGGATGAGATGGCTGGATGGCATCACTGACTCGATGGACATGAGTTTGGGTAAACTCCGGGAGTTGGTGATGGACAGGGAGGCCTGGCGTGCTGCGGTTCATGGGGTCTCAAAGAGTCAGACACAACTGAGCAGCTGAACTGAACTGAACTGATGGACTAGTCACAAAAGACCTAATTTGGGTTATAAAACAGATTGTAACTATTATAGTGTTATGGGTTCAGCCATGAGAAAAAATCAAACTACTGGTGCCTTAAACATGACAGTTTATTGTCTTTTCATATGAAAAGAGTCTATAAATAAGTGGTCTAGGGCTTGTACATTTCCATCAGGAGAGACCCAGGCTTCTTTTACCAAAATGAGGCTTCCACTCAGGACCCACAATGGCTGCTCAAGCATCAGACATAAAATCCACATTCCAGATAGCAGGAAGGGACATTTCCTGGAAGCCACACTGGACACTTCTACTTGCATTCTACTGACCAGCCACATGGTCACAGCTAATCACAGGGAGACTGGGAAAGGTGGTTTCTATTCAGGGCAGCCGCCTGTCTGGCTAAACAGAGATTCTATTACAAATGTAGAGGTGAGGAATGGATATTGGGTGACAATTACCAGCTTTACCCACAGTTATCATCCTTGGCAATGTAAAAGATAATAGAAATTAGAAGATGAAAGTAGGAAAGGGAGCTGAAGAGAAATGTATAAATAGTTACAAAACAAGGAGTTAAGAAATACTATTTATGTTTACAGAAAAATTTAAGTACAACTATTGCTGCTTTACTGACTATGCCAAAGCCTTTGACTGTGTGGATCACAATAAACTGGAAAATTCTGAAAGAGATGGGAATACCAGACCACCTGACCTGCCTCTTGAGAAACCTGTATGCAGGTCAGGAAGCAACAGTTAGAACTGGACATGGAACAACAGACTGGTTCCAAATAGGAAAAGGAGTACGTCAAGGCTGTATATTGTCACCCTGCTTATTTAACTTCTATGCAGAGTACATCATGAGAAACGCTGGGCTGGAGGAAGCAGAAGCTGGAATCAAGATTACCAGGAGAAATATCAATAACCTCAGATATGCAGATGACACCACCCTTATGGCAGAAAGTGAAGAGGAACTAAAGAGCCTCTTGATGAAAGTGAGACAGGAGAGTGAAAAAGTTGGTCTAAAGCTCAACATTCAGAAAACAAAGATCATGGCAGCCGGTCCCATCACTCCATGGGAAATAGATGGGGAAACAGTGGAAACAGTGACAGACTTTATTTTTGGGGGCTCCAAAATCACTGCAGATGGTGTTTGCAGCCATAAAAATTAAAAGAAACTTACTCCTTGGAAGAAAAGTTATGACCAACCTAGATAGCATATTCAAAAGCATAGACATTACTTTGCCAACCAAGGTCCATCTAGTCAAGGCTATGGTTTTTCCTGTGGTCATGTATGGATGTGAGAGTTGGACTGTGAAGAAAGCTGAGAGCCAAAGAATTGATGTTTTTGAACTGTGGTGTTGGAGAAGACTCTTGAGAGTCCCTTGGACTGCAAGGAGATCCAACCAGTCCATCCTAAAGGAGATCAGTCTGGGGTTTTCTTTGGAAGGAATGATGCTAAAGCTGAAACTCCAATACTATGGCCACCTCATGCGAAGAGTTGACTCATTGAAAAAGACTCTGATGCTGGGAGGAATTGGGGGCAGGAGGAGAAGGGGACGACAGAGGATGAGATGGTTGGATGGCATCACCGACTCGATGGACATGAGTTTGAGTGAACTCGGGGGTTGGTGATGGACAGGGAGGCCTGGCGTGCTGCGATTCATGGGGTTGCAAAGAGTCGGACACGACTGAGTGACTGAACTGAACTGAACTGAAGAAATTTAAAATACTGTAGTTACATAGTCACTGGGAAGAGAAAAAGAATTTGTCGTTCAGTTGCTCAGTTGTGTCCGACTCTGAGACCCCATGGACTATATAGCACACCAGGTTTCCCTGTCCTTCACCATCTTCTGGAGTTTTTCTCAAACCCATGTTCATTGAGTCAGGGATGCCATCCAACCATCTCATCCTCTGTCATCCCTTCTCGTCTTGCCTTCAACCTTTCCCAGCATCAGAATCTTTTTCAATGAGTCAACTCTTCACATCAGGAGGTCAAAGTAAAGAATACATATTGATAATTAGTATAACCGACCTTATGCCAAGAGCCAACTCATTGGAAAAAACTCTGATGCTGGGAAAGACTGAAGGCAAAAGAACGGGGCAGCAGAGGATGAAATGGTGAGATAGCATCACTGACTGTGGTGATGGACATATGAACATAAATTTGAGCAAACTCTGAGAGATAGTGGAGGACAGAGGATGCTGGTTTACTGCAGTCCGAGGGGTTGCAAACAGTAGGATACAACTTGGTGACTGAACAACAACAATAAGAAAGTTAAATCATAAATCTCTTATGGTCTTTCTGGGAAACAGATCTAGAGAGGGAAGAGAAGGAATGGGAAAGTGGGCTGGAAGATAAGAGAGACAGTGAGAGTCAACCTACTGGGAAAAGGGAGCTCATGAATTTAATACATAACAAATTAAAAGAGAAATTCTCCTTTAAGAGAATACAGTAATTCTTAAGAGAGTATTCTCTTAAGAGTATTCTTTAAGAGAATACAGTAATACAGTAAATTTTAGTCTCTAAATTAAAGGCTTATGAATGTATTCCATTTATGAACTTCCTTCCTCTCACCAAAAACAATCAAAAATTTTAATCTATTCATGGTTTATATGCACAAAAGAAGTGATAATGATGTAACTTTATTAGAAAAAAGTGAAAATTAAAGTTAATTATACATAGAAAAGATACAGTGCCCTTTAGCTTCAAATTCCTTAAAAAACCCAAAAGTGTCTTTCAAAATCCCCTCAAACATTTCTGTCCACTCCATCACCTTTCAGTCAAGTCTGCTTTTCTAAAAGCACTGACATTTGGAAAAAATTTTAAACCACCTTATTTTCTTTTACACATCTCCTTCATTACTGATGCTGAAAATGTCAGAAACGCATTTGCTAAATTCTTTTAACATGTTCTGTGTTTATGTTTTAAGATCCTGAAAAAATGTCACACTGTTTTTATGTAGTTTATATAATATTTTTAAGTATTTCAGTTGCATCATAGGTTAAATAGGCTTGGAATATAACTATCATTTATAATACAGTTTTTCAACAGGAAAATATGCTCTGAGTGCCAAACAACTGATCTGTAAATAACCTGGAAATGTAAACCCATCCCGGAAGGACTGCTCTGCTCAGACGCCTTAATTCATCTGACCCATGAATCTACAGTTACAACCTGAAAAGTTGATGCCATGATGATGAAGATGTGAACTGATAAATAAGATGAAAACTAAAACCAGATGTGACTTTTTTATTGCATACTTCATGCTGTCTAAGAAAAATAGCACACATTTCTGGAGCAGCGCCATGTTTGAAGTCCTACAGTTTTGTGTAACATCAGCAGAATAGAGCCTGATGTCAGCAACGTTTTCCTGAGCTGGTCATATGTCTTGAAGGGAGGATGTCAGCTTCTCAAAGAGAGTATTATATGCCAAGCAATGCAGTATAAAGTACTAAATCCTATCATTCAACTGTATGGAATAAGATTCAGTCATACACACCTACAATCATGGGAGGTAGTGATAAGATGTTATCCATTTTATTGGCCATTCAATAAAGTTTATCTATTAATTATGAATGATTATCCTTCTGTGAAAGTGATTCAGTAAATAGTTTTTGTCCATCTAACAGAACCCTAAACTTTAAGAATGAATATTAAAATATGTGAAAATGGGCAAAGACTCTGTAATGCTGTATTTCACCAAAAATTCTTAGAAGATATTTTTCCCAATTAAAATTAACCTTGTGTTGCAGATGCCTAAAACTGAGAATTTTGAAAGGCTGAGTGTAGCAACAGAGCTTTGAGTTAACTTACTAAGGGTTATACTTCTTGGTTTGTGTAAAAGGTCAATCTTTTCTGCTAAGTATAGCCATTCACTTTGTTTACTTACAAAAAATATTTTTAACAAATGGAACAGGACTAAAGGACAATTTTCACAAATAACAACTCTTAGGAATAAAACCTTTGCTAGCCTTGGTTTCTTTTCATTATACATTACGTTGTTCTGTTGTAATTGACAGAAAGAAAGTTTTCTTCGGAATTGCTAAGTTCAGAATATTTCAGGCCATCCTGTGACTGTTAGAATAAAATATTTTAAAAAATGAATTTCTTTCAGTAGAATTCTCTATATTTTGTTTCTTTTTGGCATATTTGTCTGCAACTTAGCTGAAATTGCTCTGAGTACAATACCTTGGCCACCTGATGCTAAGAGCCAACTCATTGGAAAAGACTCTGATGCTGGGAAAATTGAAGGCAGGAGGAGGAGGGGGCAACAGAGGATGAGATGGTTGAATGGCATCACCAATTCAATGGATATGCTTGAGCAAACTCAAGGAGATAGTGGAGGACAGATAGCCCTGGTGTGTTGCAGTTTGTGTGGTTGCAAAGAGTCAGACACGACTTAGCAACTGGACAATTGTTCACAGAATAAATAAGATCCTTGAAGAGACTATATTTATTATACCCTATTTATAACTTTTTTCTTGTGTTTTAATTCTACTTTGCAATTTATAAATTGTGTTTAAGTTCTAAGTACGCTCATCATCATGTTTGTATAGTCACTTCTATCAGGGAAACAAGACTGTTATATGTTCTTGAAAGGAAATGCATTCTTCCCTTGAAGATAATGTTTTAGGTACTTGGAATAGGGTTAATAAGTGATCTCTCTGGTTTAAATAAAGGAATCTATTTCCAAAACGCCTCTTCCTCAACTTGCCCCTTAAATTTCAGTGTTTCTCGTATCTCCTTCCTCCATCTCCCAGATTACCTTAAGCAATCTTCTCAGTTGATCTGAAGTACATTTTCAGTGAGACCCAGAATGCAGGTGACTCCATTGTCTACACCTCCATTCACATTTCTCCTGAGTCCTACTACCATAAAACAAAACTACCTGCCTACCCCAGAGGTCCCAAAGACACATCTATACTTATCTTCTTTACCTCACATTTTATAAAGCCTCCTATGAAGCTTATCTTAATAAATGACACCTCTGTTACCTGAACTTGACATTAGAATTATCCTATGTTTTTCCCTTTCTCTAATTCCCCAAGTATACAATCAATGATCCAAGATCCAATCCTATGGATCTGTTATACCAGAATATTCCCAGCAGACCCCAGCAGAAATATGACACAAGTTGCTACTGCTGCTGCTGCTGCTATGTCGCTTCAGTCGTGTCCGACTCTGTGCGACCCCAGAGACGGCAACCCACCAGGCTCCTCCGTCCCTGGGATTCTCCAGGCAAGAACACTGGAGTGGGTTGCCATTTCCTTCTCCAATGCATGAAAGTGAAAAGTGAAAGTGAAGTCGCTCAGTCGTGCCCAACGCCTAGCGCCCTCATGGACTGCAGCCCACCAGGCTCCTCCGTCCATGGGATTTTCCAGGCAAGAGTACTGGAATGGGTTGTCATTGCCTTCTCTACAAGTTGCTACAGACCTCCTCAATTCTATGCCCACCTTCTCACCCCCAATTCACATGAGAATCTATTCTCTTAACCTTCAGGGGCTTGGGGAGCTGAAGAAAGAGAAAGGAGATCAGTCTGGTGTGATAGTGAAATAGTATAGAAATAAGAACAGTACAGTATCTATTTCACAATCAGTTCAAAGGGACTATTCTGACCCTGTATAGAGAATGGGATGCATTATCAGTCACCTGGTTTTCCTGTATCTTGTGACACTCCTTCAACTGACCCTCCACAGAACTACAAGGGTAGTCTTTCAAAACCATTAACTTAATGATTTCATTTTCCTGTTAATGAGATATCAAAAACTTCCTATAGCTTCAAAGTGATACAACCTCTTTGCTTCCCTATTCTCCCCATCAGTCCCATGCTCTGGGGCTCCATTAGATCACTAGTAGTTACCAGAATATATCCTAGTGTTTCATGTCACCATGATCTCACATGTACTGTCCCCTCTTCTTGGGTTACCCTCCTCTTTCCTCACACAACCAATATGCTAATACTTATCTATTCTTTAAAATTATTCAGATTTTGCCCTCCAAGAAAAGTCTTCTTTGGCCCCTTGAATAATTTATATACCCATTGTATGTGTTCCCAAAGCATTCAACATTTGCCTCTATCACACTCACCAACTGTTGTAAGGTCTTTGAGGAAGTATTAGTCATCTTTCCTTTATCCCTGTACTGCCTGGCACATAATAAATACACAATAAATTTTTCTGTATGGTAATATAACTTTTTCATAGATGTATATTTTCCTAGTTCCAAACAAATTGGTTTACAAATATGTTTTGTGAGCTCAATCTGCTCAGAAGTTTTATAGACTCTATTCTGGGATATTGAAAGTCACCTCATACACCACACATAAATAATCAACTGTCAAACAGAATACAATAAAGTACACTAACTCCAAAACTGAATAAAATGTAAGCTGTTGTTCAGTTGCTCAGTCATGATCACCGACTCTGTGCAATCCCATCAGTTCAATTCAGTTGCTCAGTCATGTCCGGCTCTTTGCGACCCCAGGGACTGCAGCATACCAGGGATCCCTGACCATCACCAACTCCTGAAGTTTGCTCAAACTCATGTCCATTGAGTCGGTGATGCCATCCAACCATCTCATCCTCTGTCATCCCCTTCTCCTCCTGCCTTCAATCTTGTCCAACATCAGGGTCTTTTCCAATGAGTCAGCTCTTCACATCAGGTGGCCAAAGTATTGGAGTTTCAGCTTCAGCCTCAGTCCTTCCAGTGAATATTCAGGACTGATTTCCTTTAGGATTGACTGGTTGGATCTCCTTGCTGTCCAAGGGACTTTCAAGAGTCTTCTCCAACACCACAGTTCAAAAGCATCAATTCTTCAGTGCTCAGCTTTCTTTATAGTCCAACTCTTACATCCATACATGACTACTGGAAAAATCTTAACTTTGTAGACATAAGTTTGTTGGGAGAGTAATATCTCTGTTTTTTGATATTCTGTCTAGGTTGGTCATAGCTTTCCTTCCAAGGAGCAAGCATCCTTTAATTTCATGGCTGCAGTCACCATCTGCAGTGATTTTGGAGCCCGAGAAAATAGTCTCTGTTTCCCTTGTTTCCCCTTCTATTTGCCATGAAGCTATGGGACCAGAGATGGCAACCCACTCCAGTGTTCCTGCCTGGAGAATCCCAGGGACGGGGGAGCCTCGTGGGCTGCTGTCTATGGGGTCGCACAGAGTCAGACATGACTGAAGCAACTTAGCAGCAGCAGCATGGGACCAGATGCCATGATCTTAGTTTTCTGAATGTTGAATTGTAAAACAACTTTTTCACTCTCCTCTTTCACTTTCATCAAGAGACTCTTTAATTCCTCTTCACTTTCTGCCACAAGGGTGGTGTCATCTATGTATCTGAGATTATTGATATTTCTCCAGGCATTTTGATTTCAGCTTCTGCTTCATCCAGTCCAGTATTTTGCATGATGTACTCTGCACATAAGTTAAATAAGCAGGGCGACAATATACTGCCTTGACGTATTCCTTTCCTGATTTGGAACCAGTCTGTTGTTCCATCTTAGAACAGTCCAGTTCTAACTGCTGTTTCTTGACCTGCATACAGATGTCTCAGGAGGCAGGTCAGGTGGTCTGGTATTCCCATCTCTTGAAGAATTTTCCACAGTTTGTTGTGATCCATACAGTCAAAGGCTTTGGCGCAGTCAATAGAGCAGAAGTAGATGTTTTTCTGGAACTCTCTTGGTTTTTCGATGATCCAATGGATGTTGGCAATTTGATCTATCATTCCTCTGCCTTTCCTAAAACCAGCTTGAACATCTGGAAGTTCATGGTTCATGTACTGTTGAAGCCTAGCTTGGAGAATTTTGAGCATTACTTTGCTAGCATGTGAGATGGGTGCAATTGTGCGGTAGTTTGAGCATTCTTTGGCATTGCCTTTCTTTGGGATTGGAATGAAAACTGACCTTTTCCAGTCTTATGGCCACTGCTGAGTTTTCCAAATTTGCTGGCATATTGAGTGCAGTACTTTCACAGCATCATCTTCCAGGATTTGAAATAGCTCAATTGGAATTCCATCACCTCCACTAGCTTTGCTCACAGTGATCCTTCCTAGGGCCTACTTGACTTCACATTCCAGGATGTCTGGCTCTAGGTGAGTGATCACACCATCATGATTATCTGGGTCATTAAGATCTTTATTGTATAGTTCTTCTGCGTATTCTTGCCACCTCTTAATATCTTCTGCTTTTGTTAGGTCCATACCATATTTGTCCTTTATTGAGCCCATCTTTGCATGAAATGTTCCCTTGGCAAATTTCTTGAAGAGATCTCTAGTCTTTCCCATTCTATTGTTTTCCTCTATTTCTTTGCACTGATCACTAAGGGGCTTTCTTATCTCTCTGTGCTATTCTTTGGAATTCTGCATTCAAATGGAGGGCACAAACAAAACCTTGGATGCACCAGGACCCAAGAGAAAGGAGCTGTGACCCCCACAAGAGACTGACCCAGACTTGCCTGTGAGTGCCCAGAAGTCTCTGGTGGAGGCGTGGGTCAGCAGTGGCCTGCTACACGGTCAGGGGCATTGAGTGTGCCAGTGCATGCAGGAGACCTTTTGAAGGACACTGCCATTATCTTCATTAGCTCCACCATAGTTTTGCTTCAGGTCAAACAACAGGGAGGGAACACAGCCCCGCCCATCAACAGAAAATTGGATTAAAGATTTAGTGAGCATGGCCCTGCCCATCAGAACAAGACCCAGTTTCTCCCTCAGTCAGTCTCTCCCATCAGGAAGCTTCCATAAGCCTCTTACCCTTCTCCATTAGAGGGCAGACAGAATGAAAACAACAATCACAGAAAACTAACCAAACTAATCACATGGACCACAGCCTTGTCTAACTCAATGAAACTATGAGCCATGCTGTGTAGGGCCACCCAAGATGGACAGGTCATGGTGGAGAGTTCTGACAAAAGGTGGTCACTGGAGAAGGGAATGGAAAACCACTTCAGTATTCCTGCCTTGAGAATCCCATGAACAGTATGAAAAGGCAAAAAGATAGGACACTGAAAGATGAACTCCCCAGGTCGGTAGGTGCCCAATATGGCCCTGGAGAAGAGTGGAGTAATAACTCCAGAAAGAATGAAGAGATGGAGCCAAAGTGAAAATAACCCCCAGTTGTGGATGTAACTGGTGAAGGAAGTAAAGTCTGATGCTGTAGTGAGCAATATTGCATAGAAACCTGGAATGTTAAGTCCATGAATCAAGGTAAATTAGCAGTGGTGAAGCAGGAGATGGCAAGAGTGAACACTGACATTTTAGGTATCAGTGAACTAAAATGGACTGGAATGCGCAAATTTAATTCAGATGAACATTATATCTACTACTGTGGGCAAGACTCCCTTAGTAGAAATGGAGTAGCCCTCATAGTCAATAAAAGAGTCTGAAATGCACTACTTGGGTGCAATCTCAAAAATGACAGAATGATCTCTGTTCATTTCCAAGGCAAACCATTCAATATCACAGTAATCCAAGTCTATGCCCCGACCAGTAATACTGAAGTAGCTGAAGTTGAACAGTTCTATGAAGACCTACAAGACCTTCTAGAACTAACACCCAAAAAAGCTGTCCTTTTCATCACAGGGGACTGAAATGTAAAAGTAGGAAGTCAAGAGATACCTGGAGTAACAGGAAAATTTGGCCTTGGAGTACAAAACGAAGCAGGGCAAAGGCTAACAGAGTTTTGCCAAGAAAACACACTAGTCATAGCAAACACCCTCTTCCAACAACCCAAGAGAAGACTCTACATATGGACATCACCAGATAGTCAATACCAAAATCAGATTGATTATATTCTTTGCAGCCAAAGCTCTGTATAGTCAGCAAAACAAGACTGGGAGCTGACTATGGCTCAGATCATGAACTCCATATTGCCAAATTCAGATTTAAATTGAAGAAAGTGGGGAAAACCACTAGGCTATTAAGGTATGACCTAAATCAAATCCTTTATGATTATACAGTGGAAGTGACAAATAGATTCAAGGGATTAGATCTGATAGGCAGAGTGCCTAAAGAACTATGGACAGAGGTTCGTGACATTGTACAGGAGGCAGAGATCAAGACCATTTCCAAGAAAAAGAAATGCAAAAAGGCAAAATGGTTGTCTGAGGAGGCCTTACAAATAGCTGAGAAAAGAAAAGAAGCTAAAGGCAAAGCAGGAAATGAAAAGCTATACCCATTTAAATGTGACCCCATGGACTGCAGCAAATGTAAGTTAACTTTTATTAACTCAGCACCTTCTTCATATCTTGGAATTCTTCATAGGCATAATTATGGACATCAATTTCCTTTGTATTAAAATAAAAGAAGCTTACATAATGATAATGATTTTCAGCCTTGATCCTGGGATATTTGGTGTATTAATATTTATTATTTTTACCAGAATTAATTCTAAGTTGTATGGCATGCATTTTATAAGTGATGATCTTAGCAAATAGTTGTTATTTTCAAACAATCCTTCCAAGAATTTTGAAATAGAAGATATGGAGAGATCCCAGACTCCAAGCCAAATTCAGCTGGAATTGCAATGAAAGTCAATTTTTTTTCAAATTGTAACCTAGCTAGATATATCCAAATTCAGAGATCATTATGCTGTAAAACACATAAAAAACTCATAAAATGTCCTGCAGAGCTAAACCCTCTAAAGGTACATAACATACTCATTTGTCAAAGATGATTTGCTCAACTTGCTGGTGAGCAACTATTTATACAAAATTAATATGCAAGTCCAAAAGACAAAAATAGTCCTTTCTCTAACTTGCTAGTTCAGTTCAGTTCAGTTCAGTCGCTCAGTCGTGTCCGACTCTTTGAGCACGCCAGGCCTCCCTGTCCATCACCAACTCCCGGAGTTCACTCAGACTCATGTCCATCAAGTCAGTGATGCCATCCAGCCATCTCATCCTCTGTCATCCCCTTCTCCTCCTGCCCCCAATCCCTCCCAGCATCAGAGTCTTTTCCAATGAGTCAACTCTTCGCATGAGGTGGCCAAAGTACTGGAGTTTCAGCTTTAGCATCATTCCTTCCAAAGAAATCCCAGGGCTGATCTCCTTCAGAATGGACTGGTTGGATCTCCTTGCAGTCCAAGGGACTCTCAAGAGTCTTCTCCAACACCACAGTTCAAAAGCATCAATTCTTCGGTGCTCAGCTTTCTTCACAGTCCAACTATCCACACATGACCACTGGAAAAACCATAGCCTTGACTAGACAGACCTTTGTTGGCAAAGTAATGTCTCTGCTTTTCAATACGCTATCTAGGTTGGTCATAACTTTCCTTCCAAGGAGTAAGAGTCTTTTAATTTCATGGCTGCAGTCACCATCTGCAGTGATTTTGGAGCCCCCCAAAATAAAGTCTGACACTGTTTCCACTGTTTCCCCATCTATTTCCCATGAAGCGATGGGACCAGATGCCATGACCTTAGTTTTCTGAATGTTGAGCTTTAAGCCAACCTTTTCACTCTCCTCTTTCACTTTCATCAAGAGGCTTTTAGTTCCTCTTCACTTTCTACCATAAGTGTCGTGTCATCTGCATATCTAAGGTTATTGATATTTCTCCCAGAAATCTTGATTCCAGCTTGTGCTTCTTCCAGCCTATCATTTCTCATGATGTACTCTGCATAGAAGTTAAATAAGCAGGGTGACAATATATAGCCTTGATGTACTCCTTTTTCTATTTGGAACCAGTCTGTTGTTCCATGTCCAGTTCTAACTGTTGCTTCCTGACCTGCATATAGGTTTCTCAAGAGGCAGGTCAGATGGTCTGGGATTCCCATCTCTTTCAGAATTTTCCACAGTTTATTGTGATCCACACAAAAGCTTTGGCATAGTCAATAAAGCAGAAATAGATGTTTTTCTGGAACTCTCTTGCTAAGATACTTGCTAAGTACCTTCTATTTTCAAAAATACTGGATACATATTTTTCCAAATAAACATAAAAGATCTCTTCCTGAACATTGTACTAGAAACATAGCATCTAACTTAAATATTATAACTCTTGAAAAAAAACCCTTTATTTGAATAAGTCATGTATGCCCCATGAACAATTAGCAGACTCTCTATTATAATTTGAAATGCCTTTCACATTAAGCATGTGTTATTACTTTATGTATGAAAATGAAGATACTGAGTTGCCACTAGTGTGACTTGCATTTTGAGTTGTTTTTTCAAACAGGAATAATAGGTTTTCTCTTAGCCACCCACTTTTGAGCAGTGGCTGCTATGTGTGAGATGGCCACCTGGAATTCTTGCATTGTCTATAGCCTCATAATAGAGATTTAGTCTGCAAAATAGGCATTTGAAAGGATAGAACTGATGACCTTGACTTCAGCCTCATGTATAGTAGAGTTCAACCAACCAAGATAACTAATCTTAAAGGTACACTAACCATAACTCAATAAAGCAAATTACGCATTCAGAAATAAAACTGGATGGATGTTTCTGGAGATATTAATACCATACGCGTGGTTGTTCTCACTTAAAAATTAAATTTCATTGATGAATACTGACAGCTTCCCTGCATGCTCATGCGTGCTCGGTTGCTTTGGTCATGTCTGTGACCCTATGGGCAGTAGCCTGCCAGGCTTCTCTGTCCATTGGATTCTCCAGGCAAGAACACTGGAGTGGGTTGCCATGCCCTCCTCCAGGGGATCTTCCTGACCGAAGGATCAAACTGCCATCTCCTGAGTCTCCTGCACTGCAGGCAGATTCTTTATGGCTGAACCACTGAGGAAGCCCAAATAGCTTCCTAAAGAGCCAAACTAAAAAAATCCATTAAATTAGCACATACTTCAATCTGAACTCTAGTCCTTTGATACATAAAATCTTGGATGATGGTGTTTGTCACCAGCTAATGTTATATCTTCCCTTTTCAGACAGTTTTTCCCAGATGATAAGTCTCTTCTTCACATTCTGCAACTTTTTATTAGCACTTCTCCATGAAATGGACCTTTTTATTTTTAACTTTGCCTAGATTAAATTCCCTTTGATGTATATTTGATGTATATTTCAAGCTTCCCCTTTGAAAAGCTCAGCATTATAGACCTCACTGCCTCCTTATTCAAATGGCAGACACCATACTGTTCCCTTCTCTAATCACAGCAGCATCTCCTAACAGAAGCTATTCCAAGGTTCTTAGGGGGAAAAATCATGTTTAATCTATTAGAAGAAATATAAGATGGCAGGATTTCATTTTTCTAATATATATACATACGTCTGTGCATGTATACTAAATCACTTCAGTTGTGTACAACTCTGCAACCCTGTGGACTGTAGCCCACACCAGGCTCCTCTGTCCATGGGATTCTCCAGGCAAGACTACTGGATTACATTGCCATGACCTCCTTCAGAGGATCTTCCCCACCCAGGGGAAGATTAAACCCACCTCTCATATCTCCTGCACTGGCAGGCAGGTTCTTTATCACTAGCGCCCCCTGGGAAGATAAAAGAAACACAAGAAAGTGCTGCTTAAAGCTTTTTGTTTTGTTTTGTTACAAAAGCAACATGAAGGATTGGTGTAATTAATTACAATTATTGTGGCTTAATTTGACTACTGTGGGACTTGGAATGTAATGTCTAAAAAACAACAAGATGAAGTTCAAATGAAGGGTTCAGATCTCAGACAAAGATAAATTCAGAAGTAATAAAACAGCTAAACTGACAAGATTATTCCAGCTTTTGTTTTTCCTGTCAATAGAGGGACATTTATTCACTTTAAGTACCATTTTCAAAGAAACATGACAGAAAATTAAAGAGCTATAAAGTCTACAGAAGGGACTATCACTCGAATAAAAGAAAATAAAAGAACCTAAATCCCAAATGTTTGGAAGATCCTCTAGAGTAGGACATGGCAACCTGCTCTAGTATTCTTGCCTAGAAAATTCCATGGACAGAGGAGTCTGGCACACTACAGTCTATGGGGTCACAAAGAGTTTGACACTCCAAAATCACTGCAGACGGCAACTGCAGCCATGAAATTAAAAGACACTTGCTCCTTGGAAGAAAAGCTATGACAAAACTAAACATCATATTAAAAAGCAGAGACATCACTTTGCCACCAAAGTCATATAATCAAAGCTATGATTTTTCAAGTAGTCATGTACGGATGTGAGAGTTGGACCATAAAGAAGGCTGAGTGCCAAAGAATTGACACGCTTGAGTTGTGGCGCGGGAGAAGACTCTTGAGAGTCCCTTGGACAGCAAGGAGATCCAACCAGTCAATCCTAAAGGAAATCAATCCTGAATATTCATTGGAAGGACTGATGCTGAAGCTGAAGCTCCAATATTTTGGCCACCTGAGCAAAGAGACGACCCGTTGGAAAAGACTTTGAGGCTGGGAAAGATTCAGGGCAGAAAGAGAAGGGGGCAACAGAGGATGAAACAGTTGGATGGTACCATCGATTCAATGGACATGAGTCTAAGCAAACTCCAGGAGATAGCGAAGGACAGGGAAGCCTGGTATGCTGCAGTCCATGGGGTCTCAAACAGTCAGATATGATTGAGCGACTGAACAACAACAAAGGACATGGAAGCAACCTAGATATCCATTAGCAGATGAATGGATAAAGAAGGTGTGGTACATATACAATGGAATATTACTCAGCCATAAAAAGAACACATCTGAGTCAATCCTAATGAGGTGGATGAACCTTGAGCCCATTATATAGAGTGAAGTCAGAAAGAGAGAAACAAATATCAAATAATAATGCATATATATGGAATCTAGAAAGATGGTACTAATGAGCTATTTGCAGAGCAGCAATGGAGATGAAGACATAGAGAAGAGCCTTGTGGACAGAGTAGAGCAAGGAGAGGATGGGAAGAATTTAGAGAGTAGCATGGAAACATATAAATAACCATACTTAAAACAGATAGCCAGTGGAAATTTGCTGTATGATACAGGAAGCTCAAATCAGGTGCTCTGTGACTAACTAGAAGAGTGGAATGGGGTGGGAGGTGGGAGAGAGGTTCAGGATGGAGAGGACATATGTATACCTATGGCTGATTCATATTGATGCATGGCAGAAACCAACACAATATTGTAAAGCAAGTATCCTCCAATTTACAAAAAAAAGAAATGTGTTGTGAAAGATCACCTGGTGGCATTTAAAGAATAGATGTAAAATGAGAATGAAAAGAAGCTGAGATTCTATTTAGAAGACTAAGTAGACTAGTCTAGGTGGGAGCTAATGAGGGACTGAGCTGAAGTGAGATAATGAGAATGAACGAAACAGACAGAGGTGAGCAGCACCTCCCAAACTGCTAGCTGTGTGGGTGTTAATAAGTGATGTGATGGGGGGAAATGGTTCTTATTCATTTAATTTTGGAAATGCTAGGTTAAACTGTTTATCCTGATGTGTATCTATAGGTTGTACACTATGAATTTTTAAGTAGCACTTGAATAATTGATTTAGACTGGTGATTTTAGTTGAATCTTACTATTAAGAGAAATCAGATTTTACTATATTAACAAGGTTACTCATTTTTTTTCAGATTTATAAGAATTAAGAGCCTTGAGAAGATTTTGCTTATAAAAATAGATTACAGTGTTTGTGAGATAAATCAAAGGTATTAAATTCAAAAGTAAAGGTTGACAGGTTTAAGTGAGTCTAATTAACTATGTTTTTGAATGTTCCTAAATATTAATCCAAAGCTCCTTGAAAAGTGATAGCTAAAAATTGCTAAACTTATAAAAAGAATAAGATTTGTAAGGTGAACCTGAAAGCTAATGCATGAACTTTTGGGGTTTTTGGTTGTTAGTTTGAGAGTTTTTTTTCACTTGTAACTTCAAAAATTAAATGATAATTTTAAATATCAAAGTTATTTTTTTCTGCAAATGAAAGCCTCCCCAATCTCAGAAAAGTCAGCAGTGATTGATGAGTAGACTATGGAATCCTCAGAGAGAGCCCTTTGGGTAGACTGGTGGGCGCTGAGCACAGAATTTCTGGTGGTGAAGATACAGAGGCAGAGTCATAGATTCTTGTATTACTTTCCTATTGCTGCTGTTGCAAAAAAAAAAAAAAATAGTACAACTGAGTGACTGAAAAAAACACAAATGTATTCTCTTACAGATCTGAAGGTCAGAAATATAAGATGAATCTCACTGGGCTAAAATCGAGGAGTCAGGAGAGCTGTTTTCTTTCTTTCTGGAAGCTCTGAGGAAGAATTGATTTCCTCGCCTTTCTTAGCTTTTAAAGGCATTCTTAGCTTATGGCCTCTTCAACCATTTTCAAAACCAGCAGTGTACCATCTTTGAAACTCTCTTATCTTATGCCTCACTCTTCCATCTTTTAGGAATCCCTGTGATTACCTTGAGCCCATTCAGATAATCCAGGATTTCCCCATCTCAGGATCCTTAATTCGATCATATATATAAAAATACCTTTTGCCAGGGACAAGGATCTGAACACCCAAGGGAGGTCATTATTCTCTGACCACGATTATCATTCAAAACACTTAATAAAATAGGAAGACAGTTTATGGCATTGATACTTTGCATGACAAAAAGTTTATTTTATTTATTTGGCTTTGGCATGCCAGATCTTTCGGAGGCCCTGGTGGCTCAGATGGTAGAGTCTCCCTGCAGTGCAGGAAACCCAGGTTCCATCCCTGTGTTGGGAAGATCCACTGGAGAAGGAAATGGCAACCCACTCCAGTACTCTTGCCTGGAAAATTCCATAGATGGAGGAGCCTAGCAGGCTACAGTCCAGGGGGTCGCAAAGAGTTGGACATGACTGAGCAACTTCACTTTTTCACTTTCACTTTGCAAGATCTTTAGTTAGAGCATGTGAGATCAAGTTTTCTGACCAGGGATCCCACTCAGGCCCCAACACTAGGAGTGCAGAGTCCTAGCCACTGAACTACCGGGGAAGTTCCAACAAAAAATATAATGGAAGTGTATTTGGTAGGCAGAAAAACAAACTAGTTAAGAAGGAAGGAAAAAATTAAAGAAGAAAATACTGACAAAGTGGGTCCAAGGGAACCCAGATGGAGGGTCACTCTTGCAAACGAAAGATGGAGACTCTTTCTTGGGTCAGGAGCAGAGAACAAGAGGAAGAGTCAAAGTGTCAATAGATTTAGATAAAAAGGAGGAGGTTGGAGGACTTCATCTCAGTAATTTGAATTATTTCAGTGGAAATGAGCAGCCCTACAGATAAGATGAAAATGGCAACCCACCCCAGTACTCTTGCCTAGAAAATCCCATGGACAGAGGAGCCTGGTGTCCATGGGGTCGCAAAGAGTCGGACACAACTGAGTGACTTCACTTTCACTTTCACAGATAAGATGAATGAATTTAAAGTTCTAGTTAATATTCCTCCTCCTGAACCCTCCTAAGCTCCTACTCACTTCCTTTAAAATCACTAAATCACCATTAACCCCACTCCATGCCATTTTCATTGGACTTTTGTATATATTAATAGTTAACTAAATGTGAAGCAATATAATCTGGATTCAGACTGCCTAGATTTGCATTCTCATTTTCATCACTTAATAGCAATTTGAACTGCATTTTAAGAAAACAGAAAAATAACTTGTTTGTGCCTCAGTGTCTCATATATATAACTGAGATAATAATAGCATAAGATTATTATGAAGATTAAATGTTTTAGCAAATTTTAAATGCTTAGATCAGCGCCTGGCACAGTGGGGGAGGAATATAATAAATATTAGCTCTTATTATTTTCAAGAATCTTTCATGGATATATACTGATCAATATTGATATTTACAGCTTTATTTGTGAACCTCAAATTTGCAATGATTTACTCACATATTTATAATTTTTGAAAATCTATATACACAACTGCAATATGGTATAGACTTAAATACATTGATCAGCACTGCACTGAAAACATAAAATGCTGGATAAAATATTTTAAAACCTTAGTGGATGGATAAAATGGCAAGGAATTAAAGAATAGGCTTCCCCAATGGCTCTGCAGTAAAGAATCCCCCTGCCAATGCAGGAGACATGGACTTGATCCCTGGGTCAGAAAGACCCCCTGGATAAGGGCATGACAATCCACTTCAGTATTCTTGCCTGGAAAATCTCATGGACACAGGAGCCTAGTGGGCTACAGTCAATAGGGCTGCAAAGAGTTGGACACAATTGAGCGACTGAACATGCACCCATGCAAGCAAAAAACGTAGTAAAACTGAAACCTAGAGGGGAAAATAGAACAGTGAGGTTCATTTAGGCCTTGAGTCCATTTACCAAACGAGGTGAACCTGAGTTTTTCATGTTTTACAACCCTTGAGGGCCTGAGAAGTAAGACTTAAGTTGAAGCATCTGATAAGAAACTATCAGACCTAGAGAACAGACTATGGACATGGGGAGAGGGGAGGAGGGGGAAGGGGAGATGTATGGAGAGAGTAACATGGAAACTTACATTGCCATATGTAAAATAGATAACCAATGTGAATTTGCTCTATGACTCAGGGAATTCAAACAGGGTCTCTGTAACAAGCTAGGAGGGTGGGATGGGGAGGGAGCTGGGATGGACGTTTGGGAGGGAGGAGACATGGGTTTACCTATGGCTGATTCTTGTTGATGCTTGACAGAAAATAACAAAATTCTGTAAAGCAATTATACTTCAATTAAAAAATAAATAAATGTAAAAAAAAAAGAACAGAAACTCTCTGCAAATAAACATGGGACTCTAAAGAACAACACTCCCAAACTAAGAATAAATTAGTAATGATCCCTAATCTCCACTGAGACTTGCAAAGAAAACTGCTTATCTCAAATTTATTTGTAAACACAGCTGGCCTTCATGCGGGTTTATAGCCTAAATTCATACTATCTGAATGGAGCAGAAAGCCTCAAGCCTATATGCTTAAATTTTCAACAACTTTATGTACATATATGCACAGTATACTTAGCAGCTGTGTGATTATGAGTAATGGGATATTTTAAGGACTTGCTTTATGAAAGTTCTACAACTGAAGTTGACTTTTCTTTTTATGGATATAAAATTACATTTTTTGGTATATCTTTTTGTTTGTTGATATCACTTTCCTAAACATGAGCACAACTCTTTTTCTACCTATGGTCTTATTAAGTAAAGTTTCACTCCTAGCAAATATCCATGTATTGTCTAAGAACCATTATAGAGGCACCCAACTAGGAATCTGAATGAGATAAACTTGGTTATACCTCCTCTTCTTTTTAAAATGTAAATTATATTCCATTTCTCTGTTTCTCTTCCCCATATTTAGGAAAGTGTCAGAAACAAAAATTTAAGTTACAAAATTGAGGCTACTGACACAGGCTACTTAAATTGAAAAAAGAAGGGAAAACCACTAGGCTATTAAGGTATGACCTAAATCAAATCCCTTATGATTATACAGTGGAAGTGACAAATAGATTCAAGGGATTAGATCTGATAGACAGAGTGCCTGAAGAACTATGGATGGAGATTCATGACACTGAACAGGAAGACAGTGATCAAGACCATCCCCAAGAAAAAGAAATGCAAAAAGGTAAAATGGTTGTCTGAGGAGGCGTTCAGAGAAGGCAATGGCACCCCACTCCAGTACCCTTGCCTGGAAAATCCCATGGACGGAGGAGCCTTGTAGGCTGCAGTCCATGGGGTCGCTAAGAGTCGGACATGACTAAGCGACTTCACTTTCACTTTTCACTTCCATGCATTGGAGAAGGAAATGGCAACCCACTCCAGTGTTCTTGCTTGGAGAATCCCAGGGACGGAGGAGCCTGATGGGCTGCCGTCTATGGGGTCGCACAGAGTCAGACACAACTGAAGCAACTTAGCAGCAGCAGCAGAGGAGGCCTTACAAATAGCTGAGAAAAGAAGAGAAGCTAAAGGCAAAGGAGAAAATGAAAGATATGCCCATTTGAATGCAGAGTTCCAAAGAATAGCAAGGAGAGACGAGAAAGCCTTCCTCAGGGATCAATGTAAAGAAACAGAGGAAAATACTAAAATGGAAAAGACTAGAGATCTCTTCAAGAAAATTAGAGATACCAGGGGAACATTTCATGCAAAGATGGGCACAATAAAGAACAGAAATGTTATGGACCTAACAGAAGCAGAAGATAATAAAAAGAGGTGGCAAGAATACACAGAAAACTATATAAAAAAGATCTTCATGACTCAGATAATCGTGATGATGTGATCACTCACCTAGAGCCAGACATTCTGGAATGCAAAGTTAGGTGGGCCTTAGGAAGCATCACTGTGAGCAAAGCTAGTGGAGGTGATGGAATTCCAGTTGAGCTATTTCAAATCCTAAAAGATGATGCTATGAAAGTGCTGCACTCAATATGTCAGCAAATTTGGAAAACTCAGCAGTGGCCGCAGGACTGGAAATGATCAGTTTTCATTCCAATCCCAAAGAAAGGCAATGCCAAAAAATACTCGAACTACCACACAATTGCACCCTTCTCACTTGCTAGCAAACCCACTCCAGTGTTCTTGCCTGGAGAATCCCAGGGACAGAGGAGCCTAGTGGGCTGCCGTCTATGGGGTCGCACAGAGTCGGACATGACTGAAGCAACTTAGCAGCAGCAGCACATGGTTAGTAAAGTAATGCTCAAAATTCTCCAAGCTAGGCTTCAACAGAACATGAACCGTGAACTTTCAGATGTTCAAGCC
This sequence comes from Bos mutus, assembly GCF_027580195.1. Lineage (NCBI taxonomy): Eukaryota > Metazoa > Chordata > Mammalia > Artiodactyla > Bovidae > Bos > Bos mutus. Next base: position 53,705,872 of record NC_091637.1, read on the forward strand.
GGGTTTAGATAAGGCAGAGGAACCAGAGATCAAATTGCCAACATCCATTGGATCATCGAAAAAGCAAGAGAGTTCCAGAAAAGCATCTACTTCTGCTTTATTGACTATGCTAAAGACTTTGACTGTGTGAATCACAACAAACTGTGGGAAATTCTGAAAGAGATGGGGATACCAGACTACCTGACCTGCCTCCTGAGAAATCTGTATGCAAAGTAATGTCTTTGTAACAAGAAATTTGTTTTAACATTTGGAGTGAATTTTTTAAATACATGTTTTGGTGAGATTTCAAAAATGAATATAAGGTAATAATGATATATACCATTTCAAATTGGAAACAACTAAAAAGATTTATAGATTTAAAAAAAAATAATCATCAAGTGTCTACCCAGAAGAAAAATCGTCAGTCAATAAGCTAATACCAGCTTTTCTACGAATGGGGCTTAAAATTTTATATGGATTCTAATATACAGTTTGCTATATAACACACAACAATATCTCATTTGAAACTTGATACTCAAAATCAGTTCAAACAGAATTTGAATGTCCAAACAAGACCAAAAAAATCAAATATGCTATAAAAATACTTTTTCTTAAAACTAGTTATTGTACCAGGGCAGCCAAAAATATTTTGTTCTAGAATTCATTTCATGCTGGCCTGGAGAAAATATTGTTGAGAAGCTGTGGTAGTCATGGGAACTGCTCACAAATATTCTGACTTTCTCTCATTCCAGGAATGTGCCTTTTGATTGCGCTTTTCTGCCTATGTGAAATTAGAGGTTGCCATACGACTTGCTTTGGCCAATAAAACATGAAAAGTGACATGTGTTAATTGTATTGGGGAGTTTTAAGAGCTAGTGAATGATTTGCCATTACCTTTCTTTACCCTCTGCCATGGCACTGCTCCTGATAATAACAGCTGCTCAACCTGGGTCCCAGACAAAGCAGGGCAAAGCCCCTAGTGCTGCCCCATTCTGCATACATACTATGAGTAAGAAATAAACCTTTGTGCTTTTAAGCCACTGAAACTATGGGTTGCTTTTGCTGAATGAGCATGAACCAGCCTTTCTTAATTAATAAAAAGTCTCTACAGAGTTTCTACACTTCTGTAGAACATTTGACCTAACCTGCAGTGCTTAACCTCTAGTGTTTAAGGGCTTCCCAGGTGGCACTCGCGGTAAAGAACCTGCCTTCCAATGCAGGAAACATAAGAGATGCAGGTTTGATCCCTGGGTTGGGAAGATCCCCTGGAGGAGAGTGTGGCAACCCACTCCACTATTCTTGCCTGGAGAATCCCACAGAGCATGGTGGGCCACAGTCCATAGGGTCACAAAGAGTCAGACACAACTGAAGTGACTTAGCACACATAATGCTTAAATTCCAAATTAGAAGATCCAGATTCCGTATTCAGAAACATTTTCTCAGTGACACAAAATCTCAGGATGTGGTGCCAAGTAAAGCGGTAGAATTGTCTTTTCAGGCAGTGTTTGAGAAGAGAATGGTGTCTAATCTGGCTTAGGTTACAAGCTGCCTAATGATAAGGCATTATATTATATAACCACTCAAATTTCCTCCAGACTTATGGTTTTACACTCTTTAGTATAATACAATGGCTAGAAAGAAATAGGTCACAGAGAAAAGCAGTATGGTTCATATTCTAGGCTAATCAGCAAATTCCATAGAATATGTTGGTTATTTTAATATTCACAGTGACTCTTTAAAACTATTAAAATAAAACTGGTGAAGTATAACAGCCCTTTTTATAAATTAAAAATTAAGGCCCCAGCAGTGCCTGTAATGTGTATAGTATAAAACAGTCACTTTTTCTTTCATTTAAAAACAAGTTTATCATTAATGAAATTCCAATCACTAGACTAGACCCCACAGATAGAAAGATAAATAGGAAATGGTTCCTATTCTCCAGGGCCTTATAGAGGCCCAGTAATCACCTAAAACTCTGATTACAGGACAATGTGTTAAATGCTATAGTTGAGGGAATATAAATATATTCACTTATAAATATATAAATATGTATTTAATATGTGTAAATAGTAAAGTAATGCTCAAAATTCTCCAAGCCAGGTTTCAGCAATACATGAACCGTGAACTTCCAGATGTTCAAGCTGGTTTTAGAAAAGGCAGAGGAACCAGAGATCAAATTGCCAACATCCGCTGGATCATGGAAAAAGCAAGAGAGTTCCAGAAAAACATCTATTTCTGCTTTATTGACTATGCCAAAGCCTTTGACTGTGTGGATCACAATCAACTGTGGAAAATTCTGAAAGAGATGGGAATACCAGACCACCTGACCTGCCTCTTGAGAAACCTATATGCAGGTCAGGAAGCAACAGTTAGAACTGGACATGGAACAACAGACTGGTTCCAAACAGGAAAAGGAGTACGTCAAGGCTGTATATTGTCATCCTGCTTATTTAACTTTTATACAGAGTACATCATGAGAAACGCTGGGCTGGAAGAAGCACAAGCTGGAATCAAGATTGCTGGGAGAAATATCAATAACCTTAGATATGCAGATGACACCATCCTTATGGTAGAAAGTGAAGAGGAACTAAAAAGCCTCTTGATGAAAGTGAAAGTGGAGAGTGAAAAAATTGGCTTAAAGCTCAACATTCAGAAAACAAAGATCATGGCAGCCGGTCCCATCACTCCATGGGAAATAGATGTGGAAACAGTGGAAACAGTGACAGACTTTATTTTGGGGGGCTCCAAAATCACTGCAGATGGTGATTGCAGCCATGAAATTAAAAGACGCTTACTCCTTGGAAGGAAAGTTATGACCAACCTAGATAGCATATTCAAAAGCAGAGACATTACTTTGCCAACAAAGGTCCATCTAGTCAAGGCTATGGTTTTTCCCATGGTCATGTATGGATGTGAGAGTTGGGCTGTGAAGAAAGCTGAACACCGAAGAATTGATGCTTTTGAACTGTCATGCTGGAGAAGACTCTTGAGAGTCCCTTGGACTGCAAGGAGATCCAACCAGTCCATTCTAAAGGAGATCAGCCCTGGGATTTCTTTGGAAGGACTGATGCTAAAGCTGAAAATCCAATACTTTGGCCACCTCATGCGAAGAGTTGACTCATTGGAAAAGACTCTGATGCTGGGAGGGATTGGGGGCAAGAGGAGAAGGGGATGACAGAGGATGAGATGGCTGGATGGCATAACCGACTTGATGCACATGAGTTTGGGTGAACTCCAGGAGTTGTTGGTGGACAGGGAGGCCTGGCATGCTGCAATTCATGGGGTCGCAAAGAGTCAGACACGACTGAGTGAACTGAACTGAACTGAAATATATTTAATATATTTAATTATATTATTATTTTGTATATATTATATTATCATTTTAATTATAAAATATTTTACTTCTATTAAAAATATATACATATATTTAATATATAAATATATATATTCACTTACATAAATATATTCAATTAAATATAGCTTTAAGTGATCACAGAGGGGTAAGAAAATAAGGAACAAGATATGTCAAAGAAGGCTTCCAAAGAGAAAAACATCCATGTCATTAACTGGTGATGAAATGTTATGTATGTATGTATACCTATACATAGTGAGAAAAAGAGATACATATATACATATTTAAATTCAGATTTTAGCTGCTGTAAATGCATGATGTTTGCCTTTAAAATGGATGTGAAAAGGAACGGAACATTTTGGAACAGAAACAGTAAGGCATAGCAAGTTTGGGTTTATCAATTTTCAAAAGACACCTTAAACATGATGACCTCTGTCTTTGATAATTCAAAAGAATTGCATGATCCTAAAAGGTCTTGGGTTGTTACCTAAGGTTAGTAACCTTTAACCTCTGAACCTCAATTTCTGATCTATAAATTAGAGATAACACCTACACTGAAGGACTGTTCTGAGGATTAGGAATAACAAAGCATCTGGCATGTAGCTTGCAAATAATTTGCCTTCAGTTAATATCGGTTACTGTTATAGTTGTTGGATGTGTTATTGTTAGAAATAGGAAGACAAACTGAAACTGCACTGACCTTGAAACATGCTGTGGAAGTCATGCTTTTGAACTAAGCCTTGTCAGGACTTTGTTACTTATTATCTTTCTATTTTCATGTTTTTGTAAAAGTATGCTATAACTCACACACACAAATTTAGCATCTGGGTTCTTTGATTATTTGAATTTAGAATCAACAGGAGTTTATAGGTTTTAAGGAAATGAAAGGAGTAGAAGCAGAAACATGATAAAGTGGAAAATGGATGAGGAAATGAAGGATTCAAAGACATCTGGCAACTTCAGTCATCGAATCAAAATATTCATGGAGCAATGGTTACTGCTGGAGGCTTCTCCCAGGCATAAAATATCACAAGCATCTTTAACATTCCTTCTCCACTCTACAAGTAAGGCAAACTATTCCATAGCTAATAAGTGCCTGGGGTGGTTATTATTTTACCTCTTGGTTACATAAATTACTCAAAAATAGCACCCATGTTTTCTAAATATCTGTGCAAAAATTTTAAACAGTAGATACAAAATAAAATAATAAGAAATGAGAGCAGATATAATCTCATCTAACAAGCTTTTTATATGCACTCCATTTTGTAAAATAAGATGAGAACACAGTCAAGAGATTAGAATAATTTCTCTTTATCACTGAAGCTGATTAGGAAGTGAAGATTTAGCAATTAGATGGGTAATGTTATACATAAAATAACATCTGTGCTTAGAAACTCAAATCTGTATTGTTAAGATATGTTGAGAGAAAATTCTCTGTGGGTCTCCCATGTTTCTTCAAGTCTTGCAAGCAGAAGCACTGACAGGTTTTGTTCCAGACTGTCTCTTCAAGGAAGTTTGTATAGCAAACAACCTTGAAAAATGGATAAAGTATCTTCCTGTGAAACGGGAGGGAAGAGGGCAGGGCACAACCTTTAAAAGACTGACAGAGCCAAAAGACATAGACATACACTGATTAGAACCAAATAGGTCCAAGATGGGGAAGAAGTCGACTTTTACTAGACCTTGAGCCTCAATATAGAGAAGGCAATGGCACCCCACTCCAGTACTTTTGCCTGGTGAATCCCATGGATGGAGGAGCCTGGTGGGCTGCAATCCATGGGGTCGCTAGGAGGCAGACACGACTGAGCGACTTCACTTTCACTTTTCACTTTCATGCATTGGAGAAGGAAATGGCAACCCACTCTAGTGTTCTTGCCTGGAGAATCCCAGGGATTGGGGAGCCTGGTGGGCTGCCGTCTCTGGAGTCGCACAGAGTCGGACACAACTGAAGCAACTTAGCAGCAGCAGCAGCAGAGCCTCAATATATGCTCATTATAATACATCAACAAGCTAAATGACACACCCACAGACACCATGACAGTTCCAAGGTTGACTACAAATGTCAAAAAGTGGGCAGTGGCCCAATTCCTGGAAATCCTCACCTCTTCCTCAAAATAGCTGGCATACTCCTCCTACTCATTAGTCTATGAAATTACCCACCCCTATAAAAAACTCTGTGGTGTTGGAGAAAACTCTTGAGAGTCCCTTGGACTGCAAGGAGATCCAACCAGTCCATCCTAAAGGAGATCAGTCCTGGATGTTCATTGGGAGGACTCATGCTGAAGCTGAAACTCCAATACTTTGGCCACCTGATGTGAAGAGCTGACTCATTTGAAAAGACCCTGATGCTGGGAAAGATTGAGGGCAGGAGGAGAAGGGGACAACAGAGGATGAGATGGTTGGATGGCATCGCCGACTAGATGGACATGGATTTGGGTGAACTCCGGGAGTTGGTGATGGACAGGGAGGCCTGGCATGCTGCAGTTCATGGGGTCGCAAAGAGTCGGACACAACTGAGAGGCTGAACTGAACTGAACTGAACTTTCTTCCTGTTGGGTCTGCAATCAGTATGGAATGGTAAGGCATGAGCACTCCCCCTTCTGACCTCCTGAGTGCTTTTTAAATGAGGCTTCTATTTATTAATTTTCACAGACATAAACCAAGACTGAGACAGATAACCAAGTTGAAGATACTAGCTGCTTCCCTGATAGCTCAGTTGGTAAAGAATCCGCCTGCAATGCAGGAGACCTCGGTTCGATTCCTGGGTCAGGATGATCCACTGGAGAAGGGATAGGCTACCCACTCCAGATTCTTGGGCTTCCCTTGTGGCTCAGCTGATAAAGAATCTGCCTGCAATGTGGGAGACCTTGGTTTGATCCTGGGTTGGGAAGATCCCCTGGAGAAGGGAAAGGCTACCCACTCCAGACATGACTGAAGATACCAACTACATTTCAAGGAGTGCAAAGAACCAATCCTTTAACAAAACCATACAGAGTTTTGGGTGGTGGAAGGAGGGCGGTGGGCAGGGAATGTTTTTGTATTTAGCTCTAGTTGCTAACTTTTTCTCACTTTCAGGCTGGTTATAAACTTATAATTAGAGCAAAGCTAACCAAAATCTAACATATTAAACAAGGGAGCTTTGCAAGCAATTTTTTCAAGTATTTTCTGGGACTAGCTCAGCACACATTTATTTCTCATAGTTATTTTATTTTGAAATGACTTGCAAGATTTCATTCAGTGTCATCCCTGCAGGGGACACAAACTGCAACTAGCATCAAGAGGAATTGTAATGTTAATTCCCTAAATACCACACTGTTAATTAATCTCAGTGAATAATAGGATTTCTGATGCAAATAGTTCTGATGTCATCCATTGCCTAAAGGTGTTTCTAATGATCTATGTGAAATGTCAGAAGCTATGCTTTAGTCACCATGTGATAGAGAATTTGGACAAACAAGCAAGGAAATCTGGTTGATCTGAAGTTGGGGGTAGCTGCTGCTACTGCTAAGTCACTTCAGTCATGTCCAACTCTGTGCGACCCCACAGACGGCAGCCCATCAGGTTCCCCGTCCCTGGGATTCTCCAGGCAAGAACACTGGAGTGGGTTGCCATTTCCTTCTCCAATGCATGAAAGTGAAAAGTGAAAGGGAAGTTGCTCAGTCGTGTCCGACTTCTAGCGACCCCATGGACTGCAGCCCACCAGGCTCCCCCATCCATGGGATTTTCCAGGCAACAGTACTGGAGTGGGGTGCCATTGCCTTCTCCGGTTGGGGGTCGCTATCCTGGGAAAATAAAATTCTTTCAGGTTCTCTAACAGGTTTCTGTTGGGGGTAGCTAGATCAACAGAAACCTGTTAAAGAACTTGAAAGAATTTTATTTTCCCAGGAGAGTTTTCTCTTCCTCAGGAGCAACTGCAATGAAATCAGGACAGACATGAAATTTCATTAGGAAGTAACTATAATGGACAATGAGTAATGTAAAACAACTCTGGTCATTTCTCTTCCAGGCACACTTCCAGGGAGGTTTGTTTTGCTGATTTTTAAGCAGGTAGTTGCTGAAGAATTCATCTTGGCATTGATGTTGCCATTTGAACATTCTGAAGAAAAGGATTCACACTATGTAGAATCAAATTTAGCAATCCAAACATTGCTACTGTTGCTTCTCATTTTTTTCCACGTTGTGCATCATTGAACTATGTATGAACAATAGACTGAGATATGCTACAGTGGATAAAATGCTTATATCCACCTCATCTGATTGACTGCTGCCAGCAAAGAATTTCAGGTTTTTTGGCATTCTTCTTCGACTTCTTCAATTCTAAGCATTGATTTACCCCAAGAAAGTACAGACTAGGCATTTCTTTATCTACGGAAAACCTTTCTATCTTTGGGGCTGCACAACTGTGAGAAAGACTGTTCATTGCCTTTTACTATCCATTATCCCTTTCTTTCTTTTAGTATTAAGTGGACATTTTGTGGCCAAGGTATAGACTATACTTCCTAGTTCCCTTGCAGTTAAATAACGGTTCTATATTCCTCAGCACCCCTTTGCAGCCAATAGGATGATCTCAAGTAATGTGAAAGCCACATAAGCCACTTCTTTCTCCCTTTCTGAGCATTGGAACTCAAATGTATTGGTCGTGAACTAACTTAAAACAGGCAACCAAGTAAATGGAGCGGGACCCTGCAAGTGATGGACCTCTGTGTGTCTCCCATGTCTTGTTTGCACCAAAAAAAAAAAACAAACAAACAAAACAAAAACAAAACTTAGTTTCCTAGGCCTTCCCCAACTTTCCAAAGGTGACTCAAATTGTTAATGATTAGAGATTTGAGAAGATGTAGAAACAAACAAAGAGCAGTCAAGTAAGAAAAGTAATAGTAGCTTGAATACTAGTTGAATGATAGATAAAACAGAGTCAGTACTCCTAATTCCTTCTCAATGTATATAGACATTTTACAGAAACCAGGACCCCACCAGATAGAAACTGTTGACCACATGTATAGATCCCAGACTGATTGTGATCTTGGGTGGCCTTGGCTTGCAATGGCTTGGAGCAGGGCTTGGATTCCCAGACAGAGACTGGACTGAGTCAAGGCCCTAAAAGCACTAGATCCTAGCCTAGACAGAGTGGTCAGTGACAAGGTCCCTGGCCCTTTGGTTTTGCAGCAAAGAATTTCCACAAAGACAGAAAGTAGTGAAGCAAGTAAAGTATTTATTAAGAGGGAAAAAATGAGTGTGTGCATAGACTCACGGTCAGACTCAAGGAGAGAGAGAATCACTGAGTGGTGCCCTTGTGGCAGTCTGAATTACTTTTATGGGGCATTTCTTCTGAGTTTCCTTTGGCCAATCATTTTGATTTGCCTGATTCGGGGTCCATATTTGGTATATCAAAGGATCCACTCAAGTGTGCACACACATCTCTTAGCCAAGGTGGAGTTTACTTAAAAGCCATCTGGGTAGAGCATCCCTTGATATTGCTCACCTCTTTGGCCTGCAAGAAGCCTTTCTGTGCATGTGTGGTCAGGGAGGTCTCCTGACTTTGAAAATGAGAGATATGTGCTCTGGGCAGGGCCCAGCCTTCTCCCTTAATTGCTCTGCTATTCTCATCTTGGAGTTTCAGTTAACAGAGAATGAATCTTGATAGCTTTACCCTGGTGATGGGGGTGGTGGGGGGTGAGGACATCTGCCTCCTGCCTCAGTTGGAGCCAGAAGATTGATGATTATGATTCCCAAAACATCACGCAGTTATCTTACCACCAACCAATCAGAAGAAAGTCCATGAGCTGATCACACACCCTGCAACCCTTATCCCTAACTTTGCTTTAAAAAAAAAAAAGTTCCTATCTTGTTTAAGCCATCTTTATTTTGATCTCTCTTAAAGTAGTCAACTAGCATTCAAGCCAAAAATTATTACAAACTATTTTAGGATTGTCCTGCTTGTTACTTATCTGAGATTACTTTAAAAGTTGACATGTGACTGATAAATATACCTATTAAAGCACAAAATCTAGTCCAGGGATTGATTAGAAAAAAATTTTTTGAACTCATATGCTAATTACATTTCATTGCTCATCAGCAAACCTGCTTGTATTTTCATGCATTCTGAGAAATAGCTTAGTAAATTGAAATTTTAGAGTTGAAATGTAATTACTTAAAAATAAGATGTGACTTTTTTTCAGGAAAAACAAATTAAAATGGGAAGTCTCCCAATTTCGCTTTTATCTCTTTATATCTAATATCCACATAAGAAAAAATGAAATTCTGTTATTAACACAGTAGTATAACAAACATACAAGATATTTGTCAACCATGAACACTGGTGAAACAACAGTCTGTCTATCTGCTGAGAATTTACTTTGATAACATCAAGAATTTATGGTGTATGCCATCATTTCTTTAATCTTCATCATTCAAAGATGTTCACTACATCATTGTCAGTGAGGTATGAACAAAGCTTCTAACTCTAGACTTGTAAGATTTACTTTGCAATTATTGGCTCATTTTTGTTATTTTTTTCTCTTGTAAATTAGTTATTGGGATGAGATAAGTGAAAATTTTACAAGAAATCTACAAAACAATTTTAAAAAAAACTTCTAAATTTGTTAAGTTCATTCAGCAAACCTTTGTTGAGTGATATACTGGGTCCAGAGGATTCAGCAATGACTAAGATAAGTTTTTCCCTCAGTGATGATAACAGCTTCTTGGAGAAATAGGTAAAGAAAATAATTACATAAGAAGAGGAAGAAAATTTAAATCACCAGAATTTATTAGGGGAAGGCATTGCATTGTTGGAAGATTTGACTATGCCACATTAGATGAGGGTATGACCCCCAAGTTTCATGCTCCAATTTTTTTAATGTTGATTATAAAGAATAATGTGGCCTACTAACTGATTAAATTAGTAATGCAAATATGTGTACAAAATTGAAGCAGATCTGATTTCTTATGCAAAACAGAACTACCAAGAAGGAGGTTGCTTTTGACTTATCAGATCTCCTTTACAGGATTTCTGAATATGGTAAGAGGTCAACAGACTGGAAGATAGAATTCAAAGACAGTGAGGGGAAGGCGTGGAAGAGATTAAGAAGTTCTTGGTAGGACCCAAACTGTAAAGTCCTATAAGCGATATTCAACAGTTTGTACCTTATCCTACAATGAGAGAACTGAAAGATTTTAAGAAGAAAAATGAGAATCCAATATGCATTTATAATGATCATTTTGGCAGCAATATAATGGAGACTGTTCCATGGCCAGGTAATAAATAATATGGCATACAGTGCCTTCATGATGAGAAGAAAGGATGGGCTGAAAAGATATTTCTAGACCTGATCAGCTGGATATGGGAGATAATAAAGAATTTGGGATTTAGGATAACTCTCAGGATTCTTGCATGGAGAACTTGATGTTGAGTTAAAGTGAGTAGGATCAAAAAATAGGTGTTCTGTTTACTTTTCCTTTTTTTCTAACAATTGCAGAGATCTGAACAGTATTTCATAAGCTAAAAGGAAGGAGCTAGTGGAAGTAAATTATTTGAAAATAAGAAAGACAAGAGCAACATTTGTGATGCTTAGCACCTGGAACATAGTAAGGATGCAATAAATACTTGTTATTGTGGATTTCCCTGGAGGTCCAGTGATTAAGAATCCACCTTGCAATGTAGGGTATGTGGATTTGATATCTGATCAGGGAACTAAGATCCCACAAGCCACAGAGCAACTAAGCCCAAACCACAACTACTGTGTCCAGCACTCTGGAGCCCTTGCATCAAAACTAGAGAGCCCACGTCCTTCAACAAAAGAACCCACACGCCACAGCTACTGAGCCCATATGCAACAATTAGAGAGTCCATGCACTGCAACCAAAGATTCTGCGTGCTGCAACTAAGACCCAACATAGCCAAATAAATACATATTTTAAAATATGTATTTGTTTGTTCTTGGAATCAAAATTACTTTCCTCTCAATGATTCAAATTTCCAAATTAGTAAGGTTTTACTCTATTTTATTTTGAATATTACATTACTTTTAACAGTATAATTTTCAGTCCTATTTTGATGGCCTGATTTTGAGATGAATAGTCATAATAAAATAATAGCTACCATTTAACAAGTACTTAGTATGTGCTTTACAGAGAACCTCACTTCTTATAAAATTCCTTTAAGTCAATGTTATTTACAAATAAGAAGACTGAGACTCATTAAATATGAAAAAATTGACCTGTGTCACAGTTAGTAAGGGGTAGAGCCAGGTTTCAAGGCCAGGTCTGAGGTCTCTATAAATCTAAGTTCTAAATCATTATGGTCTATTGCCTCCTGTAAAATTTGTAAATACAGGCCTTTCCTGAAACTCTTCTATGAAAGTTTTAAAGTGAAATAATTTAAGTGTTGATACAAGGAAAAAGATAATTCATAATTATAATTAAAATCAATTGATTTGTTTGTTCTTCAAAGTCTTCAAGATGAGTTTCAATCTTGTCAGCCAAAGAGTATAGTTTACTTTCTCATCTAAGATAGCCATTCTCACTTGTCAGAAGTCAGAATACAAACAGTACTGAGTATATAATTGGATGGTTTATTGCTACCAATATTAATAAACTTTGTTTAAAATGCCTTCTAAAGAGTATTTCTATCATAATTACAACTTAATTTTTTGTTTAAAAATATAAAAAGAACATTTTATGAGCTTTGTAAATTTTGTGTGATGTTGAAATTATTTATGTATTACATTTGATAGGTGGCATGGATACTGTTCAGAAGTGAGAATGCAATTGCAACTATGAAATAAAATGGGAATTTTCAACGGATCAAAAAAAATGTTTTCAAATTAAATGTCACTGAAATGCAAGTATGTATTTTTCTTAATTGCAGACTTTATGAATGATTTATGACAACCTTGTAAAACATAGGGGGAAATGATGCTTTTCCAAATCATCCCATTGTTATTAATAGATCCTCAATTATTACTGGGTGTCAAAATCCTGAAATTTCAACCCCAAGGAAAAAGATCATCAAGATTGGAATTACCAGATTAGCTATATGCACATCCAACCCCTGTGAGAATAGGATTCACCAGCAGCTTCCAAGGCAATCGCCCTTCATCAGCAGGAGAGAAGAAAAACAAAACAAACAAACAAAAAAAAATAAAAACACCCTGATTCAAATCAATTAAGATCCCCTTTCCCTGGTAGCTCAGCTGGTAAAGAATCCGCCTGCAATGCAGGAGATCCCAGTTCAATTCCTGGGTTAGGAAGATCCTCTAGAGAAGGGATAGGCTATAAACTCCAGTATTCTTGGGCTTCCCTAGTGGCTCAGAAGGTAAAGAATTCACCTGCAATGCAGGAGACATGGCTTTGATCCCTGGGTTTGGAAGATTCCCTGGAGAAGGGAATGGTTACCCACTCTAGAATTTTTGCCTGGAGAACTCCATGGACAGAGGAACCTGGCAGGCTACAGTCCATGGGATCGCAAATAGTCGGACATGACTGAGCCACTTTCACTTCCACAGGAAAAAAAAAAAAGCTTCATTTTGGTTTGAGAGGCCCTTGCTTCAAACTGGCAATTCAAAGTCTTCTGTCCTTACTGGTTTTATTCCTTAATTTCTTGTTTTTGCCTTTCCCCTGGGAAATCCCATGGACAGAGGAGCTTGATGGGACACAGGCCATGGGGGTGGCAAGAGTCAGATGTGACTTCGGGACTACACCACCACCAGCTGACTGACTCCTCTCTCTGCAGGGGCAGAGGTGCTGAAGAAGCGCTGTTCATGATGTCCACTAATAGCCTGACGTTCCAGGTACACTATGCCCCTAACTGCAGAGACTCAGAGACCAGGTCAGTCCATTTCCCTGATAGTCGCCTGGTTTAGAGCTGATGCACAGTGGCTTCTAGCCTATCTCCTGACAGATGTCAACTCTAGGGAAACAGAGCAACCAAGGAAAGAAAGAAATGAAAGAAAGAAAAGGCCTTCACAGTGAGTGAACTATGAACTGCTAGTGAACTGCTAGCTAGTGAACTGCTAGCCCTGATACCAATGTGTGACAGCAGAAAAGAATTAGACTTTCCACCTCAGCAGAGAATCCAGAGATTCTCTGGCTTGCCAAGGACAGCATGCCTTAGAGATGTCATCTTGGACATAGATGTTGGCATTCCAATAACAGGCACTGTCAATTGGGAGCCCTTCCCAAATGGCAAACTGGATTATAGGCCTCTGAGGGTCTCAAAACGGCTATTAGGAGGGCTTAACATGAGTCAACTCATTGGTAAGAGTTTTAACTACCATAATGTGGTATTTAAGAGTAAATATGTAACCACATTTTGCGACCACAGCCTGGTAAAGTCTGAGACATCATATTATACCTACATGCCCACTCATTTCCTGATTAACCAACCAAAGCATCATTTGACATATCAATTTCATTGTGTAATATCAAACCTCTTTTTTTCTGACTTCATTCTGGCCGTCATCTTTAAAATCTTCACAATTTAATTAAAATTTCTGTTTTTGAAGATGGCTGAATTCCAGGATTTTAAGGCAAGTGACGGTGAAACCAAAATAAAAGGCATGGTAAGGTCATTTCTGCAAAATTTTCAGCAAATATCAAACTTAATTTAGGATGCAGGGGTGGACGTGAGGAGGAAAGCCACAGTTATTGCCTGGGTATCAGACCAGAAGCCTTCAGATGCCTGGTAAAGAGTGAAGAAAAAAAAAAAATAGCCACGGGCAGTAACTGGCAGAGACAAAAGAGCAGAGGAAACAGGATTTGAGAAGACTCCAGCCAGTCCGATCTAACTCCAGGGTACAGTACCTTATAACCAAGATGATTGTTGAGAACACATTTGATCGAGCGCCTCTTGAGGTGGCTTAAAGCCATGGCCCTTCACCTGAGACTTTGTGTCTCCTGACCCTTGTGGCTGAGGGCTGTATATACCCCTGCCCCGTTTAATGAGGATATGATTTACTATAATAATATAATTTAAAGGCTTGTTGAACCTGGCTCACTGACCAAAATATCATCCTCACCAAAGAGATGTAACTAGTGATTATCAGCCGAGATGCTGGGTCCCCAAGATAAGCAGCCACTGCTGCTCCCGAGATAAAACTTAACACTTACTGACTCTAGAGAACAAGCCAAATCATTGTCATAGTTTTGTGGGCATTAAGCTGTGTCTCTGAAGAGCCAATAGCTTCTGATTCCACTTATTACTGGCAGATGCTCTCTGCAAAAAGCACAACATTCTTTGGCTAAACCCAAATCCATGAGACATACAACCAAATATCAGAAGTAAGAGGGGGGCATCAAACCAAAGACAGAAAAACCAGCTGGTTTTGTTGTTCTAGTTCTGAGAGGAGGACCTCCTCATCCCTACAGGAGTTCACTGGGTTTCAGTGACCAGAGAGAAACATGCCAAAGGAGAGGAGTATATATACAATTATACCTACAGTTGCCTTTGGCAGCAAGTTCATATATATACATACAGGCATACGTGGATAGATAGAAAGATAGATGGGCTTAACTCCTAAATGATATTTATTTATAGCTTTTTTAAGTAATCTAATGACAGAGTCAAAACTGAATGCACAAACTTTCTATTCTTAAAATAAACCAAAACAGATTTGTAGAGGTTGCAAATAAAGTCCAAAAAAAAAAAAAAAAAAAAAATATATATATATATATATATATATATCTGGGGTCTATTGTAAAAGAAGAATTGCATCAGAGCAATTAAACAGTCAAGTGCATGCTAAGTCACTTCACTCATGTCCGACTCTGTGAGACCCTACGGACTGAGTATAGCCTACCAGGCTCCTCTGTCTGCAGGATTCTCTAGGCAAGAATACTGGAGTGGGTTGCCATGCCCTCCTCCAGGGGTTCTTCCTGACCCAGGGATTGAACCTGCATCTCTTGTCTCTTCTGCATTGGCAGGCAGGTTCCTTACCAGTAGCAGCACCTGGGAAGGCCAAGCAGTCAAGGAAGACTTTAATTCAAGACTGCTGCAACAGGGGAGAGAGACTATTGCAATAGGGAATGAACACAGCTCACTGAATGCAGGAAGATTTTTAAGTGGGGAAGTGAGCTAAAGGAAAAGTCCTGGAGGACATCAGGTTAGAGATTGGTCAAATGTGATTAGGCATTTGTATTTGCTAATTAATGTTTATTGAAATTAGACTTCTACCCTCTCAAAAAGAATGGGACACAGGGACTCTATTTTTCTTGTGGATCCTATTTCAAATACTGGCTCCCAAGTTGTTGAGAAAAACATTCTAGAGTTGTAGAAGATTTACATCTCAAAAGGCAAAGAAAGAATTTACAATAGCAAGTTTTCTAAAGTAAATGCTCTAAGAAAAGGGAGGTCAGGGTCTATTGTCAAGAAGAAACTTTCCAAAGTTTAGTCTAGCTGAGAGGAATGTTAGGGTACAGCCAACCTGGTCACTATTTTCAGGAAAGTTCTTTTTCAGGAAAGTTACAGCCACCCTGGTCACTATTTTCAGGAAAGTCACTATTTTCAGGAAAGTTCTTTCAGCCTTGGAAAGAACATAATGAAAACTATCTGCATCTGGTTCAATAAAGATTCCCCTTTTCTCTGGTTTAGTCCCATAATTCTATTTTGCAGGTTAATTGCCTCAGTGAATGATTATTCTTAAGGCAAACAGCAATCAGACTAAAATCCTCTTTGCAAATGCCAATGCAACTTAAATCCTCCTTGGGGACTTGCTACAAACCAAAAGCACATTCCATTTGATATTTAAACTGAGAGTTCTCTCCCACCTAGGTAAATCCTTCAAGAAGAGGAGATCCCAAGTTTAATTTCCACAAAAGGCTTTGGGAAAATCTTTTCTGCAGAGTGTTTATACTATATGTAGGAAGCTTTTGACTCAGCTGGCATCTCAACTTAAAACTCGTAATAAATGTTTCACTTCTTTCATGTTTCTGTCTGTCACCTATCACTCAGTGGGACTAGAGAGCAGGAATGGAAGATTTCTGACAACTGTTCTAACAAAAACATAATGAAATTCTTCTGATGAATCCCATTTTAACAGGTCATGGCATCAGATTGACAAGTCCAGGAATTCATTTGATTACTGGAGCCTTACAGGGGAAAATGAGGTCTGAGAAAACCAGCTGATAAAAAAGCACAGCAAAGGTCGAACAAATCAGAAAAATGATCAGACTAATGAGCCGCAAAATTATTTATTTGCTTGTAAAAAAGAAACTAGACATAGTTCATCATACATAAACCAATACCTGTCTTAGTTGATGGAACTCAGGCAAAAAGAAATAGGGTGGGGGTGTTCAGGTGTGCAGCCTTTGGAGGGGATTATTGGATTTTTAACAATTTGAAAACCCTTGAGACATACTCTGAGCCAAAATAATTAGGAAACCACTGTTGATTGAATACAATATCTTGTCTGACAGGGCTTCCAGTTTGTTAAGGTGGTTACTATACAAACAGGAAAGGGAAGCATTGAATCTTAGTTCATTTTGTTATTTGGCTTCTATTTGTTCATGCCTATCAGAATGTGCCAAAGCTCACCTTGCTACTTCATCTTTCTCCATCAAAATAATCCACTTTTTCCCCCTAAAATAAACTAATTTGACAATGGAAATTAAGGACCTGCTTGTTTCTCTGGACTAGCTTTAATTTTGCAGTACTTATTGCACATTTCTTGGCCCAATTGTGGATTAGCAGTGAGGCTCTTGTCCTGTGTTTTATTCACAGACCATAAATGTTTTGCACATAGGATGTAACATTCCATGTCCCATGATCCTTCCTTCAGTTCAGTCCAGTTGCTCAGTCGTATCTGACTCTTTGCAACCCCATGGACTGCAGCACGCCAGGCCTCCCTGTCCATCACCAACTCCCAGAGTCCACCCTAACCCATGTCCACTGTGTCGGTGATGCCATCCAACCATCTCATCCTCTGTTGTCCCCTTCTCCTCCTGCCCTCAATCTTTCCCAGAATCAGGGTCTTTTCAAATGAGTCAGCTCTTCGCATCAGGTAGCCAAAGTATTGGAATTTCAGCTTCAGCATCAGTCCTTCCAATGAACACCCAGGACTGATCTCCTTTAGGATGGACTGGTTGGATCTCCTTGCAGTCCAAGGGACTCTCAAGTGTCTTCTCCAACACCACAGTTCAAAAGCATCAATTCTTCAGCCCTCAGCTTTCTTCACAATCCAACTCTCACATCCATACATGACCACTGGAAAAACCATAGCCTTGACTAGATGGACCTTTGTTGACAAAGTAATGTCTCTGCTTTTCAATATGCTGTCTAGGTTGGTCATAACTTTCCTTCCAAGGAGTAAGCGTCTTTTAATTTCATGGCTGCAGTCACCATCTGCAGTGATTTTGGAGCCCAGAAAAATAGTCACCCACTGTTTCCACTGTTTCCCCATCTATCTGCCATGAAGTGATGGGACTGGATGCCATGATCTTAGTTTTCTAAATGTGGAGTTTTAAGCCAACTTTTTCACTCTCCTCTTTTACTTTGATCAAGAGGCTCTTTAGTTCTTCTTCACTTCCTTCCTTCCTTCCTTAGAACAAAAGAATACGTGTACCTACTCTTTTGTCCACTGATCAAATATGGTACAGATGCAAGATCCAGTTTTATATTATAGCACCCAGTGAAGAGAGTTGCTTCAGTGTGATAATTAGTCTGTATTTCAGTTTAACACCCTTCTTACATCTCTATCTGGCATTGGAAGCCAGTGTCTTTTTCTCATATAATTACCAAATGTAATCCTCCAAAAATAGTACAAGATGCATTATAAATGACCAGCACAGTAAGTATTTATACTGTAGAGGCAAGGAGACCTTTGATGTTCATCATTAAAACAAAAACAGACTGGTTTTGAAGGGTTTTTTTAATATAAGATTTTTAAATATTTTAATATAAAATTATATAATATATAATTTAATCATAAGCTCTCAGGAAGATGTAAAATGAGTACATAGAGTCCCTTGTACCCCTAAACTAATTTCCCCCAACAGTGACAACTTATACAACTGTAGTATAATATCAAAACCAGGAAACTGACATTGGTAAAATGTGTTCACTAGACTACTGACTATAGACTATGGAATTTATTCCACTTTTTATAATATTTTACATTCACGTGTTTATATGTATGTATGTGTTTTGCTTCCCTGGTGGCTCAGACAGTAAAGCATCTGCCTGCAATGCAGGAGACCTGGGTTTGATTCCTGGGTCGAGGAGATCCCCTGGAGAAGGAAATGGCAATCCACTGCAGTACTCTTGCCTGGAAAATCCGATGGATGGAGGAGCCTGATAGGCTACAGTCCATGGGGTCGCAAAGAGTCGGACACAACTGAGCGACTTCACTTTATGTGTTTTGTAGTTCTATGAAATTTTATCCCAAACATATAGATTTCTAAAACCACCAAATCAAGATACAAATCTGCTCTCTGATCACGTGGCAAGCCTTCAAGATGCCACCGAAGAAAGACAAGAAGCCCAAGAAGTCAACCTGGAAGTTTAATTTGAATCTTACTCATCCAGTAGAAGGTGGAATTTTTGATTCTTGAAATTTTGAACAGTTTCTGTGGGAGAAGGTTAAAGTGAATGGAAGGACTGGAAATCTTGGGAATATCGTTCACATTGAACGTGTCAAGAATAAAATCATAGTTGTTTCTGAGAAACAGTTCTCTACAAGGTATTTAAAGTACCTTACCAAGAAATACCTTAAAAAGAACAATCTTCGTGATTGGCTTCCTATGGTTGCATCTGACAAGGAGACTTATGAGCTTCATTACTTCCAGATTAGTCAAGATGAAGATGAATCTGAGTCTGAGGACCAGATGACGCCATCCTTTATAGGGCTTTGCTTGCTAATAAAACAAATTAAGCATACAAAAGAAAGAAACTTCTTGAAATGGACCTTTAGCTTATCAGTGAATAAAAAACATTACTCTGTATGTTAAACATCCATCTCTTTTATTTAAGTGTATGCTGTTTATATGGTGCTGGCTTTCCTTTAATACTTTTTTATATTTTTATTGGAGTGTAGTTGATTTACAAAGTTGTGTTAGTTTCAGGTGTACAGCAAAGTGAATGAGTTTATACATGTATCCACTTGTCCTTTAGTCATATAGACCATCACAGAGTACTGAGTGGAGTTCCCTGTGCTATACAGCAGCTTTTTAGTTTATGTTTTATGTATGCTAAGTCACTTCAGTTGTGTCCGACTCTTTGCAAACCCATGGATTGTAGCCTGCCAAGCTCCTCTGTCCATGGGATTCTCCAGGCAAGAATACTGGAGTGGCTTGCCATTTCCTAATCTATCTGTTTTATGTATAGTAGTGTGTATACACCAGTATCAATCTCCCAATGTATCCCTCTCCCCTGTATTCCCTGGTAATCGTAAGTTTTCTATATCTGACTTCTGTTTTGTAAAGAAGCATTTGTCCCCCTCCCCTTTAAATACTTTGTATAAGCAATATTCAAATAGCTAGTGGAATTTCTTTCAGGATTTCTGTAATGTACTGATTTTACAGATGTCCTCAAGTTAAAAGTATATAGCAAAAAAAAAGCACAATTTTAGGTGTAACTATATAATAAAATATTTAGATTCAAAAAAAAAAAAAGATACAAATGTGTTCTACCACTGCCAAAGAACTCCTTCATGCTACCCGTTTATGTTCACATCACACATGTACCCCATCCCTACTATGTCCCTGTTCCCTGCCAACCACTAGGTCTGTTTTATTGTTTAACAAAGGTTATACAAATACAATCATACAGCATATAACCTGTTAAGATCTTTTTCATTAAAAATAATACTCATGAAATCCACCCAGGTTGTTGTAAGTATCAGTAGTTGGTTCCTTCTGCTGCTGAGTAGCATACCATTGTATCTATGTTCCACAGTTGGTTCTATTCAAGCACTGAAGGACAATTGGGTGGTTTCTAGTTTTTGCTGTTACAAAGGAAACTGCTGTGAACACTCATCCACATGTTTTTGTGTGAACATAGGTTTTCATTTCCTTGGGCAAAATGCCCTAAAGAGCATTTTCTGGATCATACAATAAAGGCACACTTACTTTACAAGAAAATTATCATATTGTTTTCCAGAGTGGGTGCACCATTTTACATTTCCAATAGCAATATATGAGAGATCCAGTTTCTCCATGTCATTGGTAGCATTTGGTACTAACGCTATTTTTCATTTAGCTATTATAATGGTGTATAAAGATATCTCATTGTGGTCAAATTAGATTTCTGTACATTCAGTTCAGTCGCTCAGTCGTGTCTGAATCTTTGCGACCCCATGAACCACAGCACGCCAGGCCTCCCTGTCCATCACCAACTCCCGGAGTTCACCCAAACCCATGTCCATCAAGTCAGTGATGCCATCCAGCCATCTCATCCTCTGTTGTCCCCTTCTCCTCCTGCCCCCAATCCCTTCCAGCATCAGGGTCTTTTCCAATGAGTCAGCTCTTCGCATCCGGTGGCCAAAGTATTGGAGTTTCAGCTTCAGCATCAGTCCTTCCTATGAATATTCAGGACTGGTTTCCTTTAGGATGGACTGGTTGGATCTCCTTGATGTCCAAGGGACTGTCAAGAGTCTTCTCCAACACCACACTACAAAAGCATCAATTCTTCGGCGCTCAGCTTTCTTTATAGTCCAACTCTCACATCCATACATTACCACTGGAAAAACCATAGCCTTGACTAGATGGACCTTTGTTGGCAAAGTAATGTCTCTGCTTTTTAATATGCTGTCTAGGTTGGTCATAACTTTCCTTCCAAGGAGTAAGTGTCTTTTAATTTCATGGCTGTAGTCACCATCTGCAGTGATTTACATTATGCCCCCATTAATAAATTATAGCCTTCTACATATTTCCCAGAATTCACCAGTATAGATGCACTTCATATCCATAAGGCTTTAGTTTTCTCTCTCCTACCCAATATTTTCTCCCTTACAGACACATAATTTTACCCAAACATTATCTATAAAACTTTTTAATTTTGTCCTTATCTTTAATCACATGTCCAATATACTTTAAGACTGGTCTGAAGAGTGGATTTGGTTTGCATTTAGGAATGAGGAAGCAAAGTTAAGTGCTTTAAGGCTTCATAAAGCATTCACGATATGGGTCTGATTTTGTAAATGCAGTATTTACAGGCTTAAAGGTAGGAAAGAGCATGCTTGTAGGGGCAGTTTCCTTCAGTCAGGCCAGTAGCTGTAGATTCTATGGCCTATCAAAAACATGAGGGTCATCATGTTTTGGAAGATAGTTTGGGACTGGGGAATGGAACTGATTTATTCGTCAGGATAAAGGATTAATGAGGATGTGAGATCTAACTGTGGTAAAATCAAAGCAGAGACAAAGATTTGATTCTCATGGCTCCTGAGTAGCCCAGGAAATCAATCACCTGCTGTGATATCAGAGGGGACTTTTTATTACAGCAGCTCCACAGTGGTCACTTGAGCTCAAACCGTATGTCTTAAACGAAAAGGCTTCAGTACAGCCTACCCATTCGTTTATACTGTCTTCATAATGCATCACCATGAATCAGTGAGGCTACAGAACAAGTTCTAACGGCAAAAATAATTTAAAATACAGAAGAGCTGACATCTATTTGCATATCATATGTGAAATAATATGATATAATATAAAACTGCTGATTAAAAAAAAAACAACCTGCTTTGCTGCTCAAAACTCCAGACAAATCCATACAATAAAAATATTCTCTATAAATCTGTGCTGGATTTCCTCAAAGTTTGATTGTTCAGAAAAGTGAAATAGGGAATGTGAGTTCATCAATAGCTTTAAATCAGAGAAATAATTAACCTTATTACAGTGAAATCCACCACGTGTGTGCTAAGTTGCTTCAGTCATGTCCTACTCTGTGCAACCCTATGGACTGTAGCCCATCAGGTTCTTCTGTCCATGGGATTCTCTAGGCAAGAATACTACAGTGGGTTGCCATGTCCTCCTGCAGGGGATCTTCCCAACCCAGGGATCAAACCCACATCTCTTAGGTTTCCTACATTGGCAGGCAGGTGTATAACTTGGCAGGCAGGTATATAACTACCACTTGTGTGTTAGTTGCTCAGTCATGTCCGACTCTGCAACCCCATGGATTATAGCCTGCCAGGCTCCTCTGTTCATGGGATTCTCCAGGTAAGAACACTGGAGTGGATTTCCATTCCCTTCTCCAGAGGATCTTCCTGACCAAGGGATCGAACCCTGGTCTCCTGCATTGCAGGCAGATTCTTTACCCTTTGAGCTACAGGGAAGTCCTTTACCACTAGTGCCACCTGGAAATCCACCACAGCAGAACAAAAAAGATAAAAATACTTTGTCATGAAAATAAAGTAATAATGGTATGCTGCTACTGCTAAGTCACTTCAGTCGTGTCCAACTCTATGCGACCCCATAGACGGCAGCCCACCAGGCTCCTCTGTCCTTGGGATTCTCCAGGCAAGAATACTGGAGTGGGTAGCCATTTCCTTCTCCAATGCATGCGGGCAAGCTAAGTCACTTCAGTTGTGTCTGACTCTGTGCAACTCCATGGACAGCAGCCCACCAGGCTCCTCTGTCCACAGGATTCTCTAAGGCAAGAATACTGGAGTGGGTTGCCATTTCCTTCTCCAATAATGGTATATACAATTTCAAATTGGAAACAACTAAAAAGATTTATAGATTTAAAAAAAAATAATCATCACATGTCTACCCAGAAGAAAAATCTTCAGTCAGTAAGCTAATATCAGCTTTTCTAAGAATGGGGCTTAAAATTTGGCAATATAGATTCTAATGTACAGTTTGCTATATAACACACAACAATATCTCATTTGAAACTTGATACTCAAAATCAGTTCAAACAGAATTGGAATAATTTTCTTATTTTTAAAATTATGTGTGTGTGCATATGTGTGTATATAGTCATTACTGATCGCATAACCAATCTTAAGTCTCACTTGACACATCACATCTGGTAATTAAGAATTTGATGAAGTCATATCACCCTGTATCAGCACATCATAAGCAAGCAAGGGAAAATTTCAGAAGAACTTTAGGAACATAACAGTTAGAGAAAGAGAAATGTGGGGCAGGGAGGGTGGAAAATGTGGGGGGAAAATGTGTCTTCAAGGAAGATATGTTCTTTCCTCCAAAATTATAAAATATACCCATCCTAAGATGATAGACTCCAAAAGTGTCATATATGATGCCATCATAACAGCGACCAATGTCAGTCACCTAGCTGTTGTTAGAATATACCAGACCCACGCATATAGTAGTCTTAAAGAGATAGAGTTAAAAATTAAAGCTCCATCAGCCTAAGTTACATTTTAATACAAATTCTAAATAGGCACTTTTGGTATATATTCTAAGACATTTGGTTTTAATTACAAAAGGTGACTTAAGAACTAATATTTTTCCCTAAAAGAAAAACTAACATACACGTTTTCATTCTGGATTTTGTAGCTAAAAGAAAATTTTCTTTGATGGCTTGGTTGAATTCTACTAGTAATGTGTCTATGGCAGCATAACACCATTTTCATCATTTTTCTTCAAGTAGCTGAGTTGACTAGAAGTTTGAGGATAAGAAGGAGATCTGTACAGACATTCAAGACTCAGATATTTCACATTGCTCATTGACAGTGAATTTGAGAGATACACAATATCTAGGAACCTGCCTTATGTACTTTGAATCGTATCTCCTGACAACTCTGAGAACAGAGTACTTGGGATATGTATTTAAGTTTGTTTGAGGTTTTTGTGGACTGTGCAGAGGGATTCAATGTGATCATGGGCTCAGACATATTCTTATGAGAATTTATGCTTCTTGTTTCTGTGTTTTTTGCTAATCTGAAGTGATGAGTTTCTATATTGACTTAAAAGTTTTTTCACATAATTATCCTAAACCATAAATGACACTTTAACCTTTAAAATCAAAATGTTGATAGATATTGAAAACTTGTATTTAAAGATAGTGACCGAGCTTCCCTGGGGGTAAAGAATCTGCCTGCCAAGGCAGGAGACACAGGTTCAATCTTTGATTCAGGAGGATCCCATATGCCATGAAGCAACTAAACCCATGTTCCACAACTATTGATCCCGTGCTCTAGAGCCCAGGAAACACAACTACTGATCCCACATGCAGCAGCTACAGAAGCCTGAGTGGCCTAGAGCCTGTGGTCCGCAACAAGAGAAGCCACCCCCACAATGAGAAGCCTGCACATCACAACCAAAGAGTAGCCCACACTCTGCAGCTAAAGAAAAGCTTGTTTAGCAACAAAGACCCACACAGCCAGATAGACAAGTAAAATTATAAAGATAGTGGACATGGTAACATAAAACAGTCTACAATTGATGTAATTTTTCACTCCACTCAGGTAAGATGTTAAAAGAACCATAAAACTTTTATGATGATGACTTTATTGGAAAAGAAAAATGGCATTACAGTGATATTTAAAGCATTATCATAGAAGACGACTTTATTAAGATACATATACCCCTTTAGACATTGTTCTTTCAGCTGTTCTAGGCTGTTTCTCAGTCAAACTAATAAGTCTGAACTGTTTTCTAATTCCTGGGTAAAGATGAAGGTATTGGAAACTTATCATGAATACTAAAGAAGAAACACATGCGCTGGGGAAAATGCACCTGTGCATTGCTATTCTCGGCCTGGCTCTCTAACTGCCACCATTAATATTTTTTGTGTTTCTCACAGCTGTCAGAACGCGCGGGCTTCTGCTTTATTCTCAGAGCCTAAACACATCTTTTCAAGCTACATGGTTTGCATGCTGATATTCAACCAAGGCATATTATTCACTCTAATTTTGATCTTATCAGAGACAGGACAAGGATTTTAAATGCTATAACCATTCATACTAATTAGAAGAACTATTTAACAGCCAGCCTTAGCTTGCTCAAAGATCAAGGCATAAATAAGAAATAGACTTCACAATTAAAATGGTAGTAATAGCATAGAAAATTTTTAGATGTTCACATTTATTTATTTTGTGTTTTAAATCAACTGGGTACTATCTTCAAATAATCAGGAATTTGAGGATACACCATTTAGACAAGGTATGATCATAGGGGTTTCAAGCTAGTGGTACCTTGCAGATCATTTAGCACAACTCCCTAATTTCATGAATGAGGAAGCTTAGAAAAGATAAACATCTACCCAAAGTCACACTGTGAGTTAATGGCAGAATTAGGACTTAAAACCATGCTCTTCTGTCTCCTGGCCACACAATATAAGTTAAAATCAAGCAGCAGAAAAATGTAAGCCACTTTCAAGACTAAAGCACTTAAAAGATATTTTTAAATTGACTAATTCTGCATAGAATCTCTATGCAAGTCACAATGATTGAATCTTCTTCCTTACAAGCTTTTTTATCAGAAGTGATCACATCAACTCAGCCAGATCTTATAGTAAGAATTTTCAATGTGCTACTCTCAAATATCATGCTATCCTGGTGTGGCCTTTTGCCACTTAATTTAGAATGCTGATAATCTCAATACTTACAGAGGGATGGCTTTCCACACTTTACTCACTCAAACAAATATGTGGAATGTTAATTAGCTCATGCCTGCATGCTTAGTTTCTCAGTTGTGTCTGACTGTGACTCTTTGGACTGTGGCCCACCAGGCTCCTCTATCCATGGAATTTTTCAGCAAGAATACTAGAGTGGGTTGCCATTTCCTCCTCCAGGGCATCTTCCAGATCCAGAAATCGAACCCACATCTCCTGTGTCTCCTGCACTGCAGGCATATTGTTTACCTACTGAGCCATCAGGGAAGCCTGTTAATTAGCTTACCATTACTTAAATTATTTGACCCACTAGGAGTCTACTTAAGCAGAAACATCACTTTGCAACCAAAGGTCAATATGGTCAAAGCTATGGTTCTTCCAGTAGTCATGCACCAATGTGAGAGTTGGACCATAAAGAGGACTAAGCCCTGAAGAAATTGATGCTTTCAAATTGTGGTGCTGGATAAGACTCTTGAGAGTCCCTTGGACAGCAAAGAGATCAAACCAGTCAACCCTAAAGGAAATTAACCCTAAATATTCACTAGAAGGACTGATGCTGAAGCTCCAATACTTTGGCCACCTGATGCAAAGAGCCAACTCATTGGAAAAGACCCTGATGCTGGGAAAGATTGAGGGCAGGAAGGAAGGGGGTGACAGAGGATGAGATAGTTGGATGGCATCATCGACTCAATGGACATGAGTTTGACCAAACTCCAGAAGATAGTGAAGGACAGGAAAGCCTGGTGTGCTGCAGTCCATGGGGTCGCAAAGAGTCAGACATGACTGAGCGACTGAACAACAGGAGGCTTACAGTCTGCCCATAAGACATCTAGGTAAAGCACACAATTGGATCTCTAAACACATAGACTTCTGCGATCTTGAAACACAAATTAGACAAGGATTGGGACTTCCCTGGTGGTCCTTTGGCTAAGACTCTGCCCTCCCAATGCAGGTGGCCTAGGTTCCATCCCTGGTCAAGAAACTAGATCCCACATGCCACAACTAAAACCCTGCATGCCACATCAAAGACTGAAGAAGACTGAGAAAGATTGAAGATCCCGTGTATCACAAATAAGACCAGGCACAGCCAAATAAATAAATTAGTTAATAAAAAACATTAGATAAGGATCAAACCTGAAAGACATGCTGAGCTTTCTTGCTGCTTCAATTGTGTAGAAGGGTCTACATGTAAAAGAGAAAGAAACATGAGGTAAAGGAGTCCTAAAGAATGTTCAAATTAGTGTTTTTATAAGGAGAACATGTTAAATCAATTGTTTATTAAGACAGACTGATAAGAATTTGTGAATTTTCTACAAGATATGAGAACAAATGTATATATTAACTGGAACTTATGAAAACAGCTATGAAAACAAATAGGGTAAGCCTTTTGAATTCAAGAAATTATTAATTTCTCTTACCTGTGGTAACTGGAAATTCAGAAGGGCCAGTAGAACATTGCCAGACTGGTAGGTAGTAGAAGTGAAAAAAGGATTCCCACCATCAGTTAATCAGCAAATAACACCCTGAAACTCAAGTTGGTAAAGAATCCACCTACAATGCAGGAGACTCCCGTTCAATTCCTAGGTTGGGAAGATCTGCTGGAGAAGGGATAGGCTATCTACTACAGTATTCTTGGGCTTCCCTTGAGGCTCAGCTGGTAAAGAATCCGACTGCAATGTGGGAGACCTGGGTTTGATCCCTGGGTTGGGAAGATCCCCTGAAGAAGGGAAAGGCTACCCGCTCCACTATTCTGGCCTGGAGAATTCCATGGACTGTATGTATAGTCCATGGGGTCGCAAAGAGTCAGACACAACTGAGTGACTTTCATTTCCCTTCACAACACAATTCCTGAGGATATGTCATTAATTCATTAGATTGAACTACTTAGAGTTCCATACAAAATGTACAATGTAGTAGGGAAAAAGAAAACTTGAGAAAAAAGGAAGGACCTCAAGAAGTAAAATACATACAGGGCCATGATACACTTAAAAGATGTGAGAATCAATAAATTTTCTGTTTGCTTTTTGGTCTTGTCCCACTGGGGCATAAAAGGAAGTAGAATTTTTTGCTTCAGATTTGAAGGAAATGGGGCAACAGAAGCAGTATAATTTTCCTGTCCTGAGGCTAAATTATATTCTCAGATATCAAGTTTCTGAGAACCAGAATAAAGACATCTATTAAGCTTTTATATTACACATTCACTCATATGTGAATACATATTATCACTGGTTTTTTTATAGTCAATACACAAGGAAAATCAAGTCTCCTCTTTGTTTCAACTAGGGAAAGAGGGCAATGAGTAGATATCTTCAATTGGAAGAGAATCATGGCCTATAATTTCAAAGTGCTCTTGTCCATTCATCTCTCCCTTCTTAATCTTCAAATTAATCTTTTATGTCAAATGACTTAATCACTGTATTATGTAAGTGTCAAGGATTATACCATGAACAGAAAGACAGATAGTAAAAGACTTCTACCCCTAGTCCCATCATATGCTTGGGGAACAGTCAGAAGGTATACATAAGCCTGTTTGCAAGATAGAGCAACAGAGAATAACACACCCTTTGAATGAAATAGTCCTTTAAGTATATGGCATTTCCTCCAAGTGATCTAGAAATCAATTATTTTCGATCCAAATGTATCATATTAACCACTAAAATGAGGACAAAAGACAATGAAAATGAGTTGGAGAAACTTTAGATTATGTAAATGAAGTTTGACAAAAACATTTTTCCCCACATAATGGAGAGAGCTTGTTGAATTATGCAGTGCTATGCAAGTATTCGCAGGCACATACCAGTGGTTCTGCTCTATAGCACCCACATCCTCATGATAATGAGGTGTGTTCTGTTATGACTGTCACCATTGTTTTGACGGTCTTTAACCTACTTGGCAATTTGTGAATCCTTTTGTCAGAATCTGCACCCATAAAGTGGTCACAGCATGGCCTTTGTTGATAAACTGTTCTCACTTCACTGACAGATACATTCTGATGTCTCAAATATAGTGACAGTGATCCCACAGTGACAGCTAACACTGGAAAAATTCAACAATCCAATTTTAACTACAAGATACAGAAGAAGGCCCAGAAGACCCAGGCAAATTGAATTCATGGGTCTCAAGGTATAAATGCAAACTCCTTCCAGCAATGTTGGAGAATACCTAGTTATATACATTCTTCCCAACATTAGGTATCATGCTATTTTAAAATCTTTGTCAATTGGATTAATTAAAATAATATCTTGTTATAATTTATCTTTTTTCTTATTTAATACTTTCATATCTTAATTTGTCATTTCTGTTTTTCACTTGTTTAGTCTCTTTGCCTGGTTTTCTATTGAGGACATTGTCTTTCATTTCTTGAATTGGAAGAGCATTGTATGTACAGAATATCAATTCTAAACTTGAGAATTTATTAAGGAATAAATGAGTAATATCTCTTTGATCTAAAATACCTGCAACAGGATGAAGAAAACATTATTAATTAAAATTCCAGAGGAGTTGGTAGGGGAGTAATGTATTTCTCTGCAGTCTGTACTTGAAGAAAGGGTTGCTTTGAAACTTGAATTTTTGGAAGTTTGAGGTATAGTATAGGCATGAGAAAAACAGTGGAATGTTGTGGGTATGTGATGTGATTGGAAGCAATCTAAATGTCCAGCGATATAAGATTGATTAAGTAATTTTGCAGTAGGCAGCTTCGAAAACAGCCCCCAGTGATACCCGGGCCATTGTATCCTCCTCACCCCTTTTTATGCTGGCTGGACCTAGTGACTTGCTTCTAACTAATAAAATATGGCAAAAGTGATGGGATGTTACCTCTGAGACTGAGGTATAAAAAGATTCTGGCTTCTGTCTTGATCAGCCCTCTTGTTCTCTCACTTCCTCTGATAGAGGCCAGCTGCTATGAGCTGCTCTGTGGAGAAGCCCACATGGCAAGGAACTAAGCGTAGCCTCCAGCCAACAAATAAGGAACTGAGATCTCAGACCAATGGCCTACCAGGAGCACATTCCCACCAACAAGCATACGTATGAGTTTGTAAATTCTGCCCCATTTGAGGCTTGTGATTTCTGTGATTCATTTAAAGCAGATGTTGGTTGCTTTAAACAACTAGTTTTGGGGTAACTGGATAATGCCACCGGAGAAGGCAACGGCACCCCACTCCAGTACTCTTGCCTGGAAAATCCCATGGACGGAGGAGTCTGGAAGGCTGCAGTCCATGGGGTCGCTAAGAGTCGGACACGACTGAGTGACTTCACTTTCACTTTTCACTTTCATGCATTGGAGAAGGAAATGGCAACCCACTCCAGTGTTCTTGCCTAGAGAATCCCAGGGACGGGGGAGCCTGGTGGGCTGCCGTCTATGGGGTCGCACAGAATCAGACATGACTGAAGTGACTTAGCAGCAGCAGGATAATGCCGCAGACATTAAAAATTATAATGTGGATGGATGTGTGGCACTGGGAGGGTGATGTGGATATGGGTGTATGTACGTGTAGTGCATGTATGCATGTACTGATGCAACATATGCAAAGCCAAGACCCTAAGGACCTCATAAAAGCTCACACCTTCTCTATCCCTTACAGCACTTTTCACTTTCCATCTCTTCTGAATTACCAATTTTCATGCATTGTGCAACCCTCTGAACCTCGGCAAGTTTCACTGAGTAGACATTAATTTGCTGCAGCTGCTGTTTTGACTCTGCCCTCACATATCCTTTCCCCTTATGTTTGACTCTTGCAATTCTCTTTACTTTCTCACTCTGCCTTTTCCTTAGGTCAGTCTTAAAAGAGTTTTGTTGTTGTTTGTTGTTTAGTCACTGCGTTGTGTCTGACTCTTTTGCAACCCCATGGACTGTAGCCTGCCAGCCTCCTCTGTCCATGGGATTTCCCAGGCAAGAATACTCAAGTGGGTTGCCGTTTCCTCCTCCAGGGGGTCTTCCTGACCCAGGGATCGAATCTCCATCTCCTGCATTGGCAGGTGGATTCTTTACCACTGAGCCACCCAGGAAGCCCTCATTAGAGTTAAGGGGCACTAGAAACACTAGGACTCTATCCATCAGCCCCTTAACACACCTATAACACAATTACTGAGATCCTTAAAGGAAGCTTTTAAGTCTTCCCATAAGCTAATGCCTTCTAAATAATCTGTGCCCCTTCCCAAAGTCAACTATGGTAACATGATTTTAATATTAATATTATTTCATTCTGGTCTTTAAACAATAAAAATGGCATAAGTGATAATTCTCAGTTCAGTTCAGTTACTTGGTCGTGTCCGATTCTTTGTGACCCCATGGACTGCAGCAAGCCAGGCTTTCCTGTCCATCACCAATTCCCGGAGTTTACTCAAACTCATATCCACTGAGTCAGTGATGCCATCGAACCATCTCATCCTGTCATCCCCTTCTCCTCCTGCCTTCAATCTTTCCCAGCATCAGGGTCTTTTCCAATGAGTCAATTTTTCACATCTGGTGGCCAAAGTATTGGAGCTTCATTCAGCTTCAGCATCAGTCCTTCCAATGAATATTCAGGACTGATCTCCTTTACGATGGACTGGTTGGATCTCCTTGCAGGTCAAGGGACTCTCAAGAGTCTTCTCCAACACCACACTTCAAAAGCATTAATTCTTCAGCACTCAGCTTTCTTTATGGTCCAACTCTCACATCCATACATAACTACTGAAAAAACCATAGCTTTGACTATATGGACCTTTGTCAGCAAAGTAAAGTCCCTGCTTTTTATTTTTATTTTTTTCTAGGTAAATTTTTTTTTAGTTTTTTGGTTTTTTTTTTAATTTATTTTAATTGGAGGCTAATTACTTTACAATATTGTATTGGTTTTGCCATACATCAACAAGAATCCGCCACAGGTGTACACGTGCTCCCCATCCTGAACCCCTCTCCCACCTCCCTCCCCATACCATCCCTCTGGGTCATCCCAGTGCACCAGCCCCAAGCACCCTGTATCCTGCATCGAACTTGGACTGGTGATTCGTTTCTTATATGATATTATAGATGTTTCAATGCCATTGTCCCAATCATCCCCCGCTCTCCCTCTCCCACAGAGTCCAAAAGACTGTTCTATACATCTGTGTCTCTTTTGCTGTCTCTTATACAGGGTTATCGTTACCATCTTTCTAAATTCCATATATATGTTAGTATACTGTATTGGTGTTTTTCTTTCTGGCTTACTTCACTCTGTATAATAGGCTCCAGTTTCATCCACCTCATTAGAACTGATTCAAATGTATTCTTTTTAATGGCTGAGTAATACTCCATTGTGTATATGTACCACCGCTTTCTTATCCATTCATCTGCTGATGGACATCTAGGTTGCTTCCATGTCCTGGCTATTATAAACTGTGCTGCAATGAACACTGGGGTACACGTGTCTCTTTCCCTTCTGGTTTCCTCAGTGTGTATGCCCAGTAGTGGGATTGCTGGGTCATAAGGCAGTTCTATTTCCAGTTCTTTAAGGAATCACCACACTGTTCTCCATAGTGGCTGTACTAGTTTGCAATTCCACCAACAGTGTAAGATGGTTCCCTTTTCTCCACACCCTCTCCAGCATTTATTACTTGTAGACTTTTGGATCGCAGCCATTCTGACTGGCGTGAAATGGTACCTCACTGTGGTTTTGATTTGCATTTCTCTGATAATGAGTGACGTTGAGCATCTTTTCATGTGTTTGTTAGCCATCTGTATGTCTTCTTTGGAGAAATGTCTATTTAGTTCTTTGGCCCATTTTTTGATTGGGTCATTTATTTTTCTGGAATTGAGCTGTAGGAACCTCTTGTATATTTTTGAGATTAGTTGTTTGTCAGTTGCTTCATTTGCTATTATTTTCTCCCATTCTGAAGGCTGTCTTTTCACCTTGCTTATAGTTTCCTTTGTTGTGCAGAAGCTTTTAATTTTAATTAGGTCCCATTTGTTTATTTTTGCTTTTATTTCCAATATTCTAGGAGGTGGGTCATAGAGGATCCTGCTGTAATTTATGTCAGAGAGTGTTTTGCCTATGTTCTCCTCTAGCATCTGCTTTTTAATATGCTGTCTAGGTTTGTCATAACTTTTCTTACAAGGAGCAAGTGTCTTAATTTCATGGCTGCAGTCACCATCTCAATGGACATAAGTCTGAGCAGACTCTGGGAGTCGGTGAAGGACAGGGAAGCCTGGCATAGTGCTTCATTCGATGGGGTTGTAAAGAATCAGACACAACTGAGTGACTGAACAGCAACAGTAATCATATAAGGAAGTTATCATTATGCTCACCTTACATATGAAGAAATTGAGGCTAAAAGAAATTTGATAATAGACCTGGGATCAGAAGGCCTAGATTAGATGTTGGCTTTTCACCATCTCCTAGTGACCTTAAACAAATCAGTTAACCTCTCTCAGTATGAACTGATGTTCTAAATGAAGACAATATATTTTCCTCTCTGATCTTTTATTAACTGTTATCTATGTGGGAATGACTACAGAATCTGTCTCTCTTAAATTTTACCTCTAGATTTGTATTTCCAAATGCCTACTAGATAGATGTTCTTGAAAATAAATGTCCCAAATTGAATTCATTATCTTACTTTAAAATATCTCTCTGCTTCCTAAATTCTTGACTTCACTAAGTGACAGCTGTATCATCTTCCAAGCTAGAAACACAGAGTTACACTCAACTCCAGGGATTCGGGACTCCCACAGCCAAATACACACTCTTCCATAAACAGATACCTAATCCTAAAAGACGGAGAAGGCAATGGCACCCCACTCCAGTACTCTTGGCTGGAAAATCCCATGGATGGAGGAGCCTGGTAGGCTGCAGCCCATGGGGTCGCTAAGAGTCGGACACGACTGAGCGACTTCGCTTTCACTTTTCACTTTCATGCATTGGAGAAGGAAATGGCAACCCACTCCAGTGTTCTTGCCTGGAGAATCCCAGGGATGGGGAAGCCTGGTGGCTGCCGTCTATGGGGTCACACAGAGTCAGACACGACTGAAGTGACTTAGCATAGCATAGCATAGCAATCCTAAAAGAAACATTTCCCAGAGCAATCTTCTTGATTGTCTTCATGGTCACTCTGTTCATGCTCTTATGTCCCCTAGGCTGCAAATGAGCGACTCTCTCACCAATAATCACTATCTGCCCCAGGCTGTCCTCTTAATAGTCATAACTGCCATATATATTAAAACTGACTCTGATCATGTCACTGTACTGCTTAAAAACTCTGTTAACTCTCACGACTACCAGTGCAATCCAAAGTTCTTAGCTAGGCATTCTAGACCCTTCTCAGTCAGCCTCAACTTCTTGCCAAGTGCCACCTCTAATTGCCCCTCCCCACTGAGCATCAATTCAGGAAACTCTCCCTCTGCATCATCTGTTCCCTCTCTGAAATTCCATCCTCTAGTTTGCACCTGGTCAAATGCCTTCAAGATCCAAGCCAAATGTTATATTTTTCCCTGACTTCCTCTGGCATCATCTCCTCATCCTCCCGACATCCAAGGTACTTTTGTCCATGTCTCTAACATAGTCCCTAATTGCAAAGGGAGTTAATGTCC
The DNA here is from genome assembly GCF_027580195.1 of Bos mutus. Taxonomy (NCBI): domain Eukaryota; kingdom Metazoa; phylum Chordata; class Mammalia; order Artiodactyla; family Bovidae; genus Bos; species Bos mutus. Next base: position 53,740,258 of record NC_091637.1, read on the forward strand.
GATACATCTCTTTCATCAAACAAGAAGCTTCCTAAATGTAAAGACCATGTGTGAGTCACACTATATATCCTGAGTCTTACTTTATCATAACACTTGCAATACATTTCTTAAGCCACAAAATTAGAGAAAATAACGTAACTCTTTGTCCATCATTTAAAATCAAGAAAAACAAAGAAAACTAAAATTCAATATGCTATGTTAATTCAAACTCAGCAAGGTTCCCATTCATTTAAAATTAAGGAAAAATAAGATCCAAAAAACTCATCCCTGAGGATTAAAACACATTATTGTATAATTATAGACTACATTTTAAAAATTGAAGTGTGTTGCTTCTTTAGAGACTTGATTTCTTTCATTCCATTTACTATTTTTATAGCATGTATGATAAGCCTCCTAAAGTCATTTCCTAAGTAACTTCTAGAATAAAAGAAATTTAAATTAAATCAAGTTTTTCCTAGGAATATTAAATTATCATCGCCTATGATTACCCAATGTATATTCTTGGTCACTATGATTTTTAGTTAAAAAATTAAATTTTATGATTAAAAATTAAAAATTGCTCTGTAATAAAGTAATCCTAAATTAATTAATAGCAACTTACAGATATATAAGCTCGTTATTTGCAATATTCTTCATTGTTTTAGCTATCAGAGATGAGTTCAAATAATATAAACAGTTTGACATAAACTCATTTTTTTTTTTTAATAATTTAACGAGATCTTCCCAACCCATGGATCGAACCTGGGTCTCCCACATTGTGGGCAGACGCTTTACCATCTGAGCCACCAGGGAAGCTCTCAGACAGTTTGAAATATATAATTGCTTTATTATTATATCTTATAAAATATCAAATTTTAATTATTAAACAATGCACCTTAAATTGTAACATAGTCTAAATAATTATTATACAATCTGTCACTAAATTTTGTGATCTTTATGCTCCATGTTGACCCATCCAGAGTTATTATGAACTGTAATTTGAACCTCTGCTGATACTTAAAACTTTTTCTGAGCAATATCTTTTAACAGACAGAATAATGTAGATGTTAAACCCATTGTTCTTCTGAAGAATTTAACAAATCTTTTTATCTCTAAATTACATTTATCAACTATACTACATTGTAAAGAGCATTTCAAATTCTAAGTAGTTGTATAGCAGTCTTTTTTTTTTTTTTTTTGCTTTACAATATTGTATTGGTTTTGCCATACACTGACATGAATCCACCACGAGTGTACATGTGTTCCCCATCCTGAACCCCCCTTGCACCTCCCTCCCCATCCCATCCCTCTGGGTCATCCCAGTGCACCAGCCCCGAGCATCCTGTATCATGCCATTGAACCTGGACTGGCAATTCATTTCACATGTGATAATTTACATGTTTCAATGCCATTCTCCCAAATCATCCCACCCTCGCCCTCTCCCACAGAGTCCAAAAGACTGTTCTATACATCAGTGTCTCTTTTGCTGTCTCGCATACAGGGTTATGGTTACCATCTTTCTAAATTCCATATCTATGTGTTATTATACTGTATTGGTGTTTTTCTTTCTGGCTTACTTCATTCTGTATAATAGGCTCCAGCCCCACAGCATGTGGGATGTTAGTTCCCTGACCAGGGTTTGAACCCACATCCCCTGAATTGCAAGGCAGACTCTTAACCACCGGGCCACCAGGGAAGTCCTACAAATAGACATTTTATCTACCTTTCAGGTATATTTTACTTTGTCAGAGACTGCTGGTTATCTACTCAGTATCCATTCTCCCCCTCTTCGTCATTAATGGGATTCCAATTCTGTTGGCAGCATCCATGTGCTCAAAAAACAGAAAAGAAAAAACAGCACCTATATTTCCTACCTCCTTTGAAGATTGGGATGGTCATGAGACATAGAACAGGCCAATGCCATGGAAATGGAATTTGTTGTTGTCTTCTGGAAAAGCTCCAAAATAGGAAATTTAACTCAGTTGACACAGTCATTTTTGAACTTTGCTCTTGTCCCTTCTTCCTTCTTTAGGTCTTGAAAAAAGGGCCCAAAGAATTGCAGACATTTTAGCCCTGACACCTGCAGCCACCAAGGCAACACCAGCAACCAGACTTCTCATTACGTAAGAAAAAAAAAAAAAAACAAGCCTCTGTCTTATTTATGCCACTGTTATTTGAATTTTCTGTTTCATGCAGCCCAACCAAATCCCCGAGAAATCTGTACGAATACAATAGTGCCAGTTACTAGAATCACACTGCGTACCTATCTGCACAAAAAACGGCACTGCTTCCACCCATGGGTTTTATTAAATTTTAAATTTCAGCACTTTAATAAAAGTCATTAGACAGATCCAATTTTGTCTATAAATGAAAAGTTTTTGAGAGAGTAGGTCCCAAAAAAAGAGTACAGTATGTAAAGACGCAAAACAATGAAAGAAAGGAAGGTCAGCAGCCTCAGAGATAGATTCCTCCACAATAGAGCACTGGAAATGGATTAGGCAGAGTCCAACAGAGCTGCTTCAGAAAATAATGACTATGTTAAAAAAAAAAAAAAAAAAGAAAGGAAAAGACTATGAACACCAGAGCCTTTGAAATGTGTAGAGTGTTACAAAAATAATGATTTGTTCTGTTTTTCTGTTCTTTACATTGTGACTTCATTATTTTGTTTGAAATTCTCAGAACATCAGACATATTCATAAACACCAAGTCATATATAACAGATTTTGAATTCATTGTATCTTTCACTGAATATTTTAAATGACTAGTCTATGTCGGACACTAACTATTCTAGGTCCTGAAGACAGGGCTGAAAAGGAGACAAAGTTTTTGTTACTAAGGAGGTCATAGTCTGAAGCAGAGGAGGGGAGACAGATGTACACAAGTTAGACAGTGGTAAGTGCTAAAGAGGAGGAAAAAAAGGGAAGAGTTGAGAGATGTCAGGACTAGGTATTATTTGCTGTAAGACAGTGAGGAAACCTCCCTGAGATGATTTCAAGTAAGTAAATGTTAGTCACTGAGTTGTGTCCAACTCTTCGTGACCCCATGGACTATAGCCCACCAGGCTCTTCTCTCATGGAATTCTTCAGACAAGAATACTGGAGTGGGTAGCCATTCCCTTCTCCAGGAGATCTTCCTGACCCAGGGACTGAACTCAGGTCTCCTGCACTGCAGGTAGATTCTTTATTGTTGGAGCCACCAGGGAAGCCCAGATGACTTTAATAAAGATCTAAAAGGAGTAAGCAAACAGCGTATGTCAATATCTAGGGAAAGAACATTCCAGGTCAGTGGAGGAGGGGAAATGAGCAGAAGTTGAGAAGTTGGAGTGCTTACTTCACGTGTATCTCAGAGTATAGTTGGAGGCCAGCAGGCTAGAGGGGAATAAAGCACTAATCTGAGAACAATGTGATTGTGTAGCATCTCAGACAGCACATCTATTTGTCAACATTCATCCATAACATAAAAAGCTTACATTAGAGCATCACTGCTGCTGCTGTGGCTGCTAAGTTGCTTCAGTCATGGCCACTCTGTGTGACCCCATAGACAGCAACCCACCAGGCTCCCCCATCCCTGGGACTCTCCAGGCAAGAAAACTGGAGTGGGTTGCCATTTCCTCCTCCAATGCATGAAAGTGAAAAGTGAAAGCGAAGTCGCTCAGTCGTGTCCGATTCTTAGCGACCCCACGGACTGCAGCCTACCAGGCTCCTCCGTCCATGGGATTTTCTGGGCAAGAGGACTGTTTGCAGTGATATTGGAGGAGGGATGGTTCTTAAAAGGAAAACAATAACAACAATAGCACTCTTGATATATCATAAGAAAATTTGCTTTTAAATAACTGGTCACAAAAGAACAATATTTTCATATTGTCATCAATTTTTAAAAGGGAGTAGACTCAAATATTTCTTGCACTTTTTTCTTGCACTTTTTAAATCTCAGGGTTTCAAAACTATATTGGACATATTAAGTACTAGTTTCAACCTTTAGAAGATTTTTATCCTATAATACAAGTAATTTTCTGAGAGAGTATTGCTTGTGTGAAGAAAATTAAGCGCCTGTCTCAATTTAGGAGTATGTCTGAAAGAGTATCCCTTAGAAGGGTTATATTCTTAGGAGTCAGAAATAGTAGATTGAGGTTTGTAATGTGTATCAAAATGGAAATTTTATTTTGATAGATTTTATATCATTCCAATTGCCCCACTGAAATGTAGATATAAGAATACTAAAATCTGCTACATTAAGATTTTCAGCTCGTTGCTCTAAAATGAATGTATCTTGACTGCCTGTGTGCTTGGGGTGAGTCATTTATCCTCTTATTCTCCCACAGAGAATTCGATTGCATTCAAACTATCCAGCTGGAGAACTCAGCTACCTTTGGAAAAATTGATATCAAATAAGGATCTGTGAAGAGCTCTCCTACCCTGCTCAGGAGTTTGAATGTGGCCTGAGGTGGCCATCATCACCTCTTCACAGCTAAGGGAGCCAGAACAGGCATCCTGCCATTTCCTTCAGGTACTTCTTGTGTTTGTGAATTTACCACTCTAGAAGATGAGAGAATAGATTTTAGCATGCTTGTGTTTATTTTCAAAACCTTCTATATTACTTTGACTCATCTTTTCCCTCAATATTCATATCAATTAACACATATTCAATTAGATTTTAGGACTTTAATTAGTATTAAAACCATTTAAACCAATCTAATTTATAGGTCCACTGGTTTGTAGATTTCTAAATAAATCAATGATGACAATCATCTTCTTCATCTTTGTCTTTAATAACAATCATGGTATAATCTTGTATAGTACTTATAATAGCTGATACTACTTCAAATGCTCTAAAACCATCAATTCTTTGATCCTTTAACCTACTCTAAGTAAGCACCATTATCACCTAACAGACAAGGATACTAAGCAACTTGGAGCTAAGTATCTTGTCCCACATCACACAGCTGGTAAGTAGCAGAATCAGGATTCAGACCTGACAGTGTGGACTCCAGACCCTGGGCTTTAACCATGATGTCATGCTGTTTCACCTATGTTCTTGGTGCTATATTTTATTCAAGTGAATTACATCTACACAATGTGAATCTGTTATTCTATGGATACATAATTGTGCATAAAGTAAGGCACTGCCGGATGAGAGGTAGCCAAGAGAGTGACCCAAAGATAAGAAACATAAGCATACCTCCGTGGAAACATACCTAGTGCTACCAACTTATAAACAATAGTTAACTAAGCTGAGTGTATAAAAAGAAATTCCATCTGAGTTTAGAAAAAAAAAAAAAAAAACTCCTAAATCAAGATTATTAGCAAATGGTCAAAATGAGAGCAGGTATCATTGAAAAATGAGGAATAGGATTTAGGAAAGAGAAGGCATAGAAGGGAAGGTTAGCTTTAGTCAAGAGCATGAAGAAGGAAAACAAAGAATTGTTAACAGAACAACAAATACACCAACTATTGGAGAAGTAGATTCACCAACACCAATAAATTCAAAGATTTATTCATTTATATATATCATGTTCTTTTAATATCTACAGGGTGGGTATTTAAATAAATCCTATTGCTATTACTTTTGCTTATGGATTTTTTTCACCCAATTCTAATTTTCAAACATCAGAGAAACTGCTAGCTCTCCTACAAACTTGGAGCCCTTGGCTTTCAGACCATTCAATTACAGAATCAGAAAAGTGGCGTCAGCTCTGTCATCTAATCCAGCCTTAAAATTTACTTGCTCTGGGTAGTGACTTGAATTCTCTAAATCCCCGTTTCCTTCTCTGTACTACGGAAAACAGTACCTCTCTCGTGTGGTACACTGGGAGAATTAAAATGAGCTCACGTCCATAATTCACTGGATATCAGTACTATGTTTTGGCCACCCATGCCCATGTTCCCCTTCCCTGGGCTTCCCTGGTGGCTCATGGGTAAAGAATATACCTGCAGTTCAGGAGGTGTGGGTTTGATCCCTGGTTGAGGAACATTCTCTGGAGAAGACAAAGGCAACCACTCCAATATTATTGCCTGGAAAATCTCATGGACAGAAGAGCATGGCAGGTTATAGTCTGTGAAGTGGCAAAGAGTCAGACACAACTTAGCAACTAAACAACAACAACCCATTCCCTTGTTCCCCTTCCCTACACACACACATACACACACACACTAGAATTTAAGGGGAGTCTTAAGATCATCTAATACACCTATCTTGATTCAGAAAGGAAAAACACAAAGGCTAGTAACATGAAAATGTTTATCAGTTCAGTTCAGTAGCTCAGTCATGTCCGATTATTTGCAACCCCATGGACTGCAGCATGCCAGGCTTCCCTGTCCATCACCAACTCTCGGAGCTTGCTCAAACTCATGTCCATCAAATTGGTGATGCCATCCAACCATCTCATCCTCTGTCATCCCCTTCTTCTCCCACCTTCAATCTTGCCCAGCATCAGGGTCTTTTCAAATGAGTCAGTTCTTCGCATCTGGTGGCCAAAGTATTGGAGTTTCAACTTCAGCATCAGTCCTTCCAATGAATATTTAGAACTGATCTCCTTTAGGATTGACTGTTGGATCTCTGTGCAGTCTAAGGGACTCTCAAGAGTTTCTCCAATACCACATTTCAAAAGCATCATTTCTTCCGCACTCAGCTTTCTTTACAGTCCAACTCTCACATCCATTCATGACTACTGGAAAAACCAGAGCTTTGACTAGACAGAGCTTTGTTGGCAAAGTAATGTCTCTGCTTTTTAATATGCCATCTAGTTTTGACAAAACTTTTCTTCCAAAGAGCAAGCATCTTTTAACTTCATGGCTGCAGTCACCATGTGCAGTGATTTTGGAGCCCCAAAAAATAAAGTCTCTCACTATTTCCATTGTTTCTCCATCTATTTGCCACGAAGTGATAGGACTAGATGTCATGATCTTTGTTTTTTGAATGTTGAGTTTTATGCCAACTTTTTCACTCTCCTCTTTCACTTTCATCAAGAAGTCTTTAGTTCCTCTTCACTTTCTGCCATAAGGGTGGTGTCATCTGCGTATCTGAGGTTATTGATATTTCTCCTGGAAATCCTGATTCCAGCTTGTGCTTCCTCCAGCCTGGCATTTATTTCAGCTTGTGCTTCCTCTAGCCTGGCATTTTGCATGATGTACTCTGCATATAAGTTAAATAAGCAGGGGACAATATACAGCCTTGGCATATTTCTTTCCTGATACGGAACCAGTCTGTCATTCCATGTCCAGTTCTAACTGTTGCATCTTGACCTGCATACAGATTTATCAGGAGGCAGGTACAGTGGTCTGGTATTCCCCTCTCTTGAAGAATTTTCCACAGTTTGTTGTGATCCACACTGTCAAAGGCTTTGGCATAGTCAATAAAGCAGAAGTAGATGCTCTTCTGGAACTCTCTTGCTTTTTCGATGATCCAACGGATGTTAGCAATTTGACCTCTGGTTCCTCTGCCTTTTCTAAATCCAGCTTGAACATCTGGAAATTCACAGTTCATGTACTGTTGAAGCCTGACTTCAAGAATTTTGAGAATACTTTGCTGGCATGTGCGATAACTGCAATTGTGCAATAGTTTGAGCATTTTTTGGCATTGCCTTTCTTTGGGATTGGAATGAAAACTGACCTTTTTCAGTCCTGTGGCCACTGCTGAGTTTCCAAATTTGCTGGCATATTGAGTACAGCACTTTCACAGCATCATCTTTTAGGATTTGAAATAGCTCAACTGGAATTCCATCACCTCCACTAGCTTTGATCGTAGTGATGCTTTCTAAGGCCCACTTGACTTCACATTCCAGGATGTCTGCCTCTAGGTCAGTGATCACACCATCGTAATTATCTGAGTCGTGAAGATCTTTTTTGTACAGCTCTTCTGTGTATTCTTGCCATCTCTTCTTAATACCTTCTGCTTCTGTTAGGTCCATACCATTTCTGTCCTTTATCGAGCCCATCTTTGTATGAAATGTTCCCTTGGTATCTCTAATTTTCTTGAAGAGATCTCTAGTCTTTTCCTTTCTGTCGTTTTCCTCTATTTCTTTGCGTTGATCGCTGAAGAAGGCTTAAGAAGTGCTTAGTGCTACTGAACTGTAAAATAGTATGTTTTATATGATATGATTTTTACCACAAAAAAACTTTAGGAAACACTATTCACAATTCTTTAAACGGCTAGCTAGCAATTATGGAGCCTGTTCTCTGTAGCATGTCACTGTTGTTGCTGTTGCTGTTGTTTAGTCACTAAGTCATTTCTGACTCTTTGCTATCCTGTGGGTTGTAGCACTCCAGGCTCCTCTGGCCTGCATTATCTCCTGAAGGTCTATTAAACTTATGTCCATTGAGCATTTCACCAAGTTTTTTTGTTAAGTTTTTTATATATAACACTGCATTAAAAACCCTATTAAGCCCACTTTACAGGTTAGGAAATTGACAAATAAGACAGATAATGTCTGATCTCACAGCAAAGTGGCAGAGCCAGGATTAGCTGACATTCAAATCCTCTGTGTCCACTTCTGCCTGTCCCTAATTAAAATTGCCTAGGTGGGCACAGACAAAAGTGACTCAAAGCACAAGCTGGAGTAACCCAGTGCCTCAAAAGTATTTTCTCCACACTTGCATTTTCTACAAATTGGGTCCTATAGACCTTAACATTCTTATTCTTCTTAACTCCTGGCATTTCTCAAAGCTTCCTCTTCCCTTTACAGCCCATCAAATTCTCAGCTCACACATCAGGATCCTATGTGCCTGGCACGTGCCAATCTATCTGATAGTATTCTCACTCAGCAAGGATAAATCTTACATCTGCACTTAACAATGACTCCCATTTCCTGTTCAGGGGTTGTAATACCCACACACAGATGGATAGATGAGCAGGTGGGATTTGCCACCAAGCATCACTAGATTGCCAGTCTGAAGCATCTGAATGCATGACTTGTTCATTGGCAAAATCTTGGCAATAAGTTCATTTAGTTTTGTTAACTGTCCCTTTAAATTAAAAAGTTAGGGATAATTACATTTTGATAATCCCTTAACCACTTCTGACAGACTAAGCCTAGTACACATCTGAAAATAACACTGTATAATAACTGCTTGTAAGACAAAACTGGGGATTCAAACTATAAGCTTGCATTTTAATGTTCAAATACATAAAAGGAAACAAAATAATAATGCAGATAGCCTTACACAGAAATTACTCCTGTAGAAATTTGTAGATTACAAAATTAAAACCCAAGGAAAGGCCTCAATGCCCAGAGTCAAATGAAAGTAAAATAGATTTGAATTTTGCTCTGTTTTGCTCAGTACTCATCCGTAAGGAAAATATGCTAGTCCTCACTAGGTTATATGCCTTTTTAAAATGAGTTTAGAAAATGAAATTTAACACTTGGAATATCAATGGCTTACGAGGGTAAACTTGATACAAGTCAATAAGTATGTTAGCCATTATGTTTTAAATTCCAACTATGTGAAAAAATGTTCTAATAAAAATAATGGTTCTTTTCTTTCTATACAAATAGGTGTCATGTCTCTTTGTCAGTGGGGCATTGGCTTCAGTAGCCAATAACAGTAACCCAATAACAGTAGCACTGACTCACACCCTCTTTGGAACACTGGTATGTCAGTGTCATCAAAAGTCACAATGAGAGATGAGTCTATAACTATGAGGAAAAAGTCCCATGGTACAAAGCTGACCTGATCAAACAATGACTTTGTCACTGTCCTTTTATGACCAACTAAGCCTGCTGAGTTAAGCTAAAGACAGTACAATAGCTCTCTGTATTCATCCATTTTCACTCTGGCACAATACTATGCAAGATACCTGATCAAAGATCCCTAAATATCTTAAAAACTTCCAATTTTGCTTTTGCACACATAAAACCCAAACCTCCTCTTTACCATTGTCTCATTCTATATCCTAACTTCCCCTTCAACATCTTCCACATCAGACAAGGGTACCCAACCTCCTGATCCATCCAGCTTACATCACTGGTCCAACCCAGGCAGAGCTTTGAAGACCCACTCATCCTCATTCCTTCCAAAGCCAATCAGAAGATCGCTTTTTATCATCAACACAGCTCTTTAGAATCTACCATTCAACTTACTATTCAATTTTGAAAATGAATAGCATATGTATACCTTCTCCTAAATCATGATCACACCAAAATAATAGGAGGTAAAAAAAAAAAAAAAAAGATACAACAAATGCAAAAACAATGAGAGGTGGGAGTGAGGCAGAAGGTTGAAAACAGGGAAAGTGATTGAAATTCTGTATACAGAGAAGTTTGATTTTCCCCAGGTATACTCCCTTACTGCAAACTGCCATGTTTCTAACCCCATTCACCCATCTCTCACACATATTCCACTCACAGGTGGAGACCAGGAATAAATTCTCTGTAGAATAAACCTGAGAGGGCTCAGATTCTAGGATACCAGAGGCAGAGAAGGGAAGTGAGGCGAAGTGCTAGAACAGAAAATTTGCATCCTGAATGCTAGGACCACCTTAATCTTTTGCATCATGCTGTTCCCAGAATACTGGCAGCCAGGCTTATGGCCACTGATTAGAAACTGAATCTTTCTCTAATAAAAACTGACCACTGGAGAAAAAGGACTTAGAAATGCTGACATCTAAGAGCTAACCTCATCCCCAATCCCAGCTAAAATGCTAGCTTTCTTCCTAATTGCCCTAAAATGATACCCACTAGTAAGTAAGCCCTGGCTTGACATACAGAAAGCTCCCAGCCAGGCTTTCAATTCCCTGCTATAAATAAAAACAGACATGTGCAGATCTCCAGAAAGTTGAATCTTTAACATGAAAGGCATAGAAGAGAACAAACAGGTAGAAAACAGTAGCCCAGAAGAAACATACAATGACAAGTATAAAACAAATGAAACTCTACAAGTACTATCTTGAAAGAGATAAGAAAAGGTAGCATTTTTTTAATAATAAATGCTGGGGAGGGTGTAGAGAAAAAGGAACCCTCCTCCTCTGTTGGTGGGAATATAAATTGGTACAGCCACTATGGAGGACAGTATATATGGAGATTCCTTAGAACACTAAAACTAGAGCTACCAGATGATCCAGCAATCCCACTCCTGAGCCTAAATCCAAAGAAAAATATAATTTGAAAAGATACATGCACCCCAATGTTCATTGCAGCACTATTTACAATAGTCAAGACATAGAAGCAAACTAAATTCCACTGAGAGATAAATGGATAAAGATGAGATATGTATATGGATATATGTATATGGGATATCACTCTGTCATAAAAAATAATGAAATAATGTCATATGCAGCAACATGGATGGACCTAGAGATTATTGTACTAAATGAAGTTAAGTCAGAGAAAGACAAATATGAAACATCACCTATTTCTTGTTTTAACTCTTCAACCTTTATTTTTTTTTTAATTGGAGGATAATTACTTTATAATATTGCATCGGTTTCTGCAATACATCAACATGAATCAGCCATATCACTAACATGTGGACTCTTAAAAAATGATACAAATGAATTGGTTTATAAAACAGAAACAGATTCACAGACATAGGAAACAAACTTACGGTGAACGAAGGGTAAATGATGAGGGAAGAATAGGAGTTTGGGATTAACTTACACACACTACTTCATGTAAAATAGATAACCAATGAGGGCCTACTGCATAGCACAGGGAACTATACTCAATATTTTGTAATGACCTATAAAGGAAAATAACCTGGGAAAGAATATGTATACACATATATGTGGATATGTGTGTGTGTATAACAAAATTATTTTACTGTACATTTGAACTGACATGACATTATAAATCAACTATACTTCAATAAAAAGTTGTTTAATAAAATAAAAAGAAAATAGAGCACTTTTAAGAGTGCTCAAAAACAATATGGCAATTTTTTTTACAAAAGGTAAAATTAGAGAAAAGAAAGAGCCTTTAGAAATGAAAAAATGACAGTAGAAATTGAAAGTTTTTTAATGATTTAAAATATAAAGCTGAAGAACTCTCCTAGAAAGTTGAATAAAAAGATAAAGAGTTGACAAATCAGAAAAAAAGATAAAAGACTTAAAGGATTCTTTCAAGATATTCATTATCTGACTGATAATAGCTCCAGAAAGAAAGAGAGAACAGAGGAAAGGAACTAATAAAATAAATAATTCAAGAAAATTCCCCAAACTAAAGATATATTCCAGATTTTAAAAGGTGAACTAAGTACCCAATGTCATGAACAACACACATGCACTCTCTCTCTAAGACTGGTTGATAGTTGTGAAATTTGGAATACTGAAAAGAAAGATCATTTTAAAATGGTACAAATGAGCTTATTTACAGAACAAAATTAGAGTCACAGATGTAGAAAACAAATTTATGGTTACCGGGGGGAAGGATAGAAGGAATAAATTGGGAGATTGGGATTGACAAATACACACTACTATGTATAAAGTAGATAATTGATTAATAAGGACCTACTACAGCATCGAAAACTCTATTCAGTACTGTGTAAAGACCCATATAGAAAAAGAATCTCTAAAGGCGGATGTAGGTAATGGCGGATTCACTTTGCTGTATAGTAGTGACCAACACAACACTGTGAATCAACTGTACTCCAATAAGTAATTTTTTAAAGGATAGAAAATATTGGTATAAAAAGGTAAAAAAAAAAAAAAAAAGAATCCAGAGTGAAATATATATATTGAAAATAATAATAACAAACAGATATCAAAATAAAACAAGACATGAGAAATAGAATGGCAAGCCTCAAGAGCAATGCTGAAATGTAGAATATAAGAAAACGTCTTCAATATTCTGAGGGAAATACAATTTTAATCCACAATGCTATAAATAAAACTTAAAAGTAGGAAGATGAGATAAAGATCTTTTCATACATGCAAAAGAGCATAAAAATGTATTTCTCAAACATCCTTTCTCAAGCAGCTATTGAAGAATTTCTTTGTATAAAACAGAAATAGGGCCTGTCTTGGTGGTCCAGTGGCTAAGAGTTTGTGCTCCTACTGCAGGGGGCCTGGCTTAAATCTCTGGTCAGGGAACTGGATCCCACGTGCCACAACTAAGACCTGGTGCAGCCAAATAAAATAAGTTTAAAATTTTAAAAAGCGGAAATTAAAAAAAAAAAACAAATGAAGAGATGGGATCCTAAAACATAGTCCATCATCAGGATGGCAGCAAAAGAAAGTAATTTCCAATCCACAATTCAGAAATTCTAATTAGAAAAGAAAAAAATACAAAGTATAAAATGACTCATTTCAAAAAAATTAAAAACAGGGTTTTGACACTCTGGGGAAATGAAATCAATTTACCTGCTTCTAACATTAAATTTCCTCCACTACAATCACCTATTTCTTGTTTCAATTATTCAACCTTTCTTTATTATTTATTTTTAATTGGAGGATATATTGTGTTTGTTTCTGCCATACATCAACATGAATCAGCCATAAGCATACGTAGGTGTACATATGTCCCCTCCTTCTTGAAACTCTCTCCCACTTCCCATCCCACCCCACCCCTCTAGGTGGTCAAAGAGCACTGTCAACCTTTCTTAAAAGCAACACTGTGGTGAATTATAGAGGATGCAAAATGTCTCTTCAAATATGAAAAAAAACTTTGGTATTTCTGAATCAGGAAATATTGAAAGCTTATTGTTTTTATGAATTGTTTGAATTTTTAAAATTTATCTTCCATATATTTTTCTGGTCTCCAAAACTGGTATGTGAAACCAGGAATTAAAATTCACCTTTTATTGTAACGCCAAAAGTCGCCAACCTAAGGTAAGTATTCAGTGAACGACTACGTAATCTACAAGATACTGAGCTTATAGTAATTAAAGCATAATTAATTCATGTGAATTGCTACTTGAGCTGTTAAACTCTTAATGGTGTTACAGAAGAAGCTATCGAAGAACTGCATAACAAAGACCCAACAGGAGTGATCAAGTGGGACTCCAGTACTTTGCAGAACATATTAGAAGAAATCAGCCTTTCCCTAAATATCAAGAGACAGAGGCTCATTACCTAGACTATACTTTGAGCAAATACTAAGCAAAGACTAGGAAATTTCTGTGATTCTAATTAGGGTTCTAAAAAAAGAAGTTGACAGTCCAGGACAGATGGCATGGGAAATGTAGGATAATATCCCCGGGGTGAAAGAGAGAAGAAAGAAAGGTAAGAAAGCCTGGAGGAAGAGAGGATATTTGGGAAAGAAAAAAGGAAAGAGAATTGAAGAGAGAAAGGATGGAAAGGAAAGAAAATGGAAGGGAAATCTGAAATGAACAGAACATTCAGAACTATTCGCTTACTGGCACTAACTAAATGTTCTTATTAGTATCCTCACAGAAACTATTGTCAGAATCCACTGTTTCTAATGGTGCTGATGAATCTGTTTGCAAAGCAGGAATACAGACACAGACATAGAGAAGGAACTGGTGGACCCAAGTGGGGAGGGAAAGGGCGGGATGAATTGAGAGAGTAGCACTAAAACATATACACGACCATATGTAAAACAGATAGCTGAGGGGAAGTTGCTGGACAACACCGAGAGCTCAACCCAGTACTCTTGATAACCTAGAGGGGTGATGGGGTGGGAGGTGCTGGGGGAAGGTTCAAGAGGGAGAGGACATATGTATACTTATGGCTGATACACATTGTTGCATGGCAGAAACCATAAGAGATCACCATGCTTTACAAAACATTGTAAAGCAATTATCCTTCAATTAAAAAAGTTTTTTAAAGAATTCACTATTTCTTTCCTTTATTTAACAGAAACACATTGTGACTCTGGCCTCAGGTACTGTGCTAGGAATTAAGGATTCAACAATGAACCCTATACCATGATAACTTTCCTTGTGAAGCTTAAGGTTTGGGTATAGATGTATGTATACCTCATAAAAATGTGTATCTTCCTCGTGTTATTGTTTTTATAATTCTTAACAACATCCACTGGATCATCAAAAAAGCAAGACAGTTCCAGAAAAACATCTATTTCTGCTTTATTGACTATGCCAAAGCCTTTGACTGTGTGGATCACAATAAACTGTGGAAAATTCTGAAAGAGATGGGAATACCAGACCACCTGACCTGCCTCTTGAGAAACCTATATGCAGGTCAGGAAGCAACAGTTAGAACTGGACATGGAACAGACTGGTTCCAAATAGGAAAAGGAGTACATCAAGGCTGTATATTGTCACCCTGCTTATTTAACTTCTATGTAGAGTACATCATGAGAAACGCTGGGCTGGAGGAAGCACAAGCTGGAATCAAGATCGCTGGGAGAAATATCAACAACCTCCGATATGCAGATGACACCACCCTTATAGCAGAAAGTTAAGAGGAACTAAAAAGCCTCTTGATGAAAGTGAAAGTGGAGAGTGAAAAAGTTGGCTTACAGCTCAACATTTAGAAAACGAAAATCATGGCATCTGGTCCCATCACTTCATGGGAAATAGATGGGGAAACAGTGGCTGACTTTATTTTTGGGGCTCCAAAATCACTGCAGATGGTGACTGCAGCCATGAAATTAAAAGATGCTTACTCCTTGGAAGGAAAGTTATGACCAACCTAGATAGCATATTCAAAAGCAGAGACGTTACTTTGCCAACAAAGGTCCGTCTAGTCAAGGCTATGGTTTTTCCTGTGGTCATGTATGGATGTGAGAGTTGGACTGTGAAGAAAGCTGAGCGCCGAAGAATTGATGCTTTTGAACTGTGGTGTTGGAGAAGACTCTTGAGAGTCCCTTGGACTGCAAGGAGATCCAACCAGTCCATTCTAAAGGAGATCAGTCCTGGGTGTTCATTGGAAGGACTGACGCTAAAGCTGAAACTCCAGTACTTTGGCCACCTCATGCGAAGAGTTGACTCATTGGAAAAGACTCTCATGCTGGGAGGGATTGGGGGCAGGAGGAGAAGGGGACAACAGAGGATGAGATGGCTGGATGGCATCACCAACTCGATGGACATGAGTTTGAGTGAACTCCGGGAGTTGGTGATGGACAGGGAGGCCTGGCATGCTGCGATTCATGGGGTCGCAAAGAGTCAGACATGACTGAGAGACTGAATTGAACTGAACTGAACTGAACATATCCTTTTGTGTTTTCATCAAAATCTAGAATAAAGAAACCATTCCAGGCCCTAACTGGGTTGGTCTTACTGACCATACTCAGACTTTGTGGGAAAGAGGATGCCAAGGGTATAAAGCCAACTAAGCACCACTCCACAGAATCATGCTTTACTGAGTTTTTTATTTCCTGTGTACACTGCTTATTACAGCTACTGGTTTGTTTTTATTGCTGCTGTTGATGTTAAAAGGGACATCTGGAAACCAGGGATTAAAAGTTTTCAGCTCCATATGAGCTCAGGGTTATAGCCCTAGACCTTAGGCAAGTACCTCTAATCAATTTTGCCAAGGTTCTCACTAATAGAATCTGTAAGATCAAGACTGGTGTGTCAAGGGTCTCTTGTACCAAGAAATATTTTAAAAGCTGCAGTCTTTTGGAATTCTTCTTTCCTCTGTAGCCCACTAAGCCTCAGGGATATACTGAAGCAGGATTTCAATAAAGACTAAGTTTACATTTTATGTGTAGAATTGGAACCAGCAGAGAAGACCTGAGATGCAGTCATAGACAAGTGTTCAGGCAAGTTATTTTATGCATCTCTCCTACACACAGACTAGAAACTATAGCTCTAAAACTGATCCCACTGGGACCTGAGACAAAACATTTTCCAAACGCTCTGCTAATTGCTCTCCTCTATCCATTTGTTCCCATCCTTTCCTAGTTTTCTGCTTTTCTCTTTACCTTTGCCCCATGCTGATGTCTCATCAGAATAAATCTGTTCCCTTTTTTCCATTACAGAATCGAAAGAAATACTCATGAGAAAGGTCTGAAATAAGAATGAAGAGGACAAAAGACACATTCAAGAAAAGAGTCCCTTAAAAATTACACATCTGGATATGTTTTATGCACCAAGTTGTGTAATTGAATCCTTAAGAGACCAGGAAAAGAAAACACCCCAGTTCTTTTACAGAAGACCAATAAGGTCATTCATTCCTTTGCCTCTTCCTCTCCATTGCTTAAGCCACTCTAATAATGAAATGAATTCCCTTCTCTTCTTTTTATTTTCATTGTGTGTGTCAGAGCCTTGGATGGACATTTTGTTATTCTGCAGTCCTTGTGGACAAAGATATCTGAGATGTGAGAGGCATGTTAAGAAACCATTTATAGCTTATACAACAGAGCTTTAAAAAGCCCAGGGTCAGCACAGCAGTGTCTATTTCATCTAAAGCAAAGATTTTAAGCCAAAGGGAAAAAAGAAACGGTGTTTTGAGTTTTATTTACCACTACTGATAATTCAAAGAAAAACAAAAATAGCAGAGACTAAATGCACTATAATTAACCTAGACTCAGAAAAAGGGATTTTTGAATGTGCAAAATAAAAAAAATTTAAAAATTACAATGCTTCAAAATTGTTATTTGACAATGTTTCTATATCCTGGCTTCAATTTAGAAAAATCTCTGGAGCCAGAATTCTACTATTCTAAAACAGTATAAACATCTTTATCCTGAAAAACTTGGTTTCTAAACATCTTAATGATGATGATTACAAGAATTTATTTTCAAAGCCTTTTTTTGTTACCAAAAGACATCAGAATGAGAAAATAAATTTGGTTGCCAATGATTTGAATTCTAATAGTGTAATTTGCCTACACAAGTTTGCTATTTGCAGCTTTTAAGAGACTGAAACAGCAGACATTCTCTTACTTTCCATTAATCCTTACCTCAAAAGACTCTGGTTACTAGCTACATTTGGGCAAACTACCAACCCAAGAGGTATCCAACTGTGAAAGTTTCCATGAAGTCTCTCAGAGTCACATTCAGAAATAGGTGGCTAAATAAGGAGTGTGCAGTGTATGGGATTTGGGTTAGAAATAATGCCTAATGGGTTAACCTCTCCGAAAAGGGAATAGAAGTTGCATTTAGAAGTGATAGAATGGTCTGTCAGTCAGTCATCTCCTACCAATCTATCTAGCCCACTCTGATCTTTCCTCTTTTCCTACTTACCAATCACCTCTCCTACCCTGCTCAGAATCTTTCTTCTTCCATCTGCTGACTTCTCTTCAAAGGTCAGGACAAGGTAGAATACATACTACATGTGAAAGATTACCACCTCTTAAACTGACTTTTTAACTTCTCCTCTCCCTCCATTTTAAAGGAAATTCCCACTTACTGCTCCCTAAGAGCAATATAGTAATTCTGTTGAATTAACACAAAAAGGACTTCTTGGGAGGGCTTGTGATCACAGTGGGCATTAAGCTTGGTGATGGACCCTTGGTCAAGTCTAGTGAGCACTATGACTCCAGGCTCCGCCCTCCAACCGAGGGATCCAACAATAGCCACTAGCCCTGGGGAGCATCAGGGTGACCTGCAGACTCAAGTCAGCCTGCTGGGCTTGTACCCCAGCTCTAGACACGAGCAAGTACCCATCTTGAAAATGGGATTGCTAATGATAAATATAGTACCAATACAGTTGTATGATGTTTAAGTAAATAAAAACTAATACCGTGCCAAAGCGCTTAGAATATAGTACCTGGATCATCGGCTACCTTAAATAGCTTGTCAAAATAAATTTTAGGCTTGTTAAAATTAACGAATTTTAAAACATAGATTGTAGTCTATGTACCAATCTCATTTGTGATTAAAATATAATGTCACCTTTGTTAGCTTACTTTAAAATTTTTTTCATGTTTGGCATTAAAACTTCTCAGCCCCCAGTCTTTTACTTTATACAACATAAAGTAAAACTCTAAACTGTATTTTTTTTTAGTTAAGCATCTTGTTTCTTTATTTTTTTTTCCTCCTCTAAACACTACAGTACCCGGCAAAAGAGCTTAAATTTGAGTGGATTATTGCAAAAATCGACTCTTTCTTAATAACATACTCTCTCATTCTAAATGACATAGGAAAACCTATATAATCTAAGTTATTTCCCTATGGTTTTTTCATTTGCAGGCTGTGCTTTCAAGCATGCACACAACTAAGTAGAAAAAAAGAAAAGAAAAAGTGGCTTCAGTTACTAAACCCTCTAAGCCAGTACAAAAAGACGCAGCTAAAGGTGCTCTTTTCCATCAAAACAACTATCTTAAATGCATTTCATTGTGGTACTTCCAAGTTTGGATGGTATTTTAATGGAAGTAAATGGAAGCTAAAGCCAGTTTGAGCAGTACTGTATTACAGGCTGCAGCCATGACTCAGAGTAATTTGATCTAACCAGGTTCAATACATTACATCATGAACTTCAGCTTTTTCTCTGCAGTAAAACCATTTGGAATCCTGATTTCCAGCCAACACTGACTTTGCCTGTTACAATTCCTAAATTAGAGTAGTATGGACCAAAACATGCCAATGTCCAAAATCTCATACATATTCAGAAAAAAGTTGGCCAGGTGACCTTGCTCAGTAAGGAGGCAAAGAGTAAGAACCCAAGGAGAAAAAATGTATGATATTTCTAGAGATATATAAATATATAGAGAGAGAGATTCCTGAAAACAAGAAATTTAATGTTTTCAATTCAATATGCACTTAGAGTCAGAGTTCCAAATCTCAGGATCGTAACTAATCAATTTAACCACAATTTTCACCAATTTTCTCAACCTTTGTAAGGTTAAGGTCTGCCACAACAATATTACCATCTAGTAAGTCATGGTTCTGTCCATCCACTGCTCAGACTCAAGCTGTGATTCATGAAGGGTGTCCATCTAAAGAGCTGACATTTGGTATGAATGAAATTTGGTATGGATAAAATTCAGCGTGATAAAGACACTGATATATAATTCCATATATTCCACTTTAAAAGAATAATTTGATGGTAAAAGTCTTCATTATAGAAGACTTCATTTAAAAAAAATTTTAAAGCATATGACTATGTTTGTGAAGAAATTGCTAAGTAAAATCCCCAGAAGAAAATCTGACACCATGTTGGAATTGTTTAATTGAGCATTCACTGTCTAGTTAGAATTATGTGATTTCAATAATGTTCAACATTCATAAGATAAACCAGAATCCTTGTACTGTGCAACCTCACATTTTAAAAAAAAGAAAGAAACAACAAATCCAAAGGATCAATCAAGATGGTAAAGAAGCAGAATTAAAAGCAGTAACATATTCTAGAATATGCCATACACCACTTTGTGTTCATATTAACAAGAAAACAGACTAAATAGGAACTAAATGGGACAAATTATTTTTGGCCACAAAGAACAGTGCCTATTTTACATGTTAACCTACACAAAGCTTGATGGCCCTTTTTAGAAATACTAAATTGGAACTTTTCCAAGAAACACTTAATCAAAACCTCAAGTGATAATCTTCAAGTTGCGTAAGACAGTACCAAAGATTTTTCTTTAATCATCTGACCTTTCCTTTGGACATGGATAAAATGGAGTAACCCTTCTGAGCTATCTCATGCCTCTTGCCAACACACATACCATGAATTATTAACAACACTGAACATATTAGAAAACATATGGCAACAATCATCTTTTCTAAATAACAAACCTAAGTTTGAACACAGCTTTTGTAATTGTGTGAAGTTTTTAAAAATATAAATAGCTTGTGGGACTTTTTTTTTTAATTCATAAGTAACGCACAGTACTTACATGTAAGGAAAAATAAAACAAAGAAAACAAAAGCCACCTATTATCACCTAAAAAAAGTAACTACTAACATTTTGGTGTATACTTCAATCTTCTTTCCAAGTCTGTATATATAAAATGTTTTTGGGTGCATGCTTTTAGTCTCTCAGTCGCATTCAACTCTTTGTGACCCTCATAGACTATAACCTGCCAGGCTCCTCTGACCATGTCCTTTCCCAGGCAAGAAAACAAGAATACTAGAGTGGGTTGCCATTTCCTTTTCCAGGGGATCTTACCACCCTAGGAATCGAACCCAAGTCTCCTGCACCTTAGGTGGATTCTTCACCACTGAGCCACCAGGAAGCCCCTTATATAATGTTTTTAGTTTGTATAAAGTTGGGATTCTCCTAGAATATTGTTTCACAAACTTAATAATACACTACAAACATTTTTTTCACATCATGAAATATTCTTCTACTAATTATTTTAGTGAAAATGGTATTTAACCAAGCTCTAGCCAAGATTACAAATTGTTTAATTCTTCATTGCTATAAATAATGCTTTGATAAATATTCTAGTAGATTAATCAAAAACTGTTCTCTTGGGAAACATTCCTAGAAGGGAAATGTTATGTTAAATTATACATATGTTTTAATGTTTTGGAATATATTGCCCAATATCTAAAAAGCTCTTTTTTCAAGTGTTCCACGTTTTACTTAGTTGACTGTGCTCCTATCTAGATTAGTAAAAATGATAGTCACCTAGAATCTTTCCATGATTCATTCAAAAGGCTTCCACAGTGCTGGCCTCCAGTATTTCAAATAGGTACCAATTAGAGTTCGTATGGTGGCGCAGTGGTAAAGAATCTGCCTGCCAATGCAGGAGACTCAGGTTTGATCCCTGAGTCTGGAAGATCCCGGAGAGAAGGAAATGGCAACCCAATCCAGTATTCTTGCCTGGAGAATCCCATGGACAGAAGAGCCTGGTGGACTGCAGTCCATGGGTCACAAAGAAACGGATATGGCGGAAACAAATTAGCACTAGAGTTATATGTCATTGCTCCCCCATCAATGCCTACAGTCCAAAGACAACACCAAGAACAAACATCAGGTTACACTTACCTCAAGGGATCATTTAATAAACATCATCCCTTTGCAACTGGGTGAGCATTCTAAAAATATTCAGAAATCAGGCTTTCGTATTCCACAGGATTCTATGCTCTTCTATACTATAAGACACAATTCAAAGGATTGTACTCTATAAGTCATAATTTATACTTAATTTTTAAATGAGTTTCTTTCAAAACAACTATTTTGCACGTTGTTTTCAACAAAGATTTTCCCTGATTGTGATTAGTTTAAATGTGAGTCCACATGGCTTGGGGTTTCTCAAGTGACACAGTGGTAAAGAATCCACCAGCCAATGCAAGAGATGCACCAGTTGCAGGTTCGATCCTTGGGTCGGGAAGATTCCCTGGAGCAGGAAACAGCAACCTAGTATTCTTTCAGTATTCCAGTATTCTTGCCTGGAAAATCCCATGGACAGATGAACCTGGCAGGCTATAGTACACGGGGTCACTGTCGAGACTCGGACTCGACTGAGCAACTGAGCACACACAAATACCACACGGTTTAGCAGTTAAAGGTAAAGTCAAGTTCAGCAGTTGGTCGCCCTGTGTTTGAATTCTTTCCAACTTACTTCCTGGTTCTTCTGGCACTGAGCAAATTAACCACTTTATGCCTCGATTTCTTCACATGAAATTTGAGTACAAGAGTGAAATTTCTCCTGAAGTTGTTATATTAAGAGCATTAAATAAAATCTCTGTAAGATGCTTAACACTATGCCTAGCACATAATAAACATTCAACATCTGTTGGTAGAAAGAAAAAAGAAAGAAAGTGAAGTCGCTCAGTCGTGTCCAACTCTTTGCGACCCAGTGGACTATAGCCCACCAGGCTCCTCCGTCCATGGGATTCTCCAGGCAAGAATACTAGAGTGGGTTGCCACTTCCTTCTCCAGGGGATCTTCCCGACCCAGGGATCGAACCTAGGTCTCCCAAATTGCAGGCAGATGCTTTAACCTCTGAGCCACCAGGTAGTTAATATTAAGCAAAAATTGCCTCTGGCACTTTGAAATTTGTTGCCCTTCATCTGCCTAATAAAGTATATTCTGTGCAGCTTGTGCGAATATAAGGTATTTTTCGTCTCTGTAATACTAAACGAACGTTGGTGACCCTCAGAAGCCAGCAAAGGTGCAGAGTTTTGATTAAGTAGATAAAATCCTCTCTGGCGCCTCTGGCAACATAGCCAGTGCTTAAACTGAAACAACACTGACATCTAGTGGTCATAGAGGTGAATTACATGTGTTACGCAAAGTGGCAAATTTTAAAACCCAAATTTTCCTACAATCTCAGGGGAAATAAGTGACATAAATCCTTACATAGATTTGTGCCTATGCTCTTTGGTTATATCTCATCCTTTGGTTACATAAAAAGTGTTTTGAATAACAAGTCCACATTATCTATCATATCAATCTTTACTCATTTTAATCAATTTAATCTTAAAATTCCAAAATAGAGATATATTTAGAGAAATATTACTATATGTTCACTTTACACTCAAAACATATATAAAAGTCTAACAAAGTAGTGCAAATTACTACACTACTATTACTACTACTATGTAATCCAACATAATACAATAGGCATAAAATACATTAATAGGCCTTGACTATTATATATTAATTTATAAATCTATTTTATACAAGTTTATAAGGGACATTAAAGAATTGAAACCATTGTGTTAAATAAAATATAGCCAATCAAGGTTTGTTTTTTTTTTCCATTACATTTTTCTATAACAAGAAAGAGTTGGAAAATTAGTGTTTCAGGTAAGGGTTTACACATCAATCATGAAGCAAGCTTTAAGAGAATTTCTTACAAGTTAGAAGATTAGCCACAGGAAATCCATCACTATAGGACTATACTTACTGAAGCTGTGCTGGAACTATTTTGCCCTGTGTTTTAGTCTCTTGGTTACTTTCCTGCAAGGAAACCTTAAGATTTATTCAGCAGCAAGACCTCAGCAGTGCTAATTAGAAATGCTAATAGGAAGGACTGATGCTTGAAACTCCAGTACTTTGACCACCTGATGCTAAGAGCTGACTCACTGGTAAAGATTCTGATGCTGGGAAAGATTGAGGGCAGGAGGAGAAGGGGTCAACAGAGGGTGAGATGGTTGGATGGCATCATTAACTCAGTGGACAAGAGTTTGAGCAAACTCCAGCAGATGATGAAGGACAGGAAGCCCGGCATGCTGCAGTCCATGGGGTCGCAAAGAGTCAGACACGCTTTAGTGACTGAACAGCAACAAATAGCTGCAACCAGATCATGAGAACAAAACTAAGAATGATCCCCTGAGTTAGCTGAACTCACCACCACTGTTAACAGCATCTGCTGCTTGTAGAGCATTTATTACATCTCACACTCCGATAGGCTCTTCTATTTCATAGCGGCTCATTTGTTCGACAAATAGACCACCTATAGTGCTGCCAGACCATGTAATGACAATGGTGGATCACAACAGATATAATCCCTATCCTAACTGAGCTTAGAAGTCACTGGAGAAAATAACAATAACCACCAATCTGAAACAAACTTATAACTGAATTATGAGCTGAATTGCACCCCCTAAAATTCATATGGTGAAGCCCTACCCCCAGTACCTCATCGTGTGACTATACTTGTAGACAGGGCCTTTGAAGGGGTAATTAAGTTACAATGAGGCTTTTAGGATGGGCCCTAATCCAATCCGACTGGTGTTCCTACAGAAAGAGAAAATGTGGACACAGAGACACAGGGGTGCGTGCGAGCACAAACACACACACAGGAAAGATGATGTGAGGATTCAGCGAGAGAGCAGCCATCTGCAAGCCAAGGAGAAAGGCTTCAGCAGAAACCAAACTGCTGGCACCTTGATCTTGAACTTCCGGTCTCCAGAATTGTGAGAAATAAGTTTCTGCTTTTAAGCCCACCAGTCTGTGTTATTTTGTTATGGCAGCCTTAGCAAACTAACACACTGTGAACGAAATGCCGTGTGAGGAAGGTTCACAGAACTATGAGCACATACAATAGAGCATTCGATTTAGTCAGAGTCAGAGAAAAATGAACTCTGAAGAATGAGTGGAGGTTAATAAGTCTGAAAGGGAGAGGCAGCATGCTCCACACTGAAGGGAGAGTTTGCACAGGACCCTGGGGTGAGAAGACACAGGGCATATTTCCAGAACTAAGGGGAAATCGACATGACCAGAATGCAGGCAGTGAAGGGACGCATGCTATGAAGTGAAGCTGGAGAGGGAAGCAGAGACCAGATTATGCAGACACGTGCAGGCCAGCAGTTAAAGATGTTGGTCTTTATCCTGTGAAAATTGAAAATCATTAATGTGCTTTAAGCAGAGAATAACATAATTTTGAATTTTAAGATTACTCCAGCTAGAGAAGTGAGAAGAGATTTGAGGACAGCAAGAAAGGAATGAGGAGACCAATTAGGTAGTTTTTTCAGTGTCTAGCATAGAGAAGCGATAAACTGAAGGAGGGTGATGGCAGTGAGCATGGAAAGATATACACAATTAACGAGATATTTAAGAGGTACTGCCACAGAGACATGGCAATAACTTAAGTTTTAGAGGGTGATGGAGAAAGGTCCTGACAGATTTCTGGCTTGTAAAATGAGTAAATAAAAAGGGTACCATCCTTTAAGAAAAGGGCTTCCCTGGTGGCTCAGTCAGTAAAGAATCCGCTTGCAATGCAGGAGACCCAGGTTCAATCCCTGGGTCGGAAAGATCCCCTGGAGGATGAAATGGCAACCCACTCCAGTGTTCTTGCTTGGAGAATTCCATGGACCGAGGACCCTAACGGGCTACAGTCCACAGGGTCACCAAAGTCCGACATGACTTAGCAACTAAACCACAACTACCACCATCCTTTAAGAAAAGGAGATGGATGAGAGCAAGATTTGGAAAGAAAAAGATTTAACTCTATTTTTAGCTCTACCTAGTTGAGTCTGAGGTTGAGTCTGAATCCCTCTTCTTTGACACATTCACATAGAAATGTCAAGAAGCTGGCTTGGTCAAGTATGGAGCTCAGAGAAGAGATCTGGGTTACAGATATGAATTTGGGAGTCATCCACCTGTAAGTAGTAAGTAAGGCCACAGGTGTAGGTGGGAATACCTAGGAAAATACCTAAGAAAAAAGAGAAGAATCTAGGACTGAGTTTGAAGAACTCCAAAGACAAATGAGTGAACAGACGTGGAGGAAGAAACCTAGGGAAGTGCAATGTCATGTACTCTAAGAAGGAAATGATCAATGTAGGATGCTACTGAGATGTTAGGATTGATTTAGGAATGCGTGAGGGTTGATTTGGGGCTTAGCTGAGGGGTGAAGGCAAGATGAAATGTGGAAGCAGTGAAAATGCAGAAGCATTTTGAGATATATTCCTTATAAAGGAAGGAAATAGCTGTGAGGTTGACAAAAATGTTTGGGGTATAGTTTCTTGGGCTTTATTAATATGAGTATTATGGACTGAATGTGTCCCCTCAAAATTCATATATTGAGACTCTTATCTCCAGTGTGTTGGTATAAGGAGATGGGGCCCTTGAGACATGTTATAAACCGAAAGTTGTCTTCCCAAAATCAGCCACTGAGATCCTAATCTCCAGTGTGATGGTATTAGGAGATGGGGCCTTTGAGAGGTGATTGGGTTATAAAGGCAAAGCCCTCGTGAATGGGATCAGGACTCATAAAAAGGACCACTCGAGCCCCCCTGTGCTTCTACCATGTGAGGACGCAGAGAGCAGTCGGCAGTCTGCAGCCCCAAAGAGGGCCTCACCAGAACTCGACCGTGCCGGCACCCCAATTTCAGACTTCTAACCTCTGGAACTGTGAGAAAGTTTTGTGGTTTATACGCCACCCAGTCTATGGTACTTTGTTACAGCAATAGAACTGACTGAGGTAGGAGCTAATTAGGTATAGAAGAGGTCATGATGGTGGGTCCTGCATCGGAAGATTAATACCCTTACACAGTGAGAAGGCAGTCACGTGCAAGTCAGGAAGAGACAAATCTGCCTGCACTTTGATCTTGGACTTCCCAGCCTCCAGAACTGAGAG
Source organism: Bos mutus (assembly GCF_027580195.1). Taxonomy (NCBI): domain Eukaryota; kingdom Metazoa; phylum Chordata; class Mammalia; order Artiodactyla; family Bovidae; genus Bos; species Bos mutus. The sequence continues at coordinate 53,767,009 of NC_091637.1, forward strand.
CAAGAAATGTCTGTTGTTGAAACTACCCAGTCTATAGTATTTTATTATACCATCCCAGAACTAGAACAGTGTGGGGCTCTGGGGGTAGGGAGGGAGTACTTTGTTTGAATTGGCTAAGATTAAGGGAGGTTCAGGAATATGCTTTAAAATTGATGAGAATCACAGAATCTCTGTATTCTTTTTTTTTGGGGGGGGGGCAAGCTATGAGGCATGTGGGATCTTATTTCCTGGGCCAGGGACTGAACCCACACCCTCTGCATTGGAATCACAGAGTCTTAACCACTGGACTACCAGGGAAGTCCTGAATCATAGCATCTCTGAAAGGAAGACATTTTGGTTCACATACTATAGATCAGGAACCCAAGGATCATAAAGATTAAGTAATTAATCTTAAGTAATACAACTAACAAGTGATTGAACCAGGTCCTAAAACCAGGACTATCTGACTCCACTTTGACACACTGCCTCCCCACAAACATTAATCTCTATTGTGCATCAACTACATGCAAGATCAGATAATATAATTCAAATCTAATTAGGACTGAGGACACATTCAGTACACAACCTGATGATGACACTCCAAACTAACAGAATCTGATCTCAAGTTCAGTACATACCGGAAAGATCCTCTCTTGCCCTTGGCACTGCCAACTCTATAGTGGCAACATGAAAATTTAGAGCTTCCAAGAAATTCTGAGCTGCCTCAAGGAACCAGGAATTGGGGGAAGGTTCAAGAAATGGCAGATTAAAGAGTAGGAAAGACGGGAAAAGGCATTCTTAGAGATCCATGGAGAAAAAATGGAATCACTAATTTGTGTAATATCCTTAATACTGCTATAGTTCTGATGGTATTATCTCATCTTACTGCTTATACACATCTTTCTCCTTTATGAAGATTTTTAATAAGCATTGTCAAAAGATATTTTCAATGGGAGATACCATCTTTGCAGAGGTTGCAATCCCTAACTACTGCTTGAATTCTAGTCAAAAAGAGCACTCAAGAATTCCAAGCACAGACCTTCCTTAAGACTTAACACCATTGGGTATTTGCTCTGTGTTTTTTGTACTTCTTCAAGGAGTATTTTGAAAAAGAAAAGAACTTAAAGGTTCTATTTCAGTGAGTTTCAGCCTTGCCTACACACTGGAATCATCTTAAAAAAACTTTAAAATTACTGCTTTTAAAAATACTGATGCCTGTGATCCTAACCCCAGAGAATCTGATTCAGTGGGTCTCAGGTATGGCCTGTGTATTGAAATTTAAAATTTTCACCTCACTGTTCAAATGTGTAGCCACAGGCCCATGAAAACCATACAAGGAAATGTATCATTGAATGATCTGGGAAAGATGGTTCTTGTAACAGTCAGTACTCACTCCAAGGTAGATATGGTGCTGGATGCTGGGACACAAATAATAAGACAAGATCATTACCCTCAAGGAGCTTACTTACATCATCATGGAAGAGTCAGTCATAAAACAGACACTCATGATATTTTTACTAAGTCTTGTGATAGAGATATAACCCAGGTGCCCACTATACCACCACTCCTTTCAGTTTAAAGGATGCCATTAGTTAATGGTCATGGTATTCAGAACTAAAAAGCCTCTTGATGAAAGTGAAAGAGGAGAGTGAAAAAGTTGGCTTAAAGGTCAACATTCAGAAAACGAAGATCATGGCATCCAGTCCCATCACTTCATGGGAAATAGATGGGGAAACAGTGCAAATAGTGTCAGACTTTGTTTTTGGGGGCTCCAAAATCACTGCAGATGATGACTGCAGCCATGAAATTAAAAGACACTTACTCCTTGGAAGAAAAGTTATGATTAACCTAGATAGCATATTGAAGAGCAGAGACATTACTTTGCCAACAAAGGTCCATCTAGTCAAGGCTATGGTTTTTCCTGTGGTCATGTATGGATGTGAGAGTTGGACTGTGAAGAAAGCTGAACACCGAAGAATTGATGCTTTTGAATTGTGGTGTTGGAGAAGACTCTTGCGAGTCCCTTGGACTGCAAGGAGATCCAGCCAGCCCATTCTGAAGGAGATCAGCCCTGGGATTTCTTTGGAAGGAATGATGCTAAAGCTGAAACTCCAGTACTTTGGCTACTTCATGCGAAGAGTTGACTCATTGGAAAAGACTCTGATGCTGGGAGGGATTGGGGGCAGGAGGAGAAGGGGATGACAGAGGATGAGATGGCTGGATGGCATCACTGACTCGATGGATGTGAGTCTGAGTGAACTCCAGGAGTTGGTGTTGGACAGGGAGGCCTGGCGTGCTGCGATTCATGGGGTCGCAAAGAGTCAGACACAACTGAGTGACTGAACTGAACTGAACTGAATTCAGAATAGTTAATCCTATTTTCTCCACAGCAGGGCTTCCCAGATAGCTCAGTTGGTAAAGAATCTGCCTGCAGTGCAGGAGACCCTGGTTCAATTCCTGGGAAGATCCACTGGAGAAGGGATAGGCTACCCACTCCAGTATTCTTGGGCTTCCCTTGTGGCTCAGCTGGTAAAGAATCCACCCACAATGCGGGATACCTGGGTTTGATCCCTGGGTTGGGAAGATACCCTGGAGAAGGAAAAGGCTAACCACTCCAGTATTCTTGCCTGGAGAATTCCAAAGGGTTTGCAAATAGTTGGACACGACTGAGCAACTTTCACTTCACTTCATTACTCCACAGCAGGTGAATTTTTCTCCAGGACCTCAGAATTGTGGTTTTATAGACTCTGCTGCCACTAAGAGTCAAGAGGGTCTCTCCATCACAGTCCACTATGTCAGTAGATGTTTGCTTCTTTCTTGAGATCCAGGAGGGAGTGAGAAACAGCAAAACATCCTCTGGTAGACACTGTTCCTTGGCTACTACAGATATCCTCCTCACCCACTGCTACCATTTCTTCCGTCTGTGTAACTCGAACACCAATTTTGTATGTAGGTAAATAACAGAGAAGTCAGGCTTCCCTCTGCAGGTCCAGGAGTTGAATCATGGTCAATCTGAGGCAGCCATGGTAACGTCTTTCCTTGCCAGATAAAGTCTTTGCCAGCCACCTTTGTAACTAGAGGTAACCATGTGACACAGTTCTGGCCAATAGGATAGAAGGGGAAGTCTGAGAGTGGATGTCTAGAAAGATATCTCCATGATAGGAGAAAGCTTTTGATCTCTTCCTCCTTTTTCCTGTCTTAAAAGCAAATGTAATGTCTGGAGCTAAAGCAGACATCTTGTGCCTTGAGGCACAAAAACATGCTGAGAACTGTAGGCAGGAAGAGTGAAACCACCCGAGCCCTGAAATCTTACTGAGCCTCTGCTCAAGCCCTGGATAGACGTCATCCAGACCACTTCCCTATGCAAAAAATAAAACCCTGTTTGTTTAAGCTACTCTTCACTGGGTTTTCTGCAACTATCAAAATCAGGATTAACTAATACCCAGTCCTTCTTTCCTTGTCACTTTTGGTCTCCAGAAGACTAACATATTAGAGAGAAATGCAATTATAAAGGTCTTTACTGAAGGGACATTTTGAAGAGAAATACCATGCAGGATGGGCAAAATTAACCTGCCAGTTAATCTGGACTTTCACATGTACCACATAAGTGAAGCATCTCAATATGCTGGCCTTCACCCCTCACAAGGAAGGTGACCACCCAATAGTTCCCTGTGCTTCTGATCAGGCCCACCGCCCTCAGGTTCACAGACCTGCTGTGGGAGGAGGTTGCAACTGTTCAACCAAGGAACCACATTTCCCTGATCCCCTCCCCTGTATGGTTCTGAGGCAGGTTGCACAAAAGAAGAACTTGCAGGAGATTTGAAAGCAAGAAGTAAAGCAGCAACCACTACTCCCTGAAGGTATTCTTGATAGCCACAGAAATGGACAGATGTAGAAGGAACCAGCTCTATCTGTACCCAACTCTTCTCCCCAAATGCTGACTTTGGGAAGGGCCTAGCACCCAGCTCCCGTCAGAGGCAGTAGCCACAAAGAGGCAAGAGCCCTCCATAGATCTGCCTTTTCACAGTCTCACTCTGCTTGCTAGACACATTTAGCTTCTCACATGGACCACTGAGTCATCTCTTTCCTGATCCAGCAACTCCCCTTCCAGGTCATCACTCACCCACCTCCTCAACTCTACAGGTCTTATTCCTATAATAATTCCCTTATCCCATACCCGCTGCTCCCCTGACTGGCATGCCTGTCCACCCACTCCCTACTTCACACGTTAAAAAAAACTCTGTTCTCAATTTCTTCCTCACATCAGGTGGTGATATCACCCCCATTCTATTGCAGTTCTTTAACAAAAGTGAACATGTGTCCCCCAATTCTAGTTCCAGTTTTCCTCCTGTGATAGTGATAAACCTGCTGATTCTCTTACTAGGGGACCAATTAAATAAGTACTTTTCTCAGTGACAAACATTAGCTTTCCCTGGAGACAAATAAGTCTCCATGTAGAAAAAAGAACATTTCTCCAGTAGTAGGGCTCTGGTTTGCCATGAAGAAACAACAGGCAGTCCATTTTCATTCGGATCGCTGGGGTTCTGTTCAGCTGGTCTGAGACCAGGCAGAGAGAATCACCCAGATATATCCTATCTCCCAGGTAATGGACCCTGCTCATTGCATCCTTTTGAGCTAGGGTCTCTCTCTGATTAAAAGGTTGGGGTGGAGGTTACTTGGCAATCCTTCCACCATAGAGTGGGAAGCCAGAACTGATAAAATTCCAAAGATTGAGTAATAAATGTATCTGGAGAGATCTGGAAAATGTTTCACATACATGGAAGGTTACACTTTAGCTGGGGTCTAGGGCAAGGAGAACTTTTTCGAAGTAGAGTATCCCTCACTGTCTGATTCTAACCTTTCCTGAGTCCAAATAATAAGTAAGAGTGAAAATAAGGGGATATAAGCCTCTTGATGAAAGTGAAAGAGGAGAGTGAAAAAGTTGGCTTAAATCTCAACATTCAGAAAACGAAGATCATGGCATCCAGTCCCATCACTTCATGGGAAATAGATGGGGAAACAGTGCAAACAGTGTCAGACTTTATTTTTGGGGGCTCCAAAATCACTGCACATGGTGACTGCAGCCATGAAATTAAAAGACACTTACTCCTTGGAAGGAAAGTTATGACCAACCTGGATAGCATATTCAAAAGCAGAGACATTACTTTGCCAACAAAGGTTTGTCTAGTCAAGGCTATGGTTTTTCCTGTGGTCATGTATGGATGTGAGAGTTGGACTGTGAAGAAGGCTGAGCACCGAAGAATTGATGCTTTGGAACTGTGGTGTTGGAGAAGACTCTTGAGAGTCCCTTGGACTGCAAGGAGATCCAACCAGTCCATTCTGAAGGAGATCAGCCCTGGGATTTCTTTGGAAGGAATGATGCTAAAGCTGAAACTCCAGTACTTTGGCCACCTCATGTGAAGAGTTGACTCATTGGAAAAGACTCTGATGCTGGGAGGGATTGGGGGCAGGAGGAGAAGGGGATGACAGAGGATGAGATAGCTGGATGGCATCACTGACTCGATGGATGTGAGTCTGAGTGAACTCCGGGAGTTGGTGATGGACAGGGAGGCCTGGCGTGCTGCGATTCATGGGGTCGCAAAGAGTCGGACATGACTGAGCGACTGAACTGAACTGAACTGAAGCATTATCTGAGCCTACTCCAAGTTCTCTTTCAAACTGAAATAACTTTGCATCTCCTTGCAAGGAAAGAAGAAGGGAGAAAATTTTCACAGCAATAGTAAAATATCAACTTTGTTTTCTTACATAAAATTTCTAGCTACAAACTTTTAAATGCTAGAACCCAATTACTCATAACACACAATCATTTTGTAAAATAATGTTAGCACGGAAACCTCTTCACAACCATTTTTTCAGAGAAGGAGACAAGAAGTGTCATTTAGATCTTTCTTTCTCAAATTTCAAAGTTGCCCCAAAATGGGTATACCTTGACCTCAAGAATGGAAAAAGTAACATCAAAAGCCAACTATTTCTCCATTATCTTTTCAAAGGAAACAGTAATTGTTTAAAAATTAAGATTCAAATTTAGTTTTCCTTAAAGACGTAGCAATTTAACATGTAAAATAGATCATAAAGTCCCACCATAAAATTAAGTTTTATCCCAGTGAACTTTTCTTAAGCAGCTGAAATAGTGCCATAAAACGTCAAATCCTCCATAAACTCTGGAGAGCAAGATTGTTCAAATAATGTTAAGATTGAAATCAGCAAATAATATACTTTCCATTTGAGTAGGATGAGACTGGAGCAGACAGAATGGAATAAAATGGGGCTGGGAAAGTCAGTTAAATATAGTCAATATGGATCTCAGTCAACAGACTCATATGTAAAAGAAAAATCACTTCTATTTACTATCGGTCAATACAATTTCTGGCCAGCAGAAAACTCGAGGCAGTCTCACACACACACTCCCAGGGCTGAGCCAAGGCGCCATGCTCTTACCTAACACCAAAGTAGAAGGAAGGGCACTCTCCCACTGGGCATCTGCCCAAACAATTATGCCTGTGAGCTAATCTTCATGGTTTCCTTCGAGAGTCTACTAAGGCTGAAAACCCAGCATTTGATGCTACCTCTCCTGTTGATACTCTCTGGTCTGGCTATATTTTGAAACAGAGCCAAGAGTGGTATGTCCTACAAATTATATCCCACAGATCTCCTTCTTCCTTTGGTCTCAGATGGTGCCCCCATGCTCCATCCAACCTACCTCTTCCCTCAAACCCTATCATCCTTCCTTCTCAAAAAAACACTTCAGTGGCTGCTATAGTCTGACTGTATCTCCCCACCTCCTCTTCTCCCCACCTCCTATCCTCCCAAAACTCATATGTTGAAACTTAATACCCTATGTGACGATATTAGGAAGGGGGAGCCTTTGAGACATGATTAAGTCATGGGAGTGTTGCCCTCATGAATGGAATTGAGCTCTTAAGAAAGAATATCCACGGGGCTCCCTGGCCACTTCTACTGTGTGGCATATTGGCAAAAAGACAACCATCTATGAAGCAGATTCTAACCAGACAACAAATCTGTCAGTGCCAAGACCTTCAACACCCCAGCCTCCAAAACTTTGAAAAATAATGTTTATTGTCTATGAACCACTCCTCCAGAGTGTAGCAACCTGAATAGACTAAAACAGTGACTGATTAAACCCAAAGCCTAGTTCAGTTCAGTTCAATTGCTCAGTCATGTCCAACTCCTTGCGACCTCATGGATTCCAGCACGCCAGGCTTCCCTGTCCATCACTAAATCCAAAGCTTGCTCAAACTCATGTCCATTGAGTCAGTGATGCCATCCAACCATCTCATCCTGTCATCCCCTTCTCCTCCCACCTTCAATCTTTCCCAGTATCAGGGTCTTTTAAAATGAGTCAGTTCTTCACATCAGGTGACCAAAGTATTTGAGTTTCAGCTTCAGCATCAGTCCTCCCAATGAATATTCAGGACTGATTTCCCTTAGGATGGACTTCTTGGATCTCCTTGCAGTCCAAGGGACTCTCAAGAGTCTTCTCCAACACCACAGTTCAAAATTATCAATTCTTCAGTGCTCAGCTTTCTTTATAGTCCAACTCTCACATCCATACATGACTACAGGAGAAACCATACTTTGACTAGATGGATCTTTGTTGGCAAAGTAATGTCTCTGCTTTTTAGTAAGCTGTCTAGGTTGGTCATAACTTTTCTTCCAAGGAGAAAGCGTCTTTTAATTTCATGGCTGCAGTTATCATCTGCAGTGATTTTGGAGCCCCCAAAAATAAAGTCTGTCATTGTTTCTTCTGTTTCCCCATCTATTTCCCATGAAATGATGGGACCAGATGCCATGATCTTAATTTTCTGAATGTTGAGTTTTAAGCCAACTTTTTCACTCTCCTCTTTCACTTTCATCAAGAGGCTCTTTAGTTCTGTACTTTCTGCCATAAAGGTGGTGTCAACTGCATATATGAGGTTATTGATATTTCTCCTGGCAATCTTGATTCCAGCTTGTGCTTCATCCAGACCAGCATTTCTCCTGATGGGCTCTGCATATAAGTTATATAAGCAGGGTGACACTATACAGCCTTGACATACTCCTTTCCGTATTTGGAACCAGTCTGTTGTTCCATGTCCAGTTCTAACTGTTGTTTCTTGACCTGCATACAGATTTCTCAGGAAGCAGGTAAGGCGGTCTGGTATTCCCATCTCTTGAAGAATTTTCCACAGTTTGTTGTGATCCACACAGTCAAAGGCTTTGGCATAGTCAATAAAGCAGAAATAGATGCTTTTCTGGAACTCTCTTTCTTTTTCCATGATCCAGCGGATGTTGGCAATTTGACCTCTGGTTCCTCTGCCTTTTCTAAATCCAGTTTGAATATCTTCAACAGTTCATGTGCTGCTGAAGCCTGGCTTGAAGAATTTTGAGCATTACTTTGCTAGCATGTGCAATTGTGTGGTAGTTTGAACATTCTTTGCCATTGCCTTTCTATGGGCGTGGGATGAAAACTGACTTATTCCAGTCCTGTGGCCACTGCTGAGCTTTCCAAATTTGCTGGCATACTGAGTCCAGCACTTTCACAGCATTGTCTTTTAGGATTTGAAATAGCTCAACTGAAATTCCATCACCTCCGCTAGCTTTGTTCATAGTGGTGCTTCCGAAGGTCCACTTGACTTTGCATTCCAGGATGTCTGACTCTAGGTGAGTGATCACACCGTCATGATTATCTCGGTCATGAAGATCTTTTTTGTATAGTTCTGTATTTTTGCCACCTCTTCTTAATATCTTCTGCTTTTGTTACATTCATACCATTTCTGTCCTTTATTGTGCCCATCTTTGCAGGAAACGTTCCCTTGGTATCTCTAATTTTCTTGAAGAGATCTCCAGTCTTTCCCATTCTATTATTTTCCTCCATTTCTTTGCACTGATCACTGAGGAAGGCTTTTTTATCTCTCCTTGCTATTCTTTGGAGCTCTGCATTCAAATGAGTATATCTTTCCTTTCTCCTTTGCCTTTAGCTTCTCTTCTTTTCATAGCTGTTTGTAAGGACTACTCAGGCAACCATTTTGCCTTTTTGCATTTCTTTTTCTTGGGGATGGTCTCGACCACTGCCTCCCATGCAATGTCACAAACCTCCGTCCATGGTTCTTCAGGCACTCTGCCTATCAGATCTAATCCCTTGAATCTATTTCTCACTTCCACTGTATAATCACAATGGATTTGATTTAGGTCATACCTGAATGGTCTAGTGGTTTTCCCTACTTTCTTCAATTTAAGTCTGAATTTGGCAATAAGGAGTTCATGGCCTGAGCCACAGTCAGCTCCTGGTCTTGTTTTTGCTGACTGTATAGAGCTTCTCCATCTTTGGCTGCAAAGAGTATAATCAGTCTGATTTCGGTATTCACCATCTGGTGATGTCCATGTGTAGAGCCTTCTCTTGTGTTGTTGGAAGAGGGTGTTTGCTATGACCAGTGTGTTCTCTTGGCAAAACTCTGTTAGTCTTTGCCCTGCTTCATTCTGTACTCCAAGGCCAAATTTGCCCATTGCTGCAGGTATTTCTTGACTTCCTACTTTTGCGTTCCAGTCCCCTACAATGAAAAGGACATCTTTTTTGGGTGTTAGTTCTAGAAGGTCTTGTAGGTCTTCATAGAACTGTTCAACTTCAGCTTCTTCAGCATTACTAGTCGGGGCATGGACTTGGATTACTATGATACTGAATGGCTTGCCTTGGAAACAGAGATCATTCTGTCATTTTTGAGATTGCATCCAAGTACTGCATTTCTTGGAGCCCAGAAAAATAAAGTCTGACACTGTTTCCGCTGTTTCCCCATCTATTTCCCAAGAATGATGGGACTGGATGCCATGATCTTCATTTTCTGAATGTTGAGCTTTAAGCCAACTTTTTCACTCTCCACTTTCACTTTCATCAAGACGCTTTTTAGTTCCTCTTCACTTTCTGCCATAAGGGTGGTGTCATCTGCATATTTGAGGTTATTGATATTTCTCCTGGCAATCTTGATTCCAGCTTGTGTTTTTTCCAGTTCAGCGTTTCTCATGATGTACTCTGCATATAATTTAAATAAACAGGGTGACAATATACAGCCTTGACGTACTCCTTTTCCTATTTGGAACCAGTCTGTTGTTCCATGTCCAACTAACTGTTGCTTCCTGACCTGCATACAGATTTCTCAAGAGGCAGGTCAGGTGGTCTGGTATTCCCATCTCTCAGAATTTCCCACAGTTGATTGTGATCCACACAGTCAAAGGCTTTGGCACAGTCAATAAAGCAGAAATAGATGCTTTTCTGGAACTCTCTTGCTTTTTCCATGATCCAGCAGATGTTGGCAATTTGATCTCTGGTTCCTCTGCCTTTTCTAAAACCAGCTTGAACATCAGGAAGTTCATGGTTCACATATTGCTGAAGCCTGGCTTGGAGAATTTTGAGCATTACTTTACTAGTGTGTGAGATGAGTGCAATTGTGTGGTAGTTTGAGCATTTTTCGGCATTGCCTTTCTTTGGGATTGGAATGAAAACTGACCTTTTCCAGTCCTGTGGCCACTGCTGAGTTTTCCAAATTTGCTGGCATATTGAGTGCAGCACTTTCACAGCATCATCTTTCAGGATTTGGAATAGCTCAACTGGTATTCCATCACCTCCACTAGCTTTGTTTGTAGTGATGCTTTCTAAGGCCCACTTGACTTCACATTCCAGGATGTCTGGCTCTAGGTCAGTGATCACACCATCGTGATTATCTGGGTCATGAAGATCTTTTTTGTACAGTTCTTCTGTGTATTCTTGCCATCTCTTCTTAATATCTTCTGCTTCTGTTAGGTCCATACCATTTCTGTCCTTTATTGAGCCCATCTTTGCATGAAATGTTCCTTTGGTATCTCTGATTTTCTTGAAGAGACCCCTAGTCTTTCCCATTCTATTGTTTTCCTCTATTTCTTTGCATTGATCACTGAAGAAGGCTTTCTTATCTCTTCTTGCTATTCTTTGGAACTCTGCATTCAGATGTTTATATCTTTCCTTTTCTCCTTTGCTTTTCGCTTCTCTTCTTTTCACAGCTATTTGAAAATAATATTTCACTTTATTTTTCTGGACTCCAAAATCACTGCAGATGGTGACTGCAGCCATGAAATTAAAAGATGCTTACTTAATGAGGTGGATGAAACTGGAGCCTATTATACAGAGTGAAGTAAGCCAGAAGGAAAAACACCAATACAGTATACTAACGCATATATATGGAATTTAGAAAGATGGTAACAATAACCCTGTGTACGAGACAGCAAAAGAGACACTGATGTATAGAACAGTCTTATGGACTCTATGGGAGAGGGAGAGGGTGGGAAGATTTTGGAGAATGGCATTGAAACATGTAAAATATCATGTATGAAACGAGATGCCAGTCCAGGTTCAATGCACGATACTGGATGCTTGGGGCTAGTGCACTGGGACGACCCAGAGGGATGGTATGGGGAGGGAGGAGGGGGGAGGGTTCAGGATGGGGAACACATGTATACCTGTGGTGGATTCATTTTGATATTTGGCAAAACTAATACAATTATGTAAAGTTTAAAAATAAAATAAAATAAAATAAAAAAAAGACGCTTACTTCTCGGAAGGAAAGTTATGACCAACCTAGGTAGCATATTCAAAAGCAGAGACATTACTTTGCCAACAAAGGTCCGTGTAGTCAAGGCTATGGTTTTTCCTCTGGTCATGTATGGATGTGAGAGTTGGACTGTGAAGAAGGCTGAGCGCCGAAGAATTGATGCTTTGGAGCTGTGGTGTTGGAGAAGACTCTTGCGAGTCCCTTGGACTGCAAGGAGATCCAACCAGTCCATTCTGAAGGAGATCAGCCCTGGGATTTCTTTGGAAGGAATGATGCTTCGGCTATAAAGCTGAAACTCCAATACTTTGGCCACCTCATGCAAAGAGTTGACTCATTGGAAAAGACTCTGATGCTGGGAGGGATTGGGGGCAGGAGGAGAAGGGGACGACAGAGGATGAGATGGCTGGATGGCATCACTGACTCGATGGACGTGAGTCTGGGTGAACTCTGGGAGTTGGTGATGGACAGGGAGGCCTGGCATGCTGGGATTCATGGGGTCGCAAAGAGTCAGACACGACTGAGTGACTGATCTGATCTGATCTGACTGCATTTCTTTTGTTGACTATGATGGCTACTCCATTTCTTCTAAGGGATTCCTGCCCACAGTAGTAGATATAATGATCATCTGAGTTAAATTCACCCATTCCAGTCCATTTTAGTTCGCTGATTCCTAAAATGTTGATGTTCACTCTTGCCATCTCCTGTTTGACCACTTCCAATTTGCTTTGATTCATGGACCTAACATTCCAAGTTCCTGTGCAATATTGCTCTTTACTTCCATCACCAGTCACATCCACAACTGTGTGTTGTTTTTGCTTTGGCTCCGTCTCTTCATCCTTTCTGGAGTTATTTCTCCACTGATCTCTAGTAGCATATTGAGCACCTACTGACCTGGCAAGTTCATCTTTCAGTGTCCTATCTTTTTGCCTCTTCATATTGTTCATGTGATTCTAAGGCAAGAATACTGAAGTGGTTTGCCATTCCGTTCTCCAGTGGACCACGCTTTGTCAGAACTCTCCACCATGATCCATGCGTCTTGTGTGGCCCTACATGGCATGGCACATAGTTTCATTGAGTTAGACAAGGCTGTGGTCCATGTGAGCAGATTGGTTAGTTTTCCGTGCTTGTGGTTTTCAGTCTGTCTGCCCTCTGATGGAGAAGGATAAGAGGCTTATGGAAGCTTCCTGATGGGGGAGACTGAGGAGGAAACTAGGTCTTGTTCTGATGGATAAATCTTTAATCCCATTTTCTGTTGAAAGGCAGGGCTGTGTTCCCTGAGGCCAAACTATGGTGGAGGTAAGGAAGATAATGACAACCTCCTTCAAAAAGTCCCATGCATGCACTGCTACACTCAGTGCCCCCAACCCTGCAGCAGGCCACCGCCAATCCATGCCTCCGCTGGAGACTCCTGGACACTCACGGGCAAGTCTGGGTCAGTCTCTTGTGGGGTCACTGCTCCTTTCTCCTCGGTCCTGGTGTGCAAAAGGTTCTGTTTGTGCCCTCCCAGAGTCTGTTTCCCCAGTCCTGTGTAAGTCCTGGCAGTTCTGTGGTGGGTTAATAGCAACCTACTCCAAGAGGGCTTATGTCGTACCCAGGTCTAGCACAGCCAGAGCCCTAAGACTGAACAGCCTAAGACAGTGACTGATTAAACCCAAAGCCTAAATCATAACTAAAATCATTTCCTCCCCAAAAGAACCCCAAGCCCTCAACTTTCACTCTTTTACTTGTGTTGTTTTCTTCATAGCACTTTTTAAAAAATCAGATATTTATATTTCTAATTGTATAGCTCTTCGTATACAATTTCTTTCTATAGATCTTTCTGTTCATTTACATAAAGTGTAAATTAACATCTAGAATAATGCCTGAAGGTAATAGACACTGGATAAATAGCCATTGAATTGGTGTTGAACACACAATTTAGCTACCAAACAACTAGCTGTCTTCATGAGCAGGGAGGGTGTACTCTCCAAACCCTCCCTGGTAGCAAGGGAAAATATTTGTTTCACATCCATCTAGCACACTGAGTTGAAAAGAGGGGGAAAGAAAATTACATTTCCATGTTTAAAATAGTCTGAAAGTTCTTATCTTGTTTTCTTATTTTCTTATCTCTGTTTTCAAATTAAATGATTATTATGCAGTCTGGGGTCTCCAGGAAGCCCCCATATTATTCTGAAGCTAATCTGTTTTAGACCTGAGGACCTAGTTTTCTCCCCACACAGTGCAGCTGGAGAAACGTGTGAAACCTGGGAGGAAGGGAAAAGGAAGAGAGCAGAGGTGACTCCTGATTTTGCTGTCTGTGCTCTACTTATGTTATATTTCAATCTTTAAAATATATCATGGGGTTCTGAGAAATTACATGAAAACCTTTTTCTTCAGAACAGTTAAAGCTAATCAGTTAAAGGAAGAAAATGCATAGAAATTAAATAGAAAGTTATAATTGGCAGATGGGAAAGAAATCATTGAGAGGAAAATGTCTGTTAAAAAATATATTCTTGTTAGTTGACTTTTGGGCTTCCCTGGTGGCTCAGAGGGTAAAGCATCTGCCTGCAATGTGGGAGACCTGGGTTCAATCCCTAGGGCGGGAAGACCCCCTGGAGAAGGAAATGGCAACCCACTCCAGTATCCTTGCCTGGAAAATCCCATGGACAGAGAGCCTGGTAGGCTACAGACCACGGGGTCACAAAGCGTCAGGCACGACTGAGTGACTTCACTTTCTTTCACTTTAGTTGACTTTTTATCTGGTCTATAGAAAAGTAGGACTCTATTTCACAAAAAAGTCAGATGTCGTGTCTCTTTATCACTGTGTGATTGCACTTATAATGCATTCATCAGGCTTGTTGACTCAAGTTATTACATTCTAATATAGATTAGCTAAATTGTTGGAACACAGATGCACACTCTAAGAGAGCATGAATTTTAAAATCCAGTTTTATATTATATTTCTTGAGGAGTTTTTACTGTGGCTTGAAATCCACCCTGGAAGAGCATCATAGAATATTCTGCCCATTTGTTTTTTATGTGACAAAACCAACAGGTTCACCATTTGTTCCTAACTAAAATTGAATTGTCTGAAAATTGCAATAACTGTCAGCCTCTAAAGAGCTTATCTCATGTCTCACAGTTTGATTGGATTGTTTTCTGAAAAGTCTTTCCTTTTCAATTTCATAAAGACCATAAATGCTTATATTATTGTTCTTTTGTTCTCTTTCCCAGAACTTTGTTCATTTTAATTTTTAGTCATAAAGGCCTAAAATGACCCTGCTTTTCCTTCTAACCCATAATTCAAGTAAAGTGCAATTGTCGGGCATTTAACATCTTTCTATCTATGACTGCATAGAAAAGATAAGGACCTTAATATGGAAAGTAATTAGTGGATCAAGTGATCAGAATCATAAAGTAGCAAAGCAAATTTCATTCTATAAATAAATGATTCTTAAGCTATGAACCTGAAGTTGAACCAGTTATCAAAAAAATCAAAGCACAAAATGACAGAAGGCATTAAGTCATGCCAGACTCCCAACTGTAAGTGCTCTGACCTGAGATAGCCCTGGGGTAGCAAATGAGCTACTCAACAAAGTTTACTGTAAAGCAAGTTTGTATAGTGATGAATATACTTCTTGAGCATTAAAAGCCAAACTAAAATTACACTGGAAAAAATGTCATCCATAAACACATCATAATTTATTAAAGCCCTAATCATGCTAGCATGATTAATATTAGGCATTATAGTAAAAAATGGAGGAGGAAATGGCAACCCATTCCAGTATTCTTGCCTGGAGAATCCCACGGACAGAGGAACCTGGCAGGCTACAGTGCGTAGGGTCGCAAAGAATTGGACAGAGCCCGAAGCTTCTTAGCATGCACGCATGCATGGTAAAAAAAAAAAAAAAATTAACCTTGGTTATAGTTATAGCACAAATGTAAAAAAATATAAAAAAAGAAAAAAGGTTTTAAAATATTTTTTTAAATATTTACTTCTTTTTGGCTGTGTGGGGTCTTAATTGCAGCAGGCAGGCTCTTCTAGTGCAGGGCATGGGCTCAATTGCCCCCACGGCATGCGGGATCCTAGTTCCCCAACCAGGGATTGAACCTGAGTCCCCTGCATTGGAAGGCAGATTCTTAACTACACTGGACTACCAGGGAAGTCCTTTAAATATTCTTTTTTATCAAAAAGTATGTCATAGTGAGGGGAATCTAAGCAGCACATCTAGATACACATACAGCTACAAATATGATTTCAATTATACACATACACACACAGATATTAATCAACAACAAGCACCTCAGCATAGTGGAATGCATAATTTTTACTTTATTCTTTTACCTTTTACAGAGTCACAAAATTCCTAAAATAACTACGTGTTACCTTGGCAATCACATACATAAAAGCCTATTTAAGTCATCTGACTCTCTAAATGATATCTACCTAATCTAACATTCTGTAACCTCAACTACCGGCGCGCTAAGCGCAGGTGGCTGCGACGACTGGCGCGAAGCACGGCCGAGAGGACCCACCCCATGTCTGAGGTCAGGGGCAGAAGCCGGGAGGACCCCATGCCTGAAGGGCGGCAGCCAAGAGGAGTTACCCCACGTCCGAGGTCAGGGGCAGTGGCCGAGAGTACCAGACTGCGACGGCGCAGGAACGGCTGAGAGGAGATACCCCGCTTCCGAGGTCAGGGGCGGTGGCCGGGAGGAGCTACCCCACGCCCCTACACCCGAGGCCAGGGGCGGCGGACGGGAGAAGCAACCCACGCCGGAGGCCAGGGGCGGTGGCCTGGAGGACCAATCCCACGTCCAAGGAGCCGTGGCTGCGCGGGCCCAGGAGGGCCTAGAGGAGCTATCCCACATTGAAGGTCAGGAAGGGCAGCAGTGAGGAGATACCCCTCGTCCAGGGTAAGGAGCAATGGCTGCGCTTTGCTGGAGCAGCCATGAAGAGGTACCCCACGCCCAAGGTAAGAGAAACCCAAGTAAGACGGTAGATGTTGCAAGAGGGCATCAGAGGGCAAACACACTAAAACCATACTCACAGAAAACTAGTCAATCTAATCACACTAGGACCACAGCCTTGTCTAACTCAGTGAAACTAAGCCATGCCCATGGGGCAACCCAAGATGGGCAGGTCATGGTGGAGAGATCTGACAGAATGTGGTCCACTGGAGAAGGGAATGGCAAACCGCTTCAGTATTCTTGCCTTGAGAACCCCATGAACAGTATGAAAAGGCAAAATGATAGGATACTGAAAGAGAAACTCCCCAGGTCAGTAGGTGCCCAATATGCTACTGGAGATCAGTGGAGAAATCACTCCAAAAAGAATGAAGGGATGGAGCCAAATCAAAAAGAATACCCAGCTGTAGATGTGACTGGTGATAGAAGCAAGGTCCGACGCTGTAAAGAGCAATATTGCATAGGAACCTGGAATGTCAGGTCCATGAATCAAGGCAAATTGGAAGTGGTCAAACAAGAGATGGCAAGAGTGAATGTCGACATTCTAGGAATCAGCGAACTGAAATGGACTGGAATGGGTGAATTTAACTCAGATGACTATTATATCTACTACTGTGGGCAGGAATCCCTTAGAAGAAATGGAGTAGCCCTCATGGTCAACAAGAGAGTCCGAAATGCAGTACTTGGATGCAATCTCAAAAATGACAGAATGATCTCTGTTCGTTTCCAAGGCAAACCATTCAATATCACAGTAATCCAAGTCTATGCCCTAACCAGTAACGCTGAAGAAGCTGAAGTTGAACGGTTCTATGAAGACTTACAAGACGTTTTAGAACTAACACCCAAAACAGATGTCCTTTTCATTATAGGGGACTAGAATGCAAAAGTAGGAAGTCAAGAAACACCTGGAGTAACAGGCAAATTTGGCCTTGGAATACAGAATGAAGCAGGGCAAAGACTAATAGAGTTTTGCCAAGAAAATGCACTGGTCATAACAAACACCCTCTTCCAACAACACAAGAGAAGACTCTATACATGGACATCACCAGATGGTCAACACTGAAATCACATTGATTATATTCTTTGCAGCCAAAGATGGAGAAGCTCTATACAGTCAGCAAAAACAAGACCAGGAGCTGACTGTGGCTCAGACCATGAACTCCTTATTGCCAAATTCAGACTTAAATTGAAGAAAGTAAGGAAAACCACTAGACCATTCAGGTATGACCTAAATCAAATCCCTTATGATTATACAGTGGAAGTGAGAAATAGATTTAAGGGCCTAGATCTGATAGATAGAGTGCCTGATGAACTATGGAATGAGGTTCGTGACATTGTACAGGAACAGGGATCAAGACCATCCCCATGGAAAAGAAATGCAAAAAAGCAAAATGGCTGTCTGGGGAGGCCTTACAAATAGCTGTGAAAAGAAGAGAAGCGAAAAGCAAAGGAGAAAAGGAAAGATATAAGGATCTGAATGCAGAGTTCCAAAGAATAGCAAGAAGAGATAAGAAAGCCTTCTTCAGAGATCAATGCAAAGAAATAGAGGAAAACAACAGAATGGGAAAGACTAGAGATCTCTTCAAGAAAATCAGAGATACCAAAGGAACATTTCATGCAAAGATGGGCTCGATAAAGGACAGAAATGGTATGGACCTAACAGAAGCAGAAGATATTAAGAAGAGATGGCAAGAATACACAGAAGAACTGTACAAAAAAGATCTTCATGACCCAGATAATCACGATGGTGTGATCACTGACCTAGAGCCAGACATCCTGGAATGTGAAGTCAAGTGGGCCTTAGAAAGCATCACTACGAACAAAGCTAGTGGAGGTGATGGAATTCCAGTTGAGCTATTCCAAATCCTAAAAGATGATGCTGTGAAAGTGCTGTACTCAATATGCCAGCAAATATGGAAAACTCAGCAGTGGTCACAGGACTGGAAAAGGTCAGTTTTCATTCCAATACCAAAGAAAGGCAATGCCAAAGAATGCTCAAAGTACTGCACAATTGCACTCCTCTCACACGCTAGTAATGCTCAAAATTCTCCAAGCCAGGCTTCAGCAATATGTGAACCGTGAGCTTCCTGATGTTCAAGCTGGTTTTAGAAAAGGCAGAGGAACCAGAGATCAAATTGCCAACATCTGCTGGATCATGGGAAAAGCAAGAGAGTTCCAGAAAAGCATCTATTTCTGCTTTATGGACTATGCCAAAGCCTTTGACTGTGTGGATCACAATAAACTGTGGGAAATTCTGAGAGATGGAAATACCAGACCACCTGATCTGCCTCTTGAGAAATTTGTATGCAGGTCAGGAAGCAACAGTTAGAATTGGACATGGAACAACAGACTGGTTCCAAATAAAAAGAGTACGTCAAGGAAAAGGAGTACGTCAAGGCTGTATATTGTCACCCTGTTTATTTAACCTATATGCAGAGGACATCATGAGAAACGCTGGACTGGAAGAAACACAAGCTGGAATCAAGATTGCTGGGAGAAATATCAATAACCTCAGATATGCAGATGACACCACCGTTACGGCAGAAAGTGAGGAGGAACTAAAAAGCGTCTTGATGAAAGTGAAAGTGGAGAGTGAAAAAGTTGGCTCAAAGCTCAACATTCAGAAAACGAAGATCATGGCATCCAGTCCCATCACTTCATGGGAAATAGATGGGGAAACAGTGCAAACAGTGTCAGACTTTATTTTTGGGGGCTCCAAAATCACTGCACATGGTGACTGCAGCCATGAAATTAAAAGACGCTTACTCCTTGGAAGGAAAGTTATGACCAACCTAGATAGCATATTCAAAAGCAGAGACATTACTTTGCCAACAAAGGTCCATCTAGTCAAGGCTATGGTTTTTCCAGTGGTCATGTATGGATGTGAGAGTTGGACTGTGAAGAAGGCTGAGCGCCGAA
This sequence comes from Bos mutus, assembly GCF_027580195.1. NCBI lineage: Eukaryota > Metazoa > Chordata > Mammalia > Artiodactyla > Bovidae > Bos > Bos mutus. Next base: position 53,786,448 of record NC_091637.1, read on the forward strand.
GAATTGATGCTTTTGAAGTGTGGTGTTGGAGAAGACTCTTGAGAGTCCCTTGGACTGCAAGGAGATCCAACCAGTCCATTCTGAAGGAGATCAGCCCTGGGATTTCTTTGGAAGGAATGATGCTAAAGCTGAAACTCCAGTACTTTGGCCACCTCATGCGACGAGTTGACTCATTGGAAAAGACTCTGATGCTGGGAGGGATTGGGGGCAGGAGGAGAAGGGGATGACAGAGGATTAGATGGCTGGATGGCATCACTGACTCGATGGACGTGAGTCTGGGTGAACTCCAGGAGTTGGTGTTGGACAGGGAGGCCTGGCGTGCTGCAATTCATGTGGTCGCAAAGAGTCGGACACGACTGAGTGACTGATCTGATCTGATCTCTGATCTGATCAAAAAAATGCTTCATATACTCTATATTAAATAAATACTAAGTCTAGAGTATTAGGAATGTAACATTATCACAGTCCCCTCCCAATTTATTAATTTCATGAGAATCTGAAACTCCCCATCCCTCCCCCACCAAGACACAGACTAGAAAGCAGCAAACGAGTTCTCCACTTCTTTACACTTGGAAGACAAAATCTAAATTGGAAAATCTTCATGTTAGATATTTTTTGGTAAGATACCTTTGAGATACCTCCAAATTTCACATAGAGGACTACCATCTGCCAGTCAAGGGTCACATTAGGCTCTTCAGAGACCTGAATAAACATTGAAGAGATTAGATACTTCATATGTAATTTTTCAAAGTGATACAAAAATCACATATACACTGAAATTAAAATTGCCTCTGTTTAAATGTTCCACTTACAAAGTTTAGAATTCTCTTTTCAATAATGAAGGCAGATGGTTCTTGTGCTGATGCCCTAAACAAGCCTGTTCTCTGTCCTTTGCCTAACCTATCCATATACCTAACAGTGCTCAGCTCTGCTCCCGTACCCAATTATGCAGAAAGACTGCAGATTAGGGAAATTACCAGCACGGTTTCTCTTTGTATAAATATCCCACCTCAAATGTCAAGGTTTTAAGATTAACAATAAAAACATGGTCTGTAAATTATTTTTCTTCCTGTCTGAAGCACACAAAGCCCTTCCTACAAGGTCAGATGCCAAATCATATACTGGTCCTCTTGTTTCTTATGGAAGCATTCATTTACTCATAAACTAAATATAGGACTGAATTGAATAGGACAATTTGGAATAATTTATCCCAATCTGGCTATAGAAACACAAAAGTCATGATAATTAAAATACATGAGTATGTATGTTTGTTTTTAGAAATTTTAGACATTTTAAGACTTGACTTTGAATTAAGAAAGCTGCTACAAACAAAGAGCTCATGCGTTTCAGGAAGCAGAACCTTCAGAATTAAAACCAAGTACTGAATCCAGTTGTCTGAAACAATCAATTGTCAGCAGCTTGAAACAGGTTTGTGTTGTGCTGTGTTTAAGTGTTAGCAATTATAAATTTGCAAGTGTAGCTAACACCTAAAGAGAAGGAGAGAGCTTTCAATGCTACTTACTGTTCAAGCTTACTTGACAAGAAAGAAAAAGGGAAATTCGGTTTTATTTGTAATCTGAGAGAGCACACACACAAAAGAGAATATGTTTCTACCATTATGCCCTCATAGTAGCAGTAACTAAAGAATTCAGAACCAGAGGGTTCAGGAATTCAAGAATTCATTAGACAGAGGGAAGTGGTAGATTCACGGACACTGGCCTCCCTTTCGTCTGAGTTGTGTGTTTGTTCTGTGCCCTGTTTAATATGGAATGAAGAAGGCATTCTGCGGGCCCCAGGTCATCTAAAGAGTCTGCAGTCCTCACCTTCATTGCCACACTAGCTATGAGGCAGAACTTCCAGACAATTTCTTCTGTACGGCTCTAAGGTATCTTCAAGTCATACCTTCAAAAGAAAGTGACAGGCAATTGCCTCTAACACAATTCTCTTTCATCACCAAATGTATTTTGAAATATAATTCAGGCTTTTCATTTTAATCCAACAAAACTTCTTTTAGAAATGCATTAGCACACATAAATGCTGTTTTATTAATATATACTTATAGTAGTTCAGCCTTCTTGTATGTGTTTGTATTGTTATTATCAGACTGAGTCTGTGACAAGGACTGACTTTTGTTTAGGTAAACTCCAAGATTGCCACCTGATATAATGTGAGGTATATGCTAAATGGCTCCATTTTTCAAAATTATTCCTCTTGCCATGAAGCCTGGAAAAGTTCCACCATTTAAAATTTGCTGAATTCAGGAACCTCCTTAGACTACCCTTGGACCACACCCTTGGAGACAATTATAATTCCCAAGAATTAGTCATTAAATAATATAAAGCCAGATATTTATGAAAATAATTCTCATGTACCAAAAAAGTATCTAAAATTTTCTAATTGATTAGATAATAATATCATAACAGACTATAACTTATTAGGTTACCTTATCAAAGAAAAGTTTAAAAATCAAAAAAGCAAAAAACTAACCAATCATCTATATTAAGGTATCAGCATCAGAGCTGCCAAATTCAATGGGCTTTTCTCTCAGTTCAGTTCAGTTCAGTTCAGTCAGTCATGTCTGACTCTTTGTGACCCAGTGGACTGCAGCACACCAGGCTTCCCTGTCCATCACCAACTCCCAAAGCTTGCTAAAACTCATGTCCACTGAATCAGTGATGCCATCCAACCATCTCATCCTCTGTCATCCCCTTCTCCTCCTGCCTTCAATCTTTCCCATATCAGGGTCTTTTCAAATGAGTCAACTCTTTACATCAAATGGCCAAAGTATTGGAGCTTCAGCTTCAGCATCAGTCCTTCCAATGAATATTCAGGATGGATTTCCTTTAGGATGGACTGGTAGGATCTCCTTGCAGTCCAAGGGACTCTCAAGAGTCTTCTCCAGCACAATTCAAAAATATCAATTCTTCAGCAATCAGCCTTCTTTATGGCCCAACTTTTACATTCGTACATGACTACTAGAAAAACCATAGCTTTGACTATATTGACCTTTATTGGCAATGTGATGTCTCTGCTGTTTAATATGCTGTCTAGGTTTGTCACCACTTCCCTTCCAAGGAGCAAGCATCTTTTAATTTCATGACTCCAGTCACCATTTGCAGTGATTTTGGAGCCCAAGAAAATAAAATCTGTCACTGCTTCCACTTTTTCCCCTTCTATTTGCCATGAAGTGATGGGACTAGATGCCATGATCTTAGTTTTTTAATGTTGAGCTTTAAGCCAGCTTTGTCATCCTTCTCTTTTACCCTCATCAAGAGGCTCTTTAGTCCCAAGGGTTATTCCTGGGCACCCTCCTCTGTTTTCATTCTCTAAGTGACCCCATCAATTTTGATAGGTTCATAGACTGTGTGTTTTGTGACTCTCAAATTTATATCTTTAGCTCAAATCTTTTTCTCCCTAGACTCAGACAAAAGCAGGCCATTTGAAACCTTTACCCGAAGGTCTTACAGACATTCCAAACTCAACATATTCAATATGGGAGTTTTCACCATCTTAATTATCAGTTGAGCAAGATGGCACCAGCATCCCATCCAGTTACTAAAGCCAGAAACCAAAGAATTGAATTCCCCACTTTCTCTCATGCTTTTCAACCGAAAATACATCTTGACTCTATCCACACATCTTTTGTTCCTCTGTGCCAGTAGCATACTAGGTGACCATTATCTCTTAGCTAGATTACTGCAAACTGCCTCCTCCTTACTCTCCCTTCTACCATTCCCCCACCTCAACCCACGAGACACACAGAAGCAAAACCAATCCCAGCATATACTTTGAAGCAGCCATTTCCTTTCTTAATCCCCTTCCATGGTTTTTTGTTTCACATGGAATAAACCTTCCCACAATGTCTTTTAAAATCCAATCCCACCTATGTCTTCATTACTCTCCATCTTTCTCTAAGACCTTCAGCTACTCCCACTGTATTTCCTCAAACTCTTCTCCATGTCAGGATGTTTGCATATACTAGACGTGTGAATAGATTCCATATATATTTTTGAAGATGAGTTTAAGGACATGAGAAAAAGGGGAGGTTCAAGGGTAACCCCTTATTGGCCCTCCTTAAACTCTTCATATGACTCTCCATGTGGCTAACTCCTTCTCATCCTTTGTATCTCAGCCAGCCCTGAACCCCATTGAGCTCAATCGTATAGTCACTCTGAATATCTCCCATCACTCTGTATCCCTTCCATCAGGATTGGTAGAACTTCCAACATAGAAGCAAATACAGACTGAGTAAAGGCTCTACCAAGTGATGTAGGACAGTGAACCTCAGGTCACTGTTGTAGCAGGTATGAAGGGAAGAGACATAAACAAGGCAGTAACTCCCAAAATGAGACTATACTTGTTATACAACTGCATACAGTTCTGAATTTTGGTTCTAAATTCCCAATCTGCCCAAAATAGATCATTTAATCTATTTTGTTTTGATAAACACAGTCAAATATAAGAATTTTTTAAAATCACTTTTAGTTTAAAACTTTATTCTTCTCTTTCAATAAAATTCAAGTACTACCTCAGTACTCGAAGATCATAGCATCCAGTCCCATCACTACATGGCTAATAGATGGGGAAATAATGGAAACAGTGAAAGACTTTATTTTGGGGGGCTCCAAAATCACTGCAGATGGTGACTTCAGTCATGAAATTAAAAGATGCTGCTCCTTGAAAGAAAAGCTATGACCAACCTAGACAGCATATTGAAAGCAGAGACATTGCTTTGCCGACAAAGGTCCAGATAGTCAAAGCTATGGTTTTTTCAATAGTTATGCACAGATGTGAGAGTTGGACCATAAAGAAAGCTGAGCACCTAAGAATTGATGCTTTTAAACTATGCTGTTGGAGAAGACTCTTGAGAGTCGCCTGGATTGAAACCACTATTTAAAATCTGAAACCAACAGAGCAATGATAAATGTGATGCTTATTTAAAAAGTAATGAAAGGCAATGTTGGTCAAGGAGAGCAAACTTCTGATCATGTAGAACACTTGTGAAAAATCTTTAATGATTACAGAAGTAAGAGTAAGTTGAAAGTCTTAGAAGTATGTTTTGTATTGATTACAGAGGAAGGAATTTTATGTCAGTCTTAGACGTTCACTATTACCCATTAGCAATCATTGTCACTAATCAATCAGACAGACTTAAAAGTACTTTTAACCCTAACCTTAACCCTGGCAATAGAACTGTCAGTCTTTTTCAAGGAGTAAGGAGATATTTTTTTACTCTCGATCCCTTTTTGATCCTCTCTCAGACAAAGCTGCAGGAAAGATCATCAAGATTGTCCAAATCTTTTTCATTGTTCTTGATTCCCTTGAAAGTTGATGTTTAATTTGAGAAGGCCTGATTTTCAGTTTGAGTGTTTCTCAGCATGATTTTACCTCTAGTAGGCTTTGTATCCAGAGAAGGCAATGGCAACCCACTCTTGCTGGAGAATCCCAGGGACAGGGGAGCCTGGTGGGCTGCCGTCTACGGGGTCACACAGAGTCGGACACGACTGAAGCAACTTAGCAGCAGCAGCAGGCTTTGTATCATCTGTTAGGAGATTGATACATGGAAGAATTTAAGACTCTGAATAATAAACATGACATAACTGTGAAAAAAAAAAAACAAGAATAAAATACTATAAGAAGGTATCTACAACCATGACCTAAGATTTCCCAGATTGTCCCAAGAAAACAAGGCTCAACAGTTCCTTAAAGTCCACCTTAGATGATCAGGTTGCTTTTTTCTTGTTTTATTTGACTGCATCGGGTCTTAGTTGCAGTATGTCGGATCTTTGTTATGACAATCAAGATCTTTCATTGGCTTGCGGGCTTCTCTCTAGTTGCAGCACGAGGACTTAGTTGCCTCACAGCACGTGGGATCTTAGTTTCCCGACCAGGGATCAAACCCATGTGCACTGGAAGATGAATTCTTAACCACTAGACCACCAGGGAAGTCCCCCCCTCAGATTGCCTTGAAGTTTTGCTTAGATACGGATTGTTTCACCACTCCCATGCCTGGTTAATCTATGTAAAAAATGAACTATTAGTAATTCCCGACAAACAAACAAACAAACAGGCAAGGCTATTATTTCATCTGTAATAATTTGGGCTAAGCAACTTAAGTGTTTATTCTGCAATATTACAAGATTGGGGACAAATTTTCAGACTATTTAGATTATTCAACTCCTATGAATGGAATTGTTATCCCCCAAAAGATTCTTCGGTGAGTTATTATCCCTAATAAAGTTTTATCTCTCTAGACATTTCTAAGAAGATATAGTCCATTGAAGCATAGACTAGTCATTCAGTAGGAATGATCTAATTACTCCATAGAACAATCAGCCAAGTACTCAATCAATATTAAAATGCCTGATTGTGACACAGGTGAAAAAATCCAATAGCTGATATGAGATGCCTGCAACTTTATTATAATTGAAGTCTTAATGCCATTGAGTTTATCATTACAGTCACTTTTATATATCCCAAGGATATCTGCAGCCTCCTTTTCCAGTACAAGGACAGTTTCCTTTATTTATATATTGTCTAAAAAGGATGATCATCATGGGTAGGGAAAATGTAACACATATTTATACTATTCTTTAAATTGACTGTAGTAGCAATATCTTGGGAGAGCTGAACTATAGAATTACAGTAATAACCATTCCTAGACTCATGTATGTTACTACTGTAGTGAGAGAACTATGATAAACTAAGTCATAAGTGTATAACCTTAAACTAGTAAAGAATAAAAATATGACATAATTTGTTATTAGAGGAATATAGCAATAGAGATACAAATGTTCCAGTGTACCAGCCCCAACCTCTGGCAGTTTGGGCCACACCCAGTAAGGAAGGAGTAACAATTTGGAATGTTAAAATTGATGAGTCCCCAAGGGTAAGGCAGTATGACTGATGTCCTGAGACTAGTCCCCCCAACCCTGAGCTGTATTCTCAGGAGCCTTGAAGTGAATAACCCCAAAATGGTCACTCTTGTCTCAGAGGTGAGTGGAGAAAAGCACACTGAAAATATTCAGCCTTGTTGGTTGAGAGGCTAATAGCTTTCTTCAAAGGTATTTTGGTTTGGCCCCAGAAATAGCAAAAATTATCAGTAATGAATGGAATGGGCCATTAAATATTTCAAATACTTCCTAAAGAATGGATCGTGAGGGCATTTGGTCCTGCCACTTTGGCCACCTCATGCAAAGAGTTGACTCATTGGAAAAGACTCTGATGCTGGGAAGGATTGGGGGCAGGAGAAGGGGACGACAGAGGATGAGATGGCTGGATGGCATTGCTGACTCAATGGACATGAGTTTGGGTGAACTCCGGGAGTTGGTGATGGACAGGGAGGCCTGGCGTGCTGCAATTCATGGGGTCGCAAAGAGTCGGACACGACTGAGCAACTAAACTGAACTGAACAGAAACATCACTCATTTATACACTCATATCCATGATTCCTGCCCCTCCCCTACTCTTCTCTACTCATGACAATATTTAACAAGGAATTAAAAAAAAACTGTGCTTGAAACCTTTCCTCCTAAAACCATGAACTTTTTTAGCCTAGAAGTAGAGTGTTTACAGCCTGTGTTTCCAGGTGACCTATGTCTATCTGAATGCACCAGAGGGGAAATATCTTTAGATTATAAGTAAGAGAATTTGATAAGATGACACCTAGGTGCCTAGAGTCATACTTTGAAATACTTTCCTATCACTTACAAGTTGTCACTAAGAATGAAGTCACCAGCTTCACTTTCTATTTCCTGATACCATACTCAATGACCTCTGCTGTAGGGAAAGTGACAAAGGGCCAGAAGAGTGTAGTCTCATCCGTGCAGCTTATGTGACAGCTATTGGGATCAAGACCAAGTGAAATTGCTCAGTAGTGTCCAACTGTTTGCAACCCCATGGACTGTAGCCCACCACACTCCTCCGTCCATGGGATTTTTCCAGGCACGAGTACTGGAGTGGGTTGCCAAATCCTTCTCCAGAGGACCTTCCCGACCCAGGGATCAAACCCGGGTCTCCTGCATTGTAGGCAGATGCTTTACTGTCTGAGCCACAAGGGAACCCCCCACCCACCACCCACCCACCCACACACCACCCACCCATGCAGCACCCACACACACCACAGACACCCCACACATGCCGCCCACACCCCACCCACCCACACACCACACACAACCACACCCACACCACACACAACCACACCCACACCACATTGGGATAATTCAACATAAATGTGAGGACAAAATGGCCCTTAGGAGAAGGACCTGGCTCCACAGATGAGAGCTTGAGTCTTGCCACAGGGTTAGAGAAAATGGTGAGGTTACTTGAATGAGGACTTGACATTTGGAGATTCATCAGTTGGAATCCCTTTTTCACTTCCCAAAGCACAACCAAAGATGTGGGGAGGGCTAACAGGTTGATGCTTTCCAATACTCTTCCAACCTTTGTGAAACTTATGTAGAGGGCTCTGTTCTGTAAGACTGAGTTCTTAGTTTACTTAGCAAAGGGTACGGAAACTAGGCTGAAGCAAACAAAGCAGAAACACAACTACAGCTTCCCAGGCCTGACCAGGGTTCCAAAGCTCTCCACAATACCCAATATGATACTAATCAGTCAAATTCTTAAGAATGGTTGAAATAAACACAAAGTCACATAAAGGGACAAAAAAAAGAAGGAAAGACATTCAAAGAACAAGAGACCCTTTGAAATGGGAGACCATGCCAATGAGGCAATTTCACAGTCTTTATATGTGAAGAGCTAGTGGGTACCCTCCAGCAGACTTTAATCCAATATAGCAGCAGCATTTGAACACTGGACCCAGCTAAGAGTCCAGGGCAAAGCTAGATCACTGAGCCTGAAATGGCACTGCCCAGAATGAGGACTACCTTTAAAAAATGGGGAAAAGGAGGAGTTCCTTGGCAGTCCAGTGGTTAAGACATTATGTTTCCACTGCATAGGACATGGGTTCAATCTCTGGTCAGGGAACTAAAATCCTGCAAGATGCATGATGCAATCAAAAAATAGGGGGGAATTAAAAAAAATTGCTAAAGGATCCAGGAGGAGACCTTTCTGCCAGATGTCAGGGTTGGCCCCAGACCCTTGAAAAAGTTGCATTAAATAGAGAAGTTACACAGCTACACAATACCCTCTGCCACACTCTGACCTGTGTGTGATATGTAATATATTGCTTTAGCATGCACCGCAGGGCTTCACGTGTGACACCAGATGTGTATGACCAGCTAACAGCAAATCTGCCTTTTGCGCAGCACACTCCTCCTCCCTTCCTTCACATAGTGGTGGTGCATGGCCTTTACAGACAAGAAGCTTATACCCACAGCAAACAAGAGCAAGGGCATGTTTTTATCCCTTGACGTAGACTTGAGTCTTAAGAAGGCTTCTTTCTTCTTGGGCACACTATAGGGCACATATTTTTTCCATAAATTCCATAAACAATAACCAAAGAGAAATAAAGCAAGCAGTCAGTTACTTTGCTTATAGAACTCAATTACTTTTTGTGAAAGCAAACAGTGAGCACCTACTTTTTGCCAAGCATTTTAGGAAGCCTTCTTTTAAACAGTATCAATCTGAAAATCAGATGGTACTTCCAACTAAAATCCCCCAGGATTTTGTTGTTTTAGAACTGAAAGTACTAGAAGATGTTTAGAACAGATGGTCTAAAAAGGATATCTGAATTGGGTATTCCCAAGAAGGAGAATGTGATTGCTCTTATTGCTGCTTGCCTAAAACATCACAGTAAATTCCTAATTGGTGTCCCTACCTCCTATCCACTGTCTCCTCTCAGAGCCATGTTCCCAAGCTGTCAGAGCCATCTTCCTAAAAAATCAATATTAGCATTTCACTTTCTCCTTTTTTCTTCCCTCAATAATCTTTCATAAAGTCCAAACTTGTTATAGTGAATCTCACAAGCCTTTTATCACCTAGTTCTGACACCTTTTTCCAGTCTAATCCCCTCTCCTGCAAAGACTAGAATATCTTCCTAACCTACAAATGAGAAGAAGTTTAGAGAATGCTATTAATCTTTTTATATTTTAATATCGTCTGTGGCACTGGGACAATAATATAGTAGCTCTTTCCCAGAAACAGTCTTATAAAAACCCCAAAGGAACCCAATGGTTAGACTCTGATTCAAAGTACAACTGTTAACAGAAGCATTCTCGTTGCTGTGAGCTGTAGGATTTTTTTTAAGCAAAGCTACATAGAATATTATTTGTGCCACAGTGAAGGAGATTCAGGCCAGAATTTTAAAGAGCATCATAAAATCTGCTGAGAATAAGCAGTGACCACAAACTTTAACCCAATACCTCTTTGGGTTGTGGTATTTAATGGTTCAAAAATGGACCCTGGTGTCTTACGCTGCTATTATTCTCTCTGAATGGTCCCTTTATTTGCTGGAAGAGCTATGAATAGATTTTCAAAGTAAAAATCAAATCTGGCTTGGGCTTAGAGAAAGGAGATGAGCGGATGCTACTGTCCTTTCTGGCATGCTCTCCACCTGGTCTGGACCCTCTTGCTGCTCAGCGCCAGACCGGCCACTGTGTGCACCATGCATCTCGGTTCACCTTGTCTCGCTGCCTCACATTCTCTCAGTGACTCACATTCTCTCAGTACCTACTCCCAACTAAAGGCTGATTGAGTTGTTGGTCCCAAGTATTCCGCTGTTGTAGGATTAAACATCCGCACCATGTGACATGTCACTTTGTATGACCTCCCACTCTGGGTAAAATATACTTTCCTGCCCCTTTGATACTGGCTTTGCTCTGGTCACGGGATGTTAGTGGACATGACATGAGCAGAGACCTTAATTGTACTTGCATAGTTTGGCTTGTATTTTTGTGCTCCATGAGGAAAATAATGTCCCCAGGTAGCAGCTGGTCCAAGGAGAATGAGAAAACTGGGGTGTATGTAAATGCAACTGATCCCGGCCAAATCCAGCAAAGCCCCAGGCAACCCACAGCCCATGAGCAAAAGTATATAAATGTCTGTCTTTGTAAAACCCTGAGTTTTTGAGATGGTTGTTACTCAGAATTATTGTGATAAGAACTGAATAATACCCTATCTAATAAATCCAATATTGCCTTGTATAGTCAGACTTTTATCTATGAAATGGAAATAAGAAAAAGAACCTAACTCAAATAGTTATAGCAAGAAATAAATGAGATTAAAAATTGTAAAACCCCTAGGTAGCGGCTGGCCCACAGAAAAATACATTATAGTAATTTTGAGGTTATTTGATCAATCTGTTACTTTTGCAAGTGTATTTGCATTTTCAAATATTTTCCCCAAACAGAATGATCAAATTTATAAGTTCAGCTAGGTACTCTGCCCGCTAATAAGCCACAGTGCCTGTTTGGGAAGGTCCAAAGTGGAAAAATTCAGAAAGAGCTGAGAGAAGAGACAGAAAACACATAAGAATTTACCTGGAATATTAGGGAGGCAGAAAACACTTTGGAGGGCATTCAGGTCAGTCTCCAATGAGATAAGTAGTAGCTTGACCAAAATCCTAGAACTTAGGCTCCTTTTAGCCCTCTCCTGGCTTACACAACCAAGATAAGCCTTAATAAGTTCTTCTTAGTACTAAGCATTTGCCTCCAACAAAGCTTCTAATCTGACTCACGATTCTTCAAAGTTCACCTTTGAGGGAAAGATTACTATATCCTAGGGAAACAGAGGGCTTCCCAGGTGGCTCAGCAGTAAAGAACCTGCCTGCAATGCAGGAGATGCAGGTTCAATCTCTGGGTGAGGAAGATCCCCTGGAGAACGAAATGGCAACCCACTTCAGTATTCTTGCCTGGAAAATTTTATGGACAGAGGAGCCTGATGGGCTGCAGTCCATGGGGTTGCAAGAGTCCCACATGACTAAGTGACAACCACCACCATAGGAACATAGAGGGACTTGGTTAGAATTAACACTGATTCCTCCAGCTCCCTTTCTAAAGAAATCTATTTCTTTCACTAAGTTCTGTCAAAGCCAAAATGCTTCCCACAAAAATCTCATCCTTTTCTCTAAGTACTTAAATGATTTGAACAAAACCACTTTATGCTCACTCAATAGTTTTACCTACAGCATTTTAAAATAGGACAGCACTTTAACCCAGAGAAATGGATATCTGATGGTGAACTTGGAAGCATGGCAGCAAGTGAATAGTGGAGAGAGATTTGAGGGGGAGAAGATTTATAAGGTCCTGAAGATCATAGCAAATATTCATTCATTTATTTCATCTAGTGACCAAGCCAACCATGGTGGCTGAATCAGGACAAATGTACGGAAGGATTTCAAGAACCTGAAAACATATGCTGTGCTTCTTTCTCTTGTTGGTGGGAATGCAAACTAGTACAGCCACTATGGAGAACAGTGTGGAGATTCCTTAAAAAACTGGAAATAGAACTGCCTTATGATCCAGCAATCCCACTGCTGGGCATACGCACTGAGGAAACCAGAAGGGAAAGAGACACATGTACCCCAATGTTCATCGCAGCACTGTTTATAATAGCCAGGACATGGAAGCAACCTAGATGCCCATCAGCAGATGAATGGATAAGAAAGCTGTGGTATATATACACAATGGAGTATTACTCAGCCATTAAAAAGAATACATTTTAATCAGTTCTAATGAGGTGGATGAAACTGGAACCTATTATACAGAGTGAAGTAAGCCAGAAAGAAAAACACCAATACAGTATACTAACACATATATATGGAATTTAGAAAGATGGTAACAATAACCCTGTATACGAGACAGCAAAAGAGACACTGATGTATAGATCAGTCTTATGGACTCTGTGGGAGAGGGAGAGGGTGGGGAGATCTGGGAGAATGGCATTGAAACATGTATAATATCATGTATGAAATGAGTCGCCAGTCCAGGTTCGATGCACGATACTGGATGCTTGGGGCTGGTGCACTGGGATGACCCAGAGGGAGGGTATGGGGAGGGAGGAGGGAGGAGGGTTCAGGATGGGGAGCACGGGCATACCTGTGGCGGATTCATTTTGATGTTTGGCAAAATTAATACAATATTGTAAAGTTTAAAAATAAAATAAAAAAAAAAAAGTAATAGGTCAAATGTGAGTCGTTTTCATCACCCCTTGGGCATCAAGATTCTGAGTCGTGCTAACATGTATGTCTATTCTGAAGGAAACTAATGTTTTTTTCCTATAAGAAAACAGAAGGACATTTATTGGGCATCTCCTGTGTACTCTTCTAGGAGTCTTACAATGTTACAAAGCAGGTAAAGGACCAGCTTCATGGGCATATGACAAGTGAGATCAGATACAGCCTTTCTTTTAATAGCTCTGTTGTTGCCATGTTGAAATTCTTAATGATTTTAATTTTGAGCATGTGTTTTGTAAGTGAAGTTCAGTGGGACAACAGGGGATGCACATGAGCAGAAGAAATACATGCATGTGTCAACTATAACTTGCCACTCCATTCACATAGCCTTCATGGCTTCCGTCATGCATATTTCCCTTCGAGTCTCACTAAAACTCAGTGCACAGTGGGTCCACCAGAATTCTATGCTCATGTTCCATACGACACATCTATGTTATATGGGACACATCTATGTCATATGTGTCAGGGGTGACTAATACATTGGAGTCCATGCCTTACCCTTTTGAATGGGGCCTTGCTTGGATCACAAGAAGAAGATAATGGTGTTCTAAGAAACATGAACAACCAAGGGATCCAATCATATCCTTTTTTAATCATGTTACTTCCCAGCAGCACTAACACTAAATATCATGACATAGTAAAAAAAGGAAAGGTAAGGCAACCCACAGGTGAGTTCATTCCAGACCTTTCCTCCTCATCATTAAGTTACACCTGAAATGTATTGGTATAATATGTACATATAAAGAACTGAAATTGTATAAGGTTGTTTGGGCTCCTGTTTTACAACAACCTTATGCAATTAGATTCCAATAAAATACTACAATTTAAAAAAAAGAACTGAAATTAAATGCTAGCTTTGTGCAGCTTTTTTCCCCACTGTTCTGATAAGAATGAACTATATATGCATGTACAAGCTATGGAATACTAATGATTCCACATACAAATTAAGTGCCCTTATATTTATGGGCTTCCCAGGTGGCTCTGACGCTAAAGAACCTGCCTGCCAATGTAGGAGACATAAGAGATGCGAGTTTGATCCCTGGGTCAGGAAGATTCCCTGGCAGAGGGCATGGCAACTCACTCCTGTATTCTTGCCTGGATAATTCCATGGACAGAGGATCCTAATGGGCTACAGTCCACAGCAAAAAGCTGGACATGACTGAAGCAATTTAACATGCACACAGACATACTTGCATTTACAATTATATATTGCAAATATGTATTTGCATTATATAGAATAAAGATGAATGGTAAGATCCAAGTTATAAATTTAAAATACTTTTCTGAACTTACAATGATTATACCATTATGTTTTATAAGTTATAAAATTTTATAAAGGAAAAAACACTTTATATATCAGTACTTTAATAGCACTTTTTTCCTGCTTTTTTAACAAGGAGCCCAGCATTTTCCTTTTGCTATAGCTGGCCCTGAGTTGGTACCATTATCCCTCATATATATAAGAAAACTGAGACTCAGTGAGATTAAGTAGCTTTCCCAAGATCACAAAACTAGCAACTGGCAGACACCAAGACTCAAACATAAGCCTGACTCCAAAGATATTGCTCCTCTACCAGTTCATACTTCATCCAAACAGCAGGTGGGAAAAGAGCCAAGAGAAATTACAGATTCAGGCTTGGGGCTGACTCTATTGCTTTAACTCCTGTCCAGGTAAACTTGTTTGGAGTAAAGATTTTGGTTAAGACCTACCTCACATACTACAAAGCAGCTGTAAAGTTAAGAAGGCCATTTTAGGAAACTTCTGGCATTCCTTTCATTAATCTGTGATCTTATTTCTCAACTACAGGTTTGAGATCATCAATTCAAATAGAAGTTTATCAAGCTCAGTTGTCAAATAAAAACCTTCAGTTATCTTTCAAACTCTTTTTTTCTCAATCTCACATATTTCTAAATTTCATATACTACATCACATGAAAATACTTTAACATACTATGTCATAATTACTAATGGAACAGTCCAAGGAATCATGTTAGTGTGACTGCAATACAAATTTTTCTAATGACTTTTGCCCACTCAATATTTGCCTGATATTTCATAAGCATCCTGTTGTCCACAAGATCTTAGGCCACTAACAATTTACCTTCTGGCTTGAGCAGGCATTTTCTTGGATTCACAGCAACAGTTTCTAAGGCCCCTCTCTCAACTTTCCTCTTAGTATTTACAAAGTCAGAGTCAGCAAGCATCAGTTCAGTTCAGTCGCTCAGTCGTGTCTGACTCTTTGTGACCCCATGAACTGTAGCACACCAGGCCTCCCTGTCCATCACCAACTCCCGGAGTTCACTCAGACTCACGTCCATCAAGCATATATACTAACAATAGTTAAGGGATCATAATTCTTCATAAACTATAAATGGTCAGTGAGAGAGTTATCTTTCTACCACATCTGAAGGGGGAAATGTGTTTCTAAAGCTAAAAAAATACAGAAATTTCCTTTTATCTTCTTTAAATAGAAGTCACCATCCATGCTTGATGGTGACACATATATATGCATATATATATATATACACACACATATATATGTGCACATATATACACACACATTCACTTTTTACCTCTATATCGTGAAGTTGCTGCCAGAGCTAGAAATGTGAAATACTTGTGTCAAAAATTTTATTACAGCAACTCTTCCTTTGAGACTTTCAGAGAATTGAATATAATTTACAGATATTTCCAGACATAGAACACAAATACTGCTGTCAAGAAAATTTCCTCTAAGAATGATGCAGCAAAGATGTTACTGTCAGAAAAACAATGAATTCTTCAATGATAATTCTATAATACATTCCTGAAAGTGTAGGAATAACACTACATAAATATTCTTATTTGAACAACTTGAGAAGACATGCATAAACATAAACTGTATTTATAGGTTTAAAAATTACACTACATCAAGTCCTAAAAAATATTCCTTTTGATTTTTTAAATCCATGGAATCCCACTGCTAGCTGAAGAATAAAATAAAAACTGGAGGATGCAAAGACACACAACCAGGGACTTTTCAAAACAAAACTAAATGTAGTCTTCCATCATAAAATGGCTTTCAATAAGAGAGAAATTATGATTTTCCTCATGCCAAAAACTGCTCATCTGGTCCCCACAGCTCAAGAGCCAGAAAAATTCCAAGGGGGAGAAAAATAGTGAGTCTACTATATAAGAAGAAACTAAAAGCAGATGATATTCTTATTTAGAAAATAGAGCCTGAGAAATTATGATTCTAATGTAAAGATACATACACTATATAAATATAGTGATGAGTCCCTAGGTTCATGCCCACTAGATTCAAACACATATCAGTGTTATTCCTAACCCAAAATATTAGTTTAATAATTTATAATGAGAAGTGGACCAGACATTGCTGAGAATGTTAGGTATATTCAAGAGGACAAATTAAAGTCTGATGGTTGTTTATAAGGCTAGAATTAGAAAAGGGATCGGTGCTTACTTACAGAATAGATCCAAAACTCTGGGAGCGAATTTTAAAATCCTTTCTCCTTTCCAGAATATTTCTTTCAAAAGAACCTGTCACTAGAAAAGGAGTACCCTGCAAAACATAATAGGTTCCAGGGATCTTTAAAGTAATCAACAATAGAACTATAAGAGCTATTTAAGGAACTCTAAAAACACTAGAGTAAATCCCTAAGTTTTCAGGGAGAATAGTTATAGTCTCCCATAAAACATCTCCTCATTTTACTATAGAAACACCCTGCTGATTGACTCCAGCCACACCACAATGCTTCTGGGCTGAAGGTACTGCTGGAGTCCATCTTCAGAGCCTCCAAGAGTCCCATCCATCTGAATGTTTCTCCCTCCTTCAAAAGTAAAACCTGACTCAGGTAGACCTAACCAGGAAAGTTTCTTTGCCATTGCTTTTCGTTTACTTCCTTCTCCCCCTTCCTCAAATTCTTATCTCAGCTCCTTTTTTCTCCAGAAAGCTAAATCATTTAATGTCTGATAATGTATTTAATGTATTATTCTTCCCAGTGGGTTTGCGTTTTTACCAGATAAAATGCCTGTCTAGACATATTTCAGGCTTCAGGGCCTCTGATAAGGTCATGATTTTTTAAACTTCAAGTTTCTATAAGAATCATTAACAGCTTATTTAAAATGCCAGTCTCAACTCCTACAGATTTTTGAATTCAAGGTAGGACCCAGAAACCTGAACTTATAACAAATAACCTGCCCCCATGCTCTGTGGTGCTTAGGTGAGCAATCTGAAGGACCACTCTTTGAGGAAGTGTTGTAAAACGAAGTAGTTTTTGATTAAGGAAGTCTAGATTATCAGAAACCATTGGCAAGTATAGCTCCCTCCCTCTCTCTTCAACCAGTATCAGCACCTCCTTATAATTATAGCTATTTATTTCCTAACCAGTTATATTTATTTTGCTGCCCACCCTGCAAATCCAGGCCTATAAGTGTCCACTCTGTATGCCAATAGGCATACAAATTGCACCTTGATTCAGATGGACTTCATGTTAAAGTCAGGCTCTTGTTCTCAAGTTCTGAGATTTGTTCTAGGGACATAGCTGATCCAAATGCCATGATTTCTGGCTTGAAGTTGTTTCCTACTATGTCCTCTCAGCACTTGCCTGCCCTCTGGGCTTTCCAAGCTCCACAAACTGTCAGTCTCTGATGACCACAGACCGCATTTTGCTGATCAAGAACTTTGATGCTGACCCTCCTAAGCCCCTGTTTTTCCAGGGTTGGTTAATGGACCACTCACATCTTTTAAAATCTGGGTACCTAAGGGTGGGGTCCAGAAACACACATTTAATAAGTTCCTCAGGTGTACTCAGTATAAATATCATTGGTATTAAGCCATTTCTCAAAACTGCCTAATGATAAAAAGCATCAGGACACTGAAAAATAGTTTGCTAGACCTCAGCATCTGGTGATGCTGATGGGGACGGGGTAAGCTTTATTTTTAACAAGTGTTCCTGGCTAATTCTAATAACAGTAATTTGAGAAACCCTAAAGTAATGTTATAAGAACCTATATAACCCTAAAGAAACCTAAAGTAATAATATAAGATTTTAACATCAGGATATCTTTACAAGTTCAGATATATTATTCTGAATATTAAAACTAGGAGCATGAAGGTAGCTGGTATTAGAAAATCAGAAGATAACAAGTAGCTTAACAGGAAGGCTTGCACTTATATTTCATCTCTCACATGCAAATATGTTAAGTGGTAATGAACAGATTTTTAAGTAATACTTGAATACTTAAAAACTCATGTTGCAAGACTGAGATCTTTCAGTTCCCTTTTAAAAGATAAATTACTTTGTAAGAGTTTTCCCCATGAACACATCAAAAAGACATCTACATGTGGAGCAATTCTCACTAAAAACAGACTGGAGACTCGCACAAAAACTCATATAATCAAGGCTGTAAGAAAAATCACACAGAGTCGGATAGGACGGGAAGAAAAGTGGTAAGTTTGGGACCTGGGCCCCTGGCAGGGAACAGAGAAGAGGGGAGGGTTACACAGTCCTAGAGATCTTCCCTGGGGAGTGAGCGGTATGAACCACATACTTGTGCAGCCCAGCCCTGGGGTCCAACACTAGTAGGCCAAATGCCCTTAGCTGGTTTGAAAACCAGTGAGGCTGATAGCTGCAGGAAACCTAGTCTCCACTCGTGAAAAGCATTCGCACACTAGATTACTCCCAAAACAAGGCAGAAGAAGCAGACTGAAACCACCCCGGACTCCGCCTCAGTTTCCTGTGACCGTCAGAGCACATGCCCCAGACTGAGCCGAGCACACGCTGTGGCCCATATTGCTCCATGACACAGCTCCACACCAGGGCAAAGGCTGCTGCAGCCAAGGGAAGTGTGCAGTTTTGAGGGACAGAGCTGGCTCCCACCTTAAATGGCATCTGAGCAGTATGAGGTTAGCTATCATTAACACTTGCAGAGACAGCAAATCAGGAGTGGTCCAGAACGGTGACTGGTGCCAGAACCACCCCAGCACATACCCCAGTCCCCACCAAGCACCTACTCCAAAACTTCGTGCTCAGTACTGCTCTCCTCTGGGCCAAAGATGCCGGTGCTAGGAAAGCAGAGAAGAGAACCAGCTCAGACCCAAACCTCAGGCCTTCTGCTCCAGCAGTTAGGGACCCAACCCTGCCCCGATGGAGTGATGCTGGCCACTAAGCAGAGAAGAAGCCCCAGCTCACATCTGGCCCTGGATCTAACCCCTCTGCCTCAGGCCCCACCTCCTACTAACGAGATAGGTGCAAGCACACCCTGTAGGAGGATGCAGCTTATGCTTAGTTGAGATCCAGCTCTCCCACCAAAGTCATTGGGCACATGCAGACTGCACAGGAATGCTGCTATAATACAAAAGAACACTCCTTAAAGACCAAGATAGGTAACAGTTTCACATAATTTCACAGAGACAGAGAAAGTTAAGCAAAAGGGAAGGCAGAAATTTGTTTCAAATGAAAAACAAGAAAAAAACCTGAAAACCAATAAGACAGAGATAATTTACTAGGTAAAGAATACAAAGCATTAGTAATAAGAAAGCTAACTGATCTTGGGAAAAGAACAGATGAGCACAAGAAGGATTTTAACAAGGAACTGGAAAATTTAAAAAGAACCAGACAGAACTGAAGAATACACCAAATAAAATGAAGAACACACTAGGAGGAATTAACAGCAGACCAGGTGATACTGAAGAAAGCATAAGTGATCTGAAAGCTAGAATAATGAAATCATCAATCAGAACAGCAAAAAGAAAAACAAATTTAAAAAATAATGTCAGTTTAATGGGCCTCTGGGACAACATCAAGTATATCAATATTTATATCATAGGGGTCCGAAGAGGAGAAAACAAAGAGAATGGAGTTGAAAATACATTTGATGAAATTATGACTGAAACTTCCTGAAACAGAAGAAGGAAACAGTTATTCAGGTACAGGAAGCACAGACAGTTCCAAACAAGATGAACCCAAACAGACCCACATCAAGACATATCAAGCAAAGGAAATAAACGCAAAAAAAGAGGGGAGGGGGGAACCTGATTAAATTTAAAAGCTTTGCATGGCAAAAGAAACCATCAACAAAATGAAAAGACAACATACTGAAAGTAAAAAAATATTTGCACCTGATATTGCTAATAGGGGATTATATTAAAAACATAAAACAGTTCATAAAACTCAACATCCAAAAAAACAAACAACCAATTTTAAGATGGGCAGAAGACCTAAATAGACATTTTTCCAAAGAGGACATTCAGATGCCAACAAGCACATGAGAAAAACGCTCAGCATTGTTAACCATCAAAGAAATTAGAAACACAATGAGATTTCCCTTCACACCTGTCGGAATGGCTATCATCAAAAAGAACACAAATAGCAAATGTTGGCAAGGATGTAGAGAAAAGGAAACCACTGTATACCACTGGTGGGAATGTTAATTGGTACAGTCACTGAAAAACAGTATGGAGGTTTCTCAAAAAACTTAAAGTAGAAATACCATACAATCCAGTAATTCCACTGCTGGGTATATATCCAAAGAAAATTAAAACACTAATTCAAAAAGATACACACATTCCCACTCTTCATAGCAGCATTATACATTTGCCAATATATGGAAGCAACCCAAGTGTCCATCAACAGACAAATGGATAAAGAAAATGTGATATATGGATATATATATAGAGAGAGAGATATCTCCCACACATGCATACGGTAAACTATTAGCCATAAAAAAGTCAAATTTGGCCATTTGTGACAACATATACCTGGAAAGCATTATGCTTAAAGTCAAGGACAAATGCTGTATGATATCACTTATATGTGGAATCTAAAAAGTAAAATGAATGAGTATAACAAAACAGAAACAGACTCACAGGTGTAAAAAATAAGCTAAATGGCTACCAGCAGTAACAGGGAAGAAGGAAGAGTCAAGATAGGGGTAGGGGATTAAGGAGTTACAAACTGCTATGTATAAAACAAATAAGATACAAGGATATATTGCATGGTACAAAGAATATAGTCAATATTTCATAATAACTATAAATGGGGTATAATCTATTAAAATACTGAATCAGAGAAATTGTACACCTGAAACTAATATAATATTGCAAACTATACTTCAATAAAAATATATTTTAAAATAAGATAAAAGGTGAATTACTTCAATTCTTTAAATCATATTCTGAATTTAGCTTGTAAATAAAATAATTCAATGGGTAAAACCTTTGGTAGTTATAATATTATATATAATATATGTGATATTTATATGTATATAAATAATATTTTGTTATGTTTACATATTTTACTAATATATTTAAATAATATATGATTATTTAAACTATCTTTGGAACACTATTCTAGATACATAACTACTACTGGAGCTTATTTTTAAACATTCTCAGTTAAATATTGGAGGCCCATATCTCTATCATCATTCCAATACATCTCTCCTAAATTTCAGAATATCTTTGGAACTGTTTAAAATAATAAAAATACAAAAGTTCTAATTTCAGGACTTCCCTGGTGATGCAGTGCCTAAGACTTCAAACTCCCAATGCAGGGGGCCCAGGTTCGATACCTGGTCAGGGAACTAGACCCCACAAGCTGCAACTAAAGATCCCATGTGCCACAATGGAGATCAAAGATCCTGAGTGCGGCAGCTAAAGCCTGGCTCAGCCATATAGATAACTATTTTTTTTTAAGTTCTAATTTCATAGGTTATAATCATTCTAACACAAGAGGTCTAAAATATTAGAAATACATAGCTAGAAGTTGGAGGCAGAAAATGCTATGAATTCTGTATAGCTATGTGCACAAAATGGAGAACTGCTAATTAACACTGTTAGTCAACTATACTACAATATAAAATAAAACATTTTAAATAAATTGATATATAAAATGATAAAATGAAAGAAAAGTAACACTAATTCAAAAAGATACATGTACCTCGATGTTCATAGCAGCATTACTTACAATTGCCAAGATATGGAAGCAATCTAAGTGTCTATCAACAGATGAATGGAGAAAGATTTTATGTGTGTATATATATATATATAGTACATATAAAATATGTATATGCTTATACATACATATTATATACAGTACATATAATATACATATATATCGGAGAAGGCAATGGCAACCCACTCCAATACTCTTGCCTGGAAAATCCCATGGACAGAGGAGCCTGGTAGGCTGCAGTCCATGGGGTCGCTGAGAGTCGGACACGACTGAGCGACTTCACTTTCACTTTTCACTTTCATACATTGGAGAAGGAAATGGCAACCCACTCCAGTGTTCTTGCCTGGAGAATCCTAAACGGGGAGCCTGGTGGGCTGCTGTCTATGGGGTCGCACAGAGTCGGACCCAACTGAAGCAACTTAGCAGCAGCAGCAAATGTATATATAGGGGCTTTCCTGGTAGCTCAGCTAGTAAAGAATCTGCCTGCACAGGAGACCCCCAGTTCGATCCCTGGGTTGGGAAGATCCCCTGGAGAAGGGCATGGCAACCCACTCCAGTATTCTTGCCTGGAGAATCCCCATGAACAGAGGAGCCTGGTGGGCTACAGTCCAAGGGGTCGCAAAGAGTCAGACATGACTGAGCACAGCACAGCACAAATGTATATATATCAGTTCAGTTCAGTCGCTCAGTCCTGTCCGACTCTTTGTGACCCCCTGAATTGCAGCACGCCAGGCCTCCCTGTCCATCACCAACTCCCAGAGTTCACTCAAACTCATGTCCATCGAGTCAGTGATGCCATCCAGCCATCTCATCCTCTGTCGTCCCCTTCTCCTCCTGCTCCCAATCCCTCCCAGTATCAGAGTCTTTTCTAGTGAGTCAACTCTTCGCATCAGGTGGCCAAAGTACTGGAGTTTCAGCTTTAACATCAGTCCTTCCAAAGAACACCCAGGGGTGATCTCCTTTAGAATGGACTGGTTGGATCTCCTTGCATTCCAAGGGACTCTCAAGAATCTTCTCCAACACCACAGTTCAAAAGCATCAGTTCTTCGGCACTCAGCTTTCTTCACAGTCCAACTCTCACATCCATACATGACCACAGGAAAAACCATAGCCTTGACTAGACAGATCTTTGTTGGCAAAGTAATGTCTCTGCTTTTGAATATGCTATCTAGGTTGGTCATAACTTTCCTTCCAAGGAGTAAGTGTCTTTTAATTCCATGGCTGCAATCACCATCTGCAGTGATAGAATACTATTCAGCCATAAAAAAGAACAAAATTTGCCATTTGCAACAACATGGATGGACTTCGAGGATATTAAGTGAAATAAGTCAGATAGAGAAAGACAAATATTCTATGACATCACTTACAAGTAGAATCTAAAAAATACCACAAACTAGTGAATATAGCAAAAAAGAAATAGACTCAGAGAGAACATACTAGTGATTACTAAAGTGGGAGGGGCAATATAGGGGTAGGGAATTAAGAGGCACAAACTATTATGTATAAAATAAGCTATAAAAGTATACTGTATAACACAAAGGCTATAGCCAATTATTATATTTTATAATATATTAGTGTAATAGTATATTACAATAATATACTGTTATTATATTTTATAATAACTATAAATGGAGTATAACCTTTAAAATTATGAATTACTATACTGTATACCTGTAACATATAATGTTGTATATTAACTATACTTCCACTTATACATTTTTTAAAAGATTGAAACAACCAAAAATAAATAAACTTCTTTTAAAACAAGAGGTAGCACATTCCCTATGTGGAAGACAATGTGGAGGTCTCCTTGCCACAATATTACAGGCACCCAATTGAGAGCTGCCCCTGCCTCCTCTTCTGGATGCCATTTGATAAATAGATTTAAATCCTAGTGTAACCCAACCGTGGGAAATGCTAGGCTTGGTAAGAGAGTAGACAGATTGTATATACCCTGAAGGAGCTGCAATAATTGGCTAACACGACCAGGAAGAATTAAGAGAGTATCTATGGGATTGCATACAGAGAGTGCCTGATCAAGGGTTTCAGAACATATGACTGAGTATGCAAGAGTTCACTGACTTGGGGCATGCTCTAGGCACACAGGATTTAACACTCTGGCAAGGATTCCAGTGGGTAGGGCAAATTTTCTGCTAGAGTGGCTCTTAGAAGACTCAAGAAAGCAATGCGTGCTAAAGGAAACTGAAATGCCTGAGTTGCTATATCTGACAGTGGAGAAAAAAAATAAATGGCTTAGAAAAGTGGTCTTGCTTAGAAAGATATTTTATGTAAAGACAGAACACACAAAAGAGAGGGTCTATTGTCCACATCATTCAACAAGGCCAGGAATATGTTGGTAAAAGAGGTATCAGAATCACTTAGGAATTTAGGAGTGGTTCTCCGCTGGAAGTCAAGGTTGCTAGCAGGATAGGTACTCACATAACATGATGTACTAATTGCAGTGGAGATGATGGGGAACTGAAACAATAGCAGCCAAAGAGGCTTGACTTCTCAGAGATTTGTGGAGCTATTTAACAGAACACAGCATTTCCAGATGAACAGCCAATTCAGGTGCTAGTATATCCATTTAAAAAAAGGATAGATTTCTGTGCATCAAAGGACACAAAGTGAAAAGGCAACCCATGGAATGGGAGAAAACATTTACAAATCATAACAAGGGATTAACACTCAGAATATATTTTTAAAAATTCCTACAACAATGACAAAAAACAAATAGATTAAAAAATGGGCAGAGCACTTAGACATTCCCCTCCCCTCAAAAAAATATACAAATAGCCGATAAGCACAAGAAAAGATTTATTCAACAGCACTAACTATTAGGGAAATGCAAATCAAAAGCACAATGAGATATTACCTAATACTTAAAGATGACTATTATTTTAAAAAATAGAAAGCAACAAATATTGGTGAGGATGCAGAAAAATTGGAGCCCCTGTGCAATGTTAGTGAAAGTAAAATGATGCAGCTGCTATGGAGTACAACATGGTGGTTATTCAAAAATTTTTAAATAGAACTATATGATCCGGCCTTCCCAGGCAGCTCAAATGGTAAAGAATCTGCCTGCAATGCAGGAGAACTGGGTTCAATCCCTGGGTTGGGAAGATCCCCTGGAGAAGGACATGACAATCCACACCAGTATTCTTGCTGGAGAATTCCATGGACAGAGGAGCCTGGCAGGTACAATCCATGGAATCACAAAGAATCGGACACGACTGAGCAAGTAACACATATGATCCAGCAACTACACTTTGGGTACTGTGCTTAGTCACTCAGTCGTGCCTAACCAGTTCTTGACCCCATGATCTCAGTTTGCGACCCCATGGACTGTAGCCTACCAGGCTCCTCTGTCCATGGGGATTCTCTAGGCAAGAATACTGGAGTGGGTTGTCATGCCCTTCTCCAGGGGATCTTTCTGATCCAGGGATCGAACCCAGGTCTCTCTCATTGCAGGCAGATTCTTTACAATCTGAGCCACCAGGAAGATATATACCCAAGATAAATGAAAGCAGAGACTCGAAAAGATAGCTGTATATCCATGTCCATAGTAGCATTATTTACAACAGCCAAAAGGTTTAATCCAAGTGTCAATCAACAGATGAAATGAGAGAGAAAGTGCTGCAAAGAGAAAAAGCTGCCAAGCGAGCCAGCAACTCCTCCTCGTAAAGAGGGAAAACTATCCGTCTGTCTGCTAAGAATGAAGGATTTGAACTAAGAATATGAATTCCCACTTCTCATCCGCCTCAAGGCCAGGATAATGCACTTTCAAAGAGGCAGTCTAGTGTTACAGGTCCAGGCTGAAGTCATGGAGAGGAGCATAGTTAACTGGCTTATAAGGGAATCAAATTCATCAATAGAGACAAAAGACCACAGGTACGTCAGGAGGTTTCAATGGCAGGACAGAGGAAATGGGCGCCAAATTGACTAGCATCTTCTTGAACATGCCTCCATGGTAAAATTTCACATAACAGAGAAACATTGGAAAGTCCAGGGTAAGTAATGATCTGTTCTAACTGTGAAATAACTATAAATACTACTGATGGATTGTGAATATTTAGACTTCTGATGGTAATTTGAAGTGATTTGCAGCACTGAATTCCTATACTCAGTATCTCAATAATGTGTCAATCCATGAGCAAGAATTCTTAATATTCTAGGCCATCTTTATTGTTATTATCATTAAATGCCAAGTTTAGTGGATCCTAAGACTGTGTTGTGTGGCATCCTAAAACCTGATCAAGCATTTTTGCAGCTACCTTGGTGTTTTACAATTTTCATCTTGATACTACATATAATTAGAGATCAAATATTTCAAGATTGGGTGAAAAGGGGAACAATGAAAGGAGAAGCAGCTATCCTTGGCAAATGTGGGTCACCATTCTGGAAGCAGGAACAGGAGTTGTGTTGTCCAGTGGAAAACTGTGAGCTTCTTTAATGGCACTGTACTGCCATCTAGAGGCGCACCAACAGGACTATGACATGCAGCATGGTTAAAATTGTTAAAACTGAAAATCTGAAACGAATGCAAGTACGGTAAGGTATAAGAGAAAATATGTCAAATTCTAGAGTAGTCATCTTTTCAAAGAACTCCTGCCTCGACAGGAAATAGGCTTTGGAATCAAAAATAAAAGTAAGGGTGTTTCAAATAAAAGATAGGCATTTTCCCAGAAATCTGAAATGTAAGTAAATTAACTATGGAACTTTCAGCAGTACAAAGATAAAGATATAAATGGGTAAAAATAAATTAGGGGGAGGGTACAACAAGATGAAAAGTTTTCTGGGAAGGCAAGTTCTATGAATGATGTGAATAACGAAAGATGGTCCAGAATTTTGCACAGGCCATGAAGGTTGCTCAGTTTTAATAACAAGTAGCTATCTTAGTCAAATTATGAATCATTTTCATCTTAAAACACTATTTGTAAAAATTATATTCAACAGAATTTCATTTAACATAAAACAATATAAAATATAACCAGGACTCCTGATCAGCCCAAAATAAAAACCAGTATTTAAATACTGATATTTCTTGTATTTAAATACTGGTATTTTCACTGGAAAAGACCCTGATGCTGGAAGAGACTGAAGGCAGGAGGATAAGGGGACGATGGAGAATGAGATGGTTGGATGGCATCAGCGACTCAATGGACATGAGTTTGAACAAGCTCCAAGAGATGGTGAAGGACAGGGAAGCCTGGCGTGCATCCATGGGGTCGCAAAGAGTCGGACACGACTGAGCAACTAAACAACAACAATTTCTTGCCCAAAGTTGCAAGGCCCTGATCCTCCTTATGATCAGAGTTCTGATTTGGGGTTCCACTCAGCTGCAGTATCTCTTGTATCAGAATTAGGAGTTTAGGAACCCAGAAGGTAAGTGTCACCTGGATGTCATCTGAGGTCTCTCTGATCTCTGAAATGTATGAGAACTGTTTCACACTCCTAATCCAGGTCTAAAGGGAATGTTACTGCCTCCTCAGGATTTCTGAGAATTCCTGGGGGCTCATAATCTCAGGTGGCACAATTGTAAAGAATCTGCCTGTCAATGCAGGAGACTCAAGAGGCAAGGGTTCAATCCCTGGGTCAGAAAGATCCCCTGGAGTAGGAAATGGCAACCCACTCCAGTATTCTTGCCTGGAAAAATCCATGGACAGCAGAGTCTGGTGGGTTACAGTCCGTGGGACCACAAAGAGTTGGGCATGATCAAGTGACTGAGCATACACACACATATAATCTCAAATTGCCTTGCACTCAATTTTCCTTTTAAATTCTCTAACTCATTCAAATCTTACCTCCTTAGTCATTCCCTGATTTGGAATAATCTCTTTCCTTAATCTCATCAAATCTCTACTACCACCAGGAGGAGTCATACTCAATCAAATGTTTGGAGGACAAGGCCACAAAGCTAATGAACTGACAATTGACAGTTCTGTTCTTTAAGAGTCTAATACGGGGAAATTTTATGACATTCCCTTAAAGGCAAAAGCAGGTGCTATCAGTTAGTTGTAATTACAAATAACTTTTTTCTTCTGATTCAGTTCAGTTCAGTTCAGTTCAGTCGCTCAGTCGTGTCTGACTCTTTGCGACCCCATGAATCCCAGCACGCCAGGCCTCCCTGTCCATCACCAACTCCCAGAGTTCACTCAGACTCATGTCCATAGAGTCAGAGATGCCATCCAGCCATCTCATCCTCTGTCGTCCCCTTCTCCTCCTGCCCCCAATCCCTCCCAGCATCAGAGTCTTTTCCAATGAGTCAACTCGTCGCATGAGATGGCCAAAGTACTGGAGTTTCAGCTTTAGCATCATTCCTTCCAAAGAAATCCCAGGGCTGATCTCCTTCAGAATGGACTGGTTGGATCTCCTTGCAGTCCAAGAGACTCTCAAGAGTCTTCTCCAACACCACAGTGCAAAAGCATCAATTCTTTGGCGCTCAGCTTTCTTCACAGTCCAACTCTCACATCCATACATGACCACTGGAAAAACCATAGCCTTGACTAGACGGACCTTTGTTGGCAAAGTAATGTCTCTGCTTTTCAATATGCTATCTAGGGTGGTCATAACTTTCCTTCCAAGAAGTAAGCGTCTTTTAATTTCATGACTGCAGTCACCACCTGCAGTGATTTTGGAGCCCAAAAAAATAGTCTGACACTGTTTCCACTGTTTCCCCATCTATTTCCCATGAAGTGATGGGACCGGATGCCATGATCTTCGTTTTCTGAATGTTGAGCTTTAAGCCAACTTTTTCACTCTCCACTTTCACTTTCATCAAGAGGCTTTTTAGTTCCTCTTCACTTTCTGCCATAAGGGTGGTGTCATCTGCATATCTGAGGTTATTGATATTTCTCCCAGCAATCTTGATTCCAGCTTGTGCTTCTTCCAGTCCAGCGTTTCTCATGATGTACTCTGCATAGACATTAAATAAGCAGGGTGACAATATACAGCCTTGACGTACTCCTTTTCCGATTTGGAACCAGTCTGTTGTTCCATGTCCAGTTCTAACTGTTGCTTCCTGACCTGCATACAGATTTCTCAAGAGGCAGATCAGGTGGTCTGGTATTCCCATCTCTTTCAGAATCTCCCACAGTTTATTGTGATCCACAGAGTCAATTAACTTCCCTTCATGGCTCAAGAGCATATTAGCAACCATCTTCTCCTATGTCTTCCAATGTCTTAATATAGTACTTTGAAGAAAATAGTTGTTGAAATGTATTATGTAGTTAATTTTTTCTGGACATTTTATACATTCATATACTCAACTCAACCTTGATGCTGCTGTCTTTCTGAGCACAAGAAATTATTTTTTAAATACCACCATACAGAGGTAGTAAGCATGAATTAGTTATTCTAAGATTGAGAGAGTAAAAGTTGATTCTTTTAATATTACTGATATATTAGTGAATTTTTAAAACTTGTAAGTCCCTTAAGATATTACATACATGTTCACATTTTCCATTCAGGGCCTGGGACAAACCCCAAGCATACAAAGATTATATATATATATATATATATATATATATATATATATATAGTGGCTCAGACAGTAAAGCATCTTGCCTACAATGTGGGAGACCTGGGTTCAATCCCTCAGTCAGGAAGATTCCCTGGAGAAGGAAATGGCAACCCACTCCAGTACTCTTGCTTGGAAAATCCCATGGACCAAGGAGCCTGGTAGGCTACAGTCCACAGGGTCTCAAAGAGTCAGACATGACTGAGCAACTTCACTTTCACTTTCATATATATATATAAAATTTTAATTATTTATTTATTTTTGGCTGTGCTGGGTAATAGTTGCTGCACAGGCTTTTTCTCCAGCTGCAACGAGCTGGGGGCTACTCTCTAGTTTTGGTACATGGGCTTCTCACTGCCATGGCTTCTCTTGTTGCAGAACATGGGCTCTAGAAACTATAGGGTTTCAGTAGCTGTGACTCCTGGGCTCTAGAGCACAGGCTCAAGTAGTTGTGGCACATGGATTTAGTTGCTACATGGCATAAATGGGATCTTCCCAGGGATCATGCCATGGGATCAAACTCATGTCCCTGCACTGGAAGTTGTATTCTTTACCACTGAGCCACCAGGGAAGCTCCCAGAGTGTGTTTTGTGAGCTGGAAGCGGGTGGGGAGGTTAGCAGAATTCTGCTGTTTCTCATACTTTCAACTTCAAAATGAGTCACTCTTCTCTTGTTCTTCCTTCTTTTTCCTCCTCCTTTGGATCGGGGGGAAGTAACGACAACTTATATAGCATTTGTATTACCTAGTTTTAGTTTAAGGTATAATAAATGGACTATTTTTTGTCCTCCAAAAATTCATGTGTTGAAGCCCTAACCCTCAAAATGATAGCATTAGGAGGTGGTGCATTTGGGGTGATTAGTTCATTAGAATGGAGGCCTCATGAAAGGGCTTAGTGCCCTTATAAAAGAGATCCCAGAAAACTCTCATCCCTCCTACATGTGAGGGCACAAGAAAAACACAACTATCTATGAGCCAGGAAGGGGGTCCTCACAAGAACTCAACCACACTACACCCTGACTTGCAGCCTCTTGAACAGTTAGAAATAAACTACTGTTGTTAATAGGCCACCCAGTCTATTGTACATTGTTATAGCAGCCTGAACTCACAAAGACAGATTTTATTTCATGATGTCTGTTCTTAACAAACAAAAATAATCTTTAGATGGGAGGCAGGACAAGGTGCAAACAACTTAGCATTTACCTTTAGATCACCAAAGAATGACTCCAGAGATATTCATTTGACACACCAAAAAAGTGGTAACTATATGAGGTAATACATATGTTAATTATCTTGATTATGATCATTTCACAATGTATACATATATCAAAATATCATATTGTATGCCTTAAATATATACAATTTTTGTCAATCATTACTCAATAAAACTAGGGAAAAAAATATCATCTGTGAAGTGAGATCAACACCCTTCCCCTGGCAAAAATTAAATCAGCCTTCAAAACTTTTCTGGTCATTTTAAATACTAACAGTCTTCCCCTATAGCAGATGTTCTTCAAAGCCTGAGTGTCACTTCTGGCCTTCCCACCATGTTGGGCTCTCAGACTAGAGGTCTTTGGTTCTTAGAAGGTTTTATTTCCACCAGGCAGCATGGCAAGGACTGCACTGAACTTTACAATTAACAACATGATCATTTTGGAATTGTCAGTGGCCCAGCAGACAATGAAAGAAATCACTATACTCCAGGGGCCATGGAGTTTGATTATCATAAGAACCAGGATTGCTGCTGCAGTATGGCAGTATGAAGAGATATACTGGTACCTGGGATATCCCGTTGCATCTTCCGGTGCTCTCATATCCAGAGATAACAGCAAATAGGAAACGCGGGAACAAACACCTGATGAGAGCAAGACAACCAAAGACTCAGACCCCCTCAGAGACACAATCTGTGTGAATTACCCTGCCAAGTAAGCATGTGACACCCACCAAAGCAGGTGGTAGAGGAGAAGAAAAAATATCAGTTATGGCCTTTTGACCCACAGCAAAGACAAAAGCTTATTCTTCTAAACCTATGATTGACTCATGTTGATGTTTGGTAGAAACCAACACAGTACTTACTGTAAAGCAATTATTCTTTGATTAAAAATAAATAATTTTTTTAAGTTTATTTTCTAGCTGGGGAAGACTAGAGATCTCTTCAAGAAAATTAGAGATACCAAGGGAACATTTCATGCAATGATGGGCTCAATAAAGGTCAGAAATGGTATGGACCTAACAGAAGCAGAAGATATTAAGAAGAGGTGGCAAGAATACACAGAAGAACTGTACAAAAAAGATCTTCATGACCCAGATAATCACGATGGTGTGATCACTCTTCTAGAGCCAGACATCTTGGAATGTGAAGTCAAGTGGGCATTAGAAAGCATCACTACAAACAAAGCTAGTGGAGGTGATGGAATTCCAGTTGAGCTATTTCAAATCCTGAAAGATGATGCTGTGAAAGTGTTGCACTCAATATGCCAGCAAATTTGGAAACTCAGTAGTGGCCACAGGACTGGAAGAGGTCAGTTTTCATTCCAATCCCAAAGAAAGGCAATACCAAGAATGCTCAAACTACTGCACAATTGCACTCATCTCACACGCTAGTAAAGTAATGCTCAAAATTCTCCAAGCCAGGCTTCAGCAATATGTGAACCGTGAACTTCCAGATGTTCAAGCTGGTTTTAGGAAAGGCAGAGGAACCAGAGATCAAATTGCCAACATCTGCTGGATCATGGAAAAAGCAAGAGAGTTCCAGAAAAACATCTATTTCTGCTTTATTGACTATGCCAAAGCCTTTGACTGTATGTATCACAATAAACTGTGGAAAATTCTGAAAGAGATGGAAATACCAGACCACCTGACCTGCCTCTTGAGAAATCTGTATGCAGGTCAGGAAGCAACAGTTAGAACTGGACATGGAACAACAGACTGGTTCCAAATCGGAAAAGGAGTATGTCAAGGCTATATATTGTCACCCTGCTTATTTAACTTATATGCAGAGTACATCATGAGAAATGCTGGGCTGGAAGAAGCACAAGTAGGAATCAAGATTGCCGGGAGAAATAGCAATAACCTCAGATATACAGATGACACCACCCTTATGGCAGAAAGTGAAGAGGAACTAAAAAGCCTCTTGATGAGAGTGAAAAGGTTGGCTTAAAGCTCAACATTCAGGAAACGAAGATCATGGCATCTGGGCCCATCACTTCATGGGAAATAGATGGGGAAACAGTGGAAACAGTGCCAGGCTTTATATTTTTGGGCTCCAAAATCACTGCAGATGGTGGTTGCAGCCATGAATTAAAAAGACACTTACTCCTTGGAAGAAAAGTTATGACCAACCTCGATAGCATATTGAAAAGCAGAGACATTACTTTGCCAACAAAGGTCCGTCTAGGCAAGGCTATGGTTTTTCCAGTGGTCATGTACGGATGTGAGAGTTGGACTGTGAAGAAAGCTGAGTGCCAAAGAATTGATGCTTTTGAACTGTGGTGTTGGAGAAGACTCTTGAGAGTCCCTTGGACTGCAAAGACATCCAA
Source organism: Bos mutus (assembly GCF_027580195.1). Classification (NCBI taxonomy): domain Eukaryota; kingdom Metazoa; phylum Chordata; class Mammalia; order Artiodactyla; family Bovidae; genus Bos; species Bos mutus. The sequence goes on from NC_091637.1 coordinate 53,819,593, forward strand.
CCAGTCCATTCTAAAGGAGATCAGCCCTGGGTGTTCTTTGGAAGGAATGATGCTAAAGCTGAAACTCCAGTACTTTGGCCACCTCATGCAAAGAGTTGACTCGTTGGAAAAGACTCTGATGCTGGGAGGGATTGGGGGCAGGAGGAGAAGGGGATGACAGAGGATGAGATGGCTGGATGGCATCACTGACTCGATGGATGTGAGTTTGAGTGAACTCCGGGAGTTGGTGATGGACAGGAAGGCCTGGCGTGCTGTGATTCATGGGGTCGCAAAGAGTCAGACACGACTGAGTGACTGAACTGAACTGACTGATTCTCTAGCCCACTGTATGGTCATAGATAATATGACAATAGATATGGAAAATATGACATAGATATGGAGATCAGCCATCTCCTTGAAGACTAAGTGAAATGGTGGACTTCCCATGGGATACATGTGAATACAAGCTGCGTGAGGACACAGTCCTGTGTGGACAACAGTAAATGCCTCCAGGGTCCACGTCTCCTCCTCAAGGCCCACCTCTGAGTTCATTATAACATTGATGGACAGCTCCTTGTGACCTCAGACTCAACTTCAGCCCCACTGCTTGTCATTTCAAGCAAACACCACACTTCTTTCTCCTGCTTCCGAGAATCACCTCCCGAAATCACCTGCATCCAAGTCTATTCTCTGGCTCTGCCTCCTGGGGAAAGCTGACTGGAACAAGCATTTCTCTTCCACCTCCACACTTCTGTGCACCATTATTGCTGCTGCTGCTGTTTTCACTTCCTCCACCCTGATCCTGCTGCCAAGAGTGTCCTCCACCACTGCTTCCACTTCCTATCTTCCCTTCTCCAAAAGCAAGCTACAGAAGACCAGCAGTTCTACTGTCCTTGAAAGGCTTGTGTTCAGGCTACCAGACCACCACAAATTAATCACTTATTAGAGGTTTTTTTTTAATTAAGATTTTATAGAAAGGATCTGCCTATATTTTCAAGTAGAGAACATTTAACACAGTGACTGTCAGGATCTCAAAAACTGTTAGTTCGTTTTTTCCATAAATCCCAAAGGATTCATTAATCAACGACTAATCAGGAATATTACAATCAAAATTAGCCTTCCAGGCTACATGTTCTCCTATCATCAGTGAATAGGTAAGGAGGTTTAAAGCCCCAGGATTTCCCTCATTCTTATTTCAATACCCTCTCCTTCCCAGGTGATTCTTTCTATTCCTAGGGTAAAGATGGAGAAAGGTAGGGAAAACAAAACTGTATAGTCTGAACAAAGCATATAAAGAAAAAGAGGAGCTTATAGTGCTTTCTTAGTTATCCAACCCACCCTAAATAGAATTTTGAATCTTAAATAAATTCCAAGTAATATGGAATTGGAACTTCCCTGGTGGTCCATTGGTTAAGAATCTGCCTGACAATGAAGGGGATGCAGGTTCCATCCCTTGTCCAGGAACAAGGATCCCACATGCCGCAATTAAGACCTAGTGGGCCTATGAGCCACAGCTATTGAAGCCCACATGCTCTTGCACCACAACCACTGAAGCTCCCAAGCCCTGGAGCCTGGTCTCCACAAGAGAAGCCACCACAATGAGAAGCCACAGCTAGAGAGTAGCCCCTGCTCACCACAACTATAGAAAGTCCTCGCACAGCAAAGAGGAGCCTGTGTGCTGCAACAGAGACCCAGCACAGCCATAAATAATGTGGGGGGTTTTTTTAATCTGGAATTAAGCTTAGAACCTTAGGAAATGTGGCTTAGAAAAACTAACAAAATTTATAACTAATTATTGCTGGACTTGGAAAACAATGGATGTACAAGAACACTGTACTATTTTTGCAACTTTTCTGGAAGTCTGAAATTATTTCAAAATAAAAGATTTTAGAAAAAAATTCATAGTGCTGAAGTTGCCAAAAATTTTTTAGGAAGGAAGAGTATCTAGTGTTTAATTAGAATTTTTGCATTGCTAACATATAAGCTCACTTCCTTACTCTTCCCAAGTCTTGAGTGAGGTCAACTACACACAAAAATGCCTTTGAGAGTGCAGAGTTGAGTCACATTTGGGTCAAGGCTAGAGCAAGAACACATACATGAGCTAGCTAGATAATCCATAAACCGAACTAAGCAAAAAGTTTTGAGGAATATCACGAACAAGAATTTGTACACCCATGGGAGACCTTTGGGCTTCCACAGGACATATAATAGAGATGTAAGAGAATATTATCTAGATATCCAAGAATCAAGACTACCATCCCAGTTAGCATTTGGATCACATATTAGAAGCTCTTAGTGTAGTGTGATACATATTAACTGTTGGCTATTAACATTATAGTTCAAAACTGGAGCACAAGCAGGAAGGAACATTTGCAGCAACATGAGGAGAAAGAGCCAAGACCTGGTGAGTGATCTGTCTGGTAGGTTCTGGAGGGAGTAACCAGGCTAAATGCAAAAATTTTGTAAAATTCAAGAGATTATCCAAGACACACAGCAGGCTCCAGCATAATTCTAGACTCAGTTATTACCAAAATGAGCTTGAGGTGATACTGCAGGATCTCAAAAATAGACAAAATTCAGCAACTTAAAATTCATGGTTGAAAGTTCATATAGTCTGTCTCCAGGATACCTGCCCTAGTTTTTCAAAGGCCTGGGTTGGTGGGGGGTTGCAAGGTGTGAGGTTGCCATCCTGTTTCAAAGGGATTCGGTCATGCCTGAATCCTACCACTCACCTCTCTTCCATTTACCTTTCTCAACTGAGGAACCAATACACACAGGACGCACAGCCAAAGGAGATATAATATCCCAAATTACCCGACTTCCCTAGTGGTGCAGCGGATAAGAATCCATCTGCCAATGCAGGGGACACAGGTTTGATCCCTGCTGCAGGAAGATTCTACATGCTATGGAGCTACTAAGCCAGTGAGCCATAACTACCGAGCCTGTGTGCCACAACTACTGAAGCCTGCATGCCCGAGAGTCTGCGTGCCGCCACTACCGAGCTGGTGTGCTGCAACTATTGAAACCCGTGTGCCTAGAGCCTGTGCTCCACAGTAAGAGAAGTCACTGTAATGAGAAGCCCACACACCGCAACAAAGAGTAGCCCCTGCTTGCCACAGCTAGAGAAAGCCCTCGCAGAGTAGTGAAGACAGAGTGCAGCCAAAAAATTTAAAATTACCAAGTTATTAATGGATAGGTAAGAAAAGGATACGTCTCATTGTTGGACTTTTCAGTTAAACTGAAAAACATAGTCTTTTCAGTAAAGGCATGCATGCAAGCTGTTGCTTCAGCCGTGTCCAACTCTGCAACCCCATCAACTGTAGTGCACCAGGCTCCTCTGTCCATGGGATTCTCTGGGCAAGAATACTGGAGTGGGTTGCCATGCCCTTCTCCCCTTCAGTAAATGGCATTGAGAAAAATAGATACACACACTCAAAAAAATGAAGTTGGACCCCTACCTTACACCATATATAAAAATTAACTCAAGTGGATCAAAGACCTAAATATTAGAGCTAAAAAGTAACAAAGTTTGACTTCCTTTTTGTTTCACTGTTGACAGCTTTTACGCCTCTCCTCTCTCTCTCTCCCCTTCTGTCCCACATCTGAGCAAGCTGATGAGACAGACCATGTGCTCCTCCTTGGTGCCAACAGGAGATTCAAACGTAAGTCCCTGCACAAATGCAGGAAGTCTGACCCCATCTCCTGACCTCAATAGAAATCACTAACAAGTTTCCTTTCCTTGTTCTCCCAACACATTTTCAAATAAGCTTGAGAAGCCTGTGTTGTTCTTAGAGAAAAAGAAAAATTCTTTATGTATTAACAAGTAACAATACTGTTATTTTCCTACTCTGTTAGTGTGTGTGTGGCATCATGTCTTGAAACCCAAATCAAATTTTGAGTGGACATCCAGCTCTATACATGGAATGGTCACAAAAACTGGCAGTGTGATCAGGATGACTGAGGCATTCACCAGCACCACTGGAGTCTATCTTCTCTCACTCTTGGCCTATTAACAGCTGCTGCTGCTGCTAAATCGCTTCAGTCGTGTCCGACTCTGTGTGACCCCATAGACGGCAGCCCATCAGGCTCCACTGTCCCTGGGATGCTCCAGGCAAAAACACTGGAGTGAGTTGCCATTTCCTTCTCCAATGCATGAAAGTGAAAAGTGAAAGTGAAGTCACTCAGTCGTGTCCGACTCTAGCGACCCCATGGACTGCAGCCCACCAGGCCCCTCCATCCATGGGATTTTCCAGGCAGGAGTACTGGAGTGGGGTGCCATCGCCTTCTCCAGGCCTATTAACTAGGTACAAACAATGCACTGAGTGTGCAAAATGTCTTCATTGCTTGCTGGCAAGCTTACACTTAGGATTATTCTTCATTGTGCTACATGAGTACAGTCTTACCAAGTCTCTGTTATTGATTTAGCCTATCTAAGTCAGAAGTTTGGATATTTGGCCTTTAGGGAAAGGAGTATAGCGCTGGCTGCTAAGTCACTTCAGTCGTGTCCGACTCTGTGCGACCCTGTGGACGGCAGCCCACCAGGCTCCCCTGTCCCTGGGTTTCTCCAGGCAAGAACACTGGAGTGGGTTGCCATTTCCTTCGGGGCCCTCCATAAAGTGGCCCAGGTTCAGCTGTCTCAGCCCAGATCTATCTGTGTGTCTTAGAATGAAGTTGTGACTTGTCCTAAGCTCTGGGAAAGACTCTCACCCTGTTACCAATTGGTGGTGTCTCAACCAATTTAGAAAGTGCTCAGGGGATACAGTGCTCCACGCAAGGTACAGTGGTCACATAGGAAAGAACAGTCATTACACAGTCAGATAGGGAGGAAAGCAGAGTGGGAAGGAGGGAAAGAGAAAGAGAGAACAGAAAAAATACAGTCACTATGTGATATGCTGAGTGAGGTCCTCACTCCTGAGAGCAAATTGCTCACCAGGACCTTTAAATACTTCTGTTGCTGTGCTACATGTGCCTGTGTCGTAAATAACATGCTAATACTCAGGGCTACATGAAAAAAAAAATTCCAGGGTACAGTTGAGGTACAGCCAAGGTACAGTCAAACCTGACTTAAGACTGGAGTCCTTAAACCCTATAAATACAACCATTGCCACAGGGGAAGCCCCTAACTTTGGTGATACTGATTTGAGGCTCTCTGGAGAAATTCATAAATACGAGCAGGTTAGAGGACTCTCCCCTGCCCTTGAAGAATACACCAACAAACACCCCAATATAAATAAATTAAAAAGAAAGAAGCATGGATACAGGGGAAGGAAACAACAACAACAAAAACCTGAAACAAAGATCTACAATTTGACCAAAATGAAAATCCAAAATTTACAACAAAAGATAAGAGGACACTGATTGGCTTTTGTGCTTATATAACATAGGTTCTGAATTAACTCAGTACCTGATAAAGTGCAATAATTGCAAACTTTCATAGACTTGATTATTACTAGGGATTTCACTGCATTTTTGACAAAGTACCCCCTGTACTTCTAGGGGAGTTACCAAGTATAATAAGCAGACAAATAAGTATGCCTCACTTCAATCACTGGAACTATTGCCTTGCCTAAATCCCCCACAACTTTAGCACTGCCCTGAAATATAACATAATGGGTATGAATGCGCTCAGTGAGTACTTTGTTAAATTCCCTTGTTGGCACTTGAAAAAATAGGATGCCATGGATCTTCTCCTCTGTTAAAATATTAAACAGAGTTTAAAATAAAAAAAATATTAAACTGTTAAAATACAGTAGGCCAGTTAACATAAAATACAGTAGGCCTACTGTAAATTAAAATATTCAGTGACCAAAATCCATTATACAAGACCTATTTAGCGAAGCAGGTCATTATCCTCACTGCTTCTCCATTTAACAGCCCGATTTTGCCTCTATTTGAACTTGCAAAGAATGAACAGTGCCTCATGGTGAATTACCACAACCTTAAATGCTGTGGTCCTACTCATCAGGCTTCTATACACAATATTAGGGAAGTTACTGGCTCTTTCCAATTAACAACTGGTGAATACTTTGCTGTTACAAATGTAGGTAATATGTTCTGTTCGGTGTCTATTTCAACAGCCTCAGATGCTTCAACTCCAAAGGGAAAAAATATGCCTTTACTCAGCTGCTCACGGGACACCTCAACAACCTTGATATTACACACCATCTTTGCAGGCAAGATCTTAACTGCATCCAGTTTTCTCCAGGATCACAGGTATGAAATTACATTGATGACATCACATGGATGACATCGTCCTCCAAGGAGATTCTTTGGCAGCGCTCAATTACAATACGCAAATACTCACAAAGGGGCTCAGAAAAAGGGATGAGTCATTATCCCCACACATCATGTAAAACCCCTCTGCTTCAGTCAAATTCCTGAAAAGTATTTGGTGAATCAAGGGCCATTATCATCCCTGACTTTGCCAAGAAACAACTATTGACCATCTCAGTATCCACAGTAATTTTTAGATCTTTTTGGGTTCTGGAATCAACATATTCCTCATTTATAAATGTTAATTAAGTCAGTTTAAGATCCCCTAGAGAAGGAAATGGCAACCACTCCAGTATTTTTGCCTGAAAAATCCCATGGTCTGAGGAGCTTGGTGGCCTACAGTCCCGTAGGTCGCAAAGAGTTGGACCCGACTGAGCGACTAAGCACGCATACTATTACTTGAAAATCAGCCTACTTTCAATGGTCACCATCCAACAAAAGACTCTAGAATCCATCCAAATTGCAATACAAGAGGCATTCACATTAGTGTCCCAGATAATTCTTCACTACAGAAATTTTAGCAACCTCCTCTCAAGTCTCCAGGAGTCTCTGGATCCACCTACCATGGCCATAAGTTGTCCATCAGTTTCTTATGCAAGTAACTGCTCTTCTCATCCCTGTGCTATACACCATTAGAGCAACCATTTCTGTCCACATACTGACTCTCTTTGAAACATAACTCTCACAGGCCCTGAGTCCATATCCAGCTGTCCGTTATGCATGCCTTGGGTCATAAAAGCAGCATCCACAGAGGTTCAAGAGAGCTACAGAGACGGCCTTTCTACAGAATGCAGCCAAACCTGGACCCACTGGCATATTCTGCCTTCAGGAGGAAGTCGGTAGCCTCTCTGACCTCAGTTCTTGCCAGATCCTATGATGCTGGAGGATGTCAAACCTCTCCCAGACAACTTGGCTACCTGAAGAACCCTTTGGAATAAACTGAGTGAACATGAGGAAGTGTGGTCTCAAATGAAAGGAGAGATTTTGAAGGAATAAAAAGTAATGAGCAGGTAAATATGTGGGTGAATTTAAATGAATATTTAATCAATAAAAATAATTTATATGGGGTTTCAAAAGTATATAGAATTAAAATAGCAATAAAAATATCATATACATCAAAGGGGAGTTAAAGTGTTATGAGGTTCTAACATCATTTAGGAGAAAAGTAAAAGTATAAATTAGCATTAGACCTTGATGGGTCAAAAATGCATGTTGTAATTTCTAGGATAATTGCTAAAGGAACAGTAAAAGAATATTTAACTTTCAAACAATCAAAGGAAAAACTAGAAAGTATAAATTAGCATTAGACCTTGATGGGTCAAAAATGCATGTTGTAATTTCTAGGATAATTGCTAAAGGAACAGTAAAAGAATATTTAACTTTCAAACAATCAAAAGAAAAACTAGCACCACCAAAGTTAAATTAACCCTACATCAATCATCAGGTATCTCATTACTCATCTTCAGCAAATCAGTAAAAAACACATGAGTATCAATGCCACCCACCCACTCTTAAAATTTAGAACCAAATGTGATAACCGTCTCAGTGGCATTTCCCAGGCAAAGAAAATTGCCTACATTGCTGTTATCTTCCACAAACCACAGTAAAAATTTGGTGTTATCTGAGAAAAGCAGGATAGAGACAAGCAACAATCCTCCGTCTTGGCAGGATATTGGTCAGTCCATGCTAAACATTTGGAGACTACAGCTTATAATTTTAAATGTAAGTGAATTCAATTAAATACAGGCTTACAGAAACGCAAGGCATTGGTCATCTGTAAGGCAGCTGTTGTCTTCTTTTATTCTTAGGCGTCCAAGGAAAAGCAACAGTCTCTGCCAAATGCTCCTCTGCAAAGCTGGTTTTCCTCAGTTTTTCAATCTCCAAGTCTTTGGTTAATCTTCACTACTCCAAAGGCAGCATCAAAAAGATTAAAATCCAAATAAAGAATAATCCCTTGCTACCATCTCATCTCTTTTGAATCTAATCTTTCCCAGAGAACAAAACTCGCCCTTGCTGAAAAACTGGACGCACGAGGTACGGAAGAGAGCGGGATAATGCTGCTTAATTGCAAAATACTTTCTTAAAAAGCCTAAGCACCAAAGCTCTGCCATTTTGAAATTAGGTTTCTCTGGGCTCAGCAAGAGTTTGCTCTTTCTGTATGTGCTCTGCTCATACATCTGAAACCATCTCTGCAAATTAACAAGCACCTAAAGAGTTTCTCCTCATCCCAACCAAATACTATCTCCCTGGGAAAGCCCAGATCCCTGTTGGCTCAGGCTTTTGTCTCGGTCAAACCCATCCTGACTCTAAAATGAATACTTTTTCTTGCCAAACCCAACCATGGCTCCATGCCAGCAATACCATCTGCTACACCTGGGCTGCCACAGTATAAACCAGCTGCCGCCACACCACACACGAGACCAAGCCTTCCCACAGGGCACTTTGACCCTAAATTCCAGACTGTTGTTTCCCACTCAGCCCCACAGTGAACAGCAGTATTTAGAAATTCAAGCTGAAGTTTAGATGACATTAGACTGGTATTAAGTTCAGATCCTGCCTTAGCACTCACCTCTTCTACTCCTTGGAAGAAAAGCTATGACCAACCTAGACAGCATATTAAAAAGCTGAGGACCTTTGCATTACCAGCAAAGGTCCGTCTAGTCAAAGCTAAGATTTTTTCCAGTAGTCATGTATGGATGTGAGAGCTGGACTATAAAGAAAGCTGAGCGCTGAAGAATTGAGGCTTTTGAACTGTGGTGTTGGAGAAGACTCTTGAGAGTCCCTTGGACTGCAAAGAGATCCAACCAGTCCATCCAAAAGGAAATCAGTCCTGAATATTCACTGGAAGGACTGATGCTGAAGCTGAAACTCCAAATGCTTTGACCACCTGATGTGAAAAACCAACTCATTGGAAAAGACCCTGATGCTGGAAAAGATTGAAGGTGGGAGGAGAAGGGGATGACAGAGGATGAGATGGTTGGATGGCATGACCGATGTGATGGACATGAGTTTGAGTAGGCTCCGGGAGTTGGTGATAGACAGGGAGGCCTGGCGTGCTGCAGTCCATGGGGTCGCAAACAGTTGGACACGACTGAGCAACTGAATTGAACTTAACTTCTGCCTATACATTTTCCAGCCAAGAAAGCTACAGTTAAGGAATAGTAACCAGTGAGGAAAATCATCACTTTATTAACAGTCAAGCCAGCACTTGATAAGTCCTAATGCTAAGGTCTGACAGAACCTAGACTGAAGAATGTGATTTAGTGACTTCTGACAGCTTTGGCCACCTGATGCGAAGAGCAGACTCATTCGAAAAGACCCTGATGCTGGGAAAGATTGAGGGCAGGAGGAGAAGGGGACAACAGAAGATAAGATGGTGGGATGGCATCACCAACTCAATGGACATGGGTTTGGGTGGACTCCGGGAGTTGGTGATAGACAGGGAGGCCTAGCATGCTGCGGTTCACAGGGTCGCAAAGAGTCAGACATGACTGAGAAACTGAACTGAACTGAACTGACAGCCTAAATGAGACTTCCCATCTCTTCCCCTGTATTTAAAATGGCAAGGTCTAAAGAGAAAACAGACTCTATCATTATGCAACCACCCAGTAGCAGCCATGGAAGTGGGGAAAAAGAGAGTGAGTCTTGTCTGGACAGCTCAACACAATTCAAGATGCAAAAGAAGAAGAATGTACCAGTTTTAAAAAGACAGCCACCATGGAAAACAGTATGGTGGTTTCTCAAAAAATAAAAATAGCACTACATTGTGACCCCACAATTCCACTCCTGGTTATATATCTGGAAAAAAAATTAAAACACTAATTTAAAAGATACATGTACCGCCAAGTTCATAGCAGCACTATTTACAATAGCAACATAAAGAAACAATCCAAGTGTCTATCAACACACAAATGGATAAAAACAAAGATGTGGTATATTTATACAATGAAATGTTACTCAGCCATAGAAAAGAATGAAATTCTGACATTTGCAGCAACATGAATGGACCTCAGAGTATTATGCTTAGTGAAAAGTCAGAGAAAGACAAGTAGTGCTTGATATCACTTATACGTGTAATGTAAAAACAAAACAAAGGATGAATGTAGCAAATCAGAAATAGACTCACAGATACAGAAAACAAACTAGTAATTACCAGTAGGGAGAAGGAAGGGGGGATGCAAGATAGGGGTATGGGATTGAGAGATGCAAACTACTATGTATAAAATATATGAGCAACAAGGATACATTGTACAGCACAGGGAATTATTTTGTTTTGTAATAACTTTTAATGCAGTATAATCTATAAAAATACAGAATCAGTTTTTTTAAAAAAAGGAAAGAAAGAAAAAGAAAGTCCCTGTGATAAATCACCACCCAAAGTCTTACAGTGTATTCAGATAGGGGGGCCTCAGTAGAGGATAATTGTGTTTTTAGTCACGCCAACATACTTTCTTCCACTGAAAAACTTTGCCTTCTTCCTATGTGGTTCTGATGAAACTAGTCATTACAGGACCCTGTCTGATCCCCAGCTAATCACATGAATATCCTCCCTTTCACCGTGACTGGTCAGTTACATGAGCCAAGCAGGGCCAGAGTGGACCATGCAATTTTATGTAAAGATAATGGGAGAGGGAAAGTGTCTTCCTTTTGAGTCATGAACAATAAAATGAAAGATTAAAGCTGTCAGAAGCCACCTTTCCCATCACATGAAAGGGCCTGTTGGTAAGAAAGAAGAAAGGAAAGAGAAATTGAATATCATTTGGGCCCCTGTAGGGGCTTCCCTGGTTGCCCAGTGGTAAAGAATGTGCCTGCCAATGCAGGACACATGGGTTCAATCCCTGGGTCAGTGTGGTCCCCTAGAGATGGAAAAGGCTACCCACTGCAGTGTTCTTGCCTAGAAAATCCCGTGGACAAAGGATCCTGGCAAGTTATAGTCCATGGAGTCACAAGAGTCAGACACAACTTAGCAACTAAACCACCACCACTGGACGGTCTTGGAGCACCCCTGCCAGCTCCACCCTGAAATTTCCAGTTATAAGAGCCAAAGAATCCCACTTTGCTCAAGCTTTTTTGGGTTTCTGACATTTGCTTATAACCAAAGGGTCATTACAGATACAGTCTTGCTTCAAGCTAACTCTTCTTACTAATTAATATGTATACTCCAACTCTGTGTAGTTCTCAAACCAGGAAATAAAGCTATTTCATAAAAAGTTTTCTTTTTAAATACAGATTTCTAAGATCCAACCAAAACCACTATTTCAGCATCTATTAGGGGTGAAATCCTCACATCTGTATTTTTCTTAATTCCAAAAATAATCATGAACACTAACCAGTATGGATAGCCATTAATCTATTCTATTACAAAAAATAAACTCCAAATTCTAAATTGGCTGATCACATGAGCTATTTGAATTACATGGAAACTTTCAGTCTAGAATCCTACAAAGGAAACAGGTAGGTTTCCCTACACCACCCACAAGTACACTCTAGAAAACTCAATAAAATGTATTTTAAACAGTTTTATAGCATTTAATGACTTTTCTTAATTCTACTGATAGAAATTTTACTGGGAAGAGTATTATAATCACAAATACATGTTTAATGCTCCCTCAGTTCTTTATTATGAAACAGCATAAGAACCAGAGTGTGTAGTAATGGACATCTAAGGCAAATTTCTGTGTTAAATGGCACACAAAGCCAAGTCATGTTCCTACATCTCTTTATATCTCTGTCCTTTTACATCTGTACTTGTACAAATTGATAAACTAATCTATTTTAGCAAGTACAAAGTACAAGAATCTTTTTTTTTTTTGAAGATTTTTTTATGTGGATCATTTTTAAAGTCGTTATTGAATTTGTTCCAATACTATTTCTGTTTTATTTTTGGCTTTTTGGCTTCAAGGCATGTGGGATCTTAGCTCCCTGACCAGGGACCAAACCCACACCTGGTACACTGGAAGGCAAAGTTTTAACCACTGGACTACCAGGGAAGTCCCAACATCTTTTAAAAACCCTGACATCAAAGCCTCAGTTTCAAGTTAGTGATATAGGAAACCTCTGGCCAGAAGACCTTGGACAATCCTCTGAGGCAGTGTGGTGGGAGAGTCAAGGCACTTTTCAACCATTTGCAATGTTGTAATGATTCTTTGGGGGCTTCCCTGGTGGTGCAATGGTTAAGACTTTGCCTTAACCTTTTCCTGCCAAGCTGGAAATGTGGGTTTGATCCCTGGATCAGGAAGATCCCTTGGAGAAGGAAATGGGAACTCATACCAGTATTCTTGCCTGGAAAATCCCATGGACAGAGGAGCCTGGCAGTCTACAATCCATGGGGTTACAAAAGAGTCAGACATGACTGAGCAACTAAACACCCACACACACAATGATTCTTTTACATCTGAATATACTCATTTGAAACTTGCACTATGACAGCATGGTACGACAAAGTTTAAGCCAATCATCTCCACAGGATAATTTATATGTTATGTCAAGGAAGAGTTGTGCTACAGTCTTTATATCCTGAACAGTTGTGGGAATTTTTGCTGTTTCATATTATCATTTCCTAAAAGAAGACCTCTCTAAGGATTTCAAATAAAAGGAGAAACTAGTGATCATATATCATCACTGGGATCACCTTGGATATAAAATCAAAAGACAGATCACCACAGAGGCATCAAGCAGTAATCAGGTAATTTCTAGAGCTTGACCATAATCTTCTAGGATTAAAGACTGATGGGGAAGTATTTTCAGTCCTGCTTCCACTCTTGAAATATTAAGGAAAGGGAAATCAATTTTGTAACTATATATAGTGATGGATGTTAACTAGACTATTGTGATCATTTTGCAATATATGTAAATACCAAATCATTATGTTTTATGTGTGTGCATGCATGCAAAATTGCTTCAGTCATGTCCGACTCTTTGCACCTCTGTGGACTGTAGCCCGTCAGACTGCTCTGTCCATGGGGATTCTCCAGGCAAGAACACTGGAGTGGGTTGCCCTGCCTTCCTACAGGGGGTCTTCCTGACCCAGGGATCAAACTCAGGTCTCCTTCATTGCAGGCAGATTCTTTACCATCTGAGCCACTAGGGAAAGCCGATTATGTTATATATTTTAAAATAATATAGTTTTATGTCAATTGTGTGTATGTATATATGCTTAGTCTCTAATTCGTGTCTGACTCTTTTGGACACCATGGACTATAGTCCGCCAGGTTCCTCTGTCCATGGGATTTCCCAGGCAAGAATACAGGAGTGGGTTGCCATTTCCTTCTCCAGGGGATCTTCCTGGCCCAAGGATTGAACCCATGCCTCCTGTATTGGCAGGTGGATTCTTTACCACTAAGCCACCTAGGAAGCCCTTTATGTTAATTATATGTCGATTAAAAAAAATTAAGTAGAGGGATCTCATCAGCAGAGTAAGGAGGAAGGTATAAGAAATCAATGGATATAATATCTGACTATTAATGCTATCTTTTTTCCAGCTTAACTAGGTATAATTTACAAAGTTGCCAGAAGTTGTGAGACAAAATACCAGAAAGAGAAGCGACCGGCCCAGAGAGAAAGATCTAGACATCTGCCAAGTATTAATATTAAGGTGTGATGCTTTTGAACTGTGGTGTTGGAGAAGACTCTTGAGAGTCCCTTGGACTGCAAGGAGATCCAACCACTCCATTCTGAAGGACATCAGCCCTGGGATTTCTTTGGAAGGACTGATGCTAAAGCTGAAACTCCAGTACTTTGGCCACCTCATGTGAAGAGTTGACTCATTGGAAAAGACCCTGATGCTGGGAGGGGTTGGGGGCAGGAGGAGAAGGGGACGACAGAGGATGAGATGGCTGGATGGCATCACTGACTCGATGGACGTGAGTCTGGGTGAACTCCAGAAGTTGGTGATAGACAAGGAGGCCTAGTGTGCTGCGATTCATGGGGTCGCAAAGAGTCAGACACAACTGAGCGATTGAACTGAATGACTGAGCGACTGAACTGATGCACACACACACACACAGAATCTACGAAGCTTCACAAAGAACTACTACTGGAAAAAGGAAAACAACTAGGCTGCTGAACTGAACTACTACTAGTGTTCACCCAAGTCTGGGAGCTGTTTGAATTCTGATCTCCAGAGTGGAGAGACCTTACTAAAAACCCTGAGGCATTCAATAGAGACCTCATAAAAATACTGGAGTAGGGCTGTATTAGGAGTAGGGCTAATCTTGTCCTAAAAGATAGTCTTATAGCACCTTGAAAATACTTTTTAAAAATGTAAAAATAATTTTAAAACAAGCTTCATACTAACCATAAACATGTAGAAACTGAAATTTTAATTATTACCATTTACAATTGCTTCAAAGGAAACCAGTTACTTAAGTATAAATCTAACAAAATGTTTATGAATCAGTATCTTGAAAATTACAAAAGGCTGATAAAAGAAATTAAAGATCTAAATAAATAGGAGCCATACTGTGTTCATAGACTGTAAGATTAAATACAGTAAAGATGTCAATTCTTCCCAAATTGATCAATAGATTTAATTAAATTTCTATCAAAATGCATTTAGTTTTTTAGTAGACACAGATAAGCATATTCTAAAATTAGTGCAGAAAGGCACAGGACCTAAAATAGCCTTGAAAACTTATTTTTATAAAAGAATAAAGTGGGAGGAATCAGTCTATCCAGTGTTTAAGGCTTACTGTGTTGAGTCCCCAAGACCATCTCCAGGTTCAATGATTTGCCAGGAGGACTCACAGGATTCAGCATAATCATATTGATGGTAATGACTTCTTATAGCACAAAGATTTTAAGCAAAATTAGCAAAGGAAAATGATGTATGGGGCAAAGTTTGGAGGAAATCAGAACAAGTTTCCAAGAGACTTCCCCCATTAGAGTCAAAGGACTTGCTTAATTTTTCTGGTAACAAGTTATGGTAACACGTGAGAAATATTATCTACCAAAGAATCTCACTAGAGACTCAGTGCCAAAGGTTTTTATTGGGAACTAGTCACATAGCACACTCTGCCTAGCACAATCCAAAATTCCAGATTCCAGAAGGAAAGCAAGTATTCAGCATTAACCATCACTGTTTACACAGTTTAAGCACAATGAGTCACTTTTATCAGTTAGGGTGGTCCTCATCAGTTAGGGAAGACCTCCTGAAATCTTAATTTCAAGATGTTAGCCAAAGGCCAACCTGGATAGCAGATCTTTCTAAGGTTAGCAATGATAGGTAAGGAGCAAGAATTTTAGCAAATTATATAGATCTACATTGTGTTTTATGACCTACACCCAGAATTCACAAAGCATTAATTCTGCCCTATCCTATCAGTTGAAGCAATCACAAGCTCATGCATTTTAATGACAAAGAACATAAACCTCTAGATGGGAGAAATGCCAAAGAATTTGTGGAAACAATTTTAAATTGCCACTGTTTTCTCTTTGGCCAAAAATTATTTATATTCTTCCCTCCTACAATATGTATTCACCTCTTCCCAAGATTCTCCAAAAGCCTCACCCAAATAGGAAAAGGAGTATGTCAAGGCTGTATATTGTCACCCTGCTTATTTAACTTATATGCAGAGTACATCATGAGAAACACTGGGCTGGAAGAAGCACAAGCTGGAATCAAGATTGCTGGGAGAAATATCAATCACCTCAGATATGCAGATGACACCACCCTTATGGAAGAAAGCGAAGAGGAACTAAAAAGCCTCTTGATGAAAGTGAAAGAGGAGAGTGAAAAAGTTAGCTTAAAGCTCAACATTCAGAAAACTAAAATCATGGCATCTGGTCCCATCACTTCATGGGAAATAGATGGGGAAACAGTGGAAACAGTGTCAGACTTTATTTTTTGGGGCTCCAAAATCACTGCAGATGGTGATTGCAGCCATGAAATTAAAAGACACTTACTCCTTGGAAGGAAAGTTATGAACAACTTAGATAGCATATTGAAAAGCAGAGACATTACTTTGCCAACAAAGGTCTGTCTAGTCAAGGCTATGGTTTTTCCAGTGGTCATGTATGGATGTAAGAGTTGGACTGTGAAGAAAGCTGAGCACCGAAGAATTGATGCTTTTGAACTGTGGTGTTGGAGAAGACTCTTGAGAGTCCCTTGGACTGCAAGGAGATCCCACCAGTCCATCCTAAAGGAGATCAGTTCTGGGTGTTCACTGGAAGGACTGATGTTCAAGCCGAAACTCCAATACTTTGGCCACCTGATGCGAAGAGTTGACTCATTGGAAAAGACCCTAATGCTGGAAAGGATTGGGGGCAGGAGGAGAAGGGGACGATGACAGAGGATGAGATGGCTGGATGGCATCACTGACTTGATGGACATGGGTTTGGGTAGACTCCGGGAGTTGGTGATGGACAGGGAGGCCTGGCGTGCTGTGGTTCATGGGGTTGCAAAGACTCAGACACAGCTGAGCAACTGAACTATGGCATCAAGCTAGGTTCAAAGTCTTGGCTCTGATCCTTAATCAAGCCCAAGCATCGATGAGGCTCCATACTGTTTCCTGTGTTCAGATCTTGATCTGAAAACCTGCAAAGTAAACGACAAGTTATCTGCCCTACATGTATCCAAAATACAGTGGCGGAAATAGCACCAAGATCACAACTAGCTGTTGAACAACCATCGAACAGGAGGATGCTGGAACCTACCATCAAAACATAACTCCATGTCCAAAGACAAAGAAGCCAAAGCAAGACTACAGTGGGCAATCACGTATTGGAGGGGCACAATCATGATAAAATCAAATCCCATACCCACTGGCTAAGTGACCTACAAACTGGAGAACAATAATACCAAAGAAGTTCTCCCACTGTTGTGAAGATATTGAACCCCCATGTCAGGCTTCCCAGCCTGGGGATCTGACAAAAGGACTGGGAATCCCCAGGGAATCTGACCTTGAAGGCCAGGAGTATTTGATTGCAGGACTTCCATAGGACTGGGGGAAACAGAGACTCCAGTCTTGGGGGCACAAACAAAATCTCACCTGTATCAGGACCAAGAAGAGGAGAGCAGTGACTCCACAGGAGACTGAACCAAAACTACTGCTAGTGTTGGAGGGTTTCCTGTGGAGGCTTGGTCAGCAGGGGCTCACCACAGGGACGGAGGCACAGGCAGCAGCAGTCCTGGACAGTCCCCCTTGGCATAAGCCCTCTTGGATACTGCCATTAACAATCTATGGAGATTGCCATAGAGCCCAGAGACCCCAGGGCTGGATCAGTTCAGTTCACTTCAGTCACTCAGTCCTGTCCAACTCTTTGTGGTCCCATGAATCGCAGCACGCCAGGCCTCCCTGTCCATCACCAACTCCCGGAGTTCACTCAGACTCACGTCCATCAAGTCAGTGATGCCATCCAGCCACCTCATCTCCTCTGTCATCCCCTTCTCCTCCTGCCCCCAATCCCTCCCAGCATCAGAGTCTTTTCCAATGAGTCAACTCTTCGCATCAAGTGGCCAAAGTATTGGCGTTTCAGCTCCAGCATCAGTCCTTCCAATGAACACCCAGAACTTATCTCCTTCAGAATGGACTGGTTGGATCTCCTTGCAGTCCAAGGGACTCTCAAGAGTCTTCTCCAACATCACAGTTCAAAAGCATCAATTCTTCGGTGCTCAGCTTTCTTTCACAGTCCAACTCTCACATCCATACATGACCACTGGAAAACCATAGCCTTGACTAGACGGACCTTTGTTGGCAAAGTAATGTCTCTGCTTTTGAATATGCTATCTAGATTGGTCATAACTTTCTTTTCAAGGAGTAAGCGTCTTTTAATTTCATAGCTGCAGTCACCATCTGCAGTGATTTTGGAGCCCAAAAAAATAAAGTCTGACACTGTTTCCACTGTTTCCCCATCTATTTCCCATGAAGTGATGGAACCTGATGCCATGATCTTCGTTTTCTGAATATTGAGTTGTAAGCCAACTTTTTCACTCTCCTCTGTCACCTTCATCCAGAGGCTTTTTAGTTCCTCTTCACTTTCTGCCATAAGGGTGGTGTCATCTGCATATCTGAGGTTATTGATATTTCTCCAGGCAATCTTGATTCCAGCTTGTGCTTCTTCCAGCCCAGCATTTCTCATGATGTACTCTGCATATAAGTTAAATAAGCAGGATGACAGTATACAGCCTTGATGTACTCCTGTTCCTATTTGGAAACAGTCTGTTGTTCCATGTCCAATTCTAACTGTTGCTTCCTGACCTGCATACAGGTTTCTCAAGAGGCATGTCAGGTGGTCTGGTATTCCCATCTCTTGAAGAATTTTCCAGTTTATTGTGATCCACACAGTCAAAGGCTTTGGCATAGTCAATAAAGCAGAAATAGATGTTTTTCTGGAACTCTCTTGCTTTTTCCATGATCCAGTGGATGTTGGCAATTTGATCTCTGGTTCCTCTGCCTTTTCTAAAACCAGCTTGAACATCTGGAAGTTCAAGGTTCATGTATTGCTGAAGCCTGGCTTTTGAGAATTTTGAGGCTGGATCACCTCAGGCCAAACAACTATCAGGGAGGGAGTGCAACCCCACCCATCAGCAGATAATTGGATTAAAGTTTTACTGAGTAAGGCTCTGCCCACCAGAGCAAACCCAGTTTTTCCCAGTCCCTCCCAATAGGAAGATTACACAAGTCTCTAGCCTCCTCCATCACAGGGCAGACCCAAGAAGCAAGACAGTCCCACAGCAGCTAGAACAAAAACCACGTTGCAGAAAGATAATCAGGATTAAAAGCAGAAAGTTATGTCCCAGATGAAGGGACAAGAAAAAAACACAGAAAAATAACTAAATGAAATGAAGATAGCAACCTTCCAGAAAAGAATTTAGAATAATGGTAGTGAAGATGATCCAGGATTTTGGGAAAACGATGGAGAAGATGCAAGAAATATTTACCAAATATCTAGAAGAACTAAAGAACAGAGATGAATAATACACTATCAGGAATTAATAGAAAAACTGAGGCAGAAGAACAGATAAATGATTTGGAGGATGGAATGGTGGAATTCACTGCCACAGAATAGAACATAGAGAAAAGAATGAAAAAAAAAAAAATGACAGCCTGAGACCTCTGTGACTTTAAACACACCAACATTTGCATTATAGGGGTCTCAGAAGGAGAAGAGAGAGAGAGAAAGGACCTGAGACAATATTTGGAGAGTTAATAGCTTAGAACTTCCCTAATATGGGAGAGGGAAATAGTCAACCAAGTCCAGGAAGCACAGAGAATCCCAGGCAGGATAAACCCAAGGAGGAAACCATTGAGACACATAGTAATCAAACTGACCAAAATTAAAAACAAGATAAAATATTAAAAACAATAAGGGAAAAATGACAGATAAAATACAAGGAAACTCCCATCAGGTTATCAGCTGATTTCTCAATAGAAACTCTACAAGGTGGAAGGAAATGAAATAATATATTTAAAGTGATGAAAGGGAAGAACCTACAACCAAGAATACTCTACCCAGCAAGACTGTCCTTCAGATTTGATGGAGAAATCAAAAGCTTTCCAGACAAGCAAAAGTTAAGAAAATTCAGCACCACCAAACTATTCACTACCACACAATGAATGCTAAAGGAACTTGTCTAGGCAGGAAATACAAGAGAAGGAAAAGACCTATAGAAAATAAACCCAAAACAATTAAGAAAATGATAACAGGATCATACACATTTATAATCACAAATTAAATAGATTTAATTTGCATTTGCATAGATTAAATGCACCAACTAAAAGACAAGACATTGGTGGCTCAGATGGTAAAGTGTCTGCCTACAATGCAGGAAACCTGGGTTCAATCTGGATGGGAAGATCCCTGAGAAGGAAATGGCAACCCACTCCAGCATTCTTGCCTTGAAAATCCCGAGGACGGAGGGGTCTAGTAGGCTACAGTCCCTGGGGTCGCAAAGAGTCCAATACAACTGAGCAACTTCACTTCAAAAGACATAGGCTGGCTGGGCAGATAAAAACATGTGCATGTATACATTTCCACTTACCACATCACTCTGCTTCATCCCCCAAATTGTGTGTAATTATTTTATATTGTTAGGTTAATCATTTTCCCATTATGACTTGCAATCATAATTATCTTTTCGTGTCCAGCTATTGATTGTGAAAACTGATAAATTTCTTTTACTATTGTGATTCAGTTCAGTTCAGTTCAGTCGCTCAGTCGTGTCCGACTCTTTGCGACCCCATGAATCGCAGCATGCCAGGCCTCCCTGTCCATCACCAACTCCTGGAGTTCACCCAGACTCACGTCCATCGAGTCAGTGATGCCATCCAGCCATCTCATCCCCTGTCATCCCCTTCTTCTCCTGCCCCCAATCTCTCCCAGCATCAGAGTCTTTTCCAATGAGTCAACTCTTCACACAAGGTGGCCAATCTGAGGTTATTGATATTTCTCCAGGCAATCTTGATTCCAGCTTGTGCTTCTTCCAGCCCAGCATTTCTCATGATGTACTCTGCATATAAGTTAAATAAGCAGGATGACAGTATACAGCCTTGATGTACTCCTGTTCCTATTTGAAACAGTCTGTTGTTCCATGTCCAATTCTAACTGTTGCTTCCTGACCTGCATACAGGTTTCTCAAGAGGCATGTCAGGTGGTCTGGTATTCCCATCTCTTGAAGAATTTTCCAGTTTATTGTGATCCACACAGTCAAAGGCTTTGGCATAGTCAATAAAGCAGAAATAGATGTTTTCTGGAACTCTCTTGCTTTTTCCATGATCCAGTGGATGTTGGCAATTTGATCTCTGGTTCCTCTGCCTTTTCTAAAACCAGCTTGAACATCTGGAAGTTCAAGGTTCATGTATTGCTGAAGCCTGGCTTTTGAGAATTTTGAGGCTGGATCACCTCAGGCCAAACAACTATCAGGGAGGGAGTGCAACCCCACCCATCAGCAGATAATTGGATTAAAGTTTTACTGAGTAAGGCTCTGCCCACCAGAGCAAACCCAGTTTTTCCCAGTCCCTCCCAATAGGAAGATTACACAAGTCTCTAGCCTCCTCCATCACAGGGCAGACCCAAGAAGCAAGACAGTCCCACAGCAGCTAGAACAAAAACCACGTTGCAGAAAGATAATCAGGATTAAAAAGCAGAAAGTTATGTCCCAGATGAAGGGACAAGAAAAAAAAACACAGAAAAATAACTAAATGAAATGAAGATAGCAACCTTCCAGAAAAAGAATTTAGAATAATGGTAGTGAAGATGATCCAGGATTTTGGGAAAACGATGGAGAAGATGCAAGAAATATTTACCAAATATCTAGAAGAACTAAAGAACAGAGATGAATAATACACTATCAGGAATTAATAGAAAAACTGAGGCAGAAGAACAGATAAATGATTTGGAGGATGGAATGGTGGAATTCACTGCCACAGAATAGAACATAGAGAAAAGAATGAAAAAAAAAAAAATGACAGCCTGAGACCTCTGTGACTTTAAACACACCAACATTTGCATTATAGGGGTCTCAGAAGGAGAAGAGAGAGAGAGAAAGGACCTGAGACAATATTTGGAGAGTTAATAGCTTAGAACTTCCCTAATATGGGAGAGGAAATAGTCAACCAAGTCCAGGAAGCACAGAGAATCCCAGGCAGGATAAACCCAAGGAGGAAACCATTGAGACACATAGTAATCAAACTGACCAAAATTAAAAACAAGATAAAATATTAAAAACAATAAGGGAAAAATGACAGATAAAATACAAGGAAACTCCCATCAGGTTATCAGCTGATTTCTCAATAGAAACTCTACAAGGTGGAAGGAAATGAAATAATATATTTAAAGTGATGAAAGGGAAGAACCTACAACCAAGAATACTCTACCCAGCAAGACTGTCCTTCAGATTTGATGGAGAAATCAAAAGCTTTCCAGACAAGCAAAAGTTAAGAAAATTCAGCACCACCAAACTATTCACTACCACACAATGAATGCTAAAGGAACTTGTCTAGGCAGGAAATACAAGAGAAGGAAAAGACCTATAGAAAATAAACCCAAAACAATTAAGAAAATGATAACAGGATCATACACATTTATAATCACAAATTAAATAGATTTAATTTGCATTTGCATAGATTAAATGCACCAACTAAAAGACAAGACATTGGTGGCTCAGATGGTAAAGTGTCTGCCTACAATGCAGGAAACCTGGGTTCAATCTGGATGGGAAGATCCCCTGGAGAAGGAAATGGCAACCCACTCCAGCATTCTTGCCTTGAAAATCCCGAGGACGGAGGGGTCTAGTAGGCTACAGTCCCTGGGGTCGCAAAGAGTCCAATACAACTGAGCAACTTCACTTCAAAAGACATAGGCTGGCTGGGCAGATAAAAACATGTGCATGTATACATTTCCACTTACCACATCACTCTGCTTCATCCCCCAAATTGTGTGTAATTATTTTATATTGTTAGGTTAATCATTTTCCCATTATGACTTGCAATCATAATTATCTTTTCGTGTCCAGCTATTGATTGTGAAAACTGATAAATTTCTTTTACTATTGTGATTCAGTTCAGTTCAGTTCAGTCGCTCAGTCGTGTCCGACTCTTTGCGACCCCATGAATCGCAGCATGCCAGGCCTCCCTGTCCATCACCAACTCCTGGAGTTCACCCAGACTCACGTCCATCGAGTCAGTGATGCCATCCAGCCATCTCATCCCCTGTCATCCCCTTCTTCTCCTGCCCCCAATCTCTCCCAGCATCAGAGTCTTTTCCAATGAGTCAACTCTTCACACAAGGTGGCCAAAGTACTGGAGTTTCAGCTTTAGCATCAGTCCTTCCAAAGAAATCCCAGGGCCAGAATGGACTGGTTGGATCTCCTTGCAGTCCAAGGAACTCACAAGAGTCTTCTCCAACACCACACTTCAGAAGCATCAATTCTTTGGTGCTCAGCTTTCTTCACAGTCCAACTCTCACATCCATACATGACCACTGGAAAAACCATAGCCTTGACTAGACAGACCTTTGTTGGCAAAGTAATGTCTCTGCTTTTCAACATGCTATCTAGGTTGGTCATAACTTTCCTTCCAAGGAGTAAGCGTCTTTTAATTTCATGGCTGCAGTCACCATCTGCAGTGATTTTGGAGCCCAAAAAAATAAAGTCTGACACTGTTTCCACTGTGTCTCCATCTATTTCCCATGAAGTGATGGGACCAGATGCCATGATCTTTGTTTTCTGAATGTTGAGCTTTAGGTCAACTTTTTCACTCTCCTCTTTCACTTTCATCAAGAGGCTTTTTAGTTCCTCTTAACTTTCTACCATAAGGGTGGTGTCATCTGCATATCCGAGGTTATTGATATTTCTCCCAGCAATCTTGATTCCAGCTTGTGCTTCTTCCAGTCCAGCATTTCTCATGATGTACTCTGCATAGACGTTAAATAAGCAGGGTGACAATATACAGCCTTGATGTACTCCTTTTCCTATTTGGAACCAGTCTGCTGTTCCATGTCCAATTCTAACTGTTGCTTCCTGACCTGCATAAAGATTTCTCAAGAGGCAGGTCAGATGGTCTGGTATTCCCATCTCTTTCAGAATTTAATACCATTGTATCACGATTTGTCAACAAAAATAACAGAATTGTATATCACCAAAACTACCATTTAATAGAGAATCTTGTAATCACTTTTTAAAATCCAGATGCATATCAGAATTATCTTGGAATTTTTTGAAAAATACAAATGCCCAGGTATTGCTCTTTTTTCACCAAACCTTTAAATATATTTCTAATGAGTAGCCATGTTTAAAAACAACTGGACTATATGGTAATCTTTTACTTTTATCTAGTTTGTTTCATTTTTTCTATTTCATATTCAGGGGTCCTATTTCATCTAGTTTATGTTTTCCAATTTCTCCATTTCCTCTTTTTTTTTTTTTGATGATCTTTCTCAGACCTTTATCAACCATAGTAGAAAAGCTTTTACATACACATATATAAATAACATGCATAATATATATATTTTAGAAAGCTTATGAAGTTTTGCCTAACTAAAAATATTATGACATTTTGATTTTACTTGTTTGAAACTTAGGATGAATAGAATGCTAGATTTCTAATTTTAAAAAATACATATGCAATAAGCAACAAAGGTTTACTGTATAGCACGGGGAACTATAGTCAATATCTTGTAATAACTTATAATTGAGAATAACTTCAAAAATAATATATGTGTATATGTATACCTGAATCACCTTGCTGTGCACTGGAAACATTGTAAGTCAACTATACTTCAATAAAATACATATATTAAGAAAAAATACATAGTGGTGCAATAGGCATAGGATAATTATAATAAATATCCATTTAAGCCACCAATCCACTGGAAGTCACTCAATCCATTGAAATTCTAAAATCCAGCTGGCTATGTGTTACCAGTTGGTGACCAGGGTCCAATCCTGCTCTCTGGAAATGGCTTTCCATGATTTTTAGCTCTTCCTCTGATTTATTGCTTTTGCCCTCTAAGTCATTCTTCCTTCTCCATAGAGCTGTCCCATTTTTGCAGCTTAGCAGCCTATTCAGCCTGCTTCCCGTCCATAGAAGTTTGAGGATCCAAAATATACTTATCATTTTGTACAGTCTATTTTTTTTTTCAGAGAAATAATTACTATGAAAACTTTATGGGCTTTTGTGTGTGTCAATTTGTAATTTATACCATTAGATAAAGACACAAACACCTCAAGATAAGTTCTTTTCTACCTGGAGCTCCCTGTGAGGCTACAGTGGGACAAGGTCCTTAATAGTCTTAGGGGCCTTGTTGTTTAAGATTCTTAGAAGCTTATTGTCTAATATTTGTTTGTTTAAACAATTGTTTATTGTTTATAATTGCTTAAGAACTTTTCAAGACCTTTTATCTGTTTCTAAATTCTTAAAAGATTTAACAATCACATCCTCAGCTTCTTCCCTATCTTGAATTCATGCTTTTCTAACAGGCCTTGGACTTGATCTTACTGGAGAAGCTAAGGATAAGAAACCATTTAATTTTCAGATCTTGTTCTACACCAGTCCTCTAAATTCTATTTGAAAATTGAATAACTCCTTCTTTAGTACAGCTTTGTCTACTCATAGCTTATGATACATAGTCTAAATGTATATAAACAAAAAACAGTTGACATCTTCAACATTCTGCATGGAAATCTCCTAAGCCAGATCCATCGGTTCATTAAATACATTTTCTAATTCTCCACATTATCAATTTGCTAAAACATCTGCCATGACACAGATGGTGTCATGTCTCCTTTCCTCAAGTTTCCAATAACGTTTTTCTTTCTTTCTTTTCAGCCCTTATTGACACCTTCTCTGATGCCTATCAGGATTCTGCTAACAGTCTTCTTGAAGTCCTTTCAATGTCTGCCTGACACACTGTCCCAAAGTCAATGTCACATGTTTTAGGCTTTTTCATAACAGCATCCCAAATTTTCTTCCACTTATCTAATGCCATATAACTACTTCAAAAATACAGGGAAAAGCAATAATTTTATTGTATCTCACAATTAAGAAAGTCAAGAATTGGGATAAGTTTTAGCTAGGTACTCATTCTATTCTGTGTGACACCAAAGTGTTATCAAATGCAAGTCTGTGTGCCTGACATGCAGTGAGGCCAAACAATATCAAAACGTCAGAGTTTAGAACAGAGAAAGGTTTATTGCAGGACCGTGCAAGGTGGCACATGCCTTAAAAAAGCCTAAATTCCTAGAAAGCTTTCAGCAAAGCCCTTTTATAGGATGTGGGGGGTGGTGGGGGGGAACATAGTTAGTTGTTGCAAACTTCTTGACTTTTATTCTTGAAGTCAGGTCATGGTCAGGTAATGATGCTCATATAAACCTCTCAAAAACGTTATTCTCTGTTCTGACAAGAAAGGGTAAGGTCCCAAGGTTCAACTTGAGCCCTCCAAGGTCCAGGTCCTGGATCAGAGAAGGGGGTCCCTGTGTGGGCTGGTGACCCTGCCCAGGAGCATTTGTCCAGCACCCAGTCTGGGTTCTCCCACCATTGCCCAGGCCCAGCTGAAGAGGCAGATCTCAGCTGGTGGCACCCTCTGGGCCAGGACCTCGGACCCTACCCAGCCATCATTACTGAGGGAACAAAGTGCCCATGACCCAGCCGGCCCTCAGGCTTTTTATTTAAACTGGAACACATCATTTGTATAGGATCAGTCGGAATACATGTTGTACCAAAAACCAATCAGGTTAATTTCCAGCTCAAAGCTGCCCCTCTTTGAGTTCACAGAGGTGGACTCGAAATATGACGTGCAACATCCTTGTACCTTAACCCTGACCTCTGGCCCCCTCTTAGGAGTGACAACTAATCAAAGCTTGACCAATATTTGAAACTTGCATGGAGAGAGGAAAGTTGGTTGAAGTTATTACCTTAAAGGCAGTGCCCATACCCTCCAGTTGCTGAGGCGTCTGCAGACTGTGACCCAATGAGACTGCCGCCACCATTATGTCATGGAAGTGGGGACAGGAGAGAGGTTCGCTGCTGCTTCGAGGTCTGGGCCCCGCCAGTGGACAGCTATGGCAAGGACCCCGGCGCTCTGCCTGACTCCGCTTTCAGCCTGTCCCAGGCAGCACCCCAGATCACCTGCTGTCACCAACGTCAAAGGACCTGAACGGCCCCAGGGAGAAGGCTGCGATCCACCTCTCTGCTGGAAGGACCACTGAAAGCTGACTGATTACAGAGTAGGACCTCTGACCACGTGGCTCAGGGTCTCCTGCTAACAGTCCAGTGTTAATTCAGAGTTCTAACGGTCAACCGCTAACCCTGGAGCGCTAACCGTTAGGCGCTAACGGTCGAGCGATAACCAACCCCGAGCGCTAACTCTGAGCACTAACAGTCAATCGCCAACGGTCAATTGCTAACAGCTGTGCACACGCCCCGCCCCTACTTCAGAAGGAAGTTACTCAGCGGTATTCACCAGGCAAATGGGAGGCTTGGAGGGGCCAAGACAGCTTTATTTACATACCTGGCACCATGGCAGGAATAACTAGACTTCCAGGCTTAGATGGCTCTGTTAACCAAAACGTGGTCTCTCCAGTATGGTGGTCTTTTCATACAGTGGCTCAACTCTCTGAGTAAGTATCTAAGTTAGTAAGACAGCAACCTCATGGTCTTTTATGACCTAGCCTCCAGTGTCAAGAGTTTCATTTCTGCTGTACTGTATAGATCAAAGATATCACTAGTCAACTCAGATTTGAGAGGAGGGAACAGTGGAAAAACGTCCAAGAATGTGCAGCCAGTTTTGAAAGTCAATATAACAAATCTATACTATGGAAAACATTAAAGGAAGCTCTTCAGGCTGAAGTGAAATGACACCAGATGAAATTTAGATCTACACAAAAGAATGAAGGGTGCCAGAAATGGTAGACATGTAGGTAAACTAAAACATTTTTTTTAAAAATTCGTTTCCATGCAGCCACATGTGACAACCACAACACAAAAGACAGGAGTGAGTAAAACAGATCTGACCTTACGTGATTGCAAACAGAAGCACTCTTTCTCTTTGTGGCTATACTGGATCTTCACTGTACACAGGCTTTCTCTAGTCGTGGTGAGTGGGGGCTACTGTAGTTGCAGTGCATGGACTTCTTATTGTGGTGGCTTCTCTCGTGGAGCTCGGGCTCTAGGGTGAGCCGGCTTCAGTAGTTGTGGCTCATGGCCTTAGTTGCTCTTCACCTTGTGGGATCTTTTTGAACCAGGGATGGAACCTGTGTCTCCTGCATTGGCAGGCGGATTCTTAACTACTGGACCACCAGGGAAGTCCCAGAATCACTCACTTTATTAATCAGAATTGTCAACACTGTCAACCAGTGAAGCAAGGGGGATAGAAAAGGAGCTACTTTCAAATAGTACAATAGTAGCGTATTGACCACTTGTCACAATATCAGAGGGTGGAGGAGAAGGATATCAGGGTATTGATTCCCTCAGGTCTCTTCTTAAGAAGTCACCATGGGCTGGCTCTTCAAACAGGCTCTCTGCCTTCAATTTCAGATATCAATATTCTCCTCATGCCTTTTCAGCACTCTTACTTTCCTAGGGTACACACTTCATTAACTCTTGTGATAGACCCTGAACCTCTTTTAACATCTACTAACCAACTTTACAGATCAAAGCAAAAATTCAATTTTTAGAAATGTGCTATTCAAAATAGTTTACTACTACTAATTTGAATCCTAAAGAATATTTATTAAAACTAGTCAATCAACAACTGTGTATTTTCAAGGAAAAACATTACTATTAAGTAGAGTACTTAGTATGAAAACTATGAATGGATTGTAAACCTGTTCTCATTATTATAAAGAATTTCAACCTTCTCAATGAAAGAGTATTAGATTTAGAGTACAATTTTAAAAAATCAAATTATCTACATTCTGATTAATGACAATAAAATATGTTCTTGTCAATTGAAGCAAAAGCAATGCATTCTCTTCTGGCATTTGCCATCATCTGCTTAGATGTACAAATACTGGACTAGACTTCTGAGGTTAGGCCATAAAAGGCAATGCAGGGTCTGCCTTGTTCACTGACACACTTGCTCTTTTTTTTCTTTTTTGACACACTTGCTTTTTAGAGCGCTGAGCCACAACAGAACAAGACACCATGCTGGAGAAGCCACATTTGGTCAACAGAGCCAGCTCAGCTCAGTCTTCTTCCATAAATGGTAACGATCAAGAATCTAAGGAGATGATTATTAATAGGGCTCAAACAGGACTATATTTTTGTATAGCCATTTCAAGCATAAAACCTAGTATGAAGAAATCGTGTTCCCGAGTACTCACTTCAGGTGGCAGAGTATGGAAAATTGTTCAGTTCAGTCGCTCAGTCATGTCCACCTCTTTGCAACCCCATGGACTGCAGCACGCCAGGCTTCCCTGTCCATCATCAACTCCCCAAGCTTACTCAGATTCACGTCCATTTAGTCAGTGATGCCATCCAACCATCTCATCCTCTGTAATCCCCTTCTCCTCCTGCCTTCAATCTTTCCCAGTGTCAGGGGCTTTTCCAGTGAGTCAGTTGTTCGCATCAGGTGGCCAAAGTATTGGAGTTTCAGCTTCAGCATCAGTCCTTCCAATGAATATCCAGGACTGATTTCCTTTAGGATGGACTGGTTTGATCTCCTTGCAGTCCAAGGGACTCTCAAGAGTCTTTTCCAACACCACAATTCAAAAGCATCAATTTTTTGGTGCTCAGCTTTCTTTATAGTCCAACTCTCACATCCACACATGACTACTGGAAAAACCATACTTTGACTAGATGGACCTTTGTCAGCAAAGTAATGTCTCTGCTTTTTAATATGCTGTCTAGGTTGGTCATAACTTTTCTTCCAAGGAGCAAGCATCTTTTAATTTCATGGCTACAGTCACCATCTGCAGTCATTTTGGAGCCCAAAGTCTCTCACCGTTTCCATTGCTTACCCATCTATTTGCCATGAAGTGATGGGACTGGATGCCATGATCTTAGTTTTCTGAATGTTAAAAATCCAGAAAATTGGGAAAATTGTTAGTTCAACTAAAGTAGAACATATACATATCCTAAACCCAGTAATCCACTGCTTATATATATTCTCAACAGAAATACATGCATATGTATGTATATATTATCTACCTAAGTAACAAAAGACCTGTACTAGACTTTCAAAACAGAACTTCTCACATTAGTCAAAAACTACAAACTACCCAAATACCTATCAACAATAAATTGGGAAAAAAATAAATTACATGCTACTTACAAAATAGAATACTTAACAGTAATAATAATCTACATGGGGGGAAAAAAACATGAATGAACCTCACAATATTGAGAGAAAAAGGCTACACATAAAAAGTAACAAAAACAAACTACAGGCCAATATCACTGATGAACATAGATGCAAAAATCCTTAACAAAATTCTAGCAATTAGAATCCAACAACACATTAAAAAGATCATACACCATGATCAAGTGGGCTTTATCCCAGGGATGCAAGGATTCTTCAATATCCGCAAATCAATCAATGTAATACACCACATTAACAAATTGAAAAATAAAAACCATATGATTATCTCAATAGATGCAGAGAAAGCCTTTGACAAAATTCAACATCCATTTATGATAAAAAACTCTCCAGAAAGCAGGAATAGAAGGAACATACCTCAACATAATAAAAGCTATATATGACAAACCCACAGCAAACATTATCCTCAATGGTGAAAAATTGAAAGCATTTCCTCTAAAGTCAGCAACAAGACAAGGGTGCCCACTTTCACCATTACTATTCAACATAGTTTTGGAAGTTTTGGCCACAGCAATCAGAGCAGAAAAAGAAATAAAAGGAATCCAAATTGGAAAAGAAGAAGTAAAACTCTCACTATTTGCAGATGACATGATCCTCTACATAGAAAACCCTAAAGATTCCACCAGAAAATTACTAGAAATAATCAATGACTATAGTAAAGTTGCAGGATATAAAATCAACACACAGAAATCCCTTGCATTCCTATACACTAATAATGAGAAAACAGAGAGAGAAATTAAGGAAACAATTCCATTCACCATTGCAATGGAAAGAATAAAATACTTAGGAATATATCTACCTAAAGAAACTAAAGACCTATATATAGAAAACTATAAAACACTGGTGAAAGAAATCAAAGAGGACACTAATAGATGGAGAAATATACCATGTTCATGGATTGGAAGAATCAATATAGTGAAAATGAGTATACTACCCAAAGCAATTTATAGATTCAACGCAATCCCTATCAAGCTACCAACAGTATTCTTCACAGAGCTAGAACAAATAATTTCACAATTTGTATGGAAAAACAAAAAAACCTCGAATAGCCAAAGCGATCTTGAGAAAGAAGAATGGAACTGGAGGAATCAACCTACCTGACTTCAGGCTCTACTACAAAGCCACAGTTATCAAGACAGTATGGTACTGGCACAAAGACAGAAATATAGATCAATGGAATAAAATAGAAAGCCCAGAGATAAATCCACACACATATGGACACCTTATCTTTGACAAAGGAGGCAAGAATATACAATGGATTAAAGACAATCTCTTTAACAAGTGGTGCTGGGAAATCTGGTCAACCACGTGTAAAAGAATGAAACTAGACCACTTTCTAACACCATACACAAAAATAAACTCAAAATGGATTAAAGATCTAAACGTAAGACCAGAAACTATAAAACTCCTAGAGGAGAACATAGGCAAAACACTCTGACATACATCACAGCAGGATCCTCTATGACCCACCTCCCAGAATATTGGAAATAAAAGCAAAATAAACAAATGGGACCTAATTAACCTTAAAAGCTTCTGCACATCAAAGGAAACTATTAGCAAGGTGAAAAGACAGCCTTCAGAATGGGAGAAAATAATAGCAAATGAAGCAACTGACAAACAACTAATCTCAAAAATATACAAGCAACTCCTACAGCTCAACTCCAGAAAAATAAATGACTCGATCAAAAAATGGGCCAAAGAACTAAATAGACATTTCTCCAAAGAAGACATACAGATGGCTAACAAACACATGAAAAGATGCTCAACATCACTCATTATCAGAGAAATGCAAATCAAAACCACTATGAGGTACCATTTCACACCAGTCAGAATGGCTGCGATCCAAAAGTCTACAAATAATAAGTGCTGGAGAGGGTGTGGAGAAAAGGGAACCCTGTTACACTGTTGGTGGGAATGCAAACTAGTACAGCCACTATGGAGAACAGTGTGGAGATTCCTTAAAAAACTGGAAATAGAACTGCCTTATGATCCAGCAATCCCACTGCTGGGCATACACACTGAGGAAACCAGAAGGGAAAGAGACACGTGTACCCCAATGTTCATCGCAGCACTGTTTATAATAGCCAGGACATGGAAGCAACCTAGATGTCCATCAGCAGATGAATGGATAAGAAAGCTGTGGTACATATACACAATGGAGTATTACTCAGCCATTAAAAAGAATACATTTGAATCAGTTCTAATGAGGTGGATGAAACTGGAGCCTATTATACAGAGTGAAGTAAGCCAGAAGGAAAAACATAAATACAGTATACTAATGCATATATATGGAATTTAGAAAGATGGTAACAATAACCTGGTGTACGAGACAGCAAAAGAGACACTGATGTATAGAACAGTCTTATGGACTCTGTGGGAGAGGGAGAGGGTGGGAAGATTTGGGAGAGTGACATTGAAACATGTAGAATATCATGTAAGAAACGAGTTGCCAGTCCAGGTTCGATGCGTGATACTGGATGCTTGGGGCTGGTGCACTGGGACGACCCAGAGGGATGGTGTGGGGAGGGAGGAGGGAGGAGGGTTCAGGATGGGGAACACATGTATGCCTGTGGCGGATTCATTTTGATATTTGGCAAAACTAATACAATTATGTAAAGTTTAAAAATAAAATAAAATTAAAAAAAAAACTAAAAAAATTTAAAAAAAGTAACAAAAACAGGCAACAACCAATGCAAGCTCTTAAGAATCAAAACAGCAGTTACCCTTGGGGCAGCAGGAAATGACAGGAACGCTAGTTTGGATCACTGGTAACGTTCTGTTTCTTGATCAGGGAGCTGGTTAGATGCGTGTGGTGGTTTAAAAACATCTCCACAGATCCTTTTACACGCCTCCCATCAGAAAAGGAAGACCAGTCCCCTCTCCATGAATATGGCTGGTCTTAGAGACTCACCTGTAGCAAACTATGCTCTAGAACTAACAGTGTATGACTTTCAAGGTTAGGTTAGAAAAAGTACTACAGCTTCTAATTGACTCTCTTTCTTAGAACATTCACCCTTGGTATCCAGTCACCATGCTTTGTGAAAGTCAAGGAGTCACAGGCAAAGGCCATGGGGAGGTATTCTAATCACAGACCTAGCTATAGCTAAGGTTCCAGTCAATAGGTAGCACCAACAGTGAAACATGTAAGTGAAGCAGACTTCAGATGATTTCAACCCCCAGCAGAAAAGTTATCCCAGCTAAGCCCAGACTAAATTTCAAATTCATAAGCAAAATAAATGTTATTTTGCATGCTCAGTCATTAAGTCATGTACAACTCTTTGCAACCCCATGGACTGTAGCCAGCCAGGCTCCTCTGCCTGTGGGATTCTCCGGGCAAGAATACTGGAGTGGGCTGCCATTTCCTCCTCCAAGGGATTGTCCCAACCCAGAGATCAAACCTACATCTCCTGCATTGGCAGGTGGATTCTTTACTACTGAGTCATCTGGGAAGCCTATTAAATTTGTGGGTGATTTGTGAGTATATGTAACTAGAACACACAGCCGGTGTGCTTGTTTTGTGAAAATTCTTAAGTAACAAAATCATGATATATAGTTGGATTCCACATTTGTAAATTCAATCAACCATAGATGAAAAATATTTTTTTAAGTTCCAGAAAGTTTCAAGAAGCAAAATATGAATTTGTTGCACATTGGCAACTATTTACAGTACATTTAAATTGTATTAGATATTATAAGTAACCTAAATATAATTTAAAGTATGTAGGAGGATGTGCATATGTTATATGAAAAACTACACCATTTTATTTAAGAAACTTGATCATGCAAGGCATGATTTGGCATTCCCAGGGGTGAAGAGGGGCCTGGAACCAATCCCTTATGGATACCAACAGACAACTGTATACACCTTTCCATATGTATACTATACTTAGGTTTGAAATAAAGATCATATCATGCAAACAAGCTCAAATTTCTCATCAAATTTTTATATTTTATTGAGGTGTTTTTATAAACTCAATATTTCATATCTCCCTAACACTGTGTCTTTTTCTTATAGTTACACAGTATTAAAGAAAAAGTAATGGATTTTTTCACTACATCCCATATAGACAAGTCCTAATCACCATCAGTTTACCCTTGCACACTGCCTAATTCTGATCATTTATCATGTATGGATGTTAAAAAAAAAAAAAGTTAAGCACTGCTACAGGAGATATCTGTCCTGTACCATTCTCTCTTCTTCTACAATGTAGAGTATCATTTTCCTTTGAAGAACTATCTCCCTTTGGATGAATCAAGGTTACTGAGACCTGATTATTACCCAGCTTTTTAAAAATTTTATTA
Organism: Bos mutus; assembly: GCF_027580195.1. Taxonomy (NCBI): domain Eukaryota; kingdom Metazoa; phylum Chordata; class Mammalia; order Artiodactyla; family Bovidae; genus Bos; species Bos mutus. Next base: position 53,853,901 of record NC_091637.1, read on the forward strand.
CACCTCACATTCTTCTAGAAATTTTCTTATTTTATTTAAGTTGGCAATATTTAGTCTCTATTCTTCACAAAGAATACCTACTGATATATAACTCCAGTGCTAGCACATTGGGGCATATATATAGCTGATGATGAACAAATATAAAATGTTTATAAAATTATATTGGACAACTGATTTTTGTCAAAAACACAAAAACAACACAGTGGAAAAAGAATAGCCTTTTCAACAAAATGCCTGAAACCATAAATAAAAGTTAACTCAAAATACATCATAGACCTAAACATACAGCCTAACCTGTAAAACTTCTAGAAGAAAACATTGGATATAGTCTTATTGAGTTTAGGGGTAGGCAAAGATGTCTTTGAAATTAAACTAAAAGCACAATTCATAAAAGAATAAATTGGACTTTACTAAAATTCAAAACTTCTGTTCTTAAAAATACACTGTTAATAAAAAAAAAAAAAAAAAATACACTGTTAAGAGAATGAAAAGACAAGCCACATACTGGGAGAATATCTTAGTGAAGCATATACCTGACAAAGAACTTGTATTCAGAATACATAGAGAACTCTCAAAATTCAGGAAAACAAGCCAATTTTAAAAAGATGTAACAAAGATCTGAGTAGACATTTCACCGAAAAAGATATGCAGATGACAAATAAGCACATAAAAAGATGCTCAATATCATTAGTCACTAGGAAAATATAAATTAAAACCACAACAAGATATCACTATACACCTATTAGAATGGTTAAAATTAAAAACGACTGACCACTGCAAGTGTTCTGGAGGATGTGAAGGAAATGAAATCCAAACTCACTCCTGATGGGAATGTAAAATGGTTCAACCACTCTGGAAAATAACTTCAGTTCAGTTCAGTTCAGTCGCTCAGTCGTGTGCAACTCTTTGCGACCTCATGAATCGCAACATGCCAGGCCTCCCTGTCCATCACCAACTCCTGGAGTTCACCCAGACTCACGTCCATCGAGTCAGTGATGCCATCCAGCCATCTCATCCTCTGTCGTCCCCTTCTCCTCCTGCCCCCAATCCCTCCCAGCATCAGAGTCTTTTCCAATGTGTCATCTCTTCGCATGAGGTGGCCAAAGTACTGGAGTTTCAGCTTTAGCATCATTCCTTCCAAAGAAATCCCAGGACTGATCTCCTTCAGAATGGACTGGTTGGATCTCCTTGCAGTCCAAGGGACTCTCAAGAGTCTTCTCCAACACCACACTTCAAAAACATCAATTCTTCAGCGCTCAGCTTTCTTCACAGTCCAACTCTCACATCCATACATGACCACTGGAAAAACCATAGCCTTGACTAGACGGACCTTTGTTGGCAAAGTAATGTCTCTGCTTTTGAATATGCTATCTAGGGTGGTCATAACTTTCCTTCCAAGGAGTAAGCGTCTTTTAATTTCATAGCTGCAGTCACCATCTGCAGTGATTTTGGAGCCCAAAAAAATAAAGTCTGACACTGTTTCCACTGTTTTCCCATCTATTTCCCATGAAGTGATGGGACCAGATGCCATGATCTTCGTTTTCTGAATGTTGAGCTTTAAGCCAAATTTTTCACTCTCCTCTGTCACCTTCATCAAGAGGCTTTTGAGTTCCTCTTCACTTTCTGCCATAAGGGTGGTGTCATCTGCATATCCGAGGTTATTTATATTTCTCCTGGCAATCTTGATTCCAGCTTGTGCTTCTTCCAGCCCAGCGTTTCTCATGATGTACTCTGCATAGAAGTTAAATAAGCAGGGTGACAATATACAGCCTTGATGTACTCCTTTTCCTATTTGGAACCAGTCTGTTGTTCCATGTCCAGTTCTAACTGTTGCTTCCTGACTTGCATACAAATTTTTCAAGAGGCAGGTCAGGTGGTCTGGTATTCCCATCTCTTTCAGAATTTTCCACAGTTTATTGTGATCCACACATTCAAAGGCTTTGGCATAGTCAATAAAGCAGAAATAGATGTTTTTCCAGAACTCTCTTGCTTTTTCCTTGATCCAGCGGATGTTGGCAATTTGGTCTCTGGTTCCTCTGACTTTTCTAAAACCAGATTGAACATCTGGAAGTTCACGGTTCACATATTGCTGAAGCCTGGCTTGGAGAATTTTGAGAATGACTTTACTAGCGTATGAGATGAGTGCAATTGTGCGGTAGTTTGAGCATTCTTTGGCATTGCCTTTCTTTGGGATTGGAAAGAAAGGCAATTTCTCCTGGTCTTGTTTTTGTTGACTGTATAGAGCTTCTCCATCTTTGGCTGCAAAGAATATAATCAATCTGATTTCGGTGTTGACCATCTGGTGATGTCCATGTGTAGAGTCTTCTCTTGTTTTGTTGGAAGAGGGTGTTTGCTATGACCAGTGCATTTTCTTGGCAAAACTCTATTAGTCTTTGCCCTGCTTCATTCCGTATTCCAAGGCCAAATTTGCCTGTTACTCCAGGTGTTTCTAGACTTCCTACTTTTGCATTCCAGTCCCCTATAATGAAAAAGATCTTCACGACCCAGATAATCACGATGGTGTGATCACTCACCCAGAGCCAGATATCCTGGAATGTGAAGTCAAGTGGGCCTTAGAAAGCATCACTACGAACAAAGCTAGTGGAGGTGATGGAATTCCAGTTGAGCTATTTAAAATCCTGAAAGATGATGCTGTGAAAGTGCTGCACTCAATATGCCAGCAAATTTGGAAAACTCAGCAGTGGCCACAGGGCTGGAAAAGGTCAGTTTTCATTCCAATCCCAAAGAAAGGCAATGCCAAAGAATGCTCAAGAAAATAACTTAGCAGTTCCTTAAAAAGTTAAACATACATCTGCCTATCATCCAACCATTCCACTTCTAGATTTTTATCCAACAACAAAACAAAGGAAATATATGTCCATACAAAGACTTGTACACAAATGTTCATAGCAACTTCATTGGTAATAGCCCCAAACTAGACACAACTCAAATGTCCATCAACAGATGATAAACTGCAGTGCATCCATATAATGGAATACACTTCTCAATACAAAAGAATAAACTACTGTACACAAAACGACATGGATGAATATCAAGATAATGACACTGAGGAAATGAAGCCAGACCACCCCCAAAAAAAAATATTATACATACATACATTTACATATTCATTTATGTAAAAGTTTAGAAAAGGCAAATGAATCTATAATGACAGAAAGTAAAACAATGGTTGCTCAGGTGTGGACGGCAGGGAGGAATAAGAGAATCACAAAGGGGTGTGAGGAAACTGGAGGATGATGGATTTATTCACTTGATTATAGTGATTTTAAAGGGGGTATACATATATTAAAAACTTACCAATTTATACTCTCTAAATATGTTCCATTATATGTCAATTATATCTCAGTAAAGCTGTCTAAAAAGAATGCAGCTCCGCTGTCCGATTTTGAAAGGAACAGAAAGGAAATCTTGGATAAAGGACTCAGGAAGGGTTGTAAATTATCCAAGTATGCCAGGAATCCATACTTCCTCTGTCTTGCCAAGCTTCAGCAGAGTTTAATGAGCCATCTCCCGGCTATTCTCCAGAAATGGTAACAACTGCACTATTGGATCTGTTTTTGGTAAGAGAATGACCCAATCAGTGTAAAATGAATGCTATGTCTTGTGAGAGATTGTCAATTAAACACATAATCCACACTTATAAACATTTTTAAAGGGCTTTCTCCTTGCAAGATAGCTTTAATATTGAGAGTGAACATTTTGTATGTGAATTCCAATACAGACACACTTGCTACCTCATGCATCAGCGCCTCAGTTTCTTTATCTGTAAATTGTCACAGGAAATATTAAAACCAGGTGACTAAAAAGAGCAGGTTTTTTCAGAATTATTAATTCTTTCTTTTTGGGCAGAACCTCTTTCTTCCCCTATGCTCTGAGAGGTATCCATTTCTTCCCAGCTCCACCAGCAGTAATTAATTACCTTGAGTGAGTCAAGCTTCTCTCCCAGAAGTTTCATCCTACCATTACTAGACTCCTTGAGAGAAGTCCAAAAGGAAGGTCTCTGCCATAATCAAGCTGACCATGAAATCAGTTAAGAAGGTGTCCAAGTCTCTGCCAGACTCAGCTGTGACTGGGTACCACACTGATGTGCTGGGTGGCTTTGAGCTCTGTGCATTGTGTATTCTGGAGGTTGAGCTTCACTTTCCAGATAATCATGTTTGGTTGCACGGCAAGATGGGGAGTATCTCAACAGCATCCCCATCTCTAATTGCAGGTGGAGGTAGTTTTCCAGGATGGCCTGTGTTCTCCGGAAGCAGAGTCACATGGGCTTTGACTCTTTACCAGAGGATACAAGAACCAGGACCTACAGAACATGAATAGTGGTTGTGTTTGCAGACTCTAGAATTAAGAGGCTCTAGTTTCAATTTCCAGCTGTCAAAATGTGTTTGGCTTTTTCATGTCCAAAACTCAATTTTTTCATCTCTATAATGGGGCCAAAGCTATCTAATTTTTTTGTTTTTAAGTACATCTTTATTGAAATGAAACATATATAAAAAGTGAAAAAATTATAAGTAGTTTGGCTCAGAGGATAAAGCATCTGCCTGCAATGCAGGAGACCCGGGGTTCGATCCCTGGGTTGGAAAGATACCCTGGAGAAGGAAATGGCAACCCACTCAAGTATTCTTGCCTGGAGACTCTCATGGACAGAGGAGCCTGGCAGGCTACAGTCCACAGGGTCACAGGGTCGGACACGACTGAGTGACTTCACTTTCTTTCTTTCTTTCTTACAAAATAAAAAGAGCTATAATCAGAACAGCTATACCTAGCAACCAGATCAAAAAACAGAATATTATCGACGCTCCAGAAGACCACTCTCTTGCCTCATTACAGACATACCCTCCAAAGGTCAACTACCCTGACTGCTAATAGCACCAATTAATTTTACCTGTTTTTAAACTTTCTATAATGGGATTCATACAGCAACAGTGTGTTCTTTTGTGTATGACTTCATTCTGATTGTGAAGTTTATTTCTGCACTTAAATATAGCAGTATCTTTTTGTTTTAGTGAAGTACTCCATTTGGGGGTTATATAATATATGTCATTAATAAATATTCCCTATATCAATATTCATATCTGTATCTATAGTCAAATTAGTTCATTCTTTTGCTAAGCCCTCCTATGCTGTTTCTGATAATTTGTCTAGTGGTTCTGTAACTGAGAAAGTGAAAGTGTTAGTCCCTCAGTCCTGCAGCCACCCCATGGACTGTAACCCTCCAGGCTCCTCTATACAAGGAATTTCCCAAGCAAAAATTGTGGTCTCGGTTGCTATTGCCTTTTCCAAGGGATCTTCCCAACCCAGGAATCGAACCTAGGTCTCCTACATTGCAGGCAGATTCTTTACCGGGTGGGCCACCAGGGAAGACCACTGAAAAAGCTGTGATAAAGTCTCAGTGACAACCTCTATTAGAGTCTACTATGATTATAGTTCAAGTATTTCTCCCTTAGGTCTATCTATTTTTGCTTTATATATGTATGTTCACGTTTGCGTCCGTGCTGAGTCGTGTCCGACTCTTTGTGACCCCATAGACTATAGCCCACCAGGCTCCTCTGTCCATGGAATTTTCCAGACAAGAATACAGGAGTGGGTTGCCATTTCCTTCTCCAGGGATTTTCTAGACCCAGGGATTGAACCCTCATCTCTTGATGTCTCCTGCATTTGCAGGCATATTCTTTACCATGCTACCTGGGAAGCCCTAATTTCTTTAAATGTTATTAACGTCCATTGTAAATTACAGCAGATTGGCCAATTAATACCCTGAACACTAAAATTAGTATTTAACACACTAACTCAATTTTCCTTAAATACATACTTAAATCAAAAGTTTGAATAACTTTAGCTTACAAAGAAAACAAAGCTTTCATTTTTTGACTTAAGAACTTGAAACACCCAGAAGCAGAAGCAAACCAAAATCAAGTAAAGTCCTAAAATGGTACAAACCCCTAAAAGCCAAGCAGGTTTGCCAACAAAGCTCCGCCTCCGTGCAAACCCTGCCCACTTCCGGCTGCCCCACCCACTTTCTAACCCTGGAACACCTCCCCTTTCTGCGAGGTCCCGCCCCCTGCACCTGATCCTGGTACCCATTGGGTGAATCCGGATGCTGTGTACACACCCTCCACACGCACGTTTGGCAGGGCCCTCTTCGCGCCTGCGCAGCAGCGGCGTCAGGCAGCTGGAGACTAGGTCCCGGGGTTGGGGGGAGGGGGGAGGAGGTCAGGCCGAATCTTCCTCCGTAATAAGAAGCTACGCGTCCCGCGGTCCTGGCTCCGTGGGTCCGGTCGGATCGGGCCTGGGCGCTGGAGCTGCTCTGGCTCCCGCCGCGGCGGGTGCGATGGAGGCCGTACCGGAGCCCAGCGCTCACGCCGGGGGAGGCCGAAACAGCCGGCAGTGCTAGTAGATGAGGCGGCGGCGGCACGGACTCTCCATGAGCAAGCGGCGGCGGCGACGGGTGCGGCGGCACCGGCGGTCTTCGGTCCCCGGGGAGGTACGAAAAGTCGGCTTCCTGGTGGACGGAGACTGGCCGGACGCCTTCCGCGGCCAGGCCCTCTTGCCCATTACCCGCAGTCCCAGGCGCTCAGCGGGGCCACTGCTCGGATGCGGGCAGGGGATGCCCAGCCCCTTCACCGGCTCCGGGTTCGGGGATCCACCCGCAGTCCAGGGCCAGTCTTCAGTGCCGGGCCTTCCCGGGAGCTGCGGGCCGGGGGCGGGGTGGGCGGGGTGGAGGTGGGGGCCCACCGCGTACCCAGCCCCGCGCTGCTTCGAGCGGGACTGCGGGCCTCTTTCTCGACTATTTGGGGGAGCTAACTCGGGAGGGGACCTTCAGGACCCCCGAACTCTTAGGGTGTCTGGTATTCAATGCTTTGGGTAAATGGTCTGGTCTTCACGACCAGCGTGGAGTACAGATTGTCACCCTTGGAAACGACCGCAAAAGGTGTCGTTTTTTGCCAAGGAAATAGAAGTCTAGGGAGTCTTCCTGGTTTGTTCAAACTAGGGGGCCTATTGAGGCAGGAAAATAAAGCCAGTAATTCTCCAGGACTTACAAATCACTGTCTAACGAAACGATGTTTTTGACAGTGTGGCCAAAACTTAAAAGACAATTTTAAGTAAAGTTCTTTGCACATTTTCTGGTCTTTTTTAGTCGCTTTTATCGTAATTTACTTTAGAACAAATCACCACGGTACTGCAGAAGCTAGACTAAGTGTCCTTTAGTTCTTCCGATCCTCTTTTTCTCCTTTTGTTTTCCCCAGAAGAAGGCTAGAGAAATCATTTTATGTGTGTGTATATATTTTTAAATATATATGTAGTTATAAAATATGTTTAATTCTCTTAGAGTGCAACTTGCTTTACAGAGCAGTACTTATTTAGTCATGTCTAAAAGATAATTTAGATAAAAATACTACAGAAATTTAGAGTTCCAGTATTTAAGAATCTGAACTCAGGCTCTTAATCATAATGACCTTGCTACAGAGTTCTTTAAAATGCCACAGAAATCAGTCAAACCATGAGGAATGTTATTTTCATGTTTTAAATATTTAAATACCTTGTGATTTTTAAAAAAATATGTTCTGGAACATTTCTTCTTCATTAAGCAGAAACTGAGTTTGTGTTTCCTTGGCTGTAAATTTGCCACTCCCTCTTATTCCTAAGTGGTTGACTAGAGCCAGCATGTTAGCAACTATATATAAACATCTACACTTCAGACTAAATATAGTGTTGAATATTTTAGAGTCCACAGTATCTTGCCTAAGTCAGAAATACTGTGTGTGTGTGGTAAAACTGAATTTTTAGTTTGCTGGTGTTAGAAAATAGGTTTGAACTTAATTTTCTGCACAAAACACATAGGTCTGCAGCACTGAGAGTTGGATTCATATTGTGCTTGGGAGGATGTGGCACTTGAAACTATGATCAAAATAAGACACTGACCTCAGTCACTAATTACTGTCTTCCTCCTCCTCAGATGCTTCCCGTTTTCATGAAAATGCAAAACATGAAACATACTGGAAAACCCTGTGATGTTTTTAGTTTAGACATTTGTTTGTTCCAAATAAAGTAAAGCAATTTTTTTCAATTCAGTTTCATTAGGACCTCATTCTTTAATTTTTTTCAATTTTGCTTTATATACATACATATGACACCAACATGTTTATTAGAATACTGTCAATGACTTTAAAACCAAGCTCTTAGTTATCCTCAAGGTTGGGGGGAAGATAGTTCACTTCAGTTCAGTCGCTCAGTCGTGTCCGACTCCCTGTGACCCCATGAATCGCAGCACGCCAGACCTCCCTGTCCATCACCAACTCCTGGAGTTCACCCAAACTCATGTCCATCGAGTCGGTGATGCCATCCAGCCATCTCATCCTCTGTCGTCCCCTTCTCCTCCTGCCCCCAATCCCTCCCAGCATCAGTCTTTTCCAATGAGTCAACTCTTTGCATGAGGTGGCCAAAGTACTGGAGTTTCAGCTTTAGCATCAGCCCTTCCAAAGAACACCCAGGACTGATCTCCTTTAGAATGGACGGGTTGGATCTCCTTGCAGTCCAAGGGACTCTCAAGAGTCTTCTCCAACACCACAGTTCAAAAACATCAATTCTTCGGCACTCAGCTTTCTTCACAGTCCAACTCTCACATCCATACATGACCACTGGAAAAACCATAGCCTTGACTAGATGAACCTTTGTTGGCAAAGTAATGTCTCTGCTTTTGAATATGCTATCTAGGTTGGTCATAACTTTCCTTCCAAGAAGTAAGCGTCTTTTAATTTCATGACTGCAATCATCATCTGCAGTGATTTTGGAGCCCAGAAAAATAAAGTCTGACACTGTTTCCCCATCTGTTTCCCATGAAGTGATGGGACCTGATGCCATGATCTTAGTTTTCTGAATGTTGAGCTTTAAGCCAACTTTTTCACTCTCCTCTTTCACTTACATCAAGAGGCTTTTCAGTTCCTCTTCACTTTCTGCCATAAGGGTGGGGGAAGATAAGTGCCCGTTTAAATAAGGAGGACACCTCAGTTCATTCCCAAAACATGCAGAGAGAAGAATCAGGATAATGAACCAAACTCTGAACAAGATTGTCCCAACCTGGCCTCTGTATTTAAAATTATAGGATATCTGGCATGGTCCTTCTCAGGTGGCGCTAGTGATAAAGAACCCGCCTGCCAATGCAGGAGATGTAAGAGACCCAGATTCGATCCCTGGGTTGGGAAGATCCCCTGGAGAAGAGCATCGCAATCCACTCCAGTATTCTTGCCTGGAGAATCCCATGGACAGAGGAGCCTGGCCGACCACAGTCCATAGGGTCGCACAGAGTCAGACACGACTGAAGCAACTTAGCATGCAGCATGGTCCTAAATTGCAAGTGAAAATCCCCAAGTGCATAGAAATGATTTTTGTTTTAGCTGTGCTAATATGATTAAGTTCTCACGATTACAGTACTCTTCATATGTTATCTTTCGAAACCAGTCGGCCTTTCTCTGTACCCCAACTAAGAATTCCATCATATCGGTTTCATAAGTAGAACCACACATATTAACAAGAAAATGAAACACAGCTCGTATTTTGGAGGAAGAGGTTTACATTAGGAATGCACTCAACCAAATTTAGACTGTATCTTTGAATAGTTTTATTTAGGATTTTTTCATTACAAGATTTTCCTCTGTCAGTGATAAAATCTGCAATATAACCAATAATAATTGGTTGGATGGCATCACCGACTAGATGGACATGAGTTTGAGCAAGGTCTGGGAGTTGGTGAAGGACAGGGAAGCCTGGCATGCAGCAGTCCATGGTGTTGCGAAGAGTCGGACACAACTGAGTGACTGAACTGATAATTAATAAAAAGGTCCATCAAATGACTATTCTGTATTTCAAAAAAAGGTTACAACTTCTTAAATGGTCTTTCCAGAGACCATGCATGTTGCTGAAAAAATGGCTCATGGCTTGAATTGTTTTAAAATTTTTTTGTTCCTTTAGGAGTCTATTTAACCAAACTTAATTTAATCTTTAGATAGCTCTATTTTCATTTCAACATATATCATGCATTTAAAAGATAGTCACAGATTTACAAGTACTATCTTAAACTTTTAAAATGCAGGATGAAGACACTGTTTGAAGAGATCAAAGCATCAATTAAAAATAACTATAACCAAGATCGCTCATTTTGGAGGCCTGTTCTTCCTTGGGGAGGTGTTTTTACTATCAAAGCTGGCCGCAAAGCAGTCTCCTGTACACCACTCTATGTTGAAATAAGACTGAAAAATACCTGCACCATAGATGGATTCTTGATGTTGCTGTATGTCATTCTCAACGAAAATGAAAATTTCCCCCGGGAACTCTCTCTTCATTTAGGTAGAGAGTTTGTAGACTGTTTTCTTTATTTAATGGACACCTACAGTTTTACAACCGTGAAGCTACTTTGGATTTGGGACAAAATGGAAAAACAGCAATACAAGTCTGAAGTTCATAAAGCTTCATTAATCATTGATTTGTTTGGGAATGAACATGATAATTTTACAAAAAATCTCGAAAATCTCATGTCAACCATACAAGAGAGTTACTGTTCCAACTGGCGATGCCCCACTCGAGTGCAGGAAGATCAGCAACGCACAATTAATATAAAGTAAGTTGTTCTAAAGTCTCTTTTGTCACTTTTAGCAAAAGTAGTATGCTTATAATGCATGATATGGATAGATAGGAAAATAGATAGATAGATATAGTCAAAGTACTTCTTAATGTACAGACCCTGTGTACAACAACTTATAAATAAAGCAGCCAGGCAAATGCAAGACTCTTTAGTGGGTTCCATGATAAAAAAAAAATATTACTCTTCTATTATATCTAAACATGTCAGGATTTACAAAACCAATTGATAACTATTTCACTTGCAAAATAATGACCTATTCAGTATGCACAATGTTTTCCTCTCACTCAGAAATTACTAATATGGCTAGGAAGATAATGCCTTGTGTCACAGATTTAACCTCTCCAACGACACTTAATACTATATTGAAATGTTTCCCTCTCTGAATAGATCCCTGTCAGGTAGGCTAGTTCTACATGAACAGGAAGATTGAAAGTACTCCATGTCATGGCCAGGGCATAATTAGAGATAGAAATCCCAAACTTGGGAATATTAATACCTGAAAAGGATACAGATGTAAGGAAATTTTTTATTGGCTAGAAAGGTACTGATAGCCTGCTGAGGGGAGAAAAGGAAGGCCTTCAAGCTGGTAAAATGACAGGGAGGAAGGCCAAACTGGCAAACCCTAGTGGAGTATTGGGAAACATTAAAGCCCCAAGGGCACATGAGCTGGAAAAGGGATAATTGCCAGTGTGGGGGTTGCGGGTGGCAGTGGGAAACAGGACAGAAAAACAGATCCAAACACATTTTTGTCAGAAAGCATACTTGGCCCTGTGGTCCAGGAAGAAAACTGCCGAACAGATTGTTCCCTTGTGGGATTGTACGTCACATACCCAAACATATTCACGTTTTCTGTATAGCATATTTAGTTTACTATTACAGCATTATACTTAAGACAATGGGAAAGCAGAAGATCTGTTATTCTTTTTAGAGACTACCAATTATTGTTTCTCTTGTTCTGAAATACACTTGGGCCATTTTGCTGTATTGCTGATAGGATGATGTTGATTGTGAAATTTCCATCAGGGAAAAAGTTACTGTTAAAACCATAATGGACTTTTTAAAAGTGCTTCAGAAATTTGTTTTTTTAGAAAAAACTAGTATCTTTTAACTTACATATGTTTTGAAACTATAATGTATTTACAGCCCTATATTAATACTAGCATTTTGTGCCTCTCAATAAATAGTTTTCATTATACTCTATATAACTTTTTAGTCTTTTGCCTATTTTCTAATCCTGTATGTAAAACAACCTCTGAAGTATGTAGGAAGTTTTTTTTTTTAACAAATCAGGAAACTGAGGCCAACACTGGCTGTCACTAACATTGAGTCAGGTAACTAATCAGCTGCTCTCCTAATTCTGGATCCTGCTTTCTTACATCAGGACCAGGATCCACTCTATTTAATCCTCTCAGAAATTTTTAAAGCAACAACTGTGTGTTTCAGGATCAGTTTACATATATATTTAATGTTTCTTAGAAAGTTTCATGCATTAATGTTTATTAAGTTCAACTGGTTTCTATACTGTCTGTAAGAAATACAGAGATGAATAACAGAGGTTACACTTTTATATGTGTTTTACTAATAATGGATGACTTGTAAAATTTGTTATCCACATAATATATTTGGGCTTCCCTGGTGACTCAGCGGTAAAAAATCCACCCACTAAGCAGGAGACATGGGTTCAATCCCTGGGACAGGAAGATCCCCTGGAGAAGAAAGTATCTACCCACTCCAGTATTCTTGCCTGGAAAACCCCATGGACAGAGGAGCCTGGCAGGCTGCAGTCCATGGGGTTACAAAGAGTCGGACACGACTTTGCAACTGAGCAACATTAATATATTTACATGTAAAATGCTGAAGCATTTCTTACATGCATTTTGCAATTGTTATAGTCCTCCCCAAGAAATTCCACATGGAAACTTGATACGACTGGCTGTGGATGAGTTATTCTGTTCCAGGATTGAACTGTGTGAAGAGCATGGGTGAGTATATGATAGACATTTAAGATGAAAGTATTTCTGTGTTTCTTATAAAGAAACCTGGATGTGGGTATGCTTGTTATGAAACAGCAATTCACAAGTGTTTAGGAAACCTTATATTTTTGGAATCTTGATACCTTCTAGTTTACTATACCATTTTATGCTGTGCTGCAGTTGCTTGATGAATACAAAGCAAATGCCTTTTTTTCCCCCACTGCTGAGTAGGTACAATAAAACCTTGCTTAACTGGAACCCAGCTAATCTGGACCCTCAATTAACTGGATTCTGTACTCTTCATTTATGTTCAGTTCAGTTCAGTTGCTCAGTCGTGTCCGACTCTTTGCAACCCCATGGACTGCAGCATGCCAGGCCTTCCTGTCCATCACCAACTCCTGGAGTTTACTCAAACTCATGTACATTGAGTCAGTGAGAAAGCAGTAAATGACAACCAAAAAGTTTAACCTAGTTAAAGAAAAGAAAAAGGAAATCCAAAGAGGCAGAACATATTCACCCCAGTCTCTTAATTTTTATATCTACAGTATTGAACAAGGAGAATTAATATTTAGAAGGATGATCTTACACCTAATTAATCACAAAAGAAGGAAAGAATAAAATACCTTCAGTTAATTGTACTTAAGTCCAGAAAGTGAACTAGGTGTATTTTTGCAACAAATACTGAAACAAAATGGTTTCCAGATAACTTAGTTTAGTCAGTGTTTGTCCACTAAATACTGTCCCCTGAGCATTCCGGTTAATTGAGATTTTACCGTTTAATTGTATTTATTTTAATTCATATGCTTAATACCTGGTGCTTCTAAGAAAACAGAATCTGCTGCATCGTAATGGCAACAGGAGCCAATCAGGGAATTTTATTTAGTCTAAAGAAGACTGTAAGAATCATCTTATTGCCTCTCTGCCATTATTCTCATTTGAAACCAGCCTAGAGAAAGAAAACCTTTTTCTGAATAAAAACGTTTCTGTCAGTTCAAAAGACTACATGCTTTTATAAGCTGAGATAAACATAGTTAGCTTTTCTTGGAGTTTTAAAAATGTCATTTTCTCATAAATAGACTCTCTCAGCTTATAAACTCTGAGACTTAGGCATATAAAGTATTAATACAGTCATACAATTTTCCCATACCTAAATAGATAATATGCTTATTATGAAATTAAGTGATAAGGACAACTCAGAGTGATAAAAGGCAGCTTTGTCTCAAGTGTAATAAAGTTCATGCCTATTTTCAATTTTAGGTGTGGTGGCTTAAGAGAATTTTCTCAACGAGTGTTCTGCCACGGGGCACCCCCTTTTGTTGTCTTAAATATGCAGCATTGGAAATCTGAAGATCTTGCATATGTCCCCTATTATTTGGATTTATCTGATCACAAGTAGGTGCTTTTTGTTTGTTTTACATGACTAATAAAAGAATTTTATTTATATTTTTCTACTATTCTATCATGATTTTGACTAGCTCTTAAGGAAATACATATTGTTAAAAAAAAAAATAAAAGCTATCTCTAAATTTATGTATCCTAAATAAGATCAGAATATACTACAGGGAGTCAGTTGCTGACAGTGTACATAGCGGTTAGGTACTTAGACTATAGAATCGACTGAACTGGGTTCAAATCCCAGCCCTACCTTTCAAGCGATGTGACGTTGATCCAGTAGCAACCAGTTTACACATCAGTTTTCTTATCTATAAAACAGAGATGACAGTGTCTAAAGTGTTTAAGATAGTATCTAAGACTTAGGAAACAGTAAATTCTGGCTGGCCATTACTTGTATTTCAGGCCAAAGTAGTGTATAGTATGAGGTCATTTAAACATAAAATATTACTGTCATTGTTCAATTAAAATCCAAATTAAGATACAAGGGGTTCTTTTAATTTTTTGCCTTTAAACATTTTCTTGTGTTTTCTCTTATATAATAGAACCATGCAGTTCATGAGTTAATCTATTAAAATAATGCCCTTAAAAATGTATCATTTTTTAAAATTCTTAAACATCTTACTCCAAATTACCAATTATAGTACATTTTTTTTTTACAGATGAATGTCTTTTTTAGATAACAGAATGCAAATAATCTTATTCCTTAGTTAAGAATGTAAGGACTGTTTTTTTGTAAGAACAAAGTACTGTGATTTTCGGCCACACTTTGTCATTTAATTTGCAGGTATTTGTTGGAAGGTGCCACATTGTTTAACAAAGAGGAACATCATTATTCTGCAGCCTTTCAGATTGATGGACATTGGATGCACTATGATGGCCTCAGAAATGTGAATTTAATTTTGTTAAATAAACCCCCAGAGTTTCTCCTCTTGTCATCATTGGTTTATATTCGAGCAACAGAGAAATAAATATAGACTGATGCTAAATTATATTGTTTTCCCTCCTGCCCATGCTCCCCCAGATGAAGGGCTTTTGTTTTGTATATACTTGGTATCCAAGGAAATAGTTCAACTATATTAGTTTCAGAGGTGTATTTTCTAGTGTTTAGCCCCAGGTAAATGTTTTATATAGAGAATCTATGCAAAAATGTTTGTATTTCTTTTTTCTTAATCCCAGGTTATTTTTATACAAGCATATTTTATGTTGAAATAAAATATATCTTGTAGCATTTGTATTTTTTATTTATATGTATCTCAAAGATTTTTTACAATTCTGTTTTTGAATCTGAGAAAATACTTCATCATTTGAATTCTCAATTTTTCCTTTTGGATATCCAAATAAAACCTGGGTACAAATAAGTTTTCAGTTTATATAAATTTAACAGTTCAAAATACCTGACTGTATTTATTTGCCCTACCTCATTATAATCCAAAGTGCACTATTGGATCTAGTTTGGATTTGAATGTACAACTTAGAGATGGTTTAGTCTATTTTACCTGACTTGCCTAATGTCCCTGCAGCAAGTTTTTAAAAATACTTTGGTAAGAATGTTTCTCTGGACTTGAATCATTTCTTTATCATGGCAAATAACTTTACTTGCTAAAGTATTAAAACCTAGCAGTGGATTTTAAGTGTTAACTAAGCTCCAAGCTTAATTAAGCTTATTTTTACTCAAATAAATTATATAACTAATGTTTAAATGTAATAGAGGTTCTCTAATAAAAATTTATTTTGCAGATAAGACAGCTATAAAAAGTGTCAGGCAAACTGTATGTTTACTAATGTTGAATGAACATTGGAAATGTACTTTAAACATGTATGTAAAAGAAAATGGGTGCCTGAGAATACAGTTGACTCTTGAACAACTTGGGGGCTAGGGCCCTGATCCCCCAAACAGCCAAAATTTCCCCATGTAACTTTACAGTTGTCCCTCCATACCTGTGTTTCCACATCCTTGGATTCAGACAACTTCAAATCATGTAGTACTACAGTACATGTTTACTGAAAAAAAGACCTGTATAAGTGGACCCACACAGTTCAAACCCATGTTGTTCAAAGGTCAGTTGTCTTTCTCTTCCTAGTAAGTCACATTGGCACAGAGGGAAAAATACTTAGGTTTTGGGGGTAACATCTGTGTGCTGCCTTAATAATAGTAAATCGATACCATGAAACTTTCTTTGATTTGCAGTATAAATCACCGAAAGTGTGTAGTTATCAGAATATTATATTTCTTCTTCAAAGACCTAGGATCTCTCTTCCTTTTGCAATTTAAAGGAAAAGTAATAAGTAATGTTCTCAAGGGAAAATACTTTTTGAAATCTATCATCATTTATTTTAGTGTTTTCAGTGTGGTTGTCCCTAGGTCTGGGGTTGAGATTGAGTGCAATATATTTGGAGATTTCTACACAGCATCACAGTTCACTGCCATTTACCAAATTGCTAAGGTTTAATTCAATAAATTAAGTCTTGCATTGGTGCCATGTTAAGATAACTTACTGAAGAATGGATAAATATAAGTGCAACATTGATGAGTATGCCTTTTTATCATGTAAAAAAGAAATATTCGTAGTATTTGCTCAAAGTAGTGATCTATTTTTTTTTTTTTAATTCACCCCAGAGTTTGTTTAAATAGTTTCCGCACGTATTTAAATAGGGTTTGATTTATAGTATACTTTTCTGGGGGCACCTTACTGCATGAATCAAAGTATACAGAAACACAAATATTAGTATATACATAAATGGTACCATTAACAAAATTATTCCTGATGCAGATTTATTCTTTTATGAATTGCACTTTATTTGGAATAATTCTAGCTTATCATGAAACAGTGACATACCTACCTCACAGGGTTGTTGTGAGGATTGAAATGTTTGTTAACATCTTGACTACCTTGAACATGCTAATAAAAAAAAACATTTTTTCTACCTCTTTCATGTACAGGCACGTTTCCTAGATTCTGTCTTACTAATGAACTTTTCAGATCTTTTTAAAAATTATTTGAGCAGTAGTTCATATCAGTAATGGAATTAATGTAGTGAAATTTAAGTATGCCTTCTGGACCCCAGATGATTAGGATTTAAGGATAATAGGTATTTTATTGTTATGGTGGTAATTGAAGACATTATTCCCTCCAAATAGTGACTAGGAAAGGGGTGAGAAAGTATGAAGTAAACAAGATTATCAAAAAATGTGAAGGTGAGAATATGGAAAAAAATTTATAGCCTTAAACACTATTAGAGAAATTGGAATGCTGAGGGGGACAAAAGGTATGAGGGAATAATCAAAATATGTTTTTAATCAGAATGTCACAAACCACAACTACACCTAGGGTAGAGCAGAAATTATTTTAAAACCCTACCTCCATCAAAGGGGGATAAAGAACAAAGCAAATTTAGGGGGAAATCAACATATGGGCTTCCTTGGTGGCTCAGATGGTAAAGAGTCTACGTGCAACGCAGGAGACCCGGGTTTGATCCCTGGGTTGGGAGGATCCCCTGGAGAAGGGAATGGCTACCCATTCCAGTATTCTTGCCTGGAGAATTCCATGGACAGAGGAGCCTGGTGGGTTACAGTCCATGGGGTCGCATAGAGTTGGACACGACTGAGTGACTTTCACTTTCACTTTCTCCAACATACAAGTAGAATTCTCCAACTTCTCTTCAAAGAAACTTTACCGTCCACCCAGAACTTAACAAATGATCTTAGATTTATCCTTCAAAGTAGCTCTCCATTACTAATTATTAGGGTTGATTTAACCTAGATTGTCACTGGATCCGATCCCATCAAAGAGGAGGAGAAAGATCATCACCACAAGCGTGAATCCTAGGTTCTATTTTATTCTTAGAGTATGAACAAACAGCTGAGCTATATAAACAGATGACTACTGTGACACATAAAATGCCGTATTTGTTGAGCATATCAACAGTTTTATGATTAAACGATTTAATAGTAGTTATTTGACAATAATTGTAATGCACTATAAGTAAGCAGGAAAGGTAAACAGTTCAATGTAAAAACGACAGCAATTACTACTACTAAACAACAGCCTAAGCAAACATCTATATTCTTACCATCTTCCTTTGTTAAAAGCTAAAATCACATAGGTTTCAAAAGTTCACCTCGACAACTTGATGCCTTACTAACAGTTCCTACCCACCCAACTGGCCCAGGGTTCACCATCTGCTCAACTGGACAGCTCTTAACTTCAAATTTAATTCGATCTGAGGGAAAGCAGCCTTTTGCTTTATCTCTGGGAAGTTGAGAAAGTTGGTGGGGAGCTAGGTGATTTCTTCGGATGTTGATATCTACTTAAGGATATACCTTAGATTATTTACCCTCAAAGAGCCATCAGTTCCATAGTCCACCCATTGTTTTCGCAGTGAGGTACATAAGGTATCAAAAGGAGTACCACTGAAAATGAAAAAGTGAGCTGGTCTGGTAAGGCCCTCAAAAATGATAACGTTTGGAAAACCAACAGCATGGTAAAATTAGAAACCTGCTGTTGTTATGCTTAGCTATATTTTTATTACTTGCCTGTTTTCCTTTTGAATTTTGTAAAGTCTGATTTTTAAGATGATTATAAAAATAATACATAGTAAGAAATCAGTAACCGTCAAAAAAGGCTAAAGAAGAAAATGATCATCCATGAAACCACCCAATGGTTTACACCGGTAAAAATGTTTTGAAAAATCCAGCATGGCGCCATAGTACTGAAGAGAACCAAGGAGTTTGGGCTTTGAAGAAAGAAATG
The DNA here is from genome assembly GCF_027580195.1 of Bos mutus. Classification (NCBI taxonomy): domain Eukaryota; kingdom Metazoa; phylum Chordata; class Mammalia; order Artiodactyla; family Bovidae; genus Bos; species Bos mutus. The sequence goes on from NC_091637.1 coordinate 53,872,680, forward strand.
TGTATTCCCGGGAGCCAGCATGAGGGTGATAGAAATAATTGGCACAACAAAACGCCTACAGGAAAGTGAGTCTCTGAAGAAAACTGCAGTCACCACCTATTCGGATATCTCTTTCTACCTGAAAACGCCTTCAGATGCTTTTTTTCTCAAATCTTCAAGAACTCATTATTCTATTTTAAGAAGGATATCATTCCTTTACGTTTCTCTATCAACATCTCAAGACTAGTATCCAGGTTCCACAGCTGGAAAGCAACACTCTGATGGTATAAACTGTTCCCAGATACAGCCCGATTTTTCTATGTATGCCTGTTTACCTAACAGAGGAGTGTAACAACAGCTGTGAGGTCTTTGAAACAGTCCTTTCCCCACTCGCTGCTTAGCATCCCTGGAGGAGGTTTGGAGGAAGGAGACTCCAGGTTGGCCGACTTGTAATTTCAAAGGCAGTTGTAAGGTCCTCTTGAAACCACACAACTCAGATTGGGACTTGAACCCACTGCCTTTTAATTGAGATCATACATCTGGTCTCAGGACCTAATGAAGCTCAAGTTCTTTATGCGTCATCACAGATAGAACTCAGTGAGACAAAAAGTGATAGGTAAGAAGTGGATTTATTTAGAGAGCTATACATGCCATAAAATGTCATCCATCTCAAAGACAAGAACAGCCTTGGGAGAAACACCCTCCACAGACAGAGTATGGGCCATCTCAGAAGGCAAGAGGCCCTGAAATATGAGGGAGGTAGTTTTTATGGGCTGGGTAATTTCATAGGCTGGGCTTCCCCACTGGCTCAGCAGTAAAGTATCCTCCTGCAATGCAGGAGGCGAGGGTTCAATCCCTAGGTAGGGAAGATCCCTGAAGAAGGAAATGCCAACCCACTCCGGTAATCTTGCCTGAGAAATCCCATGGACAGCAGAGCCTGGTATGCTATGACCCATAGAGTCACAAAGAGTTGGACACAACTGAGCAACCAACACAATTGTACACAGTTTCATAGGCTAATGAACAGGAAGATTATTCTGACTATTTTGAAGAAGGGGCGGAGATTTCCAGGAATTGGGCAGTTACCAACTTTTTGACTTCTTATGATCAGCCTCAGAATTGTCATGGCTCCTATGGGTATGTAATTTAGTATGCTGATACATTACAGTGAGCATATAATAAGGCTCAAGGTCTGAAGCTGAATCTTCTGCCATCTTGGACCTAGTTGGTTCTAACCAGTTTTTGTTGTGTCCACAAAAGCTATGTCATTCTTTTAAAGGTTATGCCCTGTCCCCTTCCTGTTTCATTATCCCCTTTACATCTAACTTCAGAGCCTAACCATTTTTAATTTCCATTCAGTTCAGTCACTCAGTCATGTCCAACTCTTTGTGACCCCATGAATTGCAGCACACCAGGCCTTCCTCTCCATCACCAACTCCCAGAGTCTACTCAAACTCATGTCCATCAAGTCGGCGATGCCATCCAGCCATCTCATTCTCTGTCGTCCCCTTCTCCTCCTGCCCCCAATCCCTCCCAGCATCAGGGTCTTTTCCAATGAGTCAACTCTTCGCATGAGGTGGCCAAAGTACTGGAGTTTCAGCTTTAGCATCAGTCCTTCCAAAGAACACCCAGGACTGATCTCCTTTAGAATGGACTGGTTGGATCTCCTTGCAGTCCAAGGGACTCTCAAGAGTCTTCTCCAACACCACAGTTCAAAAGCATCAATTCTTCAGCACTCAGCTTTCTTCACAGTCCAACTCTCACATCCATACATGACCACTGGAAAAACCATAGCCTTGACTAAATGGACATTTGTTGACAAAGTAATATCTCTGCTTTTCAATATGCTGTCTTTTAAAACAGCATATTTAAAATTAAAAGTAAGTGTCTTTTAATTTCATGGCTTCAATCACCATCTGCAGTGATTTTGGAGCCCCCCAAAATAGTCTGGCACTCTTTCCACTGTGTCCCCATCTATTTCCCCTGAAGTGATGGGACCAGATGCCATCATCTTTGTTTTCTGAATGTTGAGCTTTAAGCCAACTTTTTCACTCTCCTCTTTCACTTTCATCAAGAGGTTTTTTAGTTCCTCTTCACTTTCTGCCATAAGTATGGTGTCATCTGCGTATCTGAGGTTATTGATATTTCTCCCTGCAATTTTGATTCCAGCTTGTGCTTCTTGCAGCAGTCCAAGGAGTAAACATCTTTTAACTTCATGGCTACAATCACCATTGGCAGTGATTTTGGAGTCCAGAAAAATAAAATCAGCCACTGTTTCCACTGGTTCCCCATCTTTTTGCCATGAAGTAATAGGACCAGATGCCATGATCTTAGTTTTCTGAATGTTGAGCTTTAAGCCAACTCTTTCACTTTCCTCTTTCACTTTCATCAAAGGCCCTTTACTTCTTCTCCACTTCCTGCCATAAAGGCAGTGTCATCTTCATATCTGAGGTTATAGATATTTCTCCTGGCAATCTTGATTCCAGCTTGTGCTTCTTCCAGCCCAGCGTTTCTCATGATGTACTCTGCATAGAAGTTAAATAAGCAGGGTGACAATATACAGCCTTGACGTGCTCCTTTTCCTATTTGGAACTAGTCTGTTGTTCCATGTCCATTAATTTCCTTTAGGAAGCTATAAATCCTAAAATTAAAGATACATATCAAACAGCTGTCAAATTTTAAAAGAAATTTGTTGTAGCTTAAGTTATCCACAAGAATTAGTAATATCAAATATTTTCTAATTCTCACTGGAGGGAAGATAACTTGAGAAAAAAGTGAGATGGCCATTGCGACCAGTTCTCGTTAACATTTCTGGACTTGCGGAAGGACAGGATTGGTGATTCCAAACTCTTGCCATTTTCTTCCGAACACTAGGTGGCAGAAGCTCCTCCCTACAGTATAAAGGACCGAGACACTCATCTCTGAACTTCTGGCCTACATCATTTGGGTGAGATAAATCTGATTTTCCTTCAGTACTATGACAATATACGTACTCATAGCTTGGGGATAACATAGACTGGTGATGTCTTTGATGAAGTTAACTGTGTTCTCTGCCAACAACCAGTTCAAATTATACCTGTAAATTGACTCCTGGGGTTTCTTCACTTCCACTGCCATCATGTTTTCTGGCCTCCTCTCTGCTTTCTATAGTTCTTCTTTGAAAAGTATTAGGAATTACTGTCCCTAGAGAGTTTGTGAAAATCCCAGAAGACCTGATTCAGGATTGATATTTATCAGCCAGGAAAAAAATAATAATAAAATTTTAGACTTTTGAGGTGAGTCATGTTATGTGATCACATTACCATTGGATTCTCTTTATCATCAGTTCTTAGCTACTGATTTTCTTGTCAATAAGAGGCAAGAGTATGGCAGTTAAAATGACTACATTCTGAAACCATATTGCCTGGGTCCAGATTTGGACTCAGGTTATGTCGCTTTGGTCTTATTACTTTAACTCTTCAATTCCCAGTTTCCTAACTGCAAAATGGAGATAATAATAGAATATATTTCATAAGGTTGTGGTGAAGATTTAATGAATTATTTTTATAGCATCTAATGCCCGGTACACAGTAAGCACCATGAAAGTGTTTGCTACAGTTATTGATTCACTTTCAATATTCTATTAAGAAATAAAATTTGTAGGTAAGCAGTGCTGCTGCAGAAGATGAACTAAATTCCGTGTGAATATTTCGTTTGTTGACTGAAAACCATTGCTGGTATTTCCTTGGCCAATAAGCTCATAGAACAAGCTATGGTATCAAACTAGTGGCGGGGGGGGCGGGGTGGGGGGCAGTTAAATTCATGAATTAGTTTGAAATGCAAAAACAAAGCAAAAGTAAAAATGTTGGAGGCAAATGAATAGCTTAAATTTTCCTAGATACTAAATAATAATGAAATATCACATCTTGTTTCTGCTCAAAATAGTTTATCCACAGATACTGTCCAAAATAGTTTATCTGCCATCTGACTCTAACACTTTTGAGACATAGTTCTCTATTTATTGGCGAACACCTACTCTATTAAATTGTGTCTTCAGGGCACACACAAGAATATCCTTTCTAATACTTCCTGATCAGGACAACAAAAGTGATTGGCTCATCCTTATTTCAATCTTGCCTTATTCAATAAGGGATTTAAGGTGTTCTTCATGTGCATTAAAAATAAGAAGTTTTCATGTCTTATAGTGTTAGACATAATTTGAATCAAAAGAAACCTGAGGCCATGTTACCTTTTAATAAGACCCTATCAGGTGAACTAATAAAAACAGCCTGTAAGATACTCTTGTCTGTTACTGATGGGAATGCAAAGTGGTACAACCTCTTAAAGTTTGTGTCTCTTCAACATTCAAATCCTGAAACCCTGCCCATCCCTGTATTGGTATTAGGTGTGGCCTTTGGGAGGTGATCATGACTAGATAAGATCATGAAGATGGAGCCCTCATGAATGGGATTAGTGTCCTTATAAAAGTCATGAGGGAGCTTACTACCCATCTCTGCTCTCTTTCATGTGAGGCTATGAGAAGTTGTCAAGCGGCAACCCTGAAGAGGTTCTCACCAGAACCCAACCATGCTGGCACCCTGGTCTTGGACTTCCATCCTCTAGAACTTTGAGAAACAAATTTCTGTTCAGTCCATGGCATTTTATCTATGGAAGCCTGAACTGAAACAGACAAGAGCTAGCAAAATTTCACATCATCTACACTTTAGCCCAGTAATTCCACATGTAAAAATCTGTGTTCAAAACACAAAATGACAAATGCACAAAGCTATTCAATGTGACATTATTTATAAAAGTCTGAAAACAACCCAAATGTCCATCAGCATGAGGCTAGTTAAAATTCTTTAAAAACAGTAAGGTGCTATGCAATTGTAAAAAAGATTAGGAATCATCTTCATATATTGATATGAACTAATCTCCAGAATATTTTAAGTTGAAAAATGATATTTTTACAGTATGTTTTTTTGCTAAGGAAATGGGGAAGGATTTTTTCAAAATGAAATAAAAGGAACCAGCACCTGATAAAAGTGATCACCTATGAGTGATCTTGTGGTCCAGTGCTTAAGACTCCAAGCTTCCACTGCAGGGGTCACAAGTTTGATCCCTGGTCAGGGAACTAAGTGGAGAAGGCAATGGCACCCCACTCCAGTACTCTTGCCTGGAAAATCCCATGGACTGAGGAGCCTGGTAGGCTGCAGTCCATGTGGTCGCTAAGAGTCGGACACGACTGAGTGACTTCACTTTCACGCATTGGAGAAGGAAATGGCAACCCACTCCAGCATTCTTGCCTGGAGAATCCCAGGGACAGGGGAGCCTGGTGGGCTGCCGTCTATGGGGTCACACAGAGTCGGACACAACTTAAGCGACTTAGCAGCAGCAGCAGGGAACTAAGATCCCACATGCCTCTCGGCATGGCCGAAAAATAAAAATGAACAGAGTGAAAGAAATGGAAATATACACAAAACTTATGTGAATGTATCTTTTCATATACTTTCAACTTTGCAGTCAAGTAAATATTCTATATAATTTAAAAATGAAATTTACAAGTATACTCCTAAAAATTAAACTTCCATTAAAGTAGCCTCACTGAACATCAATGATGTTTTAACCAAATATTTCTTCATTTCACTCTAAGACCAGTATTTTTATTGTTGATACTTGTGAAACACATTCTAAGGACAAAAAAAATCACAAAGGACTCAACGGTACTTATTGGTTTTATTGTTCATATCAGTATTGTTATTTGAAATCATTGTTAAGTATGTTGTAAAATAATATAATTAAATTATGTTAATGTTGATAGAAGCCAAGATTTTCAGGCTAAGAAAAAGTCATTAAAATCCAAAAATTTAAGTAAAATGAAAGTAAAATTTTAAAGGAAGCATTTCCTGATTCTGCTTATTGAATAGCCTACAAGCAATGACAACTCAGTAGCAGAAATTACCACTAGTAAAACATTGGGATCTCTACATATCATTTACCAGCAAAAGGTGATAGGGTCCTTTGGAGGAATGGCTGATTCTAGATCTGAGGACGAACATGTAAAGGAAAAGCCAAAACACAATTTTGACACCTGAACTGTGCTTACATAAGAGAATGAGTAGCCTTATTCTTGGGATATATGTGTTTAAGTATTAAGGTATAAAAAGATACACTGTATGCAACATTACAAATGACTTAAAAAAAAATGAAAGGACAATAAAACAAGTGGCAAAATGCCAAAAACTGGTGTACCTTGAAAAAGTTATATAGTAATTTCTGTATTATCCTTACAACTTCTTTGTAATCATTCTAAATTATGTGAAAATAACTCTATAAAAGCAAGGAGGTGTTCAATGGAACTTCATGAAGGTATCCACAGGCTTAAGATGTGTTGGTTGAAACACATACAAACATATAAAAATATATCATGAGTTTAATACTTGATCACCTTTGGAGTTGTGTAGTGCACCAATTCGTTATTTTGAGAAAGGAATGTATCACATATTTTCCCCAGCTTTTCCTGTACAGACCTTATCTCAAGGTACTCAACTAAATGATGAGGAAGAGCCTTCTTTTATAGAATTCCAGCTAATAAATGCAAAAGGAATGGCAGAGATAGAAAATTACCATTTTACCACCCAATATGATGATGGATCCAGTAGTACTCATTAACAGCTGCTAAAACCAATTGAGAGTTTGATGGGGAACTTGATAATGAAGGCAACAGGCTGACAGCTGAACCCAAACTGTGATTAATGTTAGCATCTCCTGATGTGCTGTAACCAAACATAACATGCCTCAGATACAATAGAAAGTATATGCAGCATCAACCATGCTTGCCCCAAAAAAAAAATCTAAATCTAGAGTCCATAGCCATTAGTTAATGTATAGAACATTTGCAGAATAGGACATAAGTTAAACAAAACACACAAAAAGCAATCAGTCAAATCTAGAACATGGGACAATCTACTAGACGAACAATCTCATTTATTAACAAGTAAATGACATGAAGAGGGGGAGGAGGGCAGTGACTGGTAGGCAGAGATTAAAAATAACTTAGGGGTGTTAACTGTCAAAAGCAATGTATAAACCTTATTTAGCTCCTGACTCAACCAAGTAACAGAAAAAAAAATTCTGAGACAGTAAGGGAAATTTTAATACAGACCATACTAAATATTGGGCTTTCCAGGTGGCTTAGTGGTAAAGAATCTGCCTGCTATTGGAGAGAAGCAGATTCAGTCCCTAGGTCTGGAAGATCTTCTGGAGAAGGAAATGGCAACCCACTCCAGTATTCTTGCCTGGGAAATCTCACGGACAGAGAAGCCTGGTGGGTTACAGTCCATGAGGTCACAAAAACAGTCAGACACGACTTAGCAACTAAACAACAAATACTAAATATTATAAAAATATTAAATGTTTAAAGTGTGATGTTATCAGTGGTGCTCATAGAATGAAATTTTTGAACATGTTTATCACTTCGAGATGCAGCCTCAATTATTTACCAGTTATATTGCATGTTTGGGATTCTCTTTAAAGTATTTCAGCCAAAAAAAAAAAAAGTAGGGTGAAAAATGAGGAAAAGTAGGATTAACAAAATGTGCTTAATTGTTGAAGCTGGGTGATGGGTACAGGAAGATTCCATTTCTATTAAAAAGAGGGAGGAAAGACGACATACCAAAAACCGTTTCAACTGTTCTAAGCCTATCTTAACACAGAACTCAATTTTACTCCTGGCCTTAATAGTTTGGACTCTTGAAACAGTTTTTTGTATCCCATGAGGAGTCTACTGCTGACTCCTACAATCCACTCATCCAAACTGAGCTGAAACTTTCACTCCCGTTCCCACACTGGCCCCAAACAAGAGAAGCATCTAGTAATTTTAGAAAGAACATTAGAGGCACTGCTAGGGCTCTGCCAGAGTGGCATTCCATTCTCCCTTACTGAAACAACAAAAGCCAAAAAAACAAAGGAGGTGTATTTTTCATTCCTTAAGCAGACTGTAGGATATGGCTTGTTACCCCTTTACACCTTCCGTTATGTCTTAAACATAACTAAACTCTAATAACTGCAGACAGATTTTCTGGGTAACATGAAAGCTATCTGTGAATGTCTTAAAATTTTGGGCTTCCCTGGTGGCTCAGACGGTAAAAGCGTCTGCCTACAATGCAGGAGACCCAGGTTCAATCCCTGGGTCAGGAAGATCCCCTGGAGAAGGAAATGGCAACCCACTCCAGTACTCTTGCCTGGAAAATTCCATGGATGGAGGAGTCCGATGGGCTACAGTCCTTTCACTTTCACTAGAATTAAAAAGCAGAATTTCAAAAGCATCCAGTCTAGAAATCTTAAATCCAACATTTTAATGTCTTCCCAAAATGAGTATTTATATATATCATCTATAATACCTTAACTACTTCAGTATGTATCTGTTTCTACTTCAACCCTAGGAGTTGCCCTCATTAAGAATGCAGTTGAGGGATGGTTAGCTGGCCTTCTAACCAGGAAACCCATGCTTAAGGCAAATACAAATATATCTCTTACCCACAATTTGATCTGTATCCAATGTTTTGCTTATTAGTATATTAAATGTCAGGGATATTTACTGGGGAAATTAAAGTTTTAAGATACGTGGAACGTCTAAAGATATTTCCAGCCCTTGTATGCAAGGGTTATCAGAATCCATCTGTTAATCCTGCTTTGTTAATCTAAAGAGTCTAAATATGTAGTAGAAGTTAGTTTAAGACATGTTTTCATTATAACCTGCTAACAAGGATGTAAAGGAGTAGCTATCCCACATTCAATTCCAATTTTTGTGGCCACTATCTTCTGAAAAGAACCTAAGAGTTGAGCATGACAAAGTGAGCTTGGGTCAATTCACAACAATGGATACACACACACAGTCTTGTTTTTCATATTTATTTTAAATATTTCACATTAAATGAAATTTAACCATAGTCAATACAGAGCATAACCACAATAGTACACACAAAGAACTTTAAAAATAAAAGACAAAGGAATACAACCTTCAACAAGTTAAATGCCACTTTACTCTGTAAACAAAAATAAAATAAAACCCTGATGCTAAAAAGATACATATTCAGAGGTAAAATACATATACAAAAACATTTAAACACTAACATAATCCACAACTAGATCACATTCTTTGCAAGAGTACAAATATTAGTACTCTACATCTACAAAATTTCATAATCCTGTTAAAATCAAAACCATCTCTGGTTTATGATACAGCACAATTCATAAGGCAAAAATATAGGCATTATCATCCAGTTCTTTAATTTCACTTGTTTTTAAGGCAAACTTGGAACTTTTTGCTTAGTATTTTAAAATAAACGGGACTTACACATGATAATTTGACAAAATTAACAATAAATTATCTCTAGTTAAATATGTATACGATAAAAGACATATGGATAACAATTTTTCTCTCTGCAGAGATGTAAACTGGATTTTTAACTCCATATTCACACCAGTAAGAAAACTTGTAAACCTACAGTATTCAAAACTTACTGTTTTCCTCACTCTTTTCAAATGTATATCAACACTGAATCAACATCCTGTAAGTGAAATCTAATATATATGCAGCCATGGAATAACTGTATCTAATTAAATCATGTCTAATTAAAGTGCTGTTTTACAAAGGAAAAAAAGGTTAAGAAGTAGAACTGGATGTTAACTTGACATGTGACATCTTTGTAAGTTCTTAACTTTCAAACTACAGAGGTTATAGAGGTTATCACAAGTTTATTGAACTTGAAGCAGTATATTTATTGTAGAATCTGATTTTCCTGAAAATGAGCACTTAGGTGACGATACCAGAAATCCAACACCAAAACTGAAAACACACAGCATTATATTTACATATTTTTTCCTTCAAAGTCAGCCAGAGCCTTGAAAGCATAATAAATATTTTTAAATTTTTCTATAGTTCTGTATTTCTACTAGAAAATATATCATCCAATTTTAGGAAAGCTGGAGTTATATAAATATTAGTTTTTTACATAATTCTATTTTATGTCATGTCAATAAAACCTAATTGGACACTAGAAGACACAAATGTTTATACATAAATTGGATCTCTGATCACTTCTCATGATGTTGGAAATAAGGAATTAGATTCACCCTTTACCATAACAGTTATTTGGGTATAAGTCTCCCTCACTATATTTTACTCTTTGAATGGAGGCTATATTTGCTTTATATTCCTAGCTCCCATAGCATCTAGCACAGTATCTTGTATGTATAGTAGACCCTCCATATTCATCAAGTTACCAAAATAACTTTTCAAAACCTAATGCCATCCTATTACTTGATAGTACACCCTATAAAGTAATATTCATTCATGTGTAAAACAGTATTAGCAATAACATGGAAATTACATAACTAAACTATCCTTTGGACTACATTAATCACTTGAGTTCTATGACTATAGTCAACAAATATTAAATGGCTAAAAAATTCCTAACAGATTAAGTCTTATCATAATTACAGAGGGCAATTGTCTTCTAGCTGATTGGATTAATTTCTATTTCCCACTGTACTTTTTTCCAAAATAGTTTAGGCAATCTTAAATAGCCTTTGCCTTTCCTTGAGTGTACAAAATTATTTCTAAAATCTTCAGTTCTGGAAATTTATATTAAAACATTTTGATCCTTTTTAACGTAAAGAAATGTGGCTTTAAATTCACAAGTTGTCAGTAAAGTATTCACGATGAAACTTCTTACAAATGTGAACAAGAAGGCTCTGTTCTAAGGTTATCAGCTGTCAGGTCACGATACCTCTGGTTGTTATGACAGTAAAGTAGGTTTAGCAAGCCTAACATAAATATTTCTAAATTTGAGGGGTTTTTCGCTTCCTTTTCCCAGGTTTTCATAATTGGTTCTCTAGGATATGGCTCGTACTATTGCCCAAGATGTTTCACATTTAGTCTTCACTGAGATGAAATTTAGGTTGTTCCAAAACAGTGATCAACTTATGCCTTTGGTCTAATTTACCAAATGATTATATATTTTATAATAACACGACAGTGGGAATGATATGTACAGAAAACATTGTGAAAATGAGAGGTATAGTATAGATTGGTTTACAATTAAAATAAATTTCTAGTCCTTCAAATTCCCTTATCTTCTGGGGAGAGGGAATTAAAAACCTGGAATAGGATGTATTTAACTATTGATTAACATTTTTAGTATTATCAAGAAAAAATTCTTTTGATTGAAACAGAAAGAAAGTGGAGTTGGGGATTTAAAATTACCCATGTGATGCAATCTGTTTTCAATTGCTTTAAACTGCTTTCTTTAAATGAAATCTAGGCCAGTCACAATAGTGCACCTTGTTTCTATTCAACAGATTTATTCAAATCAATGAAAAAGTTATTGCTATATATCATTAAGTTATTCAAACAAGCAACATAGAAAATATTCAGCCTGTCAATTTTATTAGTAGCTCTTGTTGAGTTCTTAATTAGAAAGAGACTAAAATTCACTTGCAAGGTTTTATAATCTGTGCAAATATTTATAAAGCATGAAACTACCTATATGATTAAAGATGAGTTCACATAGTTTTGTAGTATATATTTAAATCTACAACTGGCAGTTTATGGAAGAACAAGGAAAATGGAAAACTGCCCGGCTATAAGTAGTTTTCAAGAAATAACACATATCCTAAAAATGAACCTATGTATTATCATTATAAATGGCTTCTTAACAATAGTTCAGAACATTATGGCACTTAAGAATATAGTATGAATTTTTTTTAAGACAAATATATATTAGTTTTAAAGAGACTATGAAAGAGACAGTGGGCAGTCTTAAAAAAGAAAAACGAAAGAAAAAAATAAGGAAAACAAAATTACTATAGTACCAAAAATACAAGTACCAACACTCTAATGCAAAGTAACGTATTCAAGATGAACAGACATTTACTAAAACATGCAAAACAAAATGAATTAGTCAGTTCTTTTAAATAAGCTGTCACTTAGTTTATAGCAAACAATTTTACTTTAAAAGATCATTTCTTTAGTCAAAGGAGAACTGAATTAGAACCATTACTCAGGTAAACATCGAGTTCCAGTTTTCCTCAATAACTTTAAAATATTCAGTTACCTAAGAAATGTATAAGGTAATGCTTAACTGCCTAGTGCTTTATATTTAATGCATATATTTCTGTTTTTAAGACGGGCATATAACATCCAGCACAACAAAAAACAGACAAAGTATATCTTTAAATCACTATTCAGGAACCATGAAAAGCATAACATAGGCTGCTTGAATAATTTTTGGATGTAAATATTAGTATAATCACCAACATTTTTAATAAGCACAAATGAACCAAGCTAGTAAAAATGAAAAATACTATAAAAACATGTCATGCATATTTCATATTTAACATCCAAAAGAACATTGTCACAGCCTTATAATAGATCCTACAGTTAGCACCATTTTTATATCTGAACACTTTGAAAAAGCAAACAAAAGTCTTAAAAAACTAAAATTATTGTAAGGTTACATGAAAAAACTCAATGTGCACTAAGGGTGGCAACATTTGTCAAATATTTACATCAACACTGGGAAGCCTGCCGTACTTCTATAAAAAGAAATTGAAACGGATATGCTTAACTCTTTCTATCCGTGCTTAGCATAGCATAGATGGGTAACTAAATTCATCCAGCATTAACCTGCCCATATAAAAAAGGCATACACAGTAAATTGATTGCTTAAACAGGACTCCAAATCATGATAGTAAATGCATTTATCTTGCAAACTGATTATATCCCCAGCCCTAAAGCCATTTAGCAGGAAGAAAATCCAGGTGATTCACTAGGTGTGTAATTCACAACCCTTAAAAATAGGGTGGGGTGGGGTGGGGAGCAGCCCTTTGTTTGTTTAAAATGTGAAGCATCTGAGTTTATATCCAACAGACTATCAGCCTGTCTACTGAGTGACTCAGTATACTCCAGCATCTAAGCATCTCTCATCATGGTGCACAACAAGGAGAAGGAAGAAAGCTACATTTTTTAAAAAAGCAGCAAGGGTTTTTCCACATGTACACTTATGAACATAAAACTATTCTATCCCAGTTTCAGGAAAAAAAAAAGTGCACAATTCAGTTGGCAAGATCTTTGTTTTTTGTGGTTTTTTTTTTTGGATTACTGATTCACTATGTAATCAAGAGCAATCAAAGCTACTTGTCAGTTCAAAGTACCCAACAAAACTTTGAGTCTTCATGCCATTTTAAGTTAAAGAGAAAGCAGTGTAGCTTTGTGGCTTCAGAAACCTGGGCATCCTCTCATGCGTCACGAGGTCCGTCACTACACTATTTCCACAAGTCCACACTAGTTAAAGTGCAGTGAGTCCAAAATTGCAGCGACAGTATATCATGCCAGCTGAATCCAGCCACGTATCTGAGATAGGGTCATATTTCTGCACGGTATTCAGATATGAAGACCCTGAGTGACCACCAACTACATAAAGGTAGTTATCAATTACTGCAGCACCAACTCCTAGGAAAGGTAGGTTAAAAAAATAAGAGGAAAAATATGTTAACCATGAAGCTGACTTCACACTAAATTTGTATTTAAATGTTTTCTTAAAATACATTTCAACAATCTATTATTCATTTTACAAGCAACAGAGCAATACGTGCTTACCGGGAAAAAAAATCCCTTCATATAAAACAGCTCAAGCATTCCTTCATCTCTCCTCCCCAATCCTACTCTCCCTCTCCACCACAGTTAAGTATTAAGAATGTAGTATGTATCTTTCCACAAAACTTTCTTCTCAATTTAAATTTCTATTTTTTAAAAAATCATTTACTTGTTTTCAAATATATTGACATTTTAAATATATATTAAACTATATAATTTATGCTTATAAATTCTACTTTATATACAGTTCTAAAAAGAACAAGGCTACCCTATTATTTTATATTTTCATTGTTTTGGGGCTTTCTCACTCAATGGTACCACAGAAACTCATTATAGTAGATGACTAAAACAGTGCATCCCATTTTCTCTTTTCAATTTCCTTTGTATGTTTATTTTTCAGGAGTTTCTTTAATCATAAATGCAAGGGATACTCCTAAAGCATTTCCACCAGTAAAATATTCCTCTTAAAATCATGTGATTTGAGTTTGGGTTCAAGGATAATTTCTTTTCCTCAAAGAAGTATTTGTTTATCTTTATGCAACCTGAAGTCCAATCCTTTCCAGATCAACTGTATCTCTTGAGGAAGAGAGAACATTTGAAAGTGAACAGGCAGACCACTGATGTACAGTAATAAAAACCAAAAAACCAAATAGAACAATCCAAAGATACTGTGTGTGTGTAAGACATAAAACAACATTTGTTACATGGACAAAAAGAGCTTCTATCAGATACTTTCTGTTATCAGTATTTCTCAAAATGTACTCTATAAGTTTAAAAAAATAACAATATGTGCATTGGCATATTAAAATAAGAAATCTATATAGTTTTGTCTAATCAAGATTGTCAAGTTCATCATAAAGGTTTTTTCTGGACAAGTCATTTACTGTTATATCCCAAGAAACTACTATTTTAAGAATATCACTATAAAAACATATTGTCCTATATGTTTAGATATTGGGACATTATTATTACCTGTTCTGGGTTCTTTCATTGGTCTGCACACAGTCCACTGATTTTGATGAGGATCGTATCTTTCAATGCTTGACAAATGTGAAACACCATTATGTCCACCCACCACGAAAATAAAGCCTAGCATGACACCCACACCAAAGTGAATCCTTTTATCTGCCATAGATGCAACCATCTCCCAGGAGTCTTTACTTGGATCGTAACGCTCCACACTGCAAACATTCACAAAAGAAAGAATTAATTCACATGTTCTTTGGGTCACTCTTCCTCCTAAAGCAACTAAAACCCACCAGAGTTTTAAAAGTGCAAATGGATAGACATAAAACACGAGCAGTTTGTTCCAAATATTTATATTTTGCTGATAAAAATCGCAGGATAAAAGCTTACCTTGTAGACTGGTGCAGTAACAGCCATATCCTACTCCATTATATTGTACGAACAGTAAGGTGTGTGAAGGGCATAGAGCTTTTGAAGTCAGAAAATTTGGATTCAAGTATAATGCATACCCAAAGCTGTATAAACCCTGGCCCTACTACTTTGGATTTGTGTAACCCTAGAGAAGTCATTTCCTCTCATCTGCAAACATGGGGATAATACAACATCAAGGATTCATGTAAGAATAAAGTCCAGTGAATATGCATGTGAAAGGACTTTGAAAATCACATACTGAACATACATGTTTCCTAAAGATACTAAGGATCTTCCACTCAACTATGAGAAGGAAAGACGGTGAGGAGGAAAAGAGGATTTTTTCTTACAGGTGAATTCATGGTGACTTACTTCAGAATAAACACTACAGATTTCCAAACACAAACTGGCTAATCATAATAATCTGAGTCATTCAGGAGAATTCCTTCAGGATTCAGATCAAGTCATTCAGGATTTAGATCAAGTGTGCATTCCAAGAATTCTTGGCATTTCCAAACTGGATTAGGAAATTCAAATCAAATCAGAATTTCCAAAAAAGTTTCCCTGGAAAATCCCAGAAGGCCTCGAAGCCTATGCTTTGCCCTGAAGGGGTACAAAGGCAAGTGGGCTGAGCCTATTCTGGTTCCAGCCTAACTTCTCAAGAAAGCCTGAAGCATTTGAGAGTCAGTCTGGAGTTCAGAATAGGGACTAGGCTGTAGGCTAGACTAAAAGACTAAACTATAACTATTTCTGAAAGTACACCAGGATAAAGAGAGTAAGAGCAAAATCACCAAACAAGAAGAGTCTAGTGATTAACTTGTAACAAGAACTTAAAACTTCAACAGCATTATCTCAAAATTAAAGTATGTAATCTTTTATCTTACAAATTTCTGCTAGCGGCTTTTCAAAGAATACAAATGCATGTCTGGGCTCCAGATACTTTTCCTTCAACTAAAGGAGCAACAAAAAGGAGGAAAAATTTAGTCTGCACAGAAATAAAAATTTATAGACGAAATACTATTGTGTAACTACTTTCTCAGTCTGTTAACAAACCACCACACACTCTTTCATTAAAATGCTTATAATAAATAAAATATGTACCACTATTGCAGATAAATACTATTAGATTCCTGGTGAATTTTTAAGCAGAATTAAAAATTTCGTGGGAAAAAAAATACTATTAGAGATGGTATTTTTAGAACCTCAACTTTCAACAAAGGATCAGAATTATGATTAATTTTCCTTATAAGCAGTCACTTTATACTTTTTTCCTCATATCTATTTCTCCTTTATTAAAAGAATACTACAAAACACAGAAATTTCACATTTAAACTCTAGCACAGCTCAGATACATAATGATACACGTATGATTATAGAATAAGAATCCAGAAAGGCATATTTAAATAAGGTTTAAAGTTTATGATGCATTATAATACCTTAGAAGTGTATAGAAATGACACTTTTCACTTTTTTATTCTATTAAGCAGTGCAATAACAGATCATTCACATACACACACACACACACACTTACACATACACACACTATCCCAAATCTAAAGTGATCTAACTTCACCATATTTTCAGACTCATGAATTTTAAAATCCAGTCCATTTATACTGATGAATGAGTGTAAAATTTAATAAGTGGGAACTGATTTTTAGGTGTGTATTAAATCTCCATGTAGATAATTAAAGACATACTCGCACGTGGAGCAGACTAAGTCTCCCAAGTACCTATTAACATTATTTTTAAATTAGAGAAGTTCATTTATATGCACAAATCATTTAAAATCTAGAAATCACTGTTAATGATACTTTCAAAAATCCACAAGCGTATGCAACTTGATTAAGTTAAATACCTGTTCATGTGGGCAGGACCATACCCTCCAATGGCATATATCATTCCATCCAACACTGCTGCAGCAAAACAACTTCTTGTCGTAGTCATGGGTGCCACAGGTTGCCATTTTCTTACTTTGGGAATATACTTCTCTACAGATTGCAAGTAAGACTGTCCATCATAACCACCCAAAGCATAAAGTTCTCCTGCAAGTACCACTACTCCAAGGGTACTACGACTCTCATTCATCCTCTCGAGAGAAGTCCAAGTATTTGTATCAGGATTCCAGCATTCTACTGAATTTTCATGTTTTCTGATAGTGATGCCAGGACGCACGTTAGTTTCAATACCACCTATAACATACACTTTTTGGTCTAAAACGCATATTCCAAATTCATAGCGAGGAATGTTTAGGGGTGCCAAACCAATCCAAGAGTCATTCTGAGGAAAGTACATCTCCACACTAAAGAACAAGCAGACAAACATTAAAATTTAAAACATCAAAATGGCCCATAAACAATATCTGGCAAAATAGAAGATACACACATGCTCTGATACAGCTATTGCATTCTTGTGTATCTATTCTACGGAATGCCTAGACACATAGTTTGCAAAAGGACACAAATAGAGAAATATTTATAGCAGCACAACACAATCATCTATCAAAAGGAGAATGCATAAATGTGATGTGTCCACCCTATGACTAAGCAATTCCATTCCTAGATATGCATGCAAAAGAAATGCACATATATATATATATATGTATGTACAATGATGTTCACAGTAGCATTATTTTTAATAATCAAAAACTGAGAATAATCAGATTTCTCATCAATTATAAAATGGGTTAGTAAACTGTGCATATCTTGTAAGAAAATACTATACAGCAATGAAAACGAACAAACTACAACTACACACCAGCAGTGAACCTCACACATATAATGTTCAGGGAAACAGGCCAAATTGATTCTGCAATACAGTTTCACTTCCATCAAATTCAAAAGCATTTCTAATCTCTAGATTAGAAATGAGGATAGCAGTTACCTTCAGAGAGGACAGGGAGGGACCTTAAGGGTGGCTTCTGAGTGTTGGTTATACTCTTTTCGTGAAATGGTTTGTAATGCTTACTTGGTGATAACTCATTGAGCTGTATACTTGGGATTTGTGAACTTTTCTATATATGTGGAACATTTCAACTAATTTTTATAGTTAACATATTCATTACAGAAAGAAAATGTTATATTATGTCCATCTACTATAATGGAGAAGGCAAGGAGAAGGCAATGGCAACCCATTCCAGTACTCTTGCCTGGGAAATCCCATGGACGGAGGAGCCTGGTAGGCTACAGTCCATGGGGTCGCGAAGAGTTGGACTCAACTGAGTGACTTCACTTTCACTATACTATCATATACCAATAAAACTAAATGAACTACTTCCTCATGCAATCTCAATTTTATAAACTTTCTGTTCAATGAGAAAACACATCCTTAAAGAATATATATGGTATTACTGCATTTATATATAAAAATTGACAAAGCCTAACTATATATTGGGGCACATATGTGGCAAAATTACAACAAAATGCAAAGGAATAATCCATTAAAAATTCAGAATAGTGGTTACTTCTGGGGGAGAGAAGGAGATGGTATTCAGGAGGGGCATGAGGGAACTTTAAAGGTATTGTTAGCCCAACCTCAACAATACCAGTTTTAAACCACAATTAAAATGTACACCAAGACTTTTTAAAAGATAAAGAACCCACTAACTGACTTTGATTTAAAAAACAACAGTCTCCTCTTATTGGAGGAAACTCATTCTACTAAATGTCTGGAAATATTTTAGAATATTAAACAAATATATTAAACATAAACGTTTTCATAAAGCAATCTCAGTTAAGAGAAAAGCAAAGGTAACATCCAGCTATATTTTCAATGTACAAAAGTTATCTGGGTAACACAACACTGTTAATCAACTATATCTAATATAAAATAAAAAACAGACTAAAGTTACCAGGGGAATGCTCTAAATCATGATTGCTATGGGTCTAATTCAACCCACCAGCTACTTTTGTAAACACAGTTTTATTGGAACCCAGCCATTTCATGTTTACATATTGTCTATGGCCACTCTTGTACTACAATGACAGACTTAGGGAGTTACACAGACCATATGCCCACAAAGTCTGAAATATTTACTATTTGGCTGGCTCTTCACAGAAAAAGTCTGACAACTCCTATTTAAGTTATTAGAAAAGAAAGCACCGTTTTACTACTGTTGTTAAAAAATATTTACATGAAGAAAATAAATTGCATGGAAATTCCAAGACTTGTATTAGTATCCTATTTTTTATTTCCTTAGTGGTTATTCTGATTAATTGTACTCATTCAGACACATTCTTGTCCCAGTCTGCCTTCATCACAGATTCTGAGCTCTCTTCTTTAGTACTGTCTGATATAGCTAGCAATAATAAATCCTCTCTGACCTAGTCTGACTCAAAGATGTAAATGATTTCACAAAGGGAAAAAAAAGGGCATAAAATGGTAGAAAAGTTCACGAGTAAGTAGGACGGATAAAATTTTTGCACTGGGAGGGAGGAGGGGTTAATTGAGAGTGTTACAGAGAATGGACAACAATCTGATTAAAACAGACAGGTAAGTGTTTTAAGAAGAAGAGAAAAAATCAAAAAAGCAAAGAAAGTAAACAGGAAAATAAAACTATTTTAAAAATATTAAAAAATCAGCAAATTTTAAGAGTATACAATCTATTAATGTGTGTTGTGCTAAGTCGCTTTAGTCGTGTCCGACTCTTTGCAACGCCACAGACCACAGCCCGCCAGGCTCCTCCGTCCATGGGATTTTCTAGGCAAGAATACTGGAGTGGGTTGCCATTTCCTCCTCCAGGGGATCTTCCCAACCCAGGGATCAAGCCCACGTCACATCCATCCTTTAAAAGCCTTATATTTACCTATCTAAACAGGCAAACAGTCCAGATTTTCCTCCTACTGCACAAAGTACTTTGGGAGCACAGCGAGGTCGTGTCATCAAGACTGTCTGATGAGACAGTCTGTGTTCGGGCATAAAGTGGTACTTCAGAGCTTCATTCAAAAGATGTTTACAAGTGCGATCATCACGAATAAGATGATTTGCTTCATATAATCTAGTGAGAAACTTAACACTGAGCAACGGTAATCGCACACTGTTAAGTAGCTGAGCTAAGTACTTCTGGCGTTCTTGGACATCATACTTGATCCAAGACTCAAGTGCATAAAAAACAGTCTCTTCAGTAGCTACATTCAAACAGTCATTGGAAACGATTTCATCCAAATCAGCATGAGTGAGCTCAAAAAACTCTTCAGTCTGGCAAACAGCTTCAAAATTCTGGCATATGTATTTAGTGGCTGCCAAATAAAGGTCATGGCAACCATACGTCTCTGCAAAACGAGAAATTCCAATACAATTACCAGGATCAAGTTGGCTTTCAAGAAATGCGCAACATTCTTTCAGGACAAGTTTTATCTGCAGTAGGTTTGCCGCTGGAAGGAGAGATTCAACTGTATCTTGTGAAATAAAAACAGTCCCTGTATAGGCATATTCCACAATGGCCTGGAGAGCAGTCTCATCAATGCACTGAAACTCAACTTCACTGTTCTCTTTTTCAGAGAGGTTTCCAGTGAACATAGCTTTGAAATACGGGCTGATGCTGGCAAGTACCACTTTGTGAGCGTGAATTTTAACATCACCTACTCGAAGAATGATGTCACAGAGTTCGTGATGTTGACGAAGAAGATTCAAGCCTTGTAGAAGTTGTTCAGAATGTAAGTGGGTTAAGTTAGCAAGCATGTAGGTCGGGGATGTGTGGTCCATCTACAGAAAAACAAAAGGCAAGGACAGCTATTTCAAAATAACCTTACAAATGATTCCTTTTTCAAGTAGCACAAAATAAATGAGATTTGTTGTTTATCTGCATGTTTGCTGGTTTTTAAATACCTTATACTACATACTAGACAGAGGCTTTTAGAGTTATTAATAGAAAGGATGTTAACAATCATTCAACTCCGTTATTATAGATTTTAGGAAACAGAGGCTCCAAAATGATACAAGTCTCTTGACATGGACTTTTGAATCAGAACTCTGCCAACTCTTCTGTTTCCCTTCATTAGATTCAAGTCTGAGCTATCCCTGAAATAAAACACAATAGTGAAGAAAAAAAAAAAACTGCTTAAAGGAAAATTAATTTTGAAACAATGCTTGTAGTTATTTGGCTATTTTTCTCAATAATGATATCAATGTCTGTCAATCTAATCAACAGATACTTTAACTGAAATGCAATTTCATGTTAACTCACATACTTTACCCAAAGATTCAATAATTATTTTGAAAAAGCATGCTGAATTTATAAAGATACCACCACTGTCAACTGATTCGATGACAACAAAAAATTAATGTGAACACAGTCTGGTATTCGATAAGGGCAATAAGGCTCACTTACTGATCTAGACCATACCTACTCAACTCCTGATACGTCTGGATCATACCCACTCCATCTACTTAACACCCTGTGCTTCTGGAAGATGAAAAAGAATAAAAATAGAAAAGATGAGACAGGAAAGATGAAGAAAAAGTGAGAGGCAATAAGAATTGGGGTATGTTGAGTAACTGCTCTAGCAAAAGACATCCCCAACCTAATCCCTGGAAGCTTTGAATGGTACTTTACATGGCAAAAAAAAAAAAGACTGTATACTCATTTTCACTATATTGATTCTTCCAATCCATGAACATGGTATATTTCTCCATCTATTAGTGTCCTCTTTGATTTCTTTCACCAGTGTTTTATAGTTTTCTATATATAGGTCTTTAGTTTCTTTAGGTAGATATATTCCTAAGTATTTTATTCTTTCCGTTGCAATGGTGAATGGAATTGTTTCCTTAATTTCTCTTTCTGTTTTCTCATTATTAGTGTATAGGAATGCAAGGGATTTCTGTGTGTTGATTTTATATCCTGCAACTTTACTGTAGTCATTGATTATTTCTAGTAATTTTCTGGTGGATTCTTTAGGGTTTTCTATGTAGAGGATCATGTCATCTGCAAATAGTGAGAGTTTTACTTCTTTTCCAATTTGGATTCCTTTTATTTCTTTTTCTGCTCTGATTGCTGTGGCCAAAACTTCCAAAACTATGTTGGATAGTAATGGTGAAAGTGGGCACCCTTGTCTTGTTCCTGACTTTAGAGGAAATGCTTTCAATTTTTCACCATTGAGGATAATGTTTGCTGTGGGTTTGTCATATATAGCTTTTATTATGTTTTGAGGTATGTTCCTTCTATTCCTAATACAATTATGTAAAGTTTAAAAATAAAATAAAATTAGAAAAAATAAAAAAAAAAAAAAAAGACTGTATAGACATGATTGAGGATTTTGAGATGGTGAGATTATCCTGGATTATCCAAGTACAATCACATTTACTTTATAAGAAGGCAGAAGGAGATCTGACACAGATAGAAGAAAAGAAGGTAATCTGACCACAGAGGCAGAGACTGGAGGGATGCAGTCACAAACCAATTAACACTGGCAGCCACCAGAAGCTGGAAGAGGTGAGGCACGCATTCTCCCCTGGAACCTCCAGAGGGCACACAGCCCTGCCAACACCGTATTTCAGGCCAGTGTTACTAATTTCAGACTTTTGGCCTCTGTGACTGTAAGAGAATAAAGTTCTGTTATTTTAAGCAACTGAGTTTGTGGTAATTTGTTATAGCAGCCATAAGAAATCAATACACCAACACTTCAGAAGGGCTCATAGCAGCTGTTTAGAATAGATGAAAGGATCGTAAGGCATCTACACGATACGAACTGTTTCTTTCCTATCTCATTCACTCTTCAAACACAAGTTTCAGGGATAATAATAATAATCTTAAAAAAGCAGAAGATTAGCTCCTATTTTAAAAGTGTTATCAAATAAATTACAAAATTTTGAACATTAGTAAATAATATGAATGTTGGTAGGCTGGGGAGAATCTAACACTTCATTCCTGGGGCATTTTTAAGTGAAAATACTCAAATATTAAAACTTTGATCTTCACTAAGAATGTCATCATTTCACATTTGTTTCATCTGAATTTTATATATGTGAAAAATTTTTGTTAACATGACATTATAACTGATATCACCAACCTCTACTTCTGATCTCTCCAAATAATCCTATATACATCTAACAGAATAATTCTCAATCAGGGTACAGACAAGTCTCAAGAAACTTGTTGGTTTTCCAGTAGGTACTTTATTCCAGGACAGAATATTTTAAGAAAACAGCAACCAGAAGGCATGTTTAGATCTGGATCTGTTCTTTTTACTTACTATAGTACTGACCTCTTAAACTTATTTAACTTCTTTTTTAAGCCTTCATTTAATAGAAAAAAACTAGTTAATTATCTAGACTAAAAAGAAAAAAATGAACAACAGGAAAGGTGAGTAGACATACAAAATAAACAATAGAACTAGAAAGTGGTCCTGGCTACTTCACATCATTAACTTTATCTTACCTTGAATTTCCTTATCAAAGTGAGATCATAATATCAATAATGCATGAATGCATGCTAAGTCACTTCAATCGTGTCCGACTCTTTGAGACCCTATGGACTGTAGCCCACCAGGCTCCTCTGTCCATGGGATTCTCAAGAATACTGAGTGGGTTGCCATGTTCTTCTTCAGGAGATCTTCCTGGCCCAGAGATTGAACCCACATCTCTTAAGTCTCCTGGCAAAGGCACGCAGGTCTCTTTACCACTAGCAGAACCTGGGAAGCCCAATGTTAGTAACACCTGAACTATACGTACCTCACAGTTTTTGAGGATCAAATTAGATAATGTACATGAAAACACAACAGACTGTAAGAATGATGAGTACAGATACTATGGTAAGGCAACAGAAATGTAACAGTATTAGTGAAGAACAGGGCCCTTGGAAATACAAGATAATGAGTTTTAGTCCTAACTGGCTCATATACTGTTATATGGAATTGGTACATTACTTAATGCAAGTATTAATTCTGTCATCCATAAAACAAGAATACAACCATATTTCGAAGGTTACATGAAAACGGTTTTATAAAGTTTCAGTTCAGTTCAGTTCAGTTGCTCAGTCGTGTCCAACTCTTTGTGACCCCATGAATCGCAACACACCAGGCCTCCCTGTCCATCACCAACTCCCGGAGTTCACTCAAACTCACGTACATCAAGTCGGTGATGCCATCCAGACATCTCATCCTGTCATCCCCTTCTTCTCCTGCCCCTAATCCCTCCCAGCATCAAGGTCTTTTCCAAAGAGTTAAGTCTTCGCATGAGGTGGCCAAAGTACTGGAGTTTCAGCTTTAGCCATCAGTCCTTCCAATGAACACCCAGGAATGATCTCCTTTAGGAGGGACTGGTTGGATCTCCTTGCAGTCCAAGGGACTCTCAAGAGTCTTCTCCAACACCACACTTCAAAAGCATCAATTCTTCGGCACTCAACTTTCTTCACAGTCCAACTCTCACATCCATACATGACCACAGGAAAAACCATAGCCTTGACTAGACAGACCTTTGTTGACAAAATAATGTCTCTGCTTTTGAATATGCTATCTAGGTTGGTCATAACTTTCCTTCCAAGGAGTAAGCGTCTTTTAATTACATGGCTGCAGTCACCATCTGCAGTGATTTTGGAGCCCAGAAAAATAAAGTCTCTCACTGCTTCCACTGTTTCCCCATCTATTTCCCATGAAGTGATGGGACCAGATGCCATGATCTTCGTTTTCTGAATGTTGAGCTTTAAGCCAACTTTTTCACTCTCCTATTTCACTTTCATCAAGAGGCTTTTTAGTTCCTCTTCACTTTCTGCCATAAGGGTGGTGTCATCTGCATATCTGAGGTTATTGACATTTCTCCCAGCAATCTTGATTCCAGCTTGTGCTTCTTCCAGTCCAGCGTTTCTCATGATGTACTCTGCATAGAAGTTAAATAAGCAGGGTAACAGTACACAGCCTTGATGTACTCCTTTTCCTATTTGGAACCAGTCTGTTGTTCCATGTCCAATTCTAACTGTTACTTCCTGACCTGCATACAGGTTTCTCAAGAGGCATGTCAGGTGGTCTGGTATTCCCATCTCTTGAAGAATTTTCCACAGTTTATTTTGATCCACACAGTCAAAGGCTTTGGCATAGTCAATAAAGCAGAAATAGAAGTTTTTCTGGAACTCTCTTGCTTTTCCCATGATCCAGCGGATGTTGGCAATTTGATCTCTGGTTACTCTGCCTTTTCTAAAACCAGCTTGAACATCAGGAATTTCACAGTTCACATATTGCTGAAGTCTGGCTTGGAGAATTTTGAGCATTACTTTACTAGCATGTGAGATGAGTGCAACTGTGCGGTAGTTTGAGCATTCTTTGGCATTGCCTTTCTTTGGGATTGGAATGAAAACTGACCTTTTCCAGTCCTGTGGCCACTGCTGAGTTTTCCAAATTTGCTGGCATATTGAGTGCAGCACTTTCACAGCATCATCTTTCAGGATTTGAAAGAGATCAATTGGAATTCCATCACCTCCACTAGCTTTGTTCATAGTGATGCTTTCTAATGCCCAGTTGACTTCACATTCCAGGATGTCTGGCTCTAGGTGGGTGATCACACCATCGTGATTATCTTGGCTGTGAAGATCTTTTTTGTACAGTTCTTCAGTGTATTCTTGCTACCTCTTCTTAATATCGTCTGCTTCTGTTAGGTCCATACCATTTCTGTCCTTTATCGAGTCCATCTTTGCATGAAATGTTCCCTTGGTATCTCTGATTTTCTTGAAAAGATCTCTAGTCTTTCCCATTCTCTTGTTTTCCTCTATTTCTCTGCACTGGTCGCTGAGGAAGGCTTTCTTATCTCTCCTTTCTATTCTTTGAAACTCTGCATTCAGATGCTTATATCTTTCCTTTTCTCCTTTGCTTTTCACTTCTCTTCTTTTCACAGCTATTTGTAAGACCTCCCCAGACAGCCATTTTGCTTTTTTGCATTTCTTTTCCATGGGGATGGTCTTGATCCCTATTTTCCATACAATGTCACGAACCTCATTCCTTAGTTCATCAGGCACTCTATCAGATCTAGTCCCTTAAATCTATTTCTTACTTCCACTGTATAATCATAAGGGATCCGATTTAGGTCATACCTGAATGGTCTAGTGATTTTCCCTAATTTCTTCAATTAAGTCTGAATTTGGCAATAAGGAGTTCATGATCTAAGCCACAGTCAGATCCTGGTCTTGTTTTTGCTGACTGTATAGAGCTTCTCCATCTTTGGCTGCAAAGAATATAATCAATCTGATTTTGGTGTTGACTATCTAGTGATGTCCATGTATAGAGTCTTCTCTTGTGTTGTTGGAAAAGGGTGTTTGTTATGACCAGTGTGTTCTCTTGGCAAAACTCTATTAGCCTTTGCCCTGCTTCATTCCACATTCCTAGGCCAAATATGCCTGTTATCCCAGGTGTTTCTTGACCTCCTACTTTTGCATTCCAGTCCCCTATAATGAAAAGGACATCTTTTTTGGGTGTTAGTTCTAAAAGGTCTTGTAGGTCTTCAAAGAACTGTTCCAACTTCAGCTTCTTCAGCATTACTGGCTGGGGCATAGGCTTGGATTACCATGATATTGAATGGTTTGCCTTGGAAAACAAACAGAGATCATTCTGTTGTTTTTGAGATTGCATCGAAGTACTGCATTTCAGACTCTTTTGTTGACCATGAGGGCTACTCCATTTCTTCTAAGGGATTCCTGCCCACAGTAGTAGATATGATGGTCATCTGAGTTAAATTCACCCATTCCAGTCCATTTTAGCTCGCTGTTCCTAGAATGTCAGCATTCACTCTTTCCATCTCCTGCTTGACCACTTCCAATTTGCCTTGATTCATGGACCTGACATTCCAGATTCCTATGCAATATTGCTCTTTACAGCATCGGACCTTGCTTCTATCACCAGTCGCATCCACAACTGGGTACTGTTTTTGCTTTGGCTTCATCCTTTCATTCTTTCTGGGAGTTATTTGTCCACTGATCTCCAGTAGCATATTGGGCACCTACTGACCTAAGTTCCACAAAACGTGAAGTGCTATCAATACAGCACTTGTCTCATTCTCTTCTCATGATCCTCACTTTCACCAGTTTCATTCTTTCCATAATGACCTTTCACTCCAATAAAGCTCATGTAATTACAACAGCTCAATATAAGTATTTTCTTACCATTTGCCAGATTTTGTCTATAAACTTTCTCCTCTCCCATCTTCTATCCAATTCCAATTTTGAAAAGGCTAGGTCACAATTAATTTCATCTGAAAGTCTATAAACATTTAGGTACTCAATTCCTTTACATGCAATTAATTAAAAATGGTGTCTTGTGAAACATATCCCTCTCTACTCTCATTTGTCTGATTTAACAAGGAGATGTTATTCAGAATGAAAAGTGAGCAACAAACAGGAAACTGAATGATACAGAAAATAAGAGTATGAAAAAGGACACCTGTTTAATACAATGAGACAAGAAAGGGAAATAAAAGGTATATTGATTGGAAAGAAAGAAACAAAACTATCTTTGTTGGCAGATGACATGACTGTCTATGTAGAAAATCCAAAACAAAAAACCCCCCGAACACTGAAACTAGGAAGCAATTATAGCATGTTTACAAGATACAAGGTTAATATACAAAAGTCAATTACTTTTCTATAAAGCATCAATGAACAAGTAAAAGTTGAAATTTAAAACATATTATCATTTACGTAACACCTAAAAATTGAAATACTTATATATAAATCTAACAAAATATGTAGAAGATCTATGAGAAAAAGTATAAAATTCTAATAAAAGAAAGCAAAGAACTAAATAAATGGAGAGATATTCCATGTTCATGGATAAGACTCTCAACATTATCAAGATGTCGATTCTTCCTGACTTGCACTACGGATTCAACGTAATCCCAATCAAAATTCTAGCAAGTTATTTTGTGGATGGTGAAAACTGATTCTAAAGTTTTCACAGAGAGACAAAATACCCGGAATAGCCAACTCAATATTGAAAAAGAAGAATAAAGTCGAATGACTGATACTACCCAGTTTCAAGCGTTATTATAAAGCTATAGTAACGAAGACAGAACGGCACCAGTGAAAGCGCAGACAAATAGACCAGTGGAACAGATCAGAGAGTCTAGAAATAGACCCACATAAACACAGTTAGCTGATCTTTAACAAAGCAAGAAAGGCAATACAATGGAGGTCTTTTCAACAAATGGAGGTGGAATGGATATCCACAAATAAAAAAATCCAACGGCACACAGTCCTTACTTATATCCTTCAGAAAAATTAACTCAAAACGGATCACAGACCTAAATGTAAAATGCAAAACTATAAAACACTTAGAAGATAACACAAGAGTAAATTCTAGATGACCCTGGGTATGGCAATGATTATTTTTAGATATGACACCAAGGCACAATCTGTACAGGAAAGAATGGCAAGCTGGACATCCCTATTAAAAACAAAACAAACACACATACATTCACTCACGTACAAAAAACCCACAAAAACTTCTACTTTGGGAAAAACTTGTCAAGAGAATGAGAAGACAAGCCCCACACTGGGGGAAAATATCTTTGAAAACCACAACTGATAAAGAACTATTATTCAATTAAACAAAGAACTTTAAAAATTAAACAATAAGAAAATTAACAACCTGATTAAGAAATGGATTAAAGACCTTAACAGACACCTCACCAGAAAAGATACAGATAGTAAGTAAGCAGATGAAATGATGTCACAGGTCATCAGGAAATTGCATATTAAGACAACAATGAAATACTACCTCACACCTATTAGAATGGTTAAAACCCAGAACCCTGAGAACACCCAACGTGAGGGACAATATGGGGCAAAAGGAACTTTCATTCATGGCTAGTGGGAATCCAAAATTGTACAGCAACTCTGGAAGACACTTTGATAGCTTCTTATAAAACTAACCTGTATGGTTTTATAAGTGACTTCCCTGGTGGCTCAGACGGTAGAGCGTCTGCCTACAATGCAGGAGACCTGGGTTCAATCCCTGGGTCGGGAAGATCTTCTAGAGAAGGAAATGGCAACCCACTCCGGTATTCTTGCCTGGAAAACCCCACGGATGGAAGAGCCTGGTAGGCTACAGTCCATGGGGTCGCAAAGAGTCAGACATGACTGAGCGACTTTACTTTTCTTTCTTATAAAACTAAACATACTCTTATCATACAATCCTGCATTCGCCTTCCTCAGTATTTACCCAAATGAACTGAAAATTTATGTCCACACAAAAACTTGCACGTGGATGTTTACAGCAACTTTATTTTGAAGTGCCAATACTTGGAAGCAACCAAGGTGTCCTTCAGTAGGTGAATGGGTAACTATTAAACTATGCTACATCAAGACTGCAGAATATTATTCAGTGCTAAAAGAAATGGGCTGTCAAGCTCCTAAAAGACATAGAGAAAATGTCTTATCAGGTAAAAGAAGCCAACCTGACAATGCTATACACTGCAAGAGTCCAATTATATGATATTCTGGAAAAGATAAAACTATAAAGACAGTAAAAATATCAATGGTTGCTAGGGGTTTTGGGAAGGGAAGATGAATAGGCAAAGCACTCAGGACCTTTAGGGCAGT
Source organism: Bos mutus (assembly GCF_027580195.1). Taxonomy (NCBI): domain Eukaryota; kingdom Metazoa; phylum Chordata; class Mammalia; order Artiodactyla; family Bovidae; genus Bos; species Bos mutus. Next base: position 53,902,190 of record NC_091637.1, read on the forward strand.
GAAATTACTCTATATAACACTATAATGGTACATAGGTATCATTATACACCTGTCCCAACCCACAGAATATACAACACTGAGAATGAACCCTAAGGTGAATTATGGACTTTGGGGGATAATGTGTCAATGTAAGTTCACCTATTAAAACAAACACACCACTACGGTGGGGGACATGGACGATGGGGGAAGGTATGCTCGTGCTGGTGAAGGGTGTAAATGGGAAACCTCTGTACGTTCCTTAATTTTGCTGTGAACCTAAAACTGTACTTAAATCTTTTAAAAAGTAAATCAAGCAGGAAAAATAGGAGATCTAGCTACTTTATAAGTTCATACCTCTCCCAGACTAAATCCTACGATATTTAAAAGATATTTAAAAGAACCTGTGAATGAGACCCCTGAATCATTGCCAGTGCCACAAGACTAAAAACTATTTTAAAAAATAAGACAGTAATTTCTACTAACATCTTGGAAAGGATAATGTTAATTTTAGATAACACTATAAAACAAATTATTAACGAGTTGATTTGTGAATATTGAGAAGATGATGTAGTGATTTCTAACACTAGGATGGACGAACTAATGTGTCACAGATGAATCTTGGGGTTTCTTTTTATGTATTTCAAAGACTTGCAGATCAGAAAAATACATGATATTTAAAGACATGATTTTAAGAACAAAACCAGAAGTATAATAAGCTAGTTCAGTTAGCTAAACTAGCATGTGGTTGGATAACCACACTACAGTATACTACTTAATGGAATGAGGTCTACCTGGAGGGAGGTTTCTGCTGGTATGGTGTAAGGCCAAGATGAAGATACTGGGGGCAGGCCCTTCAGCTCTGCAGATGATACAAAGCTGCAGAGGACAACAAATACATCAGCCAGTAAAACATGTATCCAAAAAGACCTGACATCTAACAAGAAGAAATTTAAGAGGGATAAATGTTAAGATTCTATAGTGGATTCCAGAACAACTATACAAGTATAGAATAAGAGAGAAAAGACTCACCAGTTGCATGCGAATCTTAGGGAGGTTTAATGTGCATTGATAGAACTATAATACATAGAACTAGAGAGGAGACATTCCACTTGGCTCTCCAAATGTCAGACCATATCTGGAATACAGATTTGGGGTACCATCCTTTAAAAGGAATCTAAGCAAAGTAAAACAGCTGATGAAGAGAAGAACTTCAAGACATGTATTATGAGTATGGAGTCCTTTAAAAAAAAAAAAGGAAATCTGAGAGCTGTGTGAAAAACCAAAGGGTGAAAGTTACTCAATAACAATAATACAGAATTGTTTTGAGGATTAAATGTGTTTATACATATGAAGGGCTTAGAATAGTGTCTATCATTTAGTAAGCTTGTGATAAATATTATTTTATTCATTATTAAGCCATTACTAGTGATTTTTTTTTTTACATTGTCCGCTTAAGAGGTACTCTGCTTTTTAAGTTGTACCATCTCTTACTATTGGGTAAATCTACTTGGTACCACTGACATCTCGGACTACATAAAGTATTAAAGAATTGTTGATTCTCAAAATAAGTTAATAAGTTATTGGTTAGAGCCATTTTTAGTGTAAGAAGAAATCATACAGTAATAGATCAAAAATTAAACTAATTTTTGTGTACCCAATTGAAGACTGGCAAATTACCATTAACATGATATGAAAGTTTAACACAATACTGATTTGTAAATAAACACATATATGTACACATGCAACACACAAAAACACACATTTGGGTAAATATGACACATATCCAAATATGCAGGACGGTACGATTTTAAGAAACTGGGCTCTGGAAATCAGGCCCCTTGGGTTACAATACTGTCTGTGCTATTTCATAGCGATGTGACCTTAGTAAAGTGATCTTAAAGTCTCAGTTTCCTCATCTGTAAAGCACACACAAAACGGTACCCATTAAGTACTTGACGACTGTTATGTACTACTTATTATCTTCCTGAGAATATTCAGTTTTTGCCAGCTAAAACCATGTGACTCCCTTCCATGCTCACCAAAAAACGAACGAAGCTGACTTACTGTCAAATGAACAAATACAAACAGGTCAAGGCCAAAGCCTGACTAATCTGACCAGAAAAGATACAGTAAGCCACTTCTGTATTTAGACAGTTTATTACTCATAGACAGTAAAAGACTAAGCTCCCTGGATCCCTGCCCTACACACCAAAAAGGAAAATGCATACAAAGGAGGCTGGATGGCAGCAGCAGTTCTGCATCCCACAGCTCTGCTACGTGAAAGTCCCATACCTCAGCACACTCGCGTGTGTTAGTTGCTTAGTTGTGTCTGACTCTGCAACCCCACGAACTGTACCCGCCAGGTTTCTCCGTCCATGGAATTCTCCAGGCAAGAATACTGGAGTGGGTTGCCATTTCCTTCTCCAGAGGATCTTCCCAGCCCAGGAACTGAACTCAGGTCTCCTGCACTGCAGGAAGATTCTCTACCGTCTGAGCTAGCAGGGAAGCCCCATCACTCTGGAAAGGTAAAGAGAAACAGCATCATGGCAGACTTCCAGGGGAGACAGAGAGGCACGCAGGAGATGGCCTTGTAGCAGTTCCTTAAGGACCTTCCTCTCTTGTTCCAAGACTCAGGTAAGCTTCAGTCCCACAGTCCAAGCTTTTGCCTATGTGTATACATGCAAGGTCAGAATACCATGACGAAGCAGTTTCCCTATACTTACACCCTTCATTGTATTTCTCCTTTTTTCTCTCCAAAATAATAAAAATGATCAAAGTTTTAAAAACCACTCAAGGAAGGATACTGGTAAAGATGACATACATTTTTAAAAGAACACCCATACATATTTCTATCATTGGACTGGATACAAATGACACGATGTCCACTCCCTTTAAGAACTACTGAGAATGAAGTTTAAGAGATTATATTCTTATAACCAAAATGATTTGAACTACGAACTTTAAAAACAGTAAATATAGGGAACTTAAAATGAATTACGTTGAAGATTTGTCATAACACATCAATTTTATTACTTTAAATTTGACTTCTCTCGCTCAAGAAATTTGACTTTAGAGAAATTTACAGAATTTTAAAAAGAGAAAGCTTTAAAACAATGGTTCTCAAAATATGATCCTTGCACTAGCAGCATCAGTATCACCTAGGATCTGCTAAAATGCAAATTCTTGAGCCCAAGCACACACCTAACCTAAGGATTCAGAAACTACAGAGAGGAAGGAGCAGCAATCTGTGTTTCAAGAATGTATTAGCATTCTTATGCACGTTAATGTTTTAAAATCAGTTAAAATATTTCCAGCACAAGTGTAACTATTTAAAAATTATTGCAAATTATAACTGTACCTCCTTCAAAACTATGAATTACAACTGTGACTATACTTGGTTCTTATTTACCCATAAATGGCTAAAAATAGCTCACGGAAGCAAGAATTCCGAATCTTCAAAACCTGACCTTTGCCAGCTTTACACAGTTTCATTTATCTTATCAATAACCTTGTGCACAATGAAAGGTAAGTACCATGGAAAACAGGAAAGAACAGTGAGTCAAAGTGTGCATTTCAGGGCCAGAGAGATGAATGGGTTCAAGTCAACATTTGACTACTTAGTAGCTGCAGACCTTAGGCAAATTACTTATTCTAAACTTGAACATTCTCATTTGTAAAATCTGTTGTGGATTAAATAGAATGTTTGGTTTGGAGAAACAAATCAGTGGAGAATAGAAAATACAGAAATAGATAATTTAACATGAAAATTTAGCTTATGATAAAGGCAGCATTTCAAAATCAGTGAGGAAAAGTGTGACTTTCAAGTAAACATGTTGAGATAACAGAATAGCCACAAGAAAAATAGATAAAATTAGATCCCTTCCACATATCTGGGACTTCCCTTGTGGCTCAGAGAGTAAAGCATCTGCCTACAATGTGGGAGACCTGGGTTCGATCCCTGGGTTGGGAAGATCCCCTAGAGAAGGAAATGGCAACCCACTCCAGTACTCTTGCCTGGAAAATCCCATGGATGGAGGAGCATGGTAGGCTAGTCCAGGGGGTCGCAAAGAATCAGACATGACTGAGCCACTTTACTTCCACATATCTACGCCAAGATAAATTCCTAACGGATCAGAGGTATAAATGGAAAAAAAGAAAATATACAAGTATTTGAATAAAATGTGTGAATCTATAACTTGAGATTGAAGAATAGTTTCCTAACTATGGTACAAGTGAAAAGACAGGTTAGATTAATTACATTAAAAAACTTTGAATAGTTAAAAAATTCATAAGCAAAGAAAAACATGTGAATAAGGTTGAGAAAAATATTTATAATATATATAAAGATGCAACATCAAAAAATAAAACATTCCTAAAATACTCCAGCACTATAAACAGTCTAAAGATGTGAACAGGAGGTTAAAAAATATATGGTTCTTAAGTATATGAAAAATTCTTCAACTTCATTTGTAATCAAATGCGTTAAAACTATATGGAGGCCTCTTTTTGTGCCCAGCACAGCGATGGCTAGAGGTCCCAAGAAGCACCTGGAGCCTGTAGCAGCTCCAAAAAACTGGATGCTGGATAAACTGACTGGTGTGTTTGCCCCTCATCCATCTACTGGTCCCCACAAGCTGAGGGAATGTCTCCCCCTAATCATTTCCCTAATGAACAGACTTAAGTATGCCTTAACAGGAGATGAAGATTTGCAGCAGCGTTTCATTTAGATCAATGGCAAATTCGCACCAATAACCTACGCTGTTGATTTTATGGATGTCATCAGCATTATTAGACTGGAGAGAATTTTCGTTTGATCTATGACACGAAGGGTCGCTTTGCTCTTCATCATATTACACCTGAGGAGGCCAAGTGTAAGTTGTGCAAAGTGAGAAAGATCTTTGTGGGGACAAAAGGAATCCTTCATCTGGTGACCCATATGCTCGCACCATCCTTGCCTGATCCCCTCATCAAAGTGAAGGACACCATTCAAATTGCCTTGGAGATGGACAAGATTACTGGTTTCATCAAATTTGACACTAGTAACCTGTGCATGGTGACTGGAGGTGCTAACCTGAAAAGAATTGGTGTGATTACCAACCAGAAGAGCCATCCAGGTTCTTTAGATGTAGTTCATGTGAAAAATGCCAATGGCAACAACTTTGTCACTTGGCTCTCAAACATTTTCATTATTGGCAAAGGCAACAAACCATGGATCTCTCCTCCCCATGGAAAGGGTATTTGCTTTACCACTGCTGTGGAGAGAGACAAAAGACTGGCAGCCAAACAGAGGATGGATAAAATGATCTCCATGTGACGTGACTGGAAAAGTCTTTGTACTTAATTAAAGGCTTTCCTTGTGGCTCAGCTAGTAAAGAATTGGCCTGCAATGCAGGAGACCTGGGTTTGATCCCTGGGTTTGGAAGATCCCCTGGAGAAGGGAAAGGCTATCCACGCCAGTATTCTGGCCTGGAGAATTCCATGGACTGTATAGTCCATGGGGTCACAAAATTAAAGAAAATATCACCAAAAAAAACACCAAAGACAACTATGCTGCTGCTGCTGCTACCGCTGCTAAGTCGCTTCAGTCGTGTCCGACTCTGTACAACCCCATAGACGGCAGCCCACCAGGCTCCCCTGTTCCTGGGATTCTCCAGGCAAGAACACTGGAGTGGGTTGCCATTTCCTTCTCCAATGCATGAAAGTGAAAAGTGAAAGTGAAGTCGCTCAGTCGTGTCCGACCCTCAGCGACCCCATGGACTGCAGCCTTCCAGGCTCCTCCATCCAGGGGATTTTCCAGGCAAGAGTACTGGAGTAGGGTGCCATTGCCTTCTCCAAAAACAACTATATGGAGTTATTAATAACAATGCTTTCCTGACAATATACTTTGGTGAGGCTATGAGAAACAAACACATTCATCCATCCCCGAGGGAACGCTGAATGATAGAGACCTCTGGAAATAGATCTGGAAAACTTAGCAAAATTACATTTGCATTTACTCATTAATCTAACAATTCTACTTCTAAGAAATTATCAAAAAATACACTGGCAAAAATATAAAAAGACAAATGCATAAGGCTAATAATTACAGGTCTATTTGTAAAAGCAAAATAATAATACCTTATGCTTTTTACTTTAGTATTTGAGAGACTAAAAGGCAACAAACCAAGAATTTTAAGCTCTAATGCCCACCAACGAAAGGGTGGGTGAAAGAAACCCCTGGCACATCCACACAATGGAATACTATGCAGCTGTGAATGGGAATGAGGAATCTCTGTATATACTACTCTGCAGGGTCTTCCTGTTCCAAGCATGGAAGAGACGTATGTGTACAGTATGCCACTATTTATTTAAGAAAGGGGGGGGGTTTACAAATATATATACCCACTTATTTTTTTTTTAAGGAAATATAACATGGTATATTTTTAAAAGGTTACCTAACAGAGGAAGGAGAGAACAGAGTGGAGGGGATAGAGATAAAGCTACACATCTTTGAACATATCTCAGTTTTACAGATTTGACTGTGGAATTAAGGTAGTATTTTAAGTAATTATAAAGCAAAATTAAACCTTAAAAACAACAATTTGAAAATAAAAGGAAAGAAAGGAACTCAATGTTCAGTTAGTAGCCTAACCATATTATACCAAATAACTTTAGTAATTTGATGGGCCATCCCTAGAGAGGTATGCCTTAAAAAATCTTATACCACTTCACATAGTTGGTGAAGATGTTATCTGTGTTCTGAAATGGTTACTGTGCACTGCCATGGTGCATAATTATCTGACATTTCTAACCCTATCACCCCTGGTCATCATTCGTGATCTGGGATTTTTAATCTTTAGTAAAGGAGAAAAGAGATAAAGTCATAAGCCTGAGATATTAGACATAAACCCTGCAGTCTGATTTTTTGTTTAATATTTTATTTATTTGGCTGCTCTGAGTCTTGGTTGTGGCATACCCGATCTTTATTGCATCATGTGGGATCTAGGTCCCTTACCAGGGATTGAACCCAAGCTGCCTGCATTGGGAGCATGGAGTCTTAGCCACTGGACCACCAGGGAAGTCCCTGTGGTCTGATTTTGAAGTAAAAATAACAGAATAAATACATATATATAAACAATTTAATCACACTAACTATATAAATTATGCATATAACAAAACACGTACAAGATACAAATGTATAAAATGTATAATTAAGAAAAAGATAAAATTATATTTTTGAGCTCTGTCAACTGAAAAGGGCTAGGAATTATGACCAACCCAGTAGCACAGAGCACTCCTAGCACCAGATGGGGTCCCTAAATATTGTTTCCCTCTAAGGAAATAGAATTCCTTGGACAAACAGCTGATTCTAGACCTAAGACAGAAAACGTCAAGATAAATTTGGAATCATTACATAGTAGACAGCAATAAAGCTATCAATGATGACTAAGGTCATAAAAAACTTTGGAGCCAAACTGAACAGGCCTTCACTAGTCACAGATGGGACAACCTGATCATCCACTGTCGTAACTGCAATTGATTAAAACATAGCAGACATGCTTAAATCCATGAGTTCATAATGATAATACAATTATGCTAATTTTACACAACTGATCACTACTAGAAGATACTAATGAATCAACTCATTATTTGAAACCAAGCAAATAAAGGGAAAGAATCAAGCATTTATCATACCTTTCCTACATCTCAAATCCTAAAAGATGATGCCGTGAAAGTGCTGCACTCAATATGCCAGCAAATGTGGGAAACTTAGCAGTGGCCACAGGACTGGAAAAGGTCAGTTTTCATTCCAATCCCAAAGAAAGGCAATGCCAAAGAATGTTCAAACTACCGCACAATTGCACTCACCTCACATGCTTGCAAAGTAATGCTCAAAATTCTCCAAGCCAGGCTTCAACAGTACATAAACCGAGAACTTCCAGGTGCTCAAGTTGGATTTAGAAAAGGCAGAAGAACCAGAGATCAAATTGCCAACATCTGGTGGATCAAAGAAAAAGCAAGGGAATTCCAAAAGAACATCTACCTCTGCTTCATTGACTACTCTAAAGCCTCTGACTGTGTGGATCACAACAAACTGGAAAATTCTTAAAGAGACAGGAATACCAGACCACCTTACCTGCCTCCTAAGAAATCTGTATGCAGGTCAAGAAGCAACACTTAGAACCAGACATGGAACAATGGACTAGTTCCAAATTGGGAAAGGATTACGACAAGGCTGTAGACCGTCACCCTACTTATTTAACTTCTATGCAGAGTACATCATGTGAAATGCCGGGGTGGATGAAGCACAAGCTGCAATCAAGATTGCCGGGAGAAATATTAATAACCTCAGATATGCAGATGACACCACCCTTATGGCAGAAAGCAAAGAGGAACTGAAGAGCCTCTTGATGAAAGTTAAAGAGTGAAAAAGCTGGCTTAAGACCCAACATTCAAAAAACTAAGATCATAGCATCCAGTCCCAGAACTTAATGGCAAACAGAAGGGGACAGAATGGAAACAGTGACAGACTTTATTTTTTTGGGCTCCAAAATCACTGCAGATGGTGACTGCAGCCATGAAATTAAAAGACACTTGCTCCTTGGAAGAAAAGTTATGACCAACCTAGACAGAGTATTAAAAAGCAGAGACATTACTTTACTAACAAAGGTCCATATAGTCAAAGCTATGGTTTTTCCAGTAGTCAAGTATGGATGCAAGAATTGGATCATAAAGAAAGCTGAGTGCTGAAGAATTGATGTTTTGGAACTGTGGCGTTGGAGAAGACTCTTGGAGTCTCTTGGATTGCAAGGAGATCATACCAGTCCATCCTAAAGGAAACCAGTCCTGAATATTCATTGGAAGGACTGATGCTGAAGCTGAAACGCCAATACTCTGGCCACCTGATGCAAGGAGCTGACTCATTTGAAAAGACCCTGATGCTGGCAAAGACTGAAGGCAGGAGAAGAGTACAGCGGATGAGATGGCATCCCCGACTTGATGCACATGAGTTTGAGCAAGCTCCAGGAGTTGGTGATGGATAGGGAAGCCTGGCATGCTGCAGTCCAGGGGGCTGTTAAGAGTCAGAAATGACTGAGCAACTGAACTTCCTATATTAACTGTACAAGTCGGTTACCAAGCAGATGAGGGTAAGTTTTTCTTTATACAAGCACCCCAGTTTTTAGCGAAGGAATGATAGAATATCATCATTTCTCAATCTTAACGAAGTAACGGAGGCAGGCATTGGTTATGAAGGGCTGCTAACATCACAAAAACAGAGACCACCAGACAACAGGGCCTTCTGACAGAAGATCATAATACCACCTATAACCCACCACACACACACCAAAATCAAACGAAGTCAATAGACTTGATCCAAGTATTACTTTATAAGAAATAGAGAGAAAAGACAAGCATTTTAAACCATAACAGAAAGATGCAATCAGCAAATGTTAGATAAAATTAGACTCAGACTTTCCATAGTCTACAGCAACTTCACAATTTTAGATTCTGAAACCAAGCTAATAAAGGTCAAGTTGTGAGTTATTATACTTAATTGACACCTAAGCTACAAAACAGTGGTGCTGAAATCAGTTCGGAGGCAATTATCTGCTATAATAAGAGCAAATAAATGGTGACGAGAAACAAGAATTGTTTAAATTTCTTTTCCACATTTCAGTTCTCACAGAATTCAAGTAATTATGGCATATAATTTTTTTAATTTATTTATTTTTTAATTGAAGGATAATTGCTTTACAGAATTTTGTTGCTTTCTGTCAAACCTCAAGAGGCATATAATTTTAACACTGAACCTATGGAACAAGGTGGCATATTTTCCTTTTATCTGAGATTGACTTTCATTATATCCGGAGAAACAAAAGTAAAATTAGAAGCCTGTTATACAAATCACTCACTGTACATAGATTCCAAAATAATACAGAAGAAAGCAAGTCCCCAAAGCCATTACCACATCCAGTAAAAGCTCGAAGTTATAGAATTAACCCATCTACTGAAAAACTGGTTAGAAAAAACGTGATATTCTGTTAATTTATAAAGATTAGTGCTTAAAATGCAACAGGTTTTTTTATTGTTTAAAAGTACAGTTTTTGACTTGAAATGAACAGTGGATTTGGGACTTAAATCTAAGTAAATGAAATATAACACTGATACACAGTAAGAAAACCTGTTTAATTCTATATGGATAAAAATAAGCTCATAATTTCTTAACCTTATTAAAGTTCTGACTCAAGCAAGAAACCAAAAAGCCTCAGAACAGAAACTCAAAGAGGAAAATTAAAATACATACAATCAAATAATACACAGTAATAGATATGAATGATTAATAATGGAAAAACCTAATTTTATCCTCGTTTCAACATTCTCCTCCCTCAAAACTTCTCCAAAGCTCTAAGCAAATAGCTAAAATGACTAATTTCAGTAATTACTTTCCAATGGAAACACCCACAAAATGTGCCGTAGTACAAATGTAGATGATGTAACCTCAGAAAACTGTTGTGAGGATTAAATGAGTTAATATTAAGTACTAAGCAGAGTGTATGGCACATAGCAAACACTCAATAGATAATAGTATAATTATAATTACTTGTTAATGTCAAGAGCACTTTTCATTTGCATAGCATTTCTTCACATTAACTTCTTAAACTATACAAAATTCTTAACAGTTTACAGAATGCACTTATTTCCAATATCCCTACATGTCTGTAAATTTGAGTAAGAATGAGGAAAAAACTATAGTGGTTAATCCAACCAATATATATTTTATTCTGACTGTGGAAATAAGGAATGTTTTTAAGGCAACTGTGTTTATCTTAACTTCAGTTCAAAAAATTAAGGTATGTATCACACATTCTTATAACCCATTAATTTAACTAAACTTTCTTGAAATTATCTTCAAATTACTATTTTAACTTTTTAAAATCTGAATTTGCTATTTGCAATGTATTCTTAATTACTCCTTTTCAACTTTCAGAGGTGTACTATTAATATACCCAATACTGTATTCCACTACTCTGAAATTTAAGAAAGTAGTAGTAGAAATTTATAATATCTCTATACATAGATAAATACAAAACACAAGTCAATACACAATGTCTAGAATTCCCTTGATCCCTAGAATTAAGAATAAAATTCTTTGAAAAATTTGTTTCATGATAGAAATAAAGAGAATACACATTAAATAGATGAGATTTATTTTCCACAAAATAACCCTCAAAGATGGGCTTCCGTGGTGCCTCAGCTGGTAAAGAAACCGCTTGCAATGGGGAAGACCTGGGACGGATACTTGGGTAGGCAAGATCCCCTGGAGAAAGGAAAGTATACCCACACTCCAGTATTCTAGCCTGGAGAATTCCATGGACTGCATAGTCAGTCCATGGGGTCTCAAAGAGTTGGACCCGACTTGGGGACTTTCACTTTCAAACCTAAAAGATAATTAGTAAGATATGGGATGCTGATAAGGTCCCATTTCCTAAATATCCATCATAGAGAATAATGCATCTTCCAAGTCTTCATCAAGGAAATTAAAGGTAATAGATATAAAATTGCAATATCTACTGCAATCTATAACATAGTGCTCTACAGGGCCCTAAGAAAAGGGGTTAAAATGAAAACTCATCTTGCTTTGTTTCAAGGAAAAGGATATAAGTAGTTGATTTAAGCATTCAAATCCCTTGAAAAGTATTTTTTATAGAGAGAATAGGTAATTCTTAAACTTCTACCATAATTTTAATGATGCTGTATAATTCAGGACTTTCTAAGTTCATTTTCTTTGTTCCATCATTACCACACAACTTCCCAAGTTCTTGGATACAGGAAAGAATGCACTGGATTTTCAACCTGAAAATTCTGATCACTGAAAAGGGTTATCTTCTATTTCAACATAAACTGGCATTCTAATGTTACATTCTGATGTGTATATCATTCTTTTAGTTTAGTCTGAATTGAGTTCCTGAAACCTCAGCATACATGAGTAGAAGTATGAATTTGAACTTCTTTCTCTGGAAATATGAGAAACTGACATTCTTTCTCATTGACAACTGTCAAAATCATGTCTCGGTTTTCACTTTTCTGCCCTTATCCTACCCACAAAATTAAAAAAAAAAAAAGTTTTTCGTCTACTGAAATATAGTCAAACCAAATTAAGGGAGATTCATTTAAACACTAAAATGATTGATTAAAATTAACTAACATCCTAGAATTTAAACCAAAGCAAAAGGATGCATGTTTACACAGGCTTCGTTTTCATTTATTCTACTTCCAAAAGAAAAGGGAAAAAGAAACCTATAATAATCAAATTGTACTTTAAGACAATATCCAGAAATGATTTTTGAGCTTGTCTTACTTATCCAGCAAATATTTTTATAAAATTGGTTTGTCATAGTAAGACTTAAAAAAGGATTCAGGAGACATTCTGTGCGGTACAGAACTGGGTAGGAACACTTGTATTTTAAGTGCATAAACTGGAGACTTGAAATGATAACAGAATTTTCTCACTGGGTCATTCAAAAACAATTGTATTATTCCTTCCCCAAAATATTCTCTTCCGCACTTGAAAGAACTCTGCCTCACACTAAGCACTCCAGCTCTTCAATTGTTTCCGCCTACGTTTAATTACAAGGAAGAAAGACTGCTCACCAAATTCACAGTTAGCCTAAAACAAAGAAATGTCTATCATCGGCTCTAAAACTATAGGGCGGAATTCTCTGAGGACAGTGAGGCAAAGAACTTCAACCGCAACTGAAATTGTCTTTGCAATCTCGGTTTCCAGGAGACTGAAAGGCTGCAGAGCTGCGCGAAGATCCTGCAGGCAGGCTGGGGTGGCAGAGGGAGCTAGCGGGGAAAAGGGGTGAGTCCCACAGAGGAACTGCATTAGACTTTGAGAACCTATAAGGGACAGAAGGTTAGCTACAAGGAAAAACAGATTTATCTGCAGATCAAGTACGTTTTCAAAGAGAACTTAAAGTGATGAGGATAAGGGAAAACGACAGAAAACCATCAACCCTTCACAACCCGAGGGTAAGAGAAGTAGGAAAAGGGGACTGAGGCGGGGGCGGGGGGTAGGTAGGAGAGGACGGGGAGAGTAAGGTCCCAAAACACCGGGATTTGAAAAAAACTACGCGAGCTCTGAGCTTGTCCTTAGTCCGGATCTCTCGTACCGGTATGCGGACGGCAGGAGGAAAGGATCGCCCTTACTCAGGGCTGTAGACAACAACGCGTTTACTGCGATAACGAGCCCTGCACAAGAAGATGTCGCCTCTGTCCCTGCTTGCTCCCGTTCATTTCTTTACATCTTACTCTAACACCAGCGGCACTCCAGCAGAACTCTGTCAAAGCCTGCGCTGCAGAAGGACAGCAAAGGAAAATACCTGAGTCCCAGGAATCACGCCCGCAGCGACAGGAGGAGGAGGAGCCGTGGACAACTCGAGACCGGGCAAGATCCTTACTTGTCTCTAGTCAAACCCTAATTCTTACGGGTGGGGCGGGGAACTTCCGCCCTGAGCAAGGAGAGCGTCACTTCCGCTTAATGCTTTATCTGTTCCTCGCCTTCTCCATTCCAGATACGTTCCTTACGTTCGCAACGTTCTCACTTCCTTTTCCCGAGCCCTTCCGCCTAGCCCGAATTTCTGACGTGGACTACATGACCCTGCATGCATCACGGCAGGTTGATTTCCGGGTCAAGAGGTCCGCGCTGGGTACATCACCATGGAAGCGATCGGTTTGGTCACGTGGTGCCCCTGGTTACGCCCGGTGGCAGCTGTGGGGTCTGGGGCTCAGTCGGGGGCCATTTTGCCGAAGGCAGCCTCCGGGAGTCAGGGGCTCAAATTGTTCCCTTTTTCTCCTCTGCAGGTTGAGGCTTGGAGAGGAACAGGAAGGCTGGGCTCCATCGAGCCCTTCGGAGACGATGGTTTGCTCTAGTGTCCGCCACTTGACTACCCTCCATGGCGGCTGCGCCCTCCGCCCTGCTCCCGCTGCCGCCCCTTCCATCCCTCTGTGCCTATCGCCTCCAGAGCCGCAGTCGTCCTTCCGCCCCAGAGACTGATGATAGTCGAGGTGGGGGCGCCATGAGAGGCGAGAAAAACTATTGCTGCCGTGGAGCTGCCGGAGATCACGGTTCCTGCCCCCCGACACCTTCGCCTCTGGCCTCGACCCTCTTGATGCCCGCGGAGGCAATCTCAAGTAGTTGGTCTGGGCCTGGAGGTGGTTTGTCGGGGGGAGATGAAGAGGAGACTAGGCTCCTGCAACAACTGCGGACCGCGCCCGATCCTTCCGAGGCCTTCCAGGCTTTACAGGCTGCTTTGCCGCGGCGGGGCGGTCGACTTGGCTTCCCCCGACGAAAGGAAGCGCTTTATCGGGCTCTGGGCCGAGTGCTTGTGGAAGGAGGTAGTGATGAGAAACGACTCTGCTTGCAGTTCCTCTCGGACGTTCTCCGGGGTCAGGGGGAGTTAGGCCAGCTGGAAGAGGCCTTTAGCTTAGCTCTTCTGCCTCAGCTAGTCGTCTCGCTACGAGAAGAGAATCCAGCCCTGCGGAAGGATGCGCTGCAGATCCTACACATCTGTTTGAAGCGTAGCTCTGGACAGGTGCTGAGGACGCTTATACAACAAGGACTGGAAAGTACCGATGCCCGGCTTAGAGCTTCCACAGCACTACTGTTCCCTATCTTGCTTACCCCTGAGGATTTGTTGCTCGACCTAGATCTTACCGAAGTGATAATATCCTTAGCCCGAAAGCTTGGCGGTCAGGAGATAGAAGAAGAATCTGAGACAGCTTTCTCTGCACTTCAACAAATAGGGGAGCGTCTTGGCCAAGAGCGATTTCAGTCCTATATCTCTCGCCTGCCTTCTGCCCTGAGGAGACACTACAATCGCCGCCTGGAGTCCCAGTTTGGAAGTCAGGTTCCTTATTATTTGGAACTTGAAGCATCTGGATTTCCTGAAGATCCCCTTCCCTGTGCAGTGAGTCTTTCCAACAGCAATCTTAAATTTGGGATTATTCCTCAGGAGCTGCATTCAAGGTTGTTAGATCAGGAAGACTATAAGAACCGGACTCAGGCTGTTGAGGAACTGAAACAGGTGATGGGTCGCTTTAACCCAAGTTCCACCTCTCATCCTAGCCTTGTGAGTTTCATTAGTTTGCTGTATAATTTGTTAGACGATTCTAACTTCAAAGTGGTCCACGGCACACTTCAAGTCCTGCATTTACTGGTTATTCGCCTTGGAGAGCAGGTACAACAGTTCTTGGGACCTGTTGTAGCAGCTTCTGTCAAAGTGCTGGCAGACAACAAGTTGGTGATCAAACAAGAGTACATGAAAATCTTCCTCAAGCTAATGAAGGAAGTAGGTCCTCAACAGGTGCTTTGCTTGCTCCTGGAACATCTCAAACATAAGCATTCCAGAGTGAGAGAGGAGGTGGTGAACATTTGCATCTGCTCCCTCCTGACTTATCCCAGTGAGGATTTTGACTTATCCAAACTGTCTTTTGATCTTGCCCCAGCTCTTGTAGATAGCAAACGCAGGGTACGCCAGGCAGCTCTTGAAGCCTTTGCTGTGTTGGCATCGTCAATGGGCTCAGGTAAAACCAGCATCCTTTTCAAAGCTGTGGATACTGTGGAGCTGCAGGATAATGGAGATGGAGTGATGAATGCTGTGCAGGCCAGATTGGCTAGGAAAACCCTCCCAAAGTTAACAGAACAGGGATTTGTGGAATATGCGGTACTCATTCCATCATCTGCCCAGGGTAGATCGAGCCATTTGGCACATGGAGCAGATGCAGACTGGCTTTTGGCTGGTAACAGAACTCAGAGTGCACACTGTCACTGTGGTGACCACACAAGGGATAGCATGCAAACTTATGGATCTTATAGTCCGACTATCTGTACTCGAAGGGTACTAAGTGCAGGAAAAGGAAAAAATAAATTACCATGGGAAAATGAGCAGCCTGGAGTCACGGGCGAAAACCAGACTTCCAGTTCCAAGGACATAGAACAGGTATGCATCTTCTCTAATTTCCGTGAGTTGAAACTATGAGATAATTTAAAATAGAAGTATGCCTGTAATGACTGAGGAGTGAGGCTCTTTGAGGGTTGTTATGCTTTGTTTTTAAATCAGTTTGCTGATGTATCAATTGTAATGGGACAGAACACACAGGAACCTTCAGTAGGTTTTCTGCTTGATGGATTTGATTAAATTTGAGGCACAATTTGGTATAGAAAATACCTGGATTTCGGTTTTGACCTGTCACTTTCGCATATCTGTTACTCATTCGAACAACAAACACTGAATACCTAGTAGGTACCAGGAAAAAAAAACAAAACACATTCTAGGAATGAAGATCAAATGGGTTTTGCAGAGTTTAGTTAAGGAAAAGTCAGAACTGTAAATGGGCAGCTACAAATTGGTTAAGTGCTAAAATAGAAATTTTGAGTCCTATGGAAATGCTGAAAGTAGAAAAAATAATTACACTGGCAGGGGAAAAACCTTCCAAGAAGACCAGACATCTGAACTAAGGGTTTTTTTTCCACCCCAAAGTCTTTATTTTGAAAATTCCAAATCTATAGTTTACTTAAAAGAATAGTACAGTGACTACTGGGGCTTCCCAGGTGGCTCAGTGGTAAAGACTCTGCCTGCCATTGCAGGAGACGTGGGTTCTATCCCTGGGTCGGGAGGATGCCCTGGAGGAGGAAACGGTAACCCACTCCAGTGTTCTTGCATGGAAAATCCATGGACAGAGGAGCCTAAAGGTCTCCATGGGGTTGCAAAGAGTTGGAGACGACTGAGCACACATGTGCTCACACATGCACACATAGTGAATATTCATATATTTCATCTGGATTCACCAGTTGTCATGTTGCCATATGTGCTTCGTATTTGCTGAACCATGTGAAAATAAGTGCAAGTATCTTGACATTTCATCCTAAACATTTCTGTATATGACTCCTAAGAATGACATTCCCATTTATAACCATCATACCATTATCACACCCCGGAATACCAGTAGTAATAGCCTCTATTTATATTTCTCCAATTGTCCCCAAAATGTGTTTTATACTATTTTGTCTTCCAGGATCCAGTCAATCAAGATTCACATGGTTAATTTGTCTTTTACATAGAATTACAAGCCCATCTGTGTGTTTGTTCATGACATTGACTTATTTTTGAAGAATCTTAATCTATCTTACTGTTTATGTTACATTCAAGATAAACAGTTTTAGCAAAAATACAACCTTGTGAACGTCATATTACATCACTTGGTTAAGGTGTGATAACCACTCCGTTGCAAAGATTTATTTTCCTCTTTATAATTAGCATATGATCTGTAAGATACTCTGTGACACTAGGAATACCTCAACAACCTTCCATCCCTGTTCTTAACATCCACTAAGGATCCATACCTGTATCATTTATTACATTGGGGACTACAAAAAAGGGTAACTTTTTTGAAAAGTCTAACATTCCTTCTGTATTTGTTACCTGGCATTCTGTTTTATTCTACGTGTAATAATTAAATGCATGAGTATTCCTTTTGACATTAAAGTTGTCTCAAATTTGATTTGACCGGTGGCTGGCTCCTGTGTCCTGTAACATGACTCTTAAGTCTTTGAACACTTCCTTAACTTAAACATGGTATGATGCCCAGAGTTACTTTGTATTTTTCTTGCTCCAGACCTGGAGCCAATGTTTTTTCCAAGAGCCCAGGAAATGCTTTTTAAATTAGAAAGTGGAATTTTAAAACCAAAGTCAGGGTATAGACATGCTCAGTGGTGTTGCTTATCATTGTGGATTGACTCTTTCAGTGGATAGAACCTAGGAATACCTTTTTTTTTTTTTTTTTTTTTAACAAATTCATATTGATACCTCCAATCAAATCCAGCACTACAAGACTTTCTCATATTCCTTTAGTCCATGTTTATATCTCCTTTCTCTCACAATTTAACCCTGGTTCCTAATATCAGTTCAGTTCAGTCCCTCAGTCGTGTCCAACTCTTTGCGACCCCATGCACTGCAGCATGGCAGGCCTCCCTGTCCCATCGAGTCTATGATGCCATCCAGCCATCTCCTCCTCTGTCGTCCCCTTCTCCTTCCACCTTCAATCTTTCCCAGCATCAGGTCTTTTCCAGTGAGTCAGTTCGTCACATCAGGTGGCCAAAGTATTGGAGTTACAGCTTCTGGTCTCATCAGTTACATTTACTGATATTCATACACAAAACATAATTACTACACCAGTATCACAACAGCTGACTACCTACTAAAGCTCAATATTTCTTTGCACTTGTTTGTTTCTATGCTTAGAATTATCCTACACTCATATGGTCAGACTTTTCTTAATTTGTTTGTAGGTGGTTCAAATGACATGATAAAAGATGAATAGTAATTTGCTTAGTGTGGATGTGTCCTGATGAATTTCAGACTGAAGAAATAATGTTCAGAGATACTAAATTATAAAAGGATTTACCAAATTAATAAGAAATGGTGTATTTCTGCACAGCTGAACCCGTTTGGTGGAAAGTAGCAGAAGATGAAACTAGAAATGTAGGCAAGGGCCAGGTATGGAGATCATTTTTGTAAATGAGTTCGTGCCTTTTGCAGTATGGATGGAAGTGAACAGTGTTCCCGCTTGTTCTTTTTAATTCTAAAGTTATTTTTAAAGTAATTTTCCTGTTTACATAATTTAATCATATGGTTTTTCTCATGTATTTTAAAACCACCTGGGAGTGAATGATTTTCTGTAAGCATTGATTTTTAACACTGCTTGTTATTTGTCAAGTCTAAAATGTTAGTGTAGGAAGTTCTGTGGCAGTCCAGTGGTTAGAACTCGGCACTTCCACTGCCCTGGCCCAGGTTCAGTCCCTGGTCAGGGAACTAAGATCCCACAAGCCATGCAGCCCAGCCTAAAAAAAAAGAAATGTTAGTGTATTAAGATTCTGGTGCTGGCCAAAGTGCCAAGAATCTGAAAATAGTACATTTCTGAAATTCTAGTGTAGACATATATTGCTTTTGAAAGAAGTGATAGTCAAATTAAAAATTATCCCAGAAATTAAGCGCTACAGTTGTCCCTCAGTATCTTAGGGAGGTTGGTGTCTGGACCCTGGAGCATACCAAATCTGTAGATGTTAAAGTCCCTTATATAAAATGGCATGTTTATTGGTGCCTAGAACCTCCTCCTGTATACCTTAAGTCATTTTAAGATTACTTATAATATTTCATACAATGTAAATGCTATGTAAATAGCTGCATAAGTACAGTGTAAATGCTATGTATTGCCAAAGAATGGAAAATTGAAGTTTTGCGTTTGGGAACTTTGTAGAATTTTTTTTTATATATTTTCAATCCACAGTTGAATCTGTGGTTGCAGAACCCATCGATTTGGAAGATTGACTGTACTTTCTTGCTCAGAAATGGTCTGTAGAAGAATTATTGATACATTGGAAATTATCATAATGAATGACAGGGATTAAATACCTAAATATTTTTATGTGTGCAGTTTTTAAAAGTACATGTATATTTTTAAAATAATAGGGCAGTACTATATTTTAGAGCAGGTTTAGGTTCACAACAAGACTGAAAGTACAGAGTTTCCTTAAAGCCCCTTTGCACACCCACACATGAAACCTCCTTCACTAACACCGTCTCTCCTAAAGCGGTGCATTTGTTACAACTGATGAACGTGCATTGACATTAGGATTTGCTTTTGGTATTGTACATTCTATGAGTTTGGACAAATATATCCATGACCCATATCCATCACTGTAGTATCGCACAAAATAATTTCACTGCCCTAAAATTCTCTGTGCTCCTATTCATCCCTCCCTTCCTAACTCCTCGCAAACACTGGTCTTTTACTGTCTGCATAGTTTTGCCTTTTCCAGAATGATGTGACCCTTCTTCTAATTTGTACTGACTCTTGCCCAGGCTTAATTTTAACATTTGCAGTCTATTGTTAAAATGTTATTTCTGTCTTGTCCACATAGAGCAAGTTAATGACATAAGATGCGTCTATAAAAACTCAGAAATGTTTCAGTTACATAGTCCTGTAGCTCATTTTGAAGATAGATTAGTTTGCTTAGAGGGATTATTTTGTATAACAGTGGTAGGAAAAAAGAAAGGTTAAAACAGCAGGCCCTTGCAGACTGGAGACCCTTGAATGCCAGAGTAAAGAGTTTAGTCTATTATTTTGACAGTGGTTTGAGACTACAGGGGTGGTTTGGTTTTGGTTTTTTCCTTCTCTTTTTTTAAGCAGTATTTTAGGAAAGCTAATCACAACAGCAGCAATGTCTAAGTTGTGTGGGCTTTTTTTTTTTTTTTTTGAGAAGGTGGAGACTGGAGACTGGGAAGATCAGTTAGTACATTTATTGGACTACTTTACGTGTGCATTGTTGAGTTTCATTAGAATTAGCAGGGTATCAGGTAAGAGGCATTTCAAAGGATTTAGTGGCCAAAGTGTTGGAGGAAAGGAAGATAAAGAGAAAGAGGGATAACTCAGATTTGATTGAAGTGACAAAAATGCATAATAAATCCATGAATAAGAAAGACCCAACAAGGGAAAATGAGTTTTAGATAGTGGGAGAACACTTGGTTGAATTTGTTGAAGACCACTATTCAAGAGACAAAGAAAGAACTAGGGTGTAGACTTGGAAGTCACATATTGAGAAGTAATTTGTTGAAACTGTGAGATTTGAGGAGCTCTCAGAACAAGAGCGTAGTGCTTAAGTCTCAGTCTCAGCATGCAGCCCCATTTAGGGAATAGCAGTAGGAGACAGAACCAAACAAGGAAAAGAGAAAGAGTGCCTAAGACTTGCAAGAGAACAAGAAAGAACAAAGGTTTTAGAAGTGAAGTAAAGAGAGTTTCAGGAAGCACATCATCGCTGTTAAAAGCAGGAGAGATTTTTGAGGAGAATGAAATCAGAAAAAGCATGATTTATTCTTATATATCAGCTAGCTACTTGTAAAATAATTTTTGAAGATACTTTTCTCATAATTTTATCTTTCTTAATTTCCTCCTAATAATTCATCTGATTATTAAAAGTCGTATGTGCTTGTTATAGAAAATTTGGAAAATTCAGAAAGGCACAAAGAAGAAATTTAAGATTTTCAGCAGTCTCACTACTGAGAAAAGCATTCGGTGAACATTTTGTTGCCTCGTCTTCAAGTGCCATTTCAGTTTGTGTATACTAATGACGTAATTTTTTCCATACACGAAAGTCTCTCTCTTTCACTTTATCATGAATTTTTTTTCTTTGACATCAAATAATGTATAGTAGGATCTTTAATGGCTGTTTCATGTTAGATTATATAATATCAGTTGGTTTAGTTGTTCTTAATTTTGAATATTTATATGTTTTAATTTTGTTTCTACCGTTTAGTTGACTATTTTTATGCCCCAGCGTATACTATGATAAGCAGATTCTTGTGGTATTCTAACTTTGCTTCTCTTTCTGTGCTTTTAGGACTATTTTAATGGGTTAGTGGGGTCCAATAATCAGCCATCACTACTTGGCCACCATGTTAGCTATATTTTTCTTAACAGATTTCTCTGCAATGAATTAAGTGTCATGGTAACCTAGACTGAAAAGTAAGGAGCATACTTGCTTCACTTGTATATGTAGTTATTAGGTTCTATAGCTTTTTTAAGGTAGAAAATTTGGTTACTGAAAAGTCAGTGAGACATGGGAAAAAGTGGTTTTAGAGACTAAATTTATAAGTTTATGAGATGAACTGTAAAGGAAATATTTATTAATACAAGCACTAAACATTTATTAAGCATCTTTTTGGTCATCCACTAAGTGTGAAGCCAAGTTCAAGCTTATAGATTACTCTTAAAAGCACTACTGCTGCTACTGCTAAGTCACTTCAGTTGTGTCCGACTCTGTGCGACCGCAGAGACGGCAGCCCACCAGACTTCCCCATCCCTGAGGTTCTCCAGGCTAGAACACTGGAGTGGGTTGCCATTTCCTTCTCCACTTAAAAGCACTGCCTAGTATTTTTTTCCTCTTTTGGTATTTAGCCCATGTGAACCATGACTTCTTTTTCTTCAGTAATGGTAAGCACTGTGTTGATAATGACTGTTGTTGTTTTTTTATATAACAGTACTAGCAGTGCTGTGTCTGCAATCAGTATCCACAGATATCTCAGTGAGAAAGTCGAATCTCAGGGTTTGAGGGTAAAAGAAAAGACCAAGCAAGATGTAGTAGGATGTAGCAGGATGAGTTATCACTAAGTTTTCTTTTTAAATAGGAACCACCTCATTTAAAGTAGCAAAGAGCCACTGTTGACTTCACCATGCTTACTCTGTACTGTGGTAGATCTTAGATTTGCAAGGAATATATGATTTGATCTCTCTAATCATAGTTGAGAATCAAATTGAGAGGGAAAGGCAAGGAATTAGTGTCGTTATATACTGAATGAATCAAGAACATAAATATATAGAGAGATTAGCTTTGGAACAGAGGCAGAAGTCTTTTTTCTTCTGGAACTGGAGGAAAAAATTAAAGGAAGATAACTTAGGATTCAGAAAGATTTTGAGACAGCAGATTTTTTTTTTTTTTTAACCAAAAGAATGAAGCTCTGGACATTGAAGACAATGAGCTCTGGAATAGTGCTTATCAAATTTTAATGTCCATAAAAATTCCCTCAGAGTCTTGTTAAAGTACGGATTCTGGTTCAGTTTGTCTGGAGAGGGCTTCTGAGACTCCATGTCTAGTAGGCTTCTAGTTGTTGCTGATGCTGCTGATTTGTGAGTCACATGTTAAGGGCAGGGCTCTAATATTAGACTTCCATAATCTGGTAAATGAAGAACCAAGCTGAGAATGGAAAATGGAGAATCAGACATTTGAAGAATGTGGGAAAGATTTAGAATAGTTAATGTGACAAATTTAAAGGTAATAGAAAATCCCAAATCACTAAGTTGCAGTAATGTATTTGGTGTGAACTTAATCCTAAAAATTGAAATTTCCTTGGATAGTATGTTATTTCCAGCAAGTAGTTTTTGTTTTTGTTTTTTTTTTTTAATTGAAGGATGATGGCTTTACAGAATTTTGTTGTTTTCTGTCAAACCTCAACATGAATCAGCCATAGGTACATATATATCCCCTCCTTCTTGAACCTCCCTTCCTGTTCTTTTAAAAATATGATTGGAGTATCTAAAAGAGAAAAACCCTTAGTTTTAAAACATGTCAAAATCATGAACAATCCTGAAAATATATCTAATATCAGTGCAGATGTTGGATTGTTTCCAATAAGCAGTCATTATTTTTCTTCTTAAAATTTTATCAAGATGTCTGAAGTATTTGAAAAACTTTTTTCTGTTTGTTTATTTATGTTGTTGTTGTTATTGACTGCACCACGTGGCTTGCAAGATCTTAGTTCCCTGACCAGGGATTGAACCTTGGGCCAGGGCAATGAAAGCCCTGAGTCCTAACCACTGGGCTACCAGGGAATTCCTGAAAAACTTATTTTTAGTACTTGTCAAAATTAAGAGCAATCCAAAAGCATATCTATTCCCAGGTCTATTTAAAAACTTTAAAGTAATTTTAAAATAAGTTTTGAAAACTAAACCTTAAGAATATTAAATAAGATAATGTATACATTATATTGATTTTATAGTCTAAAAAAACCATAGCACTTATCATGATAAATGGAGAAAACATATGCATTTCCTTGGGTACCTACTTTTATTTCCCTGTAACTTTTTAACCTCAGGCAGTGTCAGTTATATATATTAAATATAACCTCACCCAAAGATACCAACTTTTGTTTCCTCACAGAAAAAAACTGAAATTCATGTAACCAAGAGCTGTCTTTTTATTCTTTCCGTGACTACATATGTCCTTTTTATAATGGTTTAAGTGACAGAAATAAACATGTATTTTGTCATCATCTAGAGGCTTTTGTATATCCTTTAACCTGTTTGTTTGATGGTTATCCTATAATGTATAACAGACAAGGATAAATTAAAAGCAAATTTAACACAGGGAACTATATTTAATATCCTGTGATAAACCATAATGGGAAAGAATATGAAAAAGAATACACACATATAATCAAGTCACTTTGCTGTACAACAGAAATTAACACCATATTGTAAATCAGCTATCAATTCAGTTCAGTCGCTCAGTTGTGTCTGACTCTTTGCGACCCCCTAGACTGCAGCACGCCAGGCATCCCTGTCCATCACCAACTCCTGGAGCTTACTCAAACTCATGTCCATCCAGTCGGTGATGCCATCCAGCCATCTCATCCTCTGTCGTCCCCTTCTCCTCCTGCCTTCAATCTTTCCCAGCATCAGGGTCTTTTCCAATGAGTCAGTTCTTCACATCAGGTAACCAAAGTATTGGAGTTTCAGCTTCAGCATCAGTCCTTCCAATGAATATTCAGGACTGATTTCCTTTAGGATTAACTGGGTTGATCTCCTTGCAGTCCAAGGGACTCTCAAGAGTCTTCCCCAACACCACAGTTCAAAAGCATCAATTCTTCGGCACTCACATTGCTTTATGGTCCAACTCTCACATCCATACATGACCACTGGAAAAACCATAGCTTTGACTATATGAACCTATCAACTATATTTGATAGTTTAATTTTTTTCATTCCATTTTGTTAGTCTAAAATCTTAATTAAGAGTCTGGAAATTATAAATAATATATTAAGCATTATAACATTTATGGCATTATAAAAATTGATCTGTGTTAATAAAGATATTATCTATTATGAAATTTAATTGAACATGTGATTTTGCAATTTTATAATTTGAAAAGGAGTAATGTTAAGGTATACAACCAGTGAAACCAGTAGAGGAAATTTAGGAAATTTAAGTTAATGAGGTGTTTCCTGAGAGGATAAGTTCAAATTTGCACAAACAATTATACTATTATTTTTACACAGTGATAAAATGTGGGCAAAGACAAATAGCTGCCTTCTACTGAGTCTGATTTGTCCAAAGAGCCATCTTAAGTAAAATTTTTCTGTGAACTTTTTCTGTACAAGTACATGCCATGTATTAAAAACTTTTAAGTTTATGAACATTTTTTTTCTTGTTCTTTAACCTAGTAACCGAGGTTATTAATTAAACTCATAGTCTATGTTTTCCCTTGAATGTGCAAAAGTAGGAGATAAAACTTGTTATATTTGGTATCACAACTGTGCTTTCTTAAAGTTTGCATAGAAAATGATTTGAAAAAACATACAAAGATATTTCAGAAGGTGATTTTGGAGGTAATTGGAATAAACTTTTTTTAATGGCTGTCATTAAGAGGCAAGGTTGAAGTTCAGGTAAAACTAGAAAGAACCAGTAGAAAATGAAGGTCCAAAAACTGGAGGCTGGAGATTAAGATAAATTTAGTATGAGCCCAATAAGGGCAGGAGTGTAGGTGGTTTCTGAGAGAGTTAGCTATTAAAAGGTGTTATCCTGATAATTTGCTACTATCTATACCAAGGTAGAATTAAAACTATTTTTGTGATGTCCTTAACACTCCTTGCCAAAAGCTGAACTAAGATGTGTTAGGTCAAAGAAATGTTTTTATGAAAAATATATTAGGAGTCAAGTCCAAAGGTTAAGAGTTACTAAATAGCGAGATTAAAATAGTAGATTAGACTATGTGAATTTCAAATCATTGTTAATATTAAATGTGAAACTCACCTTTTATAACACTTTCATTTCCTACAAGGAATTAAATGAATTAAATTTTAAGACATTAACTTCAAACACTGAAAACTCAGTTCTATCTAAGAGTCATAAGATGCTCTAAACAGACTGCTTCATATTTTGTAAATTTAGCTCACAACTTTTGCAAACTATATGTGTACTTTTCCCTTTTATGCTAACTCATTCCTTTTCCCTTGTTTAGTGTTTAGTCCCATCAAAGCTTATCCTGATGAAAATAATTTACCTACTTTTGAGAAAGACCATAAAGGACCTCTCATGTTAATAATAATTGGTCATGTTAATAATAATTAGTATGTCCTACAGTCTGCTTTCAAATATTGGCAGATTTTTCTACAGCAGAACGTAATTCCTGACTGACTTCTCCTAAACCCTGGAAAATGCCACACTAGCAGATATATTCTCCACTGCTACTACTGCCCACTGTATCTCCACCCTCATTACCACTATCCCTAGTTGCTGTCTTCACTGTCATACATTCTAATGTTCTGTTCTCTAAGTAGAAATTAATTACCGATGGGAGAGGAGTTTAGTGGAGAATGGATATATTATTTGTATGGCTGCAGCCCGTTACTGTCCACCTGAAACTATCGCAACAGTCAATTGGCTATACTCCAATATAAAAACATTTTTTTAAAAAGAGATTAATTACAGAGTAAATCTAATGTAAATGCATTCCATACTGGAGAATTATCTCTGGATTACTCATGATATTAACTGGGTTAGTATATTTTCTCTTAATGTATCTAATCAAAAGTTGACTGTGATTGGTTTCATTTTTATTCCATTGTGTCCTTTTCATGGGCTTCCCTGGTGGCTCAGCTGGTAAAGAATCCGCCTGCAATGCAGGAGACCTGAGTTTGATCCCTGGGTTCGGAGGCTCCCTCCTTTGCATACTGACTGCTATAAAATCAGTCATCATTACTGTTTAGTCACTAAGTCATGATTGACTCTTTGCAACCCTGACGGACTATAACCTGCCAGGCTTCTCTGTCCATGGGATTTCCCAGGCTGGGATACTGGAGTGGGTTACCATTTCCTTCTCCAGGGGATCTTCCCAAACCAGAGATTGAACCCATGTCTCCTACACTGCAGGTGGATTCTTTACCACTGTGCTGCCAGGGAAGCCTATAATCAGTGTCAAAAATTATAATATTGGATTTTGAAAAAGTAAAATCAGGCCTTTTTCTGCTGAAGCATTCATTACGTCTCACTGGTATTTTGGGGGTTAATTTTTGAACAAGTTAATGGTTTTCCCACAAAATTTGATGAGGAATAACAAGTTACTTGATATCTATTTGATAATCTTAATCTTGTAATAGTCAAATAGCTAAGAAGTTTTCAAATAGGTGTATCTGTAATTTTATTGTATTTCATTGCTATTTGACACTTGACAAAGTTTGCTAAGCATACCTGAGAAGACTTACAGTTCACTGCATGTGTAGATTTGATTGTGTCTTTAAGCTCCAAATAAATATAAGGACAGTAAATATAATTTCTTGTCTGTTCACTCAGTTTTTAAAATGTTCTGTACCCATGATCAGTGTGAAATGATCCAGAACAATCGAGGCCATTATTGGTGAAGGATTCGTTAACACTTGAATCAAGCTTTTACGTAGTTCTTTAACTATGATTAGGTTGAGTTTCAAAATTCTGTTCTGGCACTCTTGTACCTTAAAGATCAAACTGGGTATGTGGAAAAGGAGTTGGAAATGATAAAGTGGTAGGCGTATATAAAGTATTATGTTTTTGGTTTTAACTAAAAGAGCTCTCATCAAAATCTCCTAAGGGAACCGTGATATAGATTACATTTACATTTGGGCTACAGATTATGGATAGTAAATTTGCCTCAGTAAGAAGAATAAAGTGGGGTGCTTGCTGGTTCAGTGATCTTCAACTGGCATTTATTGTCCACTGCTCAAAGATGGCATGCTGCTGAATCAGAAACGTTCTTTCCTTTATTCAAGTCATCATTTCACTCTTTTTGTCATTTGCATTCTTTCCTTCCTAGCTACCAGTTGTGAACTCTAGGAAGGTAAGGTACAGAAAACATTTGGGGTAAGGTTTGAGAAAGGAAAAAAAATTAGCATTTATATCACGGCATGAAAAAATACTGCTAGGGAAAAAAAAAAAGAAAAAATACTGCTAGGGTACTGTACTATATGTGGATGTTTATTTGTATCATTGTATATTTGATACATTTATTAATTTTTTTCTTTTAATCTGAATTTCATAATTAGGTCTAAATTATTCCATCATATTCATTACCAAGTAGACTTAACTACATTTGCTGATTTGTTATTCCGTTTTTATAGTTTTCAGCATATGATTTCATTCCATCTCCAAAATTAAAGCCATCTCAAGGAATGCCAGTCAACGATGATTTATGTTTTAGCAGAAAAAGAGCGTCAAGAACCGTATTTCAGAATAGTCGGGAATTTAACCCAGATTCTCTTCCTATATGTTCTGCTGGTAAGTGAAAGTTGCAGGTAATGAACATGTTGAACTAAGTTAAAGATTTCTCTAATCTTCATAGTTCATTCAGAACCTGTTAGAACTTATAATCTGGCAGACAGTTCAAATTCAATAATATTTGTTAAAGACCTGATAAGAATGGACAGTTTGACACAATTGTCTCATAAGATCCGGGAAGGGTTTCTCACTGAAATCCTTTGGGTATTAATGTAAGGCATTATTTGCTTCATCAACAACCCATGTTTACTGAGTATATCCTGTGTACAGATATGTTTCTAAGTATGTGCAGATACTTTTCTAAGTGCTGGGTATATTTATTGTTGTCCATGGACTGTAGCCCACCAGGCTCCTCTGTCCATAGGATTTCCTAGGCAAGAATACTGAAATAGTTTGCCATTTCCTTCTCCAGGGGATCTTGCCAACCCAGGGATTAAACCTGTGTCTCCCGCTTGGCAGGCAGATTCTTTATCACTGAACCACCATGGAAGCCTGGGGATATAGCAGTCAACAAAATAGGGAAAACTTTCTGCCTAATTAATCTTACATTCTAGTTGGGGCAAAGCAAACATTAAATAAATGCAAAACAGAGTAAATGGTGATAAATGCTATGGAAAAAAATAAGCAAAGAAGAGGAATATAGAGGAGGGCCTGTTTTAAATAGTGTGATGAAAGAAGGCCATATTGAGAAGGGAATATTTGGAGCAGACCACATAGATACCATGAGAGAACAGCAAATGATTCCAAGAAGAGGGAACAGTTAGTGCAGAGTACAGGACATATTTGAGAAAGATCGAAGAAGCTAGTAAATCTGGAATGAAAAGAGTAAGGGGAAGAGAAGTAGAAAATTAAATTGAGGAGAATAATATGGTTTCCTATTTAAGGCCTAATAAACTATTGAATGGGCTTCAAAATATTGAAGAATATTTTGAGAAAAGAAGTAACATCAATTGGCTTGCTTTCCAGACTTGGGGGATGTTACATTTGAAATGGATTAATGCAGGCAAGGGAGAAAACATGGAGTCTGTTGTGATCCAGGCTGGAGTCAATGGAGGTTTTGACCAGTGCAGCAGTGATTATAGTGAAAAGTGATTGGATCCTGATTATAAGTCAAAGGTACAGTTACTGTGATTTGCTGATGGGTTGTGTAGGAGTGTGAGAGGGAAGTTGAAAGAGCTCTAAGGTTTTTTTGGCCATAACAACTGGGAAGATGTTTAGTTGCCTAAAGTGTTACAGAAAGTAAATATTATATTATTCTGAGGACATTGTCCCATCATGGGCCTTATCAGTTAGAAAAATCATTAAAGAGGAGATAATACTTGAGCTTGGGATATATGTATGATTCCAGATGTTAAGGGGAGGTATGAGGAGAGCAAAGGCTCACATTAGGAATGGGCTTGAGATTTGTGACAGCAGTATAAAGGCAAGTTTCATTTTAGATAGTCAAAGAGTAATTGGAATGTGGGGAACCCTTGTGTTCTAGATTCAAAAATTTGAGCTAGTATTTGTAAGCTATAGGGAGCTAATGGAGACTTGTTTCGTTAAAGAACAAAGCACCTCGGGTGACAAGGTTGTTTACAGATTGACTAGAAATGAATAATCAGAAAAATATGATGATGACATAAAATAGAAAAAGGGGAAGAGAAAAAGATTTCTAGACTTAGCACCCAGGTAATTAGAAAAATGGTAATGTGTTGACAAAAGGAAATCATTTAGCAGTGGAAAGTGGAGTATGAGATAAAGATTTAAGTTTGTCTTTTACTTAAGATCCAAGTGATACCAGTTATTGAAATTTATTGGCTATGAGACAATATTTAGAAAACATTGTTACCCTAGGAGAATTTGTAGATCTTTATGCAATAAAATTCCATAATATTTTCATATAAAAATGAGGTCTTACAATGATTGTGTAGTTGAATGTTTATTTGATAGAGAAAAAGAAATGCAAGAATATATCCAGTTAAGTTTGAAGCATTGCTTGGGATTTTTATAAAGCCTGTGTTTTTTTGTATCATCTAGAATTTCTTACCTAACTGTACAGATTTTAAAGAGAGAATAAGACAGCATGTAACTTAATGTTAGGTTGAATGATATAAATTATAAGTACTATAACAATTCAAGAAAGGAAGAGATCATAGGTATTGAAGTAGTTTATAACTCCAAGAAAGAGGTTGAACTTGAGCTGAATTTTAGAGAAGAGAAGGGTTTGTCGTTGGTAGTGAGGCAAGATTTACAGAGAAAGTATAACCAGAGTATTTAATTCAGTTCAGTTGCTCAGTCATGTCCAACTCTTTGTGACTGCATGAACTGCAGCACACCAGGCTTCCCTGTCCATCACCAACTCCCAGAGCTTGCTCAAACTCATGTCCATCGAATCGGTGATGCCATCCAACCATCTCATCCTCTGCCATCCACTTCTCCTCCTGCCTTAAATCTTTCCCAGCATCAGGGTCTTTTCCAATGAGTCAGTTCTTCAGATCAGGTAGCCAAAGTTTCAGCTTCAGCATCAGTCCTTCCAATGAATATTCAGGACTGATTTCCTTTAGGATTGACTGGTTTGGTATTCTTGCAGTTCAAGGGACTCTCGAGAGTCTTCTCCAACACCACAGTTCAAAAGCATCAATTCTTCGGTGCTCAACTTTCTTTATAGTCCAACTCTCACTTAACCAGAGTATAGAGTTAAGAATTAACTTAGCAGACATCCAGTTCATGCTGGATAAAGGGGCTTGAAATCATAGAATTATAAAAATCAGAATTTTATAACTACATACAAGGAATTTTATAGAGAATGAACTAAACATCAGAGAGGTCAATATCACCTTTTTTCCTTCAGACTTATTCCCCTGCCCAGAAATAACCTTAACGAGTTGCAGGTGGGAGGGAAGGGATCTGGAAAATATACCTGGGTAAGCTTAGAAAGTACGTGAATGTGTGTTGTTGCTGCTGCTGCTGCTAAGTTGCTTTAGTTATGTCTGACTCTGTGCGACACCATGGACGGCAGCCCACCAGGCTCCCCTGTCCCTGGGATTCTCCAGGCAAGAACACTGGAGTGGGTTGCCGTTTCCTTCTCCAATGCATGAAAGTGAAAAGTGAAAGTGAAGTCGCTCAGTCATGTCTGACTCTTAGCGACCCCATGGACTGCAGCCTATCGGGCTCCTCCGTCCATGGGATTTTCCAGGCAGGAGTACTGGAGTGGGGTGCCATTGCCTTCTCCGAATGTGTGTTACATGTTAGGAAAGAAGGAAAACGAGTCCCGCAGTAGACCTTTTTGAGTAGAGTGTAAATTTACTACAAATTCTGGAAGAAGGAAATCGAGGTCCAGAGAAACCTTCCATGGTGAGAGACGGGAACATATAGGAAGAAACTGCCTTTGTATATATTTTTCAACATATTTTTCTTTTCTCTATGCCTGACCAGTCCGTCTTCTGTTCTTTAACCCCTGTCACTAATCAGATCTGCCAACAGCAAATCTGACTGCAGGCAAATCTTTCTTGCCGCCTGGCTTAAAGTACATATACTCTTGTATTTATTCCCACACAAAGGACACAACATTTGTGAAATTAGTTATGTTCATGAAGTAAACTTTTGATTTTGTCTTTCTTCTCCTTCCAAAGGCACTAGTGGGACTCATCAGACAAATCTCTCTGGGAAATGTGGACAACTTGGATTTTCACAGATATGTGGTAAAACTGGCAGTGTGGATTCTGACTTACAATACCTGGGGACAGCTAACAGTCATCAAGATAAAGGTTTAAATTCCAGCTTTATTTGAATACAAATGGTTTACAAATATTTTGTGGGGTTTCCAAATCTAATACGTTATTTTGTATAATTATACTTACTACAGAAAGGGATGTTTTATTTTTAATAATAATTTTAATCAAATTTTTCATAACTGTTAAACTGAAATGTTAGGTTTAGTACTCTTGATATAAATATGACTAATTAGAGACTTTAGAAACTCATCGTAGAGATGAACATTTTCATACCAAGTAATTGAAAATAAAATTATCCCATAAGGAGTACTATGGTAGCAGAAGACAGTTATTTTCCATAACGTTGTTTTTTTTTTAATTTATTTAATTGAAGGGTAATTACTTTACAGTATTGTAGTGGGTTTTGCCATACATTGACATGAATCAGCCATGGGTGTACATGTGTTCCCTTTCCTGAACCCCCCCCACCTCCCTCCCTATCCCATCCCATCCCTCAGGGTCCTCCCAGTGCACCAGCCCTGAGCACCCTGTTTCAGGCATCAAACCTGGACTGGCGATCTGTTTCACATATGATAATATACATGTTTCAATGCTGTTCTCTCAGATCATCCTACCCTCGCCTTCTCTCACAGAGTGCAAAAGACTTATACATCTGTGTCTCTTTTGCTGTCTCGCATACAGGGTTATCGTTACCATCTTTCTAAATTCCATATATATGCGTCCATAACAGTTTTCAATTTTAAAGCTATTTAGAATTTATTATGTCTCCTATTAGGACCCATGACTGCTTAACCAGCTATCATTTTAAGTATCTTACATATTCATAAGATAGAACAAGATGGAGAGTTTGCGGCTGGCTGTCAGACATATGAATTTTGGATTTGAAGGCATGTCTTCCATTTCTATGCTAGTTAATAGCTATGACAGTTATTACTTAGAAGTAGGATAAAATCAGAAATTTTGGAGATATTTTGTATATCCTTTACTAAAATTTTCTGAGTGATTGAAATGTACGTCTGTCTTTATTTATTGATGAAAAAACAATGCTTATTTGAAATTAGTAAAGAAGAGGAAGTTAATATAGCATTTCCACTTTAACCGCCCTTTGTTCCACCCACTCCAAAGGGCCACATGACTACATAAAGTGTAGTAGTGTTTTTCTTTATGGTGTTATTCACACTAAGATAGTTTATCTCTATTGTTTAGTTTATCTTTCTTAATGATAGAGATTTTTTTCCCCACATCTGGACAAGATACCTTTGAGACTAATGATTAGTAGAAATAGAGAGGCTTTTTCTGTGTTGCTTCATCTCTTCTGTTTCCAGATACCCCTCCATGCTTGCATTACCTCTGTAGACGGCCTCCACTGTCAGTGTTTAATCAGGTCTTCAGAGTGTCTTTGGTTTTGGTTCGGTTCAGTTCAGTCACTCAGTCGTGTCCGACTCTTTGCGACCCCATGAATCGCAGCATGTTAGGCCTCCCTGTCCATCACCAACTCCCGGAGTTCACTCAGACTCACGTCCATCGAGTCAGTGATGCCATCCAGCCATCTCATCCTCTGTCATCCCCTTCTCCTCCTGCCCTCAATCCCTCCCAGCATCAGAGTCTTTTCCAATGAGTCAACTCTTCACACGAAGTGGCCAAAGTACTGGAGTTTCAGCTTTAGCATCATTCCTTCCAAAGAAATCCCAGGGCTGATCTCCTTCAGAATGGACTGGTTGGATCTCCTTGCAGTCCAAGGGACTCTCACCTCTCAGAATACTTATTAGAGCAGCTACTAAAGGAATATTATGTTTTTCTAAAGTCAAGATTTAACTTACTAGTAGGTTGTATATGTAAATTTGTGACCATTTAAGTCTCCTATAAGGTTTAGGTAGAGGTAGAGGTCCTAAGCATGTTAGATATGAATTAAAAGGAAATGGTATATGGCATACATAGTCAAATGATATAAGCCGTATATACATGGCTTCTCTTGTGGCTCAGATGGTAAAGAATCTGCCTGCAATGCAGGAGACCCAAGTTCGATCCCAGGATGGAAAAGATCCCCTGGAGAAGGAAATGGCAACCCACTTCAGTATTCTTGCCTAGAGAATTCCATAGACAGAGGAGCCTGGGGACTACAGTTCATGGGGTCACAAAGATTGGACAAGACTGAGTGACTAACGCATACATAGTCATTTATGTCTTCAGAAAAATGTTTTATTTGTTATATAATAAGCTAGGTCTGTTGTCTTGGAAACTCTTCAAAAACATAGAAAATTTGAGGGAACCTCTAAAAAAATTACAGATTGCCTTTTTTAAAGTTGAAGTGTAGTTGATTTACAATATTATTTAAGTTACAAGTGTACAATGTAGTGATTCACAATTTTTAAAGTTATAGCCCATTTATAGTTATTATAAACTATTGGCCATATTCTTTGTGTTGTAAAATATATCCTTGTAGCTTGTTTATATGTAATAGTTTTATATCTTATCTCTTATTTTATATCCTATCTCTTATTCCCCTAACCCTATATTGCCCCTCCCCCCACCCCTCTCCCTGCTTGTAATCATTAGTTTGTTCTCTATATCTGTGAGTCTGATTTTTTTTTTTTTTTTTTTTACTATCTTCACTAGTTTGTTGTATTTTTTAGATTGATATATGTGATACATATTGTTGCTTTTCAGTCGCTGAGTGTCTGACTCTTTGCAGCCTCATGGACTGCAGCATGCCAGGCTCCCCTGTCCTTCACTTTCTCACGGAGTTTGCTCAGATTCATGTCCATTGAGTCAGTGATGCTTCCAACCATCTCATCCTCTGCTGCCCCTTCTCCTCCTGCCTTCAGTCTTTCCCAGCATCAGAGTCTCTTCCAGTGAGTTGGCTCTACACATCAGGTGGCCAAAGTATTGGAGCTTCAGCTTCAGCAACAGTCCTTCTAATGAATATTTAGAGTTGATTTCCTTTAGGATTAACTAGTTTGATCTCCTTGCAGTCAAAGGGACTCTCAAGAGTCTTCTCCAGTACCAAAATTTGAAAGCCTCAATTCTTTGGTGCTCAGCCTTCTTGATAGTCCAGCTGTTACATCTGTACATGACTGTACTTTTGACTGTATGGACCTTTGTCAGCAAAGTGATGTCTCTGTCATTTCTGCTTCAGCCCATCTGCTTCATTCTTCTGGAGCTATTAGTAATTGCCATTTGTTCTTTCTCAGTAGCGTATTGGATACCTTCCAACCTAGAGGGCTCATCTTCCAGTGTCGTATCTTTTTGCCTTTTCATACTGTTCACGGGGTTCTTGCAGCAAGAATACTGGAGTGGGTTGCCATTCTTTCCTCCAGTGGACCACGTTTTGTCAGAACTCTTCACTATGACCATTCTGTCTTGGGTGGTTTTGCACAGGACAGCTCATAGCTTCATTGAGTTACACAAGCCCCTTTGCCACAACAAGGCTGTGGTCCATGAAGGGGGTAATATCAAATAGTATTTATTTTTCTGTCTCACTTACTTCAGTTAGCATAATATAGCCTCCAAGTTCATCCATGTTGCGCCAAATGCCAAACTTTTATTTTGTTTTATGGCTGAGTAGTATTCCACTGTTAATATACACCACATCTTCTTTAACAATTCATCTGTTGAGGGACACTTAGGTTGCTTCCATATCTTGGCTATTGTGAATTACGCTGCAATGGACACTGGGGTGCATGTATCGTTTTGAATTAGTGTTGTTTTTTTTTTTTCCCAATATATACCCAGGAATGGAATTGCTGGGTCATATTATGGTGCTGTTTGTAGTTTTTTGAGAGACCTCTGTACTGTTTTCCTCAGTGGCTGCACCAATTTACGTTCCCACCAACATTGTCTGAGGGTACCTTTTTCTTCACATCCCTGCCAACGTTTGTTATTTGTGTACTTTTTGATGATAGCCATTCTGACAGGTGTGGGGTTACATGTCCTTGTGGTTTTGATGTGCATTTCCTTGATGTTAGCAGAGGCTTCCGAGGAGGCTCAGTGGTAGTGCACCTGCCAAGGCAGGAGGTGCAGGATGTGAGGGTTCAGTCCCTGGGTCAGGTAGATCCCCTGGAGGAGGAAACGTTCACCCACTCCAGTATGCTTGCCTGGAGAACCCTGTGGACAGAAGAGCCTGGAGGGCTACAGTTCATAGAGTCGCAAAGAGTTGGACATGACTGAAGTGACTTAGCATACAGCACAGTTTTTCATTCTGTTGGTGGTTTACTTTTCTGTACAAAAGCTTGGAGTCTCATTTGTTTATTTTTGCTTTTATTTCCTATGTTTTAGGAAATAGATTAAAAAAAATACAGCTTCGATTTGTGTCAAAGTGTATTTTGTCTATGTTTTCTATTAGGAATTTTATAGTACATGGTCTTACATTTAGGTCTTCCATCCATTTTGAGTTTATATTTTGTATATGGTGTTAGAGAAATGTTCTAATCTCATTCTTTTACATGTAACTGTCCAGTTTTCTTAGCACTACGATTCCCCCAGCTCTGTTCTTCTCTCTCAAGATTGATTTGGTTATTTGGGGTCTTCTGTGTTTCCATACAAATTAAAAATTTTTTGTTGTGGTTCTGTGAAAAATGCCATCGGTCTGTTGATAGGGATTGCCCTGAATCTGTAGATTACCTTGGGTAGTGTGGTCATTTTAACAATCTTAATTCTTCCGATCTAAGAACACAGTATATCTTTCCATCTATTTGTGTCATCTTTAATTTCTTTCATCATTGTCTGATCATGTAACAAGTATGGGTCTTTTGCCTCCTTAGGTAAGTTTATTTCTAGGTATTTTTTTCTCTTTGATGCGATAGTAAATGAGATTGTTGCCTTTTTTTTTCTCTTTCTGATAGTTTTGTTTTATTTTTGACCGTGCCACACGACTTGTGTAATCTTAGTTCCCCAACTGGGGATTGAACCCAGACCCTTGACATTGAAAGCACAGAGTCCTAACCACTAAACTGCCAGGGAATTCCCTGATAGTTTGTTGTTATTGTATAGAATTACAACAGATTTCTGTATATTTTGTATCCTGCAACTTTACTGAATTCATTGATGATTACTAGTAGTTTTCTGGTAGTGTCTCTAGGATTTTCTATATGTAGTATCATGTCATCTGCAAACAGCGACAGTTTTACTTCTCCCATTCCAGTTTGGATTCTTTTTATTTCTTTTCCTTCTCTGATTGCTGTGGCTAAGACTTCAAATACTATGTTGAATAAAAGTGGTGAGAGTATGTATCTATGTCTTGTTCCTAATCTTAGAGAAATGTTTTCGGCTTTTCACCACTGAGTATGGGGTTAGCTGTGTGTTTATTATATGTGGCCTTCATTAGGTTCAGGTATGTTTCCCCCGTGACCACTTTCTGGAGAGGTTTTATTATACGTGGATGTTGAGTTTTATTAAGAGCTTTTTCTGCATCTGTTGATATGATCGTATGATTTTTATTCTTCAATTTATTAATGTGGTATATATCACATTGATTTATAGATACTGAAAAATTCTTGCATCTCTGGCATAAATGCACTTGATCATGGAGTAGGAACCTTTTAATGTATTGTTGGACTTGGTTTGCTAGTGTTTTGTTGAGGATTTTTACATCTATGTTCATCAGTGATATTAGCCTGCAGTTTTCTTTTTTGTGTGATCCAGCACTCTGGATATGATATCAGAGTGCTGTGGTCCTCATACAATGAATATGGAAGTGTTCCTTCCTCTGTAATTTTTTTTGAATAGTTTGAGAAGGATAGGTAATCGGTAAAATTCACTTGTGAAAGTCATCTGGTCCTGGACTTTTGTTTGTTAGGAGTTTTAAAATTACTGATTCTATTTCATTACCAGTAATTGGTCTGTTCATATTTTCTGTTTTTCTCCTGGTTCAGTCTTGGAAGGTGTAGCTTTCTAAGCAGATAAAACATGGTGTAGTATAGTGGCTTAGAGCAAAGGATTGGAGCCAGGGAGCCTGAGTTCGATAATTTCCTTAGTATTTCCTTACTTAGTATTCCTAACTCTGTCCTTTTTTTTAAATCCATAAAATAGGAATGGTACCTACCCCACAGAATTGTTGTGAAGATTAAATTAGTTAATACATAGAAAATACTTGGAACACCCCCTGACACATGAATATTAGCTCAATAAAGATTAGTTCTCGTCATTGCCATCGTATTTTTCATCATTATTACCATTTTTGGATTATCTATATAAAAAATCCAGAAGGATATACAGAAAACTATTAAAATAATAAATGATTTAGCAAGGTTGCTAGATATAAAAGCCAAATGGAAAGGTGAGTAAAGTTCCCAGATACCAGGAATATTCAGAAAATGATTTTTAAGAAAGAAATTACAGTATCAACAAAATTTGTAAGTATATGGAGGCCTAAGAAAAGACATCCATTATGAAAACTAAAATACTTTTTTGAGAGACATAAAAGAAGGCCTGAATAAATTAAAAGAGATCGTGCATTTTTTTTGTGATCCTATATTTTTAAACAAGGAAACTCAATTTCATTTCTGTCAAAATCTCAACAGGATCTTTAATGGAGCATGGCAAGCTAACCCCAAAATTCATGTGAAAGAACACAGGACCAAGGATGACCTAGATAATTCTAAAGAGGATCAAAATGGAAGGAGACAGGATGATGACCGTAGTTAACACTGCTGTGTGGCATAGAGAAAAGTTGTTAGAAGAATAAATTCTAAGAGTTCTCATCACAAGGAGAAAGTTCTTTTCCCTTTTTTCTTTTCTTTTTATTTTATCTATGTCAGAAGATGTTAGCTGAACCTATCTTGTTAATCATTTCACTATCCATATGCATTTCACTCTCTATATATGCTGAAGCTGAAGCTTCGATACTTTGGCCACTTAATGGAAAGAGCTGATTCATTGGAAAACGTCCTGATGCTGGGAAAGATTGAGGGCAGGAGGAGAAGGGAGTGACAGAGGATGACATGGTTGGTTGGCATCATTGACTCAATGGATATGAGTTTGAGCAAACTCCCAAGAGACTGTGAAGGACAGAAAAGCCTGGCACACTGCAGCCCATGGGTTGAGATTCGGAGATGACTTAAAGACTAAACAACTACTATATGTATATCAAACCATCATGGTGTATGATGTGTGTCAGCCATCTCACAAAACTGGAAAAAAAAACAGAAGGAGACTTATCAGTGTGAGGATAAATAAAGCATTGTGGTACTACTGTAGAAACAGAAAAAAAGATTAATGGAACCCATAAGAAGCACCTAAGAATAGACTCAAATATACATATGGGAGATTTATAGATGAAAGGGAAAGAGTGGATGGCTCAAAAAGTGGCACTGGGAGAATTACACTATCTCTATAGAAGAAAGTTAAATTAGGTTTTTACCTGCAAAAGTATGGATGCCAGATAGGATTAAAAACCTGAATGTGAAAAGCAAAAAAACTTAAAACTCTTAGAAGATGTGTATAAATAAATAATATTCTCTTTTGTCTTATTACAGTTTGTGCCAGCCTATGTTTCGGTAGTAAGACACAGCAGACATTTGGTAGTCAAACAGAACGTTCGTCATACTCTGGTCCAAATTCAAGTTCAGGAGCTGTTCTTCTTCCATCCTATCCTCTCTCATCACCTCGAACTAGTCCAAAGCACACGTCTCTTACTGTGTCTCCAAAGAAGTCTCAAGATAATTCCGTTAATTTCTCAAGTTCCTGGCCTCTTAAAAGCTTTGAAGGGCTTCCAAAGCCAAGTCCACAGAAAAAGCTTGTCAGCCAAAAATCATCTGATCCTACAGGTATATATGATGGTAAAAATTAATACTTTGTTCAAATATTTGTATGTTTGAATAATTATTTGAAGTTAGGGTTGTCAGATCTTTAAAAGTAAATTGCATTTTATTTCTCTGAATTAGTAAATATTTAGCAAAATATTAATGGAATGTTCAGTAGATCAAATGTATAATATAAAATTCAGTTTAAATTGTTGTTTCTTTTTTTTTTTTCTTGTATTGCCACTTCAGAATCCTTTTGTAGAACTAAATAATAGTGCTTTATAATGGACATGAATGTGAACAGTCTGAGAGCCTACTAACAACTTTTAGCTTTACAAACATAAAATATTGTTCATATCTTTACCTCAGTGTCTAGTATCAACATTTATTGAATGTTACCATCAAAATTATTTTGATGGGTTTTCTGCTGCTTATTGGGCTTCCCAGGTGGCTCGGTGGTAAAGACTGCCTGTCAATGCAGGAGACACAAGAGCTGCGTGTTCCTACTCCTGGAGTAGGAAACGGCAACCCACTCCAGTATTCTTGCCTAGAAAATTCCATGGACAGAGGAGCCTGACAGGCTAGAGTCCATGGTGTTACAAAGTGTCAAACATGACTGAGCGACTGAGCACACACACACTACTGTTCGTTATCAACTAAAATATCCTTAACAATAGCCCACGCCAAAATCATAATATTAGCATGTATGTTTATTCAAGACAGATTCAGTTTCAGAAAGTCTGTGAAAGGTGAGTCCCATGTCCCAAATGCTTCCCTAACCCCAGCCCCTATGGTCAAATATTTCACCTTTAAACTACCCCACAGCACGAATCTTCCAGTTTATAACCATAACATCAGTTTATTGCATAGTCAGCTGATTTTATTACTTTCTTTTAGCATTGAGCCTTCATTTTCTTCTGTTAATTTTTTTCTGTATTTGTCTTTCCTCCAAAATCAAATACTGTATTGAAAGCTGAAATATTGTTTAACTTGTTCTCCTTAGTGCCCAGTATTACTGCTTTGCACATAGTAGTCATTCAAGTGTGCTTACATCAAGTGTTTCTTAAATCAAGCCAGATCATTAACGTTCCTAGGTTATTGTGGACTTTACTATACAAATATTAATCATGGTGATACGTATGAAGATAGACATCTCAGGAAGTTCCCTGGCAGTCCTGTGATTAGAACTGTGAGCTTTCACTGCTGAGAGCCTGTATTTAATCCCTGTTTGGGGACCTAAGATCCTACAAGCTGAGCAGCATGGCCAAAAAAAAAATTCACTTGGTATATAATATTTGTATTTCATATGAAAGGATTCTGGTTGGTCCATTTTTGTTATATTTGTTAGGGAACAATTTTTTTTTTTTAATCTCAAGTAGCAATCTGTATTTCTAATATAGTGTGCTTTTTAACTTAAAAGCAACTAATCCTAAACACTTGTGATTTAATGCTAACTTGTTTTCCAATTTGAAGTTGAAAAAAGAAAAGCAGTAATGTGTCTTTCCCATGCAGGAGAAAATTCTCAAGAGAAACCTCCTCAAGTTCAACTTACTCCTGCTTTGGTGAGATCACCGTCTTCCCGACGAGGCTTAAATGGGACCAGACCTGTACCTCCCATACCACGGGGACTCAGCCTTCTGCCTGATAAAGCTGGTCTA
Organism: Bos mutus; assembly: GCF_027580195.1. NCBI lineage: Eukaryota > Metazoa > Chordata > Mammalia > Artiodactyla > Bovidae > Bos > Bos mutus. The sequence goes on from NC_091637.1 coordinate 53,943,404, forward strand.
AACACAGTGGGACCCAAAAAGAAAGAGCCTGATGACATTTGGAAGAGTGAAAAAGATAATCTTATAGTTGATCTTTCAGAATTAAATATCAGGGATAAAGATTTGGATCAAGAAGAGGTGAGAACCAAATGCTTTCAATAATTTCTAAATGCTTGTAGTTGTTTATAATAGTTTTCATTTAAGGAAAAATCAAGTACTTTGAATCCCATAACATCTTGTCTTATAAAAATATTTTATGTGTTTGCAGTAGAAAACATGGAAACTATAGTGAAGTATTAGGAAGAAAATTTATCACACTAAATTACACTACCCTGAATAGTTTATCAACACACTAATGTCTTTCCTTCCAATATTTCTTCTGTATATATATTATTCCTTTTAAAATAAAAAATACAAATAATACGGCAATACAGCTATGCACTAAGCCCCCCCAAAATGAACAATTTGTCATATTTTTCCTAAATGAAAAATAATGAGACATAACGTAGTTCCCTCCCCAATCCAGTTTCTCTTTTCTCTTCACCAGAGACAACCACTATTACCATTAATTAGTGTTTTATGTATGTATGTACTTTTTATGTTAATATAGTAATATTTGATGCATTTATTTATAGTGTATTCCTATACATTACAATGTATATAATATATATTACAATATATATAATATATAGTATCTCTGTATATTGTAATGTATAGTATATATAATGTATGAGCTTGCCAGGTGCCACTAGTGGTAAAGAACCCACCTGTCAATGCAGGAGACATAAGAGACGCAGGTTCGATCCCTGGGTCAGAAAGATCCCCTGGAATAGGGCACAGCAACCCATTCCAGTATTTTTGCCTGGAGAATCCCATGGACAGAGGAGCCTGCTGGGCTACGGTCCATAGGGTCACAAAGAGTCATACACATCTGAAGTGACTTAAGCACGCATACACGTGAAACTATAATAGAGAAATTTAGCACACACACATTCATATAATTGATTTTGGCTTATTCCTCATCTTTTGCTGTTGTAAACAATGCTGCAGTAAACATTCTTGAGCATATCCCTTGTGCATACATACAGGTTATGGAATTGAGATCATATTTTATATTCATCTTTGAATCCTAGATAATTCCATTTGTACTATAAAAATGTATTGCCAGCATGATAACTATGCATATTAATTATGCCACAGAAGGAATGTGGCTGCTATATTACTTTGGATTCAGAGCACTGTTTCCACAGATGCTTCCTTATTATCATTTCAGTTTGTCTGTTATCAGGCTTCAAAGTGTTTTACATTAAATATGTAAACTAAAACAGCCAATGATGATATTTGATGGTCTTATTATGGTCTTAGTTTAGCCCATCTTTAAGATCTGAGGCATCAGTACTAATAGTTGACTCAAAAAAAAAATGCATATTTATTTAAAAAGCTAACATTAAGCCTGTATAAAACTGACTTCTAAAGAACCAAAACTGGTTCTTAATGAACTGCTCATTCCAGCTTCTAACTGCTTATTAAGTTTTTCCTTGTTTTTCTCTTTTTGTTTTTGTTTTTCCCGTTATATTCCAATGGTACTAGAAATGGAATTTATTTATAGAAAAGAACCTTATAGAAGAGGTACTTTTTTTTAATTAATTTATTTTAACTGGAGAATAATGACAATATTGTGATGGTTTTAAAAAGACACTTTCCTAGCTCATAAATTTCATCTGATCCTACGTATCTTTGTATTACTTTTTATGATAACTTAAAAATAATCCTTTTAGTGGGTAGTTGAAGAGGTAATTTCTTTTTTATAATTAGTACATATAAACAGATCTGCTGCTGCTGCTGCTGCTAAGTCGCTTCAGTTGTATCCGACTCTGTGTGACCCCATAGACGGCAGCCCTCTAGGCTCCCCCGTCCCTGGGATTCTCCAGGCAAGAACACTAGAGTGGGTTGCCATTTCCTTCTCCAGTGCATGAAAGTGAAAAGTGAAAGTGAAGTCGCTCAGTCGTGTCCAACTCTTCGAGACCCCATGGACTACAGCCCACCAGGCTCCTCCATCCATGGGATTTTCCAGGCAAGAGTACTGGAGTGGGGTGCCATCACCTTCTCCAAAACAGATATTACTGTTTTTAAATATTCAACCTTCCAAGGACTTACTAGGGAAGTGGCCATACTTAATCAAAATGTAAGCAAAATATACTTTATGTATATTTCTGAGTTCCTTAATTTGTTCAAGGTTCTGTTCCCAAATTTAATATCTATGTTATGAAGATTTCTCTTACCTTGGATATGGGCTGGAAGAAGCATAAGCTGGAATCAAGATTGCCAGGAGAAATATCAGTAACCTAAGATATGTAGATGATACCACCCTTACGGCAAAAAGTGAAGAGGAACTAAAAAGCCTCTTGATGAAAGTGAAAGAGGAGAGTGAAAAAATTGGCTTAAAGCTCAGCATTCAGAAAACTAAGATCGTGGCATCGGGTCCCATCACTTCATGGCATATAGATGGAGAAACAGTGGAAACAGTGTCAGACTTTATTTTTGGGGGCTCCAAAATCATTGCAGATGGTGATTGCAGCCATGAAATTAAAAGATGCTTACTCCTTGGAAGGAAAGTTATGACCAACCTAGATAGCATATTAAAAAGCAGAGACATTACTTTGCCAACAGAGGTCTGTCTAGTCAAGGCTATGATTTTTCTAGTGGTCATGTATGGATGTGAGAGTTGGACTGTGAAGAAAGCTGAGTGCCGAAGAATTGATGCTTTTGAACTGTGGTGTTGGAGAAGACTCTTGAGAGTCCCTTGGACTGCAAGGAGATCCAACGGTCCATTCTAAAGGAGATCAGTCCTGGATGTTCATTGGAAGGACTGATGCTAAAGCTGAAACTCCAATACTTTGGCCACCTGATGCAAAGAATTGACTCATTGGGAAAGACCCTGATGCTGGGAGGGATTGGGGGCAGGAGGAGAAGGGGACGACAGAGGATGAGATGGCTGGATGGCATCACTGACTCAATGGACAAGAGTTTGAGTGAACTCCGGGAGTTGGTGATGGACAGGGAGATCTGGCGTGCTGTGATTCATGGGGTCGCAAAGAGTCGGGCATGACTGAGCAACTGAACTGAACTGAATGCAGGTTTCTACTCTGCATTTTTGTAAATGCTTTTCTTCAGAAGTTACATACACTGATCTATTATTCTCGGAACACTGGCAAGGTTGATGTAAGCTTCAAATTTAGAAAGCTGCTTACTTTTTTCGCTAACCTTCTCATAGAACTATTAAATAGTTCTATTTAATAGAACTACACAGCACACTGTTGACCTAAATGCTAAAGAACTACACCCACATCCGCACACTTAGGTGACTCTCTAAGGTGACTTCAGCTGGGCTGTCTACCATCTGATTCAATCATTCACTTTATGAACTGAATTTTTACAGTGTACTAGTCATTATACCCAGTGCTGAAAATAACATGATGAATAATATCTTGCGGTCCTTCCTCTTAAGGAACTTTTAGCCTAGGAGATTGTTTATAAATACCTGAGTACTAAGGTCTGTATTTATACTATATACAGATATGTTAACATCCGTCTTGTTAGTGTTAGATTGAAGAGTGGCTAGCTCGGTTTAGTTATTAGAGTTTTAAATCTAAGGATAACTTTTATTTATATAATTATTTTGTAAAGTTTTTTTTCTTTTTCCTTAGATGCAGAGCTCTCTTAGGTCCCTTCGTAATAGCGCAGCTAAGAAAAGAGCAAAACTGAGTGGCAGTACTTCTGATCTTGAAAGCCCAGATTCCGCCATGAAGCTTGACTTGACTGTGGATTCCCCATCTCGATCTTCCTCTCCAAATATCAGTTCCTACAGTGAAAGTGGAGTTTACAGCCAAGAATCCTTGACTTCTTCTCTGTCGACAACTCCCCAGGGGAAGAGAATAATGTATTTTATTTTTTGATGTGTTAAATGAATTTTAATCTATAATTTTTAATCTGAAGCTCTAATATATTTTTTTTAAAACTTTGAAACTATTTAATTACTAGTTTTTAAAACATTGAAGTACAATTAAAAGACAACAGGAAAGTTTACAGATATTACCTTGCTTAGCCTTAGTTTTGGGGTGTGGGAGGAGAGAGAGAACACAACCCCAACTAAATTAATATAAAGCCTAGTCTCAAAGTTGCACTTGTTATTCTGCCTATCTAAGATTTATCCTAATACTGTTTGTCCTTTAGCTCTTTTCTGTATCATTAACTCTTTGGCAATCGACTAATAGCTGATATTACTGCTTTTGTTTAAAACTCAGCACTCATTTCCTCTGATGTGGATAAACTCCACCCAGCCATTACCCAAATACTTCTTATTTTGTTATTCCATTACCTTGTGGGAATTTAGGACTCCATGCCATAGCTTTTGTGGCCCTCTTGGGAATTTCCTTACTACAGTAGTGCTAGAATCAGAGTCCTGATCATTCTACGCCGACAGCTAGCACTTTGACAAACTTTTCCAGATTACCTCAATAATCTCTCAATCTTAAAAGAGTGATCCTACCTTGATTTTTGAAAATGTCTGTGACCCTATTCTAGGATTTTGGGAATCCTTTCCCTCTTTATTTCATTTTAGTTATTTATTTTTTTAATTTTACTTTATATTGGACTATAGTTGATTTGCAGTGTTGTGTTAGTTTCAGGTGTATTCCTCTTTACTTTAGACAATAACCTAAGAGTAAAATTGTTAGGTCTTGGGTACATGGACATCTAACTTTTCAAATAACTGCTAAACAGTTTTCTAAGATGCTGCTGCAGTTTTACACTCCCATCAGCAATGTGTGACAGTTTCAGTTGTTTCACATCCTTTTTAACATTTGTTGTTGGTCTATTTAATTTCATTTTCCTTTGATTTTATCCTATACCATGTATATATATGTTTGCTAGGTTGCTTCAGTTGTGTCCGACTCTTTGCGACCCTATGCCCACCAGGCTCCTCTGTCCATGGGATTCTCAAAGCAAGAATACTGGAGTGGGTTGCCATGCCCTCCTCCAGGGCATCTTCCCTACCTAGGGATCCAACCTGCATTTATTACATCTCCTACATTGGCACGCGGGTTCTTTACCACTGTTGCCACCTGGAAAGCCCATGTTTATATATAGCTATTGACATTAGAAGTAGATATTTAAAATTAAATTTAAATTATTTTCACGTAAGTAAACTAGAACCTCTAATAATGTAGGTAGAGATTACATATTTAAAGGAAAGATGGTGTTCTCTGAACATAAATGTGAAAGGGTATTTTATTTCAGCAGTACACAGAATTAAACCAAATTTTTATGTCCATTGTGAAAGGTTTGTCTCATCCCAGATTTTCTTCCCCATATTTTTTAACTTCAGTAGCAGCTTATTTTGTATTTGGAAATTTTTTCTTACTGGAAATTCCTTTGTTGTAATTACCTGGGTAGAATAATGTAATAGATTTACAGAATGAATTTGGAATGGCTGTGTGGGCTGGTGAAGTTACCAGACATTTAAAATATATACATTTATCTTTTAGACCTAAAGTTTTTCCTTTATCTTCCAAAGATGTGAAATTTTATATTACATACTCTTACAGTTTCAAGGTTCTCTAAGTAATCTGGAACACAATTGGGAAGGAAAGTTCATTTTTATATTACAACATTTAGAATTTACTATTCCTGATGTTGTCTCATTGGGTTATCTCTTCAGATATTGAACTCTATGTAAAAGGAATTCAGTATACCCTCAGTTATGGACTGAATTATCTTTAATGAATTTACTATTTCCACATTTAATTTTATTAGTTTAAGAGCAGTAATTCTCAACCTGCTTACATCCTGCCTTAAGAATCATTGCCAAAGAAAGTCACTACTACTGACTACAGGGCTTTCATCCTTAATGTAGATTGGGAAGGAAAAATTATTGAGAAACACTTTTCTACAGAATGAAATTCTTTCTTTCATCCAAGTCCAATACACCCAGTATAATGTAAGTTGACAGTCAGTGTAATCAATGTAAATTGACAGTCATCTAATCTAGAGTAATTATTCTTAAAATTTTTAGCATTGATTTCTCAGTAGGCCAATTAAGAAATATGCCTGCCCACCTACAAAAATTGTACTTCTTTGTAAAATCTCTTCTTTATAATATCCATTACTAACTTATTGGCGTACTAGCTCTTATTGATTTTAAACAGTTCCCTTATCTACAGACTTAATATTCTTCAGTTTGATTTCTTTGTGAAATAAGACCTATAGGCCTTTTTAAAGTCAAAGAATAGCAAAAAATAGTCAAGGAAGAAAGCACACATTTGCTAAATTCACTTGTTGCTGATCTCTTATTTATTATAAAGTCCCTATTTTTATATTATATATGAAGGTAGATAATATATTAGATAACTGGAATCATTTGGCTTAGTTCTGGAATGATCAGGTTTGGATCAGGTTTCCCCCCCACCCACTGCCGCCAACACACACACACAAAGATTTGTTGTTGTTCAGTCACCAAGTCATGTCCAACTCTTTGCGACCCCATGCAAACCAGGCTCCTCTGTCCTCCACTGTCTCTCTGAGGTTGCTCAAATTCATGTCCACTGAGTTGGTGATGCTATCTAACCTTCTCATTCTCTGTCTCCCCCTTCTCATTTTACCTTCAGTCTTTCCCAGCATCAGGGTCTTTTCCAGTGAATCAGCTTGTCTTGTCAGGTAGCCGAAGTATTGGAACTTCAGCTTCAGCAGTAGGCCTTCCAGTGAATATTCAAGGGTTGATTTCCTTTAGTATTGGCTGGTTTGTTCTCCTTGCAATCCAGGGGTATTCTCAACAGTCTTCAGCACCACAATTCAAAGTTTGATGGTCCAGCTCTCACATGCATACATGATTCCTGGAAAAACTACGTTTGACTACATCAATCTTTGTCGTCAAAGTGATATCTCTGCTTTTTAATACGCTGTCTAGGCTTGTCATAGCTTTCCTTCCAAGGAGCAAGTGTCTTTTAATTTTATGGCTGCAGTCACCTTCCACAGTGAATTTGGAGCCCAACAAAATAAAAATTGTCAACTATTTCTACTTTTTGCCCTTCTATTTGCCTTAAAGTGATGGGACTAGATGCCATCTTAGTTTTTGTAATGTTGAGTTTCAGGGCAGCTTTTACACTCTCCTCAAGAGGCTCTCTAATTCCTTTTCACTTTCTGCCGTTAGAATGATATTGTCTACAGCATATCTGAGGTTGTTGATATTTCTTCCTGCAGTGTTGATTCCAGATTGTGATTCATCCAGCCCAGCATTTTGAATGATGTATTCTGCATATCCCCTTCATGGATCACAGCCTTGTTGTGGCGAAGGGGCTTGCATAACTCAATGAAAAGAAAGATTATACAGCACAAATTGCAGTCTTAATTTCCTTTGGTAATCCTCTCATGAATAATTAAAGATTGACCATATGTTGAAAATATGCTTGCTCCTTGGAAGAAAAGCTATGACAAACCTAAACAGCATATTAAAAAGCAGAGACATTACTTTGCCAACAAAGGTCCATATAGTCAAAGCTATGATTTTTCCAGTAGTCATGTATGGATGTGAGAGTTGGACAATAAATAAAGCTGAATGCCAAAGAATTGATGTTTTTGAACTGTGATGTTGGAGAAGACTGTTGAGAGTCCCTTGGACTGCAGGGAGATCTAACCAGTCAATCCTAAAGGAAATCAATCGTGAATATTCATTGGAAGGACTGATGCTGAAGCTGAAACTCTAATACTCTGGCCACCTGATGTGAAGAGCTGACTCCTTGGAAAAGACTTTGATGCTGGGAAAAATTGAAGGCAGGAGGAGAAGGGGATGACAGAGGATGAGATGGTTGGATGGCATCACCAACTCTATGGACATGAGTTTGAGCAAGCTCTGGGAGTGGTGATGGACAGGGAAGCCTGGTGTGCTGCAGCCCATGGGATTGCAAAGAGTCAGATGCAACTCATCTGAACTGAATGAACTGAACTGAACTGATATGTTGAAAAGGTTGGAAGTTCAAAAGGTGAACTAGGAATACCAATAAGAAATATCCTTAGCCTTATTTTTTCATACTTTTTGCTGCCTTATTATCTAAGTCTAGTAAGTTAATTAAAGTATAGAGAATATTTTATATAAGAATGTTAATAGTTTTGGATCTTCAATATTTATTGAAATTATCTTGTTTCATTGTAGGTCAGACATATTTCCAACTTTTGGATCAAAACCTTGTCCAACAAGACTTTCTTCAGCGAAGAATAAGAACTCTCAGGTAGCTGAACACAGCCCCAGTACAGGTATTCTATGACTCTGTCATAAATACGATTTACAGATTTTTAGATGATAAAAAAGTGATGGACTGATGGCAAATGCATTTTAGATTTAGAAGTTTTACAATTACCAATTAAGACTAATCATCTTTTAACTCCTTAAAAGGTCATTGTGGCAAGAATAAATACTGTATTCTTTCTGGAATACCTGTGTAATTGATCCCTCCTTTAAGTCTATAAGTTACCCATGCTGGCTCCTATGCCAGGACATTTTGATTTAATTGATACAGAATGCGACCTGGACATCAAAGTTTTTGAAAACTCTCTAGGTGATTCTAATGTGCAGCATAGTTTAGAAACCACCAGGGAACCAAACAACACAGTTTCTTTTAAAAATAGTATTTAACTAGTGTATCTTGTGTAAACATTTTACAGACCAACCTGGGAGTCACTAATTTATAACATCAGTTCCTAGAAAATAGATTCTGTTATTGGTAACAAATTAGAAAAGTATTTGGATTCTCATCCCTTTAGGATGGAATCTATATGTGGTCTTCTTTATGATTTGTAAAACTATTGAATTATGAATTAATTGTGACAAGGATTAGATCTGGTAGACAGAGTTCCTGAAGAACTACGGTCAGAAGTTTGTAACATTGTACAGGAGGCAGTGACCAATACCATCCCAAAGAGAAAGAAGTGCAAGAAGGCAAAGCGGTTGTCTGAGGAGGCCTTACACATAGCTGAGAAAAGAAGAGAAGCAAAAGGCAAAGGAGAAAGGGAAAGATAGACCCACCTGAATGCAAAGTTCTAGAGGGTAGCAAGGAGAGAGAACAAAGCTTTCTTAAGTGAACAATGCATAGAAATAGAGGAAATCAATAGGAAAGACTAGAGGAAAGGAAAGACTAGAGATCTCTTCAGTAAAATTGGAGATACCAGGGGAACATTTCATACAAAGATGGGCCTGATAAAGGACAGAAATGGCAAGGACCAAACAGAGACAGAAACTATTAAGAAAAGGTGGCAAAAATACACAGGAGAACCATACAAAAAAACTCTTAGTGACCTGGATAACGACAATGGTGTGTTCACTCACCTAGAGCCAGACATCTTGGAGTGTGAAGTCACCTGGGCCTTAGGAAGCATCACTATGCACAAAGCTAGTAGAGGTGATGGAATTCTAGCTGAGCTGTTTCAAATCCTAAAAGATGCTGCTGCTAAAGTGCTGTACTCAATATGCCAGCAAATTTGGAAAATTCAGCAGTGGCCACAAGGCTGGAAGAGGTCAGTTTTCTTTCCAATCTCAAAGAAAGCCAATGCCAAAGAATGCTCAAACTACTGTACAATTGTGCTTATTTAACATACTAGCAAGGTAATGCTCAAAATCCTTCAAGCTAAGCTTCAGCAGTATATAAACTGTGAACTTCCAGATGTACAAGCTGGATTTAGAAAAGGCAGAGGAACCAGAGATCAAATTGCTAATATCCATTGGATCATAGAAAAAGCAAGGGAATTCCAGAGAAGTATCTACTTCTGTTTCATTGACTATGCTAAAGCTTTGACCTTGTGAATCACAACAAACTGTGGAAAATTCTTAAAAGAGATGGAAATACCAGACCACCTGACCTGTCTTCTGAGAAACCTTTATGCAGGTCAAGAAGCAACAGTTAGAACTGGACATGGGACAGCAGACTGGTTTGAAATTTGGAAAGGAGTATGCCAAAGCTGAATATTGTCACTCTGCTTGTTTAAATTATATGCAGAGTAAATCGTGCAAAATGCCAAGCTGAATGAATTTCAAGCTGGAATCAAGATTGCCAGGAGAAATATCAACAACCTCAGATATGCAGATGATACACCTCTAATGGCAGAAAGTGAAGAGGAACTAAAGAGTCTCTTGATGAAAGTGAAAGAGGAGAGTGAGATAGCTGGCTTAAAACTCAACATTTAAAAAAATAAGATCATGGCATCTGGTCCCATCACTTCATAGCAAATAGATGGGAAAAAAGTAGAAACAGATTTTATTTTCTTGGGCTCCAAAATCACTGCAGGTGGAAACTGCAGCCATGAAATTAAAAGACACTTGCTCCTTGGAAAGAAAGCTATAACAAACCTAGATAGTGTATGAAAAAGGAAAGACATCACTTTGCCGACAATGGTCCATATAGTTAAAGCTGTGGTTTTTCCAGTAGTCGTGTACAGATGTTAAGAGTTGGACTATAAAGAAAGGTGAATGCCAAAGAATTCATGCTTTCAAACTGTGGTGCTGGAGAATACTCTTGACAGTCCCTTGGACTGCAAGGAGATCCAACCAGTCAATCCTAAAGGAAATCAGTCCTGAATATTCATTGGAAGGACTGATGCTGAAGCTGAAACTCCAGTACGTCACCTGATGTGAAGAACTGACTTATTGGGAAAACCCCGTTGTTGGGAAAGATTGAGAGCAGGAGGAGAAGGGGACAACATAGGATAAGATGGTGGGATGGCACCACTGGACATGAGTTTGAGCAAATTCAGGGAGACAGTGAAGGACAGGGAAGCCTGGCATGCTGCAGCCCATGGGGTCACAAAGAGCTGGATACAACTTAGGGACTGAACAACAACAACAGGTTTAGGATATGCTGTTTATTTTCACATGATCTCAGTGTAAAAGTCCTATAACCTTAAGGCTACTTTAACTTATAAGTACTTTCTTTAAAAGTTGTGTGTGTATCTAATTGTTTGCTACGATTTTAAATTTCTTCCTCCTAATTGTGTCTTAGCTTCATCTCTTTTTAATTCCCACTATCACTCTTAAACATTTTTTACTTAGCCACCTAACATTTCTCTCCAGCTTTGGTTTCGTTCACTTACAGTCCATTCCCCATAATGCAAAATTGACTATATTGCCCAATGTAAATTTATTCAGAGGATTCTTCTGTAATCTGGTCCATGCAAACCTCTCTAGCCTCATTTTCCTTTTTGCTTTGTATCTTGTGATCCATTTAACTCAGACCACATTCAGTACCATTTCCTATCTCTTAGTTGTACATGCTGATTCTTCTGGATGAAATCTGAAATCCATACCATACACCAGGCTACTTTGAAAACAACTCAAGTTGCTTTCTCTGGGATGCCTTCCCAATTCACAGATAAAATTCATATTACCTCTTTTGCAATGTCATTACACTTACACTGACATTTTTATAGTGGTATTACAATTATTTTACTTTTTTGGACTCTCAGATTCTTGATTCTCAGAAATTATTTACGCCTGATTATCTCCAAGGACCTGTCATAAATTATAAATGCTGAGCTCAACCACATATACCTGGTAAACTGTCTTCCACAAACCTTATGTGTTAGACGAAGAGATAGTTATTCTACTAAGGACAGGAAGACAATGCCTATGTACTTTGGAGTCTGAGAGAACCCAACTGGAATCTCAGTTTGATATTTAATAATCATATGCATGTTCTGTGGAAGTTACTTAATTGCTTAGAAACTCAATTTCCTCATTTGGTGATGCAAACCTTGAGAAGGGTAGTGAAGGTCTAAGTGTGTAACATACAAAAGGCACCTACTACATAGTGGGCACTTGGTAAGTATTTGTTCTCCTAAAGGAAAAGACCCAAAGAAATATTAATATAATACATAAACTTAGTCTTTAGTTCTTTTTTAAGGCTGATCATCCTAAGAAATTATTTATTAGTTTGAAGACATATTTTTTGCTAGGTTGTATCCAGTTTATAAAATGGAACCTACTTTGGAAGAATATCCTTGGAATTAATGTGAGAGTTGGGCCATAGAGAAGGCTAAATGCTAAGAATTGATGCTTTTGAACTATGGTGCTGGAGAAGACTCTTGAGAGCCCCTTGGATAGCAAGGAGATCAAACCAGTCAATCATCAACCCTGAATATTCCTTAGAAGGACAGATGCTCAAGCTGAAACTCTAGTACTTTGGCCATCTGATATGAAGAGCTGACTCATTATAAAAGACCCTGATGGTGGGAAAGATTGAGTGTGAGAGGAGAAGTGGGTGACAGAGGATGAGATAGTTGGATGGCATCATTGAAGCAATGGACATGAGTTTGAGCAAACTCTGGGAGATAGGGAAGGACAGGGAAGCCTGGAGTGCTACCGTCCATGGAGTTGCAAAGAATCAGACAGGACTGAGTGACTGAACAGCAACTAACCCTAGTTGTATCAGCTTGTGAGTCATTTAAATTTTAGTGGAGTGATAGGTCTTATAATAATGTACGCTTCTGTATGCAATGTTCAGTGTTTCCCAAACTTGTCTAATAGTGTTTTTCAAGCTTGCCTACTACTAGGAATCATGAGGAATGCATATAACATATAGATTCTGGGGCCTCACCTTATACATACTGAATCAATCTTTGGGGTTGGAAATACATATTTTTAACTTATTTGTTAGGTATTTCTCAGATCAAATTTTGAAAATACTGTTATTAAATTTATTATGAGAAATTCTTGGTTAAATTTAATATGCTTCCAAAGTGTTAAGTTTTGGTGGTTTAGGATTTTATTAATTTGGATTTACATTTTTTTTTAGGATAGGTTTTGTGTTGGTTTTAGTAAGCAAGTCATTTGTACAATTTATTGCTTAATTGGTGAGACATAAAAATGATAATGCTTAGAATAAGAGCTACCTGAAGATAAAAATAATCATGTCAGAATTGTAAATCTAATCTGTCTATACTACAGCATCTCCAATAAAGATTTTCACATTGATTACACCACTGCCCTATTGTAGCACATTGTGCTAAAGTTCCTAATGAATGTTACAGTAAACTTATTTTCCTGTAGCTTTTGTTATCAACTAGTAGTAGAAAGCATTCCCATCCAAAGCCAGTATCTTTATGAGGCTTACTTTATGAGTTAACTATCAAAACCAAGAAGAATTTAGAAGACTATCCATGTTGCTTCCAGAAGATCTGTATCATTTAATATCAGATATTTTAAAAATCTTCATCAGTGAATCTGACTAGTGCCCTTTACTCTGCAATACTCTTTAGCCTAACTGCCACCAGCTGTGTCCTCTCCCCACTGTTCTGTTTTTATTAAAATACCATCAATGGTATTAAATTATATTTTATTATTATTACTTAATGGTTTACATAGTAGATATACATAAAAATGGATGGTGAAAAAAAAAAAAAAAAAAAAAAAAAAAGAAAAAAAAATAGAAAAAAAAGAAAAAAAAAAATGGATGGTGACTCAAATATATATTGCCTTGGATTTTCCACTTTATAGTTTTGTGGTCTTACCAACTGCGAAGTATTAGTATAGAATGTTCAGTTTAAACATTTACTTGTAGATTAAAATTTTAAGTATTTATTAAAAGGAGGCCTACATTAAGGGTTTGATTTGCTTTATTTTTAAATGGGAATGTAACATTTGGATATTTACCATACGCTAGTCTCTGTGATAAGCCCTTTACATTTTCTTCATAAAATCCTCAGAAAGGTTCTGAAAGAGCTACTTTAATACTTTTATCCCCATTGTACAAATACAGTTAAGTGTCTTGCCCGTTTTCTGTATAGTTGAAGTGGCAGTACTATGATTTAAAGCCGTGAAGCATGAGTCCAGATTCTGAGCTCGTTTACGACATAGTTTACTGCCCCACAAGCTAGATCATGAGAGTGCGAGAAAAGAGAGAAATGGAAAATAGAAATGGAGCCCTTTCTCAGGACATAGGTTAAACATTCTAGATTTTAAACAATTTTGTTGTGCTGCAAAGTGTAAAATTTCATTTAAGCATTAAATGGCTATCATATTTTTAAAACATGATTGTTTACCTCTTTCATTCATTGAATTTTTTATTTCATTGTCATTTTATTTTTTATTTTTTTAATTTATTTTTTTAATTAATTTTATTTTATTTTTAAACTTTACAATATTGTATTAGTTTTGCCAAATATCGAAATGAATCTGCCACAGGTATACCTGTGTTCCCCATCCTGAACCCTCCAAAAGAGACACTGATGTATAGATCAGTCTTACGGACTCTGTGGGAGAGGGAGAGGGTGGGGAGATTTGGGAGAATGGCATTGAAACATGTATGATATCATATATGAAACGAGTCACCAGTCCAGGTTCATTGTCATTCTAAAGCCTGTTTTATAAAATAAGATAGTATAGCATATACATGTTCTGATCTGCTAGTAAAGTAAAAAATGTTACAATATTTAAAAGAAAGTAAAACTTAAAAAAATAGTATAATGTTACAATTTCTAGTATTATTGAAACCTTTCTAAAACGTTAGGAGCCAAGATAGAGAAGAGATCCATATTTCCCTATGGTGTTACCTACATCATTCAGATAAGTTGTATTATGTATTTTATTTTATAGGGACTACAACATCCAGTGTAAGCATAATTGGTCATCGTATGAACTATGGGTTTGGATGTGGTGACTTTGAAGAGGATAGGTCACATGACATTTCACCTAGTGCTTTAAAAATACAAAATAAGGAACAACCAAGACATTATAAGCATACGAAAGGTTAGTACATTTCAATCACAAGTTCATTTTTAGGACTGAGTGTCTTTGAATTTCATATCTTCCATTAACATGCCAATAAAGAAAAACTAACTGATATTTCTCAGTTTTGAGACTTTTCTTCTTACCCTTCTGATGTGTGGTTGTCAAAATAATTCTGCCAAATAGAATACATAGTTTACATGTTAATATATGCTTATGTCCCAGGAGTTAATCCAGGGAACCTGTTACCCGAGAGGTTAAATCTAGGGAGTCCTTGCTGACCTTTACCCACATACACATACAGACACACTCTCTGTACGTGTGCCGCTTTAAAATGGGGTGGAGAAGTCACATAAACAAATGATTCCCAGATGCCTACTTATGTTGTAACAGTGGCGTAAAACTGTGGAAACAGGATTATAATTTTCCTGTGGTAGAACCTGGAAAGTTTTTTTGTTATCACAAACCATTGTTAACAATGTACCCTTTTTTTCTTTCTTTCTTTTTTTTTTAAACTTAATAGCAAGCAGCACTTCTATGACTGCTCTTTTTTCCGCCCCCCCCCCCCGCCCCCACCCCCCAGAGAACCTGTTACAGCTGCTTTTACCATTTTTT
Source organism: Bos mutus (assembly GCF_027580195.1). Lineage (NCBI taxonomy): Eukaryota > Metazoa > Chordata > Mammalia > Artiodactyla > Bovidae > Bos > Bos mutus. Next base: position 53,958,762 of record NC_091637.1, read on the forward strand.
CCTCAGAGTAAGAGGCAATAATTTTGAGCCCTCAGGGAAGCCCAATTTTGAAGGGCATAAATATGTAAATAGAGTGAATAGAAGTCACCTGTATTTCAGCATTGCCGCCCACCAGTAAATGTAAGGAACTGTCGTTTTTTTGTGTGTAGCAGCTTTTATAATAAGGTCAACTTTTGTTGTCTCTGGTCCTCTTAAGTCATAAATGTCCAGGTAGTCAGGCATTTTAGTTTATGTATACTTTTTGTGGAACTAATGCAAATTGAGTAAGAGTGAACTTGATTTTAGACACTTTTTCTTGTTTTTTTGTTGTTTTTGTTTTGGTAAATTTCTAAAAATTTAATCTGTAAGATAATCCATAGTATCTGTTCTTTGTGAGAAAGATCATTTGCCCATTGTTTTTATTAATACAAAAGAGGATGACAGGGTTTTTTCAGTATTTATTTATATTTTTTATTTTTTATATAAAAAAACCAAATACAAAAATATTTTTCTTCCTAAAGGAAATATAATTTCATTGTTTTCAAATAATTGCTGAATATATTTTTTTACTGCCAATGGCTTTTTTTTTTCTTTTGGATCATAAAAATATTGATATCTTTGATCAACAGTTAATTCTACTACAGAAAATTCCATCAAACTTACACTTCCAACTCTAAACCAAACATCTACTAGATCTATCTGGTCAACAAGAATAAACATATTCAAAACCAAACTTATCTTCCTTTCTAGACTTATTCCTCTTCCTTTTTTTTAATCTGTTTTTATTAGTGGCATTATCATTTTCCCAGTTATGGAGACTTAAAACTTTAGAGTCATCTTTTCTACTTCTCTTTACCCTTCAGGCAGTGACCAATCCTACCAGTTCTTTTCAGTTTAACCTGGGTAACTTCTTCCCTGGTAATTACAGTAGCCTTCTGATAAGACATTTTGTCTCTTATTTTCATTTCTTTTCAATTCAGTGTACATACTCTTCCAGAATTATCTTTCTAATCATCTCTTCCTTGCTCAAAACCTTTAGTGGTTTTCACAGAATAAATTTCCAACTCTGTAGCATCATTTTTTCATACACTTAATAATTTTGCCTCAGCTTATTACCTTTCTTGCGTTACCTCTTGAAAGTGAAAGTGAACTCACTCAGTCATGTCCAACTCTTTGGACCCCATGGACTGTAGCCTACCAGGCTCTTCTGTCCATGGGATTTTCCAGGCAAGAATACTGTAGTGTGTTTCCATTTCCTTCTCCAGGAGATCTTTCTAAACCAGGGACAGAACCCAGGTCTCCCGCATTGTAGGCAGACGCCTTACCATCTGAGCCACCAGGGAAGCGTTACCTCTTACTATACCTCTATTCATGCCCTGTCCTCTGGCATTATTTATTTATTTGTGGTTGCACTGTGTCTTCATTGCTGTGCACAGGCTTTCTTTAGTTGTGCTTCTCCTCCTAGCAGTACGCAGACTTCTCATAGTGGTGGCTTCTCGTTTCAGAGCACAGGCTCTCAGTGCATGGACTTCAGGAGTTGTTGTGTTCAGGCTTAGTAGTTGCTACTGTTTGGCTTAGTAATTGCGGCTCGCAGGCCCTAGAACTTGGGCTTAATAGTTGTGGTACTTAGTTGCTTAGATGTGGCTTAGTTGCTCCATGGCATGTGAAATCTTCCCAACCAGGGATCGAACCCATGTCCCTTACATTGGCAGGTGAATTCTTACCTACTGTATCACTAGGGAAGTCCATATCTGCTTTTTGAAACTGGCTAAAATCCATTTCTTTATAAAGCTTTCCACATGCTTCTGGTCTGGAGTAGTATAAGATAAGATATAGGCATCTTTATATCTGTATTATGCTTTGTATATAATGGTGCATGTGTATGTGTGCACTCAGTGATGTCTGACTCTTTGTGACCCCATGGACTGTAATCTACCAGGCTCCTCTGTCAGGGGGGTTTGCCCTTTCCTACTTTAGAGGATCTTCCTGACCCAGGGATTGAACCTGCATCTCTTGTGTCTCCTGCACTGGCCTTTACCACTGAGCCACCTGGGAAGCCACATATCAAATGAATGGAGTGATGATGAGCCAGCCAAAACTAATAATCATGTAAAACCTGCATCCTCAAATAATCAGGTTAAAGTAAATATTGAGTGCAATGTTAAAAGGAATAAAAAGACTCTCAGGAGAAATATTGGTGATGAGTGACAGATGTGAATGGATTTCTTTTGCAAGAAAGAAACCTCAGACTTTTTTAGAACTAGCTCTCCAAACCTCCTCTTCTTTCTCTCCTCTGCTGATTGTCCTTTTGAATGTGACCATTTTCTAGCATAATAACCTTGAACTTCAATTAACGATTTAAGAAAGTGATTAAGATGGATGTTTGTTGCTAACAAACTAGATTCTATAACAATATTTTCTCTTTCTCTATTTGAATAAATGGGGCAGAAATAACAACAACAAAAAAGGATAGTTCATATGCAAAGAATCTTTTAAGCATCTTTATTTTAGAATTGAGATTTGAGCAATATTTCTTTCAATAATTCTTTGCTTTAAATAAAATATAGGGTAAAAAGTGAAAGTAATATTAAAAATGATGCTATGTCAGACTTCCCTGGTGGTCCAGTGATTAAAACTCCATGCTTCCAATGCAGGGGGCAGAGGTTTGATTGATCCCTGGTCGGGAAACTAAGATCTTACTAAGATCTTACATGCGAGTGATGCAGTGGAAAAAAAAATGGTGTTATGTCGGTGTTTCTTATAAATGAAATTAAACTACCTAGGTCTAGTCTTTATGTATTTCCTCCCATGAGATTTGTTTAATTATCAATCACCTCTTAATAGTTAATGTATAGATTTTATGTTTGTTAACTGTTGTGGAGCAAATTGTTCCGTTTACTGAGATTTGTTTCTGTGTCACTGAACACTTTCTGGGGCTACCAGATGTTTCTGTCAATTGACCCTAAATTAATTGTATTTTGCTTTCATTTTTTTGTCTTGTAATTTAACATATTTATTGAGCACCTGCTGTGTGCCAAGCACTGTACAAATGGTCTCTGGAAAAGAATGATAATCAAAGCTAGACATGAGTCCTATCCCCATAGAGCTTACAGTCTAGTAGGAGAAAGGATAATTAAATAAATTATCATAAACTGAGGTAGAAGTTAATCTAGGAAAGTACAGATTGCTGTGAGATTGACTTGATCTGTTCCCAGGGGTGAGAAGCTTTCCTTCAAGGTTATCCTCTTTTTGTTTGATTATTGTGCTATGATTATTTTCTAACGTCTTCAAAGCTCTTAATTCTGATATGTATGAACTCCTTAAGTAAAGAAAGTTTTCTTTTCTGTCCAGTGCCTAGTCTGAACTAGATTTCATTTTTTTAAAATTGTGGTATAGTTGATTTACAATATTGTATTAGTTTCAAATATATAGCAAAGTGATTCAGTTTCATGTATGTATGTATAGAGAGATGTAGTTCGGAGAAGGCAATGGCTCCCCACTCCAGTACTCTTGCCTGGAAAATCCCGTGGACGAGGGAGCCTGGTGGGCTGCAGTCCATGGGGTTGCGAAGAGTCAGACACGACTGAGTGACTTCACTTAACTTTTCACTTTCATGCTTGGAGAAGGAAATGGGAACCCACTCCAGTGTTCTTGCCTGGAGAATCGCAGGGATGGGGGAGCCTGGTGGGCTGCTGTCTATGGGGTTGCACAGAGTCGGACACTACTGAAGTGACTTAGCAGCAGCAGTTCAGGTTAATTTTCCTTATAGGTTATTATTAATACAAGATATTGAATATAGTTCCCTGTGTAAATCCTTGTTGCTTATCTATTTTATGTATAGTAGTGTGTATATGTTAATCCTGTACTCCTAGTTTATTCTTTTCACATGCCTGTCGGCCATCTGTATGTCTTCTTTGAAGAAATGTCTATTTAGGTCTTCTGCTCACTTTTGATTGGGTTGTTCAGTTTTTTGGTTATTGAGTTGTATGTGCTATTTTGCATATTTTATAAAGTAAGCCCTTCTCAGTCACATCATTGACAAATATTTTTTCCAAGTCCATAGGTGGTCTTTTTGTTTTGTTTATACAGCAGTTTCCTTCACTCTGCCAAAGCTTGTAAGTTTGGGTAGGTCTAATTTGTTTATCTTTGCTTCTGTTCCTTTTGCCTTTGGAGAATGATCTAAGAAGACATTGATACAATTTATGTCTGAGAATTTTTTGTCTATGTTTTCTTCTAGGAGTTTCATGGTGCCTTGATATTTAGGTCTTACAAGGTTTATTTTTGTGTATGGTGTGAAGTAGTATTCTAATTTCATTGATTTACGTGTAACTGTCCAGCTTTCCCAACATCACTTGCTGAAGAGACTGAAAACTTCTCAAACATAGAGAAGGAAACAGATACCCAGGTACAGGAAGTACAGAGGGTCCTAAACAAAATGAATCTAAACACCCACACAAAGGCATATCATAATTAACATAGAAAAAGAAAAGATTCTAAAGACAGCAAGAGGAAAAGAGTCAAAGAGTCAGTTACAGGGGAACCCCCATAAGGCTATCACCTGATTTTTTGCATAAATTTTGCAGGCCACAAGGGGATGGCATTGTATATTCAAAGTCCTGAAAGGGAGAAAAACCTGCAACATAGGATACTCTACCCAGCAAAATTGTCACACAAATCTAAAATATACAGTAGACTCACAAAACCAAAAAAGAAAGGAACTCTAGCATAATATAGAAGAAAATCATCAAACTCTAAAAGGAAATACAAAAAGAAAAAATGCAAAATCATCTGGGAGGCAAGTTTTCAAATGGCAGTGTGTACATTCGCTTACTCCTTGGAAGGAAAGTTATGACCAACCTAGATAGCATATTCAAAAGCAGAGACATTACTTTGCCAACAAAGGTTCATCTAGTCAAGGCTATGGTTTTTCCTGTGGTCATGTATGGATGTGAGAGTTAGACTGTGAAGAAGGCTGAGTGCTGAAGAATTGATGCTTTTGAACTGTGGTGTTGGAGAAGACTCTTGAGAGTCCCTTGTACTGCAAGGAGATCCAACCAGTCCATTCTGAAGGAGATCAGCCCTGGGATTTCTTTGGAAGGAATGATGCTAAAGCTGAAACTCCAGTACTTTGGCCACCTCATGCGAAGAGTTGACTCATTGGAAAAGACTCTGATGCTGGGAGGGATTGGGGGCAGGAGGAGAAGGGGATGACAGAGGATGAGATGGCTGGATGGCATCACTGACTCGATGGACGTGAGTCTGAGTGAACTCCAGGAGTTGGTGATGGACAGGGAGGCCTGGCGTGCTGCGATTCATGTGGTCGCAAAGAGTCGGACACAACTGAGCAACTGAACTGAACTGAACTGACATACCTACTAATATTACTTTAAATGTCTGTGGACTAAATGCTCTAATCAAAAAACAGAGTGGCAGATTGGATTAAAAAAAAAAAAAAAACCCACAAGAACCTATAATAGGCTACCTACAAGAGAATCATCTTAGGATAAAGGACACACAGAGATTGAAAGTGAGGGGATGGAAAAAGATATATCATGCAAATGGAAGTAGCAAGAAAATGGGAGTAGTGATAATTATATCAGACAAATTGACTTAAAAACAAAGTCCATAAAGAGAACATTTTATCATGACAAAGGGATAAATATGGGAAGAGGATATTACATTTATTAACATGTGCATCCAGTATAGGAGCACCTAAATATATAAAATGAATACTAAAAACATGAAGGGAGAAATTGAGAGGATTACAATAATAGTAGGCAACTTTAAACCCCACTGAAACCAATGGACAGATCTTCCAGACAGAAAATCAATAAAGAAACAGAGATCATAAATGATACAATAGATCAGGTGGATTTAATTAATATCTATAGGGCACTACATCCAAAAACCCCAGAATCACATTTTTTTTTCAAGTGCCCGTGGAATGTTCTCTGCAGTAGACCACATACTAGGTCACAAAACAAACCTTAACAAAGTTAAGAGGATAGAAATTATTTCTAGTATCTTTTCTGAGCACAACAGTATGAAGCTAGAAATCAGCCACAGAAAGAAAATAAGAAGAAGAAAAAAAACCACTTGGATACTAAACCACATATTACTAAAAAACAGTGGGTCATCATTGAAATCAAAGAGGAAATCAGAAAACACCTCAAGACAAATGACAATGAGAATCTATGGGATGCAGCAAAAACTTTTCTAAGAGGGAAGTTTATAGTGACACAGGCCTTAAGAAAGAAGAAAAATCTCAAAAAACCTCCCACCTAAAAGACCTAGAAGAAGGACAAATGAGACCCAAACTCAGCAGAAGGAAGGAAATAAATATATGTCAGAGAATAAATAAATGAGATAAAAAACTGCGGAGATCAATAAAATCAAGAGCCCCCCTTTTTTAAAAAAAAATAAAATTTAGTAACCTCTAGCCAAGTTCAAGAAGAAAAGAGATAGGACCCAAAAAACAACATAAGAAAGTAAAGACAAATAACAACTGATTCCACAGAAATACAAAAACTCATACTATAAAGATTTATATGCCAACAAATTAGACAAGTTTTTAGAAATATGCAGTCTGCCAAAATTGAATCAAGAAGAAACAGATATTTGAACAAACCAATTACTAAAAGTGAAATCGAACATCTATTTTGAAAAACTCCCTACAAACAAAAGTCTAGGACCAGATGGTCTCACTGAGGAACTCCACCAAACATACAAAGACTGCACACCTATGCTCAAATTATTCCAAAAGACTGAAGAGAAGGGAACACTCCCAAATTCATTCTAAAAGCCACCATCATCCTGATATCAAAACCAAGGATAATTACCAAAAAAAAGAAGAAAGAAAATTATGTGTCGATATGTTTGATAAATATAGATGTAAAAATCCTCAATAAAATATTAGCAAACTGAATCCAATACAGTACATAAAAAGGATCAAAAAACATGATCGAGTTGGATTCACTCTAGGGTCTCAAGGACAGTTTATTATACCTAATCAAATCAATGTGATACATACCACATCATCAAAAGAAGAGACAGAAATTATCATTTCAATAGATGCAGAAAAAGCATTTGATAAAATTCAACATCCATTATTTAAAAAAAGAGACTTCTCACCAAAGTGGGTATAGGTAAGTAAGTGTTAGTCACTCAGCCGTGTCCAACTCTGCAACACCATGTACTGCAGCCTGCCAGGCTTCTCTGTCCATGGGATTCTCCAGGCAAGAATAGTGGAGTGGGTAGCCATTCCCCTCTCCAGAAGATCTTCCCTATCCAGGGATTGAACCCAGGTCTCCTGGGTTCTTTTTTTACTGTCTGGGCCACCAGGGAAGCCCTGTAATAGGTACAGAGGGAATGAATCTCAAAAGCAATTTACAACAAACCCACAGCCAACATAATACTCAGTGGTGAAATGCTGAATGCCTTCCTGCTAAATTCAGGAACAAGGCAAGGATGCCTGCTCTCACCACTTCTACTCAGTGTAGCTTTGGAAGCTCTAGCCACAGCAGTCAGACAAGAAAAAGTAATAAAAGATATCCAAATCAGAAGGGAGGATGTAAAGCTGTCACTATTTGTAGATAATATGATACTCTATATGCTGCTGCTGCTGCTAAATCGCTTCAGTTGTGTCTGACTCTGTGTGACCCCATAGATGGCAGCCTACCAGACTCCTCCGTCCATGGGATTTTCCAGGCAAGAGTACTTGAGTGGGTTGCCATTGCCTTCTCCAGATACTCTATATACAGATCCTTAAAAACTCCACACAAAAACTATTAGAACTAATAAGTGAATTCAGCAAGGTAGCAGGATACAAGAGTATCCTTCTTCATTTCTTTATACTTAAAACCAAATACCAGAAAGTAAAAAAAAAAAATCACATCCAAATATTAAATAAAATATCTAGGACTAAACTTAACCACAAGAGTGAAAGACCTATACACTGAAGACAATAAAACATTGATAAAGGAAATTGAAGATGATTTTAAGAAATGGAAAGATATCGTTTGCTCTTTGATTTCAAGATTTAATATTGTTATACTGCCCAAAACAAACTATACAGATTTAATGTGATCCCTATCAATATAACCATGATAAATTTCACAGAACTAGAACAAATAATAATAACATGTATATGGAACCACAAACACCCAGAATTGCCAAAGCAATACTGAGGAAAAAGAAAAAAGCTGGAGGCGTATTCCTTTCAGACTTCAAACAATACTGCAAAGTTACAGTAATCAAACAGCTTGGTATTGGCACAAAAGCAGATATATAGATCAATGGAACAGAACACAGAGCTCAAAAATAAACCCACAAACCTGCAGTCAATTAATCTATGACAAAGGACACAAGAATATACACTGAACAAACCAAGTATTCTAAGTATTTATTGAATTAATGTGTAAATATATAAATTGTAAATTCTTTGTATGAAATTAATTTTCAGTTTTAAAAAACCATGTCATGATATCCTGAAATACTACATAAGTATGTATTTTTTAATGCTTTTTTGTTTGTTTGTTTCTTTAGCATCTACAGGGTCATCATCAAATTTCCACCAAGTTTCCAGTTTTGACTTCATGTCTACAAATACCTTATCAGAAGACTCAGTAGTAGTTGTTGGAAAAGGTATTTTAAAATTATTTAGCTTTTTAATTGTATGTTTTCTTCATGTATAAGCAAAGCATATCAATAAAGAATAGAGAAGAGTGTGCTTCAGGTGTTGAATAGAACTTTCTTTTTGAAAAAATTGTTAAATTGAAAGAATTAAAAGTGAATACTTAGCACCACATTTCTATCCTCTAATGAAACAATGGTAAATTTATGTCAGTAATTTTCAGAGAGATGTATTATGTGACAGGTACAGTTTAGGCACTTTATAAGATACTTCTGCTGCTGCTACTGCTGCTAAGTCGCTTCAGTAGTGTCCGACTCTGTGCAACTCCACAGACGGCAGCCCACCAGGCTCCCCCGTCCCTGGGATTCTCCAGGCAAGAATACTGGAGTGGGTTGCCATTTCCTTCTCCACTTCTAGGATAGCTTAAACAATTTTATTGCAGTTCAAATTCAAATTGTAGTCCTTTTTGATTGACTTAGTAATCAATATAAATTAATATAATTCTATAACATCTCATGCAAAGACTAGACAAATCTTAATTAGTATCTGTTATATATTTCAGGTATGTTGAGAAACCTTTGAACAACTTGTTTGCAAATATCCTTTAAAATTATCATTTTTCCCCCAACTTGATTGAGTTATAATTGACGAATAAAATTGTAAGACATTTAAAGTATACAATGTGATGATTAAATACCTATTTACATTGTAAAAAGATTTCTCCATCTAGTCCATTAACACAGCCCAACTAGATTCTTTTTTAATTGCAAAACTAGAATATGATGATAGATGTTGAGGGTGTACATCTTATTTTTGGTAAATAGAATGAAATGCTTAGAAAGCTTTCCTGACTTCTTTGCTGATATCATTAGGTTAATTTTAGATCCTCCTCAGATTGACTTCAACCTCCCCTTATAAGCTTATTTTCTCTATTTGCCTTGTGCCCAAACATCACTCCACAAACATGCTTTCTACTTGTTCAGCTCTGCTTATGAACATCTTTATCTCATAGGATGTTCTCCCTGCCTTCCTCACTTGTCTACTCAAATTATTCTATGTCTTCCAGTCCCAGCTCAAATCCTTGCTCTTTGAAACCATTTTAAACACTCGCTTACCTAACCTTTCATTCATGTGAACTCAGAACTTACAATATGCAAATATGCAGTTCTCATTTGACATCATGAAATTTCTTGTTATTATATTATCATTTGATAGGTGTTTTTGTATTTCGTGATTATTTAACATGTTTTTCTTATTAATTATATTGTTTACTTCTTTTAAAACCTTGTCTTAAAATTTTGTTGTCCAGAATAACATCACATAAATAATGACAGTGTTTGATGGTTGGTTGCTTTCAGGGGTATTTGGAAATCCAATTCCAGCACCAGCAACCTGCAGTCAATCAGTGATAACTTCTGTGGAAAATGGGGTTTCGTTTTCAGTTAAAAATACTGAACCACCATCAGGCATTTATGGAAGAGCAGTTCAGCAGAGTATTCCATCATATATTGATTCTGAGAATGAAAAAGATGTAAGGTTATTTCTTAATTATTAGGATAAATTCAAGCTTATGATACATCATTATTTTGTGTATATCAGATTTGGGGTGATAAAAGTGCTTTGATTATAATTTTTTAAATCTCAATGATATTGAAATTCTTGAACCTTAATCATGTAAATGATAGATTATTCTCCTTTTCCACCAAATATATTGTTATTCTGGTGTAAAGTATCTAATGTACTTTATATTCTACATGTACTTTATATACATATATATGTGTGCATGTATATATTTGACAATTTTCCAGGATATCGTCAAGGAGTAACAAACTAGTATCTTTAGGCACAAATTTAGTTCGCAGTTGGTACTATGTAATTCTATTCAATTTTAGAATTACTGAAATAAGGACTAAGAAATGTATAATTCATTTTGTATAGCTTACAGTTGCCTAAGATGAAGATAGTTAAGTGTCAGACTTTCTAAATAATTAGAGATATTTCAACTTTTTCATGCAGATTAAAGTTTCTATTTCAAAATCTACTTATGACAAGATGAGACAAAAGAGAAAAGAGGAAAAAGAACTTTTTGACATTAAAGATTCTGAAAGGAAGGAACAGAATCCCTGGGAACGAATGAAATATACAGGAAATGAAAAAATGGCACCTCAAAGTAAGTGGAATTTAACATTTGGTGTGATTTTATTTAACTCATAATACTCAAAAACTACTGTACTGAGGTTTAACTGAGGGTGATACATGACTAATAGTGGAATATGTTGAACTATCATACTGAAATTTGAATGACTCAGTAAAATATAATTAACTATATATAATAGTTATATATAATATATAATTATTTGAAATTTGAATTTTCAGCATTCTCAAATAATTTCACTATTACTGTCATAAAATCTAGGGGGAGAAAAATCCACAAAACTTCTTATCTAAGCCAATAGTTCAAAGTAGGAATGGAAGTATAAATGTAACAAATAATATAAATAGTAACAAACCACAAATTGTTGCATATTCATTCTAGAGACATCAACTAATTTTGTGATTTTTCACCTATAATGTAGGCTTTACAGGTTTTATTTCTAAGAAGTATAAGGAGAGTGCTTCCCTGAAGTTACCCTTATATTATTTGAACAGAAGAGTATGCTTACAAGATAAATACAGAAAGTGAGAACAACCTTTTAGAGACTGTTGTCATAATACTTTTATTGTATTTTATAAAAGTATCAGTCTGCAAGAAAGGAAGTTTAAGAAAACAAAGCCCCTAGCCTGGCCAACACTGCTTTAGATTGATGTTCTGTACACCTCTGTTTCCAGAGTAATATTTGTTTTGTTTTGTTTCTCTTTTTTTCCAGGTAAAAACAATAGAAATTGTCATATAATGCCGAGGTTGATAATTTGGTATTATATACGCATCCCTTCCTAATGAATTATTCTCACTTGAGAATGAAAGTAAAATAGGTATAGAGAGGGAGTCCTTAAAACTTTAGCAACAGTTTTTTCACCTGTAATACAGGATAATAATAATAACCATCACATAGGGTTGTCAAATGAATCAAGTGAGATGATATAAATGAAGCATTTAGCACAATGCAGGCAGGAGTTCAATAAATGATAGTTAGTGATGCTGTTTTGAATTTGCTGTTCTTCCTGGGTTATAAAATTCCAAAGGTTTTTTTTTTTTTTTAATACATACAAATCTTATTTATGAAATCTAATGAGGGTGCATCTGAACTATCAAAAAAATTATTGAGGTCTACTTATTATATTCATTAATTGTCATGTAATTTTCTTCAGATATGATTTACTCAAACAAAAATTGGTACTCATTTATCACTACAGTAATCCAAAATAATATATTCATCTTTTGGGATGCATCTTCTTATCTGGTGTGTGATAAAGTTTGGAAAGCACAAATTCTTTCTTAGACCTCTTTATATAAAATCAAGAGCAATTGTAGGCCTAGATGAAAATCCTACCTTTGCCACTCATTATTAGCATTGAGACCTTGAATACATTTCTTAGCCTCTGTAAAACTCAGTTATATTTTTGGCTGCAAATTGGAGATAATGAGAATACATATCACACCTTTATTGAGAGAATTAAATGTAAAGTTTGTAAAGCATTTGTCACAACAAGACTCTGATGCTGGGAGGGATTGGGGGCAGGAGGAGAAGGGGACGACAGAGGATGAGATGGCTGGATGGCATCACTGACTCGATGGACGTGAGTCTGAGTGAACTCCGGGAGTTGGTGACGGACAGGGAGGCCTGGAGTGCTGCGATTCATGGGGTCGCAAAGAGTCGGACATGACTGAGCGACTGATCTGATCTGACCTGAATATGAAGTATTTAAATATCTCTTTAGGGACTTCCCTGGTGGTCCAGTGGTTAAGAATCAGTGCTTCCAATGATGGGTATGCAGGTTCAATCCCTGGTCGGAGAACTAAGATCCCATATGCCATGTAGTGTAGCCAAAAAAAACTCTTAACATGAAAAAATAACTAATCTCTACCCACTTACAAAAGCCATTACACATCCTATTTTATCTTTTTGATTTTTTTTCTTTCTGACACCCTCACTACATGTGTCTTACAGTGCTCAGTGCCTTTGTGGTAGGCATTGCCCTGGGCACTTACTTCCTCAGTATCTAGCACAATGCCTTATATCTGGAAAATGGGTGGTAAATGTTTGATTGTGGAAGAACCATTGATCATGCTACTACATATGATCTTAGGATTTTTAGTATACCTTAATGCTATACCAATAGCAAAACTTGTAATTTATACACAGTTGTTATGAAGCTTTATTTCTGTTATCAGTTATATGGTAAATTAGGTATGCATCCACTTTTTTTTTTTACAAAATGGGATCATATTCTTCTTATCAACTTTTATTGATAGCTCTTAAGGCCAAACTTTGTTGTATGACTCATGACTGCAAAACCACTTAAACATTTATAGTAATGTAATTTAATAGTTTTATTTATAAAAAATAAGTTTTTAAATAATTTTGATATCAGGTATTACAGTTTTGTTGGAGACTGAACTAATAGTTGGGGCTTCCCCACTGGCTCAGCAGTAAAGAATCCACCTGCAATGCAGGGTTCGATCCCTGGGTCAGGAAGATATCCCCGGTAGAAGGAAATGTCAACCCACTCTAGTGTTCTTGCCTGGAAGACCCCATGGAACAGAGGAGCCTGGCGGGTTATAGTCCATGAGATCTCAAAAGAGTCAGACACAACTTAGCGACTAAATGACAACAACAACAATCTAATATAAGTTTCTATAAGAAATATTTATAGACTCCATGGTCAGAGTACTATTTGTACCCCTTTGTATCAGAGTGAGTTTACACTTTATTTAGTATGTTTCTTTGTTTTAGATGAAGCATCTCCTGGAGCCATTCCACAGTATAAAGAAAGGATGCCCTCTGTCACTCATAGTCCAGAAATAATGGATTCATCAGAACTACGGCCATTTTCCAAACCCGAAGTAGCACTGACAGAAGCTCTGAGGCTTTTAGCTGATGAGGATTGGTGAGTTAACCATCCCTGTCCCAAAAGTTTGCTGAAATTATTTTTTATAAATTGACACATTTCCTATTATAATAGTCGTAGAAATGATTACTTACGTTCTTTCTTAGGCAGTCTGGGTTTTTCCCAACTTATAATTAATAGCTGAACTCTGGGCCTCATAGAGTGCTATATTAACACTTATGACATGTATTATAAGGATATAGTTTAGCTTTGTTAAGCTTTCGGTATTAAGTACAAATCTCATCGTTTCTCCAAGTGTTTCTCTGTGAAATATATTCTACAGAAGTCTTGAGAATACTTACTCTGTTTCTGCCACGGCTGCATAGCTACCCAGCCAGCCCCGCCAGTAAATCAAGGCAAACAGAAAGACAGTGGCATCCACTTGCTTCAGCTGGAGCATGTACTGGCTGCTCTGTCCCATTTCCTCCTGTGTTCCTTCAGTCTGTCTTCATCCTCTGTGTGCGCCTCATCATCAGTTTTGCTTTTTGTCCTCGATCATATTCATCAGCATAAAAATGTGCCATGATATTTCTTCTTTTTAAAAATCCTTCCTAAACTGCACACCTTCTTCACATTTTCACATTTCTTTTCTCCTCACTTGTTAGCAAAAGACCTTAAAAATGCAAGTTCATTTGTCTACTTTTTCACCTCTTGTTCTCTTCTCAGCCTTCTTTAATTGACTTTCAACCCTCCCCTCCTCGACCGTCACTTAGCTTCACTAAAACTGCAAAAATAACCATTTGCTAAATCTACACTAGTCACTTACTGTCATCATACTTAGCCTCTCAGCATCATTTGTAATACAGTTGACACTCCCCCCCTTTTTTTTAATTAATTAATTTTTCTTTTGACTGCATTGGGTCTTTGATACTATGTGTGAGCTTATCTTGGTTCTTTTCCTGCTTCAGTACTTAGTGCTTATTGGTGTTCTGTTTGATTTCAGTATTGAGGAGTGCTCCAGAATTTAATCCACTGACATTCTCTATTTACATTCATTTCAAGGATCCAGGCTGGCAATCTTTTCCTATAAAGAGCCAGACAGTAAAATATTTTAGACTTTGCAGGCCACATGTCTCTGTTGCAGCTACTCAACGTTGCTGTCATAATAAAAATCAGCCTTGGACATTATGAAAACAAATGGGGATGGCTGTGCTTAAATGAACTTTACTTATAAAAATTTGACTTATAGAAGAAAACTCTGATGGGGCCAGATTTGGTCAGTGAGTCATAGTTTGCCAATCCCTTTCTTAAATGATCTCATTCAGCTTCATAGCTTTAAATTCCACCCACACTCTGATTTCTCATAAATGCATATCTGAATTCCTGGTATCTTCTTGAGCTCTAAGCTTATAAGCTGTAAGCTTCTACTTGACACTTCCACTTGGATTACAGTAGACATTTTAAATTTAATATGTCTAAAGTAGAACTATTAAACTTCCACTTCTTGCCAAGATGGATTAACAGGTATTAGATTTGCCTTCACATTAGAAAGAACTAAAGAAATCATACAAAATACATGAAGCAGTGGTTTTGAGAATATTGTTCACCAGGCAGTGAAAGACAGTGATCCCTAAGAAACAAAGAAGTTGATCCCTATAACTGCCCTTGCTATCTTCCTGCAGAGTTTTCAAATCATAGCTTAGGGAGGGGAAAGCCATGTACATATCAGCAGAAATGGAGATGAAACTGGGAGTTTGGGGAGGCCAAGATAGCTAGAGCTTGTAGCCAGAATGCCAGAGGAGGATATAGCTTCTTAAAGAACTCTAGGATCCTTCAGAGAATTACTCTCGAATGTTTAGCTGAGTATTGGTCAAGCCAGAACAAGAAACACTTATAAAAGTTAGAAAGAACAATCCCTGGAGCATATACAAGGCCAAGAATACTTTTCTCTCCCCACCAGCAGAGTGGAAAACCTTACAAGTTACATGGCATTGTACAATAGTCCAAAGAGTTTTGCTTCATCTATGTAATGCGTAAACCCTAGGCTAAAGACTGACTTTGTTCCACCAAACAGAACATAGAAGCAAGACCTGAGAGGATCAGACTTTCCAAATAACTATATCTCATAACAAAGCTAAGGATATTTATAGGAATATAAAAATATCTAAGATAAAAATTCACAGTGCCTGGCATCTGGTAACAAATTACCAGGCATGCAAAGAGACAGGAAAATACAACCCATAATGAGAGGGGAGACAAAGAAAACAATGGAAACTAATCCAAAAATGGTATCAGGTCAGTTCAGTCACTCAGTAGTATCTGACTCTTTGCAACCCCGTGGACTGCAGCACACCAGGCTTCCCTGTTCATCACCAACTCGTGGAGCTTACTCAAACTCATGTCTATCACGTTGGTGATGGCATCCAACCATCTCATCCTCTGTCATCCCCTTCTCCCGCCTTCAGTCTTTCCCAGCATCAGGATCTTTTCCAATGAGTCGGTTCTTTGGTCCAATACTCTCCAGAGTATTGGAGTTTCAGCATCAGTTCTTCCAATGAATATTCAGGACTGATTTCCTTTAGGAAGGACTGGTTTGATCTCCTTGCAGTCCAAGGGACTCTCAAGAGTCTTCTCCAACAACACAATTCAAATGCATCAATTCTTTGGCTCTTACCTTTCTTTATAGTCCAACTCTCACATCCGTACAAGACTACTGGAAAAACCATAGCTTTCACTAGATGCATCTTTGTTGGTACAGTAATGTCTCTGCTTTTTAATAAGCTGTCTAGGTTGGTCATAACTTTTCTTCCAGGGAGCAAGCATCTTTTAATTTCATGGCTGCAGTCACCATCTGCAGTGATTTTGGAGCCCCCAAAAATAAATTCTGTCACTGTTTCCATTGTCTCCCCATCTATTTGCTATGAAGTGATGGAACTGGATGCCATGATCTTAGTTTCCTGAATGTTGAGTTTTAAGCCAACTTTTTCACTCTCCTCATTCACTTTTATCAAGAGGCTCTTTAGTTCTTCTTCACTTTCTGCCATTAATGTGGTATCATCTGCATATCTGAGGTTATTGATACTTCTCCTGGCAATCTTGATTCCAGCTTGTGCTTCATCCAGCCCAGCATTTCACATGATGTACTCTGCATATAAGTTAAATAAGCAGGGTGACAACAAACAGCCTTGACCTCCTTTCCCGATTTGGAACCAGTCTGTTACTAACTGTTGCTATAGATTATAGAATTACTAGACAAAGAAATTATTTTAACTATAGTTATAATTCTAATCCATTATGTTAGAGAAGCTAGAGGAAAGACATGAACAGAGGATTGGTGAACTGTAGGGAGACTTGCAAAATCCCTTTTGCCATATAATGTAACATGATCAAGGGAAGTAATAGCCCATCATATTCACCCTTAAGGGGAGGATATTATTCAGGTCATGTATACTAGGGGCAGGAAGCAAGGTTTAGACTTCTGTCTTATCATTTAGACTGTCATTAGACATTTATCATTAGAATCATTTAGAATTCTGTCTATCACATCACGAATAAAGAGGGCCATTTTATATTGATAAGGGAGTTAATTCAGCAAGAAGACATGGCCGTCCTAAACATTTATTTATCATATACTGGAGCTTCAGAATATATTAAGCAACTACTGGTAGAACTGCAGAGAAATAAACAAATCCACAATTATAGTTGGAACTCAAACAATCCTCTCATTAATTGATAGAACTAGAAGAAAGAAAATCAGTAAGGATATAGAAGAATTTCAACTTGACCTGTGACATTTATAGAATACTTCAGGTAAAACAACAGAATTCATTCTTTTCAAGTCCAGAAGGGTCTTTACTGAGAAAGACTGTGTTCTGAAACATAAAACAAGTAATTTAAAAGGTTTCAGATTATGCAAGGTTTGTTCTCTGAACACAGTGGAATTAAATTAGAAGTTAGAAAAATACCTGAAAAATCTCTAAATATTTGGAAACTAAGTATCATACTTACTAATCATCCATGGCTCTAAGAATGGAAAATTAGCATTTTGAATTTAATGAAATTAAAAAATGAAACAAAATTTGTGGGATACAGCTAAATTAGAGGAGAATTTATAGCCCTATAATTATAAAAGATGAAAAGTTTTATATCAGTGACCTCAGGTTTCACCTGAAACTGAAATGCAAATGAAGCCCAAAATAAGCAAAGAAAGAAAATAATAAAGAATGTAATGGAAATCAATGAAATAGAAAACAAACAATTGGGAATACAAATGAAAATAAAAGCAGTCTCTTGGAGAAGATAAATATAATTGGTAAACCTTTTAGTCAGACTGATGAAGAAAAAAAGAGAAGAAACAAATTACTACATCAGGAAAGAGAGAAGGAATATCACTACTGATCATACAGCTATTAAATAAATAATGAAGGGAAAAAATAAATAATAAAGGAATATGATAAATAGCTTTAGGCCCATAAATTTGACAGCTTAGTAAAATGGACAGATTTTTGGAAAGACACAATCTACCAAAACTCACTCAAAAAGATACAGATAATCTGTATTACCTAATATCTCTTGAGGAAATTGAATTTCTTTCCCACAAAGAAAACTTCATGCTTGGGTAGTTTCACTAATGAATTATATCAAACATTTAAGGAAGAAATCAATTTTACACAAACTTCTAGAACATTGAAGAAGCTGGTGTGCTTCCTGTCTCATTCTTTGCCGTCAGCAGTACTCTGATACCAGAACGATGCAGATAAATGTTTCACATGAACTTGAAAAAACAGTCTGCATTCTGGTGTTGGTTGTAGTGTTCTATCAATGTTAAGAAGATCAAATTGGTTGGTAGTGGTTGAAAGTCTTAAATTTCCTGTATACTTACTGGTTTCTTGTTTATTTTTTCTATCAGTTACTGGGCTTTTAAAATCTCCAAGTATAGTTTAAGCTTTGTATATTCCTTCTTAAGTTGATTTTTTTGGTTGTTGTTGGTTTCTCTTTAGCACTTAAATTGTATTCAGTGTTTTCTGGCTTGTACATTTCTGGCCTAAAGCCTTTTATCGTTGTTATCTTTGTTCTGCTGTATGTAATTTGCCCTTTTTTCCTATGGCTGTTTTTAAGAATATTCCCTTTAACAGTCTTTTTAGTAATTTGATAATAATGTTCCATTTTGTGTTTTTTTGTGGTTATCCCGTTTAGGATTTGTTCTTGGATCTGAGAATTTAGAGCTTTGATCAAATTTGGAAAAATTTCAGCCACTCTTTCTTAATTTTTCTGCCTTCCTCACTCTTGACTCTACTTTCTATTATTTATGTTTAGAATCTGGTTGTTTATGCATCTGAATGGTAATTGTAACAGCTTTATGCTTATCCAAAAAATGAAAATCTTGAACCAGGCATCTGCTAAATAGATTTACTCTTGCCACCTTGAAATCTTGAGTCTTTTCTCCCTGTTATCTCATAACTTATTCAAGGGATTTAAATGCTTAAAAAAGTAACCACTATCAGTATTACCAATTAAGGAAACTCAGCTTACATTTTTCAAATAATTAAAATGGAAACCATCAAGTTTGAAATGTAATGTCTCTATCCCACTTAAATCTACTCTCTTGTTAGCATTCACCTACCCTTCATCTGTCTCATTAGGTAAGATAATGAAAAAGAAATACGAGTTACATAACCATAAATGTTTTTCTGCTCTTGGATCACCAACAAAATTATGGCTAGTTATTTAATCTCCTTCCATTTTCGTTTCATTGCTTCCCTCACATTTGCCATTCCATTCCTTTCTATTCTCTAAAAAGAATATGACATGCTTAGTAGTGGAGAAATGTTCCTTTTTATTTACAAAGCATATGCTTAACTGACTGTCAGCAGTGGTTTTGAATGGTGTTTTGAATCAGGAGTAGAACTATGGGAGTAAATAAAACTTTCCATATCTTTTATTTGAGCTTCCTGCATGATAAGGGAAGATAGACAGGGTCTCCTCATTGGCAATAATCCATACTCACAAAAGAAGAAGAAATCTGAGATCCTGTTCCAGTGGAGCCCCATTTAATACATGATTTTGTTGTTTGTTTCTTTTTCTCACAGGGAGAAGAAAATTGAGGGACTGAACTTTATTAGATGTTTAGCTGCTTTTCATTCTGAAATACTGAACACAAAGTTGCATGAAACAAATTTTGCAGTAGTTCAAGAGGTAAACTTATTTTTCAGCTGAGTTAAGGAGTGTTTGGATAACAAAATATAAACATGCCATATTTACTTGACCTTGAAAAACTGTACTAAATGAAATCAGTAGGCTTGTATGTAAAGTACCTCATGCCTTACTTTGCAACATTTAAAAAAATTTATAAAATGTTGATTTTTCTTTTAAAGACATAATATACATACTAATGCATGTTGCTTTGACAATAAATTTGGCTTTAAGGTCATTATTACTGATTTTCTTTCAGAATTTCAGCAAAGTGTACATTTTGGAAATCTTTTTTAGGTAAAAAATTTACGCTCTGGAGTTTCTCGTGCTGCTGTGGTCTGTTTAAGTGATCTTTTTACTCACCTGAAAAAGAGCATGGATCAAGAACTAGATAATACCGTAAAAGTTTTGTTGCAGAAGTCAGGAGAATCAAATACATTTATAAGAGAAGATGTTGACAAGGCATTAAGAGCTATGATCACTAATGTAACTCCCGCACGTGCGGTTGTTTCTCTTATCAACGGAGGACAAAGGTAATGTTCAAAATAATCTGGACATGTCCTTAAACTAAAAATGCAGTTGTTTATAATCTGGGGTATACGGGAAAAGTGCAAATTACAATGTTATTTCAGTCAGAAAACATGTATTAAATAATTCCTTTATGGTAAAAGTCAGATTAGGTACTAAGCATACAGAAGACAATAATATTGTTGTTTTAATAGTGTTCCTAACCTTCATAGATCTGGAGCTAAATAAATGTCAGTGATTATAACTTTTGTTTTTAACTTCTTGGAAGAGATAGCTAATGTAAATAATTTGTCATTTTAGCCTACAACGATGATGGCTGAGGCTTAGGAGTAATCATTTAATTTTTAAGGTATATCTTTGGAAAATAGTTTATCAACTCTATTGTAATTGACCATGTTTCCTCTAGCCACTTACACATTGCAGTAAGAAGATGTGCTGCCCAGCATTTATCAGATGTGGTAGAATTTATGGAACCAGAGCGTGTTTTATCTGGAGCAAAGGATATGGCTGACCGTATATTACCCGCTGCTGCTAAATTTGCTCAGGACAGCTCACCAGAAACCAGGTGAGTAGCTGCTAATAATATTTGTTGAGTCTCTTATTTACTACAAGGGCTTAAATGTAGAAACAAAGGTTGAAGAAGAATAAACATTTTTCTAAATGGAGAAGTGGGACCCCCACAGATTGGTGCTGGGGGATGATCTTTTTTGACTGATTTATAAATGACCTTGAGGGAGTGCACAGTGAATTCTCCAAATTTACAAATGACACTACATACTTCTGGGTAGTAAGATGCCATGTCCCAGGGATGATCTGCATGAAAACCATACAAGACTATATAAGTGGGCAGAAAAGTGGCAGAAGAAATTCATTGTGGGCAAATATAAGGTAAATGCATTTAGGGGAAAATGATGTATTTCCAAGTAGTCAGGTAAAATCAGGAAGAATACAGGAAGCAAACTGATTAGCATGAGATATGTGCACTTAGAAAATTCCATGAATTCTTGATTGCTGTCTTGTACTCAAAGAACAATTTTATGAAGGTTAAGAATGGTCAGAGAAGGATATCAGAGTAATTAAGAAATGGATGGTACTATAGCTGTAATGCTAACAGAAGTTTGGATGTAATCAGAAGCTTAGGTTCAATTCCTAGCTCGAGCCACTGTCAGCCCTTAGCAAGTTACTTAACCTCTGTTAGCCTCTGTTTCATCTATAAAATTAGTAAGGTTTGACTAGATGTTTATAATGTCCCATACAGAATGTAAAAATTTTGGCAGTTATATGTGAACTCAGATTAAATGAAGAAGGTAGGACCTTGACTTTGTGGAAACTAAAAAGAAAAGAAGGACATCAAACTTTAACATTTTAAGACAGAGATGTTCATTACTTTAAGTATCTACAGTTAAGCTTGTGGAAGTCATGTCAAAAAAATATTATAGAAACTAAATATATTCATTTAATATTACTGCATAACAAATAACCACAAACATAGTGATTTAAGGCAACACAGGCTGTTTTAGCTTACCATTTTTAGGTTAGAAGTCTGGCATGCTCAATTGGGTTTTCTGCTTAGCGTTTCATAAGGCTGATATCAAGGTGGTAACAAGTGCAGGGCTCTTGCAGTATAGAAGAATCTGCTTGCAAACTCAGCTTGTTGGCTGAATTCAGTTTCTTGTGATTATTGGACAGAGGTTACCATTCCCTTGCTGGCTCTCAGCCGGGATCTCTTCTCAGCTCCTTTCCGTCCACCCGAATTCCTTCTCATGCAGCCCACCTCCATCTTCAAGCCAGCAGCAACAAGGCGAATCCCTCTCATGCTTGGAATTTCTTTGACTTCTTTTTCTTCTACCAGCTACAGAAAGCTCTGTGCATTTAAGGGCTCATGTGATTCACTTAGGTCCACCCAGATCATCTCCTTATCTTAAAATCAGCTGTACCATTAAATATAACATAATCCTGGAAGTTACATCTCGTATATTCACAAATTGTAGGAATTAGAGCAAGATATCTTTGGGGTAACCATTTTAGAAGTTGTACATACCTCAGTAAAGTTCAAAACAATTAAGGAGGGTTGGATCATAATAGACTAGTTAGAAACAAAATAAAATTTACAATAGTTGTTTTTTTTACATTTTAACTTTTCCTTAATGGCATAGTAATTCTTCTAATCCATTTTGTCATTTCTTAGATTCTTATTTAAAGTTTTAAAATTACAGAATAATGACAACTTTCCAGTTATAGTGTTTCTTACATTTTTTGTCTTTTGCTTGCTCCTTTGTTTGTTTTAGCCATTCACATATCATTACAGTCTATGGTAGACCTGCAGTCCTTACCATTCTGGGATAAAAGTTAGAGTCAGCTTTGAAACTATAACTAATTAGGAGCTATTTATCTGGGTGTTAACCTTATTCTGGTTGTGGGGCAAGAAAACTAATTTTTATTCTCTGATATTACCTCCCTTTTGTAATTTCATTACATTTGAACAAATCTAGTTGATATAAATGATTCTGAGATCATCTTCTACATCTCCCCCACAAAAGCTTTGCCTTCTCTGGTTCTTCTAGTATCATACATTCCAAGTTGTAGGTAAAGGTATAATTGTAATTATTTTAGGGTCAAGTCTCCAGGAAGAAGAAGAATACAGTTTTATGAGGTAATACAAGACCCCCCTGTCGAAAAATAATCTCCAGTATGCACTTCCACCACATCATTTACCATTATAATGATATCCTGGCTTAGGGTATTATCCCAAAAGAATTATGTTAAAACTAATGTGGCATTTAAAAAAACACCTAGTTTTGGAGAACATTAGACATTTCATTAATGTATCAGCCACAATTTACCAGCTAACTTTGGATGTATTTTAGATAGCAAAGAATAGGTTTTTGAAGAATTGAAGCCCAGGTACGTTTTGGCAGGAAGAAGAAAAGAGAGAGAGTCAGAAATACAGAATCTTGGGTTGACTTAGGCCAGAATATCTGGCCAGTCTGTGAGCAGCAAAAGGTCACCAGACAAGGAAGTCAGGACAAACACTTCTTTTAACTCACAGTTCTGCCAAATGCCAGTCTTTATGTGGATCCTTGGGTGCCTGAAAAATAGTCATAGCTTTTGACTCTCTGTGACATATAGCTAAAAGATTTGAAGCTATGTTTTTTTAAAGATGGGTGGCAGGAGAATGCTATACTCTCTAATCCAGTTACTGCAGCTATATTTCAGTGGCTTATTTAATATAGGGATGATAATCTTGATGTTGATAGGTTTTTTTTCTACTGGGGGAAAAAAAATTAAATCTAAGGACAGAAACTTAGGCTTGTTAAGATTTATAGAATCATTTCACATATTTCTTAAATATCCATAGGTATTATGGCCGAAAGATGCTTTTCCTCATGATGTGTCATCCTAACTTTGATAAAATGCTTGAAAAGTACGTGCCATCTAAAGATTTGCCATATATTAAGGAATCTGTTAAAAGCTTACGGCAAAAGGTATGTAGAAGAAATTTATTTTATAACACAACTTTAAAAGCAATGTTCATTTGCTGAGGAAGGTAAAGGATAGAAATAATTACTTGTTTATTTCTGTTAACCATTCAGAATAGATCTACAGTAGCATTTCAACAACTGTAGTACTGAGGAGACATTCATAGTGTAAATGTTTATTGAATAGAAGGTTGATATTAGGTAGAATGTAGTAGTGTGGCTTATTGGAATTACAAGACTTGTGTTTGAATCACAACTTGAGAAGTAGCAATTATATAATCTTGCACATATCATTTCTTTATTGTTTTTATAAAATGAGGATAATGTTTATTACACTTAGTTCTTTATTTTCCTTGTACGTCCCACTGTTAGAGCTTCTACCACATTGTTGATAAAGGAGTTCCTTGAGGGGAAGCCCCATGTCTTATATGTCCTTGTAGATAATGAGTATTCAAAAATGTATGTAAATGAGTAACTGAGGGACTGTCAAGTGAAATGAAATGTGAAAAGTGCCTTATAAAGTAACCCAAGAGTTGGTAATGTTATTCTTCTTACCTTTGAGTTTCTTAACAATAAAAGAGTGATCAATTTATAATTATCCATTCTATATTGCTAAAGATTATAAACTTTCTGAATGGGTTGATCGTGTTCCCCCCAAAACAAAGAGCTTTTATTTTTTGTTTTGTTTTTGTTTTTTGTACTTGTTATTTTTTCGTATTTTTTTTGTTTTGTTTTTGTTGTATTATTTTTTATTTTTCTTAAGGACAAAAGACAGGGTCGGGGAGTCTATCAATAGTA
Source organism: Bos mutus (assembly GCF_027580195.1). Lineage (NCBI taxonomy): Eukaryota > Metazoa > Chordata > Mammalia > Artiodactyla > Bovidae > Bos > Bos mutus. The sequence goes on from NC_091637.1 coordinate 53,983,359, forward strand.
ATATTAGGCCAGAGCCCTTTTCAAAAGTGTAAAGTCAACCCTTCTAAAAGAAAATTGATTCTTGGGTTTCCCTGGTGGCTCAATAGTAAAAAATCCACCTACCAACGTAGGAGACATGGTTCAATCCCTGATCCAATCTGGGACCATCCCACGGAGCAACTCAGCCCAGGCTGATAAGCCCAAGCGTCACAACCATTGAGCCTGTGCTCTAGAGCCCAGGAGCTGCAAATACTGAGCCTCCCTGCCGCAACTACTGAAGCCCACTTGCCTAGAGCCTGTGCACCACAGCAAGAGAATCCACCACAGTGAGAAGCCCGCACACTGCAACCAGAGAGTAGCCCCTACTCACCACAACTGGAGAACAGCCCAAGGAGTGCTGATGACCCAGCACAGCCAATAAATAAATAAATAAAATTATATATGTCTAAAGAAAATCAATTCTTTTTAGCATTGGGAACACAACAAGAATAAAATTCCCTGCACATTTTGTTACCTATAAGATAATGAAAATGAATGGAGTTGACTTCCTTTTAAGATGGGAAAACAAATAGACCTACTTTTCATGTAATTGTTGTTTAGTCACTAAGTCATGTTCAACTCTTTTGTGACCCCATGGACTGTAGTCCACCAAGCTCCTCTGTCCATGGGATTTCCCAGGCAGAAATACTGGAGTAGGTTGCCATTTCCTTCCCCGGAGGACCTTCCCGACACAGGGGTCAAACTTGCGTCTCCTGCATTGGCAGGTGGATTCTTTGCCACTGAGCCATCAGGGAAGCCCCTTTCATATAGTTACCCGCTCAATATACATTTTTGTTTAGTAAAAGAAAAAAATGTAGCCTATTTATGTATTAATTTTTGCAAAAATGTGCTTAGTTTAATGATGTGGAATTTTTCTGTGGTAATTTATGTTATTCCTCTCTGGTCAACTTAGATACAAGATTCATTTTTGAAGGGATACTACTTCAAATATGTGTGGTGATAAACATTTTAGGGCATTTTTTCTTCCTATTGGTATGAGATTTCAGCTTAATTCATATAGAATTTATCAAAATAACCATGAAAAAATTATCTTACTAAAATGAGGCTGATTATATCTGTGAGTTATTTCAAGTACAAGTATCAGAAAAAATAAATTTTAATTAATTCATATTTAAATGTTTAGTCCCATACTGGTATTGCATAGGAATTCATTGTTTATGTGATATATTCATATTTTCTATATAAATTCATGATTTTTTTTTATAGATTTTAAGCTTTAAGAAGAGTAGTTACAAAATATAGATATGAGGTTTTGCATTTTAAACAGTTTTACCAAGTCAGTATCACTTGCTGGTGTTGGGCACATATTTTGTTAATTTACTACTAATTACAAGGTAATTTATATATCTGATACCCTTTAAAGCATAAATATCGCAGATTATTAAAATGCCTTCAGTCATGAGAGATCAGCAATGACTGCTATGAAAATTACATTGTCCAAGTTAATTTCACTTTTACTAGTTTTAAGACTTTCATTGCACTGCCTCTCTTTACTTATAGGGTTTGGGAGAGATACCGCTAGATACTCCTTCAGCAAAAGGAAGACGATCTCATACCGGCAGTGTTGGAAACACAAGGTCGTCATCTGTTTCTAGGGATGCTTTCAATTCAGCTGAAAGGTAGAATCATTACTCCCTACTGATGATAGTCTCATTTAGTCTCATGGTAGTCTCATTTGAATGTTTTCATGAACTATTCCAGAGTTGTTTGTCAAAATTTAATGAAAGTTGGTAAGGACTTAGAAAATATGAGATAATTTGATTTAAAAAGGCAATTATTTATTCACAGCACCTTGCTTTTATGTGAACTAAACTTTAGTAAAACTTTAGTGTTATTGAACTTGTCAATATTAGGCCTGTCCTGGACAACTCTTTAATTTTTTTTCAATTTATAGCCTTTACTTCCCCCCTTGGTTATAAAAGTAATACATAATTATGGTTAAGGGAGAAAAAACTGTATGAAATACAAGCATTAAAAGAGTGTAACCAATCACCTATAATAACCGTCAACCAAAAAAAGAAATACTGTTAAAATTTTTTTTAATATAATTGTATATGTAATGGTGTAACCTGTTTAAACTATTAGGCAGTATTTAATAGGTTGATTATATAGTTTTAAAAATCTTTCAGAAGTATTATGATCTCTTTGGTGTATTTTAAAATATGTTTTAAACATTACTTTAAAAATTATGAGTCGATGCATAGGTATCTTTCATATTTTCCGTGTTTGTATATCTTTGAATAATAAATTTTATAAAAAATAAAAATCCATAGAGTTTTGGAGCCTTGCTCTTCAAAATATAGTTCACAGAGGAGAGTACTATATGCCCTGAATATAATGCTACTGTATGTTTTATATAAAAGTTAAGAGAGTATGTCCTGAGTCCTCAAAACAAATAAAAGTTATTTATTAAAATTTTTTCCTATTTCTTTAATTTTGCACCTATATGAGATAATGGATGTTCACTAAAGTTATTGTGATAATCACGTCATGAAATATGTAAATCAAGTCTTTGTATACCTTAGACTTTACACAGTGCCGTATTTCAGTTATATCTCGATAAAACTGGAAGGAAAAAAGTGTAGGAGAAACAAAGACTTGCTTAGACAAAAAATGAGGCAATTTGTTGCCATTGGATTTTCTTTGCAAGAAATGTTAAAACAGTTCTTTAGAGAGAAATAAAATACTATAGGAACTAGGTTGCTTCCAGAACAGAGATATAACTAGGTTGCTTCCAGAACCTCTCAAGTTCAGCTTGAGAGGTTCGCCGCCTTTAGCTAGCATCGGGTAACTAGGATTTCAGGAGGATTCCCCACCATTCTCTAACTGGTAAGAGTAGTTTACTGTGCCTCTGTTATTTGGGCAAACAGTGTGAAGAACTGCCTTATTCCTGGAACTTGGGAATTTTGGTATGTCCCAGGCAAAGGACCAATCGTGAACAACTCCCCATTAAAAATCCTGGGTACCGCACCTCTAAACTTCTTTGATAGACAACATTTGACATGTATTGTCACAGTTTGTTGCAATTAAGGAATTAAGGAGGAGGAATTAAGTTTATTAATTAAGTTTATTAATTAAGGAGGAATTAAGTTTATACTGTGTGACTCCACTGGAAAAGGACCCTTGGAGGCTTGCATCTAGTTTCTTCCAGACTTTGACCCCATGCACCTTTTCCTTTTGCTGATTTTGCTTTATATCCTTCTCCTATAATAAATCTTGCTGCTGCTGCTGCTAAGTAGCTTCAGTCGTGTCCCACTCTGTGTGACCCCATAGATGGCAGCCCACCAGGCTCCCCCGTCCCTGGGATTCTCCAAGCAAGAACACTGGAGTGGGTTGCCATTTCCTTCTCCAATGCATGAAAGTGAAGAGTGAAAGTGAAGTCAATCAGTCGTGTCCAACTCTAGCGACCCCATGGACTGCAGCCTACCAGGCTCCTCCGTCCATTGGATTTTCCAGGCAATAGTACTGGAGTGGGTTGCCATTGACCATGAGTAAAACTACATGCTGAATCTATGAGTCCTCCCAGCAAATTACCAAACCCAGCAGAGATATTAGGGACCCCCAACACAAGTATTGTGGCTATGGGTTATTTTGTGAATTTTTAAAAAGTGAATACATGATAATTATTATGTTTGTTTTACCTTTGTTTCACTTTAGAGAGGTAACTGAAATTCGTGAAATCACCAGAAAATCAGTTCCCCGAAATTCCTTAGAAAGTGCTGAGTACATTAAAGTCATAACAGGTTTATTAAATGCAAAAGATTTTCGTGATCGTATTAATGGGATTAAGCAGCTTTTATCAGATACAGAAAACAATCAAGAGCTTGTTGTTGGAAACATTGTGAAGGTAAGGACCGTCAAAATTAATTTTCATGTTCAATCCATAGTTAATAAAGTTCATCAGTATAATAATTGTCTTATTTCTTAATATTACAGATATATATTACTTTAAAGTGTTAAAACTTAGAGAAAAGTTTTGATTCCTCCCACTAGATGGTGACTCCTTGAAAACTTTATAATCTCAGAGTTCTCAGAACCTGGCAGTCAGTAAATATATATGTTGAGTAAGAGAGTCCCTTGGTGGCCTAATGGTTAGGATTCTAGACCTTCACTCATAACCCAGGTTCAGTCCCTGGTTGGGGAACTGCAATCCCCAAAAGCCATGCAGTGGGGCCAAAAAAAAAAAATAAATTGAGTGAATCAATCAGTATTTTAAAAACCAGGGCATTTAAGAGACTTGATATTCAGTTCAGTTCAGTCGCTCAGTTCTGTCCGACTCTCTGCAGCCCCGTGGACTGCAGCACTCCAGGCTTCCCTGTCCATCACCAACTCCCAGAGCTTGCTCAAACTCATGTCCATCGAGTTGATGATGCCATCCAACCATCTCATCCTCTGTCATCCCCTTCTCCTCCTGCCTTCCATCTTTCCCAGCATCAGGGTCTTTTCCAATGAGTCAGTTCTCTGCATCAGGTGGCCAAAGTATTGGAGTTTCAGCTTCAGCATCAGTCTTTCCAATGAATATTCAGGACTGAGTTCCTTTAGATTGACTAGTTGGATCTCAAGAGTCTTCTCCAACACCACAGTTCAAAAGCATCAATTCTTCCGTGTTCAGCTTTCTTTATGGTCCAGCTCTCACATCCATACATGACTACTGGAAAAAATCATAGCTTTGACTAGATGGACTTTTGTCACCAAAGTAATGTCTCTGCTTTTTAATAAGCTCTCTAGGTTGGTCATAGCTTTTCTTCCAAGGAACAAGCATCTTTTAATTTCATGGTTGCAGTTACTATCTGCAGTGATTTTGGAACCCCCAAAAATAAAGTCTCTCACTGTTTCTATTGTTTCCTCATCTATTTGCCATGAAGTGATGGGACCAAATGCCATGATCTTGTTTTTTGCACGTTGAGTTTTAGCCTGCTTTTTCATGCTCCTCTTTCACCTTCGTCAAGAGTCTCTTTAGTTCCTCTTCACTTTCTGCCATAAGGGTGGTATCATCTGCGTATCTGAGGTTATTGATATTTCTCCCAGCAATCTTGATTCCAACTTGTGCTTCATCCAGCCTGACTTGATATTACTTAGGAATAAATAATGAAAGTTTCATATGTAAATTAGAAGTCTGCTTGTGCTAATTTTATATATTATGTTAATATATATTTATAAATATGCATTTGTATATTTTATAACTTATATAGGAAGACTAGAAGCAATAGAAAGGGAAACAGTAATAAATGTTAGTGGTACGAGAGCATAGATTACTTATGCTTCCTCAGAATTTGGTTCAGTCAATTCCATTAGTAATTTAGTCATTAAATTCTACTGGTAACCTACTCCATTATTCTTGCCTGAAGAGTTCCATGGACTGAGAAGCCTGGCAGGCTACAGCCCATGGGGTTGCAAAGAGTCAGACACGACTGAGTGACTAATACTAACACTTGTATATGATATATATCATGGATTATTAGTTAATAGTCTCATTCTCACAGAATAGCTCTTTCCTCACCTGACATGGTTAAATTGCTCAGCATTTACTTCATTATATCTTGAATTTACAAAAGCTAAGAATTAGAAGAGGAAGGCTCTATTGTTTAAGTACTCAGGTTAAGAGGTACTAATAAAAACTTAAATCTGAAACTAGGTCAAATCTCTGTAGTAAAACCTACATGTCTACTTCTGTTACAAATAGAGATAAGAATAGAAATGTCTAAGTTCTTAAAGTTAGCTAAACTAACCTACACATTTCAGAAAACAGCATTTTTTATTGAACCAAATTTCTCAACCTTAATTTAGAGATTTTAGGATCTCTTTTTAGGTGGATTTTGAAGTCTTCTCTTTTTGCTGTAAGAAGATTGGACACTAGCATCCAAATTTTTATGAAGTTCCTGTTATCTCAGTCCAAGTTAAATGAGATGCGTGTGTGTGTTTTTAAATAGTACATTTATGCTTTAGTAGGATGAATACTATGAAATGCCATTAGGAATTTAAATATAATAGATATCAACATTAGTTCACTTTAATTTACCAATTTACTTTCAGATCTTTGATGCTTTTAAATCTCGGCTTCATGATTCCAATAGTAAAGTAAACCTGGTGGCTCTAGAAACAATGCACAAAATGATTCCTTTGCTCAGAGACAACTTATCTCCTATAATCAACATGCTAATCCCAGCAATAGTAGATAACAATCTGAATTCCAAGAATCCAGGCATCTATGCTGCTGCCACCAATGTTGTTCAGGCACTGAGTCAGCACGTAGGTAAGAAATCTTACTTTGGCATTCAGATTATTTTGGCTTTACTTTTGTGCTTCCTCATTCTACACATTTTCTAAAATGCCAAAATCCTAGCTATTCAGTTTTTGTCACTTAATGTTGCGATAAAATTTTTAAAGTTTTCTCAGTAGCAGTTTTAATTATTTTTAGTGATTAAATACCATTCCATTAAACTGACTTTCTCTACCTTTATTTTTAACTTTTCAATTCTTATTTTTCTACCTCAACATCACATCTGATACCAAGTTAACTCAAAATGGATCATAGATTTCAATGGAAGATTTAACTGTATAACTTATAGAATATATGAGAAAATCCTTAGAACTTAGGCTTGGTGAAGAGTTGTTAGCGTGGCATTAAAAGTATGATCTATATAAAGTCCATAAACTGAACATCATCAAAATTTAAAACATTTCCTTTGCATCCCATTTCTGTAACGTAGTGGTTATCAGGTTTACTTCACATTTACTTTGCAAAAGACTTTTTATTTTTTTAGGTCAAAATATTTATTTTTGTGTTACAAAAATAAGTCCAAATAGATAGTGAAATAAATGTAGTTTTTAAGTGTCCCATCCTGGACTCTCTTTTCTAGAATTTCGTAAACAGTTCAAGTTTAGGTTGCTTCGGCACCTGTTTAGGATGCTATGTGGTCTCCATCCTAGAACCATGTGTCTGTAGTTTAGCTCGTAACTAACTGGACAAGTCGTCCTCTATGATGCCATCATTCCAGCTATCCTTCCAGACAAACTACAGATTTGCAGAAAATATTTGCAAACCACGTATCTGATACATATGCTTATCTAGAATATGTAAGGGGTTTCCCTGGTAGCTAAGCTGATAAAAAAAAAATCCGCCTGCAGTGCAGGAGACCCCAGCTCGATTCCTGGGTCAGGAAGATCCCTGGAGAAGGAAATGGCTACCCACTCCAATAGTCTTGCCTGGAGAATTCCATGGACAGAGGAGCATGGCGGGCTACAGTCCATGGGGTCACAAAGAGTTGGACACAACTGAGCAACTTTGACTTTCAGAATATATAAAGAACTTGTGGGAATTTGCTGGCACTTCCACTGCAAGGAGTCCAAGTTTGATCCCTGGTCAGGAAACTAAGATCCCACAAGCCACATAGTGCAGCTAAGAGAATGCGAGAGAAAGAAAGAATTCTTAAAACTCAACATTAAAAAAAAAAAAAAACCCTATTTAGAAAATGGGCAAAGGACATGAAGGAAACATTTATATGGATGGAAAATAAACACATGAAAAGACGTGTAACATTACCAGTCACTAAGGAAACATAAATACAAATTAAGACCATGATCGTTATGCAAGTGTATTAGTCTTTTTGGGTAGTTAAACTACCACAGCTTGGATGACTTAAAAACAACACATACTTATTTCTCACAGTTCTTGAAGCCTGGGAAGTCCATGATCAAAGCATCAACAGATTTGTTGTTGGGTGAGGGCCCTCTTCCTGGTTTATAAGTGGCCATCTTCTGGCTGTGTTCTCACATGGTGGAAGGGACGGGAGCTCTTGGAACCTCTTTTATGAAGGCACTAATCTCACTGATGAAGGCTCCACCTTCATGACCTAATTTCCTCCCCCAAAGCCCCATTTTCAAACACCATCACATTGGGGATTGGGTTTCAAGGTATAAGTTTGGGTGGGGCATGCAAACATTGAGTTCATAGCAAGTATTAGAACAGCTAAAATTAAAAATAGTGACAACACCAAATGCTAACAAGGTGCAGAGAAACTGGATCTGATACATTGCTGGTGAGAATGTAAATAAAAAATCATAGCCACTTTAGAAAATTGTTGGGCTGTTTCTTAAAAAAACTAAGCATGCACTTACCTATCAGTTGTTTTCCTAGGCCTTTATTCCAGAGCAGTAAAATATTATGTTCATGCAAAAACCCGTACATGATTGTTCATAGCAGCTTTGTTTGTAATAGCCCCAGACTGTCAATTGCCTAAGTATAGTTCAGTGGGTTAATGGTGAAAAAACTTGATATATCCATACCATAAAATACTTAGCAGTAGAAAGAAATGGGTTATAGACACATGCAACAGTTTGGATGGATCTCAAGGTCATTATGCTGAGAGAAAAAAGCCAACCCCAAAAGGTCACCTGCTATAGGATTCCATGTGTATAACTTTTTCAAAATGACAAATTTGCAGAGATGGAAAGCACATTAGTGGCTATCAGGGTTTAACAGCAGTTTAGGAGGAGTCAGTATATGTATAGCTATAGGTCTTTGTGGTGATACAGTAGTTCTGTATCTTAACTGTAGTGATAGTTTCACAGATCTGCACATGTGATAAAATGGCATAGAACTATATACACATACTGTACTAATGCCAGATTCCTTGTTTTGATGTATACTATAATTATGAAAGATGTAATTTGGGTGAAAGTACACAGGCCTATCTGTACTATCTTTGATATTTCCTGTGAAACTATAAAATTAAAAATTTGAAAAAAAATCAGTGAAGGTAAAAACTATCCCAAAATTTCAATTCTTCATTTCTTTTTCTTTTTTGATAAACCTATATACTATCATTTGGAATAAGATGCCTAGGAGATAGGTAGTTCTTTTTCTTTTTTATACCGTATGATAGCTCCTTTAATATTCTGTGAGGTATTTTTACTTTTTATTTGCTTTAAGAATATTACTGTATTAAGGTTTATAGAGAATTTTTTAAAGTTGTTAACTATGTAGATTAAATCTTTCTAACACATTTTCATTCATTTACATGATTTTTTTCCTTTCAATGCTATGTAATGGAAAATAAATAAGATTTTTATAACTGCTTAAAAATGTGTCTCTGTGTTATTCTTTTTGTTTAGATAATTACTTACTGCTACAGCCATTTTGCACAAAAGCCCAGTTTTTAAATGGAAAGGCAAAACAGGATATGACTGAAAAGCTTGCTGGTAAAAATTTTTAAATTGTTATTTCTTAAGAAATAGTTGATTGATTAAGGATACACTGATGGGCATTTCAACTCAATTTTAGGATAGCTACCAAGTTCAATATCATTATCTATGAAGTAGAAATAAATTGTATAATGATCTGTAAAAAGACTTTTTAAGACTTTTACCCCAAAAATTTTCTTCAAAAGAATTTTATTCCTTTTTCCCCCCAGTAAAAAAATCTTGTTAGGAGAAATAAATAGGATCAATAAAAGATATTAAAATCAAATATTGGTACATACAGAAAACTGCTGTTTCAAATTGTGTTTAATGAAAGGTCCAGGAGTTTAAAATGTGTATGTCTTGATTAAACTACATTTGGAAAACATTGAGATGAATTTTTGATTTGATTTCTATTTTTACTGCTTTTGCCTGTCATATATAGATTTCTAATACTTGAAGATCCCAATCTTTGGGAGCAAAGTTTCTGGCCTTACTTTTTTTAAGATGCTGAACATTTTAGCACACATGTCAGGGAAGAAGCCTAGTTTATTTTATATGCTTTCTAATTGTCAGAACTTGAATTTTTTTTTTTTAAACCTCACTGTTTATTATTTTTGTGTTTCAGATATTGTTATGGAACTTTATCAAAGGAAGCCCCATGCAACAGAACAGAAAGTGTTGGTTGTTTTATGGCATCTCTTAGGGAACATGACAAATAGTGGCTCTTTGCCTGGAGCTGGAGGAAATATACGAACAGCCACAGCTAAATTATCAAAAGCACTTTTTACACAGATGGGTCAGAATCTGTTAAATCAGGCTGCATCTCAACCATCACATATAAAAAAGAGTTTAGAAGAATTGCTTGATATGACAATTTAAAATGAATTATGAGTCTTTGATGAAATATGATGAACAAAACTGTTTACATGATGACAAATGGAAGTTTGTTAAAGTTAGGTTTTCAGTGCCTGCGCTTCTCATCCAGTAATTAAGTCAATAACTATTTTTATTTGCAGCCTGTGAGTACACATCTGTCCTACATCAACCCTATCACTTGCACCCATCACACAAAAATCTAAAATAATATAATCTAATGCTCATGAAATCTGAGGCATGTGGAGTGAATCCAATTTTAATATTTTTGAGAAAAGTCCCGCTTATTTGCACTATTCTGTAGAAACTGCAATTTGTTGCCCTATATGTACGATTAGACTTTTAATTAAAAATATACTTTTTGTTATGTAATCATGTTTTGCTATGTCTCATTACTCAGCCTTGTTTAATGAAGTGGAAGAAAAGTCATTGAACTATGTTATCACAAACTATGTTTTATGTGCTATTTGTGAAAAACATGTATTTCTGAAATCAGTCTGCTAATATGATTGTACAGTATTAGCTTGCTTTTGCTGCTGTGTTAAGTGAAATATTTGCTTACCAGTTGGGTTTAATCATCTACATAATTGTGAAATTTTACAAGTTATAATAAAGCATGATGACCAAAGTTTTAGAAAACATTTAAACATTAAATGCACGTTTAAGAAAACGTGTTGAATGTAACTTCCCTATTTTTGTGTGCAAACACTAAATTTTATTTCTATATGTCCTGACATTTATAAAGGTGTTATTTTGCTGCCCAGTTGTATAATTCTCAAGTATAGTGCCAGGTCTTCTCTAGCTTTTCTCAGAATTCTTGGGCTACAAGTACTGTATGCATCTTAAAAAAGAAAAGGAATGTTATATAATAAAAGGATTTATTTCTGTAGATGTGTGAGAGGTGTCCTATTTTTTCAACTTCAATGTATATTAAAATGGGAAATATATATATTAGGTATTGATCTATACAGGTATTGACCTATCACCTTCACCTGTTATACTTGATGCAATTTTGACCTATCTCTATTGACCTAACAGTAGACCTGGGTTATAGTTACAATTTTACGGAAAATTCTCTGTGTGAACTTGCGCAAGCCACTTGCCAGATACAGGCCTCGGTTTTCTCATCTCTGACCTGTGAAGACTAGACTAGATGGTTTTTCAGGTTCCATTTTGCTCTAAAATTCTGTGATTTTATGTTGTAGTTTAAGATCACTTTATTACAATTGTAGACTGTCTTTATTCTTTTTCACTTCTTGTGTCATTAACAAATGTATATATTTGTAATGTATTTGGCTACTTTTTAAATTGTGGTTCTTTATCTATAATTTCTGAGCACAACAGTAAAAAAAAAAAAGTTTGAAGCTAATCTGAAAGGAGAGTAAACATGTGGCTACTTTTCCTGTATTTATATACACTTTTAAAATTACAAACATCTAAAATTCATTTTCTTCTAAATGTATTTTATTATATGCCTATTATTTAGGTCGAAAGTTAGCAAACATTTTCTGTAAAACACCAGAAAATAAATATTTTTGGCTTTGTAAGCCACACAGATTGTGGCATATTCTTTGTTTTGCTCTTTTTTTTTTTAAACAATCCTTTAGAAATATTAAAAAGTTCTTAGCCTGGGCCTCTGACATAGTTTGCCAGAGCACCTGGCCTAGACTTTTGACTTCACTTGTAACTCTGAAATCACCATTAAATTTTGCTTCACCCTTTATGATACTTAAAATAGTTATAGATTCTAAGTTTTATTAATTTTGACCATTGCCCTTGTTTCATTGAAAATGTGCCTACTAAAGTTACACTGATTGTTGGATCTATTGAAGGTAAATTTTAGATTTGAGGCCAAAGAAGAGCACTACTATATACATAAACTTAGTCATCCATTATTTTCAGTAGATAAGACTTTGAATTTTGCATTGAAAAAATTACAGTAAGTATATGACTATTAATAATGTGGAAACATCATGCAATCTGTGTGTTTTTGTTATAAATAAAATAGCCATAACAGAGCCCCACACTTGAAATATTTTTCTCTATATTAGCAACTTGATACTGAGCATGCAGAAGTCTAGCATTCTATTGCCAAGTACTGTTACCAATCTGGAAGTCAAAAAGAATTGGAGACTGATGGAACTGATAGAACTAAAGAAAAGCTGAAGGTGTAAATGAAGTAAAGGAATTTTTTTTACAGGCTGTGATAGTGATAAAGTCGAACCCCACCAGCACTGCAAATCAAAAAATAAAAGAATTTAAATGGCATGTTTACCCAACAGAATCCATAGCATATATTTATTTAAAATGTTAACCACAGGACAGTGTTCACAATATGTTAAAAGGAAAAGCCTAATTACATGCATACAGTGTCTCTATTTATTAAATAGACACACACATAAGACAGAACTGGAATTGTATACACCAATATGAGAATAATGGTAATCTTTGGATAAAAAGTTAATTTTTTCAGTGTACTATTCTGCAATTTTTATTTTTTTCAGAAATGAGCAACATGTATTGCCTGTGTAATAAAATTTAAATTGCATAAAATCTGAAATTAAAGGTAAAGAGAAAATAAAGAGAGAAAATCAAAGTGCTTAGGAAGGTAGTGATATGACTAGAAGGAAGATGAGAAGAAATGGAAGCAACAAATCATAAACAGCATTAAGACTTTGATTTAGAAAGCATGGATTTGAAACCCAGTTTTACTTGTTAAACTTTACATGTATCCTGCAGTTGGGGTGAGGTACAAAATTAACATGGGATTTTGTATGAGAAAGCATTTGTAAACTCAAATTCTACCTAAAGTTAATTTTCCCAGCAGCAAATGAAGTTGAGGAAAGATGGGCAGAAACCTATAGAAATCTTTATTGCCAAGATAAGCTAATCCTACTTACTTTGTTGCTGGTTAGGTTAAATAGATCAAATGAAGGGGAAATCATTTAAGTACTGTATCAACATTAATGAATTAAAGTCTCATAATGTGTACTGTAAAACAGTACCTAAACTCTTAATTCATACTTAAACTCTTCTGTGGGCGACAATGGGGTAAACATAGATTTCAAGGGATTAAAGTGAATTGTAGGTTTAGCAAAATAGGTTTTTTTTTTTCTTTTTAAATACTGGAGCATGGAATGTTTGATTCAGTGCTATGTAAAATTAAGACAATGGTGTGGTACCAAATTATGACCCAGTCTTGAATGTGCTGTTCACCTCTGTGTATCCTGGGTGCCTTGGCCTATACTGGGCACTGACTGAATAAATAGTACTTGAATAAAATGTTGAATGTTATGTATGTTTGAAGTATAGTGAGCCATGTTTTCAAGGGTTGTGCTGAATAAATTTGAAAACCAATAGAAGACAGATAGCTGGTCTGAAACACCCATCTGAAGGCATCCTTTGGCAAATGGATTTCATCCAATGTTCCAGCCTAGTGGATTGATAAGGTACGCCTTTTCAATGTGTTAAAAGATTGGGAGGTTACGCAAGTTTCAACAGGAAAGAGGGTAGTGATCGACTTCCTAGGCAGGGCTCAGATCCAGATTCTAGACAGTAAAGGTCTAAAGAATAGAAGCACTGAGAATTGAAAGAATAGGTCTGAAAGGTACTCTCAAGGCAGCCTTGACTAAACTGATGACATACTTAGATTTGGAACATAAAGGAGTCAAAGTTAATATAAGTTTCTCACTCTAGAGACGTGGATGGTGATACCATTAACTGAAACGGAGAATACTCCGAGGAAAAGCAGTTGGTGGGGAAGAGATTAAATATAATGCTTTCGGACCGCTGTGAGAGAAGTTGACTCTGAAGGCAGAGTTCTGAATTCACTCATTCATTCATTTATTTGCCACTGCCAGGTTTGTGGGATATAAGTTCCCTCAGCAGGAATTGAACCAGGCCTTCAGCAGTGAAAGTGCAGAGCCCTAACCACTGGACTGCCAGGGAATTCCTGGGAGAATTCTGAATTTAAATTGCAGTTTTAATTTACTAAGTCTATGACCAAGAGGATAAGAGGAAAGGGAAGATAGAGAAAAGGGAAAAAATACCCAGCTGGCATGAACAAAAAGGACATTTTTAAATTGATGCTTATTGTTTAATCATTAAGTTGCGTCCAACTCTTTCGCAACCCCCTGGACTGCAGCGCAAAAGGCTCCTCTGTCCATGGGATTTTCCAGGCAAGAATACTGGAGAGCGTTATCATTTCCTTCTCCAGAGTCCAAATATCATCGTGAGATTTATGAGTTTAAGGCTGAATTTCTGTCCATTTTTAGGTAGAGGGGTGAGTTTTAGGCAGTTGTTTGCCCAAAAAAGAATAACAGCATTTTCTTTGGCGGGGTGGGGCGCTGTCTGTGTTTAAGATCTGAGGTATGAAAAGCCCTAAGGACCCGCTTTTTGTTTGGGAAGTCAAGTAGAGGGAACGCCGCATAGGAACAGCGGCCGGGCCCTCAAAGCAGCGGGGCGGGGCCTGCCCGGTCCACCTCTCGCGGAGGGCGAGACCTGCGTCCTGCGCAGCCACGTGACTCCCTCGCCTCCGGGGGCTCTGACGCATGCGCGCCGTGCTCTCGAGGAGGAGGCTGTGGTGCTGGTGGCGACTGCTGTGTTTGTGGGGACGGAGAGTGTTAAAGTGCCATCTTCGACTCAGCTGGCCCAGACTGTGGCTCATGGAATTCAGTGGCATCCATCGTCAGGTCAGCTGGGGAGGACGCCTTGGAATTAGCCGAGGGTGGGGGGTAGGGGGTGGGGGGGCGTTCTGATACGCTGGTCTGGAAGGGGCCTGCCTCGTTTCAGGCCGCGCTGGGGCTGCGGCCTCCCTCTCCCGCCCTGTTTTGAGGCCTGACTTGGCCTCGCGGCCCAGCTGTCCATCCCTTCTCATTCCCACCTGTTGGGTGGAGCAGTGCGAGGTTTCTTTTCTTAGACCATTCGTTTCTCTCCCGGCGCCTTAGGACGGGCGGGGAATTGTGGGCCTCAACTTGGATTTAGGAAGCGCTTTGGGGATAAGTCTAAAGCCCATGCTTTCGCGAGAGCTGGGAACCAGTGTGGTTGGAACGACTGGAAGTGGAAGGGACCCAGAGGTTTGGGAGAATGTGATATAAATTGGGTAAAACTTTTAGGCGCCTTGTAGGGCGCGTTTCGCGTTCTGACTGAAGACACACTCTAGGACTCTTGAGTCACAGCACCCCAAAGATCAGTTAAAGCTTTTGGCAGGCTAGGATGGAAGCAGAAAAACCAGTGTTTATCTTTTGTAGCCAGAGACCAACACTGCTGTTTTTCTCGTTCTAAAAATCACATCTTCAGTTAGTATTATGTACTATATTTATGCCAACTAAAATATTACTTTTAAGTTTAACATTCCTGTTCAGAAATACTTAACACTTTTTTACGGTTGTAAAGGTTGAAGCCTGAAAAAGCATTGGAACTTAAGTATTTTGGGTTCTGAGAGCTAGTAAATGGATGGAAAAACAAGCGAATACTGTCAGGTGTATTCTTCCCCTCCCCCCACTCTAAAGTTGCAGAAGTTGGAACTTTTCCACTGTTTGGCCGCTGGTGGGGATAATGTTAATGAAAGGAGTTCTGCTAAAGAAGACAAGTTCTCAAGATTGTGAACTCTGGAATAATTAGGGGTTACCAAAGATGGCTAATTAGTAGGTAGTATGAGATATTTGAAGTGAGAATTGAAAAGCGGAGTTTTTTTAGTGTCATGATATTTGGAAGTGATTTTACTTGCTTACCTATAATTGAATACGAAAAAGAATCTTATAAATCAAATGATAGAAAGTATGTGTGGCTTTTTTTCAAGGGAAAGATTAGTAGATGTATAAAATAGATCAACAATAAGGTTCTTACTATATAGCACAGGAAACTATGTATCAATCTTGGGTAATAATGTAAATAAAAGAAGAGAGAGAAGAGACCCTTCTGTGGTGTGCCAGCAAATAATACCACATAAAGTACAGGATTTTAAAAAATTTCTTGAAAAACAGCCAGAGGGGGAAGAAAATAATTCCAACCAAATGATAATTTTTTTCCCCAAAAATATGAAGATGGTGCAAACATTTATGTAAATGAATAAAGTCCAGTTTCTGGAATGTAGCAAGTGCTTAATATATGGAAACTTTAAAAAGGTCAATCTGTATAAACATTCTGCTCAGCCTCTGAAAACAGTTGCCAAAGCCAGTGATGATGATAGTCCGTTTTTTTCCAAACATTTTGAGTCTTTAGATTAGCTTATCTGTGGATGAGGCACAGAATGACTTAAGGATTGCAAAGGTAGTTGATTTGTAGTACTCAAACTCCTGACTTTCAGTCCTTAGTGATGACTTCAGACTTTTATATGTTCTATTTATGAAAAGAATAATAAATGATATGATTTTGGTACCTCTGTCAGTATAAATGCTTATAAAGAGATTAAGATAATAGATCAGATTTCTCATTTTTAATTGAGTATTTCTCATTTTTAATTTTATTAAAAATTAATTTAAGTCATCCTCCAAAAGAGCTTTTAAATGTTAAGATGGTATATTAAATTCTTAGATAAATGTATCTCATAACTGAACTAAAACTTAAAATGTATGATGTAGAACTCTACTTTTTCATGTACTGCTTATTCAGATTTAATATATCATTTTTCTCTTACACTTGTAGACTTTATGCATCTCATTACAGTTTTATATAAGAGAGTGCAAAGTAGTAAAAAGGCATGAGTTGAGAACAGGAGGAAATTTTTGTTACTCTGAGAGAATATCATGAGCACAGGCTCAGGCATGAGCGTGTGTTGTCCTCTGTAAATGACAATAAGGAATACTGTTGGATTAATACCTTTGGAAAGTTAAGTTGGGATCAGATAGATCACCCAGTCTTTCAACATTTATTGTGCTATTGTATACTAGACACTTTCAGATTCTAGGGACATAGTAGTGAATGAAACCAGGGGCGCTGTTCTCAGTGAATTTACTATTCCAATAATAATTAATTTATGTGTAGCAGTGTTTTTCCATTTTTTTGACTGCAGCCCATAATAGGACGGAGAAGGCGATGGCACCCCACTCCAGTCCTCTTGCCTGGAAAATCCCATGGACGGAGGAGCCTGGTAGGCTGCAGTCCATGGGGTCGTGAAGAGTCGGACACAACTGAGAGACTTCCCTTTCACTTTTCACTTTCATTCACTGGAGAAGGAAATGGCAACCCACTCCAGTGTTCTTGCCTGGAGAATCCCAGGGACGGGGGAGCCTGGTGGGCTGTCGTCTATGGGGTCACACAGAGTTGGACACGACTGAAGTGACTTAGCCACTAGCCATAATAGGATGTACATGTAACATTGCAGTTCAATAATCTAGTAGTCAGATTCTGTGTGTATTTCAACAGTGTGCCCTTAATGTGTGCAATGCACTCTGATTTTTTTTTTTTTTTTAAAAAAAAATAAGCTGGTGCAAGGCATTCTGAAG
The DNA here is from genome assembly GCF_027580195.1 of Bos mutus. NCBI lineage: Eukaryota > Metazoa > Chordata > Mammalia > Artiodactyla > Bovidae > Bos > Bos mutus. The sequence continues at coordinate 54,000,899 of NC_091637.1, forward strand.
TTTGAAAAACATTATTCAAAAGGGAAGATAATTATATTGTAACATAACAGTGTAAATGAAGAGGATAGTTAATCTTTATAGCAAGGTATGTGTGATTATTTGTGCATGAGGCTTAGAAAGGTTAAGAAACATGCTCAAAGTTCCCTAATGAGTAACTAGGCCAGATCTTTAATTCAGTTCTATCAGGCTTTAACCCAAATGTTTTATTATACACCTTCCCAATTGTTATGAGACTTTGTTTGTGGCTCAGACGGTAAAGCATCTGCCTACAGTGCGGGAGATCTAAGCTAGGTTTAGGACTCTGGGTGGGGAGGGTAAGGACTGTGATGCTTTTTTACTTATTAAACAGTGGATTAGGTGTGTATCATACCTCCATGTGTACTGTATCTCCATGTATCGGTAGACCTGAGCCTTACTGTGAAGGAATTATAATCTAGAAAGAAAAAGACATTGAATGAGTATCACAAATGTGATTGTGTGCCGTGGAAGAATGCTGTGGAAGCATCATTGGGGGAAATAAACTTATTTGGAGGGTCTGGGAATACGTTTCAGTCAGGGATGTTTAAATTTGCCCAGATTAGTTAGTGGGCTTCAGTTGAGTTGAAGGCTTTGAGTGGGGTAGAGAGTTGGGGCAGCATTCCAGACAGACGAAAAAACTACATACACTCAGGTCCTGAAGCTGAAATGAGCTGAACTGGAACACCCAACAAAACTAGATGGATGTGATATGTTAGAAAAAGGGCAAGAAGAGACAGCCTTTCAAGGAGAAAGTCATCATTACTGTTGGATACAGTGAAGAGTAGATCAGAAAGATGAATCAGAACATGTCCAGTTGGATTTAATAAACAAAGCGATTGTGACTTTGGGAGAATTTCAGAGTAGTGATAATCCAAATTTAAGGGTAAATGGAGGATATAGAAAATCACTGTGGACAGTGACTTCAGCCATGAAATTAAAAGACACTTGCTCCTTGGAGGAAAGCAGTGACAAACCTAGACAGCGTATTATAAAGCAGACATCACCTTGCCAACAGTGGTCCGTACAGTCAAAGCTATGGTTTTTCAGTAGTCATGTACAGATGTGAGAGTTGGACCATAAAAAGGCTGAGAGATGAAGAGTTGATGCTTTCAAATTGTGGTGCTGGAGAAGCCTCTTGAGAGTCCCTTGGACTGCAAGGAGATCAAACCTAAGGAAATCCTAAAGCAAATCAGCCCTGAATATTCATTGAAAGGACTGATGGTAAAGCTGAAGCTCTAGTACTTCGGCCACCTGATGCAAAGAGCCGATTCACTGGAAAAGACTCCAATGCTAGGAAAGATTGAAGGCAAAAGGAGAAAGGGGGCGGCAAAGGCAGGATGCTTAGATAGCATCACCGACACAGTGGACATGTATTTGAGCAAACTCCGGGAGATAGTGGAGGACAAAGGAGCCTGGTGTGCTGCAGTCCATGAGGTCGGAAAGAGTTGAACACAACTTAGTAACTGAACAACAAGGAGGGTGTAGTGTAGAGATAAGCTTAGACAGCTTCAATGTCTTTCTGTTGTACTTGAAACAAAATCTAAATCCTCAACATAGCTTATGATTGTCCTTTGTTTGTTCTATAAGTTTAAGCTAAGTTACGTATATTATAAAATTTTATATAAAAGAGAGGTATTTTTACATATTTGAAGGGTAATGGAAGTAATCTAATATACTAAGAGAAACTGATAAGGAGACCGTGAAGATAATTTAAGAAGCAACATGTTTGAGAAGATAGGTGGGAGAAGTGATCCAAGTCATTAGTTCAGAGTTTGACCATTGATAGCAGCAGAGATACTTCATCCATTGTGACCAAGGGAAGGAGGAAGACAAATAATTGTTATGTATTTCAATTTTTATAGTATGCTTAGGGGAACACATACTTTGAGAGCAAAAGGGAAGGAAGATTATAAAAGAGGTGAGGGAAACACAGGAAAACACGGGCAGAATACTTTTTGACATGAAGCGGTCCAGGGATTGAACCCGTGTCTCCGGGAATTTTTTTTTTCCCCAATTATTTATTTGTTTGGCTGTGTTAGGTGTTAATTGCAGCACATGAGATCTTCATTGCAGTGCACAGACTCTCTAGTTTTGGTGCTCAGGCTTTGTAGTTGTGGCACACAGGCTCCAGAGCTTACGGGTTCAGCTTAGTTGCTCCGGCATGTGGGAATCTTAGTTCCCTGACCAGGGATAGAACCTGTGTCCCCTGCATTGCAAGGCGGATTCTTGACCCTGGACCAACAAGGAAGTCACAGCAGGTGGATGTTTAACCTCTGGACCACTGGGGAAGTTTGACATTGCTTTTTTTTTCCTCCCCCCTCAACATTGCTTTTTGAAAATAGACCTTTAGGGACTTCCCTGCAGTCCAGTGGTTATGCTCCCAGTGTAGGGGGCATGGGTTCGATGCTTGGTCAGGGAACTAAAATCCTGGAACCTGCAAAAAATGATAAAATAGGTGTTTACATGAGGTTTACTTTGATATACTTAGTAAAGACAAATTTTAGAAGAATTCAAGTCAAATTGAGGGATGTTTAAGCAAATCCTTTCATACTGTCTCTTACTGATATGTTTTTCTGTGAACATGGCAAGCAAAGCAGTTATCTCAGAACATGCTCTTTCTGCTGCCTGTAATTTTCTTCCTCTAGATAGTTGCATGATTGGCTTTCCTGCTACCTCATCCTCTCTTTTATTTTTAGCACTTGATACCACATATATATAAGAAATTTACTTAGGGAAGAAAGCCTCCATCTCCCCACTGTAATGTCTGCTCCTTGAGAACAGGGATTTTGTTTTGTTCACAGCTAAATTGTCCTTCTCCATCTAGTATAGCCAGCAAAGAACTGGATGTTCATTATTTGAAGAGGGTAAAACCAGAGAAGTTAGCATAGCTGGTGGGAGGTGGGGCAGGGGTGAAGGGTCTTAGTGAAAATGGGAACTTGAAAGAAAGTCTGTGTTGAATGGTGCGATCACAAGCCTGGTTTGTTGTCTTTGCTCCCAGAATGCTTGTTGCCTTACTCAAGTTGAAACATTCTTCTTTGGCAAAACATAACCCAAGGGAACCAGTGTAGAACACTGACATTTAATGGGTTCTACCCTCAAAGAATGCCATCCTAAGAATTCCCAGTGGAGGACTCTGAGCTTTCACTGCTAAGGGTGCAGCTTCGATTCCTGGTTGGGGTAATAAGGTCCTCTGAGCTGTGCAGCATGGCAGCCCACCCGCCCCTGGCCCAAAAAAAAAGAAAAGAAAAAAAAGAATTCCATCCTGCACTGAAGCCCACCCATTGTCAACTTTGTCTGGTTTGTTTTCTACTGCCTCATACTTATTCTTGAACAAAAGTTTGAAGATGACTATACTTGAGAGATCAAAACAAGTAGTCAAAGACACTCAGAAGAGACAGTGCTGAGAACAAGAGAATTTAAAGTATATTCTAGAAATAGCAGGAGATACTGCACCCGTGAAAAAGGAATATTGATTATTCAGAGAATAAAGAAAGTTATATTAAAAACTCAGTAACAGGGTTATCACAGAGTAGAATAAGTGAAAGGAATAGAAGAAAAATGTGGGATAAGATACGTAGAGGATCAATCCAGGAAGTCCAGCACCTGAGCAGTGTGGATCCAACAGAGAAAACCAAGAGTAGAAAATTATCAAATAAATAATAGATATAGAATGTAAGAACTTAATGATGTAAACAGATTAAAATAGGCCTTCCAAATGAATGCGTTGCAGAATCTTTGGAAAAGACTCATCTTAAGGCACATCGTTAAGCAATTTCAGAACATCTGGGATAAACAGAGAAACTAAAAGCTTCCATGGAGATAAAAACAGGTCACATGAAGAGGATAAGAAATAAAAATGTCAGATTTTCTCAATAGGGACATCGGATGGTAGGAAACAGTGAATAAGTTGCTTTAAAACTTTTAAGAAAAAAATATTTTCATTCTAGAATTTTATACTCATTTAATTATGAGGATTTTATTTATTTATTTTTTGGAAAAAATAATTAATTTTGTAATTAAAAAATTACATCCCAGTACCATCTCTCATGAAGATTTTAGAATTGGAAAGTCTTACCTTTTTTCACCCCACATACCTTTTTTCAGAATTACAGAAATGATTCTCTACAAGAGGGAGTAAATCAAGGAAGAAATAGATTTTGTTATAAATGAGATTCACTCCAGGGGATAAGTGAAAGGAATTCTTTATATCAAAATGAAGAGACAATCCTAGATAAGACGAGCAAATTTAAATTGTTGCAGAAGGTTAGATGGTTTCAGAAAGGATGGCACCAGAAGGGGAAATGGGATTGATAAGTATGAGTGACAGTTTTAAAGGACCTTTATAAGGTCTCTTCAAGGATGTGGAGTCAGTTTTCAAAGGCAGTGAAGCATATGAAAATGATAGATTTAAAGAGGTAGAAGCAAGGAAATGTGATTGTAGTATACAAAGTAGCTTGAAGAAAATGTTTGCATAGGCATACTAATGTAAACCTGAATATTGATTGAACCCCAGCCAAATAGAACTACATTGGAAGCACATGAGAGGAAGATTGTGCATGTGTATTTGGTATAATAATTAAACCTATATTTTATCTAATAGATGGCAAAAAATATCTAAAATTGAAAAGTCAGGAAATAAAATATTTTCAGATGAATACTGTGTTGATTACCACCAGTTTTTTGACGTCAAAGTCAGTAGGTTTTTTTCCACCTCCTAAAGTCTCTGCACAACAAATTCTAGATGCACTGTAAAGTTCATTTTTATTTTCCTTGTTAATTTTAAAGTTGTTTAGCCACTAAGTCATGTCTGACTCTCGCAACCCCACGGACTGCAGCCCACCAGGCTTCTCTGTCCATGGGATTTTCCAGGCAAGAATACTGGAGTGGGTTGCCATTTCCTTCTCCAGGGGATCTTCCCAACCCAGGGATTGAACCCCGGTCTCCTGCATTGCAGGTGGGTTCTTTACCACTGAGCCACCTAGGAGACAATTTTAAAGTATAACATCTTAAGTTTGGATAATACTTTCCAGGAACTTGTTTTAAGTGATCTCTTCATTTATGTGAGTTTATAGTTTTAGGACTTTGACATGCGTTTATCTCATCTGATGTTCTCAACGGCCCTGTGAAGCAGATAGTATAAGTATTACTTGTCTCCTTTCGAAGTGAGGAAAGTAAGACTGACTAGAATCTCATCCTTTTAAGGGAGAGAAGTAGGACTCACCCTCCTGTACCCTCTTGTAATATTTACTGTGCTAGTAATGAAAGAACTGAAAGTTCTGATCCCTAGTCTCTGGGATTTCCTCTTTTCTAATTGAATTATAGTTTAGCTATCTTCTTCCATCAAAAAATTTTTTGCTGTAGTAAAAACACATAAGATAAAATCGACCTTCTTAACCTTTTTTTTTTTTTTAAGCTGCACAGCAAAGCAGACTTGTGGGATCTTGGTTCCCGTGACTAGAGAGTGAACATGCACCCCGTGGTGGAAGTTCGAACTCTTAACCACAAATCACCTGAGGAAGCCTTAACCATTTATAAGTGTACAGTTAGTAGTGTTGTGTATTTTCACATGGTTGTTTTAACAGATTTCCAGAACTTTTTTATTTTATACCCATGAAATTATACCCATTAAAACAACAACCCCCCTTTTCTCCATCTCTAGTCCCTCATAACCACCATCAGCTTTCTGTTTCTATGAATTTGACAACTCTAAATACCTCATATAAGTAGACTCATGTAGCATTTGTCTTTTTGTGACAGGCTTTTTTCACTTAGCATAATTTCCTCAGGGTTCATCCATGTAGTGTATGACAGGATTTCCTTCATTTTAAAGACGAATGATACTCCGTTGTATGTGTATATCACACTGTATTTATTTCTTCATCTGTGTTGGACATTTGGGTTGCTTACTCCTTTGACTGTTTTGGATATGTGGCTGTGAACGTGGCTATACAGATAGCTCTTTGAAACCTGGCTTTCAGTTAGTTTGACCATATACTCAGAGGTGGGATTTTGGATTTTATGGTAGTTCTATTTTTAATTTTTTGAGGAAACCCCATTTTGTCTTCTGTATCAGTTGCACCATCTTATAATCCCACCATAAGTGCACAGAGGTTCCAATTTCACCTCATTCTTGCCAAAACTTGCTTCCTGTTTTATTTATTTTTTGATAGTAGCCATCCTAATGGGTGTGAGGTGATATTGTGAATTCCATTTGCATTTCTATGTTAATAAGTGATACTGAGCATCTTTTCATGTGTTTCTTGGCCATTTGTGTATCTTCTTTGGAGAAATGTCTGTTTAAATCATTTTTTTCATTTTTAATTGAGTTTTTGTTCATTTATAGAAGCTCTTTATTATATGTATTAACTACTAATCAGATATAAGATTTACAGATGTTTCCTCCTATTCGGCCATTTGCCATGTAGCTCCATTTGTCTATTTTTGCTTTTGTTGCCTGTGCTTTTGGTATCATAGCCAAGAAAGCATTGCCAAGTCCACTTTCATGAAACTTTCCCCCTATGTTTTCTTCTATGAGTTCTGTCCATTTGGGGTTAATTTTTATATATGCTGTAAGTTAAGGGTTTAGCTTTTTTTTTTTTTTTTGCATGTGACGATCCAGCTTTCCCAGCACCATTTGTTTAAGAGACCGTCTTTTCCCCATTGAGTAATCTTGTAACTCTTGTCCAACATTATTTCTGGGCTTTATGTTTTTATTCTATTGGTCTGTTTATCTTTATGCTAGTACCACACTGTTGTCTTCTTCCTTTTGATAATTATTTTTTTACAACTTTGCCGTTTTATGTCACAAGTTCAAAGTTAATGGTTGTTGTTAAGAATATACTAGTACTAGTTCAGTTCAGTTCAGTTGCTCAGTCGTGTCCGACTCTTTGCGACCCCATGAACCACAGCACGCCAGGCCTCCCTGTCCATCACCAACTCCCGGAGTCCACCCAAACCCATGTTCATCAAGTCGGTGATGCCATCCAGCCGTCTCATCCTGTGTTGTCCCCTTCTCCTCCTGCCCCCAATCCCTCCCAGTTAGTAATTGCCATATTATGAAGTATATGTTAGAATAACTTATTTAAAAATAACTTTAGTGTGTTTTTCTTTTGGTCCTGTGATTTTCGAAGTAATCAGAAAAATGATCTCCCTGAGGACAAGGCTGATGTTCTTAACTCGTTTTATAACACTGTAATTGCAGGGTGTGGAGTAGTTGATAGTCTGTGATGATGCAGGGGTGTGGTAAATTTGCTGATTCCAGAAAAAACTTAAGTCCCACTTAAGTATGCAGTTAGAATAGGGCAGGTAGTAAATGACTCAGAATGTATCAATGAACAATCTTTTTTTGTTTTGGCAGTATGCTTTGAAATAAAAAAACACAAAATAATGACTAATTTATGTCTGGAAAATTAATCTTCAGTAGTGTCTTTTCTTTAATGTAGGGGACAAAAGAGACCAAAATAAGTTGAAAAGCTTCTGCGCCTTTTCCTAGGATCAAAAATGGTAAACCTGGAAAAGTTTATGACAATAGTCAGTAATGCAGTAGAAGGAAACTCTTTTTTCTAGATTTGATTGTTTATTATTTTTTTCAAATTCCTCTTGTTCTGCCCTGCTTACTTTCATTTCACTTTCCCAATGCAGGCCCTCTTCATTCTGATCAATCTTATCTCCTTGTCTTGGAACCAATCCTAATTTCCATCTTCTTATCTGTTAATAAGAAAGGTTGTTCTGTCAAGTCATGTGGTCTATTTCTTATTTTGAAATAATTTATAATTCTTTTTCTACCCACTCCAGTACTCTTGCCTGGAAAATTCCATGGACTGAGAGGCTCCTCAGAACCTGGTAGGCTACAGTCCATGGGGTTGCAAAGAGTTGGACACGACTGAGCGACTTCACTTTTCAAAGTGAAGACTAAATTCTGTTTTGTAAAGTTTTGCTAGATGCCTATGGTTTTCAATAGATTTCTCTAAATTTTGACTTGTTTCATTTGAAATTTTATATAATTGCTTTGCATGTTTTTGATCTCTTTTCAACTAGTTCATAAGCCTTAGAATGAAAACTATCTGTGTATTCTCTACAAGGAATGTAGTATATTGCTGGATATGCCATCGAGTAGTGGGAACTTGTTGTCCGCACCCAACCTCTCCCAACCTCCCTTTGTCTTCACCCCTTCTCTACCTCCTTTTAAAAAATATTCCCCAGAGTTACCTGGCTATAACTAATTCTTTCAGTGGCATTCAGCCTCAGATTCACTTGATCTAACATTTTAAATTTATCCTTTTTTTGGGAAAAATTTTGCTTCATACTGCATTTTGAAATAAATTTTAAGTTTATCCTTTTATTGGGAAAAATTTTGCTTCATACTGCATTTTGAAATGTAGTATAATACTACTACATTTTAAAATCTGGAGTTCAAATCTCCATGACAGTCTAAAAGATGCCCTCCATACATACACAAAAAATATATGAATAATATGGACTGAGGATGTGAAGTAGCATTGAAGAAAAAAAAGAAAATAGAAATTCAACCTCCTTGTAGTTAAAGAAATGCAGATCAAAATGAGGTACTACTTTCTGTTTTTCATTTTTAATCAGATGAAAAAAATTAAGTTTCTTGATACCTAGTGCTAACGAGGGGAGATGGAAAAATGAACATTCTCATGCATTGTTTGTGGGTTAGTTAGGAGTGTACTTTTCTGCAAGTAATAGAAAAACCCATCTATTGATAATAGTTTAAACAAATAGGGACTTACTTTCTCTTGCAGTATAAAGTTGGCATGTTAGCAGTTTGATGATGTCAGGGCTGGCATTTCTTCATTTTTTCTGGCCAGTCCTTTTGACTTTGTTAATATAGGTTGTTTCAGATATGTTCACATTCAAGGTAAGAATAAAGTGGTAGAGCCTACACTATTTGCTGATTGTCTTTTTTATCAAAAAAGCAACATCTTTATAAGAGCTCTGCAGCAGATGCCTTTTTCAGTCTCATGCTGCTGCTGCTGCTCAGTCGCTTCAATCATGTCCAACTCTGTGTGACCCCGTAGACGGCAGCCCACCAGGCTCCCCCGTCCTTGGGATTCTCCAGGCAAGAACACTGGAGTGGGTTGCCATTTCCTTCTCCAGTGCATGAAAGTGAAAAGTGAAAGTGAAGTCGCTCAGTCGTGTCCGACTCTTAGCGACCCCATGGACTGCAGCCTACCAGGCTCCTCCATCCATGGGATTTTCCAGGCAAGAGTACTGGAGTGGGTTGCCATTGCCTTTTCCGAATCCTTACATGGGGTTAGGTATATTGCCACTCTGAACAAAAACAAGCATCAGCCCAAAATATTAGTTGGGCTAATATTAACACCAACTAATATTTTTAGTATATTTTATTTGGTATATATTCTTACAGATCTGTGTAGCATCTATATAATAATATGTAGTAGGTATCACAGGTGCACATATTTCTTTTACTGTTTGATTGTACAGATACGGCATTTATTAAAGCAATGTACTTAATACATTGTCTCTTCACTATAATACAGTGTTCCAGGGAATGCTTTTAATCATATGCTTTTTGTCTGATTATTTATCTAACATAAAATATGCACAAATCCCATTTGGTATATTTTCCATGAATGTCCTCCAGATACATCTTTTTAATTGTTGCCAATTTGATATCTCATTGTTTTAATTCACATCTTTATTAGTAAAACTACAATCCTTTCATATGTTTATTGGTCACTTGGATTTCTTTCTTTGAATTACTACCTTTAAAGCCTTAATCCTCTTTTAAATTGTACTGTGTTAACTACTTATGTATTCGAAATGTAGTTTAGGAGTAAATCAATTTTATGGTCTGTTCAGTTTTGAGAATAATCCATAATTTTAAAAAAAGACATGCCCTATAATTTAATGAATCAGTTTCCATTTAAACTGTTAGTGGAAGAGATGAAGTGAATTATGAAAAAATAATAATTCTTTATTATTTTATGGCTTTAACTGTAAGATGACTTAATTTTAAAGATTTTACAAAGTAATTATCCAGGTGGTAAAACTTTCATAAGTACAGTTTTTTGTGCTTTTTTTCATTGTTCTGTTGGCTGCCTGGCTTATGGGACCTAAGTTCCCCAACCAGGGATCAAACCCAGGGCCCCAGCAGTGAGAGCACCGAGTCCTGAATCACCAGGGGATTCTCTCATAAATATGTTTTTAATAATGTGTATTCAGTTTAAAAGTCACTCTCTAACTTTTTAAAATAATACATGTCTTCTATAATAAAATCTTCTAGAATTAAAAATTTCAACAATATTAACCTTCTCTTTTCTAAAAATCTGCCTTAAGCTATGTTATGCGTTTCCCTCTGGAACATTTATGTCCATTACCACAGTTTGTTTTATTAGTTTTACCTTTAGCCTCCAGGACAGATATTAAAAATATTGCTGTTTGCCAGGATTGGTATCAGGATAGAATTCAGACATTAAATTTTAGATTCTTAGCTAGCTGAGAAGCATTGAATTCAATGCTTCTTTAGGGAGCTAGCACAATATTCAGTTGTTTAATAGATGAAAGAGCTATTTTTGCTCAGTCAACAATAAAATGGCAGAATTTTGGAAAATTTATATGTTATAGAATTTAACTTATAATGTAACAACTACTAAACCTGAGTATCAGACTTACAGGAGAGCTCAAGAATCAAGTTAATATATTCTTTTAATAGCTAACAGGCTTTTAAAAGATGGCTTTGATAATGCCAAATAAACATTTGGAAGTTGTTTCTCTTTGTTTCCACAGATCATTAACTGAAGGTGAAATAAACAGCTATGCAAAACTCTCACATGGATGAGTACAGAAATTCCAGTAATGGCAGCATAGGCAGCAGTTCAGAGGCAGCGGTAGAGCAGTCTGCTGATTTTAGTACGGAGATTATGAACGTTACAGAAATGGAGCAGTCACCCGATGGATCTCCTAATGTGAACACAACTACAGAAGAAAATGAAATAGCAAGTACTGTGGACCTTCCAGTGACAGAAACAGAAGCAAACTTCCCTCCAGAATATGAAAAGTTTTGGAAAACTGTAGAAAGTAATCCTCAGGATTTTACAGGCTGGGTATATTTGCTTCAGTATGTAGAACAGGAGGTTAGTAATTATTTCAATGGGATTAGATTAAACAATATCAGACTAAGCCTTATTGTTTTGTAATTGAAGTTGCCTCTTTTATGATTTTCAGATTAAGTTGAATAAATAATATATATATTTTAGCTTCAAAAAATAGCTTTCGTGGCATTTGTACGTTATAGAGAGTATTATAATCAAATTCTAATGTTTGTAAAGACTGGTGTGTGTATGTATATGTGTATAAAATTGCTAAAATAAAAAAAAATATTACCCTGCTGTTTGACAGAACTAGTTCCTTCTGTTTCAAAGCTGTTGAGTGAATAGTTTTTAAGCCTGCCGTTTATTTTATTTGAGATGATACAGGCATACCTCATTTTATTGAGCTTTACTTTATTGAACTTCATAGATACTACATTTTTCACAAATTGAAGGTTTGTGGCAATCCTGTATTGAGAAGGTCTGTTGGTGCTGTTTTTCCAACAGTGTTTGCTCCCTTCCTGTTTAGTTCACATGTTTGATATTTTTTGCCATATTTCAGACTTTTTATTATTTGTTATAGTCACCTGTGATCAGTGGTATTTCATATTACTGTTTTATAATTGTTTTGGCAATTTGTAGCAATAAAGTATTTTAAAATTAAAGTATATACGTTGCTTTTTTTAGACATAATGCTATTGCGTACTTAGACTGCAATAGAATATAAACAGAATTTTTGTGTGCACTTGGAAACAAAAAAAATTGTATGACCTGCTTTACTGTGATACACATTTTATAGCAGTGGTCTGAAATCAGACCCGCAATTCTTCTGAGGTATGCCTGTATATTAGAAGGAATAATAAATGCTTTTGTGACAGAAATTTTCAAGATGTTTAAACACTTTGTTTTATTTTCATCAGAATCACTTGATGGCTGCCAGGAAAGCATTTGACAAATTTTTCATACACTATCCGTATTGCTATGGTTATTGGAAAAAGTATGCAGACCTTGAAAAGCGACATGACAACATTAAACAATCAGATGAGGTGCGTACATTACTGAATAAAATTATCTCCATTAGGTACTGTAAGCCAAATAATAACAAAGCAAAGACTTTTTTTTTTTTTGGCTGGCAGTACCTACGATTTATGGTCAAACAATTTTATAGGGTATTTTATTTGCATTTGTCACTCTTGTGGCATTTGTAGCTAATATTTTCTCTCTTTGTTGGCAGGTGCGTTAAACCTCTACAGTTTGTCAAGCTTTGCAGTGCAAGCCTCTGTATTACACTGCAGCTTAACAAGTAGGGCAGGGCTTTTCTCTCACTTACATTTATTTCTCATTTTCCAAACAATATAGTTGGTTTGCTAGTCACATTTGCTACGTCTTATTGCATTTTTGGTCAGACGCTGTCATTGATGCTCTAATGGGTCTGTGCCCTATGGTCTGTAACCCAAAGCCTGCCCACACAGCCCGGTCAGAATGCAGGGACTGCTGCGCTTTGAAGATCAAGACTCTGCACGTGGGGATCAGAACATTGCCATGTTCTATCCAACCTCCACCCAAATGGTAATGGTAGATTATTTAAACAAAATTCCAGTAATTAGTATTTCTAAGGTTCACCGGATAACACAGTGTTGCCTCTCTGTTAAGACATAATTAAATATTTGAAGTACAGTTTGTTGTTTTCTTCTTAGGTGTATCGCCGGGGGCTTCAGGCAATACCTCTGAGTGTTGACCTTTGGATACACTATATAAACTTCTTAAAAGAAACACTGGACCCTGGTGATCCTGAGACAAACAGTACTGTAAGAGGGTATGTGAAACTAAGTATTTAAAGATATAAATAAGTCAGGTATTCTGATATTGATAATAGAACTACTATCGATGCTAAACTGAAAGTATAACTTTTATATGCTTTTTCACTGTAAAAAAGTACCCTAGTAAACTTATGCATGATTATTAAAAAATGTACATAATAAAGTTCCTCCACCATTCCATACGCTGTTTTCTTATGTCTTCAATCCGTCTCCCCTCATGGTAAATGACTTGGTGTTTATTCTTTCAGATACATATAGATATACATGTATCTGTGTGTATATCTATTATACATATTTGTCTTTGTTTTTTTAATTAACAATGTTCTAGACTTTCTCCCTACCATTTTTTAACCTTACAGTATCAAGGTACTGTATTTTATGTAACCAAATCTTTATAGGAAATAGTGCTGTAGTGAATATCTCTCATAAGTCAGTATTTATGTAGAGCACTATAGAAATGGAACTTGTATCAAAGGAAATACACAGCTACATTTATCAAATGTTCCTTTAAAAGTGGTACCAGTTTTAAACTCTCATAGTGTATGAAGGTAGTCATTTTCCCAGTCATGGCATATTTTTTTTTTAAACCTTCTGTAGTGTTTCATTATCTCAATTCACCTATCTTTAGGTTTCTTGATTTACATATCTTGGTTTACCGTCTTTTCTTTTCAGATGCTGTCTATATAAGCCATTTTCACATTGCCTAGTTATATGATTATTTTACTTCTGAATTATCCTTTGAATTATAGGAATTTAAAATGTATTTTTGGTTTTTATTTTTATCAAAGTATGTGCATATAGTTTAGACAGTTAATGTTAAACTACTTGTAACAAAAAGTGGTCCTTCCACCTCTCTTCAGATATTTTAGCTGTTTCTTCTATTATTTTCCAACATGTTGATAGCAATAGCACTCTACTGCTTTCTGCTTCTCTTTCACTAGCTGTAGACATTATCATTCTGTTACGGTATATGACAATTTTTAGTTCATTTATACCCTGTCTTCCCATTCCTCATCTTTCCTATATGGACAGGTTTCGTAGCTTTTTGTTTTTCCTATGATTACCCCTTTTCTTACCTCTGCCTCTTTTTCCGTTTGCCTGGCTTTCTTGGAACACTTAAAATTTTCTACCCCTTCCAACAGCTACTTTCAGTAGTCAATACTACTCACTTTCCACAATTACAATTACTATCTATGTAAGTTATTTTTTTGAAAGTAAAAAAAATACATGTATCGTGTTATTCTACTTAATCTGAAAATTAGAGAATTATGTTCTGAGATCTGTAAATTCTACCCTGACCCCTTGGAGATACCGTCCTGGGACCCCCTCTTCTGTAATCTGCACTGGTGGTCCTATTCTGATTCTTTTGTATAGCAGCTGTTTACAGGTTTCCTTATTATCATCATCCTAGGAGATGTCTTTACCTTCTAAGTTCTGTTTATTAGTTTATTAATTAGATTCTATTCTTTCTTGGTTCTTGCATACCTTTAGAGGAGTGAATTCCATAGCTTCCTGATAAAGGATGCTTGAAATGAAAAAAAATTTTTTGAACCTGTATATCTGAAACACCCAATTGATGAATCCCATGGGGTATAGAATTTTGAGTTGAAAGTAATACTTCCTTAGGGCCTTAAAGCATTTTTCCATTGGGTATTTTTATCGTGTAGAGGTGTTTGATTTTTTTCTTAACGTGGTTCAATTTTCAGTGTTTTATTAGTTTCTGAGTTCGGTGCCTGTCTTGACAAGGGTATTTAAATCTTGGGTTTTCTACTAATTCTTTTTGTAGACTTTTTTTTTTTCTGTCCCTCATTTATCTGATACTTAGTTTGTACCTTTTGTGAGACAGATTAACCTTCGTTTGTGTCTTCTGTGAATCAGAGATTAACGTTTTTTTTTTCTCCCATTTGTTGAACAGTCTGTCTTGTCTTCATTGGCTAATTATTTTGTGTATGAATTTAAAATACCAATAACTTTTTTATCATATTCTAAATTCTCAAAAATATATGGGTTTATTTTCTTGAGAACTGTTTTATTAATCCATTTTGATGATACTGAGCCAGTGTCATGCCTTTAATTTCTATAGCTTCCTTGTTTCCTTTGAGACCTTTCAGGAAAATGCCTGCTTCTTTATCCTTTTAGAAAAATATTTTGTATTTTTATGTGTTAGATGAATGTTAGAATTTGTTTTCTCTGTTCCACCTAATTCTTAGTGCTTTGGGATTCTGTTTAGTTTTAGATTAATTTAGGTAGTATAGTTCTATACTGTTAAAAATCCCTCTTGATTATAATATTTATTTTGAAAATATGTATCTAAAATTTTATCCCTTTGAGGTATCAAATCCTGTAATTAAAATTGCTTACAGAAATCTCTTGAAATGAGCGTAAATATTTTAAAATAAATGACTTTTTAGTAAACATTAATTGTGCAATTTTAGAATCAGGAGAGAATTTTGAGTTTTAAAGTATATGTATATTTCTCATTACCCAAAGAGGCAGCTGGACCCCCTCATTGGAGAGTTGTTTTGTCAGACAACTGTTTCTTAAGATAAATGTTGTCACTTTGTCTTTTGCCCTAGAGGAATCTATTCAACAGACATTTCAAGTTTAACAAGTATTTTAGTGTCTGCTCTGTCACTCTTATATGTTTGTAGTGTAATTTGCATTGCACATTTATGGTATATAAAATAATATACAGCTACATAAAAGTACATTTATCTATTCCCTTTATATTTTCCCTTTTTTTAAGCAGCTGTCATATGCACTTGTCTATTATTCTTTTAATCTATACTTGTAAAGTTGCATGTAATTTTGAATTTAACATCTCCTAAAATTTAGAAATATTTTGTTTTTAAAAATGAGGTATTGACATATAAATCATATTAATTTCAAATGTATGACTTACTGATTTGATGTTTGTATATATTGCAAAATGCAGAAATAATATATTTAAAGTGATTTTATCTTGGAAAGATAACATAGAGGTAATTTAATTTTTCAGAACGTTTGAGCATGCTGTTCTAGCTGCGGGAACAGATTTCCGTTCGGACAGACTGTGGGAAATGTATATAAACTGGGAAAATGAACAGGGAAACCTGAGAGAAGTTACAGCTATATATGATCGTATTCTTGGTATTCCGACACAGCTATATAGTCATCATTTTCAGAGGTGGGTGGAAAAATCAGATCATTAAAATTTTTTTGTGATAATTCAGGTAATTAATTTCTTATATTAAGGATAATTATTCTCTTGAAATGTAAGATTCTATTAGATGCAAACAAATTTATTTTGCTCAATAATCAATTTATATATACTTTAAAATTTTGACATTTTTGATATAGTTTATGAACTTCACTGGTTTTAGATATAAGGTTCCCTTGATCTGTTTTATAGATGAGGAAACAGCAGGACTTCTCTTTTAGGATATTTCAGAGTAGTGAAAATAATCTAAGCTTTATTATTCTTATGGTTAACTCAGTATATAGCACATAGTAGAAGCTTATTTGAAATGTAATAAATTACTCAAGGTACATTCTTGTGATTCATACAGCATCTTACGTCCAAAACAGTGAAGAACGTATTTTTTGTAGTTAAATCCTGTTTATATTCAAACAATCAAAAATTATTTCAGTTTAATTTTCTACTACAATAATCTGTTATGATTGGTATCATTTCATTTTAATGAGTGCTGTATGAAACAACTTTTCTTTGTACTGTGATTTGCATGTTCTGTTTCTGATGTATTCAAGTATTATACTGATACAGACTCAGTCTTTCTGAACAAGAAAGTATGAGGACTGTGTTGATAAATGTTTGCTCTTCTTACCTGCCATATTATCTATATTTTTGTCATAATTTTTATAACTGGGATTGTGGTAGAACCTGTAAACTTAGGTACTTTTTAAGTAAGTGATTTTCTGAAATTTTCTTTACTAAAAAGTAGAAAACTTCATGAAGCATTTGTAGATAACTATGGATCAATTTGCTAAATCTCTGCAGACCCACGTTAGAAACAGGAAACGTGGGTCTGAATGTGCCGTTTCTCTCTTTTTTTTTTTTTTTTTCATGAAATTTAGAGGAGATGTGCAGGTTTCTAGGGTATAAATGACCTAGGGAGATACTTGCTGAAAGAGATTAACACAAGGATTGGCATCTGGAAATTCTTGGTCAAATTTTAAAAGTTAAATATTTTTAATTTTTTCTAAACCTTTAAAAAAAGATTTTAAAAGTCTTCTGGATCAAAGCAGATTCCTTTCATAAATCAATCTAAAGTATAGGTAAAATCTATGATTATAATTTTATTGTTGGTGAATGAGAAAAAATAAGACTAAGAAGCAGTTATACAGACATTATTCTGAGTGCCTTATAACTTCTAATCCTCACAATAAACCATGGAGGTATCATACTGTTATTTTCCACATTTTATGAAAGTAGAGGTAAAGAAAGATTAAAATATTTGCATAAGATCACAGAGTTGGTAAGTGCTTGGAAGCTGATTGGAACCTGGACATTGTGGCCCCAAAGTTCTTGGTGTAGTTTTCTAAATCTTTTTTTTTTTTTTTTTTTATGAATAGTTCACTGGGTTTTTAAAATGCATATGTACTTATAATAGAGATACAGTGGGTTGCGTTTTACATACTACTTTTTAATCTAGTCTTTTTCACTTCATGGAGAACCACTTTCCTTAGGAGTATACCAGACTGATAAATAATATTTGTATCAGTAAATCTTATAGTTTATATAAATAAACTAATTCCCTTGACTAACTGCTTTAAGAACTGCTGAAATGGTTTCTTCTGTCAAATATACTTCCCCTGTTTAATTTATTTAGCACTTGCTGTGTACCAGATCATATGCATTTAATTTGAAGGAATAAAGGCCTGTAGAAGATGTGTGCATGACTTGGCCCTTAAGTTACTCATAAGTGTAGAAGAGGAAGCCTGTTCTAAAAGAAGTATTCTGAGTGCTGTAATACAAATACTTCTATTGTGTAGGCTTGTATATTGGATATACACTGAACATTATCTCTAAGAAAACATCTAATTTAAAATCGCCCTAGCATGAATACTTTTGTGGTATGATCTTAACTCCTCAGGCTCAGTCCCTGGTAGTTCGTAAGCTCTAGACAAACGTAAGTAAGTACTGATAATTTCCCAATGGGCAGTGTTGATTTATACTTTTATGATTGTAATGCCTTTTCCGCTTTTCATTTATCTGGTGAGCTCATTCCTCAGGACCCATATAGCTTAATGTTTTCTCTATGACACTTTTTCCAGTTCACCTAAACAGAACTGTCTTATCATTTGTACCAGCACTCTGCCTACATTTATTTCATTTTTCTTAGCACTAATAACGCTCCTTTGAATTTATGTCTCCTGTATCCTCTACATGTCTGTCATTTTCGGAGGCTTTTTAATTCTTTTTATCATTGGATAACCCCCTAATGCCGGAAAGGATTGAGGGCAGGAGGAGAAGGGGGAGGCAGAGGATGAGATGGTTGGGATGGCATCACTGACTCAGTGGACATGAGTGTGAGCAAACGCCAAGAGATAGTGAAGGATAGGGAAGCCTGGCGTGCTGCAGTGCGTGGGGTCACAAAGAGTCAGACACAACTTAGTGACTGAAAAATACTCATCCTTAATACATAGGAAAACAGTTCCATATGTATTAGGCACTCAGCCATTCTATTAATAGAGTTAATAAATTAGCTTTATAGTAGAAAAAGCTAATGAAAAAGTATTATGCATATGTTATCACCATGTGAAAGAAGTTTCTAATATAACATGGCAACTGTTTTAAAGTTTATTTTCAGTTTTACCTTATTTCAAGTTTATATCTTGACAATTTTTAATGTTAATGTATGAGAATTAAATGTTTATTTTCGTACTACACATTTGAGAAGTTACTTCCTCATTTAAAATTTTTTTTAAATAAGGCAATTATATTTTTTTCCTCCTGGTGATAAAATATATCAAGTTAAGTCTCTATTTGTTGATTTTCAATGTTATTTGCATATGTTTGTAAAAGTTGTTTTTTTTTTTTTTTTTTTTTGCCGTACCTCATGGCATGCGGCATCTTAGTTCTCTGACCAGGGATCATACCTCTGGCCCCTGCATTAGAAGTGCAGAGTCTTAACCCATGGATTGCCAGGGTGGTCCCTATGGAAGTTTTAAAATCGTGAAAATCCAGGTGTCAGTAGCCTAAATTAGTTTTAAAAAACTTAGGGGAAATCCATAAGTTATGGTACATGTGCAACCATCTCTGACAATTAAGTTGAAGATGCAGGCCTGGGTCAGAGGCTAGGTAAGAATATGAAAGACTTCATAGAGACTGGATTTTAGTCTGAATGCAGGGTAATAAACATTGAAGTGATTTTGGGGATGAGGATGGGATATGATCCTGTTTAATATTTTTCTTGTTTATTTTTTAACATTTTTGATAGCAGTATTGAGGTGGGAGTAGGAGGAAATGAGATCAGGACACAGGTTTATGTTTATTTTGGTAAATAATGAGGGCATGGAGCCATATTCAGAAGGTAGACTAAATTGGACCTGGTATCCAGTGGAATGTAAGAAATAAGGTAGGTGGAAGAGATTGGGAAACTTAGCGGTTGACAATATCAAGATTAGAAATGCCTGAGGGTGTTGATTTGTGGATTAAAGTGACACACTTGAAGACATGTTGTATATAAGGTTCCAATTTAAGATGGTGTAGATATTTTAGCTCCTCAGCTTTGTGTTTTTGATTAAAATTTGTGTGTGTGTGTGTATATAAACTAGTATGTGTAGATAAATGAAATTACATGTTTTTCAAAACAGTCTTTGCTTAAAATCTGTATTTCTTTATGCAGAGTGTTGGCAAGTGAATCTGAAATTTAGGGGAAAGGTTTGGGCTTTCCTGCTGGGTCAAATGGTAAAGAATCTGCCTGCAATGTAGGAGGCCCAGGTTTGATCCCTGAGTTGGGAAAATCCCCTGAAGAAGGGAATGGCTTCCCACTCCAGTATTCTTGCCTGGAGAATTCCATGGACAGAAGAGCCTGATGGGCTATAGTCACAAAAAGTCAGACACACAAAGATCCCAACTGAGCGAATAACATTTTTTTCACTTTAGGCTTAAGCTGGAGAAGGCAATGGCACCCCACTCCAGTACTCTTGCCTGGAAAATCCCATGGACGGAGGAGCCTGGTAGGTAGGCTGCAGTCCACGGTGTTGCTAAGAATCTGACACGACTGAGCGACTTCACTTTCACTTTTCACTTTCATGCATTGGAGAAGGAAATGGCAACCCACTCCAGTGTTCTTGCCTGGAGAATCCCAGGGACGGGGGAGTCTGTTGGGCTGCCATCTATGGGGTTGCACAGAGTCGGACATGACTGAAGCGACTTAGCAGCAGCAGCAGGAGCAGCAGAGTTGTAAAAGTCATCATAATATGCTTATTATTTCAAGCTATATTAATAAGATTGGCCAGAAAGTATATAAAAACATTTGACAACTAAATGCAGAGCAGAATCCTTGGGCATACTAGTATTTAGGGGCAGGCTGTAGTGGGGACCCCTCAAAGGAGATCAAGGAGCAGTCAGAGACTTGGAGGAAAACCAGGAAGGTAGTAACTCAGAGCCAACAAGTATCCATTTAATTTTTCTTACATAGGGTACTTGATGACTTTAATTAGGCAGTTTCGTTGGAGTATTTGATATAGACGAATGAATTCAGGAGTAATTGGGAGGTAAGTTCCAAAGAAACTGCAAAATTTGTTGAACATTTATAAGTAATCATTTATTATTTAGATACGGATTGCTATATTTAAATTTACAGATGAGAAAACTAACATTAGAAAAGGGATAAACTTCCTTTAAGTCAAATAATTAGTAATGGACAAAAGTAGGATTTCAGTGTATGACTTGGCTTCATCATTCCGTTGCAAAGGCAGGAAGGAAATGAAGATGTCTGTAGATTGTTTTATCAGGTGGTAGGTTATTACTATAGAAAAGGAGGAAAAAAGGTGTGGGGTTGTTCGGTGGTGTTTTGTTTTGTTTAAGTCAGAGTTCCTTTGAAAGAATAATGTGTAAGTAGAAATGTAATGTGGGATCTAAAGTTATGCTTCATATATAGAGCTTGTATTTTTATTGTCTTTCATTAGATTTAAAGACCATGTTCAGAATAATTTGCCTAGAGATCTTCTAACTGGTGAACAATTTATTCAGCTGAGAAGGGAATTAGCTTCTGTAAATGGGCATAGTGGTGATGATGGTCCTCCTGGTGATGATCTGCCATCAGGAATAGAAGATATAACTGATCCAGCAAAGGTAACCAGACTTACTAAAAAAAAAAAATTTCCATGTGTGAGAAACTATAGACTTTATGTCCCTTGACTGCATGTGTGGTATGATTTGTAGCTCTTATAAAATTAATTTCTAATTAAGGCAGGTAGGAATTCTTTAGCTAGTATAGTTTAAATATAGATTTAAAGCAGATGATCTGTTTTACTAAGAGACACCTGAAACTAAATTAGTGTAAAAGGATAATTTCTCCTATTTGTGATGTACTAGACTTGTTTTTTTTTTAAGGCATATAAGAAAGTGGTTTATTATGAAAATCTGTTACTAATTTCAGTATCGTTAATTGTACTTTGTACATAATTGATAACAGAAACCCATCACTAGGATTAAAGTGTGGATAGTACTTAAATGTAAACAGTGATATTTTAAAATTTTAGTATATAACTTACATGTTTACATTTTTTTTCTTCCCAAGCTTATTACAGAAATAGAAAATATGAGACACAGAATCATTGAAATTCATCAAGAAATGTTTAATTACAATGAGCATGAAGTCAGTAAAAGGTGGACATTTGAAGAAGGTGTAAGTGTTTTGCTTTTTTGTTGTCATTAATAGGCTTCAAAATACAGATAGGAATAATGTATTTTTCTTTTAGCTTTGGGTGATGTCTCTGCTTTTTATTTTTGCTTGTTTAAGTAATGTTTGTTGCATTTATGGCTGCCATTATCAATTTTCCATTATCAACTTTAGAAATATTGAATTCAGATTTTATTTGAATTTCAAGTTACCTGTTTAATCTGAACCATTTTATTACAGTTCAGTTTCTAAAATCAACTTCATTGAGTCATTTTATGTAATATAACAAAATGTACCTATTTTAAGTAGAGTAAAATGAAGGCTTTTATTTCTTTATGCATTTTATTGAGATGTAATTCACATGCCATATACTTAAAGTGTACACTTTAGTAGTTGTTAATATATTCACAGATATGTATGTACAGTTAATTTTAGAACATTTAATGAATGTTAATTTTAGGACATTTTCATCATTCTTGAAAAACTCTTTAGCTTTTACCCCTCACCTGCTTATTCCTCCATACTACCAACTACCACTAACCTACTTCAATTCTTATAGATTTCCCTGTTCTGGCCTTTTATATGAATGGAATCATGTAGTATGTGTTGTTTTTTTTGAGATTGGCTAGTAAAATGACATTTGACAAGCATTGTGATTATCACAACAGTCAGCATATAGGACTATCCTGTCACCTCAGAAGGTCCCCATTTCAAGTCAGTAACCACCTGACTCTTAGCCCCAGGCAACTGCTTATTTACCTTACTTTTTTTTTTTTTTTTAATATTCACTGTTGTTTTTTTTTTTAGATTCCACATATAGGTGATAGGACGTAATATTTGTCTTTATCATTCTGACTTCCTTCACTAAGTATGTTAGTCTAGTTGCATCTGTGTTGCAGAAAATGGCATTATTTCATTCTTTTTTATGGCTGAGTAGTATTCCATTTGGAGAAGGCAGTGGCACCCCACTCCAGTACTCTTGCCTGGAAAATCCCATGGACAGAGGAGCCTGGTGGGCTGCAGTCCATGGGGTCGCGAAGAGTTGGATACGACTGAGCGACTTCACTTTCACTTTTCACTTTCATGCATTGGAGAAGGAAATGGCAACCCACTCCAGTATTCTTGCCTGGAGAATCCCAGGGATCGAGGAGCCTGGTGGGCTCCTGTCTATGGGGTCCCAGAGTCGGACACGACTGAAGCAACTTAGCAGCAGCAGCAGTATTCCATTGGGGGTGGGTGTAGTATTCCATTGGGGAGGGGGATGTGGGTGTGTGTGTGGGGGGAGGGGGTGCTGTGTGTGTGTGTATACCACATCACCTTTATCCATTCATCTGTGATGGACACTGATCTGCTTTCCATTACTGTTGTATAATTGTTCAGTTCAAAAATACTCAGCAAAGAATAAAATTTTCTGAACATAAAATTGTGTAGTTCTGTTAAAATGACTGAATAATTGGAAAATAATTTTGTTCTTTCAATTTATAAAACCTAAGTAATTAAAGAGATTTTAACTTTAAAAATCTTTTTCATCATGAGATATGGTGATTAAAATTTTCTGGTTCATTATTATATTTATAATTTAAACAATTTGCATTACTATAGTAATGCATGTTTTGGTGGTGGTTTACTTTCATTGTTATGCCATGCTTTTATTACAGATTAAAAGACCATATTTTCATGTGAAACCGTTGGAAAAGGCACAACTGAAAAACTGGAAAGAATACTTAGAATTTGAAATTGAAAACGGGACTCATGAACGAGTTGTAGTTCTCTTTGAAAGATGTGTCATATCATGTGCCCTCTATGAGGAGTTTTGGATTAAGGTAAGTAAATTATATGGTCTGAAACTTGAATATATTATAAACATTGATCTAGTGACTAACCTTTTTTGTACTTCTGTTGAATGTTGTTCATATAACTATATCTGTTGCATTAGGAGATGGTCTGCTTGCAACCAGATTTGACTGCTGCATATGCCAACCTCGTTGCCTCTCCGTCCTTCCTTACAGAAACTAGTCTAGTGGTTCAATAAAGGTGCTGAATGGGTTTAAAAATAGAATTTTATCGTTCTGTCACATATTTAATGGCTTGTTCAACTGTAAATTATTCAGTATTTCCTCTGTTTCTGTATGTAGTATGCCAAGTACATGGAAAATCATAGCATTGAAGGAGTGAGGCATGTCTTCAGCAGAGCTTGCACTATTCATCTCCCAAAGAAACCCATGGTGCATATGCTTTGGGCAGCTTTTGAGGAACAGCAGGGTAAGAATGAGGAAATTCAGTTGATATGTTGGGATTTAAGTTACTTTGGGATAAAGATATAGGAATTGAGTCTTGGGAACTGGTGTAAAGCAAAGGTCAGGTAAACTTTTTTCTTTTTTCTATAAAGGGCCAGATGGTAAATGTTTTGGCTTTGCAGGCCATATGGTCTCTTTCCTAACAACTCTGCCATGGTAGCCTCAAAATAGCCTTAGAAAATACGTAGACAAATAAGCATGGCTATTTTCCATTAAAAAAAAAATGATCAGATGGCTGGATTTAGCCTGTGGGCTGTTATTGGCCAATACTTGGCATAAAGGATATTTCGTAAGTTGAATCAAAAGCATAAACATTTAATTACTATTTCTAGGTAATATTAATGAAGCCAGGAATATCTTGAGAACATTTGAAGAATGTGTTCTAGGATTGGCAATGGTTCGTCTGAGAAGAGTAAGTTTAGAACGACGTCATGGAAATATGGAAGAAGCTGAACGTTTGCTTCAGGAAGCCATTAAGAATGCCAAATCAAATAATGAATCATCATTTTATGCTATCAAACTAGCCCGACATCTTTTCAAAATACAAAAAAACCTTCCAAAATCAAGAAAGGTGCTTTTGGAGGCTATTGAAAGAGACAAAGTATGTATTTGTGTTTTTATAGAGTATCTTCCATTAAAAAAAAAAAAATGGGTCTTTCTTGGTTGTTTTTCATTTTGGCAACTATGATGAAAGATTTGGTCTGTATGTAATATATTTTATTACTAAGTGAAGACAACAGTCCCTCTAAACTGATGTTGCCATTGTTTCAGACAATTTTCACATTATTATGCATTAAAACGTTGAGAAAATTAACATTATGGGATTAAAAGTATGGCTAGTATTGTGACATTTTCCATTTTCTCCACATTCAGAAATGTTACGGAGAATTTACCAGTTACTAAGTAGATGAGAGGGCTTGGGAGAAACTATAAACAAAGGCATGGCAGTTGCCTATGTTGTAGCACATGGAGCAGTGAGATGATTCTCCTCTTACGTAAAATATATAAAGTGTTTCCTTTTATATATCAGTTAATGCCAAAAGACAGTGCCTGGGAAATTTCTCACTTTTTAGATTTTCAGCAAATACCGTGTCTGTTTAGGACCCAGGTTTATAACAGGTTTGCTTCCAGCTGCAGTTGAGGATGATTATCTGTGGTTGTGAAGATTTAGGTTACTGGGGCATGTAGAGATCATTTTTTAGTGTTTTACTTCATATTTGTTGTGGTAGGTCAAGCACACTAAACAGGATACACGATTTTAATTTATTGGCATTTAACAATGTGCAGAGTTTAGAAGATTCTATCTACCAATGTGTGTGTTAGTCTTTTTACCTGTTTATATGTATGTTGAAAATATTTAACATGAGTTACATGTAATAAATTTTCAATATTGAATTTTTCAAGTTAAGACATGAAAATTAAGGCATTTTAAATATCTATGGTCTAATCAGAATATCTTAGAAATATATGATTAATTGGTACTGCTTTTTACACAGGAGAACACAAAGTTATACCTCAATTTACTTGAAATGGAATATAGTGGTGACCTCAAACAAAATGAAGACAATATCCTAAATTGTTTTGACAAAGCTATACATGGTTCATTACCTATTAAAATGAGAATTACATTTTCTCAGAGAAAAGTGGAATTTCTTGAAGATTTTGGTTCAGATGTTAATAAGTAAGATTTTAATTATATATTATCTATTTGAACAGTAAAAGAACATTGATTATTTTGGATGGGACTTTGATGATGAGTACAAAGTAGTATATTGTTAAATTTTAAATGTTTCCTAGGTTCTTTTTTTCCTTAGGTATATTTGGGGGTAGATTCAATTTTGCAAACATTTATGTGCTTAATAAGAGGACGTATGGTTTGTCTTTCCTTCAGAACTATTTTCAGAATCTTAGCGTGGTGATTTTAAACAGTGAGCAGACGAGAGAAGGCAGGAAGCAGGAATTCTGTGAGAAAGGAAGTGAGTGAAGGAGTGAACCCTGAAACACAGAAACATTTAATATATAGGTCACCAAGGCTGTATGTGGTTAATCTGGAATAGGAGTGCAATCTCAGATTGGAGAAGAGTGAGTGTGGTGCCAAGATCATGCCTAATGACCTAATCTTCATGCATTGTAAAAAGCTAAAAGATAAGGGTGGTAAGAGTTCCCCCTAGGGAAAAGTACAAGTTTAAGATTTAAATTTGCAAAATAGAGAGTAGAAATACTGATGAGAACATTGCTGCCATTCCTTTCTTACCTAATTCTAGTATAAAAATAACCTAATAGAAATACCCTGATTCTTGTTAGGCAAGTGTGTAAACATTTTTGATGGCTGAGTAAGATTTTAATTAAACTAGAAACATTTAACATGAGTTACCTTTTAATACAGTTGTATATGTGTGCTTGGCATATTAAATGTTTTATAATTACCTAATGCGAAACATGTTGACAGTCTACAATGAGGGGAAGAGGTACTGTTCTCTTTATAGACAAAGAGGCTAAAGAAAAATTAGGCAGTTTTTCCAAGGTCACTTAGCTATTACTTTGTGCAGCAGGGATTAGAACCTACTTCAGGGCCTATGTTCTTAACCACCTTATGTGGTAGTTAAGAAGATACCTATATGTGTCCTTTTTGTTTTGCACTGAAGAAAGTATATGAAAGAAATGGCATATGTAATTCCATTTTTTAATCTAGGTGGATGGTATGGTGATACATGTATGTATGTGAGGTAGTGTATAACTATTATGAAGACTGTGATCTCTTTGAAACAGAGGCTTTTTGGCAACTTTCACAGAAGAGGTGGGATTTCATTTAGTTGTTACTGGATTCTGATAAGCTTTGTTCAGTCACTCAGTAGTGTCTGACTCTTTGCGACCCCATGGACTACAGCACACCAGGCCTCCCTGTCCACCATCTCCTGCAGTTTGCACAAACTCATGTCCATTGAATCAATGATGCCATCCAACCATCTCGTCCTCTGTCATCCCCTTCTCCTCCTGCCTTCTATCTTTCCCAGCATCAGAGTCTTTTCCAATGAGTCAGCTCTTCACATCAGGTGGCCAAAGCACTGAAGCTTCAGCATCAGTCCTTCCAGTGAATATTCAGGACTGATTCCCTTTAGGATGGACTGGTTTGACCCCCTTGCAGTCCAGGGGACTCTCAAGAGTCTTCTCCAACACCATAGTTCTAAAGCATCAATTCTTCAGTGCTTAGCTGACAAACTAAGGAGAGGCTATAAGTGGTGAAAGCAAATGAAAGTTCATGTAAAATACATCTTTTACATTGGATTGGAGGGTCTCATGAAGCAGTGAAAACTTGATGCTAAATGTGCTGTATTAAAAGCTAGACTGAGTTCAGAGCACATGTGGTACATGGTTGACAGTAGGAAGCTGTTAAGAGTTTTGACTGAGATGAAATGACATATTTAAATTTGGCAGTAATATACAGACAAATCTGAGATGCCAGTTAGGCCCTTGCGAATAGAGTTGTGGAGGGTCTGAGTATCAGGTCTGTTGTATTTGAAATTTAAAAAAGGGAAATGTTACGGAAAATGAGCTGCTTAGATATTTAGATATCACTGTAATGAATTAATAAGAATTAATGTTCAAATCAGACAAATATAGGCTTAAATCCTAGCTCTTAATGTTTTATATTCCTCAGTATCCAGATTCTCTCAAATGAATATTGAGTGTCTTGTTGCCAACCCACAATCTGACTCTTTGCGACCCCATGGACTACAGCACACCAGGCCTCCCTGTCTATCACCAACTCCCAGAGTTTACTCAAACTCACGTCCATTGAGTCGGTGATGCCATCCAACCATCTCATCCTCTGTCGTCCCCTTCTACTGCCTTCAATCTTTCCCAGCATCAGGATCTTTTCAAATGAGTCAGTTCTTCGCATCAGGTGGCCAAAGGTTTGGGGTTTCAGCTTCAGCATCAGTCCTTCCAGTGAATATTCAGGACTGATTTCCTTTAGGATGGACTGGTTGGATCTCCTTGCAGTCCAAGGGACTCAAGAATCTTCTCCAACACCACAGTTCAAAAGCGTCAATTCTTCGGCACTCAGCTTTCTTTATGGTCCAGCTCTCAAATCCATACATACCTACTGGAAAAACCGTAACTTTGACTAGACGAACCTTTGTTGGCAAAGTAATGAATGTCTCTGCTCTTTAATATGCTGTCTAGGTTGGTCATAACTTTTCTTCCAAGGAGCAAGCATCTTTTAATTTCATGACTGCAGTCACCATCTGAAGTGATTTTGGAGCCCAAGAAAATAAAATCTCTTGTTTCTACTGTTTCCCCATCTATTTGCCATGAAGTGATGGGACTAGATGCCATGATTTTAGTTTTCTGAATGTTGAGTTTTAAGCCAGCTTTTTCACTGTGTTCTTTCACTTTCATCAAGAGGCTTTCTGCTTCTTCTCTTTCTGCCATAAGTGTTGTATCATTTGCATATCTGAGGTTATTGATATTTCTCCAAGCAGTCTTGATTGCAGCCGTGCTTCATCCAGTCCACCATTTCACATGATGTACTCTGCAAATAAGTTAAATAAGCAGGGTGACAGTATACAGCCTTGACGTACTCCTTTCCCAATTTGGAACCAGTCTGTTGCTCCGTGTCCAGTTTTAACTGTTGCTTCTTGGCCTGCATACAGATTGCTCAAGAGGCAGGTCAGGTGTGGTCTGGTATTCCCATCTCTCTAAGAATTTTCCACAGTTTGTTGTGATCCACACAGTCAAAGGCTTTGGCATAGTCAATAAAGCAGAAGTAGATGTTTTTCTGGAACTCTCTTGCTTTTTCGATGATCCAACAGGTGTTGGCAATTTGATATCTTGTTCTTTCTGCCTTTTCTAAATCCAGCTTGAACATCTGGAAGTTCATAGTTCACGTACTGTTGAAGCCTTGCTTGGAGAATTTTGAGCATAACTTTACTAGTGTGTGAGATGAGTGCAATTGTGCGATAGTTTGAACATTCTTTGGCATTGCCTTTCGTTGGGATTGTAATGAAACTGACCTTTTCCAGTCCTGTGGCCACTGCTGAGTTTTCCAAATTTGCTGGCATATAGAGTGCAGCACTTTCACAGCATCATCTTTTAGGATTTGAGATAGCTCGACTGGAATTCCGTCACCTCCACTAGCTTTGTAGTGATGCTTCCTAAGGCCCACTTGACTTCGCATTCCAGGATGTCTGGCTCTAGGTGAGTGATCACACCATCGTGATTATCTGGGTCGTGAAGATCTCTTTTGTATAGTTCTGTGTATTCTTGCCACCTCTTCTTAGTATCTTCTGCTTCTGTTAGGTCCATACCATTCCTATTAGTCACTTAGTCATGTCCAAGTCTTTGTAACCCTTTGGACCATAGTCCACCAGGCTCCCCTGTCCATGAAATTCTCCAGGCACGAATACTGGAGTGGGTTGCTGTTCCCTTCTCCAAGTGTCACTGGTAATAGCCTATTAAATGTGTACATATGCAGGCTGTTGAGGGAAGTTGAACATGTAAATATCAAGTTGAACATGTAAATGTCAAGGTCATTTTCAGAGAAATTTTAATATCTGTTCTCTTTCAGAGAAATCTGTGTTCAGGTTTATGATTACCTTAAAAAATAAGGCCATCTTTGTGTTTCTAAGAAATATTTTAAAAGTGATTGCCTGGTGGTCCAGTCTGGGTTAGCAGTCAGTGCTCAAAAACAGGAAAAAGAAAATTACAAAATCATTGATTTTATTTTTTATTTTTAATTTTTTAAATTTTATTTTTAAACTTTACATAATTGTAGTCAGTTTTGCTTCAAGTGACATTGTTTTTGAAGTTGTAAGTTCCAGTTGAAACCTATAATTCATAGCCCATTAAATTTTTTAATTAAAAATTATCTTTTTAATCAACGATAATTATTCTGAAATTTTTAGTTCTCATTCAGTTTATCACGTAGCCAAAGTTTAAATATAGTTTATCCTAACTGGTGGCAGGTGTCTTCAGTAAGCATTGTTAAATTAGATCTCAGAAGTACACAAATTATAGAACTGTCAGGATTCAAGGTTGTACTAGAAAAAAAGTGTCAAGGTCACTGTCTTTGTTGTGTGATACAGCTCCTTAGGCCCTTCCCATGTGTTAAAAATAATAAACACACAGGTCTTGACCAGCATCCCCTCAAGCTCTAGCCCACTGTAGGGCAGAGAACAGGCACTTTTTCAGTATCTCAGTCAAAAATCCTGGGACTTACTGATCTTGTTTTGGGTCATATGATCACCTCTAAACCAGTTATTGGTCAGAGACATCTAGTAAGGTAATTGGCTGGGCCTCTATCTCTGAAGCCTCATTTGAACCACATGGACTGAGAAGGAAAGTGCAAGGCAAGCAAATAGAAAAGGTAGTTAGGGCTAGGTTTGTCTGCTTGCTTGTTTTTTCTTCTCAACGATGTTCATTTCTACTTGCCTTTGTTTCCGAGTGGAAGTAATTTGAAAACCTAAAAGTTTTAAGTTCGGCTTCTGTGTATTCCAGTGGATTGTTTCTCCTTCCCTCACAGGCTTTTGAATGCTTATGATGAACATCAAACACTCCTAAAAGAGCAGGATTCTTTAAAAAGAAAAGCAGAAAACGGGTATGTAACTTGCTGCTGAATCAGGAAAGGAGGCTTAAAAGAACACAGTTCATAGTGGAAATCCCTTTAAAAGTAATTATTACCTTTATGTTGTAATTTTTTTTCATGATTTGAAATCGTATGAAACAGTGTAGCCAAGAACTTCAGATTTGTACAAAGGTGACATTCGTCCATTTGTTAAAGTATTTGTCTATGGGAGTTCTGAAAGTTTCCATTTTGATCTTTTATTTAGATCAGAAGAACCAGAGGAAAAGAAAGCACACACAGAAGATACAACTTCGTCATCTACACAGATGATTGATGGTGATTTGCAGGCAAATCAAGCTGCATATAATTATAGTGCCTGGTATCAGGTAAGTTTACAGTTATAATTGATTTTTTTTTAATAGATGTTACTAGAAATTATATATATATAAATTAGGATAGTCTTTTTTTTTTTCCTTCTTTGGGGGAAGAAAAAACCTCTCTACTTTTGATCTGTGTGCAAAATACATTGTCTTTTTCAGCAGTGAACACATGCTTGTTTTCTTTAAATAGAAACCTGCTTTAATTAAATTTTTATATATGGAACTCATATATAAAAGTCATAGCTCTTGTATGCTGATACGTTTGCTTTTTCTTTTCAGTACAATTATCAGACTCCTTGGAATTATGGACAATATTATCCTCCTCCTCCAACCTGATAAGAAAATAAGATATCAGATGGAGTGTGTGAAAAGTATGATAGTATTTTTTTTAATGAGGGATGTAAACAGTACAAGCTTGTTGTATTTGATAACTTGTCTTCCCTGTTTCTGTGTAACATGGTTTGTTTAGTAATAGGGGAAAATGTCACTTAGTAGCTTACCACAGATACTATTTCCTACCATTTATAAAATTTACTTTTTATTGGAGAACTATTTTTTTGATTTTTTTGCATTAAGTGGTCTAGAATTCTTTTGCAATGCATTTGCAACAGAGTTTTGTAGCCTTAAGGGTAGGAAAAAAACTGACTGCAAATCATGTCAGTGTAGTATAAGATTTTGAAAACACATAAGGGCTGGTTATTAAGGATTTACCTCCTCTTTAAAAAAAATGGATTTTTAACCTTTGCTGACAAGATACTGTCTGTGTGTTTTGATTATCCTTGTGAATTTGGATCTAACAGCAGAAACAATGCCTGTTAAAATATTGTCTTGGAATAGAGATAATAAATGAGGAAATGGAATGTTTGCATCCCTTTGAAAAAATGAAAATCATATCAAAACTATGTTGTTTCAGGAGACTTTGTATTTGGAATAGTCATGTTAAACTTGTGAGCAAGCTTTCATTTTGATCAAACTGATCATCTTCATTTTTGTAATAAAACTGAAGACTCATCCAATAATTGTTACGGATTTATTGGGGGGGATCACTTAAATTTATATTCATCATGCTTAGTGGTTTGTTTTAATATTAAATTTATATTCACCATGATTCTGAAGTATACTTCTCTTGAATTCAGCTGTTACCTTCTTGACAGAATTTCTTAAGTTTTGTAACCTTTTGCTTCTTCTCAATCTCTGCTTTTGCCTGCCTTATACAGAAATATTTAAATATTTTAAGATGAGTGTCTCTGGCAAGGCTGTCCAGACAGATTTACCATTACTCCCTTGGTTTGGTGAACTCTTAGTACTGGTTAACCTAATCACAACATTAATATATTTATACCACACAAATCAAGACATTGAATACATTTTATTGAGCCTTTTAGTTTACAACATGAGGTAAAAGGCAAATCAGTTCTCTTTAAGTGATATTTTACACAACTGTAGTAAAATATTTTAAAGTTCAAGGGTTTATAATGGATTACATTTCTTAAAAGTTGAAGGATCAAGTAAACATGTTCTAACTTGAATTTTCCAGTTGACTCTTCGCTTAACAATAGTAACCAGTTCTAATTAGATACATAAGTTTCTTCATGGCCATGTTTTATTGTTGATGGTTTCTTAACTATTTCAGTCAATATCGACTAATTCCACTTCAAAAATAAGTTTTGCGTTTGGTGGAATTCTGTTGAAGAAGTTAAGGTAAATTTGATAGAAAGTTGCCTCTGTCCTCGCTCCCAATAATCTTTGTCTAAAATTAGAATTTTAGATATTGGTAATTAGCTGCACAGGGAGGGCTTTATAGTTGACTCTGGGGCTGCTGCTGCTGCTAAGTCACTTCAGTCGTGTCCTAACTCTGTGCGACCCCATAGATGGCAGCCCACCAGGCTCCCCCGTCCCTGGGATTCTCCAGGCAAGAACACTGGAGTGGGTTGCCACTTCCTTCTCCAGACACAGGGGCTAGTACATGCAAACCAAGAGTTTCCTAAAACTATTTTTGAATGGAGGTCAAAACCTGACAATATAGGTTGACTAGATAAATTGAGCTTAAACTAGGATCTTCCTGCATCACTAGGTACTCCCAGGTTAGCCACTACTTTATGAAGACTGCTACTCAGTACCTCCCATCCAACCCCAAAAAGTGATTTCCGTTTAGCTGGTGTATACGTTATATTAAAGTTCATATGAGGTATAGTATTGGATAGTTGCTGTGAATTTTCAGATGTTGAGTTTGGAAGAGTTATCTGACTGATCTTGAGATACTTCACATGAGACTGTGGGAGCTGCAGCTGGCCGTGGGATTTTGATAGGCTGAGAAGAAGGCTATTGTATTCCCAAGTAACTGTATTAATAACTGATAATACTAAAAAGGACTTCAAATTTCCTCCTCCCCTAAACTTATTCTAACTGGTCTAACTAGTCCATTGGAAATGGAACCAACAACTAAACTACCTTCCCACTTAGCTACTGGGTTGTTCTGCTTGTAACAGATTAGAATCATGGCTCTTCTTTTTTATTAATGTTCATACTGATGTTGGACCCATGGTCTTCATTTCACAACTGGTAATCCCCAACATGTGTTCAATTTCTAAGCTTTGAGAACCCAGTTCAATTGCCTGAAATTACACAGTAGCATAAAATCACCATGAGTCATATTTGAATTCTACAATTTGCTACAGTTGTTTATATTGAACATCTTACTCCTTGAAATTTTTCAAACATTAATAGTAGCTTTTCAAAGACAGAAACTTAAATCTCAGTTTAAGTCTTGAAAATTAAGAGCTTAAATAGGAAGGGGAAAAAAGATTCTAGCTCAAGCTCAGTAGAAAACGCTGTCTATACTGGAGGTGTGTTGACACACAAGCATCTAAATATCAGAAGACTGGTCTGGACATGTTCTCTATTCTAGAGGTTAATAACCTAGACAGCATCTTGCATGCCTTCAAGTGATCTTCAACTGTTTTTTTCTTTTAATTACCAAGGAAAAAAGGATACTTGGCATCAGGCTGTCCTTTCTTTCCATAAGCCCATTCTGGTTCAATCTCCAGTCGAGCCTTTTCTCCTTTACTCATAGTCAAGAGTGCTTCATCCCACTAAAAGCGAGAACATCAAATTAAAACTAATGATACTTCACAAAAAAATACATGCAAAACCAGAAGAAAGGCAAGATTACATACAAAGTATTCTGTTACAAGACTTCATTATGTCCTAAGGTAATGTCCTTGAGTGAGCCCCTAAATCTGTGTCCTTCATTGTCTCAATGAGAAAAAAAAAATTTAAGGACATATTAAACAGTTTTTTAGTATAAATACTTGAAGTCTTGAAAATGACATAATGTCATTTTGTACAAATTTGGATCTTAGGCCAAATTATCAAAAATAAATCAACATAATGGAAGGATACAGAATGTATTAACTTATATAGACTCTGTTAAAATGTAACAGTTATATAAGCTCAGATGATACAGATTTGTCACATACTGGAAGTTAAGAATTTAGTTGAATAGAACAAACTTACAGTAAGCACATTAGTTATAGGAACAGAAAAATAGCTCAACTTGATATATCAACTTGGTATAATCAGGTAGTAGTGAAAGTGATTTT
Source organism: Bos mutus (assembly GCF_027580195.1). Lineage (NCBI taxonomy): Eukaryota > Metazoa > Chordata > Mammalia > Artiodactyla > Bovidae > Bos > Bos mutus. The sequence goes on from NC_091637.1 coordinate 54,035,508, forward strand.
TCAACTAAACCTTTAGTTTCAAGATGTTGTACAATCCATTTTGGGCTCTGGATAAGATTGAGTAGTATTTTAGGTCTTAACGCAGTACAAAGAATAACACATTGAGGGTTCTCGTAACTGCACTTAAATAGGCATTTTTGTTATTAATGTTCTGAATACAAAGAATTTAGAACAATAAGCAGACCCTAACATGACAGCCTGATTCAGTTGAGGATGATGATCATCAGCTCTACTTTCTCATCTCCTTTTGTGCACTGCAATGGTCAGCATAGCTCAAGCCTAACTTTCATTTTTCTCAGTTTCCTTCTGTTACCTCTCACACATAAGGGTGGGTAAAGGGATGCTTATATTGGAAAGATTCTTCTTTTGGTGTTTGAGTAAATTGTGAGAGGTGAGAAAGCTACAGGAAAGACTCCTCAAGCTTCTGTCAGTACTCAGTGGAGCAGGTATTTTACGTTTCTGAATCGTGTGTAAGTGGTAACAATAGATACGTGACATTGTACAGGAATCAGACAGACAGATTTAGGAAACTTGTCAGTAATTCTGACAATTACTTCATGGAAAAAAATAATAAAAGGGGTAAGCATGGAAGGAAATAATATTTGAGTTTGTACTATATTACATGCTTTAAGTTATACCCATTTAATGTTTTAACAACCTTGGGGTAGGCTGTACTGTATGAAACCCAGAGAACTTAACTTGTGCCAGCTCAGTTGGCAATGCCAGTGAAGTGAAAGTCAGACACAGTTGTGTCTGACTCTGTGACCCCATGGACTACCCAGTCCATGGAATTATCCAGGCATGAATACTGGAGTGGGTAGCCATTCCATTCTCCAGGGGATCTTCCCAACCTAGAGATTGAACCCAGGTCCCCCACATTGCAGACGGATTCTTTACCAGCTGGGCCACCAGGGAACCCCTTGATATGAAACCCCAAAGTTTGTTTTTATTGTATCCCCAAACCTAATTCTGAGCGACTTCACTTTCACTTTTCACTTTCATGCATTGGAGAAGGAAATGGCAACTCATTCCAGTGTTCTTGCCTGGAGAATCCCAGGGACGGGGGAGCCTGATGGGCTGTCATCTCTGGGGTCGCACAGAGTCGGACACAACTGAAGCGACTTAGCAGCAGCAAACCTAATTTATTATGTTACGCCACAGGCAGGATGGGCCAGAATATATACTGGCTCATGGCCAGTTTTTACTTACCCCTCGGATAACTTTGCCTATCCCAACCTTAAAACTTAAAGGCTTGGCATTTTTCTTCTTCTTTGAACCTGTAAAACAGATTTTCCTTATAATCAATGATGAAATTAAGTTCCAGTTGAAAAACATAGTGATTTAAGTCTTGAAATTGATTTCAGAACTTACCATGCTATGCATCTGAAAATAAAAATTCAGAAAGCCAAATAATTCATCAAGAAAATTTTGGATGTAAAAATAATTATGGTCTAAAGGAGGGAGAGGGAAAGGACCTATATTACACCATTAAAATAACACTATTCTGCCTTTTACATTAGAATACAAATGCCTGAATTTGGGGCATTAAAAAAGATTAGACCAAAAGGTCTTTATTTACATGCAGCCAACACGTAGTGAAGTGAAAACCTCTTACTAGTATTAATAATTTACAAATGCAAAAAACTTCTGGAAAAAAAGTGACAGCCAAAAAAAAGGTACTGCCAACACAGATGTTTTGCATGCCTTATGCCAAAATGATAAAATTACATTCAGACTTACTCGTTTGAATTTGAGACTTACTTGTTTGAATATTAGTATCAAAAACAGTCCCATCTTGTAGTGTTCCTGTATACCAGCAGTGAACAACATCTCCCTTTTTGGGAAAGTTGGTTTTATCTCCTTTTTTAAGAACAGATTTTGTATATTTTGGTGGACCCTAGAAACAAAAAAAACAAAACACAGTTGTTAACTCATGTCCTTTTTTTAGAAGGAGGACAAAGAGAATACTTAACACAGCCAACTGTGACCTAAGTCCAGTCAGAGTTTCACAGATTGGGTAACAAACTATTTTGCCTCTGATTGACCTCTCAAGTTAAAAAATTCACTGTCTCATTTTAAGTCTGTGATGAGAATATTAGTAACTGTTGTTCAGTTGCACAGTTGTGCCCGACTCTGCTACCCCATGGACTGCAGCACACCAAGCTTCCCTGTTCCTCACCATCTCCCAGAGTTTGCTCAAACTCATGTCCATTGAGTCGATGATGCCATCCAACCTCATTCTCTTACCCCATAACTAGCATATCTGTAATTTCAAAAAACTTCCAGCTTCTTTGGAAACCAGTGTTCTTTTGATAAGATTAATTATGCATCAAACAATACAGTGAACCAGTTATTCCCAAGGTCAGAAATATTACAGGGATGTCACTGGCAGTCCAGTGTTTAAGACTGCATGCTTCCACTGCAGGGGGCATGGATTCAGTCCCTGGGTCAGGAAGATCCCCTGGAGAATGAAGCAGTAACCGACTCCAGTATTCTTGCCTGGGAAAACCCATGGCCAGGAGCCTGGCGAGCTACAGTGCATGGGGTTGCAAAGTCAGACAGGACTTAGCAACTAAACAACAGCAACAAAGAGCTTTCAGACAAGGTTCTTTGCATTAAGATAAATAAAAGGTAGAGATAAATATAGATATCATGTGCTACGGGAACTTCTGACTTACATAAACAGTGAAGTCTGGGATGGTAAAAACTTCGGAGAAAGTGATGAGCCCAAGACCTGGGCCTTGAAGGGGACACAGAACTGACAAACAGAAGAAATTGAGAGAAGAAATACACTAAGCAAGAAATAAAAGTATGGACAGTTTACTGACAATGAGCAGACATTTGTGACCGAAGAATATTTCTATAGAAGTAGTAAATATGGAGCTGGGCAGGGGCCAGACATTGGAAGGTTTTGTAGGCCAGAGATGCAATCCAATAGAAATAAGAGAGTCACAAATGTAATCTTAAGTTGTCTAGTTGCCACATTAATATTTCAACATATAATCAACATTAAAATATTGAAATATTTTATATTCTTTTTAAAAAATCATACTAAGCTTTGAAATTTCATATTTTATACTGAAGGCACACTTCAATTCAGAGTGGCCACAAAGTGCTCAGCAGCCGTATGTGGCTAATGACTATTCTGGACAATGCAGTTCTAGACAGTACAGAACTACTGAAGATTTCTTGAGCAGGGTGAAGTTTGCAAAATATTTTAGAAAGCTTATTACTAGAATAGCTATTTGGGGCTGAATGATGAAGAAAGAGACTGAAGGCAGATTAGTGACTTTTTCCACACTCCAGGTCTGAGGCCTTGGAAGGCCTGAGAATCAAAAAGGAATGGATGAAGATTTGAAAGAGATGTTTGAGAGCCTCAGATCTGAGGGAGACATGAGAAGGAAAAGAAAACCAATTCAGAGAGCTTTTAAGCTGGGAAGAAGAGAACAGTTACAACTGTTAGTATGTATGTTGATATTCTGGTAGAAGAGAACAAAGGGGTATATAATGAGAAAGGAATAAGACAGAGTTGAGAATTTGTGTGAAAATATCAAGAAGTTCATGTGGGCAATGGATGGGGGATTGAGCAAGGGATAGTATAAAAGTTGCTGAGTAGCAATGAAACTAGAAAACATGCTTAGCTGATTTTAAGAATTTATACAAAGCCCAGTAAAAAGTTTTATACTTCCATTTCTTCACAAAGCTTGCTCTGCAGTCCCAAAGTATGAAGAAAGGAAGCAGACAGGAGGGACCAGTACAGTACTGGCCCAGAGGTTATGGAACCCAGGCACCAGGAAGACAGTGAGAGTACATGAAAAACAGGGCTCATGCTGACCAGTGAAATGAAATGAAAAGAGGTCTTGAAGAAAAGGATATAGTTTAGGACTCTCATAAGATCTCTCTAAATTGTCTCCAACCCTTACGACTTTTAACTCAATCCCTTGATATATTATCTGCCACCTCATACCTCCCTCCCTCTAATTTTCTGGAAGATAATCTATGTTGCCAATTGCTTTTGTAACCCTTCTAGTAATTATTACACTTTGTTTACCTTAGTAGCTGCAAAAATTTTGCCCAGTATATAAAACGTTTATCAAATTATTGTTGTCACTGATACTAACACTGCTAGGAATGAGTGAGCTTAGTTACTAGCAAGATATTATCAAAAGTGGCAAGATAATAATTTAGCTCTCGTGAAGCTTTTCTAAGAGCTGTCCTTAGCTCTAGAAAGGCTGTCCATTTGCAGAAAGAGTTTTATCTGGTATTTGGTAACCTTGTTACCAAAATGAAAAACCTGGGTTGGGAAAGATGAGGCAGATAAACCCACATCCCGCAGTGAGGCTCGAATTAATTACTTCCATTGCCAAGGACATCATGTACATTAGAAAAAGGCTAAAAATAATCAAAAGGAAGTTTCTTTCACTCAGTCCAACTTGGCTATAGAATAGGATCTTAAAATAGCTCTGAAAGCTCAGAACTTCTGGCCAGACACAGAGGCAATGTAAAATACAAAGTTAGAGGTATTTCACAGGAAAGGCTTACTAACTGTAAACCATTGGTTCTTAGGGTTTTTTTCTTACTGAGTACACTAAAGGGAGAAAACACATTCCAAATCAGTGTTTGGCTCACTGAAAGTGGCCATATTCAACCCCATCTTATTATGAGAAACCAGTGCTGTAAAGCAAATACTTTTTCTCATTCACCTGAGAAATAAAGTAAGAATACATTATATACAAACCTCATCCAGAGTCTCTTCAGACTTGGTTTCTTTGGGTTTATCTTCATTAAGCTTCACATTTTTCACCTGCTCAGACACTTTACTTATACTTTCAGTACCCTTGAAACGCTGTAAGGGAAATGATCTGATGTTTATCAGATTCATTCTGGCTAAAAACAAAACTCTTACGGTAAGCATTTTAATCAACAAATTATGTATCTCAAACTATCTCACAAAATAAATTCTGAAACTGATACCCTTTAGAAAGACCAACTCAGACTCAGAGGTATGAATACTATTCAATTAATTCTTTAATTTTTTTTGTGTGTGTGAAAGGTGTTCATTTCATAGTTAACATATATCAGGAAGAATTTCTTGAAATCTGCTTTTTTAAAGGCTCAGTGTAGATCTAACTTTAAATTATTAATGAAATGCAGCTGATTTTAGATTTATAACTTTTCAGCATCCTTAAGAATTTGCTAACTTAAGCTTCCAGGGAATTATTTTTAAAAAATCTGTTCTTATTCAAAATATCAAAACATCCCGCCATATGGCAGATTAGCCATGCTAAATTTGACAATCCATTTATGATTATAGTTAAGAAAAAGTGCAAGTGGAAAAACATCACCATAATCTGCAAGTAAATGCATTTAAAACTTCTTTTGGGAATAAAATATCTAAAGTGATACAATGATAAGTACTCACCTTACTTTCGAAAAGATGGTTATAGGCTGTAACCAAATGGTCCTTATTAGCTGTCTTGGCCACATTTTTAATGTTACCTAGTAATTTATGTTCTGCAAGAAACTGTAAAGAAAAAATTTTGGTCAGTCAAAATAATTTCCCTCATGTAAGAGAGGGTGTAAAACTAGAAAATGAACTTTTATGTTAGCAATTATGAAGCAAGTATGTTTTCAATCATACTACTGATAAATGAAACATTTTATTTTATACTGTGTGCATGTGTTAGTCACTCGCTCTGTCATGTCCAACTCTCTGCAACCCCATGAACTGTAGCATGCCAGACTCTTCCGTCCATGGAATTCTCCAGGCAAGAATACTGGAGTGGGTTGTCATTACCCTTCTCGAAGGGATCTTCCCAATCCAGGCATCGAACCCATGTCTCCTGCATTTCAACTGGATTCTTTACCATCTGAGCTATCAGAAGCCCAATGATAAATGAAACCATTATATTTTATACTCTACTTCGTAACAAAAACAAGATTTAAGGAAGGTTAAAAAAAAAAACCATACTGTGTACATATGAGCACACTTTTAACAGCAAGCGCATTTTGGTAACTGGGCAAAGCTACTCCCAGCAGGATGTTACTTGGCCCCTGCCCTGGGAGCCTCTAGTCATGTTGGGTTTAGCTATCTTGACATACATGTAACCCAGTCTTGGCACACCCAAAAGCACTGTTACACAACTCTGGATACATAGTGTTTGAATGTATAGGCTGTGGTGTCAGACCATTTAGGTTAAAATCCTAGCTGTCTGATTTTAGACAAGGGATTAAGCTGTCTCAAAGGCTCGGTTTCTACATCGTGCTGAAAGATCAATAACAGCATCCTATGTCAGAGGCTTCTTGTAAAGATAAATGTAGTAATCCATTTTCAGTCACACAGAAGAACTCAATACATATTACCTATTTGACTTATAAAATAATGTATTTAATCTAACAGAATTCCATTTCTCTCAAATATAAGACTAAGTTGTCAGATGAACACCAAAATACCACTACTGAAATATCAAATCATCAAAGTCATGTACCTTCATCTTGAAATCGTGTATTTCATCTACTCTATTATTTCAGTGAAATATGAATTGGCTTAAGAGAAAATAATTCCACTAAAATGGTACAATAGTATAAACTGGTATCTCTGAGGCATGTTCTTTTCATTTAACCCTTGTTTCCCCAAACAGTATAGTTCTTGCTGTACATGTTGTAAAGTATTTGCGGATGTCAGGATTATCAATCAGGAGTGTGAAGCAAGAGGGACAATAACTGGATCAATATCTCTCCTTCGAAATCCTGCAAAATTATAAACTACAAGCTTCTCAAAAGAGCCCACATGCAATTTTTCTAAATGAAGTTTAGGAATTAAGTTAAAAATGGTTGGGATACTACATTTAGACTGTGGCCTTCATTTTCCCTATGTGGGAGATGCTGAGGGCACACAAATTTGTACAGTCGTTCAGCAATTTAGATATCTGTGCTAAATCGCTTCAGCCGTTTCGGACTCTTTCCGACCCTATGGACTGTAGCCTGCCAGGCTCCTCTGTCCATGGGAATTCTTCAGGCAAGAATACTGGAGTGGGTTGCCATTTACTCCTTCAGGGCATCTTCCTGACCCAGGGATCGAGAACCCGCGTCTCTTAGGTCTCCTGCATTGAAAAGCGAGTTCTAATTTAAGATATGAATGATATTAATTTCCGAAGAAAAAAAAATCCGTCTGACAAAAATAACTTTTGACTACAGAGGATGGTTAAAATGGAGACTGTGCTGAAAAATGCGGGGCGTAAAAGTATGAAGAATGTCAAATAGATTTCTTAGTTTATAACAATAGGAGACCACTGTACACAAAATACGCGAATAACTCCCCTAAACATGAGTGAAAAGGTCATTTGAAGGGTCGGTATTTTAAAAGTTAATCTCCAAACTATACGTTGTAAAAAAAAAAAAAAAAACAACACACACTTATTAGTGTTGAGTGTTCGGTAATCGATGAGAAAGGCAAATCGCAATCCTAAATCTTTTCCCTAGTAATATACACTCCCCTCCAGGGATCTCAACCAAGCCTCCAGTCCTCGGGCTCCCATCTCAACCCCCAGTATCTCCTGGGTTCCTTCTCTTTCAAGGCCTCCACCCTCACTCAAGGATGTCAGTAAGGTTCTAAATCTCCGATTCCTGCGTGCCCCAAAAGATAAAGCTGCTCCACTCGCCCAAGCAGGGCCGGCCTGAGGGGCGGGAGCGCGTCTCGGCAGCGTACGCGGGGCCGCTCCGGCCTTCAGGCCGCGGGCCGCTGGAGAGCGAGGGCGGGGGCACGGAGGAATAAGGAATGTATGGGCATCTACGGGGGGGTGAAGTGTCCCTCAGCCGCACCAGCCCGGCCGCCCCGCCAACTCCGGTACCGAATCTGAACCGTGATCCTGCAGAAACTTGATAATGTCCTTCTTGGGGAGCTGCTCGCTGCGCAGCTGCTCCACGGTCCAGGCCCGCTGCGGAACGGCCGCCGCCATCTTCCCCCGCTGCCTCCGCTTTACTGAGCCGGCCCGCCTGGCTTCAGCATCGCCCCGCCCCATGGGCGTGGCGCGAGTGCCACTCGGAGCTCGAGGGGGCGGAGTCACCGCGATACCCCGCAGGATTGGGGCCAGTGTTTGAGCGACGTCAAGGCTGTGCTCTGCGGGCCTCTTTGTTGAGTCCCCGGTAAAACCCGCTGAGGTGGCCGCGAAGACTGACTCCGCAGAAAAGCTCAACATATCGTCTGTTCACAGTTGGGACCCTTGTGAGGCGACGACCGCCGGTGGTAGCGATTGTTTACCAGCCATTACCCACACTTGTATATTACCGACAAGCTGCTGTGCACTTAAAAGTCGATAATCTGTTTGAAGAAAACAACAGTATTCAGGCGTCTAATCTCATTTTACCTAGTTCTACCCTAAAAATTCACACCTGAATTGGCTCAGTCCTTGTCCATCAGAACAACCTATTTCCTACCACTTCCCTTTTAAAACTCACACAAATGAAACTAGAAGAGCAACCTGTTCCCTTTCCCTTCCCAAATACAAACACACGATAAACAGTTTGTCTAAAAGCAAGTCCAGACACATGACCAAATAAAACGAAGTAGAGTAGCTACACACAAGACGATGCTTGCTGATGGTGGTGATGAGGCGGGTGACATTGTTAGTGGTCCAGGTAACCTCATGATGTGTGTGTACTTTTCCTCAATATACAAGGAAACAAATCTACAGAGGTTACTCAAAGTATCCAGGTTTAGAGTAGAGAAATCCAGAATTGTATCCAAGTTGGAAGTAGAATTTCTGCTATCGCTAGAGTAGAAAAATATCACCCAGACGCTGATTTTACTGCTGTATATCGTTTATGAAGATGTAATGATGGAGCATCAGGACACTTTTTTTCCTTCGGAATGTTCCAACGAATATCAGGACCAAACCATTCACTTCCCTTTAAACAATAAAAATATTAAGATAGGAGGCTGCTACTCCTGAAAAAGAGAGCTGGCATTTTGTTTTCTCAGTCTGGATAAAGAAATCAGAGGTGTTATTTAATTTTGTATAAACACTTTTGTTTTTCACCTCATCTACCGATTTAAAAATACAGCCAACAACAAGGAATAAGGCACGTTAGACGCTCAGTAACGTTAAATTTAAAAAAAAAATGGGTATGCATTGTTTCAGGACCTCAAGGTTATTTCAGTTCAGTTCTGTCGTTCAGTCGTGTCCGACTCTTTGCGACACCATGGACTGCCGTAAGGCAGGCTTCCCTGTCCATCACCAACTCCCTTATTTACTATATCATTTTAAGCAATATCACTTTACCCATAACGCCAGGACATATAATCACTTATTGGAAATGGAACCCAAATTTAGAGTCGGTACAAAAATTGACAAGGGGACAAAATTTAGAGTAACTCCACGATAACGCGCATGCGTCTCCTAGTGGACCGCGGGGTTTCCGGGAAGACCGCCAATCATATTCCCCACGCAAACTCAGTGGCTGCACTTTGAACAGGATAAACTGGCCTCAGTCCCGCCCCCTGGTTCCTCTGTGTTTTTTACGCGAAGGTAACCGATGGGGATTGGAACGGAGGCTGTTGAGCTGCAGCAGCTGCTGGCGTCTGAAGGGAGCCTTCTGTGGTCGTCGGCCTAATGAGCGGACGGCAAAGAACGCTTTTCCAGACGTGGGGCTCGAAAGTTTCTCGGTCCACTGGGGCTCCTACTTGCAACTCTGGAACTGAGCGGCCTCAGAGCACAGGCATCTCCAGGGCGCGTTTTCCTGCAGTGGCAGAGGCGGCAGGGGCGGCAGAGGTTGAGCCCGAGTCAGACGATGATGTGTTGCTGGTCGCGGTGTACGAAGCAGAGAGGCAGCTCAATCTAGAGAATGGCGGGTTCTGCACCTCAGCGGGCGCCCTGTGGATTTACCCTACTAATTGCCCAGTGCGAGACTACCAGCTGCACATCGCCAGGACCGCCCTGTTCTGCAACACGCTGGTCTGTCTGCCCACCGGGTTGGGAAAGACCTTTATTGCCGCTGTGGTCATGTACAATTTCTACCGCTGGTTCCCTTCTGGCAAGGTGGTTTTCATGGCCCCCACGAAACCCCTGGTGACACAGCAGATCGAGGCTTGCTACCGGGTGATGGGTATCTCGCAGTCCCACATGGCCGAAATGACAGGTATCTTAGAAACAGTGGACTAACTTGAAATTAAGAGCTGGGCACCCAGGGGAAAGCACGTGTTCTGATGGAACTAGCGCCAAAGGAATTCCAGACCCATGTGGAATAGACCCCAGATCACAGTATGCTTATTTTACTTCTGTCTTGAAACATCATCTCCTTGTAGCAAGTCCAGCTCTAATAGGGTTGCTTTATTCAATCTTCAGAGAATTTCTGTAACTTGTCAAAGCATTTTGAAGTGGTTATGTGTGTATACCTCATTGGTAAGTGGAAGTGAGGTTTTCTGCCTTTCTTGTTCAGAAGGATTTCCCAGGTGAAGAATTTTCTTCTCTTTAAGTATTATGTCATTTTACAAGGATTCTCTAAAGGCAGTCTAGGTGTGATTTTCAGTATAAGCCGGCATTGACATCTGGACCACAACAAAGCTTTAAAATGTTGCTTTCTCATATTTGTCAAATTAGCACCTTGGAAGCAGATCACCAATGCAGGAATGCATTCTGAAAATAGGCTAGGCTGTTTACATGTTACAGGTAACAGTCTGAAGTGTAGAATGTGTGATGTCACTTTTTTTTTTTTTACAGGATCTACTCAAGCTTTCACCAGGAAGGAAATCTGGAGCAGTAAGAGGGTTCTTTTCCTTACGCCTCAAGTCATGGTAAATGATCTTTCTAGAGGAGCTTGCCCAGCTGCTGAAATAAAGTGTCTAGTTATCGATGAAGCTCATAAAGCCCTTGGAAATTATGCTTATTGCCAGGTAATCTTGTTAAAAATATTTTATAGTGTAAAATATTGTTGTAGAGCATTTTGGGGAATACTTTTTAATGATGGAAGTTACTGATGGCATTATTATTATGAAAAGCTTTATACCTATTATCCCAACAGATGGTGATAGAAATACTTTCCTTCATCTGTTGAAATCAGTGTCTCTCTCTGCTTTTTTTTTTTTTTTTTTTTTAACTTTAACAAGACCATTAGTGTCAGATGTAGATGATGAGAACCTCCTTGATCCAAAGTAGGGTATGGATGGAGACTTGAGACTAAGATAGTAGTCAAAAGATTGGTAGTGGATACACATTGTTATTCCCTGTCAGGTAAAACAGTAACTGAGTTACTGTTTTGAAAAATGAATGACATAATGTATGTAACATACCTACACTGCCTTCCAGTTAAGTACTATGAGAATATAAAGTACAAAAGTGAGGAGGTGGGATATGGCTGGAGAGGCACTTAACATCAGGTCATGAAGGCATTTGTATTCTGTGCTAAGCAGTTTGAATGCCTTTTGTAGGTCTTAGGGGATGTAGATGGTAGAGACTCACTGAAAAATGTTTAGCTGGGGTGATACTTAGGCCTTAGGAAGCATCACTATGAACAAAGCTAGCAGAGGTGATGGAATTTTCAGTTGAGCTATTTCAAATCCTAAAAGATGATGCTGTGAAAGTGCTGCACTCGGTATGCCAGCAAATTTAGAAAACTCAGCAGTAGCCCCAAGACTGGAAAAGGTCAGTTTTCATTCCAGTCCCAAAGAAAGGCAATGCAAAAGAATGTTCAAACTACCACACAATTGTACTCATCTCACACACTAGCAAAGTAATGTTCAAAATTCTCCAAGCTAGACTTCAATAGTACATGAACCAAGAACTTCCAGGTGTTCAAGCTGGATATAGATAAGGCAGAGTAACCAGAGAGCAAATTGCCAACATCTGTTGGATCATGGAAAAAGCAAGAGAGTTGCTTTTTGGACTACTTCTTTTGTATCTATCTCTGCTTTATTGACTATGCCAAAGCCTTTGACTGTGTGGATCACAGCAAACTGTGGAAAATTCTTTAAGAGATGGGAACACCAGACCTCCTTACCTGTCTTCTGAGAAATCTGTGTGCAGGTCAATAAGCAACAGTTAGAACCGGACATGAAACAACGGACTGGTTCCATATTGGGAAAGGACTACATCAAGGCTGTATACTGTCACCCTGCTTATTTAACTTATATGCAGAGTACATCATGCTAAATGCTGGGCTGGATGAAGCACAAGCTGGACTCAAGATTGCCAGGAGAAATATCAATAACCTCAGATATGCAAATGAAATCACTATTATGGCAGAAAGTGAAGAGGAACTAAAGGGACTCTTGTTGAAAGTGAAAGAGGAAAGTGAAAAAGTTGGCTTAAAACTCAACATTCAAAAAACAAAGATCATAGCATCCAGTCCCATCACTTTATGGCAAATAGGTGGGGAAACAATGGAAACAGTGACAGACTTTATTTTCTTGGGCTCTAAAATCATTGCAGATCGTGACTGCAGCCATGAAGTTAAAAGATGTTTGCTCCTTAGAAGAAAAGCTATGACCAACCTAGACAGTATATTAAAAATCAGAGACATTCCTTTGCCAGCAAAAGTCTGTCTGGTCAAAGCTATGGTTTTTCCAGTGGTCATGTATGGATGTGAGAGTTGGACCATAAAGAATTCTGAGCGCCAAAGAATTGATTCTTTTGAACTGTGGTATTGGAGAAGACTCGAGAGTCCCTTGGACTGCAAGATCGAACCAGTCAATCGTAAAGGAAATCAGTCCTGAATATTCATTAGAAGGACTGATGCTTAAGCTGATGTTCCAATACTTTGACCACCTGATGCAAAGAACTGTCTCCTTGGAAAAGACCCTGATGCTGGGAAAGATTGAAGGCGGGAGGAGAAGGGGATGACTGAGGATGACATGGTTGGATGGCATCACCGACTCAGTGGCCATGAATTTGAGCAGGCTCTGGAAGTTGGTGATGGATAGGGGAGCCTGGCATGCTGCAGTCCATGGGGTCGCAAAGAGTTGGACACAACTGAGCGACTGATCTGGGGTGATACTTCAGATTTAAAAGAGATTAGAGGTGAGAAGGGTAAAGGCAGGGAGTACAATGAGGGATCGGGGGAATTTAAGATGACTCCCAGACTTCAAACTTGGAAGATTGCCAGGATGGTGATGCAGTTAGTCAAATGGAGTTCTGGAAGCAGAGAACATCTGAGGTACTGTGGAAGGAGTGTGTGCAGTTTTAGATTGTTGAATTTGAGGTGTGTGTGAGGAATCCAGGAGTAGATATTCAGTAGGGAGTGGGTGACAGAGAAGTACAGATCTCAGTGGAAAGTTCTGAGATAGAGATACAGATTTGGAAACCATCAACATATAGGTGGTAGGTAGTTAAAACAGTAATAGCTAGTGATACTAGGGAGAGGGAGTAGAGTCAGCATAGAGAGAAAGTTGATTTTATTTAGTGCAAAGTGATGAATTTTACTGCCAGTTTGTGATTTTGTAAAGCAGTTTTGGGGGGGACTTTGAGTATTATATCTCTGTATTTTCTTCTTGAGAATTGTCGTCTTAGAGTTGATGTCAGCCGGGAAATGGGTATATTTTTCCATTCATGTCTTTCCAAGTTAAATTAATACCCAGTGTGTTAAAAGTTTCTGCTGGGAGAGGGGCATTTATAAAATTTTATTCTAACTGTATGGAATTTATTTTGTACATTTGTATATTTATGCTCAGTCTCTCAGTCGTGTCCAACTCTTGCAACCCCATGGACTGTTGCCCACCAGGCTCCTCTGTCCATGGGATTCTCCAGGCAAGAATACTGGAGTGGGTTGCCATTTCCTCCTCCAGGAGATCTTCATGACCCAGGGATCAAACCCAAGTCTCTTGCATGTCCTGCATTTGCAGGCAGATTCTTTACCACAGAGCCACCTGGGTAGCCAAAGCTTATATATAGCAACTTAAAAAAAAAAAATTTACTTATTCTGGTCACACTGCATGCTTTGCAGGATCTCACTTCCCTGACCAGTGATTGAACTTGGGCCATGGCAGTGAAAGCCTGGAATCCTAACCATTAGGCAATCAGAGAACTCCCTTTAGCAAATTTATTTTCAAAAAATTTCTTGGTATTAGGTGATTTTTTTTTTTCTTAACTACAAGGCCTAGGCTTTTATTGAGTACAGTGAGACATGACTGACTTCTTTAATATCTAGATAGCACTGCAAGTTCTTTTAAGATTTTTTTTTGATGTGGACCATTTTTAAACTCTATTGAATTTGTTACAGTATTTCTTATGTTTTATGTTTTTTCAGTATTGAATTTTTTAAAGTATTGTTTCTGTTTTATGTTTTTTGGCTTTTTTGGCCGAGAGACATGTGGAGCCTTAGCTCCTTGACCAGGGAGTGAACCTGCGCCCCGTGCATTGGAAGGCAAAGTCTTAACTCCTGGACCTCCAGGGAAGTCCAAAGCAGTGAGGGTTTATACTGCGTTGAATATTGCAGATAGCTTCCAACAGGCACACAGCTTGTTGAGGAAGGTAGCTTCCTGGATTACAAACACAAAACCACTTCTACAAAATGTTTGAGAATCCCTTCTGGAAAGAAAATAATATATCTGGGATTTTATCTTTTATCAGTTGTTAATTAGGACAATTGTTCTTAAGTCTCCTCCATTAAGTTGTTGTGTTTTTTTTTTTTTTTTTGGCCCTTGGCAGCAAAAGTGCAGAGCCCTAGCCACTGGACCGCCAGGAAATCCCCTATAATGTTTTGTCTTTGATATCTATTCTGTATCATGTTTTTAAAAGCTCTATACATGGTATTTTTTGAGTGTTAATCGATATTCAGTTTTCATTTCATTGATTTCATCATTGACATGGGTAAAAATTAGAGCAGTGTTAAGGTAACCTGGTTTTAGCACTATTTACAATAGTAAGACATGGAAGTAACCCAAATGTGCATGGACAGATGCTTGGGTTAAGAAGATTTGTCATATGTATATGCCAAATGTGTGCTACACACACACATATACATACATACATACATACACACACTTGGTGTCTCAATTGGTAAAGAATCCTTCTGCAATGCAGGAGGCTCAGGTTTGATCCCTTAGTCAGAAAGATCCCCTGGAGAAGGAAATGGCAACCCACGCCTGGAGAATCCCATGGACAGAGGAGTCTGGCGGGCTACAGTCCATGGGGTTGCAAGAGTTGAAAGCAATTTAGTGACCAAACCACACACACGCACACACACACAATGGAATATTACTGAGCCAGAAAAAGAGTGAAATACTTTTGGCATTCAGTGAAATAAGTCAGAGACAAATACTATACAATATTAGTTACAGAAACAGACTTACAGACATAGAAAACAAACTTAGTTACCAAAGGGGAGAGGGGAAGGGGGACAAATTAAGGATAGTATGGGATTAACAGATACAAACTACTGTATGTAAAATAGATAAGCAGCAAGGGTTTACTGCAGAGCACAGGGAATTATGCCCATTATCTTATAGTAATTTATAATGAAATATAATATGCAAAAATACCAACTCACTATGCTCTACACTTGAAACTAAGACAGTATTGTAAACTATACTTCAATTAAAAAATGATCATCTGCTTTTAGTTTCCTCCAGCTAATGTGAAACTATGGATATTAAAAGCTGTTCTGCAACTCAGTTTACTTAGGGGCCTTTGATTCTGTATTGGGGCATATGCTGCTGCTGCTGCTAAGTCGCTTCAGTTGTGTCCAACTCTGTGCGATCCCATAGACGGCAGCACGCCAGTTCCGCTGTCCCAGGGATTCTCCAGGCAAGAACACTGGAGTGGGTTGCCATTTCCTTCTCCAATGCGTGAAAGTGAAAAGTCAAAGTGAAGTCACTCAGTCGTGTCCAACTCCCAGTGACCCCATGGATTGCAGCCTACCAGGCTCCTCCGTCCATGGGATTCTCCAGGCAAGAGTACTGGAGTGGGGTACCATTGCCTTCTCCTATTGGGGCATATGGGAATCTGGTAAATTATACCAGAAGTGGGTGTTGAATTCTAAATGCAAAGCCTAGAATGATGCTTTGGTGCCACTGAGGAAATATTTTAGGATTTAAAAGGGGATTTAGATTTTAAGAATTATCCCAAATTAATGTTATTCTTTTATGAATAAACTTAATTTAAAAATTGTGACCCTTCCACCTGAAATCTAACTTCTTTAAAATTTTTCCTAAACAAAGCTTTTTTTCATTTCAAATCTAATTTCATGTTGGTATTTAATTTTTTTCTATTTTTATGTTATGATTTATCTTAATCTGGCAGGTGTACCTATGGATATAGCTGTAAGACTAGACTGTGACCTGAGCAATGGAGAATAGACTTGATCTTTTTCTACCGTTTGCTCTTGAATTATCCCTCTGCATATTTTGATTTGCCTCAGTATAGGCCTTGATGTTGTAGCTTTATATGCAAAAATACACTGAATAGTTTTAAAGAAACCCTAAAGTGTTTCTCATTGGTGTAGAGTATAAACCTAAATCATTTGCTCTTCAGACAACATAACTAATGATGATTCTGTCTGCTAGCCCATCAGTACTCTAAATAAGGAACAATGATAATGGACCATATATAATAGCTTGTTTAACAGAATTGTTTTTACTTTTGTGTTGGATAGATGAACTTAAAGAATTGGCTTTTTTCTTTTCTTTTTTTTTAAGGTTGTAAGAGAACTAGTCAAATACACGAATCACTTTAGAGTCTTGGCTCTTAGTGCCACACCAGGCAGTGATATAAAAGTAAGTAAAGTTTATTTCCATTTAAGAAAATAAGGACTTTTGTATGCTACCAAATCAGTTTCCCACTCTAGTATTTAACATCAGGAGTACAACATTTCTTACAAGATGCCTTCCTTTTCTTCTATGGTTGCAGGAAATTGTCTACCTTAGTAGTTTTCAGACTTCAGTGTGCCAAAGAATCACTTGACACTGTTAAATTGTTAGTGTTTTCAGTTCTTTTTAAATTTTAGCTTGAAATGACTTTAGACTTCCAGAAAATATGCAAAAATTAAAGTCTCTGTATATCCTTCACTCAGCTTCCCCTAATGTTACCATTTTACATAATTGCAGTCAAATGATCAAAACCAGGAAGTTAACACCGGTACAGTACTAGTGACTCATCTGCAGACCTTATTTGAATATTGCCAGCTTTCCCACCAGTGTCCTTTTCTGCTCCTGGCTCCAGTCCACAATCCCACACTGCCTTTAGTTATCTTGTCCCCTCAGTTCCTTCCCAGCTGTGCCATTTCCTCATTCTTTTCTTGTCTTCTGTGACCCTGACACTTTTGAAGAGTAGGTGTCAGTTATTTTGTAGAATATCCCTCCATTTGCAGTTGTCTTGACTTTTTTTAGGGCTTCGCTGTTGGCTCAGTGATGGCTGGAGTGAAACTATGTGTGCATTTTGGACAAGAATACCCCAAAAGTGGTGCTGTGCCTTTCTTAGAGCATTGCACAGAGAATACATGATAATTTGTCTTTTTACTGGTGCTGTTAATCTTGACTTGGTTAAGATGATGCCTTTCTGGTTTTTATACTGTAAAACTCCTGTTCTTCCCTTTGTAATTAAGTCTGTTGTAGGGGAGATATTTTAGCACCCAGTGATGGTTCTTGCTTGCAACAATTATTTCTGTGTTGTTTGCCTAATCATTATTTCCTTTTTTTTTTTTTATTTTACATTTTTAAAATTTTGAATTCTCCTGTAGTGAAGAGCTGTCTTCTTATTTGTTTTGATTTCAGTTCTTTACATCAGTAGGGACTAATGGAGATCCATACATATATATATACTGAACTACAATCCAGTACCATGACTAATAATTTTTTGTTCAGATTGTTTTAGATTTGGCTCCTGGGAGTTCCTTGAAGATGGCTCCTGTGCCTTTAGAAAGCACTCTTTTGCTTGTTTGTTTTGAATACTTCCTAACCTACTGGAATCACAAGATATTTTATGCTCATTTAGTATTTTTCCTGTTCCCTCTGTGGAATGAACCATTTCTCCAGGGAGCTTGGATTTCCTTTATCGGAGGATGGTGAAAATGCAGATTTTGAGCCATGTCCCATGCCATTCTAATTTAGTAGTTCTGAATGGTCTTTTGTGTTGGGTTTTGGATAACTTCAAAGATAGCTTTCAGTTCTGCCAAGCCATAAGACTTTTTTCCTTCTGTCCACAACCTCAATTGTTTTTAGAAATTTCTGTTCTTTTGTTTCCTGCCAGCCTTGTTTAAACATGCTTGATGGTTTTTAGTCATCTTTTAGGTCTCCTCTTAAATATCACCTCTTCAGAAAAACTCACTCTTAAGCTATCAAAAGTCAACTCTTACTATCTTGTGATTTTCTTCTTAATATCTATCACAGTCTGTTACTCTTTTGCTTATTCACTGCTGTCTTCTTTAGCTCCTGCTGAATTAGTAGCTACTGCTGAATTAGTAGCTACATGAAAGTAGGGATTATGTATGTCTTGATATCTCTCACCAGTTCAATATGTAGCATGTGAGAGTTACTCAAATATTTGTTCAGTGATTAAAAGTACTAAAGTATTACTCAATTTTATAAAATGGTCATACATTTACCCTAGATATTGAATGTTTGTGGACCTTAAGTAACTATAGTCTACTATTATATTAGGCATTATACTAGGTGTTGGGAATATAAAAGATGTGATTCTTGCCCTAGGGTACTTTTTGTCTGAAAGCCCATCAGGTTTTTCTAGTTGTAAAAAAAAAGTAAGTTCTTAATTTCTAGATACTTTCAGGATTCTCTCTCCCTCCTACCATCTATCTATCCATCCACCTCTCCCTTCCATTCTTTTCATTATACTCAGGAGTACTGTGGTCTAATGGTACAGCAATTATACCAACAGGTTTTTGGTTTTTTCTCATATTCTCTATTTTTACAATTAAGTTCCTTTATAAGCTTTGGTTGAATGAAATTTAGCTTCAGGAATGTATTGACATATATATATATATATATATTTTTTTTTTAATGGAAAATATTTCACTCATTTATTTAAAAGATTTTTATTGGCCACACCACACAGCTTGTGGGATCTTAGTTCCCCGAGACTTAACCACTGGGTTGCCAGAGACTTCCCCCCACTCATTTATTAATAATTGGTTCAGTGTAGGACCTGTTCCCTCAGTTTCTTAGCAAGTCAATTAGTAAAATATTCCTGAGATACAGTTGTATGCTTTAACACTAAAGGGACTTCTCTGTTTTCCCCATTAAAAATCAGTGAAAAAAAAGTATTTGCTAAGGAATCAGGAAGTCTGGGTTTTAGTTCTGGCTCTAAAACTGACTGATATATTTTGAGGACTTGGTTTGCTAATCTAAAATTTCTCTTTTGTCTGAGTCTTTATTGATAGGAAAACACAAAAATATATTGAGGAGCTTGCTGGACATTTACTAATATTCTTATATCTTGGATGCTTGGCTTGAAGGGCAACATGCAAGAAAGATGTTATAAGGGCCTTTTTACTCTGTTGCCCCACTTCTGATGTGGTATACTTTATAGTTTTAAAAATATTTGAAGATAAAAGTTTCTAACTTTTTTCAAAAATTTACTGCTCTCTTATTTTTGCTAGTGACAAACTAGAACATTTAACGAGTAAGATAGTACATAATTGTACTTAATTGATTTCCTGTAGGCTGTGCAGCAGGTTATTACTAATCTACTCATTGGGCAAATAGAGCTTCGTTCTGAAGACTCTCCAGATATTTTGCCATACTCTCATGAAAGACGAGTTGAAAAGCTTGTTGTTCCTCTTGGTGAAGAACTTGAGGCTATCCAAAAGGCATATATACAGGTAAGCCATTTTTATCATAGTTCAGGGTTTGTTTGTTTTTTAATTCCTTGTTCATTTATTTTGGCTGTGCTGGATGTTCCTGTCTGCTTGGGCTTTTCTCTAGTTGCAGGGAGCAGGGGCTACTCTCTATTCTGGTGCACAGGCTTCTCATGGCGGTGGCTTCTTGTTGCGGAGCCCGGCTCTAGGGCGTACAGGCCTCAGCAGTTGGGGCTTCTGGGCTCTAGAGCACAGACTCAGTAGTCGTGGGGCTTAGTTGCTCCATGGCGTGTGAGACTTCGGGACCAGGGATGGAAGCTCTGTCCCCTGTACTGGCAGGCGGATTCTTTACCACTGAGTCACCAGGGAAGCCCCAGGGTTTTAATAAATGAACTGATAATGTAATTATTTTTGTAAATAAAATCTGACTGTAAAAGTATATAGTCATTTTATATAATTAATATGTTGAAAAATTCTTTGAAATTAAGATTTTTAGTATAAGCACCGTGTTCTATTTGTGCTGGCAGACTATGAGTTTAAAGAGGAAATACATAATGATGGACCATTTCTAAAGCCAATAATAGGCTTTTAGTTTATATTTCTTAAATAAACCTTTTAATTGAAGTATAACCCTCCCCCACCAAATATGTGGGCAGCAGAGGTACACAAAATGTAAGTGTGCAGCTCAGTCAGTTTTCACATAGTGAACACACTCAAATCACGTATCCAGTCTCAGTTAGAAGTTTCTTTGTAAGGAAATGTATTTCAATCCCTGATCCCTGTGTAGCAGTGTTTCTCAACTATCTTACCTACTTGGTGGCATTTGGCAATGTCTTGACACATTTTTGGTTGTTCTACTAACTGCGGGAGTGGGTGCAGACTTGCTACTGGCATCCAGTGTACAGAGGCCAGGAATGTACTTAACGTCCCGCAGTGGACAGGAAACCCCCCAGTAACAAAGAATTATCTGGTTCAAGTGTCAGTACTGTAGCTGTAAGAGAAACTGCTTAGACAGTTACCACTTTCAATGGGAGAAATTTGGGATAACAATTAGTTTTCTAAGGTTCATGATTACTATCATGCTAGGAGAATACCTTGTTTTTATATCCTTATTGCTATGGATTAAAGATGGCTGCAAATTTCTTTCCATTGAGGGGCAGGGTACATTTCTCTTTCCCTAGAATCTAGGCCAGCCCTCTGCTGACTTAGACCAATAGAATGTGATGGACCCTGAGCCATGGTGAGCCTCAAAAGAAAGGAGAAGCCAGTAGATAGCTAGAAGTGAGGGTGCAGACAGATGGTCCCAGTTGACCTGTTTCAGCTAGCCCCAAGCACTGCCCTGACAGATTTCTTTTTGATTTTTAATATTTTGTTTTGCAGTAATTTTAGGCTTTTAGGGAATTTGCAAAAATAGTATGGAGAGTTCCAGTGTAGAGTATGAGGAATACTCCATGGTATTGTATGGAATAGTATGGAGATACTTTGAGACTATGCAAATATATCTTGTTTCTCAAAATATTTTGTTCACTAACTTTAAAATATAATGATGGTTCTTGCCTACAACAGTTACTTCTGTATTTGCCTAATCATTGTTTCTTGCTGCCCTCATTTTTTTTTGCATTTGTTCATTTGAATGCCTGTATAATGAAGGGCTATTTCTTCTCCCCTGTTTATTTTTTCAATTCTTTATGTTAATGTGGATAATTTTTATACTAATGGATAATTATTTTCTCTTGTGGGTTAAGTGCTGTACTATCATTATTAATTTTATTGCTCAGATTGTTCCAGCTGTGGCCATTAGGAGCTCCTTTAAGACGGCTCCTGTGCCCTTTAGACATAGGCTTTTTTGCAAGGGGTCATCAGGGGAGGCCTTGTGTTTAGTTGCTCAGTCTTGTCCGACTCTATGCGACCCCATGGACTGTAACCCACCAAGCTCCTCTATCCGTGGGGTTCTCCAGGCAACAATACTGGAGTGGGTTGCCATTTCTTCCCCGACAGGGAGGCCTAGTTCCTCACTTTCTGGCATTACAAGAGGTTTTATAGTCATTTAGTAGTTGTTCTGTCCCAGCTGTGGAATCAGCCATTTCTCCAAGGGATCCTTGTACCTTTTATGGAAGAGTTGTGTTTAAAGACCAAGACGTGGGAACTGGATGCGCTCGTTATTGTGTTGTCATCACTTCTGGGCCCTCTCTGTGACCTGCCTGAATTCTTTCCTGCAGAAAAACAATCAGGAACAAATAAAATGGTTGTTTTAATCTATGGCATTGTGAATTAGTGTGTTATTCAAGAATAAGTAAACAATGTTTATCTATCATTTAACCTTTAATATGTCTTAAAGAGAAATTTTATAAAAATGTGGTTTGATTTTTGTTTCTAAATTACTTGTAACAAAATTCTAAGTGTTAATAATTTAAGATGTGGCAGAGTCTTTCTGGTAATCATCTCGTAAATACTAATACATTTGGATATGATTCAATCACTCTGTTTTAAGAATATAAAATTATAATTTGTACAATCACGTGTACTTTAACTTCATTGATTTTTTTAAGATTGCTTCTTTAGACAACAGGTGTGATCAGCAAAGCTGGAAGAGAGGAGAGATTGAAATGTACTAAAGTAGCTGTATTTTAGGAAATAAAACATAGGCACAAATTTGAATGGTTAATTACATATTGCTATAGTCCGTCTTCATCTGGAGAGCCCTTTTTACCTTCACTGTGGAATCAAGCTCAGGACCCTTTATCTGCTGTTTCCTCTGCCTAGATTGCTCTGTCTTTAGAACTTCTTGTGCTAGACCTACTTATCATTCTGCTGTCAAGTATTACCTCTTAAAAGAAACCATCTTTGGTGGCATGAACGTGTGAAGGACTGTGGCAGCCTGGATGCCCAGCAGCCCCCTGAGAGCGCCGCTGCTGTCACCCATGCAGCAGCAGGCTCTGTCACTGGCCCAGCCCAGGCCACCACCTTTCCTGCAGCTCGGTACCAGAGACAGCCCTGGCCCAGTGTGGTGCACCCCCAGCCAGAGGCCTTCGTGGGGAAGGGCTGCCCAGAAGAGGAAGGGTACTGGGCCAGGTCAAAATCCAAGGACCCGATCCTCTACATCCTGGGGCCAGACACAGGGCTGAGGCAGGGGATCACGGCAGCATGGTTGCTGCTGCTCCCAGTGCTAAGTCGCTTCAGTCGTGTCCGACTCTTTGCGACCCCATGGACTGTAGCCCACCAGGCTTCTCTGTCCACAGGATTCTCTAGGCGAGAATACTGGAGTGGGGTGCCGTGCCCTCGCCGCTGCTCCCATCCCTCCCACAAAAAAAAAGATAAGGAAACTGTCTTTGTCCACCTTATATAAAAGCAACCGCCTTCCCCACATACAGCATTACTATGTTTTAGGTTCTTGAATACATTTGTCATAATCGCAATTCTCTACTTTCTGTATTTCTTTATTCCTTTCTTCCCTCTATCGAATTTTAACTTTATGAAAGCAGAAATTCGTTTGTCTCAGCCACAATATCCCCAGCATCAAGAACAATGCTTTATACATAGTAAATGCCTAATGAGTATTTTTGAAAGAATGAATCAGTGAATGAAATTAAAGGTATTTAAGGCATTTTGACTTTGTCATCACTCCACAGGTATTTATCAGACTTGTTCTAGGCACTGATGATGCAACAGAAAAAAAAAAATCAAGGCCCTCCTTTCATTGTGCTTAGGTTAGGGAAAAGGGAGGAGAGTTAAGAAATAAACAGCTAAACACATATATTATATATTCAATTATAATTGAATCTAATAATTGATTCTGCTGACTCATATGTATATTATCTGGGGATAAATGTCAAGTACTTTACAATTTTATTATCTCTTCTGTGTTTACTTGAAGTTTACATTTTAAGACTATTATAATTTAACATATATAACTATTTTACTATGTGTGGAAATGATTGTATTTGAAAAAGGATTTTAAAACAAAAACTAAATTTCTTTGAAACTTGCAGATTTTGGAAGCATTTGCCAGTTCTTTGATTCAGAGGAATGTTTTGATGAGAAAAGATATTCCCAATCTAACAAAATACCAGATAATCCTTGCAAGAGATCAATTTAGGAAAAACCCATCTCCAAATATTGTGGTAGGTATTTTTAAATAAATTTTGATGATAGGCTAAGTTCCTACTCAAAGCAAGGATGAAATGTAAATAATGATTGGTTTTGGTGTATATTAGCTCATCAGGAATTCAGGTATGATTTATATAGTTTATAGTGAAGTGAAAGTCGCTCAGTCCTGTCTGACTCTTTGCGACCCCTTGGACTATACAGTCCATGGAATTTTCCAGGCCAGAATAATGGAGTGGGTAGCCTTTCCCTTCTCCAGGGGATCTTCCCAACCCAGGGATCAAACCCAGGTCTCCCACATTGCAGGTGGATTCTTTACCAGCTGAGCCACAAGGGAAGCTCCAACTTTTATACAGTTTATAGAAGCACAAAAATATCTAGCAGGAATACAGTTTGATAATGTGAATTAAGACAAATTTACCTTATAACATTTTTTAAAGTTTATTTACTTATTTGGCTGTGTCAGGTCTCTGTTGTGGCACGCGGTATGCAGAGCACGTGGGCTCAGTAGTTGTGGCCATGGGCCTAGCTGCCCCACAACTTGTGAGATTCTAGCTCCCTGACCTGGGAGCAAACCCACTTCTTCTGCATTCCAAGGAGACGCCAAACCACTGGACCACCAGGGAAGTCCCTATCTTGTAACTTTTAAAATTGATCTTTCACTTCACTTCTGTTCTGCAAAGTCAAAGAAGGGTCATAAGAAGGTAGATCTTAACTAACTTTTAGATGTCTGGCATTTAGTCTTAATTCTTCTTACTGAAGTCAGAGTAAACATTGCAGTAAGCTTTATATTTTTACTCTTCTGTGGGAAAAAAATAGATGGTAGGGAACAGATCCATCAAGGAAGGTCCAAAGTCAGAAGAGATGCTCACAAGCACAAAAAGGCACTGACTCATTCTTGGAACTGAGAATGCATGTGCAAAGGAACAGGGCAACGGAGTAAAGGCATGAAGGAGACGGTGAGCAAATGGATTTGACTGACGTAAAGGATTGAGGAGGTCAGATATGTTGGTTACTCTAGTTTGTGACTGCCTGGGAGTAGCTTTAAATGTTACACTAGAATTAAGGACTTTATTCTGTAGTATCTGGGGAGCCACAAAGGAAGTTTTCTGTGAAATTGCAGTGTATTATTTTAAACTTTAATAAAGCTGAGCACCGAAGAATTGATGCTTTTGAACTGTAGAGTTGGAGAAGACTCTTGAGAGTCCCTTGGACTGCAAGAAGATCCAACCAGTCCATTCTAAAAGGAGATCAGCCCTGGGATTTCTTTGGAAGGAATGATGCTAAAGCTGAAACTCCAGTACTTTGGCCACCTCATGCGAAGAGTTGACTCATTGGAAAAGACTCTGATGCTGGGAGGGATTGGGGGCAGGAGGAGAAGGGGATGACAGAGGATGAGATGGCTGGATGGCATCACCGACTCGATGGACGTGAGTTTGAGTGAACTCTGGGAGTTGGTGATGGACAGGGAGGCCTGGCGTGCTGCAATTCATGGGGTTGCAGAGTTGGACACTACTGAGCGACTGAACTGAACTGAAAGTGGTTAAAGTTTATTCTAAGAGTTAAAGTTTCATTGAAATTTTAAATCATAAATCTAAACATGTTGAACTTGACCCACTGATGATATTGTTTTATCCTTTTAGGTAATTAGGGTCCCATTTTAGAATATTTATCACTATCCTAGAAACATTTAAAATGAGTGTAACTGGTGTTAATTGCTAGTATTCTTCATCTCTAATAAAGGAAAATGATTAAAATACATTCTCAGTGGTCTTCTTTAAAGGTATCTTATCATATAGATATACCCACCTTTGCTCCCCTAAAAGGAATATGTACTTCACTTTTCCTTGAGAGTAGTGGTTAAAAGCACAATGATATTGGGCCAGATTTCCTGGGTGTGAATAGTGGCTCCGCTACTTACCACCTGTATGAGCTTCTGCATCTCTAAATGGGCATGACAGTAGTACCTGCCTCCTAGGTATTAAGATTGCTAAGTTTGTATAAGTAGTGTTCTTGTAACCCTGTTCAGATGTTACTGTGGCATGTGTACTTGGTGTTAAATGTTAGTGTGAAAGGGTTTGACTCAATATGTGTCCTGATGTCGGAAACCATTGGGTAGGCCCATATCTGTTTTATTTTCCCTTGTATCCCAAATGTCTGTCTCAGTGCTTAGCAATAGTAGATGCTTATTAAATTCTTTTGAAAGGCCAAATGAATCTATACACTGCTAGTAGTTTACCTGTAAAGAAAAACAGCATATGGTAAATATTCACCCCTTCATTTATTCTCTTTAAAATGTGAGTTTCCTGTTGAATTAAATGAAGGGGCAGATTTTATATAGAATACACATTGATCACAGGACATTCAATAGAACCAATAAGTTCTGCATAGTACATGTATCTACATTTCTTTCTCTGAGTAAATTTTATACATGCTTTTTTTATTATTATTTTAGGGAATCCAACAAGGCATAATCGAGGGAGAGTTTGCTATTTGTATTAGTTTATATCATGGTTATGAATTATTGCAGCAAATGGGAATGAGATCATTATATTTCTTCCTCTGTGGAATTATGGATGGAACTAAAGGTAAATTATATGGAATTATTTAAAGAAGTGATATATTATTTTGCTTAATGATATATATATTGAACAGTTTGGATTACTTAAGGGGTTTTACTTTAAAAAGCAATGAAGTAGTTATATAACAAAATTTTTCTTCTTCCTTTTATTTTGCTTAAACAATAGACATATTTTTCTTGCAGTTCTGGAGACTGGGCAGTCCAAGATTAAAAAACATCCCAAACCATGTTTGATTTTTGATATATTACTGGAAAAAAGGGAGCCGTTCATTAATACAAATGTAAATGTGAAACTGGAAAAAGTTGCTGGTTTTCATTTTTAAATTTGAAAAACTTTCATTCATTGCTGAATTGTAATTTCTTCTAAATAAATAATGCACTTGATGAATTTGCTATTTAATTTAATGGGAATTAAATTATTTTCTTAATTTCTGAAGGAATGACTCGGGCAAAAAATGAACTTAGCCGAAACGCGGACTTCATGAAACTTTATGATCATCTAGACAGCATGTTTTCACATACACGTAGTACTTCAACAAGTGGCGTTTCTGCTATCCAGAAAGGTCTGTTTTTTTCTTTTAAATTTTTATATTGCTTCTTCTTTATCAAGGTTAATTTTAAAATTAAGCTTCATTGATCCACATGTCTGTTTATACCTACTTATATTTCTGAAACCATAGACCTGTTAAACATAAAAATTTTATTATTCAATTTAGGATAATATATATTCAAGTAGTTCATGAACTTTAAACATACAATAGAAATTAGTAGGAGTTGTTACTGGTGGTGAAACTTTTCAGAACTACAAAAGCTACTGATTGTAGCTTAAATAAATGTGAGCTTTTGCCTTCTGCTTTGCTGCTTCTTCCTATTTGGATTATTTCTCTGAATGAAATTTTCATAACAATTCAGAGTTTATTTTACAGTAAGGTTTGTGTGCTACCCAGATGCCAGTTACTGTTTAAATAAATTTTTAACAAATCCATTTTGAAAAGGATAATTAAAATACATGAATGTAATGGAATATGAAAAAAACACAGAAAAGTTTTTTGTTTGTTGTTTTTTTTTCCCCCCCAGGAGGTAAAGATAAAAAGTTCTGCTATAGTCATCCAAAATTAAAGAAATTAGAAGAAGTCGTAGTTGAACACTTCAAGTCATGGAATGGTAGGTTGTATTTAATATCCTAAAGGCAAGGCAAAGTCATGAGAAAGCTAATGATTCGTTAGTTTTTGCTAACATTTCTTATGGAGAAGATGAGCTTTTACTTATTCTGGATTATTAATATAAAGAAAAACTTAGAAATTTTGGCAGCATACGGGCCAGGGAGATGGTGGAAATGTTAACAATAGGGTATTATGTGAAAAAGAAAAGTCAACCTAGGACAGTATAAGGCAAGCAGATAGTAAAAACTGTATATAATATTTAGTTCAGTTCATTTCGGCTCGGTCACTCAGTCATGTCTGACTCTTTGCAACCCCATGGACGCCAGTGTGCCAGGCCTCCCTGTCCACCACCAACTCCCGGAGTTCACTCAGGCTCAGGTCAATCGAGTCAGTGATGCCATCCAGCCATCTCATCCTCTGTCAGCCCCTCCTCCTCTGCCTTCAGTCTTTCCCAGCATCGGGGTCTTTTCAGATGAGTCAGCTCTTCGCATCAGGTGGCCAAAGGATTGCGGTTTCAGCTTCAGCATCAGTCCTTCCACTGAATATTCAGGACTGGTTTCCTTTAGGACAGACTGGTTGGATCTCCTTGCAGTCCAAGGGACTCGCAAGAATCTTCTCCAACACCACAGTTCAAGAGCATCAATTCTTTGGCTCTCAGCAGCTTTATAGTCCAGCTTTCACATTCATACATGACAGTGGAAAAACCATGGCTTCGACAAGACAGACCTTTGTTGGCAAAGGAATGTCTCTGCTTTTTAATATGCTGTCTAGGTTGGTCATAACGTTCCTTCCAAGGAGTAAACGTCTTTTAATTTCATGGCTGCAGTCACCATCTGCAGTGATTTTGGACCCCAAAAAGTGAAGTCTGTCACTGTTTCTGGAATTTATCTGGAATAATTTTCCTTACAAAAGCGCCTGCTTCTTTTTCCTTCAGATCAGATCAGATCAGATCAGTCGCTCAGTCGTGTCCGACTCTGCAACCCCATGAGTAGCAGCACGGCAGGCCTCCCTGTCCATCACCAACTCCCGGAGTTCACTCAAATTCACGTCCATTTGAGTTGGTGATGCCATCCAGCCATCTCATCCTCTGTCATCCCCTTCTCCTCCTACCCCCAATCTCTCCCAGCATCAGAGTCTTTTCCAGTGAGTCAAATCTTTGCATGAGGTGGCCCAAGTACTGGAGTTTCAGCTTTAGCGTCATTCCTTCCAAAGAAATCTCAGGGCTGATCTCCTTCAGAATGGACTGGTTGGATCTCCTTGCAGTCCAAGGGACTCTCAAGAGTCTTCTCCAACACCACAGTTCAAAAGCATCAATTCTTCGGCGCTCAGCTTTCTTCACAGTCCAACTCTCACATCCATACATGACCACAGGAAAAACCATAGCCTTGACTAGACGAACCTTTATTGGCAAAGTAATGTCTCTGCTTTTGAATATGCTGTCTAGGTCGGTCATAACTTTCCTTCCAAAGAGTAAGCGTCTTTTAATTTCATGGCTGCAGTCACCATCTGCAGTGATTTTGGAGCCCCCCAAAATAAAGTCTGACACTGTTTCTACTGTTTCCCCATCTATTTCCCATGAAGTGATGGGACTGGATGCCATGATCTTCGTTTTCTGAATGTTGAGCTTTAAGCCAACTTTTTCACTCTCCACTTTCACTTTCATCAAGAGGCTTTTGAGTTCCTCTTCACTCTCTGCCATAAGGGTGGTGTCATCTGCATATCTGAGGTTATTGCTGTTTCTCCCGGCAGTCTTGATTCCAGCTTGTGTTTCTTCCAGTCCAGCGTTTCTCATGATGTACTCTGCATATAGGTTAAATAAACAGGGTGACAATATACAGCCTTGACGTGCTCCTTTTCCTATTTGGAACTAGTCTGTTGTTCCATATCCAGTTCTAACTGTTGCTTCCTGACCTGCATACAGATTTCTCAAGAGGCAGATCAGGTGGTCTGGTATTCCCATCTCTTTCAGAATTTTCCACAGTTTATTGTGATCCACACAGTCAAAGGCTTTGGCATAGTCAATAAAGCAGAAGTAGATGTTTTTCTGGAACTCTCTTGCTTTTTCCATGATCCAGCAGATGTTGGCAATTTGATCTCTGGTTCCTCTGC
Organism: Bos mutus; assembly: GCF_027580195.1. NCBI lineage: Eukaryota > Metazoa > Chordata > Mammalia > Artiodactyla > Bovidae > Bos > Bos mutus. Next base: position 54,065,205 of record NC_091637.1, read on the forward strand.
CTTTTCTAAAACCAGCTTGAACATCAGGAAGTTCACAGTTAAGGTATTGCTGAAGCCTGGCTTGGAGAATTTTGGGCATTACTTTACTAGTGTGTTAGATGAGTAGCTTTATGTGTATTAAGTCATTTAATTCATGAAGATTAAATGAGTTAATATATAAAATGCATAGTGGAGTCCCTGGCACACACATGATTAATGTAATATGAATTGTGTTTCGGAAGGATTGTCAGAGTCCCATGCAAGGTTAAAAAACAAAAGGAAACAAACAACCAAAGCCCCCCACCGCCCCACAGCTTGCAATTAGTAACCAGTTGTTATACTCAAGTCTGCATACCTTATATTTACTATTTGATTTCATCATCAGCTCAATCCATTTTAAAGTGAAATCGCTCAGTTGTGTCCAACTCTTTGCAGCCCCATGGACTGTAGCCCACCAGGCTCCTCCATCCATGAGATTTTCCAGGCAAGAATACTGGAGTGGGTTGCCATTCCCTTCTCCAGTCCATTTTAGATATTAAGAAACTAAAGCTTAAAGAGATTAAATGAAATAGATTAAATCACTGCCATGGTCACACATTGCCCAGAGACTAAGTGAGCCAGCCTCAAAATCATGTTATTCGTGCATTCTACTCCTCCCAAGCACAGAGACAGTGGGAGCAGCTTTGTGACTGCATGTAGGGTATATTCTGCAGTTTTCCTTAGAGAATTTGATAGTATCAATAATTCAGGGACAGAGTACCATGACCTGGATTAAGACAGTGCCTAGTGAACAGAAAGGAAAGGGAAGTTTTAGAGAATCAGTGGACGCTCTGTAGACCTGTGCTTCTGGTTTAGAAGGTAACGAGGCATAAGAAGCATCGTGCATAAATTGAAGGACTGATCACAAGCTAACTTTTATTTGATCTGTTTGGGTTTTCTTTTACCATAGCCAGTGAGAGATAAGGAGCCAGGTTTATTAAGGTGGAAGAAAAGGTGGAAGGAAAACCGGCAAAGGTTTAAGATGCTTTACTTTTTTGAAAGAACTGTTACAACTGTAACTCACTGGTATATACTTTCAGGTTTGTTTGCCTTTTGAATTATCTAAATGTTTTTTTTAAGTTGTAATTAAAGTATTTTTTGGTTATACAGCCCGAAAGACGTCTGATAAGAAGTGTGACGAGACCAGAGTTATGATCTTCTCTTCATTTCGAGATAGTGTTCAAGAAATTGCAGAAATGCTTTTACCGCATCAGCCAATTATTAGAGTAATGACTTTTGTTGGCCATGCCTCGGGAAAAAGCATGAAGGGTTTTACCCAGAAGGAGCAACTGGAGGTAATTATTTTTTGAGTTGATGAATATAAAAATAAAATTGATTGGCTTTTCACTTATGCCATTTTATTTTGTTAAGCTATAGCTTAAAGATAATTTTATAGTAAATATATACCCTAGGCATATTTTGGCATTGCCTTTCTTTGGGATTGGAATGAAAACTGACCTTTAGCAATCCTGTGGCCACTGCTGAGTTTTCAGAATTTGCTGGCGTATTGAGTGCAGCATTTTCACAGCATCATCTTTTAGGATTTGAAATAGCTCAATTCAAATTCCATCACCTCCACTAGCTTTGTTCGTAGTGATGCTTCCTAAGGCCCACTTGACTTCGCATTCCAGGATGTCTGGCTCTAGGTGACTGATCATATCATCATGATTATCTGGGTCATGAAGATCTGTTTTGTATAGTTCTTCTGTGTATTCTTGCCACCTCCTCTTAATATCTTCTGTTTCTGTTAGGTCCATACCATTTCTGTCCTTTATTGTGCCCATCTTTGCATGAAATGTTTCCTTGGTATCTCTAATTTTCTTGAAGAGATCTCTAGTCTTTACCTTGCTATTGTTTTCCTCTATTTCTTTGCATTGATCACTGAGGAAACCTTTCTTATATCTCCTTGCTATTCTTTGGAACTCTGCATTCCAAAGGGTATATCTTTCCTTTTCTCCTTTGCCTTCTGCTTCTCTTCTTTTCACAGCTATTTGTAAGGCTTCCTCAGACAACCATTTTGCCTTTTTTGCATTTCTTTTTCTTGGGGATGGTCTTGATCCCTGCCTCCTGTACAATGTCACGAACCTCTGTCCATAGTTCTTCAGGCACTCTATCAGATCTAGTCCCTTAAATCTATTTCTCACTTCCACTGTATAGTCGTAAGGGATTTGATTTAGGTCATACCTGAATGGTCTAGTGGTTTTCCCTACTGTCTTCAATTTAAGTCTGAATTTGGCAATAAGGAGTTCATGATCTGAGCCTCAGTCAGCTCCCAGTCTTGTTTTCGCTGACTATATAGAGCTTCTCCACTTTTGGCTGCAAAGAATATAATCAATCTGATTTTGGTATTGACCATCTGGTGACGTCCATGTGTAGAGCCTTCTCTTCTGTTGTTGGAAGAAGGTGTTTGCTCTGACCAGTGCATTCTCTTGGCAAAACTCTATTAGCCTTTGCCCTGCTTCATTCTGTACTCCAAGGTCAAATTTGCCTGTTACTCCAGGTATTTCTTGACTCTCTACTTTTGCATTCCAGTCCCGTATAATGAAAAGGACATTTTACACGCTAACAAAGTAATGCTCAAAATTCTCCAAGCCAGGCTTCAACAGTGCATGAACCATGAACTTCCAAATGTTGAGGCTGGATTTAGAAAAGGCAGAGGAACCAGAGATCAAATTGCCAACATCCGCTGGATCATCAAAAAAGCAAGAGAGTTCCAGAAAAACATCTATTTCTGCTTTACTGACTATGCCAAAGCCTTTGACTGTGTGGATCACAATAAACTGTGGAAAATTCTGAAAGAGATGGGAATACCAGACCACCTGACCTGCCTCTTGAGAAATCTGTATGCAGGTCAGGAAGCAACAGTTGGAATTAGACATGGAACAACAGACTGGTTCCAAATCAGGAAAGGAGTACATCAAGGCTGTATATTGTCACACTGCTTATTCAACTTATATGCAGAGTACATCATGAGAGACACTGAGCTGGATGAAGCACAAGCTGGAATCAAGATTGCCAGGAGAAATATAATCACCTCAGATATGCAGATGACACCACTCATAAGGCAGAAAGCGAAGAACTAAAGAGCCTGTTGATGAAAGTGAAAGAGGAAAGTGAAAAAGTTGGCTTAAAGCTCAATATTGAGAAAACTAAGATCATGGCATCTGGTCCCATCACTTCATGGCAAATAGATGGGGAAACAGTGGAAGCAGTGACAGACTTTTATTTTGGGGGCTCCAAAATCACTGCAGATGGTGACTGCAGCCATGAAATTAAAAGACGCTTGCTCCTTAGAAGAAAAGTTATGACCAACCTAGACAGCATATTAAAAAGCAGAGACATTACTTTGCCAGCAGAAGTCTGTCTAGTCAAAGTTATGGTTTTTCCAGTAGTCATGTATGGATGTGAGATTTGGACTATAAAGAAAGCTGAGTTCTGAAAAATTGATGCTTTTATTTGTTTTCTTTTTTTTTTTTTTTTAAGATCTTATCTTTAATAGGAATTTAATTTGGGATTACTCTGTAATGAAGTATTTAGCCACAAGGTGGCGGTGTTACACAATGTAGACCTGGTCTAGGTTTTTTTTTTTTTTTTTTTCAACTTAACAATATTGTATTGGTTTTGCCATACATCAACATGAATCCACCACGGGTGTACACATGTTCCCCATCCTGAACCCTCCTCACACCTCCCTCCCTGTACCATCCCTCTGGGTCATCCCAGTACACCAGCCCCAAGCTCCCTGTATCCTGCATGGAACCTGGACTGGCGATTAGTTTCTTATATGATATTATACATGTTTCAATGCCATTCTCCCAAATCATCCCCCTCTGCCTCTCCCACAGAGTCCAAAATACTGTTCTATACATCTGTGTCTCTTTTGCTGTCTCACATACAGGGTTATCGTTACCATCTTTCTAAATTCCATATATATGCATTAGTATACTGTATTGGTGTTTTTCTTTCTGGCTTACTTCACTCTATATAATAGGCTCCAGTTTCATCCACCTCACACTGGCTGCTGTCTTCAGAATAAACTGTAGGGGCTAAGGGTGGAAATAGAAAGACCAATTGGAAGAATTATGACAATAGCTGTTAAAGACAATTGTCTCTGACAATTAGGTATGTCTTTAACAGCTAATTTATTTTCAAAGATTCTTTCTTGAATCTGTCAACATGAAAAGATGAGGACTCCTACTGTTTACATACTTCTTATACTAGTTTCCACTGCCCTCAAAAGAGTCTCTTTAAGTAAACAAGTGATGAAGTCACAGAGGAAGTGGGGCGCCAGGTTCTTTAGGATCTTGTAGGTCATTTCTATTTTAATGACTGGATTTTTCTCTGAGTGAGATGAGCAGAAGCCCTTGGAGAATTTAGAGCAGAGGAGGGTCATTGCCTGACTGATACTTTAAAAGAATCACACTGGCTGCTGTCTTCAGAATAAACTGTAGGGGCTAAGGGTGGTACATATATACAATGGAGTATTACTCAGCCATTAAAAAGAATACATTTGAATCAGTTCTAATAATTCAAGCTAAAGACAATGGTGGCTTGGACTACATGGAAGCAGAGAAGTTTGCGAGAAATGATTGGGTTATGGATATATTTTCAAGGTCAAGTTGACAGGCTGCTGCTAAGTCGCTTCAGTCATGTCTGACTCTGTGCGACCCCAGAGACGGCAGCCCACCAGGCTCCCCCGTCCCTGGAATTCTCCAGGCAAGAACACTGGAGTGGGTTGCCATTTCCTTCTCCAGTGCATGAAAGTGAAAACAAAGTGAAATCGCTCAGTCGTGTCCGACTCTTAGCGACCCCATGGAATGCAGCCCACTAGGCTCCTCTGTCCATGGGATTTTCCAGGCAAGAGTACTGGAGTGGGGTGCCACTCCGAAGTTGACAGGACTTACTGACAAATTTAGAGTGGGATCTGAGATAAAGGAGTTGACTTTGACTTTTTCATTAACTCATTGTCATGCTAGTGTAGTTCCTGTAACTTGATCAGGGAATCCTGGTGAAGAGAAGAAAAAATAATTTTCCCTCTACCCTTCTGAGTTCTTAGCTGCAACCTCTGTAATAAAAGACAGATTTACAAGAGAAAAACAAACTGAAGCTTATTAACAAATGTATACTGGGCTTCCATGGTGGCTCAGTGGTAAAGAATCCACCTGCCAGTGGTAAAGAATCTACCTGCCAATGTAAGAGACACGGGTTCAATTCCTGGTCTGGGAAAATCCCACATGCCATGGTGCAACTAAGTCCAGGAGTCACAACTTTTGAGTCTGTGCTCTAGAGCCAGGGAGTCCTAACGACTGAAGCCCGTGCACCCTAGAGTTTGCTCCTCAACAAGAGAGGCTACCACAATGGGAAACCCAAGTTCCGCAACTGGAGGGTAGCCCCTGCTCACCTCATCTAGAGAAAAGCCTGAGCACAGCTGAAAAGCAATATAAATTAAAAACAAACAAACATGTATACTTCATGTATACGTGGGAAAATACCGAGGGAAAAATGAGTAACTCCCTAAAGTGGCTTAGAATTCGTATTTAAATAGCATCTTATGGGGAAAGAGGAGTGGCAGGCACGAAGGAGAGTAAATGATTTTCAGGGAAGATCAATGGGGTCTTAAAGGATGGGAAGTGTGAGTGATAGATTGTGATGAAGTTTGTTTGGATATGATATGGGCTTTCAGTCTCTTGCTGAGTTAGTTTTCCCTCGTTGATGAAACTCCTGGGGAAGGGATTTATGACAGTTGAGTTCCTTCTGGAGGATCTGCTTTTAGGCAGATAAGTGGCCAGAGAAACCGCACTTGCTTTTTTTTTGAATGCCTTTCGCTCAAAGTAATCAGTATACCAAAAGCAGCACAGGCTGAGGCAGCATGATCTAAACTATAGTCATATTTGGGCTGCCATATTCTGCTACCCTTCACTGGAATAGCAGTGTAAAAAGTAAAATATGAATTGTATTTTTAACTAAAATTTTTGTTACTGAAGTATAGTTGATACATACAGTGTTGTATTACTGCTCTACAGCAAGGTGATTCAGTTACACATATGCATGCATTCTTTTTTAAATATTGTTTTCCATTGAGTATAGTTCTCTGTGCTCTACAGTGGGAACTTGTTTGTCCATTGTATATACAGAAGTTTACATCTGCTAACCCCAACCCCTGACTTGATCCCTCCCTCAGCCCCCTCCCCCTTGACAGCCGCCAGACCATTCTCTATGGCTGTTATTCCATTTCTGTTTAAAATGTGAATGCTAGACGTAATCAAACATAGTTTAATTATTAAACTTACTATTATTCTAAAATTGACTGACAGTAGGATATGATAAATAGCAGTAAGTGCTCTGGGGCCATTTACATGCTCTACCCTCTTTTTAGTGATGTTAAAAATAATATCTGTGCTTTCTCACTCATGTGTAAATGGTTAGAAGAACTTTTTGGAATCATAACCATCATTAAAGCAAAGGAATCGGGACTGCGCTTTGCACTGCACCGCTGTCTCTCTTGGTTTATATTGTCATTTTGCCGCTTCCTTTCCTATTTGGTAGTATTTTGGGTGGTGATTTTTAATCTGATTTCAGGGGCAAATGGAAAAAGTATGCTTTGATTTGCAATTCTCTTCTAGTTGCATCTAAGTATTTTTAAATTTTAATTTTAGGTAGTGAAACAATTTCGTAGTGGTGGTTACAATACTTTGGTGTCTACTTGCGTTGGTGAAGAAGGTTTGGATATCGGAGAAGTTGACCTTATAATATGTTTTGATGCCCAAAAGAGCCCAATTCGTCTTATACAGCGAATGGGTAGAACTGGCCGCAAACGTCAGGGCAGGATTGTTGTTATCCTTGCTGAAGGACGAGAGGAACGCGTAAGTAGACTTGTGGGAGCATAATCTGACAGTCGAAATTTGAGAAACGGAACCTAAAGACAAGTATCAATCTGTTCACATTCAAAGTCCAAGCAATCTGTAGTAATTGTGATTGACTTTTGTTTTCCTTTGTATTAGATACTACCTATTCTTTTCTTGTAGTTAGGAAAATTTTTGACTAGACTCAGCTTCATAACTTTTATCCATATAAAGAACCGTATCTTTGTACTTTAGTATTAATTTAGCAACACATAGATACAAAAATCAAGTATTACCTTGTCTGACTATTTCCCTGTGCTTTTAAGGCTTGTTTTTTTGTGTGTGTTTAGTTGTTGTTTTATTAATAACTACAGTGAGCTGAGAATATTTTTTACATTTTAAAGAGCTGCCTAAATCAGTCAACTAACCCACCATATGCGCCGGGGGTAATATGTAGCCAGCAAAGCCTAAAATATTTACTTTCTGACCCCTTGTGGAAGTTTACTAATGTCTATTCTAAGTGATAAGGCATTGAGTGATATTCATAAGTCTTGGGTGACGGGCCTCCCTAAATATGTTGTACATAATATTATTCTGCATGTGTACACTGAAGTGTTAATAACTTTTATAACTGAGTGGGACTATTTCTGTGGCCAAGTAAATATTTTTAAAATAGTTTTGCATTAAGGAATTTTCATTAATGACAGTAGGTTTAAACAATTGATTTGAAGTGTTTCAGAAACCCTATGAAAATCATCCTGAAAAATGAATTTCTTTTTCCACCAATACTTTGTATGTTACTATAGCATATTCTTATGTAACATCCAATTTATCTATGAGATAATTCTAAAAAATGAGATGTCTGGCAGCTTTTAAAAGTCTATGTATTATCATTGAGTGGAACTGGGTCCTAACTAATTGTATTACCTTAGGCAACTCACTTAACCTCTATTTAAGTGTTAGTTTTCTTATCTGTTAAAAAGTCATAGTGGACCACATTTCATGAGTACCTACTTTGTGTTGGACACTGTTGCAAATGTTTCAGATGCATTGTTTTACTTAAATAATGTCAACAACGCTGTCAGGGCAGTACTAGGGATTTTCTTGTTGTATACAGTAAAGAAAATTGACGTGTAGAGAGATGAAGTAACAAGCTGAAATTAAAAAAATAGTATTTTTTTAAAGCAGTTTATACGTATATATAAATATTAACCTTATTCAAAAACAGCAAGATACTGAATAAAAGACAGACTTTGTTGGTACAATATAGTTACTAAAGTAAGAATAAATCTTGAAATGATTTTCATTAAGACTTAAATAGCCTTCAAATTTAAGACAACATAGATTCTGTTCCTCAAGTATTTAAGTGGATCAGAGTTTAATTTGCTGTTTAGAATAAACTCAGGGTGATATAATAACTACTTGTTATGGCTAGGTGATTATTATAGAAATAAAATGATTTTGCATTTTTTTTTTTGCAGACTTATAATCAAAGTCAGTGCAACAAAAGAAGTATTTATAAAGCTATTTCAGGTAATAGGCAGGTCCTTCATTTTTACCAAGGAAGTCCACGAATGGTTCCTGATGGAGTCAACCCACAGTTACATAAGATGTTCATTACACATGGTGTCTATGAACCAGAGAAGCCTTCTCGGAACTTGCCGCGAAAGTCATCTATCTTTTCCTATAGGAATGGTAAATACAGTTTTTTGCATTTGAGACACACATTTGTTTTTCTGTTATTTGTTAGCAGGTCATATATTGATCTATTCTATGAGAAAATCAACATACATTCTAGTTTGTTATAGGTGTTCACTTTGAGAAGGATAGAAGAGAGATGATTAATGTGGCAAAGGGAACAAGGTACTGGCAATACAGAATGAAAGAAGCTCAGTGTTGGGAAAACTAAAAATATAAGCCCAGAGAATCCGCTTTACAAAATGTAGAAAAGAGGAAAACACTTTTATTATTGAATAAGCACAAAGCCATATTACAGTATGCATTGTAAGCAATCCACCAAGTTAAGAGAAAGAAAGAAATTCCAGCCTGTTCATTTAAACAGTAGTAATCCTTTACCTCATGTTCTTAAGATTTTAACAGTAACTTGTCTTCTCGTAAGAGGACAGCACCATTTGCTGTATGTCCTTTCATTGTTGTTGTTTTAGTTGCTAAGTCGTGTCTGACTCTTTTGCAACCCCATGGACTGTAGCCTCTCCAGGCTCCTCTGGGAATTCCAGGGCAAGAATACTGGAGTGGGTTGCCTTTTCTTTCTCCAGGGCAGTCTTCCTGACCCAGGGCTCGAACCTGCGTCTCCTGCAGTGGCAGGCAGATTCTTACCACAGAGCCACCTGGGAAGCCCATGTTCTTTCATAGTTAATTCCAAATTCACCCAGTAATTGAGGTAGCCATTTGTGTTAGCTAGTTGCCTTTATCCTCATCCTCCCTGGTAGCTCAAACAGTGAGGAATATGCCTGCAGTGTAGGAGACCCAGGTTCAGTCCCTGGGTTGGGAAGATCCCCTGGAGAAGGGAATGGCTACCCACTCCAGTATTTTTGCCTGGAGAATTCCATGGACAGAAGAGTCTGGCAAGGTACAGTCTATGGGGTCACAAACCATAGGTCACAAATCATAGTCTATGGGATCACAAACACAACTGAGCACCTAACACTTATCCAAAGAAATAATAAAACTTCTGTCTCTATGACAAGCAGGTAGGGAGAGCCCAGAGGAAGGTGCCAAGGCTGAACTCCCCAGCTGTCTGGGACATGGGGACACTGTCTTCCTTGATGTTTACATTTCAAAGAGATGTCTCCTAGGTCCTTAAGAAAATCATTTCTGGTTGAAAACCTGGCTAGAGACTTGCTTTTCCTTTACAAAGATTTGCATGCCTATCAGAGAGTTAAATAAAGGATTTAGGAGTATTAATAAGTATCTGTGGAATTGCTTTCAGAGAAATAGGGGGAATTTCTGCAAAGGAGAATTTTTTTTTTTTAATTTACTGTTACACCAGATAGTGGTGAAGTTAGACTAAGCTGGTAATACTGAGCCAGTGAGGAACAAATATTAATACTTTGGTGCCAAGGAGCGTAGTAAGGAGAAGGCTAGTTTAAAAACTGCAGAGATTTTGGTGATATCAAGACAATATCTTAAAATATTAAAGAATCATAAAATATATTGTAAACTTTGGAAGAAACCTCAGGAATCATCCAGTCCAGTTACCTACCAAGGTAGGGATGTTTTCTATAGCATGCCTGTTAAGTGTGTGTGTCTGAGTGTCCAATCTCTAGATCATGTGCGACTCTTTGAGACCCTGTGGACTATAGCCCACCAAGCTCCTCTGTCTGTGGGATTTCCCAGACAAAAATACTGGAGTGGGTTGCTATTTCCCTCTCCATGTCAAATGTATATCAAGCCTCAACTTGAACATCTCTGTTAATGGAAACTGTATTCTTTTATGAGAGTTCCTTCCATTGTTGATAGTACATATAAAAGAAGTTCTTTTGTTAAAAAAAAAATTCTGTCGTATCTTTTTCTCATTGATTTAATTATGGCTTTGTCAACTGAAAAAAATGCACAACATAAAAGTTGAGAATTAGGTTTTATTCAGGGCACTACTGAGGACTATAGCACAGGAAGGAAGCCCCTCAGATAGCTCGGAGGGACTGTTCCACAGAGGCAAGTGGGGGGCCAGGATACATAGGAGTTTTTGCTGAGAAAAAACCCAGTCACTGAACATCAAAAGATTACTTCAAATCCCAGAAAACTAGACCTCTCAAGTTAATGATTTTAGTGCTTTTTTATGTATGGGATGATGCAAGAGTTTCAGCTCACTGAAATTATTCCTTTGATATACATCTTAACTACCTAGGCCAGTATTCTGCTTTTCTCCACTCTGATACGCTCTTAGGGGCAGCTGCAGTGGCTGATGGCCAGTCACCCCAACAACATCCTTTATTTACTGAAATGGCAGGTGGCTTTATTTGCCCACAGCTTCTAGACACAAAAATGGATTTGATCTTTGAGATACCTAGGTCGCACTTTCTTTATATATTTGAAGACAGTACCTCTCAAGTTTGTTCAACTGACTTTTCCACTGGTTTCCATTACTGTGAAGTTTCAGAATTCTTCTCTATCCTGGGCACCTTCTTTGGACTTAGTTAAATTTGTTAACGTTCTTTCCTTTAACTCAGAGCCATTAATCAGTGTTTTGTGGATATGCCTGTTAAACCTAATGCAAATTCACTTAATAGAAATATACGTATCATTTTACAAGACTTTGCCAAATTATGGTTAAAATGAAAAGATAGTGTATATTTGAATTCTCTTGAATAATTAAACTAACAGTATGATCAAAACTTGGTTAGGTTGGTGTACAGTTTTCTTAGTGATCATTTAATTTTTATAGATGTTAATTAACCATATGTTTAGTAATTGCTTCTAAAAATGTTACTAGTTTAGTTCAGTCCCTCAGTACTGTCCGACTCTTTGCAACCCCCTGGACTGCAGCATGCCAGGCCTCCCTGCCCATCACCAACTCCTGGAGTTTACTCAAACTCATGTCCGTTCAGTTGGTGATGCCATCCAACCATTTCCTCTTTCGTCCCCTTCTCCTCCTGCCTTCAATCTTGCCCAGCATCAGGGTCTATTCCAATGAGTCAGTTCTTCACATCAGGTAACCGAAGTATTGGAGTTTCAGCTTCGGCATCAGTCCTTCCAATGAATATTCAGGACTGATTTCCTTTAGGATTGACTGGGTTGATCTCCTTGCAGTCCAAGGGACTCTCAAGAGTCTTCTCCAACACCACAGTTCAAAAGCATCAATTCTTCAGCGCTCAGCTTTCTTTATAGTCCAACTCTCACATCCATATATGACTACATACCTTTGATTAGATGGACCTTTGTTGGCAAAGTAATGTCTCTGCTTTTTAATATGCTGTCTAGGTTGGTCATAACTTTTCTTCCAAGGAGCAAGCATCTTTTAATTTCATGGCTGCAGGCACCATCTGCAGTGATTTTGGAGCCCCCAAAATAAAGTCTGTCACTGCTTCCACTGTTTTCCCATCTATTTGCCATGAAATGATGGGACCAGATGCCATGATCTTAGTTTTCTGAATGTTGAGCTTTAAGCTCAACATTTTCACTCTCCTCTTTCACTTTCATCAACAGGCTCATTAGTTCTTCTTTGCTTTCTGCCTTAAGGGTGGTGTCATCTGCATATCTGGGGTTATTGATATTTCTCGCGGCAATCTTTTTTTTTTTCTCGCGGCAATCTTGATTCCAGCTTGTGCTTCTTCCAGCCCAGCGTTTCTCATAATGTACTCTGCATATAAGTTAAGCAAGGTGACAATATACAGCCTTGACGTACTCCTTTTCCTATTTGGAACCAGTCTGTTGTTCCATGTCCAGATCTAACTGTTGCTTCCTGACCTGCATACAGATTTCTCAAGAAGCAGGTTAGGTGGTCTGGTATTCCCATCTCTTGAAGAATTGTCCAAAATTTGTTGTGGTCCACACAGTCAAAGGCTTTGGCACAGTCAATAGAAGCAGAAGTAGGTATTTTTCTGGAACTCTCTTGCTCTTTTGATGATCCGACGGGTGTTGGCAGTTTGATCTCTGGTTCCTCTGCCTTGTCTAAATCCAGCTTGAACATCTGGAATTTCATGGTTTATGTACTGTTGAAGCCTGGCTTGGGGAATTTTGAGCATTACTTTGCTAGCATGTGAGATGAGTGCAATTGTGCGGTAGTTTGAATGTTCTTTGGCACTGCCTTTCTTTGGGATTGGAATGAAAACTGACCTTTTCCAGTCCTGTGGCCACTGCTGAGTTTTAAAAATTTGCTGGCATATTGAGGGCAACACTTTCACAGCATCATCTTTTAGGATTTGAAATAGCTCAACTGTAATTCCATCACCTCCAGTAGTTTTGTTCATAGTTTTGCTTCCTAAGGCCCACTTGACTTCACATTCCAGGATGTCTGGCTCTAGGTGAATGATCCCACGATTGTGATTATCTGGGTCGTGAAGATCTGTTTTGTATAGTTCTTCTGTGTATTCTTGCCACCTCTTCTTAACTCTTCTGCTTCTGTTAGGTCCATACCATTCCTGTCCTTCACTGTGCCTATCTTTGTATGAAATGTTCCCTCGGCATCTCTGATTTTCTTGAAGAGATCTCTGGACTTTCCCACTTTTATTGTTTTCCTCTATTTCTTTGCACTGGTCTCTGAGGAAGGCTTTCTTATATTACTGGCTCATGTACATTTTTCTATGCTTTTCTTCTTCCATTTTCTCTGATTTTTCAAGTGTGAGTGATTCATCTTGCTAATAAGGTAGTATGTATAAATACCATCTTTTATATATTTGTATATGATTCATTTAGGCTAGAGGTCTGAATATATTTAATGTGACCAGGAGAAGGAAATAAGTTTCTATTTCAAAAGTCTCAGTGCCTCAGATTGCTAGATCTGAGGAAACCTGAGAGATCACCTAATTTAAACCCCTTATTTTGCAAAAGCTTTCATGTAATATTTGGGAATACCTACGACAGAAGTTTCCTGATTTCCAATTCAGTACCTTTCTGATTTCTTTTTCTTCCCTCATCTTTACTGGGACCTGAGTTACAGCTTAATATTTTTTCATCCTTTCCATGTTGGTGGTTATTTTCCTTTACAAAGATTATGAACTAATAAAGGATTAATTTATTATGCATTTTTTAAAAGTATGTTATCATGTCATTTTTTAAAGCAGTAGGTCTTTCTTGTCCTTTTTAAACTGTCGTCCCACCCCACCCCACATTTAAGGCTTTAACTCTTTTTAGTCTTTGCATCTCTCCCGCATCCATAACAGATTCAGATAGCTTTCTGATAGTGTTAAGATAGAATCATGATGCTAGCTTTCTTTTGTAAGTTGTCTGTTTCCTTCCAGGTCTTAGACAACAAAATAGAGAGAGTCCAAAGGAATACAAGACTGAGAGCTGCCTGGTGATGTTTTGTTAACGAGGTTAGCTGTAGTTGGAAGGGTCCCCTAGTACGTACTTTCAAAAAGGTGAGAGAAGTTTAGGAGATGTGTAGAAACAGGAAGTAATAACCAGAGTGTTTATATGAAGAAAGCGAATTTTAAGGAATAGAATTAGTGGTTGAGCAGAAACAGGTAGAGAGTTTGAGTTGATGTCTTTTATTTTGTGTTTGTCTAGCAGATTTTTTTTAAACCTGTTTTGACTTATTTTTTAAATTTCTAGGAATAAAGCAGAGTAATTCAAAAGACGATTGGTTCTTATCAGAAGAAGAATTTAAATTATGGAATAGACGATATAGATTAAGAGACACTGATGAAATTCAGCAAATAACATTGCCTCAAGTTCAGTTTCTATCTTTACACAACGAAGAGAACAGACCAGTAAGTTAAATGTGTTTTCAGATGTTCTTTATAGTGACTATGCAATAGCTTTGGGAGTAAAGAGAATGAATATGCATGATCAGAAGGTCAAAAATTAAGAATGTAAGCAGTTTAAAACTGAATATTTTTAGTTTAAAATATTTTAACTTTAATTTTAACAGTTTAAAAAAGAATATTAAAGAATAGTCTGTCTTGGTAAAACTCAGTATTTCTTATTGTATATATATTTTTATATGACTATAATATATTTACATAAATTCTGACTTTATGACTTTCTTCATATGAATATTTCTGTGTAGGTATAATTTTTATGATTGTTATGTTACTCTGTGATATACCGTACTTTAACTATTTCTCTGTTGTGTTTTAGAGCTATTTTCAGTATATTACTAGTATAAAATTAGGCTTTTATGAATGTCTTTGTACAAACTGCTTTTTACTTTTTGTTTTGAAATTAGAGTAAAACTTTAAATTGAATAATATTTTATTATGAACAAATTATTGATGAGCATAAGGAAAGTCAAACAGATTGATCAGAGGTTACATATGTACCCAGAGAAATAGAAAAACAACTTCAAGGAAGATACCTTTGAGAAGATTTATAGGGCTTGAAATACTTGGCTTTGAAAATCTATATTTTTTTCACTAACAGGGAAAGTGAGGAATGGCAGCAGGCATGATGAATTGAGATCAGTATCACTGAGAGATTATGAATACCTCTTTATTAGATTATAGAACGTAATCTAGCAAAAACTCTTAACATGGAATTATATAACAGGAATATGTCCAAGTAGTAACTCATCTAATATTTATTTATTTATGTATTTTATTTCTAATGACATAGTTTTCTTTCTGGTTGTACAAGCAATACATGTAACAGTTATTTTTAAGATGTATTTAAAAGGACATCTTTGTACTTCATAAAGTTATTTTATTTTTTCACCTGAAATGCTAGTTGAAAATACCTAAGTGAATTAAAATTATTTACAGTATTATCTGTAAATTATTATTATCTGTATATTATTATCTGTATATTATCTGTATATTAAGATTATATATATATTATATATATATTATATTATATATATTATATTATATATATTATTATATTATTATATATATATTATATTATATTATATTATTATATTATATTATTATATTATATATTTTTTAAATAGATATATTATATATATAAAATCTGATTATCTGTATATTAAGTATTTTTTAAATCAGTGTGTGAAATCTGAGTATGTGTGTTTTTTGTTATGTTAAATGATTGTTAATCAAGACTGAAGAACCAACCGTTGGAATTCGTCAACTGTCTCTCTCTGAATGGAGATTATGGCAGGATCATCCTTTGCCTACATATCAAGTCGACCATTCAGATCGATGTCACCATTTCATAAATATTATGCAAATGATAGAAGGAATGAGACATGAAGAGGTAGGAGCCTACTTTAACTTTCTTTTGCTGGCATGACAGTGAAACTAGAATACTTTAGTCTTCTTAATTTGAAGTCATTATTATAAGAAACAAGTATTTATTATAAATAATCATAGCTAAACTATTTTGTTTTTCTATGTAGCTTCTTGTGATCTCAGTGGACTAGTTTTCTATCTTCGGAGAAGTAGGCCTAATTAGAAGAATGCCGTCTGTGAATATTGATAGACAAGAGTGAAATTTTAATGTATTTAATGGCTAAAGGGAGCTTCCCTGGTGACTCAGATGGTAAAGCATCTGCCTACAATGCGGGAGACCTGGGTTCAATCCCTCATTCAGGAAGATCTCCTGGAGAAGGAAATGGCAACCCACTCCAGTATTCTTGCCTTGAAAATCCCACAGACAGAGGGGCCTGGTAGGCTACAGTCCATGGGGTCCCAAAGAGTCGGACACGACTGAGCGACTTCACTTTCTCTTTCATTGGCTAAAGGGGATCAAGACCATCCCCAAGAAAAAGAAATGCAAAAAAGGCAAAATGATTGTCTGAGGAGGCCTTACAAAAAGCTATGAGAAGAAGAGAAGCTAAAGGCAAAGGAGAAAAGGAAAGATATACCCATTTGAATGCAGAGTTACAAAGAACAACATTGAGAGATAAGAAAGCCGTCCTCAGTGATCAATGCAAAGAAATAGAAGAAAACAATAGCAAGGGAAAGACTAGAGATCTCTTCAAGAAAATTAGAGATACCGAGGGAACATTTCATACAAAGATGGGCACAATAAAGGACAGAAATGGTATGGACCTAACAGAAGCAGAAGATATTAAGAGGTGGCAAGAATACACAGAAGAACTGTGCAAAAAAGATCTTCATGACCCAGATAATCATGGTATGACCATTCACTTAGAGCCAGACATACTGGAATGCTAAGTCAAGTGGGCCTTAGGAGGTATCACTATGAACAGAACTACTGGAGGTGATGGAATTCCACTTGAGCTATTTCAAATCCTAAAAGATGATGCCGTGAAAGTGCTGCCCTCAATATGCCAGCAAATTTTTAAAACTCAGCAGTGGCCACAGGACTGGAAAAGGTCAGTTTTCATTCCAATCCCAAAGAAAGGCAATGCCAAAGAATGCTCAAACTACTGCACAATTGCACTCATCTCACACACTGGCAAAGTAATGCTCAAAATTCTCCAAGCCAGGCTTCAACAGTACATAAACCATGAAATTCCAGATGTTCAAGCTGGATTTAGACAAGGCAGAGGAACCAGAGATCAAATTGCCAACACCCGTCGGATCATCAAAAGAGCAAGAGAGTTCCAGAAAAATACCTACTTCTGCTTCTATTGACTGTGCCAAAGCCTTTGACTGTGTGGACCACAACAAACTTTGGACAATTCTTCAAGAGATGGGAATACCAACCACCTGACCTGCTTCTTGAGAAATCTGTATGCAGGTCAGGAAGCAACAGTTAGATCTGGACATGGAACAACAGACTGGTTCCAAATAGGAAAAGGAGTACGTCAAGGCTGTATATTGTCACCCTGCTTATTTAACTTATATGCAGAGTACATCATGAGAAACGCTGGGCTGGAAGAAGCACAAGCTGGAATCAAGATTGCCGGGAGAAATATCAATAACTTCAGATATGCAGATGACAGCACCCTTAGGGCAGAAAGCAAAGAAGAACTAATGAGCCTGTTGATGAAAGTAAAAGAGGAGAGTGAAAAAGTTGGCTTAAAGCTCAACATTCAGAAAACTAAGATCATGGCATCTGGTCCCATCACTTCATGGCAAATAGATGGGGAAACAGTGGAAGCAGTGACAGACTTTATATTTGGGGGCTCCAAAATCACTGCAGATGGTGCCTGCAGCCATGAAATTAAAAGATGCTTGCTCCTTGGAAGAAAAGTTATGACCAACCTCGACAGCGTATTAAAAAGCAGAGACGTTACTTTGCTGACAAAAGTCAATCTATGGTTTTCCTGTAGTCATGTATGGATGTGAGAGTTGGACTGTAAAGAAAGCTGAGCGCCAAAGAATTGATGCTTTTAACTGTGGTGTTGGAGAAGACTCTTGAGAGTCCCTTGGACTATAAGGAGATCCAACCAGTCCATCCTAAAGGAGATCAGTCCTGAGTGTTCATTTTAAGGACTGATGTTGAA
Organism: Bos mutus; assembly: GCF_027580195.1. NCBI lineage: Eukaryota > Metazoa > Chordata > Mammalia > Artiodactyla > Bovidae > Bos > Bos mutus. The sequence continues at coordinate 54,083,061 of NC_091637.1, forward strand.
GCTGAAACTCCAATCCTTTGGCCACCTGATGGGAAGAACTGACTCATTTGAGAAGACCCTGATGCTGGGAAAGATTGCGGGCAGGAGGAGGAGAGTATGGAGGATGAGATGGTTGGATGGCATCACCGACTCAATGGACATGAGTTTGAGTAAACTCTGGGAGTTGGTGATGGACAGGGATGCCTGGCATGCTGCAGTCCATGGGGTCGCAAAGAGTCAGACACAACTGAGCAACTGAACTGAACTGAATGGCTTAAAAAAATGTTTTTTGGTTGTGCCGCATAACTTGTAGGATCTTTGTTCCCAGACCAGGGATTGAACCCACGCCCTGGCAGTGAGAACACCAAGTCCTAACCACTAGATCTCCAGAGAATTCCTATTTAATGATTTATATAAATGTTTGTAAAGCAAATTTAGTATTCTTGTTTGATCTGTTGAAATTTCTGTATCATACAGGTCATTTGGTATGTCTCCTTTATCCTGTTGGTAGTTTAGAGAATTAGTGATTCCTTGAGTAACTTCCTGATGATTGTTCTTTGAGAGAGTCAGAATGGTGAACCTATTGTGAGTGTGAAATCCAAAATGCCTGGGTTAGAATCTTACTTTTTGCATCTGCTTAACCTCTTTGTGCCTAAGTTTCATCTGTAAATTGGGAATAATGATTCTTTTGTCACAAGGTTGTTTTAGGGATTAAGTACATGTAAAGCAATTAGAATAATACCTGGCACATAGTAATTACTTGATATATTGTAGCTGCTAATTTTATTATTAGCTGTTGTTCATGAATACATGTAAATAAAGTAATTATTTATAGATCCCTACAAGTGAAAAACGGTGTTTGTAATCCTGTTTTATGTGTTAATTAAATTCGTACTTTCTACCAATAGTTGTCATGGGCCTCTCATGTACTCAGTACTGGGATGTGCCAGCAAAGGCTGTGCATCAGAGTAGCACATTTATTTAGTGCCTTCTATATGGCATGGTCTGTTCTAGGCCCCATGGCTACACTGGTTAAGAAGACAGATTAAATATTCTGTAGGGAGCATATATCCTAGTAGGGTGACAGACATTCTGACATTAATATTTATTGTTTTTATTATACAGAAAGTGGAGAGTTAACTGCTTAAGTTCCTGAATAGTAGAGGAATCCTGAGTAAAGTGGCATTTTGTGGCAAGAGGGAAGGATGAGTCAGGGATGGTGGAGACTGTAGTTTTAGATTTAGATATAAGACGTGGAAATTCATGAGAAGAGTTCTTGAGAAATTTTTTTTAAATAGCATATTCTAGCTTACAGCCTAGAAGACATATGGGTACCATTATTTCAAATGTTCTAAAAGCTGTTCTTAGTTTATCTTCATCAAGAGAGTAAATTTCACAGAAGTATGTGTTTCTCATTTATATATGTTAATTTCTTAAATATCTTTTTTAAGAAGTTAGAATCATTGTTGAGTTAAATGTTAGGAAAAAGTATAATATTTTATATATTAATTAAATTTATACTTTCTACAAATATTTATCGTGGCTCTCGGGAATACAGAACTATTAACTGATAAAAGATAATTTGTGATAATTTCACAGTAATGTTTATAATTTTGTTTGACTTAGAATAATTTTTAAGGTAAAATCATTTGAATAATGCAATATTGTTTGGGAAATATTTTAACAGAATAAAGCTCATCTCTTAGAATTTTTGTTTGTTTTATATTGCTTTCTTGTGACTTTCATTTTCCTTCTTTATAGGGAGAATGCAGCTATGAATCAGAAATTAAATCTTACTTACGAATGGAAGATGTTAGCTCAGCGTCTAGTGCTCTGAGAAATGAATATAATTCTTTTGCCGATGGCACCTTTACAAATAACAGGAAGTCTTCATTTGCAAATATAAATCACAGGAAATCAGTCTCAATGACAGAATCTGATGAAGAATGTACTGAAATTTTTAAACAAATTCCTATCAAATCTACTAAAATTCCTTCTTTAAAAAAAAAGGCTTCTGAAAACCTGAAAAAGGATCAGTCTAAAAAGGAAAATAAGGATGTTGTCATGGAGCCTTTAGATACTGATGACAGTCCTACCACTGAACACATTCTTCAGGTAGACCCACGAAATGGTGAAAGGGTATCAGATACAGGTGAAGTCACTGCCACATGTGCTGTCAGTGAAAATGGAGGTAATCCGTCGTGTGGATTACTAACGGATTGTCAGTTTACAATTAAATCTACTGGTTCATTTACTGGAAGTTTTTTTGATTCTGGTTATAACAGTTACAGTGATGAGAAATCTTTTTCAGCTAGCTTATTTCTTTCATTTGAGGGTGAGCTTGATATAGCGAAAACAGATGACCAATTTTTTCATTGTCATTCATTAACAAAAGAGGTGCTAGCTAATGTAGAGAGATTTTTATCACATTCTCCTCCGCCTCTCAGTGGACTATCAGATTTGGAAAATGAAATTTCTGAGGGTTCTGCACTTGAAAACTTGGTTTTTCTACCCTACTCAGAGTGCTTACAGAATGATAAATCTACCAATTTAATGGCATGTTCAGCTGTAAATTCTCAACAGAATTTAAAGTTTATTACTCATCCTTCTGAAAAAACTTGCGTTTATGGTACAACTAATGATAAGATTTCTGATGAGCCAAGCTTCTGTGACTCTGATAAAGTACATAAAGATAGTAAAAATGAACATTTAGTGTCCAGCAATCAAATTCAAATAAACATCAGCCCTTCAAAGGATTTTGCTGAAGAAAAGAATCATGATGTTGATAACAGTGACCTCCCAATATTGCATACTGCTCAGGATGAAAGTTTATTATTATTTGAAGATGTTAATACGGAGTTTAATGATGTGAGCCCTCCTCCCTTGAACAGTAAATGTGAATCTTTAGGTATATCAGACAGAACTGCTGTAAGTGAAATGGCACCAGTCTCTCAGTTCTTCATTTCTGATGAACTTTTGTTAGAGAATGATTCTGAACCCCAAGATCAAATTGTCTGTGATACTAATAGTTGGAAATCTCATGAAGGTTTGAGAGGTAGACATGAGGGGAAATTGAATAATGATGAAAACAGTTTTGACTGCTCTAAGGATTTATTTTCTGTTACTTTTGATTTAGGATTTTGTAGTACAGGTTCTGAGGATGAAGTAGTGGACCATGCATCAGATACAAATAATGAAATTTTAGATGATCTACCTGGAAGGCGTTTAGATATTAAGCAGATAAATAGTACAAATTGTGTTTCAAATCAAGCAGTCATGTCAGGAGCCCATGTTGATAACTCTACAAGTGTAACAACTACTCACCCATCAAGTGAAGATAAGCAGACTCCAGCTTTTTCATGTTTTTCAATGAATGCAACAAAAAGTAAAGAATTTATGTCTCCTAGTTACTCTCAGTTTTTGTTGCCAGTAGGAGAGAAAGTTATGAGCACACCACTTTCTGAATCAAATATATTGAACTCATTTTCTAAGAAGAGAATGGAAATGGCTAAAAAGTCAGGTTCTAACATGGGGAAAGTAAATCTACACAGTTTCAAAGAAACATTGAATTCCACTTTTGGTGATTCAGGACTTTCTACAGGAAAGTATAAAAGCAAGAAACAAATCAGTCTGCATCAAGCCTGCCATTCTACTGAAGGTAAGATTCCAAATTTATAAAGCACACATTTTCTAGAATATTTATTTTGGATCAGATTCTATAATTTTTATAAAATGTAATTTCTCAGTGTATGATATATTGAATTAGATAATTAATGTACTATATAGTCCTTATGTTGTTGTTTATTGATACAGGATTTATTTTTTTCTCCATGTATTTATGGCATGCATGCCACAGGAAGGTACTGTGCTAGGCACTGCAAAACAGAAGTGTAAGATTTGGCTCTAGCCCTTAATTGTAAAACACAAACAATTGTGTGACATATAAATTTGAAAAGATATGAGTAAAATATGGAAATAACTACCAGATGAATAATAAGATGGTGGACATTTAGGTTCAGAAGATGAAAGCATTTTGAACTGGTTTAGATTGAAAATGTTGACTTCTAATGTAGGTTTTTATTTTGGCTCCTTGGGAATATTAATGATTTGGATGTGTTGAAGATAATCAAAAGAGAATTTGGATGTTGTAAAATGATGAAAGCAAAGGGAAAGAAGGAAAGTGTAAAGTTTTTGGGGGTAGTATAAAGTAGGGGATTTATATGACAAAATTCAGAAATAAGACTGTACTTAAAAAATTGAGATAAGGTCATAGAAGATCTATAGGAATCTCTGGATTTGTATAATCTAATTCTATAGAAAATCCAGAAAATAGATGATTTAAATACCAGTGATTTATATATCAAAAATATAATGATTTAAATATCCTTTAGATCCTGTTATAGAACTCAACTCTAGTTTATGCACAGATTATTATAAAAGGCCATTTATGAATTTTACTCTTTATGGCTAAGGAAAAAGAATAGTTAATAGCATAAAATGAGAATTTCCTCTGTAAATCTTATGATTCATTAATGTTTTAAGATAAAAACTTGTAAGTTCTGGACATACAGTTAATTTTTAAAAACTAACTTGTCTACATACTTTTGGATATACTCTGACACTTTTTTTACTAAGTATGTTGCCTAGGTCCTTTAATATTTAACACCTTTATATTAACTGTTTGTTAATGAGTGAGATAATTTTTCTGTCTTTGTGTCAGATTTGCATTAAAACTTTTTTTCTTGCATTGTACTTAATGACTAACCATGGGCAATATAATTCTGAATACATAGCCATTAAGGAACTATTTATTAGTAATTTTTTTTTAGTATTTGTTATTCCATTTAATTGAAATAGAAGATTTAGGATCATTTACCGTGTTATATATACACAATAATCTGTCTAGGTAGATATTTTATAAGCACAGAGCATAAGGAGAAATATACTGTGTGAGTTTGTATTAGGTTTTTTAACTGCTGTGTAAAAAATTACTCCCCCTAATTTAGTGGCTTAAGATAGCATTTATCTCACAGTTTCTGTAGTTTAGGAATTTCAGAGTTGCTTAACTGGGTCATTCTGGTTTAGACTTTCTCATGGGATTATAGTCAAGATTTCACTTGAGGTTGCAGTCATCTGAAGACCTGACTGGGCATGTAAAATCTGCTTCCAAAATGGTTTATTTGAAAGCGAGAACGGTTGATGGGAAGCACACAGGAATCTCAGGTCCATAGTAATTCTAAAATCTAGCAGAACCAAGATTGAAAGTTTTTTGATTAGTACTCAAAGCCCCCATAATTCTCCGTGGTTCTTGGCTCTATCCTCTGGATGCCTAGTCCAGTTTCCAAACAGATAGCACTTGTGGGGCTTTCTCAGGTTTTACCAGTTTCTTCTGGTAAAAATTTGGGGATCCAAAGGCCTCTTCATTTTGTACTGCCTCTGCCCCTTTTAAGTTGTAGCTGGCTGTGGGTTTTTTCCTCATCTAATTGTCATAAATATTTGTGGATCTCTTGTGAATCTTATTTGAGGTTCATTCTGTTAGATACTAGCCATGTCCACAGATCTTTCGGAGGTAGGTTCTTCTCTAACTTTGGCTTCTGCTGAGTTGTGTAAAGATAGTTCCTTAATCTTCTTAGAAGATCTGTTGTTTGAGAGGGAATGTAAGAGACATCTTTAAAATGTTTAGAGTACCATCCGACTGAATGGTACTCTGTGGCACCACCTTTGATCTTTCTGAGGTCTTAAAGCATTTACAATTACACCCTCAGCATCATCTGGACTGTAGTTTCCTGGAAGTCTTCTAGATTAGGTCTTTGCCTGGAAGATTTCGTAATTTAACATTGTTTGCTATCTGGAGAAGCTGGTAATTTTCAAAACCAGCAAGTCTCAACTGTTTCATGTTCTGATTGACTGATTGATTTGCTGTGCCAGGTCTTAGTTGGGACCCGTGGGATCTTTAACTGCTGGCATGCAAGCTCTTAGTTGTGGCACGTGGGATCTAGTTCCAGGGATCGAACCTGAGCCCCTACATTGGAAGCGCAGAGTTTTAGCTACTGGACCACCAGGAAAGTTCCCCTGTTTCCTGTTTAACATACTTTCTTTAATTCCTCTCTCTCCTTTCACATTTAAACAAGAAGCATGCTGCTGCTGCTAAGTCGCTTCAGTCATGTCCGACTCTGTGCGACCCCACAGACAGCAGCCCACCAGGCTCCGCCATCCCTGGGATTCTCCAGGCAAGAACACTGGAGTGGGTTGCCACTTCCTTCTCCAATGCATGAAAGTGAAAAGGGAAAGTGAAGCCGCTCAGTCGTGTCTAACTCTTAGCGACCCTAAGGACTGCAGCCTACCAGGCTCCTCCGTCCACAGGATTTTCCAGGTGATACTTAAACACGTCTGGGAATCTTCTTGCTTAGAGCACCTCCTTCATTTTTGTTGTTGAGTTGCTCAGTTATGTCCGACTCTTTGAACCCCCATAGACTGTAGACTCCTCTGTCCTTCACTGTCTTCCAGAGTTTGCTCAATTTCATGTCCATTGCATCGGTGATGCTATCTAATCATCTCATCCTCTGCCATCCCCTTCCCTTTTGCCTTCAATCTTTCCCAGCATCAGGGTCTTTCCCAAGGAATCGACTCTGCATCAGGTGGCCAAAGTATTGGAGCTTCACCTTCAGCATCAGTCCTTCCAATGACTTCAGGGTTGATTTCCCTTAGGACTGACTGGTTTGATATCCCTACAGTCCAAGGGACTCTCAAGGGTCTTCTCCAGCACCACAGTTCAAAAGTACCAATTCTGCGGCTCTCGGCCTTCTTTATGCTCCAACTCTCACATCTGTACATGACTACTGGAAAAATTATAGCTTTAACTAGATGTATCTTTGTTGGCAAAGTAATGTCTCTGCTTTTTAATACGCTGTCTAGGTTTGTAATAGCTTTCCTTCCAAGGAACAGTTCAGTTCAGTTCAGTCACTCAGTCGTGTCCGACTCTTTGCAACCCCATGAATCGCAGAATGCCAGGCCTCCCTATCCATCACCAACTCCCGGAGTTCACTCAGACTCATGTCCATTGAGTCAGTAACGCCATCCAGCCGTCTCATCCTCTGTCATCCCCTTCTCCTCTTGCCCCCAATCCCTCCCAGCATCAGAGTCTTTTCCAAAGAGTCAACTCTTCGCATGAGGTGGCCAAAGTACTGGAGTTTCAGCTTTAGCATCATTCCTTCCAAAGAAATCCCAGGACTGATCTCCTTTAGGATGGACTGGTTGGATCTCCTTGCAGTCCAAGGCACTCTCAAGAGTCTTCTCCAACACCAGAGTTCAAAAGCATCAATTCTTCTGCGCTCAGATTTCTTCACAGTCCAACTCTCACATCCATATATGACCCCAGGAAAAACCATAGCCTTGACTAGACGGACCTCTGTTGGCAAAGTAATGTCTCTGCTTTTCAATATGCTATCTAGGTTGGTCATAACTTTCCTTCCAAGGAGTAAGCGTCTTTTAATTTCATGGCTGCAGTCACCATCTGCAGTGATTTTGGAGCCCAGAAAAATAAAGTCTGACACTGTTTCCACTGTTTCCCCATCTATTTCCCATGAAGTGATGGGACTAGTTGCCGTGATCTTAGTTTTCTGAATGTTGAGATGTAAGCCAGTTCTTTCACTCTTCTCTTTTACTCTCATCAAGAGGCTCTTTAGTTCCTCTTCGCTTTCCGCCACTAGTGTGGTGTCATCTGCATATCTGAGATGGTTGATATTTTCTCCCAGCTTGTGCTTCTTCCAGCCCAGCATTTCTCATGATGTACTCTGCATATGTTAAATAAACAAGGTGACAGTGTACAGTCTTGTCCTACTCCTTCCTCAATTTTGAAACAGTCAGTTGTTTCCTGTCTGGTTCTAACTGTTGCTTCTTGACAGGTGTCTCAGGAGACAGGTAAGCTGGTCTGGTACCTCCTTCATGAGGTACATTTTCTACTTTCTTTGTTACTGCAATGTTGTTAAACTTTCTGGCACTATAGTAAGATTTCTCTTTCCTCTAATTTCTAATAAGGATTTTCTTACCTCTGTAAGCTGTCACCCATGACCTCCTCAATGGCCATTAATCTTCTATAAACAATTCCTTTGAGGCTCTTCGAGCTTTCACAAAAACTCTCCTCAAAAATTCTTTTAACAACAACAAAAAAAGTTCTTTTAGCTTCTGCCCATTCATTAGTTCTAAAGCTATATCTACCATTTAGGTTTTTGGTAATTAATTACCTATTTCCATGCACCAAAATCTATATTATTTATCTCTGGCTGCATAACAAATTTACTGCAAACTTAATGGCTTAAAACAGCATGTATGATTTCACCATTTCTATAGACTAGGAATTCGAGAATGGCTTTGCCGGGAGTTCTGACTCCAGATATTTTATGAGTTTGTATTCAAAGCCTTGGCCAGGGCTGCAGTTATCTGAAGGCTTGAATCAGCTTGGCGGGTCACATTGCTGTTGAATAAGAGGCCTCCATTTCCTGCCATGTTTTCCTCTCCATAGGATTACTTCCTCTGTTCTTACCATATAGCATCTGGCTTCCTCCAGAGTGAGAGATGCAAGAAAAACTATCTTTGAGACTGAATAAATGTTGAGATTGCCAGGAACAATTTTTACTGTACCCATCAATAAATTAGATACTTGTGGTTGGTTAAACTTAAATCTGTTGACCAGATTCATTATCTTTAAATAAATTATAGATGAACAATTATCAACCCATGAAAGTGAAGATGATGAGATTTTCCGAAGAAAAAGTAAAAAAACAAAAGGAAATGTTTTGGAGTCCCCAGAGGTGAGTTGGTCAGTAATCACAGTAGCAAGATCATACAAAGTTTCTTGTTTCCCTTAAAACTTTTTTTTTTTAACTTTTTACTTTGTCTGCTTTATCTAGAATCAGAAGAATAGCGAAGTTGATTCTCCACTTCAGGTTGTCAAAAAGCGCAGGGTTCCTCCAAACAGAGTAAGTAAATAACAAATAATAAATAGTAATTCAGATCTTTTTGAGATAAATATTACAAGAGAAATATGTGAATAGTTGAGCATAGATATATTTAATCTTATAGGTATATGTTTAACAGAAAAAGATAGTAAATCCTCAGTGACTGGAATTTCTGTTTTAATTTTAAACTCCTTCAAAAAACTATTCCTATTTTTGTCAATACACTCCAGCAATTCGGGAAACGTTGATTAAATACCTACCCTGTATCTACTGTGCAAGATGCTGGGTATAGTATAAAGAGTATTTCCTGGTACTGTTTTAAGTGCGTAATCTAATAGGAAGGATAGATAAGTAAATGGATAGTTTCCATATAATTTTTTAAGTGATAAGAGAAGATAAAACTTAACCTAGACCTTGGGGAGTTCTGGCAAGCTTCTTGAAAATAACACCTTATATAAAATCTTAAAGCATACATATTTTAGGGGAAAAGAAGGGAGAAGGGAAGGCATTCCCAGCAGCTTAAAGAAGGATATAGAGCAGGGAAACAGCATCTCTTGTTGTGGATTGTAAAGACAGAAAGTACCAGAAAGTAAAGCTGGAGAAAAATCTGGGTAAACTTTTGGAAGGCCTTATTCGTTCTTTTGTTTACTGAATGAGTTTGAAAGAAGGGGAAGGAGGAGTCCACAATGACTGTTTGGTTTTGGCTTGGGCTTAGGTGGCAGATACGTCATGTTTTTAGAGGAAACAAGAAAGAGTGGTGAGTTCAGTGTTGAACATGTTCGAGTTTGAAGTCCATGTGGGACAGTAAAGTGACAATGTCTGGCAGGCACTGACAACTATGAAAATGTGAAAATTGGTCAGCAGGCACATTTTAAGGCTTTAGTATTCATTTGTCATCAGTTTATAGCTGATAGCTAAATTTTGAGACTAGGAAATCTTGTGTGTTTTAATTCTCTAATGCTAACTAGTATAATTTGTGCAAGATTAATTAAAAATGCAATCAGCTGTCATTAACTTTGTATACTCATATAAAACTCCATTTAAAAAAATTGTTCTAACTTGCTACTTTATCTAAAACGTCTGATTGACTTACTAGAAGTGAATTAAAATATTGATAATGCTGATGCTCAATCCACCTTAACCTAAAATAATCCCTGTTACTTGAAGTTATTTTCATAAATTTCTTTTGATTATTTGGATTGGTTTTATATTATTCTGTAAGAGACACTGTGGTAGGCTTCATAGTCAAAAGATTTGTTGTTATATTTTTTTCTTAGTTTGAAAGGACTTGTATATGTTTGAGTTGATTCTGATAGCTATATTTATAGACAATTATTTTTTGTGAAGCCCTTCAGGATCTTTTAAAGGAAACAGTTAAACTAAAAACATAAACATTCATCAGATACATTCAATTTCATACAAAACTGAATGAATACTGTATTAGTATTACTTATATTACCTAACTTATTATTTTATTACTTAGAATTATCTAACTTTTAAAGTTTTAAATATTATGTATTTGTGCATGGCTCTGAGTTGTAAGAGCATTTTATTTTTCTAACAAGAAAATGTTTGGTCAACTATTTAAAAGGGGAAAAAATGACAGTAGAAGCAACAACCCTTCAGAAACTCATTAAGATACAACACTTAAATTATATTTTCTTATGTAAGAATTTTATTGAATTATAGTTAGATTTATCATCTAGTGATGAGAGTGACAATTTTCACAAACGAGATCCACAGTCAGAAGACTTCAAGGATCACAAGAGGAATGCCAAAAGAAGCATCAAAGTCCGAAAGAGACAGAACCACCTCAAGGTAAACTTTTTTCAGTTTCTTATTTTTATATAAATATACTATATATTTTTAATTAGTAAAGACGAGTAGATTTTACATAGAAGTAGATTTCTCTATAATTTCTTTATAGGAAAAAACCAAAACTTAAAAATTATTTTAACTTTACTTTTTTTCACTAAAATTAAAAACTCAAAGTGTGGTTTCTTAGTTTTTCTTTGTGTTTTGAAACTATCTTGCAGTGTTGTGTTATTTTGAAGTGTAATGAAGATGTAACATTCAAATCGAAGAAAATATAGAGACAGAAATCTGAATTTTAAAGTATTTGCTTTTATAATATTTATATTGTTTTTCTTATCTATATCCAATATTCAAATTTTTGGAAAAGAATTCTTAGCACTTTTTTTTTTCTGATCAGTCTTTTTGTGGTACTATATTTTTCCTGGCAAAAATGATTTAGCTGAAAGACTCAAGAGACTTTATTAAAAAAACATTCAGCAAGCAGACATGCTGACCTGTAGTTTATTTTATTTATAACAATTAAAAGAAGACATTTTAAATAGATATGCTACTTTATCATTTCTACTCACAGTTTTCTATTTTTATTATTTTGTATCTTAAAAGCACTGGCAAGAAATCCATTTTCCAAAACTGTTTTCAGTTATTTGAGGACATTAAATGATTTTCTTAAAGGCACTTTCCTGTTTTCTCATTTATCTTAGCTCGTAGCTAGGAAGTTTTTAGATGAAGAAGCAGAACTTTCCCAAGAAGATGCAGAATATGTTTCATCAGATGAGAATGATGAGTCAGAAGGTGAACAAGACTCCTCACTCCTTGACTTTTTAAATGATGAGACTCAACTGTCACAGGCTATAAATGGTAAATCATACAATAATACTTCTTTTTCTTTTCATTTTCAATGCTTTTACTATGGTTATACTTAAATATTGTAGTAATTTTCCAAAGAACCTTGACTTTAAAGGGAATTCAATTTGACGTGTAAAATACTTGGATATTTTCATTCAAATTCTGTAATATTTTCTTTATGTGAGAGTTGCTTGTTTATAGGCTTCTACTAATTTTAAAAACTACTACTTTTAGAAAACAGTCTCTAGAGACCTGGCTGGCTGTCAGTTGTTCATTTAAACAAGTATTTAATGCCTGGTATGTACCTAGCACTCTGTAAGGTTCTTGAGAAAGCTGTATCTGTGAACAAAATGGACAAAACCCCCTGTGCTTATGAAACATACATTAGAATGGGAGAAGAGAAACAATATACACAATAACTAAATTATTTAGTGTAAGACAAATTTATAGAAAAACAAAAACAAATCGAGTAAGATGAAGATTTGGAGTGTCAGGGGTTGGGGTATTAAACTGTAAATTTGAGTAAGGTAATTAGTGGTTTACCTCATTGAGGTGACATTTGTCCAAACTGTAGGAGATGGGAATTCAACCATGCAGTCTGTTAAAACTAGCTGAGACACAAAGCTAAATTTATTAAATTCGTCAAGTACAGGAGAGTACTTTTAGAAAACAGTCTCCCCAAATAGTGCTTGAGCAGGTCTTCTATAGATGATTCAGATTGGCTGCAATGGAAATGGGAAAGATTGTAGTTGGCTTTTCTGGATTCTTACCTTTCACAAATCTTGCCATTCTTCTGCTCCTGCAGGGTCTCACATGACTTAAGATGGCAAAGTTTCCCAAGGCCCACAACTTTAAAGAAGGCTTTAAATACAAAGGTCTCAGTAGTGTGTTGCTGATACAGATATGATTTGCAGCATAAGGCTTCTTTCCCAGGTTTATAGCAGAATCTGGTGGGAGAATGTTGATGCAAAGATGACCAGTGTAAAGGCCCTGAAGCAGGAGTGTGCCTGGCGTGTTCAAGGGAACATCATTATGACTAGAACTGAAAGGGAAGAAGGGGGGTAGTAGGAAGTGAAATCAGAGGGGTAATGAATGAGCAGCCAACTCAAGTTATTTTGTTTCGCTCCAGCTTCTGTGTTGAGAATGGCCTGTCTGGGAACAAAGGTGGAGGAAAGGACCATATAAGAGGCCATGGCATAATCTAATCAAGGAATCATGGTGGCAGTGAGGGGAGAAAGACTGGGTTCTGACTGTGTACAGCTGACGGGATTTTCTGATGGATTAGAGAGACAAAAAGCAATGGCACCCCACTCCAGGACTCTTGCCTGGAAAATCCCATGGACGGAGGAGCCTGGCAGGCTGCAGTCCATGGGGTCGCTAAGAGTGAGCCACTTCACTTTCACTTTTCACTTTCATGCATTGGAGAAGAAATGGCAACCCACTCCAGTGTTCTTGCCTGGAGAATCCCAGGAACGGGGGAGCCTGGTGGGCTGCCATCTATGGGGTCGAGTCACACAGAGTTGGACACGACTGAAGCAACTTAGCAGCAGCAGCAGAGAGACAAAGAGGGAGTCAGTGGGCTTGAGCAACAGGAAGGACTTCAGTTGCTGCTGTTGGGAAGGTTGAAGTTAGTTCAGTTGTGATGAAGAACAGGGAGATCTGAAACTCCATTTAAACACAGTACTTTTTTTTTCACAGTATGTTTGAAATATGTAGGATTTTAGAGTTGTGTTTTTTTTGTTTTTTGTTTTTTAAGAAAATCTCAAAATCCACATTGTTTTTTTTTTCATGCCTCATTTCTTAGGTACTCTTTACTATATAACTTTAAGAAATAATCGGCATATGATTCTCACATGAAGTGTGCTTTGTGAAAAAAGCCAGATTGAAAAGGTTACATACTATATTATTTTTTAGTCACTAAGTCATGTCCAACTCTCTCCAACCCCTTGGACTGCAGCCTGCCAGGCTCCTCTGTCCATGGGATTTCCCAGGCAAGGATACTGGAGTGGGTTGCCATTTCCTCCTCTGTGGGCTCTGCCTGACCCAGGGGTAGAAACCAAGCCTCCCCGCATTGGCAGGTGGCTTCTTTACCAACGAGCCACCAGGGAATCGTGAATCTGGAATAGGTCAAATACTTATTTACTTTTCATTTAAATAATTTTGGTATTTGAACATTTTTTTGTCTTTATACAGATTCTGAAATGAGAGCTATTTACATGAAATCTGTGCGAAGTCCACTGATGAGCAGTCGATACAAAATGGCCCATAAGAAACATAACATAAACATTTTCTCCCAGGTATGAACTGTAGACATACAGTGGAGAATTTCCTGGTGGTGATGTTGGAATATATTCCTGTTAATGAAGCCTTCATTTTGTTTCTAAAACTCCATCAGAACTATTTGCAGTAGTTTCTGCCCTGAGTAAGGAAGATGGACTACGTGAATTCTCAAAATCCCGTTCAGTCATAATTTGATCACATTTTCCTTTTGTTAACTTGAGCTAATTAGAATATACTCTGAATTTGTTTTCCAATTAGAGTATTTAAAGGAAGTGAATAGAACTTTATCATCTACTAGTTAAAGTTTTAACTCTTCTGTTGTTATATTTCTCTTAGAAATTAATTTTTCCCAGTAAAATGGCATATCAGAAAATTATAGTTTTATTTTTCATTTATGGAATCAATTTTGTATTAGTATTATTTGTTTATAAATTGCCATATTCAGCTCAGAAATATGGGCATTTTTTTATGATCATTCTTATCTCTACTTTCATTGCATTTATTATATATAGTGTTTTATGAATTACTTATCACAGCATTTTATGAATTACTGTTCATTTTTCTGGCTACTTGCACTAGACTATAAATTTCTAGAGGGTAAATCATTATTTTTTTTTTATTCCCAAACTTCCCATTTTCTTCCATTAAAGAATATACTCAGAAAGAAGATGTGGTATATTATAAAAACTGGAAGTTTACTCAGCCATAGAGAAGAATGAAATTTTGCCTTTTGTGACCACATGGATGGACCTAGAGGGCATTATGCTAAGTGAAAGAAGTCAGAGAAAGAAAAATATTGTATGATTTCACTTATATGTAGAATCTGAAAAATAAAACAAATGAACCAGCATAATAAGGAAATCATAGACACAAAGAACAATTAGGTGGTTGCCAGAGAGGAATGGGTGGGAAGGAGAGAAATAGGTGAGGGAGATTAAGGGATACAAATTTCCAGTTGCAAAATAAATGTCATACCTATGAAATGTACAGTGTGGGGAGTACAGTCAATAATTATGTAATATCTTTGTACAGTGACAGATTGTAACTAGACTTATCCTGGTGATCATTTGAAATGTATGTTATATAACAGAACTAACATCATGTTGTAGGTTAATTATACTTCAAAAACTAACTCATAGAAAAGGGGATCAGGTTTATGGTTATCAGAGGCGGGGGCAGGGGATGGTATGGGGGAAAGGGGAATTGGATGAAGGCAGGCGAAAAGTGCAGACTTCAGTTATAAGATAAATAGTTACTTGTTATGGGCTTCGCAGGTGTCTCGGTTAGTAAAGAATCCTGCTCAGTGCAGGAGACACAAGAAACGCAGGTTCGATCCCTGGGTTGGGAAGATCCCCTGGAGGAGAAAACGGCAACCCCCTCCAGTATTCTTGCCTGGGAAGTGCCATGGACAGAGAAGCCTGGCAGGCTACAGTCCACAGGGTCACAAAGAGTCAGACATGACTGAGCATTCATGCAGGCACAGACCTTGGGATGTAATGTACATGATAAATATAATTAATACTGCTGTATGTTAAATATGAAAATTGTCAAGAAAGTAAATCCTGAGAGTTCTCACCACAAGGAAAAAGTATGTTTTTCTATTTCTTTAATTTTGTTTCTCTATAGGTGAGGGCTGTTCACTAAATTTATTTCATGATGTAGTGAGTCAAATCATTATGCTCTACACCTTAAACTTATACAGTGTTGTATGCCAATTATATCCCAATAAAAATGGAAGGAAAGAAAGAATATGCTCAATAAAGAGTCAGTTGAGCAAGTGACTGAATTAATAAAGTAAATGAAATAAATATTCAGAGAGATATCACAAACTTAAAAGAATATGTTAAAAACATGCTGGTTTTATGAAGTTTATTATACTCTTATTTGTGTTTTTATTGTAGATTCCTGAGCAAGATGAAACCTATTTAGAAGACAGTTTTTGTGTTGATGAAGAGGAGTCTTGCGAAAGCCAGTCAAGTGAAGAAGTTTGTGTTGATTTTAACCTAATAACTGAAGACTGCGATACAAATGAGAGTAAAAAATATAAAACCCGACGTGCAGTAAAGCTAAAACAAATGAAGATGAGACAAAACTGTGCACGTTCAAAAAATAAATTATCCAGAATTATTTTACTGGATGATTCAAGCGAGGAGGAAAAGGATGTAAAGGATAAACAGGAATCCAGGACTGTGGTTAACCCAAGCACGGTGCCTCCTGGGTCTTCACTGCAGTCCAGGGACCACTCTCATCCAGTGGGTAATCAATTGCTACACCAGAGACAACAGACACCACCTAATTTAAAGGTTCCCGATTCTGACGTCTCAGACTTCAAACCTCAGAGCCATACGAACACGGAATCTGCCTCATCGTTGTTCACTGCTGTCGGTGCACAGGAAGACTGTAGAAAGTTTCCAGTTCAGTTGAAGGTATGAATCAAACCAGAAAAAAAGCCTTCATGCATTTTCCAAAAGGCTTTTTTGTTTGTTTGTTTTCCTTTCTTTTGTGTTAAATAACGAGGTTAAAGAAAAATTAACAATAGAATTCTTCAGACAAGAAATCAGCATACTAAATTATATAGCTAATTCATAAGATGCTTGTTTTTTTAATGTGTTAATAGCTTTCTTAAGAACACTGTAAGGAAACATGCTTATTTTATATAAAGAATATAGGAAATTAGCTTCTTGCAAGGTAACAGAAATTACATGCTCAGATTAACTTTGCTTTCCCTCTCTGAAGGCTTCAGGTATGTAACTCTCATCTGCTTACTGGGGAGAGGAGGTTAGAGGCCTGATTTTCTTCCTTTGAATTTCTTTCCTTCCAGAATGGTTATGTAGTTTACTTTCCAGCTCCTCTTTACTTTACTATTGCTGAAGTAATCCCCAAAACTATTTTCAGTTTTTAGGAGTTGCAGTAGTTTTGCTAAACCAGGGGTTAAAGTGACAGTAATAGGAATCCCTAAACCTAGACTTCTGTTGCTCTCTTACTCCGGGTGTTTTAGGCCATTCCACCTTAGCAGCAGTGGCCCTCAGATTGGCATTTCCGAACATTATCTCCCGACTTTTTTCTTTTTTTCTTTTTGCATGTAAGTATTTCTGGAAGGCATAATGAGATAAAGTTGACTAGATTGTCTTATCAATAGATTGGAGAACAACAAAGTACTTCATTTCTTTGAGCCTCAGAATTATCAGCTCTAGTAGAAAGATAGTAATCCCAAGGTGAAGACCCTTTGCAGAGGAAGGAAAGGGAAAAGAGAGAAACTAGAATTAAGGAGAAAAGAGAGCAAGTAGAAGATTTAGTTGAACAGGCAATGGCTGAGGATTTTCCAAAAGTAATGAACTTTGGCATACAAGTATCTGAGTCTCTGTTTTCAGTTATCATGGGTGTTACCTTGAAGTGGAATTCCTGGGCCATACGGTAATTCTTTAACTTGGCGAATTTGCCAAACTTTTCCAAAGTGGCTGCATCACTTTCATTCCCACCAACAATGCATGTCCCAGGTTTTGTTCACATTCTCATCAATGCATTTTCCTTTTAGGAAATGTCTAGCCATCCTACTAGGTGTTAAGTGGTAGCTTCATCTGCATAGTACCTTTGGTCCTGTTGAAGGAAGAAGAAAAAGTACCAGAAAAATCAGCCTAGGTGCTAGAAGTTTATGGCGCCAACATCTGTGTAACTGACGGTGATTGATGTGTTCTGCTTTTCAGGGTGTTAGCGCTCTGCAGGATTCTGGCACTTGCGTGCCATGCTGTTCCAACTCACGACCACGTTTGGCTGACACACATGCTTCTCTAAGACTGCCCCAGGAAGGCCACAGAACTTGTATTCTTGTAGACAGCCGTGAAATCGTTTCTGGTTCAGAAGTAGTTTCTTCCCTAAGAGCAATCCATGGCTTACAGGTAGAGGTCTGTCCTCTCAATGGTTGTGATTATATTGTGAGTAACCGCATGGTGGTGGAAAGGAGGTCTCAGTCTGAGATGTTAAATAGCATCAATAAGAACAAGCTCATCGATCAGATCCAGTACCTACAGAGCATGTTTGAAAGAATATGTGTGATTGTGGAAAAGGACAGAGAAAAAACAGGTTTGTATTTTTATAAGGCTGTAAAGGAACTTGACTATTATTTAGTTCATTATTCTACTGTCAGGATGTGGGAGGCTCTTAAAATATGAACACCTGACTCATGAGTATTTACATGATGTCATAATATTTTTCATTAGTCACTGTGTTTAAATGCAGCTTACGAGAATTGAAGAGGGTGAATTGAAGGCAAGTGAACCAATCATACGTCTTTCTGGGAGGAGCCCTGGGAAGGGTACCAGAAATAAGGCAGCAGTGTGGGAGAGGAGGATTCAGGAGTTTAAGAAGGTAGAATTAGCAGGAGTAAGTGGAAGCAATCAAGAATTACTCTTGAGCTGACCAGTTTCTTGATTACTGGGCAGTCAAGTAGTGGTGCTGTTCTTTGAAATTATGAATATAGGAGAAGCAGCAGATTTGAGAGACTAAAGAGGTGTTTAATGTTGAATTCTCAGTGGGTCACTAAAATGGGTGCCTACAATATTTTAGAAAATGCAGGCTTGGAGCTTCCGTTAGGGAGGGAGTTTTATGGGTAATGTTTAACTGTATAAGGGCATCCCTGAGACTAGTGAAAAGATCACAGGATATGGAATCAGAAGATGCACTGAGTTCTGGTGTCTTCTATAGCTATGCGACATTCCATTTGACAGTTAACTCCTCTAGTATACTTTTCCTAGTCATCCCATGGTGTTACAAGAATTCAGTGAAATCATGCAGCTGAAAGCCAGTATGGAAGAATTCAAGGATTACACAGTCATTACATATATAAAAGGAAATAATGTTTATGTAAAATGTTGGTTCAGGAATTGAGCGATGTACCTTTTCATCACCACTGTCATTATTGAACCCTGTGATCGTGAATAAGTCACTCTTTCAGTAACCCCAGTCCAATTTCTTTTTTAATTTGACAAATGAGGGCTTTAGATTACGTGATCTTTTGGGTCTTTCTAGTGCTAAATTTCTATAATTTACTTTATACTAACATACCCTTTATAAAGGAAATAGATTTGTAATAAAAAGGAAAGTAATGTGACAAAAGCTATGGAAAAACTTTTTTTTTTTTTTTTGGCATAAGGAAGAATGCCAAAAGAAGGACGTAGGTAGACATGGAAAGGAAATGAATGAGGAGAGTAGGGAAGAGTTAAATTAACAGGCAAGAGTTAGAGACATTATAATGGGTGTGGAATGTATTAAGTTATCCTTGAAATAAATACATAAGAATTTTATATCTGTTAGAAGTATTACTAAGTGAATGCTTCAGCAATGCTAACATTACAGATTTGAGAGAAATAATATGGTCTTGGCCATCAGGAATGAGTTATCTAGGAATATACTTTCTCCCCTATCTACTCCCCTTCTGTTGATTCTAATTTGACACTCATCAAGACAGTTTTCCCTCTTTTCTCTCAGATATTTGAGAATCGCTTTAAACCTTTAGCAGTAGGATTTCTCATCAGCATAACGTGGCACTAGTTTGCTTAATGATACAGATCTTGGGATTTTAATAATGTATAGTATTAACAGTTCTACTTAATGTAAATTACTAAGGTTTGCATTTTCTTAAATATAAAATATTTAGGAGACACATCCAGGATGTTTAGGAGAACAAAGAGCTATGACAGCCTGCTGGCTACCTTAATTGGTGCTGGGATCCGAATTCTTTTCAGTTCCTGCCAAGAAGAAACTGCAGATTTGCTAAAGGAATTGTCTTTAGTAGAACAAAGAAAGAATGTTGGTATTCATGTTCCAACAGTGGTGAACAGTAATATATGTGAAACTCTTCAGTTTTATCTAAGTATTCCCAATATAAGTTATATAACTGCACTGAATATGTGTCACCAGTTCTCATCTGTGAAAAAGATGACAAACAGGTATGTCTGTTATAATATTTTTAAATGGTTACTTTAAAATTGTTCTAAGAGGCATTTCATTGGAATTTTCATATTTTTTATAAGTAAAGAGGTGTAGTGCCAGTTAGATTCATTCAGTACAGACTTTGCTTGTCACAGCATTAAGCTGAGGACATTAATTGGGGGGGCGGGGGGTAAAAAGGTAAGCATTGTATTTGTAGCTTAGAGCCCTGTGGGGAGGTGGACAGCACTTACATTTTGACCTTGCATTCTAACATTTCTGGGCTGTTTAGTTCTGTAACTAAAAAAATGTTCAAGTTGAAAGTTTTACTAGGTTTTAATGACTATATTGCTTGAAAATCAAATGAAGGTATTAAATAGGTTAAACTACAGGCCCAAATAAGATCCTGAAATTATTATTTTAAATGATTTCAAATATAGGAAGTAAATGTGCTTTTATTTAAACCAATGCTAAATACATTAACTGAATGTAGAAATCTGGGGGAAAAAAATTATTTCCTTAAAGGCTTTCTTTAAACAAGAATATTGAATTTTATAAGTCAGAAGTTCAAGTCTATTTTTGTTTATTTTTCAGCACACCTCAAGAAATTTCGATGTATGCACAAGTAACTCATCAAAAGGCTGAGGAGATCTATAGATATATTCACTATATATTTGACACGCAAATGTTGCCAGCTGATCTTAACCAAGGTAGTATTAAATCTGATACGTGATCAGACTGCTCAGGTTGGGTTATCAGAGAACAATACAAAATGCACTTCAATAATCATTGCTGCAGTTTATGATTATTGGTTTAATACATGTATATGAGAATATTGCCCTATTGTTTTATACTGTGTACATTTTTATTTATATAGAATATGTAAATTATTGAAGAAAACATGTGTTTAATAATTATTTTGGTTAATTACATAATGAAACTTGCTTATTGAATAAAAAGTTTATTTAAGGTGCTGTTAAGAAATAAAAGCTAGAGTGAAAGATGTATTTTAGAAATTTTCCGAAGATTATAGTGCTGTCATTATCATTTGTTAGCATTATAGGTTGATGTATCTGCTGCCAGCTGAATGGTCATAAACATTTTTTCCTATACATATACAATATTGAATAGGTATGGGTGGTAGGTGTATTGTGAGATAATGCCCCAGGAACTAGGAAAAGTCAAAAATTTAACTGAACCCTCAGTTCAGTTCAGTCGCTCATTCGTGTCCAACTCTTTGCGACCCCATGAATCGCAGCATGCCAGGCCTCCCTGTCCATCACCAGATCCTGGAGTTCACTCAAACCCATGTCCATCGAGTCAGTGATTGCATCCAGCCATCTCATCCTCTGTCGTCCCCTTCTCCTCCTGTCCCCAATCCCTCCCAGCATCAGAGTCTTTTCCAATTAGTCAACTCTTCGCATGAGGTGGCCAAAGTATTGGAGTTTCAGCTTCAGCATCAGTCCTTCCAATGAACACCCAGGACTGATCTCCTTTAGGATGGACTGGTTGGATCTCCTTGCAGTCCAAGGGACTCTCAAGAGTCTTCTCCAACACCACAGTGCAAAAGCATCAATTCTTCGGCGCCAGCTTTTTTCACAGTTCAACTCTCACAACCATACATGACCACTGGAAAAACCATAGCCTTGACTAGATGGACCTTTGTTGACAAAGTAATGTCTCTGCTTTTTAATATCACCATCTACAGCCCAAAAAAATAAAGTCTGACACTGTTTCCACTGTTTCCCCTTCTATTTCCCATGAAGTGATGGGACCAGATGCCATGATCTTCGTTTTCTGAATGTTGGGCTGTAAGCCAACTTTTTCATTCTACTCTTTCACTTTCATCAAGAGGCTTTTTAGTTCCTCTTCCCTTTCTGCCATAAGGGTGGTGTCATCTGCATTTCTGAGGTTATTGATATTTCTCCCGGCAATCTTGATTCCAGCTTGTGCTTCATCCAGCCCAGTGTTTCTCATGATGTACTCTGCATGGAAGTTAAATAAGCAGGGTGACAATATACAGCCTTCACGTACTCCTTTTTCTATTTGGAACCAATCTGTTGTTCCATGTCTAGTTCTAACTGTTGCTTCCTGACCTGCATATAGGTTTCTCAAGAGGCAGGTCAAGTGGTCTGGTATTCCCATCTCTTTCAGAATTTTCCACAGTTTATTGTGATCAACTGAATCCTAATAACTGTCAAATTCTAGTAATATGAATTCGTCTATACTACTTCTTTTGTTGTTGTTAAAATATCAAAGAAGTGATATACTGGAGTTGGAAAATTTCAGTTCGTTGTGACCCATTACGTTGCATCTGTGATCCTACTAATATTTTAAGATGGTTCCATATTATTACCTGCAACATGAGTCCCTTCGTTCTAGTCAGTGTAGTGCTAAAGCAGTCTTTAATTATGAATATATGTTTTCTCCACTTAAGGTCCTTTATTCTCTGTTTGCCTTATTTTTATCTATTACACATTGTTGGGGAGTTGAATCAACCTGACAGCAGAGGGTTTCACTTAAGACTTGGCATGGACTTCAAAGCTGATCTAACTCAGGTTGATTTTCTCTTTCCTATCAGACGATGAAAGTGACACACAGAAACAAGTGACTTACTCAAGTATAGACTGGGAAATCTAGAACAGGAACCGAAGAACTAGATAGTTTTCTTTCACTAAAAAAGCTACTCTGATTGTGAACTTAGCTCCTTTGGGACATTGTAAATTCTGAATTCTTCTAAAGCAGTTGATCTCTTCTTTCTGCTGTTCAGTAATTTTGTCAAATGTTTCCGTTACAGAGAGTAAAGGAAGTGATATAAATTATTGGCAAATGTGCAATTTTCATTATATCTCTCAGGTTCCAATTCATCCTTTAGTATCTCACTGTGCTATGGTGGAGTGGACTTTCTGAGCATTCCTCCCTAGTGAGCATGATTCTTAGCTTTGTCAGGTAGGAGGAAAGGGGCTTCTCTTTCTGGTTCCAGTGTACTGTGTTGCTGCTTCTCACACTACGTGGTATCAGCGGGTGTGTTGGGTAGGGCCATCTGGTGGAACTGTGCCCCAGCTACACCAGAAGCACGCAGCTCCCTCAGCAACCTCACATTGCCGTGGACTGATGGCTTCCCTACAGCCTCTCTCATGCAGACACCAGTGTCCTCAGATTCTGTGTGTGCACGCTGAAGACAAAGTGTTTCATAAATTGACATGGTTTGAGGGATATAACTTAGAGGATTTCATTTACTTACACTTGCTGTGTAGAGATGTCTATCCATTTTTAAACTGCAACAGCCTCTTTCTGTATTCCCACAGGTTGCACTTATCAACCCTATGGTTTATCAATCTACCTTGTCTGCCTTTGAGCCCTCAAAGTCTTTCTCTTCCAATTTTAAGTCTCCTTTGGATGTTACCTTAAACCTTACTAGTTTATCTAATGACCCAATGGAAAGAAATGGGAATAACCTGGTACCTGGCAGGTGGGATGAACAGAGACTTGATAGGTCACAGAGAATATGGGGAGGGGGGTACCTTGTAGTTGATGTCAAGTGTATGCTATTTCAAAATACCCTTTTTGTTTCCTATTATAGAACTGAACTACCTTCAAATTCCTAAACCACTATCTGTGAACATCAAACAGCACATTATTACACCAAATATTTGCAACTTAAAGTTCTACAGTATTAACCCTTTAATTTTTTTCATCGTTCACCTAGCAAAAATATTTGTGGCAGAAACTATCATGGTAGTTTAAAGGAGAATGATCTCACTTTACCTGCACTATTCTTTTTAAATCTTGTGTTTCTATGAATTCTATAGTTCTTTAGTAGCTGATCATTACTGACTAAATTCTTAGGAAACAAATGTATTTTTTCTATAAGTTCTGATATTTTTCAAGGAAAGAGCTGAACCATTAACCAAAAAGGTCATTTTTTCCTATGATCCAGCAGTTAGAAAAACCAGCCAAAACACAAATATTATAAAAACAAACTTACTTTATTTAAACAACCTAACTGGAGAGAAAGGGTGAGTAATGTACTATATAAACAGAGGGAAAAAATTTTTCATGTCAAATTTAAAACATAATGGCAGAATATGCTAAAAGATGTTTATTTCCAAAGAAGCTGTCCAAAAGGAAAACAGTGTTTATTATGACATGACATAGTAACTTGACTTCTTACAGTAGTAGATCTGTAACCTGAACGTTGTCTAACCCAGTCTTTTAAATACTGAGACCAAATTTTTGCTATGTCTGCTTAAAAATACAACAAAATGTTTTCTCATTCTACTTAATAAAAATACTTAAAAGCAATAAATGAAATTTACATAGGTTTCACGGATGTGCCAATCACAAGCTTTAAGAAAAACAATCAGGAGAAAGCTTGTCAAATGGTTTAAACAACATGTAATTAAAACATTAGATCTGACTTGTATACCAAGTGGTGACAAATGCTAACCTAAGTTTTCATGAACTCAGAAGCTACAATCTATATTCTGTTCTCCCCCATCTCTCCCTTTAACAATACTAACATTTTCTTAAATGATTTAAAAAAAAAAAAAAGAAAACCTGTATGGAACACGATTTTCTTCAACAGACTAAGATGCTTATGAGACATAAAACGTGAAACCTTTGAAAAAGAGTGTGCAGTTTCTATAAAGAAAATATATACACTTCAGATGAAGACACAAATACACTGCCTGCTTCTTGATAAACATCCTGGACATGTTCTCTTATTTATACTATTCAGAATCAGAATTCGAAAAATAATAATCGTTCTCTTCTTCATCTAAAGACTCCATAGCCTTTGTGAAAAGTTTTCCAATACCAGAGTTTTCTGCTAATTCTGTAATGAGAAGTTTAATAAAAAAGATTAATATGTTTCTAAAAGCAATTTCAAGGAAATTGAAAATAACTATAGGAAAAAATTGATAGGTCTGCCCACTTGAGAACAATTAATTTTAATACTGTGTTAATAAATAGACTACCCTATAGTAGAACAGAGCTACAAAAGAAAAGTATATTACCTTTGTTAAATGGTGTTTTTCTTCTTGATGGTGGAGTTGAAAAATCAGTTTCCATCTACAAGAGAGTTCATATTAGCTAAGTAAAAATTTTCCCAATACCACAGTTTTCTGCTAATTAACCTCCTGTGAAGCCTGCTTCAAACATAGACAAAGTTCAGCATGCTTTATCCCAAAGGAAATATTATAAACTAATGCTGTAATGGTTAAAGGATAGCACCTGAAAGTTGCCAAAATCAACTGAATACTTATTCTGTTCCATAACACTAGCAAAATTTGAGTTCTCTGTACTTTAAATTCTTGGCTAAAATAGTAATTCGACATATATGACAAGTTTCAAGTATATAGTGCATGCTTATGTACACCATACCTTTTAAACTATTGGCCATGGCTATCTTTAAAAAATGGAATAGGATAGAAAAGAAAATATGACAGCACAGGACAGACAGAAGTGGCAAGATATAATCAGAGTCCTGATAGGAAAATCTGAAAACTAAGATATTCTACCCAGCAAGGATATAATTCAGAATAGAAGGAGAGATTAAGAATTTCACAGACAAGCAAAAACTGAAAGATGTAAAAGAGGACATCAAAATCATAAAATGTAGGGGAGGAGAGTAAGAAAATGTACATTTTTCCCCCAGAATATGTTTGAGCCTATATTATTACCAGTCTGAAGCAAGTGGATACAGGAAGGAGTTAATACACTTGAAAAACAAGGTAACCACAAATCAGAAACATACAACAGATTCATAAAAACCAAAAAGAGAACACAAACATAATATGAAAGAAAACCATCAAACCACAAAAGGGAAAACAAAAATGGACAAATAAGAAAATACAAAATCAACAGGTAAACAAGGTTTAAAATGGCAATCAATACATCTATCAATAATTACCTTAAATGTAAATGCATTAAACATTCCAGTCAAAAAACATGTGCACCCGTGGCTGATTGATGTCGATGTATGGCCGAAACCATCACAATATTGTAAAGTAGTTATCCTCCAATTAAAATAAATAATTGGCAGATTGGATGAAAAAAGAAGAACCTACAGCATGCTTCCTACAAGAGGACCCACTTTAGGGCACACAGGACATTTCATGAAATGGAAATGAGAAGAAAGGGGCGGGGGAGCAATACTCATATCAGACAAAGTATACTTTAAAACAAAGGCTATAAAGAACGATAAAGAAGGCAAGCTACTAGAGCTATTGTAATGACAAAAGGATCATTACAATACAAGAGGATATTACAGTCATCAACACATATGCACCCAATAGAGGAGCATCCAGATACATAAATACTAATACAGCAGAGACATCCCTTTGCTGACAAAGATCCATATAGTCAAAGCTATGGTTTTTCCAGTAGTCAGGTATGGATGTGAGAGTTGGACAATAAAGAAGGCTAAATGCCAAAGAATTGATGCTTTTGAACTGTGGTGCTGGAGAGACTCTTGAGAGTCCCTTGGACAGCAAGATGAAACCAATCAATCCTAAAGGAAATCAACACTGATTATTCATTGGGAGGACTGATGCTGAAGCTGAAGCTCCAATATTTTGTCACTTGATGCAAAGAACTGACTCATTGGAAAAGGCCCTGATGCTGGTAAAGATTGAGGACAGGAGCAAAAGGGGGCAACAGAACATGAGATGGTTGGATGGCATCACCGACTCAATGGACATGAGTTAGAGCAAACCCTGGGGCACAGTAAAGGACAGGGAGGCCTGGCGTGCTACAGTCCCTGGGATCGCAGAATCGGACACAACTTAGCGAGTGAACAACAGACATAAAGAGAGAACTGACGGGAATACAATGATAGTAGGAGACTTTAACACCCCACTTATATCAATGGACAGATCTTCAACACAGAAAATCAACAAGGCAGTGGAGATCCTAAATGATATGATATCATCATGATCCCCACTTCACATCATATATTAATGAGACTGGAAAGCTCAAGTAGCTTGCCTTGTCATAAAGCTGGTATGGAGTCAAACTTTGAGATCAGAACTTTTAATACTAAACCCTTTGCTCTATCCTGACCTAGTGGCTATAAATGAAGCCAAAATTTCATTCTTGTAAGGAATGTGGAATTGGAAAAAGGGACTCAGAAACACTGAAAGGGAGTCTGCCCACATTTTCGATTACAGAGTAGAAGTTTCTTTTGAATTCAGTCTCCAGGCTGATTTTAAACCAAGGTTCCCAGAGGTATCTACCATTTCCTGTGGACAAATAAAGCCTATAAAGATTAGATCTGGCTAGGTAATCCCAATGTTTCAGTTTAGAGACTCTGAGAGGAACTGCACTCTAGCAGGTGTGCTATATAAATACCTCAGCATGGGTGAGGGGGAAGAAAAGAGCCATAACCTGGTTAAGGAATACGCCCTCAGGGAATAAGGTAGTCTCCTCTTACATTATCATTCTCTAAGACTGGCTATTTACTTTGAGGAAATCTGAGGTGAATTAGCTTTTCCTGAATACTTAGTTTTATCTGGATATAAATTATTCAAATTAAATGAGAAATTAAAATTTAGATCACTCAAAGGCAATACTGAGTTAACATTTTTCTGTAATTAGATTTTAAATATTGAAATACATACAATACACACATATCAAATCAAGTAGCTGAATCTGAAAAAATTTTGAAATCTAGAGTATCTAATGAAATTTCTTGTTCCATGACAATCATAACTCAATCAGTATGGATTATTCCACAATCACTGAATAGATATTACGCTTCTATGTCTTGCCTGAAATGTCCTTCTCTAATCTATATTTCTCCCACCCTGCCTGACTCCTCAAATGAAAATTCTCACCTTAGTCAAACGCTCCAGTCTATGAACTGCCATCTATAACCCTATAGCACTTACGTGCTTACCTCACTCATAGCCTCATATTATAATTTACTTGTATTAGGCTATAAGCAACGTGAAGGCAGGGGTTGTTACAGAACTTATAAGTCCAACAATTTGCGAGGTATTAATAGTCGTTCAACAGATGCACGCATGCTCAGCCATTTCAGTCAAGTCCAGCTCTTTGTAACCCCAGTGGACCATAGCCCGCCAGGCTCCTCTGTCCATGGCAAGAATACCGGAGTGGGTTGCCATGCCCTCCTCCAGGGGATCTTCCTGACCCAGGGATCTAACGTATGTCTCCTGTGTGTCCTGCACTGCAGGCAGATTCTTTACCACTCAGGTACTGGGAAGCCCCGACAAAGAAAAATACTTACTGCTTTTTTCTTGATATTGCCCCAGGTAGTGCCACCTTTACTTTTATGGGTTTTTTGCATACGAAAAACGTATTTATCACAATCATTCCTGTTTAAATATAAAATAATTCCAAATCAACAGTAATCACCATACTTTAATCCACAGAATGAACAGCAATCGACAAAATTAATTTAAAATGTTTCCGTACGTTAAAAGTATATTTTATGTTCCATTTTTAAAAAGACAATCATGTACCGATGGAGATGGACCAAACACTTCAACCCTATAAGACTGTTCTGAAAAATGGTGGTTCACTCACTGTCCGTTGTCCCATCTGCTCTTCCCAGTCTCCGTCTTGCCACCTGCCTTTTCTGAAACTCCCCAGGACACCTTGTCCATTGATTCCCTTTTGTTACACCTTTCACTCCTTTCTCTTGTTCATGTCTTCCTTCCCTATCCAGGTTGAATCTTAAAAGTTATCACTTTAAGGACATGCATGGTGATGAAAACTCTCCATTAATTTATGCCTTCCAACCTGTGTTGAGATTCAGTTTGGCCTTTTATTTCTACATCATTACATGTTTTTTATACCAACTAAGACTTAAAAAAAATATTTTTTTAACCTTACCTCTTTTTCCCTCTCATCCTTAGCAAATACACCTGACTCATAATTTACAGATGAAAACTGAAGCCAAATAGAATGTTGTTCTCAGTTTCCCAAAAATTACTTAGGACAAATTTTCTCTTTAGGCTTCAAGTGCCTTTATGATTGACTGCCCACTCCTTTATGATTTTTGGCAGCCTTAAAGGTATGACTATAAGAAATCTGTAAAGCTGTGATGTCTATTAAGACATCAGTGTGAACCACAAGCACTGCTGCAGCGCGTCAAGGAGCCTAGCCAGTTGTTCAGGATCAGAACCTCGTCAAACTACTGTCCGCTACAGATACTTAGGGAGTGATAAAAAAAATACTGTCGCTTTGCTTCAAATTGTTATGAAAAGGAAGCCAACTACTAGAGTCGGTGAAGTCTACAGAGTAAAGAGGTCTAGGAAACTGGTTTTTAAAAATACATTTTTATGAAATATATTCTGGGTATGAGTCCATCTTGTGCTCTGTAAGGAAAAAAGGCCATTTTCTATAATTGTGAAAGTGATATATGTTAAAAAAAAAAAACAAAACAGTATCATAATCCACATCAGTGTAATCCTACAATCTACAGATAATGGCTGGTGTTTTTGGTGAAGGAATTTCCTATCTCCTATGAATACATGTTACAAAACTGGGATCATACTGTGGGTAATGTAGTTTTATTTCTTAGCTCTTAAAAATTATTCACTGAACATTATTCTGTATCATTAAAATTTGTTGAAAGCGTTATTTAATTCTTTTAAACTTTTATTGGAGTATAGTTGCTTTACAATGTTGTGTTAGTTTTTACTGTACAGCAAAGTGAATCGGCTATACACACACACACACACACACACACACACACACAGCCCCTCTGTTTTGGATTTCCTTCCCATTTAGGTCACCACAGAGCATTGAGTAAAGTTCTCTGTACTGTAGTCTAATTTCTGATTAGCTATCTATTTTAAACATAGTATCAATAGTGTATATATGTCAATCCTAGTCTCCCAGTTCATCCCACCACCCGCCCCCCTTGGTATCCATGTTTGTTCTTTACATCTGTGTCTCTGTTTCACTTTGTAAATGAGACTCATCTGTATCAGGAGTTCCCCAAGCAGAGGGCCTGGGACTTGTAATGGTCCATGACCTGTTAGGAACCAAGCTGCACAGAAGGAGGTGAGGGACGGGTGAGTAAATGAAGCTTCACTGCAGTTCGCCATTGCTCACATTACTGCCTGAACCATTCCACCCTCCCCCCACCCTACCGGGTCCATGGAAAACTGTCTTTCACAAAACTGGCCCCTGGTGCCAAAACTGTTGGGAACTGCTGGTCTCTACCAATTTTTTCAGATCCCATATTTATGCATTAACATACAATGTTTGCTTTTCTCTGACTTACTTCACTCTGTATGACAGTCCCTAGGTCCGTCCTTGTCTCTATAAATGACTCAATTTCACTCCCTCTTATGGTAATATTCCATTGTATATATATATCACATCTTTATCCACTCTGTTGATGCACATTTAAGTTGTCTCCATGTCCTAGCCACTGTGAATAATGCTGCAGTGAACACTGGGGTGCATGTGTCTACTTGGATTATGGTTTTCTCTGGGTATATGCTCAGTAGTGGGACTGCTGAGCCACATGGTAGTTTCAGTTTTTAGGTGTTTTTTTTTCTGGCTGCACCATGCAGCCATGTGGGATCTTAGTTCCCTGACCAGAAATTGAACCTGTGCCCTCTGCATTGGGAGCTCAGAGTCTTAACTACTGGAATGCCAGGGAAGTCCCTCAATTTTTAGTTTTTTTAAGAAATCTCCATACTATTCTCCACAGTGGCTGTATCAATTTACATTCCCACCAACAGTGCAAGAGGGTTCCCTTTTCTCCACATCCCTTTCCAGCACTTACTGTCTCTAGATTGTTAATGATGGACTTTCTGACTGGTATGATGTGATATCTCATTGTACTCTTGCATTCTCTAATAACTAGTGATGTTGAGCATCTTTTCATGTGTTTGTTGGCTATCTGTATTGAAGACATGATTTTAAATTATTACATATTATTCTATTATATGGACAAATCCTAATTTCTTAACTTTCCTTATTATTGGACTGTTAGGTCAGTTTCAAAATTTCAGTATTGTTTTGTGATGAACATCTTTGTTCATACAAGTATACACTCATACTTGCCCTACCTCATATTTCCTTAGAAATAAAATTCAAGGGCCAAAGGAATGAATATTTTAAAGCTAATGATTTGGCCAAAGTTCTTACCAAAATCTGTCCAAAATCATATTCACCACAGAAATTAACTCACACACCTATGGTCAATTAATCTTTGACAAAGGAGGCAAGAATATACAATGGAAAAAAGATATTCTCTTCAATAAGTGATGTTAAAGTTGGACAGCCATATGTAAATCAAGTTAGAACACACTCTCACACCATGCATAAAAATATGGCTTAAGGACTTGAAAGACATGACACCATGAAACTCCTAGAAGAGAACATGGGCAAAACATTCTCTGACATAAATCATACCAATATTTTCTTAGATCAGTCTCCCAAGGCAATAGAAATAAAAACAAAGTTAAACAAATAGGACCTAATCAAACTTACAAGTTTTGGTACAGCAAAGGAAACCATCAACAAAACGAAAAGACAGCCTACAGACTGGGAGAAAATATCTGCAGATGGTGTGACCAACAAGGATTAATTTCCAAAATATACAACGAGCTCATACAACTCAACAAGGAAAAAACAAAACAACCCAGTCAAAAAAATGGACAGATGACCTAAAGAGACATTTTTCCAAAGAAGACATACAAATGGAAAATAGGCACATGAAAAAATGCTCAACCTCACTAGTTATTAGAGAAATGCAAATCAAAACTACAATGAGTAATACCTCACACTGGTCAGAATGACCAGCATGTAAAAATCTACAAATAAGTGGTGGAGAGAATGTGCAGAAAAGGGAATCCTCCTGCACTGTTGGTAGGAATGTAAATTGGTACAGTCATTATGGAGAACACGTAGGGGTTCCTCAGGAAACTGAAAAGAGTTGCCATATGATCCAGGAATTCCACTCCTGGGCATATATCCAGACAAAACTATAATTCAAAAAGATACATACACCCCCTATGTTCATAGCAGCACTATTCACAATAGCCAAAACATGGAAGCAACCTAAATGTCAGTTGACAGATGAGTGGATAAAAAAGATATGGTACATATATGCAGTGAAATACTACTCAGCTATAAAAAGAAGCATGAAATAGTCCCATTTGCAGCAACTCTAGGATGGACCTAGAGATTCTCATACTAAGTGAAGTCAGACAGAGAAAGACAAACACCACATAAGATCACTTACGTGTGGAATCTATGACACAAATGAGCCTATCTATAAAACAAAGACTCACAGACAGAGAACAGACTTGTGGTTGCCAAGCAGGAGAGAGGACTGGGAGGGAAATGGAGTAGGAGTTTGGAGTTAGCAGATGGAAACTATTATGTAGAGACTGGATAAATAACAAGGTCCTAGTGTATAGCACAGGGAACCATATTCAATATCCAGCGATAAGCCATAATAGAAAAGAATATTTAAAAAAATATATATATATATAATTGAGCCACTTTGTACAGAAGAAAATGACAACACTGTAAATCAACTATACTTCAATAAAATAAATTCTGAAGTATTAAAAAAAATTATATGCTTAATATACTTTCACTTGTAGTAAATACTTAGTTAAAAATAAACAAAAAATAATTTCTGGATTGCTAGGGAAAATTATGATTTTGCTGAGTAAATGCAAATTCAGATTTTCACTAAGCTTCATGAGAATACAGATGGTTTTTTTTCCTCCCAGTTTTGATCATATGGCATCGCTCTCACACACCCCATGAAAATTGCTCTTATCAAGATCAGTGCTGGCCTGCTGAACTGCCAAATGAATAGTCTATTTTCAGGCTGCCTTACCATTTTCCATTTCCCCCACATGTTATGTGATTGTTGGCCACCCATATCGTTTCTTATTTTTATTTATTTATATTTCAAAATAATGTTTATATTCACATAGTGTGGAATTCAAAAAGTCTTCTTTTTTGTCCCAAGTTATCTTAGTTCGTCTCCTGAAAGATCACCAATGTTTTCAGTTGCTTATGTATCCCTTCAGAGATATTTCATCAAATAAAAGCAATTATGTGTGTGTATACACACATATACATACAAGGATACACACACACAGAGCCCCTATTTACACAAATGATAACACATTAACTACATCTAATGGTTTTCATTTATTTATTTATTTTTTGGCTGTGCTTGCGGCATGCAGATCTTAGATCTCCCACAAGGGATCAAACTCATGCCTCCTGCACTGGGAGTTGTGGAGTCTTAACCACTGGACTGCCAGGGAAGTCCCCCTTTTTTTCATTTAATATATCTTGAATATCTTACCATAAGTACATAAAGCATTTCTCATTAATTTCTATGGCTACATAATGTAGCAAAATTTGATTGGTCCCTTATCGATGGGCATTTGAGTTGTTTCCAGCCTTTTGTCATTATAAGCAATACTGCAACAAATTAGCTGTACAATCACAATTCTAGAAGTAGGACTGCTAGGTCAGAGAGTATATGAATTTATAATTTTGACAGATATCAACAAAGTACCACTTTCAGGGATTGAACTAATTTACCTTTTCACTAGTAATGTGTGAGAATGGCTTTCCTTTTCTTGTTAATTTGTAGGAGTGTTATAACAGGGAAGTTAGCCTTTTTTCCTGTGGTAAGTTCCCATAAATTCTTTGTCTAAAATTAGAAGTTCCATAAATTCTTTTCTCAGATTCTCATTTGTCGTTTGACTGTTTATGACGGTTGGTACCAACTAAAACTTTATTTTCTATAGGATTGACTTTATCATACATTTTGTTAGTGGCTTCTGGGACTTCTAAGATTATGAAATAATTCTCCACAGTCTTCTAAAGATATATTTTATACTTTAATTTTTACATGCCAAACTTTGACCCATTTGAGATTTATCCTAATGTAGAGTGTGAACTGTGTACTGACAATACTGAAAATACCTATACTGCAGGAACCATCCATCTTTGACCTCTAGGAACCATGCTTTCTTGTTTTTTTAAAAATAATGATGACTTCTCTAATTACTGACATCTGCTGTCTTCAACTTATGGGATGTTAAAAGCTCATGCAGAGAATTACAGTACCATATGCACAAATACTTACCTGTTTATAGAGTCTAGCATGCCGGGCGTGACATGATGACACTGAGGAGTTTTTGCCAGTGGAAAGACAACTGATGATGGAGTTGTTGGATTTCTGTCCATATTTGGCAGAATATCATCCCCTTCTTGACTGTCCTGGAAATTTGGTAACTAAAAAGCAAATATGTATTACCAACAGGCACCCCTAAAAACGGAATTCCTCATTATCACAAATTGTTTTTTGGGGAGAGTGATTATGTTATTTTCCTTTTTAAATTTCACAACTGAGATAACTAAAATAACTAAAATATTAGGTAGAGAACAGAGCCTTGGTCTCTAAAAAACTTAGTTTCTATTGTGTAAAATGGAAATGACATACATTTCTAGTATTGCATAGGCCAAAGGTCAGCAAATATTTTCTGTAGTCAGAAAATATTTTAGCTTTTATGGTCTATACAGTCTTTGTCCCACTGCTCAATTCCACTGCTGAAGCAGGAAAACTGCCACAGCCAACATGTCTGTGGTCCAGTAGAATACTGTTTATAAAAAGAGCTGATATGCCAGATGTGGCCTGTGGGCCAAGTGTACAGACCTCTGCACAGACAGAACAAAGCAAAAGTATAGTTTACTATTATGCTTGGTACTTAATAGATACCCAAGCAGTATTAAACTTTTTGTGTGTATATATTTCCAATAAATAATTTAATCTTTTAATTAAAGTTTTACTTACCTTTATATTAAAACCTTAGAAAAAGTAGGCTTCTGTTTCTATTTTATTATTTTTGCTTTTAAAATACTGCTACTGTTGCACTTAGGACAAAACACGGGAGGAATAATGTAAAGGGCACAGTGCCTAAAGGATCAGTGTTTTTGTGCAGAGAACACAGTAAGAGCCTCAGATGGCTCCCTTAAAATACTTCCCTTTATAGCCTGTCTAGGTAAAAAGGGGCCCCAGATCATGTTGTCACCAAGTTCTCACTAAGCAGCCTTTTAAAACTGGATAGTTTAACAACATTGTGAAATGGGTAGACAGAAAAATTACCCCAAGTGTGAGCCTTCTGAATTTTTTTCTTGCCTACTTTTTTCCCCTGTGAGCTTGATACTTTTTATTATTCCAGTAACATCTGAATGAGTTATTATTATTTTTATATATTGCAAATATTTTATCCCAATCACTGAAGTTTTTAGTTATGTGATTTTTTCATTCTATTGGTAAAAAAATTCTTGTATACATTCAAATCTGTCAATATTATGCTGCCATGTAGTCCCTCCTCTGAATTTACTATGCAGTAGTTAATAATCTATGCCTGTCACGCCCCTTTTTAAAGTCTGCCTCACTGCATATGAATTTTAAATATATATGCTTGGCCTGTTTCTGGGCTTTCTATTTGGTTCTTTAAGCATTACTTCTGAACCCCACTGAAGGGTAGACCCTGGCCACTGAGGAGAACGGCATGACTGGCAGACTGCTTCCTACACTCTACTCTGGCATTTCTGTGGAGGCTATCAGTCCTTGGCCTAAATATCAGGGATGAACACTAACCCTAAATAAAAATGAAAGACACAAAAGTCAATATAAAAAGAAAACAATGATTTCCTCATTTAAGACTCTTACCAGTATTTTTTGATGCTGCAAAGGTGTTGCACTGAAAAAATCATCATGGTCATCTTTTGGCAGCTGTTCAAGAAAATCTCTCATCTGCTGCTTCCTTTTAAGAGTTCCCACTTTGGCAGTTATCTTCATAGTTTCCTTCTTATCAGCATCATCGATCTTGCCTTAAGAGTCAGCAAAAGATTTTGGTAAGGATTTGGTCTTTTATAGTAACTGCTCTATAAAGTTAACAGCCTTTGCAAAATCTAAACTGTGTATTCATATTAAATAAACTCAGCATCTGTTGTTAATATTTCCAAGCCTCCTATGTAATAAATGACTCTATCCTGGGATTCGGGCAATATGATTAGATTACAAAAATACTCAGGAAGAAATTACATTTGGATTAGGCAGGGTGAGGTTGGCAAGGTTCTTTACCTGTGAGGGAAGTTACCTCTCATATTTCCCTTACTGGTTGTCTACCCTACTGTCTTGCTAAAATATAAACCTTATTGAATTAGGACAGGGATACTGAATGTTCCTAAAGCTTCGTTTAAGACTTCTCTGGCATAAACCTGGCCAGGAATGTGTACTCCTGGGGACTACATAACTAAACTTATTCTTATGAGTTTTCTTATGAATTACTAAGGGACCCTAACAAAGTGGCCTCAAATTTAACTTAGAAAAATAACCCAGTTATTGAAATCTTTGGATCCAACTGCAGATTTCCTAGAACAAACTCAAGGCACAAGGCCGCTAAGGTTACTATTAATATAAGGAAGTAGCTAGGTCAGACTTAAAAAATTAAACAGATGATCTTTGTTTCTAGCTTTAAAATTATAAAAACAAAATCCACCTATTAGAAGACACATGGATAAATATAAATTACATCTAATGAGTAATCAGAAATCAATACTGAGAACTAGGAAAAAACTATTTGCTATGAAGGTTACCGTTTTTGCCTTTGGGGTTGGCTGGCTTTTTCTTGGTGTCATGTTTCTGAAATCTTTTTCCTCGGGGATCTTCCATGTACTTCCTCTGGCATTCATCCGCAGATCGAGAACCTACAGCCATAGCTACGTCTGACCAGAAACCAGACTTGTGCTTTGGCAGAGATGCAACAGCACTACAGAAGACCAAAACCAGTCAAAGACCAAGAAATTCAACTCAATAAAAGTAACCTTTTATTGAAGTGAAGGGATGCCACTAAATCAGGAATTTTATCAAAATCATTCTAGATAACTATTTGGAAAGAAGTTAGTATTCCCTACACTTAATAATTCTTACTCGACTGAGCAACTGAACTAAAATGAATATGAAGATGTGAGTTTATGTATCTAGTAGATGCCTTCAATTTTGTTGCATTCTATCAAACCTGAAAAACCATGCCCAGTCTTTCAACATATTTTCCTAAATCCAGCTAAGCAATGATTAGATCTTTGTTTTGGGGGTGGGAGGTGGGGGCTCTAGCATGATTAACTTTTTTGCACTAATACACGAATCTTACTGGTGCTAAGAATACAGGAAAACAAGTTCTTAGGTTCTATATACTCCAGGTTACAAACTCTTACTAAAAAGTGTAATGCTTGCATTTACTCTATTTTAATTTATAGAACTCAGTATACTACTTAATTGAGGGAAATGAAAATTGAAATAGAAAAAAACATAGTCAATATAAGGTAGTTACCCAATTTAACAACTGAGTTACATTCTAAAATTTCATTGCAAATGATTATTTAGAACCTGGTATACATATTACTGCCTCCCCAACTCCCAATAGATTTTATATATTGTGGTTAAGGCTGATTTTAATAGTTCTGCCGGAAAAGGTCTACTTAACTTACCAATTAACCTATGCAGTGTCATGCTGGAAAAAATTTAACAACTAGTTCTCTGGGGTTAAAAAGCCCTGTTTGTGGTGTCTGTCAACTTCCATATTGTAAATACATCTATTGTGGCTGATTTCAAGCTACCAATTATACAGAATTTCTACCATACAGATATGACAGACATTAAAAACTTCAAGGGCACAGATAAGAATAAAATATAGTAAAATATTTAGGAAGTGATGAGTTTAGAGTTTGTTTCTAGTAAATTTATTTTTAGTTTATATAATTTTTAATAATGACTCTTTAACATTCAATTTGTAAAATTCCTAAATATTTAAGAGTCAACTTTTGTGAATAGATATGATCTAACTACAGAATACCACTTATTCCATATATAAAAGGAGAACAAATACTATGAGCACTGAGCTTGTTAATGAATGTTCTACTTTTGCATAATTAATCACTCCACATGTGTTCTCAAGTGGAGAACTACAAGGAGGGGGCTCAAAGTTCCCTATTTGTATACAGAGCTAGCATGCAAGTCTAGGATTGCCTGAAAGGACTAGTTTGTTATAGTAAAAATACTTAATCCATTTAATATGAAATCAGTCTGTAGTTAACATATCTCCTCTAGTCTATCTAAGTAATTTAAAAAGGCAAATGTAATCATATTAACTCCAGTCCTACTTAAAAATCACTTCATCGGGACTTCCCTAGTGGCCCAGTGGCTAAGACTCCGAGCTCCCAAGGCAGGGGGCCTGGGTTTGATCCCTGGTCAGGGAACTAGATCCCTCATGCCACAACCAAGACCCAGTAAAGCCAAATAAACATTTTCTTTTTAAAAAGTAACTTCATCATTCTTAGCATAAAAACCAAGTAGGACCTATACTATTCCTTACCTATCTGTTCTCATCCTCTGTGTTCTTCCCTCATCTTCTATATGCCAGTCATTTTGGCCTTTTAGTATTTTAAAATATTCTCTTACTTTCTACCTCTATATACATGGTTTTACTTTAAAATGTACTTATCCTGAATCTTTGGCTTGAATACTTATTTATTTATCCTTCAAATATTAGTTCTGGTATCTGCCTAAACAAAGTCATTTTCCAGATAAATATTCTCATAAGCTTCTTACAGGGATTATTTGCTAAGTATCTGTCTACCCTACTAGGCTATAAGCATGATGAGGGGTATAAAATAGTGGGCTGCAAGTAAGAATCACTTAAGGAGCTTATAGCAAAATTTAAGGAAGCAAGTAAAAATAAGCAAACAGATCCACAGACTCTATCCCTGAAGATTTCCATTCAGCAGGACTGGGGTGACAGTCCTTGCATTTTTCAAAAGCTCCTTATGTGATTATTTTGCTGTTAAGTCAGCATTAGAATTGCTTTATGTTGTCTGTAAGAAGAAAGTATTACATCTAATTGAGTGGAAAGTAGGAAGAGGTAATAAGGAAAGGTTACAGGGAGGAAGTGACACATGAGATGAAATTTGAGGGATGGATAAAAACAGGAGAAAATGAAGCAACAATATTGGCAAAGAAATGAAGACAAAGAAACTGCATATGGCTAGGGAATGGTAAGTAATTCATATTTATAGTCTGGTAAACTTCCAAGAAATAGCTGCGGGTCAGAGCTGTGAAAA
This sequence comes from Bos mutus, assembly GCF_027580195.1. NCBI lineage: Eukaryota > Metazoa > Chordata > Mammalia > Artiodactyla > Bovidae > Bos > Bos mutus. The sequence goes on from NC_091637.1 coordinate 54,122,018, forward strand.
AAACTAGAGAAGCATAACCCAAGCCCAGGTCTTCCAGATCAGAATATTATAATAGTATGCACTCTAGGTACTTATAAAACATTTTAAGTTTATAGTAAAATCGTCCTTTTGGGTATGGTTCTACGAATCTTAGCATATACATAGTTACAGATATAAAACAAGCTCCATCAGACTGGGGAAAAAAACTTCTAGTCCTACCTCTTTGTGGTTCACCACTATAACCACTGGAAATCCCTGATCCATTTTCTTTCTTTTTAGTTCTGTCTTTTCCAGAGCATCATATAAATGGAATCACATAATATGTAACCTTTTGGGCTGGCTTTTTTCAGTCAGCATACCACCTTTGAAATTCATTCAAATGGTTATAAGAATCGATAGTTTTTCCTTTTATTACTTAGTAGTTCACTCACTGTTAAGATTGTACTATGACTGACTTCATGCAAACAGGGCTGTGAAAATCAGGAAGAGAAATGAGCTACGTAAAATCAATCTATAATGTTGTTTATGAACTTCTGGGCTCACACTGCAAATTTTGATATATTTTCTTCTTTGTTCAGTTCAGAATATTTTCCCTTGAGACTTCCTCTCTGACCCATGGATTATATACAGGTGTGTTATTTATTTTTCCAGCACTTAGAATATTTTTCTTTTATTGATTTATAGTTTAATTTAGTTATGGCCAACAAATACCCTTTGTATAACTTCAGTTATTTTCAATTTGTTAAGATTTGTCTTATGATCTAGTAAATGTTCATCTTGGTGAATAATTCACCTATCCTTGGAAAGAACATTTTTTCCCTACTGTTAGGTACACTATTCTAAAATGTCAGCTAGATACAGTTGGTTGGTAATGTTGTTCAGTTCTCCTACACCTGCACTGATTTCCTGTCTACTAGTTCTGTTAATTACCAAGGGAACACTGACGTCTCCAACTATAATTGTGCGTATGACTCTTTCCAGTTCAGTACTTTCCTTTCCTGAAGGACAGGGAAGCCTGGTGTGCTGCAGTCCATGGGGTCGCAAAGTTGGACACAACTGAGCAACTGAACAACAACTTTCCTTTTAGTTCTTTCAGATTTTGATTCTTGTATTTTGAGTTTTTGTTCAGTGCATACACATTTAGGATTAAGCCTTCCTCGTGAAATGACACTTCTATTATTTTGTAATGTCTTGCTTTACCCTTGATATTTTCTTCATACTGAAATCTCTGATCAGTATTAATATAGCCACTCCAGCACGGTATTTATCTATCCTTTCACTTTTAACTTGGCAATGTCGTATTTGAAGTGTTTCTTTTATATGACGCATAGTGGGGTTGTGTTTTTAAATTCATTCTGACAATCTATTAAATGGTGCATTTAAATTATTAACATAATTAATGCAGTTGTTTTTCTTTGTTCCCCATCTTCTATTTCTCTTTTTCTGCCTTTTTTAAAAAGCATTTTATCTATTGCATATTTGAAGATATCTAGGTAGTTTTTCGGAGAAGGCAATGGCACCCCACTCCAGTACTCTTGCCTGGAAAATCCCATGGACGGAGGAGCCTGGTGGGCTGCAGTTCATGGGGTTGCTAAGAGTCAGGCACGACTGAGCGACTCCCTTTCACTTTTCAGTTTCATGCATTGGAGAAGGAAATGGCAACCCACTCCAGTGTTCTTGCCTGGAGAATCCCAGGGACAGGGGAGCCTGGTGGGCTGCTGTCTATGGGGTCGCACAGAGTCAGACATGTGTCTGAAGACACAGCTTCAGACATGACTGAAGCGACTTAGCAGCAGCAGCATGTAGTTTTTAAAAATCCATCATACAATATATTTGCTTTAAACCATTAAACAGGGGAGGGGGGGGTGTGATGAAGATATGTTGTTTTGTATGTTATGCTTTCAAAGTGTTAACTGTCATTAGCTAACACTATCTTGTTGTTTGTACAGAAATATACTGGTCTAGCACAGGCAAATGTAAATTTTGTTATACTTGTCATACCTGTTTCAATAAACTTGCTAAAGAATCCTCTCTGGGGAAAAAAAAATAAAATAAACCATTAAACATTTAAAAGAACTCAAGAGGAAAATAGTCTATTATATTCACCCAGAGAACTGCCGTCTCCTTCCTATTCCTCCATTCCTGATACTGCCTCTTTTCCTCTCGCATCTCTATTCTGCTACTGAGTCTACCCAATGAGTTTTTTTATTATCTCATTTTTCAGTTCTAAAATTTCCATTTGAGCTTTCTTTATATCTTCTACTTCTTGCTGAGACATTAGAAATTTCTGTTCAAGAATGATTGCTTTTAGTCCTGAAGTGTTTTTTATGAGACTGACATGCTGCTCACTATGCCAAGAAGGCAGGTCTAAAGTGTTTTTATATACCTGCTTCAGAATCTTATCAGATAATTCCAACCTCTGTGTCATGCCAGCATTCACATCTTTTTGAATGAGATTATTCCATGAGAGTTGAAATCTTCATTGTTCTTTATATGCTAAGTAATTCAGGATTATTTCCAAGGCATTTCGAAATAGGAAACTCTGGGTGTTACACTCTATGCTGGTTTGGTATGCTCACTAAGTCATGTCTGACTCTTTGCAGCCCCGTGGACTGTAGCCTGCCAGGCTTCTCTGTCCATGGAATTTTCCAGGCTAGAATCCTGAGTGGGGTGCCATTTCCTACTCCAGGGGATCTTCCCAGTCCAGAGACTGAACCTGCATCTCTTCTGTCTCCTGCACTGGCAGGTGGATTCTTTACCACTAGCGCCACGTGGGAAGCACCCTATTTATTCTATAGAGAATGTTAATATATTGGTTTTAGCAGGCAACCAACCTGGCTGTAACCTGAGTTATCAATTCCAGTCAGTTTTCTGTGGTTGCAGTTTCAATGTGTTCTGTTTTTAAAGCTTTGCAGTGCTGTTAGGATATACTGCAAGTTGGATACTGGGTGGATGGCCTGGATATTGGATGGGAGTCTACCATTTAGTTCAGTTCTCAAAGTCTCTGGTTATGCTGTTTAGGATCAGACCCACAAATGGACAACACAAGTTAAGTCCAAAAGCTCATAAACAACTTTCTAGGGTTACTTTCCCTAGCTCGTCCCTCTGCAATTTTTGGTTCCCTAGAGTTGTTTTTTGCTTCTCTGGCAGAAATCAGGGGTTTTAGTCACCAGCTTTGCTGCACACTTTATACAGCTGCATCTTGCTCCAATGCCAGGGAGAGGACAGACAAGAAAACGGCAAAATCACTCTAAATGGAGAGAAAGGTTCATACTTTCTGAGTTTTATGTATGTGTGGACCCCAACTGCCGCTGTGAAGTTTACCCCTGCTGGACTGTAGGGGTACTGGGTTAAAAGAGAAAGGAGAAAAGAAAACTGAGAGATTTCCTCTACTGTTTCTGAATGTTAATAATCCCCTTTCCTGCTCAAGCCAGAACCAAAGGGCTTCTCTTTGAACTCTCTTTGTCTTGCCTCAATGCACACTTCCTGGTTTTAAGTGGTCTTAAGTCTAGCTTGGGGGAACTTCACTTCCAGTTTGGTGGTTCTTAAAATTCTAGTCTTTCCTAATCAACTGCTATTATTTATCTTTCTGCATCAACAAAAGCAGTTCTAAGCATTCTGTTCAGGTTTTTATACCTGCATCGGAGAAGGCAGTGGCACCCCACTCCAGTACTCTTGCCTGGAAAATCCCATGGGCGGAGAGCCTGGTGGGCTGCAGTCCATGGGGTCGCTAAGAGTCAGACATGACTGAGCGACTTCCCTTTCACTTTTCACTTTCATGCACTGGAGAAGGAAATGGCAACCCACTCCAGTGTTCTTGCCTGGAGACTCCCAGGGACGGGGGAGCCTGGTGGGCTTCCGTCTATGGGGTCGCACAGAGTCGGACACGACTGAAGCGACTTAGCAGCAGCAGAAGAAACAGAGTGGAGTACGCTTACTTATCGTATTGGAAACGGGCATTTCTGCAGTTCAGGCATTTCAAAATATCCTTAGGTGATCTGAATATACAGTAAAGGAAATAATGGGGGATACAGCTGAAAAGGATAACTGAGGTCAACCTGAAAAGGATAACTGAAGTCAACTATTGCTCTCAATGTGAGGCAGAAGAATCTTTATATAATTTGAAGATCAGTAAGAATGCAAGTGAAGGGTTTTGACTTGTTAGAACCACACAATACATTACAACTAATCTGGAGTTGTATAAAACAGATTATTTACTCATACGAAATGAACAAAGTACAAATACAAAGCCACTTCCAAAGTTCAGGCAAAAGGCATTAAAGGTCTGAAAAAGAGTAGTGTCAAGAAAAAGGCTACACAGGCATATCTCGTTTTACTGCTCTTTGGTTTACTGGGGTTTTATTTTTTGAACAAACTGAATGCCTATGGCAACCCTCTGTCAAGTAAGTCTATTGGCACCATTTTTCCAACAGCATTTGGTTACTATATATCTCTGTCACATTTGGTAATTCTCACAGTATTTCAAACTTTTTCATTATCATTATATTTGTTATGGTGACCAGCGATGTTACTGTTATATTGTTTGGGAGCCAAGAACTGTATGTATCTAAGACAGCAAATTTAACTGATAAACATGATTAAGCTTACTGAAGAAGGCATGTCAAGAGCTGATGTAGGCTGAAAGCTAAGCTTCTTGCCCAAGTTAGCCAAATGTAAATGCAAAGGAAAAAGTTCTTGAAGGAAATTAAAAATGCTACTCTAGAAACACATAAATGACAAGAAAGTGGGACAGCTTTATTGATGATATGGACAAAGCTTAGTAATCTTGATAGAAGATCAAACCAGTCACAAGGTTCTCTGAAGCCAAAGTCCAATCTAGAGCAAGGCCCTAACTCTCTTTAATTCTATGTAGGGTAAAACGTGAGGAAGCTACAGATGAGAAGTTTGAAGTTAGCAGAAATTGGTATGAGGTTTAAGGAAAGAAGTCATCTCTGTAACACAAAAATGCAAAGTGAAGCAATAAGTGCTAATGTAGAAACTGCAGCAAATTAGCCAGAAGATCTAGCTAAGATCATCAGTGAAGATGGCTACACTAAACAACAGATTTTTAATGTAGACAAAACAGTCTTGTATTGGAAGAAGACGTTGTCTAGGACTTTTATAGCTAAGTAGGAAAAGTCAATGACTGGCTTCATGCAACTAGGGACTTGAAGCCAGTGCTCATTTACCATTTCAAAAACCTGAGCAACCCTTAAGAATTATGTTAAATCTACTCTACCTGGGCTCTATAGGTGAAACAACCCTAGAGGACAGCACATCTGTTCTGAATTATTTTAAGCTCACTGTGGAAAGCAACTCAGAAAAAAAGATTCCTTTCAAAATGTTACTGCTCATTGACAATGCACCTGGTCACCCAAGAGCTCTGAGATGGAGATGTACAACAAGATTAATGTTGTTTTCAGCCTGTTACATAATGTCCATTCTGCAGCTTATGGGTCAAGGAGTAATTCTGATTTTCAAAGTCTTATTATTTAAGAAATATACTTCCTAAGGCTAGAGCTGTTCTCGATAGTTATTCCTCCAATGGATCTGAGTGAAGTAAATTGAAGACTCCCCAGGAAAGGATTCACCATGAAGATACCATTAAGAACATGTGTGACTCATGAGAAGAGTTCAAAACATCAACATTCACAGGAGTTTGGAAAAAGTTGATTCCAACCCTTATTAATGACTTGAAGGAGTTAAAGACTTCAGTGGAAGAAGTCACTGCAGATGGGATGGAAATAGCAAGAGAACTACAATTAGAAGTGGAGCCTAAAGATGTGATTGAATTGCTACAACCTCATGAAAAAACTTCAACAGACGAGGAGCTGCATCTTATGGATGAGTAAAGACAGTGGTTTCATGAGATGAAACCTACTGAAGATGCTGTGAAGATTGCTGACATGACAATAAAGGATTTAGAATATTATATAAACTTAGCTGATAAAGCATTGCTGAAGTGACAATAAAGGATTTAGAATATACAAACTTAGTTGATAAAGTAGTCGCAAGGTTTGAGAGGACTGACTCCCATTTTGAAAGAAGTTCTACTCTGGGTGAAATGCTGTCAAATAGCATTGCATGCTACAGAGAAACCATCCATTAAAGGAAGAGTCAATTGATGTGGCAAACCACATTGTCATTTTTAAGAAATTGCCACAGCCACCCTAACCTTCAGCAAACACCACTCTGGTCAGCAGCCATCAATACCAAAGCAAGACCCTCCACCAGCAAAGGAATTACAACTTGCTGAAGGCTCAAATGATAATTAGTATTTTTAAGCAACAAGTTATTTTTAAATTAAGGTATGTGTGTTAGTCGCTCAGTTGTGTCCAATTCTTTATGACCCCATGGACTGTAGCTTGCCAAGCTTCTTTGTCCATGGAATTCTCCAGGAAAGAATACTGAGTGGGTTGCCATTTCCTTCTCCAGCGGATCTTCTGACCCAGGGATCAAACCTGAGTTTCCTGCATTGCAGGCAGATTCTTTACCATCTGAGTCACCAGGGAAGCCCAATGAAGGTACATACAGTGGGTTTTTTTTTTTTTGATACAATATTATTGCATACTTAATAGACTACAGTATAGTGTAAACATAACTTTTATATGCACCAGGAAGCCGTAACGTTAATGTGACTTGCTTTGTTGAGGTATTCGGCTTATTCCAGTAGTCTGGAACCTAACTCATAACATCTCCTAAGTATACTGGTAGCTTCACAATTTTTCAAAAGATTAAAAACCAATAATAATAAAGAGTTTAAAGCTAGCTGACTAGGAGAATTACATGTTAAGAAACAGGAATGTCAGGCAACGTGGACAGGCAGAAGAAAGTAAGTTTGGCTTTTGACAAATTAAGTTAGCTGTGAAAGTGAAAGTCGCTCCATCGTGTCCAACTCTTGTGACCCCATGGACTATACAGTCCATGGAATTCTCCAGGCCAGAATACTAGAGTGGGTAGCCTTTCCTTTCTCCAGGAGATCTCCCCAACCCAGGGATCAAACCCATGTCTCCCACATTGCAGGCAGATTCTTTACCAACTGAGCTATCAGGGAAGCCCCGAAGTTAGCTGTAGGTGAGATTTATATAGAGATGTCCAGCAGGCAAAGGGAAATACAGACCTAAGTACAAGAATTCAGAACTAGAGACACAGATTTGGGAGTTCCTGTACAAAAAAGTAGAGCTATGGAAGGAAAAGATCACTAAAGAATACACTTTGCTATAGAGCAAGCAGCCAAAATCAAGAACTTTGGAATATAAGAAAACTTCTGCCTGAAAATAAGACAGAAGGAAAATTTAGGAAATGGAGAAAGGAAGAGTACAGTGGCACAAAGATCTCTTAGAAAGAAAAAGTAGATTTGAAAATGAATTCTAAATGTTATAAAGTTGGGGGTACACAAGAGAACGGAACACTAAACGTGGTATGTTTTTATGTTTTTCTTCTCTCTCTTATCAGTGACATCTTCCTATCTTTCTCCTGGATGATTTCCATCGGCATACCACTATACTCTGGCCTGACTCATTTAATAAAAAGCAAGCAACTAAACATACATGTTCCCTTATCTCCTCCCTTATCTCCTCACTCTTCTATGACTGTGCCTTCTGCTGTTCCCCAACATTGCCACATATCTTTTGTTGTCCATCTAGGTTATCTTTACTGTCCATTGCTCAACTGTGACCTGGCTTCCAATACGAACTACCACACTACTGAAACTGCTTTTCAAGTCTATGTAGCCAAATCCAATTCTTACCATACCTGGTTTATCAAGCAGCACTAATTAAGAAACCCTGGACAAATCACCCAATTTTTGAGACCAATTTTTCATTTATCAATGAGGGGGAAAAGACTATGAAATAACCTACAAATTTGGGTTCAAATTTAAGGTTTTATAATAGTAAAGTTAATTATAAAATATTCCTGAAAATGTGAAGCTAAATGAGAGAGTTGCATTTGTCTGTTGAAATAGTTTACCCCTACTTTATTGAGGTATGATTGACAGATAAAATTATATGTTTAAAATGTACATGTGATCATTTGATACACGTATACATTGTGATGTGATTACCACTATCAAATTAATTAACATATCTGTCCCCTCAAATAGTTTTTGGGGAGGGAAGGAGGGGACTGTCTTGAAATATTAAATGGGAATGAAAAGAAAAGAAGGTCACTTTCACTTTCTTCATATGTGGGCTGCAGATGGCCACCTAGTTAGATATTATCTGTGTTCTCCCTCCACCCTACATAAATTTCAATTTCTCTTCAAGTGTCTTTGGATGACATTTTCCATTTTAATGATTAGAAGTCATAAATCAGCCTCTTGTTTTTATGTTATAAACTGTTTTGTGGCCACTCTAGATTTCAAAGTCAAATCTAACTACTTACCAATGAAGTTTCTGTAATTCTTTTTTATTCCACTCATCCTGAGTAAAACCAGGCAAACATTCCAAGGAATGCCTGTTTGTCTTACTAGACCCCATTTTCTCGGTATTTGGAAGTTCATTACCAACATCAGGTTTCTTAAGGTTTTCTTTAGCAGAACATTTAGCTTTCTTTTGTTTCATATAAAGTTCATTTTCACTTTCTTCAGTTTCACATTCAGGCATCACTGGGACTGTCCTTGTTTTTCTTGTGCTTTTGCTCTGGTGAACCACTGTTTCTTCAGTATTTATTGCTCTGGTTTTCTTAACAATCTCAGTTTTCCTTCTAAATTTCTTTTCTTTTTCACTTTCTTCATTGGACAAATCTGATGAGAACTGTTGCTTGTCAAATGACACAGTTACTTGATTTTCAATTTTCTTCAGTTTTGATAACCTTGTATTTTTCTTAAAGTCAGAGGTGACCATTTGTTCTTTTTTAGAACTGGGTATTTTTATTTTGTGGTTGACAGTGAAGAAATCACGTTCACAACAATCTTCCGTATTTTCACTATTATGGCCCACACTACACTCAAATGTACCTTCTAAAGTCTTTGTGGGCTTACTGACTAGACTTGTAGTTTCATTTGAGTCTGTTTTACTTTCTTTTGGAGGCTTTCCCAATGCAAATTCTGTTACTGCTTTAATGGAGTCAGATGACAGATTATAGTCCATGCATTTTTGCTCTATAATTTTTTTAGATTTAAGTGGTGTCACTAAAATACAAGGTTTCTTCTGACTAACAGTCATATATTTTCTTTCTTCATCTGAGAAAAACTGTTCCCTTGATGTTAGAATATCAATGGATACTTTTGATTCTTTAGTTCTCTCTTTAATTTCAGAAGACAAAAAAACAAAGATCAAAATTTCAAATTAGAAACAAAATATAGAAAAAAAAATTCAACAAATATACTGCTCTTTCCCCCCATACACTCCATTTTACACACTTTACTGTCAAATTAAGCTTTCTGAAGCCCTGGTCTGTCAGATCACCGCCCCTTCAACTGTAAGCATTTATTAATTTCTATACCAATCTGTCCACGTGTCTCACAGTATTCTTAGTGTACGTAGCTCCTCTTGCTGGTCTTTATCAATATAGTTCTAATTGCTCACTGTACTCAATCTGAATGACATTCTGTTAATTCACTGTTTCTCAACTTTCATTAATCTCCTTCACTCTACTTGGAAAATTTCTTCCACCTACTCTCTACTTCAGTTCTGTTCTATAACCTGCTTCATTTATGTTTTCCAACTCACCTATCCACAAACTTTGTCCTGATTCCCTCAACTGAATGAAAGCTTTCCTTCAAATTTCCAGAATACTTTCAAATAATATCATGTTTGACAATGTGCCCTGTGTTATAATTATATACTTGTCTTTCAACTGAAAAAAATTCTTAATGGTAAGAACTTTGTTTTTACTTTTGGCTTGAAAACCACTTGGGTTACTAATACCTTACTAGGTATAAAATATATGGAACAGAAGCTATCCTAGTTAAGGAGAGTTAAAAAAACATGGAGCTCCATCTGCATGGCCCATACTCATCCCTAGTGGAGGCCACAGAGATATATTTTTGCTGAATCCCCCAAAGCTCCATGAAGAATCATAGGATAAAAACCAAAACAGATCTTGGGAAAACAGATCTTGTACTGTGTCATTGGCTAAAGAAAGCAAATTAAAATGAGAGAAAGTCTCCAGTTTGAAACTTAAGAAGCCAGAAACCAAACCCATTTAATTTATAACTTTAAATTATACAATTATAAATATGTACAAGTTTTAAACCATCATACCAACCATCACAGTTAAATACTCTAACAACGTACACATACTGTGTGCCATTTTACAAGATGAATGACAAAATGAAAGACTTTTGGGAAATACCAAATGCTGGGGAAAAAGGATTCTCTAAATTATAGTTCATGAAGTGGCACTACTCAAAAGTAATCAAGGAAGTTACTATGATTTCTCAATGGAATCATATATTTCTTTCTAATTCCTCGTATAAACATGATTCAAATGTTCAACTGGAAATGTGAAAATTTTGAACTTTCTAATTTTGAACAAAGCCTTTTTATTCTGAATATTTTTATTCATTTTTAAATAATTTTAATAAAGATTCAGACCATTCTGGATACTTCAACCTAAGTTGTATGAAGTTGGTAGTGTAAGTAGTATTGTACCCTCTTTACTTCTTTAAACACTTATAAATGTTCCTCACTTCATTTCTTTTCATTTTGAAGTAGTAAGAAAAAAAAAAATGCTATTAAGCTGATGGATTTAACTCAGTATGAAATTTTAAACTTGCTAATGTGTAGAGAAAAGGCTGTTTAAATTCTGATAGGCAGGATTTCAATGAAATTACTCTGAAAATCCACATTTACACAAAATAAAGTTATGGTATTAATTTCATAGAGGTCTGTACTTCAAGATGCACAATGGATGGTCTTTGCTCTTGAGATTATTACAGCATGGTGAAGGAGGCTGACCTTCCAATCATTTATAATAATACTGTCAGGTATATTATACATAATAGCAAAGATAAAGCACTTTAATAGCAATACTATAACATATAGATTACAGCACTAAATACACAAAACAAAAGTTAAGGTAAATCATTAAAATATATATACACAATTACATCATCTTAAATTATCATTGGCTGGCACCTTTGCATAACCTTAGTTGTTTAATGTTAGATGTGTTGTTTTTTTTAACATATATTTTAGTGGTTTTCCCATGGAAAGTATAATGATAATAACAAAAATAATAGCAGCATCAACTACCACCATTCAAAATTATGTATGTGACAAGAGGACCTTGAATGTCTTAATAATTTCATAAAACAATGATCTAATGAATCACAGTGGAAAAATGATACATCCAAAACAGATTGCAGTATTATCTTCCCCTACACTGAGCTTCTCAAGGAGAAGCATCTCATTTTATTCATCTCTGCTGCTAAGTCACTTCAGTTGTGTCTGACTCTGTGCGACCCCAGAGATGGCAGTCCACCAGGCTCCCCCGTCCCTGGGATTCTCCAGGCAAGAACACTGGAGTGGGTTGCCATTTCCTTCTCCAATGCATGAAAGTGGAAAGTGAAGTTGCTTAGTCATGTCCAACTCTTAGCGACCCCATGGACTGCAACCTACCAGGCTCCTCCATCCATGGGATTTTCCAGGCAAGAGTACTGGAGTAGGGTGCCACTGCCTTCTCCATTATTCATCTCTAAGTTCCTAATAACTAACATAGATCAAGGTTCATAGAAGATGCTTTAAAAATGTTTGTTGAATAATTTTCCTATGGACACAGCTGGCATGTAAAATGGTTTACCAAATTTTAGTCTTTTACTTTGTGGTCTCAAATATTTTACCAATAATATTCACAATTTAACTGAAATTCTTGAAAAACAGTACTATAAGTGAAAGAAAGGAGTGGAGGTAGGGAGATGATAAGACCTAAGACTAAAAAAGAATAATAAAGTTAGATATACTTTTAGGGATTTTTAAATTTGGGAGTAAAAAATATACAGCAGGTGCTATAGCCCCAGGACTCCAAAATACTAAAGATAGTTTTAGCAATGACAATAAGCAATATGCATAATTTATAAGAAATAGGATTACTTGATAAAATGAAGAAGGGTTGAGAAGGAACTGGAGCTACAGTTAAGGAGTGAATTTTGCAAGCATTCATCCATGTATTTAATTTATTCCTTTCTCTGTACTAGAAAGGATAAGCATAGTTTCAGTGGGGACAGGGGAGTAGGTTGTGGTAGGAATGGAAGAATGGCATACAGGTACATCTATATCCAGTATGGTGTTATGTTTTTGGCATAAGCAGTCCTGAATTCTTGAAGTTCTGTAAAGCTCTTTGTTATAAGGTCAAGGTAGAAATGGCCTAAATTACCTTCATAGCAATGGTCATTCAGAAAATACATGTCATTTCCTCCATGAAAGGAAATTGGTTTTGTCTACTAACAGGAATAATATTTAGGACAAAAATATAGGTATCTTTAATATAGCTTTGAGGCAAGCTGGAAGCCTAAAACCTTGCATTTAGAAAACTGAAACAACAATCATCTTTCATTGCTATGTTTATCAGTTTCCTTGGTAATCTGATTAAAAGGTAGTAATTAATGAAGTAGGCTGAACGCTGACTATAGGTGATCGCAGTTTCTCCTCTTAACTAGTGAAAAAAATGAAAATTTTAGGGCAGTATAAGTCAAGAACCCAGTACTATATACACTGTAAACAATTAAACAATGCGGAGCTCATTTAAAAATATACCACAATATGAACGAGAAGAAAAGAGCAAACATACCCAAAGGATCACAGTCAAGGTCATACGTGGTGGTGGTTCTTTGGAGGACATCTGGTTTTTCTTTCCTTGCATCATTTTTCATTGATTTTTGAATGGCAGGAATACATCTTTTAGCTTTCTGTTTTTGTCTGGCCTTTCCTTTTTCCTTTGCACAAGTCCTAAAATTAAGTATAGTATTTTTTCCTCTAATATAGGTTCTCAAAAAACAAAACCAAAAAACTAAACCCATAAATAAATAAATTCCCTCAGATAAAGCTTTCTTTCCCTAGCAGATTACCTTTAATTTTTACATTATTTAAGCTTTCATGGCTTCTACCCTTTTCCTCCCACAAAGAACTTATGTATGACATCTTAAGTCAAAATATTCAAATATGACTTTTTAAGTTCTTACTATCTTCACTCTTGTATTTCCTATTTAAGCTGATATTAGAAAATAACAGGACAAATTCTGCCAGCTGCCTGTTCTTGTAAATAAAGTCCACTGAAACACAGCCATACTCATTCATTTCTGTACTATGTCACTTTTCCACTACAAAGGCAGAGTCAAGTAGCTGTGACAGAAGCAGCATACTCATGAAAATACTATCGCCCCTTTACAGGAGAAACTGCCAGCCTATATGTCATTACACTGTAATGAGATTAACTTACACAACCTAAAGAGTTTTTAAGGTCAAGAACTAATCAAATTCTTCTTTGTTTTCCCAGTGCTGATACAGAGTAGGCTAAGCAGATGACACTTTTAACTACAGAGGAAATGAATGAGTGAAAAAGGACCAAGAACGTCAGACTCCTGTTTACAGCTACATGCCTCTTAAAGGGTAGGTGATTACAGATGACTCCTTAAATATGTCAAAGGTTTAATTTTCCTTTTAGATTTATTCCACATGACAGAAGTTCCAGTAAAGTGTTACTGCCTTCCGAAAGTCTAAGATCAAAGATAGCTCAAAATGGACATTTCCAAAAGCAGAAATTAAAAGCACCTTCCATTGGTTATATGAGTATATACATTTGTAAATGCCCATCAAATTTTATACCTAAAATGGGTGGTTTATCAGATGTAAATTATACATCTGTAAGATTGTTTTTTAAAAAGTTAAAAGGTAGACGGACTTCCCTAGTGGCACAGTGGATAAGAATCCGCCTGCCAATGCAGGAGACATGGATTCCATCCCTGGTCCGGAAAGATTCCGCATGCCTGGGAGCAACTGAGCCTGCATGTCACAGCTCCTGGGCCTGCGTGAGCAACTACTGAAGCCCATGCACCTGGAGCCTGCGCTCCGTAACAAGAGAAGCTACCCCAGTGAGAAGCCAGCGCATCGCAGCTGAAGAGTAGCCCTCACGCTCTATAATTAGAGAAAGCCCAGGCATAGCAAGGAAGACCCAGTGCAACCACAAAAAGAAATAACCTTTGTTTTAAAAGTTAAAAACTACTTTACCTTAACTCTTCTAAAAAATCATCAATATACTCTTTCCATTTTTCTGGAAATCCAAACATAAATTTCCTTATGAGGTATTTTGGGTAACCTATTTAATGATAAACAAACAGAAATTATCTGAAAGCCTAGATTTTAAAGTCATGTCATTCATTCATTAAATAATTTAAAAATATATACTTAATTGCTTACTATGTGCCAGGCACAGTCATAGCTACTGAGGATTCAGCAGTTAACAACAACAACAACAAATCTGCCTTCATGAAAACTGCCTTGTAAACAGAAAGCAAACCAGTAATGTATCTCATTTGTTAGAGGGTCATTTATGCTATGGAGAAAAATTATGCAGTTAAGAGGAATAGCAGTATCAGTGTGTTCATTTTAGGGGAGGAGAAAGCGGGCAGGCAGCATTTCAAAAAAGGACAGACAAGTTCTCACTGAAAGAGCATCATTTGAGTAAAGCCCTGAAGTACATGAAGTGAGCAATGTGGCAATATGAGGTTAAAGCAATGGAAGCAGAGGGAACACAGTCAAAGGCTATGAAGCAAGAGTGTGCCTGGCTGGTTTGTAGAGCCACCGAGAGGCGGGTGTAGCTGAAGTGAAACGAGGAGAGGCAAGAACTAGGAGGCCACTTAGTACTCATATGGTAACAGAGGCAGCCGGGAGAGATTTTAAAGCCTTGGGGTCATTTTATGGACTGGATCTTTTACTTTGGGTGAGATAGGAAGTTATAGAAAAATTCTGAGTGGAGGAGCCAAAGAATACGACTTACTTCTTAACAGGACTGAGTTAGTTGCTATTTTGAGAACAATCTGTGGAAGTACATGGAGAAGATCAGGTTTTTGACATATTAACTCTGAGACGCCTGTAGACATCCTAGTGCAGATGTCAAATGAGCAGACAGAAAATAAGTTGAGTGGCTAGGGGAATATTCTTCATTTGACACTTGTCAAAATATGAATGAAATTTAACCCTAAAAGAAATCAGCACAGCATTGAGTATAGAAAGAGCCCTAGTCTATTCCATTATTTAGAGGAAAAGAAGAAGGAGAAAAGTAAGCTTAAATAAACTATGAAGGAACAGGGAGTGAGGCAGCATGAAAATATGGTATTCCAGAAGCCAAGTAAACAAAGTATTTCAAGAAGGTAGGTGTGATTACCATGTCGCGTGTACACTGGATTTAGCAATGTGGGGGCCACTGGTGACTTTGATAAGGACTGTTTCAGTGAAGAACTGGGGATGAAGGAGAGACTAAAGAGAATTCAAGAAAAAAGATGGAAAAGAATTCAAGAGGAAATAGATCTAAGTATAACGAATTGTCTGAGCTGTTTTGCTGTCAGTTAGAGCAACAGTGGCTGAAAGAAGTGTGGTTAAGAGGGTTTGCCCTCACCCTATTTTTTTAAGGATAACTGACGCACAGCATAGTCTAAGTTTAAGGTGTACAGCATGATGGCTTATTAATATATATCTTGCCAAATGATTACAATAGTTAGTATGTACCATCTCATATAGATACAATAAAAAGAAAAAAACGCAATTTTAAAATTTATAAATAAGAGATGAAGAATTAACATCTGCACCTCTCCTTCTAAATCTTCTCCCCACATTTTTACAATACTTTTAACTATATCAAAAATTGTTTGTATCATTATAACAATGTGAATATTGTTCACTGCTGAACCTATTAGAATAACGGTTACATACCCTTTCCCCATGCTGTACCCTTCATCCCTGTGACTCATTTACAACTAGAATTCTGTATGTTTTAATCTCCCTCACCTAGTTCACTCATTCCCTGATCCCTCTCCCTTCTGGCAAGCATCTCTTCTCTTTATCTGTGAGTCTCTTTGTGTTTTGACTTGTTCATCTGCTTTGGTTTTTAGGTTCCACATACAAGTGGAATCATACAGTGTTTCTCCTTCTCTGATTTCACTTAGTTTAATACCTGTGGGTCCCTCCATGTTGTCACAATAGTAAGATTTCGTTCTTTATTTAAGGCTGAATAATATTCTCTTGTATATGCATACACTTCATCTTCTTTATGCACTCATCCATCAGTGGACACTTAAGCTGCTTTGGTATCTTGGTTATTATAAATAATGCTGCAGTGGACACAGGCGTGCATTTATCTGTTCAATTAGTGTTTTTGTTTTCTTCAGAAAAATACTCCAAAGTGGACTGCTGATCATATGATAGTTCTACTTCTAATTTTTTGAGGAACCTCCACACTGTTTTCCATAGTGGTCATACCAATTTACTTTCTCACCAACACAGCATAAGGGTTCCCTTTTCTCCATAACATCACCAGTGCATGTTATTTCTTGTCTTTTGGATAATAGCTATTGTGACAGGCATGAGGTGGAACCTCACTGTGCTTCTGATTTGCATTTCCCTGATGATTAGTGATGCTGAGCATCTTTGCTTGCCATCTGTGTATCTTCTTCTGGAAAATACCTATTCAGCTCTTCTGCCCAATTTTTTTAAAACTTCTTTTCCTCTACCAGGTCTTAGTTGTAGCATCTGGGATCTTTCACTGCAGCATATGAACTCTTAGTTGCAGCATGTGGGATCTAGTTCCTTGACCAGGGATTGAACCCAGGCCCCCTGCATTGGAAGCGTGGAGTCTTAGCCACTGGACCACCAGGGGAGTCCCCTGCTCATTTCTTAATAGGACTGTTTGTTTTTTTTTTTATGTTGAATTGTATGAGTTCTTTGTGTATTTTGGATATTAATCCCTTATCAGCAATGTAGCTTGCAAATACGTCCTCCTACTCAGTAGGGTGCTTTACCATTTTGTTGACAGTTTCTTTTCCTGTACAAAAGTTTTTTAGTTTGATGTTGTCCCATTTGTTTATTTTTTGTTTTTGTTGCCTTTGCCTGAGGAGACAGATCTAGAAAAATATAGCCAAGGCATATGTCAAAGGGTTCACTATGTTTTCTTCTAGGAGTTTTATGGTTTCAGATCTTACATTTAAGTCTAGTCCATTTTGAGTTTATTTTTGGACACAGTGTGAGGAATCTAGTCTGATTCTTTTGCATGCAGCTATCCAGTTTTCCCAGCATCATCTATTGAAGAGGCCGTCATCATTTCCCCACTCTATTCCCCATTACCTCCTCTGTTGTAAATTAATTGTCCAAATACACATAGGTTCACTTCTGGGGTCTCTGTTCTGTTTAGTTGATCTATGTGGCTGTTTTTGTGCCAGTATCACAGTGTTTTGATTACTGTAGCTTAGTAGCATAGCTTGAATTCAGGGAGTGGGATACCTTTAGCTTTGTTATTTATGTATTTAGGTGTTCCTAGGTTGGGCGCCTATATATTTACAATTGTTATATCTTTTTCTTTTTATCCCTTTATCATTATGTAATATTCTTCGTGTTCTATTACAATCTTTGTTTAAAAGTCTGTTTTGTCTGATATAAGCATTGCTAACTTGGCTTCACTTCATGGGAAATAGATGGGGAAACAGTGGAAACGGTGTCAGACTTTATCTTTTTAGGCTCCAAAATCACTGCAGATGGTGATTGCAGCCATGAAATTAAGACACTTACTCCTTGGAAGGAAAATTATGACCAACCTAGATAGCATATTGAAAAGCAGAGACATTACTTTGCCAACAAAGGTCCGTCTAGTCAAGGCTATGGTTTTTCCAGTGGTCATGTATAGATGTGAAAGTTGGACTGTGAAGAAAGCTGAGTGCCGAAGAATTGATGCTTTTGAACTGTGGTGTTGGAGAAGACTCTTGAGAGTCCCTTGAACTACAAGGAGATCCAACCAGTTCATTCTAAAGGAGATCAGTCCTGGGTGTTCTTTGGAAGGAATGATGCTAAAGCTGAAACTCCAGTATTTTGGCCACCTAATGCAAAGAGTTGACTCGTTAGAAAAGACCCTGATGCTGGGAGGGATTGGGGGCAGGAGGAGAAGGAGACGACAGAGGATGAGATGGCTGGATGGCATCACCGACTTGATGGACCTGAGTTTGAGTGAACTCCGGGAGTTGGTGATGGACATGGAGGCCTGGAGTGCTGCGATTCATGCGGTCGCAAAGAGTCAGACACGACTGAGCGACTAAACTGAACTTGGCTTCATTTCCATTTACATGGTTTTCCATCCCTTCACTTTCTGTCTTGTATTTCTATATTTGAAAGGAGTCTCTTTGTTTTTGTATCCATTCAGCCACTCTGTCTTTTGATAGGGAGCATTTGCTCCATTTACACTTAAAGTTACATTTAAAGTAGTTATAGCTGTTTTATTCATTGTTTTCTGGTTGTGTTTGTAGTTTTTTGTTCCTTCTTTTGATGACTATCTTTTGTGTTACATTTGGATTCCTTTCTCTCTTTTGTGTGTATGTGTGTGTGTTTATCTAGTATAGATTTTTGGTTTGTGATTACCATGAGGTTCATATGTAACATATATATATGATTATTTTAAGTTAATGACCTCTTAAATTCAAATACATTCTAACAACCTTGATTTTTTTACACAAAAGAGAGTGTTTTTTTTGTTTTGTTTTGGTTTTCTTTTTGATAGAAGGGAGAATTACTAGAGTGATATTTTTGAGTAATAGATGATAGGAACTAAAGTATAAACAGGTTGACACAGACAGGAACGTGGGAGACTTGCCCAATAAAAGCAGGTACAGATACAAGCAGATGAGAGATGTGGCAGAAAAGTTCTCTTTTGATTGTTCCCGTTGCTTTAAGTCTTCTCCTTGTTCCCCCACCCGCCAAGCTGAGAGGGAAGTAGGAGAGATGAAGAAATACAAAATAGTCATTGAGGATGATGGGAGAATGAATGGATTAGGGACCCACGGTAGGATACCAAGTGGCACTGAGAGACCACAATTTGTTGCTGGTAGTCACAGATTTAAAGTCGACTACTAGGTGTGTTTTTCTTTAGTCACATTAGCTGTGTACTAGGCATAGACAGAAAATACGATTGTTTCAGGACTAGGGCTATGCTGGGCAGGTTCAACAAAAGAGGAATTAGGGAGCTAAATTATATTCTTATAGCCAGTTCCTCACAAATAAGGAACATTTCATTTGAATATTTTTTAAATAACTGGACTTAAACTGTCCAATAACAGTAAATCATAATAAAGGATCAACATATAGAATAGTTTTACATAATTTTGGCAGTATTTTTTAATTTTTAGTGTTGACATGTAATTTTAAAGCACCTAACTAAAAGCAAAAATATGGTTTGAAACATGGTTAATTATTTCACTTAGTAAAGTAATTCTTCCGATTAGTAATGACAGTCATTACCTGCTTCTTTCATGGAAATTTGGTCTATCATTCCTTTTAGTACATAAATGTTGCCTGATAAAGTTCTAAGTTTGTTGTGCTTAATCCGTTCTATAATTACATTACTGTGCCAATATATGTTGGTAATGTCTCTAGGAGGAAAAAAAGCTTAGTTAAAGCCAAAATATTCACATTTTACCAAGAGTCACAATGTACACATATAAGTATATAAATCTGTAACAGGAATAAATTTGTACTCCAGCTACAATGCTATTAATCTAATTACAAAACATTTGAGGGCCAAACACTGCAACAGAACTCAACCTCTTGGCTAATGTGAACCTGAGTACCAAGAAACTGCACTGTGGCCAAACCATGTGGTTAGTATAAAACGTTTCATTAGCAAGAAAGCAAGGCATTCTCTAAATATCTTGTGGTAATAAAGCTCACAACTGTGTCTCAACTGATGCTAAACCGCCAAAGGATGACTTCCCTGTCACTCTCCTCAGGGCCTATGCTGGGTTAGTTTTCATGCAGTTACATTGTTTGAATTATTCTACTCTTGTGTTTTTTTCTCCCCCTCACCATATAGCCAAATGTCTTTACCTTCCTCTTTAGAAAGTACCAAAAGAGGTTCCAACTGTGAAAAAACAAACTGCAGCATCAAGCTACTGACCCATAAATGTACTCTTTATATTTCTTTACATGAAGCCAAGAATAAATATAGAGAAAACAAAATTTTAAAATATATTAGATAAATGAACATTCTGAGTCATTAGATTAGTAATAAACATTCTAAATATAAGCACAGTAAATGAGAAAGTTAAGATCATTTAGTTTGGTCAAATGGAATTAAATTCATATGTTATACTTTAACACAATATTCTCATCCTCTGTTCTTTTTCGGGCTTCTTTGTGGCTCAGCTGGTAAAGAATGCGCTTGCAATGCGGGATACCTGGGTTCGATCGATCTCTGGGTTGGGAAGATCCCCTAGAGAAGGGAAAGGCTACCCACACCAGTATTCTGGCCTAGAGAATTCCATGGACTGTATAGTCCATGGGGTCACAAAGAGTCAGACACAACTGAGTGACTTTCACTATTTTATTTAACAAATATTTAAACAGTACTCAAGCACTGTTCTCAAAGTCTTATAAATATTAACTGATTTAACCCTCAAAATAATTCAAAAAGTAGGTCATGCTATTATCCTCATTACACAAATGAAGAAAATGAGACTGAAAGAGGGGAAGTAATTTGCCTAAGTCATACAGCCAGTAAGCAGTAGTAATGGGACTGCAACAAAGGCAATCAGCGCTGCCTCTGGATATTAAGGAAATGAATGGGTACAAGGCAAGCAAGAAATAAGGTGAGCAAGACAAATTTTATATACTCATAAACTTTCAGGTAAGTATCTATAACAGTGATACAGTGTACTGTTTTATTACAACCTTTTATTACATTTTCTTTAACCACCAAGAAAATTGGTTTTGAAGAGCAGGAAATGGAACTAGCGGAGTAGCAGAACTAGGCAAGTCCACTTACCAAAGGATGCTTTCATTTTAGGGAAAACCATAAAGTGCCAGTGATTACTTAACATGTAGCTGTGTGGCACACTGTTAAATAATTTTGATTTCTTTTCTGAATCAGTAAATACATATCTGGTTTTGGTTTTCCCAATTTAGACGTGAGACTCTGGACTGAAATGCATGTAGTAAATGTTAACTACAAGCATCATTATCATCAAGCAGATAATCCCAGCCCACTTAATAGAACCTCTGAAAAAATAAAGCACTATTCATACACATTTGAGCTGTCCCTATTTTAAAAATATGAGTTAACAAATTTCTTGGAAAAGCAAGAAAGCTAGCTACAATCAAAATGGCCATACTCATTTTACTTTTCTGCCATCAGTTTATAACCTCGTTAGAAAGTCTTTGTTTTACAGCAAGATGCGATTTGTCATGCATCTCCTTGTAAGCTCTTACACACAAATATCTCATTATAAATTTTACTAAAAGAATACTGAAAAGTTATACTTACGTCAGTTTTCCTTCTACACATATAGCAGTGTTATTATTGATGACTTTAATCATCCATTCCTGTAGCTGGACTACCTGATAAAGCATAAAATGAAACATATATTACTTCTTATATTACTTGTACCATATGCATTACAAAATCAGTTCGCATTAAAAGAAAACACTTATACAAGTAATCCAAATGAGTCCTTAGTGTTCATCTACATAAGAATCACATTCTATTTTATATAGCAATAAGGTAAAAACTCTTATGCATAATTAAACAAAAGATGGAGACAGAGACTGAACTTGTACTGCAGTTTGTTCTATTAATACAATCCAGAATCAATTATACTTTAAATATTCTTACATCAAATATCTTAACCACTAAGGGAAAAAGCCACTTAAAATCTTGAGGTATCCATTAAAATACCAAAGCCACAAAAGACACAATAACTTAGAGAAAACAAGTTAAGTAGTATGCATTTCACCATCACTCTTCTCCGTATATAATTAGAGCATTTATTTTTTGAAAAGTTGATTTGGAGTTGCATTCAATTTCCTATAAACTATAAAGGTGATTGCTAGTAACCTATATTTAGTATTCTATTCCAAAGCAAACATCTGAACAGCTCCTCTATCCATGAGATTCTCCAGGCAAGAATACTGGAGTGGGTTGCCATTTCCTACTCCAGTGTTACAACAGTAAAACTTCTAAAATCTTTAGATGCTGTAATTCCTTTCTCTTTTAATTGCTCTGTTAATAGAACACCAAGAATCAGGAAAAAAAAAATTTAAGAACAAGAATACCTCAGTATTCATCCCCAAAGGGAGCTGAAGACTATGCAACTAGTATTAGAGCAAAATAAGACTTCACGCCTGGGTCTTCTTACTTTATCCACTGTTCATTTCACTAGGCCACACTGCCTCTACACTAAATATTAACAAAGACCCAAAATGAACCTGTTAATGAGAGAGCAAAAGAGCTTATGCACTTTAAGAATGAGGGTGAAAACAGTATTTATCTGCCTTAAAAGTTTTCCTACCTTAATATTAACTCCATTTGTAATAGTTTGGCTTATACTTGGAGAAAGGGTCCAGGCATTTCTTTTTGATCTCTGAGGTATTGTTATATGAAACTGTGGAGTTGCAAGCACGATTTTACAAGTATCATTCATGGAACCTGGAAAATCAGTCTCTCTGTGCATTGTTATCTCATTTCCTTCCTTAATTTCCTGCTTTGAAGTGCCTTCTGTTGTAGTCTTACTATCACCAGAAACCAGTAATTGACCACCATTCTCAACATCAGGACCACAAAGAGTCGCAACAGTGGTATTTGGGGACTTTTCACAGGTAGAATCAGTGTCTTCTAAAACAAATGTGTCCTTTTTGGATTTATTGGTTGCAACTGTGTTCTCCTTTGAGTGAAGAATGTGTCTAGCCAGCTGAGCTCTAGTTAGTGCCCTGTTTGCAGTTGCAACATTTTTATGTTCTTGGTTCAGAACTGGAAGCTCTGCAAAAAAAATACAAAACCAAACAAAATTTACAGATGGATAATATGAAATGAAAAGAGAACAACAGAAAAATTTTAAACTTTTAATTGCCTACACAGGGAAAATAATTATCTAGAACATTTAACCATACATTCAAATAACAAACTAAAAACAAAACAAAGCACTTTACCATAAGTTAAATTGTGCAGAGGCACCTTCTTTTCCTGCTGATATGTAATCTTTTGCTTGACTGGCACAAAAATATTATTTGATGATTCCAGAGGAACTTCTTGGACTGAGGTTGAGTTTTCTTTTTTTAAAGAAAGAAGTTGTATTAGTCAATAAGAGAAAAAAATGCCTTTAAAAATCTTGGAATAAAGACTTAAATTCAGTAATGATCAGACCAACAGAGTATACTTTAACATATGACAGTTACATTAAGTTTTTGCCCTTTATTATTCTCATATCTTCAATGCATTCTCTATACCTGTATTATGCTGAGAAAGAATTTTTAAAAAACTTCTCCACATTACCTGCCAGCTCTAGACACAAGTATACTACTGGACTTAGAAGCCTAGAGATCTAAAATAAAATTCTGGTGCTGCCACAAATCAGGTATGTATATGTCAAGGTCATATATCAAGTGCCATCCTGTCTTGAAAATTCTGTTTGCTTCTGGTTGCTGGAAATTTCTAAAATGTGGACGAACAGTTGTAACAGATTTAAAAATCAAAATGTTGAGATTCAGTAGCAAACTAAGTCATAATTTATACTTCTTTGACATCCCTTTAGCAGGTCTTCAAAGACATAAATTTGGTAGGCTTAATCACTAGACAAACAGGAACTAATAGCATTGCTTATATTTTATTCTGCTTTACATCCTAGATAGTTAAAGTTTCGTATCTTGAATATAGAAATGAGTTTCTTTCACATAAAAGGGGAAGGTAATAGACTTAAAATTTGTACCAGAGAAGGAAAAACTGAATTATATGTTTAATTTCAAATATTATACTTGAAAAAACTGGTAGTGATTATACTTTAATATGTATGTTGCTTTGGCCTTAGAAACCTCAATATAAAGATTTTATTATAATGACATGTCATAAAAGATAAGTTTCTATTTCTTTAAATCATTCTACTAGAAATGGCAGGGCAATGCAGTAGAGATGAGTAGATAATTCAGTCATATACAACATGGTACAGAACACAGGCCATTATTTCAGTTCAGGGATCCATGTAGGGACTCTCCAAAAGATCTCTGAAATTATACACAAAATCTGTGTTTGTATATATGTGTATTTTCTAGGAAGTCAGCAGATTCTCAAAGCAGTTATTTCTTCCTCTCTAATCCCAGTTTACATATAAAACATGCTATAATGTACATTATTTCTCTTGCTTCTCCCTTTTCTCTTAGACTGTATGAGATTATTTGTATATTCCCCTACCTCCATCCTAAACTCCCTTAGAAAACTGCTTTTGTGTCAAAATACATCACTGTCTTTGAAATGCAACAATATACCCACAATCTATTATGTAGCAGTTAAGAGCATGAGCTTTCTAACAGATATCTGTATTTAATTCTCAGCTTATCACTTACTACCTGTGAGACACACAGCAGATGTTAATTTATTTAAAATCTCCATTTCCTAGACTATATTAAATGAGCATAAATCCATAGTGTTTGCTGAAAGGAGCAAATGAGATAATGCACGTAAAGTATCTTTATCAATTACTGGCTTCTGAAGTTACCATTCTGGTTTTTCTTCCTCATCTTCTCAGTGGCTTTCACTACTTTCTGCTCTTTATTCTAACTTCTAAATTTCAGAGTGACCCACAACTTATCCTTAAATGTTTTCTCTGAAAACATTTCAATATACACAGTTTTTTCAAGTATAATATACTTACTCCTTGATGATCCCATCTAATCTTATAGCTTTAAATACCATTTAGGTGCTAAGAATTCCGAATGTATTTCTCAGGTAGGCCACTTCCCTAAATTCCAACTAATTTTTTTCAACAGC
Organism: Bos mutus; assembly: GCF_027580195.1. Taxonomy (NCBI): domain Eukaryota; kingdom Metazoa; phylum Chordata; class Mammalia; order Artiodactyla; family Bovidae; genus Bos; species Bos mutus. Next base: position 54,146,945 of record NC_091637.1, read on the forward strand.
CTAATTCACATCTACACTTCAATTTTTAACAGACATATCAAAATTGACATGACAAGAAACATAATTACTGAGTCCTCAAAACTATTCCACCTCTGTCTGCCCCACTTCAGTTAAATTGCTCCATCCTTCCAGTTGCTTGAGCAAAAAAAACCTCGAAACCAAACAAATCACCCAGGTCATGCTTTATAACTCTCTTATATTCCACACTCCCATCTCTCAACATTTATGTGCAGGGACGTCCTTGGTGGTCCAGTGGCTAAGATTCCACGCACTCCCAACGCAGGGGGCCTGGGTTTGATCCCTGCTCAGGGAACTAGATCCCACATGCCACAACTAAAAGATCACATGTGCCACAATTAAGACCCTGTGCAGCCAAATAAATAAATATTAAAACAAATTAACAACCCCCCTCCCCCCTCCAAAACCAAAATCTATATGGAATTCAGCACTCTTTATTATCTCCACTGCCACCTGACCAAGCCAATGCCATCTCTCACCTGGAATACTAAAATAACTATTGCAAATTAACAGCTAGAGTGATACTTTTAAAATTTAAGTCAGACTGTGACATTCCTCTGCTCAAAACCCTCTAGTGGCTCCTTAATCTGCTCACAATAAAAACCCAAATCCTTATATTTACCTATAAGGCCCTAATAGGACCCTCCTAAAAGACACGTTATCTGACCCTCTCCTAACTTATCCCCTCCTCCCCAGCTGCCCACTCACTCCTTGGTTATCTCCTAGCTAGTCTGCATGCTTCTATCTCAGGGCACTTGTACCAGCCGCAAGATATCTATCTGTATCTGTCACTTCCTTATGTTTTTTTGGCTCAAATACCACCTTCTCATTGAAACACTGACCACCCCATGAAAATTTAAAACCTGCTCCAACTCTCCCCATCATGCGTACTCTGCTTTCTCTTTCCAGATCATTTCTATTATATTCTATAAAATACTTATTTAATGATCCGTCTGCCACCACCTGAATGTAAACTAGCTTCGTGAGGACAGAGATTTTTGTTCATTTTGCTCACTGCTGTTCCCTGAGTACCTAAAAGCGTCAGACACAATAAACACTAAACACGTTACAGCTTTTTAACCAACACATAATAAAACTAACCTCTTAGTGAACGGTTTTCTGGCTGGAATGATCTGTTGTTTTCCTTTTCTTCACAGAGGTAGGTATGCTGTAATATTCTTTCCTCAGCTCCATTAGGAGCGAAACTTTCATTTTGTGTTGGTTCCAAAAAACTGTTTCTTGATGCTTGTTCTTGCTTGTTGCGTAGTACTTTTTCTTTCATTCTTTGAAATATTTTTCCTGGTGATTCATAGCTTTCTTTATTTTTAAATTCATCCTTGTTGGGTTTTATAGCACTGATATCAAGAGAACTGTTAGAGGTGGTAGCCTCTGCTAGCAAGGTAGACTGCAATACATTTTTATTATTAAAAACTGCCATTTCTACAAACTGACTCTTTTTATGATTATTCAGTTTTAAAGAGGATATCTGATATTTCACCAAATCTTTTACAGGAGTAAGTGTGCCTGAAGGAATGCTGTCAAAAAAGATCGCGTGCATGGGCACATTTCTCCTTTGAGAAGATGTCTCTGAAGACAGGTGAATTCCTGGGTGTTTCAAAGATGTTGCAATCATCTTGATAAACAGAAGCAACAAATTCCCTCTAACAGAAAATTCACTTAAACACAATTTTCAGGATAGACCTTCGGCAGGGGGCCAGAGGAACCTGCAGTTCAACGTGAAATCAACTTTTATCATGCTTCCGTGCAGAAAAAAACAACACTGGATAATCTATACCTCACAAAGCAGACCAAGATTTTATATTTTTGTTAAAGTTTCATTTATTATTTTTTAGTGATAAAACAGTTTGGTTTTTAAATTTATTCTCTGTTAAAAAGCAGCTTCCACCAAGTCTTCTACTTCATCACTCTAAGAGCAGAATTTTGAATATTTGTTTTTGAAATTTACTTGAACCTCAAGTCCTGGAGGTTCCAATCTAATATTTGCATCAAAAAACATTAAATGACAGCTGCACATGGCAATAAATTAAGTTATGAAAAGATTAAATTTCACAAATATGGTTTTTCCTTTTAGGAACTTAAATTTTAAGGCAGCAGCTACATGACATATCCTAATGAAGGTTAAAAATCCATTCAATTTTTAAGTTAATAATCTCCAATCCTGATTTCTGTTATGCTGCAGAACTTTTTAATATGAAATTTTACGTAAAAAAAAAAAAGACCTGAAATCAAAAGTAAATTATATTCATTATAATTTTCTAAACATTTACTGCTGCTTAGAATTTTTAGAGGAAATCATGTACTTGGGCACACACAGTCTTAGACTTGTTTTAGCTTGTTTCTTACATATAAATTTTATTTCCCACACCTAGAAATTTCTAGGTGATGAAACATACAGTTGCATGTATGTTTCATCTGCTATACCTGGTAAATTAATGCAATATTTTAACCTAAAGGAGCTTAGAACTTATAAGTCTAGATTTACAGCATCTCTTATCACTGAATTTATAACTATTCCAATCAGTCTTTGATCACATAAACATAAGAAATGTGTTTCAGAAAATATAAATTCATTCAGACCAAAGACATGAAGTATCTTTATCTACAGTAACTTCTGCGAGAAATAAATATACAAGTTAAAAATGCATATACAAACTACCATTTTATTTGATATTTTATAAGAGAAAAAAAGGAAATATTCCTCAATAACAAGAGCTGACAAAGATACCCAGTATCTTAGGAATGACACAAAACCCAAGAATTCAGCGAATATGTATTAGCGCATATATTCATGCATTTGGCAAGACATTAATGACAGGAATCCTGTGCTTGGAGTTACAGTGCTCACTGGCCATTCAGTTTACATTCTCAAAACCAAAAATGAATAAACTGGGACAACTGCATGGAGAGAGGGCAAAGTATGCACAGGTTTACACGATCTCATTTCTTTAGAACCTAATGAAATGCTCAACAGTAAGTATAAACTGCTAATAAGTTAGCAGAAATAAGAACAGACCAATCTGTAGTACAATAGTTTCTCCTCTCCCCCAGCCACCTTCTCCCAGGGAGATACATTCCAAGACCACCAGTCAATGCCTGAAATTATGGATAGTGCCAGAGCCTATATAGACTATGTTTTTCCCTTTACATACATACCTATGGTAAAGTTTAATTTGTAAATCAGGCACAGTAAGAAATTAACAATAGCAAAACAATTATAACAATATACTGTAATAAAAGTTATGTGAATGTCACCTCACTCAAAACACAAATTCAATGCCTTTTCCACTTCACTAAGCATTTATCATGCACGGTGGCTGTAACTTTTGCAGTTTTGGGGGTCAAAAGCAAAACCTGCATGCATTTCTTTTTCCTTCTTCACAAATAGACTCATTTTTATCCAGACCTTAGCAATCTCAGCATACGATTTTTTTCCTCATTAAGTCAAGAGCTTTCACCTTTTCACTTAAAGGAAGCACTTTACAACTTTTCTTTGGCATACCCAAATTGCCAGCAGCACTACTCTTGTGATTTAGGACAATTATTAAGTAAAATTAGGGTTACCTGAACACAAGCACAATGATACTTCAACAGTCCATCTGATAACTGAGAGGACTGCTAAGTGACTAGTGCATGGGATATGCTGGACAAAGGGGTGATTAACATTCCTAGAAGGATGCTACTAGGAAAAGCATGCAATTTATTTATTTTTAATTGTTTTTATTGGCATATACTTGCCTTACAAAGTTGTATTAGTTTCTGCCAAGTGAATCAGTTATACATATACATATATTCATTCTTTTTTAGATTTCCTTTCTATTTAGGTTCCTTCTAGGACTGGAGAAGACAAGGTGAATTCTAAAATGGTGTGCTTGTGCCTTCATTAAATGCTTCAAACTATTTGAAAAATCTAATACTTAAAATTTACTCTGAAAACTGACATGCTGATATACTAGGAAAAATTGCTATTTATTCAAAATAAAGACTCGGGCATGGGAAAACTAGCTATGAGTATGAAAAAGTAGCTATGAGTATCTAGAGTATCTAGAAAGCTAAACAACTGTTATCATGGATATAATACTGAATTAAGACATAAAAAGTTCTAGGAATTTACTGTTACGGTAGTAATATTAATAATAATTCTAATGGAATGGTCAAAACTCCCAAGGCACACTAACCAACACTGGGAGATAGAGTTGGGAAAAAATGAGAGGAATAGTAAGTTAACTGACAAATGATATACTTGGAAAAAAGTGCAGCACACAATATATTGAGCTGGCCAAAGAATTTGTTTGGTTTTTCCCATAAGGTGGTTCTAGTAGAGCTTATTTGTCTTTAACTTTATTCAAAACAGTTCTGTCAGATTGTATTGTGACAGCTGTCATTCACAATGCATTAAAAAAAAAAGATTAGTGAACTTGTGTGTAGCCATTTTAATATTAAAACTGGAAGAAAAAGGTCATATTTTTGGCATATTATGCTTTATTATTTCAAGAAGGGTGGAAACACAACTGAACTGCAAAAAAAAAAAAGATTTGTGCAGTGTATGGAGAAGCTACTGTGACTGATCAAACATCAACCCTATCAAAAGTGGTTTGCAAAATTTTGCGCTGGAGATTTCTTGCGGGACAATGCCCCCTGGTGCAATAATCATTTGAAGTGGATAGCGACCAAATTAAGACATTAATTGAGAACAATCAACATTATGCCATGTGGGAGATAGCCGACATACTCAAAATACCCAAATCAAGCACTGAAAATCTTTTGCACCAGTTTGGTTATGTTAATCCCTTTGATGTTTGGGTTCCACATAAGTTCCACATAATACACTTCTTGACTGTATTTCTGCATGTGATTCTCTGCTGAACTGTAACAAAAACATTCCATTTTTAAAACAAATTGTGACGTGTGATGAAAAATGAATACTGTACAATAATGTGGAATGGAAGAGATCATGGGGCAAGTGAAATGAACCACCACCAACCATACCAAAGGCTAGTCTTTGTCCAAAGGTGATGTGTATGTGGTGGGATTGGAAAGGAGTCCCCTATTACGAGCTCAAAGAACTGCTCCCAATTAGACCAACTAAAACCAGCACTTAACAAAAAGCGTCAGGAATTAGTCAACAGAAAACACATACTCTTCCATCAGGGTAACACAAGCCTCTGTGTTTCTTTGATGGCCAGGCAAAAACTGTTAACAACTTGTCTGGGAAGTTCTGATTCATTTGCCATATTCACCAGACACTGCATCTTCAAATTCCCATTTATTTCAGTCTTTACAAAATTCTCTTAATGAAAAAAATTTCAGTCTCCTGGAGGACTATAAATGGCACGTGGAAGAGTTCTTTGCTCAAAAAGATAAAAAGTTTTGGGAAGATGGAATTATGAAGTTGCCTGAAAAATGGCAGAAGGTAGTGGAATAAAACAGTGAATATGCTGTTCAATAAAATTCTTGGTGAAAATGAAAAAGGTCTTTCATTTATAAAAACCAAAGGAACTTTTTGGCCAAACATTCAAAGAAACCAAATGAATCAATTTAAAGAAATGATCAACATTAAAAATGGCCAAAGGACATGAAAGGCATTTAATAGAATACAAATGGCCCATAAATGAGTCAAAATGACCCTCTATTTTACTAATAAATGAAGAAATGCAAATTAAAACAGTGAGACTTATGTTTATCAGATTGGTAAAGGTTAATTTCAAAATATAGGTGTGCATGCCATTGATCAATAAATTCCACTTAAAATTTTTCTTACATCCACATAAGAATGCAAATACATGTGGTAATAATATTCAACATCTACTGCATCTATGTCAGACACTACTTAATCTTAGAGCAATTCATAAGAGTTAAGTACTGTTATTATCCCCATTTTGAAGATGAGAAAACTAAGGCATAAAGTGGTTAAATAACCAGTCCAAGGTCCCACTGACAAGAGCAGGACCGCAGTCTATCTGATTTCAAAGCCTAAGTTCTTAAACAGGCCCTATACAAGTATGTTCACGGAAGTACTAAACTAATTAGAAACAATCTAGATGGCTACCAAAATTCCGCTGTCCACTAAAGCACCGGGCTAACTAGAAACAACCTAGACGTCTATCAATATGGGACAAAATTCTGCTTTTGTCATCCATATAACTGAATTCTATGTATTCAATAAAAAAATATACATACAGACACACACATACACACTGACGTAGAAAGTAGCTGGAATATACTAAATTTAAAAAGCAGCAGAACAGGACGTACAATTGAATTTCTGTTTAAAAAAAAAAAAAGTATACGCAAAGGGGGAAAATATCTGGAATTAAGATATTGTTAAAATTGTAAATAGCACTTATCTTTGTAGAGAGGGATGAAGGGGCCTCCCGTTTCCTAAATAATTTTATTTACATCAGAAAATGTTTGCAATATGTAATTTAACTAGAAGAAACACAAGCTAGATGGATAAATTGTTTCTTTAGCTCTGTGGATCCTGGGTTCCAAGATGAAGAATCGGACAGTGACGCACACGATATTCCTACTTGGTAATCTAATTTTTTTTTCTAGAAGTGATTTTAGAACAAAAGCCTAGAGCGCTCACCACTGAAACGAAATCAGAGGGAAAGAGGTCTGCTCTCTTGATAAATACAGTAGACACGCAACAAATACACACCGAACGAAAGAGTGGTCGTGATACCGCAGCCAAAGACAGAAACGTACAAAAAGTCCGAGAGAGCCCAGAAAGCTGAAGCGCTGGGACTCGCGGCGCCAGAGGGACCGGAGGCAGAAGCTAGGGTAGAGGGTCGGGGCCGTACCTTGGGTGAAGAGCCTGGCCGGGCGAGACGGCAGCAGTCTGGGCTCGGCTTCGGGGCAGCGGAGAACCTGGGCGCCCTAAGATCGCGCCTCTGGCCCAAGTCGGCCCCACCCCTGAGCGGCCGAACCCCAGAGGATGCTCACCTTCTCCGCGAGATTCCCTAACAAGAGAACTATTAGGGAATTCAAATTTGAAGAGCCCGCCCTCCCAGCCAGCTCGGGATTGGCGCGCTCAGGAATTGCGTCACCGTGCGTCTCACTGGGACCCGGAAGCCTGGGGGCGCTTCCCGCTCCGCGTGGGCAATGCTGTTTCCACAAAAACTGAGTAACCCCAAGCTGCGACAGGTACCGGGCAGGCAACTCTAGTCGTCCTTGGACTTTGTTTCTTCTTCAGAGGAGCGCCAGCTACGCGTTTCGCGGCTCTTCCCGAAATGCTCTGCGGCAGGAAGGCCTACGTCAGACGCGCTACTGCGCATTTTAAAAGTTTGGTCCTTCTCGCTACTCTTTCTCTGTGTGAGAACGGTAATAGCTTTTGGTTATTTGTTGCTTTCAAGCGTGAGGAATTAGCTTTCTGTATATGTTTAAGAGAGCTTTTAAGTTTTCTCTGGCCGTCAGATATTTGAGGCCGAGAAGGAACGTTTTGTTCTTGAGGGGATAGTGAACTAAATGCAAAGTAATAGTTGCAATAGTTAAACTTTTTAACCTAATCATCTCGAACCCTAAAAGCATTCAGCTTGACTGCTAGGTTGCGATGCAGTTTGTTACAGTCGCGTTCAGACATAGCCCTGCTTCCTTAGGCTCAGCGCCCCGGCACGACGCGTTGCGGGCTGGAAACTGTGTAGAATCCCTTGTTTCAGTCTTGGAGGGGGAGGTGCCAGAGGAGTAACTCGAGTTTTCAGCCTTAAATCCGTTCCACCTCCCGTCCTGCGTGTTCTCTCCATGGACTCCGCCCCCCTCCCCACCAAGTCAACATTTAGGACAGGAGAGTTTGGTTTTTGCCTCATCCAAGAAAATTCTCAACATCCTAAGAATCATGTATCGCATTTGTCCATAAGACCGGACGGGAAATAGTTGTTATGGGTTAATTTTTTAAAGTCACGTTTGAGATTCCCTCTAAATCATGTATCCATAAATCTTGTGCTCATCGAATATTCAGAATCTAAAATACACTTTTAAAACATCGAATGAATGCAAGTAAGGAAAAGAAACCAGTTGGGGGTGGGAGGAGAGAAGCAGGTCTGCACAGAAATTTCTGACTGTGCAGCATAATGAGAACATGGCTGGACATGGATTTGCACCAAATTTATAGGAAAAACAGGGTGGCGCTAGTGGTAAAGAACCCGCCTGCCAATTCAGGAGATGTGAGAAACGTGGGTTCAATCTCTGGGTTGGGAAGATACCTTGGAGGAGGGCATGGCAGCCCACTCCAGTATTCATGGCTGGAAAACTGCATGGACAGAGGCGCTTGGTGGTATAGTCCGTGAGGTCTCAAAGAGTTGGACACAACTGAAGGGACTTGGCAGGCAACCCAAACTTGAAATATATGTGTAGTGAAATCTATGAAATACACTTTGTGGGATAGAGGGACTTTGAAAAGACGGGCATTCATATTTAAAAACATCTGAAATAGAGGCATGAACGGTTTCTGTTCCTGATGATGTAGGTAACCATGGCTCACACTTTCAGCTAAAGCAGGAACCTTTAAATATTAAGGGCAGACACTCAGAATTACAGACTTTAATTTTTTAAATTAGCCACTTCTCTTTGAGAAGTAAGTAGGATCTAGCATGCTCCAGGGTGAGCAGCAACAAGAAATTACGTAAGTGACTAATAATTTTCCAAGGAAGTCTGAATAACACTTTGTGGATAAAAGTGCAGTGAGAAGGTATATAGGCCACGGGACAACCTTCATCTGTCCAATGGAGCATCAACATGCTGCCTTCGATGTATCCTCTTAAGTTTGTGTTTGCAAGGATAGGTGGGCTCTTTATGGTCAGAGCAAGGCACCTGGGATGATCTGTCCTCAATCTGTAATACCTGGACCCACTTAGGGTCTAAAACACAGACATAGTAAGAAAGGAGGGAATTCTTATGTTGTGTGGAAATTGCGGTCAAGAGATCTGTATCTGCTTAGTCTGGAAGAATATTCCCAGAACCATGCTAATATACTATGGTCCAGTTGTATACTAATTGACCAAATAGCATTTTGAGAAGAATTAGAAAAAAGACACTCTTTCATCAAGGCCAAGGATAATTTTGCACTCCAGGGGACATTTGGCAATGTCTGGAAATATAATGTCATAACTTAGAAGGGTGCCACTGGCAGAAATGCAACTAAACATCCTATGGTGCATAGGACAGCTCTTCCACTACAAAGGATTCTTAAATCTAAAATGTCAATAGTGCCAAGTTGATAAATCCTACATTTGGAAGATGTAGCCCTGAATTAGGATTTTAGTTTCTTCTCTCTCAACTGTGTTCCCAGTGTAAGTAAGACACAACAGTGCTTTTAGTCTCTGTCTCCTGTGTCCCAGTGTAAGACACAACAGTGCTTTTAGTCTCTCTCTCCTGTGTACCCAGTGTAAGACACAACAATGCTTTTAGTCTCTCTGTCCTGTGTCCCAGTGTAAGACACAACAGTGCTTTTAGTCTCTCTCAACTGTGTTCCCAGTGTAAGACACAACAGTGCTTTTAGTCTCTCTCCTGTGTTCCCAGTGTAAGACACAACTATGCAACTACTGCTATTTTGTGGACTGAAAGGAGGGATGAAGACTGAGTCAACAGGGAGGTTATCCAGGCTTCTTAGAGGAGGACCCTTCAGAAAAAAAGACTGCCAAGGAGATTGTTATGTGATTGATAGAGACAACACACAAACACATAAACATACCATTACAAATTGTAATAAATGTTATGATGATGTACGAGTCTTGTAGGAAGCTGATGGTAAGATGGAGTACAAGAGACTTATTGGAAGATAAAGCCTGTGAAAGTTTAAGGGGGAGGAAAAATAAATGGGCCTGGAAAATCATCAAGCTTTGATGCAGATCAGACATTTGTGAAAGAAAAAGGGAGAAGGAGGTAGAACTGGGCAAAGGGAGCTAAAGAGTGCAATACAGATTGACAAAGTGTTGGCTAACACAATCGGGAGTTTTGGGGTAACCTATCAGAGGAGATCTCCGGTGGGCCAAAATGGGCAGGCCCTGAACTCCATGATGTTGGCCATGGGAAGAACACACTTTGGCTCAAAGGCTTAATTTTTTTTAAAACTCAGATATAATTAACATAATGTTATATTAGTATATAAAAGATTGAGGGCAGAAGAAGAGGGCATCAGAGGATGAGATGGCTGGATGGCATCACCATTGCCATGGACATGAACTTGGGCAAACTTCAGGAGATGGTGAGGGACAGAGAGGCCTGGCATGCTGCAGTCCATGGGGTCGCAAAGAGTCGGATATGAATGGGCAACTGAACAACAACAAAATTATATTAGTTTCAAGTACACAACGTAGTGATTTGAGTTTGTATGTATTGTGAACTGATCACCACACTCTAATTAACATCCATTAAGACAGATAGAAACAATTTTGTTTTTCTTGCAATGAGAACTTGAAAGATCTACCTTCTTAACAACTTTTAAATATACAATTCAATATTTTTAACCATAGTCATCATGTTGTACATTACACCCACAGGACGTCTTTATTTTATAACTGAAAGTTTATACCTTTTGACTACCTTCTTCCATTTGCCCAAACCTAACCCATGCCTCTGGCAACCACCAACCTGTTCTGTGTGTCTATGAGTTTAAATTTTTAAAATTTCATTATTAATTGTGAGACTATGCAGTGTTTGTCTTCCTCTGTCTGACATTTCACTTAGCATAATGCCCTTCAGCTCCACCCATGTTGCAAATGGCAAGATAGCCTTCTCTTTCACAGCTGAATAATACTCCATTGTGTGTGTGTGTGTGTATATATATATGTATAAATATATATATATATTTTCTTTATCAGTTCATCCATCAGTGGACACTTACATTCTTTTCATGCCTTGGCTGTTGCAAATAATGCTGCAATGAACATGGGGGTACAAATATCTTAGTTTTCTTTTTATTGGGTTAAATACCCAACAGTGGAATTGCTGGATCATACCCTAGTTCTAATTTTAAATTTTTGAGAAAACTCCATAGTTTTCTATAGTGGCTGTACCAATTTTCATTCCCACCAAGAGTGCACAAGGGTTCTCCTTTCTCCACATCCTTGTCAACACTTGTTAGTATGTTGTGTTAGTCACTCAATCACATCCAACTCTTGCGACCCTGTGGACCATAACCCGCCAGGCTCCTCTGTCTATGGAATTCTCCAGGCAAGAATACTGGAGTGGGTTGCCATTTCCTTCTCCACAACACTTGTTATCTCTTACCTTTTTTTATGACAATCATTCATTCTTTTCTTTTTTTGGCTGCACTGTACGGCTTGTGGGATCTTAATTCCCCAGCCAGGGATTGAACTTGTGCCTTCTGCAGTGGAAACACACAGTCTTAACCACTGGACCACCAGGGAAGTCCCATGACAATCTTTCTAACATAAGTGGCGTGATAGCTCACTGTGGTCTAAATTTTCATTCCTTTTTTTTTTTCTCCAATTGAATTCAACAAGTATTTATTGAGTGCCTGTTACACTCAAGATTTTGTTTCAGATACTTGGAACACATCAGAGGATAAAACAACAGTCCCTGCCCTCATGGAGCTTACAGTCTAGCATTTACAACCACTTCACCTGGATGCAGTGACCGTGGGCAAGTCACTGTGCCTCTGTCCTCAGCCACCCGATGCAGGGGTAAGGAGGCCTGGCTCAGACATGGGTAACCAGCCGGCTGTACTAGAGATGCCAAACAGGGCACCTACCCTCAGCCCACCACCCAGACAGTTGAGAGGGCTAGAAGCTGGCTTTTAATAATAAAGTACAGGAGGAGAGGGCACAGGGACTGAGCTGGTAGTCTGCTAGGCTGCTGCTTCCGGGCCTGAACTGGCTACACGAACTGCTGCTGCTGCTTCGTGGCTGCCTTGCTGGCAAGGTCCTTGGCCTTCTCCTTGGCTTCCTTGGCTGTTTCAACAAGGGTTTTGGGAGGGGCCTCACCTTGCAGCTTGGCCAAGATGTATTCAAAACCTTTCAATAGTCTTGGTCACGTTGCTTTTGAACCGCGTGAGACCAAATTCCTGGACAGCTCTGGAGACGCAAATAAGCTAGAGGAGACCCAGGCTTCCTGGCGGATTTCGGTCCAGCTGTTGTTATCAGAGTTCACACGGTAAACACATCGTTCCTCCACCACCATCAGCCGGGCGTGGTTGATGTACCAGGTGAAGGTGGTCATGGTCTGGTTTTGTGGGTCCACAATAGAATCCTCCAGGATGTACACTGAGTGAGCAACATTGGCAGGAAACAGTCGCTCAGCCCAGCGGGCATCCTGTTCATCTTGGTCAGGAGTCGTCGGGACAGGAGCTTCTGGTCAGAGGTCACCTCTCGGTGCACTATGTCTTCCGTCAAGACGTGTTCGCTATAGGGATTCGGGTACCGCTGCCAAAAGGTAGCGAACACTTGGTCCCAGGAACTCCGGAGCACGCTCTGGCCCAGGAAGTAATTTACCATCGTAAATTACTGGCCGGGGTGGGCTCAGCACCTGAGCAGCATCAAGGGTGCGGAGCCCGAGGGGCCCTCGGAGGCCGGGCTGGAGCTCGACGCTCAGCCACCAGGCTAGCAGCAGATTAGTCACTACAGCGCCGCACCCAACCAGCCGCCGCCACCATGAGGAATTCTAAATTTTCATTTCTCTAAGGATTAGTGATGTTGAGTACTTTTCCCTATATTCATCAGCCATTTCTTTGTCTTTAGAAAATGTCTATTCAGTTTTTCTGCTGATTTAAAAATCATATTGTTTCACAATTGAGCTGAGTTATTCATATATTTTGGAAATTGACCCTTTATCAGGTATATGATTTATAAGTATTTTCACCTATTCTGTAGGTTGCTTTTTCATTTTCTTGATGGTTTTCTTTGCTGTTCAAAAGCTTTTTAGTTTGATATAGTCCCACTTGTTTATTTTTCCTTTTGTTGCCTTTTCTTTTGGTGTCAAATCAAAAAAAAAATCATTGTCAAGACCAGTACCAAGGAGCTTACTGCTTGTTTTCTTCTAGAAGTTATATGGTTTCAGGTCTTATGTCCAAGTCTTTAACCATTTGAGTTAATTTTTGTATTTAGTGTAAGATAGTGTGTAGGGAATATGCTATGCACAGGCCTGTACTATAATTAACAGGGCCTCTTTGAAAAATAAGAGTGACTTTCTCATCACCCCAAGGTGAAGGGCTGGGAGCAATAAAAAGTACATCATGGAAAAACATCTTGAAAACAAGATGTTGAAGAACTGATGTGACTGATGAAAAACCATTAGTGACTGTTCCTGTAACCAGAGCCTTGAGGGGGTTACTAAGAAAGGTCATCACTAGCTAAAGGGCTAAACAGAGTCATGAAAGGCCTGAAGGTTTGACATTGAGGACTCTGCATTGTATATCTGTATCCCCGATATGAGATTGTAAAAAACAGATATCTCTAGAGCACATACAAGAAAGTAGATGTTAGCAATAAAAATCATGCAAGAATTAGGATCTAGGCTTTTGCCTGTGAATGGCATCAGCCCCCTGATCCCCACCTTATTTCTGAGTCTTGTTTTTCTTTATTCTTCTGCGGCAGCGCTCCCTCAGGTCAGTTCGTTGTTGGGCTGGTCCTGACAATAGTGGTCCAATTTCATTCTTGTGTGTGTGTGTATTCTTTAAATATATATTCTTTACATATATATATTCAGATTCTTTCCCCTTAAAGGTTATTACAAAATACTGAGTATAGTTCTTGGTGCTATACAGAAGGTCCTTGTTGATTATCTATTTTATATGTACTAGTGTGTATATTTCATCTTAATTCCTAATTTATCCCTCCCCCACTTCCCCTTTTGTAACCATAAGTTTGTTTTCTATGTCTGTAAGTCTATTTCTGTTTTGTGTTTAAGTTCATTTCTTTTTTTTTTTTTAAGATTCCACATATAAGCAATATCATGAAATTTTCTTTTTCTGTCTGACTTACATCACTTAATATGATAATCTCTAGATCCACCCATATTTCTGCAGATGGCATTATTTCATCATTTTTCATGGCCAAGTAAATATATACCACTGTTGCTTCCTGACCTGCATACAGATTTCTCAAGAGGCAGATCAGGTAGTCTGGTATTCCCATCTCTTTAAGAATTTTCCACAGTTTGTTGTGACCTACACACAAAACTCCAGTACTTTGGCCACCTCATGTGAAGCATTGACTCATTGGGAAAGACTCTGATGCTGGGAGGGATTGGGGGCAGGAGGAGAAGGGGACTACAGAAGATGAGATGGCTGGATGGCATCACTGACTCGAGGGACGTGAGTTTGAGTGAACTCCAGGAGTTGGTGATGGACAGGGAGGCCTGGCGTGCTGCAATTCATGGGGTCTCAAAGAGTCGGACATGACTGAGCAACTGAACTGAACTGAACTGAACACAGTCAAAGGCTTTGGTGTAGTCAATAAAGCAGAAAAAGATGTTTTTTTTAGAACTCTCTTGCTTTTTGATGATCCAGCGGATGTTGGCAATCTGCTGGATCATCAAAAAAGCAAGAGAGTTCCAGAAAAACATCTATTTCTGCTTTATTGACTATGCCAAAGCCTTTGACTGTGTGGATCACAATAAACTGTGGAAAATTCTGAAAGACATGGGAATACCAGAACACCTGATCTGCCTCTTGTGAAATTTGTATGCAGGTCAGGAAGCAACAGTTAGAACTGGACATGGAACAACAGACTGGTTCCAAATAGGAAAAGGAGTACGTCAAGGCTGTGTATTGTCACCCTTGCAGAGTACATCATGAGAAACTCTGGACTGGAAGAAACACAAACTGGAATCAAGATTGCCGGGAGAAATATCAATAACCTCAGATATGCAGATGACACCACCATTATGGCAGAAAGTAAAGAGGAACTCAAAAGCCTCTTGATGAAAGTGAAAGTGGAGACTGAAAAAGTTGGCTTAAAGCTCAACATTCAGAAAACGAAGATCATGGCATCCGGTCCCACTACTTCATGGGAAATAGACGGGGAAACAGTGGAAACAGTGTCAGACTTTATTTTTCTGGGCTCCAAAATCACTGCAGATGGTGACTGCAGCCATGAAATTAAAAGACGCTTACTCCTTGGAAGGAAAGTTATGACCAACCTAGATAGCATATTCAAAAGCAGAGACATTGCTTTGCCAACAAAGGTTTGTCTAGTCAAGGCTATGGTCTTTCCTGTGGTCATGTACGGACATGAGAGTTGGACTGTGAAGAAGGCTGAGCGCCAAAGAATTGATGCTTTCGAACTGTGGTGTTGGAGAAGACTCTTGAGAGTCCCTTGGACTGCAAGGAGATCCAACCAGTCCATTCTGAAGGAGATCAGCCCTGGGATTTCTTTGGAAGGACTGATGCTAAAGCTGAAACTCCAGTACTTTGGCCACCTCATGCGAAGAGTTGATTCATTGGAAAAGGCTCTGATGCTGGGAGGGATTGGGGGCAGGAGGAGAAGGGGATGACAGAGGATGAGATGGTTGGATGGCATCACTGACTCGATGGACGTGAGTCTCAGTGAACTCCGGGAGTTGGTGATAGACAGGGAGGCCTGGCATGCTGCGATTCATGAGGTCACAAAGAGTCGGACACAACTGAGCGACTGATCTGATCTGATCCTCTGCCTTTTCTAAATCCAGCTTGATCATCTGGAAGTTCTCGGTTCACGTACTATTGAAACCTGGCCTGGAGAATTTTGAGTGTTATTTTGCTAGCACGTGAGGTGAGTACAATTTGTGGTAGTTTGAACATTCTTTGGCATTGCCTTTCTTTGGGATAGGAATGAAAACTTAATAGGAGTTAAGCAAATAAAACTGGAAGGCTGAATGGTAAGCATATTGGATTTTGGAGTATCAGAGATAGGGGCATTCCTAGGTGTCTCTAAAGTTTAGGAAATAGTTATTGATATGGATAGTCCAGCTGGTTTTAGGCTGAGGTTAGGGTAACATGAGAGGCCTGATGGTACTAACTATGTCTGTAATACTTACCATAACCAGTATTTTAGTTATAGATAAATGTGAAGTGAGGTGTCTATGATTAAATATGATGGCATCCTGGTATATCAGCTGGTAAAGAATCTTCCTGCAATTCAGGAGACCCCAGTTCAATTCCTGGGTTGGGAAGATCCCCTGGAGAAGGGATAGACTACCCACTCCAGTATTCTTGGGCTTCCCTGGTGGCTTAGATGGTAAAGAATCCACCTGCAATGTGGGAGACCTGGGTTTGATCCCTGGGTTAGGAAGATCCCTGAAGAAGGGTGTGGCAACCCTCTCCATTATTCTTGCCTGGAGAATCCCCATGGACAGAGGAGACTGGCGGGCTGTAGTCCATGGGGTTGCAGAGTCGGACATGACTGAGCGACTAAGCCTGCATACGTGAATTTTATAAGCTGCATTGTGTTCCTCTTTGTCAGTTCATACTAATAGGTATAGAAACTACACTAAAGCCAACTTGAAGTAAAAGATAAAAATGAAACCAATTTATTAAAGAATCTCAGATTATTAGCAATTAAATAGAAAATGGTTTGATTTTCCCAACCCTGCTTCCTATGGTAGTCTGTCAGATATCTCTTTTTCTAAATAGTGGCTAACCTGAAAACAACTTGGCCTAATTCTGTCATCTGAAACCACAATATCCCAGCCCCTTCCCAGTCTTTGGGGAAATGCCCCAAATCTAACTAACTCTAATCCTACAGCTTTCATCTCCTACCCCTGCTGAGATTATTCCTAGGAAACATATTGGAGATGAAGGAATATCATCTCTTCCATAGTAACAAAAACAAACAAAATATGCCACAGCATAAGTGATAGTTTTGCCCAGCCACCATCTTCCCTGGTGCCTCAGATAGTAAAAGTGTCTGTCTGCAATGCAGGAGACCCAGGTTCAACCCCTGGGTTGGGAAGATCCCCTGGGGAAATGGCAACCCACTTCAGCGTTTTTGCCTGGAAAATCCCATGGTTGGAGGAGCCTGGTAGGTTACAGTCCATGGGGTCACAAAGAGTCTAACATGACTAAGTGACTTCAGTTTCACTTTTGCCCAGTGAAGGAGGGTCTAACTAGGGCTCTTCTTAGCTCTTACACCATCATGGCGTTAAATAGGTGGTTGCACTGGGAGCCTTTTATTCTGGTCTTGCCTGCTTCTTAAAGGTTAAAGGCAATTTTATCTGCCTGTTTTCCTGTGGTTTTTCTGGCTTCCCAGGTTCCAGGGTCTTCCACAGTGACCAGGTTGAGTAGGTTGAAGAGAAGCTCTTTTCTTGTGGTTAGATTTCCCACAGGTATTTTAAGTTCAACATATTCATAATATGACTACATCAATCTTCTTCCCTTCATTCTTCTGCATCCCCCTCCTTTCCTCTACCTCAGGCTTCCCCTCAGTAAATCCCAATCTTAAACTCTCTTCTCCTCTGCTCTTTATTTCACTGACAGAGTGTTTATACACTGCAGTGACACCCATGTTTATGTCTCCTGCATTTGTAGACAGGTTCTTTACCAACTGCACCACCCAAGAAGCCCCTGCGGTAACACATTGGGCTCCAAAATCATTGTGGACAGTGACTGAAACAATGGAAGTAAAGTCACTTGTTACTTAGAAGGAAAGCTATGACAAACCTAGAAAGTGAAAGTGAAGTCACTCAGTCATGTCTGACTCTTTGCGACCGCATGGACTGTAGCCTACCAGGCTCCTCCCTCCATGGGATTCTCCAGGCAAGAGTACTGGAGTGGGTTGCCATTTCCTTCTCCAGAGGATCTTCCCGACCCAGGGGTAGAACCCGGGTCTCCCGCATTCCAGACAGACGCATTAGCCTTTGAGCCAACCTAGAGAGCATATTCGGAGAAGGCAATGACACCCCACTCCAGTACTCTTGCCTGAAAAATCCCATAGACAGAGGAGCCTGGAAGGCTGCAGTCCATGGGGTTGCTAAGAGTCGGGCACAACAGAGCGACTTCACTTTCACTTTTCACTTTCATGCATTGGAGAAAGAAATGGCAACCCACTCCAGTGTTCTTGCCTGGAGAATCCCAGGGATGGGGGAGCCTGGTGGGCTGCCGTCTTTGGGGTCGCACAGAGTCGGACGTGACTGAAGCGACTTAGCAGCAGCAGCAGAGAGCATATTAAAAAACAGAAACATCACTTTGCTGACAAAGGTGAGTATAGTCAAAGCTATGGTTTTTCCAGTAGTCATGTACAGATGTGAGAGGTGGACCTTAAAGAAGGCTGAGCGCCAAGGAATTGATGTTTTTGAGCTGTGCTGCTGGAGAAGACTCTTGAGAGTCTCTTGGACTGCAAGGAGATGAAACCTGTCAATCCTAAAAGATATCAACCCTAAATATCCAATGGAAGGACTGATGCTGAAGCTGAAGCTCCAATACTTTGACCATGTCGGTTTAAAAACAGTCACAACCTGAAAATTGAGAATTATGTTTTATTCAGTAGGAATTTTTAGGACTTCAAGCATGGGAGACCGCATCTCAAGTAATCCTGAGACAACTGCTCTAAAAAGGCAGGGAGTGGGGAGGAGTCAGATTAAATAGAAGTTTGCAACAAAGGGTAGGTAGTCCAAACTTCAAAAGTATTTTTGTGAATTAAAGAAAACCAGATACCTCAAGTTAAGGAATTTAGCACTTTTCTGTACTTAAGAAGATGAAAGAGTCTGGGCTCACTGAAAACATTCCTTTCATATGCATCTCAGCTATCTGAGGTGAGTATCTTGTGTTTTTTCTCAGTGCTCACTGTACGGAGTGGCTGTGTTGCAGGAAAGAAACCAGTTCTGACTCCATGTTGGAACTGTTTCTTTGACTTGCCTTCTGTGCTTTTCTTATTATAATCATACAAAATGGCCTACGTCAGAGAATGCTGCCCCTCAGCCTGACTGTTAAACTAGAGTGCCTTTGTTCAGAACCCTGTCCACCTGTAGGTCGCAGGAAGGAAGAAATCAACACATCCCCTGCCTGCGGCTTGCCATTCTAGATGTTTGCAAGATTAATGGCCTTTTCACCTTGCTTCCTCACTTCTCCCATCTTGATCTATAAAAGAGCTTGGCGCCCAGACCCCAATAAGATGGTTATTTTGAGGCACTAGCCATCTTCTTGGTCAGCTGCCTCCCCGAATAAAGTCTCTTCCTTGCCTCAGCCCCTTGTCTCTCAGATTCATTGTGTGGTGAGCAGAGAAAACTTGGACCTGGTGACCGCTGTAATTGCTGATGACTGTGGCATTCTTGTTTATTGACATGGCAGGAAATACTCCATTTCTCAGCTACCTGATGAGAAGAGCTGACTCATTGGAAAAGACTCTGATGCTGGGAAAGATTGAAGGAAAGAGAAGGGTGGCAGAGGATGAAATGGTTAGGTAGTATCACCAACTCAATGACCATGAATTTGAGCAAACTCTGGGAGATAGAAGAGAGTGGAAGACAGAAAAACCTGGCATGCTGCAGTCTGTGGTGTCACAAAGGGTCAGACATGACTTGACACCTGAGCAAATCAGAACCCAAAAGTCATTCTGGATTCCCCCCTACCCTTTATTTCCTTTTTCTGACTCCCAGTTTCAAATGGCCACTAATTTCCTGTCCATTTCCTACATTCTTCTGCCACTTTGTGAGTTAGAGCCGTCAATATTTTTCACTGAAACTATTGCAGTTGTCTCTGTCCTGTTACCCATTTTACAGCCTTGCCCATCTCAAAATTTTCCTCCATATTGCCTCCAGCTTGATTGATTTAAAACTCAAATTTGAAATCCTTTATTACCTCCCAAGAGCCTACAGGGTAAAGTTCAAGCTCTTTGATGTGGCTTAAAAGATACCTGTATATGTATCAGAGTGAAGTGAGTCAGAAAGAGAAAAATATCGTATTCTAACTCTTATATACGGAATCTAGAAAAATGATACTGAAGAATTTATTTACAGGGCAACAATAGAGAAACAGACATAGAGAACAGACTTATGGACATGGGGAGAGGGAGGAGAGAGTGAGATGTATGGAAAGAGTAACATGGAAACTTACATTACCATATGTAAAACAGATAGTCAGCGGGAATTTGCTGTATAGCTCAGGAAACAAACAGGGGCTCTGTATCAACCTGGGAGGGAGGTTCAAAAGGGAGGGGATATATGTATACCTATGGCTGATTCATGTTGAGGTTTGACAGAAAACAAAAAATTCTATAAAGCCATTATCCTTCAATTTTTAAAAATTTTAAAAAAAAAGATACCTGTGAGTTGGCATTTGTCTGCTTTTAAGTCTCCTCTAATCACTCCTCATTTCACACATAACACCTAGTAACACTTGTATTAATAGTTTCATCAGTCCTGTGCGACTCTGTGCGACCCCATAGATGGCAGCCCACCAGGCTCCGCCTCCTTCTAAAGCAGAAAGCAGATTTGTTTCCTGACAGGATGGTAAGGTTTCTAGTGAATGTTTTAGTGAAAACTGACCTAGTAGACAAGAGATACCAGAGAACTAACCTGCAGAGGGAAGGAACCTAGTAAGAACTGAACTTATTTGTTCAGGTCCAGTAGAGAAATCCTGCAAAATTTCTGTGGAGTATGTATCTGTTTGGACCTGTATGAAGCAGATGGATCACTCAATGGGGTAATTGAAGAGAGTAATACGAGGGTCCCTTGAAGAGAATTTAATGAAGGAAATCTTTACCAACAGAAACCATCAAGGGATGGTGAAATACCCAAGGACTAAAACCAACTGGAAGCCTTTATCTCTTCTAGACCTAAAGGGGGAAGGGGAAGGAAAAGCATTCTGGAACTGGGCAAGATCTGTGGGTGTGTGAGTACAGCCACCAGTTACTATGTGTGAAAGCAGAGGAGTGCAGCCACTGCCCCCCAAAAAATTGTGGGGGTGGGGGGGAGTAGAATAAATAGCCCAATTCCTCTCTCCTTCTACCTTTTGTTCTGTTGGTTCCTCTCACAGACTGATTCCAAATGGAAGCCAAAGGCTAAGGAAGCCAAGGTGAGGCTGTCCATAGAGGTTATCTTCCCAGGGCAGGGCAGAGAGTGGTAACAGGTCAGGAGAGCCTAACAAAACAACCAGCACAGAGTGTAAACCTGTCTGCTCGTGTTCTGTGAGAGGGACAAGGCAAGAGCGCCAGGGATGTCACCTTCATTTGAAAATGTTCATTTCACCTCCTGTCTTTAGATGGCAGCTAATCTCTTAGCTTTGAGACGTGTCCCAGGTCTTAGGCTGGGGAGGAGGTCTAGGAAACTATTTTATTAAGATACAGACTTTCAACCATTTCTCCTGTTTTCAGCTCAGCTCTACACTTTGCCTTCAAATGTACCTGCAGCCTCCAATTCCTGAAACCTGCTGGGATTTGCAGTACAAATAAGTTCAGTTCTTACTAGGTTCCTTCCCTCTGCAGGTTAGTTCTCTGGTATCTCTTGTCTACTAGGTCAGTTTTCACTAAAACATTCACTAGAAACCTTACCATCCTGTCAGGAAACAAATCTGCCTTCTGCTTTAGAAGGAGGCAGAGCCTGGTGGGCTACCATCTATGGGGTCGCACAGAGTCAGACACGACTGATGTGACTTGGCAGCAGCAGCAGCTTTAGAAGGAGACATCATTTTCTATCTTTCAAAACTGTTTTCCACACAAACATCCTTGAAAAAGTAGTCTGGGGCAAAAGTTGTCAGTACCTCTTTACAACGCAAGCAGAAACACAGAAGACCACTGAAAATTGACTCCTCACTGTAAGGAAGAAATAGAGAGTCAATTCATGGATTGGCCCTTTTAAAAAAAGGAATGATTTTCTAAATTTCTGGTTGTTGGAGACCTTGTATCCATGATTTCAGAAACAGACAGTGGTGAACTATGCTTTAACTTCTAATTCCTTTTTAGGCAATCTGTTTCATGAAGCAGAATTTATGTGCTTTTTTCCAGCAAAGTTCTGTCTCATAGTAAGTATGATGTCTCTTAGACTCCAATATTGAAATGCCTGTCAGTCTTGGTTTTGGGTATCGATGAGCTTTGGTCTTTTTTGGCCACTTCACAGGTATTTATTTATTGAGGCCATGCTGTACAGCTTGAGGGATCCTAGTTCTCCGATCGCACATGTCCATTTGGGTCCCATTCTCTCCCACTTGAGCTGTTATTTGGGGGAAGATGAGCCAGCCCCTGGGTTGGTGGATTGCTTTGAGGACTCCTACATAAGGAGAATGCTGGATACTGCCCTGCTTGCTTGCTGTGCTGTCTGTCTTTGCATCTTTTGGCTCCAAGTGTGACCTGTTCTGATCTTGTGAGACTAAATGTCTAGATGAACTCAGAGATGAGCAAGAAGAAGCACTTCTGAGCATTCTTAAAAAGTTTGTACCTTTTGACTCCATTACCAGTTTGCCCATCCCCCAACCCTTGCCTCTGGCAACCACCAATCTGTTCTCTGTGAGCTTTTTTTTTTCTTTTAGATTTCACATACAAGTGAAATCATAACATGTGTCTTTCTCTGACTTATTTCACTTAGCATAATGCCCTCCAGCTCTTATCAATATGTTGTCGTAAATGGCAAGATTTCATTCTTGTTAAGACTGAATAATATTCTGTTTCTATACCATAACTTCTTTATCTATTCACACGTCGGTGGACACTTAGGTTGTTCCAATGTCTTGGCTATTGTAAATAGTGCTGCAGTGAATATGGGAGTACTAATGTCTTTTTTTTTCTTTGATTAAATACCCAGCAGTGGAATTGCTGGATCAGATGGTAGTTCTATTTTTAATTTTTTAAGCTATTTCCATACTGCTTTCTATAATGGTTACACCAATTAACATTTCTATCAACAGTGCACAGGCTTCCTTTTTCTCCACATCTTTATCAACACTTGATGTTTTTTTGTCATTTTGATAATAGCTCTTTTAGCAGAGTTAAGGTGATATCTCACTGTGGTTTTGATTTGAATTTCCCACATTATTAGGGATATTAAGCATCTTATCAAAGCCTGTTGGCCAACTATATGTATCTTTAAAAATGGGTCTGTTAAAATCCTCTGCCCATGTTTGAATTTTTTTTTTTCTTTTCTTTCCTGTAGGTTATCTTTTAATTTTGTTGATGTTTTCTTTGCAGAAGCTTTTTAGTTTGATGTAATCCTAGTTGTTTACTTCTGCTTTTGTTGCCTTTGCTTTTGGTGTCAAGTTAAATCATCACCAAGACTGATGTCAAGGAGCTTACTGCTTATGTTTTCTTCTAAGAGTTTTATGGTTTCAAGTCTTTAATCTATTTTTAGTAATTGTTGTGTATGGTATAAGATAGGGGTCCAACCTAACTCTTTTGCATGTGGCTGTCTGGTTTTCCCAATACTTTTTATTGAAAAGATTCTGTAAATTAATCTACTTTATGTACATGGGTTTATTTCTGGGCTCTGTATTCTTTTCCATTGACCTGTCTGCCTGTTTTTATGCCAGTGTCATACTGTTTTGATTACTGTAATCCAATATATGAAACATAGTTTGAAGTCAGGGAGTATGATGGCTCCAGCTTTGTTCTTCTTTCTTAAGATTGCTTTGGCTATTTGGGGTCAAAAAGATATCACTGTAAAAGAAAAGTCTGATCTTAGTTTGTAAAGTAGTTTAGAACCATCATATTGATAGGGAAAATAAATAATCCTTGCTCATGATTTCTTTTTATTAGTCATTATCTGCAGAGAAAATTCTCAGACAAATTTCAAACAGCTTTAAATTAATGGGGTGACTCATTGGGAAGATCAAGAAAATGCTAGAGTAGTATTAATGGGCTTCAACAGGACAGTTGACAAGAACTTCTTAAATCTGAGAACATGGGGTGATATGTGTACAATTTCTAAAACAACAACTGGCTGATTAAACTCCAGTACTCTTGCCTGGAAAATCCCATGGACGGAGGAGCCGTGGGCTGCAGTCCATGGGGTCGCTGAGGGTCAGACACGACTGAGCGACTTCACTTTCACTTTTCACTTTCATGCATTGGAGAAGGAAGTGGCAACCCACTCCAGTGTTCTTGCCTGGAGAATCCCAGGGAAGGGGGAGCCTGGTGGGCTGCCGTCTACGGGGTCGCACAGAGTCAGACACGACTGAAGCGACTTAGCAGCAGCAACAGCAGCAGTGGTTGTTTTAAAAGCTCTCCCTCTTACCTTGTGAGACTTAACATTTTTACTGAAGATATTGATGAGAATAATAAAGAAAAGCTAATCAAATGTGTCATCACTATGACTCTATGGTAAAGAGTATATGATATGATAAAATTAGGATCTAAAATATACTCTAAAATCTTGAGTAATGGGCTAAATATACCAAATATAATTTAATTGAGATAGATATGAGTCTTGCTGGGGTAGAAATAAGGTCGTATATTTGAGTTCCTCAAAATAGTAACCAACAGCAGAAATATGATAGAAAAGTAGCATAAAAGTAATGTGTGCATCCTAAATATTCTCAGATTCTCTAGCCTTCTGAGATTACCCTTTTATTTAACAGTCAAATAAAATTAGTCTATACTCTTTATTAACTTTAGGAAATCCAAGGATTTTGGCATGAGAAGGGAGGAGGGTATTGAGGAACTTACTTTCTTCTTATGACCTTCAATAAATTTATGCTCTGAATTTCTGCTTTTTGCTCAGTTTTCTAATGAATTCTCTGATTTTCTTATTTCTTTTTCTTTCTTTTCCATTTTCAAGAGAAGGAGAGAATAGAAGTCCTGATTGAGATGCCAAGTTCTCTGGAGTCCTTCCGGCTCCTGATGTGGAGCAGCTGCTTAGTTTTGCTTCTTGGACTGGCAACTGTTGAGGTATGTGTCTGTTTTTGTGCCAGCACCATACTGTTTTGATTACTGTAGCTTTGTAGTATAGTTTAAAATCAGGCTGTGTGATACCCTGACCTTATTCTTCTTTCTA
Source organism: Bos mutus (assembly GCF_027580195.1). Lineage (NCBI taxonomy): Eukaryota > Metazoa > Chordata > Mammalia > Artiodactyla > Bovidae > Bos > Bos mutus. Next base: position 54,171,830 of record NC_091637.1, read on the forward strand.
AAGACTGTTTTGGCTATTCAGTATTGTGTTTCCATACAAATTTCAGGATTATTTGTTCTAGTACTGTGAAAAATGTCAATGGTATTTTCATAGGGATTGAACTGAATTTGTAGATTACTTTGGGTATTATGGCCTTTTAAACAATATTAATTCTTCCAATCCATGAATGTGATATATCTTTACATTTGTCTATGTCATCTTAAGTTTCTTGCTATTTCTGACAACATAGACTAGAGGATGCTTTTGGACTGTGGTGTTGGAGAAGACTCTTGAGAGTCCCTTGGACTGCAAGGAGATCCAACCAGTCCATTCTGAAGGAGATCAGTCCTGGGTGTTCTTTGGAAGGAATGATGCTAAAGCTGAAACTCCAGTACTTTGGCCACCTCATGCGAGGAGTTGACTCATTGGAAAAGACTGTGATGCTGGGAGGGATTGGGGGCAGGAGGAGAAGGGGACAACAGAGGATGAGATGGCTGGATGGCATCACTGACTTGATGGATGTGAGTTTAAGTGAACTCCAGGAGTTGGTGATGGACAGGGAGGCCTGGCGTGCTGCAGTTCATGGGGTCGCAAAGAGTCAGACATGACTGAGCAACTGAACTGAACTGAGCTGAGACCTAGGGGATATTACACTAGGTGAATTAAGTCGGATAGAGAAAGACAAATACTGTATTATTTCACTTATATGTAGAATCTAAAAAGCAAAACAAATGAACAGGCATAACAAGATAGATACAGAGAACAAACGAGTGATTGCCAGAGAGAAGGGAGATAGGAGAGAATGAGTGAAATAGTTGAGAGAGATTAAGAGGTGCAAACTTGCAATTACAAAATAAATGAATCACAAGAATGTAATGTACACCATGGAAAATAATAACAGTCAATAGTAATGTAACATTTTCACAGGTTAACAGATGGTAACACTTTATCGTGGTGATCGTTTTGTCATGTATCTAATCACTATGTTTATACAAGGAACTGGCACAGTGTTGTAGGTCAGTTATACTTCAAAATACAAACAAGTTGTAGAAAAATAAATAAAATTTGTGCTTACCATAAATGGGGGTAGGAGAGAGGGAATTTTGAAGGTGATCAAAAGGTACAAACTTCCAGTTATAAGATAAATAAGTACTAGGAATATAATGTACAACATGATTAATAAACACTGCTCTGTGTTGCATATGAAAATTATTAAGAGAGTAAATCCTAAGAGTTATCATCATAAAAATATATTTTATTTTATTTTGTATCTGTATTAAGTGATGGATATTCACTAAACTTATAAGTCAAATCATTGTGCTGTATACCTTAAACTTATATAGTGCTTTTGTCAAATAAAAATCTCAATAAAGCTGAAAGAAAAAGCCCACATATGTTTGGAAGCACTATCCTAAACACCAGGTGCTTCCCAGGTGGCACTAGTGGTAAAGAACCCACTTGCCAATGCAGGAGACAAGAAACACACATTCAGTCCCTGGGTCCAGAAGATCCCCTGGAGGAGAGCATGGCAACCCACTCCAATATTTTTGCCTGGAGAATCCCATGGACAGAGGAGCTTGGTGGACTACAGTCCATAGTGTCACAAAGAGACAGATGGGACTGAATCAACTCGGCACATATTCATGCAAGGCTATGCAAGGCTCCTTGGATTGGAACTAGAACTAGTAAGTGGAAGCTATAGAGAGATATTGGCTAAAAAAAAAAAAAAAAATGTTAACAGTCAGAATTTTCCAAGAATGGAGTGCACTACCTTAAGAAACATTAAGTTCTCACATAGGTTCAAATATAGGCTAGTGATTACTTGGAGAAACTATAATATCATGAGGGTAAAATACCAGAATGGTATATGCACCAAGTAACCTTGAGTTCCTTTTCAACTATAATTCTATGATTTTCTAAAGGGTAGACCTTGTATTTTAGATTCATTTTATTCAAGCATTATTAAAAAAAGACAATTTTGACTTTTTCAGGTCATAAAATCCTTCACCTAACATATACATAAAATTAAAAGAAAAACATTCTTGTTTTAAATTGTGCATTTTACTCTCTCTTCGTCTTTGGTACATGTCTAACCAACAAATGAACAAATCGAGCATTGTTTGGCATTGCTGTCATCAAGTCTTTTCTTCTTTTTAAATATTTATGTATTTGGCAGCATCGGGTCTTAGTGCAGCACTTGGGATCTCTGGTTGTGGCATGCCGAATGTTTTTGTTTTTAGTTGCAGCACGCACGATGTTTAGTTGCAACATCCATACTCTTACTTGTGGAATGTGGGATCTAGTCCCTTGACCAGGGATTGAGGCTGGGCCCCCTGTGTCAGCAGGTGGATGCTTAACCACTGGGACCACCAGGGAAGTCCCAAAGTCATGCTTTGACTTGAAACATTTCTTTGCTAGTTTGAAGATCTTAAGATATCTCATGGTAATAATGATTGCAGTAGAAGAAACTTTTCAGTTTTCTTCTGTTAGTTACGAGTGAGTTAAAGTTGCTCAGTTGTGTCCAACTCTTTGCGACCCCATGGACTATACAGTCCATGGAATTCTCCAGGCCACAATACTGGAGCAGGTAGACTTTCCCTTCTCCAGGGGATCTTCCCAACCCAGGGATTGAATCCAGGTCTCCTGCATTCCAGGTGGATTCTTTACCAGCTGAACCACCAGGGAAGCCCTCTGATAGTTATACATTTGACCTATTTTATTACTAATCTCAAATGGTCCCTCTTATGATTAACTGGCATATTTTGAATGATAATTGGGTTTAAGTAATATTAGCAAAAGCTATGACAAACCTAGACAGCAGAGACATTACTTTGCCAACAAAGGTCTACGTAGTCAAAGCTATGGTTTTTCCAGTAGTCATGTATGGATGTGAGAATTGGACCATCAAGAAGGCTGAGTGCTGAAGAATTGATGCTCTTGTATTGTGGTGCTGGAGAAGACTCTTGAGAGTCCCTCAGACAGCAAGGAGATCAAACCAGTCAATCCTAAAGGAGATCAGTCCTGAATATTCATTGGAAGGACTGATGCTGAAGCTGAAGCTCCAATACTTTGGCTACCTGATGTGTAAAGCCAACATTTTGGAAAAGACCCTGATGCTGAGAAAGATTGAGGGCAAGAGGAGAAGGGGGTCAACAGAGGATGAGATGGTTGGATGGCATCACCAACTCAATGGACATGATGAGTTTGAGCAAACTCCAGGAAGTAGTAAAGGACAGAAAGCCTGGCATGCTGTAGTTCTTAGGATCACAAGGAATTGGACATGACTTAGCAACTGAACAGCAGCAAAGTATTAGCAAGTGTGTTACACACATACCAGACTTAATAACACCAAATTAATGGCAACTTGGCCAGGGTAATGAGATACAAAGCTAAGAAACATCCATTCAGTTGTAGGAGAAAGTTGATCTCCAAAATGTTTCCTTTTACCCAGAAAAGAAAAAAACAGTTTTATTCATATGATATGGATAATAATATCCATTTATAGGTTTGTGCAGGGCTGTTTTAAGTCTCTTGCTTTCTGTCATAATATAGTCTGAGAAGATACGGCCATTTTGACATTTTGCACTATATGACTTTAATTACTTACTTTGATAACATTATGTTGATTGGGTTGGATTTGCAAGAGAGTCCTGTGGAGGTATTGGTAAGACATGGTGCAGGAATGTGGCTGACAAATCCTATGAAGAGTCAAGTGTCTGCCACATCTGTAAATATGTTAGAGATCAGTTGATCAGTGGTATGCCTAGATCTCTCTTCTAAAGTAAAAAAGGAATTATTGTATCTTTAAATTAAAAGGTTCAATAAATGGTGGGTCCTTGAGTTCTGGGGGAAGCATAATTCTGTAGCTAGGAATGCTTCTCCTGCCCATATGCATAGAAGGTTGACGACTTTAAATGGGATCTAGACTTCTCTGGTGACTCAGATGGTAAAGCATCTTCCTACAATGTGGGAGACCCAGGTTCAATCCCTGGGTCAGGAAGATCTCCAGAGAAGGAAATGGCAACCCATTCCAGGATTCTTGCCTGGAAAATCCCAAGGACAGAGGAGCCTGGTAGGCTACAGTCCATGGGGTCGCAAAGAGTTGGACACGACTGAGTGACTTCACTTTAAACTGGAGTAAGACAGAGCTCAGCAACAGTCCAGGCCATGGTGCCACCTGGGTCATACAGTTGGGCAGACTGAAAAAAAAAAAAAAGTATTAGTAAGAAAAGATGCTGCATGAAGTTTGCGGCAGGCCTCAGTGGGCAAATCGTAATGTAAACTCTTGAGTTATGAAGTGAGATCTTGCCATTTTCCATGGAGAATTATGTGCCTTTTGATATGTTCCTGGTCCCTGGTGGAGGCAGGATGCCTGGCCATGGATCATCAGATGACTTTCTACCTAGAACTCAGTCCTTTCAGACTTCTCAAATGATAAGATCAGATAGGCCCAGCAACAGTACGTTGCAAGTTGGAAGTGGTACATTTGGGAGCAAGCACAAGCATGACCAGATAGCATAAACAAGCTTCATGAGCAGGTATTATAGACCCCATGGCATGGTGATATCAGTGCCCTTCCCTTGTCACATGCCTGTGATTCTTTGGGGGATTCTCTATGACTACCTGAAGGATAACTAAAACACTCAAGCTTGGTTGATGGATAAGCAGCTCAAAATACAGATAAAATAAAAAGTAGCCTTGCTGAAAGGTCACACTGAAAGATAGAACGTCCTGGGAACCATTGTCTACTCTATTCTTCACACAAATACATTTCTGTCTGTCTCAGTAGCACCTTTCCCTCCATCCTAACCATAGCTCCTATCTCATTGTGTTTTAAAACTATTAATCTTTCAAATAATTTTATGGAATCCACTTACTTGCCTCTTTTAAGAATTAGCATCCATATTTTGTCAAGTTTCTTCATTTTTAGAGAGAAGGAACCTTATTCAACATGTAGGTTAGTTACCTTTCTGATGCAAGAAAGCTCATTGCCACAGCTCGTGAGCCTACCAGTGTAATTTGTTTCTTGAGATGTAAGTTAGTTTCATAAGACCTGGCTACTTCAGGGTTTAATCTCTATGGTGATTAAAGAAGTAATACTGAACTCAACCCAAGAAGTACTTACTAAACACTCCATTAAGAAAAAATAAAACTGTTTTGGGTGTGTTTTGATGGTAAAAGGAAATGATTCCTTGAAAGACAAAATAGGTTGAAACTTCATGATCAGACTTTCATTCACAAAAAATTACAGAAAGAATGGAGACTACTTACAGAGAAACTGGACCTTAAAACCAGATAGAAACCTGGGAGTAAGAATCTACTTATATTCTTGACTCTTCTGTGTAGGTACTGTGGAAGAAATGCTGGTAACTCCTTAAACAAGTATGTTTCTTTTCTATTATTGATTATTTTCTGGAATTTTCTCTCAAGCCTGACTTAAAAATACTATAATATGGTGTGCTGCAATTCATGGGGTCACAAAAAATCGGACATGACTGAGTGACTGAACTGAATTGAACTGAACATATGTTATCTTATAAAGCAGATCCTGTTTGATTAAAGGATGACTTGATATTGATGATGATCATAATTATTTTGTTCTACCACAGACCCTTTTCCTCCTATAAATCTATATGAGAAATTATATGAAGGAAATTTCTCACAAAAGATATAAAATGAACAATTCACTTGAAACCAGGAATTTGCCATGTCAGAAGCACCACTGAAGTTTAATAGGTCTCCACTAGATGGCAAGCATTCTCCTTCAATTTCTCAATGGTACCAAGATCAAAAATTGCTGCTTTTTCAAACCTAGTCTGCATGAGACAGTGGGACTTGTATCAAAAAATTACAAAGAACCTGATTCATAGATACAGTCAAATTTAGAATCAAGTTGTTCAAACTGAAATGGAAAATATATTGTGATGTTTAAATGTTTTAATTGGAGAATATATATTCATTCATTTGACACACACACACACACACACAAGCCTGGACAGTTTGATCCAGAGCCCATTCTCCTAACTATTATTTGTTTTTTTTTTAATTGAAGTATAGTTGATTTATAGGATTTTGGATATGTAGCAAAGTGATTCAGCCATGTATATATATATATATATATATGTCTAATATATATACTCTTTTTCAGATTCTTTTCTAATATAGGTTATTACAAGATATTTAATAGAGTTCCCTGTGCTGTTCAGTAGGTTCTTGTTGTTTATCTGTTTTGTATATAGTAAAGTAAAGAAAGTGGTCGCTCAGTTGTGTCTGACTTTTTGCGACCCCATGGACTGTAGCCTACCAGGTTCCTCTGTCCGTGGGATTTTCCAGGCAAGAATACTGGAGTGGGTTGCCATTTCCTTCTCCAGATCTTCCTGACCCAGGGATTGAACCCAGGTCTCCCACACTGTTAGCAGATGCTTTACCGTCTGAGCCACCAGGGAAGTCCTTGTATATAGTTGTGTTCATCTGTTAATCCCAAAGTAATTTGTGCTTCCCTCCCTCCCTCCCTTTCCCTCATTCCCTTTTGGTAACCATAAGTTTGTTTTCTATTTCTGTGAGTCTATTTCTATTTTGTAAATATGTTCATTTGTATTATTTTTTGAGATTCTACATATAAGTGATATAATATTTGTCTTTGACTTACTTCACTGAGTATGATAATCTCTGTGTCCATCTAAGTTGCTGCAAATGGCATTATTTCATTCTTTTTTTTTTTTGAGTAAGTATAGTTTTATATTCCATTATATATATTTATTTATTTATGTATATGTATACACCACATTTTCTTTATTCATTCACCTATCAACTTACTAACATCCCTCCCTTTTGTCATTCTGCCTCACCCTTCCTGAAGGTTGCAGGGAGAAACCCTTGTCCTATCTCTAGGCAAAGCTGCTGCTAAACAACAACGTGCTCAAGCAATTGACCACTTTCAGGATAAACATTCATTGTGATGTAAAACTAAAGCCTGACATTATGTTATTTCATCCATATGAAATTCATTTGGAAGGAAAAAAACACTTAAATTGTGCAGTAATATTTTAAGTTCAGCTTTAATTCATAATTCACTTCTTATCACAGTCTAGATTAAATACAAAGTTTTCTAAAGCAAATAGAAACAGCTAAAGTAGAATTAATTACTGGCAAACTTTCTACCAGAGTAAGTAACTGGCACTTTGTTTAAAAATAGCTGTTGAGTCCTGTTTGGAACCTGTTTTCTGACATGCTTTAATTTAGCATAATTTTAGCGCAGTTTTCTCATCTCTGATAAGAGAGTTTGTTTTGTCTGGAAAGGAGATACTCTTGTTGTCTTTTTCTCCCATGCATCTCACAGACAGCCTGTAAGTAATAGAAATGAAGTTGTATGATAGACTCCTCACCTGGCTCATAAGTGTGGTATTCTTCTTTTGCCATTTGTGCTTTTTGTCACAGTGAAAAAAGCCTCAGAAAAGTGCAGAGGGCACAGTTTCACATGAAAGCGTCATGCTGCCCCCTCTGTTGACATGTATTAGGATTCAGGCAATGGGAGACACTCCATGGTGTAAAGGAATATTATTTGGCCTCACAAGGTTTTTGTTTTTGAGCATTTGCAGCTCCCTCAGGATTATGCTTCACACTAAAAATAAAACAAGTATAGCTTGTGATTCACCTGGTGTTCACTGAGTCAGAGTTGTAGATTGTAGGAAAGATTCAATGACATAAGAGGGTTGTAAAAATGGAAATAAAGTTGCTGAATACAAAATAAACTTAGAAGATGATCATAGTAACCTATGTATGCCAAAAAACAAGCGTAAGATCTGAAAGCTTTAACTTCTTCCAGATTTTACATAAGGAAATCATTTTAATGTTGTGTTGTTACACCTAGCATGATTACCTGGAACCCTTAGGGTTTTTTTATGTAGAGCTGCTCACCACAGATGTTAGAATGAGAAATAATGTGCATTAGATTATGTTTGAAAAAATCATTAGGTCGTACCTCCTCCAAATCAGTATCACTGAAGTCTATAATTTTAATAAATTCTCTGCACAGTTCAACTACCATTGAGGAAAGAAGGATTAACAAACTAGTCAAGGATGCTATTAGCTAAGTATAGGCTTGTGAATAGACAGACAACTGAAATAGAAGAACTCCTGGTAGAAAACTTTCTCCTACAACTCTATAATTTTGCCATTAGTAATTAATTTCTACTGTTCTTCTGAGTTTTTATTTTTTTTAAGGTTTTACACTAAAATACAGACATGCTTTCAAGGCATTGTACATTAAAAACACAGGGGTTGGATTTGTAACTGGCTTGAAGTTGTGTGTATGTGCTCAGTCGTGTCCAACTCTTTGAGACCTCATGGAGAGTAGCCTGCCTGGCTCCTCTGTCCATGGAATTTTCCAGGCAAGAATACTGGAGCAGGTGGGCATTTCCTTCTCCAGGGGATCTTCCCAACCCAGGGATCAAACCAGCATCTCTTTTGTCTCCTCCATTGGCCAGCTAACATCCAGACATTTGAGTTGAGTAAGTCCAGGACTGCCCAGGCAAGCCCAGACTAAATTGCTGTCCCAGTTGTTTATTATGAGCTAAATAAACACTTAGAGTTTTAAGTCACTGTATTTTTAGATGGTTTTTTTTTTTTGCACTGTTATCTTAGTAATGGGTAGATGACACATTCTCTATTGGTTAGTCATGTGCAAGAAGGGGATAGCTGGTTGTCTGTCAATATTACTATAGAAAAGGATACTTGGATTGACCTGAGACTAATAAGTTCCAAAAATAGTTCCCTTCTCAAAGATTGTTGTTTTTCAGTCACTAAGTCGTCTCCAACACTTTGCAACCCCGTGGACTACAGCAAACCAAGCTCCTTTGTCCTCCTCTATTTCCCAGAGTTTGCTCAAATAAGTAGTATGAAATCATTGGTCCTGTCACAAGGAAATGATATCCTTTCCATCTTGTAAACTTCTCACATCCAGTGAATTGCGTTTAGTTCTAGATGTCACCTCTTCCAACAACACAAGAGTAGACTCTACACATGGACATCACCAGATGGTCAACACCAAAATCAGATTGATTATATTCTTTGCAGCCAAAGATGGAGAAGCTGTATACAGTCAGCAAAAACAAGACTGGGAGCTGACTGTGGCTCAGATCATGAACTCCTTATTGCCAAATTTAGACTTAAATTGAAGAAAGTAGGGAAAACCACTAGACCATTCAGTTATGACCTAAATCAAATCCCTTATGATTATACAGTGGAACTGAGAAATAGATTTAAGGGACTAGATCTGATAGTGTGCCTATAGACGGAGGTTCGTGACATTGTACAGGAGACAGGAATCAAGACCATCCCGAAGAAAAAGAAATGCAAAAAAGCAAAATGGCTGTCTGAGGAGGCCTTACAAATAGCTGTGAAAAGAAGAGAAGCAAAAAGAAAAGGAGAAAAAGAAAGATATAAGCATCTGAATGCAGAGTACCAAAGAATAACAAGGAGAGATAAGAAAGCCTTGCTCAGCAATCAATGCTGAAATAGAGGAAAACAACAGAATGGGAAAGACTAGAGATCTCTTCAAGAAAATAAGACATACCAAGGGAACATTTCATGCAACGATGGGCTTGATAAAGAACAGAAATGGTATGGACATAAAAGAAGCAGAAGATATTAAGAAGAGGTGGCAAGAATACACAGAAGATCTGTACAAAAAAGATCTTCACGACCCAGATAATCATGATGGTGTGATCACTCACCTAGAGCCAGACATCCTGGAATGTGAAGTCAAGTGGGCCTTAGGAAGCATCACTACAAACAAAGCTAGTGGAGGTGATGGAATTCCAGTGGAACTATTTCAAATCCTGAAAGATGATGCTGTGAAAGTGCTGCACTCAATATGCCAGCAAATTTGGAAAACTCAGCAGTGGCCACAGGACTGGAAAAGGTCAGTTTTCATTCCAATCCCAAAGAAAGGCAATGCCAAAGAACCCTCAAACTACCGCACAATTGCACTCATCTCACATGCTAGTAAAGTAATGCTCAAAATTCTCCAAGCCAGGCTTCAGCAATATGTGAACCGTGAACTTCCAGATGGTCAAGCTAGTTTTAGAAAAGGCAGAGGGAACCAGAGATCAAATTGCCAACATCCGCTGGATCTTTGAAAAAGCAAGAGAGTTCCAGAAAAACATCTATTTCTGCTTTATTGACTATGCCAAAGCCTTTGACTATGTGGATCACAATAAACTGTGAAAAATTCTGAAAGAGATGGGAATACCAGACCACCTGACCTGCCTCTTGAGATACCTATATGCAGGTCAGGAAGCAACACTTAGAACTAGACATGGAACAATAGACTGGTTCCAAACAGGAAAAGGATTACGTCAAGGCTGTATATTGTCACCCTGCTTATTTAACTTATATGCAGAGTACATCATGAGAAAAACTGGAGGGCTGGAGGAAGCACAAGCTGGAATCAAGATTGCCAGGAGAAATATCAATAACCTCAGATATGCAGATGACACCACTCTTATGGCAGAAAGTGAAGAGGAACTAAAAAGCCTCTTGGTGAAAGTGAAAGTAGGGAGTGAAAAAGTTGGCCTAAAGCTCAACATTCAGAAAATGAAGATCATGGCATCTGGTCCCATCACTTCATGGGAAATAGATGGGGAAACAGTGGAAACAGTGTCAGACTTTATTTTGGGGGGCTCCAAAATCACTGCAGATGGTGACTGCAGCCATGAAATTAAAAGACGCTTACTCCTTGGAAAGAAAGTTATGACCAACCTAGATAGCATATTCAAAAGCAGAGACATTCCTTTGCCAACAAAGGTCCGTCTAGTCAAGGCTATGGTTTTTGCAGTGGTCATGTATGGGTGCGAGAGTTGGACTGTGAAGAAAGCTGAGCACCGAAGAATTGATGCTTTTGAACTGTGGTGTTGGAGAAGACTCTGAAAGTCCCTTGGACTACAAGGAGATCCAACCAGTCCATTCTGAAGGAGATCAGTCCTGGGTGTTCTTGGAAGGAATGATGCTAAAGCTGAAACTCCAGTACTTTGGCCACCTCATGTGAAGAGTTGACTCATTGGAAAAGACTCTGATGCTTGGAGGGATTGGGGGCAGGAGGAGAAGGGGACAACAGAGGATGAGATGGCTGGATGGCATCACTGTCTCGATGGACATGAGTTTGAGTGAACTCCGGGAGTTGGTGATGGACAGGGAGGCCTGGCGTGCTGCAATTCATGGGGTTGCAAAGAGTCGGACATGACTAAGCAACTGAACTGAACTGAACTGAATCTCTCTGAACCAGATAAAGTCCTTTGAATGCAAGTAATTAAGGGAACTCCTGAAACTGATAGAAAATAGAGGACAAGGCTCAGAACCAGGGGAAGCGAGGAATCCAGGGCATCTCAGGGGGTCTAGGAAGCAGGAGCTGCTGGATGGTCTCTCCCTGGGGCTCTGCTGCCTGGGTGGTCAGCTCCAAGTCTCTGCCTCTCTCCCGTCTGGAGCCAAAGTCCTGAGAGAAGCACTGGTCCAGTGTAAGTCACATGACCATCTTGGCAAGAGGAACTCAGGGAGCCTTGGCTGACAGACCCACCAAAATTACCATGTGGAACAAAGGGATTCCTACAAAAGCAGTTGGGATGCTATCACCAAAGGAAAGGCGAGAACAATCAATGAATGTACATTCACTTTTGTGCCTTAGGTTTTTCTTGTATAAAATGGGAGTTATAATATCTACCTTACAAGACAGTGATGTGTTAATGTAATGTAGGTCATGTGACTAGTATGTACAGGGGAAGGTGATGGATAGATGATTTGAAACAGTGAGGAGTGCTCAATTATGTCCAACTCTTTGCGACACCGTGGTCTGTAGCCTGCCGGGCTCCTCTGTCCATGGAATTTTCCAGGCAAGAATACTAGAGCAGGTTGCCATTTCCTTCTCCAGAGGATTTTCCCAACCCAGGGATCAAACCCAAATCTGTTTGCATTGGCAGGTGGATTCTTTACCGCTCTGCCACCTGGGAAGCCGGACAGATGATAGATGCTATTATTAATTATGTCTATACCTACAACAAGGAAGTGCTGCTGGGATTGGGGGGGAAAGACCCCAGATTTGGAATTAGAAGGCCTAGGTTTGAGTTTGGGTCTGCCACTTTCAAGCTTTGAGGCCTAAGGCAAATCAATTAACTTTCTCTGACACTTAGTTTTTCCTTCTACAAAATGAGGGATGTTTATGTGCCCAGTCATGTGAAACTATCTGCAGCCTCGTGGACTGTGGCCACCAGGCTCCACTGTCCATGGGATTCTCCAGGCAAGAACACTGGAGTGGGTTGCCATTTTCTACTCCAGGGGATCTTCCTGATCGAGACCTTCCGATCCCTGGGTCTCGAACCCACGTCTCCTACATTGGCAGGCAGATTCTTTACCACTGAGCCACCTGGGAGATAATAACAATATTGATCTCATAGGTATTGTGAGGGTCAACCTGTGGAAGCACATAAAGGATTCATAATTTCCAGCATCTGCAAGTCTTTACAAGGCTCCTTTGTGCCTGTGGCTGGACGTTTATACAGGCATACCTCATTGTATTGCACTTTGCATACATTGTGTCTTTTTACAAAGTGAAGTTTTGTGACAACCCTGCATTGTCAGATAATGGTTAGCATTTTTAGGAGTAAGGTATTAATTAAAGTGTATACATCATTCCTTTACATGCAATGCTACTGCACACTTAGTAGACTACTGTATGTTGTAAACATAACTTTTATATGCACTGAGAAACCCCAAAATTGGTATGAATTACTTTATAGTGATATTCACTTTATTGGAGTGGTCTGGAAGCAAACCTGCAATATCTCCGAGGTCTTTCTGTGCTGAATTCCATTGGGGTTGTGAGTTGGGAATGGATCCAGGAAGACCTTATTTGCCTTGTTTACTGCTCTATCCTCTGGACCTAAAATATTCTACACATAGGTACTCAGTAAATATTAAATGAGTGGATTAAAGACAACCTTGACATTCAAGGAAGGCCTTAACTCCAAAGAGTGGCTCTGAAGGAAATTGTAAGGTCCTATGACAGACGAGGATGGAGAACTATTTGTCCTTTAAGTGCTTCTCAAATCACCTGAAGTCTGCTTACTTTAAGGACTGACATCACAGGCAGTGACTATGAATTGAGGTGTGGAGGAAACGTGCCTGAAAATGATCATGGTCCAAATTGCTTAGGCTGCCACCTGAAACTTTTGACTCCCTGGCTATTGCCACATTTTTTCCTGCAACTTGCTCCCTCCTGCTCTGATCTCTAGCCATCTCAGTGACATGCAATTCCTGACTGCTTTACTCCAGTCCCACCCCCTTCAATGCTGAATCTGTTTGGCTAATGAATGAAAGTCACTCAGTCATGTCCAACTCTGTGACCCTGTGGACTGTGGCATGCCAGGCTCCTCTGTCCATGGAATTCTCCAGGCAAGAATACTGGAAGGTAGCCAATCTCTTCTCCAGGGGATCTTCCCAACCCAGGGATCAAACTGGGGTCTCCTGCATTGCAAGCGGATTCTTTACCAGCTGAGCTACCAGGGAAGCCCCTGTTTGGCTAATTCCTGACCTTTTAGTGCTCAGGTTAAATGCCACTCCCTCCAGGAAGTCTTCCTTGATCCACAGTCCTAAGACTGGACTAGTCCTTCCTATGCTCCCACAATACCCTATACTCACCCTGATGGTGATTCTCACCACACTGTATAATAATCTCCTACTTACTAAATTTTTTTAAGTCTTCATTGAATTTGTTATGTATTCCTTCTGTTTTTTATGTTTTTTTTTTTTTCTTTTTGGCTGAGGCATGTGGGATCTTAGCTTCCTGACCAGGGATCAAACCCACACCCCCTGCATTGGAAGATGAGATCTTGACCATTGGACTGCCAGGGAAGTCCCCTCCTGTTTATTTTTCATTCTCAACATGCTTAATTTGAGCTCCACAAGGGCAGTTCTTGGTCCTTCTTTTGTCCTAGGTGACTAACTCAGGGCCTGGCCCCTATTAGAAACTCAGTGGATACTTGCTAATGAAAAGAGTAAATGAAAATGGTGTTAAAATCAGGGTTTGTGAAAGAGTCTGAGAGTGCAGTAGCAGAAACACTCCAAGTCCTTCAGGGGTCACTGCCTCTGTAGGATGCCCCCCTCCATGATGTTTTCCTTAAACCATTTTTCATGACTGTCAGATTATAATTATAGAATGAAATAATTATAGGCTACCTCCAGCTCCATGCTGCCAGAATCCTCCTGATTCTCAGCCCTCTCTTTAAGAGGACTATCAACCTACTCTGCAATTCCCACCACACCCTTTCTCTCCCTCTGATTAACTGCACTTACCCTTTTGTTCATATATAATAAAAGTATTTAACTTTTTGATTTAATGCGTGCATTTAATATATGCCCTAAGCAGCTGCCTCAGTCACGTAGCCAGTGCCTAGAGGGCCGGTGCATCATGCCTTTCTCCACACAGAACTTCCTGCATTGCTGTGAGAAAGCTGGCATGAGCCAGGGGAAACAATGATCGCAGTTGCTTTGTGCTCAGTAGGACCATAAACGCCAGCAGCAACCAATAGAAAAGTCTGAGATACTTCACTCCCTACCTAAAATCTACCTTACTGTGTTATTTAGCCAGTTTTCTCTCCAGAACTCGGCCATTCAGTACCACAACGCACCAGTGGACTTTTAGCCAAGGGGTTGGGACAGTTAAGATTGAGGGACTTCTTAGATGTGATTTGGGAAGGGATTCAAAGGATGCCCAATTGAGAGATCTCCCAGACTTTTTTCTAAGATGTAAAGATAGTAGCACGTAGAGACATCTACGTGATAAAGAATCTGCCTGTAATGCAGGAGACCCAGGTTTGATCCCTGGTGGGGAAGATCCCCTGGAGGAGGGCATGGCAACCCACCCTAGTACTCTTGCCAAGAGAATCCCCATGAAGAGAGGAGCCTGGCAGGCTGCAGTCATAGGGTCACACAGAGTTGGGCACAACTGAAGCAACCAAGTCGCAGCAGCAGCAGAGACATCTACAAAGGTTTTTGTTTTCCTAACTCAGTCATGAATGATAAACCATCTGTATGTGCCTTCTTTTTTTATTGATATATTGATTGTCTGTCTCCCCACCCCCACGATGGAAGCTTCAGGGGGCAGGGACTTTGCTTTATTTACTGCCTCATCCTCTACAGTCCATAGAGTCACAAAGAGTAGGACACAACAGAGCGACTGAGCATGCATGCACTTCTACACTTAGAACAGTGCCTGGCACATACCAACCACTCAGTGAATGTTTCTTTATTCTCTCTCTTTTTGTTTTTGAACTCTTTATTTTGTATTAGGGTATAGCCAATTAACAGTGTTGTAATAGTTTCAGGTGAACAGTGAAGCAATTCAGCCATACATGTACATGTATCCATTCTCCCCCCAAACTCCCCTCGCATCTAGGCTGCCACAGAACACTGAGCAGAGTTCCGTGTAGGACCTTGTTGGTTATCCATTTTAAATATAGCAGTGGGTACACGTCCATCCCAAACTCCTTGGTAAATGTTTTTTGAATGAGTGAGTGGGCTCAAGTAGTAACACAGGAGGACACTCACTCCCAGCATCCAGGGGACAGGTGGAGCTGCTGTCGGGGAAGTAATGGGTGTCTGGACACAAAGATGAGAATGAGAGCTGAAGTTTATTGGTACTAAGGAAGTAGCCATTGCAATGACAAAGGGACAGCTGCTCAGCCAGTCTTCTTCTTTTCTGGACATCTGGGGGTCATTAAATCAAGTCTGCAATTCTGGACTGCACGGCCAGTCTCACAATTCTGGATAGGACACCGTGGAATCCCTGGGCCCTGAGCAGAGTCCCCGGGGAGCAAAGCAAATGGCCCAGGGGGCTATCCATTGCCATTTTCTCCTCTGCTGCTCACGTCAGAGCCAAGAGAAGCCTCTGTTTGTGTGGGAAATGGCACAGCTTGCATTTGAACTTGCTCTTTGCCTAAAGCCTAACATCTACACATCCAGCTTCTTGTCCCAGAATTTATAACCCAATATAGACATTCGTGTAACCCTTGATGTCCTTAAATTTGTTGCTCCTCAGATTCGCTTGGATTTGCCTTTGGCCACTCTTGAAGGGGATAGTCTCCAGAGTGAGACTGGCTCTGTGATGGGGTTTGAGGACTCCAATGCTGCAGCAGAGAAAACAGACTGTCAGAAAACCATGGGATTATGATAACCTCAGAGCCCCTTTCTACTCAGAAGCCAGACTTCCCCTTCCCCTATGTCTAGAACAAAGGACAGTTCCACCCCGAGGATAAGATGGGAAGGAGAGTGAGCACTGCCAGGACTCACAGGACTCTCTGCTGTCTCCTGAAGAGACCACTTCCTTCCACAGTCAGCACACAGTCTTCAACCTGCTCCGAGAGGGGGTTTGAAAATACCACCTGTATAGAGAGCGGCTGGTTCACAATGGCTGCTCCTAAAACCTGAACAAGGAAATCCAGAGAGGAGAATTAGTCTCATCCCCAATTCATCAGACATTTATGGAGGGCACTATTCCCTAGATCTGCTACCTACAGAACTAAATTTCCATGGCCTGTGTTTTTCCAAGTATGGACAACTTAATGGATTGTCATTAACATTTTTAAAAAAATGAAATAGATCAGCACTACCAAACCAGCTCTTGAACAAAGGCTAAAAGATCTCTAGATAGGAAACACAGAAAAGGTTTATAAAAATGAATCCAAAACAACAAAGTAAATGGTAATGGGATCATATTTATCAATAATTACCTTAAATGTAAATGGGTTAAATGCTCCAACCAAAAGATAAAGACTGGCCGAATGGATACAAAAACAAGACCCCTATATATGCTGTCTACAAGAGACCCACCTCAAACCTAGGGACACATACAGACTGAAAGTGAGGGGCTGGAAAAAGATATTTCATGCAAATAGAGACCAAAAGAAAGCAGGAGTAGCAGTACTCATATCAGATAAAATAGACTTTGAAATAAAGACTGTGATAAGAGACAAAGAAGGACACTACATAATGATCAAAGGATCAATCCAAGAAGAAGATATAACAATTAAATATGTACCCAACCTAGGAGCATCTCAATACATAAGGCAAATGCTAACAAGTATGAAAGGGGAAATTAACAGTAACACAATTATAGTGGGGGACTTTAATACCCCACTCCTATGAATAGATCAACCAAACAGAAAATTAGCAAGGAAACACAAGCTTTAAATGATACAATGAACCAGTTAGACCTAATTTATATCTACAGGGAATTTCACCCCAAAACAATAGATTTCACCTTTTTCTTAAGTGCACACAGAACATTCTCCAGGATAGATCACATCCTGGGCCCTAAATCTAGCCTTGGTAAATTTTTAAAAATTGAAATCATTTCAAGCATCTTTTCTGATCACAATGTGGTAAGATTACACGTCAACCACAGGAAAAAAATTACTAAAAACACAAACATATGGAGGCTAAACAAACGCTTCTGAATAACCAACAGATCATGGAAGAAATCAAAAAGAAAATCAAAATATGCATAGAAACAAATGAAAATGAAAATACAACAATCCAAAACTTATGATATTCAGTAAAAGCAGTGCTAAGAAGGAGGTTCATAGCCATACAAGCCTACCTCAAGAAACAAGAGAAGCATCAAATAAACAACCTAACTTTACACTTAAGCAACTAAAAAAAGAAGAACAGAAGAACCCCAAAGTTAGTAAAAGGAAAGAAATAAAAATCAGAACAGAAATAAATTAAAAAGAAACAAAGGAGACTATAACAAAATCAACAAAACTAAAAGCTAGTTCTTTGAGACGATAAATATAATAGACAAACTGTTAGCCAGACTCATCAAGTAAAAAAGGGAGAAGAATCAAATCAATAAAATTAGAAATGAAACTGGAGAAATCACAACAGAAATACAAAAGATCATAAGAGACTACTATGAGCAATTATATGCCAATAAAATGGGCAACTTGGAAGAAATGGACAAATTCTTATAAAAGTATGACCTTCAAAAACTGAACCAGGAAGAAATAGAAAATCTTAACAGACCCATCACAAGCACGGAAATCGAAACTTTAATAAAAAATATGCCAACAAACAAAAGCCCACAACCAGATGGCTTCACAGGTGAATTCTACCAAAAATTTAGAGAAGAGCTAACACCTATCCTACTCAACCTCTTCCAGAAAATAGCAGAGGAAGGCAAACTCCCAAACTCATTCTAAGAGGCCAACATCACCCTAATATCAAAACCAGACAAAGATGCCACCAAAAAAGAAAACTATAGGCCAATATCACTGACAAACATAGATGCAAAAATCCTCAACAAAATTCTAGCAAACAGAATCCAACAACATATTAAAAAGATCATACATCATGACCAATTGGGCTTTATCCCAGAGATGCAAGGATTCTTCAATATATGCAAATCAATGTGATACACCATAATAACAAATTGAAAGATAAAAACCATATGATTATCTCAATAGGTGCAGAGAAAGCCTTTGACAAAATTCAACATCCTTTTATGATAAAAACCCTCCAGAAAGCAGGCATAGAAGGAACATACTGCAACATAATAAAAGCCATATATGACAAACCCACAGCAAACATTTTCCTCAATGGCAAAACATTGAAAGCATTTCCTCTAAAATCAGAAACAAGACAAGGGTGCCCACTCTGACCACTACTATTCAACATAGTTTTGGAAGTCTTAGCCACAGCAATCAGAGAAGAAAAATAAATAAAAGGAATCCAGATTGGAAAAGAAGAAGTAAAACTCTCACGGTTTGCAGATGACATGATCCTCTACATAGAAAACCCTAAAGATTCCACCAGAAAATTACTGGAGCTAATCAATGAATATAGTAAAGTTGCAGGATATAAAATTAATACACAGAAATCCCTTGCATTCCTATACACTAACAATGAAAAAACAGAAAGAAATTAAGGAAACAATCCCATTCACCATTGCAACAAAAAGAATGAAATACTTAGGAATAAATTTACCTAAAGAAACAAAAGACCTATATATAGAAAACTATAAAACACTTATGAAAGAAATCAAAGATGACACAAATAGATGGAGAAATATATCATGTTCATTGATTGGAAGAATCAATATAATGAAAATGAGTATACTACCCAAAGCAATCTATAGATTCAATGCAATCCCTATTAAGCTACCAGTGGTATTTTTCACAGAACTAGAACAAATAATTTCACCATTTGTATGGAAACACAAAAAACCTCGAATAGCCAGAAAGAAGAATGGAACTGGAGGAATCAACTTTCCTGACTTCAGACTATATTGCAAAGCTACAGTCATCAATACAGTATGGTACTGGCACAAAGACAGAAATAAAAATCAATGGAACAAAATAGCCCAGAGATAAATCCATGCAACTATGGACACCTTATCTTTGGCAAAGGGGGCAAAAATATACAATGGAGAAAAGATAATCTCTTTAACAAGTGGTGCTGGGAAAACTGGTCAACCACCTGTAAAAAAATGAAACTAGAACACTTTTTAACACCATACACAAAGATAAACTCAAAATGGATTAAAGATCTAAATGTAAGACCAGAAACTATACTCTTAGAGGGAAACATAGGCAGAACACTCTGACATAAATCACAGCAAGATCTTCAATGACCCACATCCCAGCAATTCTAATGAGGTGGATGAAATTGGAGCCTATTATACAGAGTGAAGTAAGTCAGAAAGAGAAACACCAGTTCAGTATATTAATGTGTGTGTGTGTATATATATATATATATATATATACATACATACATAGAGAGAGAGAGAGAAAGAATTTAGATGATAACCATGACCCTATATACAAGACAGCGAAAGAGACACAGATGTAAAGAACAGAGTTTTGGGCTATGTGGGAGAGGGTGAGGGTGGGATAATTTGAGAGGATAGCATTGAAACATGTATATCACCATATGTAAACTAGATGACCAGTGCAAGTTGGATGCATGAAGCAGGGCACTCAAAGCCAGTGCTCTGGGACAACCCAGAGGGATAGTATGGGGAGGGAGGTAGGAGAGGGGTTCGGGATGGGGGACAGTTTTGCACCTGTGGCTGATTCATGTTGATGTATGGCAAAAACCACCACAATATTGTAAAATAATTAGCCTCCAATTAAAATAATTAAATTAATTTTTTAAAATGAAATAGAATATAATATCAGTGTTTATCATGCAAGATATTGTTATGTGAAACTTTTACTTCACTTACACATGTATGGACATTTGTGTAAAATATTTCTACTCAACCCATCGTATGGAAAGATCTGATGACTTGGGAGTCTTCAGTAATATTTCCTCTGCTGCAAGGATTTCATTGAAATGTAAAATAAACAAGAGCTCCAAAGGATTCTCAGGGATAATTTGAGTGGGTAGGATCATTTGGGGACAGTTTTTGTTCTTTCTTTTCAGAGTCTAACTCCATCCCTTCTCACCCTTTTATCTTAGTTGGCTCAGTTTCTTTTCACACCAGTGTGAGTCAAGACCAGTGGATCATTCAGGGCTTAGAGAGAAGGAAGTAGCCTCAGGAAACTTGGAGGCACCTTTGGAAACCCTCCCTAAAATAGATTCCAGTGGCTGGGCTTGCCAGATGCACCCCACCAGGGGGAACCCCAGGCTCACTTGGCAGGATCTAGGGGGATGCTTGGCCTTGGGGAAACAGCACTGGCAGGAAGAGCCCTGTGAAGTCTCCCCACCAGAATGTCAGAGAAAGAGGAGTCCTTGGAGGCCATCTAGTCTAAGCCCGTCATTGACAGTTCAAGATGCAGAAGCCCAGGGCTTGTCTAAGGATCCACAGCCAGGAAATAGCACATCAAACCTGAGCTGACCTTTGTTCAGGCAGCGCTCTTCCCCCACTCAGGATCCTCCCATTTGCGCCCAAGTTTCTTCTTGTTGACCCTGGGGAAGGCCAACAGCGGGAGGAGACACAACAGAGGGGTCTTTCCCCAACCTCCCCATGGCAGTTGCTCAAGATGCACCCATAAGACCTCTCAGGGTACAAGAGGATGGAGACCTCATCCAGTGTTTTCTGATAAACCTGCTCCTGGTGGGGAGGTTCCTGGAGGCACCAGAAGAGGCAGGGGGAAGGAGGGGCTGCTCTCCTGAGCAAGCTCTCAGTGGTCTCTATCCTCCATCCTCAGTCAGTCCCAAGGAGCCCCCAGGCCACATGCAGGGCTCTTGCCTACATTAATCACGATGCTGGGATAGGCTAAGGTGATGATCTTCTTCACCAGGATCTTTTCAGGACTGTTCTTCTCTTCACCCAGGGCACTGATGCGGATCAGCTTGTCTGTGGACAGGTACTGGCTGTACTGGGAATAGGTGATTTTGCAGGGATAGGTCTTTGCTAGGGAGAGAACACAGGATGAGGTGAGACTCGCTAGAGAAATCAGCTGGGCCTGGGTGGATCTGGGACCCTACTATGCAGAGGAGAGGCCGACCTTACTGAGCCCCCAATGAAGCAGGTACTCAATTTTCTGTTGGAGGGGCTGAGAGGTGAAATGGCTTGCCCAGGGTTATTCTACTAGTATGTGGGTGCACTGAGGCTCTAACCAAGGTCTGCTGCTGCTGCTAAGTCACTTCAGTCATGTCCGACTCTGTGACCCCATAGACAGCAGCCCACCAGGCTCCCCCGTCCCTGGGATTCTTCAGGCAAGAACACTGGAGTGGGTTGCCATTTCCTCCTCCAACGCATGAAAGTGAAAAGTGAAAGTGAAGTCTCTCAGTCGTGTCCAACTCTTCGAAATGCCATGGACTACAGCCTACCAGGCTCCTCTGTCCATGGGAATTTGCAGGCAAGAGTACTGGAGTGGGGTGCCATTGCCTCCTCCGAGGTCTGGAGGACTTCAAATCCCAGGCTTTCCTCACTAACCCGGCCCATATTCCTTGAGGTGGTAAAGGAAGGATTGAGGAGAAGGAGGAGGTTAAAGGAAAGAAACAGGAGTAGAGGAGAGGGAAGAAGAGGGAAGGAAGGAAGGAGGAGGACTATGTGCCGGAGGAGACACTAGAAAGACAGTTCTCACAGGGATCTGCCCTCAAACCCTTGGCTGGCTTGACCCCCTTATGGCATTTCCATAAGCTACTCTGTGTTCACGCCCATACCCAGAGCCCATACCTTCTTCAGGAGAGAGTGTGATGAAGGCTGTGTCCTGCCAGAATGGGAGCAGGGGGCTGCCGTCATGCAGCAGAGACTGGGCACTCAGGTTCACTCTGAGGTCCTTGAACTGGGGCGACATGTTGAGGGCCAGCAGGACAAACCTTATGTCCTGGCCCATGTCTGGTGAGTCGAGCAGCTGGAATTTCAGGGAGACCTGGACAACATCACTGGGCTGGAGAGAAGGAGTAGCCAGGCTCCGCGGACTATCACTCAGTGGCACGGACCTAGGTTGTGATTCTGTTCGGAGGGAACCTGGGGACCTTCCAGCCTTCAGCTTCTGAAGAGCCTTCAGAAACACCTGCCTCTCCTGTAGAGAACCTGGGAGGGCAGAGCACAGCACCAGTGCCCTCATTTCAATTTCCACCACCTGAGACTCTCCGTCTGAGGCTTTCTCTGCCACCAGAACTGACTCACCTCGTGCATGGAGCAGACTGAAAGCCCTAGGAAATTTATGCCCCCAAGAACAGCCCTCAACCCCTGACCAAAAAGAGTTGGTGGATAAATAGCCTAGGCTCCTTGCCTCCTGAGTGGGATAAATCTGAAGTATTGTTCTATACTTTATACTAAATCTCTGATAGGATTGCCAAATTTAGCAAATAAAAATACAGGGCACTTTAATTTGAATTTCAGATTAACAACAAATGATTTGGCCACAGTGAGACCACAGCATTCTTCATCCTACATTTTCTCAGCCACCCCACTGGCAGGGACCCCAGCAGGATGAGCCCCAGCCACCCACCCACAGTGCTAACAGGCCTGACAAGGCTCCCAGTATCAGCTTGCTCCCCTTCCTCATCTCACTTGCTCATTCTCCTTCCTTCCTGTAGCTTTTAAATCTCCTCACTGATAAACCACTTGTCCTCCAAGTGATCCCCAGTGAAGATAGCCACAGAGAGAATTGAGGTGGAGAGATGGATTGCCAGTACCCTGGATGTGTTCAATGCCATCTCTTAGGCTTGGACTCTGGGCCTTCTCTGTGTTGGCCCTAAAGGCCCACATAGACAAACACAAACACGCACTTTATGGCACTTCCAGGAATCTCAGGTGCTCCCGCCACCAGCCCACACAGTCCTGATTCACTCTTGCTCAAATCCTGCCCCTCTCCCTGCTTCTGGCCCTCTTAGACTGAATATTTTTGCTTGGCTCCCTAGTAGTCGAAACTGGTGGTTGGTCTTAGTTTCCAGGAATCAGTCCACAGCTGACTGACATAGATGCCCCTTGCCCCACTGGCTTGGGTCAGAAGACCCTGCCAGGGATCCCATTTCTCAGAACCATCCTCTGCACGGTGTGGGTGTGGGAGTGAACATTTGGCCTTAGATCAGCTGCGGTGCTAGCTGTGGTCTGGCCTGTCCTCCAAACACCCAATAAAACGAATAAACAATAAATTATATGAAATTAATAAAATTAATTAGTAGGAAAGAGTTTACTCAATCTCCTGCCCTCTTCAGGTTGATCTTTCAGGAAGGCAGGGGCCAGGAAGGCAGGGGCAAGGAGGTCATATACTATAGCTATATGATGGCTGTCGATGGCCCTGCAATGCAAGTGAATATCTTGCAGAGGGTGCTCACTGCCTGTGTGGAGTGGGGTGGGGAGGGACATGAGAAAGCGAGGCAATGGGGACTCCAACTAGGCCCTTAAACCTGAAGGGCTGAGGAGACAGTGGGCCTGGGTTCCGGATCCCCTACTGCAGAGGACTGTCCCAGCTGGCAGAGAGGTTCCCTGGGGTCTTGGGGAAGGTGCCTACAGGACTTGGATTCTGCAGGGGCCTGGCTTGGTCATACCTTCTCTATACTTGTAGTTTTCCGTGATGTCATCCCGCTCATCACTCTGGATGCTCTTGGTGCTAATAAAATTACCAACAGTACTGGTGTCCTGGTGAAGTTTCTGCTCCTTCCCTCCAAAGACCAGCCAGGCCATACAGTCAGCATTCACCATGGAAAAGGCGAAGGCTGTGTCGTAGTTCAGATCCACCTCTCCTTCTTTGATGGCTCTGACAGAGGCAGGGCCGCAGCAGTAGAGGCCTGACAGGGAACAGAGGGGCCTCGGTGGGCTGTGGCTGCAGGGCTGAGTGGGGGTGGGGGCTGTTTCTGTGGCGCTGGGCTCTGCCTGTCCTCCTGAGAGCCTCACCATTGCTTGTCTCCTGAGGTGTAGCGTCCAGCACCTGCCAGCCTCCGAATCCAGGTGGGAGGTCGTTCCGTGCCATCCAGCATTCATTCCAGACATGGAAATTCCTGAGGCAGAAGCCAGAGGAGTGGGTGTCAGGTGAAGCTGAGGGAGAGTCGGTGGTGCTCGAGTTCTTTCTGGAGTAAGGCAGGGGACGATGAGTGATGGACAGCTAGATAGAAAGTCAGGGTGCTGCAGGCCTGTGCACCTCTGTGGGAGGCAGGTGACCACCCTTCCTCCTGTGAGCCTTAGCTTGCCCAGAAAGGAGCTTTCCTCTCTTTGTAAAGAGTGAAGGTTCCAGAGCCAATGGAAACCCTTCACTCTCTCTCAAAAGACTCTCGTAGCCCTTTCTTGTATCTGCTGTCCACTCACAGAGGCAGTCACGCCTCACCTTTGTGTCCAGAGGTGAGACTTCAGGCCATCTGTGATCAGAGCCACAGGTTGAGTATTAAATGAAGGAGGTGAAAAAGAGGAAAACTCCCTCAGGGCAGAGAGCTCCTGTGATGTGATATATTAAACTCAGAAGATGGTTGTATTTGTGTTTAGCTGCTTCTCAGCCTTAGGGTTGGGGATACCAAGGCTCAGGGCTGGTTAAATGGGGGGGCATGGGAGGGTAGCAGGCTCATGCAGTTTGCCCCAGGAAGAGATGTCTCTCACCAGACACTGTCCTTCTTCTTATTCTCCAAAATCCTGCCTGTGTTGTCATAATACTCATCAATGATCAGGTTTCCGTCTGTGTCGTGGCCAGAGTTGAAGTTGGTGATCACTCGGGTGGGGATCCCCAGACACCTCATCACTGTAGAAAGGGCAGAAATCTCCTGTGGGCCATGGATTCCTGGGCTTAGCGCTCTCGACTCAGGGAAATCATACACTTGGCAGGCAGGAGCTGTCTGGGGCACCAGGTTGGTGACCCGTCCGACCTCCCTCCCCACCCTCCTGAGCTCCTCTCCCTAAGGCTCCGCACAAAGGAGAGAGCTTGTCTGCTTTCTCAAACAAGCTCTCCTAGGGCCAACAGAGGGTCTAGCAAGTTTTGGGTTTCCCTGCCCTAGCCAGCAAGGTGGCAGAGGCAGGTCCCTTGGCAAAACTCAGTAGCCTGACTTGTCTCACTTCCCTCCTGGCCATAAATCTCTATCTTCAAACCAAATAGCTGAAATTTTTTCCCTCCTGGGGTAAAGATTAAGACCATCAGATTCTTAGGCAAAGGGCTCTGCTGCTTGGATTTCCCCTTCTGTGTGGTTGTACTGTCTTGGAAGCTCATTATGGAAAGTATTTATAGATACAGCCAGGAAGTCAAGGAGGCTGTAACAAAGGCTAGAAAAGTGAGACTCTATGCCTAATGGAGAAATTCTTAAAAGAAGGTAGAATACTGTCTTTATGATTTTTCTTGTCATTAAATAACTAGCATGAAATATATTGCTCCCTAAAAATCTTTCACCAAGTAATTTTAGCATTCCTGATAATCTTTGCCTGAATTAATGCTATGCTCAACCTTGATTATGTGTCCAACACACAATCAGTTGTGTCCAACTCTTTGCGACCCCGTGGACTGTAGCCCACCAGGCTCCTCTGTCCATGGTATTCTCCAGGCAAGAATACTGGAGTGGGTAGCCATTCTCTTCTCCATGGTGGTACCAAAATGGTTATATTCTAACAGTATCATTTTTTCCATGTGTATTAGCTGGCATTCTTCTATAAAGAAAAGCATTTCAATCTCCCTCTCCCATTTTTTTGGTATTGTTATGAAGTGAAGTGAGTCACTCAGTCATGTCTGACTCTTTGAGACCTCATGAACTGTGGCCTGCCAGGCTTCTCTGTCCATGGAATTCTACAGGCAAGAATACTGGAGTGGGTTGCCATTCCCTTCTCCAGATCTTCCCAACCCAGTGATCGAACCCAGGTCTCCCGTGGCTCCTGCATTGCAGGCGAATTCTTTACCATCTGAGCCACCAGGGAAGACTGGTATTGCTATACCTCTTAGAATCTGTCTCAAGGTGGGAAAACAGAAATTGATCTACAGAGATGTCCATCACAGCATTAAAGTTAAAAAAAATATATGAACTCACTGTATTGTTATTGGTTCATATACTTTTTTAAACTTTAGCAGAGGTTATTTTTAGACATTTGCTTGGTTTCTAATTTTTCCCCTATTGTAATTAATGCTGTGATGGACATCTCTGTAGATCAATTTCTGTTTTTCCCCCTTGAGACAGATTCCAAGAGGTAAAATGACTGAGTCAAAAAATATAGATATTTCTAATAGTTCTTCAAAAATACCACTATCATTTAAAAATGTTTAGAATTTTCAGTTTAGATACTTATTTATAATAAGCATTTAATTGCTTGCAGATTTTAGTTTAGGGTCCTTCTTTGGCACAAAGCCTCTCCAGGCTGGGGTGGGGGTACATTCCTGGATGCAGCCCAGGAAGGGGAGGAGAGAAGCCCAAAGGAGAGCCATGCACTTGCCTGGAGTGGCAGGTCTGCACAGGGCCAAGGAACAAGGGTGGGGAGTGAGCACAGCTGACAGTGAATTGTAGGTGGAGGTGACACAGGACCACCCTAGAGAGTAGAATGAAGGTGGGAAAAGCTGCCACTGAAGGAACATGAGACAGCAGTGAGGCAAGAGCATATGAGGCAAGAGCGTGACTCAAGAGCATTACCGTGGGCACATTAATGCTAAGATTACAGTCAGGAGGGTGGATAACACTTAATGGTAATAAGAGCACATGCCAAAGAGGGGTGGTCAGAGGGAGCAGGGAGCAAGCCTCCGTTCTTCACCCTGACTGCTAAATTCATGAAGTGTCAGTGGTGGTGTCAGCTGCTGCTAGACATGGCCAGATAGGCACTTTCCTACCCAAGCACAGGTCAGTGGTCTCATGGCACTCTGAGTTCTCTACTACACATGGTATATGGCATTTAACGATTTGTTTATGAGTCTCCTCCTGAGGGCAGGGATTGTGTGATAGTCATCTTTATCATTATATAACCATTAACAATACAAGGCAGGCCTGTTCTGCAGAAACGTGGGTGCATCTTTGCTGGAAGAGTGAATGAATGTCTCAACTCTTCTGTCCATTTTGACAATTTCCAACTGAAGGCTGTGTGCTGTGCTGTGGATACCAAGCTTGACTTTCCACAGAGCATAAGCTTTGAGTGGTAATGGGTCTGCACTAATCCATTCTCACCATTTCCTCATCATGCCTCATGAGAGGACTGGGATAGGGGACAATAGCTGTCACAGTGAGGCAACAGAGGGACACGAATGGTTCTCTACTCTGGGAGGAGGCAAGTCTTCAGCTTCAGTGTCACGCAAAGGAAGCAGTGTTCAGACCTGCACAGTCATGCACGTACATGTTTCACGGGGTTTTTCCCTCTCTGTCCTGCTTTCTCTGTCCCCCAGCAAAGGGCTTCTGTTGTGGCTTCATCTCTCACTCTGTGCCAATGACTCCTAAATTTGAAACTTGAGCCTACATGGAGACCTTGCTGTCACTGAGCACATCCCCAACTGAGCTTGTCTTCCATTCTTGGCTAGCTTCCTTGCCAGTTGATGGCATCATCATCCTTTTAGGTGCCAGGAATGGTGCCAAGCACTGCCCAGGCATAATCTCACTTAATCCCCTCCACAACCTTGTGATTATTCCACCTTTGAAGAGGAAAAACCTGAAGTTTAGAGTGGTTGAGATCACATGGCAGCAAGAAAAAAGCCATGGCAAGATTTAAACCCCTGTATCTCTGATCTCAGAGCCTCCCAGTGTTAACCACAAGCCTTCACGACAACTTCACTAACCATTGTAACTTCACTACACATCCCAGCAACGTGTTGTCCTCAATGTGTTTTCCTTTGTGAAGTCTTCACCGATTACTCCATGCCCACTCATCCTCCTCCCTGTGCTTTCACTTAATTCCAGCCACCAATGCCACACATCTGATCACTGCATGAAGCTCTCTGTGATCTCATATACTTGTCCTATCTTGTCAGCTAGATTACAAATTGCCCTAGAGTAGGGCTCAGATCAAATACTTTTCTTGCATTTCTTCATCCCCAGCACAGTGCTAGCCAGAGTAGATGCTCATTAAATTTGTGTTGAAATGAGTTTTCTTTAGCCTCACTTCTGCAGACTGTCAGTCCTGATGACTCACAATTTGATGTGAGTCTCAGGTAACTTTGTACCTGAGATTTTCATTGATAATTTGGGAGCTGAATCCCTCATAAAAGAAAAACCACTGTGGGGTGTGCGTGTGCTTGTGCACGCACCTCCATGCACATTCACACAGCAATGCTTGGACAAAGATGGACAAGATCTCAGAGTCAGGAAAGGTCGATAGAGTTCCTGAGGTATATTACACCACACGACACTCCTGGTATTAATTACTATGTCTCTTCACTTAGCCATTTGGCGCTCATTCAGTGACAAATGTAAAGCCCCTGTGGTAAACCAGGCAGTGGCTCTGATGCTTACAC
Organism: Bos mutus; assembly: GCF_027580195.1. Classification (NCBI taxonomy): domain Eukaryota; kingdom Metazoa; phylum Chordata; class Mammalia; order Artiodactyla; family Bovidae; genus Bos; species Bos mutus. The sequence continues at coordinate 54,200,647 of NC_091637.1, forward strand.
AAAGACATAAGACCATCCTGCCTTCAAGGAGCACAGCTTCACTTCTGACCAGCTGGGGACCCTGTCCTGATGGTGTGGTTAAAACATGGACTCTGTTTCAGGACTGGCCATGAAGACTTCCCACCAGTTCTCTCCTCTGCACCGCCATGTGGAAATGTGGCTCCAATTTTATAAGAGAAATCAGTGCAGAGTTCAAGCCCAATTTATCAAAATTCATTTGGTCAGCCTTGCTGCCACACTTCCATGGCTTATACTGATGAATACAGTCAGAGCCCCAAGTAATAGAATTAATTGCATTTAAGTGTGATGACTTTTAGCATATTTTTGTTTCACCCTGGATTCATTAAGCTTCCACATGGTAAAAACATCATTTCCTGTTCCTCCTCCCATGCCTTTAACTGTCCCTTATAACCGAGATGGTAATATTGCTTGGTTTTTCAGATATGCCATCACAAAATCAAACAATTCTCTCTTGTCTCCAATGACAATGAAACCTAAAACGTCTCTAAAAAATAGTCTATTTTTTTTATGTAAAGAAGCAAGAAGGTATGACTCAAAATGAGAAAAAGTGCCTGTCAAACTAGATCCACAAAGGACAGATATAAGGGAATTAGCTGACAAGGATCTTAAAGCAGCTATTTTAAATACTATCAGTAAGTCTAGAAAAATGGTATAGATGACCTTACTTGAAAGCAGAAATAGAGACACAGGCATAGAGAGCAAATATATGGATACCAAGGGGAAAGGAGGGGTGGGCTGAGTTGGGAGATTGGACTTGACATATGTACACTACTATGTATAAAATAGATAACTATTGAGAACCTACTGTATAGCACAGGGAATTCTGCTCTATGCTCTGAGGTGACCTAAATGAGGAAGAAATTTTTTTAAAAAGGTGGGGGACATGGGCTTCCCTGGTGGCTCAGATGGTAAAGAATCTGCCTGCAATGTGGGAAACCTGGGTTGGTCCCTGGGTGGAAAACAACCTCAAGAGAAAGGAATGGCTGCCTACTCCAGTATTCTTGCCTGGAGAACTCCATGGACAGAGGCTACAGTTCATGGGGTCGCAAAGAGTCAGACACGACTGAGAGACTAACACTTTCGCTTTTCACTCATGTGTATACATATGGCTGATTCATTTTGATGCACAGCAGAAACTGACACAGCAGTGTAAAGCAACTATACTCCAATTTAAAAATATCAGTATACTCAGTAGAAGGCAAAGGAAAACAAGGACATAAAAGAGAAATAGAAGACAAAAAAAGACCCAATGGAACTTGTAAAGATGAAAAATATAAAACATAATACAAAAAATGTACTGGAAAAATATCGCACAAAGATAAAAATATATTTTTTGTAAGAACACATTCAAATACCATACTACATATCAAACACATCAAAAATGTTTCCCTATTGTAGAAGGAGGTGAATAAGAATGGGTTATGAGATAAAAGGGGGAAATCAATTAGTAAATAATTTTTTTAAAGGAGGGATTTGAAGCAGACCTATTATGATAAATGCCATGAAATGAATAATATGATTAATTGAAACCTAAATACTCCAAGGGAAAAAGGAAGGAAGTAAAGTAAAATAATGGTGAAGAGGGAGCTTCCCTGATGGCTCAGTGGTAAAGAATCAGCCTGCTAATGCAGGAGACACGGGTTCGATTCCTGGTCTGGGAAGATCCCATGCCACGCCGCAACTAAGCCCGTGCACCACAACTTCTGCGGCCATGAGCCACAACTACTGAAGCCCACATGCCCTAGAGCCTGTGCTCTGCAACAAGAGAAGCCACCGCAATGAAAAGCCCGCATGTCACATCTAGAGAAAAGCCTACTCAGCAACAAAGACCCAGCACAGCCAAAGGAGAACTAACGTCTGCTGGATGGCTAGAAACAACTTTTGAACAAGACCCAGCTTGATCTATGGAGCCTAAGAGCTAGGGATTAAAACAGTATCAGGCCAGTGATCATAGCAGCACTATTGACAACAGCCAAGACAGGAAGCAACCTAAATGTCCATTGACAGATGACCAGATAAAGAAGATGTGTTGACATAAGACTACTAAGCTGTACCCAGATTCCTGAACCACAGAAACTGTGAGATAATAAAAATTGTTTTCAACTTAAAGAAAAAAGATGGGACTTCCCTGGTCCAGGGGCTAAGACACCCCGCTTCCAATGCAGGGTTCTGTGCCTAATCAGGGAACTAAATCTCATATGCCACAACTGAAGATCCCGCATGCTGCAACAGAGACAGAAGATCCTGTGGGCTGCAGCCAAGACCCAGTGCAGCCAAATAAGTAAATAAATATATAGTTTTTAAAGATGGGGTGTGTGTATATAATGGAATATCACTCAGCCATACAAAGAAATGAAAAATGCCATTTGCAGCAACATGGATGGACCTAGAGATGATCATACTGGGTGGAATAAGTCAGAAAGACAGCGACATTGACTAAGGTCCACGTCTGAGAGGTAATGGTAGTTGCTCAGGCGTGTCTGACTCTTTGCAACCCCATGACTGCAGCCCGCCAGGCTCCTCTGTCCATGGGATTCTCCAGGCAAGAATACTGGAGTGGGTGGCCATTTCCTTCTTGAGAGGTAAGGGCTCAGTAAAAACAATGAGATTAGAGTTACTGTATTGAAATGGAGATAGTGAGGCACATTATAGAGGTCACTATATAAGCGAGTGAGAAGAAATCTTAGATGACTTCTAACCCAGGGATGTTTGAAACTGTTTTCAGCAGAGGACTCCACATGAGAACCAGATCATAAGTGGGGATCCAACATATAAAAGATGGACACATGGGGTAGTTTGGGGTGACGAGAGGAGGGCCCAGCCCTAAGCTCACAGCCTCCTCATCTCCCAGGCTGTTTCCCACCACCCTCCTCTGTGGCTCCAGGCCCCGGACCCTCCTTTACAGAGGGTCCATAGGTCTGCCCAAGGCTTGCTGCCCCCACCCCACGCCCTGCAGCTGTGGGCAGGAACAGACCAGGCACATCCCCAGGATGCCTGACTTTTCTTTTGTAAACAACTTTGCTGAGATATAATCCACATACCACAAATTTCACCCTTTTAAAGTGTACAATTCAGTGGTGTATGGTATATCCACAGGTTGTGTAACAATCTCCACATCTAATCCCAGATCATTTCATCACCTCTGAAAGGCCCTCCGTGCCTGCTAGCTGTCACTTCCCATTCTCCCACCCCTCCAGCCCTCGGCAACTGCGAAATGACTCTCTGTCTCTATAAATTTCCCTGTTCTGGGCATTTCACATATTTGGAATCATACAGTAGGTGACACCTGGCTTTGGGGAGAATTTTCAGGTCACAGAACATCACTGTTCCCTCTGTTCCTTTGTTACAGAGCAAGGCATCCAGGCTACTTCACAGACCTCAGGGCTGAGGGGCCTGGCCTTGTCACAGGGAGTGGATAGCCAGGACAGGAAACGCCTGATGACTGAGACAGAGAGCTGTGGAGCAGCCAGCCCTGAGCCCCAGAGGGAGGGAAGATCAAGGATTTCTCTGAAATTCCCAAAGTAACAGCCAACTAAATTGATGTCAAGGAACCATCTATCCAAAAAATTATAATCATATCTTTGATGCATGCAAAGTCTCTTTTTGTGTGTGATTTTTCTTTAGGAAGTTGAAGTCAGTATGCTGATGTTATTTTTTTTAATGCAATATGGGATTTCCTTGGTGGTCCAGCAGTTTCCACTGCCAGGAGTGTGGATTTGATCTCTGGTCAGGGAACTAAGATCCATAAGCTCCATTTGGCAGCAAATATATATATATATATATATATATATATATATATATATATACACACACACATATATATATATATAAATACATACAGCGGTGAGAGAAGAGGCTCTTGAACAGATTCCAGTTTCAAAAAAAAAAAAAAGGAAACACAGGGAGGCAGAGCTGCAGAGGGGAGTATGCACATCTAATTAGATGAGTTCCATGGTCACCTTAAGCCTCAGTTTTCTCATCTGTAAAATGACAGTAATATCCACCTCCAGGTGTCTGTGAGCATCAGGAAGTGCCCAGCATGTGCCTTCAGAACAGGGGATGCTGATTAAATGGCAGCTGCTGACATCATTCATGCAGCAGTATAGTCTAGTGGTTAAAGCCACCATACCTGGATGTGGGACTAGTTTTGCCACTCAATTACCTCATCTGTAAAATGGAGATAATGATAGAACCTATCTCTGAAGGTCATTTGGGGAATCAAATAAGTTGATCCTAGTTAGAACTTACTGCCATCATGATAAATTAGTTTTAGGACATTTTCACCTCTGCAATAAGACCCCTGGGATGCCCAGTTATCGTTAATCCCCACTTCCATTCCCCACCCCAGGCAACCACTAATCTGCTGTCTGTCTCTATAAATGTGCCTTTTTTGGACATTTTATATAAATGAAATCATTCAATAAGAAAAAAAAAAAGAACTTACTGATTGTTCACTGTAGCCTAGCATTTGTCTAAGCACCCTCCATGTATGAACTCAGTCATTCCTTCCAATAACCTTATGAGGTAGGTACTATTAATTTCCCCATCATATGCCTGAGGAAACTGAGGCACAAGTTAAATGACTTGCCCAAGATCACTCAGTCACTTAATGGTAGTACTAGTATTTGAACTCAAGCGTCATCATTATTCTAGGCTGTCAAGGTTTTAGCACAATGCCTGGCACCAAGAAAGTCTCTAATAAATGTCAGCTATTGTGACTGTTAAAGAATAACAATAATAATTTTTAACAGCATGTTTTGGCAACTGTATTGGGTTAAAGAGTCTGACTAAATCTTTGACATTTAGTGGAGGATTGAAGCTGGGTGTTACCCATCTTTGTAACCAAGATTGTTAGAAGCACAGTGCCTAACATAGGATAAGGACTCAAGAAGCGTTGCTGGATGAAATGATGAGTTCTCCAAACTGATGGACATATTTATCAATATACAGCATGGTGGCCCTGTCGGGGAGGGCTGGTGGTGCTGAGCTGCAGGTGAGCCAGCCACACTTGACCACCTTGGCCCAACCCTTTGCTTCCAGGGTCACTAAAGGGCCATGACACTCATAAAAATTTTAATTGGTCTGCTCTCATTGCATCATCTCCATTCACTCTCTCACCACCCAGTTCCAGACAACCACACCCAAACACCTCTCCCTCTGTACACATACCTTGCCCATTAGATTCTAGGCTTTTCCAATCCCAGGAAGACTCCCTCTCTGTCATATACAAGATTATTCCATTCTCTGCCTTGAGTCTTGTGCCTGCTCCTTGGATGACTCAGACATCCTAGTTCACCCTGATGTCTGTGACTCTGGGCATCAAAGCTGTCGTTGAAGGTCAGGAAGGGCGGCGGTGAGGAGATACCCATCGTCCAAGATAAGGAGCAGCGGCTGCACTTTGCTGGAGCAGCCATGAAGAGATACCCCACGCCCAAGGTAAGAGAAACCCAAGTAAGACGGTAGGTGTTGCAAGAGGGCACCAGAGGGCAGACACACTGAAACCATACTCACAGAAAACTAGTCAATCTAATCACACTAGGACTACAGCCTTGTCTAAACCAATGAAACTAAGCCATGCCCGTGGAGCAACCCAAGACGGGCGGGTCATGGTGGAGAGATCTGACAGAATGTGGTCTGCTGGAGAAGGGAATGGCAAACCACTTCAGTATTCTTGCCTTGAGAACCCCATGAACAGTATGAAAAGGCAAAATGATAGGATACTGAAAGAGGAACTCCCCAGGTCAGTAGGTGCCCAATATGCTACTGGAGATCAGTAGAGAAATAACTCCAGAAAGAATGAAGGGATGGAGCCAAAGCAAAAACAATACCCAGCTGTGGATGTGACTGGTGGTAGAAGCAAGGCCCGATGCTGTAAAGAGCAATATTGCATAGGAACCTGGAATGTCAGGTCCATGAATCAAGGCAAATCGGAAGTGGTCAAACAAGAGATGGCAAGAGTGAACGTCGACATTCTAGGAATCAGCGAACTCAAATGGACTGGAATGGGTGAATTTAACTCAGACGACCATTATATCTACTACTGCGGGCAGGAACCCCTCAGAAGAAATGGAGTGGCCATCATGGTCAACAAGAGAGTCCATAATGCGGTACTTGGATGCAATCTCAAAAATGACAGAATGATCTCTGTTCGTTTCCAAGGCAAACCATTCAATATCACAGTAATCCAAGTCTATGCCCCAACCAGTAACACTGAAAAAGCTGAAGTTAAATGGTTTTGTGAAGACCTACAATACCTTTTAGAACTAACACCCAAAAAAGATGTCCTTTTCATTTTAGGGGACTGGAATGAAAAAGTAGGAAGTCAAGAAACACCTGGAGTAACAGGCAAATTTGGCCTTGGAATACGGAATGAAGCAGGGCAAAGGCTAATAGAGTTTTGCCAAGAAAATGCACTGGTCATAGCAAACACCCTCTTCCAACAACACAAGAGAAGACTGTACACATGGACATCACCAGATGGTCAACACTGAAATCAGACTGATTATGTTCTTTGCAGCCAAAGATGGAAAAGCTCTATACAGTCAACAAAAACAAGACTAGGAGCTGACTGTGACTCAGATCATGAACTCCTTATTACCAAATTCAACTTAAATTGAAGAAAGTAGGGAAAACCACTAGACCATTCAGGTATAACCTAAATCAAATCCCTTATGATTATACAGTGGAACTGAGAAATAGATTTAAGGGCCTAGATCTGATAGACAGAGTGCCTGATGAACTACAGACGGAGGTTCGTGACATTGTACAGGAGACAGGATCAAGACCATCCCCAAGAAAAAGAAATGCAAAAGAGCAAAATGGCTGTCTGGGGAGGCCTTACAAATAGCTGTGAAAAGAAGAGAAGCAAAAAGCAAAGGAGAAAAGGAAAGATATAAACATCTGAATGCAGAGTTCCAAAGAATAGCAAGGAGAGATAAGAAAGCCTTCTTCAGCGATCAATGCAAAGAAATAGAGGAAAACAACAGAATGGGAAAGACTAGAGATCTCTTCAAGAAAATTAGAGATACCAAGGGAACATTTCATGCAAAGATAGGCTCGATAAAGGACAGAAATGGTATGGACCTAACAGAAGCAGAAGATATTAAGAAGAGGTGGCAAGAATACACAGAAGAACTGTACAAAAAAGATCTTCACGGCCTAGATAATCATGATGATGTGATCAATGACCTAGAGCCAGACATCCTGGAATGTGAAGTCAAGTGGGCCTTAGAAAGCATCACTACGAACAAAGCTAGTGGAGGTGATGAAATTCCAGTGGAGCTATTTCAAATCTTGAAAGATGATGCTGTGAAAGTGCTGCACTCAATATGCCAGCAAATTTGGAAAACTCAGCAGTGGGCACAGGACTGGAAAAGGTCAGTTTTCATTCCAATCCCAAAGAAAGGCAATGCCAAAGAATGCTCAAACTACCGCACAATTGCACTCATCTCACACGCTAGTAAAGTAATGCTCAAAATTCTCCAAGCCAGGCTTCAGCAATACGTGAACTGTGAACTTCCTGATGTTCAAGCTGGTTTTAGAAAAGGCAGAGGAACCAGAGATCAAATTGCCAACATCCGCTGGATCATGGAAAAAGCAAGAGAGTTCCAGAAAAACATCTATTTCTGCTTTATTGACTATGCCAAAGCCTTTGACTGTGTGGATCACAATAAAATGTGGAAAATTCTGAAAGAGATGGGAATACCAGACCACCTGACCTGCCTCTTGAGAAATCTGTATGCAGGTCAGGAAGCAACAGTTAGAACTGGACATGGAACAACAGACTGGTTTCCAAATAGGAAAAGGAGTACGTCAAGGCTGTATATTGTCACCCTGCTTATTTAACTTATATGCAGAGTACATCATGAGAAACGCTAGACTGGAAGAAACACAAGCTGGAATCAAGATTGCCAGGAGAAATATCAATAACCTCAGATATGCAGATGACACCACTCTTATGGCAGAAAGTGAAGAGGATCTAAAAAGCCTCTTGGTGAAAGTGAAAGTGGAGAGTGAAAACGTTGGCCTAAAGCTCAACATTCAGAAAACGAAGATCATGGCATCTGGTCCCATCACTTCATGGGAAATAGATGGGGAAACAGTGGAAACGGTGTCAGACTTTATTTTTCTGGACTCCAAAATCACTGCAGATGGTGACTGCAGCCATGAAATTAAAAGACGCTTACTCCTTGGAAAGAAAGTTATGACCAACCTAGATAGCATATTGAAAAGCAGAGACATTACTTTGCCAACAAAGGTCCATCTAGTCAAGGCTATGGTTTTTCCTGTGGTCATGTATGGATGTAAGAGTTGGACTGTGAAGAAGGCTGAGCGCCGAAGAATTGATGCTTTTGAACTGTGGTGTTGGAGAAGACTCTGAAAGTCCCTTGGACTGCAAGGAGGTCCAACCAGTCCATTCTGAAGGAGATCAGCCCTAGGATTTCTTTGGAAGGAATGATGCTAAAGCTGAAACTCTAATACTTTGGCCACCTCATGCGAAGAGTTGACTCATTGGAAAAGACTCTGATGCTGGGAGGGATTGAGGGCAGGAGCAGAAGGGGACAACAGAGAATGAGATGGCTGGATGGCATCACTGACTCGATGGACGTGAGTCTGAGTGAACTCCGGGAGTTGGTGATGGACAGGGAGGCTTGGCATGCTGCGATTCATGTGGTCGCAAAGAGTCGGACACAACTGAGCGACTGAACTGAACTGAACCCCTAGGCCATTAAGGCATCCAGTTCCAGATGCAGCTCAGCAGCTGCAGACTAGGAGTAGCTCAGCGCTACCCCTCTTGCCAACCCATGTGAAGGCAGAAACTTCCCGATGCCCCTGTGGACTGATGCCCCTGTGAACAGCAGGCTGACAGCCTGCTGCTTGGCAGCCTGGGGCTCTGTAGGCTTCCTCCAAGAGCCTGGTCCAGCACACACACACACCACACACATACTCACAGACTTTACCAGCCTTTGCATACAGGGAATTTCTACACAAAAGGCCTGAGCCCTCAATAAACACTAAGCTGTGGGCAGATCTGGCCTTTCTGGATTGGCCTAGGGATCCTTGTGAGTAAAAGTCATACCTGGCCTCTTTCCCCAGCCAACAGGAATAACCTCCTGATTGTGACTCAAGTTAGGTACACAGATAGCCTGCCAGGAGGCTGAGAGCTGGCCTAGACACTGGGGTAGTGAGAGGGCCGGAAGCAAGTTTGGACCTGGGTGAAGCAGAAATCCTCCTCCTGCCACCTCCAGTGTGTAATCATGTCCAGGTGTTTCCTCTCTAACACTCACCCTCCCCTTCCTTCTGCTTGCTCCTCTTGCCACCTGTAAACCAGTTTCCATTTGCTTTCTTTCCCGGTACATATTTTTAGACTTTTCTTCTATTAATGTAATATCTACTCCCTATCTGAAAAGCTGATCTCTCTTATTGTTCCCCCATCCCCTATGGGCTTGGTCAGGACTCCAAGTGCGCTGAACACGTGACACGTCCAGATTCAAGGTCATTGCGCTTCGGCTGCCATCTTGCTCTGGCCCCGTGCCCCCTGCCCGTGCTCAGTGGCACATTTCCCTCCCCTGAATACACCTTCAGCAAGCTCATTCTCCGTGCTCAGGAAAGACACTGACCAATTTATAAGTTTTCTAACGACTTGGTCTTTCACCTTCTTTCCTATTTGGGGCCTGGACAATTCCCAGCCAGGCTTTAGGGAGGATTCTGTTAGGTTGTCGAAGTTCAGAAGGGAAGGGCACCGCGTTCTGAGAAGTGTATAATGTCCACCTCAGAACTACCCTCTGAGATAAGCCAAGGTACATGAAGCCTGAGGTCAGTGATGAGACATTCTGCTTCCTTGTAAATGTCCCTCGGTGGGAACTGTGTGAGATTTCTGGGACAGGAGCAGCTCAGAGGGCCGAGACATGAACCAGTGCCCTTTTTGTCTTTCCACGGGCCCTTTCCACTCCCTACCTGTGCATGTGACAGCAGCAAAGACCCAGCACTGCCCGTAACGCACTGGCTGGCAGCCCGTGGCATGCCACTGCTTCAGGATGGCCACGCTGCCCATCCACTCTGTGGGGTTGGTGCCATCTGAATAATTCTCGCCCCAGTTTCCATTGAGCACCCCATTGTCATCGTTGCTGTTGATCTGCAGAGAAGCCGTAAGTAGAAGCATTAGAAGCAGCCTTTTCCTCAACAAGTGGGTTCCCTTCTGGGCTCCTGGGCCTGAGATGCAGGAAGGTTTGATCTCATTTTAGCTGGGATCTTCCAGACCTTCTGGGGAAAGGGAGAGGGTGGGAAGCCAGCTATTCTGACTTGTGCACCACTGTTAATTACTATTCTGTTTCTACCCACCCTCTTGACCCCTCCACCCCCCATCCCTGCAAAGCCAGAGCTTGGCTCTAAGAGCATTTGAACATACTTCAGAGGTAAGGAAATTTAAACACAAGATTATTTCCCAAACCAGAGCTTCATTTAGCCTTTCCCAAAAATGCAATTTGTTATTAATAGAGGTGATGCTCATACCCAGCCGTTTCAGATCTCAGTTGAGAAAACCTATTACCCAGATTCTTCCATCAGTCTCATCAAAAATGGCTTTGCCAGAGGGCTTCTGCCTCCTGACTCTTCATTCCTCAGCTGCAGTTGGCAACCGTGAGTGGGCAGAGCTCCCCTTCAGAGCCTCCTCCCTCCCTGGACACGCCCTGGGGGACAGAGCCAGACCCAAGCTCACCATGGCGGACACCACTCTGCTGATGTAGACCGGGCTGCCCCGTAGGGCACAGTCTGTGGCTGGGTCAATCTGGAAGTTCAGGCTCTTGTCTAGCAGCTCCAGACAGATGTCTATGATATTCTCTTCAAACTACGAGAGAAGACGCAAAGAGGCAAGGTGCCCAGGCTAGGCCCACGTGGATATGAAAAGAAATGCATGACCCACCCCACCCAGTTCTCCAGTGGAGTGTGTTTGTGGAATATAAGTCCATTTGGAAGGAAACTGTCCAGCAGCACAGCCATGGACGGCCCTACAAGGTCTCAAAGCTCTGGGGTCACAGCTCACCTAGTTTGAAGTTCCTGCCTGTCAGATTCCTGGAGTTTTTTCCAGTGAGTCTGACTAGCTGAAAAAAATCTGTTTCTCCTTCTTGTCCCCTTTAATCCACACTCCCGGAGCCCCTGGGATGTTTCTTGCTAAAGCCACGTTGCCTCATCTTCCACCTCTACCTGCTGACCCAGCTCGTCATTGGCAGCTAGTGCTGAGACAATGGCACGGACTTGTCACCACACCCATGATTCAGTGAAGTTTGGGGTTGACTAATAGCATACGAGTTATGGAAAATTTTCACCAAGACAGGCTGACTCTTTGTCCTTCAGGCTTGGAATGAATGCCACTTCCTCCAAGTCTTTCCCTGAGCCGGAGCCTGGTTTCACTCCATAGCCCTGGCTATATCTCTTACCCATCAGATTCAGTTACAACGAGATAGCCAGGGCCTGTCCTCCTGGCCTGACTGTATGATGTGTCCCTCCAGTTCTTCTCACAGCTCTACCCCCCAGACCCGGCATCGTGCCCAGCACATAGTAGGGATGCTGTGCATCTTTGTTGAATGAGAGTAAATGAATACATAAACAGAATTAGAAGGCTTCTCTGATCCATCTTCCCCAGGGCACAGTTTGATTGGTTGACTTTTTTGCTTTAAAATATTCAGCGGGTCCTATGGCCTGCAGGAGCAAAGCTCTAACCTCTTCAAGGCACGTAAGACCCTCCCTGATCTGCTCCTCTTCTACCTTCTGTGTGTGGGTTGTTTGTTTGTTTTTGCTCCAGCAACATCAGATTCCTTGTAACGCCTGTAGCAGGCCAACTCATTTCTCTCCTTTATGTCTGCTCAAGCTTCCCTCTGCCTGGGATAGTTCCCCCTTTCCCTCCACTTGGCTAACTCAGTTCCAGAATCTCCTCTCCCAGGAAGCTTCCCCAACACCCCCATGCCCAATCAAGTGCTCTTCTTCAAGGCTCCCAGAATACCCTGCACCTGGCACTCAATCTTGTATATCCCACTGCCTAATCAGTGACCTGCTTATGTGACTGAGTCCTCACTTCACTGTGGGCTCAGGGGCAATGTTTTATTCATTTTCATGCTTCTAGCATCTAGCCCCTTGCCTGGCACTGAGCAGATATTCGATATGCATTCACTGAAGAAGAGAGACAGAAAGGAAAAACCCAGGACTCAGGAAGCAGCATCTCCTCACTTCTGTTTCTCACAGATGACAGCCAACTCCTGTCCAGGGGCCCTCTGGGATCCCCATCTGCCCACGCTGAGTGAGGAGTTGGGGCTGTCAGCTGGGACCATTTGAGGCTTTCGTATCTTGTCTTGACCATAGCCACCCCGGGAGCCAACGTTGGGCCTGATGCCACCTGTGCTAGAGTTCTCTTTGAGCAAGTCTGGGACAGGGACCCATATCAAACTGATACAAGCACCACAAGCCCCCTACAGAAGTTTCCAGCTGCCACCCCTTCTGAGAAGCCAGAGTGGCCCCTCCCCACCGACCCCCAGAGTGTTCTGGTGCAAGGGCTCAGCCTGGCTCTGGGCTTCCTGGAGCACCTGCTGTTGGCTGAGCTTTCAGCGGGAGGCAGGCTTTCAGTAACTCAGGCATTACAGAGCCTTGCAATTAGGATGGTGCTGTTTTTACAAACAAAAATCATGTGTTTTAGGATATGTGTAGAGAACAAAATATAGAGGAACACACACCTTGCTGGTGACTGTGCCTAGACAGACTTTCATATTCTAGACACCCATTTTTGTAATGTTTCATAAAGTTTTTTTAAGCAATTATATGTTACTTTAAAATTTTTTATACCAATTTTATTTTTTGTTTAAGTATGGTTGATTTGAGCTCAGTGGGTAAAGAATCTGCCTGCAATACAGGGGCCCTGGAATCGATCTCCAGGTCAGGAAGGTCCCCTGGAGAAGGAAATGGCAACCCACTCCAGTATTCTTGCTTGGAGAATCCCATGGACAAAGGAGCCTGGTGGGCTGTAGTCAGTGGGGTGGCAAAGAGCTGGACACGACTTGGTGACTAAACTATCACCATATAGTTGATTTGCAATGCTGTGTTAATTTCAGATATATAGCACAATAATTCATATATGTATGTAAACACATATATATTCTTTTTCAGAGTCTTTTCTCTTTTAAGTTGCAAATTAGGATTTTGAAATTAAAATATACATACAACTATATATAAAATAGATCACCAACAAGGACCTACTATATAGCACAGGGGACTGTACTCAATATTTTGTAATAATCTATAAGGGAAAAGAATATGTATTGCTTTTTTTTTTTTTTTTTTTACTATACCACATGACATTGTGGGATCATAGTTCCCTGACCAGAGATTGAACCCATACTCCCTCCAGTGAAAGTGTGGAGTCTTAACTAACCACTGGACCACCAGGGAGGTCCCTGTACTACTTTTATAATGAGAAAGGTATGTGATCAAAACAAATGAATGAAGAGGCGAGAGCAGTGGGGAGGAAGACACCCTGCGGCTCATCAGAGCTGCTTCTGGCTGAGATGTTCAGGGGGCAGATTTTCTCCAGTGTGATAAAATGGATGCTAGAGCCTGTCACTTGGGGTTATGAGGATGAAGGAAGCGTGGTAGCTGGGGCCCCACTGGAAAAGCAGTTAACAAACAAACATCCAGCAATCATGACCACTGTCACTGCTGTCCCTGCGGCTGCACCCTCTCGGTGGACTTCCTGGGTGGGTGCCTTCAGCTGTCCTTCCCCTTTAAGTCTTATTGTCCAAATCAGATGTGATCATCTAAGAACACCTCCCACCTCTCTATGGCTGCTCCCCTAGCTCCCTGGGATCACATCGCATATCTTGTTTGCTAAGTCACTTCAGTCGTGTCCAACTCTGTGTGACCCCATAGACGGCAGCCCACCAGGCTCCTCCATCCCTGGGATTCTCCAGGCAAGAACACTGGAGTGGGTTGCCATTTCCTCCTCCAATGCATGAAAGTGAAAAGTGAAAGGGAAGTCGCTCAGTCGTGTCCGACTCCTCGTGATCCCATGGACTGCAGCCCACCAGGCTCCTCCGTCCATGGGATTTTCCAGGCAAGAGTACTGGAGTGGGGTACCATTGCCTTCTCCATATCTTGTTGGTGCCATTTAATTCCCACTTGTCAGCAGTTCTGGATGAATCTTGCATGAAGGGCACCCTCCCACCCGCTCCTGCTCCCCTCTCCCCAAGAGACCAGGGCCTGAATGGGCCATGAGCAAAGCTGAGACTCACTTGTCCATAATTCCAGGGGCAGGGGCGGATCCAGTTCTTGTTCCCTTGATAGATGAAGCCATAATCATTCATGACATATTCCTGCCTCTGGGGTTCACTCTCCAGGTAGACAGCATCCTCTGGGAATCAAAGTGGGAGGACACAAGGCAGAAAAATCACGTCGTCCTTCCCGCTCTAGTCCCACTCCAGAAGGCCCAGGCCTATGGGACCTGAGCTCTGGGGAGAGGGCTGGGCGACTCCAAGAGGCTCCTGAGTGAGGGGGAGACCCACCCCCACCACCCATCAACACCAGCCGTACAGTCAATAGGAACAGAAGGTAGAAGCAAAAATAACCTTTGGTGGAATTTTTTGGTTTACAAAGCACCTTTACAACCTAGTCCCATTTCAAGGTTGAGGAAATAGGCTCAGGGTAATAAGTAACTTGTCCAAACCACACATAAGAGAGTGAAATGTGAACACAGAGCCCATATTGAGTACATGCTTTTTCTGCTACACTCAACTCATCCTCTATGGAAATGAGCAAACTGGAGCCTAGGGGTTCCTCCCTCCCTCCCTCCCTCCCTACTTACTTTCCTTTCTTCATTTTACCCTGTACTTCATTTTACAAATTTTCAATGGAATGTACTTATTAAGTCTTATAATGGAAAAGCTCCAGTTAACTTTGTAATGTATGATGAAGGTAGATGTTAATAGTGGTCAATAGTTGATTATAATAGTTTTCTTTTAAAGTAAAGATGACTTGGTTCATTATTTTAAAATTCTGAGTAAGTAAATACATAACAAGGCTTCTCTGCCCTGCTTGTTGGCGGTTGGGAGTGGATGCTGAGTGCATGGGATTGGAGAGGTTTGTGGTGGCTATGGAGAAGGGGTCTGGAAACTCTTGAGCCTCGCTGTCTATGGCACTGACACAGGGGCAGAGGTGAGGGCATCCCGCCTTACCTGGGCACCAGGGATTGAAGAGCAGGATGAACTCCCCGAGCTGGTAGGCTGTGACAGGCCCCTGTAGGGATTTGATGTGAACCTTCAAGAGGTACCGACCCACAGCTGCCATAGGAGGGGCACACAGGCTCACCTCCAGGGAATTGGCCCCAATGGTCTGCAGTGAAGCAATCCAGGGGCTGGAGCCAGGGTGACCTTCCAGGCTGAACACGGCTCGAGTCCCCTTGGACAGATCTGGCAGTGGTCCTAAGAAGGAAGCAGAGCTGAGGAACTCTGCAGTGACCTCCCAACCCCCGATAATTGTCCCCAACAGACACACACACACACACACGTGGGACCCCTGCAAGCCAGCTGGAATCCTCACCAGTCTCAGTCACAAAGATGATGTTGTCCAGGCCTGGCTGGAAGGCCCGGTTCCTGAAGTACAGAGTGATGTTGAAGGCCTGGCCCCGGCGAACAAGGAGGCGACTGGAGCTGATCTCGTCTGTATGGTGCTGCACATTGTTCCAGGAGCTCTGGAGGTCGGTGAGGGCCACCTCCAGCCCTGTGATGGGACAGCGAGGGCAAACCAAAGAGCAGGGATGTGGGGTCTGGTCCAGTCTTGTCCACCACTTAGTAGTTGTGCGAACTTGGAAAAGAAACTGAACCTCTCTGAGCTCAGTTTCCAAGCAGGTAAAAGAGAATCTATGATACGAGCCTTTCAGGATTTGTGTGAGGATAAAATGGACTTCCCTTGTGGCTCAGACAGTGAAGGATCTGCCTGCAGTGTAGGAGACCAGGGTTCAATCTCTGGATTGGGAAGATCCCCTGGAGAAGGAAATGACAACCCACTCCAGTATTCTTACCTGGAAAATCCCAGGGACAGAGGAGCCTCAAAGAGTCAGACACGACTGAGCAACTAACGGTAAATGAGGCTCCATGCATGCAAGTGTCTCTCCCTTACTTCTTTCCTCCCTACCTTCCCTGCTTCTGTGACCTTCTGTCTCTTTCTCCCATAAGGAGGCACATAGTTTTCTGCCCCTCTTTGACTCCTCTTGTAGGCCTGGCCAAATCTGACTGCTCTCTTCAGTCAGATGTCTCCAGCTTCACTCCTGCATTGACTTTCCTGGACTTCACAGTTTCCCTTGTCCCTGCACCAGTCTCCAGCTCTGAGAGCAAGTCCCTGGGGTAGCTGCCCCAGGTTAATTGTAGCTGCCCCAGGCTAGCTGCCATGTTTGAATTAATTTGCTAACTCTCTGACTACCACTAACTCTTTGTGACTTGGGAGCTGAGAGCTGAGGATGGTCTCAGAAAGTCCCACTCCCAGTCTTCTGCAGCTTCCATTAAAACACAGACTGACTTCAGTGTTCTCCAAGTGTGCCTCCCCCAAAGGGCTCCACTTCTGACTCCTGCATGTTTGGCCATGTTTCGACCTCAGTCCCCGAGCACCTGGGCTCATAGCCCTTAAATCACAGTTGACATCTTCTCAGTCTCTATCCATTCATGTGTCATAACTCCCTTCACTCCTTCCTTTAAAGTATCAGTGGTGTTCATCTGTCCTTTCCACATGAACACAATTCCAACCTCCTCACCTCACTACTAGTGACTATAACAGCCTCTATCAGGTCTGCATCCTGTTTCTCCACATCACCTGCCCCTTAACACATCACCAGATTCTCTCCCCTCAAGACAATTTGATCATTCTGTTGTCTATTTGCTTTAAAAGTCCTGAGAAACCCCCCAGGCTGCCATCCAAAAGACACACTCTTAATGTGACACTCATGACCCTGCAGACCTGGCCTTAACTTATGCTTACCTTCTCACCTGTCACCCTTCCCAGCACAGGCCCTCTCCTCCAGCCAGTCTGTCCCCAAGCAAAGCTCTACCTGTCTGTGTATTTTGGTCCTACAAGAGCTACAACTCAGAATGTTTCCTCACTATAAAGAATTTGTATAACTCAATAATTTAAAAAAATAACTCAAATGAAAAATGGGCAACTGGTGTAAGCATTTCTCTAAAGAAGATACACAGAAGGCCAAAAAGCACATGAAAAGATGCTCAACAGAATTAATCATTCGAGAAATGCAAATGAGATAGCACTTCACGTCCATTAGGATAGCTATAATAAGAAAAACAGTGTTGGTGGTGGGGATGTGGAGAAATTGAAACCCTCAAACGTTGCTGATAGGATTGTAAAATGGTGCTTCAACTTTGGAAAACAGTTCTCAAAATGTTAAATGTTCAGTTATTATATGACCTGACAATTCCTAGATATATATCCAAGATATGAAAAATGTGTGTTCACAAAAACCTGTACATGAATGTTGATTGCAGCTTTATTCATAATAGCTCAAAACTGTAAACAGTCCAAATGTCCATCACCTGCTTAACAGATGAATGAAATATGCAGAGCCACATATGGAATAGTATTCAATCATATAAAAGGAAGGGTGAACACACTATAACATGGATAAAAGTTGAAAATACTATGCTAAGTGAAAGAAGCTAGACACAAAAGCCCACGTGTTGTATGATTCAGTTTATAGGAAATACGCAGAATAGGCAAATCCATAGACACAGAAGTAAGTTAGAGTTTGCTAGGGGCTGGGGGTAGGGGAGAATAGAGTATAATTACTAGTAGGTATGAGGTTTTGTTTTTGAGGTGATGAAAATGTTTTGAAACTAGTTAGTGGTGATGCTTGTAAAACTTGTGAATTTAGTATAAAAAAAGCCAATAAATTATACACTTTAAATGGTGAGCTTTATGGTATGTGAATTATACCTCAGTAAGGCTATTATAAAACAAATATGAATCAAATTGACTGTACCAAAATACCCTGATAAATACTAAACTTTATCTTCTTAAACTTCTTTAAGTTCTTTTGATTACAGTTAATGTGCACCTTTCTCATAAACTAGTTGCTGTTTTATTATTGTTATTATAAAAGAAATGTAAGCATAAAGACTGGCACATTGTAGATACACCAGCGTTTACTAGGCTGAATAGACTTCTCTGTTTTTTTATATAATCCCCCAAACTTATTGTGTGTTTCAGATTCAACTACCACCTGTTGAGGGCCTGATTACATGTGCTAGGCCATGTTCTAGACAGTCTAGGCCAGTAACCTCATGGAATACTCTCCACAGCATTGAGGGATAAGTGTCGTCCACGCTTGAAGATGAGAAAAACAAGATGTAAGTAGGCTACATATCTTACCCAAGGTCACACTTAGGGTAACTGGCCCACGCCCGGTGCTCTCACCATTACCCAACAGCTGCCACCCACTGCTGGCCTTCACTCATGTTCAGAAAGGACATCTGACCCACTGCCCCCTGGGAAAGCAACTGAGCTTTTTTCCAGAAAAAAAGAAGCTCGCCCTTTTTAGAAACCAATTGCCTAGACAGGGATTGCTAACTGGCCCTGATTCAGGTTGGACACGAGACCCAAACTACTCAACAGCTGTGGCAGCATCTTCCTGACAGCCAACACTGGGGCCAGATCTCATCCTCTGGATGCGTCGTGGGTCAAGTCAATCTCTGCCTATAACACAGGGATTATTCTTCAGCCCAAACATCAGATATCCAAATAGGAGGTACATTTAATACTGGACGTTTTTATTCTCTTTGATGGGAGGGGAGAATGGGGTGAAATGATCAGGGAGGTAGAAGGGAAATTATAGGAAAACCTTTTAAAGTAATTGATCTCAAGATCTGTCCCAGAGTAAAAGCTCTCACAGGAGCACAGAGAGGCACAGGTAAGAAAGCGCACTGCAGCCTCGCTTGTGTAACTGAAGAACGGGAACAACCTAAACACCCACCAATGGAAGACTGGGTGAGCAAAGTACTCACAGCCAACTATGGAAATACTGTAGAAAGTGGAAAATACTGGCGTAGGTCTTGGTTTTCAGAGGTATGGATAGAGGTCCAAGAGATACTGTTCAGTGAGTAAAAACATCTAGCTGTAGGAAAATACGTGCAATATGATGATACCATGGATATGCCATGAAGAAGAAGGAGGAGCCATACAAGCTAATCCTATGCATTGCATTGAGCATATGTACATGAATGTGAATGTATAGACAGAAGACTAGTAGCAGTGGTTTCTCTAGAAATGAGGCTAGGCTGGAGTGGTAGTCAGGGGACTATAGGTTTATCTGTAATTATTGCTTTATTTTACTCAAACTGTGTGTTCATTATACAATATTTCTTGTATAATTAAAATTTATAAAAATTTAAAACTAAAATTTTAAACATAAAAATCGTAAATGAAGAGGAAGCTATTACATTTGTAGAGCTTTTAGCTCATTCTTATACATGGTTTTGGGGCTTCCCTCATCAGCTCAGTTGGTAAAGAATCCACCTGCGATGCAGGAGACCCTGGTTCGATTCCTGGGTCAGGAAGATTCCCCTGGAGACGGGATAGGCTACCCATTCCAGTATTCTTGGGTTTCCCTTGTGGCTTAGTTGGTAAAGAATCCTCCTGGAATGCGGGAGACCTAGGTTCGATCCCTGGGTTGGGAAGATCCCCTGAAGAAGAGAAAGGCTACCGACTCCAGTATTCTGGAGAATTCCATGAACTGTATAGTCCATGGGGTCACAAAGAGTCAGACTCGACTGAGTGACTTTCACTTTTCACTTTTATACATGTTTTTGACCAACCATTTAATCTTTGTAGCAGCTTTTTCTAGAGAGAGGGAGTTGATACAGAGAGAAAGGTAGTGGTGAGAACATGAGTCACAGACACTCTGAAGAGGAGGGAAAAGAGAAGAATGGAGTTTCAGAGAATTCTGGAGCTAGAAGACAATTTTAAGATGATCTGGTCCAAGTCCCCTCATTGGTCCGGCACAGGGTCTGGGAACTAGAGAAGTGACTTGTTCAGCATCAAGATCAGCTCTGGCAGAGAGGGTAAGAGCCATGACCCCCTAATCCCTGGCCCTTCCCTGGCCCACTGGGATGTGGAAGCAGGCTTGCTGACGCTCAGCTGTTTAGCTGTTTACCTGCCAGCCTCTACCTGGTCTGCTGGTTCTCAGGCTACCGATGAATTCTGCTGTTTCTGGAACTTCTCTTCTTTCTGGCTCCGTTCTTGACTTACTCGTTCCTCCCTCTGAATCCACCCTTCCCTCGACTTCCTGCAGTCTCTCTCTCTTCCTCAGCCCTGAGCTCCAGCAGCCCCGTGGGCTTTGCGTACCTTCCACCATGGTGGCTGCCTCTGGCTCCCAGGCTGCTCCACATAGAACAGCTGGACGGCCTGCAGTGTCAGGAAACTGGTCCTGGTGTGTCTGCTTCCCCTTCCATCCTCGAGACTCCAGCAGACACTGAAGGCGGGGAGGCTGCTGCACTGCCACCTGCTTACTGGGCAGATCACAACTGGTTTTCTCACTTGCCCTCAGGTTTCTCTTGGCAGTGTTGCTTGGCTGAGAGGAAATATGGAGGCCAATGAACTGTCAGGGCCTTGTGCCATGTGGGCCTTTGGTAAGCTCTTGGGCAATGGGGCATTCCCTGGCGAGTACTGTGCTGTGACGGGGAAGCCGGGTGGGAGAGGTGAGCCGACAGGGCCTCTAGAGGGAGGGAGGAGGCCTGTGTCCCTGCAGGAAGGAATATCAGAGTCCCAAGACTATAGGTCACTATAGAGAACTCTCCAGACCAGAACTCTGCCTGGCACCTGAGCCCTCTCTTTTATCCTGAAGAGTCACTTTCCGGACATCGTGTGCAGACAGAACCCACTCTTGGTATGACATGTTGGTATTCTTTTTCTGGTGAAGATACTGTCTTGAGTGAGATCTGTCTGGTCCAAAGTGAAAGTGTTAGTCTCTCAGTCGTATCAGACTCTTTGCGACCCCGTGGACTGTACCCCGTCAGGCTTCTCTGTCCATGGGATTTCCCAGGAAATAATACTGGAGTGCATTGCCGTTTCCTTCTCCATGTCTGGTCCAAGGTGAATTGCAAATAAAAACAGTAGAAGAAAACTTGGGAAGATTCATGGAGGAGTTTGGGAAATAAGAGGGTGAGAATGCCAGTGATGACCTTGATTTTAGTAAGACAAGTACAAGTCTTTGGAGGAAGAAAAACACAGATGGGAGAAGAGAAATGGAAGGAGCAGGGAAGGGCTTCTCATAGGGAGTGGGTGGGATACTCGAAGCCCCCTGCTCCCGCATTGGCCCTACATTTCCCCCTGCTTCCCTTGCTTTCTGGGTCCCTAAATGTCCCTCCTCAGGAACCTCATTTGCCAGCATCCGTCCACTCTCTGTCAGCTCTCTCTGTCCCCAGTCAGTGACAGTGTGTGTATACACGTACATACACAATTCACTGTCTGACACCCCTGCACCCACCTTCAGTCCAGAAAGCAACTCCTCCCCTCTCCTCTCCCTCCTGCATTTCTGGTCTTGGTGAGTGAGGACAGTGTCCACCCAGTCACTCAAGGGGAGACGCCTTATCCTTCTCTGTCTTCCTGCCCTCTTAGCCTAGCAGTCGCTAAGCCCTGTCCAGTCCAACTCCTGGTTAATCCTAGTTAACTCCTAAAACCGGCCCCTCTCCCCTATGCCCTTGGCCCTACCTTCACTGAACCCCCTTGCCTGAACAGCAACTCCTAGCCACTCTCCCATCCATTCTTCTTCCGAATGAGTCTTCTTCCAAACTTCCAAAGTAAGTTTTCTGAAGTGCCGATTCAACCAGGCTGCTCTCTGCTTTAGATCCAACAGACAGTGAAGTCCAAACTTCTTAATATCACTTTCAGAGCCCTTCAAGATCTTTCCCCTCTTGCCTGAAGTCCAGGGAGGCCAACCCCCTTCAGTTCTGGCCCCCCAGTTCTCCCATGCATGCGTTGTGCTCTCTCTCTTTCTCTCTCTGAAATCTTCACCCCTCACTTGTCTACTTTCTGCATCCAAGCTCAAGCTTCCTGACTCTCTTTACCACACCAGGTGCTTAGGGCTGCTCCCTTTTACATTCTCTATCAGTCTAATCCCACTTGACATTATAAATATTTACCTATCTTTCCCCCAGTTCCCCTTGAGGGCATGGCCCATGTCTTACTGCCATACAGGGCTTAGTCATGGTAGTGGTTAATAGTAAAACCACTGGAGAACTAACTAGTAATAGCTTTCAAAGAACTGTTTTGGTTTTTCATGTGCACTATCCCATTTAATCTTCACACAGTCATCTAATGTCTTTAACATTGTGCTTCACATCTTACAGATATACTTGCTCATTTGAACCTCACAGCAACCTCTGAGGGAGGTGGGCTGGCACTGCTATTATTGTTGTTAGCATTTTGCACCTGAGGGAGCCAGGACTTCTTCCCGGAGTTCTTTGCTTTATATCAGCATGGACCCCAAAACCCTCTGCCAGAAGGCCCTGAGAACAACAGTCTCTGTGGACACCTCAGGCCACAGGAAGACTAGCAGTCAGGAGCCAGGGTGCTTGTCTGGTTGTGCCCTTTGTTCCACAGCCCCAGCACTTCTTTTGCCAGTTTATCTGTGGGTGCCATTGCCTGAGCCACCTGGCCCCACAGGGAATTAGGGTGAGGACAGAGAGGCAGGGTTGCTCAGGACCTAACCTCAGGGTGTGTGGTGGCAGTGGGCATGGATGCGTGTCCTGGGGATGGGACCTTTGAGACTGTCAGGCTTGTCCAAACGAGGTG
Organism: Bos mutus; assembly: GCF_027580195.1. NCBI lineage: Eukaryota > Metazoa > Chordata > Mammalia > Artiodactyla > Bovidae > Bos > Bos mutus. The sequence continues at coordinate 54,223,495 of NC_091637.1, forward strand.
GGAAAATGAAGCCAGACAGGCTCACCACGTGAAAACAAGAAAAGAGAAGAGCATACAGAGTATGTTTTTTAAGCCAGTGTTTAGGTGGGGAGAGAGGAAATTATTTGAAAGGTCAACTGGGAAGGCCGAGGTGGCTAATATCCCCACCCCCTCAGAGGCCCTGGGACACCCAGGAAGAAGCCAGTCTACTGTTCCCCGTCCAGTGACACAAATGACCCAGCCAGGGAGCCCTGTGCCCCCAGACTCCTGGGCAGGAGGGGCAATGACTTAACAAAGGAGGACTGGCACTCAGCAGCCCAGCAAGGTTTCAGATTTCTGCAGGCGCCAGCCCAGGTTCCGGGTCCCCCGCCCCAGGGGAGGGCGGGAAGCCACCCGGAACACAGCAGAGATAAGCGCTTAATGGGGACGGGTGCAGCTGGCACCAGGGTGGAGTGCAGGTGTGCAGGCTCCTGCCCTACCTGAGAAAGCAAAATAAATAAAAAGCAGAGAGGAGGAAGTGGGGAGGGGAGGAGGGTGGTGAGAGGAGGCAAGTGAACCTGAGGTGCCACCGAGCAGGAGCAGGGAGGGGCGGCAGGTCGAAGGGCCCACCCTGAGAACTCACAGGACGGTGCTCTCCTTCTCTACATTTCTGGATTTTCTCGGTTTCCCCGCGATGGAGCTTGGTCTAATTGCAATAATAACCTTAGTTTTTATTTTCTTATTGAGATATGATTGACATATAATATTGTATAAGTTTAAGGTGGGCTTCCCTGGTGGTTCAGACGGTAAAGAATCTACCTGCAATGCAGGAGACCCGGGTTCAATCCCTGGGTCGGGAAGATCCCCTGGAGAAGGGAATGGCAACCCACTCCAGTATTCTAGCCTGGGACATCCAAGGACAGAGAGCCTGGTGGGCTACAATCCATAGAGTCAGAAAGACTCGGACACAACTGAGCAACTAACACACACACACACACGTGTAATGATAACTTTCAAAAACACAATGATGGTGGGGAAAGACCAGAAAGGTATGTGGCAAATGTTAGCAGAGATTTCTTTGGGGATGGGGAAGCTATCAGTGATTTTTGTTTCTTTTTCACTTTTCTGTTCTTTCCAAATTATCTAAGATGAGTACACATAGTCTGAAGAACTACAGGAAGAAAATACAAAAGAGTGGCTCCCTATCCTTAAAATAACAAAAACACGCCATATGAATGAAGAGAAGCTGAGAGGAGTCAGTGTGACTTGGAACAGGAAGAAAAGATTCGGGATGGTGAGCGGGTGAGGGCGGGGGAAATACGGGGCCGGGGAATGTGAGGGCCTGTTTAGGGGGGCAGCCTCTACGAAGTGCTTCCCAGTCATCCTGGGACCGCCCTGAGTGGGCCCTGCCTCACCGTCCCCAGGCTCTCAGGCCAGCAGCAGCTTCTGCCTGGTCCCCACAGCTCTGCAGTCCCTGTCCTCCCAGAATCCTCCCAGGTCCCCTCCCCCGGACCTCCCTCCAGCCTCTGCTTGCGGACTTGCTAAGATGATTTAAATGGAGAGACCTAGGATCTAGCATTCCAGAGAGGCTAATTTAGAGGAGATCACATTGCACTCTCTTGTGGCCGGGGCCGTTCTAGGAGAGAGAAGACAGGAAGGGCCCAGCCACAGAGGACCATAAGCAGTAAGTAGCTTGTTAGCACAGAAAAAGAACACGGATGATAAATAAAGTATTTTTATTGTCTCTTCCCAAGATGCACAGAGCTTCCCTTCGCCCCCAGGTAGGCCAGGAAGAGAACAGTGGAGGAACAAAGATAAAACACACCTCCAGGAGGAGAAGAGAGCAAGGTGGGCCTGCGGGTGGGTAGGGGGGCTGAAAGGGCGTCTGGAGGTGGGGCAGGGAAGGAGCTGGGCAACTAGAGGGCCTGAGGAGGTGAGCGTGAGGCTCAAGGAGCCCTGGCTGCAGCAACAAAGATGTCTTTGTATCCCTTGATCTCTTTGATCTCGTTGCTGCTGACAAGGACTTGGAGCTGGCGGGGTCCGGCTTTGATGGGGTAGAGATCCACTTCAATTTCGATAGTGTGTCCGGCCACCAGAGTCCCAAGGCTGCGGGTCAGAAAGGGCCTGTTAGAGCCTGGAGTAACTGCTGGGGTGAGTGTTCTGGATTCTGCTCTTGGTCAGTAAGCACCTCCCACCCCACCCTACCCCACCCATACCACCTACCAAACTCAACCTTTTCTGGAGGAAGGTGGGAAGGTGGGGGCAAGGAGGCATCATCCAGGAGACTAAGGACCATCCTATGACCCCACGAGACTCCCCTTATCAAAGACCGGCAGGAGACAGGTGGGTGGCCACAGGACTTACTCATTTGATATCTGCCCATTGATGAGGCCACTGCCTTCCAGCACCATTGTGCAGTGACTCAGAGCCACCGAGAGGGTGTTGGTGAGCGAGATGTGGACTCTCAGTGCCTTGCCCACCTCAGCCCTCTCAGACACCTGTGTGGAGAGAAGACAAGGATATCGTGGAGACGTGGCCTCCTTTCTGCACTCGGTTCAGCAAACTCCATCCATCTGTTGACCACCAGGGACTGTGTATTTAGGGGTTAAGATGCTGCAGGGGAGAGAACAGAAGCCCAGGGTATTCGTGGTTATCACATACCCTGGCCTGTCTTAGAAGCTCACAGTACTTCTGGAAGCCACCGCCAATGGGGAATTGGCACCAAGTTGAAATCTATTCCCTCCCCATCATCTAGCTCAGGATGGCAGTTAGATTTCAACTTAAGTGCCAGCTCCAATCTGTTAGTTGTGACTGATAGGAATGCTGTGTTAAAAAGGATCTTAAAAGTATCCTTCACTTAAAAAATAAATATACAAAAAAAAGGATCTTGAGGACAATCCAGAGTCAATGAGAGGCTAATGATTGATTAGTAATGTCTGACACAGGCATGGGATGAGGAAGTGGTGTCACTGTGCCATCCATATGCCACCAATGGCATCATTCTGAGGCCAAGGTCCCAAGAAATGTTAATGGCAGAGCCCAGACCTGACCCAGGTGGCCCAGACCCCAGCCAGGGTCTTTCCCCCACTCTGCTCTGTCTCCACGTACATTAGCAGACCCACTCTGAGTTTTCTCAGGTGTGCATCACACGTGAGGGCTGTGTCATAGGGCAATCACGGCCTTGGTCTGTGAGTGGGAGGCAGGGGTGCCATCCTGCTCACTTCTTGAGCCCCAGTGCCTAGCATAGTGCCAGCCATATGATGGCTATCTGGTGAACGAGTGTTGGACGGAAATGACTCGCCCACCCAGATCCTCCTGGGAGCGTGTTCTGGCTCAGTCAGAGAATCACAGAAAAGGAAGAACACCTTGTGGCTCCCCTGGAACTCAGAGAAAAGAAACGAGTCCTTTGTACCCTAGTGAGCGTGCCAGAGTGGAGCAAGATCAAAACAGCTTTGGTATCCAGCAGAGTCATACAAATCATGCCATGGTTCCTTAGCAATATGCTCAGTCACACCCAATTCTTTGCAGCCCCATGGACTGTAGACTGCCAGGTTTCCTCGGTCCATGGAATTTTCTAAGCAAGAATGCTGGAGTGGGTTGCCATTTCCTACTCTAGACCTTCCCAACCCAGACATTGAACCTGTGTCTCCTGCATTGGCAGGCAGATTCTTTAACACTGAGCCACCTGGGAATCTCCTTCTCACCAACAGGGACCAATTAATAGCCTAGTTGGCATCTGATGTGTTTGCAGTGCATCCTGCTGTAACCAGGGCTCTGTGTGGTGGGCAGGGCCTCATCTCAGCCCCAGGCTTGTGCCTGCTCTTGTGATTCTGCCCACTGTTCCCCCCGCCCCCGGCCCCCGTGGGAGGCTGCCTGATGACCTCACAGCCCAGGAAACTGTCAGGTGGCCAGATGGTCTATGACATGGAGCCACTCGGTTCTCATTCCCATCGGGGTGGAGAGTAGTGTTGACAAATCCTCCAGGTGCACAGTCAGGTGAGGATTAGGCAGTGGGCGAGTCTTCCAGGTAAGAGGGGAGAGTGGGGGAAGGAGGCTTCAGAGGAAGGAAAGCCCTGGTAAGAGGAGCTGGGCATCATCCCCGCACTCCTCCACTGACCCTTCCTCCACCTGTGTTCATTCCCTGTGCCATGGCCTCGCCAGCCCCTCAGGCCTCTGAACTGGAGAGGTGGGCTCACCTTTCATTTATTTCCCTCCTCCTTGTCACCCCTGTCTTATCAGGTGACAAGGAATTTGGCCTGAGTCTCTCTCAAAACTGTCTCCTCTCCTCCGACATCCAGACACTGCCTTTCTTGTCTCTTTGCCTTAAAATTCTTCTCTACAGTGTCTTCTTGTGCATCCTCCATAAAATGTCACCTCCTCTGGGAAGCCTTCCATTTGCACAGAGCACAGAGACCACACCATACTGCACTCTAATCATCCGTTTGGTGTCCAGGGCAGGGACTGTGTCTTGTCAGCTGCTGTACCCCCAGCCCCTGGGTTGGCTGAGTCAGAGACCCCCCGCAGCCCCTTCTCTGTCCAGATGCCTTACCTCAATAGATAAGTGGGGAGGCTCCAGGGAGATATCTTTTAAAACCAGCATGAACCTCCCTGTCTCCTCCACTTTGGCAATGCCAGACACACGAATCAGCTTTTCATCTGTCAGCTTGTTTCTGTAATTGTTGTAAGGTAGCGAGAGCGGCCACTGTATATCTAAGCACAGACAAAATGCATTTTGAGTCCAGGAATGGGTCTCAGAAAGAGAGAAAGTAAAAATGTGTATGTGTGTGAGAGAGAATGAGTGTGCGTCTACATGTGTATGTGTGTGAGAAAGAGAGAGACAGTACTTACCCTCCACCCCAGCCCCCCAAGGTCACTGCTGTGTTTCCCTGGTGGCAGCATCAGAGGTATAGTACCTGGCATTCAACCTCCTGCCAACAGCAGCTTCACTGCCCGATGTATGTGAGAATGAGTGTGTGTGTGTGTGTGTGTGTGTGTGTGTGTACACTGCGGGTGACTTGTTCATGGCCCCAAGCTCCCTTCCCTGTAGATGCCATTCCAGGCCTGCCTCATACTCACCCTCCCCAAAGTCCAGGGTCAAGTGCACTTTTTGTCTCCAGAGGGGCTGCCGGGTACCACCATTGTGCAGCAGAGTCTGTGCACAGAAGCCCACCACCAGGTGGATGGGCCCCTGAGGGTGGGCTCTGTCCGCCACCCTCCGGGCATGCAGCTTCAGCAGCAGGTCCTGGCCCCACTCAGGCTTCCTGGTCAGGTGAAGCTGCAGCTGTGCCGGCTGGCCCACAGCGCCCCCAGACCCCAACAGATCTAGGAAGGGTGAAGAGGTCCTCCGCACACCCAGCATTTTCTGGGAGGCCTTCATAAACACAGATCGCTCCTCAGGGGATCCTGACAGAAATGAGAGCCAGGAAAGACATCAGTGGGGAGGATTCAAGAGGAACAATGACCTTCTTAGGGAAACAAGGCTCCCAGAAACTCCCAGACCCCCTCCCAAAGTCCCAACCCCAAGAATAGCTGCTAAAAGAGATGATACAGCCTCACAGCTGAGAACACGGGGACGGGTATTGCTGGCTGCTGGACTCAAACCCTCGCTGCATCCTGGTCCCTTCCCCTCTTGGTGCAGGGCTCTGTCACGTATAGCCCAGGGATATCTCCTTGCCTCATAGAGTTGCCAAAAATTGGGGTTAAATGAGCTCCTGAATATAAGCCCTGGATGCTGTTCTTAGTCGTCTTTTGAGGAGGAGGTAGTTAGGTTAGGTGGTGATGGTTTACACGTGAGAGTCATCTTCAAACCTCTTTGCTGCTGGGCAAGCAAAGGAGGTTACAGCTGCCCCCCTCCCTGAAAACCCTGGGGTCCCAGGCACCTTCTGGGTACTTGTAGGAGCTGGTGATGTTCTGGCGCTGGTCTGACCCTACCATCTTGGTGCTGATTTCCTTCCCGATGGAACTGGTGTTATGGGCCAGGATTTCCTGGGCCTGGCCATCTTTCAGTAGCCAAACGACTTCATCAGCGTTCACCTCGGCATACACAAATGGGGTATCGTAAGGCAGGTGGACCTCCCCTTCCCTGATGGCCTTCACGGAGGCAGGGCCACAGCGAAACAGCCCTGGGCAGGGAACAGGAGTTGTGGACCACTAACTTGGCTGCTGACAGGTGGACTAGGGCCAGTGGGTCGTGGCCACGGGAGGCAGAGGAGGGAGGTGGGATGGGGAGAGGCAGTGGCATCACTGAGCCTCCTCCACAGGGTGCTCTCCAGTTCCCATGAATTCATCTGATGCTCACAGCCACCCTGGGAAGCATCATCCTCACCTTCCCTCCTTTACAGGGGAGCAAATGTCTGAGAGGTACAGTGACTTACTGGCCCACCCAGCCGTCAATGGCAAAGTTAGACCCCTGACCCGAAGTTGTCTCTGCTACGACTTTGGAAAGTGGATGAAGTGGGACAGGCATCGCTCCCTTTCGGCCTCCTGCTCACGGGGTCAGTCACTTTGATTGGCCTCCCCACATAGCCCAGGCCCTTCCACAGTGGTCTTCACTCACCGCTGCTGGTTTGCTGGGGAGTGGGGTCCAGAACCTGCCACCCATTGTATCCTGGAGGGAGATCTTTCCGGATCATCCAGCACTCATTCCAGACATGGAAATTCCTGCAGAAGGCAGTAAGGAGAAAAGGGCTCACATTTTCAGAAGATTTGCCAGGTATCAGACCCTACACTTGGAGAAGGAAATGGCAACCCACTCCAGTGTTCTTGCCTGGAAAATCCCAGGGATGGGGGAGCCTGGTGTGCTGCCGTCTATGGGGTCGCACAGAGTCGGACACGACTGAAGTGACTTAGCAGCAGACCCTACACTGAGTGCTTTATATCATTGTTTCTCCTATTTTTTTTTACATTTGAAAGTAATTTCAAGCTTACAGTAAGTTGCAAGACTAGGATAAACACCACCCATATACCCAGTTCATCTATTGTTAGCATTTTGCTCCATTTGCTTTCGCACTGGCTTTCTTTCAGATGGAGATTTTCTAGAATAGGGATCTTCCTTTACATATTCTTATACAGTTCTCAACTTCATGCATTTAATATTTATACTTTATCTACCTTATTGTCTATATTTCAGTGTTGTCAGTTGACCTAATTATGTCCTTTATGGCATTTGTTTCCACCCAGTGCAGAATCACACATTGCTTTTAGTTGTGCAATACCCTCTGTGTCCTTTGAACTGGAAGAGTTCCTCAGGCTGTTTTTATCACATTGACATTTTGAACATAGTCTTGATTGACTGATTTTTATCAGAGTGGCTCTCATTTTGGACTCACCCGATGTTTCCTCATGATTAGGTTCAGGCTGTGTGTTCACAGACAGAATTCTGCACGAATGTATGTCCTCCCCAGATACACTACTGCTCAATGAGCCAGAGAAGTTTCAGCCCTCGAGGAGCTCAGAGAGGGAGGGAGTGCTAGGGACAGCAGCTAATTCTCATACAAACTCAAAAGGTCTTACCTGGAAACTGGCTGGAAAAGCAAAAACAGGAAATCAGATTTGGGGTAGAAGAGAGGAGAAAGGAACCAGGGGAAGCAACGAGAGATCCAAAAATAAAGGGACACACAGAGACACACACAGATGCCAGCCAGGAGGGAGAGTGGGGCAGGGAGAGGAGAGGTCGAGAGAGATCAGAGTAAGTATGCAGAGACAGCTAGTCCTGGCTTTGCCCTGAGAGAGAAACGGAGAAATGTGCAGACAGACAGAAAGGCTCAATGAAGGAAGAGTAAGATGAGGTCAGTATTCAGAGGGCTCACAATCTGTTCATTTGGTTGCCAACCTCAGAGTACATTAACTCATAGTCTTCTATGTCTGGAATGAGCTTGATGTGAGGATCTGATTAGCCGGAACAGCTTTCTGGCTGAGGACTGGCTGAGCACTGGCAACAATGTATGGGGCAGAAATTCCTTAAGGCCAGAAAGCATTGGGTCAGAAAGCATCAGAATTTTCCTGCCCTACCTGGAACGGAGCAGAGATCTGCAGGAGACAGTGCCCCTTACCATATTTTGTCTCGTTTCTGAGTTGGCAGCATCTCTGCATGTTGGTCATAGTAGGTGTCGATGGTCAAGTTCGCATCCGAGTTGTGTGCAGAACGGAAATTGGAAACAACACGTGTTGGAACACCTAAGCATCTCATTACTAAAGAGAGGAAAAGCATGGGGAATTACCAAATCCATTTCAAGCAGAATCACTGGTCTCAGGTACATACTTTGTCACTTTTAAGCTGGAGGAGAGAAAAAGGCCAAGGTGCTTGCAGATCTGTACCTACACCTCCTTTATCCTCAGAGCACCGCACCCAGGCCCAGAAACCTTGCAGCCTACCTGTGCGATCCATGGTTTCCATTCCACCAGAGAAAGAAATCACTTGAGGCTCTTAAAACAATTTACAACACTTAAAACGATTAACAACTCAATTGATCATTTAGGGCTTTTCCCATTCAGCAGCTTTCCAAACCAAAAACAGAGAACCTAAACATTTGATAATCTGAAAGAAAAGAAAAAAAATGAGACCTGTGCTGTGGTCAGAAGAGAAGCAGTGTGACCTTAAGTAGACGGCTTAACTTCTCTGGGCCTTAGTCCTTAGCTTATATGTAACAAAATGGAGTTGGACCAGATGATTTTCAGTTCTGAAATTCTGGATCTTTAACTCAATTCAAATGAAAGAGTTTGAAAGAGGTAAGAGAGAAATCAGAGTATGGATAGAAGAGCAGGATAGATTTATAGAGATACACAGAAGACATCAGTGACAAAGGAAATCTTGCCTGGACAGTGAGGGAATGACCATCTTCGATAAGACAACAGCACCCTCTTGTGGCTTCTTAGGAATCACAAAGCAGACACTATACCATCGTCCTGGAGAAGGAAATGGCAACCCATTCCTACTGCCACCACCAGACACACCTATCAGGGGCAGATGAAATTAAGCCAAGAGCCAGATGTGACCTTTGAAACCCAGGCCCCCACCTGTACAGGCAAGATGAGGAGTTTAGAGAGAGGTTTATCCCACCCCTAAGGAGCCTGGCATGATGCAGTGCCTGGGGTCATGAACAGTCAGACATGATTTAGCGACTGAACAACAATCCTTCTTAGGAGCAAATGGTGCCCATTGAGGCTGCTGTGGGGATGCCAATGCTTTGAAATGTAAGAGGACTATTGAGATTGGCCAGTCTTTTTGTTTTGATTCATTCAAGAGCCCCAAAGGATACCACCGGTCTGCAATCACCTGTCCACTCCCAGCACAGCTCTTGGGCTTTTCACAAATCTTTGGCAGGGGTGAGAGTCAGACCAGGGCTGCGAGTGGCCGGAGGTAACAGCAGAAGCAGCTCTCCTCTCATGCAAAGGCTGTAGATTCTAGGGCCTGGCAGTGGAGAGGCCCAGACGTGGAGCAAAGATACAGATCCAGACCTTCTCCCTCTCTTCACGGAGTCTAAGGGCCTAAGCCCTCCTCCTTAACTCCTGCCTGATCAGGGACATCCCAGCCTAAGGCAAATCTGGCTGTACTAAGTGCTGGCACTGTGCTGAGCATTTTCCAATGAAAACAAATGAGCACAATGAGGTCAATTGATTTCAGCACTCATATTTAAACTTCTCCGCTGTCTGCAGCACCTGTACATAACTATGAAGCTGTGTTGCCCTTCTCATAAAAGTCTAGAACTTCAGCCCCTGTCTCTGCCCTTCGCATTCTGTGCTCCCTCATTCTCCAACTCAGAGTCAACATATCGGTTCAGTAAACATTTCTCGAGCCTCACAGTGGAACAGGCAGCACTGTACCAGGTACTTCTGCCTCTTGGGGGAGGATAAACAGGCACTACAGTGCTTTCCATCTTTCCCTCATATCCACAGATAATATGATTGATGACTAGGGACTAAATTATAAATAACTGATAAATATATAAAACATGGATGCTCCTTAAGGGTAGTTAACAAAGTAGTAAATCTCTTAATTATAACTCCTCAAGAATCTCTCAGTGGTGTTTGGGAGCCGGCAGCTCTGCCTACAGGTGAGATCAGGTTTTCCCAGATCATCTGCTGGCATCTCAAGCGTCCCCCAACTTGCCCCTGACCCCAGGCTCATCTTGAGCTGAGGAGCCTGAGCTGGTGGCAGAAAGAAGCCACTTTTGCCACCACTTTGGGACCAGAAGCCCATCTATCCAGGTGACCATTCTAATAGTCTAACTGCTCCATCAAGGAGTCTGTGGAGTGACTGCAGCACTTCACTGGATATTGCAGGATTCCCTGAGACTAGCGAGTGTGCTGTTTAAGAGCTGAATATCCACGACTCCTTAGCCGTGGGGCTGTAGACAAGCCACAATTAACCGAGATGAAGTAGAGACAATCCCGCCCGACCTCAGAGGGTTATCATAGTCAATAAGCCAGTCTGCATTCCCACCCCGCCCTCCTCACTCACCCGTACACATCACAGCTGCAAAGACCCAGCACTGCCCGTACTTCACAGGCTGCCCGCCCCTGGCCGCCCACTGCCGCAGAATGGCCACGCTGCCCGTCCACTCCAGGGGGCTGACCCCCCGGGAGTAGTCCTCTCCCCAGTTCCCCTGCAGCACGCCGCTGTCGTCGTTGCTGTTGATCTAAAGAGGACAGACAGATGAGTTTCCGAAGTGCCCGTGCTGGGGACGCTGGGGTGGGGCCGGGGAAGCTTCCGGTCTTACCATGGCGCTCACCACCCTGCAGATGTACACCACGTCGTTCCGCTGCGAGTAGTCTTTGGACGGGTTCTTTAAGAAGTACAGGCTCTTGTTCAGAATCTCAAAGCAGATATCTATGATGTCCTCTTCAAACTTGCCGGGGAAGTCACGGGAGAACAAAGAGAAGAATAAAAACGTCTTCAATTCTGAAGCCAACTCGGTAGCACTGACGTTTAGGGATGGTGTATATGTGGTGGGGGTAGGTGCTAAATATCAGACCAGGTCCTGCCTTCAAGGAGCTTATAAGTCAAGTTGGGAATGTGTCAGATTCAGGACTTGAAGAACTAACCTGTGTGTTTCTGAAGGAAAATGAAAATGGAATTTAAAGAGATTAGAGTCAAATGAAAGAAGACTATTGGAGCCGGTGGGCTTGGAAAGACTAAATAGACAGGAAGAGCTCCAGGTAGGGGTGTTCACTTGAGGGCTTTGGGCGCAATGGGTACCAGAGACAGAGGCTCAGAGATGTTCTTTCTGGAGGACTTGTGGGGTTAGGAAACGATCAGATGGATAAATATAAGGCTAGGCATGTGAGGAGTGAGAACAGCATGGAGAGCCTTGAAGTCAGGGAGAGGGTCCAGCATTGATGGTGTGGCACAGAAGACGGTGTAGACCCAGGACATACAACATGTATTTGTACCTGCATCCTAACCCTTTCGGCTATCAAATGCCCTGGTGGTTTTCAAAAAAGTATACAGGTTGTCAGGGAACAGGAAACTGATCTTCCTCAGCAAGGCTCCCTGCTTCCTGCCCCCACCCCACTCTTCCCTCCCAGGGTGTGTGGACAGGGCTGAGATGGCAGTGGGAGGCGGAGGCAAACTATCCTAGCCAAGGCTGGAGGTGGAGAGTAGAAAAGTTGCTCAAAGGTCCCCTGCTGTGTACTCTAACTGGCTAATTGGTGTTATTAAAGAACTGTGTTCATTATTTCAGTTACAATAATGGATTGTGGTTTAATTTTTCAGAGAGTCATCATCTTTTAGAACTGCAGTTGGAAGTATTAGTGAACTAAATGACGTGGTAATTTGCTTCCAAAAAATTCAGTGATGAGGTAGGAGGAATGGGGGAGAATACACCAGGGATCAGCAGTTTTTCTGTAAAAGACCAAATAACTATTTTAGCCTTTGCAGGCCATAGGGTCTCAGTCTCCACACGCAATTCTGCCATTGTGGCGTGAAAGTTATTACAGACGGTACCTCAATCAATGAGCATGCCCGTGTTCCAATAAAAGGGTATTATTAGACAGCGAAGTTTGAACTTCATATAATTTGCACATCACAAAATACAGTCAGCCCTCCGTATCAGTGGGTTCCGCATCCATGGATTCAACCAATAGAATCAAAAATATTAGGGGGAAAAATTCTTGAAAATTCCAAAAAAGCAAAACTTGAATTTGCTGCACAATTCCAGGAGCTATTTACATAGCATTTACATTGTTTTAGGTATTATAAGTATCTAGAGACTTTAAAAGTATATGAGAAGTATATGTGTAGGTTATATGCAAATATTATACTATTCCATTTTATATAAGGGACTTGAGCATGCTTGGTTTTGGTATCTGTGGACGCGTCCTGAAACCAATGCCCTGAAAATACTAAAGGATGATTGCGTTCTTTTTTTTTTTTTAATGTGTGTTTTTTGGCAGTTTGAAAAGTATGAAAACCATTCTAACCTCTTGGGCCATGCAAAAACAGGCAGTGGGCCACAGGCTATAGTTTGTAAATCCTTGATACAGATGAAACAAGATTCACCACAAATTGATCACCATTGAAGGTAAGAGGTTCATGGAGGTTCATTAGAGTAGCCTGTCTACTTGCCTTATGCTTTAAGTTTTTCATACAAAACATTAAAAACTGAGAAGAAAAAGCATTTCCCCTTCCTTCCTTGCGCCTCTCACTCCAGCACTACACACCCTGACTTCTGTTAGTGGTACTTCGCGAGCTAACAGTTGTCTAAGGCCCACTGTTACCTGCCCGTAGTTCCAGGGCCAGGGGGTGATGAATCTTTCATGACCCTTGTAAACAAAGCCATAGTCCATCATGATATACTCCTGCAGCAGCGTTTCACTTGGCAGGTAGACATCGTCCTCTGAGCAGTTAAGAGTAGCAGAGGGGACAAAGCCCCAAACCAAAAAATAAACAGTAATAAAATTAAAAAACAGTAACGACAGTATCTTCCTGGATAATCAGAGAAGCAATGGGTTGATGGCAATAGAAATCAAGACTGGGCTCCTTAAAAGTCTATGTGCTTTTCTAGAGGCCAGCGACATAATCTATACTTTAGAAAAAGATTATCTTCTCTTGGTTTTAAAAGCAGCAAGCTGGTCATAGAGATTTGGAAAATATGGATGACGGAAAGAGGACAATGAAGATCACCCCTTCCCGCTACTGAGACACCCATCATTATATTTTGGTGTAACCTGTCTGCACTTTTTCTGCACATATGTGTAATTAAGATCATATGTGTTCCATTTCCTAGTCGATTTCATTTAACATCAAGCCATGAACTTTTTTATCATCCCATTAAAAATTCTCTGTTAAGGTGATTTTTAGTGAGCACATGGTAACACATTGCATAGATATCCAGCAGTTTATCTTCAGGACTTGCTAAGTAGACCCTCACAGAGCGTTCTCAATCGATCAGTCAGCATTACAACCTGTGAACACGTTATACCTGCACTCCAAGGGTTAAAAAGTAGGATGAAGGTCCCCAGAGGGTGGGTCGTGCTATGACTTGGGCCCTGAGAGATCTCCATCTTCAGAGAGTAGGGACCAATGACTGCACTGGGTGGTGTGAAAAGGGAGACATCGAGCGAGTTGGCATGAACAGTGAAGTCAGAAGCACTCCAGCCCTTGCCTTGTCGGTCTTGGGTGAGCAAGAAGGTGGCTCGGGTTCCCAGCAGCTCCTTGGGTGCTGGTCCTGCGTAGGAGAGAAAGACCCTGAAGTGAGGCTCAAAATCTGTGTGACCTGATTGCCCGGGAACTGGAAGGACCCTTACCTCCTCCCACAACTCGCTAATCCTTTTACCGCCACTAGGTGTCCTCAGACAAACACTTAACATCTGTGTAGTGCTAGTCGTGTCAGACTGTAACCCCATGGACTGTAGCTCACCAGGATCCTCTGTCCATGGGATTTCCCAGGCAAGAATACTGGAGTGGGTAGCCATTCTGTTCTCCAGGGGATCTTCCCGACCCAGGGATCAAACCCAGGTCTGTTGCATTGCAGGCATATTCTTTATTAAGTGCGTGCATGCTAAGTCGCTTCAGTCGTTTCTGAGTCTTTGCAACCCTATGGAGCATAGCCTACCAGGCTCCTCTGTCCATGGAATTATCCAGGCAAGAATACTGGAGTGTGTTGCATGCCCTCCTCCAGGGTATCTTCCCGAGCCAGGGACTGAACCCACGTTTTTTATGTCTCCTGCATTGGCAGGTGGGTTCTTTACCACTACTGTCACCTGGGAAGCCCCTTTACAATGTAGGCCTCAGTGTTTTTTTGTTTTGTTTTTATTCTGTAAAATGGGATCGTAATAGTACCCACCAGAAAGTCTTGTCACGGATTAAATGAGAGAATGTGCGAGATAATGTGCATGAGTTGTTAGCACAGTGCCTGTTGCATATTTAAAAGTTGTCTGTTATTATCACAACCTTAGTTGGCTGAGTCAGCCAGATCTTAAGTGCACTAATAGGGATCTGGGGGGTCCCAGGAGAAGAGAGGGGAGGGTGGTTCAGAAAGCAGGGGCAGGGGCCCTACAGATGAACTTTGTCTTGGGGAGGGGTGGGCTTACCTGTCTCAGCCACAAAGGTGATGGAGTCCTTCTTTGAGTGGAAGGGGCGGTTGAAATGCAGCTGGATGGTGAAGGACTGGCTACGGCGCACGATGAGCCGCTGGAGGCCCATCTCCTGTGTGTGATGCTCCTGGTTGTTCTTGGCGCTCTGCAGGTCGACGGACCTGAGCTCCAAGGCTGCCACTGGGGGGTGAGATGGGGCAAGGGGACAGCTGTGGCTTCCTGGGCTCAGCATCCCCAGTACTTCTCGACATTTCTGTTGCACCTGGCTCTAACTTGGCTATGATTGCTGTCCAGATCTCAGACCCCTCTGCACCCTGCTGCCTAGTTTCAGGACTCAGAGAGCAATTCAGCACCGTGATTCCAGTGACCTCTGAACCTAGCTCAAGAACTGGGGTCCCAGACAACACAACATTTCCAGATAACTGAAACTTAACCCTTGAAGTGCCATCTTGTGGTCTTAATCGCTTTGGTTGACAAGCTTTCTAAAAATTACTCTATTATCCTGATGATAGAAGAAAGAGCATACTAGAATTTTGTATGAATTAAGTCAAAGACAGGCGACTACAGTCCACAGAGTCCCAAAGAGTCAGACACGACTGAGCGACCCACACTTTCTAAGTCAAAGAACTGACTGGAGGCTGGGACCTCAGCTACAGGCAAGTCCCTGCTTTAGGATGTGGGTGCAGCTGGGCACCACAGGGTTATTTACAACTTAATTTCTTACTTCTCAGCCACGTTCCAGGTGGATGAAGACAGTGGCTGCTGCCTAATGTGTATATTTAGTGTATAATCTTAAAAGTCTCATGGCATAATAGGCAAGGTGCAAGACGTCGCCATCTTGGCTGTGAGACCTTGAGCAAGTCACTTAAGGTCCTTGGACATCAGTGTCCTCGGCTGAAAAATGGTGACAATGGTGTGCCCACCTCCTAGGGTTCATGTGGGCATTAAGTGAGGATTCACATGTAAAGGCCTTGGCATGGTGGCAGGTGCAGGGTGAGCGCTCAGGCAGCAGTACTTGCTCTTAGCACTGTTGCCTCGGGTTGTGTTTGCTTCACTGTTTTTGCTGGTGATAAAAACACATTCAGTCCTTTCCCTCCGAGGAGCACATCAGTTATCTTAGTGGTTCTAAACGGGGGAATTTTTGGCCCCTGCAGGACATTTGGCAAAATCTGGAGACGTCTTTGGTTGTCACAACTGGGGGAGAGACTGCTACAGGTGTGTAGTGGGTAGCTACTGGGGATGCTGCCAAACAGCACCCTAAAGGAAAACTCATGTTTGCTCCAGCCAGTTTCTGTGTCGTTTGCAATTTGAACTCTTTTTTCACTAAAGTTCTTTACAATTTCACTAAATGAGTTCACTTTGATGGTTTTAGCCTGTCTTTGTTACCTGGCTGAATTTTTTTGAGTCCTAATTCTTTCACCCAAACACTTTCTCTTGCCATCTGGGAACGGGCGAAACTGTCTTCCAGGTTGTCGTCCGAGTCTTTGGTCATACGATGATTTAGGCATTAAGGGTTAAGTCCAAGGCCAGTGGAGTATTACCGTTGGAGCTTCCTTCCACATTAACACTGAGTCATTGGGAAATACGGGAGCCTGGTGGGCTGCCTTCTCTGGGGTCATACGGAGTCGGACACGACTGAAGCCACTTAGCAGCAGCAGCAGAGATGTTCAGCTAGCTGTGACTACATCTAATTCTTTATGTGAGGAAACTGGATTAGGTGGGGTTTTTTTGTTTTTCTTTTTTTTTTTAGGTGTTTTTAAATTTTCTTCACAGTCTAAAGTCAAATCCAGCTTTCATTTTGTATCTTTCTCACAAATTTGTCAAACATCTGGCTGAAAACAGAACGTGTACAATGCTCCCTTGACCCCCTCTCCTAGTAACAAGCTTTCCTTGAGGCAGATTCAAAGGTGAATCACGGGATCAAATAGTACAAAGTTTTCCAACCTTTTAAATGTAACATAGGTACTTAAATAGTTATATTATTGGAACCAGAAAATTCAGGGCATAATCCAAGACAGATGACTGTGAATAATTAAACAGCATTTTGTAAACATGTCTAACCTATTAGTAGTTTGTGAAATCAATTTAGAGAAATGTGACCAATATTTTTTTAAAGAGTAGAATAGAAAATATCACAATGCATCCTACATTAATTATATTCACTTACTATAATTATGCATTTAGCTCACTGAAGTGTTTTTCATGTCAAGGAGACGGTGACTTCAGAGAACAAAAGGGAGGGCCTTCAAGAGAGCAGGCAAAGAAAGCCAAGAGGATCAACAAGAAGTTCAACAAAACAGGAAATCAAGCAGAATCAATTAGTAAAAAAAACTGTAAAAAAACAACATAGTAACGCCCACAAGGCTGTCTCGCCTTGGCCACCAGCCCACACGGGTTAATGACGAGTAAGATTAGAAGTAAGTCACGGCTGCGTGACTCCTGGTGCTTGACTAACACAAAGACAAGGATATAGAAGGATCAAAATATATCCCCAAGTATTATGAGCCTTAAAGTGAATAGAGACCTTAGAGCAGCTGTGTGCTTGCAGTGAGCTCTGAGGTGCCAACCTCCTGACCTCAGAGACATCAAAACACTTAGACGTCCCAAGTCCCCCTCCGGTCTTGGCTCAGACGTAACCATCACACAGGGACTTTCCTTAACCACTGAACATGATGCCCCATCCCCTGCCCTATGATCATCTGCCATCACAACAGCCTTTTGACTTTCTGCAGAGCACACTTCATAGCATCTAGAATCAGTTTCAGGAAGCAGAAACCTTGGCCATCTTCTCACCCCTGTACGCCTCCCCCATTGCCTAGAAGGAACCATTGTTCCTAATTGCTGATAATTACAGCTGATATTCGCTGAACACTTAGCACATGCTAGGCACTGTGTGAAGCATTTGATGTGTCTGAAATCATTTTTGTTCTCTCAGCCACTCTGGAATGGAGGTGTTCATATTGTCCCTGCCATGCAGCAAGGACACAGCTGGACTCAAACCCCCGTAGGCTGGCTCTAGAGCCTGCCCCCTTAACCTCCACGATCTCCTGCCTTTCCTGGTGGGTGCTTGGAGATGTTTGCGTGGATGGATATGTGTGAAGCACAAGGAGAATAACCTGGCAGGATGACAGCGGGGCTGTAGAGGAGGAGAGAGAGAGGTCATCGAGGGCAGCAGGGCCAGGATGAGGAGTGGCTTGACTCCAGGCTGAGATGCTGCTATTTGCTCAGTAGTAATGTGTGTAACTCTCCCTGATGGGAAGATAAAATGTTCACCTTTCTGAAGGCAGTTTATCAACATTTCTTATGAAATGAAAGGATGCCTTGAAACAAATTCCTTTGATCCACAAATTCTTCTTCTAGAAATTTTTCCTAAGAAAAATCATAATTTGTGTATAAAAGTAAGAACATAAGGATATTCAATGCAACCCAAATATCCTACAAAAAGGATTGGATGTTGTTGTTCAAGTTACTAAGTTGTGTCCAACTCTTTATGATCCCATGGACTGCAGAATGCCGGGCTTCACTGTCCTTCACTATCTATCTCCTGGAGTTTGCTGAAACTCATGTCCATTGAGTCGATGATGCCATCCAACCATCTCATCCTCTGCCACCCTCTTCTTTTGCTTTCAATCTTTCCCAGCATCAGGGTCTTTTCCAATGAGTCAGCTCTTCACATCAGGTGGCCAAAGTAGTGAAGCTTTGGCTTCAGCATCAGTCCTTCCAATGAATATTCAGGGTTGGGTTCCTTTAGGAGGGACTGGTTTGATCTCCCTGCAGTCCAAGGGACTCTCAAGAATCTTCTCCAGCACCAGAGTTTGAGAGTATCATTACTTTGGCACTCAGCCTTCTTTATGATCCAACTCTTACATCCATACATGACTAATGAAAAAACCATAGCTTTGACTAGACAGAACTTTGTTGGCAAAGTGATGTCTCTTCTTATTAAGATGCTTTCTAAGTTTGTCATAGCTTTCCTTCCAAGGAGCAAGTGTCTTTTAATTTCCTGACCACTGTCACTATCCACAGTGATTTTGGAGCCCCCCACAATAAAATCTGTCACTGCTTCCACTTTTTCCCCTTCTATATGCCATAAAGTGAATGTTACATTTTTAGCCAGCTTTTTCAGAATTGAATACGTAAAGTTTATCCCTCTCATCCTAATGTAATCAACAAAAGGACAAAGGATATGGGGAAATAATTCATGCAACTTTAGAAAGCAACACAGAAAATTTTAAAAAAACATTATGTTAACAGATTAACTGCAGGTGGTAAAATTATGGGAAATTTTTCTTTCCTTTGAGTTTTTTTCTGTCAGCCCAGCATTTGCTTTGAACATGTATTCCTTTTGCATTTAAGGAAAAGTATTGCTTTGATTAAAGGGAAGTTTTTGAGGAGTGTCACGATCACAGCTGTGCTTCAGAATTAATCCAGACCAAAGGGAAAGAAGACTAGGCTATGAAGAGCAGTAAGAATTCTATTGCAATAATCTAGGCAAAGGCTAATGAGATCTCGGCAAAGGCATTGGTAGGAAGAACCACCCTGGTGTATGCGAGGGACTGGTGGCCACAGGCATGCAAGCTAGTAAACCTCTGGTGAAATACCTTGACTTCTTGGGCTTCCTAAGGCCTCGGCTAATTTGGATGCAGACTAGGGCAAGTTGAAAGAATCCACTGCCCACAACATCCCAGGCAAGCAGGCTACTAGTAAAGGACTAGAAAGCTCCAGACAGAGGTAGTGAAGGGGACAAGACGGCCCCTGGTACAGTCAGCAGAGGGAGTGGACACCTGCCGTTGAATGTCAGGTGGACTCAGCTCCTTTACTTCTCCTGCCTCTGTCCCTGCTGTTAGTCCAATTCTCCATCAATGTCTTTTCTTTTTCCACTTCTCATTGTTATTGTCAGTTTGGGACTTTGATTAACACTTCATTCTTTTTCATCTCTTGCCTTTTAAGAAATATGAAAGGGCACTTCTGTGTGAGAGCTTACAGAGATTCCAATGTGATGAGATTACTACTGAGCATTTCTGTATAAGGAGGAAAATGTCTCACTACCTAAAGATGCAAGTCCAAATCCTTAGCCAAGCAGTCAAAGCCCTCCACGATGGGGTCCTAACACATGTATCCAGCCTTACCTCCCAATAGCCCATAAATAAACTGGACTTCCCTTGTGTGTATCGTGGCCTCCCAATAGATTGTGCCCAGCTTTACCTCTAGATGCCCCTGCCTCTTCCCAACCTGTGTATGTCTGCATTGTACCCATTCTTCAAGCAAACTCGGCATCCGCTTCCTTGTGAATCCTTCCCTGTTATTTTAGGATGGGGAGCATCTGTAACAAGTTTCATATCTCACTAACATTTACTGAGTGTTATTAAGCACCAGGCTTTACGTGTGTCATGCATTGTCTCCCTCTATTCCTACAACACCCAACAAGATATTACAAATTCCGTATTACGGATGAGCAGACAGAGGATTCGGGAGGTTAAGTAACTTGCCCGGGATCACCTACCTGCTGCTGCTAAGTCGCTTCAGTTGTGTCCGACTCTGTGCAACCCCATAGACGGCAGCCCACCAGGCTCCCCCGTCCCTGGGATTCTCCAGGCAAGAACACTGGAGTAAGGTTGCCATTTCCTTCTCCAATGCATGAAAGTGAAAAGTGAAAGTGAAGTCGCTCAGTCGTGTCCGACTCCTAGCGACCCCATGGATTGCAGCCTACCAGGCTCCTCTGTCCATGGGATTTTCCAGGCAAGAGTACTGGAGTGGGTTGCCACTACCTTCTCCTAGTAAGTAGCAAAATTGTCATTTAAACCTAGACAGTTTGATTGTAGAACCTAGTTCTTAAGTTGGTTTGGAGGTTTTCACTTTTTTTTACTTTCCAAATAAATGACTATTGTGCTTTATTCAAATAAAAACATAACCAACAGACCTGAGAGGAGCAACTCTGGTGGAAGAACTGGGGTGGGGGTTCCCTTGACTGCTCTGTAGAGCCCTATGGGTCTGAAGAACACAGTGGAAACCACAGTCCCTCTTAACCTCCTCATCCTGCAATGCCAGCAAATCAGGGAAGAACAAGCTCTGGCACCCGCCTGGCCTCTTGCCCTGCTCTTCGATTTCTTAGGCTTTGAACCACTTGTCTGTCAGTTAATCATATACTACCATGTTGTTTCTTTGAAACATTATTTTCATTTAATGGTGTCTACATGATTATATTGTTTGATTGTTTCCACTCCGTACTCAGCAATTCAAATAGCTGCTGGCAGGAGAAAAGTGTTACTTGACTGGCTGTACAAGTAAAATGATTAGGTCTTTTACAGCAAATGTAACAAAGGATGAATATCCATTATATATAAAAGTTGCCATAAATATTAAGAAGTCTTGCTATAATCAGAGAAATGCAAATGAAAACAATAATGAGATTCCATCTTTGATCCATTCAGAAATACTTAAAAGAATAACAGTATATTTTGTGAGGGTATATGGAAATGGGCTGTCTCCTATATTTCATATATGGTGTGAGTATAAATTCATACAGACTTTTTAGAGAAATTTGATTGATACTGAAGGGTAGCAGATTATGCCACCCCGAAATACACCACTTCAGAATAAAGATTATTTTGAGCTGAAGGCAATTGAGAGGCAGCAGATAAAAGAAAAGCTCTCTGCCCTCCCCTATTTGCCTAAAAGCAGAACTTAACTTGTAAAGGTGTCCCCCTCCCTGGCTTCCCTGGTGGCTCAGTGCTAAAGAATCTGCCTGCCAGTGCAGGACATGCAAGAGACGCAGGTTCGATCCCTGGGTTGGGAAGATCCCATGGAGCAGGAAATGGCGATCCACTCTGGTATTCTTGCCTGGAAAATTCCAGGGGAACATGGTGGGCTATAGTCCATGGAGTCAAAAAGAGTCAGAAGCAACTGACTGAGCACGCACACTCCCCCTCCCCTCTCTACTAGGAAGGACAGAAGTTAATCACCAGAGACAGCTCTAGACCCTCATCAACCCAGAGATAGCCCCAGAGGAGTCTATATAACAAGGTATTAACTAACCCTTATCTTCCATCAGTTCCCTCCCTTAATTTACCTCCCAACAATCTACTGCCCTAGAAACTCAAAGTCCTTTTCTTTTGTCCTTTCTGTAAAAATGTATGTTCTCTTGTTAATGTGATGTATAAGCCCAAGTTCTCACCACCCCTTGGAGTTACTCATCACAGCATGCTTCTTTGTACATGTGCAGAGCACGTGTTAAGAAACTTCTTTTTTTCTGTTAATCTGTCATTTGCTGATCTAATTTATAGGTCCCCAGCCAACAAGCCTAACTGGGAGAGGGAAAAATGCTAAGTTTTCCCTCCTCTACAAATAGCCATCAAAACTTAAAGTGGATCTTGTATTTGATCCAATAATTCTTCTTTAAGAAATATTTCACATAAGTATTTGTATACATATGCAAAGTTATATTGACAGGGGCAGTATTGTTCATAAGAGAAAAATATTGGAAACAATCTAAATGTCCAGGAATAAGGCATAGTACAAATAAATAAATTTATTAAAGAAATTGTATTTATATGCCCAGAATGGAAAACTATAATTATTTAGACCAATTGATAAACCAATATGTACCAGCCTGCAAAGATTTCTGAGATATATGATTAAGTTTTTTAAAAAGCAAGTCATCAAATAATATATATTATATAATGTTATTGTATAAAACAATTTTATATACCTAGTGTTATTTAAAAGCAGTTAACCAAATTGTTGACAGTTCTTTCCAATGAGGAAGGAGGAGTATTGGGAGTACATTGTACATAAAAGGGGACTTGGGGATTTTTGTCCTAAAATATGAACTTTTTACATTTTATAACAAGCATATGTTTTTGTGTGTATTACTTGTTTAGTTAAAGCATAATATTTTAAAAGATAATATAACATTTTAGGCTTACAGTAATTGGGGATAGCCGAAGGGGGAAATACCCTAGAATTTAGCACTAAAGTACCCTGGAATCTAGCAAAAGAACAAGTCTCTGGAGAAGGCTCTACTAAATTCTGGCTTGTATAAAAATACCGTGTGCATCTCTAATTCCTAATAGTTTATATAATATAGAATTTAGGACACAGCGTTAAGAAATGCACACTCCATCTTATTACCCTCGCCTGGCAGGCTCGGTGTGTCTGTCTGCCAGGCTGACCCGGCCTGCCCGGCCCTGGTCTTCTCAGTCCCAGCAGCAGAGTGGCTGCCGCTCTGAGGGGGCCTGAGCTCAGGGGCCAGGAAAGCTCTCTAAGGAGCAGCTGGACCAGGAGAGGTCTAGGATCCTGGAGGTGGCCCTCCCTCAGCTCCAGAGTCAGCCATGGAAACGACCTCCCAAGTACCAAAGGCACCCTGTGGGCCTCCTCAGACCTTCCAAAGTCATTCCAGTCCCAGGATGTTAAAGAAAAGATTGTCCATAGCTTCAAGGTTAAGCTGAATCCATGCAGAAGGAAAGGAATGACTGTATGATTGTGCCAAGGTCTGATCAAAGGTGAGGAACTAGGAGGAAGGGGGCAGATTGCACAACAAAGTAACAGCATCAGTTCAGGGTCTCCTGTCTCTGCTGTTCTCCTCCCCTCTCCAGATGTCTCCTTTCCCTGGACTTAGCGCCTCAGAAAAGTTAGATTCCCAGTACTCACCCTCATCCATCTCCCTCCTTCTGTCAGCCAAGGCCCTTCAACGAATCAGCATTAAGACTCTAGACCAAATTGCCTCTCTAAGCATTTAGTCATCTCACTAGAACCTTTCCCTCCGTCCTGAGGCGGGCGGGGCTACAATTTCCTCCTCCTCCTCCTAGTACTCCTCCCGTTCTTAGGTTTCCCGTTGTTCCGGGTACATCTTAGCTTAAGGAAGAGCGCTTCTGTCGAAAGCCTTTTTTAGGATTGCTGAGGGATTTGTTTCTGAGGTCTCCTTTTTAAGCTGAGAAGATTCCACATGGAAGGCAAGGCGTGGTTTGGATCTGGCATTTTCTGCCTTTGTCACTTCAAGGCTTGGGACCCAATTCACTCTAAGTCAAGGAGAGAGATGAGGAAGGAAGGAGCTACCCTCTGGAAGGTTATTCACGAATAGCCATAGGACCAGAGAACTTTGCATATTGTATCTTTAACGAGTATATTAAAATGGTGAATTATTGTGCTATTGGTTAAAAGTGAAGCTGACAAACTCTCCAAGAATAAGGGGGAATGCCTATAATACAAGGTTAACTGGAAGGAAAAAGCAGGATAGAAACAATGCAGCTTATTCCAATGTTGTAAAAACTGTTGTTTGTGCAGGTGGACTCATTTTTAAAAGACAGAAGTAAATACCATAAACTGCTCTTTTGTGAGAGCAGATTGTGAATGATTGTGATTTCTACTTGAGATGATTTATACTTTTCTTAATTAAACAAATCCACAGTTCGAGGGTAGGGCTTCCCTAGTGGCTCAAATGGTAAAGAATCTGCTTGCAATGCAGGAGACCCAGGTTTGATCCTTGGGTTGAGAAGATCCCCTGGAGAAGGGAATGGCTACCCACTCCAGTATTCTTGCCTGGAGAATTCTGTGGACAGAGGAGCCTGGCAGGCTACAGCCCTTGGGGTCGTAAAAAGTCAGATGCAAATGAGTGACCAGTGCACACACACAGTGCAAGGGTAAGACGTTTTAATAAGGGAGGGAAATTTTTTTTTTTTTTTTTTTGCTGCACCCCTCAGTGTGTGGGACCTTAGTTTCCTGGCCAGGGATTAAACCCATGTCCGCTGAAGTGCAAACACAGAATCTTAACCACTGGACCACCAGGAACATCCCAGGAAAAAAAAATTTTTTTGTTGTTTTTTTAAAGAAAAAGTGAGAAAAGTAGAAGGAGGACCATGGCTGGAGATCTGGGCCTGAGTATTCAGCCAGACTGACAGTTTAAAGAGAGAAGCAGAAGCATCCAGTCAACAATCCTGGAGGAAGTATTTGGTTTGGTAAAATAATAGTGCTGCAGAGAAAACAGAAAGACATTTACATATTTACTGATCATTGTCCAAGGTGTGTAGGAGGCGCCTAATTGTCTGGGTTAATCTGTGTGATTCATCACACATTTCTGTGCTTATTACAACGAAAGCTTTCTGTCATATCCTTTGCCTTTTTAAAATGTGTTGAGTGTATTTAAGGAAATGGTCCTAGTTGGATACACTGGACTCACTCGTGTTGGAGGGCGGTATACATTTTGGTAAATTTCCTTCTCGTTATTTTGTCTATGCTGAGGTGGTTTGTTTTTTTCCCATAGTTGCAGTCATCCTGTATTTTAAGATAGAACTTGTTTAAAGTGATCATTTCCATATAAGACAATTTGCCATTCTACTTGAAAATATGGCCTTAAACAATATAATGACTTTTGCCTTGTAAAATAAGCTTTTATACTTTTAAAACTTATTTGTTTATTATTTATTCAAACCCTTCAATTCTTATTTGGGGGCTTATATGGGAAAAGAGGTTCTCCTAAAATAACTATAATATTTTTATCCAGGTTAACCAAACAAATTCCATTTTGTCAATCCTGTTGGCCCCATTAAGACTGAGTTTCCCAATTTCCAGTACTATTTTCCTTCCCTCCTTCCTTCATTTTTATAAAAATTGATGACTGTGATGTTGATGGAACCATGTTAGTAGTTTTGAGGCACACAAAGGTAGTAAAAGCTGATCTTTAACCTCTTGTTTAATATGTTAGTGGAGATAAAACACACACAAATATTCTCTACAGAGGACCCTTCCCTGAGTAGCAGGGTCAGAACCATGGGGGTCTTTTAGGGAGGAGCTCAGGAAAGGCTTTGTGATATGTGAGCAGCCACTGGTCATGAAGGATGAAGAGGATTTAAGAAAAACAGAGAGAGAGAGAGAGAGATGGTAGGAAAAAGAATTTCCAGGCCAAAGGCACAGCTTGAACAAAGGAGGAAAATGGGGAAAGCTAGGGCTTCTTCTGAAACTGGCATGGGAATTGTCTGCATCGACCAACGAGAATCAAAGCAAAGGGTCAGAGGCTTGGAGTTTCAAAATTGTAAAAAAAAAAAAAAAAAAAAGCTGTTTTTCCTTCACTGCTTTAGAAATTAGAGTTTTATAGATGCTGGTGATTAGTTTTAAAACTTGAACATCCCACATCAAATTGAGCTCTTGATTACTCCCAGCCTTATTTATTACACTAAACCTTGGTTCTTGACCAACTCCATAAACCTGTCAGCTTCTTCATTCTTTTTTTTAATTGAAGTATCATTGATTTACAATGTTGTGTTAATTTCTGCTGTACAGCAAAGTGACTCTGCTATACATACATACATACACATTCTTTTTTCTATTATTTTCCATTATGCTTTATCCCAGGATATTAAATGTAGTTCCCACACCAGCCTCTTATATGTGCTTGCCACCCCACCTGGAATGTAGCTAGGTAACTATATCGGGCAACTAATTTTTAATTAGGTTATAATCAATTGATTAAGTTATGATCAATGTTCATTACAGTTTTTATGGCCCAGCAATACCACTCCTGCAAATATATCTGGACAAAACTTTAATTCAAAAAGATACATGCACCCCTGTGTTCATAGCAGCACCTTTCACAATAGCCGAACCGTGGAAGCAACCTCAATGTCCATCGACAGATGAATGGAGAAAGATGTGGTACATATATACAACGCAATACTGCTCAGTCATACAAAAGAACAAACTAATGCCATCTGTAGAAACATGGATGCAACTAGAGAGTGTCATACGAAATGAAGTAAGTTAGAAGGAGAAAGACAATATCGTCTGATATCACTTAGATGTGGAATCTAAAACACG
Source organism: Bos mutus (assembly GCF_027580195.1). Classification (NCBI taxonomy): domain Eukaryota; kingdom Metazoa; phylum Chordata; class Mammalia; order Artiodactyla; family Bovidae; genus Bos; species Bos mutus. The sequence goes on from NC_091637.1 coordinate 54,249,796, forward strand.
GCACAGATGAACTTCTCTACGAAACAGAAGCAGACTCACATAGAACAGACTCGTGCTTGCCTAGGAGGAGGGAGGAAGGACCGGGATGGAGCAGGAGTTTGGGGTTGGCAAGTGCAAACTATTATACAGAGAATGGATAAACAATGAGGTCCTCTGTAGGGACCTAATGGAGCACAGGGAGCTATATGCAGTCTCCTGTGATAAACCGTAATGGAAAAGAGTATTAAAAAGAATGTATATAGGTGTACAACTGAGTCACTTTACTGTACGGCAGAGATCGGCACAACACTGTGAATCAACTATACTTCAATTAAAAAATACTCATGGTTTTGCAAATCATGTTCTTTGACCATATTATATTCTGTTTATAGATTTTTTTTTCCCCCTTAAAGACTACACAGTCAAGTTTTACATTTAGTTTCAAGGGGGGAAAAGCCCTTTAAACATAGAATCGTTTCTGTGTTGATTAAAGACTAACCTCTATTAGGGTTAATCCACTCGATTTGTCCTACAAGACAGCAAGCTCTGAGATCTTTAACTCTAAAATAAATACAGACACATTATAATCCTCTCGTGGTTCCACACCCTTAATATGTGTTTACTGGGTTCTCCACTTGAAAATCCTGCAGTCACTTCAGATTCAGTATCTTCAAAATTGAACTCGTTAGCCCCACCCATCCCCCAGAAATTCATATAATTTCTTACTCATCTTTGTAAATATTACAAAATTTCGTTAGTTGTTTGGAACCTTCTATTTGAAGGTCTTGTGACCAAATGGAGAGAACAGAGGTGTCTGAATTAGGGAACCTGGTTTAGGATACTGCTTTAGCGCTTCTGAGATTGTTTGGCTTTATTGAACCTTGATCAAGGAAGTACTGATGAGAGCTTCAGCCCTGTGTAAAATGGGGTTGAGAGTAGTGCTCAGTTCATGGAGTTCTTTTGAGAATCAAAGGGATAGTGTTTGTGGAAGTGTTAAAGTGCTCTCCAAACATTAGCCCGTTTCACTGATAATAGTAATATTTATGATCCTTCAGATTGTGCGATTCATGTTGCGTGAAAGACCATGTGTCAAGATCTGTTGTTAAGATACTCAAGAAGACATTCATGACAACAGAGAAATTGTCACAGCCAAGTCCAGCCTCTCAATCTCAGTCTTGTCAGTACTCCTGGCTAGATTATTCTCAGGGGAACTGAGGAAACCACGGATAAGTGAACTGATTGGATCATACCCTTGCCTCACACTTGTCACTGGTTTGCATTGCTCCCCACATTCTGCCACCACATTCACCCTGACCACATCTCCATCTGTATTGCCCTCAGTTCTACCTCTGATTTCTGATTTTTTTGGTGGTTTGCCCAATTCCCAAATGAAAGTCTTTCTCTAAGCCATACCCTTCTCTGGTCACACTTTCTACCCGCTGTCTAGGTCTCAGCAAAAATGTCAGTCCCCACAGAAGCTTTTTCTAACTAGCTGAGGCCCCACATTTACTCTCTTAGAACTCTTGGATTCTTCTTCACAGCACTGATCACACTCTGAATTCGTCTCCCCACTAGACTTTTCTGTCTTTCTGTGTGTCATCCGGATGATCCTACCTGATCCGACTAAGCCCTCTACAAAATAGCATTTTCTATGCTATCTGAATTAAAACAAACACCAGTCCTTTCCCTATGAAATCAGCAGGAAGTCGAGAAATTCCTGGGATCCCCTCCCCATAAGTCCTAGAGCATCCCCAGGGTTGCTTACTGTTTTCCAGAAATCCTCCTGCTCTCCTGACAGCTGCTGCCTGCTTGAAGACTAGGAACTCAGCCTCACTCTTTTCAAGGATAAGTTAGCTGGCTCTGCCAGGCTAGAGGCTCTTGACCAACTCCATAAACCTGGAGGATGGCAAAGGCCTTCAGTTATAAGGCAGGGAGGGTGGGGAAGGAGGGCTTAGTGAAATCAGCCACACCTACCTGGGATCACTTCCTGAACCCCTGCTGCTGAGTCTGGGTTTCTATCCAGACAGCCCCTTCCTGGTAATGAGCTGCACCTGTCTTGTCCTCACTTGCCTATCTGATCTCAGTCTGGACCACCCCCGGCCATCAAACTTGTTCTAATAACAACTAAACATCCAAGGGGAGTTAGTCATAGTTGGTCCCTGGGTACCTTTCTTTCCAGGATCTTCTCTTGCCCTTCAAAAATGATGGAGGAATTTTGTCTAAACAGCTAGAACTGGGTTGGAGGTTATGCGTAGCAAACCCATCAGTTTTTCCAGCCAAAAATATTTTTATCCTTTTATTAGCTATGTTAATCCCATCAATTATGCTACAATCATATTTTGTTACATCTTCAGGCTGCACATCATCTAATTTCCTCCACTTCTTTCCATTCCCACCCCAAAGCAAACATTGTCAGATCAATTCCCTGCTTAAACTCTTCCCATATCTTCTTATTCCCCTTAGAGTAAGATCCAAAGGATATAAAGCAGTATCCAAGGCCCTGCCTGTTCCAGCCTCTGTTTTCCTTCTCCTCTCTCTCTCTGCCGTAGCTATTTGTTCATGTGACAAATCTTTGCCCAGCATCTAAGTGCCAGGTGCTGGAGATACAACAGAGAACAAGACTGATGATGTCATTGCCCTCGTGGAACTTAGACTTTAATGGGGGAGGGACTACATTTAAATTTAGAGTCAATGAACAATGAAGTGAATGGATAAATAGACAAAATATACTCAGGTGGGGATAACTGAAGAAAAACAATAAACAGGGGGATGAAAGAGAGAATATTTGGAGGCAAGATGCTACTTTAGATATTGATCTGAAGCTAAGTGACGAAACAAACCTAGTTGTTTGAAAATTGGGGCAGGAAACTAAGTTCAAAGGCCCTAGGGCTGGAAGCAGGGGTGCAGGGAGTGTGGGGGTTGAAGAGGTGACGAACTGTTGGAGGAAAAGGACAGCCAGTGTGACAGGGATAAGAGAGGTGTGGGGAATGGCTGGATGGGGTCAGAGAAAAAGGAGGGGCCAGATCTCACTGTACACTAAGGGTAGGAGTTTGGGATTTCCTCTGAGCTCCCCTGGTTCCTTGGGCACATCTGCTCAAAGCCTTCTCTCATGCATTTGCCTGGACTGCTCTCCCCTCTTCTGTTCTCCTACCTAACTTCTCCTCTTTCTCAGAACTCCAGCTTAAACATCCTTTTCTCCCGGATGACTTCTTTGATACATGTTCATGTAATTTGCATGCATTTCACTTACTCATTCCACAAAGAGTTATTGAGTGCCTGTAATGTTTCAAACATTTCATGCAAAGATAGGCACAATAAAGGACAGAAAAGGCAAGGACCTAACAAAAAGCGGAAGAGATTAAGAAGAGGTGGCAAGAACACACAGAAGAACTATACAAAAAAGATCTTCATGACCCAGATAATCACAAAGGTGTGATCACTCACCTAGAGCCAGACATCCTGGAGTCTGAAATCAATTGGGCCGTAGGAAGCATTACTACAAACAAAGCTAGTGGAGATGATAGAATTCCAGCTGAGCTATTCCAAATCCTTAAAATGACGCTGTTAAAGTGCTGCACTCAATATGCCAGCAAATTTGAAAAACTCAGCAGTGGCCATCAGACTGGAAAAAGTCAGATTTCATTCCAATCCCAAAGAAGGGCAATGCCAAAGAATGTTCAAATTACTGTACAATTTCACTCATTGCACATGCTAGCAAGATTATGCTCAAAATCCTTCAAACTAGGCTTTAGCAGTACATGAGCCAAGAACTTCCAGATGTACAAACTAGATTTAGAAAAGGCAGAGGAACCAGAGATCAAATTGCCAACGTCCGCTGGATTATAGAAAAAAGCAAGGGAATTCCGAAAAGACATCTACTTCTGCTTCATTGACTATGCTAAAGCCTTTGACTATGATGATCACAACAAACAGTGGAACATAAGAGATGGGAATACCAGACCACTTTATCTGTCTTCTGAGAAACCTGTATGCAGAACAAGAAGCAACAGTTAGAACTGGACGTGGAACAATAGACTGGTTCAAAATTGGGAAAGCAGTACATCAGGGCTGCATATTGTCACCCTCCTTATTTAACTTATATGCAGAGTACATCATGTGAAATGCTGGGCTGGATGACTCACAAGCTGGAATCAAGATGGCTGGAAGAAATATCAACAACCTCAGATATGCAGATACCACTTCAGTGACAGAAAGTGAAGAGGAACTAAAGAGCCTCTTGATGAAGGTGAAAGAGGAGAGTGGAAAAGCTAGCTTAAAACTCAACATTCAAAAAATAAAGATCATGGCATCCAGTCCCATCACTTCATGGCAAATAGGGGAAAAGTGGAAACAGTGACAGATTTTATTTTCTTGGGCTCCAAAATCACTGTGGACAGAGACTGTATCCATGAAATTAAAAGATGGTTGTTTCTTGGAAGAAAAGCTATGACAAACCTAGACAATGTATTAAAAAGCAGAGACATCACTTTGCCAGCAAAAGTCCTTCTAGTCAAAGCTATGGTTTTTCCAGTAGTCATGTATGGATGTGAGAGCTGGACTATAAAGAAGGCTGAGAGCCGAAGAATTAATGCTTTCAAACTGTGGTGCTGGAGAAGACCCCTGAGAATCCCTTGGACAGCAAGGAGATCAAACCAGTCAATCCTAAAGGAACTCAACCCTGAATATTCATTGGAAGGACTGATGCTGAAGTTCCAGTACTTTGGCCACCTGATGTGAAGAGCTGACTCATTGGAAAAGACCCTGATTCTGGGAAAGATTGAAAGCAAGAGAAGAGGGTAACAGAGGATGGTTGGATGGCATCATTTACTCAGTGGACATGAGTTTGAGCAAACTCCAGGAGATAGTGAAGGACAGGGAAGCCTGGCATGCCGCAGTCCATGGGGTGGCAAAGAGTTGGACATGACCCAGTGGCTGAATAACATCAAATGTTTCCAAGGGTTTCCCAAGTGGCTCAGTGGTAAAAGAATCTGCCTGCCAAGGCAAGAGTCAGAGGAGAAGCTGGTTCAATCCCTGGGTCAGGAAGATCCCCTGGAGGAGGGAAATGGCAACTCACTCCAGTATTCTTGCCTGGAAAATCCCATGGACAGAGGAGCCTGGCGGACTACAGTCCATAAGGTCACAAAGTGTCAGACACGACTGAATAACTGGACATGCGTACACGCATGTTTCAAGAGGACCTAGTGAGTCTGGTGAAGGGTGGAGGGTGAGGACAGGAAAACCAAGAGGAGGCTGTCCCAAGAAGCCAAAGAAAGAGTGTTTCAAGAAGCAGAGAGTGCTGATTGGAATCAAGTGCTGACAAGTCACCAAGTAACACAAAGCCTGAAAACTATCCATCAGCTTGTGACATAAAGACTATTATACCTTAGTGAGAGATGTTCATAGCGTGATGGGGGAGAGGAAAAGATACTGGAGAGAGTTGAGGACTGCGTAAGAGGGGAGGAAATGGAGAAAGTGAATGTGGGCAAAGTTGGAACTGACTTTCTTTCTTTTTGCCAGGCTTTACTTTTGTTCTTTTAAAAATCATCAATGAAAGAGGAATTTCATTATGCAGGTAGGTAGAGGCCAGTTGAAGGGGATATTTTCCACTGTCCCTTTATTTTCTATTCAAAACCATATTCAGTAATATTTAAATGTGACCCACTTTTGTTTCAGTCCTCTGTGGATGAAAATTCATGTTTTTTCTCCCTTTCCTTTTCTGAATGTTCAAGTGGACCCCATAATTTATGGGAAAAGAAATACACAGGATTTCTTATACTAGGTGATTCCTTCAAAGAGAAATTGAAGACAGAAATTATTTATAGATATAACATTGGATATAATTCCCTCATTTGAGACCTGTTATAGGCAAGACTTGCATTATTTGTAATTTTAACATAAAAGAGCAGGTTGGCGTGATTTGGATAGAAATTTCTTATAAGAATTTTGGAGCGATGTTACATATTCTGCTTGTGGCAACATGAGAAATCTGTCATCTGAATAGATGTGGCAAATTTTAGTTTAACTTGCTTTTGATTTTTGTTTTTCTTCCAAAGAAGTAGAGAAAACTTCTCACCAAGATAAGATGATTTTCAGGAGAATATCAGGTACATAAAGGATAATTTGACCAAGAGTGTCCCCAAATAACAGTTCTTTTAAGAAGTTTGGTTGTGAGGAAGAATAGCATCTGGAGAGGTCAAAGGAGGGATTTCCCCTAAAGTTGGAGGATTGAGCATGACTAGGTGCTAATGGAAAAGAATGAGTAGGAAAGGATTGGCTACATGATAGAGGAAAGAGAAGGAATAATCCAGGAGCCTCAAACTCAAATGTCTAAGGGGCCAGTAGGTGACCTAAATGAATGATACAGTGGACTGTAAGAAATGGATAGTGGCAGAAACTGCAAGACTCTGGAGAGCACAGGCTCCTTCTAAATACTGGCCTGAGGCACAGTGGTGGCCTAGGGGTTGATGGAACTGTTCTTGATGGTGATGGCGGTATACACACAAATGTATGTCTTGATCAAAACTTATGGAATTATAGACTAAAAAGGAAAGGTTTTACCTTCCATTTTCCCTTATTTTAAGTAAGATAAAAATAAAAGGAAAAAACCTATATAGGTCAAGCATAGGATATGTCTGTGGGCCATAACAGTTTTACGGCCTCTGGAATGTTTGAGAGGATTGTTTGTTCTTCAGTCGCTCAGTCGTGTCCGACTCTTTGTGATCCCATGGACTGCAGCACGTCGGGCTTCCCTGTCCTTCACTATCTCCCTAAGTTTGCTCAAAGTCACATCCATTGAGTCAGTGATGCCATCCAACCATCTCATCCTCTGTCACCCCCTTCTCCTCCTGCCCTCCATCTTTCCCAGCATCAAGGTCTTTTCCAATGAGTCAGCTCTTCCCAACACGTGGCCAAAGTATTGGAACTTTAGCTTCAGCATCAGTCCTTCCAATGAATATACAGGGTTGATTTCCTTTATGATTGACTGGTTTGATTTCCTTGCTGTCCAAGGGACTCTCAAGAGTCTTCAACACCGCAGTTCGAAAAGATCAATTCTTTGGCACTCAGCCTTCTTTATGGCCCAGGTCTAACACTAAGAGGATAAGGCTTCTTAAAACATACGAGGAAGGGGACCCAGATGTCTGGTGGGAGAGATTTGCCTCAGAAGGAGGAGGGAAATGGTCTCCATGGTAACAGGAGGACCTGTAGTAAGGGAGTGAAAGCAGGCAGGTGAGTTTGTGGCAGGAATCTGAGGGCTTTTGTATTTGATGATTTCAGTTTTGCCAGTGAATCAGGAAGCCCAGTCATCTGTTGACTCTGTGGTGGGAAGTGGAAAGTCACATACTGGAGAAGAGTAGGGATAGTTCGATACAGACACAGAGATTTCAAAAATAAATGGACTAGGAAAAAAATGATAGGCTTGTTAGGCAGTATTTCAAGCCCTTCTGCGGTTGGTGGTTATATTAATTAAGCTTGACTTCAGCTGTATATAACAAGAAAAACACACCAAAATAATGATGTCTTTAAAAAAAATCAAAGTTGACTTCTTTCACACAGAGAGATTATGGAGGTAAGACGAGGGCTGGTATATGACTTCATCAGGGATCAGAATGACTGCTTTTTGCTTCAGCATCTTGGCTCTTGGCTTCCATCCTCAAAGTTACCTCATGGTTCAAGATGTCATCGGGGGCCACACTGGATGGTACGGGGTGGCGCGTCCACTCAGTCAGCTCTCTTACACTTTACTGCTGCAGTAGCACAACATTTTCCCTTGTTTTCTGTAACATAGACACTTGGCCACACCTGTGTACAAGGACACCTGGGAAATACACTACTTTATGCCTGGCAGCAGTGTTTCCAACTAGTTATCAGTTCTCTTACATTTTAGAGCACGGAGTTGGGAATCTCTGCCACACTGATCTGCTCTGCCTTGCGCTTTTCTTCTCTGGTGGGGATCATCTCCGGATATGGCCATGGAGAAACCTGGGTGTTGTTTTTACCAGGGGCTGGAGTTTTATCAGATGAATTGTAAAATAAAAAGTATAAAATAAAAGTCCTGAGGAATAAGAATCTAGAACTGCCTTGAGAGAGGGACTAAAATTATGAACCATAGATTCTAAACTAGATTTGGAGACAGGTGAGGGCAGGTGGAAGCTGATGGATAGTGAAAAATTAGAGGGCTGAATTACAGACATCCTGATGCCGTGGAAGAAATGTTCCTGTGGAAGAAATTGAGTGGGGCAGGAAGTTGTGGTGGGAGGTGAATTTAGGCTGTGGACAGACAGCCGCCAATCATCATTTTAAAGAAAGGAGATGGGACGACCACACCCTGAATCTCAAGTGAAGATCAGGAAGTGAGAAGAGTCCACCAAACCTCTTTCCTGTTTCTGTCTCTTGCACGTCTGTTTCCTGCTTCTGTGAGTCTGGATCTGTAGTATTCCAAACTGAGGGTGCGCATTCAAACACTAGCTTCCATCTCACGTTCTGCATCCTGAAGTTCACATTAGTCCCAGATCATTCTGGGACCTGTGGGACCAGGTCTAGGCTGGACAGTACGTCAGTCTTCACTGGAGAGGCATTTCAAATGCTTTGAGGAAGGCACTCCAAAGAGCAGGGCTCTCTGAGAACCTCACTCACCCAGGTCTAAGTGTTTGAATGTGCCCTACTTGCCACACTCCATGCAACACACTTGTTTTATTTGATCCTCGTAAGCACTTTGTAAGGTGGATACTATCATCAAATCTGTTTTACAGATGAGAAAACTGTGTCCCAGAGAGATTATGTGACTTCCCTCAGGTCACCCAGTGGGGAATCCAGGCTCTGAAATGTCTTCTCTTTCTACATCCCATGTTATTTGCCCATGAAGGGTCTTGCCTTTTCTACTTCTACTAAAAGGGTGTGTGCTATTTCTTTGCAGGAGTACAGCACTCTGCTATCTCCTCTGGTTGCTGACTGAGTACATCTCACACCCAGTTTGTGTGACTAGGTTTTGGCCATAGGCAGAAGCCCCCTCTGATCTCTTGACAGAGGGATAGGAGACCCTCCCCTGGTTTGCCTCCATGGTTTCATAGCTCCTAAACTCCTGTCTCAGGTCCAGGACTCCATCTGTGCCTGACAGTCCCCTGACTGTTGTCCTGGTGAGGTTCAGCTCCCATGTGCAATAAACTCGAGCAACTGCTTGAACAACTTTTAAAACCAGAGAAAGGGCCACCAGGCTTGAAGATGGAAGGTTTATTTAGTACTTTGCCAGAAACTCAGGTTACAATCATTCTGTGTAAGTCTGTGGTGATGTTAATGATTATTCTGGTTTGAAATCTTCATTGGTTGGGACAGACTTTGGGCAAAAATCATTAGGGTAAGGTGTGGCCATTCTCTAATCTTGGCTGATGAAACCTTGCACCTGGGCAAGAGGCCAGGTCAGAATTTAAGCACTGCTGCATGGCTAAAGCCATTGTTTCAACACTTTCACCAAGAGCCCTAAATAAGAGATGGCTTCATCTCTTGAGAGGCGTTGGCTTGGGGTTAGGCAAAAGTTTTACTGCTTTTATAGATATCATGGTCTCAATCTGTTGATCCTCCATCTTTTCCCTGACCACCATTTATGACCCCATAAATAACTATAAATAAATCAATAAAATGGAACTCCTGTGAAGGCAGAAACTCGGGATGTTCATTAGAGGGAGGGCAATGGGGAGCCCCATCCCCTTGTTAACTCTCCTGAAGGAGAGCATCTGGACAGTGTTCAGGAATGAAACAAGGTGTCTGGAGTGTCTGGTGACTTCGGCAACCCCTCAGGGCTGGGGCAGGGGAGGTGCTGGGTGTAACCGTGAATTAGAGTCCCGAGGTTCAAAACAGCAGCTGTTCCTACTCAGCCTAAAGCCAGAGAACTTCCCACAGACCCCTGCCTGAAAATGGTACTTATCTGTGATCGCAAGAAGGGGTAAGGAAGATGCCTCCCAGAAAGGTCTGGTACCAGGACAGACATCATTTTTTTCTGTATGGGTAGTTATCCCAGGATCTGCAAGTTAGTTTCCTCTCTTAACTTTTTTAAAAAATATTATACATATGAAATTTGTCCTATTGATTGATTGATTGGCTGTGCTGGGTCTTCGTCGTGTGTGTTGGCTTTCTCTAGCTGTGGTGAGCAGGAGCTACTCTTCCTTCTGGTGCGTGGTCTTCTCATTGCAGTGACTTCTCTTCATCCAGGGGCTTCCTAATGGCTCACCCACTCCAGTGTTCTTGCCTGGAGAATCCCAGGGATGGCGGAGCCTGGTGGGCTGCCGTCTATGGGGTCGCACAGAATCGGACACAACTGGAGCAACTTAGCAGCAGCAGCAATAACAATGGCTCAGTGGGTAAAGAATCTGCCTGCAATGCAGGAGACATAGGAGACGCACGTTTGATCCCTGGGTTGGGAAGAGCCCCTGGAGAAGGAAACGGCAACCCGCTCCAGTATTCTTGCTTGGAAAACCGCATGGACAGAAGAGCCTGGCAGGCCACAGTCCAAAGGGTCGCAAAGAGTCCGACACGACTAGCCACACAGGCATGTTGTCCTTTGGTCCAGAGCACAGCTCAAGAGCACCTGGGCTCAGTAGTTGCAGCATATGGGCTTCGTTGCTCTGTGGCATGTGGGATCTTCCCTGACCAGGGATCAAACCCACGTCCTCTGTGTTGGCAGGTGGGTTCTTAACTACTGGACCACCAGGGAAGTCCTTCAAATTTTTTTTAACTAGTTTTTTTTTTTTTTTTTTTGGCTGTGTTGCACAACATACGGGACCTTAGTTCCCCAACAAAGGCTGAACCCATGCCCCTTGCATTGGAAGCACAGAGTTCCAGCCACTGGACAGCCAAGGAAGTCCCCCACTCTTAACTTTTGACCTATGTAGCGAATAAGGTAATAGATACGAAATGAGGAGCTAAAATGAGTCTGGTTTCTAAGGTACCTGATGGAACAGAACCAAAATTTCTGGATGAGAGAAAATTGACTTCCAGGCTAACTCACTCCCCAGCACTTGTCCAAAAACTTGGCCATCCCAGTTGGTTTTCATCAAGTTATGACATACAGATTGGGCACTTGGGGCGGTTGCCCGCGTCCATCAGCCCCAGGAAATACCACACATTTCCATCATAGTGTCACGCTTGTTTGTTCTGGACAAAAGGACTTTGGCTCCCCCTTGATGGCTTGTCTTCGGCTGCTGCAACAGAAACCGATGTCTCGGTTGTTTGACTTCACTGGGGCATGAAATCATGGGCCTATTAAAGGAGTAGAGACCGTGAAGGGTTATGTAAGGTTTAAATCTCAAAGTCAGCAAAAATGGGTTTCAGGTTGCTGGGCTGACAATGCCCAGAAGGGAGTTTTGGCATTTCAGGGGCAGGGTTGATGCTGCCTGTACGGCCTGTCTAACCAGCAGCACATTGTCAGAGGCACTTCAGTCCAGTGCCAGAGCAATTATTCCAGTTTGGATCTGGAAAGCATCAAAGGCATTTTGTGGTGGTGGTCATTCTTACCAGGCAGATTAGTTCAGTGGTATGGGATTCAGTCCACGCCTTGGAACTATCCAGAGACTGGATTACTGCAGGATTCTCAAACTTGTGTTTGAATCCATCTCTACCATTAGCCTGTGTCCATGAACAAATTACATCCTGGGCTTGGGACTTCCCCTGGTGGTCCAGTGGTTAAGAATCTGCTGTCCAATGCAGGGGACATGTGTTTGATCCTTGGTCAGTGAATTAAGATCCCACATGCCGTGGGGCAACTGAGCCCCTGCACCTCAATTAGAGAGCCTGTGTGCCACAAATTACAGGGCCCCTGTGCCGCAACGCAGGATCCCACATGCTACAACTAAGTCCAGAAGCCGCCAATAAATAAGTAAGATTCTGACACTCCTGCTTTAATGTGTTACCACCTATAGCTGTGCCTTAGCCTCTCTGTACCTCAATTTCCCCATCTTTAAAATAGGAAACATAAACATTAACTCCTCATAGAGTTGCTGTGATAAGTAATTTTCAGCATAGGGCCAGGACATTGTAAGTACTTGATTCATTTCTGCTACTGAGTTTATTGTTACAAATAGCCTAGGATGTGTTCCTTCCCATCTATTTTTATTGTAAATGCTCTATTTTAAGCTCTGTCATTTTTGGCCTGGGTTACACACTGTTTTCACTCACTAAGTCACCTGGCTTCCCAGGTAGCGCTAGTGGTAAAGAACCTGTCAATGCAGGAGACACAGGAGATGTGGGTTCAATCCCTGGGTCAGGAAGACCCCCTGGAGGAGGAAATGGCAACCCACTCCAGTATTCTTGCCTGGAGAATCCCACAGACAGAGAAACCTGCTGGGCTACAGTCCATAGGGTCACAAAGAGTCAGACACGACTAAAGTGACTCAGCACAGTCACTAGTCATGTCTGAATCTTTGCGACCCCATGACCTGCAGCATGCCAGGCTTCTCTGTCCATCATTATCTCCCTGAGTTTGCTCAAACTCACGTCCACTGAGTCAGTGATACCATCCAACCATCCATCCTCTGTCACCCCATTCTATCTTGCCCTCAATTTTTCCCAGCATCAGGGTCTTTTCCAGTGAGTCAGCTCTTCACATCAGGTGGCCAAAGTATTGGAGCTTCAGCATCAGTCCTTCCAATGAATTTCAGGGTTGAGATCCTTTAGGATTGACTGGTTTGATCTAGCTGTCCAAGAGACTCTCAAGAGTCTTCTCCAGCACCACAGTTTGAAAGCATCAATTCTTCAATACTCAGCTTTCTTTATGGTCCAACTCTCACATCCATTCATTACTACCAGAAAAACTATGACTTTAACTAGACGGACCTTTGTTGGCAAAGTGATGTCTCTGCTTTTTATTACACTGTCTGGGTTTGTCACAGCTTTTCCTCCAAGAAGAAACCATCTTTTACTTTCGTGGCTGCAGTCACCATCCACGGTGATTTTGGAGCCCAGGAAAATAAAATCGGTCACTGTTTTCACTTTTTCCCATCTATTTGCCATGAAGTGATAGGACTGGATGCCATGATCTTCATTTAATGAATGTTGAGTTTTAACCCAGCTTTTCCACTCTCCTCTTTATCAAGAGGTTCTTTAGTTCCTCTTCACTTTCTGCCATTGAAGTGGTATCATCTACATATCTGAGGTTGTTGATATTTCTCCCAGCCATCTTGATCCCAGCTTGTGAGTCATCCAGCCCAGCACTTTGCACAATGTACTCTGCATATATAAGCAGAGTGACAATATACAGCCTTGACATACTCCTTCCCCAATTTTAAACCAGTCTATTGTTCCATGTCCAGTTCTAACTATTGCTTCTTGTCCTGAATACAGGTTTCTCGGGAGACAGGTAAGGTCATCTGGTATTCCCATATCTTTAAGAATGTTCCACAGTTTGTTGTGATCCACACAGTCAACGGCTTTAGCATAGTCATAGTCAATGAAGCAGAAGAAGATGTTTTTTGGGAATTCTCTTGCTTTTTCTATAATCCAGCGGATGTTGGCAATTTGTTCTCTGGTTCCTCTGCCTTTTCTCAATCCAGTTTGTACATCTGGAAGTTCTTGGTTCACGTACTGGTGAAGCCTAGCTTGAAGGATTTTGAGCAATATCTTGCTGGCATGTGAAATGAGTGCATTTGTAATTTGAACATTCTTTGGCATTGCTTTTCTTTGAGATTGGAATGAAAACTGACCTTTTCCAGTCCTGTGGCCACTGCTGAGTTTTCCAAATTCGCTGGCATAATGAGTGCAGCACTTTAACCACATCATTTTTTAAGATTTGAAATAGTTCAAATTGAATTCCATCATCTCCATTAACTTTGTTTTTAGTAAGCTTCCTAAGGCCCACTTGACTTCACACTCGAGGACGTCTGGCTCTAAGTGAGTGACCACGTCATTGTGTTTAACCATGTGGCTAACATGGTTGACATCATCGTGGGTCATTAAGAGCTTTTTCGTACAGTTCTTCTGTGTATTCTCGGCACCTTTTCTTAATTTCTTCTGCTTCTTTTAGGTCCTAGTCATTTTTGTCATTTATTGTGCCTATCTTTGTATGAAATGTTCCCTTAGTAACTCCAATTTTCTTGAATAGATCTCTAGTCTTTCCCATTCCATTGTTTTCCTCTATTTCTTTGTATTGTTCACTTAGGAAGGCTTTCCTATTACTCCTTGCTATTCTCTGGAAGTCTGCATTCAGTTGGGTATATCTTTCTCTTTCCTTTGCCTTTCACTTCTCTTCTTTTCTCAGATATTTGTAAGGCCTTCTCAGACAACCACTTTGCTTCTTGCATTTCTGTTTCTTGGGGATGGCTTTCGTCATCACCTCCTATACAATGTCATGAACCTCTGTCCGTAGTTCTTCAGGCACTCTGTCTACCAGATCTAGTCCCTTGAGTCTATTCATCACTCCACTGTATAATCATAAGGGCTTTGATTTAGGTCATAACTGAAAGGCCTAGTGGTTTTCCCTACTTTCTTCAGTTTAAGTTGAATTTTGCAATAAGGAACTGGTTATCTGAGCCACAGTCAGCTCCAGGTCTTGTTTTTGCTACTGTATAGAGCTTCTCCGTCTTCGGCTACAAAGAATATAATCTATCTGATTTCAGTACTGACGTCTGGTGACGTCCATGTGCAGAGTCATCTGCTGTGTTGCTGGAAGACAGTGTTTGCTATGACCAGTGCATTCTCTTGGCAAAACTCCGTTAGACTTTGCCCACGTTCATTTTGTACTCCAAGGCCAAACTTGCCCATTACTCCGGGTATCTCTTGCCTTCCTACTTTTGCATTCCAGTCCCCTGTGGTGAAAAGGACATCCTTATTTTGGTGTTAGTTCTAGAAGGTCTTGTAGGTCTTCATAGAACCATTCAACTTCAGCTTCTTCAGCATTAGAAGTTGGGGAATAGACTTCGATCACTGTGATGTTGAATGGTTTGCCTTGGAAAAGAACAGAGACCATTCTGTCATTTTTGAAATTGCCACCAAGTACTGCATTTTGGACTCTTTTGTTGACTATGAGGGCTACTCCATTTCTTTCAAGGGGTTCTTGCCCACAGTAGTAGATATATTGGTCATCTGATACTGGTGTCTTATTTTATCCTGCTTCCAGATTTCCCTCTGTTTTCCTGGTTAGTTCTTCAAGATGAGAGGACATTAATTCAAGCTGCCAATGAATGCAGATCTGCTGTGCTCCTTGGGTTTATATTTTTTCTCTCTTCTGCCTTGCGTATGAGTACTTTGGTTCTTCACCTGCACATTCTTTTCCTCAGGTCTCCTGAGAGCTGATTTTATAGACCGTATTTCACATCTTGTAAAAAGCAACATGAATAATACCATACATCTTAGTTTCACAATCTTAGTAACCTAAGGGACCTGAAGTGATTCTTACCAAATATAGCAGGAGAAGGCTCTCAGTCATCAAAGAAGACATTCATCATCTGAGGAACTGTCATGCAGACACCAGCTGAACAAGAGTCATGCACAAGACCTACCCATCACTTGATTCTATGCCCCTGAAGTTAGCTTTCTTTGTGGTTATGAAAAATTTTATTCAGAACTTACGGAAAAGCATGCAATGTGACTCCAGCATGTTTAGAAAGTCCTAGAAAATAAATGTAGCAGATCTTGCTTTTTAAAGTATTTCCATAATGAGCAGATGTACAATAAATAGCAACAATAAGGGTATTTTTTTTATCTATAACCTTTTAAAAAATGGAAGTATAGTTGATTTACAGTGTTGTGTTAGTTTCTGGTGTACAGCAAAGTGATTGTTAGACATATATATGCATATTATTTTTTCATATTCTTTTCCATTGTGGTTTATTACAGGATATTGAATATAGTTCCCTGTGCTATATACAATAGGACCTTGTTGTTTATTTAATTTTTTAATTTAATTTTTATTTTCGAGTATAGTTGGTTTACAATGTTGTGTTAGTTTCACTTTATGTATAGCAAAGTGATTCAGTTATCTATTTTATGTATAGTAGTGTGTATCTGAAGAAGGAAATGGCAACCCACTCCAGTATCCTTGCCTGGAGAATCCTACTGACAGAGGAGCCTGGTGGGCTACAGTCCATAGGGTCACAAAGAGTCAGACACAACTGAAGTGACTTAGCAGCAGCAGCAGTGTGTATCTGCTAATCCCAAACTTCTAATTTATCCCTCCTCCACTCTCCCATTTGGTAACCATAAGTTTGTTTTCTCTGTCTGTGATTCTGTTTTGTAAATAAGGTTGTTGTTTTTTTTTATCATTAACAATAAGCGTTTTTTAAATGACCTGTTGGCTAACACGTAACAAGATATAGAGACTTGGATGCTGTGTGTTCTAGTTGAATTGAAACTGGTGTGAGTCTAGGTCATCACCTCAAACAAAAGTGGCCACAGGCAAGGCTTACCCAAAATGAAAAAATCAAAGGAAACTGGGATAGAGGATGAGTTTCAGGTTCAAGTCACTACGGGTAAATCTTCATAGTTAAGATGCAGCTAATATGATTGTCTTCTACCAAAATAAGAGAAAATAATTACCAAAATAAGAAAAAAAATCACTGTCTGTGGTTACGTATCTCTGTCACTACCCACTGGATGTCTGTGTGGAAGATGGGGGAAGCAGCAGGTCTAAGAGAGGGGTTCCCAAAAGCATATATTTATAATCACAGCTATGTTCTAACGGTTCTGGCTGATTCTCTTTGCATGTATGACCAAAAGAACAGGCTTCCATGACAGGCTTGCATTTAGGGTGTCATTGTATTAATTTTCACTAGTGCTAAGGTATAAGCGTGGACTTCGCTGGTGGTCCAGTGGTTAAGAGTTCGCCTTCCAGTGTAGGAGGCAGACAGAGGTTTGATCCCTGGTCAGGCAACTAAGATCCCATATACTGCAAGGCAACTAAGCCCAAGCTCTGGAGCCTGTGCTCTACAGGAAGAGAAGCCTGTGCACCACGACGAAGGACTAGTGCAGCAAAAAAAAAAAAAAATACGAGAAAGTTCTGGCTCCAAAACATTAAACCCTGACGATGAGAGATCCTGTCCAATTCCAGCGCTGATAGTGTGCCAGGTGCTAGGAATACAATGGTGAATAAGATACTGTTCCTACCCTTAAGGAGCCAGGGTAGGGGTAATACCTAGTGAGAAGACAGATGAGAAAACAAATTATAACAAAATACGTGACTTCCCTGGTAGTCCAGTGGTAGAGAATCCGCCTGCCCATGCAGGGGACACAGGTTCAATCCTTTCTCCAGGAGGATTCCACATGCTGCCGAGCAACTAAGCCAGTGCACCGCAACTACTCAAGCCCAAATGCCTGGAGTCCGTGTTCTGCAATGAGAGAAGCCTCCACAGGGAGAAACCTGTGCACTGCAACTAGAGAGCAGCCCCTGCTCCTCACAACTAGAGAAAGCCTGTGTGCAGCAACTAAGGCCAAGAGCAGCCAAAAATATATAGATAAGTAATTTAATCTATATTAACATTAGAAAAACACAATATAGATGGTAGTTACATGGTGCTATGGCAATATAGAAAGGTAACACATTCCAGCCTGAAAGGGTGGGGGGATTAGAACCAGGGAACGCTTTCCAAAGATAAGCCTTGAGTCACGTAGGAGTTGTATGAACAAAGTTGGGATAGTGAGGTTGAGAGTAAGGGAAAAGAGGCAGTACTAAGAGTCTGAACAGTAAGAACAGTGTAAGTAAAAGAATGAAAGCATGTAACAGTATTCTGTCTTTGGGACCCAGGTATACCTTCTTTATAACTGGGATGTCAATAAACAGAGAAGGTATGGCAGAGGGTGCAGTTTGTGAGATACACAGTGTCAGATTCTAACTGTATGAAAAAGCAGCTAATGAAGAATTGCATTATATGTATAATAAATATTAATAGAAAAAAATGAAAATCAGAAAAAAGCAAGACAATGGGGAAAGTGATAGCAAAGTTTTTTTCCTCCCTAGGTTGCTGATGTATCCAGGAATAAGAGATATCAGTTTTGCTAACTTTTCCTGAGATTCAGTTCAGTTTAGTTCAGTCGCTCAGTTGTGTCTGACTCTTTGCGACCCCGTGGACTGCAGCATGCCGGGCTTCCCTGTCCATCACCAACTCCCGGAGCTTACTCAAACTCATGTCTGTCGAGTCAGTGATGCCATCCAACCATCTCATCCTCTGTCATCCCCTTCTCCTCCTGCCTTCAATCTTTCCCAGCATCAGGGTCTTTTCAAATGAGTCAGATCTTCGCAACAGGTGGCCAAAGTATTGGAATTTCAGCTTCAGCATCAGTCCTTCTGATGAATATTCAGGACTGATTTCCTTTACAATTGACTGGTTTGATCTCCTTGCAGTCAAAGGGACTTTTCTGGGATAGCAAGTTTAAATGTGAATCAGAGATTGAAGCTCTTTTCATTAGAAAATCCTAAAAATGTGGACAAAGACTAGGGAATGAGAAAAGCTGTATGTAGCGTAATATCCTAAAATTCATTATTATTACAATTTATTTCTCCATCTTAGTCTTCCAATTAGGTGACAAATGACTTTTCACATAAATATTAGGGCAAGGTCTTTCCTCTCCCTCTATTAAACTTACTTAGAGAGTTCCACACCAAGTCATGCCCAGTGAAGCATCAGCACATCCTAGGAAGATCCTGTGTTTATGTTCTCCCAAGCATATTTAATTGCACATTCCTACTCCCTCAGATTAGCCTTTTGGCAAAGTGAGCTCATTTCATTTCCAATGAATAAGATTACCATCGTCCATTGTTGAGCAAAAAGGATGAAGATTAGCTGGAAACTCAGTCAAGGAGAAGTTTCAAGAGTATTCTGCAAATCTAGGAGTAACACAAGGAAGTCTACTACCATTACCCAGGTCAAGTCAGATGAATTTTAAATAAGGGGTGTTGAAAACTTGAATGCCTTCCAACAACACATGGTGATTAAAGGAATTCTGACATCTGCTTGTACACAGTAGGCACAATGGTAATATTCAATAAATTTATAAAATTTATTCAAATATGAGTGTCAGATTGGACCAACAAGTATTTATTGAGTATCTACTATGTTGGAGATAGAGAAGTGAACTAGACATAATTCCTTCTCTTAGTCAAAGAATTCCCACTTTGGGACCAGGCGCTTAAGATCATTGTCCAAGAAAGATAGGTGAGTAGTCTTATAACTAAACCATGGAATGATAGAACTTCTTTGTGTACATAATTATTGACATCCAAGGAAATCTCAACCTACCCTAAAGCTGATTATAATTTTCATAATTTCTGCTCTATATATTCTTTTTCTCTCTTTAAACATCAAATCCAAATATGATTAGCAAGGTCATAAATGACCTCCAAAATCGGTGACTGCAGCCATGAAATTAAAAGACGCCTGCTCCTTGGAAGAAAAGCTATGAACAGCCTAGACAGTATATTAAAAAGCAGAGACATTACTTTACCAACAAAGGTCTGTCTAGTCAAAGCTATGGTTTTTCCAGTAATCATGTATGGATGTGAGAGTTGGACTATAAAGAAAGCTGAGCACCAAAGAGTTGATGCTTTTGAACTGTGGTGTTGGAGAAGACTCTTGAGAGTCTCTTGGACTGCAAAGAGATCCAACCATTCCATCCTAAAGGAAATTAGTCCTGAATATTCATCGAAACTCCAATACTTTGGCCACCTGATGTGAAGAACTGACTCATTGGAAAAGACCCTGATGCTGGGAAAGATTGAAGGCAGGAGGAGAAGGGGACGACAGAGGATGAGATGGTTGGATGGCATCACCGACTCAATGGACATGAGTTTGAATAAACTCCGGGAGTTGCTGATGGACAGGGAGGCCTGGCATGCTGCAGTCCATGGGGTCGCAAAGAGCAAAAGCTGAGCAACTGAACTGAACTTGCCAGCCTAATGCTACTTTATAGACCTTTCTTCATCACTGAAGTCAAAAAGCTTACTTAGTTTTAATGTCACACTGGACATCATTGGATGGCCCCTGGGATTAAGAACTTGCCTGTAACTAGTTCTTCTCTTAATCACCAGACTGTCCAAAGAGCACAGGCTCATCTCTCACAGGAAGACAGTGATTGATTACATTTGGGGCTCACATACAGGAGTATTTTCCAGAAGATATCTAGTAGCATGGGTCCTAGAGTAGGTGTGAGTTGTTTGAGGGTGAGTTTAGGATCACAACGTGAATATGGAATAAAGCAGGACTTCAAGGTCTGAGATCACTGAAAGAGAAGGACATGCAGGGCCTGGGCATTGGAACACGTCTCTTACATGTCAACTTCCTAATATCAATAAGGAGGTTTAAATATGCAGAACGATGAAAAATGGACATTCCATGGCAAAATCTAGAAAACACATAAGGAAGTGACAGTCCTGGCCTTTGAGGAACATATCCTACAAGAGTTGTTCTTAACGTCATTTTCATATCCTCACTAGTATGTACAGTGTTTTTGAGACCCTGACAGAGCAGAGATGCAAAATAAGAAATTCCCTTCCTCCTTTAACTAGTTTTCTGGTCTAAAAAGAAGCAATCATTAAATGAGGAAAAGGGCTTTTACTAACTCTCATAATTACCCAGTGTCTCCATACCAGAATTTTAAACATTCAAAGGTGAAATGGAGAAGCAAAAAGTACAGTCCACAACTTCAGTTCTTAATCTGACCCACATCTCTAACTACTGCAGATTACTCTTATGAAACTAGGATCCAGCACTACTGAGTGCTGCTCCAAAGGCACAGAATTAATGTTACTGACAAAACTCTTAAGTGTTCTAATGACTAGAGCTTAAGAAATGAGTAAGTCCTTAACTGAGTATGATGCATGTATAGGGTCAGAGGTGGAGGGCATGTTTAATCTGATAATCACACAGAAAATGTGGATAATTTCTCTGGGGAGAACAAGCCCAATTACTCATAATGCGCCATACTGGGCAGCACTTGAGAGACTAGGCATCACTAGTAATTTTGGTCTGGCACACATCCATGTTTTCCTGACATCCCCCCACTCCAACACTCCCCGCTCCCCCAGAGCTCTGTATTGCCCAAAAGTGATGATAATAATGATGGCTGATGGTACCATCTAAAAGATAGCATAATGGAAGGCATTTCTGGGACTTTGGTGTTATTTCTAGCTTCAAATTCTGGTACTAACTGCTACATTGCTGAGAATACACATTTCATCAATGTTCTGCTTTGACCTGCTTCTGAAAGCTGGAGTGTGGCTTGTGGTGAACTTAGAAACAGTAACTACACAGCGGCTTTTCCCTTTCTGGTCACAGTCCTGCCAACTAGTATTAATACACAATACTGCCTACTAGTATTAATACTAGTACCCAGTCCACGGACAGCCTTGTCAGATGCCTAGCCATGGCAAGCCCTTTGTTTCTCAGGACTAACAACTTCCCCAGAAAGGGCTCTTGCAGTCTCAGGGAAGCTGAAGTTAGAAGACAACACTTTCTTCAGCTTGTCTTCTCCTGAGAGCCTTCATGTAACAGAGCCAACAATGCCCTCTCTGTGCACTAGGCTTGTGTTTGCTAGTTGGTTTTCATAGATTACTTTATAGATGAAGTTGTTAATAGAAATATTTAGGGGAAAAGGATTGTAGGTCATACTAAGTCCATCAAGATGTTAACATTGATAGTACTTGTAGAATCTCAAGTTAAATTATTAAGATTTCAAAGATTGAAGACAAACAAGAAATACCGAAGTGGTATTTTTGAGACATGAATTCACAAGGTATACACAATTTTGATGACAAACTAAGGCTCAAGTTTTAAGAATGAATACCTAAGATGTTCTATGGCTCTCAGAAGGCTCACCGGGGAAAATGGTTCATTTAAAGGAGGTAATTGAGGAGAGTTTAATGAAGATACTAATTAAAAAGGGATGAGCATGGTTAGGTAAACCAAGTCAAAATGGTGAAGTACCTCAGTGGAGTCCAGATCTTTCTGCAGTGATGGAAATGTTCTACATCTGCACTGTCTAATTCTATAACAATTAGTCACATGTGGCTATTGGACACTTAAGATGTGGTTAATGCAACGAAGATGCTGAATTCTTTGGAGGGATGCCGAGTCAACTTATGGCTGTGGCTTTTGACTGAAGAATGCAGCTGCTGCCAACTTACAGCCTGGTAGGGGAAACACTGGGAATACTAACTCACTCTTCCTGTTGAACCATCCTTCTCTGGTACTTCTGACTGATGGAACTCTCCAGGAACCAGAGAACAAGAAAACTCACTGATGCAGTTCATAAAGGTTGACCTCCTGGGGCACAGAACATAGTGAAGCATGGAGCGTAGAAATGGAGCAAAACATTTTCATATCATGTACAAACTGAGAAATCAAACCGTTTTATTAGCATTTATAAATGTAAATAAGTATGGAACTAGTGGCAAAAAAAATTGAACAAAATCATGTGTGTCAATAAAGTCATATAAATGTTTTATTAAAGCTATCTGAGCTGTCTGCTGAGATAAGTGGTACAGTGCTTTAATGAAACTGCAACTGGGTTCATTTCAGGTTTTGTACATGAAGAATGAGGTCAAAACCATGTCCCTTCACCTATATTCAACCTTGTGTTCTTAGCAAGGATCTGTGTGAAACTTTTTCCAAGGTCCCATCTAAAATCACAAAGCCTGGGAGTGGGAAATTTTTCACTTTACTTAGGTGAAAGGTCATTGTAACTCAATAAATGGGTAAACTCAGATTAGAAAGTAGGCAGAACACCAGGAAATTAGATACGGGGACCCAAAGGCCCCCAAATCCTACTCTAGGACTATATGACCACTCTATTTTTGTACCATCTCTTGGAATTTTGGTGTGTTTAAAAAAAATTGTTTTTTCCACTTTCTGCACTGAATAGCAGTGCTAAGAAAGAACCAGAAACAAAAAAAGGAGTGAGAAGGGGAGTGGTACTGTCCAAAGCCAGAGTCAAATCCTATTCTGGAAAGCTTTATTGTCCACTCTAGTGGGTCCTGAATATATAGCAAGTCCAGTCTTTACTGTCTAGCACTTAAAGGAGAAAGGTCTAATGTCACTGTATGGGGGTTGAAGTAGGTGCCAAAAGAAAAGCAGTTCCCACCACCTCCAAGGAGCAGGAGCTGTTGCTCTTCAGGAAAGAGGATGCTGGTATGATTGTGTAACATTAATGGCCATGGCACACATGTTGTGTCAATCTGATACTCAAAGCTCAATCCTGTAGACAAATCAATAACAGTCACTCCAGGAACTGCAGAGGAATGAATCCAGACGCCTCCAACCAACAAAAGCTTCGCATTGATTACATGAGCTGTGTGGGAGTACCTTGGGGTAATGGGAGGCTGGATGGCTATAGATTCCCAGAGAAATCCACTAGTGATTGGTTTCAGAAAGAATACAGAGCTCAGTGGCTCCTCAGAAACACCCAGACCTCCAGCAATGAGGGCTCCCCCTTGCCAGCTGCAGGCACTGTGGGAATGGCGACCTTCAGGTCCTTCTCCCTCCACTGGGATCCTAACCCAAGTCATTGTCCCCACATGGAGGAAATGCCAGTCACTTAGTACAGGTTCTGCCACACTTCGGCCCCCATACACAAACAAATATTTCTGATTCTCACAGGACACTTCTGTTGTTGAATGGCGCCAACGTGACAAGGTGGAATCTTCTTCTGGACCGAACTTCGTGACTGTTACAATTGGGTCCTCAGTGCTATTATCCTCATTCTCACAACAAAGTTGGAGTATCCCCAAGGCTGGAGTTACTGGGGACAGTCTCCCTCCTAGAACCAGAACCTGAGTATCTGAAAGTCTTGTCATGGTGTGATAAAGGCGTCCATCCCACTGAGCTCCAGTTCCCCAACTGCCTATCTGGTTGCCTTTCCATTCAAAGTCACTGTATCTTAAGAGCATGTGAAACTTGCTCACTCGGCAATGTCGCCCCTCCTGCTCTCCAAATCCTCCTGCACTGAGAATAACGCCTGGGCTCAAAAGGACAGAGGCGTGGCCGTATCTCTTAAGGCCCAAGCCCTGGGTGTCCCCAGTGACTACACTGGCAGGGAAGACTCCTGAAGGGGAAGCAGGATCTATCCGAGGAAACGTCTCTGAGGGTGGAAACACCAGAGTCTGGGAGAGGCTGTCTCCCCGAGAAGCGGCTAGAATGAAATAGTGGGCACACTTCAGATGCCACTCTTCAAACTCGTCAAAAGGTTCAAGATTTTCCATGCGTCGGCGTTCTTCTGCGGGGAGAAAGCAGCGATAGAATTCATTCAGGTCCATGGCGCGACAGGCAGTCCAGCCAGCCTGAAGGAAGCGCTGCTGCTGGGCCTCCGCGTCGGGAAAGCGGTCCAGGCCATGAAGGGGAGAATTCAGGTGCCGAAAATGTTGCTGCATAAACTCGCCAAAGGCGTCCTGCGGCCTCATCTGCTCGTAGACGACGAAAATGGCATTAGAAAACCGCTGGGCGGCCCAGGCGATGAGGGCCGCGGCATCATCCGGCTCGAGGTAGGTGAGCACGGCCTCAGCCAGGAGCAGGGTCGGGAAGGCAGCGTCAAGACCCGCGGCGGCAAGGGCCTGGTCCAGCCGCTGCAGCTGCCGCAGGTCCAGGCCCAGGATGCGGTAGTCCGAGCTCTCAAAGCACAGCGTGGACCCGTGGTCTCCACTCTGGAAAGGCCCGGTTAACGCGCACAGATCCGGCGTATCTCGAATCCTCTGAGCTTTACGCTCGGCCACGTCCGGAAAATCCACCTCCCAGACAGCAGCCCCGGCCAGGTGGCCCGCAGTTTTGAGACGAAAATACAGTGAGTCTGAGCCGGCGCCCAGCGACAGAATCTGCGCGCGAGGAGTGCCGGGGGCCGCGCACGTCTGCTCTATGAAGGCGCGCACGCAGTGCCGCACGGCGCGTGCGCGGACGTAGTAGCCGCGGTGGATAAGCGGCGCGCGGCGGGCCGTCCCCGGAACCAGCAAGGCAGCGAAGGCGTCGTGCACATACCCGCGCGCGGCCAGGGAGCTCTTGCTGAGCGCGCTACTGTCGTTGGTGCTCTGCACTGCCTCAGCCCGACGTTCGCGGTTGCGCGAGCCCATGGTCAGGGGAATCAGGAGCGGCGGTCCGTCGGGGTGGTGAGCTGCTCTTTGGTCCCGTAGTATCCAGTAGCCGGGAGTACAGCTCGCGGACTCGGTACTGGGCGGGGCGAGGGGGGTGGGGAAACAACGCTCCGTTACATCTCTTCCTCGGATAGGCGGGCGTCACTTCCGGAAACGGCGCGCCTCGCCAATCAGGATTGAGTAGGCTGCAGCTGGCGCTGACAGTCGGCTGTGATTGACATTTCTTTGATTTTCTATGATCGAGGTTTCGCGGGAAGACTGACGGCTGCGGGTTTTTGTGGACACGTGGACTGTGTCGGGGAAGCGCGGATTGTCACTTTTCTACAAGCCTTCCTGGCTGAAACGAAAATTTATCTTAAGTTTTCATAAGCTGACTCAGCTGTTGACAAAAATCTTTCAGAGGTGAGTCTGTGGGGACTGACAACCCAGAACTTCTTGGACCGCAGCGCCTGCATTGAGTGTCTGGTAGGGACAAAGCAGAGTTAGGACCACTAATTTTAGGGGGCAAGGAGAAGGAACGATCTTTCCTTGGATGCTAACTACGAATAGTTACGAAGAGATCCCATTTAAGTCTGAAAACAAGTCAGTGAGGCCAGGTACAAAATAAAGAAACCTTTACAGAAGTTGTGATTCACTCAGTGTTTCCCCACAAATGTATACTGTTGATTCCCTTGTATCCCAGGCTCTGTGCTGAGCTTACAGTAAGTAAACCACTCAGCCTCTGTTTCTCAGCTGTAAAATGATACTCCCCTCCGCGTTCAAAGTTCTGTCTTCTTGGATAGAATTGAATATGTCTGCGGAAGAGGGAATCACAAAAGAGAGGTGATTATTCTTTCTGAGTCTTGGCAGTTTAAAATAATCATCAAGTTTCTACTTTAAGTGTTTCAGAGTCATCACCAGTAGGTAATCACTTGCAAAGATACTTGGGGGATTTGTAACTTATTAATTGGTATTTGGTGACTGTGGGAGCCTAGATGGAGAAGGAAATCAGGATGACTCTTAAGTATGGTTACCTTGAAGCAGTATAGCATAATGGTGAAAGACATGAGTTTTGGAGTCCAGCTGATTCGGATACTGGAACTGGTGTTTAGATTTGGTGTTTAAAAGCTCTTAGTGACTTTCAGTTCAGTTCAGTCGCTCAGTGTCCGACTCTGCGACCCGTGGACTGCAGCATGCCAGGCCTCCCTGTCAATCACCAACTCCCAGAGTTTACTCAGACTCATGTCCTTTGAGTCAGTGATGGCATCCAACCATCTCATCCTCTGTCCCCTTCTCCTCCCCTTCTCGCACTTTCAATCTTTCCCAGCATCAGGGTCTTTTCAAATGAGTCAGCCCTTCGCATCAAGTGGCCAAAGTATTGGAGTTTCAGCTTCAACATCAGTCCTTCCAATGAATATTCAGGACGGATTTCCTTTAGGATGGACTGGTTGGCTCTCCTTGCAGTCCAAGGGACTCTCAAGAGTCTTTTCTAACACCATAGTTCAAAAACATCAATTCTTTAGTGCTCAGCTTTCTTTATAGTCCAACTCTCACATCCATACATGACTACTGGAAAAACCATAGCCTTGACTAGACAGAACTTTGTTGGCAGAGTAATGTCTCTGCTTTTTAATATGATGTCTAGATTGGTCATAACTTTTCTCCCAAGGAGCAAGTGTCTTTTAACTTCATGGCTGCAGTCACCATCTGCAGTGGTTTTGGAGCCCCCCAGAAAAAGTCTGTCACTGTTTCCGCTGTTTCCCCATCTATTTGCCATTAAGTGATGGGACCAGATTCCATGATCTTAGTTTTCTGAATGTTAAGCTTTAAGCCAACTTTTTCGCTCTCCTCTTTCCATCAAGAGACTCTTTAGTTCTTCTTCACTTTCTGCCATAAGGGTGGTGTCATCTGCATATTTGAGGTTATTGATATTTCTCCCAGCAATCTTGATTCCAGCTTGGCTTCATCCAGCCCAGCGTTTCTCATGATGTACTGTGCATATAAGTTAAATAAGCATGGTGACCATATACATACTTGACATACTCCTTTTCCTATTTGGAACCAGTCTGTTGTTCCATGTCCAGTTCTAACTATTGCTTCCTGACCTGCCTATAGGTTTCTCAAGAGGCAGGTCAGGTGGTCTGGTATTCCCATCTCTTTCAGAATTTTCCACAGTTTATTGTGATCCACACAGTCAAAGGCTTTGGCGTAGTCAATAAAGCAGAAATAGATGTTTTTTTGGAACTCTCTTACTTTTTCAGTGATCCAGTAGATGTTGGCAATTTGATCTCTGGTTCCTGTGCCTTTTCTATATCCAGCTTGAACATCTGGAAGTTCACGGTTCACGTATTGTTGAAGTCTGGCTTGGAGAATTTTGAGCATTGCTTTACTAGTGTGTGAGACTTAATGACTTTTGGGAGAGCAATTTCTGTGAAACAGTAAGGGCAGAATCCATGTTTTGGTGAATGGGAGATAAGTAAATGGAGGCAGTTCAAGGAGTGTAGCTCAGAAGGAAAGAAGAGACAGGTCAGTAAAGAAGAATGGGGGATAGGAGAAATTAGCAAGTGGAGAGAGGGTGACTTGCAGAAAAGTGAGAAGATTAACTAGTGGAGTAATGACTTGGAATAGATAAGAAGGAATGGAATATTACATAGATTAGTCTTGGGAACAGGAGACTGAATCCTCTCTCTCTGACTCATGAAGGAAGAGGGGTACAGATACAGATAAGATTAAGTGTGAGGGAGGGCAGAGAGAAATACAGGAAATTCATGCCTAAAGGCTTTTGTTGTCTCTGTAAAGCTAGTGACTGAGTTGTAAAGTTGAGTGTGAGGCAGCTGGGTCTAGCGGAGCTCTTGAGGAGTTTAAAATTGCCCCTGAAGAACATGGGAGAAGGACTCCCCTGAGTTTGCTGGGCTTTGAGATGTTCATTTCTAAAATGAGTGGATTAAGTGAAGTATCTCAGGGTTGATTGAGAGAGAAAAAAAGAGGAATGTTGGACTTTGGACAAAATGTATAGCACTGTAGAAATAAATTTTTGACAAGTTAATCAAATGTACATGATATATTAGAAATACTATATTTTTGGTAAAGAACATATCAAGAAAAGTGATTCAAGAAGAAAGAGAATGGAGCAAAATTTGTGAATTGGGTACCTTACAGTTGTTTTCTGGTGTGTGTGTGTGTGTGTGTGTGTGTTTCAACTGCAGGTGTGTGTGTGTGTGTGTGTGTGTGTGTGTGTGTGTGTGTGTGTGTGTTTCAGCTGCACCGCAGGTATCTCCTGGTCTCCTGGTCCAATCTTAGTTCCCTGTGTGTGTGTGTGATTGAACCCAGGTATCTCCTGGAATCTTAGTTCCCTGACCAGGGATTGAACCCATCCGCTCGCAGTGAAAGCACAGAGTCCTAGCTACTGAACCACCAGAGAATTCCCTCTGGTTATTTTTTCCCCCCTCAGGTTATTTTTTAAAAATCTGTATATTTTTCTGTAAAATGGGACAGTAATATCTCATAGATTTTATGAGAATTAAGTACAGCTGCCAACTAGGACAGTTAGCAGAACACCTGGCTCATACTGAGTGCTTAATAAATAGTAGCAAGTGTTTTTATTATTCTGAGTTCCCTTTGTGGGGCAGGGACAGAGGGTGGGGAGGAAAAATATTCTCTGGGAAAACAGAAGATCTGATTCTGGCTCTGCTCTAATTTGATAAAATATTAGTACAAATGGATTCTGAACCACTGGGCCACCAGGAAAGTCTACTACGTCATTTTCTCAGGGTATATGCCCAGTAGTGGAGTTGCTGGATCATATGGTAGTTCTGTTTTTGATTTTTCAAGGAACATACTGTTTTCCACAGGGGCTGTATCAATTTACATTCTGATCAGCAGTGCAAAAGGGTTCTCTTTTCTTCACACCCTCTCCCTATTTGTTGTTTGTAGGTTTTTTAGATTATGACCATTCTGACTGGTGCGAGGTGATATGTCATTGTAGTTTTGATTTGCATTTCTCTAATAATTCGTGGTGTTGAGTATATTTTTATGTCTGTAGAAGTGTAAACGCTTAATGACTGTGGATTTCTATGGCTGTCAAGTCCTGTGTGTGTGTATGTGAGTCACTCAGTCGTGTCCAACTCTGGAGGAGCCATGGACTGTAACCCACCAGGCTCCTCTGTCCATGGAATTCTCAAGGCAAGAATCTTTGAGTGGGTAGTCATTTCTTCCTCCAGGGGATCTTCCTGACTCAGGGATCAAACATGGGTCTCCTAGGTTTCAGACAGATTCTTTATTGTCTGAGCCACCAGGGAATCATCAAGTCCTGTATAAACCATTTTCTTAATTGCCCATTTTAATACCTTGGTAGCTTATTTAACCCTTCTCAGTGTTAACTGATTGATTTTTAATGTGGTAAAAATATGTATTTTGCCAAGTTCCTGCAAGAATTAAAAATAATATCATTAAAAGCACTTGCTACCTAAATGGTAAGCTCTGAATGGAAACTACTGTTCTTATCAACATCATCATTAATATCAGAATCCAAAGGGTCAAGGTGGCTACTTTTAAAAATCACAAAATTTTGTCTTAATTTATAATCGACCTTCAGAGGTAAAGGGAAATTAGGATTTATTTATCATCTACAATGTGCTGGGCACTCTGCTATGTGTGAAACTGCACTGCTTCTTGGGTGGGACCCAGCCAAAACTCAAATTGGAATTCAAACCCATGGGCTGGGACTTAAACCCACGGTCCCCTGACTTAGGAAAGACTCGAACCCACTATCTTTTAATTGAAACTGCACTTACCTGGTGTTAGGATTTACTGATGCTCAGGTCCTTTTGTCTCATTGCAGAAAGATTTCAGTGAGAGGCAGAGTGGCAGGCAAAGAATGAGTGTATTAGCAGAGGACTCTTGTGAGAAATGCAAATGGGCAGATGAAAAGGCTCTGCCCCAGGACCACCTTCTTCCTCATTCATGGGTAGATGTCAAGACTTACATCGTTTGTTTCTCCTTTGGTTCTCTGTGGTCTAACCAGGCCTGCCATGGTGCTATTTAAATCATATGTGTTTTACCAAAAGGATGGTAACATATACTAAAACATGGTAATGCATCTCAGGTTTCGGTGTAATGTCTCCTCTCACCTAGTTTGTTTCTCCTTTCACCTATATTTCCGTCTTGGCTATGTGCAGAAATGCTGCTCTTCAAGGACTATTAATTCCCTGACTTTGTATAACAAGATTCAGACCCCATATCTATGGTCTTGTGTTTTTAACTATCAGGGTCTCTGGCTTGAGTGTGTCTGGCACTTGGATGCCCCTAGTCTTCCTTCAAGGTAAAGTAGACAATTACCAGGTTACTGGATTCTTTTCTTGAGTGGTCTTTAGCTTACAACAGTCTCCCAAACTCCCTTAAAATTCCCTTTCTGTTTTTAATAATCCCCTAGTGGGATTTTTAAACTATTTAATGATCCTACTCTATCCCTGGAACTTCCCAGGTGATGTACTGGTAAATAATCCGCCTGCCAATGCCAGAGATGCAGGAGACACAGGTTTGATCCCTGGATCGGGAAGATCCCCTCGAGGAGGAAATGACAACCTTCTTCAGTGTTCCTGCCTAAAAAATCCCATGGACAGAGGAGCCTGGCGGGCTACACAACATGGGGTCGTAAAGAGTCAGACATGACTGAGCATGCACGCACTCACCATATCCCCTATCAGGTGCTGGGGAGGTAGTATCAGGATAGAGGAGGTAAATTTAAGTTACTTTATTAATCCCCACAGCTACTCTGCTTTTTTTTTTTTTTTTTGAAGGATAATTGCTTTACGGTGTTGTGGCGGTCTCAGACTTACATCACTGTGAATCTGTCATAATTGTATATATATCTGCTCTCCTCTTGAGCCTCCCTCCCCCCACACCATCCTGCCCCTTGAGGTCGTCAGAGCGCCAGGCTGGGCTCCCTGTGTTATGGAGCAGCTTCCTGCTGGCTATTTCACACATGAGAGTGTATATATCCTGAGTGTTCATTGGAAGGACTGATGTTGAAGCTGAAACTCCAAATCTTTGGCCACCTAATATGAAGAGCTGACTCATTTGAAAAGACCCTGATGCTGGGAAAGATTGAAGGCAGGAGGAGAAGGGGACAACAGAGGATGAGGTGGTTGGATGGCATCACTGACTCAATGGAGATGAATTTGAGTACACTCTGGGAGTTGGTGATGGACAGGGAGGCCTGGCGTGCTGTGCTCCATGGGGTCTCCAAGAGTCGGACACGACAGAGCAACTGAACTGAAGTGTATATATGGCAGTGCTACTTTCTCAATTTCTCCTAGCCTCTCCTTTCCCCAGCTGTGTCCACAAATTCTTTCTCTACATCTGTGTCTCCATTGCTTCGATGTAAATAGGCTCATCAGTACTGTGTTTCTGGATTCTGTATATGTGCATTAGTACATGATGTTTGTTCTTCTCTTTCTGACTTACTTCACTCTGTATAACAGGCTCTAGATTCATCTACTCTGCATTTTTATCGAATTTTTATTCCATTTTTTAATCCCGTTTTTACAGTTAAGGAAACTGAAGCCTGGAGTTAAAAGTGACTCAGGGCCACACACCTACTAAAGGGCAGAACTGGTACAAGGATTAACCTGGGTCCATCTGATTCCATTGCCTCTATTCTTACTTTATATATTTTAAACAGTTCAAAAATGTGAACTTTTGAACCCAAAGTAGGTCTTATAAATTTCTAGTTTTAGACATAGTTTTGTAGAAAGTGCTAATAGGTAAAAGTATATACCCTACTCGTAAAGGTATACATCTTCCTGGGTCGGAAAGATCCCCTGGAGAAGGAAATGGCAACCCACTCCAGTATTCTTGCCTAGAGAGTCCCATGGACAGAGGAACCTGGCGGGTACAGTCCATGGGGTCACAAAGAGTTGGACACGACTGAGTGAGTAATCCTTAATCCTATACACCCTACCAAATTTCAGATTTTAATCTCCCTCTTATCAGCTTGAGGACTTTTCTTATTTCTAGTTCAGGTTGTTGGCTCACTTAAATTATTAATAGCTTTGGAGAGCTTTTGTCTTTAGAGGAATAAATTAATAGAACTTGTTTCTTTGCTTTTGCGTCAACATCTAAAATGTCCACATTTGTTTAAATAGGTGAAACTGAGCCCAGAACTACATATACTGTTTATCTAATCAAAACGGGTGGAAGTAAAGCAGTCTGAAGGAAGTTCAAGGCCACCAAACTTACTGACTGAACTATATTTAGTATTCATGCTGAGAATAAGTGGCTGGGGAAAGACCTTGATATTCTGCTAAATCATGATGGAGGCAGAAGAACAGCCATGGAAGACAACCTTTTACTCAAAATTACCTAAAGTGGTAAGAATTCAACCACAGAATTCTGGAGTGTTGCTAAGTATCATGACTTCTGTGTTGTTTCTTTTCACAAAAAGAGAAATAAATTTTATAGGTAGAATTTGTAAACTTTGTACATTTTAAAAGTTATTTAGCTACATCTGGTAGGCCATTTGCCTAGTGCAGTCTACCAACATCAAGCACCTGCTACAATGCTGTGACTCTAGTGGACTTGAGAAGATTTTTACTGATTGTATTCTCTTATTTTAGGAACTTCATGCCCACTTGAATGGATCCATTAGTTCCAATACCATAAGGAAATTAATAGCCAAGAAACCAGATCTAAAAATCCACGATCAGATGACTATGATTGACAAGGGAGAGAAAAGAACTTTAGAAGAGTGAGTTTGGGGGAGTTTGTGCACACACTTCTTTTTTTCTCTATTTTGCGATTGTAAATAGTATGTAAGGATTCGGATTTTTGTAGTTAAAGGAATAAGGTGGCCATCTGGTATGGAGAGTATAACTTGACAAATAGTATTTTTTCCAGCTGTCAGACTGTTGACAAATTTTAGTAATTTGTATTGTTTGTGAAATTATACTGTATTGGAATATTCTTTAGACTTGCAAATATAGACTTTTTGATTTTTTTCCCCCTGTTTCCTGCTTCCACTTGAGATACGGGTTGTGGGGGTGAAGAAGGGAAACTTGTTTTCCACTTAAAAGTAACATTTAATTTTCCATCATTTGATGATCTGTCCAGATCAGTGTAATTTTTGAGAAACCTATTCTGTTGTTCCTTATAAATATATAATTACTACTAGCCTAAAATCAATTAATTTAGTGAAGTTTTTGATGACTAAAGTATGTTAAAACTTTTCATATTGCAGGTGCCTCCAGATGTTTCAAATTATTCATCTACTTACTACTACCCCTGAAGATGTTCTAATGGTGAGAAATGAAGCAGTTTTTAGACTGGTTTAAAAATTAGTAAGTAATTGATGCCCTTCTGTTGTTGCACATGACTGAAGAGTCTGATGAAAAATATTTTTTTGCTTTTTTTATGGTAACTTTTGAAAAATAATGTTAAGACATTTTGCCTAACAGCTAATAGACTCTATTAATTGTAAACAATATGAGGAAAGAACCAAGATCAAAATCTTATGTTAGGTAGAAAGTTGGACAGTGCGGAGGAGAAAATCTTGTCTTTTTTTTCATATATGTATAAACTGTATATATAAACATATCATATGAAATATCTGACCACAGGCTTTACCTGAATTGCTCAGGATACTTTGAACTTTCTGGGTGGACAGTATAGAGAATGAAGGCGTTCAAGAGGTGCTTGGAGATGGAATGATCAGTCCTTAGGGAAACTGCCTTCCCTCTGGAGATGAAGGGCTAGAGGACTCCACTGTGTTCCCTTAGCTGGATGACTGGCTTTGTATCAGATTTGTATCATTGATCTGATTAAGATAGCATTTTTAAATGTTCTCTTTCTAATTGGAGAGAAGCAGAATCCTATCAGTGTTCTTAACCCTTAAGGAAAAAGTAAGAAATGTAATGTGTTTTTGGAGAGGTGACATTTGACTGGTCCAGAAAGAATTTTTCTCCTTGGCTGAGACTGATCCTCT
Organism: Bos mutus; assembly: GCF_027580195.1. Taxonomy (NCBI): domain Eukaryota; kingdom Metazoa; phylum Chordata; class Mammalia; order Artiodactyla; family Bovidae; genus Bos; species Bos mutus. The sequence continues at coordinate 54,283,782 of NC_091637.1, forward strand.
TGATAATTATTAAGTAAATTAATCACCTTTTGGAGGAAGGTTAACTCTAAGAGTTTAGTTTAGCAGAAGTTGACAGAGTGTCCCCAGTGTTCCAGGCACTCTGCTAGGGCTGAGAGACAAAAAGATCGACATGGTCCCTGCCCCTCGGGAATCCATAGTCAGGTTGGAGAGACAGACCCGTAAGAGGATAAATCCAACATCACGAGGTAAGCTCTGTGTTGGAGACATGCACAGGGGTTATAGGAACCCTAGGAAGCATTTGTCTTATCAGGCACTCAGTGGGTCCTGTTGAACCCTGCTAGGGATGTCCACCACAGGAGACTGTGTCTCATTTTCTCTTGTTGAGTGGAACAGAGCAAAACTGATTACACTTTCGATTCTGAGAATTCCATGGGTATAATATGCCATACTCATTGTTTCTTTTCTTTAAAAGTTGGTAAGAAGCTTTAATAAGTGAACCTTGTGTGGGAATAAGTCAAGGGATTGTTTATAGATATGGGACTGAGTGTATGAGGATCACTTAACAGTCTTATCAGAGTAACTGAGTGTTATCTCAAAGAGACAAGATTGAAATGTGGCTGAAAAAAGATTAACTATTGCATGTGCTAGATTCTGTGCTCAACATGACTTTTCTGAAGTGGTTATTTTTATTGGTCCCTTTTTGCAGATGAAAAAAACTGAGGCCTAAAGAGGTTAAATATAACTTGTTCAAGGTCACTAACCATGAGTAAAGTGGCAGAATTGGCTGTTTTGTCTGATTCCAGAGTCCTTGTTCTTTTTTATTTGAGATGTACAGTCTTACCATCCCTGGAGTAAGCGGCAACTTAATTGTAAGGTACTCTATCTGAAGACAGAACTTGAGTCGATGTTCTTAGTCTAGAGCAAAGGAGAACAAAGCCCAAAGAGCCAAGAGCTGACTGCAGTACCTATTGCTGCCTGGAGCAGAAAGGACTGAATCTGGTTGACATGGGAAGAGAAGTCACTCCCTAGAGAAGTGTTCTTGGATATGAGCTAGAGATGATTCCACAGGTCTCACTGTGGCCTAGCGAAGTCTTGCTTCCACTGCTCTCAATCAGTACTTGCCAGCAACCTTCTGTTGTTCCTTTAGGTTTCACAGGTACCTCACCGCCAGGAAAGGGGATGCCCTGGACAGTAGATATGATCACTTCACACCTTCCCTTCACCCTCGTTGTCAATCCACACACTATAGACGGGCTTCTGCATTAGTCTCCTGTGAGCTGGGGTAGGGGGAGTTGGTCTTTCTGGATCTGCTTAGTTAAGGAGTGAAGATGAGATTTGAGTTCCTCACAACCTGCAAAGACGAGGACTGGGCTGTGGTGATGGCAGTGGCAGCAGCGTGGGGTTTCTGGAACACCAGCGCTACAGAGTGGTCTAGCGCCTTTGATGATGGTGCAGAGGCTGCAGGGTCGTGCCTAGTGGTGGAGGAAGCAGTGGTGTCTTGCTTGGTCCAAGGGTGTCATGTGATTTTGAATGCTTTTGTGTTGTCCTTGTTACTGAGTCCAAGCTCTCTCTGCTTGCCACACAACAGGCCAGTAAATTCAAGAGATGAGGTGTTGAGGCAAGGAATATGACTTTATTGGGAAAGCTGGCAGATGGAGAAGATGGCAGACTAATGTCTCAGAATAACCATCTTATTGGCGTCTGGATGCCAGTTTCTTTTATAGAACAAAGATGGGGAGAGGTGAGGGATTAAGGTTAAAAATGCTGTTAATCTTACATATATCTTCTGGAATGGCCAGCCTCCAGGAGAGGATATGTTAATTTTGCCCTCCTGGAGCCATCCACAGGTGGACAAAGTCCTGAACAAAGGCATTTTGGTTTGACATTAGGCAGAGGGGGCATTTGACATAATGGCCTCCGAGGCAGGCCATTTTGTTTGTTTATAATAATAAAAGCAACAGAAAGCAAAGGTTTAAGTCAAAGAAACAGATTCAGCATGGAGTCAGAATTGACTCTTGCCTGTAACATCCTGAGCTGTGTGATCTCTAAGGCTGATTCTCGAGACCTCCTGGTGAATCTGAGCCACCTGTTATATGCATGTTGTAATAAGTTCCATTTTGGCTTTAGTATGAAGAAAAAAGACGAGGCTCAGACCTTGGCTTGCAGTGAATCCACCAAGGTGGTGCCACCCTGTTAGGCACTGTCTGTACAGTCAGCCAGCCCTGTTCCTCTGCCCGGATACGGCATCTGTGTGCCCATGTGCGTGTGGGCAAAGCAGGTGAAGCGTAGGATACCAGCTGTAAGGACTAACTAGGGCTGGTTGTCACAGTATTTCTAACCGGGTCCTTTTTTCTCCTAGGTTTTTACATTTTAGGTAATGGCAATGAGGGAAAACATGCCTTCAGCCTTTAGATATCATTTATCTTGGTCATTTAGTAATTTTTGGATTGTTGAGTTTTCTATTAGATTGAATACAGTTTTTTAATTCAAATTTATCACCAATTTTTCTTTGCCTAAAAGAATCTTCCTAAGTACCTTTGGGGAGAGTTTAACCCTGCCAAAAGAAATTCTTGCAAAGTTCAACTTATCCGTAAATAACGTGAATAAGAACCTTAAGCCATGACTTTATTTTTTTTTTATATTTTTAATTGAAGGATTATTACTTTATAATATTGTTTTGGTTTCTGCTGTACATAAACATGAATCAGCCATAGCTATACATATGTCCCCTCCCTCTTGAGCTTCCCTCCCACCTCCCACCTCATCCACCCCTCTAGCTTGTTACAGAGCTCTGGTTTGAGTTCCCTGAGTCACACAGCAGATTCCCCTTGGCTATCTGTTTTATATATGGTAATGTATATGTCTCCATGCTACTCTCCCCATTCATCCCACCCTCTCCTGCTCCCCACTCCCCCACCCCGTGTCCATAAATCTCGTTCTTTATGTCTGCGTCTCCATTGCTGGCCTGCAAATAGGTTCATCAGTACCTTTGAGGATACCACATATATGCAGAAATATGTGATATTTGTTTTAGTTTCAGACTTACTTCATTCTGTATAATAGGCTCTAGGGTCATCCGCCTCATTAGAACTGACTCAGACGCATTCCTTTTTATGTCTGAGTGGTATTCCATTGTATATATGTTCCGCAGCTTCTTTATCCATTCATCTGTTGACAGACATCTAGGTTGCTTCCATGCCCTAGCTATTGTAAATAGTGCTGCATTGAACATTGGGGTACACGTGTCTTTTTCAGTTTTGGTTTCCTCAGGGTGTATGCCTGCTAGTGGGATTTCTGGGTCACGTGCTAGTTTTATTCCTAGTTTTTAAGGACTCTCCACACCATCTTCTGTAGTGACTGTATCGGTTTACATTCCCACCAGCAGTACGAGAGGGTTCCTTTTTCCCCACACCCTCTCCAGCATTTATTGTTTGTAGATTTTTTTGATGATGGCCATTCTGACCAGTTTGAGGTAATATCTCATTGTAGTTTTGATTTACATTTCTCTAATAATGAGTGATGTTGAGCATCTTTTTGTTTGTTTATTAGCCATCTGTATGTCTTCATCGGAGAAATGTCTGTTTAGGTCTTTTGCTCACTTTTGGTTTGGGTTGTTTGTTTTTCTTATATTGAGTTGTATGATCTGCTTATATATTTTGGAAATTAATCCTTTGTCAGTCGTTTCACTTGCTATTCATTTCTCCCATTATGAGGGTTGTCTTTTCACCTTGTTTATAGTTTCCTTTGGTGTGCAAAAGCGTTTCAGTTTAATTAGGTCCCACGTGTTTTTGTTTTTATTTCCATTACTCCAGGAGGTGGGTCTTAGAGGATCTTGCTGTGATTTATGTCATCCAGTGTTCTGCCTGTGTTTTCCTCTATAAGAAGCCATGACATTAAATGGTACATCAGTACTGCCTAATCATTTTAACTGCTTATTTCTGTATGTAACTTTCCAGTACTGTACACTCAGAGATGGTTTACTGGTTTTAGTTTTGCCTCATTTCTGTTTTATCAGTCTGCTGTTCTCTAGGAGATAGACAAATGGTTAAAAGGGAAGAAGAGAAACAGAAGGTGGCGGGGGGTTGTGCAGATTTGGATTTAATGTGAGAGTGAGGTGGGTAAGGGAAGCTGTTGGAAACATGGTAGTTTTGTCACAGCCTCCACTAGGGGTGTGAAAAGCAGGTTGCTTTACTGTGTGGGAGACGCCACCACTCCTTGCAAGTCATTTAATGCGTGAAATAAAGCTGAGCACGTGGCATTTTCATTGGGCGCCTTGCTGCTGCTGCTGCTGCTAAGTCGCTTCAGTCGTGTCCGACTCTGGGCCCCTTACACTAATGTTATCAGTATTGTGTGCATTGCTTTTATTATCAGGTGACGAAAGATGTCATTAAAGAATTTGCAGATGATGGTGTCAAGTATCTGGAACTAAGGAGCACACCCAGAGGAGAAGATGCTACAGGTAAAATCTAACTATTGCTGCTTCTCAGCATATGTCTATCTTTTCCCTCACGTGCTTTGATCATGCATGTGCCTGCAAAGTTGAGAGTATGCAGCATTTACCGTTACACTGTTGTAAAAGTAGGGTCAAAGATCCATATCTTCCGATGTACATTAATGACATATGTTATTAATGAGTCAGTCAGTTATTCGTAAGTTAAAATACCAGGTCAGGTATTATCTGTTGAAGGGAAATTAAAAGGGCTGCAAAAATTTAGATTATTCTTGTTTGCTCTTCTCACTCTGAAAAAAGAACACTTGTTCCTTATGGCTGTGTTCTTAAATAGACGTTGGTTCGTGTTCCCTGCAGCAAGCGCTTGTGACACAGTGCCCCTGAGTGGATGTGGAATTGCATTTCATGACAGTCACTGAGATGAAGTTATTCAGTCTCTTCTCGGGGACTGATGGTATCTTAGGCCAGGAGCGAGCTGTGATGTGGTAAAACCTCTCTGGGTGGAGATGAATGGATCTGGATATGGTCTGGAGAAGCTTCCTAGGGCCCTCTTTCTGCTGATAAGAGCAGCATCAGGAGGTATTCTATGATGTCTTTGGGTCCCGCTTAGCATTTTGTGACCAGATCATCTTGTGCCTAGATAATGTGTAGCCAGCATTATTCAGAGGGTGAAATTTTAAACTACATATAGTAAAGTAAGTGTTGAAATGAGATAAGCAGAAGATTCTTTTTTTATTTTTGATTTTTATTAGAATATAGTTGATTTACAGTGTCATGTTAGTTCTGCTATACAGCAAAGTGAATCAGTTATACATATACATATATCCACTCTTTTTTAGATTCTTTTCCCACGTAGGTCATTACAGAGTACTGAGAAGAGTTACATATATCCACTCTTCTTTAGATTTTTTTCCCACATAGGTCATTATAGAGTATTGAGAAGAGTTCCCGTGCTATACAGTGGGTATTTTTTAGTTATCTACTTTACATATAGTCATGTGTATGTGTCAATTCCAGTCTCCCAATTATTGCTCCCCCTGAACAGAAGATTCTTATTTCACATTTTTAAACTTTAGGATCAGTTCCAAGTTATGCCGGTGAGGATCGTGAAAGGGAAGGAGAAAAGCAATCTATAGATTATTAGTGCTAGTGGACTCTTCAAATGGAGATTCAAAGGGAAATGCTAACTTAAGTGTGCAGAATAGGGGAATAGTTAAAGTTTAATGGAATATTTGGTAACCATGAAAAATATTTGCAAAGACACTTTAATGACAGGAAGATATGCTCAGAACACAGTGTTAAATGAATGAATAGGATACACATACATCTAGTAGCATCTCATCTGTTCAGAATTGTATTTTTGTTGTTGTTCAGTCTCCAAGTCATATCATTGTGTGTGTGTGTGTGTGTTGTTGTTGTTCAGTTGCTCAGTTGTGTCTCTTTGCTGCCCCATGGACTACAGCACACCAGACTTCCCTGTCTTTCACCAACTCCCAGAAGACTGCTCAAACTCATGTCTGTTGAGTCAGTGATACCATCCAACCATCTCATCCTCTGTCGCCCCCTTCTCCTGAACCAGGGTCGAACTCAGGTCTCCTGTATTGCTGGCAGATTCTTTACCGTCTGAGCTGTCAGGGAAGCTCATTAAGTACAAATGGCATTTACTAAAGCCTGCATATGCAAGAGACACAGATTCGACCCCTGGGTCAGTAAGATCCCTGGAAGAGGAATCAACCTACTCCAGTATTCTTGCCTGGATAATCCCATGGACAGAGGAACCTGGGGGGCTACAGTCCATGGGGTTGCAAAGAGTCTGACATGGCTGAGTGACTGAGCATGCACACACATCCATAACTCATCTGTAACCATACACTTATCACACAGAAAGTGAAATGTAATTGTTCATATAGGAATATGATTGTTGAAGGATGAAATTGTTGATGATCTCTTTACAGATGTTTTATTTGTGTCCTTTCCAGGAATGACTAAAAAGACTTACGTGGAATCTATACTTGAGGGTATAAAACAGTCCAAAGAAGAAAACGTAGACATTGATGTTAGGTAAGAAACATTGTGCCTTAGTGGTCACCACTGAAAATACTAGAATGTGACAGTTTTACTCTGAGCATGGGTATAACAGATTTTTATAAATCAACCAATAACTGACTTTTATCTTATAATAGAAAAAAGGTCAAGAACTTCATTGTTTAAAGTTGAGAATACAGTTTTGAATTTTTTTTCCTGTGGCAATAAAGTTCTGAGTCCTGTTGCTGTAGTGAAGTGTGGCTTCCCGTGGCTCTTCAACAAAAACCCAGACTTCTTCTTGGGGCCTGCAAGGTCCCACGTGCTGCCTTTCTCACTTCAGCAGCTTCGTGTGTTTCACTGGTCACGTACCACGCACTGACCTTCCCCCTGTTCCTCAAACAGGCCGAGACTGTCGTCCCATGTCAGCACTTTTGTAGTTCCTGTTGCTTCTGCCTAGAACACTCTACCATATCCTCACATGGCTGGCTTCTTGTTCCTCAGGTCTCACGTGGCTGTCACTTCCTCAGAGAGGCCTTCCTTGACCACCTTATCTAACATGCCTCCCCACATCTTCTAGTTACTCCATTTATTTCCTTTATGACACTCCTCTTAACAAAATCAGAAATTTTCTTGTTTTATGTATATATATACACATTCACTCACTAGAATGTAAGTTCAGTGAGGCCAGGGACGTTGTCTTTTGATTCACCAGTACTTAGAGCTGGCACATAATTAGGGCTCATTAAGTCCTTGACGGAAGAAAATAAAGAAAGCTAGCTGGCATTCTGGCTATAAAATCTGTCTATAACATCTCTCAGTTATGCTTAACTAGACTGATACCCTAATTAAAAAATAAAAACAGGCAAAAGACAAGAATTCAGAAGAGAAAACATAGAAATGGCCAATAAATGTATATAAAACTATTTAACTTCAATAATCAAATAATTTTGTTTATTTTTTAGTATATGTTGATATAATTTGTATCAGCTATTGGGTACATGTTAGAATATTACCAGTCTTGTAACCCTTAATGAAATAAGAGATCTAAGCCTTCTGATGAAGGAACCACCGCCTATTAATTCCTCTTGCCTCAGTATTGAATTTGATGTGATTAAGCCTCTAGACTGGATCCAGTTTCCAATCCGTAAGAAATACAAGAGACAGGAGAACATGTTAGCAACATAGGGATTCAGTCAGCAAAATCAGACTGTGGGAAACTCTACAGAACAAATGATCTGGTTTCTTCAAATAAATTCAAGAAGAGAGGCTGGGGAGAGGTGTGAGGTGGAGAGTGGGGGAGGGGCGGGAAGTGGCAATGGATTAAAAGAGACTTGGGACACATTGACCAAAACGATGTGTGGACCTAAGTTGGATTCTGAACCGAACAGACTAAGAAACAAATACATGAACAACAACAACAACAAAAAAAAAACATGAAATAATCAGAAGTTTGTGTGGTAACTAGATATCTGGTGCTGTTTAGAAATTTATGTTTCACTCCCTCTGGCAAAGTAAGCTGTCAAGTCATTCAGGCTGTACTTCTGCAATAAGATACATCGCAGGTAGCTTGCCGTACCTTCTGGCCATCCTCAGAGTTGTCTTTTTCATCTTCACAATCAGCATTCGTTTTCACCTGTGTTCTTGCATTGAAGGTATTTGATATCAATTGACAGAAGAGGTGGCCCTTCAGCGGCCAAGGAGGCTGTTAAACTTGCTGAAGAGTTCTTCCTTTCTGCAGAGGATACAGTTCTTGGCCTCGACCTCAGTGGAGACCCTTCAGTAAGTTATTTTTCCAAAATATGTTTTATTTCTAAAAAATAGAATCAGTTTGTGGGGTAAAGATTAGCTTGGGGCACCTTGCGTTCTCCAGAGGTTCAGCAGACCCCCTGTGTGGATGAAGCCATGTTCTGTCCTGGATGACCAGAATGTCCGCAGCAACTGCTCTCCAGGTTTCTGTGAAAGAGTAAGCCCTCTAAAAAAAGGAAAAGAAAAAAAAAGATTTGTATGACAGTATGATTATTTTATTCATTTTTCTAAAGATGGTATCCAACTAGTACCATCCTACATACATAGATAGAGTTGATTTATTATAGTCCATGTCTAATGCTTAATTAATGCTTAACTGTGGGTAGGGCTTAATTATCTCACAGAAGCCCCAGTTGAAAAAAGCTGGCCTAGAGCTTCTTGAAGGTCATATTCAAGCAGGGTGTCTCAGCTGTGACTACTGACATCTTGGGCCAAAGAATTTTTATTGTAGGAGAATGTCCTGTGTATTTTAAGATGTTTAGCAGCATCCCTGACCTCTTCCCAATAGATCCGAGCACCTTCTTAGTTGAAACAACCAAAAATGTTTATAGATGTCACCAAATGTCCCTTGAGGGGCAGAATCACCTCAGTTGAAAATCAATGAATTAGAGTCCTGTGAACCTGGTTCTTACAGCTTTAACTAAACCTGGGCTGTTCTGGCCTTGTTTCATCGTCCATTTGATAGAATGGACATAACAGTCATACTTGTTCCTGAATCAGGTGAGTTCTCCTTAGCTCTAGATACCTAGATAACCTTCCAGAAATAAAATTTGGTGACTGTTATATCTAGCTTAGCTGATTCACCTGAGGTTCACTGATAACTTGAGATTCTTCAGGGTAAGGACAGTAGCTTTGCCAGCTTTGAATTCCCTAACTTTGTTTTATAAACAAAATGTACAAATGAGTCCATCTGCCACTTTATTTCCTGCCATTATTCCTTTGTTATTGAGACAGAATACTCAGTTCTTCAGTTTGCCTAGACTCATAGATCCTCATTTTAACTTTTATCTTCAAGGCAGGACAAGCAAAAGACTTCTTGGAACCTCTTTTAGAAGCTAAAAAATCTGGTCTGAAGTTGGCACTTCATCTTTCAGAGGTAAATAATATTGTAAAATTAGGCTGGAGAGGGTAGATTACAGTGGAAAATCATTAACAGAAAATAATAATCACTTGTACATGGCTAAAGATAAACCTGGCTTGGGAAAACACTTTTAGAGAGAAAATAGAAATATTTTTGTATAAGTTATAATGATAAAGGCATAACTTGCCATAGTCCCTGGAGTTATGGTTTCTATGTTGTTATAGTTCCTAGGCTTGGCTGTTGACTTGTGCTACAGTTGTATCCTTAGAACAGTTCAATGACAGCTTGGTGGAGAAAATGCATGAATTTTGGTCAGCAGCCTTGTTATCAGCAAACCGACACTGAGAAAAGCAGAGTTTGCCTCGCTTGTCCTTGCAGGGAAGGGACCTGAATGTATCACATACACTGGCAAGAAAGGAAGTAGCTCATCATCGTTTTGTAAGGCCCAGAGGGAGATTGGGTGCCCCGTGGGCCCCAACTGGACAGCAAGAGCACAGGGCAGGTCATGCATGGACAGTAGCTGGAGAACAGTCACTTCCCTGGCCGGCATGTCCCTGAGGGGCAAACGAGGGCTCTCCTGCACTTTTCCATTTTATAGGTAGATTTGCTTTCTTACCTCAGTACTCTACCTACTTAATGCTTTCTTTTATTAATATACAAAAAGCTGTAAATAATTAAGGTATACAACTTGATAAATTTGGGTTTAATTGTTTCTTGAATGCAGGAAATATTACCTACTTACTGCATATGATTATTTTGAGTATTAGATGGGGTCATGATATAAAGATTGAGGCAAAAATTGGAGCTTCTTGTCAGTACTGAGTGTTTTTCATGTCTACAAGCAGAGAGTCAGTAATCTAGTAGCAGAACTTAAAGTCTAGGATCTATGTTTCCACACTCTGATCAAAAAGATCCTTCACACACAGGACACCCTCTAGTTGACCTAACCGATGCCAGATTGAAGCCATCGGTCAGGGTAACGGAACAGCCAGCATGAAGCCGGTTACCTCTGGTTCTGTGCACAGCGTAAGAACCTGCCCTTACTTTAGTTTCTGTTCTCTTATTTGATCCATTGGATGGGAAACGTTTCATTTCGACATGTTATGGTCATTTGTCTTTTAGTCTATCTAAGAGATGAAGAGCACAGCTAGACACACATTTCCGTGGTGGTTGTGGTATGCACATAGGTAGCTTTGTCAAGATAAAGCACGAATGCACTGTGTGGATGGAGGCTAGGCCCCAGAGTCAGACAGAGCCGGGTTTCCCCCTTATCTCTACCATTATGCTAGCTCTGTGAGCTTGGACAGCTTTTCTTTAAAATGCTTTATATCTGGACAGCTTTTCTTTAAAATGCTTTATATTTTTAGCTACAAAAGTTTTATGTACCTGAAGAAAATCGAAGAGTAGAGAAATAGTATAAAGTAGAAGTAAATAAATAAAAAATGGAAGGTCCCCTTCAGTTCTGCTCCTGAGTTGATCCTGTTAACAGTTTCGTTTTTATGTTTTTCCAGCTCTTTTTCTAATATGTGTGAAGACATGTACACAACACAGAACACACGTATGCATATAGAGTTGTGGGATTTTGTTATTGAACACTTACTTTTTGAGTTTTGATTTCTTTGTCTTAATACGTTGTATAATTCTTGTGAGGTTTAAAGCAGAATGTATGTAAAAGTCAATAACTGTTGGCTCTCTAGTTATTATTATCATTGAAATGAATCCAGAAGAATATTGGGAAATGAACGGGAAGATCAAAGGCAAAGAAGAAGTACTTTTAAGAGCCACTGAAAGACGTTATTGATGCCTTCTTCTCCCCTTCTTTTTTTTGAGATTCCAAACCAAAAAACAGAAACACAAGTACTCCTGAACCTGTTTCCTGACCGAATTGGGCATGGGACATTTCTCAGCTCCTCCGAGGAAGGATCCCCGGATCTGGTGGACTTTGTGAGGCAACACCAGATACCGCTCGGTAAGGCTTCAGGTCCTCCAGGCAACTCTCTGACCCTTCCTCCCCACCTGCAGCTTGCCATCCATATGTAGAGAAGCACTGTTCTAAATACATAGATATCATTTAGAAATGAAGTGATGCTTTCTCAACCTTATCTAAGTAACTGGAAATTTTATTAATAGCTCCCATTAGAGTATAAAAGCTCCATGAGAGCAGGGCCCTTGTCTGTCTTGCTCACTGCTGCACTCCCCAGTTCCTGGAACTCAGTATTATATTGAATAATATATAATTTTATATATATATATATATATATATAATATATAATAAGGGTCATCTTTCATTTTGGAATGACTTTAACCTGTTTACTTATGTTGTGAAAATGTATAACATATATTTAAAGATTAAGACGTCTGCAAAATTCCATATATACTTTTTTATGTCTGTTAACATCACATGCTTGTCCACATGTATATACCAGGAGCTATTTTTATTTAGCAACAAATATTTATGAAGTGCCTACTCTCTTCCAGTCACTATTCCAATTGCTGGGAATAGAGCAGTAAAAAAATAGACAATGTTTCTTTCTCAAGGAACTTATATTCTAGCATGGGTAAGAGAGACAGTAAGCAAATACACAAGAAAATATCAGTGATAAGTTCTTTTCAGAAAATTAAACAGGCTGGTAGAATAGTGGTAAGCTAAGCACTTTTGATTGGATGGTTGGGGAAGGCCTTTCTGATGAGGGAAAAAAGCAGGTGGCTGAACACCTTTTTACTGAATGATGAATTCACCGAACTTACAAATTTAACAGTTTGTCGTAACACTTTTGTGGGTGTGGTTTTTTGACTAATGTATAGAGTTTTTCAGCAATTCATAATGGGTGAGATTTTTTTTTTCTTTTTAGTAAAGAAATTTTTAAACATCCACAAAGGTAAAGAATCTTGGAAACCACTTGCCTAGTGATCTTACTTGGAGTGGTGTCCAGGCTCTGCAATCAGCAGGGGCAGGTTGGGTTTGCCATTCCTGGGACTGAGTGGCCCTGGGTCGCAGCCACCTCACTGAAAGGAATGGATGCCATCAATCAAGTCAGCGAAGCATTTCACTCTGGCTGGAGAGCCGGGCACAGCATCTCAAGGCAGGAGTTTTGTAATCATAGAAGTCATTCTTAAGATAGACTTCTTTGCAGGAGGCAGTGAATGGAAGGAGTTGAGACCTTTCTTTTCATGGAAAAGGTCCATTTCCACTCTTGGAGTTTTGTAACATGCAGCCCTCAAGCATTGCTACTGTTTCCTAACCTCTACTTCAGCCTCCACTGTGGAAGAAGTGCAGCAGCCCTGTGAAGATTCCATCTACTCCCCTCTCACGCTTCCCTGCATTTGTCATGGTGACTGGCTTATCATGCTCCTCTTTCCTCTCCTTTTTCGTAAAAGAAAGGGGGGAGCACATGATTGTGAAGGGGACACTAATTCCCCGCCTGGTACAGTCGCTGCTGTAAACCGCAGCACATGGCAGTTTTCACATGTAAGAAAAGGCCAGCTACTAAAAATGAGCATAGCTTGGGAAGATTTCTCATGTCTCTACTAATAGATCTTTTAATTAGAAACTTCTTCCATTCCCACCTCGTTCTAGAACTCTGTTTGACCTCCAACGTCAAAAGCCAGACAGTTCCAGCTTACGACCAACATCACTTTGGATTCTGGTACAGCGTTGCCCATCCTGCCGTGATCTGTGTAAGGTGTTTTGCTCCCTTTTAGTCCCAGAGTTGCTGTAGGTCAGACGTTCACTGTCTAGCTGGCTGCGTTGCATGCCAGGGGTGGTGCCCAAGTGGAGGAGTGAGAGAGGAGGGAAGTGTGAGAGGCTGCAAAGGTGTGACTGTGGTTTGGCTCTGAAGGGGAAGGTCCTGGTCAGGACCTGGGGGGAACGACAGTACCGATGCCCAACACCCACCTCTTGAGATAATGCTTTCATTGATCGGGGCTGAGTCCTGGGCACAGATGCATTTTAAAAGCTCCCTTGGTGATTTGCACATGCAGCCATGGTTGAGAGCCACTACTCTGGTGGTTTATGTTCTTAAAAAGGATAAAGAAGACTGTTCAGTAACAAACGTGCCTGGATACATTTGTAGGCCCCTGTTTAGACTCTTAAAAGCATGGTAAATAGGAAAATACTCTCAACAAAAGTTGAGAGTTGTTATTTTTTTTTAAGTCATTTCCTCGTTCATTTTGAAACTTTCTTACATTGACAGACTGATGATAAGGGTGTTTTTGCAACACGCCTTTCTCAAGAGTACCAGCTGGTGGCTGAAACATTTCATCTGACCCAGTCTCAGGTGTGGGATCTGTCTTATGAATCCATCAGCTACATCTTTGCTTCTGACAGCACCAAGGCTGACCTGAGGAAGAAGTGGAGTCATCTGAAGCCCCATTTTTAAGCTGTAACAAGGTGAATACTTTTGAGTGTGTTTTACAACCTAGATCTCCCTGCCATATCCCACTTAGTAAGCCACACCTCCCTTGGAACCATAGCAGCCAAGTGCTGCGGACTCCGACACCAGCACCTTTCTCATGGTGGGTGCTCAGTAAATCTGTCTTAAACCGCCTAAAGGCTCTGAGGTTGTCCATGGCTTACCTCCATGCTGCTTTCAGGAAGGGACCCGAATGCTGCTGCACACTGAGCTCCCCATTCTAGCAATGGTTTTGCCTTAACAGTCCCTCTTCACTAGAGATCATGAAACTTCAAGAAAATCAAAGTAGGTTCTCATCAGGAAAAGTTTTGGAACTGCTAGTCTAAATAAGGTGAGAAGGGAATACAGATTGTTACCAAAACCTTTAATCTGTCTAGCTTGTGATGACAGCTCTGTGGTTTGTTGTGCCTACTTTAATCAGACTCCCTTAAGTATTCTCCAGAACTGTGGACTCCAGGCTACACTGTATACCATGGATTTTTGTGAATCCCAGTAGCCAGGGTTAACCTCCTTTGGGTGATGCTCGTGACAGATCAGGCTAGCTGCTGAGATCTGCCTTTGCCCTTCTCATGATTAATCCTTCTGGAGTCAAGATACATTTTAGATTTTGAGTCGAATAATGGCGAGAGAATTGATCCATTTTTGTGCTCATATCTCATCTTCCCTTCCTTACACTTTGTCACCATAAAAATAGTTCCCTATAGAGTTGACAAGACAGCCCTATACTCAGGTTACAATAAAAGAGAAATGGCAGTGTTCTCTCTCTATATATATGTATGTATACACACACACATATATATATGTATATATATGAACGTATGTATGAAGTGAAGTCGCTCAGTCGTGTCCGACTCTTTGCGACCCCATGGATGGTAGCCTACCAGGCTCCTCCCTCCATGGGATTCTCCAAGCAAGAGTACTGGAGTGGGTTGCCATTTCCTTCTCCAGGGGATCTTCCCGACCCAGGGATCGAACCCAGGTCTCCCTCATTCCAGGCAGACGCTTTAACCTCTGAGCCACCAGGGAACCTATGCATATGTGTGTATTAAGTCGTATGGCGTTGGCCACAGAGAATAAACAATAAAGGGAAGAAGGGACGGCATGGGGGGGTGGGGGAAGAATAGCACGAGGAAAACAGCTGATGAGAACAGACATGACTGTCCAGCTCCTGCTAAGATATTCTTGCTTTCTCTGTTGCACACGCTACCCAGTCTGTCCCCACGGTCTTACAAGAATTACAGGGAGGGGTGCACAGATCCTCTTGCTCTCCCAGCAGTAGGCTTGGCTTCTCCTAGGATGTCAGAAGGCTATGTATTATTTCTTGCTTCATCCATCCTCAAGAGTGGCAGACAATGGTTTGTGAGTTAGTTTGAAATAAGATTGGGTTTTCCCAGGTAAGAATTTTGCCTTTGTCTTATTCTTTTTGCACATTTTCTTCATCTGGAGATTGGAGGGCTGGTCCTGGGTCTTTTAAGATAGACTCATTCTCCATGCCCAATTATAATGGGTCCCAATGGATTGTCCTAAAGGATATGGATACAGATACTAAGGAAGAATTTTCATTCTGATTTGTCTTTTAACCACATTCTAATTTGTTTTTCAGCCTGGAACATAAAGATTTAGACAGGCATACTTGTAGCAGCCCCACACAGGGAGCCAAAAAAAGCAAGTAAAGATTATCTTTTCTTTCCAGGAATGACTTAATCATACTTTGCATATATACATTTTTTAAAAAAGCACTTGAAGAACCACTGGGCACTTTATAATTTTTATTAACTTGGTATCCCTGAGAGGCAAATTAAGGTGTAAACATTGTTCTGCTTTACACAAAGGGAAATGGAGGCAGGTTGACTTACATGTAAGACATCTGGAAACAGAATTCATATCTGTTGATACCACAACCAGTGCTTTTTCCACAAGACTATACACAGACATACTGAACACAGTACTCTCATTTTTAAAAAACATTACAGCACACTTCCTAAACTATCTCAGATCCTGAGGCATTGCTTTATACTGGTATTTATTGTTCTCTCCCTGTCTGTTTAGGCAACGTAACTGAGATACCACCTCCCCTTAATTCCTAAGACTCAGGAAATTCCCTCAGCACCAGAACTCCAATTCATCATTGGTAGACATCATTACTGTCTACCACAGTAAGCTATGGATTTTAGAATATCCTATCTCCCCATTTCTCTCCCAGATCTCATTCCTATCTGAGAGCTCATTAATGTGACTGTGACAGGGCTACTTATCTGACCTTAGCCATTGGGCATCTTCTTTCCTTTGACCTGCCAATCGAAATATCTTCTCTCAGGATACTGGTTCCTGACCTTTGTCTCCCATAGGAGCTAGTCCCCTAAAACTTCTCATCTTTCTTACCCAGTGCCAGTCAGCTGTTGCCTCATCAGTAAGTGCAGCACAGGACCCGATATATTAATATTCTGGGGGATGGAAGCCCGTTCGTGATTTTCCTGGCACTCCACGTTTCAGCTGAAGCAAGTCCCTCTCTGCCCCCTGCACAGCCCTTATCGTGGTACCCCTCAAATTCTGTGCTGCTCTGAGCTTTGTCTCACCTTCCTTAGTCTGTCCTTTGCCCTCTGTTCCCTTGCTCCCCAGTTTTCCCATTTCTCACTCATTCAGCATGCAGTTTTACAATTAGTTTTGGAACGTTCATCTTGCCCAGTAAACCTTCCCTCTCAGCACTTCCTGCTTCATGAAACCTTCCTGGTTAAAGAGAAGGAAATACCTCTCATTTTTTCCCCAAACTCTAATGCTTTAGACCTTAACTTTTATGCATAGTGTTACTACCTAGCTTTCTAAATTTCTCTAAAACTGTTGTAACTGTACGTGTGCACCATTTGTTCCTGTCAGTGTCATCTGTTGTAGGTTGTAAGGACAAGGACGGGGTCTGTTTAACTTGTGCTGTACAGGCTCATACTACTGTGAATATGTGGGCAGTTAATTCAATACCATCTTTATGGTATCAGAATTACACTTGTTTGAAGAGCTGCTTTTAAAAATAGATGTATACAGTTGAATATGTGTGCGTGTGTGTGTGTAAGTATTGTCAACTCCACTGACCAAAGATAATCTGTCCTCCTTACAATTAGGGTAAAGAATTTTTGGCACAAAGTGGTCTGTTTTCCCAGTCTGTGGGAACATGGCCAGTGGCTTCTGCTCATCGCACATTAGTATTGTGCCCACAGGGTGCGTGACACTCACCCAGGTGTTAGGGTGTGTGGATTATGGCAGTCCCTCTGGCAGTTCTAGCTGCTTTCCCTACTACTGCATCCACTTGCCTTCCTCTTTGGGCTTCTGGACCACAAGGGACAGACAACTTTTAGATGAGACAGACCAGAAAAAAATCACACTAGATGCTGTAAATACAACGTTACTCTATTCCAAAGCTTCTGGGGCTTTGAAGACAGTAAGAAATCCAGGGTTCACAACTCTCTGTTTATATGAGGTTTACACTCTTCCCCCATATGGCACACCTAGATTCTTGACAAAATGGTTTATAGGTCAGAACCAGACTGGACACTTAAAGGCTCCTTCTTTAAGGTAAAGGAGTGTGTGTGATAAGTATATCATTCTGAGCACAGACTTAAGTGAGCAGGAAAAAAAATCATTCTTCTTTGCATTTCCATTACTGTATAAAGAGCTAGACCCATTCAGTGAGAATCCTTACTACTTCTCCATGAAATGCTGCAGTGTGGGTTTTTCTAGTTGAAATGCAACTGAATAATGTGATGAGTAAAGAGTACACATCGGATTCACAGGATCTGCTACTGTGTCCTCTCTGTTAGGGGAACAACTCAGGCTCTGAGAGGAAAGGGTGTTACCGTCAATACAAGCAAGGAGAGGGAACGAATCTTTCTTTCATTCTTACTCTAGATCTGAGAGAAACACAGGAACAAGCAGTGGGGTAAATTCTAGACTGTTTGCTTAACTAGTTGGGCACAGATTAGGAGATGGATCTCACTACTGGAGAACTGTTTCCAAACAATTTCAATACATGTAATGAGGCTGTTTTTCTCATAGATCCTCAAGGGCTTACTTAGGTGCTGGCTGTGACAGAAGTTTCTCTCGTGTGTGGATCTCTCGGTGCTTGTTAAGAGCAGAACTTTTACTGAAGCACTTGCCACAGTCTTGACACCCGTAGGGCTTCTCTCCAGTGTGGGTTCTGTGGTGTGCACGTAAGTCAGAACTCTTGCTGAAGCTCTTCCCACAGTCGGGACACACGTGGGGTCTCTCTCCTGTGTGTATCCTCCGATGTGCACTGAAATGAGAGCTGTTATTGAAACTCTTCCCGCACTCTTCACACTGATAGGGCTTTTCTCCTGTGTGGGTTCTCTGGTGAATGATAAGGCTTGAGCTCTGATTGAAGCGTTTTCCACACTCACCACACTCATACGGTTTCTCTCCTGTGTGGATTCTTCTGTGGGTGATGAAATTGGAGCTGTCACGGAAACTTTTCCCACAGTCAAGACATTGATAAGGTTTCTCTCCAGTGTGGATCCTCCGGTGTCTAATGAGGCGAGCACTCCGACTGAAGCTTTTCCCGCAATCGGCACATTTATATGGATTTTCCACTTGATGGGCTAGCTGATGCATAGGGTGGGAGTTTGGACCAAAGCTTTTGCTGTATCTCAGATATTTATAGGGTCTCTCTCCCAAGTAAGGTCTCTGATGACTTGGGACCTTACCTAAACTTTCAGGGAATGTTGGTTTTCCTTTTTTCTCTCCCGGCGTGTTTTCCCACTGTCTTCCAGATCTGCATTCACTCTCATTGCCTTTACTTTGATTAAGATGCCGGGGAATTTTCCTTTCAGACCTTGCAAGTAATGTCTTATGTAGTTGTACTTCCTCAGAAATATCCCGTTTTAGATTCTCTTCATTCTCAAATCCAGCCTCGAAACCTAACATAAGAATAGAAATTTAAGTTACCCATTTTATCAATTATTATGTGTGACTGTAAAGTATCACATTAGATGACTTAACATAAAAATTAGGGAGCTCTAGATCCTAAATAACTGCTGCTGCTAAGTCGCTTCAGTCGTGTCCGACTCTGTGCGACCCCATAGACGGCAGCCCACCAGGCTCCCCCATCCCTGGGATTCTCCAGGCAAGAACACTGGAGTGGGTTGCCATTTCCTTCTCCAATGCATGAAAGTGAAAAGTGGAAGTGAAGTCGCTCAGTCGTGTCCGACTCTTAGCGACCCCATGGACTGCAGCCCACCAGGCTCCTCCGTCCATGGCATTTTCCAGGCAAGAGTACTGGAGTGGGGTGCCATCGCCTTCTCTGTCCTAAATAACTACTGTCTATTAAAACCTATTTGGTAATCTGTCACATGCTTCTCATCTACAGGGGAACTGATGAATATGTTCTTTTAACTCTTTTTCCTGGATATCTGGGATCTTCAGAAAATCCTCTCAGTATACCAAGAAAAACCTGCCAGATTTAAGATAAAACCATGACTATGATTATGCAGGAAAGACACTTTCTAATGCTGTATTTTAGCCTCATCTCAGGCCTGTCACGGTTTACATTCTTTGCCAGTAACTAAAGGGATAAGAAAAGAATGTCCAGGGAAACTGGGGAACTTCTATATTGAGGAAGAGCTACATAAGTCCTTTTCACCCTCAAATTCCATGTGTTGAGAATAAAAACAGGGTAGAAAGATACCTGTTGTCTTTCAAAGAACAAAAGGCCTTCTGAGAGAGAAACTTTGGTAGGTGCTCTCTCTTTGAAACTTTCTCTTTGCCCATGGACAAATAATCACTAGATGTTCCAAAGCACTACTCTAATGCCCAAACTAAGCTTTAATATTCCTCTAAGAGCCAAATGCCAGGCTTCCCAGGCCTAGGCTATGAGAATTTGTAGATACTTGGAAAGTTTCAGTTTGCAAATTCAGTTTGAATTTGTAGAATTTTCAGAGGTTTCAGATAAACTCTGGATCCCAATTCCCTGGACTAAATCTGAGAACATGTACCCCTTAAAGCACTATTTCTACCCAGAAGCCCAGTGTTAGGATTAGACCCATGAAATGGAGGTTCATTATATTAACTGAAATCTCAGAAACTTAAATATGTGACTATAAATTATAAGCCTCTGAGAGGGGTACTTAGCATTTCCTAAACCTAGAAGCTGTTACTTAGTGGAACATGTTAATAGCTTCATGGAGTTGATGCTCTGTGGAGCACACTTGGAGAATGCAGATCTAAAGAATATTTTGGAAAAGAAAACTATTGTTTATCAAATGCCCAAGTACCGTGCTAGGTGCCTCACTGTGGTACTTCACTTACATCAATCTTGTGAGGCCGGTCTTAATAAATAAGCAAAATTACAGGGTTAAGTAACTTGCTTTAAGGTACTCAACTAATAACATAGTCTATATTCACATACATATATATGTATGACTCCAAAAACAGAATTCTTCCTGCAAGGAGGGAAGCCATAATGAAGTTTTATGTTTTTTTTTTCTTCAACAGTAAATAAGATTCAAAGGGTCAGTTCCCTCAGAAATTTCAGACTTTGCGTTAAGTGTGTCTGAAGAAAGAGATTATCAGGTTTTCATAGATATGAATAAAGCAGGCATACAGATGGTGTATAAGCTGAAACTAGAAGAAAAAGCAGAAATGAGAATGAGCTTTAAAAACCCAACTTCATGTACTGTGTGTACAGGACATGCCGTTTGGGAAATGTTAGCTTTCAGAGTCCCTGCCAGGTACACTGGCTAGTAACTGAGCAGCTCACGTGCAGATGAGGGCACATTTACAAAGTCTGCAGCCATCTCAGATTGATGCTATAGCGTGAGGAGGCAAGTCAAGTGGAAAGCTGCCTAAATAGACAGGAAACCTGGAGAAAAGAGAAGAATCCCTGAGTATTGGGTGTAGAGGCCAGTTCTCCTGGTCCTCAATCTGATAATTTTTCTTCTAGATGCCACTGCCTCCCCTTTGCTGCTTCTACCTTAAGAACAGGATCTTACCGCTGGGGCTCTGAAATAAGACTGGAGCACGGGTCAGTGCCTCTGGAGGTATCTCGGGATCCTCTTCATCATCTTCAGAATCATCTTCTATGGCCTCGACTGCCGGCTCGGCTTGCTTTTCGGCTTCAGCCTCACTGGTCTCCTGCATGGGGCATAAGGCTGTCTCTTCTTCCTGGCCGTCACTGGGCCGGGCAGCCACCCGGGCATTCACCAAAGCGTCCATCTCTTCAAAGAAGGGACAGGTCTCTGGTGCTTGGCCATTCTTGACTTTCCGATAGCTGGTCTGTAGGCTCTTAAACTTGGTCCGACACTGCTCCGGTGTCCTGAGGAAGCCATATTCCCATAACCGCTCAGCCACGGCTCCATACAACTGGCTGTTGCGGTGACAGTTCCGAAGGGCTTCGTAAAACTGAGTCTCACTAAGAATTCCAAGGTAGGTCTTTGTCTCTTCATAGCCCCAGTGCACACCTGCCACCAGAAGAGAAGTTTTAGCACCACTTAATGCAGGGCTTTATAGCCGCAATTCCTCAGTCCTAGCATCTGCATCATGAAAAGTCGCCTAAGCTTGGGCTCCTAGGTGAGAAGGCAAGAACACCTCACATTTCCAAATCAATGCAGACTCTCAGGATGTCCTGCTTCTCTGGTCCATATCAGTTTCACAGAGACCTTGACTCCTACATTCAATTTAAAAGGCCTTTTCAGCTGATCACAGTAGTGATCATTATGTACACTGAGGCAAGTGTACAGAAGGCATTTCCCCATTCTTCTAGCAGTTCTGGAGTTCTGATCCTAACTAGAAAATAACTGGTTACAAGACCTACAGTCAGTCACTGTCAGCCAGGAGCCATCCTTAAATTCTCTGATCAATGTTTTCCTACCAGCCCTACTTCCTTATAAATTAAGTCTCCCAAAGAATGTCTCAAAATCCCAAGGAACAGTCTTTTTCAGATTCATACTGCTGCCTAATGCACTCCCTTTTATGGCCCTTCTTCACCTGGCCACAGTCTCAAAAAGCCAGCCCAACAATAGCAAAGGCCTGAAGGGTACAAGATAAGAACCTGTGGTCAGGCACCTTCTCCTTAGTAGCAGAGGACTGGCAGAGCCAGGAGGAGGAAGGAAGCAGAGCATTGAGCACCTCCTGGTCCCCAACATGGGCAGAACTTCATCAGGATGACTAAGAGACTCTGCTCCCTGAAGGTCCCTCAAGCTAAAGGGAAGGGAGGTTCCAAGAGCTTTCCTCCCACTTGAGAGCCAGGTGGCAATGACATTGCTTCCATTATCCTCCACTCTCTGCCAGTGAAGCAATAGGGAAATAATTGGAAGACAGAGAAAAAGCAGTGGAAAAAGACAAAAAGAACACAGATAAAGAAAGTAATAGCAACTAGCACATGGGCCATGTTTGTGATTTACCTAAATTTATTCCAGTGACAAAAAGGGAAAGAGAATTATTTTTTTTTAAAGGAAAAAGTACAAGACAAGAAGACTAGAACAGAGCAAAAGTAACAACACGTAATAAAACGTGGAAGGAATAGATAAGTGTTCACAGTAGAACTGCAGCTTTGGAGTTAGCTCTGTCCATACCTTACAGTTGAGGACACAAACTGTGAAATGCTCCCCTGGCTGATGAGTGGGCAGGATTAGAAACAAAGCCTCCTGCTTCATATGTGGTGCTTTTCCCATAACAGCTTAGTTGTACAGATTACATCAGTAATAATGTGATATTTAAAGATGGTTCCATAGGCAAATAATATTTCAATAGAGTGTTAAACAAGATTTCTTGCTGCAAAACTGGGTCCTGTTAAAATGCCAATATGTGATACAAATCTCATGGAGGAAACGTAGAAAATGTTTTCCCAACTTTAGACAGTCCTTCACTATGCTCTTTTAAGTAAAAAGGAACACATAATAAACTTGAGTTTGGAGGATAAAAATAAAACACCAGTTCATATAAGGCACTCAACAGATAAACTGTTTCTCCTTAAAGATACTATACTGCCAAGATTTTCTCAGCCTTCAGTGATTTTATAATCAGGAAAATATATTTTAAGAAAGAAACAGAAGGAATGGTACTCCTTTTCAGGACTCACTTGAATTTTGAGTGTATTTCTTTATAATATTTAATATTTTTCTTTACTTACTATTAACTCACTGGTTTTCCCACAAGAGAAGGAAATACATAAAGAACTGAGAAATACCTCTATTCTCTTAAGTGACAAAGCTGGCAAGTGACATTAAGTTTACTAACTCCACACCCAACCTCATAATTCCTCCGTCTAATCCTAAAATGCCAAGAAGAAAGGCTTACCACTTGGGCTACGGAAAAGGACAGGTGTGGTGGAGCTGTCAGGGTCCTGGGGAGTGGCCTCTTGGCCCACTTCGTCACTGTCGGACTCTTCAGCCGTGGTCTCCTCTCCCCCTTCATGGTGCCAGCCCTCTTGCTCTGGCTCCTTGGTCTCAGCATCACTGCCTCCCAGGCCAGAGTGAGAGGCCGCCTCCTCCGGGCCGTTACTGGGCAGGGCAATGACCTGGGCACTCATCAGGGCTTCCATCTCTTCAAAAAAGGGACAGGTCTCAGGTGGGTGGCCACTCTTGACTTTCCGATAGTTCTTCTGGAGACCTTTGAACTTGGTCCTGCACTGCTCCAGGGTCCGGAGGAACCCAAACTCCCGGAGCCGCTCCGCCACAGCCCCGTACACTTGGCTGTTTCGATGACAGTTTCGGAGAGCCTCATAAAACTCAGGCTGACTGAGAATTGCGAGGAGAGTTCTGGTCTCTTCATGGCCCCAGTGCACACCTGCCACCTTCTCATCCTCAAAGCCCCAGTGATCCTGGTCCACCCAGCTGCTTCTCTCTCTCCTGGATGGTAACAGATCAGCAGACATTCGTCTGTCTTCTGTGTGACTGCCTCTTGGGAGTTCCTTCTCCTTGGAGCCCAGATCTGGGATCCATGGCTCTCCTTGCTCCATCCTGGAGACCATGCTGGATTTAGAACATGGAAATCCTGCTTGCAGGGAAGCAAACAAAGGATATCATAGTTTGGAATGGTCATAAAAAAGTATGAATTCAGACTTGCTTTTTTTTTAATCCAAGAAGCTTATAAAGAAAAGTAAGAAAATGTTTTCAGAAAGATCAGTGGATTGAAGAAAGTGAGGAAAATACATAAAACCTCAAAAAATGAGAAATACTTTACAGAGCCAGGTGACAGAGGAAAGTGTCCTCTTGTGTGTTCAGAGCAGATAATTCTGCTCCAAGTTACTGCTTAGCTCTCCTGACTACTTGTATGCAGGTCCTGGCACTGCTGAAAACAGTCACCTCCTGCCTCCTAGAGAGCTGACTCTTCAATGACATGGGAGTTAATCCGAGCAGAGCTCACAGTAGGCCCTCTGTATCCACGTTCCTCCACGTCTGTAGACTTAACCAACTACAGTACTGTAGTCATTACTATGGAAAGATCGCTGTGTATAAGTGGACCCGTGCAGTTCAGACTCATGTTGTTCAAGGCTCAGCTGTGGTTCTCTACTTGGGACTAGAGAATTAAACTCAAGAGTGATTGCAAGGAAGAGACTGTCTTCAACTGTTCCATTTCTCACACTTTGTCAGTAACTTCTAGAGGCTTTTCCCTCAGTATATATCCTTTATTCCTTTATTTATGAATGGGCACAGCCCATTCATACCAGACTCCTCTCTCCAGAACGCAGCACACATTCACCACTCTGCCTTGCCTTTCCTTTAACTCCCTCCCTTCTATGCAAATTTAACCCATTAGTGCCCCCCTGAAGCCTTCCATACAGCCCTCCTTCGTCTCCTGCTCTTTCAACCCCTATTGTACTCACACAACTGAGTAACAAGTCATTGTTTGGCACTGTTTGAATACAGTTCAGTTCACATATTTATGTTCACTTTTACATTCTCAATCATACTATAGGCTCTCTGAGAGGTACCTTTCCTCGTTCCAAGTACCCTGCATGGTGTTAAGCATGTTGGTAGGTGTTCAAAATGGATCGATTTTGCAAGTGGGGTTGAGGGACTGCATCTGGATGACTAGACAGAGACCACTACCAGCCTGGCTGGGAAGGCTGGCGTCTGGGATGATAACATCAGAATTCAAAACCACCTCAACAAGTTGAAGTGTTCGAGGAAAACAACGTACAACATGGAACTCAGCAGAGTACAAAGACGAAAAACAAGTTCCACAAAACCAAGTTTAAGAATAAGAACCAGGCACAAAGACAATCAGGAAGAGACCTGGGAGTATCAGGTGAATGATAATCATTAGTTGAGTTATACTGAAAGAAAGTATAATGAAATTCTGAAGTAAAATTCTTAGTCTGCCTCTACCTGCCAGACCCTCACTGGAGTAATATATATAATTTAATTCTCCACAATTAACATGATGTTTGAAGAATTTTCCAAAGGACAGTAACAAAAACTTACTAGCTCTGAAGAATGGAGCTTCTGGGGAAAAGCTTAAACAAATCTAGTTTAATATGGAGAAAGAAAATGACTAAAGGGAAGATAAGCCAAGTATAGAAAATAATTTTTATCTAGAAAATTCAGACTTAGTGTCGTCATTACCAGGAGAAAAGAAATTCCAAGTCCTGGTAAAAACTATAGAGAGCCATTCTCTGGCAGACTTATCAAAAGAGGAAGTATAAGAGTACTTATCACAACAGAGAGCTAAGCTACTTGCCTTAAGGAGGTCCCCAACAGCTGCATGCTCCATTTCCACTCATTCCTGAAATCCATTTCCCACTCACAGCTCCCAACCCTACTTCCCAACTTAGAACGGCATCCTATCTTCCCACATGAATCTACTCCTCACCGCTCCTTTGAAAAGGTCTGAGCTTCTCCTTTGGGTTCATCTGCTCCTGTGGTCCCAGGTCTGGGCTTCTTGCCCTCTCTTTCTTGGGTACACCCCTGGGCTGGGGTTCCACTGACTCCTGCCGAACACTTAATAACTCTTGTGATGATTTCAGGGGTGTCATCTTCTCCAAGCGCACTTCCTGCCCCTTCACAGAGACTGTGACCTGGAAACAACCCCCATGAATTGTCACTGCAAGGTCATAATGAGGGGTATTCCCAGAGGAGTCTAGTTAATATCCCAAAAGAGATCATCCCTTTGGGACATGGCTAGGGTTGGGGTGGTGGTAGGGGGTTGGTTAATAGAACAAGGGTCTTTCTTACTCCATTACTGTTAGCTTAGAGCAGCTGGAACTCCAGAACAAAATAGTAAACCCAATTCCACACTAAAAAAGGATTCCCCTCTCATTATGTCGAAAAGTTACATTCAGGTGGCATCTCCCAATAACCTGTCTGAAAAAGTTACCTTTTGAAGGACCAGAAGTAGGAGCATCTAATGGAGACTGTGCCTTAATTTGGCCTTTTATCCTGCCCCTTCCCAGTCACATACTTCTGAATTCCCCCTCCCTGCTCACCGAACGTCCAGGTCTTCCAGGCTCTCTTTCTAAGTCTTCCACCAGAGTCACTGCCTCCTCTCCACTTTCTGGACATTGCTTTTGTACCCAGTTCTGGATCTCCCCAGGTAAGACGGTCAGGAACTGCTCTAGCACCAACAATTCTACAATCTGCTCCTTGGTGCGCACCTCTGGCCTTAGCCAACGACAGCAGAGTTCCCAGAGTTGGCTGAAAGCCTCCCGGGGCCCAGCCACCTCCTGATAATGAAATTTCCTGAAGCGCTGTCGGAAGGCCTCAGAGTTAGAGCCATTCCCTCTCAGGGTGGGTTTGGCCATGGTTCACAGCAGGAAGCAGCTTCCCTTCACTTAAAGGTCTAGGTTCCAGGGCTTACACCCATCTTCCCATGTCCTTGGAGAATCACCTGCAGATGAGTCTCTCTCAGTAAGCAGTTTCTTCCTAGGGCAGAGAGAGATGGCACTATCAGAAGGAATATATGTCTAGGGTCTTGCCAGAGCTGGCCTGACTGCCCATATGCTCCAAGTGGTCACCTGAGGTAGCACCAGCTTCAGGTCAGGAAGTCAAAACTGAGCATGAAGGTGAGAGACCATTCAAAGGCTGCATTTCTGGGCAACATCCAGGGCAGCCCGGAGAAGCAGCAAAGGATAGAAAGTACTGTCTACTCTTCCACCGCCCCCAAATCTGACCCATGGAGCTCCCCTGACCAGTGAGTTCGAACCATTTGGGAGACCTGGAGCTCGGGAGGTTCTAAAGTCAGGTCACCATTCTGCTGAAGGTAACAAAAAGCCTCTGTCCAGCGGGTCGCAGCTGATCTCCGCCGTCCTTCCCCAGGCCCTCACAGCCCGCCCCTCTCCCTGAGACTCCACCACTACCAATTCCCACCCCAAACAAAAATCAAGTACTGAATACTGGGTCTCTGTTTTCCCTCACAGCAAAAGTAAGCGGTCAGTAAACATCCGGGAACTACTGACGGGAAACCTCGCGCATTCAAAGAAGCTGATTTTGGCTCCTGAAGCGAGGTCCGGGTGGGTTTGGGGAGAGTCACACTGAGTTGGTGGAGAGAGGAATTCCGAGGGGGCAGTAGTCATGGGTCTCCTGAGGACGAGTTCGGGTGGTGGCCAGGCGCTCCGAGGTTCGCGAGCGCGGAGCTCAGGTCTAGGAGCGGCGGGTGCGGGGTTCCGGCCTCTTTGTCTTCGTTCCCTCCGGCCAGGTCACTCTCGGAGCCGTCATGAGTCCCTCCAGAGGCCTCCGACCGGACTAAGGCGCCCTGAGGGCACCCTGTGGCACACACCTGAGAGCTTCTTCCTCTCAGGCTATCGCTCAACCCGCTTGCATCTCTGCCCACCGGCCAGCCTCACCCAGTCAGGGTCTGGCTCCAGCCCGGGCTCGCCAGCCTCCCAGTCCAGCTTCCAAACCGGAAGTCCGAGTTGGTGCCTCGGGAGTCAAAGGCGCATGCGCAAGGGCAGCTCCCGCGACTCTTGCGGGGCACCGGCTGCAGCCGGCGAGTGGGCCCTGCTGAGCTCGGCGCACTTCCGGGACGCGGCGCGCCGGCTGCTTTCTGTCCTGTCTCCCCTGCAGTTGTCTCGGCGGGTAAAGTCAGGAAGAACGGTGCGTCCCGGAGACCTGTGCGCGCATAGAGAAGGGAGCGCTCGCCTTCTTGGTCTCCAGCTGAGGCTCTGGAGGAGGGTGCGACGGATATAGGGACTCGAGGTCCGCCGTGGGAATGATCCACGAACTGCTCTTGGCTCTGAGCGGGTACCCAGGGTCCATTTTCACCTGGAACAAGCGGAGTGGCCTCCAGGTACTGTCCGGCTCGGAGCGCGGGAACTAGCGAGCTCGGAACGGGTGGACCCGCGCTAGCGCTTGGGAGGAGGAGTCTGAGGGAGCAAGAAGGCGGGGCTGGCAAGGACCGACCGAGGCGTGGGGGGCGTATCCCTGGACGGGTAACCTGAGGGCTGTGCCCTAGGGGCTTAGGGATGGATTAGACACCTGGAGAGGGTTGGGCCTAGGCGGAAAGCGGAGGGTGGATCCCTACTGGCTCTGCCTTAGGGGAGGAGGGAATCGCGGACCAGGCCTACGGTTGAAGTGTCTGGGCGAGAGTTGCTGGAGAACTGGACGTAAAAATGAGAGAGGCCCTTTCTCCCATTTTCATGCTTGCACAACGTTTTAAACTGAGTTTTGAAAGCTAGACCAAATACACAGTGCCTAATATACAATATGGAGAAGGAAATGGCAACCCACTCCAGTATTCTTGCCTGGAGAATCCCGTGGATGGAGACTGGTAGGCTGCAGTCCACGGGGTCGCAGAGTCAGACACGACTGGAGACTTCATTTTCAGTTTACAATAAGGATTCAGCCAGTTTTGTTGAGTGAAAAAGTGAGTGAGTTCCTTATTACTCCTTGCTGGAAAAATCTCTGCACTCAGAGAATTTGGAGCAGGGGAGGCTTTTCGTGTATCCAGGGATTTCAAGGGGGCTATGTATATACTATATATATGATTTACCTGTATGCTTTAATCTTCACAACCACCTATCTCCATATCAGAGATTAATTTCCGGTGTCAGGGATCACAGAGAATAAGTTTAGGGTCTTGAACCCAGGTCTGTCTGACTTCAGTATTTGAACCACTCTTTTCTACTTCTGCTTCCAGTAATATTATTCTAATCATTTCCATAACTTAGTAACTTACGTATTGTTGGCCTCAGTTTACAAAAGAGCAAACTGGAGCTCAGAGGACTTTATGGTGGCTGGTCTTAAAAAGGCAAGATTTGAATCTAGCTCTGTCTGATCACAAAGTCATGCCTGTTTGTATGAGAATTGGTAGTATAAGCTGTGGAGGAGCAGAAGAATTACATTCTTGGTTTTTACAACTTACACATCAAACAGATTCCTCTTATTTCTTTGCACCTGTAAAACTAGCACAATGCCAGGCATGTAGGAGGAAAAGGCTCAGAAAGTAATTGTGTGCTCTTGACTATGAAGTAAAAAGAGACAACAGAATATGGGAATAATAGCTGCCTTCCTTTTTTTCTTATAAAAAGTCTTAGTTGGATATTTTCCTCTTTAAGTTCTCAGTTTTAAAGTTACCGTCTAAGAAAAACTTTCTCTAACCACCTCTTTATACTTCTAATGCCATTATTTTCCATCACAGCAACTTATTTCCTTTAGAGGACATCATAATTCATATGATTTATTGTTGTTACCTACACATATAGTCTTTCTGTCACATAGGTTGCCTATGGGGGCAAAGGCCCCAGTGATCTTCATAGATGTTGCAGAAGCACCTAACAGTTTCTGCCACATACTGGTATTAAGATATTTGTGAGGGACTTCCCTGATGGTCCAGTAGCTAAACTCGTGCTCCCAGTGCAGGGAGCCTGGGTTCAAACCATGGTCAGGGAACTAGATCCCACATGCTACAACTAAGAGTTTGCATGTCGAAGCTAAGATCCAGCACAGCCAAATAAATTTTTTTTTAATTAAAAGATACTTATGAAAGAAAAAATTTTACCCAAACCAGCAAATATTGCATACTTTCTTCAGGACAGTGTTTTTCACATTTGTATAAAGGGTAAAATTGTCATGAATGTTCTCTGTTGATAAAAATAATTTTATTGTAATATAGAATATGTACACACATTAAGCTAAGTATAAACTCATATTGTTCTTGAACAACTGTAAACCCAATTATTTTTACAAAGTAAATAATGCTACCAAATTGATAATTCACATTGACAATCTGACGCAGCCTCTCAGTGTTGGCACTGTGACATTTTGGACTGGAAATTCTTTGTTGTGGGGACTGTCCTGTGCGTTATAAGATGTTCAGCAGCATCTGTGATCTCTACTCACTAGATGCCAGTAGGACCCCTGGCAACCAAAAATACCTCCAGACATTACCCTCTCCCTTGGGGGCAAAATTGCCCCAATTGAGAACCATTGAGCTAATGCAGCATATACTTTTGTTTTGCTAAACCTAAATTGTCAACACTTGAGTTTCATAGTAGAATGATTTTGCTGCTGATCTGGCTATTTCCTATTTTGACTTTAGTAACTCTGTTCATATAAGTAGGTTATACTAAACAGTACCAATAACTTTAAGGTATCATTTGCTGTTTCAGAATAACCAGACCTTGAACTTTTCTAAAATTCCTGCAACACTGCACAAATGCCAATTTTAGTAGTATTATCACTTAATAACTGCATAGGGCCGTCCTAATAATAAGAAATAGTACTCATTGGAAAAGACCCTGGTGCTGGGAAAGATTGAGGACGGGAGGAGAAGGGGACGACAGAGGATGAGATGGTTGGATGGCATCACCAACTCAACGGACATGGGTTTGAGTGGACTCTGGGAGTTGGTGATGGACAGGGAGGCCTCGCGTGCTGTGGTTCATGGGGTCGCAAAGAGTCGGACACGACTGAGCGACTGAACTGAACTGAATAATAAGAAATTGCTGACATGTATTGAGCACTTGGCTATGTGCTTAGCACATGTGATTTACATATTTAATCCTCAAAGTTATTATCTCTACTTTATAGGTATGAAAGATGAGGGTATTGCTTGCCTAAGATTTCAAGGAAGTAAGAGGTGACTCAGATTCAAACCCAAGCATTCTGACTCCAGAGACCAGGTTCTTAAGCACTGGTCATGCTACCTCTTAAAAGTTATTAACTTGAAGATATGGTTAACATTGTGTCATTAAGTCTACTTTAAATGGATTCTTAATCAAATTATTGTGGAATCAGTAACAGAAAAATTCTTTTTTGCCTATTTATTACATTTACTATCATATAAAAATGGCTTCCACAAAATATAATACATTATGAATATGAAATATTCTGAGTTCCTTGTGAGTAGTAAATATATCTGACTTTGCTCCTTATTTATGGAAAGTTAGCACAGTGCCTGGGATAAGTAGGTGGTCACTAAAAGTTGGTTGATTGTCCAAAGAAGATATTCAATGGCCAATAAACAAATGAAAAGATGATCAATAGCATGATTCTTTAGGAAAATGCACAATGAGATATCGTTTTATATCCTTTAGGATGGTTATTACCAAAAAAACAGAAAATAACAAGTGTTGGTGGGGATGTAGAGAAATTGGAACCCTTGTGCATTGCTGGTGGAAATGTAGAATGGTGCAGTCCCTGAGGAAAAAGATATGGCAGCTCCCCCAGAACTTAAACAGAGAATTACCAAATGAGCCAGCAGTTTTATTCCTAGGTATATAACCCAAAGAAGTGAAAGCAGAGACTCTGATAGGTATTTGTACACCATGTTCATAGCAGCATTATTGACAATAGCCAAAAGGTAGAAGCAGTTTGTCCGTAGACAAAGGAAGTGATTACACAAAATACAACAAATATCAACGGAATGTTGTTGTTGTTGTTTAGTCTGAGTTGGGTTTGACTCTTTTTGCGACCCCATGGACTGTAGCTCGCCAGGCTCCCCTATCCATGGGATTTCCCAGGCAAGAATACTGGAGTGGGTTGCCATTTCCTCCTCTAGGGAATCTTCCCAAATCCAGGGATGGAACCTGCATCTCAGCATTGGCAGGCGGATCCTTTAACACTGAGCCACCTGGGAAGCCCACAATGGAATATTATTCCAGCTTAAAAAGGAGAGATATTCTAACATGTGCTACAACATGGATGAACCTTGAAGACACTATGCTAAGTGAAACAAGCCAGTCACAAAAGAATCAATATTGTAAAGCAGTCAAATTCATAGAGACAGAATCAGAAGGGTACTTGGCAGGGTCTGTGGGTTAAGGAACAATGGAGAGTCGTAGGTACAGAGTTTTCATCTGGAAAGAAGAATATTCTGGAGATGCTGGTGGTGATGGCTGCCCAACAGTGTGAATGCGGTTAATGCCACCAGACTGTACACTGGGTGATGGCTGAACTGATAACTTTTGTGCATATTTTGCCATGAATTTCTTTTTAAGTTGATTGAATGAATATATTCTCTCACTACTATTTTTCTGCTTGAACTGCTGTGAAATCTTTATATACCATACTAAGTTATCATTTGGCCATGATTTAAATTAAAAATATGAATGAAAATATGGATAGTAAATTATATGTCCTGTTTTAAAGTGCTCTTACAGATTAAATATGCTACATTAACTTTACTTTTTTTGTTCTTTTCTTTTAAGCTTTACATTTTTACTGAAGTGAAAACAAAATTTAAAATTTCAGAGAGAATTTGTAAATCCTATGAGTATGTTTGAGAAACCTCTGGAGTGTGCAGATCCAAGTTAGAGCAGTATTGCTCAAGAGACTTTGTTGAAACCAGGTCAAAAACCCCAAATATCCTTATAGATCATCCCAGGAAGAAAGATTTCATAAGAAATAGGTAATACACTCAGCCATGAAAAAGAATGAAATCTTGCCGTTTGTGACAACGTGGATAGGCCTGGAGGGTATTATGCTTAGTGAAATCAGGCAAAGACAAATACTATATGAAATCACTTACATATGGAATATAGAAAACAAAATGAACAAATATAGCAAAACAGAAGCAGGTGCGTAGATACAGAGGCCAAATGGCCATTTCCAAAAGGAAGAGGGGTAGGGTGAGGGATGAGATAGATGAAGGGCATTGAGTACAAACTACCAGTTGTAAGTAAGTCGCGGGCTTGTAATGTACAGCACAGGAGCATAGTCTCTTGTAATAACTTTGTACAGTGTGTAATCTTTAAAAATACGGAATCACTACATTGTGCATCTGAAATCAATATAATATTTATACCTCAATTAGCAAAAAAAGAAATAGGTGATAGTGGCTGCCTCTGAGGAGATTGACTTATTTTTAATGTACACCATTTTGTATTGTTTAAATTCTTTACCATGCATTACCACCCATTTCAATAAGTGACTAATTAGGCTAGGGCTAGGGAATAAGGTCTTTGTAGTGACTTGAAAATTCTTTTGTTATCCAGAACTTATCGATGTTAAATAGGCATCTTGCAAAGGGAGACAGCAGTTGTAGCGAGCAGTGAATAGCAGGCATCAGCATTCTTAGCATTATTCTCCTCCTCCAGGTGTCACAGGACTTCCCATTTCTTCATCCCAGTGAAACCAGTGTCTTGAATCGACTCTGCCGGCTGGGCACAGACTACATTCGCTTCACCGAGTTCATTGAACAGTACACAGGCCATGTGCAGCAGCAGGTAGGTTTCTGTTTTCTGAGAATGTACACCTCCTGTGGGCAGGGGCTAAGTCAGACTTTCAGTGATTCCATTGGTAATTCATGTGACATAAGTGTTAAGAAGTAATGAATGTCTCACCACTGGAATTATTCAAGTGAAGGGCAAGGTGACTCTCCCTCCAACAAGGGGAAAATATACGTGGGGACCAGTTTAGGCAGATTGAGAAAGTACGCTTTGCCCAAGTTTTAGGAACCTAAATTAAATCAGTTTGAATTGGATCAGGGTTCCAATTCCAGAGGTGAAAACACAAAGCATCCTTTCCAGTTCCTTTGTTGCTTTGCTTCTAACTGCTGTACTCACATCGAGGCAGGCAATTCAAATCTTCAGGCTTTGTTTTTTTAATTTGTAAATAAAGTTAAACTGGAGAAGGTTCTTGGCATGTGGTGAAACTTAATAAATATTGTTCATTAATAGGAATTGGAAGTCAATGCTTTATAGTGTAGAAGCCAAAGATTGATGTCCTGTCCATCCCTTACTGACCATAGACTGCTCAGCAGCAACCTGAGGCTGTTTCCTCACCTATAAAATGGGGATAATAGATGGTACCTATCTCATAGGGTTGTGGGGATTAAACAAGGTAGTTCCTGTGAAGTGCCTGGTATACAGCAGACCCACAAACAATCTTTAAGAGAAGTTTTAAAGTTCTATTTTATTTTTAACAGTCTGCAGTTCTGTCAGTGGTAAGTAAAAAGATTGCTACATTGTGTGACTGATTCAGTGGTGACTATTTCCCAGTGGAAAGATTGATTCTGCTCTAAGAGAAAGGCTTCTCTTCTAGAATGGGAAAGGAAGGGTGCTTTTCTGAAACAAATGCAGTCAGCACCATCTGCTTCTTCTGTAAGCACTTGTCAGGCCCTTGGTGGTTTTCTATGGGGCAAAGATGTTGGAGGATAATGCCTTATAAATGTTCGTTTCTGGGACAGGGATTCTGGTTCTATCAAAGAGATTTTGTTGCAGAGAAAGTACATAAGCTAAACTTGAATTCAAAATCTAATCAATGCTAGTTTGCTATGAAAACATAATAATAATAACACAATGATCAAATTTGGAACCTGTGTATATCCTGATATAGATGAAAAGGGCTCTAATTTTAAGTGTTTGTAACTTTGGGGTTTCTGTGGTGGCTCAGCAATAAACAATCTGCCTATAATGCGGGAGAGTGAAAAAGTTGGCTTAAAACTCAACATTCAGAAAACTAAGATCATGGCATCTGGTCCCATCACTTTATGGCAAACAGATGGGGAAACAATTGAAACAGTGAGAGGCTGTATTTTCTTGGGCTCCAAAATCACTGCAGGTGGTGACTGCAGCCATGAAATTAAAAGACACTTGCTCCTTGGAAGAAAATTTATGACCAAGCTAGATAACGTATTAAAAAGCAGAGACATTACTGTGCCAAAAAGGTCTGTCTAGTCAAAGCTATGGTTTTTCCAGTAGTCACATGTGGATGTGAGAGTTGGACTGTGAAGAAAACTGAGTACCAAAGAATTGATGCTTTTGAACTGTGGTGTTGGAGAAAACTCTTGAGAGTTCCTTGGACTGCAGGGAGATCCAGCCAGTCCATCCTAAGGGAAATCAATCCTGAATATTCATTGGAAGGACTGATGCTGAAGCTGAAACTCCAACACTTTGGCCACCTGATGTGAAGAACTGACTCGTTGGAAAAGACCCTGATGCTGGGAAAGATTGAAGGCAGGAGGAGAAGGGGATGACAGAGGATGAGACAGATGGTTGGATGGCATCACCGACTCAATGGGCATGAGTTTGAGTAAACTCTGGGAGTTGGTGATGGACAGGGAGGCCTGGCGTGCTGCAGTCCATGGGGTCACAAAGGGTTGGACACGACTGAGCGATTGAACTCAACTCACAATTCAGGAGACGCGGATTCCATGCCTGTGTTGGGAAGATCCCCTAGAGAAGAAATGGCAGCCTGCTTCAGTATTTTTGACCTGGGAAATCCCATGGACAGAGGAGCCTTGCAGGCTACAATCCATGGGGTCACAGAAGAGTCAGACATGACTTAGTGACTAACAACAACAATATATCACTTTAAGAAAAGCTAACCTCTTCTATATTCACATGACTATGTGGATTTTATATGTGGATTCCTACTTTTCCAATTCCTAAAGCTATTTGTAGCACCTCTTATTTATTTATTTATTTTTTCTGAAAAATAAAAAGCAATTTCTCTTTCATTTTGTGATAAATGAAGACATTCAGTTCTCTGAAATGATACAAGATCAAAAAAACAACTGCCTGGTTGTAAGCTAGTCTGGTCTGTTTCACCCTATGCCCATGTTCTTATTATAGCTGTGAACATTTATCTCCAGGAACTGCTAGTATCCTTTGTGGCATCCTCTGGCTACACTGTGCCTTATAACCCCTGAGCCCAAGCTTCCTACCACATTTTTTGCTTAATTCTCCTATGGTATCTACTGCCACCAGAGCCTGACCACCCAGAAAGCCTAGTCATCATGGCCTCTAGTCAACTGTTAGTTACAGTTCCCCCATGTAAAAGAAGAAGAATGCTTTTATAGAAAAACTACAGCTTTCTTGAAAGACAAGCCATATTTGTAAATAGCCTCTTGGTGAGCATCTTCTAACTTCCCGTGTTGGCTGTCAGATTCGTGTTTTTAATGAATTGCCATGTGAGACAGGAGAAGGGTTGTTAGGAGGAGGACTGAGGTCATTTTATTTATTCAATAGTTACCCTCTCTTCAAAGAACTGTGCTAGGAAATGAAATGCAAAGATGGACAAAGTGTGAGCCCTTGCTTCTTGAAGCTGTTGGTCTAATGAGGGAACAAATAATCAAAAGTTCAATTCCAGCACTGAATAGAGATGCTATAAAAGCAACAGAGGGGAGCTATTAATTCTCTGGGGAGAGTTAGAAAGGGCTTTGCAGGGAAAAGATGCTTGAGTTGGGTCCCGCAGGAAGAGTAGGTATTTGTCACAAGCATGGGCACACAATTGTAAGCAGAACACACTCAGATTCATGGAGGTGCAAGATAGAAATAAGGCACGTTCGGGGAACTGTTGATTAATTTGGAAATGAGGATGTGAAGTTGAAAGCAGTAAAAGATAATTTTGGAGAGAGGGTAAGGGCCAGAATACAGAAGTCACCGTATGCTATGTGCTGCTAAGTCGCTTCAGTCGTGTCCGACTCTGTGTGACCCTATAGACGGCAGCCCACCAGGCTCCCCCTTCCCTGGGATTCTCCAGGCAAGAACACTGGAGTGGGTTGCCATTTCCTCCTTCAATGCATGAAAATGAAAAGTGAAAGTGAAGCCGCTCAGTCCTGTCTTGACTCTTAAGCGACCCCATGGACTGCAGCCTACCAGGCTCCTCCATCAAGAGTACCAGAGTGGGGTGCCATTGCCTTCTCCGGTATGCTATGTAGAGGAGTTTAGATATTATTCTTGGGTAAGAGGAAGCCACCAAAGGGATTTAAGCCAGAAGTTACAAGGTTAGAACTGAGTTGTTAAAAAATCTCTAGTGATAGTGTGGAAGAATACCCAGTTTGTAAAATCTCAGACACTTGGAAAATTAAAACATTATCACATTTTAAAAGGTCAGGACTCAAAATCTGTCTCTTCAGTCAGATTTTCCTCTCATGGAAACACTACTTTGATTGGAAATTATTTAAGCAAAAATAATGCCATTAATAAAGGATAATGTCTTCCTCAGGTTTCAGGCTGTGAGCTGAAAAGCTGACTTCTCTTTGTTGATTTCAGGATCACCATCCATCTCAGCAGGGCCAAGGTGGGTCACATGGAATCTACCTCAGGGCCTTCTGCACGGGGCTGGATTCAGTTTTGCAGCCTTACCGCCAGGCACTACTTGATTTGGAACAAGAGGTGAGAAGAGACGTGGGGAGCCACACCTCTGGGACTGCAGATGAGGGCACATTCCTGATGTGAGATGCCCTCTGATATGGTCAGGTAGCTAAGAGTGAGCTATTTTCATCCGAAAATCAGAATTAATTATCTTCTGTAAGTGATCAATTCTCAGTACCCTAAAATGAACCCTAAACCTACTCTCAGATTCCCTTCTAGTTTTCACAGATGAAATAGACTCAAGATACTATATATGGAGCCCTAATCACAGTGTTTTTTGTTGCAGTTCCTGGCTGACCCCCATCTCTCCATATCACATGTCAATTACTCCTTAGACCAGGTAACAAAATGCTTTGGAATCTGTTGATATCATTGGAATACTCTAACTCAGGATATTATTTTTGAGAACTTTTTTCCTTCTGGTTTCAGAGCCCAGCATTTGTTATTTCATAGGTTTTCCTAGATCAGAACTGTTTGAAGAGTTCCACATTTAATGAAAACTTACTGTCTGATGTTAATGCTCTACATTGGCCTCAGTATTAGCAGTTATGCGCCTCAGACACAGAAACTGCTCATGTCTGCCGTTCTATCTACAGCCAACCCCCACATCAGATTGCCTTAGGATCCTGGCTGTTCTGTGGCATTGCCATCTTTATGATATATGGACTGGTTAAAAACAAAGGCATTTCCTGAGTTAATTTTTTTCCTTGTGC
This sequence comes from Bos mutus, assembly GCF_027580195.1. Taxonomy (NCBI): domain Eukaryota; kingdom Metazoa; phylum Chordata; class Mammalia; order Artiodactyla; family Bovidae; genus Bos; species Bos mutus. The sequence goes on from NC_091637.1 coordinate 54,321,706, forward strand.
TTGAATATATACCATCCTAATCATTCTCTACTTTGTAGTTCCAGCTCCTTTTCCCCTCTGTGATGGTTGTAGTAGAACAAATTAAAAGTCAAAAGGTGAGTACTTTTTCCTTTTGCTGGGGTAAGCACCAAGGACATAATCATAATTCATTTTCCTTTACATTCCTTTTTGAAGACCCTAGTTTTCGGTAGATTTTATTTATTCATTCATTCATTCATTCAGCAATATCTGCTTGGGTATCATGCTAAGTATCAGCAAAGCAAAAATAAGTTATGACCCTGCCCTTAAGCACCTCCTGGTCCAAAAGCTGGGGTAAATAGTAACAGATGTCCCCAAGAATGCTGCTGGGTAGAGGATAAAGCTATGGATACTTGAAGGTGAGAGTTTTGTACACTAAAGATTCAAAACTTTGGATATGGAACTTGAGAAGAAGTAGAAAGTTAATCCTTAGAAAGAAGGTAATAGGTTTATTATTAGGGTGTTGGCAGCTTTCTGAGTATTGTTTAGTCATTGGGTGAAACCCAGCTGTTCATTAGTTAAATATGCCTCTTATCACAAGTTTTTATCATATGCATTGAGAAGAGGGTCTCCAGTGTCCAGAGAATGTCTTTTCTGAGTAGGATTAATAATTGAGATGCTTTGAGATTTTACATTAGAAGAATCTGCTGGTTCATAACTGGATCAGAAAGGACAAGTGGATTAAATATATTTAGTTAATTCCTGTTTTTAAGCTGATGTATTTGTGCCTTGAATATAACTAGTTAACTAGGCAGTTTGCCAGATTGCTGCTTCTTTTTTTTTTTCACTGTACACGTCTAGAAACTTACACTCTGCTGCATTCATTCTGTGGCAGCAAAGTCAGTGGGGACAGCGCTCTCTGACCCTGCAAAGCTGGTTGCCCTCATCAAATAACATCAAGCTTTTATTGTGCACTTGTTGTATACCAGGCACTGTGCAAAGTGCTTCACATGTATTATCAAGGTCAATCTCCTAAGGAATCAAATAGGTTAAGGAATGTAATTAGAGTCACACGTGTATGCGTGCTCAGTTGCTCAGTCACGTCCAACTCTTTGTAACCCCATGGACTCTAGCCCGCCAGGCTCCTCTGTCCATGAATTTCCCAGGCACGCATACTGTAGTGGGTTGCCATTTCCTCCACCAGGGGACCTTTCCAACCCAGGGATCAAACCTGCGTCTCTTGCTTTTCCTACATTGGCAGTCAGATTCTTTACCTCTGCACCGCCTGGGAAGCCCCTTAGGATCATACAGAAGGTAATAAACGGTACAACGAGGATATAAACTCGGGGCTGTCTGACCCCAGACTGTGCTCTTAACTACTCTACTAAACTGTCTCCCAAAGCTAGAGGGGACCTTCTAGGTAAGTGGGGTTAGCATAAGAGGCCATGCATGGCTGCACACCTCAGTTGACCCTGAGCTTCCATTGGCCCCAGGAAGGAGAGTGGAAAACGAGTGGAGGGATTGTAGATGGGCAAGGGATTCCTGCCGGGGAACGGGTAGGAAGCTGAGTGCTGAGGCTCTAAATAAATGAGGCTGTGGGTGAGAACAGGGCAGTGCACACAGGCACAAGGGGTCCTTTAGAGTGCTGGAAATGTTATAACCCTGGATCGTGTTGATGGTTGCACACTGCTGTAAATTTATTAAACATTGTTGAAAGTACACTTAAATTAGATGAATTTTATGGTGTATAATGGAGAAGGCAATGGCACCCCACTCCAGTACTCTTGCCTGGAGAGTCCCATGGATGGAGGAGCCTGGAAAGCTGCAGTCCATGGGGTCGCTGGGGGTCGGACACAACTGAGCGACTTCACTTTCACTTTTCACTTTCATGCGTTGGAGAAGGAAATGGTAACCCACTCCAGTGTTCTTGCCTGGAGAATCCCAGGGACGGGGGATCCTGGTGGGCTGCCGTCTATGGGGTCGCACAGGGTCGGACACGACTGAAGTGACATAGCAGCATGGTGTATAAAGTATACCTCAGTAAAGCTGTTTAAAAAAAATAGAGACAAAAGGACATTGAGAGAGGAAGCAGGTTTTTAGATAAGTGTGTACTTTATAAGAAGTCTGAATTAGGCCTTAATCTGAAGTAAAGAGCGTTCTTTACTTCTTTTCCTGGAATTTGAAATGACTCTGGTTTCCTTAGTGCAGTTCTCAAACTTCATTGTGCATTAGAATCACCTGGAGCTGATTGTTAAAAGCAGATCATTGGGCCCCACCCCAGAGATCCTGATTCAGCAGGTCTGGAACAAAGGTCTAAGAATTTGTAGCTCTTAAAAGTTTCCAGGTGATGCAGATGCTGCTGGGCAAAGGTGTGGGCTGGGAAAGGATAGGGATGCGGAGGGTCCATACTTAAGAACAACTATTGTGATGTTGTGATTTATAATAAGAAAAATAGATTTGGTCTTTGTCCCATTTCTGGCACAGAGCTCCTAAAACTCAGAATTTCCTAAGTAATAAGAGCAATAAAGACATCTTGGTATGCATAGCAAACCCCTATTTACCACACCTGAGCTTGTTAACCAGGTGATTTTGGGAAAACACTGAAATATGGGCTGGTTGCCCGGGGAACCAACCCTGTGATTGGAAGGTGAGAACTTGCAGTCCCACGTTTCCCACCTGACCTTTGGCAAGAAAAGCGGGCAGAGGGCAGAGAGCTGGGAAGGTCCATAGAAACCTGAAAGGATGGTTTGGAGAGCTTCCAGACTGGTGGACCAGAGTGCCTGTGTGTGCCACCGTGCCCTGCAGAAGCTCGTTTGTCCGGGACCTCGCTGTATGTACCCTTTCATCTGGGTGTTGATTGGTATCCTGGTGTATCCTTCCTAATAAATTGATAATCTAGTGAATAAATGGGTTTCCTGAGTTCTGTGAGCTGCTCTAGCAAATAAGTGGAACCCAGGGATTGAGTTGGGTTATAGGACCCCCAGCTGGTGTCAGAGAGTTGCTTGGTGGTGTGGGGGAACCCCACCCACCCCTACACACACACAGTGGAATTGGAGTCAGAATTGGAACTATGCATAGATCTTACAAGTTTATCCTCACTCTCCGTGGATTTTGCCCTCTGGATTGAATATAGAATATGAGATTGTGTTACATGAACTATTAAAATGGAATTCAGCTTGACAAGGTTGTGTTTTCCACAGATTCATGGTTGTCAAATCCTGGAAACTGTATACAAACACAGCTGCGGGGGGTTGCCTCCTGTTCGCAGTGCACTAGAAAAGTAAGTCGTGGCTTCACTGGGGTAGAGGGAGGAGTGGGTGGTCAAGTGACCTGACTTGGCCCAAGTTCTGTTTCCAGGTTATCTTGGGTTTCTCTCTGGGGACAGTTGTCCCGTGAGTACAGGAGCCCATGTCAGCCTTACGGTGACTCAGAAACCACAGAAAGGGGATTCTAAGGTGTTGAGCGTCCAGGCTAGGACCTAGCTGCCTAGATGATCTTGAGGCAGTCCTTCATTTTTGGACCTCATTATCCTTGGAGAATTTCCATGAAATATTCCAGATTATGCTTAGCTGTGTCTAAACGTGTATTTTGAGTAGCTTTATAATCCTCTTAAGAATTTTACTCTAACAAAATTATCCAAAAGAAGAAAATAACCATATACACAATCATTATTCATTGCAATATTGTCTGCTATATTAAGAAATGAGAAAATCACCAGTAATAGAATGCTGAATAAAAATATATTCACTTGATAGACTATAAACCAATTAAAATTACAAATTCTGAAACATGTAAAAATATTTTTATAATACTAACTGAAAAAAGGATACAAAATTATATGTATTTTATGATTGCATCTATTAAATAAATGTGAAATATGATCAAAGGCTTCCTGTAGAATACTCCACAGTCTGGATTTTTCTGATTATTTCCTCATGAGTAGATTCAGATTGGACATTTTTGGCAAGGATACTACCTAGGTCGTATTATTCCGTTAGAGCATATCAGAGTGCACACAGCGCAAGTTTGCCCCATTGCTGGTGTAAAGCTTCATCACTAGGGTTAGGTGTTTCCCACCAGATCTGTTTTAGAGGAACATTTTCCACTTTGTCATTGATATGTTTTCTGAGGTGTGGTCCTTTGAGGCTGTGTAACTATCCCATTCTCCAACAACCATTCTGCATTTTGTTGGGTAATACTTTCTCAGGTATATCTGCCTCTCACCTACTGGACCTACTCTCCTCATGTGAGTCCAACAAAAGTAAAAACTTACTTAATACTGTGTTAGCCAAAAAGAGACTCCTGTAAGTCCATTTAATTTTAACAGGAATCTTCCATTTTGAAACTTATTTTACTCAAAAGGAGGGAAGAAATGTGCCTCTTCTAAAAGATGATCAGAACCTTTACCGAGCATTTCAGACTTCAGTATACAGGCTACAGGTTTGGAAATTTAACCACTTAGTTCATCCGCAGAGATTGAAGTTAAAATAGCACAATTATTTTTACCCTAATTGGTCCTTTCCTTTCTGACTGACCAAACTCTCAGGCCTCTGTTTATCCAGTTTAAAGCACGCCCTCTGTGCTTTTGTCCTCTGAGTGAACTTCTAAGGCTTTTGCTGTCCTCTCCACTCAGGATCCTGGCCGTGTGTCACGGGGTCATGTATAAGCAGCTCTCAGCCTGGATGTTACATGGACTCCTCTTGGATCAGCACGAAGAGTTCTTTATCAAACAGGGTCCATCTTCCGGGAATGTCAGCGCCCAGCCAGAAGAGGATGAGGAGGATCTGGGCATTGGGGGACTGACAGGAAAACAACTGAGAGAACTCCAGGACTTGGTGAGAGCCCAGCAAGAAGCCTAGCCTGCTCCTGCCAGGAGCTGGACAAGTCGGCAGCTAGATGACCTTCCGCTGACTTGCCCCCAGCTCATCATGGCCTGGGCACGTTCCATAAATTCTGTAGACGTAGACAGCTGGCTTAGCTTAATACTCAAACTTAATGCCTAACAGTGAGAGACTCTAAAGTAGAAAATACACTTGTAAGATCCCTTTTGTTTCCCCTTTTCCTGGTATTTGCATTGAGGAGAGTAATAATAAGTCTTATCCCTTTAGGTCGTCTTGTTGGTACCCAGAGCTTTTACACTGCAGGTTACATTTGATTCGGCTCCCCAAAGTCCTGTGTTGTTCATATCCATTCATTTATCCTGTTACATTTTATTGAATGCCTGTTATATGCCAGGCACAACTGTTCCAGGTGCCACAACCGCATAAACAAATAAAATGTAGTAGTCCCTGTCCTTAAAGAGCTTACAGTTAGTGGAAGACATATTACAATATACTAAGTGCTCTGGACCAGTGAGTGTGGGTATTCTGGGAATATGGACTAGAGTGGAATATATGTCTTAAGTGCAGAGAGTTTGGGAGAACGACTTCTCTGGTGGTTCAATTGTTAAGACTGAGCTTCCAATGCAGGGGGCTGAGGTTTGATCCCTAGTCTGGGAGCTTAGATCCCATATGCCACACGGCCAAAAAAAAAAAACAATTCCAGGCAGAGGGAAGGACTGTGTACAGTACAGAGGCCATGAAGGACATGGATCATTTGGGGGAACCATTAGTAATTCAATTGAGATGGTCAAGTAAATAAAGACTGAAATATAGAGTGTAAGGGACAGTTGGAGGGGATGTGGGAAGTGGCAGTCAGTGAAGCTTTTGAGATGAGCAGAGGTAAGATCATGAAAGCCCTTGTAAATAATGGGAAGGAATTTGGACTTGAGCCTGAAAAGAGCTGGGAACCACGAAGAATTTTAGGCAACAGGTTAACACACCTCTGTATGTTATATTAGACTTTATGATAGATCACTCTGGAAACTGCGGGAAAACTTTTTTTAAAAAATTAAGATTAGCAGCAAGTACAGTAGTTAGGAGAATGTTTGGGACATTACATATGCTCAGTTGCTTCAGTCGTATCCTACTCTTTGTGACCCCATGGACTGTAGCCTGCAAGGCTTCTCTGTCCATGGGATTTTCCAGGCAAGAATACTGGAGTGAATTGCCATTTCCTCGTCCAGGGGAGCTTCCTGACCCAGGGATCAAACCCAGCTCTCCAGCGTCTCCTGCATTGCAAGCAGATTCTTTACTGTTTGAGCCATCAGTGAAGCCTGTTGGGGACATTAGCTGAAAAATAGTGCTGGCCTGCACCAAGGATGGGAACAGTAAATATGGTGAAGAAGAAAGAGGCTTCAGCGCTATTTAGGAGGTGGAGCAGGCAGGTCGTGGCGATTGATTGGCCAGGGGCCCAAGGGAAGCATCAGGGATGATGGCCAAGTCTCTGCCTTTAGTGCTGGCGAGTGGTGATGGTGAGGACTGTGGGTTGCTGATAGGAGAGAGCAGGGGAGAAGGTGTGTCTAACTCTGGACACACTGAGATGCTTGTAGGAAATGACCAGTGGGCTGAGCCTGGAGCTGATGAGAGCAGTCTGGCTTAAAGATAAAGTTTTAGGAGTTATCAGTATATCAAAGTTTTTAATCTGAGGTCCATGGGTGGCTTCAGAGGTTCTGTGAAGTGTATGTTTCCATATTCTTCTGGAAGGTCCATCACTTTTATACTTGCAGAGAGTCCTGTGATGCAGAAAGATTAAAAATACCTGTTATGATCAGTTCAGCCTCAGAAGATGTGATTGTTTAGGAAGAGTGTGGAAAGCGAGAGGAAAAAAGGGTCTTGGGTGGTGCCCTGAGGCACACCAGCACCCAAGCCCAAAATCGAAATGGCGGATAGCAGAGATCAAAGTCAGGAGAATGGAGCTTGGGGTTCCTTATCCATACCCTGGATAAGGGTCAAATTAGCAGCAAGTCAGGGACCTGGTTAGCTAGACGGCAAGAATCTGGGGCTTCATGGGCTAGATTAGTGGTTCTCAGACTGTAGAGTGCCCAGAATCGCCTGGAGAGCTTATTAAAACATGGACTGCTGGGCCTCATCCCCCAGGTTTTCTGTAGCTCTGGGGACGGGCTTGAAATTTTGCATTTCTAACAAGCTCCCACGTGAGGCCAATGATGCTGGCCCAGGAGCCAGGTTATGAGAACCACATGGCTGTATGACTCAGGCCTCTGTGAAGAGCTGGGCAGAGCAGACATGCACAGGGTAGTAAATCACAGACATGCAGACCTGGAAACAAACAGATCAGGTATCCCACAGTACAGACAAGAAGACTGAGTTCCAGACCCACTGCACAAGTTTTACACAGTAGTCAAGGCAGAGTGAGAATGAAAATCCTAATGTTAATAGAACCACTGTTATTTCCACTGTGCTTTCTGTCTAAAAATGGAATGTCTTTCTCTAGCACTGGTGATTTAATAATTATGCAAGTTCAGATTTAAAGTCCCTGCTTCCAGAAACTGTAAATCGTGGGTTGGGAGAGCTGCCAGATATTCCCTTGTTTCCCCTTTCTCACTTCATACGTTATCTCTGATGTGGGTTTTTTCCTTGCCCAGCGCCTGATAGAGGAGGAGAACATGCTGGCGCCATCTCTCAAACAGTTTTCTCTGCGAGTGGAGATTCTGCCGTCCTACATTCCAGTGAGGGTTGCTGAAAAAATCCTCTTTGTGGGAGAATCTGTCCAGATGTTCGAAAATCAAAATGTAAACCTGACCAGGAAAGGTAGGAATATCCTTGCCCAGGGTACCCCCCATCCTCAAAGGCATATTTGACATCATGCTGGACCCAGAGTCGGCCCGGACAGAGTGGGTGGCTAGGGACCTTCATGTCCTAGGGACATGGGACATGAGTGGGTGGCTAGGGACCTTCATGTTGTTCCCGGCAGCCCCAGGCAGAGAGCCCCCCGCCTGTGCAGGTTTCCTGACTCCCGCTGACCGTGAGTGCTTTCCTGTCCTACAGGATCCATTCTGAAGAACCAGGAGGACACTTTTGCAGCAGAGTTGCATCGTCTCAAGCAGCAGCCCCTCTTCAGCCTGGTGGACTTTGAGCAGGTGGTGGATCGTATTCGCAGTACTGTGGCCGAGGTTGGTCTTTCTCAATATAGATATAGTTTATTTTACTTATTTAATTGACTGCACTCGGTCGTCACTGTGGTGCATGAATTCTTTGTTGCTGCACTCGGGCTTTCTCTAGCTGTGGTGAGCAGGGAGTACTTTCTTGTGGAGCCCAGGCTCTGGGGCTCTTGGGCTTCAGTAGTTGTGGCTACTTAGGGGCACACAGCTACTCAGGGGCTTAGCTGCCCTGAGGCCTGTGGCATCTTCGTTCCCTGCATTGGTAGGCAGATTCTTAACCATTGGGCCACCAGGGAGGTCCCTCGTAGTAGAAGAAAATAGACTAGTTTCCTAGAAATTGAGTACTTGATTTATTTCCTCTTGGTGTGATTAGAACTTAACTTGCAGGGAAGTGTTTGAGAGAGTTGAAGAGCAGGAAGTAGAAAATAAAAGCATTGTTTTAATAATAGAGGCGGAACTGCCTTAGCCTTTTCCCACCTGACAGGAGTTTGATTGATAGCTAGTCAGTTACTTAGTAATAAAGGAAGATCTTGGTTTGCATTTCAGATAGATACCCTTTTGACTCCATTGTGTAGTTGGCAGTGACTCCAGGGGACCCACTAATTCTGACTAAATTTAGTGCCTTACGGCCTTAGGATAATCTATCATAGGAAGGCAGGACAAGTAATATTTTTCCATTTTTTTTTTTTTTTTTTTTGCACTCCAGCATTTAAAAATTTTTTTAATTGGAAGATAATTGCCCTACAGTGTTGTATGAGTTTCTGTCCTATAACAGCAACAATCAGCCATAATTGTATATTTCCCTTCCCTCTTGAGCCCCTCTCTCTGCCTCCCCTCCCACCCCTCTAGGTAATCACAGAGCGCCAGGCTGGGCTCCCTGTGTCACGTAGCAGCTTCCCACTAGCTCTCTGTTTTACACGTGGTGCTGTGTACACGTCGGTGCTCCTCTCTCACTTCGTCCGACCCTCTCCGTTCCCCACCGTGTCCCCAAGTCCATGCTCTCTGGGTCTCCATTTCTTCTCTAAAAATAGGTTCATCAGTGCTGCTTTTCTAGATTCCATATATATGCATTAATATATATTTTTCTCTTTCTGACTCACTTCAGTCTGTGTAACAGGCTCTAGGTTCATCCACTTCAATACAGCTGACTCAAATTCATTCTTTCTATGGCTGAGTAATATTCCATTGTATATATGTACTGTATCTTCTTTATTCATTCGTCTGTCGATGGACATCTAGGTTGCTTCCATGTCCTGAAAATTGTAAACAGTGCTTCTATAAACATTGGGATAAATGTGTCATTTAGAATCATGGTTTTCTCAGGGTATACGCCCAGTAGTAGGATTGCTGGGTCATGTGGCAGCCTTATTCCTAGTTTTTTAAGGAATCTCCATAGTGTTCACCATAGTGGCTGTATCAATTTACATTCCCATTGACAGTGAAGTAGGGCTCCTTTTGCTCTATACCTTCTTCAGTTTAGTAGTTCAGTCGCTCAGTCGTGTCTGACTCTTTGCAACCCCACAGACTGCAGCACGCCAGGCCTCCCTGTCCATCACCAACTCCTAGAGTTTACTCAAACTCCTGTCCATTGAGTTGGTGATGCCATAGAACCATCTCATCCTTTGTTGTCCCCTTCTCCTCCTGCCCTCAATCTTTCCCAGCATCAGGGTCTTTTCCAGTGAGTCAGTTCTTCGCATCAAGTGGCCAAAGATTTGGAGTTTCAGCTTCAGCATCAGTCCTTCCAATGAACATTCAGGACCGATTTCCTTTAGGATGGACTGGTTGGATCTCCTCGCAGTCCAAGGAACTCTCGAGAGTCTTCTCCAACACCACCGTTCAAAAGCATCAATTCCTTGGTGCTCAGCTTTCTTTATAGTCCAACTCTCACATCCATACATGACTACTGGAAAAACCATAGCTTTGACTAGACAGATCTTTGTTGGCAAAGTAATGTCTCTGCTTTTTAATATGCTGTCTAGGTTGGTCATAGCTTTTCTTCCAAGCAGCAAGCATCTTTTAATTTCATGGCTACAGTCACCACCTACAGTGATTATGGATCCCAAAAACTAGTCTCTCATTGTTTCCATTGTTTTCCCATCTATTTGCCATGAAGTGATTGGACCAGATGCCATGATCTTAGTTTTCTGAATGTTGAGTTTTAAGCCAGCTTTTTCACTCTCCTCTTTCACTTTCATCAAGAGGCTCTTTAGTTCTTTGTTTTCTGTCATAAGGGTGGTGTCATCTGTATGTCTGAGGTTACTGATTTTTTCTCCCAGCAGTCTTGATTCTAGCTTATGCTTCATCCAGCCCAGCATTTCTCATGATGTACTCTGCATATAAGTTAAATAAGCATGGTGACAATATACAGCCTTGACGTACTCCTTTTCCTATTTGGAACCAGTCTGTTATTCCATGTCCAGTTCTAACTGTTGCTTCTTGACCTGCATACAGATATCTCAGGAAGCAGGTCAGGTGGTCTGGTATTCCCTGGAAAATTCTCTTGAAGAATTTTCCACAGTTTGTTGTGATCCATACAGTCAAAGGCTTTGGTGTAGTCAATAAAGCGGAAGTAGATGTTTTTCTGGAATGCTCTTGCTTTTTCAATGATCCAGTGGATGTTGGCAGTTTGATCTCTGGTTCCTCTGTCTTTTGAAATCCAGCTTGAACATCTGGAAGTTCACAGTTCACATACTGTTGAAGCCTGGCTTGGAGAATTTTGAGCATTACTTTGCTAGCGTGTGAGATGAGTGCATATTTGCGATAGTTCTCTGGCATTGCCTTTCTTTGGGATTGCAATGAAAACTGACCTTTTCCAGTCCTGTGGCCACTGCTGAGTCTTCTAAATTTGCTGGCATATTGAGTGCAACACTTTCACAGCATCATCTTTTAGGATTTGAAATGGCTCAACTGGCATTCATCACCTCCACTAGCTTTGTTCGTAGTGATGCTTCATAAGACCCACTTGACTTCGCATTTCAGGATGTCTGGCTCTAGGTGAGTGATCACACCAGCATGATTATCTGGGTTGTGAAGATCTTTTTTGTATAGTTCTTCTATATATTCTTACCACCTCTTCTTAATATCTTTTGCTTCTGTTAGGTCCATACCATTTCTGTTTTAGTGTGCCTATCATTGCATGAAATGTTCCCTTGGTATCTCTGGTTTTCTTAAAGAGATCTCTAGTCTTCCCAATTCTATTGTTTTCCTCTGTTTCTTTGCATTGATCACGGAGGAAGGCTTTCTTATCTCTCCTTGCTGTTCTTTGGAACTCTGCATTCAAATGGGTATATCTTTCCTTTTCTCCTTTGCCTTTAGCTTCTCTTCTTTTCTCAGCTATTTGTAAGGCCTCCTCAGACAACCATTTTTCTTTTTGCATTTCTTTTTCTTGGGGATGGTCTTGATCACTGCCTCCTGTACAATGTCACAAACCTCCGTCCATGGTTCTTGAGGCACTCTGTCAGATCTAATCCCTTGAATTTATTTGTCACTTGTACTGTATAATTGTAAGGGATTTGATTTAGGTCATACCTGAATGGTCTAGTGGTTTTCCCTACTGTCTTCAATTTCAGTCTGAATTTGGCAATAAGGAGTTCATGATCTGAGCCACAGTCAGGTCCTGGTCTTGTTTTTGCTGACTGAATAGAGCTTCTCCATCTTTGGCTGCAAAGAATATAATCAGTTTGATTTCTGTATTGACCATCTGGTGATGTCCATGTGTAGAGTCTTCTCTTATGTTGTTGGAAGAGGGTGTTTTGTTTGAAAGAGGGTGTTTTGTAAGTAAGTTCATCTGTATCATTTCTCTTTAGATTCCACATATAACGGATATCATATGATATGTCCCCTCCTCTGACTTACTTCACTCAGCATGACACACTCTAGGTCCATCCATGTAACTTCAGATGGCCGTATCTCATTCTTTTTAATGGCGGAGTAATATTCCCTTGTGTTTATGTGCCACGTCTTCTTTATTCATTCCTGTCGACAGACATTTAGGTTGCTCCCATGTCTTGTCTGTTGTAAACAGTGCCACAGTGAACACTGGGGTGTGTGTGTTTTGGGGGTTATGCTTTTCTCGGGATATACGCCCAGGAGTGGGATTGCACAGTCATATGGCAACTCTATTTTTAGTGTTTTAAGGAACCTCCATACTGTTCTCCATAGTGGCTGTACCAGCTTACATTCCCACCAACAGGGCAGGAGGGTTCCTGTCTCTCCACACCCTCTCCAGCGTTCGTTGTTTGTGGATTTTTTGATGATTGCCATCCTGACTGGTGTGAGGTCGTATCTAATTATCGTTTTGGTTTGCGTCTCTCTAATAGCTGGTGGTGCTGGGCCTGTTGACCATCTGTGTGTCCTCTTTGCAGACGTGTCTCTTGCGGTCTTCTGCCCGTTTTTTGAGTGGGTTGTTTTTATTCTATTAAGTGTCATAAGCTGTTTGGAAATGTTGGAGACTAATCCCTTATCAGTCACATCATTTGAAAAATATTTCTCCAGTCTGTGGGTTGTTTTTTGTTTCCTTTGCTGTGCAAATGCTTTTTGAGTTTAAGTAGGTCCCATTTGTTTCTTTTTGCTTTTATTTCCACTATTCTGGGAGATAGATTAAAAAAGATGTGCTGTGACTTACGTCAGAGAGTGTTCTGCATATGTTTTCTTGGAAGAGTTTGATAGTGTCCAGTCTAACATTTAGGTCTTTAATTCATTTTGAGCTTATTTTTATGTATGGAATTAAGGAATGGTCTAACGTCTTTTTTTTTTTAAACATGTGGCTGTCCAGTTTTCCCAGCACCATTTGCTGAAGAGACTGTCTTTCCAGCATTGTGTGGTCTTGCGTCCGTTGTCACAGATTACTGACTGTAGGTGCATGGGCTTATTTCGGGTTTTCTATCTGCTCCATTGATCGGTATTTCTGTTGTTGTGCCACTACCGTCCTGTTTTGATGACTGGAGCTTTGTAGTGTAGTGTGAAGTCAAGGAGCCTGATTCCTACAGCTCTGGCTTTCTTTTTCAAAATTGTTTTGGCTGTTCAGGGTATATTTGGCTATTTTGTGTCTCCATATCAATTTTGAGAATTTTTTGTTCTAGTTCTGTGAAAAATACCATGGTAATTTGATAGGGATTGCATTGAATCTGTAGATCACCTTGGGTAGTATAGTCATTTTGAAAATATCGATTCTTCCGATTCACAAACATGGTATATCTTTCCATCTGTTTATGTCTTCTTTGATTTCTTTCATCAGCATCTTATAGCAAAAGAGGAATACATGTCTTTTGTCTCCTTAGGTAAGTTTGTTCCTATGTATTTTATTCTTTTTTGATGCAATGATAAGTGGAATTGCTTCTTGAATTTTTTTTTGATCTTTCGTTGTTAGTGTATAGAAATGCAACTGACTTCTGTGTATTGATTTTGTTACCTGCAACTCTACCAAATTCATTTATGAGCTCTAGTAGTTTTCTGGTAACATCTTTATGATCTTCAGTGTAGAGTATAATGTCATCTGCAAACAGTGGCAGTTTAACTTCTTTTCTAATTTGGATTCCCTTTACTTTTTTTCTTCTCTGATTGCTGTAGCTAGGACTTCCAAAACTCTGTTAAATAAAAGTGGTCAGATTGGACATGGTTATCTTGTCACTTCCTCCATTTGCGTGTGACACCAGTGGTAGGTTTGTCATGTGTGGCCCTTTATTTTTAATACATGTGTTTTACTGAGGTAGCGTTGGCCGTGTTTCAGGTGCACAGCAAGGTGATTCAGCTACACAAATACACATGTATTCATGTAGTATTGGGGAATTATTTTCTACCATAGGTAACTGCAAGATACTGACTATAGTCCCAATGCTATACAGTGAACCTTTTTTGCTTGCTGCATATCTGTTTTTTAATTAGAAATCTGGCATTCTATTCATACTAAGTCAAGTAGTATCAAAATGTCATAATTTTTTTAGTTAGGCAAAAATAAGTTTTATAAAATATATATTATACATATTTATATATATGTACACAAAAGCTTTTCTACTACACTTGATAAAGACTTGAGAAAGAACATCAAAAAAAAAAAGAGATGGAGAAATTGAAGTACATAAACTGAATGAAATGGGAGCACTGAGTATGAAATAGAAAAAGTGAAACGAACTAGATAAAAGTAAAAGATCATCACTTGTTTTTAAATATGACTGCTCATTAGAAATCTATCTGGACCTTTGGAGAAAAATTAACAATACTTGAGCATTTGTATTTTTCAAAAAATTCCAAGATAATTCTGATATGCATCTGGATTTTCGAAAGTTATTTTAGGTTTTTCTATTAGATCCTAGTTCTGGTGATACAGAGTTCTGTTATTTTTCTCTTGCCAATCATGATACAATGGTATTAAGTGAGTAACAGTTCAGTTCAGTTCAGTCGCTCAGTTGTGTCCAACTCTTTGCAGCCCCATGGACTGCAGCACACCAGGCCTCCCGGTCCATTGCCAACTCCTGGAGTTTACTCAAACTCATGTCCATAGACTTGGTGATGCCATGCAACCATCTCATCCTCTGCCATCCCCTTCTCCTCCCGCCTTCAGTCCTTCCCAGCATCAGGGTCTTTTCCAATGAGTCAGTTCTTCGCATCAGGTGGCCAAAGTGTTGGAGTTTCAGCTTCAGCATCAGTCCTTCCAATAAATATTCAGGACTGGTTTCCTTTAGGATGGACTGGTTGGATCTCCTTGCAGTACAAGAGACTCTCAAGAGTTTTCTCCAACACCACAGTTCAAAAGCATCAATTCTTTGGTGCTCAGCTTTCTTTATAGTCCAGCTCTCACATCCATGCATAACTACTGGAAAAACCATAGCTTTAACTAGACAGACCTTTGTTGGCAGAGTAATGTCTCTGCTTTTTAATATGCTGTCTAGGTTGGTCATAACTTTTCTTCCAAGCAGCAAGCGTCTTTTAATTTCATGGCCGCAGTCACCATCTGCAGTGATTTTGGAGCCCCCCAAAATAATGTCTCTCATTGTTTCCATTGTTTCCCCATCTATTTGCCATGAAGTGATGGCACTGGATGCCATGATCTTAGGTTTATGAATGTTGAGTTTTAAGCCAGCTTTTTCACTCTCCTCTGACTTTCATCAAGAGGCTCCTTAGTTGTTCTTCGCTTTCTGTCATAAGGTTGGTGTCATCTGCATATCTGAGATTATTGATATTTCTCCCGGCTGTCTTGATTCCAGCTTATGCTTCATCCAGCCTAGCATTTCTCATGACATACTCTGCATATAAGTTAAATAAGCACAGTGACAATATACAGCCTTGACATACTCCTTTTCCTATTTGGAACCAGTCTGTTGTTCCGTGTCCAGTTCTAACTGTTGCTTCCTGACCTGCCTATAGGTTTCTCAAGAGGCAGGTCAGGTGGTTTGGTATTCCCATCTCTTGAAGAATTTTCCACAGTTTGTTGTAATCCACACAGTCAAAGGCTTTGGTGTAGTCAATAAAGCAGAAGTAGATGTTTTTCTGGAACGTTCTTGCTTTTTCGATGTCACCATAGTAAAAATGTTTATTGCTTTTCACAATCAATAGCCATAGGAAAAAAAAAGATAATTACAATTTCAAGCCATAATGAGAACATGATTAATTTAACAATATAAAATAATTACATACAATTTGTGGGGGTCAAGCAGGGTGATTGCAGTAAGTAGAAGTGCAGACATACGCATGTTTTCATCCACCCAACCAGTCTGTGTCTCTGGTGCGTTTAATCCATTTACATTTAAGGTAATTATCAGTATGTATGATCCTAAAGCATCTGCCTATAATGTGGGAAACCCAGGTTCAATCCCTGGGTCAGGAAGATCTGGAGAAGGAAATGGCAACCCACTCCAGTATTCTTGCCTGGAAAATCCCATGGACAGAGGAGCCTGGTAGGCTATACAGTCCATGGGGTCACAAAGAGTAGGACACGACTGAGCACCTTTCTTAATGGTAATTAAGAAAATTACCATTTTCTTAATTGTTTGGGGTTTATTTTCTGTAGGTCTTTTCCTTCTCTTGTGTTTCTTGCCTATAGAAGTTCCTTTAGCATATGTTGTAAAACTGGTTTGGTGGTGCTGAATTCTCTTAACTTTTGCTTGTCTGGAAAGCCTTTCATTTCTCCCATCAAATCTGAAGGAGAGTCTTGCTGAGTAGAGTATTCTTGGTTGTACATTTTTCCCCTTCATCACTTTATTCTTCTTTTTTTAATCATTTTATCATAGGTTAAAGTGAAAGTCACTCAGTTGTGTCCGACTCTTTGTGACCCCATGGACTATACAGTCCATGGAATTCTCCAGGCCAGAATACTGGAGTGGCTAGCCTTTCCCTTCTCCAGGGGATCTTCCCAACCCAGGCATGGAACCCAGGTCTCCTGCACTGCAGGCAGATTCTTTACCAGCTGAGCCACAAGGGATGCCCCCCTTCATCACTTTAAATATGTCATGGCATTCCCTTCTGGCTTGTAGAGTTTCTGTTGAGAAATCAGCTGACAGCCTGATGGGAGTTCCCTTTTATGTTGTCATTCTCCCCTTGTTGTTTTTAATATTTTATTTCTAATTTTTGTCAGTTTGATTACTATATGTGTTTGGTGTGTTCCTCCTTGGTTTTATCCTGCCTGGGACTCTGTGCTTCCTGGACATGGTTGACCATTTCCTTTCCCATGTTAGGGAAGTTTTCAGCTATTATTTCTTCAAATATTTTCCTCTGGTCCTTTCTCTCTTCCCTGGGACCCGTATAATGCAAATACTGTTGCGTTAAATGTTGTCCCAGAGGTCTCTTAGGCTGTCTTCATTTCTTTTCATTCTTTTTTCTATATTCTGTTCTGCAGCAGTGATTTCCACTATTCTGTCCTCCAGGTCATTTATTCATTCTTCTGCCTCAGTTATTCTGCTATTGATTCCTTCTAGTGTATTATTCATCTGTTTGTTTTTTCTTTAGTTCTTCTAGGTCTTTAGTAAACATTTCTTTCATCTTTCTCAGTCTTTGCCTCCATTCTTTTTCCAAGATCCTCAATCATCTTCACTATCATTATTCTGAATCATTTTTCTGGAAGGTTGCCTATCTCCATTTCATTTAGTTGTTTTTCTGGGGTTTTATCTTGTCCCTGCATCGGGGACATAACTTTCTGCTTTTTCATTGTGATTAACTTTCTATAATATGGTTTTTGTTTTAGCCACTGTGAGACTGTGCTGCTGCTTGCTTCTTCTGTCTGCCCTCTGATGGAGGAGACTAAATGGCTTGTATAATCTTCCTGCTGGGAGGGACTGGTAGTGGGAAAACCTGGGTCTTGCTCTGGTCGGCTGGGCCTTGCTCAGTAAAGCTTTAATCCAGTTATCTGCTGATTGATGGGGTTGCACTCCCTCCCTGGTAGTTGTTTGGCCTGAGGCGACCCTGCCCTGGGGTCTACAGGCTCTATGGTAGGGTTAATGGTGAACTCTAAGAGCATTTTCACAAAGGGGGACCTTCCAGTGCCCCTGTCCCTGTGGTGAGGCCCTGCCGACCGACCCTGCGCAGGAGGCCCTTCAAGACTGGACTCTCTGTTTCCCCCAGTCCTGTGGAACTTTTGTAATCAAATCCCCCTGGCCCTCAAGGCCAGATTCCCTGGTGATTCCCAGTCCCTTTGTTGGATCCCCAGGCTGGGAAGCCTGATTTCATAAACTTCACAACAGTAGGAGAACTTCCTTGATATTACTGTTCTCCAGTTTGTGGGTCAGCCCCCCGATGGATGCGGGATTTGATTTTACCGTGACGGTGCCCCTCCTACCGTCTCTCTGTGGCTTCTTCTTTGTCTTTGGACTTGAGGTATCATTTTCTGGTGGGGTCCAGCATCCTCCTGTTGATGGTTGTTCAACAGCTAGTTGCAGTTTTGGTGCTCTCACAGGAGGAGATAAGTGCCGATCCTTTACTCCACCATCTTAACCTGGAAGCCTGAAAATTTTTTCATTTCTCTATTTACCATCCATATATTTTCTTGGAAGTATCCAAACCTTTTTTCCATTTTTTATTGAAAAAACTTTACTTTTTCACTATTGAGTTTTGAGTCATTTATGTATTTTGGATTTGTAAGTCCTTTATCAGATACATGACTTACAAATATTTTCTCCCTCAGTTCAGTTCAGTCGCTCAGTCATGTCCAATTCTTTGCAACCCCATGAATCGCAGCACACCAGGCCTCCCTGTCCATCACCAACTCCTGGAGTTCACTCAGACTCATGTCCATCGAGTCAGTGATGCCATCCAGCTATCTCATTTTCTGTCGTCCCCTTCTGCTCCTGCCCTCAATCCCTCCCAGCATCAGAGTCTTTTCCAATGAGTCAACTCTTCGCATGAGGTGGCCGAAGTACTGGAGTTTCAGCTTTAGCATCATTCCTTCCAAAGAAATCCCAGGGCCGATCTCCTTCAGAATGGACTGGTTGGATCTCCTTGCAGTCCAAGGGACTCTCAAGAGTCTTCTCCAACACCACAGTTCAAAAGCATCAATTCTTCAGTGCTCAGCCTTCTTCACAGTCCAACTCTCACATCCATACATGACCACAGGAAAAACCATAGCCTTGACTAGACGGACCTTTGTTGGCAAAGTAATGTCTCTGCTTTTGAATATGCTATCTAGGTTGGTCATAAAGGAGTAAGCGTCTTTTAATTTCAAGGCTGCAGTCACCATCTGCAGTGATTTTGGAGCCCAAAAAAACAAAGTCTGACACTGTTTCCACTATTTCCCCATCTATTTCCCACGGAGTGATGAGACCGGATGCCATGATCATTGTTTTCTGAATGTTAAGCTTTAAGCCAACTTTTTCACTCTCCACTTTCACTTTCATCAAGAGTCTTTTTAGTTCCTTTTCACTTTCTGCCATAAGGGTGGTGTCATCTGCATATCTGAGGTTATTGATATTTCTCCCAGCAATCTTGATTCCAGCTTGTGTTTCTTCCAGTCCAGCGTTTTTCATGATGTACTCTGCATATAAGTTAAATAAGCAGGGTGATAATATACAGCCTTCACGTACTCCTTTTCCTATTTGGAACCAGTCTGTTGTTCCATGTCCAGTTCTAACTGTTGCTTCCTGACCTGCATACAGGTTTCCTCAAGAGGTAGGTCAGGTGGTCTGGTATTCCCATCTCTTTCAGAATTTTCCACAGTTTATTGTGATCCACACAGTCAAAGGCTTTGGCATAGTCAATAAAGCAGATGTTTTTCTGGAACTCTCTTGCTTTTTCCATGATCCAGCAGATGTTGGCAATTTGATCTCTGGTTCCTTCTGCCTTTTCTAAAACCAGCTTGAACATCAGGAAGTTCACGGTTCACATATTGCTGAAGCCTGGCTTGGAGAATTTTGAGCATTACTTTACTAGCGTGTGAGATGAGTGCAATTGTGCGGTAGTTTGAGCTTTCTTTGGCATTGCCTTTCTTTTGGATTGGAATGAAAACTGACCTTTTCCAGTCCTGTGGCCACTGCTGAGTTTTCCAAATTTGCTGGCATATTGAGTGCAGCACTTTCACAGCATCATCTTTCAGGATTTGAAATAGCTCCACTGGAATTCCATCACGTCCACTAGCTTTGTTCGTAGTGATGCTTTCTAAGGCCCACTTGACTTCACATTCCAGGATGTCTGGCTCTAGATGAGTGATCACACCATCGTGATTATCTGGGTCGTGTCTCTTCATTCTCTTAAGAGGCTTTCAAAGAGCAAAAGGTGTTGATTTTGATTAAGTCTAGTTTATCAGTTTCTATGTATTTTGTGGTTCATGCTTCTGGCATTGTGACTGAGAAACCTTTGCATAACCCAGTGTCACAAAATTTTTCTATTTTCTTTTAGAAAACTTATAGTATTTAGTTTCAATTAGGTTCATAATCATTTCTAATTAATTTTTGTATGTGGTACAAGGTATAGATCAAGTTTTAATTTTTTGTATATGGATATTCAGTTGATCCAACATCTTGGTTCTTTTTATGATTTATTTTTGTTTATTTATATTCCTGTTATCCTTGCCTCTTAAACATATTTATAAAGAGTATTTTAAATTTGGGGGAAAAGCAAGAGGAGGGTTCCTAGTGACCTAGTGGTTAGGATTCCAGAGCAAATAAACTGTGATGCAGTTGCAACAGAAGCCTTGGCCAATCTTTTGGAGAGTTCTGAAGCTAGAATGGCCCTTCCAGAGATGTCCCAAATTGAGGTTAGAGGGCTAGGCCATTGTACCTCTGCATCTATCAGAAATTGGTTCCTCAGGAGGGAACCATGGGCACGGTAGCTCCCTTTAGCCAAAAGTGCCAAACAGATAGTACTCTGAAGAGCTGGCGTATGGAATGTCTCAGTCTTACTGGGGAGATCTGGGTGGCTAACTATACTACCCCCTCAGGCAGTTCTAAAACTTCTCCAGTGTTATCTGCTGTTGCTGTTTAGTCGCTCAGTCTTGTCCAGCTCTTTGTGACCCTCTGAAATGTAGCCCACCAGTCTCCTCTGTCCATGGGATTCTCCAGGCAAGAATGTTGGAGTGGGTTGCCGTTTCTTTGTTCAGGGGATCTCCTGACCCAGGGATTGAACCCACATCTTCTGCATTAGCAGGCGGATTCCATGACTGAGCCACCTGGGAAGCCCATGTCTGTCTAGTCTGTTACACCTCTTTTACACCTCCCGGGTCTAATTACTTTGACCTGTGTGCACACATTCCCCTGGGGAGGTCAGCTGTTTTGTCTAGCATTGTGTATTGGAGAAGGGCCTAGTCTGTGTCAGTTCCAATGAGAGAGGGCAGAGAGTAGGAACACCCAGGTAAGGATTCCAGGCACACTGAATCAACACCAATCACGTCACTGGGCAAATCCTAGTCAGGATCCTTTGATGCGGTAATGGCCATGTAGTGGATTTTTTATCTTCATCATCAAGCTTGCCAAATTCTCTTACTAGTTCTAATAGTTTATGTCAGTTCTCTTGGACTCTCTGCAGGTAGTGATATTATCTGACAATAGTAAGTTTTGTTTCTTCCTTTTCAGTTATTTTTTTTTCCCCATATTGGCAAATCTTTAGTACAATATTGAATGACTTTAAAAGGAATTTCTTCTAATGTTTTGCTGTGAAATAGGTTGTTTGCTGTGGGATTTTGGTATATACCCTTTATCAGAATAAAAAGATTTCCTTCTAATCTTTGCTTTCTAAAACCATCAACAGATGTTTTATCAAATGCTTTTTCTGCATCTATTGAGGCAATCATGGTTTTTCTTTTTTAATCTTTAATATAGTTATTAAAGTTATTAACTTTAATAAGTTATATTCATATTAAATTTTTTTTTGAGATTGAAAAACATCAAAGTTAAACATTTGAGCCATTTAAAAATAGGCAGGTTCACTTTTTTTTTAATGTTCACAATGTTGTACAACCATCACCACTGTCTAATTCCAGAGTATTTCCATCTCATATTTTCTTACCTTTTAAACTTTTATTTCTGGGATTAACCCAGTGTGGTCATGGTATGTATACTTTTTTCAATACATTGCTGGATTTTCACAGAACCATTCTTTGTAGGAGTTTTCATTGTAATGAAACTTACCCTGTATTGTTGGTTCTTCTCACAGCATCTCTGGAAGCTGATGGTGGAAGAGTCAGATTTACTGGGTCAGCTGAAGGTAATAGCTTAGCTCTTCTTTTAACTCTTAAAATGATGCTGGTGGTCAGTGCCTTTATTCTACAGCCTCTTCTGAGGGCACTGGTTGCCTATCCCGACTTCTAGAGTGGCTTTTTATGTCCTCATCCAGGTGGGTGGGCAAACTCCATCTAACACTACAGATTTACTCTAGCACAAAGCTTCGGCTGTTTACTTTCTTGTGGCATAATTGTGTTTTTGTTGAATAAATAAGATCAAAGACACGCCAGTCACCCATTACCAAGTATGCTCCTTTAAAATGCCAAAACCCTATGTCCTTTTGTAAGCTGGAGTGAAACAGATGAAACTTGAAATTATATGCATAAATCTCTTAGGATAGTGAAGAGCTCCTGGCCTTGCTGGTTTACTGAATTAAAAATTGAAATTCTTTCTGCAGATCATTAAAGACTTTTACCTTCTGGGACGTGGAGAACTGTTTCAGGCCTTCATTGATACAGCTCAACACATGTTAAAAACACCACCCACTGCAGTAACTGAACATGGTAATCACCCTGGGGCCTGAGAATTACCAGCTTACTGAAGTCCCAGGGCTGTAGGGGATGGCTTAGCTTGCTGCTGAACCATTTAGACCTGGTCCACATTTAAAGTAGCCTGGTGAGTTAAGAGTGTTTCCAAAGATAGAAGGCTGCTCAGGTATGCTCACACTGTTGTCACTGGGAACAGCCTCAGCTCGTGACCCTTCCTGGAAGAGGCGGTACAAGCCTTCAAACGAGTTGTTCAGTTCATCTCATCAGATTATAGCCACCATATATTTCTTTAAGTCTGTATTGAATTTGTGACAGTATTGCTTCTGTTTTGGTTTTTAGCCTGGAGGCATGTGGGATCTGAGCTCCCTTACTGGGGATCAAACCTGCATCCCCTGCATTGGAAGATAAAGTCTTAACCACTGGGCCACTGGGGAAGTCCCTGTAGCCATATATCTCTTAAGGGACATATTAGGACATTTTGTTTTGGCTGAGCGATGCAGCATGCTGAAACTTAGTTCCTTGACCAAGGATTGATTGAACCCCTTGGTCCCTTCATTGGGAATGCAGAGTCTTAACCACTGAACCACCCAGGAAGTCCCCATATTGGGACTTATTGCCCCTTGTTGTATTAGAACTGTTTAGGTTGTCAGTGATGGAAAATAACCTCGGTAGAAGGGGGGAATTTATTTGCTATTGTATCTGTAACTCCAGTGGGATAGGGTATTTGTTGTTGTTTTAATCACTAAGTCATGTCTCTTTTGTGACCCCATGGACTGTAGCCCACCAGGTTCCTCTGTCCAAGGGATTTTCCAGGCAGGAATACTGGAGTGGGTTGCCATTTCCTTTTCTAGGGGATCTTCCTGACCCAGGGCTCAAACCAGTGTCTCCTGCATTGAAAGGCAGATTCTTTACCACCGGGCCAATGAGGAAGCCCATGGGGATGTAGCTGGGCCTAAGAACCAGGGACTGCCAGGATTCTCTCACTGCTAGGATTGTCTGTGCCTCTTGTGTTCTGATTGCCTTCCAGTCCCTTGTGGCCACATGGCCACCAGCAGCTCCCAGGAACATAGCTCACAGCGTCTGCTGGGGGAGTCAAACCTGGTCTCTCTGGTAGCAGGTTAAAGGATTCCAGGGAAGGGGTTTTGATTAGTCCAACTAGATCGTACACCTGTCCCTGTATCAAAGAGGTCAGCCATGAAGATCTGTTTATTTGGGGACTTCCCTGCGGTCCAGTGGTTAAGATTCCACACTTCCACTGCAGGGCTTACTGGTTTGATCCCTGGGGAACTAAAATCCCACATGGGTCACAGTGCAGCCAAAGAAAACGTCTCCTTCAATTAAGTGTTCACCCTTGACTGACAGGAAGGATAACCATTCCCATTCGAACTACATGAGAGTTGGGTAAGGCTGAGTGTCAAAAAAGGTGTGGGAGAGGTAGGAGAGAAAACAGGGTTACCATTTTTCTAGCTCTATAAAACCGCAGATGTCCACTGTACTTACATAGGGCTTTCTAGATTGCAGGTGTCAGAAAACTCAATTCAGATCCCATCCACTTCCAATTCAAATTCACTTAAGCAAAGGAAAAAAGAATTTATTGATTCTCATAATTGAAAAAGCCACAGGTATGATGGCTCTAGGCAGTTTGCTCCAAGGCTCACCTGGCGCCTTCAGGGCTTGGTGTCATTCCATCTTTCGCCTCTGCCTTTTCTTCTGAAACAGGCCTCCTCGTATGGTAGCAAGATGGCCTGCAACCAAGTTCACATCTTACTGACTCCGTTTATCTCAAAAAAAAAAAAAAGAGCTGCCCTCTTTCAGAATCTGAATAGAACCTCTGGATTGGCCTGGCTTGGGTCATATTCCTATCCCTAAACAGCATAATGTAACAAGATAGCTCACCACTGGGTCACCGGCCC
This sequence comes from Bos mutus, assembly GCF_027580195.1. Classification (NCBI taxonomy): domain Eukaryota; kingdom Metazoa; phylum Chordata; class Mammalia; order Artiodactyla; family Bovidae; genus Bos; species Bos mutus. Next base: position 54,345,701 of record NC_091637.1, read on the forward strand.
CCGCTGGAACTACATGGATTGTTCTGGGCCGGGGTGATTCCTCAGGGAAAACCAGGATGCTCTTATTAGCAAGAGGAGAAGGAACACTTGCTAGTCAGCAAAAGCAGCTGCTATTAGAGCTGGGCGGGCTGGGGGAGAGATGGAAAGCCAGAGGAGCTGGGACGTGTGGCAGAGCCAGGCCTCCACTCGGCCCGTGTCCTCCTTCGCAGACGTGAACGTGGCCTTCCAGCAGTCGGCGCACAAGGTGCTGCTGGACGACGACAACCTGCTCCCTCTGCTGCACCTGACGATCGAGTATCACGGCAAGGAGCACAAAGGTCTGCCTTGCTTTCACTCGCCTTCTCTGCTCCTACCGGTCATTGCCTCTTCTGCTTCCATCCACTTCTGCAGAAACCATATAATTTTGTACCTCAGAAATCACCTAATCCAGCGCCCTAATTTTACACAAAAGGGAAGTCAAGAGATGCTAAGAGACAGCCAGGCCATGGTTTTATTTTCATCATGCTACTGGAATGGTTTATAGCCGCCATTCTTTACGGCTGAAAAAAGAACCCCTGAAAGATCTCCTGCGAGAACCCCGCATGGGCATCTCCTTGCCCCCTACAAGTCCTTTTGTGTGCCCTCTCTGCTTCTCACACTGCCGGCTCAAGCGAGCGCTCATCTCTCACCTTGTTGAAACTCTGGTTCTAGATGAGCAAAGTCATCTTCTCTGTTCTTAACAGATGCTACTCAGGCAAGAGAAGGGCCTTCTCGGGAAACTTCTCCGCGGGAAGCCCCAGCATCCGGCTGGGCGGCCCTGGGTCTCTCCTACAAAGTGCAGTGGCCACTACACATTCTCTTCACCCCTGCTGTCCTGGAAAAGTGAGTATTTCTGAGTTTCTCACAGGTAATGATTATCCAACTTAATTCCACGGAAGAAAGTATCAGGAGTAGAACTGGTGGGAGCGAGAGAGCCAGCCGACAATTTAACAGTCTGTAAATCAGGGGCTGTGAACTCGGATGCCTTCAGGGGCCGGAGACAACACTAGAAAGTGAGGCTGTACATGTGATACGGCAGTGAATACTGCAATGACTGGGAGGGTCAAACCCTTAAAACTTTTTTTTTTTTCAATTGCAAAGTAAGGAGCAATTTGGGCTTCCCAGGCAGTGCAGTGATAAAAGAATCCACCTGCCAAAGCAGGAGACATGGGTTCAGTCCTGGGTTGGGAAGATCCCCTGGATGAGGAAATGGCAACCCACTCCGGTATTCTTGCCAGGGAAATCCCATAAACGGAGGAGCCTGGCAGGCAACAGCCCACGGGGTCGCAAAGAGCACGCACACAAGGAGCAATTTACAGGCTGCCAGTGTGTGGCCTCTCCTCCTCCTCCCCATCCCTGTACACAAGCCTCAACTTCTGGGGGCAGAGCAGCTTAGGGTACGAGACACTATAGACATACACTGCAAAGACAGAGCTGGTTCAGGGAGAAAACAGAGCCACAGCCCGCCCAGATGAGCTGCCCAGACTCTCTCCTGAGAGCATCTGTAGGTCCCAGTCCACTTTTCTCCTCACTTCATAGGCTCCTAACACCCTTGAAGAAATCAAGCTCAGAAGTATTTTCTTAAACATTTTATTATGAAAATTCCCTAATGTAAACAAAAGTATGGACTGTAACAAACTCCCACGGACACAGCGTCTATCTCCAGTAACCAGCCATGTCATGCTGTTTGGTTCATCTCCTCTTTTTGGCCAGAGCCTTCTAAAGCAAATCCCAGTCATCATTTCACTCCACCACTATGCAATTCAAAAAAGGAACATTTTTTAACATAACTACAAGTAGCCATTATCACACCCAGTAAAAGTAACAATAGTTCCATATTGAAGTTTCCCTTCTTACCTAAAACTTGTCTTTCTATGGTTGGGTTTGTTCAAATCAGAATCCAAACAAGGTGTATGTACTATTTTCAGTACATTGTTCCATTAGAAATAAAAATGTTTTAAAGCCAGATGGAATCAGGTTCTTACACAAGCCTCCCTGAGAATCGGTAAGAATAGGTAAATAAGCCTACTTCCACCAGGAACTGGCTGCTCTTCCCATGCATCTTCTCAATACAGGACTCAACATCAGGCAGCTGTTTTGAGCTCAGTGAGGGGAGCCTTGACTTTTTTAACTGAAGTGGAGTTGGCTTACAGTGTTGTTAGTGTCAGGTGTACAGCAGTGATTCATATTTTTCGTATTCTTGTCCAGTACAGGCTTTTAAAATACTGAATAGTTCCCTGTACTATACAGCAGGACCTTGTTGTCTGTTTTGTATACAGCAGTGAGCATCTGTTAATCCTACCCTCCTCATTTATTCCCCACTCCCCAGGGGGCCCTTAATTTTCTCTCTCCCCTGGTCTTCAGGGAGAATCACAGTAACCAAAATCCTTGGTTCCCAGCACATTCTTATTGGTCCATGCCAGGCCCTCCTCCCCTCCTTCTTACACACAACATAAAACCACTTCTAGAAGAAAATCTACTGCACTGACCCTAATGTCTGTCTACCTGTGTGGACCTTCTCAGCCCTGCTCCCTTGCCTCCCTCAGCCCTAAGTGACCACTATCCTAAACGCAATGTTTTCTATCGTGTTTATAGTTTTATAACATCTAAATATGTTCCCCCAAAGTACATTTTTTCTACTTGTTTTAAGCATTACCAAAAAGATATCAGGTTATATGTAGTCTGTGAATAAAAAAGGGAAACTGAAAAATCCTATCACTTGGGAGTCATTTTCTAATGTACAGCTAAAGTTTTTTTCATTTTGATGGCTGTGCAATTTTCCATCATAGAAATAAACCAGTTTCCCTGATCACGTTTCTAGCCATTCTGATGTCCTTCTTGCCTTCTGGGGACAGGTGGGTGGCACAGAGTCCTAGGGTCTGTCACGTGGGCGGAGGTGGGGGGGGGGTGACGTTTTATCTTGAATGGTCTGGTGTTCCCGTCCAGGTACAACGTCGTTTTCAAGTACTTGCTGAGTGTGCGCCGGGTGCAAGCCGAGCTGCAGCACTGCTGGGCCCTACAGATGCAGCGCAAGCACCTCAAGTCCAACCAGAGCGACGCAGTCAAGTGGCGCCTCAGAAACCGCATGGCATTCTTGGTGGATAACCTGCAGTACTACCTCCAGGTCTGCATTGTGGGATAAGAAAGGGGTAGGAAAAAAACCCAGGTTGGCAGGAGTCACTGAAGAAGAATCCTGCACTTGGTGAAAAACTGGGGTCTGAAAATCCGTGGATTGTATCACTAGGGCTGTTTCTTGGGGGGCATTTTAGAGGAAAGTAGAAATAAGGACCTTGACTCCTCATTCTCCTTCATCCACTCAACAGTCATGCTGTACATGCTTGTTGAACCTAGTTTGCTGTAACTTTTGGGATCCCACAGGACTTAACCAAGTCAATCAGTGGAGGGAATGAGGGATAGGAGGGATCTGCCAAGACACTGGAGGTTGGTAGGGACAAAGAATTTCTATTTCATTGCTCAGGCACCTTAATGTCCTTGAGTCCTTAGACTGAGCAGGGTACTAAAATGATTTGTGTAACTGTCTCAAGGTAGATGTGCTGGAGTCTCAGTTCTCACAGCTGCTTCATCAAATCAATTCGACCCGAGACTTTGAAAGCATCCGATTGGCTCATGACCACTTCCTGAGCAATCTGCTGGCCCAATCCTTTATCTTGTTGAAACCTGTAAGTAGAGCTGGCTGCTTCTAGCCTCATCACTTAGACACTTTGTCTTGCCAGGATAGGGGGAACTGTCATTCAGCAGCTTTGTGGTCTCTGTCTAAACATTTTTAACAGTTTACAATGGACAAAAACTAAGAGGGAATACTAAAAAGGAACTTAAAATGTCTTTGAATTTCTGAAATATTATACCATAGGACCTGGTGAGCAGCTATAGATAATATATGCTTACCCCTCAGAAGGAAAGATTTTTGTTTCTTGTGGCATGTGGGCTCTTAGTTCCCAACCAGAGATCAAACCTGTGCCCCCGCTGTGGTGGAAGTGCAAAGTCCTAACCACTGGCCTGCCAGGGAAGTCCCAAGACCAAGAAGAATTTAAAGAAATTTTTAAAAAGCTTTTATGACACCATAGAAAGACTAATGAAAAGCACATAGAGTTTACTTTCTTAGCAACCTTTTGGATCAGGATGGACCAGTTTGGAACTTGTTTTCAGACAGCTAGAGTAGTGTTGTCTCTTACGTGTGTGTGTGTGTGCCTGTGTACATACATATATTGTGTATCTCCTTTAGGGAGGTTATCCTCAACCTTGGCTCCACATGAGAATCTGGGAGCTTTTTAAAAAAAAAATCTAGGCCCCAGAGCACTTACATTAGTAGAACCCAGGTTCCAGTTGGCACCAGTCTTAGAAAGCGCACAAGCTGATTCCAGTTCAAGGATAAAAAAGGCAAAATGATTAAAAGGACCCCTAGTAGGGTTTTGTTTTCCTAGTACTTTCTGATAGAATAGTTATGCCTTATCTCTGACGGGAGCTAATCGGTCTTCCTCAGTCACACTCTTTTGTTCTGGTATTTGGGGCCATTTTTAAAGGAGAGTGAGCTCTATAGATGCCACTCTAGAGGGTTCTGTGAACTGGAAACCACCGAGAACCACTGTGACAGGAGACTGTCCTTAGGTGGTATGAGCGTCCTTGGGGAAAAGCAGAGTATCAGAGCAGGTGATCATCAGCAAATATTTATTGAGTGCTTACTGTATGCAAGGCACTGGGGATACAAAGAGGTATACGTCGTGGCTCTGCCCTTAAGGAGCTCACAATCTAGTTGGAGAAACAGGACTTACATACATCACAGATCAGTAACAACACGGGGGCCTGAACAAACGCCAAGTGAACAGTACACATAATACAGAGAGGGAAGCAAGGGGTTGCTCAAGGCTGCAGTGGGGACGGGGGCGCCGCGGGGACGGGTACAAGCAGAGTGCCCCAGGCACGGGAGCAGCACTCAAAGCGAAGCTCAGCCTGGCGCACACTTGTGGGTCCGAGAGACGACGACGGATTTATTGTGGCGCAGGTTGAGGTTTCGTGCAGGGTCTTTGCCCACAAGGTGGGAACAGGTTAGCTCTTATTGTCCCGAATCTTTCACAGATGTGTCTCCCTTTTTCTCCTAATGCCAACTGTTTCCTGGGTAGGTGTTTCACTGCCTGAATGAAATCTTAGATCTCTGCCACAGCTTCTGCTCACTGGTCAGTCAGAACCTGGGCCCACTGGATGAGCGTGGGGCTGCCCAGCTCAGCATCCTGGTAAAGGTGAGTCAGCCTGGCCGCTGGCCGGGTGCAGCCCCGTCCAAGGGACACAGGTGGTTCTGCACGTGGGGGATCACGGTCTTTTCCCCAGTACACACACACACACATAACAAGATACAAAGGTAAAAAATGTTCTATCAGTTTTTGAAGCAGGTATGTATGTGCTGCTTTGGTGTTCAAATGCAGTTAAGCCCCAAATGGTTTATGAAGCCACCAGATACACACTGGTTTTGTTCCTGCTTTCTAACATTCAACCTCCTTACTTCCTTGAACTAAACCCCCTATTTCACCAAGATTATAATTATCTGCCTGTAGCACAGGCAGGTCTATGTTATCTGAAAACACAGGTTCTCGCCAGCCCAGTACACAGCAGAATATAGTCATTTAAAGCTGGCTGCTAAATTCCTACTGAGAATGAGAGTACTTTCATAGGAAATTCTGTGTTCTGTGGACTCAGTACAAAGAATTCATTTTTGGAGTCGAGAAATGGGACTGTCGGCAGGCCAGTTAGTGCTGTAGGATTTTCAGGAAGACTTTTCCAACACATCCCCTTTGCCCCCTTCATCCACATGGGCTGGTAGATCTAAGAGGAGTGACACAGCTTGAGCCCTTCTCTCTGCAGGGTTTTAGCCGTCAGTCTTCACTCCTGTTCAAGATTCTCTCCAGTGTTCGCAATCATCAGATCAATTCGGATTTGGCTCAGCTACTCTTACGACTGGATTATAACAAATATTACACCCAGGCTGGTGGCACTCTGGGCAGGTAAGAACAACCGCCTCTGGGGCGCTCAGTGGATTGTGTGTGGCTTTTTAACAAATTGTAGAATTCCAGAGTTGGAAAGAGACTTTAGCCATTATCTAGTCCAAAGAAAGAAAGCAAGGCTTGGAGAAGAAAGAAAGCAAGGCTTGGAGAAGAAAAAGGCTGTGTCTGATCGTCAGCAAAGATTATTTTCCAGTAGAAGTTTAAGTAAATACTTAAATTCCTGACACTGAGATGGACTTTAAATTCTTGGCTAAGTTGCGCACTGCTGTGCTGGGAGGCAGCATGGCTGCAGTTCCCAGTTCTGACGTGAGCCAGCTGCTCAGCCTTAATGCCCCTTACCCCCAGCCTCCTTGACCCTCAGAGCTTTTGCTTCTGAAAGGAGGGAACCACTGCTTCACACTCTAGTGATAAAAAAAAATCTAATAGATTCAGTGGTAGGTGGCTTCTCCAATGTCTGTCTCATTCAAAAAAGCACTTGCAGATTCCTCCTAAGTGATTTTAGCAAAAAGAGTTTTAAGATGAGATTGTCTAGATCACAGGTTGCCCCAATTCGTACTTTTTTGAAGAAAATCTCGGGAATGCATGATATATTGATGCAGCTTTTCTTTCTTTCTGTAGTTTTGGGATGTGAGAACTTCTGGTCCACAACCTGAAATAATCCCACTGCATTGTGACAGAAGATTCAAAACAAACATCCCCTTTCTCTCGCCGGCCCCCGTACATCTGCAGCTACTGGAAAAGCTCTGACTTCTCTCCTAGAAGCCATTACTGAACATCCACGGGTGCAAGTCCTTCCCCTGGTTCCTGTGTGGGAGGGGCCTCTGCCCCACCCCCGAGGAGTTCTCAACTCACCACGGAGGACTTGTAGCTTCGGCCCACCGCTGACCAGGCAAGGTCTGTTACGTTGGGAACGTTTGTTGGAGGTTACCTACTACATGCCTGGGTACTGTTCAAGCTTCGAAAGACAGCAGTAAGTTACACAGCTCAGAACATTATATGGCTCATGTGAAAAAAGGAATTATAAATAGGTCAAATACTGGATGTTACCACTGAGCAAGAAAAACACCAGGTAAGCTAGGTTTCCCCACAGACCTCCTTTCCTCTTTCAGAAATTGAAATGGAGTCTCCCATCCTTAAGGGTCTTCAGCTGTGACTCTGAAGAATTCTACCAGTAACTTCCAGTTATTTCAGACTGTTAAGAAGGTAATTCTGCTGCTGACAATGTATTTTTTTAACAAAGGAAAAAGGGTCCTTAAGGAAAAAAAAATATTAAGATTTCGAATACTGAAAGATGCAGGTCTGATTATCCCTTATTAGAAGAACCACAGGAGTAATATGCCCAGCCATCACTGATAACCATCAATCTTCATATCAGTATGAGCCAAAATAAATATGCATTGGACAACTGCCTCCAAACTGAAAGATAATTCTGGCTTCAGTGTGTAGCCACTCAATCTGGCCCTTGTCCATCCCTACATCTTCTACCACATATAGACGTTTATTCCCTGAAACTGTCAGCTAAAGATGACCCTTCCACTGCTGCCTCTGGAGCACAGGTTAGCATACTATGGCCAGCCTGTTTTTGTAAATAAAGTTTTATCGGCACACAGCCACGTTCATTTGCTTACCTATTGTCTACGGTTGCTCTCATGCCATCATAGCAAAGGTGAGTAGTAGTGACACGCCAAATGGCCCACAAAGCCTAAAATATTTACCGTTTGCAGGGGGAAAAGAAGGTGTTAGAGATTTAAGCCTTGATTTAGAGAATGAGAAGACATTTAACAGGGATGATGCTAGAAGTAGAAAAGGAACAGCTTCCGACTGTGACAGTAATAAAATTCTGACCTCTGACTAGAGCTGCTAACATTTTCAAGTGTTACCACTGTTTCTCATGTTTATCCTTGCAGCAAGTCATCAAGTTTACAGGCACCAGCCATTCACAACAACTGGTCCTTTTTAGCTTTGAGAGTATAGCACCCACAAGTCAGCTGTAAGTAAATTCAACTCTAAAGAGATTTCTGTTTCACTGCCAGAAAACTAAGATATGTGCCCAATCCAACTCAGCTTTTGGGACAACTATAATCTGCGCCTATTATAAAATCAGATTTTGGGAAGTACTGAATTTTAGACAACCCAGATTAATCTTCTGACAGTGATACCACAGAAAACTATAAAAAATTCACTGTCTTTTCTTGACCCACTGTCCTACAGCAAACAAGTCCACTTGAAAACAGCAGTTACTGTGTTTGTCTTGCTATTTGTTCTGAGATTAAGCTCAAAGAAATGGATGAAGAAATCCCAGTTACTACAACCAAAGAGATTCAACATTTATTTTATCATAAAAGTCCAGCAAATAAAACTATATACAAGATCCATGCAAGGAATCCAGTTACACACAAGACACATTTAAAACCTGGTTAAAACACAATCGCCACAACAGCAGGGAATAAAACCGGTAAGACCAAGTATCCTTAGTGAGAAACATAATCGTGTTTATATTTTGGATGCTGCTTGAATCCAATCCTCTCCCCAACAATGAGGCACTGGATCACCCACTCTTGTGACACCACAGGGAGCTGCAACGCTTCAGCACACTTCAGCACCGAGGCTGGGCATGAGGGGTCCGTCACCACCACGTCAAACACCCCTAAAGCAATATCTGCAGGGGAAGGTGGACGAGGAAAGGAGACTCAATTTAGCCCTCCAGTAAAAAGACAGGTAAGCCTTCTCACCAGTATATCCCACTCTGCCCAAATTAAATCCCTTCAAGTCAAACACGGTGCCACTGATCACAAGCACAGTGGAAAGCTGTGCTCACTGCATGCTGGCCTTCTGTTCAGCAAGTACACAGTGGACACCAAGAGGAGCACCAACAGCCCAGTGCTTCACTCGCAGTGGCTCACCTCGTGAAAGCACTATTGTGTGTTTCTGTCAGGCCTGAGACTTAGAGCACCAGGCCTCAGAGCTACAGACATCCTTGGCTCAATAACAACACACACTTTCCAGGTACCTTTGTTATGGGCACTTGAATGGTGCTGCTTCACAGAGGCTGCCCCCCCAGTCATGAGGATCTCGGACCAAAGCTCCAGGAAATTCTGCTGTTGGTCTGATACCAAGAGTACCTTCAGATTCTGGAAAGGGTTTTCACGGGGTTGCCTATGGAGGAGTCGGAGAAACAGCATGATAAATAATACCCAACAACAGCTTTTCTGCAGAGAGACTCGGGTACATGTGAATGCTTTCAAAAGCCCTGCTGAGGGTGTCACCCCCTTCCCTCTTTCTTTGAATGATGTGTCTTCTCTGGGATCCTGACCTTCTAATCTACCCCTTCTGATTTCCAGATTTATCCTGAGCCCCAAAAATCAGTCAAATCACGTTCCTGGGTCTATATTTTTAAGCTTAAAACTTAGTCCCCTCACCTGACAAGTTGAGAATATTGAATCTACATGAAAATCTCACGTTTTTAAAAAGGTCCCTAACCATATACTCTAGGAAAACAAACTAAATTACAAAAATAATCTCAAACCCAAATTCTGTCATGTATCCTATGATTGTTCCAGTTTCTAGAAATACTTACTTTCCCACAGATTCTTCCCCTCTGGAAGCTTGCTATCTTCCTGTCTGCTGTTCTAGACAGGCTCACAACTACTCACCAATCCAGAATCCTTTGCTCCTCAAGGCTGTACCCAGCTGGCAGCAGGTAATTGCGGTAATTCTGGAGCTGGTTGGCATGGCAGCTGTCATGGACCCAAACATGAGACACACAAGGAATCCCACTGGCAAGGCACAGGAAGTACTTCCGGGTTCGACAATGCTGATCCGCAATTAGGAGACACTGGTAGGCTGTGTTACACTGGAAGAAAAGGCATAAAACCAGTGGGTCTGGTGATGACTATGGAAAGCTGCTTAACAGCTTCCTTAATGAGTCACAGAAAACAGAGTTGAACACCTCCCGATACTATCCAAAATGTGACTGAGTCTGTTCTCCTACCCAAGTAGCTTCCTGCCTCACCTGCAGCTTTCTGGGGGTCTAAGTCCTCAAGGGACAACCACACCCCATATATTTAGCCAGTACCATGAAAAAGATTTCTGTTAAACACAAATTTTCATCTGCTTTTGTCCCAGCAACAGAACCAATGCTATTAAATGTAACCCAAGATTCTGACTTCTCTTCCTTGTACACAGTAAAAGTTCTATTTTATGCAACATTTTGGCAGTGTCTCAGTTCCCAAAATCTCTACCATCCAGCCGCTGCTCAGTCCAGCAAGTGGACTTGCATTACTGCCTCCCCTGGGAAGCTACACAAAGGAACGCCTTACCTGGGCTTCATTGAAGTCTTCGAGAATGTAGCCAGCTCCTGCTCGAAGCTGGCATTCTGTGTACTGCTTGTTGAAAGGAGGAATTTCTAAATATTCTATTAAAAAACATAACCAAGATGATAATCACTACCAGTTGGTTCATTTGCTACTCTGACTGCTTCTTACTGTCCTCTTTCTTACTTCCCAGTTACCTCCACAATACTGTATCCCCAAAACAGGTAAAGGGCTTCCCCATGGGCCAGAAAGACCTGTCACGAGGCCTATGAAATGCTGCTCAAAAAAGGGACAGGAGCAGGAAGGGTGGGGAAGATGAGAAATGGAGGCAGGTCCTAGGCCTGAGAACAGCAAAGGTCTCTGCACCAAGATCGCGCCCAGGGACTGTGCCTGGGGACCAATGCACCCACTCCCCACCCTGCTGCCCTCCAGCCTGAGTAACCCTTACCATCAGCAAGTTCTTCCTGCTGTCTGCCCTAATCTCTCTTGCAGACTAAGCCTATTTCCTCTAATTCTGCCTTCTGTGGAGATCAATGGCCAATTAGCACTTTTTATAATAAAGCCTTCAAATGTGCCCTTCATCCACATTTTACTCCCTATCCAGTAAAACTCTGATAAACCAAAATGCTCAAAGAAAATGGGGTTTGTAAAATATAATTAACTGGAGGTTAGCCAGAAGGGCCTAATTCAACCTTTTATTGCAAACTATCTACCTCTGACGATCCTGAAGTAGCTCAGGACACTGAACATCAGTGACTGCTCTACATTCTTGAGAGTGAAGCAGAAGTTATGAGAGATGAGGCTGAAGCTGTAATGACCCTAGGCAATTAGAAATTGCTTCTTTTGACCAATATCTGAGACTTTTCTTGTCATCTGCTCCTCTCATATATAAATAACACTTAAAAAAAAAAGACACTAGAGATTTTATTGAATTAGAGTTTGGAGAAATTTAAGTTCTAATGGACTTATCACAAATAAAAAAAAAAAATCAAATGTATAAAAAGTTCAGTGCCAGGACCACTCCCTCCCCCAACTCATACCTGAAGGAGAACCTGCTGGAACAGAACCCCCGCCACCAGAGGCTGCCCCACCCTTTGGGGCCCTCCCTGCCAGAGCTGCTCAGGCAGTATTGAGGCCCTAAACCCAAGCCTCTGCTCAGGTCTGACTGACCAGCCTATTTGCTTCCGTTGCTCTTTTCTTGATTGAGCATTCTCCATATTCTTGTCAGAATGAAAACTCAAACTAGAAACTAATTGGCTGTAAGAAACCCAGAATCCAGCAAGACTATTTCTCAGTTTTGCCCTGGCATCCTTGGCCCTTATCAATAAATCATGTCACACTTTTTGGCACCAACACTCTACTGCTGAGTCACTGCCAAGACCCCCAAGGTCCTTTATTTTTCTCATGACTATTTTATGTCTACTTATCTAGAACTGTTTCTAGTCCTGACCTGTTTAGCTTTTAATCCCCATCTGTATTTCCTGCATTTGTGTAATCAAATATTACCCTACCTCAGCAGTCCATTTCTACCTTTTCTCAGTTTGGATTTAATTTTATTTCTGACTGCATGAGTGGCCCTGGTCAATCAGAGGCTAAAATGAACAGATTTTTACTGCATCATTTGAATCAAGGATGAAGGTACCTAACTCTGAAGTCAATCCCTGTGGCTGATGGGTCCCTAATAATGTGCCACCTAACAAGATCAGATGCCGTATTCTTAACTCGTTACTAAATACGTCTCACAAGATGGATTCAAATATTTTACTGAGCTCCTGATACAAATAAAAGAGATTCCTGGTTATCTGCAAGACATATCACATAGTTTCTTAAAAGCTAATTAGTAAAGGACTGTTCTGATACAAATGTCCCCTGCTTCCTGAGATCATGGAATCTCTAAAATATACTATATACCAAAAATATCAAAGATTCTGGTACTGCTGGAGCAATGTGTAAGGATAAAGGAGCAACATAAAGCAGACATTCATCGTAACTACATTTTCCACAACAAACATGGCCTGCTCCCTCTAAAAAAAAGGTCCAAATTCCTCCTCACTTGAGACAAAACCTATCCCTCACTCATGCTTTATAAGAATGAGATTAAAAATATCTGATATATCTGCAAGAGGGGATGGAAGGAATTCTCAGGTTTATAAGATCTCATGCAGGCTCATAGATTTTTAAGGAATCTGACAGTCTGCATCTCATACCAAAGCAAGTTTTCTTAGGCGTTCTGTATCAATCAACAAAACATCTGGAGAGCTGCACTGTGAAGTCCCAGTCTAGGAAAGGGCTAGGAGCGTGCTGGAGAATGAAGATTAGAGTCCAGCAATATTGTGAAAGCAAAAGAAAACAAGACCACAAGCATGGTTCTGATACCCTGACACACCCAATCACGATCCAAATCACACTAAATCCTTAGCTAGGAAACCCTTCACATACCTGCATTCTGTCTGAAAAACTAGGCCTAGATCACACTTACTCTTGAAACCCATCCACTGGACACGTGCTCTCACACCCTAAAGCCTCAATACTGATAACCATTTATGTATCTCCAGATAGTATACACTTCAACCGCAATTCCCTGACCACCCTCCCCATGTCCCCATACAGATCTCCACAGAGCTGTGGCTGGTGAGATGTAGTTTTGGTTAATTAGGAAAATCGGCCACACACCTGAAGTGCCAATCCCAGATCTGCAGCTGGTGCTGTCTTCTGATAACCATGTTCCCCAATTCGATTTCCCTCCTGCAAGGCCCAGCGCTGGTGAGCGGTCTAACTTATACAACATTGTTCCACTTGGAGTGTCAGCCCCGGCAGACACACACGGATACTGTGCTGCCGTCACTTAATTACAATGTATGTTTGTACCTGCCCAGCTTTCTCACCTGGATCACACACTCTTTAGACAGGTGAAATAATTTTTACCTCTCCCCACTGCAGCCTTCACTCAGACCCTAAGAGACAACCCAGATGCAATGTGTAAGGTTTAAGGTTGAAGAGACATACAAGAGGTGAAAAGGCCTAGAGGCTGCTTCTCTGAAATCACCTGGGACCCTGAGCCCACCCTTCCTAGTCTGACACACAGACTCAAGGGAACGAACTTCATTCCCACATGTCTTCTTGGGCCCAGAGAAAACCAATGGGAAGGGTGGCAGGGCATTCAGAAATCTGACTGTACTGCACAAAATGGAGTCTAAGTCCCAAGTCCACCATTACTGTGGATAAAAAGCAATTATTTGACCGCTCCTAGCTTGTTTTCTCATCTGTAAAATGGATAAGACCTATCTCCCATCTGCCTCTCAAGGACTATTTTGAGGAACTGCTACGAGAAATTCTCTGAGAGTAGTCTATAAACCACAAAGCAAGCAGGGTTAAACTAGTTTTCTCTGACTCTGACTCCAGTTGCCACGGGCCCTGCCTCCTCGACATGGTTCGTAAAGTGAATGGAAAGGAAGGACGAGCACATGGGTGTGAGAGCCCCCAGGGCTTCTTAGGGCCTTACCCTCCTCTTCCTCGCTGCTTCCTGTAGGACCATCTGGCAATTTGGAGCGGCTAGCCAACTTGTCGCTGGTCGTGGCCATGGTGAGGAGGAAGGCATAGCCCAGAAACAAGGTCTTGTTGAGGGGCAGAGGCCCTCTCTGCTCTTCCAGGGCAGAGGGCTCACCCAGGTTGTCGCCACTCTCACAGGGGCTCACAAACTCTCCTGCCCCCACCGCACCTGGGAAGGACAGAGGCACAGGGTACAGACCGTGGCCTGGGCACAACAGGGTGGGCAGGCAATGCCTGCGGAACTTTTTTGAGCTATTAACCAAAGACCATCCTATGGCCAACAACCTGAAAACAAACTCACAAGGCAGAGGGCAGTCCAGTGGTTAGAACTCCATGAATTCATTGCCAAGAGCCTGGTTTCAATCCCTGGTTGGGGAACTAAGATCCCGCAAGCCATGCCACTTGGCTCAAAAAAAAAAATTTTGTTTTAACAGTGCAGAGGAATTCTATGTATTTAAATTTTACAGTCATAACAATGTATACATTGTTTTCCCAACTAGCACTGTTTTTATAGAGCCAAATCAAAAACTTCTGAAGTCACCTGAAGAAAAGGTGATTCTAACACAAAGTAAAAGTGAAAAATGACTGGAAACCTTCAGCCCACATTCCCTGCCTAGTGCTTTGAGGCAGCCTTTAAAAAGGTGGGTTCATTTAAAAGAAATGTCCCCAGCAGATACTCCCCCCGTCCCTGACCCTCACCAGAACAGTGCACAGAATCCTTGGTAATAAAGTGCTTTTACATGTCGACAGAACCGTATCAACCAGTTTCCAACACCTGGGAGTGGGACGTGAACCGGCCAGTCCAGGACTCCCAGAACACCCATGCTTGGTGCCCCAGGAAGTCCTCGAGGAAACAAGCAAATACCTGGCATGGAGAAGCCGAATCCTGGCTCATTAGGAGGCTAAGATGACAGTCAGGTTATGCCTCCCTAAAACAAAACCAGCAGCAAGAGAACAGTCTGATGTAGCATGCACAAGCCTGGACTTCACAGCCAGACTGCCTAAGTCTGATTTCTGGATGACTGTGTCACCTTGGGAAGTAAACCAACATTCTGCCTTAGATTCTTCAACTAAAAAATGAATTCCAGCACCTGTAACTCACAGACACTGTATGAGGTAAAATGTATGAAGCACTGAATTCCATGCCTTACATACCCTGAACCAGAGCAGAGATATTTAGATACGGAGAAGACACAGGAAACAGAAGTGCCAGGCGCCAGGACATGCGACGACAACCAACTTCCTCAGTTTGCTAGACTAAGACAGCGCCCTGGGGCAGACACTGCAGACCCTGCCTCTGTGTCTCCAGCATCCACAGAGGCCGCGGCTGGGTCACAGCAACACCCAGTGAACAACAGATGGACTGAACTTCTATAAACACGCAGCTTGAGGGGCTGGAAAGGGGTTGTTTGGGGGTTAGTGTGGAAAGGGGAGACACAGGCTAAGGTAGCAGCTTTTAATAGGACATGTGGGAAAGCCAGAGGGCCCTGAGCATAAGGGAGGGGGCAGCAGAGCTTCCAGAGGAAGACAGTGCCAGATAAAGGAAGAGGTCCAAGAAAAACTGCACCTCCTGTGAGTCTGCCTAAAATCCATTACATTTCTTCTCCCTCCCAGAACCAACACAGGCATCGAGGGATGCTTCCCATCAAAGCCTGCCTTCCTTTCTGGTACCAGACTGGGCTCTGCTGGGAGATGGAGAGGTGGGCGTGTGCGGGCGCCGACTCCGTGATCAGGAAGGAGCCCCTGCTTGTGCCAGGCTCCACCTCTCCAGCAGCTGACCCTGCATTCCGAGGTCTGGGGGAGAACAGGGTAAAAGGGAGCACTCACCAGGTTTCACAGTGGCAGATTTCCGGCCTCGCTTGGCAGGGGACCGCTCCTCTTCAGAAGTGACAAGCTTTCTTTTGCCCGAGGGGACCCCCGTGGCGGCACGAGGGCTCTCTGTGACCTTTCGGGTCGGGGTTGTACTGCTGCTGCTGGAAGTGGTGGGGGTGGCTGGGGAGTTGATGTTACTTCGCCGTTTCCGTTTTCCTTCCACCAAATTGTCTGCGATACAATGAGCCAAAGGCAAGTCATCTCCTATGATGGTCTGAGGCCATGACCTCTAAGAAGCTGATTGCAGCCTGATTTAAAAACCACCACACCCTCTCCTCCACCTCCCACATGAGCAGGAAGCCTCTGCCAAGGCCACCATATTTTCTGTTTCAGCTTCTGCCATGACTAAAGTGTGTTTGGTCCTTTATAGAACTGGGGAAGCCAGAAAAATCTGAGGACTTACTATTGGGTCCTGGCAAGAAAACAAGAGATATGCAGTGGCTCCCAATATGAGAGTTCATTTCCATCTCATAAACCACAAAGGAGTAAGACTGAGGGAAGCTTTACAAACTGCTCGAAAGCCACCACTCTGCCCACAAGCAGGCCAGGGGTCCGTTGGCAGTAGTTCAGGAAGCCAGGGTCTTACCTAAGCTGATGTCTGCTGCCTTGGTGAGGGGCGTTACTGCCTCATACGGGCCCAGGCCATACTGCTCTCTCAGCCTGTTTCCTTGCTCCAAGGACAAGATGACAGCCATCCGCTTATACCACTTCCTTTGGCCCTCTTTTTCAATACTGTAGTACAGCTCTCCAGACTCCTTCCTGTGCCCTTTTACCACTCCTGGGTGAAGGGGGAAAAAAACAAAAAAGCAGCTTGTTTAGGTTGCTCGGCATCTATTCAGAGCAGGCCTGAAGCAGGGAGTCACAGGAGGTCCAAGAGAGGGCTGAGGTTAGGACTGAGCAAACTCCTAGCCGTCAAGCCCACACACCACCACCACTCAGGGATTGGAACGTGAAGGTTCCCAGCAGCAGGAACCCTCTAGTTATAAAATTGTTTCCTAAAGCCAGCCTTTATGGATTGTTAGCAATTCAAATGGTTCTCAAAATGAAATGCATGTGGTTTCTTAATGGTCCCATTATAACTTACTAAACCTTTCCTTCTTCGTTTGTTTGGAGGCTGGGTGATAATTCTTGAGTTAAGTCACAGATGAAAGATGACATCATTTCAAGAGAAAGCACAAGTCTGTGTAGCAAAATCGAAGTAGAAATACAGAGCAGAGAAAGGAAGGAAATCAATCCTGCCTCTCCTCCATTATCTGCTTCTCTGATCTTGCTCTGATTCGGGACCTAAAGACAAGGCCTCCAGACTAAAAGGAACTCAGTGTGGGGCACAAAAGCACATTGGGCTAGAATTCAGGAGACCTGAGTCTAGGCCTAATTCTGCTGCCACCAAGCTGTGTGATCGTGGGCAAGACCCGTTTCCAATGCTATGAAAAAGATACCTATGTAAAGATAAATACAAATATAAAAACAGGGCACTAATGTGAATACTTTCTCATTTCTATGAAGAGAAAAATCAATGTATTCTCTCCTGTTAGCCAGTGCTTGAATGAAGGGCTAACAGAAACCCAGAGCATGTACCAAGGGGGAAAAAAAAAAGGAAGAAAGCAGGCCTTGGTTCTCTCCTTATCTCTGCCACAGAGTCACTCGCTCTGCCCTTGCTTGTTCATCTCCTGGCTTAAATCTCTACCACCACACTAAATCCTCAAGAGCACAAAGAAGGCCAAGGTCAAGAATACCCTTCACACTCATGAAGAGGCCTAGTCTAACACCCGCAGACAGCCTCAATAAATGGGGCCGAGTCCCCTTCCCCTGAATGGCACAACGCACGCAGGATAGAGAACTGGCTCTGTCTTAAGAGGGCCTAACATGGACTTCCAAGAGAGGCTTTACACTGGAAAGAGAAACAAATACATTTGACACAAACAATGTAAGTCACAGGCCATAAAAGATCTCAATCCATGTGCTACTGATGCTAAGTGAAGCTAAGTGTTACCCAGAACTAGAAGGTGAGGTGGTTCATTTAACAATGAAATAAAGCAGCAGACAGCAAACCACTGAGGAGTCCAAACACAACAAAGTCTGAAGAGACTTCAACTGACGCATTTTTGCCCACTGTACCCAATCACTGTTCCAAACAACCCTCATTAAAGAATGTTTTTAATGACAAACTCAATGAAACATGTATCTCCAAACCACCTCATAGAAAAGAGGCAACACATTCAAAGAATGGACACATGAAAGGTAGACATCCCAGAGACACCCTCTGGCTGTCGCCCACCCCCCTCCCACACACAATGCCGTGAGAAGGGCATGCACTACCGTCACATTCTTTTCAGAAACTCATTAATGCCAACCTAACCAAGAGAAAACAGGAGACAAACCCAAACTGAAGGACAGTCAAAAAACACCTGACCCAGTACGTACTCCTCAAAACTGTCAGGGTCATGAAAAACAAGACAAGGTTCAGAGATTGTTACAGATCCGAAAACAAAAGACATGTGAGGAGTAAAGGCAGTACAGGAATCCTGAACTGGATCCTGGAACAGAAAAAGGACGTGGAAAAGCTGGTGAAATCCGTGTGTCAGGAATTGAGTTAACGGTATAGTGCCAAGGCAGTAGTCTTCATCCTGACAAAGGTGCCAGGTTAACGTAAAATGCTGACAACAGGGAAAGGGGAACGCTGGCTGAGGGGCACAGGGGACGTCTCTATGCTATCAGTACTCTGCACGTGGCAGATGCTGTGTGTATATACATTTTTTCCAAACTACGGAGTTTATTCAAAAATAAACAAGGGGAACAAAGAACAACAAAGCAGCCAGGGGTGAGAGTAGGCCGTGTCGGGAATGAAATTTCTGACTGGAGGGCACAGGAGAGCACTGAGGCTGGAGTGAGTGCTGCTGGTGGTGGAGGGCCGCGGACGCGTTAGGAGGGCTCTGGCTTCTTCCAGTACCTGCACTGAAATACTCATCCTCCGAGAGGGCGGTCACTTCCGTGTCCAGCGGGATGGGGTCACACAGCAGGATGTCTTTGCCCAACACGTCACACTCGTACCCATCGTCAAAGAGCAACTTATACTTCCCAGCTCCGACATCTCGTGTGATTTTTCCAGAGTAAAAATAGCCATTGGATGACCACTTGGCTACAACACGGAGCCCTACAAAGCTGTTCCCTGGAGAGGAGGCATCTAAGCCATCTGAAGGGCCAGCAGCAGTCTGGAATGGAATCTCGGGAGAGTCGCTTCGACGCAAAGCACCAGCACCCGAGTCTGCCCGTCTGCTGGAGTCTGGCGCTCGAGGCACGATACGGGTGAAGGATTTATCATCCGGCGACATGCTAGGTGAAATGTCCTCTATGCCCAAGGGGCCAGGCACAGCTGTTTCCCTAAAGTGAGATAAGAGACAGGCGAAGGCAGTGAGAATGAGCCAAGGGCAGTAGGATCTATCAGTTTCCCCACTCCTCTGTCCGTGGTCTCCAGCCCGTTCGCTGCTAACCCCATCGCAGGCAGAAGCCTGGTGTCTCAGGGGCCTCACTCTGATCCCGGCCCACTCCCCAGTCAGTGTGGGCCCCTCTTCTCCCTCCTGACACCCCACATACTCTCTGCTCCCCTCTCTTCTCTCTACTCCCTTTTTTCTGAACAAGTCACAGACTAGTGTATCTCACACTACCCGGGTACCTGGTTCCAGTGGTCCGAGAAGGCGGGCGGCCCCTTCGCCCGCGCCCACGAGGTGTGACTGGAGCCTTCCCTGCCTGTCTGATGCCAAGGCCCGCATCACCATCCTCCTCACACACTGGCGTCCCTGTCTGACTGACCCCTTTTCTAGGACTAGAGAATGAAGACAGGTTAGTCTGAGAGCGCCTGCTACCGGATCCTTCTTCACAGTCTCCCCTTGGTCCTCAGACTACATGCCAGGCCAGCAAGGCTGAGCCTCCAGGGCAGCAGGAAGCTGGTCCACACACCCACCACCAAATTAGCTGGGAGCGGGAGTTAGGATACCAAGTAAAGGGCATCCTTCTACACTCCAGTCTAGACCCTCCTGACAAAGCTTCCTACTGCTGCCCTCAAAAACAGCACATCCACTCCTGCCCTGCCTTCTCTTGTACTTCAGGCTCTGGGTACCTGTAGAGGAAAACAAAAAGCTAGGGAACGTGTCAGGTTGGGGCCACTACCCCGAACTTCCTGTGCTCCCAACCAAAACACCCACAGGCTGCAGAAAGTGGGGGGCGGGGGGCAGGAGCCTGGGCCAGCATTCCCGAGGCCCCTCACCTGTTTTCCACAGTTTCTCAGGAAGTCTACCTCCCACAGGGCTCCACCCTACCTCCCATGCAAACCCCAAACAGGAGAGGAATGAAAAGGGGTGGAAGAGGAGTTGATCGATCCTAGGAGGATGGGGGGACTTTCCGCAACTCCCCTTTTCCCATGATATTAACACGTCAGCAACCCTGCCCCTGCGGTGGCTCTCTCTCTGGAGACCCTGTCTGCACCTCAGCTTTCCTGGGCCTCCTCGGGAGCTGGGCAAGGCAAACTCGGCAGGTTCTGTCCCGCTGGTTTTCCCTTTGAGCTGTCCGGCTCCTCTCCCTGAGCTGCCGCTGCTGTGCATGGCAGACAGGCTCGTCCCACTTGACGTGCGGTGTAAGCTGGACGCCTTTGAGGAGAAGGAGCTGATGTCCCCCAGGTCACCCGAGGAGCCGCCGGTCTGTGAAGGGGAGACTTCCGTTTCACACTCCTGACACTCTACGATCGGCTCTTCGGTCTCCTGCCGGAAGAAAGGGGTATAACGGCTTAGAAACGCCACAAGAACATAATGCTCCTGTGATGACTGGATAGTCCTAGATGGCAAGAAATTTCAGTTTAGAGAGTTGGGAATTAGGAAAGAACTTTCTGGAATAATGGAAATGTTCTGTATCTTGCTTTGAATAGTTGTGACATATTGTCAAAACCACTGAACTGCACATTTAAGACCCGTGCATTCTATAGGGAATATATACTTCAATAAAATAAATAAACAAAGATGGTACTAGATCAGGAGGAGGGGGCCTCTATTACCTGGAGCTAAGTTAAATTCTCTTTTTACTGGACAAGTTCACAACCTTTGGCTGCTGAGATGCCAGCAAGGATTCCAACGCAGAGAAGAGAGGTAACGCCCTAGGTGAAGGAAGGCAGGGAAGCTGGCAGGTTAGAGGAGGAGAAAGTGTGGTCAGGAGCCCTTCTGGGTACCTGATTACAGCAGTGGGTAGCCTGACAGTTGTTTCAAATTAGGTATTTCAATACATGATTAAGGAAATTAAAAATCACAGGCAAAAACTGATATATAATGGTATTACTGTTTATAAAAATGAAGACCAAAAAGATAGTAAGCAAAATATTTGAATTTCTGATACCTACAGAGGACAGGAATATCAAACTGACTCTATCTCACTCCCGTGCCTGCTTTGATGAACTGGTAGTGGTTGCCTGGAGCTCAGTCTGAAGCAGCTTCTGAAGCTAATCCCCAGGCTTAATAAGGAAAGGTTCTAGAACCAACCAGCAGTGTCCTCTCTCGGCACAGAACTGAGAGATTATAGGGCACCTGTAATCTGCCCACCTGCCTTCCTCCTCTAGACTGTCTGTGCATGACCGTGCTGCTGCCAGAGAGAAGATGGGAGAGACAGAGGACAGACCACCCCCCCACTCCCCTCAGAGAGTGTACTCTCTCTCTGGGAGATGGTACTCAATGTGCACAGGTGCACACATTTAAATACTACTACTGACTGAATGATTATGTTTGACTACTCCTTTCTTGAAAATCTCTTCTCTAAAATCTATAAAGTCACTCTTCTTTTCATTCTACCTGTTTAGCTAGCTCTACTTGTTTTTGACTCCTCTTCCTCAGCCTATTCATTTTAAATTAGTATTTCCCAGGAGTCTGTTCTCACTTCTCTCCTCACTCTTCGTGTTTTCCTTGGCCAGTCTTACACGACTTATTCTGACCTGTCTACCAACAATACCATGATGACTCAGCTCTAAGCTCTCAGATATAAATGCCTCCTGAACTCTTACCCTTGGATATACCAGGGACACCTGTATCTTAACCCCTCTAAAACTCAAACTCCTCTCCATTTCCTTGCCTTCAATGAACCCTGGACGTCCCCAGTGCCTCTCATATCCCCTGAAGCTCTCTGTAGCAGGGGCTGATTTTCCTTAACCAAACCTCAACCCCTGGTTGGGGAACTGGATCCCACACGCCACAGCTAAAGATTCTGTGTGCAGCAACTAAGACTCTGCACAGCTAAACAGATAAATAGAAATAAATATTAAAAAAAAAAGAATTTGGAGATGAGAGGCCTCCTTGCTCCCCATTGTCATTAACAGATCATTTCTACCTCCCTACTTCTTGCTCCTACCAAACCATTATCTGTCGTTCCATACTCACCCACATCCTCCCAATCCCTCTCATGCATGAACACCTTACACCTGGTTCAAAGCCTCCCCATCTCCCATTTCCATGATCATTTTTGAGGCTAACAACCAACAGATGACCCATCCAGCAACAAGCTTTCCCGATCTAATCACACCATTAACCTTTTCCTCTCCTCTACCCCAGCATCTGCATTCACCAGTGTCATTACCAGAACTTGCACCATCTCCAGAAATCTCATCCCTCTCCACTCACCATCTCCTATTCTAGCCAGGTATGAGTCAGCACCATCTGCCAAGGTCACTGAACTAAAGCATGTGTTGGGAGCCCAGAACTTAAGTCAACTCCTTCTCGTGAACATAGCAAGCGAGCAGGGGCAAGACCAGTCCAGCAGGCTGGGACTCCAGGCGGCTCCTCAGTTGGAAAGGAGACCCAAAGAGCAGCAGCGACCTACACCTGCTTTTGCAACTGTTTAGAAGTTCAGGTCTTGTTCTTATAATGACTTGGGTCCAGGCTCCAAGTTGGCCTGTTAAGATCTTTTTAATGTATTTGCTTATTCTTTTTCCTGTGTGTCCCTCTTACTAGATTCAGAGGCCACAGTAAGAGTAGTAACCATCTTCTTTCCTGGATTTATCCTCCAAATAGCACAGTGCCTGCCACAAAAGTGGCTCTAAATAAATATTTACTGAAGGAAGGATCTTCTCTCGTAAACCTGTGTCCTATTTATATTCTCCCAGTAAACGGTACCACCATCTATCTGGGCTCCCTGATGGTTCAGTGGGTAAAGAATCTGCCTACAATGCAGGAGACAGAGGAGACATGGGTTCGATCCCTGGTTAGGCAGAGTCCTGGAGGAGGAAATGGCAACCCACTCCTGTATTCTTGCCTAAAAAAATCCCATGGACAGAGGAGCCTGGTGGACTACAGTCCAAACAGTCGCAAAGAGTAGGACATGACTGAACAACCCTAGCAGAAAGCCCAGGCATCATACATGGTTCCTCCCTCTGCCATCATCCCTGCGATCAGGAATTCAGCAGCCCATTAATTTCACCTTCTGTATGTTCTGTATGTATTTTACATCTGCTTCATGCCTCTCAATCCCTGCTGCTACTGCCCTAATTTGACACTCACTGCCTCTGGTCTAAACTTTGCCTCTAATCTCTCCTGTTCCAATCAACTCTTACACTGCTCTGATTAGACCTTCCCAATATGCAAATCTGAGCATATCATTCCTTTCCCCCAAATTCTTTAAAGGCTCTCCATCACATACAAGATAAAAATCTAAAAAAAAAAAATCAAAGATAAAAATCAAAACTTTGTTCTGTGGGATACGAAGCCTCGTGCTCTGGGCCCTGAGCAACCTCAAGAGCATCCACTCTCCTCAGTCCCACCCTTTCGTTCTTGCTGCATCCTAAATATTCATTAAGCACGCCATGGAGTCTACAACACGTGCAAGCTTCTTCACTCTGCCTGCAGCGTCCTCTGCCCCTGCCCCCTCTCCGCCCCACTGCTGAGCACATGTCTGCTGAGGCCTCTCGGCCACCTTCAGGCCCGCTCACAGGCTCTGCGCCCTCTTTCTAACACAGCTTTCCCACCTCTCTACTGCAGCGACCACAGTTCTGGATTGCTTGCACGCCAAGTGTAAGCTCCTAAGAGAATAGGGACCCTGTCTTTTTATCTTCATAGTAGTGATAGGAACACAGCAACAGAGAAGATGCTGGTAAATAAATGAATAAAAGATGATAATCAAAGGCTACAAGAGATGAGGGAAAGTTCCCAGAATCCTCTGACCTTGACCTGTGCACCTTCACATCTTTAGCCTGGCTACCAACTGGACTGTTCCCACCTGTGTTCTCTTTACATTCTGCCTCTGTGCTTTTGCCCGCCAAGGCTTCTTTTTAAATGCAATGTCCTTTCCCTGAATCTCTCAATATCTAAAACCTTCAATGTTCAACTGGCCCTCACCCGAAGGATTTGTCAAAATTCCCTTCAGACAAGTTTCTTCCTCTTCTCAACTCCTACATAGACCTTCCTTTTGACACATGTCCCTTTCACTCTAAGAGACTGCACACTGCAGCAGTCAGGAAGGCAGGCTCTGGAATCAGACTGCCTGGAATAAATGCCACTTCCTCTGTTTATTAGCTATACAGCATTAAGCAAATGAGTTTAACTTGCTATGCCTCAGTTTCGTGAGTGCAAAATGAGAATAATATTTACTTCATACCTTAGTTGTGAGAATTAAATAAGTTAAATCACTTAAAAGTCCTTAGAATAGTGCCAGGCATATAGCCAGTGACCAATAAATGTTCAGTTCAGTTAGTTCAGTTGCTCGGTCGTGTCCGACTCTTTGCGACCCCATGGACTGCAGCACACCAGGCCTCCCTGTCCATCACCAACTCCAATAAATGTTAGCTATTATTATTTTATTTAGTTATGGCAGTGTTTCCCAAACTATGTAACACAGGGATATAATAAACATTACTGTAAAAAATGTTCAATGGTCAAATAAGTTTGGGAAGTTCTGGGTTACACAATAAAATAAATATCTTTACTCTAAGACTTCTTAAGGTCTTTAATGTAATATGCACTGTGAATTCCCACAATGGGGGAAGGCATGGTTACAGTTCTTGGTGTTTTCTCAAACTTAATATTTATGACCATGGAATTTTTTTCCCTCTCAGAATATCTAATAAGCCTACTGTTTCCAGATATATACTTTACAAAGCATCATAAATGAAATAATGAAGTAATATGTGCGACACTTAAAATAGCACCTGGCACAGACTTCAGTGTAGACTACAACAGTTACAAAAACTTGTCATGAAAGCAAACTGTTTTTCTGTAAAGCTGCTAAGTTCGTAATTTCTCCAAAATAGTAATAACACTGAAAAAAATTTTGTAAACATAAAATTGAAAGTAGCGTTCCAGTTCAAGACGGTGGAGTAGAGGAACATGCACTCATCTCCTGCGAGAGCACCAAAATCACAACTAGCTGTTGAACAACCATCGACAGGAGGACGCTGGAACCCACCAAAAAAGACACCCCACACCCAAAGACAATGACGAAGCCGCAGTGAGACGGCGGGGGGGGTGGTACACACTCACGATAAAATCAAACCTCATACCTACCGGGTAGGTGACCCACAGACTGGAGAAAGGTAATACCAAAGAAGTTCTCCCACTGTTGTGAAATTTCTGAACCCCACGTCAGGCTTCCCAGCCTGGGGATCCAACAAAGGGACTGGGAAACCCCAGGGAATCTGACCTTGAAGGCCAGTGGGATTTGATTATAAAGACTTCCACAGGACTGGAGGAACAGAGACGCCAGCCTTAGAGAGCACAAACAAACCCTTGTGTGCATCAAGGCTCAGAGCAAAGGAGCAGTGAGCCCAAACTGAACCAGAACTACCTGGTGGTGTGGCGGGGTCTCCTATGGAGGCAGGGTCAGCAGGGGGCTCACCACAGGGACAGGGGGGACTGGCAGCAGCTGTCTGGGAAGGTCTCCTTTGGCATAAACCCCCTTGGAGGTCGCCATTAACCCTACCATAGAGTCCAAGGCTGGGTCACCTCAGGACAAACATCTATCAGGGAGGAAACTCAACCCCACCCATCAGCAGATAACTGGATTAAAGCTTTACTGAACAAGGCCCTGCCCACCAGAGCAAGACTCAAGTGTTCCAACCACCAGTCCCTCCCATCAGGAAGCTTACACAGGCCTCTTAGCCTCCGCCATCAGAGGACAGACAGAAAGGCAAGAACCACCACAATCACACAGCGAGTAAAACAAAACCACATTACAGAAAGTTAATCAGCATGAAAAAGCAGAAAGTTATGTCCCAGATGAAGGGACAAGGTAAAACCCCAGAAAAACAAATGAAGTGGAGATAGGCAATGCTCCAGAAAAAGAACTCAGAATAATGATAGTGAATATGATTCAGGATCTCAGAAAAAGAATGGAGGCAAAGATTGAAGAGATGCAAGAAATGTTTACCAAAGACCTAGAAAGAAAGTGAAGTCGCTCAGTTGTGTCCAACTCTTTGCAACCCCATGGACTGTAGCCCACCAGGCTCCTCCATCCATGGAATTTTCCAGGGAAGAGTACTGGAGTGGGTTGCCATTTCCTTCTCCAGGGGATCTTCCCGACCCAGGGATCGAACCCGAGGCTCCCACATTGTAGGCAGAGACGCTTTACCATCTGAGCCACCAGGGAAGCCTAAAGATCTAGAAGAACTAAAGAAAAAACAAACAGAAAATAATACACCAGAAGGAATCAATAGCAGAATAACTAAGGCAGAAGAACAGATAAATGATCTGGAGGACAGAAAGGTGGAAATGACTGCCACAGAATAGAATATAGAAAAAGGAATGAAAAGCAGTGAAGAGAGCCTAAGAGACCTCTGGGACAACATTCAATGAACCAATATTCGCATTATACAGGTCCCAGAAGGAGAAGAGAAAGAAAGGACCAGAGGAAAATATTTGAGGAAATAATAGATGGAAACTTCCCAAACATGGGAAAGGAAACAAACAAACCAAGTCCAAGAAGCACAGAGTCCCAAGCAGGATAAACCCAAGGAGAAACACACTGAGACACACAGTAATCAAATGGACAAAAATTAAAGACAGAGATAAATATTAAAAGCAACAATGGAAAAATGACAAATAACATACAAGCGACCTCCCACCAGGCTATCAGCTGGTTTCTAAACAGAAACTCTACAAGCCAGAGGGGAAAGGTATGATATATTTAAAGTGATGAAGGGGAAAAACCTACAACCAAGAAGACTCTACCCAGCAAGACTCTCTTTCAGATTTGATGAAAAAATCAAAAGCTTTCCAGACAAGCAAAGTTAAGAGAATCCAGCACCACCAAACCAGCTTTATAACAAATGCTAAAGGAACTTCTCTAGGCAAGAAACACAAGAGAAGGAAAAGACCTACAGAAAATAAACCCCAAACAATTAAGAAAACAGTAATAGGATCATACATATTGATAATTACCTTAAATGTAAATGGATTAAATGCACCAACCAAAAGACATAGACTGGCTGAGCAGATGAAAACATGTGCATGTATGCATTTCCACTTACCACATCACTTCTGCTTGACCTCCCCCCCAAATTGTATGTAATTATATTTACAGTTAATCATGTTCCCATTGGAGAAGGCAATGGCACCCCACTCCAGTACTCTTGCCTGGAAAATCCCATGGACGGAGGAGCCTGGTAGGCTGCAGTCCATGGGGTCGCTAAGAGTCAGACACGACTGAGCGACTTCACTTTCACTTTTCACTTTCATGCATTGGAGAAGGAAATGGCAACCCACTCCAGTGTTCTTGCCTGGAGAATCCCAGGGACGGGCAGCCTGGTGGGCTGCTGTCTATGGGGTCGCAAAGAGTTGGACATGACTGAAGTGACTTAGTAGCAGCAGCATGTTCCCATTATGGCTTTCAACTGTAATTATATTTTTTATAATTATCTTTTGATTGTGAAAAATAATAAACATCTTTTACTATTGTGATTATGTAACTATTACTCACCTCATATCACTGTATCATGATTGGTCAACAGAAAAATTATGTAATTCTGTATCACCTAAACTACCATTTAATAGAAAAACCTGTAATCACTTTTTAAAACCCATATGCATATCAGAATTACCTTGAAATTTTTTGAAAACTACAAATATCCAGGTATTGCTTTTTTTTATTGGCCAGAGGTCCAGATATATTTCTAATGAGCAGCCATGTTTAAAAACAACTGGACTATATGAGGATCTTTTACTTTTATCTAGTTTGTTTCACTTTTTCTATTTCATATTTAGTGCTCTCATTTCATTCAGTTTATGTTTTCCAATTTCTCCATCTTCTTTTTTTGATGTTCTTTCTCAAGCCTTTATCAAGCACAGCAGCTTTTGTATACATATATGTAATATATATATTTTACAAAATGTATGAATTTTTGCCTAACTAAAAACTTTATGACATTTTGATTCCACTTGTTTGATTTAGTATGACTAGAATGCTAGATTTCAAATTAAAAAAATAGATCTACAACAAGCAACAAAGGTTTACTGTATAGTACAGAGAACCTAGTCAGTATCCTGTAATAACCTATAATGGAAAATAATTTCAAAAATAACATATGTGTATATGTATACCTGAAACACACACACACAAAAGAATTCTATTTTCTGAAACTTAGTAATGTTTATCTTCTTGCCAATTTTTCTAAATGTCCTATGGACATCTAATAACAATGCATGAGATACAAAATTTTAAATATATTTCTGTAGGATATGCTTAATATAAATTAAATATATATTTAAATTATTGACATTAAAGATGCTCTTATTCTTATTTTTTTGCACTTGATAAAATACTCTCAGAGACATGTCAATATATCTGTGATTATACATCTCTCTTCCCTTGTACTTCTTCTGATATTCGCTTTACGTGTCTTTCTTTGTTGTAAAAGTGTCTAATGGTTTATGATGTCTATCTTCTTTGTGAAATTGTACCTTTTATCATTAAAAACATTCATCTTTGTTTCATTTAAAATAAATTTTTTAAAAATTGAAGGTAAACCAGCATTTTAAAAGAAATATTTTTGGCATCTGGTGTATAATAAAGAATATAAGACAATTTCTCAAACTAAAATTAAACACTTTGACATGAGAGCCATAATGGCCCATTAATGAACAGCAGCAAATATGTTCCACTTAAACTATTTACCAGTTTAATTCTCCCAGAGAACAATCTCCTATATGGCTAGCTGCCAGAATTAAAGAAAAGTGCTTGACTAAGGAATAAAATAGCTATGCCTCTTGTCAATCAGTAAAATGGTTCCTGGAGGAACTTCCCCAGTGTTCCAGGGGTTAAGAATCCACCTGCCAGTGCAGGGGACATAGGTTCCAACCCTGATCCTGAAGGATCCCACAGGCTACAGAGCAACAAAGCCTGCAAGCCACACCTGAGGCCACACTGTAGAGCCCTTAAGCTGCACCTACTGAAGCCCGCACGCCCTAGAGCCCACGCTCTGCAATAAGAGAAACCACCACACCAAAGAGCAGCCTCCACATGCCGCAACCAGAGAAAGCCCACGAGCGGCAACAAAGACCCCGTGCATCACATAGATGAATACTGAAAGAGTAAAACATAATATTTTATCATCGTATGTACCAAAATATTAACATACGTGGGCTTCCCTGGTAGCTTAGTGGTAAAAAAAAAATCCACCTACCAATGCAGATGGGTTCAATTCCTGGATCAGGAAGACCCCCTGGGGAAGGAAATGGCAACCCACTCCAGTATTCTTGCCTGGGAAATTTCATGGACAGAGGAGCCTAGCAGGCTACAGTCCGTGTGGTTGCACAAGAGTCAAACATGACTAAGCAATTAAATAAAAACGTTAACATATGTACCGGATATTAACATATATACCAAGAAAAAAAGTGCCAGATCTTTAATTCTAGAAAATCTAACCTCAGCCACTGTTAGATCTAAACAAAGTCAGCATACAACACTGTCCACTGTATCAGTCAATAAACATCAATATTCTGCTGACACTGGGAATGAGTTCATAGTGAATTCTACTAAAAAATAAAGGTATACTTCCTACTAACAGGCTCATAACCACACATGGATGGAGACCAAGATCAATGAGTAAAAAATGGTAACGTGAGAAAACAGTAAGAAACAATGAGAAAATACATGCTGCTAAGCAGGAGATTCTAAACTTCATTAGTTTCAAGGATTAAAAATAACACATAAAATCTTTATACATGACAGATTTACCACTTTGTTCTCTATACATATGGAAAGCATAATGGGACTGGTTAAATGACTGACCAAAGATCAGACAGCAAACCCATGGTTGGGAAAAACAGAACTCTAACCCAGTTCTTATATCTTTTTCACAGGAGGAGGAAGGAAAACGAAGCGTTAGCAGCTAGCTACACAGGGAAGAGGGATGGAGGCGGAAAACCAGGTAATTTTTCTATTGAAAGAAATCTGCCACATAGACCCAAGTATGTATTACCTCAGTTACTTTTCTTTCTACTTCTGTTCCATCCACGTAATACACGTCTGTGATGACACGAGTGACAAGTGTGCGGACCTCACGGATTGTTCTCATGTGGCGATGCAAGACGTGGCCGTGCGGGGGCTGAGGCATATCAAACTCTTCCTCCCCCTACGACAGAAAACAGAGAGCACAGGCCTGAGTCTCACGGCAAACTGGCAGACTCACAAGTCAACTTCTTCACGACGAGCACTGTTCAGAGGGTCCATGAATCTCGTGTGATGGGATTTTCCAGCTGCTCTGTTTCTATTCACTTATGGCTAACACTAGACATGGGCCAGCTGTCTAGTGAGAGGAGTTTATATCGGTTTCACCTAAAAACCTATTTCAGTCTAAATCAAAATCATAACATCTAGCACTTATATCTAGGATTTTTAAGTGAAATTTTGATCCCCTAAAAGCACGTTAGAGATTGTAATCCTTCTGATTCTGTTGCTGACTTATCAGCATACAATTTACACTTGCAAGAGGTCTTCAAATAAAAGGAAGGCATTCTTTAGAACTTTATATAAAACAGAATAAGATCTGAAAATCTCAGTGTAGTCTGTTTTTCCTGCATTAGTAAGTGAAAACTATGGTATATTTATTCCTGGAGCAAGACACATTGATTTCTCCTAGAATTAAGTATGAAATATTTAATGTATTCCAAATAATAGACTGTAACTAAAGAGTTGAGCTAGTGTCCACAAATAGAGGACATTAGCAAATTAGGATTTTGTATCTAGTTGTATCATAAAGAATAGTCAGCTACATAGTTTAAATGAGACCCTACATTTTTATGACAACTATTACATACATGTTTTCTCATAACATCTGTATCACATTTATCCACATCCACAACCCCACCCCTTCTGCCCCACAGCTCTATAACTGTGAAAGGAAATGCATGCTTTTTTCTCCCACCCGATTTCCCCTACAGTAGACTGATACTACTTTCTGCAATCAGTGTCAAGGTCAGTGTCAGCATCAAGTGTCTTTCAGGAGAGTTATATGCACCACCACATAAGGGCGAGCCTGGTTTTTCATTGCAGTGTGGCAATATTTTACCTAAAGTAATTTACCTGAAGAATTCCCAGTCCAACTTCATGTTAGGGTGAAATATCTATGAAAATTATACAAATAAAGTGCATGGAAACTTACTCAACCAATTCCTTAAAATAATTCTGTCCATACAAACAACTCTGGTTAATGAATGGTCAAGGTACTGGTCTGTCACACACCAGTCACCAGGGTGCCCCTGCATAAGAACCACAGCAGCCTGGACCTGCTAGCTGCACACACGGTGATTAGACCCTCGATCACAGAAGTCTAAAAGCTTTTGGTGTGCTTTACGTATATCCTTAAAATGCAGCCAAAAGCCTCCCTGTAGTCTTCCATTACAACAGCCAGGTAAATGATCACATCAAGAGAAATACCTAAATAAACATAGAGTCTGATAGAGTAAGAAAGAAGAGAAGGGAAAGAAGGCGGATAAAAAGAAAGTTATGCTTACTCTCTTCAAATAATATTCTGAAAAGTTTCTGTAAAGATACGTAACTTGAGGATCTTGTTATAATTAAGGGAAGATAAAATGAAAATAAAGCCACACTTTCACTTCACAGAAAACCTGGCTCCAGGCCCACCTGACACGCAAATGGAAATTTAAGGAATGTCAAAGGTAGGCTGCCTATGCTTTTCTCTGAGACTGACCTGAATCCTACCCAGACTGCAGGAGATAAAAAAAGCACCAACATTCAGAAGATGTCCATACAGCCTTATCATTTTCTAATCACTCTTCAAAAGATGGCATACCAATCCCAATTTCTGTTACAGTACCCATCATCTATATTTTTTTATTGTGGTAAAATATACTTAATATAAAAATTACTGACTTTAACCACTTTTAAATAGACAGTTTGTAGCATTATGTACATTCACACTTTCACAAACATCACTGTATCCATTTCTCCATAACTTTTTATCTTTCCCAACTGAAACTCTGTACCCATTCACTATTCACACTTTCGAGCACTTTTCTTTGCTTGGCAGGAGGAACAAGCTTTTAAATGTGCTGTTTCACGCTGCATGACATAGCAGTAGTATAGCGTAAGTAATGGTTGTGTTGCGAACAGCTGCAGTAGTGGTATTTAAAACAATAATCAATAGGTTGTAGCAGCAGCTATATACTGAGCATTTACTGTGTGCCACACCCAGCACTAAGGGCTTTGCAAACTTCATCTCATTCAACTTTCAAGACATCTAGATGACGTCTGACTCCAAAGCCTGGGCCTTAACTAACGTTCTGGCTCACTCACTGGCTCCTCACTGTCACGACACAGGAGCAGGAATTATTTCCCTAGCTGACAGAGGGAGAATCTGAGGAAGTAAAGAAAGACACAGTCTAGTGGCACTCATGTGATTGCTGTCTTTGAGATACAAGTTTTAACCCTTGTTATAAAGGCAGAGAAACCAAATTATTATGTGGCAGAATATAAGCACTTTAAGGGTAAAATAAACAGCTGCAAAATAGGCTCTGATGTGCTACAGCTCCAAAAGGCTATGTTATTTTGAATCTGTATGAATTGATAAGGTCTTAGGTCTCAGAGTGTTAGTATAAAAGGCTAATATAAACAGAATTTTTGGAGAGGCACAGATAAACAGAACAAGACTACACAAGCTATGATTAAAAAATAGAAAAGCAACATAGCATAATGAAAAGAATACCGCTTCTGAAGTCAGATATGCTGAGTTCAAATTCCAGTTCTGCCACCTACTGATGGCAAAATCTTGGGCAAGTTACTTAACCTCTCTTCAGCTTGGTTTCTTTACCTGTGAAATGGGAATAACAATACCAACCTCATGGGTTGTCTTGAGCACAGTGCTGATATACTGTAGGTGTTCAATAAATAGGAACTACATTATTTTTATAAAACAAACAACCTGGACCATTCAAATGAGAGGTACCTCACTAGTAAAGCTTTCCTAGGCAGATTTCAAGTGATGATGCTCTACTGAAAAGGCGATTTAACCATGGTTACTAATGAAATTTTATGAACTTACCCCCTCAATTTTCACGAGTTCCTACACACCCCTACTCTATTTCTAAAAACCTGTTCCTGCAGTCTCACATTCATCAGCCCCAAAACTTTTGCTCCCACTGTATGTACTCTTAGCTGCTTTCTGCAGTCCCTGGTTACCTGGGAACTTTCCCTGTTACTGCTGTTTCCAATACTGTGATACACTATCCTTCACACTTCTTCTACTCCTTCCGGGAACCACAGTGAAATCAACTTGGGGGAGAAGCAACTGGCTCTGATGGTTATAAAGGAGAATGAAAAATGGCAGAAGACTGAATGTAGAAAAATACCACAGGACCCAAACTACACTCCCGGCTTTCTCATCCCGTAAAGACCTACTTGACAAACTCTAGCACCAAAGACTGCAGGAATAGTCTTTGGCTATAGCTACTCATAATTTCCACCACCCTGTCTCTTATCCTGGATAAACTGTTTTTGTCTTTTAACCACTGGTCTGTATAAAACGGTCAAGAATTATTGTTAAGTAGAAGCAGCACAACTTAAATCCTCTGGGAATCCAGAAAGGTGAGAACAGGGCCCCTGAGGTACCCTACGTGCGCTCTCACCTGGCTGTGGAGCGACTCTGTATCATCCCCAGGAGCACTGACTGCTCTCTCACCAGTCCCCTTCTCCGTCTGAACTGTGGCGTCTTGTCTTCCAGAGTTCTGGTCCACTGTACTGGTCCCTTGTTCACACACATTCTGTACAGTCTGAGTTGCTGCTGAAACAGTTTCTGGGACCCACAGGGAATGTTCTATAGTCTGGATCCCTACGTTATTTTGGCTGGGCCTTTCGATCAAGGCCTTACTAGGTTTCTCCTGACTGGTACTCCATGCTCCTTTCTGGCCTTCTGGCGTATCTATCTCCATTGCTTCCCCTTGAGGACTGGATGGCTCCTGTGTGGCCATCTGCTGGGAGATAGAAGCAGCAGGCTCTTTGACAGGACTACTGGGCTTCATGGGCTGTTGACTCTGCCTGGTCCCTTGGTCACCTTCGAACTTTCCCTTCTCCTCGTCGTCTTGAGTACTCGGAAAATGGAGCAAGTTTCCCCTGTAAATGAAGCACATAAAGAAACCGTGTTTTTAAAAAAAAAACAAAAAAACCTATCAAGTAAGTGTGTGTGTCTGTCAAGGGGGAAACCATAATTTCATGATCTGAGAAATGTAGGGATGGGTGAAAATAAGGTGACCAGGTGTATCACCTTACAAGATTTCTCATCATAATTTCATTCCTGTGAAAAAATAATGGTACACAGGATTAGTCCACTATGACAGTAAAATAGCCACAAAATTTCTCCACTCCATTAGCTACGAACTCTGAAACCTGACACAGGAAAATAAGGTCAACAAAAGATGTAAACCATTATTGAAGCCATAGACAATGAGGGCAATTTAGGGATCTACTTTAAAAGAGATCAAGTAGGTTAAGACGTCTCATTTGGCTTTATTGATGGTTCTAACATTCCTTAAATGACTCCCAGCATTCTAGATACTGTTCATTACCCTCTTGACTAATAATTTTAGGAAAAGAAACCCAATCTTATCATATCAAAAAACCAAACAACCCAATCAAAAAGTAGGAAAAAGACCTAAGCAGACATTTCTCCAAAGAAGACATACAGATGGCTAATAAACAGCTGAAAAGATGCTAAACATTATTCATTACTAGAGAAATGCAAATCAAAACTACAATGAGATATCACCTTACACCAGTCAGAATGGCCAACATCAAAAAATCTACAAACAACAAATGCTAGAGACGGTGTGGAGAAATGGGAACCCTCTTGCACTGTTGGTGGGAATGTAAATTGACACAGCCACTATGGAGAACAGTGTGGAGATTCCTTAGAAAATTAGGAATAAAACTACCATATGGACCCAGCAATCCTACTACTAGGCATACACCCTGAGGAAGCCAAAACTGAAAAAGAAACGTGCACCCCAATGTTCACTGCAGCACTATTTCCAATAGCTAGAACATGGAAGCAACCTAGATGCCCAATGACAGATGAACGGATACAGAGGCTGTGATACGTACATACAATGGAATATTAGTCAGCCATAAAAAGGAACACATTTGAGTCAGTTCTAAGAACACATTTGAGTATGATGAACCTAGAGCCTATTATACAGAGTGAGTTAAGTCAGAAAGAGAAAAATAAATATTGTATATTAATCCATATATGTGGAATCCAGAAAGGTGGTACTGATGAAATTATTTGCAGGGCAGCAGTGGAGACACAGACATAGAGAATAGACTTACGGACACGGGGTGGGGGGAGGAAGGAGAGGATGGGATGTACAGAGGCAGCAACACGGAAACTTTCATTACCATATGTAAAACAGATAGCCAATGGAATTTGCTGTATGACTCAGGGAACTCAAACTGGGGCTCTGTAACAACCTAGAGGGGTGGGATGGGGAGGGAGATGGAAGGGAGGGGACATATGTATACCTATGGCTGATTCAAGTTGATGTTAGGCAGAAACTAACACAATTCTGTAAAGCAGTATCCTTCAATTAAAACACAAATTTAAAATCAAAAAACAATAAATAAATCACAAGTTCAGTGAGTTACTGTACCATGAAAAACTACATACTAATGTATTTTTAGATTGCATTAAATATACAGTAACCACAGGCTTCCCTGGTGGCTCAGTGGTAAAGAATCCCCCTGCAATGCAGTGGACACAGGTTCTATTCCTGGTCCAGAAAGATCCCACATGCTGTGCAGCAACTAAGCCCATGAGCCACAACTACTGAAGCCTGGGCACCTAGAGCCCATGCTCCACAACTAGAGAAGCCACTGCAATAAGCAGCCCACACACGTAAGCGTAGCCCCTGCTGACCGCAACTAGAGAGCCCGTGAGCAGCAACAAAGACCATACGCACACACGCACGCATACGTGCGAGCACATACACCAGATTAAGGGCTTTCCTCGTGGCTCAGACAGTAAGAATCTGGTTGCAATGCAGGAGACCTGGGTTCAATCTTTGGGTTGGAAAGATCCACCGCCAGCACAAAGACAAAAAGAATCCATTCTGAACTAATCATGGAAAGACATCTGGAATGTTTCAGGCTGCCATGTCTGACAAAGCATAAACTGAGATATACCCAGAAGATAAATTCAGGGTGACGAACGGTCTAGAAACTATGTATCTTGCTGCTGTTAAGTGGTTGGCCACAGAAAGACAGAGCTAGCCATCTAGACAGAAAAAGCTGTCTCCAACTTGGGAGGAGCTCTCACCCTAAGAAGCTGAAGAGACCTGGGAAGACAGAAAAAGGAAGCATGAAGAGTTCTTTAGGGCATGCTCTGCATCTTGGAGAAGAAAGGAAAAAGGAGACATTTCTGAGGTTTCTATCTTGTTAGCACAGCTTACCACAACAGGAGACCAAAGCAGGGTTTACAAGAGAGTTCTGGCCAGAGAGCCTGGTATATTCAATGCAATTGGTTGTTAAGAGCTTGGGTCCTATCTGTCAGGAACCTCAACTGAATGAGGATATACGGCCCCGTGAAGAACAGGTAAGAGTAAAATCACCAGAAGACTGATGAGTAACACCAATCTGGTTTATAAGTGATCACACATACAAATTACTTAGCAGAGTGCTAGATACACAGCAGATGCTCAATCAGTATTGGTTGCATAAGACAAAGCATGGACCGAATACACATTTGAATCTTTAAGACATCTAACGTATCAACACCTAAGCAATAATAAAAGTGAGCCAAAAGCTAGAAGGGACAGGATTTGATTTACCATTTTAAGAATTCTATTGTTCCCACCCTTAAACAAGCCTAGACATTTTACCTCAGTTCAGTTCAGTCGCTCAGTCATGTCCGACTCTTTGCGACCCCATGAACATGTAGCACACCAGGCCTCCCTGTCCATCACCAACTCCCGGAGTCCACCCAAAGCCATGTCCATTGAGTCGGTGATGCCATCCAACCATCTCATCCTCTGTCGTGCCCTTCTCCTCCTGCCCTCAATCTTTCCCAGCATCAGGGTCTTTACAAATGAGTCAGTTCTTTGCATCAGGTGGCCAAAGTACTGGAGTTTCAGCTTCAACATCAGTCCTACCAATGAACACCCAGGACTGATCTCCTTTAGGATGGACTGGTTGGATCTCCTTGCAGTCCAAGGGACTCTCAAGAGTCTTCTCCAACACCACACTTCAAAAGCATCAATTCTTCAGCACTCAGCTTTTTTTTTTTTTTTTTAAGCACTCAGCTTTCTTTATAGTCCAACTCTCATATCCATACATGACTACTGGAAAAACCATTTTCCCTCAGAAACTATTTAGGGCATAACTTCTGAATATAATTTCAGTTTTAAAACAAAGCTTCATTTTATTTTTGACATTTTAATTCCTAACTTGAAAAATAACAGGCTGCCTTTTCCCCCAAAACTGTTAATCAGAACAATTCCTATCTCTCTAAAGACTAAAGGTATCTCATTGCAACAGCAGCAACATTCAGCAGATTCCAGTCAAATATCAGATTTTTGCTACTTCTCTTTCTTGTGTTAGCATCAAATAAAAAATGTGCAAATCAAACTTTCCTCCAAGAAACATCTATCACAAAGATGTATATATCCCACAAAACACTGAAGAAGGAAATTTTAGCACCAGAAAAGAGACAGACAAAAGAAACTCAATAATTTTAAGAAGGACCACACTTCCTTTTCTTCATTAGATTAGGCTACACAATTCTACTCTGGTCACTATATGTTAGGTTTGGAAACTGATGCCAAAAAATAGCGAATTTTAGCAGAAAAAGCCTGGATAAAATTCATCCAAAGTGAAATATGGAAGAATTAACCTCCATATTTAATAAACGTTTAACCATTCTGTTCTGAGCGTAGGTAGGTCTGCCGGAGGGGACCTGGAATCAAGATCACCTGAATTCTCAGGCCCTTCTTCCATCAAGGTTAAACAACAATCATCAGCATCCTATTCTATTATAAACCATCTAATAAAACAGGAAGGCAATACAATGCAATCAATAAGTTTCCTAATTGCTGGGCCAAGACCACACTACTTTTGAAAACATACAAGGTGGTACTTTAGTTTCCTGATACAACAAAGGATGTGATCACAACAAAGGATGTGATCTGGACTATCTGATTCCCAAGAATACCAACAAGTTCACATGTAATCATCAGAATGTTTAGTAAAAGCACTGATGTGCTTCTC
Source organism: Bos mutus (assembly GCF_027580195.1). Classification (NCBI taxonomy): domain Eukaryota; kingdom Metazoa; phylum Chordata; class Mammalia; order Artiodactyla; family Bovidae; genus Bos; species Bos mutus. The sequence goes on from NC_091637.1 coordinate 54,384,192, forward strand.
TTCAATATTTCTACCAATAAGGAACACAGAAATTATGTTGCAGGGAATTAGGACTCGAGTGCCAAGAGTCTAGGTTCAATCTCTGGTTGGAGAACTAAGACCGCCCGGCAGGTTACAAACAGCCAAAAAAAAAAAAAGTTACAAATAACACTATTAAGAATATAGCTGATGACAATACATTATTCTAGTCCCTAATTACAAATTACTGAATTCTAGAGATATAAGATTCCTAATGAAGATACAAACTTATTCCACTGCCATTACTTATTTCTCCTACACTAAATATAAGAACCACATATTCCAAACAAGATACTTTTCTAATACAGAAGAAATACTTTGTAACTCAAAAAATTTTTCCAAGCTTCATAGCTGGTCTAAGAGATAATGGAGTAAAGAAATTATTGGAAAACTTTAATTGCATCAAGCCTGATAAACTTTAAATTTGAGCTGTCAAACATCCCATTTTGCTGTATGGGAAACTAATGGAAAATAAAAATTCTGTTAAAAGTAAACATGTTCAAAACTAAGTAAAAGAGAATCTTAGAAATTCAGGATGATATATTTTTATAAGTTATGAAGACTGAATAATTTTAAATTGATAAAACTAGCAGATAAAGACAAAAATCTATTTATGAAATATTTAATAAAACTTTTCATTACATCTCATTTATAAATCTACCTAGAATATGTCACAGTCCCTCAAATAAAACAGTAAGCTCAAGTTCACAAAACAGTAGCAGTATATTCTAGATTTTGTTACCAATCATTTTGTGAATCCATATAGCCCAAAAGACGCTATGAAAATAATGCTCGCCTGATGGGTGCAGAGGAGGAATTCTGACTTCGAGCCTCATCCTCTTGCCCGGCTTCACAGACACAGCTAAACACAGACATGGTCTTCTGGGAACTAAGAAATAAATTAAAGCAATACACTGTGTTAACTGTGAAAGGAAAAGTACCTCTGAAAATTATCCTTTTAGGTACAGAGAGAATAAAATTCTTTCTCTGAATATGAAAAATCTGAATACCAAATATTTGATGACATTAGGAATCAATGGCAATTTTAAAAGCATGATAATAGTACTGTGGTTAAGTTGAAATTAAAGATTTCTTATCTTTTAGAGACAGCATTGAAATATTTAAAGATAAAAATGATACAATGCTAGAATTAGCTTTAAAAAAATCAAGTGGAGTGGAGAGTGTGGGAAGCATTTATAAATGAATCAAGACTAGCTGTAAGTTGTTAATTTTTGACCCTGGGTGATGAATTCATGGCAGTTCATGATACTATTCTCTTTACTTCTGTATATTCATGAAATCTTCAATAATGAAATGTGAGAGAGAGACAAGATGGAAGCAAGTAATCTGAACAGTGTCCAGCTACAGACAACACTTAAAAACAGAGTGGTACTGCTTCACCTAAACACAGAGATAGCATTTAAAATACTCTAACAGAGTCCATCACCGACTTGATGGACATGAGTTTGAGCAAGCTCTGGGAGTTGATGGGCAGGGAAGCCTGGTGTGCTGCAGTCCCATGGGGTCGCAAAGAGTCGGACACAATTGAACGATTGAATTGAAAGGAACAGAGCTTACTTTAAACGATTACCTATGGTGAACCCAGTGGTAAAGTCAAAGATTCTTAAAATCTGGATTCTCCTATATAAAATTTGCTTCAAAACAGTATCAGTGACTCTCATTCTGTGATCCTCCAATCCAACCCTCTGCCTCAGGCTTTTCTCTATTTTTCCATCCCTACATTCCACCCAAAGGGTCCAGAAAGTTTCAGCAGCATATACTGTTCCCTCTTAACAAGTACATGTACAAAGTGATAACAAGTTGTGCTGGATTTTAACAATTTTGTTAAAACTGAAAGATCAAGTATAAATTCCATTTTCTTCAACACAACATTAAAGAGTCTTCAACTAACAAGGAGTCAAAGGTACTTATCTTTCAAATTAAATATGTAAAATACCAGAAAATAATTACTCTCTCTATACAAAGATTGACACAAATCAAAGGATTCAGATGGATCACTTACAACTGAGGATCAAATTTAGTCCAAAGACAACTTAGTCAACAACAGTTTTAGATGACCCACCAAGCAGGAAATTTTATTTTTAAAAATTTATATTTTCTCTTTACAAATTTAAAGATTTCGCAACAGTAAGTCTGCATGGTAATGACTGGCTGGAAATGAATACGGGCTACCCTCCTTTAAAACGAGACACACGATCGGTTGGCCATCGTCGTCAACATTTCACGCTCTTGCACCTAGACTGCTTTACTTATTTATAGCACGTGTCTAGACTGATTTAAGAATCCTCACCTATACTTCAACAACCACTGCTGGTATTTTCATACTGGATGACTCACACAAGAAACCAATGAAACAATTCTATTCTCACGGCCACCAGATGGCAAAGCTTACCACCAGAGCCTCAGGATGGGGTCATATTCAAACTATGACAGCATCCGTGACAAAGCGAAAACAACAGGACGGTAGCTAATTTGGCACCAGAAAAGAACACGGCCTGAGGCTTGGGCTGGCGAGGGCAGACCTCAGGAAGAATAAGGTCTATGACTACCTCTGTTAGCTTCCTGTTTCCTCACCAAAGAAAAAAGGCACTCTCACATGAACGAAAGGACGAAAGGGAAACACCATTAAATATCTTAGTTCTAAATATAGCCAAAGCTTTATTAAAGTATTAATAAGAAAGCCTACGGTTAGATTCAACACACTGCTACATGGTTTATGCTCAAGTTTTGTTTCAAATTTTTTTCCTTTCTTGATAAATTATCTTCCCCTCATTACCAGTGGCTTTGTATATTAAACTCCTCTAAATAGCAACCAGCTCTGGTTACCTGGCAACAGCCTCAGCAACAGCAGTAGATCCATTTTTCCTTTCACCAGCTGCTGGCTCTGAATAAAAACAAAAGAAAGGAAAGAGAAACAGAACTCAGTATCACACCTTAAGACCTCTTAAAAACCTGTTCAGCCCCAATGATACTCTAAAATAATGCTTGAATTTCTGAAGCTATTGAAGGCCTCTTTTCACTATGACATTGAAAAAAATCATAAAAATAAAAACCTGATCTACTAGTATTTGCAACAAATAATAAAAAGGAAATGAGTAAGAATAAAAAGTGAACATGAAAAGATTTCTTAAAATTTAATGACATGTCTTTCTCACTTCCACTGATTTTCTTTCAAACTCCCTACAGAAGACTACTCAGTTTCTCCAGAAATACAATATAATGAATTACTAAGAAGATTTAAAAACGAAAATGAAATTTCTGAATTACCTCTTCTAAGTAAAAAAATCATGTAGTAAAAAAAAAATTCTATTTAAAAATTTCAAAACAAATTTAAAGAAACTTCTGAGAAAGTTTATAAGTGTGAAACTAACACAACATTGTAATTCATCTCTACTTCAATAAAATGTTTTTAAAAAGAAAAAACTTTAGTAATTATGCAGGAAAATTGCACAAATTTTAAATAGTGTTAAGAGAACCCACACACAGAAGATACTCAAATTCTTTCCAAAGAGCTTTTGGGACAGATATTTGAAAAATAAGAAAGAACCTGTAGTAAAAAATTAAAGGTCATACTGAAAAGAATTCCATGTTCTCAAAGCAATGCCACAGGATTAAAATGTGTTCATTTACCATTAATTCTAGCCTTAGAAAAAATAATAAATACTTTAAAACATTTCTAAAACAGTCATAACCCAATATAATTTGAATAGTTCGTCAAGGAGGCAGCTGAAGCTTGGTGGTCAGAGGCCTGGCTCTGCAACAGAAACCTGGCTCAGGCCCTGGCTCCAGCACTTAGCAGTCCAAGCTGGGGATAAACTTCATTTTGAGTCAGTTTCCTCAAAATAGGACCAACCCAGGGACTCCCTGGGGGTCTAGTGGTTAAGACTGCACTTCCACTGCTGTGGACTGGGGTTCAACCCCTGGTCTGGAAACTAATATCCCACAAGCTACACGACCAACCCTCATAGGTTTGTTGTGAGGATAAAATGGGGAAAACTATTAGTATGGTACCTGATTATCAGGAAAGGTAGTAAAATTTACTAATATGGTCATCTTTAACATTTAGCTCCATTTAAGGTCTTCCCAATTTTAACTTCAAATCTAAAGAATCAAAGCTATCGTGTACTCTCTTACTAAGTCCTATCTGATTTCAGAGAAGATGACAATAATGATGAAAATGTTATACTTTATTTCTACTGAGGTTCTAAATTTTCAAATCAATAAGCACTGAGAAGCAGAACTGCACTCTAATTCAGAACCAGACTTCTGGTTCTTGGAACTACTTTGAATTCAGGCTACTTCATTTACTAGCTGTGTGACTCTAGGGAACAAGCTCAACCTTTCTGTGCCTCAGTTTCCTTACCTATAAAATGAGGATAACAACAGGATCTACTTTACAGGTTTGTTATCAGCTTTAATGAGCTGTACATGTATGGCATATATATGTGGCATATAATAAGAACTCAAAATACAGAGCTAAAATTTCTTTTCTTCAATCTCATAGAATCAGAGTTCTTATCAGGTCCACCCACTCTATCTGCAGTCTCTGAAAACTCCCCTTTCATCTCTCTCTCTCAAGAATCTCATTTTTAACCCATTTCCCCTTTGGAGATTTCCTTTCAATTTCTAAACCTCCTTAGGTATCCCTCAGCCTGAAAAAAAAAACAAACCTCCTTCAGTTCTATATTCCCCTCTAACTTGCTGTTATTTTCTCTTCCTTTCTTACCTCAACTTCTCAAAAGTAAAATACATTTGCTGCCTCTTCTCCTCCCCTTTACTCCTCAATTACTGTCAGGACAGGTCCCACCCAACCACTGTACTGAAATAGTTCTTTCTAGAGTCACCCAATGAATCCTAACTGCCAAGTCTAATGTACATTTCCAGATACATCTTTCTAGACCTCACTTCGGCATGTGACATTTTAACTCTCCTCCTCACAGGCTTCCATGGCTTTATACTCTCCTAGCCCTCTTATCTAGGAATATTTCTTATCTAAGATAAGGAATATTCTCCTTATCTAGAGTAATATTCCTTTACAATCTCCTTGATAAAACTTTTTCCTCTCCTAACTCCATTAAATCCCATTTAGAGTCAGATGGATCTGATTGAAACTCCTGCTCCACCTCTTACCAATTACTGTAACAGTAGGTTTAAAACCTCTCTTAGTCTCAGTTTTCTCATCAACAAAATGGAAATAAGATCTACTACAGAGTGCTATCATGAAAACAAAATGTGGATGTAAAGTCATTCTATATTTTTTCTTGTATTATTTCCATATTTAACTGGTCCCAAGATCCCCTCTATTCTGCTATTTATCTCTCAAATTCATCCCCTCATCTCTGAACCACTACTAATGATCCCACTTCCTGGTTAAAGACTGCATTTGCCAGGCAGCAGAACAGAAAATGGGCAAGGAAAGGAATGATGCACAGATTTTTCAAACAATCAACTGATCCTTTAAAAGAAGCAAATCTGACCGTATTACTCCCCGGCTTAAAATTCTTCAGCTTTTCAGCATGATGTAAAAGGCCTTCCAGAATCCAGTCCTGACTTTGCAGCCATTCCCTTGTACCTTCTCTGTATTCCAGCCATACCAAACAACTTGCAATTAATGTGGGAAAGTCAACTTAAACCTACAACCTGAATCCACAATCCTACATTTTCTAGTCACTTCTGAACTCAAACATTTCTGACTATGAAAACCAATTACTTTATATAGACACAAGTTTAATACAGAGATACAAGCAGTACCATAGAGATTATAAAATGGAGCATCTTCAGTAACATGACAGTGACTAGCAAAAACAAAGAATTAAAATTCATGAGAATAAGACTTTACAAATAACATTTCCAGAAGTTTCAATCATTAAAACCAGAAGAAAAAAAATAATTCCAGAAGATCTGGAGCCACTAGTTACCCAAGATTAACATAAATAAAACTTACTTTCCAGGCTAAACTGCAAAGACTCTTCACTTGCCTCAGTCTCAGGACTGACCAATTTCATTCTCAGACACAACTGATCACCCATTTCTGGGGCAGCCCCAGAATCTCCTTTTTCATTCCCAGGTATGGGATCGTTGGTCTCCACCATGCTTTCTGACATGACATCACTGGTTGTTATGGTGCTTTCTGGATAGTTGCTAATACCTGAAAGAAGGGAGGCAGGGGGAAGAAAGAAAGAACACTAAAATACAAACATGAAAAATAACAATTCAAAGTCATCAGTTTGTCTGTTTGGCTCCACAGCTCTGCAGGACTGAAGAGGATTCCTAGGATAGATCCTGTCACAAGTATCAACAACTACGCACTAGTACTGACACCTGGTCTTAAGAAGAGCAACAGGATTCAGTTCCACTTCTGCATCTGGACAAAGGATGCTGCATGAGCCCTCAGCCAACCCACATCTGCCAGCATCAGGCATAGGTAGCAGGAGACTCCAGACGGCATGACTGTTACCTCCCAGCACTGACTAGAGAAAACAAATAGGTTAATGTAGAAGACTACTAGCCGCTTCAGGGAAGGAGGATCTCAATTTTCTTGCCCTGTCAAGCAGCAGCAGACTGATTAGCCAGGGTCCTAAGTAAACAGTATTTCTACCCTACCTGCTTTCCCTTCCTTATAAAACAGCTCTAAACCACTGTTTAACACTCAGATACTATGGCCTTGCAAGTAACAGAATAAAATCCTCATAGATATTCTTCCTTCCTTCCTTCACTGTATCCTTTCCTTCCTCTCATCACTGCTCACATTTCCTGGGAGTTAACTCATGGAACCAGACACCATAATCTTATTCTTCCTAAGACAAAAATCAATCTCATCAGGCAGGCCCAACTCCTCAGATATAAAAGAATCACTGGCGTACAGAATGGTATCTCAGAAATTCTGCTTTAAACATCATTACATTTAATCACTCACCAATAGGAGTACTGTGTCTCTTGGGCTCCAATTTTAGGTGCCCAATAAGAGGTGGAGTTGCACCAGTCAATGGTGGAATAATATCACCTTCTTTAGGCAAAGTAAAATGAAATGGAGTTTCTGGAGAAAGCAAGAAACAAACAACAAACAAAAAAAACCGATGATAAACAAAAGGAAATCAAAACGTAAGTACACGAAAGGCAAAAGTGAGGAGAACTGCAAGAAATATCCCAATTACTCTTTTCCTTTGCTCCCCAATTCTGCCTCATTCCCAACCCCCCTCCCACATCAGGCCTCTCAACCAACGTCCTACTGTTCTCTCTGCTCATCAACAGAACTGACACAAAGCAGACAACTAGGGAACAGGCAAACAGAGGAAGCCCAAAAGCTCGGAGGTCCTGAGGAACATGGGGTCACAAGGAGCACAGACACATCTGAGCCCCAAGACAGTAAGTAAGCTGGATAGTTTCAAATCTAGACATCTTAATCTTGTGTAATGTTATCTCAAGGAGTTCACTTACAAGCTTTAGCAGCCTGTAGGATTTCTCTATGTTAAAGTCTGATGTTAATACTTGTAATTTACAATCTACTCAAAGAGCAGACAAAGGATTTCATGAGCTAAAAGGACTTCAAAATACTCATTGGTTCTACAAGAAATATACAGGTTTCACAATTCAGCAGTACTAACCAGTTCTAGGCCATAGCAGTGCAATGGTAAATCTCACATGTATGAGCATTCCCATTGTAGATATATTGGTCATTAACGAACATTTGTCTAGAAACAAAACTTTATTTTTTAACTAGGTCTCCATTCCAAATTTCTAATCAGAATTAGCAAATGGCCAAAATCACATTTTTTGAATTCCTAATTATCTCTTTTAATAAAATGACTAAGTTTGGGAGAAAAAAAGAATTATGCCAAACTGCTGTTCTTAAATCTGGCATGTGAAAAGTTATACTTAGTTTCCTGGAATGGCTCAGAATAACTATAATATGGCTTACCCAGTCACTATTCCTTATGAAAGTTATTTGTCTAATGTCCTTTCCAGATCACCAAGCAATTCTCTGATTCCCAGGGGACATTTAGTGGGTGCTGTACAAAGGTAATTCTGACACTGTCTACCCAGTTAGTGTTAGTCACTCAGTTGTGTCTGACTCTTTGCAACCCCATGGGCTATGGCCCACCAGGCTTCTACACATGGAATTCTCCAGGGAAGAATGCTGGAGTGGGTAGCCATTCCCTTCTCCAGGGGATCTTCCCGACCCAGGAATCCAAGCCAGGTCTTCTGCATTGCAGGCAGATTCTTTACCATCTGTGCCAACAGGGAAACACAGAGATAGCATCAAATCCCACAAATTAAAGGCTCGGGTCCACAAGATTGCCCCCACTTCAGACACCAATCAGCAGTCCAGGCTTCTAACCAACTAGCTCTGTATCACAGGTTCCCACAAGGATGAAAAGTTCACATGTGCTGCTTAAGAAACTGTGAAGAGCAGAGTGGAAAGTCTCAACGTCCCATCTAACTGGCAAAGAATTCCACCATAGTTATAGCAAAATGAAATGGGCTGGTAGGTAAGCATTCATTCTCTGGCAACTCTTTAAAAAGTTAAGTCCTTCAAATTACTAAAGAACTTAAAGATATAGAAATTAAAAAACAAATACACCTCACAAAGCGTCATACACTCTGAAGACTATTTTACAGAATGTTCATTCCCAGTACAACCATCTGTTCTCTCTCTTGACAGGAACTATCCTTCACATTATGATTAACCATTCAGACTTTTGAAAATCTGTATAAAATCTTTAAGTAGAGCCTTCTACATGACAAACCACAATATGCGAATGTAATATGCAAGCATTAATTACAGAATATCATTTATGAAAAGTTATCTTAGCACTACTGATCCAGTGCATCACTACAACCTAATAGATATTGGCTTATATGGGTAGCAGTGCCATTATCTGGTCTTCAAAGCCTCATTTCCGGATTATCACAAGAGCCTATCGATTACTTTGCCTGCCTGAAGTCTCCCTCTTTCCCCAATCCACAATTCTTTCTGTACAACTAAAGCACCTTTCCTAAAAAACGTGACTTAGATTGATAACAGTACTTAGATAAAATTAAACTATAAAAGTCTTTAATAATGTAGAATACTAGGTCATTCAGATAGTTCTTTGCCATAACTCAGCAGAATTAGAGAAACGGTATAATACAGTTTGGGGCTTCCCTGGTGGCTCAGACGGTGAACAAGTTGCCTGCAATGCGGGAGACCTGGGTTACATCCCTGGGTTGGGAAGATTCCTCTAGAGGAGAAAATGACAACCCACTCCAGTATTCTTGCCTGGAGAATCCCCATGGACAAGAGGAGGCTGGCAGGCTCCAGTTCATGGGGTCTCAGAGTTGGACACGACTGAGCAACGAAGCACATATCATACGGTTTTTACAGGAGGTAAAAGCACAGACTTAGGAATCAGGAGACCGAGGTTCTAGTCCCACTTCAATCATTAACTAGGCACAGGACTTTAGGAAAGAGAGACTGAACCCAACACCCCTTAACCTCCTTTCAGCTACTTTTCATTTCTTGTTCTAAAAAAAAAAAAAAAAAATGAACATCAAATCTAATGAAAGGGAGCAATTTTGAGATGAAAAAAGTACTAACAATCACTCCTAGACAAGAGGTATAAACTAGAACCAGGAAAAGGTATCATCACCCATACTAATAGCCATGATGCTACCTAAACATTGCTTCTCATTTCCATTATCTTTAGAAACTTGCTTTCTTAAGTCTGTATTTTGGTCTTTTGGTTTGTTTTGTTTTTAAATTATACTGACTTTGGGCATTCAGAAAGTTTGAATTCTTTTCAGCTAATGTCAGACATGATATTCTAGACGTATTTCAGAAATAAGCTATTATTCTCTTTCTGGACTGTATAAAATAGATAAAGGGACTTCCCTGGTGGTCCAGTGGTTAAGAATCTGCCTGCCAATGCAGAGGACACGGGTTCAATCCCTGGTCTGGGAAGATTCCACATGCTGCGGAGCAACTAGGCCCGTGCAACACAACTATTGAGCCCACGAGCCAAAACTACTGAAACCCAAGCAACCTAGAACCAGTGCTTTGCAACAAGAGAAGCCACCACAATGAGAAGCCTGCTCACCACAACTACATAAAGCCCAGCAAAGCAACAAAGACCAAGCACAGCCAAAAATAAATGAAACTTAAAAAAAAATAAAATAAAGCACACAAACTAAAACTTTCCCAGTTAAAGGTTTAAGATGTATATACGTTGAACCACTGTTAGAAACTGAATATCCGTAAGGAAGAGACCACCACACTTTTTTTGAACATGATTTAACTGCGTAACGTAATCAAAAAAGGTCCCTGTACTTCAAGGCCACTGTCCAAATATAAAAACATGGAGCAAGGCTGAGACTTAAGTAGAAAATACCAGATTGGTACAATTTTCTAAATACTTAGAAAATCCATGCTAATTACACCTGAGTTCTAAAGCTGATAAAAACTTCAAATGATCTGATTCCACAAATAATTAAAGCTATAAAAGAAAAAAACCCATATTTTAATTATTGGCTGCTCACAAACATAAATCCAAATTCATTTTCAGCCCTGATGTAACAAGTATGCAGTTCTCGCCTACCTTCCATTCCAAATCATACTTTTTGGTTGGAAACACAGAACAGTTTACAATCACACTCACCACTAGAGCTTTCACAGAAGCTTTGTGAAGCCTGGGCAGAGGCTTTCTCCAGTTGCTGGGCCTCTACACCTGAGTCCACGTGCTCTGCATTAGCCACCTTTGAGTCTTCCCTTAATGTGCTATCGGTTCTCTCTTGTGGTTGGGTCTGCTGCATTTCCTGCTCAAGTCCTAGAGTACCATCTGCTCTCACTAAAGTCAAAGGAGGCTGTGGAGAGTCTGCCTCTACAGATTCTTTTTCTGCAGTCACTAATTTCCGATCTCCTTCACACTCTGCACTCTTTTCTTCTTGGATATCTGCTCTATTCTCAGCACATGGTTCTATTTCTGGAGCATCATCCTCCCACGACTGAGAATCTGAGCATTTCTCCACTCCCTCTAAAGGTTCAGAAGAGACATCAACTCTGGGAGATGGTTCCTTCACATCTACAATGACAACACTCGAGTCCTCTGAAGTAGCTTCTTCCCATGCTTCCTGATCCTTATGTTCCAATTCCTGTTCAAGTACTGGAAGCTTCTGGGGAGAATCAATACTTATCACACTGGTTTCAACTTCCATAGCTTCCTGGCATTCTTGTTTGGGGACTTCCTTCCGAAGACCCAGCCCTTGAGACTGCGTTTCAGTCAGAGAAAGATGCAATGTGACACTCTCCATATTTTCTTCTTTGGGCTCCTCTCCTTGACTTTCACAAGGAGTCTCAGGGATTTCTTCCACCTCAGACCCTGAAGACCCCTCCTCTGGATGATGTTCTTTAATTTCTATAGCTTCCTCCTGATCCAACACACTTGAGAGTGCCTCAGATCGAGTAGCTGGAGAGGGAACTGCCTGACTGCCTGAATCACAAGTGAGATCAATACAAACGTCTTCCGCTACAGGTTCTTCTCTGCCTTTGCAACCGGCAGATAAAATACTAATGTCAACCCTGGTTCCTATGTTGTCCCCCTTTGCTTTGTCATCATTCTGATTCAGTTCTACTTGGCCCTCTTGTGCAGGATCAAGCAGGATACTATCATTTTCAGCAGGAACAAGTTTAGAATTGAGAACAGGAGACATGGGTTCAGTATCCTCAATCTGTGTGTTCTCTCCATCTTCATCAAGCCTGTGAGAACTCAAGCTCTCCATCTTTGGGGACTGGCTATACTCACTTGTAGAAAGCATTAACTTACAAGAATCCCCTGTCAAAGAAAGTCCCAGATCCTCAGTGGAATTCTTTGGTTCAGTCTCTGAAGCTTTAGAACACTCAACAGTCAAAGTTGAACTATGCAACTCCCTACCCTTCTTCTCATCATTTGATCGTTCTTCCAAACTTGGAGATGGAATGAAGATATCCTAAAGAACAAAAACAGACAAATAATCATTTTTTCATAATCATATTTCTTTTATATCTAGTCCTTCAATTCTAAAATTTCTAAATCAATTACACAAGAATTTTAAACTCCAGGGCCATAACTTCAGAAATACAAGTCATAATCATCAGTTTTTTTCATCAACACAAGTCAATGTTTAATGCTTTTCTTGAGAATCACTGATCTACAATAAGCACGATCCAAACAAAAACCTAGAAGTATTCAAGTAGGTAGAAAAACACTTAAATTGACTGCATCTCACTACTAAAATCATGTCATACACTGTATGATGGACTGTTAATTACATAAGAATCACATGAACATAAGCCTACACAGTCCACTTCAGTTCTCACAAAGTGGGAATACATATAGGCATAACTCAGAGATACTGCAGGTTCAGTTCCAGATCACCATGATAAAGCAAGTCACACAAGTTTCTAGGTTTCTCAGTGTACGTAAATGTTTAAACTATGGAGTCTAAGTGTGCAATAGCATTGTGTCTTTAAAAGATGTACATATCTTAATTAAAAAAAATTTTTAATGCTAAACATTGACTGACAATTCTGGATTGCCACAAATCTTCTATCTGTAAAAAACAAATTACCTGCAAAGCACAATGAAATGAGGTATGCCTATTCTTATTTCATGTCCCACTATTTCAAAACGTGCTGGCACTCACAAAGCAAATGTTAAAATTCAAAGTTTACAATAATCACATTAGTCAACAGATACCACTACACACCAGTGTGGAAGGTGAAGGCTTAGCAGTAAGATGACATCCTGTTGGTAAGGATGCGGAACAACTACAACTGTCATAAACTGCTGGTGGCAATGCAAAAGCTACCACCACGCAGGAAGACAGTTCGGTTCTATCTTACAAAGCTAAACGTACATTAGTGTTACGATATGATCCAGAAATTGTATTTGTACATATTAACCCAAAAGAAATAAAATCGTAAGTCCACACAAAGATGTGTACGCAAATGTTCACAGCAGTATCAAACATCCAAAAACTGGAAGCAACCCAAATGTTCACTGAGAGGTGAATAAGTATCCATATCACAGAATAGTACTCAACAATAAAAAGGATTAAAATACTAATACGTGCCAGAATGTGAATGAACCTCAAAAATTAGCTAGGCTAAAAAACTCAAACACAAAACATCATACACTTATCATTCCAATTTTAAGACATTCTTGAAAAGATAAAACTGTAGTGACAGAAGGCAGATGACTGGCTGCCCAGGGTAGAAGTGGGGGAGGGTGGGTGAGGAGGGATCAATCGTAAAGGATTATAAAGAAGCTTTTTAGGGTGAGGAAACTGCTCCATACTTCGATGGCGATAATGGTTATACATTTGTATACAACTACCAAAATTCATCAAACTATACACTTAAAATGGCAGTCTCATTTTATGTAAGTAACATCTTTAAAAAATTAAACTCAAAGTTTAATGTTTTTATGTAAGAATTTACATTTAGGGTGTTGTTTTGCTCAACATAAATGCTGTAAAGCTCTAGACATAGCTGATAAGGCATTCACTTCCTATGATTTTTAAGAGAATGAGGAATCAAAGTATGTTGCCAAACATTCTGTGCATTCATTAACTTCTGATATTTCAATGTTTGGTCTTACTGTTTACCCTTTCAGATTATAAAAACAGTAATAAATTTTATCTGCTCATATACTCCCAAGCATGACTGCATAAAATTGGTTCAACATTTCTAATGGCAATTTGACAATACACACAGCCTTGAAACCTTATATACTCCTTAGTCAAATAATTCCACTTCCAGGAAATTATTTGATGAAAATACACTAAGATTTAGCTACAATGCTGTTCAATACTAAAAGTATTTAGAAAAGGAAACAATATGATATATCCTAAATATCTACAGATAGGAGATTCATTTAAAAATTACGATATACCTAACATGATGGAAGACTTTATAACTTACATAAAATTGTACATGAGTATTAAAAAAATAGAGAGAGAAGCAGGCTATACATTAAATAGAAACATTTTCTAAAGAAGTTTATGAATACACATTTTATTGTGGTCTACACATTTTTACATAATTTCCATGTTTTTTAAGTTATTAATAATACATAAACACCATTAAAAAGTTACAAGCAGTCATTTGAGATAACTGATGATCTTAGTTTCACTTATTTGTGTGTTACACACGTTTTATAAGAAATTATGTATTTTTTAATAAAAAGTCAATTCACAAAGGCTTATAGATAAGACATTGCTAATAAAATTATAAGTAACAATTGTTTTTGAAAGTCAAACTCATATAAAAATAACCATCTCAAAATGAGCATTTACAATGCGCAACCACCACCTCTATCTACTCTGAAAACATCTTCATCACTCCAAAGGGAAATCTCATACCCATTAAGCAGTTGCCCCCATTCTGAATATGCTTTAAGAGTTATCAAGGTAAATATTTATGTGATTTTTTACAGAATTTTTTCAATATATGTATAATTTTTGTCAGCAAAGTAAAATTTCAGGGGCTAACCAGCCTAACAATAAACTTTATTTCTTAAAAGGCTTCCTGGATCTAGTATCTTGCCCCTAATAATCTCTGAAGGCTTAGTCAGAATAATAAAGTTAAGTGGAAAAAAAACAAAAAAACCCCTCAGAGCTCTGGATAAAGACTAATGAAGAATTGTCAGGACTTGCATCAATGAGTCAACCAGTCTAGACTCAATACAGACCTAAATCCATAGTATCCAAGCTGTCAAAACTGGTCTCTCACACAGTTTAAAAGCCACTAATAAAATCATCTATATGTGTATCAAGAATAAGAAAGTGTTAAATATCAAACTATTTTCTACTAATCCTCTCCTCAGCCCTCACACCCTGGTGAAGGATCAAAAAGGCTACGCAATTAACAAATATATTAGGGAAAAAAAGAAATAAATACATGAAGTTACCTTTATCTCAGTTTTCTCTTGATTAGTAATGATTTTATCACAAATAAACAGATCTCACAACATCAAAATTAGGTTGACTTGGATTCCCGTAACCAAAGTACAGAAAAAAAAAAAAAACACAGATGTACAAAGGTGAGCCATTAAGAATAACATAAGGAGTTTGATACACAATGAAAAAGTACAGAGCTCCCAAATAAAAACAACGGATTTAATACACACATTTACTTTAACTTCTTTGAAAAATCCCACTAAGGAATGGTACAGCAATTTTAAAAAAAAATGAATTTTCAAGAAAAAGAACACGAAGAAAAGATAACCACAATAAAATTTTAGAAGAGTGATCATCTATTCAGCGGACTAGTGAAAACTGAATTCCTAAGACAGCAGTAGGGAAAGCTAAGATGTAACCCAAATTACACCTCAGAATCACCATGCCCCAAAAAAGATTCAGGACTTGGCAGCAGCCCAGGTAACTCCGGAAGTGGTGATGAGGGCAGAGCTAAAATCAGGACTGACTGACTGGCTGGAAATCTATTTAAGAAGCAGTTTAATCCCCAGATCCTCTCTCCCTGAGCCTTGTCCTCCCTGGAGAGAGTGAAACATAACATCCCTGAACTGGAGGACAGGGGACACAGTTATCAGAAAGTACCATACTGGAAATTGGGAAATTAAATGAAAATTTACACTGAATAGAACCTGCCCCTGTCTCTAAACATCCCCAGTCCTCTTTCATCATAGATTTCTAAAGTAATGGCAGACAACAGGGAACCTGAATAAGACCAGATAAATCAAGATACTGACATTAGGAGACCCCAGAAACGGCCCTACAGATACCACTACAGTGAATACCAGAAACAAGAAGCACCAACCACTAATTCAGAACTTCTAACCTGTTTTCTAGGATTTCACTCTTAAAGGAGGCAGACAATCAAGTATTTACCATCACACTCTTAAATTAGAGGAAAGCCTCTAATTCAAAAGTGAAACACACAACAAAACTAAAATGTATTTGAAGAAATAGTGATCACTACAGGGAGAAAATGTCTCAAAAACTACTATTATTAGGGAGATAAGATAGTATTTGGAAAACTCAGCAGTGGCCACAGGACTGGAAAACGTCAGTTTTCATTCCAATCCCAAAGAAAGGCAATGCCAAAGAATGCTCAAACTACCGCACAACTGCACTCATCTCACACGCTAGTAAAGTAATGCTCAAAATTCTCCAAGCCAGGCTTCAGCAATACGTGAACCGTGAACTTCCTGATGTTCAAGCTGATTTTAGAAAAGGCAGAGGAACCAGAGATCAAATTGCCATCATCTGCTGGATCATGGAAAAAGCAAGAGAATTCCAGAAAAACATCTATTTCTGCTTTATTGACTACACCAAAGCCTTTGACTGTGTGCATCACAATAAACTATGGAAAATTCTTCAAGAGATGGGAATACCAGACCACCTGACATGCCTCTTGAGAAACCTATCGGCAGGTCAGGAAGCAACAGTTAGAACTGGACATGGAACAACAGACTGGTTCCAAATAGGAAAAGGAGTATGTCAAGGCTGTATATTGTTACCCTGCTTATTTAACTTCTATGCAGAGTATATCATGAGAAAGGCTGGGCTGGAAGAAGCACAAGCTGGAATCAAGATTGCTGGCAGAAATAATCAATAACCTCAGATATGCAGATGACACCACCCTTATGGGAGAAAGTGAAGAGGAACTCAAAAGCCTCTTGATGAAAGTGAAAGAGGAGAGTGAAAAGGTTGGCTTAAAGCAAAACATTCAGAAAACTAAGATCATGGCATCTGGTCCCATCACTTCATGGGAAATAGATGGGGAAACAGTGGCAGACTTTATTTTTGGGGGCTCCAAAATCACTGCAGATGGTGATTGCAGCCATGAAATTAAAAGACGTTTACTCCTTGGAAGGAAAGTTATGACCAACCTAGATAGCATATTCAAAAGCAGAGACATTACTTTGCCAACAAAGGCCCATCTAGTCAAGGCTATGGTATTTCCAGTGGTCATGTATGGATGTGAGAGTTGGACTGTGAAGAAAGCTGAGTGCCTGATTGATGCTTTTGAACTATGGTGTTGGAAAAGCCTCTTGAGAGTCCTCTGGAATGCAAGGAGATCCAACCAGTCCATCCTGAAGGAGACCAGTCCTAGGTGTTCTTTGGAAGGACTGATGCTAAAGCTGAAACTCCAATACTTTGGCCACCTCATGCGAAGAGTTGACTCATTGGAAAAGAGTCTGATGCTGGGAGGGATTGGGGGCAGGAGGAGAAGGGGACGACAGAGGATGAGATGGCTGGATGGCATCACCAACTTGATGGACATGAGTTTGAGTAAACTCTGGGAGTTGGTGATGGACAGGGAGGCCTGGCATGCTGCAATTCATGGGGTCGCAAAGAGTCAGACACGACTGAGCGACTGAACTGAAGATAGTATACCCATAAAATGACAAAATGCTAATCTTTTTTTAAAAGGGAGAACATTTGAGAAAAAAAAAAGTATAGAAACTAAAAACCCAAGAGTAGAATAATTGCTCAGACAAAGGTTAAAAGATGGTTAAACCTAGTAATTGCACTCCTAATTATATATAATGAGAGAAATAAATTATGACTACATATAATAGATATAACACACATTCATGGAGAAACTTGTGCATGAATGTACATAGCATTATTTATAACCAAAAAGGGGGGAAACAACCCAAATGTCCATCAACTGATAAATGGACGAATAAAATGTGATATGTACACACACAGTCGGAGAAGGCAATGGCACCCCACTCCAGTACTCCTGCCTGGAAAATCCCATGGACGGAGGAGCCAGGTGGGCTGCAGTCCATGGGACTGCTAAGAGGCGGGCGCGACAGAGCGACTTCACTTTCACTTTTCAGTTTCATGCATTGGAGAAGGAAATGGCAACCCACTCCAGTGTTCTTGCCTGTAGAATCCCAGGGACGGGGAGCCTGATGGGCTGCCGTCTATGGGGTTGCACAGAGTCGGACACGACTGAAGCGACTTAGCAGCAGCAGCACACACACAGTATTCTTCAAAATTAAAAGGAATAAAGTTCTAATACATACCACAACATGCATGAACTGTGAAAACATTACACTGAAGAAACCAATCACAAATTGTATAATTCTGTATAATACTGTATATGAAATACCCAGAACAGGCAAAATCATAAAGACACAAAGTAGATTAGTGATTGAATAGGGCTGGGAGTAGGGGAAATGGAAATGACGGTTAATAAGCACAGGGTCTTTTTATTGGAGGGAGTGTGATGAAAACGTTCTAAAATTAGAACGTCAGGAATAACTGCACAATTTATACTAAAAGCCACCTGACTGTACACTTTAAAAGACTGAACAATATGGTGCGTGAGTTAAATCTCAATAAAGTGGGGGCTTTTTAATTAAAAAAAAAAAAACAGTTGAGGAAATCATCCAGAAAGTTAAAGAAAAGGAGAAAGGGAGATGGGAAGTAGGGCACAAAATAATAAAAATAAAACTACAAGACTATTCTAGGAGTTTGAATATCCAAATAATAGGTACTCCATGAAAAAAAAGAAGAAATTAAATAATTAAATGTCCCTGAACTGAACAACTTGACTTTCCAGATTGAGAGAACTAACGAATACAAAATAAAAATAGACTTATGTCAAGGATCTGGAAGTTTTAGAACACTGGGGATAAAGAGAAAATTCTGTAAGATTCCAGTAAGGAAAAATAACAGCTCACATATTAAGGAACAAAATCAAACCGGACAGGGACATGCCTGGTGGTTGAGTGGTTAAGAATCCTCCTTGTAATGCAGGGGATTCGGGTTCAATCCCTGGTTGGAAAACTAAGATTCCATATGCCGCAGGGCAACTAAACCCATGTGTCACCATATAGATCCCATGTGCAACTAAGACCCAATGTAGCCAAATCAGTAAATAAATACTAAAACCAAAAATCAAACTGGCCACACTTCTCAACAGCAACACTGAACTTTGAAGATGGTGAAGCTATGCTTTCAGAAAGTTTAAAGGAAAATTATTTCCAACATAAAATTCTATACTCCTACAAACTATGAATCAAGTATGAGAGTAGAAAGTCTGCTACTAAAGAATGTCCTCCACCAAAATGAGGGCATAAATCAAGCACGAAGACATGGAGCCCAAGAGGAATCCAACACAAAGACAGGTAAGGACAATCTCCAGACAGTGAAAGGGAGGTGACAGTTCTACACCGGGAATAGAAGGCAATAGCACAGATTAGAAAACAGAAGGCTCCCAAAAGTGGTTTCTCCAAAAAGAAGTTTGAGGCCCTTGAACATCTGGAAAAGAAATTTTCATTAATAACATCTGGTAGAAAGCCTAGGGTTGATTTAGTGAGAAGTTAGTGGCGTTAAGGTAGAATAATGATTAATGCTGCCTTTCAATTTCAAAGTAACATTTCAAGAACTTTAAAGACATAGTACAAAATTTAAACATAAAAAGTACATCAGATAGTAGGTGACTCTGGAAATGTTCTAAAACTAGACCATGACAGGTGCACAAGTCTATTGCTATTGTTGTTGTTCAGTCACTCAGTTGCGTCTGACTCTGCAACCCCATGCACTGCAGCACGCCAGGTTTCCCTGTCCTTCACCATCTCCCACAAGTGTATAAGTTTACTAAAATATCACTAAACCACACACAAAATGGGTGAGTTTTATGGTTTGTAAATTATACCTCAATGCTGCTGCTAAGTCACTTCAGTCGTGCCTGACTCTGTGCAACCCCATAGATGGCAGCCCACCAGGCTTCCCCCTCTCTGGGATTCTCCAGGCAAGAACTCTGGAGTGGGCTGCCATTTCCTTCTCCAATGCATGAAAGTGAAAAGTGAAAGTGAAGTCGCTCAGTCATGTCCGACTCTTAGCAACCCCATAGACTGCAACCTACCAGGCTCCTCTGTCCATGGGATTTTCCAGGCAAGAGCACTGGAGTGGGTTGCCGTTGCCTTCTCCATACCTCAATACAGTTGCTTAAAAAAAAAGACGTTAGGAGGAAAAAAGTATTATTCTACAATACTCACATGAGAAAACTCAGGCTGGGACGGAATAGGAAGTGAACCAGGAGTGAAGACTGGTGTGCTCTGAGATACTGGTGTCGAGGCTTGTGGTGATATAGTGGGCTCAGTGGGGAGAGGGGGGTTTTCCATCTCTGCTGGCTCATCACCTTGGAGTTTCTTCTGAAAAGACTCTCCTCCTTCAGATAACACTGACATATCCATTGGCTCATCTAGTTTAAAATATGGAAAACAAATTGAGAAAGAAGCACTCATCAGTACTATTCATGTTCCAATACCACTAGTAATTATATTCACAGATTTTCACTCCTAAAAAAAAAAAACAGTGACTTGATTTTTAGAAAAACCGATAGGTTAATAGAAGATTGAGTCCTAGAAATCTAGCAATACTTTATTCCCCCAGGGGAGGGAAGTCCACACTCCTAAAATACTCAGATATAAATTAAAACAGGGTTCATCTAGGGACACCCATCCATCTATATAATAGCAAATTAACTTGGTTCCTTTGAGCCCCTTTCCTGATTATAGCTCAGTTTTCATACTTTGCTCAGGAACACCCAGATTAATGGCATCTAATTTAACCACAGGCCGTGAAAGGCAGTGAACTTGCTCACCACGCTCAGTACACATCTGGAGAGGTATGAACTCATTTTATTTGTATTAACGACTGTTAAGTGCAGAGGTAGATGCTAGGACAAATAAAGGAGGGGCAAAAATGTATCAATGTCAGTCAGTAATGATTTATCAAAGAACTAAATATAGGACACTAACCCTGGGACAAACTGCTCAGGAGGGAAACACACAAACAAAACACAAAATACTGCTTTCCCATAGTACTCTATCCACCTGTAGGCTAGCAGGACCTTCCTCAGAGGCAGCCTAGCTGGTATTTGATTCATCAAGTCTTTTCCCCTATCTTACAACTTGAAGCCCCAAACAGGCTTCCTTTAGACCACTCTCACATACTACCCACACCATTTAGTTTTTCCCTATAATCAAACTACCAGCTCCCCCAAACCTCAATGCCTACCTATCCTGGCTGCTTCGCTTGGTGTCAGATGCACGCTCCAATCTAGACAGGTTTGGGAACTGGTGCTGTAGACCTTAATTACACTACCACAGCTGTGTTAAGTAATTTCATATCTTTTGATCTTTATCACCATGACAAAGCACTTATTAAGGACTGTTCTAAGCACTACATATAAAAAGGCTTTAGGTTAATATTCTTAGACATAAAAAAAAATACAAGAAGCATACACAGTCCCACAGTTATTCACATATTAAGCAAATACATTAAATCTAAAATATAATTGACAAGGGAGAATACAATATGTTACATGAAAAAAAAAAGAACACAGAATCATATACATAACATGATCCCAACTGTGTAAACATCCTTCTTTATATTCATGCACAGAAAAACTCTGAAAGGAAATAAGCATATCCAAATACTGTGGTATCACAGGTTGATTTTTATTCTCTTCTCATTACTTTCCCATATGCTTTCCAAACTTTCTACTGTAAGTACTAACTATGTTTACAGTAAGGGAGAAAGCATTTTTAATATATTTTTTATATATCTTCAGTGTTCACACTACAGAGAGAAAAAAATAAGATCAAGGATAAACCAAATTTAATTTGCATTAACAGTATTTTTTGCATCAACAGAATGGATTCACTTTTATTTTTCACCGAAGATCTCTAATCCCGTTATGCTTAGAACGGTATTAGTCCGCATGGATACACCTACACTGATTTCAAGAGAAAATAACCAGACACAAACTCTTTGACAGAAGAAAAGTCTAAGATTAAATTTGTCACAGGTAAATTAAAACTCATTAACACAGGCTTTGGTGGTAGGTGCCCAAGTTAAAATCCTGCCTCTGTGACTTAGCTGTGAAATCTCTCTGTGCCTCCATTTTCTCATCTGTAAAATGGGGATAAAAGTAACACCTACTTCTCAGAACTGTTGTGAGAATTAAAAAAAAAAAAACACACACAAAAAGAAGCACCTAGAACTGAAGAGAAACACAAAGAACAGTGCCTGGCATAAACTAAGCATTCAATAAATATTAGCTATTGTACCATTATTGCTATGTGAAAGAAGGAAAAGGGAAAAAACCATGAAATTCACTGGCAAAGGCTTTGTATAGAAGGAATTTGAAATATCTTGAGTGACTAGAACAGGGCCAAAGAGGTTTAGATAATGACATAGGTAAAAAGGAAATCTCTCCTGTGAATAAAGTAATATAAAATCACTACGTCCTCAAAGGAGGAAGGGAATGAAGTCAAAATTTCTACCACCTGCCCCTAACCACTCTGGCTAAAACTGCTTCGATAATAGCAAAATAACCTATAAAGAACAAAAGAAACAATTTTTGGTTCCCTCTGACTAGGAACTTGTTACCATGTTGTTGGAGAGTATTAGGCCAATAGTAATAAAATTCTTCACTATATTAATTCATCTGAGTTCAACTTTAACAATTTTCCCTTAAGGGTCTTTTCAAAAATTAAGTTGTCAATACAGAACTCAGAAAAATCAGTGCGAGAAGAGCAAAAAACTGAGGAGAGCACTTCACACTAGGCCACAATGCTGAAGGTTAGACTTGAGTCCTAGTGAATAGTTCCGGTCTCAGTGTTCTAACATAGAAAGAAACAATACACACTGCAGGGCAGAAGTACTGATCCACTTCTCATCTGAGATCGACAGACAGATCAAGAGAGCTCACCTTTTCTCCCTTCTTGCTCTGTGGGACTGCTAGGGACGATAAAGGGGGTGGATCGGAAAGCATCAGGGGAAGGAGCAACAAGATCTGAGGAATTCCTTTATGTAAAGAGAGAAGCACAGGTTATTTCACCAGAGCCACAGTTTTCCATTTGTTTTCTACTTCTCGATAACAAAAATATCTAAGTCATTCAAACAATACTTATTAGTATTTCTCTCAAACAGCTGAGATTGGTAGAAGGGCCATGATATAATACTTCAATAACTATTTCTCATACCAGACGTATCCAAAATCAGACTAAAAAAATAAAAAGAGATTATGGGAAAAGCCATATAATTACAAAAGAAAGTACTGATTGGATACAAGGACATTATGACTGAAAAGCACGATGACAAAAGTGCTTAAAAAAAAAACCATTCAACTGCAGATGTGAGACAAATATTCACTCCTGCACACAGATAAAGAAATCCAATTATTATCAACTCTAGCATAACCCCTTCTGCACCCCTATGCCATTAAATGGGAAGAACTGTTAGTCAAATGGAGCAGCAAGCAGCTTATTTTAGACATGTAAGAGTCTCTAAATAACTGGGCAATTTCTTCCCTGGTAAAACCTTTGGGCTCCAAATGGGAAAGCAGATCTACCTGTCTTCAATAATTCCATAAGTTCTTATTCCCCCAAATTCTTAAGCCTAGAGTTTACTTCTTTGCTTCAAAAGACTTCTGGACTACCAATTTTAGTTCTTTCAATCTTAGCCTTAAAACCATAAGGCACATGTTTCCCTGAAAGGGCTATTTTCAGCTTACTCACGTGGAAAGACTCTCCTGAACAAGGGATCTCTGACCAGAGAGCTGCAGGAGGTGCAAAGTGGTAGCAGGTGTGGAGGCCAGAGAACACCCACCTTCCTCCCTTAAAGGAGTAGAGCAACCATCAGAAGCCACTGAGAAAAAAAAAATTCCAGTTGCATTTACTTCTCATATTGACATTACTGAACTGTCAAAAAACAAAAAACACTCAGTGCTACAAAAAGAGTAATATTCATGTATGGTTTGATCCCCTGGAGACAGGAATGGCTACCAACTCCAGTATTCTCGCCTGGAGAATTCCATGGACAGAGGAGCCTGGTGGGCTGTAGTCCGTGGAGTCAGTCAGACACAACTGAGCAACTGACAAAACAGAATGGCATTCTAACACAAATCTTGAGTAACAGTTAAACACCCCCCTCCCTAATAAATTATGAATTTCTTTAAAAAAGAATTCACAAGAAAAACTACTTAGTCTTTTCCATCATGATCGAAGCTTGGAGAGGAAAAGCCAGAACCCTTAAACCTCTCCTTGGCTGCTCTTTCTTGTGACGTTTCTATTGTAGTAAGTGAGTCTTCTACTTCAAGTTCTACCTAAGGTGAAGTAAAGTTCATGCCATGATGCAGATGAGAGAAATCAAAACAATATGTATGACACCTGATAATAAATGCAGCAATTTTCATGATTAGAACCTGGGCTCCTCAAAGGAGAGAAAAAATACTAATGCCTAAGTAAAAGGATATATGAGCAGCTATTAGTGATTTATACTATGAAGAGTCTCCTGTGGGTCCCTTCTCCTTAGCAATGAATTGAGTATCTGCTGTTTTAATTGCAAAAATACAGAAATTTCTTAAACACAACCTTGTAACTTTAGTGAGAGTCCAGAAAAGGCTTCATGGTGACCCTCTGTATGTCCTGCACACATTCACAACACAGTAAAGGAATATAACCTTCTCTTCTTCCCTACTTACAACCAATACATCATAATTTGCTGATTGTGACTAAAGCTTTTTGGCCCTGTGAGGCTGCAGAACAGGCCATTGGTGGGGGTTAACAAAATCTGAAACAAATACCATTCTGCTTCTGAAAGTATTATGTTCTTTCTGCTAGATCATAAATTCCTATTTGTGGTATGTGAACTAATAAACAGATGAATAAGTAGACTGTTACCCAGATGAATATAAAAATCTTCACTTAATTATCATATTATTTAAGATTTGAAGACTTATGATAACAGAAATAGCTGCTCAGTCCATAACATTAAATCTGCTATATTATTATTCAATATCTCCATTTCCAAAAGAGAAAGAAAATTATGCTAAAATGTTAAATAGCAATCATTTCCAAAAAGCCCTTCTCATTAATTAGCTAGAAATATACTTTCCTTCTGTATCACAAACAAGTCTGCATACCTACAAAGTGCCTTATAACTTAAAACAGTAGCCTCAGAACAGAAATAAAAGTTCAGACCTTCAGAAAAGAAGAGCTACAGCAACTAATTATTCTTTGTACCGGTTTTATTGCTCTGATCCGGAGAAGGCAATGGCACCCCACTCCAGTACTCTTGCCTGGAGAATCCCAGGGACGGGGGAGCCTGGTGGGCTGCCATCTATGGGGTTGCACAGAGCTGGACACGACTGAAGTGACTTAGCCGTAGCAGTAGCAATATTGCTCTGATCAAACAATTTGTACCTGTTTTATTGCTCTGATCAAACAAGTCTTCCTGGGTTGACAAAACCTCAGGCTCTGGTGACTTCTGAACCTGCATCCCACCTTCTGGAAGTTCTTGAGCAGAAGTCTGTTCTTTTGCTTCCATAGCAGCAGACACTTTGGGACTAGAAGGCATGTCCTCTGACCTAGGAAATTCATATCACCAGAATAAAGAATTACTATGTTCAAAGGCTTTCATCTTTGAACCAAGAAGCTTTTCCTAGTCTGTGTTTTCCTTTATTAATTTCAAAACCTTCAAAAACTATTTGTTAAAAGTGAAATAAGCTACTCTTTATAATGAAGCAAAGCTCTCAGCCTCTTTCAAAGTGTGTCTCAGTCTCTCACACAGCAAAATCTCTTTCTCCATGCTGCTCACTGCAATGCTGCATGCTGTCCAAGATATCTGATCAGTGGTTTAGGGATTTCTGCTACACATGTTGTTATCTAGATGTGCATGAAGGTGTGTGATCAAGGGCACAACAATGCCAGAAAGAACAACGACCTTGCACAGAAAGGGCCTGGATGTAAATTATCCTCTGTATCATCCACACACGGTATCTTCTGCTGACCTTTTTCTCTTTTTTAAATATTTGTTTGCTTGTGCCAGGTCTCTGTTTCGTCATGAAGGATCTTTAGCTGCAGCACGTAGGATCTAGTTCCCTGACCAGGGACTGAACCCAGGCCCCCTGCACTGGGAGGTGGAGTCTTAGCTACTGGACCATCAGGGAAGTCCCTGCTGGCCTTTTTGATTTGATCTACTCAACCTAAGGCCCAAATCAAAACTCTCACCACAAATACTACTTACACGTGTAAGACACTCACTGCTGGCTCTTTTCCAGAGACTTATGAGGTTTACCTACTCAGCCATTCCCCAGAGTAAATAGGATAGCAAAATCAGCTAAAGAGCAATTTCCTAAAGAAGAGTGGGAAAAGTCAGCTGCAGTTTAGCTGGGTGTTTTGCATTAGAAAGCTGACCTCTCTTTACATTCAACTTTGTTCAGTACCGTGTTTCCCACTGGTTCTAACTAAAGGAAGAAACAACAGAATACTAAATCTTTATTCATTCCCTCCTCCCAAACGGAAACATCTCACTTGTCCTCTGCCATACCTAAACCTGAACTACTGACTAGAGATAATGCTGTTTGGAATATAGCAATCACCACAGGCAGAAAAGAGATCAACTGGTCATTCCTACCAACTTAAGAGACTAAAGGACATGCAGAAAGAACACTTCCCTATTTATCTTCTGTCATAAACTACCAGATGCAGGATACCTGAGGAAACAGAGCAATCTGGGTGCTCCTCAGGTATAAAAACAGTGGACTTCCAAATACAATATTCCTGTGACTCCTATAACAGAGAAGCTAGAAAGACATCCCACAGAGACATGGTGCCTCTGCAGACAAAGAACAGAGAGGAGTAGCAACCAAGAATAAAGGGGTCATCCTCACAATTACAACAGCAATAAATTGGATTTTTAATATGCCTAAAGATAAGGACATAATAAAAATTCATAAACAATAAATGTTTCCAC
Organism: Bos mutus; assembly: GCF_027580195.1. NCBI lineage: Eukaryota > Metazoa > Chordata > Mammalia > Artiodactyla > Bovidae > Bos > Bos mutus. The sequence goes on from NC_091637.1 coordinate 54,410,997, forward strand.
TGAACCAAAAATATGCCCAGGGAAAGAGGGGAAAAAAGAAAATCGAGAATTTCTAAAAATGTTTCCACCTGGCCAAGTGAAGTAAGTACAACCCGACAGCAAACACCCAAAAACACTTTCTAGGAGGAAGTTGGTTCACCTTTCAGGTGGTGCATTTTGCTCTTCCACCACAGGGACGTCCTTGCTGGGCTGTTCTGCCACGGGAGTATCTTCATTAGACTGTTCTTCATGCTTAATTGCTTCAAGTTTCAAGTTTTAGAAGAAGATAGGAAGGAGATATTTAATTTTTCAAAATACTAGAAGTAGTCCCAAATGCTTTTTAAAGGGCAGAGATTTTAAAGAAAGAAATACAAACTGAGAATATACACAAGTATATCATTCCAAAAAGGAAAACAGCCTTTACCCACTTAGCAAAAAACCTTAGTATGCAAGCCATCAACTGATACGTATTTGCCAGACAACTCTACTTTACTATATTTAGATTACCTTAACTTACATAGCCATAAAATACATCAAGGAAAACACAACTAGCGTGGGAGTAAAATACTTATAAACAATTCTAAATGCCAGAACACACATTACATACCAATATTAGCATCCACACCAGATAGCCGAGTATATCCAGAGTTGGTGGTTACTGACTGTAGAGGCTCTCTGTCTATTTCATATGGCACAGTTTGTTCTTCAATATCCTGGCTCTGGGAGAGTTCCAGAACCCCAAAGCCCATCTGTGATGAGGCAGGATCTAGGAAGAAAACCCCAAGAAATCAGGAATCATCCCATATTATGCGCTATGTAAGGTGCTGCTGCTGCTAAGTCGCTTCAGTCGTGTCCGACTCTGTGCGACCCCATAGACGGCAGCCCATCAGCTACCCTTCAGCAAAAGGCCATACTAAGTCCTTCACATCAAAACCCTGCCCCACCTCTGCAAGTTTTTTCAAAATAAAACTAAGAATAAAAGCCCTGAAAGGAAAGGGGGGGAATGCATAATAAAGCAAAAAACTGAACTATAAAACCTTACAAATACCTAATAAAGGCAGACTATGTCTAATTTCTAAAGAAATACATAAATGCCACACACGCACGCATGCACACACATGCACGGCAGTGTAGTTCAGATTGTAATTCCACCCTACAAGGCATCCATCTCCCAAATATCTGAAAAACGAATGAATACAAAAGGAGTAGGAGTCAATATGCAGAAAGAAGGCCAAACAATGAGCTAAAAATTCCTGAACAACAAATCAGGTGGAATATCTTAGACTACTAGCAAATTTCCTAATGACTATACTTAATTTAATGATGAGACATCTACAGCCTGATAAGGAGAAATTGAGGCATCTGCAATGTTCATGTTAAAGGGACTAGACCACTCTACTATCCTGAAAAAGGCATAAAATTACCTTCAGCACTAAGGGTGTGTGGTATCATCTGGAATATCTTCTTCCTTTTCCTCTTTCTCCTTCTCTTCCACCTCTTTTTCCTTCTCTTCACTTACAGGAGGAGCAGATTCCACTGACATTCCCAAAACACTACACAGCAAAAAGACACAATCATGTATTCCCATATAGGATGGGATACCCTGCTCAAAGAACTCTGAATTCTTCTGTGACTCCCCACACATCATACCACTTTTTAAGTAAATGTGAAAAAGTAAAAAAACCTCACCCCATTACCGCTTCTTTCTACAGAAAGCACCTAAAAGGTTAACAACTTAAAACACTGTACAGAATTAATACAAACATGAGTCAGAAGGAGGAAACAAACATACTTCATTTTTATCTTTCTCTGAAAAAAACATGAGCAGGGACAGAAAAATCTCACACTCAAGAGAATTACTGACAAAAGAAGATGTGCATTAGATGTGCAGAGAAGGGGCTCTAAAATACAGCTGTTAAACAGAACACAATTAACAAAGGTATTTTTGCAAAAATTTTTAGAACACATAACACAGACCCACACAGCATATGAGGAAAAAATTCAGGTTAACATCACAGGTTATGTTATGTTAAAATGATAAACAAAAGTTTAAGACATAAACAGTTAGGAAAAAATATCTGCAACAATGTAACAAACGAATCATCTTCATAAAATACAAGGAATTTATAAGAAGCCTAAGATATAAATGCACAACAAAAGAGACAACTCACAAAAAAAACAGAAATACAAGTATCTTAAAACACGTAAGAAATCAGAGAAACCATTAGTTGCCAATCAAATTAGGAAAAAAAAACCTGTAAATATTGTCCTACTATTCAGTACTGTTGAGGTAAGATGAGCATTATCACATACTCTTCCTGAGAGTGTAAACTAATAGAACCTTTCTGAAGAACTAGAAAATATGTATTAAGAGCTCTAAAAAAATGTTCGTACCTAGTAATATCAATTATAAGAAATAGCTTAAAATATGAAAAGATCCTTATACAAACTCACTTTCAAAGTTCACTGTAACTAATAACCCACTATAAGCCTAACAGTAGGTAAATGACTAATTTCATAATCCATAAAATGGAATTTATGCAACTGTTAAATATGTTCAAAACAACCAAATACAATGTGTAAATTGTATATCTGGACCAGATACTGGACAAAATAGATATATATAATCCAAACAAAACAAAAATTTATGTATATAAAATAAAGACATCTTTGAGACAACTGGGAAAATATGAACATAAACTATATTATTAGGTATTATGGAATCGATATTAGGTGTGCTAAGGGTATTATGATTACACAGGATAATGTACTTTTCTTATGGGATGAATTCTAAAGTATTTGAGGGGAACTATGATTTCTGCAACTTAGTTTCAAATGATCCAGCCCCCCAAAACAGTATATATTATACACACAGAGAAAAAAATGCATAACTTTTACAACAAAAATCATGGGCAAATGTTAGTAAGAGCTTTAATTGTCAGGGAAAATTAACTGCTCGTGTTGATAAGCAAAAAGGTCAAGAAACACACAAACTTTTACCTTCCACATCTCAACTATGTAAATCAAGTGTGCCAAAAAAAAAGAGAGAAAAGAAGCCAAAATATTTACAGGAATTAGCCTCTGGGTGGCAGAATTATAGATGACATTTTTTGTTTCCTTTTAGCTTTCTATCCATTTAACATTTCACATAAAGACCATTAAACGTAAGTTTAATAAGCATGAAAGAGATGAAAACATGGATTTGCAAAGTTGGGAACCATGATCCAAGGAAGAGAAGAAGGACTAAGTAAAGACTTTCACAAAATAAAATAGAACATTACCTACACAACTGGGAGGACCAGATGCAAGACACTGGGAAATATAGGGAAAGAAAGTCAAGAACATGTATGACAAAAAAGTAGAAGAGCAAAAAAAGACAGCACTAATCACACACCCTGGATCTTCTTCAGCCTCTGTTGATGGTTTTCTTCACGTCCCTAACCTCTAAATGCTGCTGGGCACAATGAGTCCTTGAACCTCTTCTTCACCTACACTCATCCCTTTAGTGATCTTATCCATACTCATGGCCTTGAATACCATCCATATGCTTATGACTCTGCAATTTTTAATCTCCAGCTTAGACCTTCCTCCTGAGCTCTAGACTTTCACATCATCAACTGCCTCCAACTGACAATTGAAAAGGCAGCTCAACTTTAACAAGCCTGTAATTGACCTTCCTGTTCGATCTTCTCCATCTCAATCAACAGCAACTCCATTCTTCTAGTTCCCAAACCAAAAATGTGGAACCGCCGTTACCACCTTCATTTCCCTCATACTTAACATCCAATCTGACTTTGAATCCTAATTTCAAAAACCCAGAAGCTCACACTTCTCATCCTACTTCTACACTGGTCCAGCCACTGTCACATTTTGCCTAAATTATTTCAAGAGTCTCCTAGTTGGTCTTTCTGCCTCTGCCTTTGCTCTCCCTTCAAATTTTATTTTTAACTTGAACAGCTTCTTTTTTATTTTTCCCAGCTTTATCCAGTTATTAGTCTATTCTTGATCCAGCATCCAGAGTGATGCTGTTCAAATCTAAGAGCGTGTCATTCCTCTGATCAAATCTATTAAACACCTTCCTATCTCACTAAAAGTAACAGCTAAATGCCTCACAATGATCCATAAGGCCTTATATATTCTGGCTCCCCCCTCACTCCTCTGACCTCTTTTCCCACTCCTCTCCAGCACTCCAAGGCAGCCACACTAACCTCCTCGTCATTTCTCAAATATCCCAGCACACTCTTCCCTCAGGGCCTTTGCATTTGCTGTTCTCTATGTGCAGATTACGTTTATTTAAATAACAGCAGAGATCACTTACTCAAGATTTTTAGTCAAAAGTCACATCAGGGAAGCATCCCCTAAGTCACCTTGTCTAAACTTGCAACTCCACTGATGTTTCCCATCCAATTCTCCACTTTATTTTTCTCTGCAGCCCTATCAGAGTGTAAGACACTATAGATTTTTACATATCTATCAGATAACTGGTATGTCCCATAAAAGAATATAAGCTACATTAAGGTCTAAAATTTCTTATCTCTTCTGATCACTCTGTATCTCTAAAACTCAAAAGTGCTTGGCATATAGGAAATACGCAATAAATATTTGTAGAATGATTAGGTGAATCAGAGCAGATGTGAAATAAATCAGATTTTGTCCAATATCCAAAACTGATGGAAAAAGAAAACAAATGTTTAAATATACCATTTAGAAATATAAATCTAGCCAATAAAAAAACTAACATAATCATTATCAAAAGTTAGGAGTGTGCTGGGATTTCCCTGGTGGTCCAACTGTTAGGAATCCGCCTCCCAATGCACGGGGTGCAGGTTCAATCCTCATCAGGGAACTAAGATTCCATACACCACAACTACAGAACCCACACCAGAACGAAGGCCCTACACAGCCATAAATAAATAAATATATATATTTTAAAATTAGAAAAGTGTTGTTGTGAGTTAAACCTCATCTTTCATTACAGAACTCAAATGTCTGAATCTGATTAAACAAGAAATGGCAATACTGTAGTGTTACTTAGTTTTACAATATTAAAAGCTAAAAAGATAACCTCCCAGAGAAGTAAAAACAGACACTTAAAAAGGGTTACCTCTTTGTTTAAAAGGATCACTTCTGTGAAAGGGAGCCAACAGTGGGAATGGACTCTTTGATTTTTATTATAAGTTATTTTTAAAATAATCTATGCATTTATATTTCTCTGTTAAAAGCATTTAACAGACCTCATCAAAATTAAAAACATGCTCCATGAAAAAAAACCTCTTAATGAAAAGACAAGCCAGAGAGAAAATATTTGCAAACCACATATCCTACAAAGAACTAGCACACAGAATATTAGAATTCTCAAAACACAATAAAATAAAACCCAATTACAAAATAGGCAAAAGATATGAACAGACATTTCCTTGAAGAGGATGTACATATGCAAAGACGCATGTGAAAAGATGTTCAACATCATTAGCCACTGCTGCTGCTGTTGCTAAGTCGCTCAGTCGTGTCTGACTCCTAGCGACCCCATGGACTGCAGCTCACCAGGCTCCTCCGCCCATGGGACTTTCCAGGCAAGAGTACTGGAGTGGGGTGCCATTGCCTTCTCTGCATTAGCCACTAAGGAAATGCAAATTAAGACCACAATGAAGGCTTCCCTGGTGGCTCAGTGGTAAAGAATCCACCTGCCAATACAGGAGACACAGGTTCAATCCCTGATCCGGGAAGATCCCACATGCCTCGAAGCAAATAAGGCCCTGTTGCCACAACTACTGACCCTGTGCTCTAGAGCTCTGGAACCACAACTACTGAAGCCTGCACGCCTAGAGTCCAGGCTCTGCAGCAAGAGAAGCCACTCTGCAACGAGAAGCCCACTCACTGCAACTAGAGAAAAGCCTGCACAGCAACAAAGACCCAGCACAGCCAAAAATAAGTAAATAAATAAAATTGTTAACACACACACACACACACACACACACACACAAACTGAGATATCACCACACACTATCAGAATGGCTAAAACAAAAGACGGACAACACTTATCAGAATGCCTGAAAGAGTGACAACACCAAATGCTGCTGAGAATGGACAGAAATTGGACGTCCAATGCCAGTCGAACTGTAAAATGATACAAGCGCTCTAGAAAACAGATCAGCATTTCTTAAAAAAAAAAAACCTGAACATGCAACTACCATGTGACCTAGCAACTGTCCCCCTGGCCATTTATCCTAGAGATATGAAGACTTATAAAAACCTGTAGGCAAATGTTCATAGCAGCTTTATTTATGCTAGCCAAAAACTAGAATCAACCCAGATTTCCATCAACGGGTAAATGGTTAAACAAATTGTGATACATCCATACCAGGGAACACTACTCAGCAATAAAACAAACCACTGATACATGCAACAACTCAGATAGATCTCTAGTACGCAGTTTGAAAAAATCCAACCTTCAAAAACTATATACTATATGATCTTATTTACATAAGATTTTAAGTGACAGAACTTTACCAATAGAGGATGGTCTTTAATTTTTTTGGCTGCTCCTTGCAGCATGTAGGATCTCAGTTTCCCGACCAGGGATCAAACTTGTAGCCCCAGGATTGAAAGCATGGCGTTTTAACCACTGGACCACCAGGGAAGTCCCGAGGATGGTGCTAACTACTGGTTGCCGGGGGTTCACGTGCAGGTGAAGGGGATGGATGTGGTTGTAAAAGGGCAACACTAGAGCTCCCTGTGGTGTTGGAACTGTTTGCATCTTGGTCACAATGGTGGATAAACCTACACAGACAATTGAGCAGTATACAAATTACACACACAAGTACAAGCAGAACTAGAGAACTCTGAATCATTTCATTGAATTTTAGCAATGCTGATATTCTGGTTGTGAAATTATACTATAGTTCTGCAAAATGGTACCATTGGGGAAAACTGGGAAAAGTATACAAAAAAATCTCTGTGCCATTTCTTACAAAAGCATGTGAATCTATAATCATCCCGGGACGTCTCTGGTGGTCCAATGGCTATAACTCCACACTCTCAATGCAGCGGACCCAGGTCCAATCCTTGGTCATGGAACTGGATCCCACAAGCTGCAACTGAGAGTTTGCACACCACAACTAAAGATCCCGCACACCACGACAAAGATCGAAGATGCTGTGTGCCACAGCCCTGACGAAACCAAGACCCAGCGTGTCCAAATAAATAAAAATAAATATTCATCATCATCTCAATTTTTTAAGCATTTAACAGAAATAAAAATATCTTCAGCATATTTTACAACGCTTCATGTTTAGGACCAAAGGCTTACATCAGCAAGACAACAGATAAAGAGAGGAAGATCTTTTGGAATTTTATGATGTATAAAACTCACAAGCAGCTTTTCAAAATGTCTGCTGTAACGAATAAAGACAACATAAAGAGATCAGTACACATGTGTTTTCTAGAGCTTTCATTGTTTTGGAATCAACCCCACATTCTTTGCAGTTTCGTGGCCTTTTCACATGCTGTTCCCTCTTTTTGGAAAGTTCCTCCTCCCACATGCCACACTTCTCCCCATCCCTTCAACTATGCCTAACAAATTCGTATTTATAATTTACATCATCTTCTCAAAAAGGTTTTCCCTTATCCCCCAGATTAGGTCATATATCCTATTTTTCCCCTGTTTACAATGATCACAATTTTCACTGAATAACTATTTATGTAATTATTCAACATATGTCTCTATTAAAGTGTAAACTCCATGATGGCAAAGATGATTTAAAACACCCGCCACAGTGCTTGCACGTTTACTGAATGTAAGCATTCAAGTTTTTTTTTCTTTTTTAAAGAAAGAGCAACATGTTCATGCAAAAATGGAAAAGAAGTAGCATGAGAATTCTCAAAACAGTACCATCCATTTATAACAACGGGTACGCACGCATTCTGTCCCCAGTGGTTCAAACCCGGGTCCTGAGCCACAAAAACATAGATAAGCCTGGCACGTGGATCCTAAAGAGGTATCAGAAAAACTTAAACGCCTACAAAAAGCAAAGAAAGGTAACATAAATGATTGAAGTGGTTGGGTTTAAGAACAAAAGCACAAGCCCTAGGAAAATGAAAAAAAAGAACAGCTGGCCTCAGTGTCCAGGTACAACAGTGAGTTACAGGCACTATGACAGACCACAGCACTCATGTCCCATCTAAGCAGAGATTGGCTGCTACTCACAGCTCTAGCCAACTGTTGCCAATAATACAGCAGTTGTGTTACTTCTGAACTAGTAATCCCAGAAACGGGAAACTGAAGTTCCATGTGAAATTTCCCTATTTTTAAATTCTATCAATTAATTCAAATATATTTTAACAACCATGTATGGGCCAACTAGAACCCACCTGCAGGCCAAAGTAACTCCACCAATTTGCGGATTGATCTAAAGTGTCCAATTGATGATTTGAAAGAAAAATTTTAAATGCAAACACAGAGTATTAAATAGAACACATACACACAAAAAATATTTATTTTTGAGATAAAAATCGTAGCCTTTCACCCCAAACTAACATTCTCTTAACAACCTCCCTTTTCTATTCCACCACTCTAAAACTCTTGCATTCTTCCTTGATCTTAGAAGAATTTGGGCGCTGAATAATCATAAAGAAAGAGAGGCACTTGAGTTACAAGGACTCAAAACCCAGGTCTGCCACTTACTAGCAATATATTCTAGTGTAAGGTTTTTAACTTCTTTGCCCGTCACTCCCCCCTACTAAGTAACATAAATGATTGAAGTGGTTGGGTCTAAGAACAAAAGCATTCAGTAACAGAAGTAATGCAATGTGTTCATTATACAACTCTTTAAGGATGAAATTAAATGGCAGTATATATCAAACATCCAGACTAGTACCCAAAAGAGAGGATAAATTCACAAATGGGCAATGTTAAAGATTTACAACAGACAAAGTAAAAAGTGAATACTGTTAAGAGTATGAATTAAACATTCTTGAGTCTAAAACTGGTGAAGATTCTTTGGTTGGTAGGTAGAAACCATTCCTAACTTTTGATAATATATCTTAATTTTTTTATTATTTTTCCTATAAGTCATATCCAAGCTAAGAATGAGGAATTCTTATTTTGTTTCACACGCACAAGACAGATCACAATTTGAATAATATAGGTGCAAAAAAGTTGCTACCTTCGCAAAAGAGATTCCAGCTTAAGTACCAATAGAATGCTAGTTAAAACAATCCTCAAATCAAATTTCCTGCTCCACAAAAATAAATCCTTTTATCCTTAGGGCAAGACAACAGGCACAGATAAAAGAACTGATCCATTAATGCATTTAAATAAATTCCTCCAAACACTAATATACCTGCTTTTCCTATTTGGCTGAGGTAACTGTTCAATGACCTGACTGATGGAACCACGTGTGTCCAAATGAGAAGAATCCAGAGAGTCTGAAAAAAATAACTGGATATTAGCACAAAAGGCATTCACCACCAAACTTTAATACAAGTTCAGGAATGTGGACAATACCAATCTAATCAGCTGTATTAGAAAACCAACCTTGTGCGTACCTACTACACACCAGACACTGTGCTAGACTTCCTTACACACCTCACCACAATTACATAATATTTAAATCTACCCAACTCCAATATGAGCACCCTTGCAAAGGGATCTCACCTGCGGCTTTGTTTTCTTTCAGATGCTCATTGAAGCCACTCTTACTGTCTCCTTGTTCTTCTTCAGCTGTTTGCTCAGTATTGACTCAACATCCTAAAAAATACACATGCACAATATACCCACTGTATATGAGATAATCCAAAATGAGATATATTTTTATGAAAATATAGATTTCATTTTCCAACCAACTTTACCCAAAAGATAGTGATCTCCTAAGTACTTACATTTGCAGGCTGGTCTAGATTAGGGGTGGGGTGGGGTGGGAATCTACTCAATCATTTCCAAGCAACCTATCACTCACCAACACAGGGTTCTCTTTGTGCGTCTGAAGATTAGGAAGGTGTCGAGCTAGCACACTGAAGTGAGAACCAGAATCATCTTCTAGAACCTGGCTTTCAGGCTGAGAATCTTCAATTATCAGGCAAGGAGTGTCTTGCTGAGAGAAATCTGAATCCAACTGACTTCCAGTAGGGTCCATCTGCTCCCCTGGAATGGAATAACAAAAGATCAGTTCCGTGTAACCTACTAGCCTTCCTCACGCAGTCTGAGCTTAAAATAATGAGGCAGTTAAGTACGAGACTTGGAAAGGGGGACGAGTGTAGGACTCTTCCTATTACAACATTGTACATAAGCACTTTCCTGTCATACCTGCCACGGCCCGATTTCCTCTTGCTTACAATCAGCCTGCCTACCCTTCTCTCCCCTTCCATCACCTTCGCGTAGACACCCTTTCCCCTCCTTCCTAACCTCTACTCTCCCCGCCCCTTTTTTCCATCCCCCACAACTCTCCCTACGTCCTTCAGGCGCCTCTACCGCTCCCCAAAAAGCATCTTTGGGAAACCTCTGATCGTCTGAACCCCTACAGCCGTTCCTGCTTCCTCACGACCACCCGGGTCTTCCTAGCGAGTGCTACCCCACCCCCTCCTTGGGGCCCTCCAACCCTTCCCCCGTCACCGCCGCCATGCTTGCCACCCCGCCCCCTCCGGTTTGCCACCCCTTCAGACGCGAAGCCCAAGCCTTGAGAGCCGACTACTCCCCCTTTTCCCCACACAGTACCAGGCATCCCGGCGGGAGGTCCCTCGCTCTCGTCCTAGAGGTTTCCCCACGCTCCCCAGGTCCCTCCAGCTCTATCCCCAGGTCGCCGCTGTAGCCACCGCCGCCACCAGCCGCGAACTCCCCCTTTCCCGTCGCGTCACGCAGCATCGGCTCGCTCATTCGCTGCTGCTGCCCGCCACTCAAGAAAGGCTGTGGGTAACTGGCGACTGAGTCGGAGTGCCCCGCCCCACGTAGGAAAAAGGAACACGGCGGCGTGTTTCCATGGCAGCCTGGACTTTGCAGGCCCTCCCTCTAGTATAGCTGGAGAATGACAGTATCCTTGAACCGAAGGGACCTTGAGAGGGCATGAAATATAGTCCGATGCCTCTCCAGGACGGTTGTCTGTACCACTGCTCAGACATAAGAGAAAAGACAATTTTTTTTTATTGTTCATGCACCATAAGGCCCTACTCTCACCCTCTTGCGTGGAAAAGGTTTCCTGGTTTTCTAATAAAAGGGCAAAGAAGGATGGCTAGAATTTCAGAGCTAGTGAAACTGAAGAGAGAGAGGACTCTTCGGGGTTTGCCAGGTCAACCAGGATCCCCTTCTTAGGCCTCTACTTGAATTCAAGGGCACACATTAAATACGTCTCCACCAGTTCTTTTTTTTCCTATTTACATTGTCTGAGGGCCCTGGTAAGCCATATTTTCCCCCCATTGCCCTTTCCAGTCTGGAACATAGTTCAAGCTTCATATTTGCTTATCGGTGACCTATCTTTTATGGAATTGCAGCCTACAGAGACCATGGCCCCAGACATTTTTTGCACCTCCGTTTGAGATAACTGAGCACAGTAACTGTCGGTGATGAAGAGAACAGCTGCTGCTCTTTAACTAAATGACCTCAAAGATCCCTCCAAGCCCTGAGAGTCTATTATCCTAATTATGGTGCTAGGGTCTTATAGAGGGTGTGGCAGCTGTGACTTGTATTATTGAAGGAGGTCCCATGAGGAATATATTGTTTTGGGGAGGGTATTTTTGTTTTCTGTTTTTAATTTAAAAGGTGGTTGGATCTGAGATGGAATTCTAGCCAGAGCAGCAGTCAATAGGGAAAGCACCCAGCACTCTGCCAGGCATATACATAGTAGGTATTCAATAGGAAGTAGTTTTCTCTCTCTCTACCCCAGACTCAGAATGACTTAAGCACAGTCCAACCATGATTCTCTAATTCTGGAAAATACCCAACACTTGATATAGGCTAAGCTGAAGTGGAGCTTCGTATCAACCAATCTTCTCCCTCCTGTTATAAATTACATTGATCGTATTTTCCAAACAAAAATCAAAGCATGTCATCTGAGTATATGTTACTTGTGGGAACAAAAGGACAGACTCTTTGAAATGAAACTGTCCTGAAAAATCTAGAATCTACTGTTGCTATAACTAGAATATAATTAGGGTCCCCAGAATGTTTTATTAGTGGAACAAAAATGGAAAGGAGCATACAGAGACATATCCCACTTCTTAATCCTCAAATCCTTTATAACTGACTCCTGTCTTCCCTCCTACTCCTAGTGTAGCAGAAGACCAGTGACCAAATAAATGCAGTCCTACAAGAACCAGGTAAGGTCAATATTGACTACACTAGATAGACAAAGTGAATTCATCTGCTTGATTTGAGAGGACACAATCATGTCCTGTTGTATGCAAATTTTGACCTTGATTCCCATAAAAATTCTCCATAGTCACTATATTTTGGGTCTTTTCTGTCCTGCTGTTGCATCTTCCATCTCCAAGCAGGACATAAATAGGTAGACTTTCTTGATTATTTGACAAACAACTGTATGTGTTTATCAAAACTTACAAAACTGTACTAAAAAGGGTAAATTAAACTTCAATAAGCATGGCTTCCCAGGTGCCCCAGTGGTAAAGAATTTGCCTGCCAATGAAGGAGATGCAAGAGATATGGGTTTGATCCCTGGAGAAGGAAATGGAACCCCACTCCAGTATTCTTGCCCAGAAAATTCCATGAACAAGGAGCCTCCTGGGCTACACCCCATGTGGTTGCAAAGAGTGGTTGTGTTCAGTTAACACAACTGAGCACAAACGTGGCTAAAAATAGATAAATAAATGAGCCTGAGCCATTACCATTACTAAATAAAACAAGACCTTTTTTAAAAAGAACTGTGAATTCCTTGTTAAGCAGGATGATAATTAAATTAATCATTAAATTTCCCAAAGAGATCAGAAAATGCAGGCAGGATGATTACCCACTGAGGCTGTGATTGATCACAGTTTGGTGATCTAAAGGCCTTTACTGACTCTTAGACTGCAAAGGACCATCAGCATATCTGCCTGTCTACAGGTGCATCTTTACCTAAGCCACCCCCAAGAAATCTAATCTACCTCTAAAGTTCTCCCAGACAAGAAAATTCCATCAAACCGCATGTTAACTCACTTTGAAGTTTAACAAACCTCATTGTCAGAAATTTTTCTTCTAATCATATAATCTGAACTCTTTATTCTAGAATTTAGAGCCATTTTCACTCATATTGTCCTTAATTGGTAATTTTAAAACCTGGACAAATTCTCCTAAGAGTAGGATCATCTCAGCTGTCCCAATAATTCTATCAATCAAACAATGAACATAAATGCTACATAATGAGCTCGATAGTCTTTTCCTGAGGTCTCCTCACAGACTTCTCTAAGCAAAAGAACCCTAGATGGTTTAATACTACCTCACAGACACTATTCACCAGCCTTTATATTTGCTTCATGGTTTTCCCTGAAGCTCAGCAGCAGAGAACTTTACTGAAGATGAGTAAATTTAATGATAAACTAAAACATACCCCTTTTAAGCTGCAATATTAAATTATTACAAACTTAAATTTAACATGTAATTGATTCTGACCTCTAGGCTGTCTTCTGTTGCATGTGGACCTATACAATCATACCCAGGCATAGACCAATAGTATTGATATAATTAATAACTGTATTACAGTTTTACTATGTGTCAGGCATGTACTCTGTTTTACATTCACTATCTCACCTAAAAGCTTCATAACTCTGAGGATTACAGATGAGGACACTCAAAATTAGAGAGATAACATAATTTGCACGATGTCTCACAATCTGTGAGAACCCAGTCTAACCTCAGAGGTTTTATATATCTGATTTACATATATATATTTTATATATATGTCTCATTTATATATACATGATTGAGGAGGAACACTTAACAGAGGAATGGCAAAAGAGTTGACAAAAAACTTTCTCATTTTAGAATGTATTTTTGAGTATAAATATGGGTGTCCCTAGTGTCCTAGAAATTCATAATAATTAAAATAATATCAAGAGAAAAATAATATGGAGAAAAATGAAAAGTTGTCAACTTCCCACTCTTATGAAGAAATTAAGTCAATAAAGAGGTGATGATCAAAATGTGAAAGCAAATTGCCTAAAGTAGTCAATAATTGCCTCTGATATATTAACTTCTTAACACCAGGCTGATATGCTTAGTGCTATGCAATGCTATGCTAAGTCACTTCAGTCGTGTCCGACTCTGTGTGACCCCATAGACGGCAGCCCACCAGGCTTCCCCGTCCCTGGGATTCTCCAGTAGGGCCCTGCAACCCCTGCAGTGGAAGCAATCTTAACTGGTCTGTATCATCTCTACAGAAAGTCCTCCTGTTAATTTTAAGGAAGATTTTTTTTTAAGTTTAGACCAGCAGAAAAGTTACAAAAAGAGTATAATTGAAAAACAACAGTATAATGATCTCTCAGAAACCCTTTCACCTAGATTCACATGTTGTTAATATTTTACCACATGGCTATTTATCTTTTTAATTGTGGTAAAATATGCATAGCATGAAATTTACCACTTTAACCACTTTTAAAGGTACAGTTTAGTGACATTAAGTACACTGATGTATTTAGCCTCCCAAACTCTTATCCATCCAACACTTATTTCCCCCTTCCCCTCTCCCTTCAGCTCTTGGCAACCACCATTCTACTTTCTGTCTCTATGAATCTGACTACTCTAGGTACCTCAAACAAATGGAATCATACAATATTTGTCTTTTTCTGTCTTATTTCACTTAGCAAAATATCCTCAATGTATATCCATGTTGTAATTTTAATAGCAGGTGTTAGAATTTCCTTCCTTATTAAGCCTGAATAATATTCTATTGTAGGTATGTATCACATTTTATCGTCCTTGTTCATTTTAAGCCACTTTTCAAACTTTTCCAGAACTCCAACTTTGCCACACCCAAGTACAGATGATGCCCTGAAGGCATGTTAGCAGACTCCCACCAAGGCAGCCACCTCTTTCAGGTTGCTAATTTTCCCGCTGACCAGTTAGCTGTAGGCCCTCTTACTGGCCTGAGTCTCTCAAACACACAATATTAAGCACAATTGTGACTTCAGAATTAGCTGCAATTTCCTCCCTTCCACCTTTTCAAATGTTTAACCCAAACTGCTTAATTCCACCAGAAGCTGCTTACCTGGAAACAGAGAGGTAGCTGTGGGAAACAAGAAGCTGTGGGATGAGGGGGGAACGAAATAGAATCCTCGCCTATTTGAACACTGACAGGGCTTGCCATGCTCCCTTCTCTGGCTTATTCCCTCTCCTTATAGAAATATTCAAATCACCACATCCTGGAAGCACCTCCCCTCTACTCTTCTATCAAGCTCTGGACTTTTCCTCTCTCCTTTCCCTCCAATCTCCACTTTCTCCATACTTATAACTCCATAATCCTTTACAATCTGGGTTTAATCCCCACAAATCTAGTGCCTGGAACAAAGCAGTTACTCTAAAACTGTGAACAACTGATTCTGAAATTTTCTTGTCAAGTCACCTCATTAGCTTTGGTCTCTATCATGTTTGATGGTGTTGCTGATTCCCTTCTCTTTAAAATTCTCATCCTGTAACCTAAATGCAAACTAACAACGGATGGATGGATAATTAAAAAAAAAAAAAGTGAGGTAGACAGAGAGAGAGAATGCAATACTACTCAGCCATTAAAGAAAAAATGCAATCTTGCCATTTATGACAACATGGATAGACCTTGAGGGTATTATGATAAATGAAGTAAGTCAGATGGAGAAAGACAAATATCATATGATTTTAGTCATATGTGGGACAAATAAAAAATAAGTGAACAAATGAACAAATCAAACAAACACGTGGATACAGAGAACAGAATAGTGGTCATCACAGGGGAAGGGATTGGGTGAAGACAAAGTGGCTAAGAGGGTCAACTCTATAATGATAGATGGAAACTAGGCTCCCCTGGTGGCTCAGACAGTGAAGAATCTGCCTGCAATGTGGGAGAACTGGGTTCAATCCCTGGGTTGGGAAGATCCCTGGAGGAGGCCATGGCAACCCACTTCAGTATTCTTGCCTGGAGAACCGCCATGGACAGAGGAGCCCAGGAAATAGTCTCTGTTCATGAGATTTCCCAGGCAAGAACACTGGAGTGGGTTGCCATGCCCTCCTCCAGGGGATCTTTCCAACCCAGGGATTGAACCCAGGTCTCTCACATTGCAGGCAGATTCTTTACCATCTGAGCCACCAGGGAAGCCCAAAGAAATTAACTGTTTTCAAAATTAAGTCACTGTAGCAAAAACTGAAGCCCCAAAATGGAAGAATGCTAAATGTTGTCTTATCCTAAAGAGCTCAATAACTATAAGACACAATAAAAGTGCTGTAGGAATGCATGCTGCTGCTGCTGCTGCTGCTAAGTCACTTCAGTCGTGTCCGACTCTGTGTGACCCCAGAGACAGCAGCCCACCAGCCTCCCCCGTCCCTGCATTCTCCAGGCAAGAACACTGGAGTGGCTTGCCATTTCCTTCTCCAATGCATGAAAGTGAAAAGTGAAAGTGAAGTCACTCAGTTGTGTCCGACTCCTAGCGACCCCATGGACTGCAGCCCACCAGGCTCCTCCGTTCATGGGATTTTCCAGGCAAGAGTACTGGAGTGGGGTGCCATTGCCTTCTCCGATAGGAATGCATAGGAGGGAAAACTCAAAAGAAAGAATTTTAGTCATGTGGTTATAATGAATATTTAGTGAGTATTTACTGTATTCTAGGAGCCTGGCAGGCTATGGTCCATGGGGTTGCAGAGTCAGACATGACTGAAGCGACTCAGCACACACACACAAGCTCTGTTTACTCTCCCTCCTTGCTTTATCTCATCCAGTCTCATACTGTAACTACCATTTATATACCAATGACTCCCAAGTTTATATGTCCAGCCTAGACCTCTTTCTCAAATCCTGAACCTACACCTAACAGCCTATTCAATATCTCCATTTAGATTCCAACTGACATCTCAAACTCGACATGCTTAAAACTGAATTATTTGGGTTGCTTCCATGTCTTTACTATTGTAAATAGTGCAGCAGTGAACACTGAGGTGCACGTGTCTTTCTGAATTCCAGTTTTGTGCAGATATATGCCCAGGAGTGAGACTGCAGGATCATATGGCAACTCTATTTTTAGTTTTTTGAGGAAACTCCACACTGTTTTTCATAGTGGCTTCGACACTTTACATTTCCACCAACAGTGTAGGACGGTTCCCTTTTCTCCACGCCGTCTCCAGCAATAAATGCCCAATCTTTTCAACTATATCTCCACCCACTTATGCCCAAATGATCATTTATAAGAAAATCCCAGATATCATAAAATTTCATGCATAAATATTTATCTGTGTGTTACAGAGAATCTTTTAAACATAACAATTAACACACCTAAAGAAAATTAACAGTAACTTTGTAATGTTATCAAATATATAGTGTTTAACTTTCTCCAATTGTTCATAATTTTACAGTTCCAAACAAGATTTGTGCATTGCATTTGGATGACACTACCTTCAGTTCAGTTCAGTCACTTAGTCATGTCCGACTCTTTGTGACCCCATGAATCACAGCACGCCAGGCCTCCCTGTCCATCACCAACTCCCGGAGTTTACCCAGACTCATGTCCATCGAGTCAGTGATGCCATCCAGCCATCTCATCCTCTGTCGTCCCTTTCTCCTCCTGCCCCCAATCCCTCCCAACATCAGAGTCTTTTCCAATGAGTCAACTCTTCCCATGAGGTGGCCAAACTACTGGAGTTTCAGCTTTAGCATCATTCCTTCCAAAGAAATCCCAGGGCTGATCTCCTTTAGAATGGACTGGTTGGATCTCCTTGCAGTCCAAGGGACTCTCAAGAGTCTTCTCCAACACCACAGTTCAAAAGCATCAATTCTGCGGCGCTCAGCCTTCTTCACAGTCCAACTCTCACAGCCATACATGACCACAGGAAAAACCATAGCCTTGACTAGACGAACCTTTGTTGGCAAAGGAATGTCTCTGCTTTTGAATATGCTATCTAGGTTGGTCATAACTTTCCTTCCAAGGAGTAAGCGTCTTTTAATTTCATGGCTGCAGTCACCATCTGCAGTGATTTTGGAGCCCAAAAAAATAAAGTCAGACACTGTTTCCACTGTTTCCCCATCTATTTCCCATGAAGTGATGGGACCAGATGCCATGATCTTCGTTTTCTGAATGTTGAGCTTTAAGCCAACTTTTTCACTCTCATCTTTCACTTTCATCAAGAGGCTTTTGAGTTCCTCTTCACTTTCTCCCATAAGGGTGGTGTCATCTGCATATCTGAGGTTATTGATATTTCTGCCAGCAATCTTGATTCCAGCTTGTGCTTCTTCCAGTCCAGCCTTTCTCATGATGTACTCTGCATAGAAGTTAAATAAGCAGGGTGACAATATACAGCCTTCACGTACTCCTTTTCCTATTTGGAACCAGTCTGTTGTTCCATGCCCAGTTCTAACTGTTGCTTCCTGACCTGCATACAGATTTCTCAAGAGGCAGGTCAGGTGGTCTGGTATTCCCATCTCTTTCAGAATTTTCCACAGTTCATTGTGATCCACACAGTCAAAGGCTTTGGCACAGTCAATAAAGCAGAAATAGATGTTTTTCTGGAACTCTCTTGCTTTTTCCATGATCCAGCGGATGTTGGCAATTTGATCTCTGGTTCCTCTGCCTTTTCTAAAACCAGCTTGAACATTAGGAAGTTCACAGTTCACGTATTGCTGAAGCCTGGCTTGGAGAATTTTGAGCATTACTTTACTAGCATGTGAGATGAGTGCAGTTGTGCGGTAGTTTGAGCATTCTTTGGCATTGCCTTTCTTTGGGATTGGAAAGAAAACTGACACTACCTTAGGCCTCTTTTAATCTTTAAGTTTTTCTCTTTCTTATTTCCTGCAATTTATTTGTTGATGAAACCACATCATTTGTTCTGTAAAATTTCCAACTTTGTGGATTTTTCTTATTACATCCCTGTGATGTCATTTACAGTATTTTTTTATTTTTTATAAATGGGACAGAGAGGTATGCTTGTTCATATTTATGTTCCTTTTTTTGGCAAGAATAATTGGTATCATAAACTTCCTACTGCATCTCATCAAGAAGTATATATTAATAACATTTGGTTTAATGTATTTTTGTTCTGTTACAATTGACCATTGGGTTCAAATATTACCACCTTTTTACTTGATAGTTTAGCAGTCATTGATAATTATAACCAAGATGAATTATTTCACTAGGGGCTGTAAAAAAAGTGATATTCTAATATTAACATACTACTTTCATCTATTAGGTAGAATTCTTCTATAAATAAGAACTTATAGAATAGTCAAGTATTTGAACATTTAGAATAGTCGAGTATTTGATTAGTGAGGGAAAGGCAGGGCTTCCCTCATAGCTTAGTTGATAAAAGAATCCACCTGCAATGCAGGAGACTCCAGTTTAATTCCTGGATCAGGAAGATCCCCTGGAAAAAGGATAGGCTACCTGCTCCAGTATTCTTGGGCTTCCCTTGTAGCTCAGCTGCTTGCCTTGTGGCATGACTCAGCTGGTAAAGAATCTGCCCGCAATGCGGGAGACCTGGGTTCAATCCCTGGGTTGGGAAGATCCCCTGGAGAAGGGAAAGGCTACCTACTCCAGTCTTTTGGCCTGGAGAATTCCATGGACTGTATAGTCCACAGGGTCACAAAGAGTCGGACATGGCTGAGCAACTCACTTCACTTCAGAGAAAAGCAGGACAAACGTTTCTTTCTTTTGATTTACTAGTTTTCAAAATAGTAAGTTGAGGTCCTCCATGTAATACAGAATAGTTCTCTAAATAATGAGGTTGTCCAGCATACCCCAAAGATTACTTAAGAGAGTTTTGTTTTTAGTATCACTATGACCTGTGGGTTTTAACACATTTGGTGTGCTTCAAACCACTGCAATTATTGTTTATTTTGAAATACACACTGTCCCATCTTTGGACCATGGAAGTCGTCTCAGATTAGCTCCAAAGTTCTTTTGACATGACTTTAGCACTCTTGGATGGCTTTGTTGCTTTCTGGTATAACAAGATGTTCCAGGTTCATCTTGTTTATTTCCTGCCACAGATCTAGAATCAGATGTTTCTCTGAGAAGCCTTGGTTCATTTAGTAGTAAATGGTATTTAAAGACTACAATTTAGACAGTTGGAATACTTACTGCTACTGAGTTGATCATTGTTTGGCTTTATCTAACTAAATCTTAGGGTTTCAGGGATTTTATCCAACTTTTTTTATTCTATATCTCTTTTTAGCATAATCAACAACTTGATTCCTAATAACATTAGCACAATTTATTTTATTCAATTACATATATAAAACTGTTTCCAAAAAACTCCCAATATTATTACTAACAAGATCACTAATAATAACATTTTAACATTTTTTGCAGTTTCTTTCTTTCCTTAGGGTACATCCCATAAAAATGTATACTTAAGATATATGCTACAACATGGATGAATCCTGAGGACATTATACTAAGTCACATAAGACAGTCACACACACAAAAAAACAAAATACTGTGTGATTCCACTTATACAAGGCATTTAGAATAGTCAAAATCAGAGACACAGAAAGCCAAACGGTGGTTACTAGGGACTAGGGGGTATGGAGGAGAATTGGGAGTTCTTATTTAATGAGTATATTGAGTTTCAGTTTTACAAGATAAAAAGAAGTATGGAGGCTACGGCCATACTCTCTTGAGTGTGCCTGATCTCATCTGATCTCAGAATCTAAGCAGGGTTGGATCTGGTTAACATATGGATGGGAGACCACCTGGGACTACTGACTACTGTAGGTTTAAAAAAAAGGTGGGGCTATGGATTACATGGCTGGATGGCATCACTGACTCGATGGACTCGAGTCTGAGTGAACTCAGACTGAGTTGGTGATGGACAGGGAGGCCTGGTGTGCTGCGATTCATAGGGTCACAAAGAGTCGGACACAACTGAGCAACTGAACTGAACTGAACTGATGGAGATGGATGATGGTGATAGTTCCACAACATAATGAACATATTTAATATCACTGAACTATACAATTAAAATGATTAAAATAGTAAATTCTACATGTATTTTACCACAATAAAAATTTTTGAAAAAACATGCAGTTAAACTACCATATTTTAAAGTCATCTGAAACAATTCCACCAATTTAATACAGAGGTTAATTTATTTCACTTTGATTTTTATTTTTAGTGACTTCTTTATTTTTTTATTGAGGTAAAATTTAAATACAGTGAAATGCAAAGCTCTTTGTTTTTGCAAAGCTCTTAGTTGTATAATTTGATGTGTTTTGATAAACATATATATCTATTAAACTTACATACCAATCAAGATTTTCTATCACTCTGTATTAGTTTCACCTGCTCAACAATTTTACATAAAGGTAATCATACTGGTCATAGCAAACATCCTCTTGCAACAACACAAGAGAAGACTCTACACATGGACATTACCAGATGGTCAATACCGAAATCAGACTGATTATATTCTTTGCAGCCAAAGATGGAGAAGCTCCATACAGTCAACAAAAACAAGACCAGGAGCTGACTGTGGCTCAGATCATGCCAAATTCAACTTAAATTGAAGGAAGTAGGGAAAACCACTAGACCATTCAGGTATGACCTAAATCAAATCCCTATGATTATACAGTGGAAATGAGAAATAAATTTAAGGGACTAGATCTGATAGAATGAGTACCTGATGAACTATGGACGGAGGTTGGTGACATTGTACAGGAGACAGGGATCAAGACCATCCCCATAGAAAAGAAATGCAAAAAAGTAAAATGGCTGGCTGGGGAGGCCTTACAAATAGCTGTGAAAAGAAGAGAAGAGAAAAGCAAAGGAGAAAAGGAAAGATATAAGCATCTGAATGCAGAGTTCCAAAGAATAGCAAGAAGAGATAAGAAAGCCTTCCTCAGTGATCAATGGAAAGAAATAGAGGAAAACAACAGAATGGGAAAAACTAGAGATCTCTTCAAGAAAATTAGAGATACCAAGGGAACATTTCATGCAAAGATGGGCTCGATAAAGGACAGAAATGGTATGGACCTAACAGAAGAAGAAGATATTAAGAAGAGATGGCAAGAATACACAGAAGAACTGTACAAAAAAGATCTTCATGACCCAGATAATCACGATGATATGATCACCGACCTAGAGCCAGACATCCTGGAATGTGAAGTCAAGTGGGCCTTAGAAAGCATCACTACGAACAAAGCTAGTGGAGGTGATGGAATTCCAGTGGAGCTATTTCAAATCCTGAAAGATGATGCTGTGAAAGTGCTGCACTCAATATGCCAGCAAATTTGGAAAACTCACCAGTGGCCACAGGACTGGAAAAGGTCCGTTTTCATTCCAATCCCAAAGAAAGGCAATGCCAAAGAATGCTCAAACTACCGCACAATTGCACTCATCTCACATGCTAGTAAAAGTGGAGAGGAAAAAGTTGGCTTAAAGCTCAACATTCAGAAAACGTAAGATCATGGCATCTGGTCCCATCACTTCATGGGAAATAGATGGGGAAACAGGAAACAGTGTCAAAAGACGCTTACCTTGAAGGAAAGTCCCTTGACTCCACGGAGATCCAATGACCAACCTAGATAGCTGAAATATTCAAAAGCAGAGACATTACTTTGCCAACAAAGGTCTGCCTAGTCAAGGCTTGTTGATGGATCTTTGGGTCATTTGGACCATTATAAATAAAGCTCCTATGAATGTTCATAAAGAAGTCTTTTTGGGAACATACATTTTCATTTCTCTTGGGCTGATATCCAGGAGTGGAACTGTTGCAGTTAAACAAACAGCATTTCTTTAACTTTTAAGAGAGAAATGACAAACAGCTTTCCAAAATGGTTGTATAATTTTATACTCCCACTAACAACATATCAGAGTTTCAGGTGCTGCGCATTCTCACTAATGTTTGGAATTGGTAATGTGAAGTGGTATCTCACTGTGTTTTTCAGTAAATTTTATATATTATTTGTGTTCAACAAAGTGTACCTGTTTTAAGTGTAGAGTTTGATGAGCTCAACAAATGTATATATACGTGTATAACCACTACGATAATCAAGTACAGAACATTTTCATCACCCCAGAAGTTTCCTTGTGTCCCCTTTGCAATCAATTCCCATCCCCTCCCCAGCATCAGGAAACACTTATTTGCCTTCTATCACTGTAGATAAGCTTTGCCCATTGTACAACTTCACAAAAACTTATTCTTGCAGTATGTACTCATAGTGACCATGAATATGCACTACTGAAATCTTCTTTCAGAGAGTATATTTGATGATGAACCCACCTGCTGCCACTCTGGATCTACTCCCACATTTGCACCAAAGCCACACTTCCTTAGGCTGATCCTAGCCAATGCCAGAGAAGAGCAGGGCTACAAAGGCAGGCCTAATCCTGTGATTAAAAAGATTCTTCCAACAGGAATTTTGACTTGAAGACTCTTCATCAGCCTGACCAAACCTTTCTTGAACCTATGCTGCAGGACAAAACTCTTCATTTCCAATCCTCATTCTTTTCCTCTCTTCTTCCACAGATGTCAGACCTGTATCTGGGTCTGAGGCTCTCTGTGCCTTCCACTGGTCTGTCCATGTGGTGATTTAAAATATATCCACAAATTCATTGACACATCCTTCAAAAGGTAGAGTCAATTTCCTTCCTCTTGAGAATGGACTAGACTCAGTGACTTGCTTCTGTATATAAATAAAATAAAACAAGGCAGAAATGATGATACCTAACTTCAAACACTGTCAATAAAAGGCATTGTAGCTCCCTCCTTACTTTCTGGCTTTGGGAGAAGACAGCTGCCATGTTATGAGAATACTCAAGTAGACCAATGGAGAGTCCTACATGGTGAGGAGTTGAGGTTTCAAATAGCCATTTGAATGAGCCATCTTGGAAGCAGATCATCCAGTCTCAGTCAAGCCTTCAGATTACTGTAACCCCATTTTGACATCTTGACTACAACCTCATGGTTGTAGGACTACAATCCTAAGCCAAAACCACTCACCTAATTTGCTCCTCAATTTTCAGATCCTTAAAGACTGTGTGAGCGCTACCTTGGTGGTCTAGTGGTTAAGAATCCACCTGCCAATGCAGGGGACACAAGTTCGACCCCTGGTCCCAGAAGACCCCACATGCTGCGGAACAACTAAGCCCATGTGTCGCAACTACTGAGCCTGTGCTCTAGATCCTGTGCTCTGCAACAAGAGAAGTCACTGCAATCAGAAATCCGGGCACAGCGATAAAAAGTAGACTGCTCCCACCTCTCCCCTGCTCACTGCAACTAGAGAGGAAACATGCAGGCAGCAACAAAGACCCAGTGCAGTCAAAAATAAATAAATCATCTTAAAAAAAAAGAAACTATGTTAGATAATATGTATTTGTTATTTTAGGCTGCTGAATTTTAGAGTAATCTGTTTCAAAACAATAGATAACCAATATTGTTGTTTTAGTCACTCAATCCTGTCCGACTCTTTTGCCATGCCATGGACTGTAGCCCACTAGGCTCCTCTGTCCATGGTATTTCCCAGGCAAGAATACTGGAGTAGGTTGCCATTTCCTTCTCCAGTGGATTTTCCCAACCCCTGGAGAACTGAACCTGTGTCTCCTGCATGACAGGCGGATTCTTTATCACTGAGCCACTAGGGAAGCCAAGATAACCAATATACTCCCCTAATAAATCTCTTGCACATCTAACCACATCTTGGTATCTACTTCTCAGGAGACCAACACAACATTCTTGTGTTTTGTTTCTTTTGTTTCAACATAATGTATTTTTTATTTTTCATCTATGTTGTGTATACTTGTAGTTTCTTTTTATAGCTGAGTAGTATTCTATTGCATGAAGGTAACACAATTTGTTTATCCATTTTTTAATTGATGGTTGTGTTGTTTCCAGGTTATGGCTGTTATGAATAAAGTTGCTATGAAAAATGAATCTCTTTGTGAACATATATGTGTTCATTTTTCTGGGGTAAATGCTTAGGAGTGGAATTTCTAAGTTATAAAGGTTTAGATTTATAAAAAGCTCCAAATACTTTTTATAAAGAAATTATAACATTTTATACTACTATTAGCCATATATGAGAGTTCTACATCCTTTCTAACATTTGGTGTTATTGGGTTTTTAATTATTGCCATTTTGTGAATAAGTAATGTTACACTGTAGGTATATGTATATATGTATATATGTATATATTTTGTCATGCCACAAGGCTTGTGGGATCTCAGTTCCCCAATCAGGTATTGAATCCAAGGAAAGCCTGAAACCTAATCACTGGGCCACAAGGGGACTGCCCACTGTGGTTTTAATTTGCATTTCCTTGGGACTAATGATGTTAAATGGTTTTTCCTATATTTATTGGTCATTTGTGTACCATCTCTTGTGAAAATCCATTCAAATTCCTTGTCCATTTTATAGCTGGGTTGACCTTTTGTCTTTTCTGGGCTGATTTGTAGATTTTAAAAAAAATATATTCTGGAATAGGTTATTTGTCAGATTGGTCATTTTGATTTAATTTTGTTTTATACTTCTGTAAAACATTTATATGATTCTAATGTCAAATTTACAAAATAAGATAAATTTTAAAAATCTACTTTCCATCCTTGGCTGCCTTACAATCTGTTTCTCTTTCCTCCTAGAGGTAATTTTTTAAAGTTTTTGGTTTATCTTTGGAGTCACTATTTACCTTTTCTCTCTCACTCCCCATTTGATAAGGCAGGAAATCAGATTGGCTCTAGCTTTGAAATACTGTGTGTCTAGCATCCCACCATCTCCACTGACCCTACTCTGATCTGAGCTACATCCCTGCTCATCCAGGTTACTGCAAGTTGCTTGCCTGGTTTCCCACTTTGTTAT
The DNA here is from genome assembly GCF_027580195.1 of Bos mutus. Taxonomy (NCBI): domain Eukaryota; kingdom Metazoa; phylum Chordata; class Mammalia; order Artiodactyla; family Bovidae; genus Bos; species Bos mutus. The sequence continues at coordinate 54,436,921 of NC_091637.1, forward strand.
TTTTAACCAGGGCCCCTCAGACCCCTAGGTGTCAAAGGTCCTGGGGTGATCAAAGACCAGTACTGGTCATGAAGAGAGTGGTTTCCCACTTTAAACCTTCCAACCTTTACAGTCTATTCTCAGTACAGCAGCCAAAGTGATACTGTAAAAATCTGTCAAATGATATCACTCCTCTGTTTAAATGCCTGCATATAGGACTTCCCTGGTGGTCCAGTGGTTAAGAATCTACCTGCCAATTCAGGGAACACTGGTTCAACCCCTGCTCTGGGAAGACACCACACGCAGCCAGGCAGTTAAGCCCGTGTGCCACAATGACTCTGCCCAAAGCCCACGCTCTGCAACAAGAGAAGCACCACAACTAGAGTAGCCCCCACAAGTCGTTGCTTGTGGGAACTAGAAAACACGGGTGCACAGCAACGAAGACCCAGCACAGCTTAAAAAAAAAAAAATAGCCTGCATATGTTTCCTATTTCACTCAGAGTAAAAACCTAATAGTAACTAACAATGCCAACAAGGCCCTACGTGATCTGGCCTCTATTATTACCAATCTCATCTCCTATTTCTCTTTCACTCCTCTGCTCCAGGCACAGTGGGCTCCAGCTATGCCTTGAATGTACCAGGCATACTGCTACTTAGGGACTTTGAATTGGCTATCTTCTCAGCCTACAAGACTCTCTACCACATAGCCAAATGACCAAAACCCCTTGCTTCCTTTAAGTCTGCTCTAGTCTCATCTTAATAAAGCCCACCCTAACCAGCCCCTTTCAAATTGCAGCCCTTCCTGCTGCTTCACCATTCTTCCCCATCACCACACCCTGCTCCAGCATTCTCAGTCACCCTTATCATGATGATTTCTTTTTTGCCACAGTACTAATCACTTTCTGACATACTATATACCCATCTATTATTTATTATCTGTCCCTCCCCACTAGAACATAAGCTCCACAAGAGCAGGGACCTCTGTGTTTCATTTGCTGGCACACAGTAAGTGCTCAATACACATCACTGAATGAATGACTTAAAAATGAATTCTGGGCATTCCGAGGGGAAAAGAGACAACCTGAACAGAAAGTGTAAGAATGACTGAGGGAAAGGCAAGTGGTTCAGACTGACTAAATGAAGGGGTTAATGCAAGGTATTTGGAGGAAGTATTGTTAGAAAAGGAAGTAAAGACATATGATGAAGGATCAAGAAGGGATAAGGAATTCCCTGGTGGCGTATAGGTTAAGAATCTGCCTGCCAGTGCAAAGGACATGGGTTAAATCCCTGGTCTGGGAAGATACCACATGCCACAGGGCAACTAAGCCTGTGTTGCACAACTACTGAGCTCACAGGCCTAGAGGCCGTGAGCCACAACTACTGAAGCCACCGCAGTGAGAAGCCCACCCACTGTAATGAAGAGTAGCCCCTGTTCACACCAACTAGAGAAAGCCCAAGTGCAGCAACAAAGACCCAGTACTACCAAAAAAAAAAAAAGGAAAGAGAACTGATGAGAAGACAAACTATTTCTGAGTTAACTTATATACCAAGTACATCATGAGAAATGCTGGGCTGGGTGAAGCACAAGCTGGCATCAACATTGGCAGGAGAAATATCAATAACCTCAAATATGCAGATGACACCACCCTTATGGCAGAAAGAAAAGAACTAAAGAGCCTCTTGATGAAAGTGGAAGACGAGAGTGAAAAAGTTGGCTTAAAACTTAACATCCAGAAAACTAAGATCATGGCAACTGGTACCATCACTTCATGGCAAATAGATGGGGAAACAGTGAAAGACTTTATTTTGGTGGGCTCCAAAATCACTGCAGATGGTGACTGCAGCCATGAAATTAAAAGACGCTTGCTCCTTGGAAGAAAAGTTATGACCGATCTAGTGAAAGTGACCAATCTAGGCAGCATATTAAAAAGCAGAGACATTACTTTGCCAACAAAGGTCCATCTAGTCAAAGCTATGGTTTTTCTAGTAGTCATGTATGGATATGAGAGTTGAACTATAAAGAAAGCTGAGCACTGAAGAACTGATGCTTTTGAACTGTGGTGTCAGAGAAGACTCTTGAGAGTCCCTTGGACTGCAAGATCCAACAGTCCATCCTAAAGGAAATCAGTCTTGAATATTCATTGGAAGGAATGATGCTGAAGCTGAATCTCCAATACTTTGGCCATCTGATGTGAAGAACTGACTCATTTGAAAAGACCCCGATGCTGGGAAAGACTGAAGGTGGGAGGAGAATGGGATGACAGAGGATGAGATGGTTGGGTGGCATGACCAACTCAATGGACGTGAGTTTTGAGTAAACTCCAGGAGTTGGTGATGGACAGGGAGGCCTGGTGTGCTGCAGTCTGTGGAGTCGCAGAGTTGGACACAACTGAGCAACTGAACTGTACTGAACTGAATGTTGTAAAGGTAACAATATTTCTGCAATCCAAGTAAGTACTCCTTGAAGGAAAGTGACTCTATTATATGAAATCTTGAAAAAATGATGCAAAATTTAATTCACACACAGGCATGGCCTCAAAACTAAGTATTACATTTTGCGCCTTTTTACCACCATCCTCTTCATCATCACATGAAAATCCTTAGAGATTCCTATAGTAAGAGCAACTTCATTCAGACTAAAGGAAAAGGTGGTTGTCAGAGACCACAGCCAAACACTAACTTTCATTTCAGACACTAATCAAACAGAAAATTGAAAATAATATCCATAAATATTTCTTTTTTACTTTTGGAAATGATTTTCTTTAAGAGAAGAGTGTGGAGAGCGAGGGAAGAAAAAGTTTCTTCATTGTCCGTTTCAACGCTCTGCACAGGGAGGGGAAACCCAGTGCCCTGATCTTCCCATTACTTAGTGAACAAATTATAATTAGGACAATTATGCAACAAATGTTTATTGTGGGCTTCTTCTGTGTGCAAGATAGAGTAGTAATAAATGCAGACTTCTTCCCCATCTCAAACTTCTTAGAGATTATTTTACTCAGTGCCTCATTAGAGGTTATTTCACTCGGTGCCTTTGCAGATAAACCATGCGAAGAGGTGACCCTATGGTTGCTGGTGTATATTACGATCCTAGTATTCTCCCCAAAAGCCAAGGATAAGCTTCTGACACAGCAATCCTGTAATTCAACACACCTCTCTCTTTGTAAAGAATGCTTTAATAGGCACAACTGAGTACAGGGTAGGAATGTGAGCTGCATACAGCTCCTTTTGTATATCTTGGTTGATAAGACCATGCAATCCAGCACAGCCAGCTGGAATTCTGCCAAATGAGCTGAGATTCCCCAGAAAACTGACATTCACTGGACTAGCGGGGAGGAGCCAGTACATTTTCTTTACGAATTATCAGAGCTAGCCTAAGTCCTATGGAGACCCTAAGTATACAAAGGACGATGGTGCCTTCCTCTCTCACACATACACAATTCTAGATGAGAGTAGTTCATTCCAATAAATTTCTCATTTTCTCATGAGGATAACTTTAATAATTTAAATACCAAAAATGAAATTATTTCCAAAAAAAACATAGAAATGCCCCTCCTACTTTGTTAAGTATGTGTATAATTTACCTGTTGCGTATTTATCACTATATATTATGAACTGACAAAGGTCTGGGCGCTGAGAATCCCTTAAATGGCTTAAACTTGGCCAAGGCTACAATTACCTTTCAAACCATTTACAATCTGTAATACCTTTTGCCTTGCGCCCACTCCCATGCATACCCAAGCAAAGAGCCTGTAATAGTGTCTTCCTTTGATATCTACCCTAACTTCCTTTTTCAGTGATAGATCCTTAGAGACCCCTTCCACAATTCAAGGATCCTTCATCACAAATAGTTTGGAAAGCACAGATTGTAACCACTATATTTGCCAATGCTATATGACAAGAAATGTGGAAGAAACTATAGAATAGCAGAATTTCCAAAAGATCATACCTGGTCAGTTTGAGGGGTAAACAGTTAAATGAAACACTACAGCAGGCTCTATAACCATCACACACTACTGAACATGCTTCACAATCACGTATATCATAGGTTCTCAGTTGGATGGGTCTTTGAATGCTCCTGCCACAGCAAACTATTCCTAAACACAAAATAGGGTTTTAAATACTTTGCAATTCACATATAAATGTATTTCTTTAAAATTTTTATCCAATTTCTATGCCTTGTACATATAGGCAATCTGTTTTCTGTCTGCAGTTGCAGAATTCTGGCACATAAATACTAACATTCCAGGTTTTTTTTAGTCCCATCACAGTCTGTATTTAGGGACTTCCCTGGTGGTTCGGACAGTAAAGAATCCACCTGCAATAAAGGAGACCTGAGTTTGATCCCTGGGTCGGGAAGATCCCCTGGAGAAGGACATGGCAACCCACTCTAGTATTCTTGCCTGGAAAATCCTATGGACAGAGGAGCCTGGTGGGCTATAGTCTATGGGGTCAGGACACAACTGAGTGACTAACAGTTTAACTTTCCTTTACCAGTCTGTATTTGCAGCTCTAATTAATAAAAAAGCCAATTCTAGCAGGGTCTGACATCACAGGCCTGAATTGCTGCCCCTATCATCTGATCAGTGTGCGGTCCTTCTTTACAGAATTCAGATCTATTGTCTAATCTCTTTGTCAAAACTGATGAAAGCAGAGCCTGTGCTTAACTGCAGATGACTGTTATACTGAGGCCCTGTGCTAGTTAAAGGCCTCAGCTCTACAGTTGCTATGGTAACTGTCCCCTTCCTCTCCCTACAACCTATTCTGGCTCTGCCTCCATGTGGCACTCTTTTCTGATTGCAGAAAAGGGGAGGCTTACACATCCATTTGTGCTCTTTGCCAGACTGAGATTTGCAAATGGGGGGCGGGTGGGTAGAGCACAGCACTGTCTCATGTGTCAAATAGGGTGAGGCATCCCCACCATTTTACATACCACTGTATTATTTCTGTTACACAAAGGATTTTCAGGGCCCTGTCCATTTTTTTTTTTTTTTTAATTTGAGGTGTAACTGACATATAACACTATGTTAGTTTCAGATAGGGCCATATCCAAATTGCAGAATGGATGTTTTGCTAAACAAATGCTCCATGATAAGAACCAGGGCTACTGTGAGGTACTTAAAATGCAGACACTGTCCAGCCCTCCTCAAGGCCTCCAGAGAGGAGGTGAATCAGAAGGCGGCTCACAGACAGCCGTGCTGAATCGGGCACTGTGCTCCTTTCTTCCCTGTACCATCCGGAAAGTGCATGGCATAGGGAAGCCACAAAAGTACTGCTGGAGTCCTAGGGCAGAAGGCAAGCTCTTCTCCGTGTGATACACATACAGAATGACTCAGTATCCTGGGTAAAAGAAGATACAGGAGTGCAGAGTAGGTGGTGGGGACAGGCTGAGGAAAGGAGGGGGTGGGAGTGTGGATTAGGCTTTTAGCACCACACCATTGTCACAGGATGTTCCAGGCAATCATAAAACAGTGCCAGCCTCCTTAGTACATCCTCTGGTTTTGGTTCTTTTTTTTTGGAAGGGCCAATCTCTTTCCTTGTTCAGACATTGTCCCTTCTGTTTTGAGAATTCCCTGGGGGAAGTAATACCATTGTCTCCCAAGGTTACCCAATTCACTGTGTCACAAGTAGTTGGGAAGGACTCTTCTGGGTTTTACTCAAACCCCCCTTGCTGCAGTCTGAGCTCATTGCACTCAGTAGAGATGGAGACAAGCCAACCACTATCTTCGGAATAACAACTCACCAGGGACTCAGGGCCGGAAGGTCATTCTGTCCGTCCTGATACTGCACAGCCTTCCAGAGCACACCCAGGGCCCGGGGCAATGAGGACAGAAAAACCGAGGACGGAATCTAGGACCCTGGCAGGCAGTGACAGGAGGGAGGAAAAAAACAAAAAACCTCCAAACAATGATAATACAGACACACCGACTGAAGGATACACCAAACTCAGAAGCAGAGAGGGACAAGATGGCTCCCCTCAGTACGGGCGAGGCTGCGGAACTGCCAGACAGCACTTATCCGGGAAAGACTACCTAGAAGCTTCTTCTGGCGCGGAGGCAAGAGACTCGCCCCTCCACCCGGCCCGCAGAGCCCCCACCCCTACTCTAGCCCGAGTATCAGCTCCCTCTGGAAAACAAGTGATGACGGAGCGGGAAAGCCAACCCGCACCTCGGTACCCGCCCCCACGTCCAGCGACACCGCAGAGCCGGAGCGTCGCGGCCGCGGCCCCGCCCCTGCGGCGCCAGTGCTCCGCCCCCTGACAGGCAGCAGCCAATGAGCGACTTCTGCCGCCGGCCTTTAAGAACCGCGCGCACTCTACCCGCAGCGGACACGGCCGGCCTAGCGCGCCAACGGAGTTTCCATGGAGACCGAGGCTGGGCCCGGGCGGCCTCGTGGCGTTGCCATGGAGACAAGTCCCGGGCTAGGGCTCCGCAGCCCCGGCTCTCCGCCGGCTCAGAACCCCGCGGAGCCGCTGCGCGAGGCCGGAGCCGTGGTGGCGGCGGCACGCTGGGACCTGCGGAAGCACTCTTTGCTCATCGTGATCGGCGATATCGCTACAGAGAGTCAGCTGAGGGCCGTTCGGGCCCACCTTGAACAAGGTGAGCTGCTGTCCTGGCTGCGCTAGGGACATCCTCCATCCCGTGCTTCTCTGCCGTCTGCATCCTCTATCCCTAGTGTGCATTTCCTGAGATCTGCGCGCCCTGTTAATCTGAATCATCAGCCCCTGTCACCTGCATCTTCTGTGTCACGCGTTCGTGTCCTCCCAAACTGCCAACATCTCACAACCCCATCCTTGCCTCACACTCCACGGCGTTCCGCAATCTCCCTCAGGCAGGGGTCGGGGTAGGGGTGGGGAGCTGGCACTGCCTGGGTGGGGATGCCCTCTGGTTATACCCCTCTCTCCCGCAGTGTCTTGGGCCAGAGGTCCTGAAAGTCCTCACCATCCCCTGAAGAGTCCATGTCCCTACCTTAGTTTCTTCTTTAGGGTTCTTGAACCAAGCACAGTGTGCTTTCTGAATGCTGTAGACAGATCTCAAATATCCCAGTGCTAGCCGCCAGTCTGAAAGAGTGACCTTCGTGGCCACAAGCTCTTCAGCCCTCCACTGCCTGTGGCGCAGTGCTGCGGAGCCACCTGCGGGTGGAAGCAAGCCACGGAGGAGTGGAGGCAAGGAGGGGGCCACAGAAGGAAAGTCTAGGATCCTACTTAGCCGTATTGGGAAGGCAGCCCCTAGTATCTGGAAACGGAGAAGGCGATGGCACCCCACTCCAGTACTCTTGCCTGGAAAATCCCATGGACGGAGGAGCCCCAGTAGGCTGCAGTCCATGGGGTCGCTCAGAGTCAGACAGGACTGAGCGACTTCACTTTCACTTTTCACCTTCATGCATTGGAGAAGGAAATGGCAACCCACTCCAGTATTCTTGCCTGGAGAATCCCAGGGACAGGGGAGCCTGGTGGGCTGCTGTCTATGGGGTCACACAGAGTCGGACACGACTGAAGCGACTTAGCAGTAGCAGCAGCAGCAGTATCTGCAAATGGGCCCTTGGGTGTCACTTCTATCACAACTGGGCAACTCTGCAAGAAAATTCCTACATACAAATTTACCAATGACCAAATTTAGCCTAAACTCTGCCCTCCTTCCTGTAGCTCAAGCAAAGTCCAAGAACGGTACAGGATGGGAGCTAGACATAGGACTGGCCACCTTTCTTAAATACATTAGTGAGGCTGATCATGGCAACCATCCTTATCCCCTCCCTCTCACCCCTCACCCCTTCTGTGAGCTTGGAAATGCTCCCCGAAGTCCAGTCCCTCTGACCTTATCTAGGTCCCTCTTTGTTTCTTTTTCTCTCACAGGCATTCTCTCCTGGAACATTGATTTATCATCCATTGACTTGAACCAACAATTGAGACTCTTCATTACCCGGCATCTAGCTCACTTCTCCTCAGAGGTCAAAGGTTAGGACTAGTGTCATTTGTCTCGGTGCTGTGGGTGAGGGATGGTCACAGAAGAGCAGAGGTCCAGTCTCTCTGGCAGAACTGACCTTGTGGGAAGTTTGGGTTGGGGAGAAGGGAGGGGCTCCTGAGGGGAATGTTGTAGAGCTCCGTAGCAATCTCCACATACCCAGGTCACTTCACAGACAAATGGTATGATTGTGGAGGAAGCCTGGAGAATGTAATTTCTACCTGAGAAGGGGGTGGTTTATGGACAGCCAACATGCACTAAGGGAATGAGGTACCTCTTGAGTGATGAATCATCTCCTATGTAAAAAGTTCACTCTCTTTTTTGTATTCCCCTTTCTGTATACCCTGAGCTCCTTGCTTCCCTTTACAGAGACCCTTGAGTTCCCCCACTCACCTTTCCAGATCCTTGCTTAGCACTTTCCCTCAGGCTGCACAGCCTATCCTCTAGCCTCTAGAGTTTCTGGTTCCTCCTTTGGCTCAGTCAGCAGATGTTCAGAACATAGCAGAAACCTTGACCCAAAGGCTGATGAGCACCATTAAATGTACCAGGAAGCAGGGTTTCCTGGGTTCACTGCTGCAAGAAAGAGCTAGCCATACTTTGAGATTTGGCTCTGAGATCAAAGTTTGCAAGATGCAGTTTTGCATTCTGCTGTGTGGGAGAAATGGTCAGGAATTTGAGAAAAGTAACATTTTAGAAGCTATTATTCCATGATGGTATCTATGGGAAGACTTACAGAAAGCTCTACATCCCATTATAAAAATGCTTGGGCATCTGGTCATGTTATTGGTAAATGTCGGCAAACCAATTGATACACCAGTGTCTCTATGGAATATAAATCCACCCAATTCAACAGTCCTTACCATCAAATGACTGAATTTGTATCTTATGCAGATGATTCTCAGTTATCCATTATATCGGACAGTCACTTCCCCTTCTTTTTCTGCTCCTCCTGCTAACTGCCACATCGTTGGTCATTGCCCTGATCACCTATTCCTCTAGAGCTGCTCCTGGAGAGAGAAGACAAGTTTAATGTGACTAATGCTATATTATCTTAGAACTATGTGCAGCATTTTAAAAATGTGAGGCTGGCATCTTCTTGATGTGATTGGCTTCCTATGAAGCTAACCAGTCACTGTTTTGAGACTTCCTTCTGTTTAGTATACTTACATCATGGCTTCCTCCATTAGCTCTAACGATGTGAAAATCGACAGTTTTACCACTTTATTCATCCTAGGAGCTTTGGTGCAAGTCTGGAGAAAGGGATGACAGCAGATGAAATTAATGACTCAATTGAAGTTTGGGAAGTATCTGCTGATGTTATTAATTCACGCTGAATTCTCGAACCTTGTCTTTTTGGACATGGATGTAAGAGAAGGATGCTTTCTGGAATGATGTAAGAAAGAACAGAACTTGAACCAAAAAACTTAGCCATTCTTCAGATGAAGATTTGGGGATGCTTGGGAAAATACTTACAGGGAGATGCATAGTTACTCTCAGGGACCTCTCAGACTGATATACAAACACCTACTGGATCTTTTCAATCAAAGAGTTTTAGCATGGTATCCTCAAGGAGTTTAGGACAATTATACCCAATATCAGGGCTTACTTCTGAATTTTTTTAGGTTTGGACATTTTTCACGGTGGCCTGTCTATGTCCCTGGAGAATAGTGGATAATTTCCTGGAAAAACCCACATGGCTCAAGACAGCCACAGCCCCAGCCCTGCTGGCTCCTCTTTCAGCTGTCCCCACAAACACCAGTCGGCCCAGAGCAGCTGCAGACACTGCCCCTCCTTTCAGCCTCCATTAGTGGGGAGGCCAAGGGAACCAGGCTGCTGGGATGAGCTCCATGGCATATGCTAGGAGCTTACTATTTTATCTTCTCTGCCCACCCCACCGGCTGGGCCACCATCTCTCTCACGTCTCCTCAAGCCCTAGGTCAAAATGCTGAAAAGGGGGACAAAAATGTATCTTGTAATGATAGGGAGAGAACAATCATTCCTGCCACTACCCTTTACACACACACACACACACACACACATAGAAAGGAAGGGGACCCTTTGATGGAGAGTCTCACACACACACACACACACACACAGAAAGGAAGGGGACCCTTTGATGGAGAGTCTCACACACACACACACACACACACACAGAAAGGAAGGGGACCCTTTGATGGAGAGTCTCACACACACACACACACAGACACACACACACACACAGAAAGGAAGGGGACCCTTTGATGGTGAGTCAGTGGCCCAGCTCCTTCTAGTGGTCAAATGTGGTAAAGGCTTTCCAAGGTGAATTTTGCACCACTTTGGTCTCCAATGGTGACTTGGAGGCTTCCTTTCTAATTCCTGCAAAAAAAAAACCTCTGGAGTTTCCAAGCATTTTAAAACAAATCCCAAAACAATTAGAACAGTGGGAAACTGAGCTTAAATAACACTGTGATATTGCTTCTACTATTGAGCACATATAGGAAGGAAGAGGGTTTTGTAATTTATAATTCATGATTGATATTCTGGGCCTAAAAAAGACACAGGCTGAAGGACCAGTTTGGAAGCCTTCTGTCTGATGCTATCCCCACTGATGTGCTCAGGAAGTGTTAGTTCTGTTACTTCTGCAAACATGAAGACTTCTGAATTGATACAGTAGCTCATTGGCCCCTAGAACTGGGGTTTGCACTGCTGTCAGAAATGGGAAAGGAGGGACATGAAGAGTACGTGAAGTCCCTTCTGACAGGCACTTTGCGTCATAGCTTTACCTGGGAGCTAAGTTACTCTAGAGTTGAGATATTCTGGTTTAGGAGTTCCTGATCACCTCGGTGACCTCTCATAAATCTTCCACAAGAGGGAGACGGACTTCCAGTGGCACTGGTGCATTATGGGTTTAAGGTTCTAGGAGTGAAGCACTTTTTCATCTTTTATGTGATTTACTCCTTGTGGCGCTATTGGAGGGTGGTACTAATATTATACTCATTTTGTAATTAAGGAAGTAATCTTTCAGAAACCTTAAGTGGCTTGTTTAAAAACATGATTAGTAAAATGGCAGAGTCAGATCTCAGATCCAGGATTTCTGATCTCACTTTGTGTCTGAGCTCAGGCCTCTCTTCCTTGGCATCTCACCATTTCATTGCAGCAGAGCCAAGGAACACAGCGGATGGAGGTGTGGTTGTGGTGGGTAGGCTGTTCAGAGGGTGAGGGATGAAGGAAAACTCCCTTGTGAGTTGGAACCTTGCCCAGGGTGTGGCCCTTGGGGGTGATAGCTGAGAATAAGGGTGGGCTCTGCAATGGTCTGGGAAATGTTATTTTGTTCTCAAAGCACATGTCTATTCAAGTTTCCCTCTTAGCACACTCCAGAGAGCTCTAGAAAGCAGGGAGGAGAGAGAAGGTTTGAGGTGGGAGAAAATAAGAACTATGAAGTTGCAGAAAGGAGTGTCTCCCCTTTGTGATGCTCGGAACTCAGCCTGGTTTGTGTTGTACGTCTCTGCAGATGGCCTCCTCTATCCAAATGGGGCTGTTGCCATGTTACTGCTTTGCATCTCCGGATCTGAGCAAAGATTCCTCCCCATCTTTAGTCCCACCCCCACCCCCACCCCCCACTGGTGACTCAGCTTCTCCTCTCCTCTGAAGGCAGTTTACAGGGGGATGGGGATACTGAGAGCAGAGACTATTTTGGCTTCTCTGACCTTCAAAAGCAGCTCTTGGCAGCCAGGGGCAAGGGTGGAGCCGGTGCTGGGGAAAAGTGAGTGGATGTCACTGGGAGGAAGCAGTAGGAATTACCCAGGACTGGGGAGGGTTGATGGGAGGGAAGAGGGCAGGGAAGGACCCTGTAGGAACTTGAGCATCACCGGTTGAAACTCAGTGCTAGAGCTCCCTGGGTCCTCTCTTTGAGTCCTAGAGTACGTGTCACCAAATCTGAGACAGAAGAGGCTAAGGGAAACAGGACCAATATTAAAAGGATTAAGACCCTATAAAATGAAGACATCAGAGAGACAGCAAAGTACAGAGACAAGAACAGGGACCCAACACTCTACAAAGTCATTTTAAGATCTTTTTAGTCCAAAGAATACTTTATGTGACATTTAATAATTGGTCTATAGAAAGAAACTCTTACAGGCCTGGGGCCCTGCTGATCTTCCTTCATCCCTTTAACTATTTCACTGAAAGGTAGAATGTGCCCTGAAACTTCAGAAAATGCCTCTTCATACCCAGAGAGCAAGAATTCCAAGTATCAGTGCCTGTGTGGTTGCAGTGCTGTGCTGCATTGGCACAGAATTGTAGGCAGTCTTAGGGCCCCTGTGCCCCACCCCAGACGGGCTAGAGATGGAGTAGGGACTGTGTGTCCACTCCAGAATTTCAAACTACCCCCAACCTAAAATGACTTCTTTCTGCCACATTCCCTCCCTCCACGTCTACAGCTGTGGCTCAGAAGACAACAGAGCTCTGCGCAACTGCCTTCTTTCTGTCATCCCTAGCCTTCTCAAGTAGTCCCTTCACTCCTACCCTAAGCTTTTAGGCCCCCAGCCTCTTTGTCTCCTGCTCCTCCAGGGATTGAAGGTCATTCCCCCAGTCTGAGGGGAGAGGCAGCAGATGGTTCCTGAGAGAAAAGGGAGGGCCCAACCTCCTATATCCCCGGCAATGTGTAGCACAGAGTGTGGGTCTTTAGCTGACACTAAAAGAATGTATCTTAACTAAGCAGGGTTGGGGGAGAAGGACCCCCCTCCCCCCGTAGGCCACTGGAGACCCCCTGACTCTTTGAGCTGCTAGACAACTCCTTAGCCCCCAGCCAAGCAGAAGCACTAGAGCGCTGACACTGTGAAGGCAAAGAAACAGTTAAATCTCTAGAGCCTCGTCATGGACCAGCCCCCCTTCCCCGCCCTGGCGCCGCCCTCACCATCAAGCGCCCCCACCCCCACCCCACCCCACTCCCACCCCAGTGCCGCAGACTCTTCTCTGAAGCTGCCGGCTGAGGCCGGAGCAGCAGCCTCCATGAGGGTCTCCCCACCACATCCCCGGGTAAGAACCCAACCAGGCCAAAGGACTTGGCATGGGGGATGCTGTGATGGGGAGGTGGGATGCGGGTAACGGGAAAGGGAGTTGATAACCTAATATGCTGTGTCTGGAACTAGCCTGGCGGGGGTTGGCAGGGTGGGGAGCCGAGAAGATGAACTGACTGTGGGGCCAGCCTGGACCCAGAACCAGGCGGAGGCCAGTGGGGCCGCACAGTGACAGGCCACCGCGCGGGCTGGGCTGAGCTGGGAGCAGCCCCAGGGGCAGCCGCAGAGGGTGGTGTCACCGGCTCTGCCCAGCGGCCTGGGGCTCTGACGGAGTTAGAGACGGGCTGTGTCTTTGGTAGGGACAGAAGAATTAGAGGGAAAGGCGGATGTTGTGGGAATGCACCGAATGGGAGAGTCTCTCTGTGTGTCAGCTGCTGGATTGCTCAGCTGCTCCGATGCAGGGGGGTGAATGGGACCGCGAGTTTTTGCCAAGTAAGGGAAGGTGGGGGACACTTTGGAAAAGAAGGGAGGAAAGGGTCGTTAAGACGTGGCACGCGCCTCTTCACAGACCAGCCGGTGTGCGGTGTGCTCCCCACACCCATTCCCGGCAACCGGCAACCGTCGAGCTTGAAACTTGGACTCGAAGCCCCCTCTTTCTGGCTGCCTCCCGGGATGGAGAGGCCGCCTCGGAGATGGGGAGCGCTCGCTCCCCAGCAGCTGCCCCGCATTCCCAGTGCTGTCAACCCCGCCGGCTCCCAGTCACGGCCCCACCCCCACCCCCGCTTCTCTTCCCAAGATGGGGGCTCCGAACAGAGGAGTCCGTTTCTTCTCCCTCTCGGCATCCCCCCTTTCCCTCCCCACCCCCCATGCAGAGGCAGCCAAGAAAATGACTTGTCATGCTGGGGTGGGGGCGGGGGCGGAGCCGGCGCCGGGCTCAGCGCGCACGCTCACACACTGCGGCACACTGCAGCTGCCTGGCCCCCTCCCGCCCGCCTCACTGCGGAGACACCTGCCCTCCCGGCTCCGCACCCGCAGCCACCCCCGCCCCCCCACTAACCCCATCCCTGGCCTGGGGATGTGCCCCTGCCTCAGAGAAGTCCTCTCCAAAGAAAGCGGGAAAACAAGTCCGTGGCCCTCAGTGGGAATGCAGGGGAGCCGAAAAGAGGCAGAGGGCTTCCTCCCAGGCCCCGAAAAGGAGGGGCGCAGGATACAAACCATGTAGTAGTGGCCAGTCACAGCCAGAGCGCCCAGGGGTGAGCCATAGGGTCTTACTCCAAGACCGGAATTGGTGGTTACAAACCAGTCTAGGGGGCCGGGGTAGGGGGCAATGGCAGACTGTGGGGGAACAGAGGTAGTGGAGAGAAAGCAAGTTGGACTGTATCACAGATTTTTCCTTTTCTGACCCCCTAGCTCAAGTGTGTTGACCTTGGGCGTTTGTGCCAGGGGTGAGGGAGGTGGTGGAACTGCCGTTCTAAATCTGAACTACTTAGAGCCCGCCTTGGGCTGGCTGCTCCCTGAATCCTTGAAGTCCCTCATCCCTCACCTGCCCAAGCCCTGCCCCTTCGTGACTCCGAGGTGGTTCTCACCCTCTGAACTGACCTCCAAGCGGCCCTCAATTCCCAAGTTAATAGCAGAGAACCCTTGAACTCCGCATGGGCCCCGCCCACCCTGCGTGGGCCTTGGTCTTCAGACACCATCGGTAGTTCATTTCCCTGCAGCTGCCAGATCTGCCCAATGCTGGCACCATCGCTCTTCCGTTTAACAAAGGCCCTGGCCCCGGGGTCCTCTTGTCTGAGCCCCAGAAAGAGGAGAGAGTGCTGGGTCACAGAAGAGGGTCTGGGGGACAGGTTATGAGTCCTCCCACCAGTATCCTCCAGACAGCCCACTTCCACACCAACCACCTATTCAGTCGGTGAGGGCGGGAGGAGCCTGGGCTGGCGGCACCCTTCTTCGGGATCTCCTTCTAACCTGGCACTTTCTTTGCTGCATTGCTTGGTGTTTCATGTGAGTCTGGAGAAGGGACGTAGAGAGGGGATTTGAGGGTGTATTCTGTCCCTCACCCCACCCCCGGAGCCTGGGGAACACTCTGAACCTCTCCTATCTTAACTGTTTCTTGTTTGTGCATCCCAGACTCCCCTCCTTATGACAGAAGGCCCATAGGAGAGGCGCAGGAGTGAGAGGAGAAACTGTTGTTTTCTCGGAGAGGTCGGGTTGTGGGCAGTGAACCAGGAGCCTGGGAACGTGGAGCTAAGGTGGGAGACAGGGAGTGAAACCTTTAGTGCTGGGAACAGGATGACTGTGTTTGTGAGCGCAGGCTTGGCCTCCCAAGGAACCAGAAAACAGATTAAGAGGTCCTATTTCTCCTCTGCCTTGTAACTCCCTAGGGTTTAGATAGCTCAGACTGCTCTGAGTCCTTTGGAATGGGACGTTGGGCCTGGGATGGGAGTTTGAAAGGAGGATGAGTCCGTACCCACTGCCGTCTCCTTATTTCCAGGCACTCTGGCAAGAAAGCCCTGGGCAGAGGCAAGCTAGTGAGCAGGGAGCTGAGTGAGGATCAACGTCGCAGAAGCCCCTCCTCCAGCTGAGCCCCCCATCCCCAGGCAGCACCAGGAGCTTAGTGCTCCAGAGCGACAGAGAGGGACAAAAGGTTCTTGTCAGCAGGGCAGCCTGAGGCGGGAGTTCCAGGCAGAGGGGGTGTTAGATGAGGGGAGGGAGCAGACAGCCAGTGCGGGAGGAGGAAACCCTGGAAGGGAAGGGCTGCAGCCGGAGCTAGTCCCCAGACCTTACTCAGCAGGTTCCAAAGTGGCAGGATCAAGGAGAGCCAGGCTACCCTTTCCCCCAGCCCCGTTTTCTGATAGTGCAGTTTTTCCTCTCCTGCCCTACACAATGCCTCTCCACTTCAGTCTCTACCCACTTCCCTCAATACAAATTCCTGCATCTCTCCCTCAGGCCAGAGGACCCTCTGCCACCAGAGTGAGATCCTAGAGACTGTCATCCTCGTAAACCCCAGTGCCGACAGCATCAGCTCTGAGGTAAGGCCAGGGCCTGAGCCGCACTGGCCTCGAGGGCCTGCTGAAAGCGCCATAACCCACCCCAGCCAGTGCCAAGAATTCCCAGGCTTGGCTTTGAACCAAGCTCTCTCTGCCATCTAAGCTGCCTCACAATCCCAGCCCCACCTGGAGGTGCTGTGGGGCTCCCAGTGGGGAGCATGTCCTTGCTGTACTGAGGGGGACCTGGAACCTTCAGTGCCCTTTCCTGGGCTTCCTCCATTGTGACCAATCCTCTCCTTCTGCTGTAGGTTCACCACCTCCTCAGTAGCCCATCAGCTCACAAACTGCTGATCTTGAGTGGGCAGAGTTTAGAGCCTGGGGGAGACCTCATCCTACAGAGTGGCACCTACTCCTATCAAAACTTTGCCCAGGTCCTTCAGAACCCAGAGGTGAGTCCTATGTCCCAGTGTCCAGGAGGAACAGAACACGGGGTGTGACTAGAGCTGTGGGGAGGGATCCAAGGAAGGGCAAATCCTATGGCCCTTGACCCCCCGGGGATGCTGGCAGAATGGTAGATCACCTCAGAGAGAGATGGAGACTAGCAGGTTGAATCTGAGTTGGGCTGAGACAACCCCAGTGACCTGATCAGGCTTTTTGTCTCCCATTCATCCAGATTGCCCAACTGCTCAGCAACAGAGACCCTGGGATCCAGGCTTTCCTCACCGTGTCCTGCTTAGGGGAGGGCGACTGGAGCCACCTGGGACTATCCAGTTCCCAAGAGACCTTGCACCTCCGGCTAAACCCTGAGCCCACGCTGCCCACCATGGACGGCGTGGCTGAATTCTCCGAGTACGTCTCTGAGACCGTGGATGTGCCATCCCCCTTCGACCTGCTGGAGCCCCCCACCTCAGGGGGCTTCCTCAAGCTCTCCAAGCCTTGCTGCTACATCTTCCCCGGCGGCCGCGGGGACTCAGCCCTCTTTGCCGTTAATGGTTTCAACATCCTGGTGGATGGTGGCTCTGATCGCAAGTCCTGCTTCTGGAAGCTAGTGCGGCATCTGGACCGCATCGACTCGGTGCTGCTCACCCACATCGGGGCCGACAACCTGCCAGGCATCAACGGGCTTCTGCAGCGCAAAGTGGCAGAACTGGAAGAGGAGCAGTCCCAGGGCTCCAGCAGCTACAGCGACTGGGTGAAGAACCTCATCTCCCCTGAGCTAGGGGTTGTCTTCTTCAACGTGCCCGATAAGCTGCGGCTGCCTGATGCCTCGCGGAAGGCCAAGCGCAGCATTGAGGAGGCCTGCCTCACTCTGCAGCACTTAAACCGCCTGGGCATCCAGGCCGAGCCCCTGTACCGCGTGGTCAGCAACACCATAGAGCCTCTCACCCTCTTCCACAAGATGGGTGTGGGCCGCCTGGACATGTACGTCCTCAACCCTGTCAAGGACAGCAAGGAGATGCAGTTCCTCATGCAAAAGTGGGCGGGCAACAGTAAAGCCAAGACGGGAATCGTGCTGGCTAATGGGAAGGAGGCTGAGATCTCGGTGCCCTACCTGACCTCTATCACCGCTCTGGTGGTCTGGTTGCCAGCCAACCCCACTGAGAAGATCGTGCGCGTCCTTTTCCCAGGGAATGCCCCCCAGAACAAGATCTTGGAGGGCCTGGAAAAGCTTCGACACCTGGACTTCCTGCGCTACCCCGTGGCCACACAGAAGGACCTGGCCACTGGGGCTGTGCCTGCCAGCCTCAAACCCAGCAAAATCAAACAGCGAGCTGACAGCAAAGAGAGCCTCAAGGCCACGACCAAGACACCCGTGGGCAAGCTGGCCAAACGGGAGGAGGTGGCCGAAGAGGGAGCCAAGGAAGCTCGCTCAGAACTGGCCAAAGAGTTAGCCAAGACCGAAAAGAAGGCAAAAGAGTCGTCTGAGAAGCCCCCAGAGAAGCCCGCCAAGCCCGAGAGGGTGAAGACAGAGTCAAGCGAGGCACTGAAGGCAGAGAAGCGAAAGCTGATCAAAGACAAAGTGGGGAAGAAGCACCTGAAAGAAAAGATATCAAAGCTGGAAGAGAAAAAAGACAAAGAGAAAAAGGAGATCAAGAAGGAGAGGAAGGAGCTCAAGAAGGATGAAGGAAGGAAGGAGGAAAAGAAGGATGCCAAGAAGGAGGAGAAGAAGAAAGACACCAAACCTGAGGTCAAAAAGATTTCCAAGCCAGACCTGAAGCCCTTTACCCCTGAGGTGCGGAAGACCCTCTACAAAGCCAAGGCCCCCGGCAGAGTCAAGATGGACAAGAGCCGGGCTACCCGTGGGGAGAAGGAGCTGTCCTCTGAGCCCCGGACACCCCCAGCCCAGAAGGGGGCCGCACCCCTCCCAGCAAGGGAGCTGGCCTTATCTTCACCAGAAGACCTTACACAGGACTTTGAGGAGTTGAAACGTGAGGAGAGGGAGTTGCTGACTGAACAAAGGGATGAGAAACCGCTCCCCCTGGACACTGCCGAGGAGGGACTCCCAAGCACAGCGGCCCAGGTGGCACCACCCTCTGTCCCCGGGCTGGAAGCAGAAGTACCTGTGGTGAAGGAGAAAGAGGTTGTCCCAGACGTCCCTGAGGAACGAGGCAGCAAGGACAGAGGCCCAGACTCTGGGGCGGAAACAGAGGAAGAGAAAGATACTTGGGAGGAAAAGAAGCCAAAGGAAGCCGAGGGGCTCCCTGACAGAACAGAAGCCCGAGAGGAAAGTGAACCTGAGGTAAAGGAAGATGTGATAGAGAAGGCCGAGTTAGAGGAAATGGAGGAGCTGCCCCCTTCCGATGAGGAGGAAGAAGAGGAGACAAAGGCAGAGGGTTTTTACCAAAAGCACTTGCAAGAAGCCTTGAAGGTGACGCCAGGGGGGAAGGAGGCTCTCGGCGGCCGGGAACTGGGACTCCAAGGCAAGGCCCCGGAGAAGGAGACCTCGTCATTCCTAAGCAGCCTGGCCACCCCAGCAGGAGCCACTGAGCACGTGTCTTACATCCAGGACGAGACGATCCCTGGCTACTCTGAGACCGAGCAGACCATCTCAGATGAAGAGATCCACGACGAGCCCGAGGAGCGCGCGGCCCCACCTAGGTTTCCGACAGGAACCTATGACCTCCCTGGGCCTGAAGGTCCCGGCCCGTTTGAGGCCAGCCAGCCTGCTGACAGCGCTGTTCCCGCCACCGCCAGCAAGGCCTACGGAGCACCAGAGACAGAACTCACCTACCCCCCCAACATGGTGGCCGCCCCTCTGGCGGAAGAGGAGCACGTGTCTTCGGCCACCTCGATCACTGAGTGTGACAAGCTCTCTTCTTTTGCCACGTCCGTGGCCGAGGACCAGTCCGTAGCTTCACTCACGGCCCCACAGACAGAGGAGACGGGCAAGAGCTCCCTGCTGCTTGACACGGTCACGAGCATCCCCTCATCCCGCACTGAAGCCACTCAGGGCCTGGACTACGTGCCATCGGCCGGCACCATCTCACCCACCTCCTCGTTGGAAGAAGACAAAGGCTTCAAGTCACCACCCTATGAGGACTTCTCTGTGACCGGGGAGTCAGAGAAGAGAGGAGAGATGGTAGGGAGAGGCTTGTCTGGAGAGAGGGCCCTGGAGGGGGAAGAGGAGGAGGAGACCGCCAACGTACAGATGTCGGAGAAACTGCATGGTCAGTATGGACCCCCGATGTTTGCCGCCCCTGGGCATGCCCTCCACCCAGGGGAACCAGCCCTTGGAGAGGCAGAGGAGCGCTGCCTCAGCCCAGATGACAGCACAGTGAAGATGGCCTCTCCGCCACCATCTGGCCCACCCAGTGCCACCCACACACCCTTTCATCAGTCCCCAGTGGAGGAAAAGTCTGAGCCCCAAGACTTTCAGGAAGCAGACTCCTGGGGAGATACTAAGAGTATCCCAGGTGTGGGCAAGGAAGTTGCTGCAGAGGAGACCGCCAAGCCAGGGCCTGACAAGGGTGCACTGGAGGAGGAAGGGAAGGCGTCTCCTCCCAGGAGCCCCCAGGCCCAGGAGGTATCCATCAGCATAGCTGGGGGACAGGCCGGCCGTACCATCCAGCTGCTGCCAGAACAGGACAAAGCCATCGTCCTCGAGACTGTGGAGGTGGAAGAGCCCGCAGGCCCGGTTCCGGAAACAGAAGCCCTACCCGGAGACTTGAGAACCTCACTCCAAGAACTTGGGGAACCTCAGAAAGAGGAGGTGCTCCAGATTACTGACCGAGGCCTCTCCCCTGAAGAGGCAGAGTCCCTCTCTGTCCTCAGCGTGGTCTCCCCAGATGCTGCCAAAAAGCAAGACGCCACCCCGAGGTCTCCCTGTGGCCTGACGGAGCAGCGCCTCCACACAGACCTGTGGCCGCAGGGATCTCCAGAAGACATCCGGTCACTGTCTCTCTCAGAGGAGAGTCCCAGCAAGGAGACCTCGCTGGACATCTCTTCCAAGCAGCTATCTCCAGAAAGCCTTGGCACCCTCCAGTTTGGGGAACTAAGCCTTGGTAAGGAAGAAAAAGGGCCTCTGATACAGGCTGAGGACACCGCTCTCCACCTAGCCCCTGTGTCTATTCCAGAAGCTCGGGCAGCCACAGCATCGCCTCCCACAGATGGGACCAGTGGATACTCCGCACGGGCAGACATCACAGATGAGAGCCCTGATGGAAAATTACCCGCCAGTTCCTTCTCTCCCACTGCGCTGCTAGGAGATGGGAGGCACTCACCCGGAGTGATCACAAGCCTGGGTGAACACATTCTTACACCTGATAGCTCCCTCACCAAGAGCCCTGAGTCCTTACCAAGCCCTGCCGTGGAGGATATTGTCATGGAGTGGGAAGGCAAAGTTCCAAAGTTGAAGGACAGACCCCCAGAGCAGAAGGAGAAGGGACCCGAGCCCACGGATGAAGTCCTTCAGCAGCAGGGCAAAACCCTGGAACAGAGGGACACTGTCATGGAGCAGAGGGACACAGCCATCTGTCGGAAAGATGAGGTTCTGGAAGAGAAGGACAAGGCTGGGGAGCCGCAGGATCAGGCTGTGGAACAAAAAGGCAGAGACTCAGAACACAGGGAAACAGCCCCGGATCAGAAGGACCAGGCCCCAGAAAGAAAAGACGAAGACTTAGAACCTAAAGACAGAGGCTTAGAACACAGGGACACAGCCCCGGATCAGAAGGACCAGGCCCCGGAAGGAAAAGACGAAGACTTAGAACCTAAAGACAGAGGCTTAGAACACAGGGACACAGCCCCGGAACAGAAGGACCAGGCCCCGGAAGGAAAAGACGAAGACTTAGAACCTCAAGACAGAGGCTTAGAACACAGGGACACAGCCCTGGAACAGAAGGACCAGGCCCCGGAAGGAAAAGACGAAGACTTAGAACCTAAGGACAGAGGCTTAGAACACAGGGACACAGCCCTGGAACAGAAGGACCAGGCCTCGGAAGGAAAAGACGAAGACTTAGAACCTAAAGACAGAGGCTTAGAAGCAAAAGACAAGGCCCTAGAACAGGAGGACAAGGTCCCAGAAGGGAAAGATAAAATCTTAGCACAAAAAATCAGAGACTTGGAACATAAAGACACTGTTCCAAAAGACACGGTCCCTGAACTGAAGGGCAAGGCCTTAGAACAGAAAGATGAAGCCTCTGAACAGGACAAGGCCCCAGAAGAGAAGGACAAGGCCCAGAAGGACCAGGCCCCAGAACAGAAGGACCAGGCCTTAGCACAAAAATACTGGGCCCTCGAACAGAAGGCTGAAGCACTTGAACAAACCATTAAGGCCACTGAACAAAAAGATAAATTTCTGGAAGAGAAAGACAAAACTCAGGAGCAGGAGAGCCCTGTGCAGGAGGATAAAACCATGGCACCAAAGGAAAAGATCCTAGAGGAAAAATCTCCAGAAAAAGTCAAGGCTGTGGAACAGAAAGAAGAAGCTGTGCTGGAGAAGAGCAAAGCTCTGGGGCTGGAAGAGAGCCCAGTGCAGGAGGACAAGGCCTGGGAGAAGTACCAGAAGGAGCAGGATGTGGTCCAGGAGTGGCGAGAAACATCTCCAAGCAGCAGAGAGCCGGCTGGAGAACAGAAGGAGCCTGCCCGGACGTGGGAGGACACATCTCCTGAGCAGGAGGACACGTACTGGAGGGGCAGAGAGGATGTGGTCCTGGAGCAGGACACGTACTGGCAGGAGCTGAGCTGTGAGCGGAAGGTCTGGTTCCCTCATGAGCTGGGGGGCCCGGGGGCCCGGCCACGGTACACAGAAGAGCGGGAGAGCACCTTCCTCGATGAGGGCCCGGATGATGAGCAGGAAGTGCCCCCCTTGGAGCACACACCCCAGAGTCCCTGGGCCTCGGACTTCAAGGGCTTTCAGGAGCCCGCACCACAGAAGGGGCTGGAGGTGGAGCGCTGGCTTGCGGAGTCACCAGTTGGGCTGCCACCAGAGGAAGAGGACAAGCTGACCCGCTCCCCCTTTGAGATCATCTCTCCTCCGGCCTCCCCGCCGGAGATGGCTAGACAGAGGGTTCTGCTGGCCCCAGGGCAAGAGAGCCCCATCCCAGATCCTAAGCTCCTGCCACCCATGAGGGACGAGCCCACCACCCGCTCCTGGCTGGCTGACATCCCACCATGGGTGCCCAAGGACAGACCCCTGCCCCCTGCACCCCTCTCCCCAGCTCCCGCTCCCCCGACGCCTGCCCCAGAGCCACATACTCCTGCACCCTTCTCCTGGGGCACAGCTGAGGATGAGGGTGTGGTGGCTGCAGTGCAGGAGGGGGCAGCTGAGCTGGAAGGCGGGCCATACTCCCCGCTAGGGAAGGACTACCGCAAGGCCGAAGAAGAAAGGGAAGGAGAAGTGGGGGTTCCTGACCACAGCCCCCGGAGCTCACAGGTCCCCAAGGCCGGCGAGAGCCATGCCTCTGAGGAGCCCGAGCAGACCGAGCCAGAGCAGAGAGAGCCCACTCCCTATCCAGACGAGCGGAGCTTCCAGTACGCAGACATCTACGAGCAGATGATGCTCACGGGGCTGGGCCCCGCCTGCCCCACTAGAGAGCCTCCACTTGGAGCTGCTGGGGACTGGCCCCCCCACATCTCAACCAAGGAGGAAGCTGCTGGCCGAGACACACCTGCAGAGAAGGAGCTTTCATCTCCTGTCTCACCCCATCGCCTCCAATTCGACACTCCGGCCTTTAGCTATGCAGCTCTGGCAGGACCCACTGTGCCCCCCAGGCAGGAGCCTGAGCCGGGGCTAGGCATGGACCCCAGCCTCATCCCACCTGCGGTACCCCCCCGTGCTCCTATCCCCCAGAGCCAAGGCCCAAGCCCGCCGCTGAACGGTCACATCCTGAGCTGCAGTCCAGATCGGAGAACCCCCTCCCCCAAGGAGCCAGGCCGTGGTCCCTGGGATGACAGCCCCAGTGACTCGGAGCTGGAGAAGGGGGCTCGGGAGCAACCCGAAAAAGAGGCCCAGTCCCCAAGTCCCCCGTACCCCACGCCCGCTGGCCCCTCCGCCTTGTGGCCTGAAAGCGAGACACGTACTAGCCCTTCCTCGGACTCACACCTGGGTCCTGCCCGACCCAGCCTGGACTTCCCTGCATCAGCCTTTGGTTTCTCCTCACTGCAGCCGGCGCCTCCACAGCTGCCCTCTCCAGCGGAACCCCGCTCAGCACCCTGTGGGTCGCTTGCCTTCTCTGGGGACCGGGCTTTGGCTCTGGCTCCAGGACCCCCCGCCAGAGCCCGGCATGATGAGTACCTCGAAGTGACCAAGGCCCCCAGCCTGGACTCGTCGCTGCCCCAGCTGCCATCACCCGGATCTCCCAGCACCCCTCTCCTCTCCAGTCTGCCGAGGCCCGCCTCTCCCGTGCTGTCTGAAGGCTCCTCCTCGGAGGCCACCACACCTGTGATGTCAAGCGTGGCTGAGCGCTTCCCTCCTGGTCTGGGAGCTGCAGAACCAGGGTCCATAAAGCTGGTCCCAGGAATGGAAGCCGCTGCCCATGGCCTCTGGGACCTCGCTCCTCTGAGCCCAGCACCTCCAGCGTCCCTAGACTTGGCCCCAGCTCCGGCTCCAAGCCTGCCCGGGGACATGGATGACGGCACCCTGCCCTGTCGCCTGGAGTGCTCAGGGGCGGCCGCCAAGAAGCCAAGCCCCTCCCAGGGCCCCTCTGGAGCTGGTGCCACCAATGGTCCAACTGAAACCAGCCCCAAGCCCCCAGGCCCTGCCCCAGCTGACGCTGAGGCCTGCCCTGCCTGGGAGCGTGGGGCCTGGCCTGAGGGAGCCGAGAGGAGCCCCCGGCCTGACACACTGCTCTCCTCTGAGCAGCCGCCATGCCCTGGAGCAGCCCCTGGAGACCAGCCTAGAAGCAGCTCCCCCGAGACGGAGGCTGGGCCCCAGGGCTGTGCTGCTGAACCCCGGCCCCACCGCGGGGAGCTCTCCCCCTCCTTCTTGAACCCTCCTCTGCCTCGGTCCGTGGATGACAGCGACCCCTCAACTGAAGAGGCTCGGCTGGTAGGGAGAGGGGGGCGGCGCCGGGCAGGAGCCCCAGGGGCCACAGGGGGCCCGTGCCCCGTGGCAGATGAGACACCCCCAACATCAGCCAGCGACTCAGGCTCCTCACAGTCAGATTCTGATGTTCCGCCAGAAACTGAGGAGTGTCCATCCATCACGGCTGAGGCAGCCCTTGACTCAGATGAAGATGGGGACTTCCTGCCTGTGGACAAAGCTGGTGGGGTCAGTGGGACTCACCATCCCAGGCCCGCCACGACCCGCCCCCCCTCCCTCAGCCAGACCCTCGGCCAGCCCCTCCCCGTCCTGACGTGTGCATGGCTGACCCCGAGGGGCTCAGCTCAGAGTCTGGAAGGGTAGAGAGGCTACGGGAGAAGGAGAAGGCACAGGGGAGAGTTGGCCGCAGGGCCCCGGGTAGGGCCAAGCCAGCGTCTCCTGCCCGTCGTCTGGATCTTCGGGGAAAACGCTCACCCACCCCTGGTAAAGGGACTGCAGATCGAGCCTCCCGGGTCCCACCCCGACCACGCAGCACTCCAAGCCAGGTCACCCCAGCAGAGGAAAAAGATGGACACAGCCCCATGTCCAAAGGCTTAGTCAATGGACTCAAGGCAGGCCCAAGTAAGTATAACATGGAGAGTGGGAGACTGGTTTGGGTCTGGGTGTGGGCTGGTCAGGGGCTCCAGTGGGAGGAAGGAAGACAGTTGCCAAAAGAGTTCTCCTCTCCCTCTACAATGAGTCCTGTGTTGTCTCTACAGCAGCCTTGGGTTCCAAGGGCAGCTCTGGTGCCCCTGTCTACGTGGATCTCGCCTACATCCCGAATCACTGCAGCGGCAAGACTGCTGACCTTGACTTCTTCCGACGAGTGCGTGCATCCTACTATGTGGTCAGTGGGAACGACCCTGCCAATGGCGAGCCGAGCAGGGCTGTGCTGGATGCCCTGCTGGAGGGCAAGGCCCAGTGGGGGGAGAATCTTCAGGTGAGTGGCAAGGAACACCAGGGAGGCGGTCTGGTCAGAGTTTGCTCAGAGCAACAGTGAACACAGTCTCTGTTCAAAGCCTTGGCTCTGGTCCTTCCTGAACCATCAGGTGCCCATCCCCCGACTTCCCTTCCCTCCCCATTCTCACCTCAGGCTGTCTTGTCTCCTACCCAGGTGACTCTGATCCCTACTCATGACACGGAGGTGACGCGTGAGTGGTACCAGCAGACCCATGAGCAGCAGCAGCAGCTGAACGTTCTAGTCCTGGCCAGCAGCAGCACCGTGGTCATGCAGGACGAGTCCTTCCCTGCCTGCAAGATTGAGTTCTGAAAGAGCCACTCTCCCTTCCCCGAGGATCCGCTCCCCCAGCTCCCCTAGAAGATGGCTACTGCTGAGTCCTTTGGGGTCGAGGGACATGGGAGTTGGGGGAGGGGGTGGGGTGGACAGGATGTCTCGTGGGAACTTAGGCTGGGCTAACGGGAGGAGTCATCCTTCCCCCTCATCCACATCTGAAACGAGTCTCCAAACCAAAGGTAACCAGGATTAGGATAGGGAGAGAATGCAAAATTAGGACACGAGGTCATCTGATGCCTGAGGACCCTGGAGTGACACCCTCTCTTAGCACTGCCCAATGCTGGTGATGGAGTGGAGAGTGAGGATGGGCCTCAGAGAGCAGCCTCTTCCCTCATGGAGGAAGGTCACATCCCCAGCCCCAGGGACCTCTTAATCTATTTAATTTAGCATCCCACAGAAGGACTTCCAGTAGTAATTTATGTGACCTGGGGGTAGGATACTGTCAGTGAGGTGTTCAGAGCTGCGCCCTTTGGTCCATCTCCCATTCCCTTCCCCGTCAGAGTCTGCGTTCTGGCAGGGATCTGGGGGTACGCCACTGCTACACTGTCCCACTGCTTCCCTCCGTGTCTGAATGTCTCAGTCCAAAACGTGAAGCTCTTTTTTGACCAACAGATTGGTGAGGAGAAGAAAGGAGCTTATCCTCCTAGCCCCTGCTTCATACCATTCACATCCCAGAGCCATGCCCAGACCAGGCCTGCTGGGCAGCACAAAGGAGCGAGGAGAGCCCGGCCTCACTCGCGGAATCTTTCCAAGCTCCCTGACCTTCGGAGATTTTCACCCGCCCATTCCAACTCTCCTGATCCCTTCTCATCCCTGCTTGGCTTATCTGCATGTGGTCACCTGCTGTGGCCTGGTGTGTAATGGGTTAAAAGCCACTGCCTGACATCCAAACACTTGACACCCCGGCAATGTGTGACTCCCCCAACATTCCATTCTGCCATCCTGCAGCTGAAATGGGGACGCTGGCTGCCTTTCCAGCTCCACACTCTGGGACAGAGGATCTGGGAGGCGGAGGCCATGCCAGAGGACTTGGGGATAAGGAGAGGGAGGAAGGCAAAAGGGAGAGGAAGCTGAGCCAAGGCTGAACTCTGACTGAGGGAGATGAAAACAGGCCGAAAATACCACCCCGGGAGAGGACCTCACCCCAAGCAAGCCAATAAGAGCTCTGCCAGACTGCTGCGGGACTGAGAAATCCAGACGCTCTTGTTAGGACTCGGCTTCTCTGCCAAATGACTGTGTGGAAACCAGATCGAGCCCGCCTGTGTTCTTCCAGCTCCCACTCTCCCGTGCTGCTGTGCTCTGCTCCTCCCCACTCTTCCCTGCTCTAGTTCCCAGCTGCTGTAACGGAGCCGCCTCCAACTCTAACAATAAATCCAGTTCATTACAGATGTTCCAGTGAGGCTTAGGCTTTTTCTGACTCTACTCATTGCTCAGTTGCTGGGCCCTGGCTTCTGCCTCTCTGCTTCTACCAGTGTTGTCATTTATCTCAGTGCCTTTGATGACTGGAGGCAGTTCCAAGACCCAGGCAGGCCTAAGAATACAGGGTGGGTGAAGGGCGAAAAAGTCACGGGAAGCCAGCATAACTTCTAAAAACCGGTGAGAGTGCCCAAGGATGGGGAATAGGAACTGAGCGTAGGGACACACATTTGGTTTGGGGGAGGGGAGAGAAGCCAGAGCGGGTGGGGGCAGGGTCTCTGAAGAAGGGGAACTACGTACCATGGGGTCAAGAGCTTAGGGCAGAATAACCAGCATCAGACACCTTTTGCACAAAGTGAAGTCACTCAGTCGTGTCCGACTCTGACTCTACTCCGTGGACTGTAGCCTATCAGGCTCCTCCATCCATGGGATTTTCCAGGCAAGAATACTGGAGTGGGTTGCCATTTCCTTCTCCAGGGGATCTTCCTGACCCAGCGATCGAACACAGGTCTCCCACATTTGCAGGCAGATGCTTCACCCTCTGAGCCACCAGGGAAGACCCAGAACCTTGCACAGGAGAACATCAAAGAGGCAAGGAGTTGAGGGGGCTCTATGAGATCCAGAGCCTATTGAGATTGTAAACAGCTTTCACCTGTGCAGTCAGGATTTCCAGCAAGTAAACTGTTGGATTTTCCTCTGCAATGAAACCCTTTATAGTCCTGGGTATGTCAGGAGAGGCCACATTATAAGTGTGAATACATGGGGAGGGGGATATTCCAGCCTTCCTAGTGTTCCCGGCTCTCCCAGTGTAAAGACGTCAAGGGAGTAAAGAAAGAGCATAACCCCTATATATCAGCTCCTCCTGACACTCCCAAGCATCAGAGTTAAAATGAGAGTGATTCCAGCAATCTGGTGAGAAGGCATCGTACCTTTGGCACTTCACAGAGATAGAACCTCTCTTCCTGGTAACATGACTTATTTAAGAAATTTTGGGATGGTGGGCTGACAGTCATAAGGACTTCCTGGGATGCCTGATCTCCATACTTTTATAGCCCATTCCTGCTCAATTACAATGGCTTCTGACTGGTTTAGATTAATTTAGTCAACAGACATGCTTGCTTGATCTACATTCATAATCATTCTTGAATTCACAAGGACATCATCACCACCACTATGATTCTTATTATTTCTTATTTATTGAGCACTCATAATGTTCCAGCCCTCCCCTCCAACCTCTCTTACTCATCTCCATTCCCAACCCCAGGTCTTTGGGAAAAGCTTCATAATCACACCTGGCCCTAAAGACATAATGATATAAGGACAAATCTCTTGGGGACCCTGGAGTATTTGGTCTTTGGCCAGTCTGTCTCTGGCGTGACTACAGAAATATATATATATATAATCTTTGCTCATGTCTGTACAATAATGATCTCTGCTGATTGCTTAAAATAGAACCTGATTTTCTCTACTACAACATTTCCTAAGCCATATAGCCTCTCAACAAAAGGAGGCCCAGCTTTACAGATTAGCCAAGAACCCCACTGCATTTTAAGTAGGTTACTCTGAAATTTTCACAGCAAACTAATACCTGTTTTTCCCTAGAGCTACTGCCCAGAGGAATAGGACTAGGGCCGAGAGGGCACTTGGGGATGATAAGGAAACCCCCATAAGCCCAATCTAAAAATTAGTGGTTATGATGGATGTTTGCTGGGGAAAGGAGCTCTCTTTTTCCCCCAGACGTTTCAGACAGCCATCCTGGGCCCACCTGAGGATGCTAACAAAGACAAGTGTCCCCCAAATGCACATATAGTCTAAGGGTACCTTGAAAAGTTGTGAATACTCCCCAGAAAAGTGGAGACCTTGGAGTCCCTTTTGTACCCGTAGATGGTGTCTTCAGCAGTTAAGTGGTATTTCCTTTACCAGTCTTGGATTTCCTGGGATGATCAGAGTATGTTAGGTAATGATAGACCCGTCTAACCCTTGAAGGAAATCATCGTATTCAAGTCTGATGGCTGGGTGAGAAGTCAATGGCTGCTTTGAACATGAAATTGGCTCCTCCCCAAGCCCAGCCCTGGCACAGATGTGCTTCAATGCCAAGAGGACTGCTTCCTCAGACACCTCTGGTGAGATTCAAGGCCTTAATGCTGGCAGGTGAGTTAGGCAACAGAACAAGTTGCTAGCTCAAATGGCTGGTATAGTGTGACACCACTAATGAGAAAATGATGAATCACATGTTGCTGGTGGAAGGGGGGCGTTCTGGTCAGGGGCTAGAGACTGGCTCTGAGGGTTTGCATTGCTAGGTGGACACTGGACTTGGGGAACTTCCTCTCTGGACAGCTGGTCAATCAGCTCAGGGACCACATAGGACTGCTGCTGCTTCACCCACTCTGAGACCTCCTGGGCCTGCAGAGCACCCTCCCCAGGGAACTCTAAGGGAGGGTTATCAACCTCGGGTGTGTCCGGAGACAACAAATTGATTGCAGAAGCCTCTTGGGCCAGCCTGCCAATGTCCACAGAGAATTCCTGGCACGATTGGCTGAGCTCCTCAGGGATCTCTTGGGTGGGCCTGCCAACTTCCCCAAGGACTTCCTGGGCCAGGCCACCAACCCCTACAGGGAACCCATAGACCAGCCTGCCAATCTCTACAGGGACCCCCTGGCATGGCTGGTTGACCTCCTCAGAGTTCTGGCAAAGTTCGCAAACTTCCTTGGAGACTTTCTGGTACAGCTGGCTGGCATCCTCGCATGGTTGGCTGATTTGAGGGACCTCCTGGCATGTCTGGTCAACATCGTCATGGTTCTCCTCGCATGGCTGGCAGATGTCAGAGACCTGCTGGCATGGCTGGTTGACCTCTTCAGGGATGTCCTGGCATGGTTGGCTGACCTCCTCAGCAACTTCCTGGCACGGCTTCTTGGTTTCCACAGGTGGTTCCTGTGGGGACTGGTTTTGTTCAAAAGGCTCTTGCTGCCCTTCTAAAGGGGGCTCTTGTGCGCCACTCCCAGGGGCCTCCTGGAGCAGCCCAAGGCCTTGATATTCTTCAGTCACATGTGAGCTTACGGAGGGCTGATCACTGAAGCCAAAAGGGCAGTTACCATCCACTGCAGTAGGGGAGGAAGGACCAGCACTGGACACAGTGCTGGAAGGGCCGCTGCTGTCTGCAAAGCAAAGCCAGGAGACCAAGTCAGACAAGCTGGAAGCACTGGCTGTACTCTGTGTCTGTAGTTCAAATGCCAGAACAGATGGTCTTTATTACTGATGTCTTGGGGAATGAGGGTCTGAATTCTTCCTAAGTTATACAGAGACTCCTAAGTTAGCCTAGCCCAGGAACTGTTGCTCTGGCCTAATGTGTACTACTGAAGTAACACTAAGGGACAGCTAAGATTTCAGAGTGAGTACTGAGGCCCACTTCATCCAGTTCTTTCATAAATGTACGCCCATTCCAACTCCAAATTCCCATGACCCCTCATTCCTACTTTGGAAGCATATGAACACTTCATATCAGTGGTTCATAATTAGGGTTACATACCAAAATTATGGGAAATTTTTTTAAAATACATATTTCCAGGTTCTATCTTCAGAAATCCTAATTCTATAGATTTACAGTAAAGGTGTGGGATGTTAAAACACTCCCAGTTAAATCTGACATACATCTTTCGTTAAGAATTATTTCTTTAAAGCTTATTTCTGGGGCAGATGTAATCATTGTTTACTACCCAAGGAACAAGTAAGCAGGAAAATGTAGAAAAACTTTGTGAATCAGAGCATTAGGAAGGAAAGTGATTTACTCCAAGGTGGAAGACTGCCATAGAACAGCAGCAGTTCTTAATTAACCTTTCTGGAGGTCACTGACCCCTTTGAAATTCTAATGAAAGTCATGGACTATCTTCCCAGAAAAATGTGCATATGGATATCCTCGGTAATGTTTACATATAATTCCTAGAGTTTGTAGACTTTACCCTGAAATCCATCCATAGATCCAGGTTAGGACCCTCTAAGTTTTGGGACACACAGTGTTCCAGGTTTATGGATATTATATACATATAAAATATAAAAATGAATTTCCTAGATTCTGACAGTAGTAAAATGAAAGACTTAAGTCTTTCATTACACTGCGGGACAACTCCTACCCCAACCTCTACTTCTTCATTGATCCTTACAGGGAACTAATTTACCTTTCCCTTTGTAAATTCTGTATTTATTGATGGTACGATAGCTTTATATTTAAACCACTCTAATATCAACAATGATAGATTTTAGAAATAAAGGACACCTGAATATATTGCCATGAGGAGAACTGGGAGAGTTGGTAAGCCTGAGTCTGAAAACTCAATGATTCATTAATCTTTGAATTTAAGGAATGCCAGCTATCTCTTTTCTGTAAAGGATCATAGGAGGCATGCTTCAAGCAGAAAAAAAAGAAGAATGTGGTTTGGGGTCAACAAGGCCTATTGAGGGCAGACAGACTCCAAAGAAAATGTTTATAAGTGAACTACACATCTGATACTGAGATTTTAAAAAAAGAAGAAAAAAGATGTAAGCTGAGTTCACCCAAGGATGATGAAGTAGTAGCCTTAATATTAAGCTAGTAGTTTGATTCAGACAAATCAAAGAATTCAGACAGAAAACAGAAGTGGAAGAAAGGTAAGATTTCTAGGACACAGAACCTATAAACACTACTGGACAGAGAAAAAGGCTCAATGGCAAGGTGAGTGTAGAATAATCTGAAATTCAGAGGAAAAATTCTTGGTGCCAGGAAGGAAAGCTGCTTCTGCATAAAGGGTGTCAGAAGTGTAAAATTCTACAAGTTTACTCCAATGCTAAAATATGAATCTTTGCTTCAGTTCTATCCAAGTAAAATAATAAAAGCCATGTTTGATTTTAGGTAGTCCCTGGAGGATTCTTCCACTGCCAGTGTCTCTGCCCCTAATCGCCCAGAGATCACCACAGGTCTCTCTCCCTACCTACAATTACCCTAAGAATTCCTTGTGGTTCCACTGTTCACCCTGTTACCAAGGATAAATAGCGATAGGCTGAGATTATAAAGTAGAGATGGGAAAGAGCAGCACCTGAGCTTGAATTAACAAATGAGAACAGACAACTGGAAAGGAGGGACATGTAGAAAATAATAGATGATTCTAGTTTCTTTCTCCCAGCTTTTCTATATATCCAGGGTCCCTCCCAAGTCACTTTTACTTGAGAAGGCTGTGGTCAACCAAATAGGGATCTAAGGAGAAGGCAGCCTTCATCTTTTCTTCCCCAAAGGACCCCCTCGGCCACTATCATTTAGGAGCCCCTCCAGTGAGATAAAGAATCCACCTGCAATGCAGGAGACCTGGGTTCATCTCCTGGATTGGGAAGATCTCCTGGAGAAGGGAAATGACTACCCACCCCAGTATTCTTGCCTGGTGAATTCCACAGACAGACGAGCCTGGCAGGCAACAGTCCATAGGTTGCAAAGAGTCAGACACGACTGAGCAACTAACACTTTCACTTTCTTCCCAGTAAGATAGAGGGGATGTGGAGGACAGAGGGGATGGACGAGAGAGAGGAAACAGATGTGCCCTTCATCTTGGAAGCAGCAAGTGTGACTGCCTTCTTGCCTGATTAGTCCTGGTCTTTCAGCCCTCATCTCTGTTTCCCTCCTGGGATGAGTCTCTCATTCACCAATCCCTCCACTCCCCCCATTCCCTCTCAGCCTTGCCTATGCAGTTCCAAGAGAATTACTTACACCAAGGGGGCTTTTCAGAGCGCTGTTGGAGTTGTAGGGTAGGTGAATGAAGAGTGCGAGGTGGAGAAAACGGGCTGTCAGAGGCTTGGTTGCTGTGCATAGAGTCAAAGAGAGCTGGACAGGTGAGGGAGAGAGAGGGAAGGAAAAAAAAAAGCCCATGAAGAATTCAACAGCTACAGGTTCTAAATATAAGTCAAATCCGACTTATACTTCCTCAGGCTGAAAAGTAGCATGTCCTAAGGACCCTTCATACAAACCATTTTTAATATTTTAAACTGTATGTTATGAATATTTTCAAACATTTTTTCAAAATACTTGAAAGACTAGTACAGTCAATACCTATATATTCATCTTCTTTAACATGTTAACATTTTGCCATTTTTGTTTCATCTATTTCTTCATGCTAAAGTTTTTTAAAATAAATGACAAACATTATGAAACATTTCACCTCTAATACTTCAGTATTCATTTCTAAAGTACAAGACATTTTCCCTATATAGCCATACACCAGATAAACTTAAAAAATACCCTAATATCATCTAAATACCCAATCCATATTCAAATTTCCCCCAATTATTCCCAAAATGTCTTTCATAGTAAGATCCAAACATGGACCATGCATTCCATTTTATTATGTCTTCAAAGTCTCTTTTAATCTAGGATACAGCTTCCCATATTTATTTTTTTCATAGTGACTTTTTGAAAAGAACAGGACAGCTGTCTCATAGAATGTCATATTCCACTCTCTGGATTTGTCTGATTGCTTCCTCATAGAATCATTTAACTTGTTTCACTATCCCTATAAACTGGAAGTCAGATATAAAAGGCTTGATTCAATGCTTCAAGTGTTTTTCTTTTCTGTAGTATAAAAATGAATGCTTACATTTTAAATGTTTTTTTTAGGTTTTGATAATTTTTTAAAAAATTGAAGCATAGTTCACTTATAATGTTGTATACAACAAAGGTATACAGCAGAGTGATTCAGTTATCAGAATATAAATATATATTCTTTTTCAGATTCATTTGTACTTCCACTGTGGATGTACTATAATTCAACATTACAAGATATTGAATATAATTCTCTGTGCTATACAATAGGTCCCTGTTGGTTATCTATTTCATATATTGCAGTGTGTATACGTTAATACCAAATTTCTAATTTATCCCTCTTCCCCCTTTCCCCTTTGGTAACCATAAGTTTGTTTTCTACCTCTATGAGTCTATTTCTGTTTTATAAGTAAGTTCATCTGTATCATACTTTAGATTCCACATATAAGTGATATCATATGATATTTATCTTTGACTTATTTCACTTAGTATGATAATCTCTAGGTCCATCCATGTTGCTGCAAATGGCATTATTTATCCTTTTTTATGGCTGAGTAATATTCATATATATATATGTGCACCACATCTTCTTCATCCATTTATCTGATGAACATTTAGTTGCTTCCATATCTTGGCTACTGCAAATAGTGCTGCTATGAATCCTGGGGTGCATGTATCTTTTCGAATTATGGTTTTCTCTGGATATATGCCCCGAAGTGGGATTTCTGGATCATATGGTAGTTTTATTCCTAGTTTCTTAAGGAGCCTCCATACTGTTCTCCAGAGTGGCTGCACCAATTTGCATTCCTACCAACAGTGAGGGAGGGCTCCCTTTCCTCCACGCTCTCCCCAGCATTTATTATTTGTAGACTTTGAAGATTGGCAGTCTGACATTGCAGGCAGATTCTTTACCTTCTGAACCACCAGGGAAGCCCCTTGGCAAGAATACTCAAAGAATATTCTTGAATATGTCCATCATATTGGAGGCACATAATGTCTCATTATCCCACTAAGTTACGACTAAGTTGGCGTGTGTGCATGCTCAGTCGTGTCCAAAGCTTTGCAACCCTACAGACTGTAGTCTGCCAGGCTCCTCTGTCCATGGGATTTTCCAGGCAAGAATACTGGAGTGGGTTGCCATTTCCTACTCCAGGGGATCTTCCCAACCCAGGGGTCAAAACAGCATCTCCTGTATCTCCTGAAATTGGTAGGTGAGGCTAAGTCTACTAATGAGGTTTAAATAGGGCTCACAAGATCTCACCATTGAAAAAGCTTCCCCTTCTGATTATAGATGATACTTTGGCACTGTGGAACCTGACTTTTCGACTTTTCTTTGTGTTAGTATTCACTGATGATCCTTAATTATTTTATTACAAGTGTCAAGTGGTGATTTTCTAATTCTATTAAGTCTTCTATATTTATTAGCTGGCATATTTTCTGTAAAGAAGAACTTTCTCTCTTCAACTGGCACCATTTGATTACATTAAAACTGCAGTTCTTACTGAACAGGTAGGATAAGGGTTTATTTCCCTTTAATTAGTTTTCAGAAGAAAGAGTTGGTAAAAAGTATTCACCAATAGTAGCAGATGATTATTATCTTTGTTCTCTTTCTTGTAAGATTCATTATGAGCTTGTGGATGTTCACATGTTTAGTGCACTTTAATCGATTATAGTAAGTTATTCTTTTTAATACTAAAACAATCCAGTTCTGGTCAGTGGGAGCCTATTCAGGCTTGAGTGCTTCCTTGTTTTTGTTACAGCATGCCTCAGGATCACCTTGAGCTTTCCGTGCCCTAGATAATGCATCCTCAATAAAACTGGTTCTTGGTGAAAGTGAAAAAACTTAGATATTTCATTGGTTTGTAATCCCTCAAATGGTGACATTACATTAACAGATATAAAGTAATCTGTAGTATTAAAATTTCATGTGGTGGGGAGTGATTGGAGGGAAAAAATGTAAAAATACTCTATAGGATAGGATGTGATTTAAAAAAAAAGAAAAGGTTAAAAAACATGGACCTAGACCAAGAATACAACCATGGAATCCTGGTTGCTTTTAGTGGGGGATGATATGTGGAAACCAAAATCTAGGTGCTAAGAGAGCTCACTGATACTGTTTGTAATGCATTGAGTTACAAAAAGCATTAATAAACAATTTATATTGATATTATCAATTCAAATTTAATATTACAGCACTTTAAAAATATTTTTGAATTTTTACTTGTATCTTATTTATCTTACTTTGAAAATTCTTATTCCTAATAGGAACATAATTACTTATTTGCATTACTCTATTATATGTGTGTGTGTGTGCATATGACATATATGTTACAAAATAGTATCAACCTCACTATTAACAAATCACTGAATGAGGATTATAATTATTTTATAATCCTCATTTTTTTTCCACTAAAGGATTTATAGTCAAAGCACAGTACTTCAAACTTATTTGAAAAATGATTTTCCCTATGTGATTATATTACTATTTTGATATACAATTAGGGTAATTTTTTTCTTTTTTTTTCTTTTTCAATTTTAGGATTTGCTTCTTTTGATTTAGTTTTACATTCTGAAAAACATTTACAGGTTCACAAGTCAAAGATTTATAAAAAGGCATACTCAGAGGAAGTTGCTTTTTCTTCATGCCTTCAGCTCCATTTCTGTTGCTCTCCAGCAGTAAACATTTTATTAGTTTCTGGTATTTACTTTTAGAATTTCTTTTTGCAAATATGTATATTTTCCCTTTATTTTCCCTCCTTATAAAATAGGTAATGTACTATCAACACTCTTCCACAACTTTTTAAGTTAACAATATATCCTGGAGATTACTTCACATCAAGACACATATACCCACCCCAAAAAAAAAAACAGACCTTCCTTACTAGTTTTAACAGAGGCACAGCACTCATTTGAGTGGACACGCCACTGTTTATTCAACCATTCTTGCACTGAAGAACCTTTGCATTGTTTCCAAAAATAATAATAAACAGCATAAATAATGTCCCAATAACTCTATACAAATGTTATTTCAACTTTGTGAACAATACCTTCAGAATAAATTCCTAAAATTGTATTATTAGAAAAGGAAGTAACTGTATCTGTAATTCTCTGAGATATTACAAAATCTACCTTCATAGGGGTTGCACCATTTTGCACTCCCACCAACAATGTATGGAACTGCCTCTCTTGCGACAGACTTGTCAAGAGACTGTGTTATTAAACTTTGGGATTTTTTTCCAAATTAATAGGTGAGATATGATATCTCAGTGTAGTTTTAGTTTGCACATTTCTTATGACCGAGGTTAAGCATCATTTCATAAATCTAATGGCCACTTGCATTTCTTTCTTTGTAAACTATCCTTCAAAAAAAATCACACTTTTGGTCTTTTCCTTCTGACATGTAAGAGTTCTCTGTATTTTAGGATGATTAAGCCTAAATGTGATATAAATTGCAGAAAAAATTTTTTTCTTTGCTTATGATACTGCTACTGGCTTGCAACATTAAAAAAAAATGTTTATATTACTTAAACATCATAATCTTTTCCTACTGTTTCCCAAATTTGAGTTTGAGTCACAATTAGGCTCTCCTTATTTTCCAGTGATAAAAGAATCTACCACCATCACCCCTGCTTACTTTTAGTACTTGCATGATTTATTTTTATTATTATTGAAGTGAAGGCCACATAACATAAAGGTAACATCTTAAAGCATATAATTCTGTGGCCTTTAACGCATCCACAATGTGCAATTGCTACCTATATCTAGTTCCAAAACATTTTCATCACAGCCCCCTCCCCCCAAAAAAGAAAACCCATATCTATTAAGAAGTCACTCCCCGTTCTACCCTACTTTCAATCCCTGGAAACCACTAATTTGCTCTCTGTCTCTGTTCTGGATCTTTCATATAAATTGAATCATACAATATGTGACTTTTTCTGTCTGGTTTCTTTCACTTGGCATGTTTTTGAGGTTCATCCATATGGCAACATGTATCAGTACTTCACTCCTTCTTATAGTTCAGTACTATGAGATTATATGCATATACCACATTTTGCTTATCCATTCTTGTATACTTCAGTCATTTCCACCTTTTGACTATTATGAATAGTGTCACCATAAACTTTTGTGTGTAAATGTTTGTTACAGTACCTGTTTTCAGTTCTTTTGAAGGGAGGGGAATTTCTGAGTCAAACAGTAATACTATATTTAGGTTTTTGAGGAACTGTGAAACTGTTTTCCACAGAGGCTGCACCCTTTTACATCTCCACCAGTAACATACAAAAATTCTAATTTGTTCATGGCATTACCAACACGTATTTTCTGCTTGCTTTTACTCTATTTCTCTCCTTTTTAAAATTATAGCCATCATAGTTGGTGTGACTTTGATCTGTATATCCCTAATGATTACTGAGGGTGAGCAGTATTTCATGTGTTTCTTGCCTATTTGTATATCTTCTCTGAAGAAGTGTCTACTCAAGTCCTTTGCTCACTTTTAAGTTGGGTTGTTTGTCTTTTTAATTAACTAATTTTTGGCTGTGTTGGGTCTTCGTTGCTGCCCAGGCTTTCGTGTTGCGGTGAGTGGGGGCTACCCTCCATCGAGGTATGCAGGCTTCTCATTGTGATGACTTCTCTGGTTGTGAAGCATGGGCTCTAGAGCATGGGTTCAGTAGCTGTGGTGCATGGGCTTTATTGCTCCGCGGCACGTGGAATCTTCCCAGACCAAGGACTGAACCTGTGTCTCCTACTTTGGCAGGCAGATTCTTACCTACTGTGCCACCAGGGAAGTCTCTGCTTGTTTTTTTGTTGTTGAAGTGTTATATTCTGGATCTTTATCAGATATATGATTTGCAAATATTTTCTCCTTTTCTATAGGCTGTCTTTTCACTTCTCTTTTTCCCCCATTTTTATTTCCTTATTATTTTTGGCTGTGGTGGGTCTTCATCGCTACATGCAAGCCTAGTCTAGTTGCAGGGAACAGGGGTTACACTCTAGTTCAGTGCAGGGCTTCCCACTGCAGTGGCCTCTCTTGTTGGAGAGCACGGGCTCTAGAGTGTGCGGGCTCAGTAGCTGTGGCCCATGGGCTTAGTTGCCCCACGATATGTGCGATCTTCCCGGACCAAGGATTGAACCTGTGTCCCCTGCATTGCCAGGAGGATTCCTAACCACTGAACCACCAGAGAAGTCTGCATGGTTTAATTTTTACTTGCAGATCTCTGAACCCTATGGAGTTTATCCTGGTATATAACATGAAGTATGGATTCAGTTTTACTTTTTGTCAAATGACTATTCAATTGTCCCAATTCCATTCCTTAAATTCTATCTTTCCCCTAGTATTTTGAAATGCTACCTTCAACCATTTCTGGACTTACTATTTTGTTTGCTTGGTCTCTGTCCATTCATGTATCAATACTACACTGTTTTCACTATAGACGTTTTATAAAATGTTTTAAAATCTGGTAGGGCCAACATGCCTTCATTGCTCTTCTTTTCAAGATTTCCTTGGCTATTCTTATTTGTTTGTTTTATGAGCACTTCAAAGTCAGTTTATCTGACTTTAGAAAAACAATAGTATTTTTATTGAGATCACATTAAATTTATAAATTAACTTTGGAAGGAGTGATAGTTCTATGCTTTTGAGTTGACCTATGCAATTAAACATTTTTTTAAGTCTACTTTTTCGGAGTGCCTATCTTTTTAACTTACCACTCAAGCTCTGGGGAGCATGGGAGTGGGGGCAGAGATAGTGGTTCAAGATAAGAGGATTCTCTATACCTGCAGACGCCTGTGCTTGGGCCTCAGTGTGGCGTTGGCAGACTCTACTCAAGAATTCACTCACTTGACGCAAGGAAAGGGCATTATGCAGTGTTTCCAGGGGGTAAATAGTAGGCACCATGGAGCACCCCTCAAATCCTGTTAGAAAACAGATGGGCAAAGTCAGTGTTATTCCTGCTGGATATACTCCAGCTGGCCGAGGAAGCATGGAGAGTCCCTGAGCACCATCAGGAGTGTCTGTGGCTTTTGGAGTGTGGGATGTCCCAGATTCGCAGGAAAGGGAACTCTAGGGCCCTACGGGGGTCTATTTCTGTCACCTCCAGATTTCCCACAAATTCCCCAACTCTGGGTGAGTGAAATCACCTCGCACCCTCCTATGGAAAGCCGGCAATGTCCCATGGGAAAATCAACACAATCCCAATAAGGTAAGCACCCATACTCTTCTTATACTTTCGGGGGTGGAGGGGGGTGTGGATGGGGAATAGAACAAAGGTCCAGAGGGAAGGGGTGCAATTGTACGTCTGAATGAGAGGTAGGGAGTCATGGAGCTGGGAAGAAACAGCAGATTTCAGGGATTACATACTAGAGAACCAGATTAAGGAGAAGGGTTTGGGACCTGAGGAGGGGTTCATGCAGATTTCGGATGTGGGTAGAAAGGCTAGGATATTTGGAAGCTGGATGGCATGCAATACACGTGAAGCTCAGCTCAGGAAAACCACATGCATGAACAGGTTGGGGGATGGAAGTTCTTTCTTGGTTATTTCCATCACATCAAAGCTTCTTTCCTCTGTTCTCACTGCAAACCCCAGACTTGCTAGGATTTCTCTATTCCTTCAGGAAAATGAGGCAAACCCCCTAGAAAAAAGAATAAATACTGATTCTCTGCTCTGAACCCAACAACTCCAATGTAGATCTACAATGTAGGGTGAAGGGTGAACCAACTCTAATCTCAGGGCCTGCTGATGGGAAAAAATGTCCCCGTTAAAGAATCAAGAAGCATACATCTCAACCACTTTTTCAGTCCCTCATCTTTCCTGTGTTTCCTTTATAGTTCCTTAGAGGGACTAAGGGTAGGCAGGACAGCAACATTTATGCAAGACATAGCCTAGAGTCTGACAATGATTAAAACCTACATAACTCAAAAGGATTATACCTGACCATCTTCTAACCTTGGGCCCTTGGTCGCTTCAAGGGTACAACTGAAACCTCTGTGCCTCCATTAGCAGCAGGAGGGCAGGAGAGGTACAGTCCCCAGATGCTCAGGGTGGCTAGAGAAACATCTGGATTTGAAGAAGGTGATCACAGAGATAAGAACAGATTCCAGGGCAAGAGACTGCTCCTGTACCGAATAGCACCGGGAATAGGTAACATTAGGAGGCAGTGAGGGAGGAGAGTGGGAAGAGGATGAGCAGCCAGCACTACAGCCACAAGGCAGCCTGGCCCCAATCCCATCCAAGCAACTAAATGCAAGTCGCATAACCTCAGGGCAGAGAGGAGAAAGGAGCAGGTGGGCGCTCCTGCCAGAAGTGCAAGAAGCAAAGCAGTCAGTCCCAGCCAGGGCAGTGGCGGCAGCCCGCTCAGTGGCAGGGGTACCGTAGAGGCACTCGGGGTCATCCTGGCCTGAGCGCAGCCAGTTCCGGAAGAGCCGCAGGTGGTAGGAGCACTGGTGCAGGTGATGTGCCAGCGCGGCGTCCAAGGACACCGGCCGGCCCCCCGTGCAGTCAGAGGAAAAACCGCGCAGCAGCCGGACCACAGGGTGCTGGTCATCCAGCAGCTCTGGAGGGGCTGGGGGACCACAGCAGGAAGCACGGAGATAAAGAGAGAGAAGAGGGAGAGACAGTGAGGGGGCGCTGGATGACAGACGCACTCCTGGGAGGCAGGGCCATTCAGCTCCAAGGTGAGCTAAGAGGGGAGCAGAGACATCAGAGCCATGGTCAGAGCCATGGGGCAGCCCTCGCAGCGGGGAAGAGTACTGGCATCATGCTAAGAGAAGTCTGGAAGAGCTGAGTCTAAAAGAACGGGCAAGTGAGACCCCATCGTGCAGCAGCCCCACCCCCGCGTCTTGTTGTGCAGAATTCAGTCAGTGCTTACAGACTGCAGTCACATCTTTCTGGACTGGGTGAGCTGGCCATTCTGTAGCTGGGAACTCCAGTGTCCCTGATCGTTCTTGGACAAAGCCTAGTTAGGGCTCGCTTCTCAGATGAATGTATTTGCAAGGTTGGGATAGAGATGAAAAGATTCAAAGTCACTGGGAGAAGGTCAAGAATGGTATAGGTGATTGAGATAAAGCCTGAAGCTAAATGGCTCCTAAAGACTCAGACCCGGTCCTCTGGACCAGACTCTGAGCCAGCCACAGACAAGGATGGTGTTAGGCAGCTGACACAGATGAGCAGCAAACCAGGTGACCTTTAAAACAGCATGTAAAAAAATGGAATCAATATGTGAAAATGCCAATACTGATTAATCATCCTTCACTCTTGTTCAAATACAGCCTTTAAAAAGGTACAGGGTCTTATAAACTGATGATAGGATCTACAGAAAGTAGGATCAAGGATGGTGGGAACAACTGCTCACAACTCCCAGACCAGAGGTGGGATCCACAGGGTGACCCATGTGACTATGGTTCCCAAGACCCTAGTTCAGATGTCTAGAGATTTCTGTATCCATGGTCACACAACTATCTGGGTCCCTAGAAGAGAATGGGCTGGGCAGATCTGGTGGGCACACTGACGCTCTGGATGAGGGAGAGCCACAGTGTCTTTCCCAC
Source organism: Bos mutus (assembly GCF_027580195.1). Taxonomy (NCBI): domain Eukaryota; kingdom Metazoa; phylum Chordata; class Mammalia; order Artiodactyla; family Bovidae; genus Bos; species Bos mutus. The sequence continues at coordinate 54,479,168 of NC_091637.1, forward strand.
TATATTAGTTCACCTTGGTAAGTTCAGCGTGCAGTTTAGTAAGGGGCCATACTTCCATACTTGAGGCAGGCAGAGGATGTGACGGCAGCTTACCAGGAATACAGGCAGGGATGGGCGGAGGGATGTTCTCCTAACAAAGCAAGGAAGTAGCAGTGCCTGGCCTCCTTCTCAAAGCCAGGTCCAGTTTCTCCAGCTGCTATTTCAAAGCCACGCATCATGGCAAAGAGATGGTAATGATGGATGGTAGGTTGGCACACTGTTGTGAACTAAGCTGCTGCAAGCAATTGTGGACAGAGCATCTACTCTGTAATTGCTGGGTCGGTCCAGTCACATTTGGCCATGGGGTAAAGCCCTCATATTGTCTTGAGGGCCAAATTAAATCTAGATAATCTCAAGCAAGAGACATAAGAACTCCAAGTCTATTTCTCCTAGATCCCAGATTCTGGTTTCTCAGGCACTTTAGCCTTCAAGCTCAAGTGCAAGAACAAAGGCCAGCAGAACCCTGAAGATGCATGCAGGGTATTGGAGGGGATCTTGAAATTACTCTCCTGCATGGTAATTGTCCAGGTCTTTCTTCCTCTCCTCCTTTTGGTAGAATTAATTCTTCTTTTCTTCAATTGGTAAAGCTGCTAACCAAGGCTTCAGGAAACTAGAGATACATACAGAGGCTTAAGGATCTATTTGGGGGATTTGGATCTTTTCTCACAGATTACTTAGGCGAGTTGTGATTTAGCTCTGAGGTCAGGGGCCCAAGTTCCTAGTACTATCTTCTGTACCCTCCCTAAGTAACAAGCCTCCAAGTCCAAATCCCAGGCGTAGTGTTGGTGCATGAGGTTATACTCTGGAGATGACTGTGGCATGAAGGCCAGAAGAGCTTGAGGCTAACCACACAGTCAGGCCACTCGGAATGGGAAGATCCTGTCACAGGCACAAATGGGAGCAGAGGATGGGGGTAGGGTGTAAACTGAAAATGTATAGACTAGTCAGACTAGGGAGACCCCAGCAGTGCTGAGTGGAGAGGTATGGCCTGAACTGGCTGAGAGACAGCAGCTGCCACTGGCTAAGGAGCAGGTGATCAGTACCTGGAGTTTCTTCCAGCCAGGAGGCCAGGCTAATTTCACCTCCCTCAGAGAGTCTTAGCTCTTGAACAGAAGAAAATCATATCAAACAAAATTGGATTTACCTTGAAGATAAGATACAACTGCAGAGAGAAACTAAGGATACAAAGGATAAAGCAAAGGTGAAGTCCTGGGCTCCTCACCACATCCTACAAATGAGACCACAGCCCTTCAGTCTGGGTTTACACAGATCTCTAAACTCTCCCACCTTAGAGTGGGCAGACCCTGTTCTTCAGTATTCTTTTTTTTTTTTTTCAGTATTCTTGAAATATGATTTATTCCTAAGCTCCCCCAGAATCCCCAGTAGATATCCTCCTCTTTACCTCCCCTTCTATGAGGCCACAGTGCTACAGAGAGGCTGGGGCAACATGGAAACCACGTGTAAACCCTCAAGGCACAATTCTTTTTCCTGAACCTACCACCTCCTACTCCTCTCTTTCTCTCTTTTATCCCATATCAATCTGGACTCCTGTTTTGTAGGCCCAGGCCCTAGATTAGTAGTAACATAAAGCAGATGTCAGGAGCACAAGAGCCACACAAAATACACACAATGGTGGGAGACAGGAATACAGAGATGGAACACAATATGCTCAAGACTAATGCCCTTTACGAGTAGGCTTGGGAACTGGGGACCACAGCATTGTTCCACAAGCAAATTAGTTGTCCACTCCAACAAAAGAACTGGTGAAAAAAATAGGAAGGTCAAAATTATATAAGCTGAGGAGTTGGGGAAAAAAAGAGAAAAGAAATGGGGATGATACAGGAAATACTACTCTCTTCCTAAGAAGGGAAACCATTATCATGTTTGTACAAAGCCTGGCAGTCATGTGATGGGAAAGGAAGAGGTGTAACTCGTTTTGGTGACAATGCTGAAAAAAAGTGACACAATGGCGATGAAGGTGACCACAGAAGTAAGACCTTGAGTTGCCCCAGGGATCGGGGCAGCCAGGCTGCGGCTGAGGCTAAGGTCTGTCACAACAAGGAGTATACCCCAGAAGGGACAGTTAGTGAGTGGTTCATTCAGAGACAGCAGGGTGTCAACACAGTGGAGGGAGAGGGAAGTCAGTGTCAGAACTCAGAGGTTAAATGTCTGGCGGTGACATGGTGAGGAGGAATGACGTTGAGTCAGAAGCAAACGTACCGTTAGTCGGATGCTTTGCAAACGACACAGAAAATCGTTTTACGGCCGGGACAAACAAGAGCTCTGGGGAGAAAAGACATCACGGGGATTATACCCACCGCGGTCCCCGCCCTCTGCTCTGGAATTTGTTCACAACATACTCTGTTCTTCACTGTTAGTAACAATCTGCTCCCACCCCCACCCTGTAGGTCCCTGTCTACTGTATTTCAATCTTTTCCTTTGGATAATCTCCTCTCAGGAATCCGTGTGTCATCTCTACCACAATAAGGCCCCACAAACAGCCCTAACCTCACCACCACATCCTCTTTTTGGTCATTCGGAAATAAAAACCTTTGCAGAAGCTCTCATCCCTTCCCCCGATCTCTTCCCAGGTTGTTTTTCCTGCCTTGGCTGAACAACGTCCCCATTCCTGACCTCCTACATTTTCAAGGTATCACTCATTCTTCCTGACCACGGGTCGCCCTTTTTGGTCCTTACCCCTAAAGGCCAGAATCCAGGAAAGAATACGAAGGTGGGGTAAACTGATGCGGCAGGGCTGTATGTGGGAGATTATGAAGGGATAAGCATAAATAAGTAGTATTCATATGGCGAGAGGGAATGCAAATGGAGGGGTGGTGGGGGTCCTGGTTCTTTCTCCCCTCGATAACTGATGCAGGAAACTCATAAGGCCAGTGTCAGTGCCATTTAAGCATGAATTGTTCTTGAGCTGTGTCTTTGCTGGCAGACGCATGAAGAAAATTGTTGCCCTCCCCAAACCCACCCACATACCATCTCGGTGCTTCAGACTGGCGGGTGGAAGCTTTTTGCCTTGGCTGCGGGCGTAGTCCTGAAGATTCGGGGCGCTGGAGGAGCCACCCAGCACTGTGGTGCTGAACAGCCCCGTGCACTGTGAGCCTGCAAGGCCGGGAGTGCATTAGTAGCCACGCAAAGCTGCAATTACCGCACAGAAGTACACACGACTTCACATGACAACATCAGGACACACATACACATAATCATTCAGAGCCACCACCCAGTGGCCACCTCTCACAACCACAGACAGCTATCACTACGGTCCATAGCCACGCTGGGCAAGCAGAGTGAGGAGTCTCCCGAAAGTCTGCTTGACGGATACAAGAGGCCACTACGAATACAGGGTTAGTCATATTAGGGGCGTCAAAGAGCTACTCAAGAGGGATAAACTGTGCTCTCTAGGTGGCTCCCAGGAATGTTCGAAGAACAGGTGGATTCCTCTTGCTCTCTCTAGACATAATTCAGTGCTCCTTATGCTCAAAATAGGGTTAGAAGAACCCAGAGATCGAGTCCCTTATATGTGTGAAAGGAAAGAACTTTGATTGGAACTAGAAACCAAGTTTTGAGTAGTCAACTCAAATACCAAGTTCTCATAAGTTCCAATTCCCCCTGTTTTTCATCCAACATTCCCTCCCTTCTGTTCTCCTTTAGCCTTTTTACCTTTCCCAAGAAAGTATGAGACTCACTAAATTTTTAAAGCTGGCATGGATTTAAAGATTGTCCAGTTCAACCTCTTGATTTTAGAGATGAAGAAACTGAGATTCAAAAAGGATGTCATTTGCTCAAGGTCATACAGTTTGTTTAGAGCTAAGCTGGACTATAATCCGGGTCTCCTAACTCTTAGGATCAACTGTATTGTTAGAAAGGAAATAATGATTTTTTTTTCATTGGGAAGAAACATAGCATTGTTTCTGAAGTGAAAATAGACACAGATTGAAAGGCATGTGAGGGCTCAGGTGATTTATGTAGAACATGCCTACTAACCGCTGAGCATCCTACTCAGGAAAACCTGATGAGCAGAAAAACAGCAAAACTCACATGCTTTTTCTGCTCTTGTAAGTTTGTTGTCTTGTAAGTCTTATGCTCATTGCCAGATGCTCACAATGTAAGTTCAAAGAAAGCAAAGAGACCTCTTGCCAATAAGAGGAGTAAACAAAACTTGAAAAATCCCTGAAGCAAGTAAATCAAGTGAGTCATGTCTCAAATCAAGAGTAGGGTTGGGCCCCTCCATGGTCCCTTCTCCTACCTACTACAGCCCACAAAGAGACAATGGGCAGGAGGAAACAAGATTAACATCGCAATTTGTGGGATCTTCTCCTCCACTTCTAGATCCATCTTAGCCAAGACCCCGGGTTTGGCGTGGGAACTTGACATTCATATGGCAAATGGACAGAGGGAGAGGAGGTCAGTTTCCTTTGAGCCCATAGAGAAGGGATTTGCTTTCAGGGGCCCCAACACTTCAGGGTCATCACAGATATCAACAAGTTCAGATGGCTAATAACTTCCGCCCTGGAACCGTGCACCATTCCTCTATGTGGCATATTCTCCTACATTTCACGTGCAAACCACCTCTAGGATAGAGCTCAAGAGAGAGACAAGGATTGCTAAATGTCTGCTTTTCTTCAGAGAAGCTGAAGCTGGCTGGCTCTATCCCAGACCACCCCCAGGCTTTGTTCTACATTCACTTCCTCCACTGGGGGATTTTTCTGGTGTAGTCCTGCCAGTGCTGTACTGCTCAGCGTTGGATCATCTCAGCGGGTAGTCTGTACCTTAGCACCACCATCTGTCCACCGCACTCAGATCTCTGCGTTGTTCTTGACAGCACTGCCTCTTAACTGGGCCAGACATACCCATCCTCTTTCCCAGCGTACCTGAAACCCAGTCTTTTCTGGGGCTTCTGGGGGAAAGAATTCCATAGCACAGATCTAGACACTAGTCATTTGTTTTTCATGCACCAAACCATCTACTTCTTTCTAGGGCTCCAGAAGACAATCTACTCCCATACAATTAGCCTGGAAAGTTCCCCCAAACCCTTCTTCTCCTTGCTGGTCCAAATGCTGGCCATTTGGGGGCCAGGAAATTAGGTGCCAAAGAGAAAAGTAACAGAAAAATGAAAGCAGCACAATGGGACAAGATAGAAAAAACAGAGTCTAGACCCCACAACATGTGTCTAACTGCCAGGTCTGGGTCCTGGCTCACGGGCACTGTCCAAAGATAGCCCCTCCCAAGGACCACTCCCCACTCCCAAAGAATACAATACCCTCTTAGGCTTGGTCCTTCCTGTAGTCTGTGTTCTTAGGAAAGGTTGAATGATGTTCTCCACCCCTCTCCAGGAATCAAAAAAATCAAGAGACATTCCCTCAAAGTCCTGAGAGAAGCCTCTGCCACTACACCAGTCTCAGATTTGTCCCTCAATTTTCAGGAAGGAAGGAAAAAAAATTACAGGATTAGGAGATGATGAAGGGGAGGGCGTGGAGGTAGGAGGGGCCAGAGCAGGGATGTAATAAACACAGGTCTCAAAGGAAGACATAGCGCAAGTTTTCCAAATGAGGAACATGACCCCTATTGAGGTGGGGGTTGGGGGAGGGGGCTCACAAGTACATCTGTTTATAGCTTTGTCTCTGATGACTCTGAATGGTCACTGTTTCTATGGACCCTTAATGTCTGGGCTAGACTAAAGGGACAGATAAGGAATAAGAAGTGAAGCCAGAAAAATGCCCTCAGTCAAAGAAATGGGGGTTGGTGTAGAAAACCAAAATACAAACACCATCCTGGAATGGAGACAATCACCTGGGGTCAAACTTCACATCTGAATATGGTTTCTCCCACGACATCCTCCCCAGCCCCATCCAACAACTCCACCAACTAGAGGACCCGAACTCCCATGACTACGGTTTCCCACAATAAAACTCTAAAGAACAGACAGACACCCCTTCCCAACAATGGTCAGAGATGCTGGAAAGCCATACCTAGGCCGCTCTGCTTCATCTCTGTCGGTGGCCGTGAAGATGAGAAGAGTCGGTGCCCACCAGGCCTCGAGGAGGAGGTCTCAGAAAGCACCTGGGGAAAGAAGACTGTGTGAACACTGAGACACTTCAGCGGAGAAGTCTAAACCCAGGCCCTGAGTTCCTGCCCCTGTGAAACCAAGCAATGTCATAAAGTTTAAGAACCAGAGTACTTCTGTGGGAAAGAAGAATACAAAGTCTAAGAATGCGTTTTACAGAGGAAACTGCCCAGGGGACCCTTCTATACTAGAAAGTACTTCTGTTTCCAAGATGCCTGTCCCTGCAGCCCTCCAATCCCAAATCTGAGAAACCATTAGTCAACCATTCTCAGTTCTCAGCAGGGCACGGTTCCTTCATCTTTATATCCTTCCGCAGAACTCAGAAAGCCCATCACAATAGCTCAGCCACAGTAAGAAGTAAAGCCCGCCCATGCCCACTTCTTTCCACGGACAGTTGTGGTTACAGCAACCATACTTAGTTTCTTTCTTTAAAAAAAAAAAAAAAAATACTTATTTGGCTTCACTGGGTCTTAGTTGCATCGTGCTAGGTCTTCAGTCTTCATTGCAGCATGTGGGATCTACTTCTGTGACCAGGGATTGAACTCTAGCCCCCTGTACTGGAAGCATGCAGTCTTAGCCACTGGACCATAAGAAGTCCCCATACTTAGTTTCTTATTTGAACCAGAAGCCCTCCCCTCCACTCCTAGAGACATGAAATGAATTTCCAAAAAGCCTACAAGAGTTCAGTCACACAACCCCCAGCACACACCCTCCTCAGCAGCGTTCTGAGTCCCTAAGTCCCAGAAGGCAAAGACAAGGGCAATCAAGGAAGACGAGGTACACAGGGACACGTGTCCGCAGGAGGCCAAGTGCATGGTGGACACAGCCCGGGACTGTAGGCTGATGGTGGGGGAAGGCCAGGGGAGGTCCCCTGACCTCTGGTGGTGCCCTCCCCTCAAGGGGATTAGGTCCAGGCTCCCCGTGCACTGAATGTTCATGACCTGCAATCAGGCCGAGTGGAAAACCGGCCATGCCTCCTCACACCCCAGGCTCTCCAAAGCCTTAATGTCCACTGGGCAGAGACAGTTGTAGGGCCAGAGAGGACGATCACCTAGGGCATGGCTGCTATGAAGGCCACAGGTTTTTAAATTCTAAACCAGTCCAAACACATAAGAGAAGAAGGGACGAAGAGAAGGGTCACAGTTGATAAGAAAAAGACTACTGATGCCTATATTTATAAAACAAGGAGAGGAACTATTACTATGAAAAGGCTGCATGAACAAGCAGCAGAGAGAAGATTTTATTGCAAAGCTGAGGAGCATATCTTGGGCAACCATCAGCCTGAAGAGCCATGGTACAAGAAGAACCAGTAACTGAGAGATAGAAATCTGATGACAACAGGAAGCTTCCTGTAAGCCTGAAAGAAAGAAATCAATTTCATCAAGTCGGGAAGATAACACACTGGGAGCTCTGCTTTGCCTATGTCTCTTGACTGCTTAAATCAGAAGAAAAGGGGGTCCAGCACAACAGGGCCAGAGGGGCTGACGTGAATGGAGAAGACACTGGATGTGGAGGAGAAGTCTATTACTTGACAATTATATGTCATTCTGTCCAAGTGGTCTACCCACATGAGTCGGCAGGGTTCTAATGTACTGTGGATACTAAGTTAACATATCTTAAGGAGTGAATGATACATACCCCACCTAAAGAAACTGAGTATTCATGACCTCAAATCCACCTTAATGTAATCAGAAAGAAAAAGATGAGTCTAGGACAGAGGCTGTAGTTTGTCTTCTCCAAAATCTGAACCATGAACCTTTGGCTGAACCTATGTAAGCTAATCATAGATTCTTCTGACATACTTCAAAGTGGAAAGGCCAGTTCCTCTAAGACAGATAACTGGTACCAAACCAAGTGAACAGATTCATCTGTCAAAGCAGGACCCACACCAGTCATGGTCCTGAGACACGGCTAAATCATGGGGTCAAAGAGTGTCAATGAGCCAAAGAAGGAAAGGATCTCTCCAGGAAGAAAAGACCAAAACTTTGGTTTTTACCCCAGGATAAAATGTAAGATTTACAAAAATCCTTTCCTCTAGGCTAGAACCAGAGCTAGACACAAACTCCAAGCACAGCAGAACACAGGCCCAGGTTGATAAACCTCATCCAAACAAAGGGGAGACAGACAGAACTCCAGGCTTGATTCCCTTTCTGGAATGAGAGTATAGATAACTCTAAAGGGGTTAAATGAAAGTGCCATTTTTAGTAAAGTGATATTTACTACCATCAGAGCCATAATATTTACCCAAGACAGCAAGAAGATGGAGAGGGCTTGGCCTTTAATCAACTGGGGGATTGGGGGCAGGAGGAGAAGGGGACGACAGAGGATGAGATGGCTGGATGGCATCACTGACTCGATGGACGTGAGTCTGAGTGAACTCCGGGAGTTGGTGATGGACAGGGAGGCCTGGTGTGCTGCGATTCATGGGGTCGCAAAGAGTCAGACACGACTGAGCGACTGATCTGATCTGATCTGATTGTCCTCATTGCCAACTGTTTACTGAACATCTATATGATGATGAGTATTACTTGTATTCACATATTACAGATGAAAAAAATTGAGGCTTGGAGAAGCTGCCTGTCCAAGGTCACACAGCATCTATCAAAAGAGATTTTAGCCCAGAGTTCATGCTGTTTCTATTACATTCTCTTCATTTTCTTTTAAAGAACTGCCTTTTCAAATGCATCCAGAGGCCTCCTCCTCAATCTCATCTCTTGAAGTCCTTGTCTCTCAGATGGCCCTCATCAGCATCTCAGAAGGAGCCTCCAGCTTAAAGGAGCTTTATGGGGAGACCAGCTATGAAAGTGACATTAAGGGTTACATATACATCAGGGGCAGGAGGACTCTGCTTAAGGTCCTGAGAATTCCACTGAAGGGATTCAGAGATTCACAGATATTGTCCCATGAGCATTTCTACTACTTCCTTCTCCCAGGCCCCTCCCATTACCTCCATGGAGCCGGCTTTGCGGTTACGAATGAGGGGTGATCTCTTTGGGAGGCCGGGGCCCTCAGAGGGCAGAGGCGAGGTCTGCAATGCTCGGTCTGGCTCATCTGATGCCTTCCCAGGGCACAGGTCCTCCACGCTGCCTTGGTCTGCTTTCCTCTCCTCATTCTACCCAACAGCAGGCACAGAAGGGAGAGGTGTTAATGGCCTCCAGCCTCCTACTCCAGTCTCTCCAATCCTTTCAACTTCCCTGTACTGTTTCCGAGTTTCCCACCACTTGGTTCCTAAATCTTCCCGTCCCAAATCCCAGCACTCTGACCCACCTCAGAAGAGGCTGGACGGAATCCACAGCCAGTGGGGGCACTGCCTTCTTCCTCGACACCTTTCACTCCAGGGCTGAAGTGCAATTCAACGTGGAACCGCTCCTCCGACAAGGGATCCTACGGGGCATCACCAGAGGAAGGGGAAGTTAGCGAAGTTGAGTATGGTGGTGGAAGACCAGGCAGGGACGATGGAGAAACTCAAGAGGTCACATCCTCCCAGGGAGGGCTGAGGTTTCAGTGTCTCACCCTCCTCTACAGTAACAGCTCCCCACAGTCTAGTCTCATGGGATCCTCATGTCCTCACCTCCACGTGACTTTCCAACTTCCAGTTCTACAATGGAAGTAGAATGGGGAATCCCCCCCAACCATCTCCTACAGGAATTCAGCTTTGCTACAGTACACACAGCAGTACATTTAAAGGTATCTTTGGGGAGCCAGGTGAATAAGGTATATGTGTAACTGTTTGAGAGGAGAAACATTATTTTTTCTCATTATAACACCGTTCAAATTCCATGCCCTCCCTAATGTCAGAGCTCTGTTCTCTGGTATCTCTGACTCAACATCAACCCAGACCATGTCTTTCATTCCAGGGGGAACCTCCTGGACACGCTCTGCGTGCTGCACTTAGACACCACACGTAACTGGATTCCACAGATTCTAAGGATAAGAAAGTTTTCCCCTAAAAGGGATGGAGGAGAAAGAAGGGGCCCCCTCCTCATCCTGCCCTGTTAGCTCCTCACCCGGGTGTTGTCCTCATAGAGCATGATGACAATCTGGGTCATGTAGTTGAGCTCTGAGATGGCACTGAGATAAGCCAAAGCTCGCTGCCACTGTGTATCCTTGGTTTCCTGCCAAATGCGAGAAGAGGTGGGCCAGTGCCCAAGGATGAGGGCATCAGCAAATGGGCAGGGAGACATGGAAACTAGAGGAAGCTTGCAGTGAAAAAAATGAGGAGGAGAGCAAAAGAACGCTGGGACAGGAAGCTCATAGGCTGAGGGAAAAAGGAAGATCCTTACATCCAGAAGTCCCCCATAGCGGAAGACACTCAGTAGGGAGTGCACGTGGCTTTCACTGGTGAAGTAGAGACGTGTTCGAACATGGCGGCCTGGAGAGAGCACCCCTCGGGAGTACCTGAGACAACAGCCAGGTCACTCACACTGTCAGCCCATTGTCTTCCCGGCCCACCACAAACTCCCTCCTCCCGCCTCAAAGCCTCTCTCCTTTCCATCCCAGAACCCCCTTCCATTCTCAGTTCCCCAAGCGGTCTGGCCTGGGTTCCTCCAGAGCTCCCTGACACGCCCCCTCCCTCCATCCAGCACCCCGCCCAGCCCTCCCTCACAGGGGATGCAGCTTGTTGACAGACTCATCCTCGTGGGTTCTCTGCAGGTCAAGCAGTATCTTCCGCAACAGTGGGAGACAGAAGCCCACGGCAATTTCCAGTTTCTCCTCCCGGCTGATCCCATATTCCTAGGGGCCACAGGCCAGGAATAAGCATCTCGACAAATCTCTTTTTCCTCTCGCCTCATACTCCCAGGCCCAAGGTCATGCTTGTCTTCACCTCGGGTCTCGGGCTCCTTCCCAGTTCACAGCATTCCTCCTCCCTAGGTTTCTCCCCAGTTAGCCTCTTCGGCTTCCTCAGAGCCAGTATTGTAGCAACTCAACTAATCCCTTCTCTAGCTTCTATCCCCTGGTCCCCACCGCATGCCTCCTTTCTGCCTTTTCTCTCCTTCCTGCCCAGTGCCCCTGGCCCCAGACTCGATCCCTTCCGTGAGACACACCTGGGGAATGACTACATCAGCCAGCGCCTTAGAGAGACGGAGCAGCTCTGCTGTGCCTTGAAGTCCCAGACTCCCATTGTGCTGTACATCATACTTGACACAGTCGTAGATGTCAGGGATCTTACTGATGTCATAGCGCCCACTCTTCTGCCGGAAGTCACGCTCCAGCTTGCTCCAACGCTGCAGCATCAGCTCTAGTGTCTCGCTGTGGTAGAGCTGCAGGTCTGGAAGGCGGACAGACAGTCAGAGAGAACCAGAGGCTTTACCTCTAACCGAAGGCCCTGGCACACCTGAAGCAGAGCCACAGAGATGAGGATGACTTGTCTCAGACATGTAGGAGAGGGCACACGGTGGCCTGAGGAACCCATCCATACCCAAAACCCTGAAAAGGAAGACAGCAGTGTTCGAACTCACCTACAGACTTGGGGTCCTGCATCCGTTCCCGGATCTGGTGAGTGAGGTTTTCAATCAGGTCAAATACTTGATCACAGACCTTCACAGGATTCTGGATAACAGCCATGGAGCTGAGGAGGGAAGTGCTTCCAGTGGGAGCCAGCTGTGGAGAACAGAGACATGGAGAACAAGACAGACTCAGTGCCAACTGCCCAGGCTCCTGTGCACTCATCACAGAGACTGCCAGCAAACCGGCTCTGTCTGTCGGCTCACTCCCACAAGCATTCCCAGGCTTCTGGGAACACTAGCAGTTCCAGTGAGGGGACTGGCCTAGCATACAGCTACCTGAGAATGGGTCATCTTAAAAGTTTTGAAGTCCAAGGAAATAAAACAGATCTAGGTCTTCTTGGGGCTTCTAAAATACTCAGAGAAAATGCTGGGGAATAAAGATTCAATGCAAATCCCCACAGAATGTTTTCATGAGTGGATAATAGAAATGACATTATCTTATTCCTCTAAACAAGGTGCTAGCTTGAACCTAGAGCAGAGGTGCCGCCTCAGAACTAAGTCCAACTCAAGCATGTAGGATGGTCCCAGTCAATGAAGAACGGGGAGAGGGCGAGGAGACCGCAGGTGGAATGCACGCATTCTACCTCACTCCTCACAGGTTCCATTCTTGCTGGCCAAGGGTAGCAAGGCAAAAAGGAAAAGATGCCTTAGCATTTTTTGATTTGACATTGAGCAATGACTTGGAAAATAAGGTAGCAAGGTCCTGCCCCTTTATCGAGGCCAGCTCAGAGAAGAGCACAGAAAATGCTATTCTCTAGAACAGATCCTAAGCATCCGGGCAACTTTAAGAAAGACCCTGGAGAGAGGTCTCAGAAGAAGCTGAACCTGCCGCCACCTTGATCTTGGACTTCCAGCTTCCAGGACTGTGAGAAAATAAATATCTGTGGTTCAAGATAAAAAAAAAAAAAAGAAAGACCCTAAGCAAGACCAGTTGAGCCTAGAATGGTGAGTGAGAAGATAAAAATGGTTTTTGTCTTAAGTTACTGAGTTTGGGGTGGTTTTTAATACAGCAGTAGACAAATTGAAAAATTCTTTTATTGAAAATCCTTGGGATCAGCTGTGTTTTGGAACTGAGAATTTTTTGGACTTTAAGAAGTTAATACAGAGCATATGCCATATGTTAGATAATACCTCCAGCAGGGCCTAGGTCATAACCAAACACTGTTCTATTTCTGCAGCAAAATGTATATGATTATTTTACACAAGATGGGATAAACAGGGATTAGAAAGAGTCTTATCATGTTGGATTTTGCTGCCAAAGGAGTATCTTCTTTTTAAATTTATTTATTTTTGGCTGCGCTGGGTCTCTGTTGCTGGGCTTTCTCTAGTTGTGGTGAGCAGGGGCAACTCTCTGGTTGTGATGCATGGGCTTCTCACCGCGGTGGCTTCTACTGTCTCAGAGCACAGGCTCTAGGGCATGCGGGCTTTAATAGCCGCAGCGCTCAGGCTCAGTGGTTGCCGTTCCCTGACTCTAGAGCACGGGCTCAGCAGTAGTCACGCATGGATTTAGCGGCTCTGAGGCATATGGGATCTTCCTGGATCAGAGACTGAATCTGTGTTCCCTGCACTGGCAGGTGAATTCTTAACCAATGGACCACCAGACTTCCCTGCCAAATGAGTCTTGGTGGCAAGGTTATAAAAATCTTTCTGATTTTCAAAATTCTAGATGACAGATTGTGGACCCATACTTACCTCAAAGGGTGGGCAAGGATTAAATGACTGAATGTATGGAAAGCATGTGAAACAGTGCCTGGCACGTCATAAGTACCATTACTGATGGCTATTATTTAAAATTCTAGGACTTTGGAAGTGGGGTGTATTGGGCACAAAGATAGGGACAGCCTGACCTGATTGTAATCCTCAGGGCCAAAGGGCGCATCCTGCTGCAGAATGTGATGTAGCCGAGCCTTCACACGGTGCTGGCAGCTGCTCAGGGAATCCCCATCGCTGTCCAAGAGCCCGTTCATGTTGGCACTCTTCACCATTTGTACCAAAATGGGTGTCAACTCCCCTTCTAGAGCCAGAAGGCCCTGGAGGGAAAGCACGAAGTCCATCAAGTTTTCCTTCTATTCCACTTCCCCTAGGCTTCGATGGTCCCAGAGATAAAATGGGAGCTGGCTTGGGGGAGCTGGGGTGCAGATCAAGGGACCATCCCATTAAATATTCTCAGTAGCATAGGATGTAGTCATACACAAGCAGAAACTCCTCTGAGTTGGCACACAAATCCTCTGAAATTTCCTGACTAGTTCTCCAAACTGTGCTTCTCTACCTAATGGAAGCTGGGACTGTGGGAGAACTAGAGTGAGCACCTTAGCAAAGGCTGCGGCAGTCATCTGGACACGGCCCTCATCAGAGGCGTAAATCTTGAGATCGTGGCGGAAAGTGCTATGGAGACGAAGCAGCCCACAGCCAGGAAAGCCAGCATAGTCACCTGGGGGCAAAGGGAAGACCAGAAATGGACGGCTATGCACACCCAAGAATGCGCATTTCCCCTTTAACCTCCCCAATACCTCTGTCCCTTTGTTTCCTCAACTTACTCTCTAATCATCGTATCTCAGCCCTGCTATGTATCTACACCTCCCCGGCCCCCGCCAGACACTCACCCTGTCCTCCAGGGTACATGCAGCGGAAAGCTCGCCCCAGTTCCTCAGCCTGAACACGGCCAGCCGGGGTCAGTTCTCCACCCCACTTCAGTACCAGCAAGAGGGATGGGGCCAGGGCCTCCCGCTGTGTATCTGCAGGAATAAGAGGGAGTGAACAGGTCTAGACCTAAGGAAAACAGTGTGTGCTTAGTCACCCAGTGGTGTCTGACTCTTGCAACCCCATGGACTGCAGCCCACTAGGCTCCTCTGTCCATGGGATTTCCCAGGCAAGAATACTGGAGTGGGTTGCCATTTCCTCCTCCAGGGGATCTTTTCGACGCAGGGATTGAACCAGCATTTCCTGCATTGCAGGCAGATTCTTTACTGTTGAGAAAGTGTGGAAGCACAAGGAAAACAGTGGGGACATCTAAATGCTAAGTCTTCTGAGGAGCCCAGAAAGGTGATTTGGGAGAGAGGTCATCTAAAGGTTCAAGAATAAAAGATGTGAGTAGTAAAGGAAAGAACTGTTATGCCTCACCTTGCCCCTCATTAGAAGCTTTTACTCCATGAGGGTAGTAAGTCAGCTGCACCTTCCGGTTGATGCCTGAGAAGTGACCGTACCTGCAGGATAAACTCACAGTTTGCTTTCTACCCCAGCGCCCAATTCTTATGGCTATTGACACCCTTTTTCCTATTCCCTTTCTCACATCTCCAGCACAGATTTTAACTGCTCCAATTTCCCCGTCTTCTCCTCGATCTCACCACCTGGTTCTTTCTCCAGTTCAGCCAATAGCAGCCGTGTGATGTCCAGCACCTCCTGGAGGAAATAATAGGGTGTCCACGCAGGAGGCCAAGTCCTGGCTGGCTAGGCTTTCATCCTGGCCTCTGTCTTTTCATAGCACTGCTCCTGCCAGCCAGATTCATCATCTTACCTGTAGCTGCTCTGGCCGCTTCAGTTTTAATTTCCCTGTCTTGTAACCACCATGTTTTTCGAATAGACTAAAAAATCTGAAGAAAGGAGGAGAAGCTTCAGTAAGGGCTGAGAAAGGCAAAAAACCTCTGGGAGGTGCCCCTCCCCATTTCCCTTACAAAAACCTATTTGTCTAGATTAGAACACTCGGCTTTTTACCTTGGGTGTGTCACCTCCATCTTCATCTTCTGCTTGGGTGTACGATCCCCATGACGAATGATTGCAATGACACAACGAAGTTCCATCCTAAGACAGGGAATGCTGTTAGAGACACTTCCCCATCCCACCCCACACCGCCACCCATTTCATCCTACTCGCCATGTCAAAGAACACAGGAAAGATTATCTGAGATGAGGAATACAGGTAGGCTCCACCGGTCAGATGGCACAGGGGCAGGAAGTGACCACTGGTCTGACTTAGATGTCTTAAGTGGTTACTCCAGATTTTTAATTTTTACTTTTGCTCACATAGTGCCAGAAGTGGTAGGGACAATGGGAATGTCCTCAGCCTCCATGGGGATGGACCACGGGATCTGGAACTGCGGGGCAAGCTCCCGCATTATGGTGTTCCTAGAAGGGGAAACATGAAGAACCCACGTGAATATGAATGAACCAGAGCTACACATCTGAATGAAGTTCAAAAAAACTAACAATATGTTAATATAAAATCTAAAGACATGCAAAAAAAAAATCCCTATATGTGTAATAAAGATTGTGTTTACCTCTGGGTGGGAGGGGAGGGGATGTTATTAGTAAGGGTTATGTAGGGGCTTCAATTCTATGTGCTTGCTTTTTTTGTTGTTGTTGCACCACACAGCTTGTACGATCTTAGTTCTGTGACCACGTATTGAACCTGGGCCCTCAGCAGTGAAAGTGCCAAGTCCTAACCACTGGGCTACCAGGGAATTCCCTCAACTATATTCTTAATATTTTATTTCTTAAGCTCAATGGTGAATATACCGATACTCACCATAGCCATCATTCCTTAAACATTTTTTAATGTTTTACATATTAAAAAGTCAAGTTGAGAGACAGTGTTATGGTATGATCACATTTAGTACAATAAATGGTCTGTTTATATACAGAAGAAAAAGACATATTGTTATGTCTAAAACAGTTAACAGTAATTCCCTCTGGGGAGAGCCATGTTGGGAAGGCAAGAGAGTTGAGGAGCCCTTTCTCTACTTTCCTTTTTCACTTTTAAATCATTTTTACAGCATTTAAAGTACAGGCAGACCTCAGGGACATTGAGAGTTCAGTTCCAGACCACTGCAATACAGTGAATATCTCTATAAAGTGAGTCACAGGAGTTTTCTTGTTTGGCAGTGGATATGAAAGTTACCGTAGTCTAGTAAGTATGCAATAGTATTATGTATAAAAAAAACAATATACATACATTAATTAAAAAATACTTTATTGCTAAAAAGTGCTAACCATTATCTGAGCCTTCAGCAAGTTCTAATCTTTTTGCAATAGTAACATCAAAGATCACTGATTGCAGATCACTATGACAAGCATAACAAGAAAAATACTGTGAGAATTGCCAAAATGTCACACAGAGACATGAAGTTAGGAAATGCTGTTAGAAAAATGGTGAAAATAGACTTGCTCAAAGGTTGCCACAAACCTTCAAAATGTAAAAAAACACAATACCTGCAAAGTTCAACAAAACAAGGTGTCTTTAAAGTAAAACTTTGCTATTCTCCTCTTTAAGCCCATTCTCCCCAGCCCAGACCACTGTGTCCCTTACCCTAGAATCTTGGCACAATCATCATAGTATTTCATTGAATTCTTGACAAAACTGAAGCCATTGACATCACACACAAAGGAGTGACCATTGGCACGGAGGAGATCAAAACCACAAACTGTTTGCTGCAAGGGGAAGAAGGGAAGATGAGAACAAGAGGGCCACGCTTCCTTCTCAGCTTCGCCCCACCAACCTCTCCCTCATGCCACAGCCCCTCCCCTGCACCCCTCCTGCTCGTGCACAACCTCCCTACCAAGGGGCCTCCCTTCACCTTAAAAGCTACGCAGACTTTCCTGGCCACCAGCTTTTCCATGGCGGTCAGCATGACTGGATATCGAATCTCTTTTCCCTCACTGTCTCGTTCAACCTTCCCATCCAAAGCTGGAGATTTTCTGGCTTCAGCATGGGCATAGTCTGGCCCCACTGTGTACACCTGCAGGTACATAGCATCACTGAGTATGCCCACAGCTCACCCTGTATATGAGAAGGCAATATGAGCGTCATGTCTGTAGGCTAGTTTCCCAGGAAACATAAACAAAACAAACAAATCCCCTGAGTATTAAGAACAAGAAGACTGACTTTTTTTTTTTTTTAACTGAGATGGAACTTCAGTATCATTATGAAAGTTTCTCCATGGGACTCTAAAACTATTGCCTAGTCCTTACTAAGAAATAACTTACCAACGTTATTCCATTTTTCACATTACCCTTGCCCTCACTCTGATAGTGACAATATAAATACCTACTTCCCCAATCCTTGTCTTCACCTGCATATGAAAGCCAATCCCATTCACACTTTATTTTCTATAACTGCTTCCCTACACTTCTACTTGCTTCACAAGCACCCCACCCCACTCAGACATTTATAACCTCTTAAATCCCCATATCCACCATAACCTTGACATCTGTGCCATCTGTTGGCATAAACTCCTCATAGATGTATGAGCCTGTCTTTCGGACGCTGCTCTCTGGAGAGTAAACACTGCTTCGGCTGCCAATCTTCAGGAGAAAAAGGAAGGGGAAGGAAAAAAAAAAAGGTTGCCTCTAACTTGTTCCCAAGTCTTCCAGCTTCCCTTCCCACAACTTCATTCTTGCTCATCTACTTTTCTGCCTCCCCGGATATCTCCCACACCTTACGGAAGAGGCGCTGGCTTCCTCCTCCAGCTGAGCTGGGGTAGTAGATGTAAACGTTGTGGTCCTCTGCACTCACGGGCTTCTCCACAAAGGGCTTGGGGAAGACGGCTCCATTTACCTCCACCTGGTCTTCACCCTCTATCAGGTTGCACTCTGAAAGGTCGGTGTGTGGTCATTCCTAGGGCCCAAGAATGCTTCCAACTCCCAACTTCTCTGAGTTTTAATCTCCATCACCCTCAAATTTCTATGACCATACTTTAATAATAGATATGGTAACTAACATCTGTATACGAGGTCTCAGATTCTGTCCAAAGACCCATGGCTCTAGCTCTACCCGTAGTCCAGTAACCAAAGCCTCACAGAGACAGGCGGCACATAGCTGTCTCAAGAATGGAGAACTGGGCTCAGTCACAGAAAGCGGGGCAGCGTAGGACTGGACAAGGCCAGGTACTCACCCTCAGGCCGGGCAGGGTCACGGTTGAGCACAGCGTATCGAGGCAGGTCAATACCCTCCTCCTGCAGGATCCGGTACACCTCCCTCCTGTTACCCCCGAATAAATTAGCTGAGAGAGGTGGGGGCAGGTGACAAGGGGAGAGGCTAGGGATTTCATTCACTCAGGAATTGGGAGACACCCGTGTATAGAACTCAAGAGGGTTTGGTACAACAATTCGGCATGTTTGTTTGACTCTGCCCCTCCCAGAGTGGGTTCTCTAAAACAGGCGTGATCTCGGGGCCGCCCATCCCCCCAGTCAACAGAAAGCTGTACCTATCCTGGATGTAATACTGCATAGCCAGGTCATTGATAAGAAAAGGGTTTCGAAGCTTGGAGTAAGCAACAGCTTTGTCCAGGGGAAAGCCTGGGATGGAGAGAGGAAATAGAGAGGTGGAAGAAAGAAGGAGAGAAACAGTGAGAAAACAGCAAGAGAAACAGAGAAATGTGTTAAAGCTATTCGTTGCCACTGAGCTCCACAACCCGTCCAACCCAGCACTCATCCTCCTGCCCAACTTCGCAAGTCTAGAAAATCCATCAGGAAAAAAGCAAAACAGAAACTACTTGTAGGGTCCTTCCAGAGACCGATTTTGTCAGAGATCCGAAGAAACTTACAGAGCTTTCCTGAGGTTTGAATATGGGCTTTACACTAACCCCAGCAACTTCTCCAAGATGTAGGAAAAGCAAATCCCTTTGCACTGTTCTCTAGTGTCGGGAAGAGAGGACGACTTCTTTACTATTTGACAGTAAGAGCCTCATTTCCCAGTCCAGCATTCCCAACACCACTCCTTCCCATTTTCCTTCACAGACACCAACCTTTGGAGTGGAAGGAGATGAGGCAGTGGCAGGATGGCCAGTTTTCCACAGGTTCATTGAGAATCACGTCTTCTCCCAGGATGATAACAGTCAGGTAGTCAAACCTGCAGAGTCGCTCTAGGATCTGGGTCATTGGCTTGGACTTGGATTTCTTGGTCATGGCACAGATGCCAACAATGATCTGAGGTTCAGGAGGCTACCAGGAGGAAGTGCCATCAGGAACTTAGGAACTTCTCACCTGAACCGCCTTTAGCAGGGAACACTGCCTCATCATCTCCTTAGGGCAGAGTTTCTTGTCAGGACTTTGGACTTAGGGGGTCAAGGTTGTCTCCTAACTCAGGCCTAGATTGGGGTTCCTGCAGGGATTCCTCCTGCCACAGTGCGATACGTATACTCAGGCAGAAGAGTCAGAGAACCAATAATCATGAGACAACAGGAGGCGGACACAAGTAGAGGGGCTTCAGGGAGCGGCAGTCTAACCAGTCTCCACTGCCCTTCCCTTTCATCAAGAGGGCCTGTTTGTGACAGGGAGTCTAAGCATTTGGGAAGATTGGGAGGAGGTGTCTTAATCCTATGGAATCTCCACTATGGCGGGGGTCCCAACACCAAGTGACATCATGCCCCCTAATCTTACCACTTCATCCTCCTCATCCTCAAGGAGCTCGCTGTCACTCTCTTCTGGCCTCATGCCGAGTCCACGGGTGCCCAGCCCCTCATCTCCAGCTCCGAGGAAGAAGTGGGCTGTGGCACTCTCGCCCTCACTGGCCGGCAGTGACCACATCCCCGCCGGAGCACCCACTCATCCCGCCCTGAAATGGAGGGGATCCCCTTTAGCTCAGAATCCAAGTCCCACAGTAGAGGGTGGGGGTGGGGGATGGGGAATGAGAAAATAAGAGGGAACTACAAGGGGAAACAGGAAACAAAGCTACAGTGACAAGGATCAACAGGGAAGGAGGCGCGTGGGCTGTGACTGGCAATGACTAAAGATCCCCAAGAGAAAATCAAGGTTTCCCTTTTTTTCCCTGCTCACCCCACCCCCAACCAGGAGCCTGGGATGAGAATTACTGGATTAACCCTTACCGTGCTGGCATGTCCCTGATTCTGCCAGCAAGAAAAATCATTAACTCCAGCAGCAAATGCGAAAGGCAGTTCTTCATGGAGGGCCACTGTTGATTCCTACCATAAGAAAAGAAGGTTAGAATGACATTTCAAGTTCAGATTCACTCGAAATCTTCCCAGCCCTCCTCTACCTCCCAACGGCAAAAAGCAGAGACATCGCTTTGCCCACAAAGATTGGTGAAGTCAAAGCTATGGTTTTTCCAGGAGTCATATACGGATGTGAGAGTCGGACCATAAAGAAAGCTGAGCATCAAAGAATTGATGCTTTTGAATTGTGGTGCTGGAGAAGACTCTTGGGAGTCCCTTGGACTGCAAGGAGATCAAAATAGTCAATCCTAAAGGAAATCAACATTCATTGGAAGGACTGATGCTGAAGCTGAAGCATGCTGAAGCTAAGCTCCAATACGTTGGCCACCTGATGCGAAGAGCTGACTCACTGGAAAAGACCGTGATGCTGGGAAAGACTGAGGGCAGGAGGAGAAGTGGGTGACCGAGGATGAGATGATTGGATGGCATCACCAACTCACTGGATATGAATTTGTGCAATCTCCAGGAGATAGTGAAGGACAGGGAAGCCTGGCATGCCTCAGTCCAGGAGGGGCGTCACAAAGAGTCGGAAATGACTTAGCAACTGAACAACAACAACAATTCAAGAGCAGAGGAATGAGAGAGCTCAGTTGCTTTTGCTCTTCACCTCTATCTTCATTCCTACCAAGGACTAACTCAAAAAAAACATTGATTGATTGATGAGGGCATTGATTGATATGTTCTAAGCATTGTATAAGAACATTAAAATCCCTTTGCCCTGACTCTCCTTCATCTACTTTACCTTAAAAGAAAGACACCCAATTCCAGAAGATCTGTTCAAGAAAAAAGGTCTAGTGCTAGTTGGGAAATTCAGGATACAGGCATCCATACAACAGGCCCCAACCCATTCTCAAACTGAAATTTCAATTTTCTCTCTACCGTCATAGGGTACACAGACACAAGGCTGGTCTAGGCCAAGGTCCTTCATAACAGAAGTTACAATGAGGGGAAAAAAAAAAATCCTACCTAGAGCCATTATCAGTGAGAATTTTTTTTTTTAATAATTTTATTTATCTGTTTTTGGCTGTGTTGGGTCTTCCTTGCTGAGAGGGCTTTTCTCCAGCTGCGGCGAGTGGGGGCTACTCTCTAGTTGCAGTTCGAGGTTCTCTTTGCAGAGGCTTTTCTTGTCGTGGAGCATGGGCTCTACAGCACAAGGGCTTCAGTAGCTGCAGCATGTGGGCTCCGTAAGTGCAGTTCCTGGGCTCTAGAGCACAAGTTCAGTTGCGACAGGCGGGCTTTGTTGCTCCGTGGCTTGTGGGATCTTCCCAGATCAGGGATCGAACCCGTGTCTCCTGCATTGGCAGGCAGATTCTTTGCCACTGAGCCACCTGGGAAGCTCTGGTAATATCTTAAGAGTTAAAATTGAATTAGAACAACCTGGAAGTTCCACTTTTGTACACATATAGAAGTAGTGGTTCTTAACTAACTGTGATTATACTGTGCAATAAACAATTGTCAGGAGACACTTTTGGTTATCACAACTCGGCAGGTGCTATTGGCATCTACTGAGTAGACGCCAAGGATGCTGCTGAAAATTCTAAAAGGCATAGCATATACCTCCACAACAAAGAATTGTCCAGTCCAAAATGTGAGTGGTGCCGAGGCTGAGAAACTCCCTGTAGGGAAATTTTCCCACGTAAGAAGACATGTACAAGAATATTCATAACCTACTGTTGGTAAGGGTAAAACCTAAGAACAATTCAGATGTCAAAAGTTAAAGAATGATAAATATAATGTAGTATACACAAATGGTTGACTAATAGCAATTATTAAAAATGAATCAACGGCAGGGTTCCCTGGTGGTCTAGGGTTAAGAATCCATCTGCCAAAGCAGGAGACTTGGGTTCTATCCCTAACCCAGGAAGACCCCACGTGACTCTGAGCAGCTGAGCCTGTGGGCCACAACTATTGAGCCTGTGCTCTAGAGTCTGGGAACCGCAACTACTGAGCCCATGGGCCACAACTGCTGAAGCCCATGTGCTGTAGAACCTGTGCTCTGCAACAAGAGAAGCCGCCACACTGCAACTAGAGACAAGCTCCCACTCCCCACAACTAGAGAAAAGCAAAGAAAACCCACACTGCCTCCCCACAAAAAAAGAGAGAATTGGGGGATAAATTAGGAGCTTTAAGATTAAGATATACACACTGCTGCTGCTACGCTGCTAAGTCACTTCAGTCGTGTCCGACTCTGTGCGACCCCATAGACGGCAGCCCACCAGGCTCCGCCGTCCCTGGGATTCTCCAGGCAAGAACACTGGAGTGGGTTGCCATTTCCTTCTCCAATGCAGGAAAGTGAAAAGTGAAAGTGAAATCACTCAGTCGTGTCTGAGTCTTAGCGACCCCATGGACTGCAGCCTACCAGGCTCCTCCGTCCATGGGATTTTCCAAGCAAGAGCACTGGAGTGGGGTGCCACTGCCTTCTCCATACACACTACTATATATAAAATAACTAAACAACAAGGACCAACTGCACAGTACAGGGAACTATACTCAATATCTTGTAATAATCTATAATGAAGGGACTTTCCTGGTGAGTCAGTGCCTAAGACTCTGCTCACAATGCAAGTAGCCCAGGACTGATCCCTGATCAGGGAACTAGATCCCACATGCCACAACTAAAGATTCAGAGTGCTGCAACTAAGACCTGGTGCAGCCAAAAATCAAACAAACAAATAAAAAAACCTATAATGGAAAAGAATCTGAAAAAAGTATATATATATATATGTGTGTGTGCATATATATATGGATATATATATATATATATGGATCATTTTGGTGTACACCTGAAATTAACACAACATTGTAAATTATCCTTCAATTTTTAAAAAATGAATCAAAGCTATATAAAACATGAACAGCTTCCAAATGCAAACTGCAGAAATATACATGAAGGACAATTCTACTTGTACAAATAAAAATACTACAAATGTTTATGACTGCATACATAATTAGATACATCTGTTAACACTAAATCGTGGGAATAGAAGTACCTGTTATTCTTTTCTCCCAAAATGAAACTGAGTCATATCATCAATTTTCTACGTTCTGCAAAAGTTCTCAGAAATACTGACCAATGGATCTAATGAAAGCCACAAACTCCGTTAAGTAAATGGAATGATTTAGTCTTACAGACTTGTACAGTAGTCCTCAATAATTCCTTTCTGTATTTTTATTTTAAATCCTTACCCTTCACATGAACTCTGAAGCTTTGATTAGAAAGCCACAGCTAATCTTTATACAGATCCTGACCTTTCTAGTCTTCACCACCTGCTTTTCTCTGTTGTTCCACCACCAGACAACGCTCTCCTTAGACTTAACATTTCCAGTTGTGCACCGCAGGTCTTACACATACACACCCCTCCTGATTACAGGCTATTTCTTTGAATTCCATTCTAGTGACCTGACCCAGTTTCCATGACTTGTGACATTCTCAAGGTCCCTGTACAGTTTAAGCAAGCCGAAGTTTGTGGCAGGCTTTATCCTTTCTCCGAAGCAGGAGCTTTTTCTATGTCTAAGATTCCTAACCCTTCACACTTTCTGCCACTAAGCCCTTCCTGGTTTGCTACTGAATGTACACTATCACATTCTTGAAGTTCTATTTTAACTCTCTAACAGGAGATGGTAATAGAATAGCAAAGGAAAATGTGTTCACAAATGTGGAGCTGAAGGAACATGAAAGGTCTAAATTCATAGTTAACAAAGCAGAAATAGAAGCCTGACAGAAATAGCCATGAAATAAGCCAGGATTTATTTAGATGTACCTCTGGGAGAAGCTGGGCTTTAACCCGGTGTTCCAACAGCCACAGCCTGTTTCTGTGCTCTTCTCCCCTTCCTCCTCTCTCTTTCCTAATACTTTGTTGCAAAAGAAAACTTCAGACCCTACACTCAGCTAAAGGGCAAGTCTTACTGGGGCAATGTGGAAGGGAGAGAGGGAGGGAGGGAGGAAACAGTAGGTAAGGAGAGGGAGGGGCAGGGGCACAATCTCCTCAGGAACATCTATGTCAAACTGGATCTAGAGAAGGGATGTGTTTTCCCTGGTGGCTCAGATGTTGAAGAATCTGCCTGCAACACAGAAGACCCAGGTTTTAAGAGAAGGGATAGAAGGGAGGGTTCTGTGCCATGCTTAGTCGCTTCTGACTCTTTGTGACCCTATGGACTGTAGCCCGCCAAGCTCCTCCATCCCTGGAATTCTCCAGGCAAGAATACAGGAGGGGATACCCTATCCCTTCTCCAGGGGAATCTTCCTGCATTGCAGGCAGATTCTTTACCCGCTGAACTACCAGGGAAGCCCAGAAGGGAGGGTAGGTGGTTTAGTCCCTAAGTTGTGTCCGACTGTTTGTGACCCCATGGACTGTAGCCTGCCAGGCTCCTCTGTCCAAGGGATTTCCCAGGCAAGAATACTGGAGTGGGTTGCCATTTCTTTCTCCAGAGGATTTTCCCGACCCAGGAATCAAACCCAGGTCTCCTGCATTGTGAGCAGATTCTTTACTGACTGAGGGAGGGTAAACTGTGTTAATTTCTTTCTCCCTTAGAATTTAGGGCTGCTTGCCTAGTCCTGTAATTTCTTTAACCACCATGCACTTGTTGCAGGGCCCCATTAGTGGTGAAAGAGAAACGTCAGTACAGAGTCCAGGCAGAAATCTTTCCAACACAGTTAAAACTCCTCAGACCATCAACACTGTCTTCTTCAACAGTGGACCCCTTAGTTCCTACTTGATACAGGTTTTGTTTGTTTGTTTTGGATGCAGACTTGAATGATTCATACATACCCTTTTTCTGCCACCGATGAAATGTGCTGATGCCCTTGTTCTCTGTATCAACTCCCTCATATTGCTTTCTTTTTCCTACTTGCTAAAATGACTCTTCCTTGACTCCCTGAACTACCGTTCTCTCCTCCTTCACTGATCAACTGATCCAATGAACAATCCGACTAACCCTCTCCCTCACTGCCTCCCCAACCTTAGGTAGTCGTTCAAACCCCGATGAGTCACCGCACTTGGTAACAAATTTACTTGGAACCCTCAGTGCTTTCCACCCTCCACCTCCACAGGCTGTCTGTGGGCCACTCTCCCCACGCGCCCTCCCTCCAGGGTCACCTCCCTCCTCCAACAATCCCCTTCCTCCAGCCGGCTCTCCGGTCCGACTCCACTCCCACCTCGCCTCACGCGGACCTGCCCACTCTGACCCTCTCCCCTGCAGACGCCCTGGCTCGGCAGGACCCCTCTTCCTCACGCAGACCTCACGCGCCCATCTCTTCTCTCGCGGACCCCCTCCTCCGCGCTCTCCTCACTCCGCTCCCGGTCCCGATTACCACCGCCCATCCTGACTCCTCTAGCCTTTGCCCGCCCCCGCCTTCCCCGCCTCACTCTCCCTTCGCTGACATTGAGGCCTCTCGGCTGCCTCCCTTCCCAGAGCGGCCCCCCGGCCACTACCAACCAGGGCCCTCAGCACCAACGGAGCCCACTCCACCCAAGCCCACCCCCTCAGATACCGCCCCCAGCCCCCAGCCACTCCCCCACCGCCCCGGGCCCTCACTCACCCGCCTCCCCGCGCTCGCGCAGCCGAACCTGCCGGCAGCGACACCTGACAGCGGCCCAATCAAAGCGCAACTTCTCTTCGGTGCCACCAATCAGCGGAGGGCGCGCACCGGCTGCGGAGTCAGGCTGCGTTGGCCGGCGCTTCTGCGCGGAGGCGGGTGGCCTCTAGTGGCTCTAGGGAGGAAGTGCAACCTGACGTTCTTTCTCCGATTTCTAACTGCGTCGCCACAGTCCATACGCTTGATCTCTTAGAGACTTTCCAGTGAGATGAAGTGGGGGGTGGGGGGGGCAAGATGCAGAGAAAAAGGCAGAGTCTGTCGCCATTGCACCTCCTTGAGGACAAAACCAGGTCTTCTGTTTGTCTTGTAAAATAAAACGGGATATGATACATGTGGTGGTGGTTGTTGTTCAGTCGCCCAGTCGTGTCCAACTCTTTGTGACCCCATGGACTGCAGCATGCCAGGTCTCCCTGTCCCTCACCATCTCCTGGAGTTTGTCCAAGTTCATGTCCATTGCATCGGTGATGCTCTCCAGCCATCTCATTCTCTGATGCCCTCTTCTCCTTCTGCCTTCAGTTTTCCCCAAAATCAGGGACTTTTTCAGTGAGTTGTCTGTTAGCATCAGATGACCAAAATACTGGAGCTCCAGCTTCAGCATCAGTCCTTCCCGTGAATATTCAGGGTTGATCTCCCTTAAGATTGACTGGTTTGATCGCCTTACTGTCCAAGGGACTTTCAGGAGTCCTCCAGCACCACAGTTCAAAGGCATCGATTCTTTGGTATTCTGCCTTCTTTATGGTCCAGCTGTCACAACCATATGTGACCACTGGGAAGACCATAGCCTTAACTATACAGACTTTTGTCAGCAGAGTAATGTCTCTGATTTTCAACACACTAGGGATCCAATAAATGTACATTGCAAATGTTAACAGAAGAGTGAAAGTGGTTCTGGAGACAAAAACAGAGACAAACAAATCAGAAAGTTGACAGATGGAAGAGAGACTTAAAAGGAGACAATAAAATGGACAGACTCCTGTGCAGCCTTGGACAAGTCAGTGAATTTCCCTCAGCCTCTCTTTTCTCACTTGTGAGACAGTAGGACTGGAAACTCTAACTCACAGGGTACTGATTATATGAAAGCCTTTTGCATGTGTTTGTATTGTTATCTTTGCATCCTCACTCAGGTTTCCCTGGTCAAGACAATTCCAAGTTCTTTTACAAAGCAAGTTTGTGTGCCGGAAGCTCTGTGAGGCCAAACTGAAAGGCCAGAGATTGGAACAGAGAAAGTTTTATTGCAAGGCCAAGCAAAGAGAACAGGTGACACATGCCCCCAAACCCCAAATGCTTCGAAGGTTTTCGGGGAAAAGGTTTTATAGGCAAAATTCCGGGTGAGGGCTGCAGGTATGTTACTTTCCTCTGATTGGTGAGTGGTAAGGTAATAGGGCAGTGCTCCAGGAATCTGTTATTCAGCCTGAAGTTACCGTCTTCCACCTGGGGGCGGGGTTGGGAGGTGGCTTGTGTGTGTACTCGGTCACTCAGTTGTGTCCAATTCTTTGCAACCCCATGGACTGTAGCCCACCAGGCTCCTCTGTCCATGGGATTTTCCTGGCACGAATACCGGAATAGGTTGCCATTTCCTCCTCCAGGAGATCTTCCCAACCAGGGAAAATCAAACCCATGTCTCCAGCATTGGCAGGCAGATTCACTGAGTCCAGTGTAATCAACTTGCCACTAGGTAACTGGCAAGGGAGGAGGCTTTGTTCCTGTAGAACTAAGCATATTGTTATGTATATTCCTTTAGGAGGAACCAGGATCCTACTTTAACTGCTGCACTATAGTTTTATATATATATATATATATATATATAATTTTTAAAAATGTATTTGGCTGTTCTGGGTCGTCACTGCTATGTGGGCTGTTCTCTAGTTGTGGCCAGCAGGGGTTACCCTCTAGTTGCAGTGTGCAGGCTTCTCATTGCGGTGGCCTCTCTTGCTGGGTCACCAGGGAATGGTGGCTCAGCAGTAAAGAATCCAATGAGGGTTTGATCCCTGGGTCGGGAAGATGCCCTAGAGGAGGAAATGGCAACCCACTCCAGTATTCTTTCCTGAGAAATCCCACGGACAAAGGAGCCTGACAGGTTACAGGTTACATGGGGTTGTATCTAAGGGTCAGATATGACTTAGGGACTAAATCCCCACCCCTACCACCTCTTGCTGCAGAGCACAGGCTCTAGAGCAGAGGGCTTCAGTAGTTGCAGCTCCTGGGTTTAGTCGTCCCGCAGCATGTGGAATCTTCCCAGACCAGGGATCTTCCACCTGGGGGATGGGACCTTCCACCTGCATTGGCAGGCAGGTTCTTCACCACTGAACCATCAGGGAAGCCCCTGTGAAACAGAAGGGAAGGAGGCAGGGCACAACCTTTAAAGAATGACATAGCCTGAGGTCACAACATAAACTGATTTCAGTATGAAGTGAAGTCGCTCAGTCAGGTCTGACTCTTTGCGACCCTGTGGACTGTAGCCCTCCAAGCTCCTCAGTCCATGGGATTCTACAGGCAAGGATACTGGAGTGGGTTGCCATTTCCTTCTCCAGGGGATCTTCCCAACCCAGGGATCGAACCCAGGTTTCCCGTATTGCAGGCAGACGTTTAACCTCTGAGCCACGAGGGAAGCCTTGATCTTCAGTATACACTCCCTCCTAGTAACACATCAGCAAGCTAAATGACACACCCAGAGGTTCCATGTCAGTCCCAAGGTCAACCATCAAAGATCAAAAGTGGGTGGTAGCCCAATGACTGGAAATCTCCACCCCTTCCCCCCAAATAGTTGGAACAATCCTCACATTCATTAGCCTTTGAAATTACCCAGCCCATAAAAGCTAACCAGGGGGGCTGTCCCCTGGTGGCTCAGATGGTAAAGAATCAGCCTGCAGTGCAGGAGACCTGGGTTCGATCCCTGGGTTGGGAAGATCACCTGGAGAAGGGAATGGCTATCCACTCCAGTATTCTTGCCTGGAGAATTCCATGGACAAAGGATCCTGGCAGGCTGCAGTCCAAGGAGTCGCAAAGAGTCGACACAACTGAGCAACTAACACTTAAAAGCTAATCACACTACATTTTGAGGCTTCACTTGCCCTCTTCTGAAGGCCCACACTCAGTGGACTGTGTTTCTCTCTGAATAAATCCACTTCTTATCACTTTGTCTCTCATTGAATTCTTTCTGTGATAAGATATCAAGAACCTGAGCCTCATTAAGTGCTGAAACCAGTTCTGTGACTTCAGTTGGAAGACCATTGGCTGGGTTTGTGTCCCAGCCATGTGGGTTCAAGTCCCAGACTGGCTTTTGGCTAAGTTTGAGTCCTGGTACATGAGTTCAAGTTCCAATCTGAGGTAAACTGTTTCACCTGCACTATAGTTTTTTATTGTTCCTCCTTTGTTTCTGCTTCCCCTCCCTTCCTTGACTAGCAACTATTTGGATCTACCCTTTGGAACCCGGGGAAGTTCTTGGGAGCTGAAGCCTATTTCCAACAATCAAGAAATGGGGGACACAGTAAGACTTCCATGCCCAGGACCCCTACCCCGGGTCCTGCTTGGTCTCACCTCTTTATGAGTATACAAATACCCATAGCTTAAAAATTCACCAACTTTGCCGTTTGGGGAGACATTGCTTTGGGAGAGATCCCCAGGGTCCCACTTACTTGCAGCAAGTAATAATAAGTCCTTCCTTCCTCTGTTTTTCACCTTGGTTGTGTCTAATGGCTTGATACCCACCAAAAGGTGAACCCAGTTTTCAGGTACCACAACTGCAGGACTCCATCTAATCCTGATAATTACTCTCTTAGCAGGAGAAGGAATTGATGGACCGAGAACAGAGGTGATTATCTTCTAAGGATACCCACATGAGGAAGGCAGGAAAAGGAGCACTAGGGAAGCCTGAGAGGAATGAATGAAATGAGAGGAAACGGATGGAATGGGGTCTCATCAGTGAGGCCAGAGGACAAGGTGAAGAGGATTTCTTTTTCTCAAAAACTCTCTTAAGATGAACAAATTTCTTACTGTCTTATGAGTACATCAAGATAGCTGAAAGACTGGACTAATGCCCCCATGCCTACCCCACCTTAACTGAGCCTCCATACTGAAGCTCACATCTCTATTTCAGCTCCAAGCATTCATTTTCCTTCTGCCAGGACAAAGGTCAAGTCACACCCAAGTCATACTTGGAGATCAGGAACAAAACCCTCTAAAATCTGAATATGCACCATGTGAGAAGAGAGGAGGAGAAGGGACCAGGAGGAACGCAGAGATTCCTTGGTGACCCTTTGTCCTTGGACACCCCTCCTCCTTACACTCTGGATTAAACAGCATTAGGGAGCCAAGAGAGGAAACACATGTGGTGGTTAGAGACCTGTGCCTGCCTGTTCCCTTCCTACACCCCGTCATCTCACCACACCCTACACCTCTCCTTACACTCCCCTTCAGCTCAGGAACTGGGAGCTACAGAGAGAAGGGGAGGAGGAGGAGGAGGAGGAGGAAACAAAATTCCCTGCCCAACTCCAGCCCCACGCCCAGCACAGACAGGAGGTAGGCAAGCCTGCCGAGAATACTCAGAGGGAGTCCTGTGATCAGCAAATAGGTCCCAGCCTGGAAAATTCGCTGAGAAGAGATCAAAGGTGAAGTAAGAAATGGAGAGGAGGATGGAGGAGGGGGTAAAAGTGGGGGATCCTGAGAAGCGGAGGAAGGACACAGCAGGGCTTCAGACTTGGGGGCAAGGTGGGATGGGGGTGGGGAAAACAGCTAGATGGAGTAAGAGTTGGTGTTTCCCCGATGTCTCTCAGGGAATCTTTCCATAACCTTGTAAGGAGACTTGCACAGGTGTGACAGGGAGGAGCCTTGGTGCTCTTCCTGGTTCTAAGGAAGGGGTGACCTTGAGCCAGCGGGACTGTCTTTCTCAGTGTCTGCCTGTGTGCTTTCTCTGTGTGTCTTCCCCTGGTATCTGTTTATGCCACGGGTTCCCCGAGGCCACCTCTCCTCGGGAGACAGAAAGGTTGCAGGGGCAGGCCGAAAAAAAACGAGAGCAGGTTGGGCAATGTCCCCCTCTTCCACCCAACGGGGCGACGAACGGAGGGTTCCGATGAAACCGAGAGGCTTAGGGGAAGGGTGTTAGGGTTTCGTCGGGCCCCTTGGGTGCTGTCCTCCACTTGGTGCTGAAATCTGGGCGGCCTCACCTCAGGTGGGCCCATTCCTGGGCCTAAGGCTGCAAATGACCAGTCTCCCTAATCTACCTGGGGGGGTGGTGCCTACCTCTGCCCCCGCACACCTAGCGCGGTGGCAGGCGGGAAGGCGGGGCCTGCACGAGCCCCACCCCTGGAGACTGCAGCGCTGCCTTCTCCTGCGCCCGCCTGCCGCTAGCTCATTGCGCCTCTCCTGCAGTCTGATCGGTACCGGCTTTCACTCCCGCTCCAGCCTCCACGCCAGCCCCTATTTCGGCTCCAGCCTCGCACTCAGCTCCGGCTCTCAGCCTGTCTGCATCGCCCCCCTCCTCCCGGATCCTGCCCTGAGCCAGCAGCTCCTGCCCTGAGATTCCGTAGGCAGACCCTCAAGCCATGGCTGGTCCCTTCTCTCGTCTGCTGTCTGCCCGCCCCGGGCTCAGGCTCCTGGCTTTGGCTGGAGCTGGTTCTCTCGCCGCTGGGTTTCTACTCCGATCGGAACCTGTTCGAGCCGCCAGTGAACGACGGAGGCTGTATCCCCCGAGGTACCAGTGTCTCAGGCGCTCCGGGGGAGGGAGGGAGGGGGGAAGGTCAGGCAGGTGGTGATAGGGGTGGAGATGAGAATCTGGGCAATGGAGAAGGGGTATAATCACGCAGGTTCTGGAGGGGGGCGCTGTGCAGTCTGGAAACCTCAATGGGGTGGCGGTGAGGGGAGGCCAAAACCATAAGGTGAAAGCATTCCCGGGGACTTGGAACCCGCAGTTCCCGTCCCCAAGGCCAGCTCTGGCCCTGCGAGTTCTGACTGCACCTACTCTGCTCAAATTCCTAATTGAGAGACCAGGAACTATCCTTTCCGCTCTCCTCCATCTCCCTTTCCTGCTGTTCTCTCCGGTTTCCTGAATTCCCCTCCTTAGTCTTTCCCCTCCCCCATCCCTAATGCTGCTTCCATGGGAGAAAAGAACGGAGCAGATATGGGAGAACTGAGCCTCCAGCCAGAGGAAGCTAGAACTCCTGGGAAAGAATAGATCCTGAAAGTCCCTAATGAGATTACCAAGATTTAGCCGGGCTCTAGCCTCCCCTCCTCCCAAGGAGCAAAGCCAGGCATGCTCCCAGCTGAGTGCACTGGGTCCAGGCCCCTGTGCCCTCCCTCCATGGTTACTAGGTACCCCCTCCCTAGTGCTGAGTACCCAGACCTCCGAAAGCACAACAACTGCATGGCCAGTCACCTGACCCCGGCAGTCTATGCCCGGCTCTGCGACAAGACCACACCCACTGGCTGGACGCTAGATCAGTGTATCCAGACTGGCGTGGACAACCCTGGCCACCCCTTCATCAAGACTGTGGGCATGGTAGCTGGTGATGAGGAGACCTATGAGGTAGGGGGCCCCAGAGTTTCCCGGTAAAACCCTGTTCATCTTCCCAGCAATCCCAGTTCCTTCCCCCTGAAGCCCCTCACTTTCCCTTAAGACTGGACCATCCATACTCATGTTTTCCGACCCGGTGAAATCAATCCACAGTGAAAGCTTGGGAAGGGGTTCCCTCTCCTTAACCACCTTCTCCCTCTCAACTCCCCCTCAGGTATTTGCTGAGCTGTTTGACCCTGTGATCCAAGAGCGACACAATGGATATGACCCCCGAACGATGAAACATACCACCGACCTGGATGCCAGCAAGGTAGGTTAAATATCCCACTTCTGATTTGCATTGCCTTTTGTACAACATACTGTTTTCTCCAGTCCCTTCCACCATAATTATTCTCTGACTCATAGTCATTATACTGCTGAGCTTTCAAGTCTCAGTGTGGGGAAAGAGTTGTATGTTAAGGAGCAGCCGCTGTGGAGAGGAGCAGGCGTTGAGAACGGCCACACCCCAAAGTGGGCAGTGTGGGGGAGGGTTCACAATGAATGCCCCTTCAGTTGGCATACTTGCCCAATGGGCTGTCCTTCCAGTGCAGGCAATGAAGACTCCTCTAGTCCTTATGGTCTCTCCTTCCCAAGGCCCTCAGCTCCCATCCACCTTGTTTCTGTGACTTACCTTAATTTCTACTATTCTCCAGATCCGTTCTGGCTACTTTGATGAGAGGTATGTATTGTCCTCAAGAGTCAGAACTGGTCGGAGTATCCGGGGACTCAGCCTGCCTCCAGCCTGTACTCGGGCAGAGCGACGAGAGGTGGAACGTGTGGTCGTGGATGCGCTGAGTGGCCTGAAGGGTGACCTGGCTGGACGCTACTATCGGCTCAGTGAGATGACAGAGGCTGAGCAGCAGCAGCTAATTGATGTGAGAGGCTTTGAGAGGGAGCTGGGCAAGGGGGGCAGATAGAAAGACAAGAGAATCAAGGGAGGCTGGGCCAGATGAGGTAGATGGGCTCTGAGAAGCCCGGGGGCTACTGTGTAGATTCTTAACCCAAGTCCTTTTACTCTCCTCAGGACCACTTCCTGTTTGATAAGCCTGTATCTCCATTATTGACCGCAGCAGGAATGGCTCGAGACTGGCCGGATGCACGTGGAATCTGGTATGAGGCTTAGCTTACCCCAGGCTCCTAAAAGTGCCCCTTTTTCCTCTATCTCTCCCTTGCCCTCCCTCTTAATTCCAGTTCCTCCCTCTCTCCTGCCTTCAGGCACAACAATGAAAAGAGCTTCTTGATCTGGGTGAATGAGGAGGATCATACACGGGTCATCTCCATGGAGAAGGGTGGCAACATGAAGAAAGTGTTTGAAAGATTCTGCAGAGGCCTCAAAGAGGTTGGAGAAGAATGTATAAGGGAACTAGCTGGGAGGACTTAAGGAAGAAACTAGAATATGTAGATGGGGATATAATTTATCAACCAACCCAGGACACTTTTCATAGTGAAAGAGATTACCACCAATCACTCTAGTAGGACAATAGGTATAAATCAGAACTGTCCAGGGCATATGGTCCTGGTATACATGGACCAGGTATACATAAATCTGGGTATGGTCATCCTAAGAATAGGAAGAGAGAAAGAATGTCAGCAATCTAAGGAAGTAAACAAAGCAGTTGCCAAATAATGCAAAGAAGGAATTGAGATGGTGAGTCAGTGCCTGGGGGGCATGTGGTGGAATGTGCAGATATAAGAGGAAGGTTTAAGCTTGGACAGATATAAGGAGTGAGGGGTTGGTATGTTCGTGATTCCCATGTAACCACCCATTTCTGAGCCAAGGTAGGCCTTTACTCTAGATTCTGTCCTTCTTACTAAAGTAGCATGTCTAGATTTTAAGCTGAATGGGAGGGAAAACAGGGAAGGTGGAAGATGGAATGGTTTAAGTTCCAGACTGTGTGGCTCTACGTGAGGGGTTGAACTGAATCCTCAGTCCTATAGGAATTAGGTCTCCATATTTGAGTCTAGATTAGAAATTCCCATTAATCCAATCCTTATTGTATG
Organism: Bos mutus; assembly: GCF_027580195.1. Taxonomy (NCBI): domain Eukaryota; kingdom Metazoa; phylum Chordata; class Mammalia; order Artiodactyla; family Bovidae; genus Bos; species Bos mutus. The sequence goes on from NC_091637.1 coordinate 54,513,878, forward strand.
GTCTCATATATACAGTTCTGTTTTGGACTTGTAAAGGGAAAGAACTCTCCTTCTTTTAGAATCTTAGCTGGGAGGTTCCTATTATTTTTAGCGGGTAATAGGTAACATATCTTTGACCCACTGAAGTGGGTAGGGAAGTACTTTTTATATGTCTTAGTATTCTCATCTGTAAAACTGGGGTAAGAAGACTTCCTACATTTAAGTGGTGGGGATTAAGTGAGATAATGCATATAAAGCATGTGGCCCATAGTAAAAGTTCACAAGTGTTAGCTGCTGTTATTATTCTAGATGGAAGGATTTCCTCTTGTTCAGCATTATAATATCCCCCATGCCATGGGTCTTTCTGAACTATGAACAAGGTCCCCCTTAGGTTACGTAGTGGTCTTCACGAACATTACCCTGGCAGGTCTCCAGTCTTTTCAACTCTAGTGGTCATCTTCATGATTGGGATGTTTAAGTGGAACAAGAACACGCTTCCCACACTCCTCTCCCACCCTCCACAAGTATGAGTCCAGCTCTTCTGCTCCATTTTCACCTTTCTGCTTTCTCTTTTTCCACAGCTAACAGGCTCTCTTGCCTCTTCCTGTTGCAAAGCCTACACCCTCATTTTCTGGCTGAAAGAATTCTTCCAAGCTCTAGCTCATTAGCAAAGTAAAGATGTCAATGCATGCAGAACTCCCTGAATAATCAATCCTTTCTCAGTTCAGTTTACCACCTCCGTTCATCTCCCCAGATCATCCTTAGCACATCATTCCCTGAAGTTTCTCTTCTTCCACACAGGATATTTTTGCACAATCTCATCATGATGGGCTTGCAACATCAAAAATATCTTTTATGCATGATAATAATGAGCCATTTCCAAAAAAAAAAAAAAAACAGCAGTGTCATTCTTTCACATCCCAAATCTTTGGTTCTAGACATATTTCTAGAGCTCCTATGGGTCCAGCTAAGGGAGGGTTTGCACAGCCCTGACATGTCACTAATGGAGGCTTTGTGCACGCAGGTGGAGCGGCTGATCCAGGAGCGTGGCTGGGAGTTCATGTGGAATGAGCGTCTGGGATACATCTTGACCTGTCCGTCTAACCTGGGCACTGGACTTCGGGCAGGAGTGCACATCAAACTGCCCCTGCTGAGCAAAGTAAAGGAGTTGGGCTAGAGAGGAGTGTGAGGGAGGAAGTGGCCATGTGGGGTGGAAAAGGGAGTGTACACTTTGGGAAGCAGCAGCCATTGTAGGACTATTGACCCTGCCCCCAAATCTCTATCTCCCCTCTAGGATAGCCGCTTCCCAAAGATCCTCGAGAACCTAAGACTCCAAAAACGTGGAACTGGAGGAGTAGACACAGCTGCCACAGGCAGTGTCTTTGATATCTCTAATTTGGACCGACTGGGCAAGTCAGAGGTGAGATTCTCAGGGATTATGGATAGGTCTGTGGGGGGTGATTTGACAAGGAGTGAGCCTCAAGAATGTAATGGAATCTGAAATGAAACTCAGGTTGACTGGGGGAAAACTGGCAATGAGTTCCCAGAGCAGGCAAATCAGCGCTAAAGAGAGTCAGGTTGTGGGAAGCAGAGATCAAGGGTCAGTATCATCCAGGTGGAGCTGGTGCAGCTGGTCATCGATGGAGTAAACTTCCTGATTGACTGTGAACGGCGTCTGGAGAGAGGCCAGGATATCCGCATCCCTCCACCTCTCCCCAACAAGCATTAACTCCGTCCCCAGTGGATGACTCAAGACTCCCAGGACCTCTGCCATTCTAATGGCAGCCCCTTCTTGCCCTGGGTGCCATCATCAACCCACACCCCCCTGTCCTAGTAAAGGCTCCATGCTATGCTTCAGTTGCCTGTGTTATTTCTAATGGTGGGATGAGGAGGAACTAGCTTCCAGGAGAAAAAAAAAAAAAGGCAATGGGATTATTTATGATGAAAAGAGACTCCAGATATGGCATGCCAGGAACACTGATTCTCAGGTGGGTGGAAAGCATTAACATTCTACCCATATTCCATCAGCTTCCTAGGATAATTACATTGCACTTCCATTTGCACTTTGTTCGTTTTACTTCAAATGTCTTTCCCAACAAATCTCTTTAACTGCACAGACAGGCTCATAGCAGATTGCCAAGGAAGCAGATGGTCAATGCCAGGGCCCAGGAGGGTTGTGACCAGTCCTGGAGACCCCAGGCTGTGCTTTGACCTGTAATGAGACAGAGAATGGAAGGAATATCACAACTCTGTTCCCCAGGAGCCACTGCTACTTGGAGACTATTTGCCTGTAGACCCCTTCACTCTCAGATCTCCCTGAGTTAGGGCTCTGATTCTGGGCCAGGAGTTCGGGAGTCAGTCTGTGCAGTTAGGGACTCACCTTCCTGCTCCAGGCTCTCCATCCCCTCATACTGGGCCCATGCAACTGCTCGTCGCTGCTCGGGACTCAGAAAGGCCATTTGTTCGGGAGTGACAGCCACGGCCTGAACACTGGTGAGACTAGACAGCTGGGTGGGGCTGAACACCACCTGGGGATGGGAGCAGGCATCAGGACATCCATTGTGGCCCTCTTCTGTGGTCACCTCAGACCCCATCCCATCAGTGCTTACAGCAAATTTAGGAGCAGGGATGACAGAAATGGCCAGAGGGGTAAGGCCCTGGATCTGTCCTCGCAGCAGCGCGGAGAGAGCCAGGTCGGGGATTCCAGCTGTCAAGGCAAGTGGGATGGGCCTCCAGATGTTATCCTACCCTGGCCTTCTCTAACTACTCCCAAAATACTTTTCCTCAGACCTTCCCCAGCATGTCTCTAGCCTCTTACCTAGGTGCCTTAGACTCCCACCTTAAGATTCCAGAGAAGTCCTCCACCCAGTCAATTCACGATGCGGAAACTGGCCCCTGACACCCAGCCCCAGCGGTGGCCTAGTCTCCCTGTACCTGCTATTGTGCCAATTTCAGTGAAGATCTCGGGCCCCCAGTTACTGACTGGGCCAAAGCCACCAGGCAGCACCAGGAGCTGGGCCAGAACCTCCAGTTGCTCTTCAGAACATGGGAGATGCAGGTTGCCCAGGAAGAGAGCTGCTTGGCTGTGGAAGAGTGGGAAGAGAAGGGAGGAGGATTCAGCCACAGTGACAGGGTCCGTGGTCATGAGTTGGTGGTAGCGATGACTTTAAGCGAGATTGCTTCCTCCATGGGATCACTCCCACATGATCCTTCCCCGGTGAGCCCACCTTCCCCACAGGACCACAGCCCACCCCCTCCTCTATGTGTGACCTAAACTCCCAACTGCTGATATGCTGTAGCTCCTCAGGCCGAAGTCCACACAGTGCGTAGCCCAGTGCAGTCAGGTGGAGGAAATCCAAGTGGCTCACGTGTCGACCACTCTGCCGCAGGAAACTGGAAACCACCACCCGGAGCTGGAGTTGGGGTGGAGGTCACAGGATAAGGAGAAAAGTCATGAGGAATTCATGGATGGGGAACTAGCTGCTTAGGGAAGGGACAAGTGCTACTGGATTTTCTTATTAGTAGGACCTGAAGAGCCAATTCTGTGCTGCGCTTAGTCGCCCAGTTGTGTCCGACTCTTTGCGACCCCACGGACTGTAGCCCTCCAGGCTTCTCTGTCCATGGGGATTCTCCAGGCAAGAATACTGGAGTGGGTTGCCATGCCCTCCTCCAGGGGATCTTCCCAATCCAGGGATTGAACCCAGGTCTCCTGCACTGCAAGCAGATTCTTCACCGTCTGAGCCACCAGGGTAGCCCAAAGAGCCAACAACCATGGGGAAGGTTGAGGATCAAAAAAAGAGGACAGGAAAAGAGGCCAAAGGGAAAGGAGGCAGGAGGAAGTATTATGTGTCCAGGGCCTCAGTGAATAAATCACTGCTCTAACTTCCTACTAGTATGGAGTATTAAGAAAAGATAGAAAGCATGGCCATGTATGGTCACAAGACAGAAATTCCTTGGGCTTTAGATGGCCTGGAGGCATTCGGAAAGTGGTAGAGAGGAGGAAGATGTTACCTGGCTGGAGCTCCAGCCATCTATCTGCCCCAGGGTGCTCAGCACGCCCCAGTCCACCAGGCTCAGCTCCTGGAGTTCCCGCTCTCCTAGACCTATTAAAAGCCGACCCAGCTGCAGGATCTGCTCAGGACGGAATCCCCGGGGGGGACCCCACAACTGGAGAAAGAGAGGAATGGTGTGAATGGGAAAAGCACAGAATTAGGAGTCAGAATGCCAAGGGTCATTCTTGCCTCCGACCTGAACTGTGTAACTCGAAGCAAATCCCTTGCTTTCTCTGGGTCTTTGGTTTCTTCAACCGTAAAATGAGATGATTGGATGAAGGTTCCTCTGACTAAAGTGTTATTGAAAGACTCTAGAGTCTCAGTAGGAAAGAATAGCAGATTCTAGTCCATGAGTTCCAGTGTGCACCAGACACGGGGTGGGGGTAGCAGGGGCAAGATACAGATGCCCAGACCTGATCCTCAGAGAATCTTTCTTCAGTAAGTCTACAATGGGATCCTCAAGCATTTCAAACACCTGCTCCCCAGATGATTCTTTCTTTAATAATTTTTCCCCAGATGACTTTGATACCTGCTAATGTTGGTAAATTCTAGTCCCTCTAACCATTTCACTAGCTTCCTGTCCTCACTTTCCATCCCCTCTGACTTCATACTCAGGATCCAAACCCCCTAATTCTTTTATGCCCTATGTCCCCCATCTCTCATGCAGCTATCCGTTTCCATGTGGTATGGTTTCCATACCACACCCAACCAGCTTCCTATGTTCAACCTCCAACCCTGACTGGACTCTCCATCACTAACCTGTTTTGCTTTGCCCATTGCTGCCCGGAGTTTCTCAGGCCCAAGTCCTGGGTCTTCCGCAAATAGTGCGAGGCAGTCCTCAAAGTCCAAGAGCTCCATGTCTGCGATCTGGGTTGCAGACCAGGCTGATGGGAATGTCCCTCGTACATCTGCACAGTTTGGCACAGGTTCTAAAGGAGGATGACAGGGTCAGGGGGTCAGTGCAGTACTAAAGCATGCCCAGAGTGGTCAGGTCCAGGGGCATGAAGGGTGGGGGCCATGGTGGGTGGGGGCCTCCTCTCAAAAAAAAAAAAAAATCCCAGAGAGGTATCTGTAGATGGAATGACCCCTCCAACCTTTAAAGGACAGGCTAATATGGGCAGTATGGCTCAAGGGATTACTGTAGTGTGAGATTCATAGGACTCAAAGATATTAGAACTGGTGACTGGGGAGGACGAGCCCCTCATTGTACAGACGGAAGACTGAAGGGCTTGCCCAGGGACTGCGTGGCTGATCTAGGTTGAAACCCAGGTTCCTAGCCCCACAGTGTCACCTTCCTCCATCCTAAGCATGTTCCCAGCAGAGAGCGCCACACTTATCCAAGCCTAGAGCTGAGTCAGCTGTTAACAGGGCTAAGAGAGCAGGGAAAGGGGAGTCCTGGGCTAAAAATGTAATGAGTGATAAATTCACAGAGGTATAGAACCCTACAACTGGAAGAGGCCTTGAAGATCATCCCTCACTGCTCTGGGCTTTATAGATCAGAAAACCCCAGCCTAGAGTGACCTTGTACAAATCTGCTGAAAGGGCACAAGTCTGATTGCGTGGTGGATACTTCTTCCTGTACCCCTTGCTGGAAGTATGGGCATCCGGGCCATCTCACCCGGGAGGTTCTCTGCAGCAGGCCGCACAAGCCCAGCTACCAGCGCTGCTTTCTTGGGAGCGAGCTGTGGCCCCGCACACAGCTGTCCAGCTCTGCTCTGCTCCCAGCTCTGCTGCTTCTCGAGGAGTCGCTCCAGGGTCTCTGGGCCCAAGGCCTCCTGGGAGAGAAGGTGGAGGGAGGGTGGGCAGAGCCAGGCAGGTCAGGAGCAGCTGCTACAGCTGTAATTCCGAAGTCCTGTCTCTTTTCAGCAGCCTCCCCCAGATTTGGGCTTCACATCCTTTGCCTTCAACTTCCTTGGCCTTAGCGCCCCCCCTGAACTAGCTCCCCAGTCCCCTCTCTGCTCTCACTCCCTCCTGTGCTCCTTCACCTCACCCTGGGGATCAAGGAAATAGCCTCGGGAGACAGAGTGAATACTAGGCGTCCTGCTTGCTCGACTTCATCCTGGCTCCATAACTCTGGTTTCCTGAGGGACAGAAAGAAGATCAGGATGCTGAATGGACTGTGAGGAAGAGGAAAGATATGCTGAGACGGGGGACTCAGGGCTCCAAGGGCCTCTGGCATACTGAATGGGCTGCCACTGAGGAGGGTGGTTGAAAGGGTGGGTGAGGATGAGTTAGAATCTGGACTTGCCGGAGGCCCATACCCAAGAACAGGCTCCTGCAGCAGCAGCCATCCCAGCTCTGTGGCAAACAGCCCTCCGAGGCAGAAGCCTTGCAGCTGACTGAGGTGGGCCAGCAGGATCTGCAGGGGGATCCGCCGTGTGCTCTCTATGCCCAGGAATCCAACCAGGGGCCCCAAGGTCTCCAGCACTTCCCTTGACACTGTTGTCTCCTTTGGGGCCTGGAGGGGGATCAGACCTTGGGACGACACACCTCTGACTCAGAGGACCAGTCTCTTTGATCAAGACACAAAGACCTTGTCTCCCTCTAGCTCCCGATCCAAGATCCAATGAAGCTTATTGCCACTGTCCACTTTTCTAAACTATGAGCCCAAAAAGGAACAGGTGGAAAGACTGAGAGGTGGAATCTAAGGAATTTCTAATACTCCAAGGGATATGAACAAGAAACATGAAGCAGACTATCAATGAATGGAAGCCAAAGGTAGATCTAGGGCCCTGTAGACAAAAACCTGCCTGGCAGCAAACATTTGAGTCTGGGCCTAGAAGACAGAGCATTGTCTGAGTGATGACAGTGGCCCAGGCCACAGTTCTGAGTTTGGTGGGGGGATTCTTACCAGGTTTTGTAGTGCCCGCTCTGCCAGGGCTGCCCGGTGGAGTGGGGTCAGGGCCAGCAGCTGCTCTGGAGCGCCTCGTACCAGTTCCACCACTAACATGATGGATTCATTGGACAGTCTATCCATCAACTGGACTCTGTAGCAATTTGACAACAGGAGGACTTGGAATTCAGCCAAGTTGAGAAGGGAACCACAGAATGCACCATTCCCCAGACAAGAGGTAACACCAGACCAAACCCTGTGGCCCTGGATAGGAACTGATATTTAACAGACCCAGGCCCAATTTCCACCACAGTGCTTACAGGGAGAGAACAACAGGAGAGACCTATTTCCAGTCTTCTTGGGAAGAAATGACGAACAATCCTACCTCATCTAATAGAATAAAAGAGCCCAGATGTTAAGTATCATTAAATCCCCTCCCCCATTTTATGGATTAAAAAATAGGTTCATATGAACTTTCCCAGTGGTCCAGTGGCTAAGAATCCACCTTGTGACGCAGGGGACGTGAGTGTCATCTCTGATTGAGGAACTAAGATAATGCCACAGAGCAACTACTGAGCTCGTGTGCTCTGGAGCCTAAGAATGACAACTAGAGAGTCCATGAACCACAAAGAAAGATTCCACTTGACCCAGTGAAGATCTTGAGTGCTGCAACTAAGAACCAACACAGCCAAACTAATTAATTAATTAGAAAAGAAGAGTCCACCTTCCAATGCAAGGGACATGGATTCAATCCCTGGTCAGGGAACTAAGATCCCACAGACCGTAAGCCAAAATGAGGACCCAGCACAGTGAAAAAAAATTTCTTTAATTTAAAATAAATAAATAAAATAAAAAATGGAAACATTCACAGAGACCAAATGGTGGGGTCTTACTCTCAATTCCTATTTCCCACCCTTCCTCTATTTATTGTGAGAAGGTCCCCTCTGATTTGTATAGTACTATACAATTGACCCTGGAGGAGGGCATGGCCACCCATTTCAGCATTCTTGCCTGGAGAATTCCATGGACAGAGGAGTCTGGCAGGCTACAGTCCACAGGGTTGCAAAGAGTCAGACATGACTGAAGTGACTTAGCACTCATGCACCAAAGTTTTTTTAGGTGTTATCTCATTTGATTTTCATGGCAAAACCTGGGGGTAAGAGGTATGTTAGAGAAGGAAATGGCAACCCACTCCAGTACTCTTGCCTGGAGAATCCAATGGACAAAAGAGCCTGGCAGGCTATACAGTCCATGGGGTCACAAGAGTCAGACATGACTTAGTGACTAAACCACCATCACCACTCTTTCACAAACAGATTTGAATGGCATTTTTAAAAAGCCTTTTTGCAGAAAAATCAGAGTGATACTCTATACTCTACCTAAGGTTGCCAGGTCTGGAACTGGGCCATGTAGTACAAAAGCCCAGATCTGTGGAAAGACCTTTAAAAATGTAAGGATAGAGTCAGCTCCTTCCCAGAAAGACTGACTGGAGTCAGCCTTTTCCTGCTCTGACTTACAGTTCAGTTGGCAATGAGGTGGGGATGGAGGTGATATGGGGGGAAAAAGCCTGTGAGTGAGATACTCATAAACTCCGAGTCTCTAGTTTAGGAGGAGCCTTGGGTTCATCAGTCTTCTCTCTCCTCACCCATACTTCAATCTGTTCTGTAACATTCTTGCTGTAGGGCCATCCAGTCTAGGCTTGACTAGCTCAGAACTCACCACCACAATCTTCCTCATATTGTGCAAAATTCTGATTTTCATTCACTGGTGCTAGTCCTGCCCAATGGGGTCATTCAGAAACATGCCGATCTATTTTCTATTTGATGGCTCCTGGGGTATTTGGACACATTTATTGTGTGTTTTGGAGGAGCCTGTAGGCTACAGTCCATGGAGTCACAAAGAGTCAGACACGACTGAGAGACTTCACTTTCACTTTATCACATGTTTCATACATTTTCTCTTTACTTACTCCTCTGAACATACTGAGAACACAGTGCCCTAAGGAGACTACAGTCCTGTGGGGGCAGGATTGAACCATTACTTCCCTCATTTTATGTATTTAATTTTAATTACTTTTTTTGGCTACCCCACACAGCTGTGGGATCTCATTTCCCCAACCAAGGACTGAACCCAGGCCATGGCAATAAAAGCCCAGAATCCTAACCACTAAGCCACCAGGGAACTCTCACTTCCCTCATTTTATACATTCTACCAGTATTAATAGGGCCTAGGTTACATTAAGACTGCTTGGCAGGTCACGTCACAATATTGCCACCTTCAGCTGCCCCATTTTGGGGGTCTTGTTGGGGGAGCCACTCACCACCTAGAGCAACTTTGAATAGCATCCTTCACTTTAGGCTGTAACTGATGTCAGGGAACAACCAGACAGAAAAGCACTGCCTCTAGGGTGTTTCCTAAGAGCAGCTCTTCCACCCCAGGCTGAGCCTTCTGAGAATCCAGTATCTCCAGGTGTAGCCTTACGGTAAGTCCAGGAGGAGCTTGGTGTCCAGCCCACTCAGCTCTGGCCCCAGGGTTGCCAGCTCTGGCTCTGGCATTGCCATCCTCCGCTGTAGCTCTGCCCAGATACAGGTCCTCTGTGGGGCAGAGTAGGGAGGCAGGTTCAGGACAGAGCTGAACACCGAGCCTTGGTTCTCTACCCGGGGTCCCGGCCTCCCTGCTCCCACTAATGCCCAAGCACCCATCTCACCAGGCTCCCTCGGACCCCAGTGGGGAGTTGATAAATCATGTGTACCACTTCAAGGAAGTCTGCCATCCAGTTGATCTGCTGCAGAAACTCACAAGACATGCCCCCTGCCAGCGTACCCAGAGCCCTGTAGGTGTGTGAGTAGGTACATGCTCATTCAACACATGCCACAGCCTGTCTGCACCTTATATCAACATTCTCAACACGAGGACAGATGTTCATTTACAGTAATTTGCAGTTTGAGAAATATTAAAGAAAAAAAAGAAATATTTTTTCGATAGATATTCTCATTGGTCTCCCACACCATTATTGTTTATTAGAGAAGAAAATAAAGATTTACAGAGGTCGAGTGACAGTCCAATATCATCCTACTAGAAATGTGGTCAACTGAGGCTAGAACCACATCTTCAGATGCCCATGGGTTTTTTGCTGGGGGTGAAGGTAAAGTGATCCTTGCTCCTGTTAAGTCCTGCTTGGTCAGTGGCTCTGAGGGGTTAATCAGCAAATATCTATCAGAAGCTTACACTGGGCCAGGCACTGTGTTAGGTACCTTATATGCCTTATCTTGTTTAATCTTTACAACTACCTATGAGATAGGTACCATGTCAATACTTATTCTAAAGAAGGGAAAAATGAGGCTTAGAGAGGTTGAACATCTTGCTCAAGATCACGAAGAGGAGACAGGGCTAGGACCTGAATCTGAGTCTTCTCAAAATCCCTGAGATCCACTCAGGATGGATGTTGTGCTCTAGAAGGGCAGGAGGGTCAGGAGAAGAGGAACCAGGAGAAGACCCACAGGCTGACCTACAGGTCACTGATCCTCATACACCTCCCACCCCCACCCCTGGATATCACATGGTGCCTGGCACACCGTAAGCACTCAAAAAAATGTTAGTTGAATTAAACTCACAGCTCATTACAAGTTACTCACTGCAGATTCCTGAGGGTCAGGTTAGTGGGCACTTGCATCTTCTCCCAGAGAAACTGTGCCTACAAGAGAAAGAAAGAGGAGCCGCTTCCCAGCAGAGCTATTGCCCAGGAACCTAGGACGCCTTGGAGCCAGGGCTGCCACTCCACCCTGTGGGTCCCACCAGTCTCCTACTCTCCCCAATGCCCAATCCCTGGGAAAGAGAGACAAATAGGGGGAAAGGGGAGGAAGGAAAAGCATCCTAAGGGCTGCTGGGAGTAAGGTGCCCAATCTAGGGCTGAGGGATGCGTGAAGGAGGCGGAAAATGTTGAGAGAAGGGAGTTCTAGGCTAGTGGGAAGAATCACCTGCTGCTCAGACCAGGGCAGGTCCCTATAGCGCCTTCGGTCTGCCAGCAGAGCAGCAGCGTCCAGCTGTAGCAGCTTTAGTGGGAGCAGGGGCAGCAGGCAGTCTGGCCAGATGGTGGGGATAGGCTGTCGGAGGGGTAAAGTGTAGCAGTGTAGTGATAGGTGAGAGCGTCTGGACTCAGGCCTCAGGGAAGAAGGGGAACTATGGTGGCAGAAGGGGACCTGAAACTAGAAAGGTGGAGTGGCAGGTGCCACCCTAGCAGGGCACACTCTAGAGCCCTCGCGGTTGTGGTCAAAGGTCCCTGCTGTCTAGGCACCTGACGGACTAAACTCCCTTAGTCGCTCTGAGCCTCGGTCTCTTTTTCTGAAAGCAGGGTGACTGCCCTGGAAGATTCCTCAGACCCTCGGGGCTTTGATGTTCTAGGACATTATGCCTTCCTGCTTCGGGACAGAGAGAGCTGCTAAGGTCTTAGAGGACACAGAGCTAATGTAGACACTCGGGCCACTTGCAGGGGGAGAATGTGAGGCAGTGCCAGCTGTGTGAGACAGCCCTAGGACGGGGAGAGGAGCTTAGTTGGCAGAAACCACACACACACACATACCATACACACACACACGTACCTGTCCAGGGATGCACACAGCTGCACCAGCTCCTGCTGCACCCGTATTTTTAACACCATCTTTCACCTGCATGAGAATTGGCTGTGTGTGTGTGTGTGTGTGTGTGTGTGTGTGTAAAAAGTGGGGAGGTTTGGGGGTCCTTCCCTGGCCACAGGGAAGGTGACCCCTCCCAACCAGAGCCCTCCTCCCTGGTCGGCTGTCTCCCTGCTGCTCTCCTACCCGGAAGGTCTGCAGCAGCGCCGCGGTCTGGCAGGCTGAGAGGCGCGCCAGTTCAGGGGCCAGGCAGGGACAGGCCCTCAGCAGAACTCGCCTCGGGATGGCCTGGAGCGTCTGGGAGCTGAGGCCTGGAAGCAGAGGGTGCAAGGAGCAGAGTTCCTCCAAGGACAGCTGGGGAGCAAGAGAGACAAGAAGCCTGAAGAAGACGGGCCAGGTCGAAGGGAAGGGGACAATCACGGTAGAGAGAGGCAGCAGGGGTGAGAGGGAGCCAGGGAGGAGGGGGACGGATAGCTTGGGCCATGCGGAAAAGTTGCTGCCACTCACGTCACGCCTCGGGAGGAGCCGTCCAAGCAGCAGGACAGCCTAAGGCGGGAGGGAACAGGAAGCAACAGCGCTGAGGCCCTGGCAGCCAGGTCCCCGAACAGGTCCCTGGGGCCCGACCTCCCAAACTCCCAGCTCCCGTTCCACCATTCCCGTGACCAGCCCTTCTGCATCTGAGGAAGAGGGATGAGGGGGTTCTTCTTGGGACAGAGGAAAAGGAGGCTTTGGGGCGGGGAGGGGGCCGGGCAACAGCATCCTTGAATGTAATTGTCTGTAATTGTAATTGTCAGGTCACCCACACCTGGGCAGGGGTGACCCTGGCTCCTTGCAGGGCGGGAAGCATGGCCCTCAGCTGCGGCTCTGACAGCTCCTGCAGGAAGCGGAGCCCCAGTTGAGGGAAGAGAGGAGCCCAGACCCGGAGCTCCCGGGGGCTCAGCACCGCTCCTCCGGATGAGCGCAACACCCCCAGAAGTTCATAGGCTACCTGTAACCAAAGAAGGTTTGGGTCTGAAGAGAAAAGACAGGCGAATCTAAAGCCTCCTCTTTAATCCTACATCTGGATATTCCAGGGCCTGGACTGTGGCTTGGAACCAGGGATAGGACAGGAGCAGTTTGGGCTCAAGTCATCAAAGGAAATGCTGGAGATGTCGTGGACCAGATGGAGTAGAGTCAGGAAGAGGTGGTAACAGGTAAGAGTGGCCAAGGAGTAAGGAGATTAAGAACGAAGGTGAATGTGGTGGGATGAGGGCTGGCTCCAACTGTGCTCCAGCTTGGCTGAGGTGAGTGGGCACATCTTCCGCACAGACCACCCCCCACGGGAAGCCTGGAGTTCTTTTTTTTTTTTTTGATAGCCTGGAGTTCTTGAGGGCCTGGGCCAAGGGGCTCACCCGTCCTTGTGGGCTGAGGGTCCCGTTGGCCGCACATTCCAGCAGCCCCCGTTCTACCGGCCCCATTGGATCATTCAGGGGAACCAGGCTCTGCAGCTCCTCGGGAGTCAGGAAACAGGCGAGGGGCCCCAGCCTGAGGAGGGCATGAAGCTGGCCTTCATGTGGTCACTGAGGCTGCTACTAAGGCAGGGACTGTGTGGGTACAGGGAACAAGCACTCTGACCGCTGAACTATGAAACGTGGGTGCCACAGACAGGCCTCTCTCCCAGGGCCCTATGATGCCCTGGGGCCACGCCTCCTCTGTTGTCCCTTCCCTCCTGGGACCCCAGCCCGTCCTGGCAGCTGCACCTGCCTCTCCGCTGCTCTGGCCTTGATCACTGGCCCCACAGGCCCTCACCTGCGCACCTGCTCCTCTCCATCCTGGACACTCTGGTTCACCAGGCTGCGCAGCACGTGTCGGGCATGTCCTGGCCCAAGACCTGCTGCTGGCCAGCTGTCCTCCAGGGCCTGGATCTGGAGTGGGGAAGGTCAGCTCATGTTGGGATCACTGTGGGACACTTGTGGGGAGGGGCTCACTAGGAGACAGGTTACTGATGCCATCCCACATGCCCGAAAGCTTGCTAGTCAAATAAATGAATTGTTCTCATACCTGGTGAGGACTGAGCTGCAGAAAGTTCTCCAGAGGGAGATGGGGGAGCAGGGGCAGTGCTGCCCAGAGCAATTCCTGGGGCCAGGCGGGCACTTCCCCAAACAGCTCAGGGGCCAGCAGTCGCCTTGCCAGAGCCTCCTTCTGTTCAGGCCTCATTCCAGGGCTGTAATCCCGGATGGCGGCCAGGCTGGGGAGAGAGTGGGTCTCACCCCTTTGCCCTGTCCCCTGGCTCTGTGCAGCCCTGCTGCACATGGACAAGAAGGACTCCCTAGTGTTAAGAGAAGGGGCTGTTCTGGGTGTGTGGGCTTCCCTGGTGGCTCAGCTGGTAAAGAATCTGCCTGCAATGCAGGAGACCTGGGGTCAATCTCTGGGTTGGGAAGGTCTCCTGGAGAAGGAAATGGCAACCCACTCCAGTATTCTTGCCTGGAGAATCCCCATGGATAGAGGAGCCTGGTGGGCTTAAAGTCCATGGGGTTGCAAAAACTTGGACATGACTAAGTGACCAAGCATAGCACAGCCCTGGGTGGGTAGGGTTGACCCTGACAGGATCGGGAGGAGTAGTACAGAGTCCTTACACACTGTCATTGGCCAACAGGGATGGTGGGAAGCGCATCAGGTCGGAGACAGCCAAGAAGGGGATGAGTGGTGAGAGGTCAATGAAGAGCTGGGAGGTGAGGCGTGGGTACCGCTGCAGCAGCAAGGCTGTCAGGCGACCCAGGGCCTGCTCCTCAGATGGTGGCACCTGTGGGGGCATGGGAACAGATGCCAGCTCTGGAGATACCCACTCTCCTGGCCCCGGCTCCTCTTGCATTCCTCCTGCTGGAGCAAGCCTGCTGCCTGCCTGGTTCCAGGTGCTCTTGATGCCTAGACTTCCCCCGCCACCCTTGTCCCCCTCTCCCTCCATGCCCACCTGCAGCTGAGCCCAGGAACGGTGCATGAGCGTCAGGAAGCCCTGAGCAGCCTCCCTCTCTGCTGAAAGCACCAGCTGCTGGAGGTTTTCTGGCGGCATGTGCAGGTATGCCTGGGCACAGGAGGTCATAGTGGTTATGGCCTCACTGGGCACAGATCACCCAGCCCGCCCACACACCCTGCCCCCATCTGTTACCTGCACTAGAATCTGCAGGGCCCAAACACTCTTCTCTCTCTGCAGCAGATCCCACAGCACGGGCTGGTGGGGACATAGACAAGATACCAGGAGAGTTGTCCCCTCTGTCCCTCCAGCAGCTTCCCAAGGTCCACTCACTAGGATGCTTGTCCTTCTGAAGGTGTGTGTGTGTCTCCTTTAGGTCAGGGACCACAGTCTTTAACTTCTTCTATAGCCTTTGCCATAGCTGGCTCAGTAAATATTTGGAGATATGAACCAAATTTGGACAAGGGCATGGCAACCCACTCTAGTATTCTTACCTGGAGAATCCTATGGACAGAGGAGCCTAGAGGGCTACAGTCCATAGAGTCAAAAAGAGCCAGACAGGACTGAAGCGACTTACCATGCACGCACATGAACTAAATTATTACATTTCACTGGTCCCAGGAATTGAGAAAGGTGGGCCCTACCATGGAGTAAAGACTCTTTACATTCCCCACAGCATCTAGCAAAGTGCTTTACGCATAACGGGAACTCAACGAATGAACTATGGTGTTCACATATTCCAGCCCCTTCACTCTACAGAGAAGAAAACAAAGCCCAGGAAAATCAAAGTAAATTGGCTAAGACCATGCCTGTGGCATAGTCAAACCTAAAACTTCTGATCTGCAGTCACCCTGAATTTTTCTCATTTCTGCCTTATCTTCCTATATTTTGCCAGTTTCCAATTCTCACTCTCTAGGGACAGAATTAGAGCCCTCTAACTTGATCCCTTTCCTTTCTGAAGCAGAAAGGAGGTAAATCAAAGAGTCAGGAAGAATAATGAGATAACATTTATTATATATTGTCTGTATATCATATACTAGCGCTAAGCCCACAGCCGGTATCATCTGATGTAATCCTTACAGCCATCCTAAAAAGAGTGGCACCATTATTCTCCACCGTTTGTTTTTCCTTTTTTTTTTCCCGAGACTTTTTTTTTGGCCATGCTACACGAATGTGGAATCTTAATTCCCCAACAAGAGGTTGAGCCCGTGCCCTTGGAAAGGAAGTGTGGAGTCTTAACCACTGGACGGTCAGTAAAGTCCCTCCACCATTCATTTATAAAGGACAAAAGTATTGTTCAGAGAGGCTGAAAACTTGTCCAGGGTTGATCACAGAACTAAGGTGTGAACCCAAGCCTGGATGACTCAGAGCTGCGAGCTTAACCACTGCACTGCTGTCTCTCAGTAAGATCGTAGAGAATTCCCGTGGAGACCCTTCTCTCTGCTCCGGGAACTTTCACTTTGGCAGATCACTCACGCTGAAGCAGGCCAGCAGCTCCATCTTGCTTAAAGCGGGGCTGGAGCTGTCAGTGGGGTCAAAGCCTGGGGTTGGCTGCTCCTCCTGTTCCAGGAACTCCCCGACGGTCCTCAGCACGCTGCGCCGGCCCTCTGGGCGGAAGGCATCCCAGAAGGAGCAGTTGTCTGGGAGACTGGAGAGCATCAGGGCCTGACCCAGCATTCCCTGGGCCTCGTTCCCTCCGGCCCCTGGCCCCAGGAGGAAGGTCAGCAAGCGCAGGAGATAGTGTAGGCGTGTGGGGTGGGCAAGGGCTGGCACAGAGGACTGACAGCGTGGCAGCTGGGACAGCATGCCAAGCAGGAAGGGGCCTGGGGCCAGGCAGAGTGGGGACGGTCCCAGCGGTGGCAGAGAGGGCAGAAGAGGACCCAGTAACCCCTCCAGGAAGCAGGTGTCATTGCCCCCACGACTTATCCTGCACTGGCCAGCTAGCCAAGGCCAGGAGGGCACCAGGGCCTCGTACATGGTGTCGTTGGCACAGACCATCAGCAAGAAGCTGCCCCCATCTGGGCAGCGTTCCCCACACGGTCCGATGTAGCAAGGGGGGAAGGCTGTGACATCCGGGGTGGGGCCCTGGCACACGTGCTGAACCCAAGCCTGGTTGCTGGGGGGCACAGCCTGCAGACTTGCTTCCCCACAGAGCCGCTCGGCCCACAGAGTCTCATTCTCCAAGAAGCAGCCCCAGAAGATCTCTGGGGTCAGGGGGACAGGGGGCAGGCCTTCAGGGCAGCTGGTAGGGGGTGGGAGCAGGCCGGCACAGAGCCGCTTTACCAGGCGGCGGTTGGGGCCCGAGAGGGTGGAAAAGGAGAGGTTGCCACAGATGGCATCTAGGAACTGCTCAGGAAACTGGTCGTGGCAGGCCTGGAGCCAGCCTTGGGCACCTGGCGCCCATGAGACTGCATACCACACAGCTGTCTGGCAGATGGCAGCGGTGCTGGGAGGGGGCTGCGGGGTGACAGGCTTGGCATGCTGGCAGAGCAAGTGGATGGAGAAGTTGGAGATGCTGTAGGGTGGTGCCGGGCCTGAGAGGTTCTCGCAGAGGGCCTCCACAGAGATGGCCCGCCGCTGGCGAGGGCTGATGTGGGCTGAGGGTTGGGAAGTCCTAGGCAGAGGCACCCCCGTGCTCAGGCAGTGGAGGAGGGCAGGAGGGGGGGGTGGCGATCCAGACAGAAAGCCCAGTGCCCGGACATCCCAGGAGAGGTTGTGCCGGATGCCCCTGGGAGCAGAGGGAGGAGCAGGCAAGCAGCTGGTCAGTTTGCATTTCCTCCACTTGAGGTTTCTGGCCCTGGCCCAGAGCCCCACAGGGAGGGTGACAAGCATAGGCTTTTCCAAAAGTGAGGTCCCTGGGAGTGACGGTGTTTAAATGTTGGGATGGGGGAGGGGAGAGAGATCTGTCCCTCCAAGGCACAAAGTCACCAGAGTTGCCCAGCCAGAGCCCCTTCTGTCCACCTGGCCCCCTTCTTTCTCCTTTCTGCACACGCTTTTAGGTAGCTTAAATAAAATAAAACCTTCGGTTGGCCTCAGATCAGGACATCTGCCCAGCGACTGAATATGTCCACCTGTGCTCTGGTACTGTTGTACCCAAACAGTAAGGGGTGGAGGAATCAAACCTTGCCCTCTCTTCCCATACTCTATTAGTTAACATTTATCAAGTACTATGTGCCAGGCACGGGCTTCCCAGGTGGCGCTAATGGTAAAGAACTCGCCTGCCAATGCAGGAGACATAAGAGGCGCAGTTCGATCCCTGTGTCGGGAAGATCCCTGGAGGAGGGCATGGTAACCCACTACAGTATCCTTGCCTGGAGAATCCCATGGACAGAGGAGCCTGGCGGGCTATGGTCCACAGGGTCACAAAGAGTCGGACGCAACTGAAGCACCTTGGCATGCACATACTTCTTCTAGGTGGTTGACACATACAGTGTCAACTCATTTAATCCCTTGTGAAAACTCCGAGGCAGTTAATATTACCCACAGTTCATGAGCGAGGAAACTGAGGCATAGAATGATACTCTAACCTGCCCAAGGTCACATGGCTAGGAGGAGGCGAAGCTGGGGCGCCAACCACCAACAGTCACCCTCTCAAACCACTAAACCACAGCCTTCTCATCAGCTTCCTCTCCTGCCCTGAAAGCTGATGGCTTCCCAGGCCCCGCCCCTCAGAACTCCTCTCTCCTTACTCACCACAAGAGCAGCTGCTGAAGGTTGCCTAGGAGGGAAAGGGAAAGGAAGAGGACTACCCCAGTCTCAACCTTGCTGGCCCTGCCACAGCCCAGCCCCGGACCTGGTGGCACTCACCTCCCTGGCACTGCCCATTGGCATCGGGCTCTGGCTGCCCCAGAATGGAAAAGACCTCATCCTGCAGGGAGTCAGTGATGCGCAGCAGCCCCTCCTGGAAGGTAGCATAGAGGGGGGCCCCCACTGTGCGCAGCAGACCCCCCCAAAGAGCCTCCTCAGAGCCCAGCTCCCCCACTGGGGCAAGCAAACCCAGCAGACCCTGCAAGAGGTGGGGGGCTGGCTCCCTCCCATCGAGGCCCGTGGCATTGGCGGGGTCCACGCTGGGCTGCACCCGCACCAGGGCCTGCCAGCGCGTGCCCTCTAATAGCAGCAGCAGAGAAGGCAACCAGTCAGCCGCCAGAACGCAGTCAGAGGGCCCATCGCGGGTGCAGGGGGGCCGGGTTGGGATAGGGGGTCCCCCAGGAACTAAGGCTCCCAGCAGCACCTCTGCGAGGCCACTCAGCACACCTGCCTGGTGCCCCAGGAAGTCCCGGGGGGTCTGCTCCTGTCCCAGCAGGGCCAGCACGTCCCCTAGCAGCCCTAGCATTGGCTCCCAGTCCGGACTGCCCCTCAGCGTCACTAAGAAATCGTGGAGCCGGAGGGCAGGGGGCTGGAGAGGTGGGGGCTCTCCCACCGGTCCCTCCCCCATTCTCCCAGGCTCAAAGGAAGAAGAAATGTTGGCCAGGAAGGCAGAGAACCGTGAGCGGCTGAGGGACCCCTGGGGAGCCTGGCCCAGAGCAGAGAGCGCTGACTTCAGGAGGGAGAGACCCGAGTCCAGGGACTGAGACCCAGTAGGGACCAGAGTCACTGTAAGGAGAGAAACCAGAAATCACCAAAGAGGGAAAAGCCTGGGACCCAAATTCAGCCCTGGCCTAGAGCCCAGTCCCTGCCTGGATGAGGTGCAAAAGATGGTGAGCTGAGTCCCTTTCAACAACCCACATTAAGTCTTGGCCTAATTTCTTAACCTTCATTTATTTTTTTTCTCTAACCAGTTAATCTCTGCATTCTTAAATCTCTTTCCAGCAACCATCCCCATCATGCCCAGCCCAGCTCACTGTCCCCCTCACCTGCGCAGGACAGCAGCAGCAGGGGCCGGAGGCTCAGAGCCATGTTTCCAGAAGAGTGCAGGTGCTAGAGATGAGTTCTGGTTATTCTTACCTTGTGTGGGAGAGCCAGGTGAGGACAGGGCACGGCAGGCAGCCCCAGTCTCCGCTGACACCGTAGTGTGGTCTTTCAGGAAACAATATCTGTAACCTGACAGCAGATTTGTCACCTGAGCCACTGACTACCTGATCCTTCGGCTTTGGAGAAGGAGTGCCCCTGTCAGAGGGAGCAGTGATAGCGGATCCCAGGGGACCCTGGGAGGAATCCGAGGATATAGCTTCAGTTAGGAGCCAGGGTGCAGATAAGAGGAGGCAGACATAGAGACGGAGCAGTTCTGGAGATCAGGAATGTAATCTAGAAGGGTCTGCAGAAATATATATAAATAGCATTAAATAAACAATAATATCAGAAATATAAGGGGGGGAGGGCCCAAGGGAGCTAAAAAGCAAGTAGAATTCAAGGGAATTGAGGAAGAAAGGGGGCCAGGAGAAAGGATCTGAGCAGTCAGGTGCATACAGAGAAGAGGAAGTAAGACAAAGGTCTGGTCCAAGGATGGAGCGCTTGGGAAGAGAGGGGCTTTTGATTCAGTACCCAGAGCCACAAAATGTTAAGAGTTGGGCAGGACTTCAGAGATCACACAGACCAAATCTCTCATGCCATGGATAAGAAAACAGACCCAGAGAGGAGTGACTTGCTCATTCGGTCACTCCAGGGTTTGGATTTGTCTTCTGGCCTTCTTTCTGTGGCCCAGGTGAAAGCCCTTAGAAAATTCTGAGGTGAGAAAAGAAAGAATGAAACCAGGTTAAATTACTATGCAAAGGGGCTACTCCTCACACACACATGTGTATGCACACAGAAAGAGGGAGAAAGAGACACTGCTCTTAGATCAGAGAGATCCATCTCTCTGATCTGGTCAGGGTGAGAAGGCTTGTCTGCCGTCTGTTTATATCCCAAGGCCTTCACTTGACACCAGCTCTAAAGAGTAATTCAACACCAAGGCTTCACTCAAACCATATTCTCTTCTTCTTTCCTTAGAACTCTTCTTTATTCTATTGCCCAAACCCGTATGTTCAAATCCATTATTACTGCACCTCTGTCCTGGAAGTTTCATTGACGATCATAGAATTTTAGAACTGGAAAAGACTTCAGGAATCCTCTGGTAAAAACTTCTCATTTTATAGATGAGGAAATGGAGGCCCAAAGAAATAGAATAACTTGGCCCACGGCAATCAAAGGAGGTGAGGGCGGTGCTGGGATTTTCCAAAATGAGTCAAAAAGTTAGAACTAGTGAAATGATCTATTGCCTCACTGTGCCAATATTTTCTCTTTGCTCATCAGAGTTACCACGTCTAGTCTGAAAAACAGAGAGGAGAATCAGAGGAAGAATACGGCCTGGGTTCCCAACAGTTTCCTACTCCTGGTTCCAACCCATCCTGCAAGCCACTTAAATTTCTGCCCTTTGTTCTGTAACAACCCTCTTAAAAGAAATTCTCCCTTTTGCTGATAAGGTAGCAAAATATGACTCGACTGGATTCAAATCCTGTGTGTCCTGGGCAGTTTCTAAACTTCTCTGTGTTGGTGTTCTTTTCTGCTAAAATGAGAAATACTAGTATAGAGTTGTCATGAGTGTTAAATTTGACAAGGCATTTAAAGTATTCAGCACAGTGCCTGGCATTCATTCAAAAAAAAAAAAACTACCTATCATGTGCTAGGCACTGTACAGAATAAACATTCACTAAATGTGACGACTGTTATTAGTTTAGCTCAATATGATTCTTTTATTTGAAGCTACAGAGTCGTAATTAATTCAGAAATTGTTACCAAGAGGTAGTGTCTTGAATGAAAGACCTTTAGAACAAGTATGGAACTAGCTGAGTCAAGCAGAGAAGGGAACAATGAGGACTTCCTCAAACCAGAAGGGGAAATTCTTGGCAGTCGACCAGATGATGAAGCAGATTAAGCAGTCCTGTTGCTGCCAAGGATTCAGACTATGTGCCAACTGAGGGTGAAGTGCTTAGGGTTTATAGCAAATATGTCAGCCTTATTCAATATAAGCAAGTTACTGCTTATAGTCTGGTAAAAGTTCAACAAAAGCAAGACAAGTTCCAATCCATGGATAAGAGCAATCCAGAACCAACAAACTGAAGTGACAGGGGTCCAGAGCAGGAAATTAATCATGTGTTTTGCTTAAGTGAAGTGGGTTAGATTGGTGTGGTGATTGCTATGCTCTGTGATCTGGCAACTGGAATGGAGATACGTGGGAGGAGCCAAGGGAGTTGAGAGATCTGCTGCTGCTGCTGCTAAGTCGCTTCAGTCGTGCCTGACTCTGTGCGACCCCAAAGACGACAGCCCATCAGGCTCCACCTTCCCTGGGATTCTCCAGGCAAGGACACTGGAGTGGGTTGCCATTTCCTTCTCCAATGTATGAAAGTGAAAAGTGAAAGTGAAGTCACTCAGTCTTCGACTTAGCGACCCCGTGGACTGCAGCCTACCAGGCTCCTCTGTCCATGAGATTTTCCAGGCAAGAGTACTGGAGTGAGGTGCCAATCTGAAACATCCTCAATTCCCTAAACCAACCGCAGGACGCTTTCTGATTAGAACACAGGCTTCCCTTTGTAAAGCATTTGGGATCTTAGTTCCCCAACCCGGGATTGAGCCTGTGCCCCCTCCAGTGGAAGCTTGGCGTCTTAGCCACTGGACTGCAAGGAAGTCCCATTTTCCTACCTTTCCAGTTTGCCTTTTATAACTGAAATATAGATATATACTGCTAAGGACCCAAGCAACCCCCAGATCTCTTGCAGTTAGGTGGAGTCCGGTGATTAGTCTTGGCTAATGGATAGTAAATGACTAAAGAGCTAAGAGCGAGTGAGTGATGCTGTTGAGGTAACCTGGAAACCACACGTTGAGACAGCAGTGTCATAAGGCTAATTAGCCCCGATTTATCACGCAGCATTTAGAGTCAATTCTTATTTGTGAATTCTGTCTTTGCGGATTCCTCTGCTCACTAAAATGCATTTGTGACCCCAAAATCAGTAACCATGGCAATCTCACAATCATTCACAGACATGTGCAGAGTGGTGAAAAATCTGAGTCGCTTGATGTGTATATTCCTAGCTGAGGTCAAATAAGGCAGTACTCAGTGCCCATACTACCCTGAATGTGTTTCATCTCGTCTGATCTCGGGAGCTAAGCAGGGCCAGGCCTGGTTGGCACTTGGATGGGAAACAAGGCAATACTCTACCTTCTTCTCACACTGTAAATAAGTGTCCTTTTCACCATCTATCTAGTGCCACAATTTTAGTATTTTTGTGCTTTTTGTTAGTAATTTCACTGTTTAAAATGGTTTTCCAGCTTCATGCTCCTAAGCACAGGAAGGCTGCAATGCACCTTACAAGAAAACGTGTGTATGATAAACATTATTCAAGCGTGAGTTATAGTACTGTTGAAAGAGGCCAATACTACTGAATCAGCAACATATTATAATTAATAAGGTGTCTTTAAACAGAAACACCTTACAAAAAACATCCTACAGGAGGGAAGGGGAGTTTGGAGAAGAATGGATACATGTATATGTATGGCCGAGCCCCTATGCTGTCCACCTGAAACTGTCACAACATTACTAATCAGCTATAACTCCAATACAAAATAAAGTTTAAAATAAAAACACCATAGATAAAAGAAAGTTATGTATCCATCCAATGATATTTGAAGATGTGAGGGATAGTTGGAGATCAAACGGGGAAACTATGGTCCAAAATTAAAGCTTATTACAAACCGTATGCAAAAAAATTTTAGTTACATCACAACTGTATCTAAATCCTAACTTCTCTTCCAAAATGCTCTTGAGGAACCATCATAGTTACCTGGCATAGAGTTTGAGTCTCTTCCTTGACTCAAGGATAGTTATAGATGGGCTTTCCTGATAGCTGGTAAAGAATTCGCCTGCAGTGTGGGAGACCTGGGTTCATTCTCTGGGTTGGGAAGATCCCCTGGAGTAGGGAAAGGCTACCCACTCCAGTATTCTGGCCTAGAGAATTCCATGGACTGTATTGTCCATGGGGTCACAAAGAGTCCGACACAACTAAGCGACTTTTACTCACTAATAGCAGGGATACTAGGTCAGGGTAAGGATAAAAAGGGAGCTGGAGGAGTAATGGACTCGTTGCCAGTGGGGTTTGATCCTTAGGCCCTGAAATATTTTTATTTCGTTAGAAAAAATTTTTTTGGTTGTGCCTGGGGGGCTTGTGGAATGTGGGATCTCAGTTCCCCACCCAGAGATTGAACCTGGGCCCTCGGCAGCGAGTGTGTGGAGTCCTGACCGCTGAACTGCCAGGGAATTCCCTGAGCAGCATTTTGAGTAGTTGTTCTCAGAGTAGGGTCTGAGGACCAGCAGAATTGGCTTCACTTGTTGACATGTTAGAAAGTACAGAATCTCAGGTCCCATCCTCAGGGCCTATTGAATCAGGTGTTACATACACACATTAAAATTTCAAAAGCACATTATAGCTATATGAGGACTGATTCCCCTTCTGGATTTTTATACCTAACCTCAAATGAAGTGGAGGACTTCCTTGATGGCTCAGAGGGTAAAGCGTCTGCCTGCAATGCGGGAGACCCTGGTTCGATCCCTGGGTTGGGAAGATCCCCTGGAGAAGGAAATGGCAACCCACTCCGGTACTCTTGCCTGGAAAATGCCATGGATGGAGAAGCCTGTAGGCTAGAGTCTATGGTAGGCTACAGTCTATGGGGTCGCAAAGAGTCGGACATGACTGAGCGACTTCACTTTCTTAAATGAATGGCCTGTGCTTGCCACCTCATTTTTTTAACTCCTTCTTTTATATATGTGTATATATATATATATTATTTATTTGGCTGCACCAGGCCTTAGTCGCAGCATGTGGAATCTCTTAGTTGTGGCATGTGGGATCTAGTTCCCTGACCAGAGCTCAAACCCGGGCTCCCTGCACTGGGAGCGTGGAGTCTTAGCCACTGGGCCACCAGGGAAGTCTCCCTCTCAGACTTCTTTTTTTTCCCTCGCAGACTTCTTCCTGGCTCCTCTTTCTCTTCCTGTCCTTCAAACGTTCCTGTTTCCCAGGCTTCTGTGTCCAGTCCACTTTTCTTCTATTTGCACTAAATGGAAATCTTCTGTCATCTCTAATTCTGGCCGATTCCTTTGGGGTTGCTAGGTACACAAGTGCATCTAAAATTGTATCTGTAGTTCTTCGTTCCAAATACTGATGCCATCTTTCTTATTATACGATTTTATAATTTTATTTATGTATTTTTGGTTGTGCTGGCTCTTCACGGCTGCTTGGGCTTTTCTCTAGTTGTGGTGAGTGGGGGCCGCTCTCTAGTGGAGGCGCACAGGCTTCTCATTGTCGTGACTTCTCTTGTAGCAGAACATGGGCTCAATAGTTGAGGTGCATGGGCCTGGCTGCTCTGTGGCAAGTGGGATCGTCCCAGACCAAGGACTGAACCCATGTCTTCTGCACTGGCAGGTGGATTCTTTACCACCAAGCCACTAGGGAAGTCCATTATTACAAGATTTTAAATACAATACTGACGTTTATTTTTCAAACATTTGTGTTTTGTTCCATATTTTATGGGAAATGACTAAAATGCTTTTCCTTGAAACATAGTTAGTTCTTAGTTTTAGAAAATCTTTACTTACTTTATTTTAAAAATTGAGAATTCATATAATATAAAATTTACCAGTTTAGAGTATACAATTTAGTGTTTCAAGTATTCCTCAAAAATATATGTTCATACATGTTAACACTCAACAAGTGACAGAATTTTTAATAATAAACATTTCTAAAGATTTGAGTCATCCAACAGGATCCTCTCTAGATAATGTTACCAGTAACTAGAAACATCAAACATTGGATAACCCCCTTTCAGTGATGTTCTGTAAAGTGTTGCTACTTTGATGGGAGACAGATTAACTCTGAGGGCCCTTCTAACACTAAAAATCTGTGGGACATACTGATCTGCCCTGCCCGCTACAGAGTGGACTCAATGCCCTCAGAAATAGCAATGGAAAAAAGGGACGCAGTTTTGGCCCAGAAACAGGTGAAAACACTTTGATCAACACTTTGATTAAAGTTAACGGTGCACAGGAGAAGCAATGTTCTTAGAGTAGCAATGGGAACAACTGTTGTTGCTGTTCAGTCGCTATGCCCAACTCTTTTCGACCCCATGGACTGCAGCACACCAGGCTTCCCTGTCCACTATCTCCCAGTTTGCTCAAATTCATGTCCTTTGAGTCAGTGATGCTATCTAACCATCTCATCCTCTGTCACCCCCTTCTTTTGCCTTCAATCTTTCCCAGCATCAGAGTCTTTTTCCAGTGAGTTGGCTCTTTGAATCAGGTGGCCAAAGTAATGGCAACAAGAGTTCTCAATTAGTCACACTCACAGCTTCTGGGGTCTCCTCACCCCCAACCCCCAGGGACTTGTACTCACTAGTGAGGTAAATTAGGACTCTAGTAGGAAGTAGACGCTTCAGAAACGATGGGCTGTCGTGACAATGCCAAGGGCAGAGTGAGACTCAGGAGCTGTGGGAAGGGTAGAAAGCCAAGGACCGGGGCCCCCAGCAGCATCTGAACCAACTTTTCACCTGATCTGGTTGTCTTTCAGTATCCCCTCTGTCTCCGAGACAGATCACTGCACAATTATTAACAGGATTTATTAGATTTTGAATTCTACATTTCCAGCTATTTCCTTCATTTATGTTGGCCAAAAATAGTGAAGCCATCCACTGTCAGCTCTACTTGTCTTCAAAGTTCATCAGTGCCCGCACTGTAAAGAAACAGACTGTAAGGCTGGAGACCTAAGAATATTCGGAACATACAAATGTTTGGTGAAGATCCTGCTTCTCTGGGTTCCAGGTTCCTACTCACATCTTTACTAATCTTTACTCTAAATTAAGCTGTATGAGTCTGTCCTCTTTGCCACAGATGAATTAATCCGTATTTAAAGAAACCACCTTGCTACCTTTACCTCCCCTTCACCTTGTTCTCCCCAGAACACATTGGGAGGCAGGGCCAGGACCACTGGAAAAATGCACCGTTTTGAAGCAGGCAAAACCTGTCTGACATCCTGCTCTCAATTCCATGTTTCATTGTTACAAATTCCTCTTATTGCTCTCCTGTGCCCACCTCTGGGAGTCACATTCCTCTTCCCTCATTGATATTTTCACTTTGGGTTGATTTTAGCCAGGTATTAGGCGGAAAACACTAATAACATGCTAATAAAAGGAGGATAGGTATTAGGAGGTATTAGGAGGATAACACTAATAAAAATGCCCCTAACTCTTCTAGTTTTTTTATTTTTAGAGGAAAAACTCATTGATCCAAATTAATCTCCAGGTAGCTAAATCTCAAGTGAGAAAATTAGGAAAAATAATTTTGAGTAGGTAGTTCTCAGCTTAAATCAAACTCTGCTATTTCAATCACATATTGTCTCTGCATCGGCCGACTCTAGAAAGGACTGAAAGGAAGAGAATTCATAAATCTCTTGAGGACAGTGGGCTCTTGAGAGCTTTCTGCCAACTATCCAATCCTCACAGCTATCAAACTTGAGCCTGAGGCCCTTACTGCCTGGGCCTGAAAGGTGACCTTCAAAGAGAGGAAACTCGCATTTCAAAAGCGGGTGGGCTGCCCAAACAGAGCAAAAGCCCACCTTACTATCCTAATTCTCAACAGCTGGAACTGGGTACTTTTCTCTTGGGAAATCAGCTCTCAGACATCACAGGATTTGTGTCCCCTACCAGGGAGATTCCCACGTGGCACAGTGGAAAAGAACCTGCCTGCCAATGCAGGAGCACAAGAGACACAGGTTCGACCCTTGGGTCAGGAAGATCCTGGAGAAGGGGATGGCAATCCACTCCAGTATTCTTGCCTGGGGAATCCCATGGTCCATGGGGTCACAAAGAGTCAGATACAACCTAGTGACTAAACAATAACAACCAGAGAAGCAGAGTTGCCAGGTCCTCACTAGGTTAGAAGAAATCAGGACATATGCCCAGAAAGTGATATGCCAAATGCTGAATTTGCCTTTTTTAGGTGTGAGGTAGAAATTCAGAGGCTGAGATGCCACAACAGTGAACATACTCTCTCTCCCCAGGTATATATATGCTGCTCTGATGAACTTAACTCCTAGCATCCATGGCATACCTGCAAACTCTTGTAACTGCTTACGCTCCTCCAGGTTATACTGAAGCTTCTCTAGCAACTCAAAATACCGGAAGAGTGAATCTCTAGGCCAGACAACACGTTCATCCTGATCCATGTCCATTAGCCCAGGCAGATTCTGGTGCACGTGAGTCTCCCAGTCCAGCTGACCTGGAAGGAGGAATGCTTCTTAAAAATATATTGAGATTCATGGAAGTTGGATAAAAGCTGATAAATTCTATGGGGGTAGAGGTGGAGAAAGCAGGGATGAAAGACGATGCGGGAAGGAGAGAAGGAAAAAATGTGTAGCACCAAGAAACCACTTTTACAGTAAACAAAGAAAGCCACAACCATACTTTTAAAAACTGCAGCAGAATCACAGAGGAAATGAAGAGGTGTGAAGAAAGTAATCAAGGCCACAACATCGGACTGGTGGCGAAAATGGGGAAATACACACAGTGGGAGAACTCCTATTAAGATTTTGGGCTGTCTCATGGAAAAGAGGGGTCTGAATTCAACTGGAAGAAACCTTCTGCTTACCGATAAGGTCACAGTATCTGGAGCTAGAAACCGACGAGCAGGAGGAAAACGAAGAGGAGGAAGAAGAGAAGGAAGATGTAGACTTTCTCCTTTTGGACAAGGACTTTGTTCTTGACTTAGATGCTTTTGAACCCTTTCTAGTGGCACTCTGCTTAGACTCTTGTTGAGAAGCTTCTGTTAAGTCTGAAGGTCTCCCTTGTTGACTGGCATCTCTGGAAGTGAAAAGGGAAATTTCATTGCTTCAAATACATCTACACGATATGACTAGTTCTATCCCTATTCTAGTCCTGGCCCTGGCCTAAAAGTAGAACTTAAAGCGATGAGGCATCTCTGTTGTGGCATCTCAGCCTCTGAATTTCTACCTCACACCTAAAAAACTGCTGCCAAGATCTAAGTTTAAGCATATCCAACCTAAATTAACCAATGGGATGCGCTCCTTTTAGTGCCCTTCACTGCATAACTTCTGTGCTCACTCTTATCCAGGCTTTCACATTCCACACTCCATCTTATTTTGCAGAGTCTTAGCCCCACCCACAGCCCTTGGCCCTATGTCTATTACACCACAACTATGCCCCCTGAGCCCTCGATTCCATCTCATTATTAGAGGGACAGTGGCCTCAGGTCTTTATGTCTTCTCCATTTACGGTTGCTCCTTTGGGGATCTCATCTCCTGAGTTTAAATGCCTCCTAGATCTCTGGTGGCTCAGATGACAAAGAATCGACATGCAATGCAGGAGACCTGTGTTTGATCCCTGGGTCAGAAAGATCCCCTGGAGAAGGGAATGGCTACCCACTCCAGTATCCTCACCTGAGGATATATAGACAGAGGAGCCTGGCAGGCTACAGTCCATGGGGTCACATCAGACACGACTGAGTGACTAACACTTTCACTTCAGATGCAAATTTAAGTCCCTTGTCCAGATCTCACTCCTTAAACCAAACTTGTATATATAACATTTACTAATGTAGAAAGCTTGAATTTCTAATGGACATCTTAAATCCAATCAAAACTAAATTCTTTTCCCACCAATCTTCCATTCACAGTCTTCCCCATCTCAGGTAACTGACCCTTCCTGCTCAGGTCAGACTCTCATCCTTAAATCTTCTCTCATAACCTACATCCAACCCACCAAGAAATCCTGTTGACTCTATCTTCAAAATATATCTTTTCTCATTAGTATTGGTGCTACTCTGGCCTGAACCATCAACATCTCTTATTTGGACAGCAGCATAGCCTAACTCATCTCTACGCTTCTCTTTTTGTTCTTCTTATAGTCTATCATCAACACAGCAACCAGACCAATCCTTTTCTCTTTTGAAAAATATTTATTTATTTGGCTGCACTGGGTCTGAGTTGCAGTGTGTGGGCTTAGTTGCTCCAACACATGTGGGATCTTACTTCCCAGAGCAGGTATCAAACCTGCATTCTCTGCTGCTGCTGCTGCTGTTGCTAAGTGGCTTCAGTCGTGTCCGACTCTGTGTGACCCCATAGACGGCAGCCCACCAGGCTCCCCCGTCCCTGGGATTCTCCAGGAAAGAACATTGGAGTGGGGTGCCATTTCCGCATTGCAAGGTATATTTCTAACCACTGGACCACCAGGGAAGTCCCCAGACTAATCCTTCTTAAACGTAAGTCATTACATGTTGTTACTCTGCTATGTTCCCCTTTTCACCCAAAATCAAAGCCTAAGTCCTTACAGTGGTCCCCCCAGCCCTACAGGATCAGGTCCCCATTGTCTTTCTGACCTCATCTCCTATCACTCTCCCCCCTGTTCACTCTACTTCAGTCACAATAGTGTCCTTGCCATTTCTCAAACACCACCAGGCATGCTTCTTGTTTAGGACCTTTGCACTAGCTGTTCCCTCTGCCAATAACACTCCTCCCATAGATATCCATGTAGTAATGCCCTCACGTCCTCAAAGTCTTTGCTCAAATGTTACCTTCTCAATAAGGCCACTCTGTTTAAAATTAAAACCCATAATGAATCCCTACCCTATACTCCAATCCCCCTTAACCTGTTCTACATTTTACTTTTTCATAATGCTTATTATATTTTAAAATTTTTTAATTGAAGTATAGTTGATTTGCAATGTTGGGTTAATTTCTGCTGAACAGCAGTGACTCAGTTTTGCACATATACACTTTTTATATTAAATGCTTATCATATTTTAACATGTTAATTTTCTTTTTAATATGTTCATTGCTTATTGTCTCTTTCCTCCTCCTACTTCATATAAATTCTATGAAAACAGGCATTATTGTCTATTTTGTTCACTGATATGTTCCAAGCAACTAATAAGTATTCAATAATTATTAGTTGATGCATTTCTTCTTTTTCTTTCTGCTCTCTTGTCTACTGCTGCACATTCATGGCTTTGAATAGCATCTGTTTCATGGAAGGTACTGTTACTAGTTTCCTATGGTTGTGATAACAAATTACCACAAACTTGGTAGCCTAAAACAACAGAAATTTATTCTCTCACAATTCTGGAAGCTGGAAATCTGAAATCGACATGTCAACAGGGCCATGCTCCCTTTGGAAGCTCAAAGACAGAAGGTTCCTTGCTTCTTCTAGCTTCTGGTAGAAGAAGCCTGGCATCCACTGGCTTCCTTTGGCTTGTGGTTGCATCACTCCAATCTCTGTCTCTGTCTTGACAGCTTCTCCTATTCTATGTCCATGTCTTCTCTCCCATATCTTATGAGGCTCCTAGTCACTGGACTTATGGCCCACCTGGATAATCCAGGGTGATCACATCTCAAGATCCTTAATTTATTTGCATCTGCAGAGACCCTTTTTTCCAAATAAGGTCATGTTCACAGGTTCCGGGGGTTAGGACATGGACCTATCTTCTCGGAGGCCACTGTTCAACCCGATATGATAAGTGGTTATTGAAGGAATAGAATCCTCTCTCAAAGCCAATCTTCACCTTTGGTTTTTCTACCTCTTTCACGAGTGTGCATCCCACTTCACATATACACTCCTAACCTGGCATCCAGTTTGCTAATGCTTGACCTCTGTGCCTCAGGGATTAGGTTTTGTCTCCTGAAAAGAAAAAAAAAAAGCAAAACAGTGAAGACAGTTACACTGAAGCAGGAGGGTAGTAAGCAAAAAATAAAAGAATTCTGATCATTAAGTGAAGAAAAGTGGGTGAGAACAAGTTGCAGTAAAGGAGTGAAAAAGAGTAGGAAAGCCCTGAAAGTGGATAAAGAGTCAGGCAGTATTTTAGAGCTGGGGAATTCTAACTCTGAGGCAAATCTGTCCCACAGGGGGAAACGGGATGAAGGCCAAGGAGTAGAAATAGAGGGTGGGATCGGGAAACCCTCGAGAACTGAAGGTGTGTATGAAGATATGGCAGCAGACCTCTGGATAATCTGCCGCTTGAATATGTCGGCTTTGTGCTGGACCTCCAGGTGTGTCATCTCCTCGTTCAGCTCATTCCTGATATTCTGGAAGTTAGTAACTGCCCCAAAGGGCCATTAGGAGTCGGAAGGCAGCGGTGACTAGACCTGGGGAGACCGCTTGGGTGGGGTGAAACCAAGTGAAACATCCATTCCAGGGCCCACGCTTTCCTATTACATCAGATTCTCTCCCTCTGTAATCCAGCAAACCTCGCTTTCACTCTAACTTCTTCCCAGCCCCGCTGCCCACCAAGTTTCACCTCTTCTATGCTTACCCATCATGGCTACTATGATATTTCGAAAGATAATGGAACCAAGTAACAACCAGAGGATGACATAGATGCTGCTGAAGGTGCGGCTGACCTCAGGCACCTTCCAGGTGTCCTGAAGCAGTGCATACCAGTGGTCCAGGGTGAAGAGAATGAACACGGTTACTATGGAATTCAGTAGGTCCCTAAAGAAAAAGGAGATGTGAGTACAGAGGGAGCTAATTCTCTACGAAACACTACCATTTGTACTCTCACAGCAACATATGAGCACTTCTTTGCAGTTTGCTCTGACTTTGGCTCCTTTTCTACCATACTGGTTTTTTTTTTAACCTAATCTTCAGTTTGAAATTGCTTTACTTGCTTTTCCTTTGTTATGAATAATCTATGAATATCTCTAAGTATTCCATCAGTGCCTGAGGCACAGTAGGTACTCAATACATAGATATTAACTGAATGTTTAAAAATTCAGCATGTGATTCATGCTGATTCATGTGAATGTATGGCAAAAACCACCACAATATTGTAATTAGCCTCCAATTAAAATAAATAAATTTTAAAAAATTGAATCACCAACTACACATTATTTTTGCAAGTTCATTCTACACTGTTCTTTGGACTTCACCTGGTAGAGTCACAAAGTTAGCAAACATCATGCCTACTTTGTTTGCTGCATGAATTGATAGCCAAGTAAGTGGATGGATGTGTAGCATAAACATGTGATTCCAAATAATGAATAATGATAAGTATATCACAAAAGATCTCAGAAGATATCTAAATTTTCCCTCTTATCCCTCCATATACAAATTATTGAAAACATCAGAGCCTGAATAGAATGAATTCTATGACTTCCCTAAATCAATACTCTTACAAAACCACCTGTTAGTCTAAGATAGAGAGCTGAGAAGTGCTGACAAGATTGGATTCCAATTCATAAATAACTTTGTATCCTCTAAATCCAAATAGACTTTCTACTAGTAATCAGAGTTCTCTAGACAGAGATTACTAGGAGGTTTTACTTTTGAAAGAATGTAAGTGTGTTCATGTGTAATTTCTACACTGAGAGATTGCAGTAAAACCAGTGACCATGCTTGAGAGTCATGGTAACATTTATTGATGTGTGTGAAATGTGTGAAATGCTGTGTAAGTGCTTAAATAAATTACATCATTTATCCCTATACTCATGAACTTATGCTACTTTTAATCCCATTTTTCAAAAGAGGTAACTGAAGCATAGAAACCAGGGCTTAACCATGGGAGTATACTGCTTTTTAAAGATAGTTGATAAGGGTAAGTTTGAATTTGCAAAACGCAGAGCAAACCAGGAACTAGCTGCCCTATTCTCAAAATTGGAGCTAATACCACTCACTATTCTTTGCTTTCTCTTTCCTTCTCCCTACTGTGTTCTATTCCCATTTCTTATAATAGACTATACTTGTATTACTGCACTTTGGATTCGCTTCCCAGTCTCATGTCCAGATTCTCTCCCCCACCCCCGAGGCTCCCCCTGGTCCTGCCTACGAGAAGAACTCATGATACTCCAGGTCCTGGCGAGTTGAACGGGTGTAATTCTCGAAGAAGTAGACACCAGCCACAGCAAAAATGTAGAAGAAGATGAGCAGCAACATCAAGAGGAAGGTCATGCTCTAAAGGTCATGACCTTGAGTCAGAGCTGGGCCAGACTAGGCTGATTTCCACCTACAGCCCAGTCAGGCCCACCCTGGAAATCCCCCACCAGACCCTCACTTCTAGCCTGAGCCCAGTCATCTCTAGAACACAGTGGCTTGTCCCCAGCCCTTTCTCATGGACAACATTTCACAGGGTCACTTATTGCCTTCTTTCACCCACCCAGACTGTTTCATGTTATATCCCCATGTTTTTCCACTTTGCCCACCTGATAGAGCTGCAATAGTCAAATTACCTTGAGGGCCCTGACCAGGGCCAAAATGATGACTCGAACTTGATGGAATCGTGCAAAGAGTTTGAGAGACCTTAGTACCCGGCAGATCCTCAGCAACTGGAGCCATACAGGTTTGCTTGTTACCCCTGCCAGCACCACAATCTCAGGAATCAGGGACTGTAGGAAACACAGACTGTGAGTAAAATACACCCCTCAAAGCACCCAGTACAGCTGCCCTTTTTTTATCTCTTCTTTTCATAGTTCTTTGGTCATTATCCTTTGAATAGCATTTTCTGGGCACTGTTTCCTATTCAGTCTTCCTATAAAAAATTACTTAAACTCTGCATTTCAACTTGCTCAGATGTAAAAAGGGGATTATCTCAGTGCTTATCTCATTAGATTACTGTGGAGCTCAAATGAAAAAAAAAAAAAAAAAGCAAGTAAAACAGGATAGTTCCTGACATTTAATAAGTGCCTAGTAACTGGTAGAAGTTATTGCTGAGGTTAATGTGATTAGATTCTTCCTTGCTTCTAATAACAACTCCTGCAATGCCTGACTTTTAGTTTTAGAGAAAAAACAACCAAAATAAGGAAGTTAGGTACATTTCTATTTGTTTCTTCCTATACTGTAACCATCTTTTCTTGTCTTTGATTCACCTAGGCACATTTCTCCGTCCAGTAAATTAACCTTCAGGATATCTATCTATCCTTACCAATACTGTGACCACAAAGTCAAAAACGTTCCAAGCATTCTTCCAGAAGAGAAAAAAGCTGGATAGCCACATAAGAAGGATCTCCAAGATGAAAATAAGCAAGATGAACCAAGCTGCCACCTCCAGAGTCAGCTTCAGTGGCTCCAATTGGGTATTTGCAGATTCGAGCAGTTCTGTGAGAATAGAGCAAAGGATGAGTAGAGCTTAAAGAAGGGGGAAGTTGAATGATAGAGAATGATTAGCAACTGCTAAAAAGCCACAGTTGTGCCCACTGCTATGCCATTTTTCTTTTGGAAAATTAAGGAGTTTCTCTCCTTAATACTGTTGTTGGTTCAACCTATGAAACAGAACTGAACATGAAAAATAGCTTCAAGTCATCTACTGTTGGTTCTGGTACGTGTTAACAGCTACAAGTTACTGCCTTCTCACTCTGGGGTCAGAAAGTCACCAAGGAATTGCTTAACGACCACCAATGCTGTCTGCTGTCTGTTGTTTGGTGTTACCGGAACACCAAACTTCACAAAGCAGCAATGGGCCTTCAGAAAAGAATGCAAATGTAGGGCCATGGTATGGAAAGTGTTTTATAACGTATCTAGGAACAAGAAACCAAATTCATGGGATGTATTAGGCTATAACAAGAAATTACCTGGTTGTTATTTTTATTTATTTGGCTGTGCTTGAGTCTTCACCGGGGCATGTGGGCAGCACACAGGCTTCCCAGCGCAGGGGCCTCTCTCTAGTTGCGGCGCGTGGGTGGGCTTAGTCATGCAGGTGAGTTTACCTGCCTCTCAGGATGTGGGATCTTAGGCTCAGACCAGGGACTGAACCTATGTCCCCTGTATTGGAAGGCAGATCCTTAACCGCTGGACCACCAGGAAAGTCCTTTTGTTAGTTTTAAAACTTTCCCTTTCTATTTTGACTAAAATTGATTTTATTCTGCAGACTGAATCCAAATTGAACCCTCTGTAGAACCTATTTGCTAACTTTGATTTCTTAACTCATCTTTCAACCCTCTTCACTTCTTCTATACATTTAATAGATGTATATCATGCTGTAGAAAAAAGCATTAAGATCAAAATAGGTTTAAAAGCTAAATAATAATTTGTTTCTCTTTGAAACAGAATAATCTGAGAACCTCCAAAGGCACTATGACTGATATGCCTGGCGGTTAATAGAGACAACAAGAGAATAATCAATCACCTTGAACAACACAAACTGCTGTGTAATTTTGATACATACTCAGTTATAAATTGTTATTGTTTTTAGCAATGTTTTGGCTAATTACATCTATTATGAAGTAAGGAACACTGATATTCAAATACAACTTCATGGAGAGCAAAAGAATAATCCTGCAAGTTTATTTCAAGACAATCTTCATCAGATTCTATAAATTGCATTCATCTGATAGAAAATTTTATTTAGCACATAAAGATATCTCTAGAACCTCAAAAACCAGTGTTAAAATTGTGTTATACTCAGGTTTTTTTTTTTGTTGGAAATAAGGACTATTCACACTCATGATGTGTTATTTTCAGAGAAGGGCTTGCAAATAAGCCAAATCTTCTTTCTTTTCTCACTCTCACCATTTAGAAGCAAAATATGAAAAGTATAAAAATAAGCCAATTGGTGTCTGAAGTGCAAAGAATTACCAATATCATTCTAAAAGAAGATTAGTTCCTATTTTTTTATGCCCGAACACATAATTAAATTTTCACCTACACTTTAACATATATAACATGTATTTAACATATAATACATAATGTTGTAAACCTAAAACTAGTACATATCTAATTTTTTTGAAAGAAACAAAAACTATAAAAATATAATACATAGGGAATTCCTTGGTGACCCAGGGTCCAGTGGTTAGGAGGCACTTTTACTGCCACGGGCCAGGGTTTGATCCCTGATCAGAGAACAAAGATCCTGTTAGCCATCCAACACAGCCAAAAAAAAAAAAACAAACCAATAAAGTAAATATATTTGCTACCCAAACCAAACTTAACATATGTTGTTGTTCTTCAGTTGCTAAGTCATGTCTGATTCTTTGTGACCCCATGGACTGCAGAACGCCAGGCTCCCCTGTCCTTTACTATCTCTCGAAGTTTGCTCAAACTCATGTCCATTGAGTTGGTGATGCCATCCAACCATCTCATCCTCTGCCTCCTCCTTCTCTTTTTGCCTTCAATCTTTCCCAGCATCAGCGTCTTTTCCAATGAGTCATCTCTTCACATCAGATGGCCAAAGTATTGGAGCTTCAGCTTCAGCATCAGTCCTTCCAATGAATATTCAGGGTTGACATCCTTTAGGATTGACTGGTTTGATCTCCTTGCTGTCCAAGGGACTCTCAAGAGTCTTCTCCAACACCACAGTTCAAGAGCATCAATTCTTTGGTGCTCAGCTTCTTTATGATCCAACTGTCACATCCGTACATGACCACTGGAAAAACCATAGCTTTGATTATATGGACCTTTGTTGGCAAAGTGATGCCTTTGGTTTTTAATACACTGTCTAGGTTTGTCATAGCCTTCCTTCCAAGGAGCAGTGAAAGTCGCTCAGACTCTGAAACCCCATGGACTGTATAGTCCATGGAATTCTCCAGGCCAGAATACTGGAGTGGGTAGCCTTTCCCTTCTCCAGCAGATCTTCCCAATCCAGGAATCAAACCAGGGTCTCCTGCATTGCAGGTGGATTCTTTACTAACCGAGCTATGAGGGAAGTATAGGAGCAAGTGTCTCTTAATTTCATGGCTACAGTCACTGTCTGCAGTGATTCTGGAGCCCAAGAAAACAAACTCAGTCACTGCTTCTACTTTTTTCCCTTCTATTTGCCATTAAGTGATGGGACCAGATGCCATGATCTTAGTT
This sequence comes from Bos mutus, assembly GCF_027580195.1. NCBI lineage: Eukaryota > Metazoa > Chordata > Mammalia > Artiodactyla > Bovidae > Bos > Bos mutus. The sequence goes on from NC_091637.1 coordinate 54,551,069, forward strand.
TTTTGTTGTTGTTGTTGTTAATTTTGTACTTTGTAGTGATCTTAGTTTTTTGAATGTTGAGTTTTAAGCCAGCTTTTTCACTCTTCTCTTTCACCCTCATCAAGAGGCTCTAGTTCTTGTTCACTTTCTGCCACTAGAGTGATATCATCTACAAATCTGAGGTTGTTGATATTTCTCCCAGCAGTCTTGATTCCAGTTTGTGATTCATCCAGCTCAGCATTTTGTATGATGTATTCTGCATACAGATTTATAATCAGAGTGACAATATACAGCCCTGTATTCCTTTCCCAATTTGGAACCAGTCAGTGGTTGGGTTCTAACTGTTGCTTCTTGGCTGGCATACAGATTTCTACAGAGAGAGGTAAGGAAGTTACCTGTTTGTTGTGATACACACAGTCAAAGATTTTAGCGTAGTCAATGAAGCAGATGTTTTTCTGTAATTCCTTGCTTTCTCTATGATCCAACAAATGTTGGCAATTTGATCTCTGATTCCTCTGCCTTTTCTAAACCCAGCTTGTTCATCTGGAAGTTCTTGGTTCATGTACTACTGAAACCTAGCTTGAAGGATTTTGAGTATAACCTTCCTAGCATGTGAAATGAGTGCAACTGCACTGTAGTTTAACATTCTTTGGCATTGCCCTTCTTTGGGATTTGAATAAAAATTGACCTTTTCCAGCTCTGAGGCCACTGCTGAGTTTTCCAAATTTACAGACATATTGAGTGCATCACTTTAACACCATCATCTTTTAGGATCTTAAATAGCTTAATTGGAATTCCATCACCTCCACTAGCTTTGTTGAGTCAATATATAATGCCACATAAAAATTAATTTCTAGACAAATAATATACTTTCTTTTAAAAAAGCATGATCACTTATAAAATGGAAAAAGTATAAATTTACTCACATTTTATTATTAAAATTATAACACTAAAATAAAATAGTAACATGTTACTTTAAAATATTTTTACTTCAATTTACTTCTCCATATCACAGAAAAAAACATGATAAAATAAAATGATTATAATTACTCAGGAGGTTTTCAAAGTTATATATGTTTTCCTGGGAAACAAAGTCATAGGACAACAAAGATTGGGGAGCTTTGATCTAGAGAACTGTTACTTACATTACTATTTTTCTCCCTATCTCTAACAGTAATATTTATGATCTGGAAAACTGCTTTTAAAAATCTAAACAAAGTCTTAATGTTTATCACACAAATAAGTCTATTCAAAAAAACTGTTAGTCACAAATTATTTCCCTCTGCCAACTCCCTCCTGCCTTTCTATCATGCGTGCATGCTAAGTTGCTTCAGTCCTGTCCAACTCTTTGCAACCCTATGGACTATAGCCTGCCAGGCTCCTCTGTCCATGAGATTCTCCAGGCAAGAATATTGAAGTGGGTTGCCATGCCCTCCTCCAGGGGATCTTCCAAACCCAGGGACTAAACCCCCACCTCTTATGTCTCCTGCATTGGCAGGCAGGTTCTTTCCATGAGAAAGTATTTAATGAGCTTGCCAGGTGGTTGCCACATAGGCAGTCCACCGTTCCTTTGACACAATAATCATATTTCATATTCAGCTATTTTACCAAAAAGAATGGTTAGTGTTGTTCTATTTTGATTTGCCCATTAGATCCAAGGAATTCCATATAATTACTGCCCATTAGATCCAGGGAATCTCATATATTTACTTTATATTCTAAGGCTTAAGTCTATATCCCTAATCCTACAAGGTAAACACTTGCCAATTATCATGATTAACAAGAAATAGGAAATGTGGGTAAAATCCTCACCACTGTGGGGAGGAAATAAAAGAGTTCAAAGCATATAGTATACTGGAGTTGGCCAATGACACCAATTACTGTTGGGTCTTAAAATACTTCTGACCTGACTGCATTAAAACACTACTGTTAAGGTGGGAAACGTCTCCCAAATAGTGATGAAACGAGGAAGTGAGTTCTTCTACTCTCCTTTCTGAGTGGTTTGTTTGAGATGTAACCAAATGAGTTCATTGATTTTCCAAACATTCTTTTGCTTTTAATACGTTTCATAAAATTTATGACTGGTTTTAGAGTCATTTACTTTTTAAGCCACTCTTCTGGCTCATCTAACATCTTAGTTGTACCTTTACATACATTGTGAGCTTTCTTATTTGTACTTAATCTTTCTAAATCTATTTGTAAAAATGTAAATGTTGGATCACCTGCTGATAGGCACTCAGTATCTCTATTAGGAGATCCATTATATTAAAAACAAAAACCAAAAACCAAAAAACACCAGTATGTCCCCTACACACGAACCTTCAAGTTGCAAACTTTCAAAGATGCCAATTTGCGTTCACACATCCAATCACATAAGTTAGCTCATGTGTCTGGTGTACACGGTCATGTGTGTGCATCCTTTGCAAGTGGTTGTGCTTTTGTGTACTTTACTGTACAGTACCACATAGAGTACCGTATCTTTACTTCAAGACCAGGATGTCCAGAAGCAAGTGTAAAAACAGTGGTAATGTAGCTGGTACTGCTAAGAGGCACCAGAAATTGGAGGTCCAGAGAAAGGAACGAAGAGAGACAAGAGAAAGAAGTAACTGAAGAACCAGAGAGAGTCACAACGCAGGAAATGGCGAGGGGATTTTCTTTATTTGAGATACTTTTAGCTTTTGAGGCACAGAACCCGAACATAGAACAGTACACAAAGGTTGCAGCAGCCGTTCAGAACACAATCCAGTGCCCCCGTGTCATCGAAAACAAGAAAAAAAAAAAAAAGAGCTACGACCCAGACATCACTGGATTGTTTCTTTCATGAGCATAGATAGAATTGAATTCAGCAAGGAACCATCAACATCAGGCATGAATGAAATTGCAGCTTGCCCTCCATCTCCTATGTTTAATGATGCTTCAGCTCTACCATCTCCCACCTCCTCTCCCTCCTCCAGTCAGTACCTCTTCTTGCTTGTTCACTCGATGCCAACTGCTGTGTGCCAAATCTTGTAGTGTACCTTTCAGGGTACTGTACTGTGAGATTTAAAATGTTTTATTTTTTTTCAGTTTAAAAATTTTTTAATTTATTTTTGGCTGTGCTGGGTCTTTGTTGTTGCATGGGCTTCCTCTAATTGTGATGAACAGGGACACTTTCTAGTCGAGTGTACAGGCTTCTCGCTGTAGTGGCTTCTCTTGTTGCAAAGCACAGGCTCTAGGGTACACAGGCTCCAGAGCACAGGCTCAACAATTGTGGCACACAGGATTGTTGCTCCATGGCATGTGGTAGCCTCTTGGACCAGGGATCGAACCTGTGTCTCACGCGCTGGCAGACGGATTCTTTACCACTGCGCCATCAGGGAAGCCCTTATTTGTTTTTTCTTTACATATTATTTGTGTGAAAAGTATCATAAACCTATTACAGTATGTTAGCACTATATAGCAGATGGTGTTGGGTACCTTGACTAACTTTGTTGGACTTATGAATACACTCTCGGAATGACTCGTTCATATGTAGGGGACTTACTGTATTAGACTAAACTAACTAACACAAGAAATACAGGTGGTTTTCCCATCTCCAATTTCTTAGGAGCCTGCTACCCCTACCTCTAAGTGTCTGGACTACCTTAGACTACTTTTGAGAGCCCTCCCAATGTTTCTAGGTCTTAGCAGTTGCACAAATCCAGGGGACTTAATATAATTGTCACTATCACAATTCAAATAACATTCAAAAGTGTAAAGTGATCAACTTGAAGGAACAATGACCCCCATCCTTTCATTCAATGTGAGTTCTCACCTATTTCAACCATCAGTACAACTGTATTCAAGAAGATGAGGAAGATGATAAAGTTTCTGAAGATAGGACCTGTCTTCTCTTAAGAAAACATACAGAATGAAGTTCTTTCTAATTTATGCAGGCGACATAATTAGGGCAATAGAACCCTAATGAGAAGAAAATGGAGTTTGGGAAGGAAAAAATAAGTCCTTAGGCAGATGATGAGGCAAGAGTGAGTAAAATGGGATAAAAATGAGTGGCAAGAGGAACCTCCCTGGTGGTCCAGTGGTTAAGACTCTGCCTTCTAATGCGGCAGGTGTGGGTTCAATCCCTGGTCCGAGAACTAAGGTCCCACATGCCATGGGGCATAACCAAAAAAAAAAACAACAACACAACTCTTGTGGGGGGTGGGGAGTTTGGGAGGAAGGGACAGTTAGGGAGTTTGGGATCGACATGTACACACTGTTATATTTAAAATGGACAACCAACAGGGACCTACCGCATAGCACAGGGAACTCTGCTCAATGTTTTGTGGCAGCCTGGATGGGAGAGCTTGGGAGAGAATGGATATATGTTTATGCATGGCTGAGTCCCTTTGCTGTCTGCTATCACAACACTGTCAACTGGCCATACTCCAATAAAAAATAAAAGTTAAAAAAAAATAAGTGGCATGAAAGGATACGCTCAAGGACCCATCCAGCCCATAAGGAAAGAGGTGGCCTCTCGCTGCATCGCACTCGAAGGGTGCTCATTAGCCTCTGGGCATGTGTAATCCGTTCTACATGACGAGGTTTTATGGAGAAGCGTACAAGCTGGTGTTGATCTCCCAACATAAGCTTCTTCTGACGGGAAGAATCTACATCAAACATAAAAAAGGGACAGTGGATAAACATAAAAAGAAATCTTTGGGAGTATCAAGAGCAGGTAGGGTTGAGCGGCGGGAACACTTGTTAAGTAATGGACCCCTCCCACACCCCCCAGGGCTTACCTAGCTATTCCTTCACATAGCAACTAACACTAGTTTGAAGTAAGAGCTAACCTATTGCTTATGACCAACACTGTTCATGCCCAAGATAAGTTACAGGTTCAACCCTCAAAGTTCTCAGTGTCTTTGGTGGAAACATCCAGGCCAACCAGGGCTACTAGCTATCCTAGGCCTAAAAACGAGTGACATAGTTCTATCTCCTGGATTCAGAGCTTTATTTACTAAGTCTTTATCAAGTTTGGTGTAACTTTTTAAAAGCTGCAACCAAACCAATCTCCCTGAATTTTCCACCTTTAAAATTTTCTCTGCTTCCTACTCTTCGGAGGGTGTGGTTACATGTGTGTGTGTATTCAGTCACTCAGCTGTGTCCCACTCTGCGACCCCACGGACTGTAGCCGCCCACCCTCCCTCCCCCCGCCCCAGCCCCGGGCTCCTCTGTCCATGGGATTTCCCAAGCAAGAATACTGGAGAGGGTTGCCATTTCCTCCTCCAGGAGATCTTCCCCATCCAGGGATGAAACCCGCATCTCCTGCATTGGCAGGTGGATTCTTTACCACTGTGCCACCTGGGAAGGGTGTGGATGGGAGCCTTAAATGCATCTTAGTGAAGAAACAGGCTGCTGACCAAGTATCTCTCGGATTGTGTGCCGTGGCACAGCTTGGCTCAAGCCTTGCAGATGCTCGATGAGAGAGAAAGTATCAATGAGCCGGGAACGAATGGCATCAGCCCGGGGTAGTTGCATGTGTCCTGATGGGTGATAAGTGGCCATGTCTGTTAAGAAAATAAAAGTGTCATTTCATTTTTGGAGTTGCACCAAGGCTTAGAGATTCTCTTCCCTTTCTCCCAAGGTCTTCGCCCTTAAGAGGACAAATACATTGTACTCAGACTCAAGGCCTTTTGAAACAAAAGGAGACGGGATTCATTAAAGAATCTGCGTAGTTGACTAAGCGGCCAGGCGCCTTCACCCGTGTGACAGCAGTTCTAGTTAAATGCAGCAGCCACAAAAGGTAGGAGTCCCGGGTTGGACAAAGAGGAATTCAAGCACTACCTGGACCTGAGGGAGTCAGGTAATGCAATGAGATGGGACAGAGGGAGGGCTCAGGAACTGGCTCCGAAAAGAAAAACCCAGTTCCATGAGGAACTGGATAAAAGGCAACAGCCTGACATTTTGAAAATGTGTCCGATCCCAAGCGTGACCACTCCAACGCGCTCCCTCGGGTGCCAGCTCCTTCTCTCAATTCCCGCTCCTGGGCCTCATCTCAGCCCAGGCTCTCTTCCGCCCACTCAGCCCTGACTTCAACTCCTCCGCCTCCGGTTCTGGCGCCCCCTGAGCTCGGCTGTCCGCAGGCGGGACGAATTCAGGGTCGGCTCCCAGCTCCGCAGCGCCACACGTCCGGCTCCCGCCCGGTCCCGCCCGGTCCCGGGTTCCGGCTGGTCCCCGGACCCACCCCCAGCAGCAACCAGCGACCCGGGCCCCCCTTCGCGGCCCCGGTCGCCCCGGCGCTCGCCGCCTCGGCCCCGCCCCACGCTCCGGCCACTCGGCGGTTACCAGCTGGTCCCGCCCGCCCGACGCGGGCGCCGCACAGCCAATCGGCGGCTGCCACACTGCGGCCCGAGCCGGGCTGGGGGGTTGGGACCTCCGGGTGCAGGTCCGCCTGGGCCAGACGCGCGATCGCAGGCTGAGGGTACGTGGTTGCCGGCCCGGTCTCCGCAGTCCCCACCGAGCCCCGACCCTCCTGGCCGCCCCCTCGCCTTACCTCGTCGCCATGCGCCTCCGCCGCCTAGCGCTGTTCCCAGGCCTGGCGCTGCTCCTCGCCGCGGCCCGCCTCGCTGCTGCCTCCGATGTGCTGGAACTCACGGACGACAACTTCGAGAGTCGCATCACCGACACGGGCTCTTCTGGCCTCATGCTCGTCGAGTTCTTCGCCCCCTGGTGAGGCCACTCAGCCGGGGCGGGAGAGGGGCGGCCGGGTGGGCAGGGGGCGAAGGCGCGGGAACGGTTGGGCCTACGCAGCGTCGGCGCCCTCCATCATTCCGGAGAGCCCGGCTGCGGCCGGCAGGTTTTCCGCCCACGGAGACCCGAGCTGCCTCGCCGAGAGCGGAGAAGTCGGTGCTGAGCCTCCTGGAAGCGAGAGCCGAGAAGGAGAAAGCGAAGGCCCCTCTCGCGCAGGGCCACATCCTTACCTCGGTGCTCTTGCGGCACTTCCTATTTGCAGAGGGTTTGACCACCCCCTCCCCCGCAGCTTCGATGGTGTCTTTAGAGTTTCTGCGTGAGTCAGTGCTACTGTTTTCCGTTCTACAGACTAGGCTTCGCGAGGCCTTATATTGGAACCTAACGTTTCACCAAATGCAGAGGCCCTGCGCCCCAGGGTACTTCCTTTCTTCTTGCCCCAGGCAGCCGTTGGTTTCTAGCCAAGGTCACTCAAGTGGCTGCAGAATGGTCATTTGTGCTTCCTTAAGGCAGGCAGTTATTTTGTCCATCGCCTGGTGCACACTTTCTTCGTTCAACTGATGCTTCTCAGCACCAGCAGAATTCAGTTAGAAAGAGTAGATGGACAGAGTAATTCCACCAGAAGCTGTCTAAATGGTCAGTTTCAATTAGGATTTCTGGAAAATGCCGAAGAAGACCCCAATGAGAAAGTAAGCAGTGTTGGAGAAATACTCCACTTAAGGGTGACTTAACTAGGATGTAAGTTCCTTAGGATACAGCTGACTGGGGGTGGGGGTGGGGAGAGAGCAAATAGAATTTGTGGCTCAGGAAACTTGAATGTTGGCTTTTTTTTTTTTAACCCCAAGATATTTATCATAGCAAACAATGATTATCTTAACGCTGGTGATGGCTCAGTATAACCATGCTAATTACAGTACTTAATTTTTCTCCTGCTACAGTGACCCTTAATTAAAAACTATTTGTATTCAGAAGTCTAAGTAAAAGAAAGTTAGTGGATAACTTGCATTTACTTCTGTCAGTAACTCTGGTCTTCACTCTACAGGGGCTCAGCCGACTTGAGGGTACACTAGAAATCCTGTAATGAAGACCACCTGAACCAGAAGGGTGTGCTTAGCAACACATTTTCAACTTCTGATAGACTTTGCATCTAGGGTGTTCCCTCGACTAACTGGCAGTACTGGTTACACATCACAGGTGGTCCTTATACATCTCTAGAATTCACATTCTCTCAGAAACAACTGGTCTCAATCACATAACAATGACTTTGAGGGGGTGTTCCTGTAATTAGAATGGCTGTATGGAGCTGTATCAAAACTGGGAGGTGCCTGTGTGACTAGAGGGGTCAATATGAAGTGAATTGCTGGAGAATTGTGGGCTATCAGACTGTTAGTTTAAAGAAGATTTTTATTTTTACAATTGAGGTGTTCTCTGGTACTTTAAGGGCTTCCCTGGGGGCGCTAGTGGTAAAGAACCGGCCTGCCAATGCAGGAGATACAAGAGACTCTGGTTCAGTCCTTGGGTCAGGAAGATTCCCTGGAAGAGGGCATGGCAACCCACTCCAGTATTCTTGCCTGGAGAATCCCTTGGACAGAGGAGCCTGGCGGACTGTAGTCCATGGGGTTGCACAGAGTGGGACATGACTGAAGAGCCTCAGCACGCATGCACATGCTGCTTTAAATTGTTGCACGTGCTTCCCTAAGAACTGCACAGCCCATTGTACGCTAACTGTCCCTAAAGTTGGGTGGACCTCTGCTGTGGTGTCACCTTTTAACTGGTCTGGAAGGTAAAGAGTCATCCTCTGTAATGCCTGCAGGAAGGATCAGTTTGCTGAATGAGTAATTTGGAATCAAGGAAGTTACCTGTTGATGATGTCCTTATTTCTTCACATTCAGCTATTTATTAATATTTTAGCTGAAAATATTTTCCAGCTGCTATTATTCCTTTGTACTCTTGTTACATGTGAGATAGGAACAGTTAAAGAATCCTTGTTAAGAGTAAAATGGACCTGTTTTGAGCAAGTTGTTTTTCTCATTTGTCTTAGGGTATTGTTTCCACTTTCGTTTTACAAGTGAAAGTGACAGATATCTTTGCAGCTGATTCTGTAGCCTAATATTTCCATTATGGAGTCATCATCTATGTAATTTGGAAGAATGGGAGTATCTGAATTTCTGTGGGAATAAATAGAACTATTTAAATGTGATAATTTTTGAAAATTACTGGTCAGTGTGAAGTTTTAAGTCTTCAGCATCTGCGTGTGTTGTAGGTTTGTGCCCTGTCCTCTGGGGCAGTAGTATTAATTAATGATACTTGATACTGTTTTTATAGAAGAAGACTATGTGGATAGTATAAAGTGGAATAGTTAATATTTTTCTTACACATACTGATTTCTTTCCTTGGAATTCCCTCCTCCTCTCCCTCCCCAATTTGGTCTTTTCAATAGGATTTAGCTCAGTAGTTAATGTCTTACTTCTCTGGACCACTAACTGGTTGCTCCCTCTATTAGGATCTAATAATACTATCACCCCTGCCAGACTGATGTTTCTACAGGGTGAGGACTATATCAGTTTTTCTTCTGTCAAAAGCTAAAATAGCATATGGCACAGTGCAGTCATGAAGTAATGGTTGTTGGGTGAATATATGTTGGGATTCCTAATTTAAACTACCTGGATTAGTTGCTAGGTAGCATCCCTGAAGGTGAATGGGATTATTTGTGTTTTAGTATTATCCAGTAGTAGGTGAAAGAAGTAGTGGTAAAACTTGATGATCACCTTCAAAATCTACCTAAATTCTATTCCTGATGAATTTTAAAGAGGCAGTCTCCTCCACTGGAACTTGTCAGACAGGTCCTTCCTTTGGGTATTTGATGATATTGTGGATAGCAGCAGTGCTTAAGGCAGCGGTTTTCAGTCCCAGCCCAGTCCCTCTGATTATCTCCTGGATTCCCAGAGGAATCATTCAGTAAGTCCCAGGGTGGTGCCTCAGCACAGGGTTTTGGGTTTTTTTTTTTAATGCTTAATTGATACTTTGTATATGCATCTGTGTTGAGACCCACTGCTACTACTGCTGCTGCTAAGTCGCTTCCATCTTGTCTGACTCTGTGGGACCCCATAGACGGCAGCCCACCGGGCTTCCCCATCCCTGGGATTCTCCAGGCAAGAACACTGGTATGGGTTGCCATTTCCTTCTCCAATGCATGAAAGTAAAAAGTGAAAGTGAAGTCACTTAGTCGTGTCTGACTTTTAGTGACCCCATGGACTGCAGCCTTCCAGGCTCCTCCATCCATGGATTTTCCAGGCAAGAGTACTGGAGTGGGGTGCCATTGCTTTCTCCATGAGACCCACTTGTCTGGCCTAATTATTTTATACTATTCTCTTCAGATGTTTAAAGGTAGCTGAAGTGAAACTATTCATAAATCTGTTGCCTCATTCTTTTTGGACAATTACTACATATGTATTCAACAGAAATCTCTTAATACGTATAACACATTGTCTCTTAAAAAAAAAAAAAGCCCTTCGTAGTTCTCTTGAATGAATCATTCTTACTAGTAATTTTACTTTTGCTCTACTATTCCCTTCTGTAAAATACCCTATCCTGTCCTGTATGAAGCCTTAAATCTTTAAGACCCAGATCAGTTCCTTAACACACATTCATTTTTAACCTTTGCACCCCTGTATTATGTTCCCAGAAGCCTAGATTTCTCAGCTAATTTGGTTATTTTTAATAATCATTTGGGATTTGTGTATTTTTGTTACAATGCATGTGCATGAATTTTTTTAATATATTGTGGAATACAGAGGATATAATAATACCATATTTTATGTCTCACAAAGTGAGAAATGCTACCACTGAAACCATGATGTGATTGCAAGACATATCCCAGTTTCTGATGTTCTAATGCAGTAAAATGTGCATCTGTGAAATACAGTATAAGGAATACCATTAATTCACCACCTGCCCAGTCTGAAAAATAAAGCGAGGACAGTTGAAGTTTCCTGTGTACCCTTTCCCCAGGTTACACACTTCCTTGTCCTGAATTTGTTTTTTATCATTTGGTTCTTCTATACTTTTAGTAAATATGTCTGTGACCCTAGTTCTGTTCAGTCACTCAGTCATGTCTGATTCCTTGCAACCCCATGGACTGCAGTACGCCAGGCTTCCCTGTCCTTCACCAATTTCCCGGAGCTTCCTCAAACTCATGTCCATCGATTTGGTGATGCCATCCAACCATCTCATCCTCTGTCGTCCCCTTCTCCTGCCTTCAATCTTTCCCAGCATCAGGATCTTTTCCAGTGAGTCAGTTCTTCTCATCAGGTGGTCAAAGTATTGGAGCTTCAGCTTCAGTCATTCCAATGAATATTCAGGGTTGATGTCCTTTAGAATTGACTAGTTTGATCTCCTTGCAGTCAAAGGGACTCTCCAAGAGTCTTCTCCAACACCACAGTTCAAAAGCATCAATTATTCAGCGACCCTGCTGCTAAGTCACTTCAGTCGTGTCTGACTCTGTTCGACCCCATAGATGGCAGCCCACCAGGCTCCCCCCGTCCCTGGGATTCTCCAGGCAGGAACACTGGAATGGGTTGCCATTTCCTTCTCCAATGCATGAAAGTGAAAAGTGAAAGCAAAGTCGCCCAGTCATGTCCGACTCTTAGCAACCCCACGGACTACAGCCCTCCAGGCTCCTCCCTCCATGGGATTCTCCAGGCAAGAGTACTGGAGTGGGTTGCCATTGCCTTTTCCGTCAGCGACCCTAAGCAACATGTTATAGTTTTTTTTAATATTACTCTCTTTCTGTGTCAGCTTTCTAGTGATTATTTTTGAGTAGCACTTCTACGGACCTTGAAGAATATAAATTCTTTATTTTGTTTTAAACAAGTTTTGGGGGGCAAAGTGTTTCAGAGTTACTTATTCATCCATTACTAAATGTGTGACTTTTGACTATGAAATATGTCAGCTCAAATTTCTTCCTTGTTTCCTTCCTTATGTTTTCTGATTCTATTTTTGCTGTCTGTGGGGAGGTCAAAGAACTACGCACCTTCTCTAAGGGATCCCTCTGCAACCTGTTGGTTTTTGAAGAGATGATATATAGTGGTGCTAGATCTGCGCTGATATACTGCTCCCCACATTGCATGTACAGTGTGCCTAAGGGATTGGTAGGGCTTCTGGGCAGAGGAGCAGGTGTTATAATGGCCCTCTGGGAAAATACTCTAATTGACATAATGCTTTATCCTCATGAGCTGTTATAGTCAGGTGAACTGTGTAGCCATAAAAATCAGGCTTGCTTCTTAGGTACATCTTTTAGATTCTTTCCCATTATAGGTTATTACAAGATACTGAATATAGTTCCCTGTGCTATACGGTAAGCCCTTGTTTACCATATAGTATTGTGTATATGTTAATTCCAGATTCCCAGTTTATCCCCCCACCCCCATTGCACTTTTAATTGAAGATAGATGCTGTTCTGGACTGAGCCAGTCCTATAGAGTAGATCACAGGCTTGAGATAATAGTACCTTTACTTCTGAGGGATCTGATTAACCTTACCAGTACTGGATGTTGTTCAGATGATGTGTTTTCTTTTGGAAGCAGCTATTAGTCAAAAGTAGTAGTATAATTCGAAGTCCTTCCTAGAGAAACAAAATTAACAAACTTATAGGATATATAAGCTTTTTCTTTAATATATTTACGTAGGTGTGGACACTGCAAAAAGCTTGCCCCAGAGTATGAAGCTGCAGCTACCAGATTAAAAGGAATAGTCCCATTAGCAAAGGTGAGTATAGGCAAATTCTTCATTAAAGGAAACAAAGTATTTTAAATAGTAAGTGGTTAACAATTAACATTGATTTTCTTTGTTCATAATTGCTAAGAAGAGAGAAAAGGAGGTTCTGGGCAAATACACAACTGACTATTAATTATGGCTTTGAAAGATTAAAAGTGGTGAAACTGGGAAATACTGGTGTAATAAAAAAGTAAGATATATGGTAAATTAGAAGGGGCAAATGTGGAAAGTAAAATTACAGTAGACAAGGTTAGAGGAAAATTATCATTGAGTAAATGAGTTCCCTAAATTACCATACGCTAGTCACAGTGATGGGAATAGGAAGATGACAAGAGGATGTTAAATGAGTAACTGGTCAACTGTAAACTTAGTATTTGCTTTTACAGTCAAAGTAATGCTTCCAGAATTTTGTCATTGTTGTGTCGCAAACTCCTAGTTGCTCCAGTCTAAGAGTTCATATCTTACCAGTCTCTAGTAAATAATTCATACCTGTATAGGGCTGTTTTTGAAAACTGATTTTTTTTTTAAATTTATTACTTTGGCTGCGCTGGGTTTTAGTTGCAGCAAGTGGGATCTAGTTCCTGACAAGGGATCGAACCCAGGCCCCCAGTATTGGGAGCATGGACGCTTAGCCGCTGGACGATCGGGGAATTCCTGAAAGCCACTTTTAATCCTGATGTTCTATGGCAACTTGCCATAGAAAAAGAGTTCAGTGCTTGCTTCGGCAGTACATATATTAAAATTGGAACGATACAGAGAAGATTAGCATGGCCCCTGTGTAAGGATGACGCCCAGATTCATGAAGCGTTCCATATTCTTTTACAATACCATATGTAAAATGGATAACCAACAGGAATTTGCTGTATGGCTCAGGAAACTCAAATAGGCTCTGTATCAATCTAGAGGGGTGGGATGGGGAGGGAGATGGGAGGGAGTTTCAAAAAGGAGGGGATACATGTATACCTATGGCTGATTCATGTTGAGGTTTGACAGAAAACAGCAAAATTCTATAAAGCAATTATCTTTCAATAAAAAATAAATTAATTTTAAAAAGAAAAAGAGTTTCTGTCATGACTTTGTTCCTGCCTCATGTAGCTGTAGCCTACGTTACTGGAGATACATTACTTTTCTGAACTTCAGTTTATGTTAAGGCATTGAGATCATTCCTCAGAATCTTGTGTAGATTAAATGAGGAAATACATGCAAAGTGCTGGCTGCATTACCTTGCTTGGAAGAAATGGCTAAATAGATGGAAAATTGTTTTTCGTCTTCCTGGTAGGTCTCACTAGATCTATCTGTCATGTTTTAGTTTAGCCCAGATTCAGACTAGCTCAGGGAGCTTGTTTAAATATCAGTACCTTTGCTAATAACCATTTGTGACTTGCTAAATCAAATTATACCCCACCTGATGGTGATATATCAATCCATACATCCCATTGATGATAGTCATTATCAAAGTAAGCCATTATTACTAATTTAAGTGATTTATCTCTCACATATTCTGAGGGACGGGGAAAGGGTGGAATAATTGCTTTAGACAGTAGAGACTCCCAGAATAGAATTTCAATAGTCATTTGTGCATTTTATATGAGGCCCAGGAATCTAAATTTTAGAGTTCCTGTTAGGTGGTTCTGATGTAGCTAGACCAACACCAGTCTGCCTTTAAAATCTAGTGTCTGTGGGATGTGTGTCATGAATTGCTTGATATTTTGATTTGACCACTCTTCGTGTTTTGGGAATGTGGGAAAAGCCTGCAGTAGACTTTTGGATAATAAATGGTTCATGTATTTTCATCTTTAGGTGGATTGTACTGCCAACACGAACACCTGTAATAAGTATGGAGTGAGTGGATATCCAACCCTGAAGATATTTAGAGATGGTGAAGAATCAGGTGCCTATGATGGACCTAGGACTGCCGGTAAGGAACCTGAATTACATTTTGGAAACTGGAACTCTTTGGGTCCTCTGTTCTTTGTAGTGGAAATGACATTTTCTATACAACATACTTAAAAATTCCTCATCTAAGAGGTCAATTTGGACACTTGACAAAAGACTTCTCTAACTAAACAGATTACGTAAGTAATATAGAAAATACTTGAGGTTGATTTATAAGGTTTACCAGGCATTTTTTTATTTGACAAATATTTATTGAGTACTGACTCTGGCACAGATACTATAGTATGGTGCCCAGAGTTTATTGATGAATAAAGCAGCCATGGTTCTCACTCTTATGATGCTTACATTCTGGGCAATGAAGGCAGCACACAGGTTTAAAAATATACATACATAGATAACCACATCACATCCATCAGGATAACTACTACTAAAAAAGAAAAGAACAAGTGTTGGCAAGGATGTGGCGAAATTGGAACTCTTGTGCAATGTTGGTGTGAACTTGACATAAAATAGTGCATGCAGCCACTATGGAAAACAGCACAGCGGTTCTGAAAAAAATAAAAATACAATTACTGTGTGATCCACCGGTTCCACTTCTGAGTATATACTTAAAAGAATTAAAAGCAGAGTCTGGAAGAATTATATAAAAATTGTATATAATACAATGGAATATTATTCAGTCTTAAAAGTTAGTTCTGATGTGCTGTGACATGGGTGAACCTTGAAAACATGCTAAGTGAGATACGCCAGTCACAAAAAGACACATACTGTGTCATTCCACTTGTACGAAATTCCTTGAGTGGTCAGTTTCCTAGAGACAGAGTAGAATGTGCTTCACAAGAGTGGTGGGGAGTTGTTTATAATGAATAGAGTTTCAGTTTTGCAAGATGAAAGCAATTGATTTCTGCAGTCTGGAGATTAGTTGAACAGTGGTGTGAATGTACTTGATGCCACAGAACTATATACTTTAAAATGGTTAAAATGGCAGATTTTATACTATGTATATTTTACCACAATTTTAAAAGTGTGTATGCTATGTTGTTATACACATCAATAATCTATATGGATAAGATAAATTCAGTTAGTTATAAGAGCATTAAAAAGAAAAATGAAACTATATGATGTGATAGTGATTGGGGGTGGGAGTACCACATTATTATAACGGTGATTAGGGACATAACCTTTGAGGTGAATGCTCGGAAGGAGCTAGCCATGAGAATATGTGGACCAGAGCTTTCCAGGCAGAGGGAAAACAGGTGCAAAAAGACCCTAAGACATCACTGAGCTTGATGTGTTCAAAGGACAGAAGGACCTTGTGGCTGGAGTATAATTAGCAAGGATGACAGGAGAGGTTTGGGAGGTAAATAGTCTGGCCCTGTTGGTAGGGCCCATAATGGATGAGAAAATATATTTTGGACAGTTTGATCTTGAGTCTTAACAATTAACTGGGCATATTTTAACAGCTAAGAGGAAGGTTTGCTCAGTTCGGGCATTTTAGGTGACGTGGAATTTTTTCAGCATGTATGATTGTTACTTGTACACAAAGCTCTACATAACATGGCCCCTGCCTAACTCGAATGTCACCTCAAGACTGTTTGACTTTAGGGCCTTTGTCCTGGTTGTGTTCACAGTCTGAGATGATCTTCCCCCATGTTTGCATGGCTTGACTCTTTTTGTCATTCAGATCCTGGCGTAAATTTCACTTCCCAGGGAATTGCCTGGTGGTACACTGGTGCTTTCGCTGCTGGGACCTGGGTTTAATCCCTGGTCAGGGAACTCAGATTCCACAAACTGGGTAGTATGCCATGCCCTACCAAATTCTCTTTCTACCAGACTATCAAATCTAAGGTAGCCAGCCAGTCATATACTTAACAGCCTCTTCATTCTCTGCATAGCACTGGTTACTATCTGATATATATATTTTAATATTCTTTGTTTAATTTGTTAGCTGTGCTGGATCTTAGTTGCAACTCGTGGACTTTTGAGTTGCAGGATGCATGCGGGATCTGGTTCTCCAACCAGGGATCAAACTCCCTGCATTGGGAGCCGGAGTCTTACCCACTGAGCTACCAGGAAAGTCCCACTATCTGATATTTTAAATTGCTTGCTTATTTGGGGATTTAGTTGGATATTTACTTATATTGTAAGCTCCAGGAGATCAGTAATAAAGTGGTTGCTCAGCACTCCCATTATACCTCTCAGAGAATTGTAAATACTCAGGGAAAAAAGTAACACTTTTCATCATACCCCTGAGGTAAAGTTCTTTGTCTGGAGAGGCCTTACAAATAGCTGTGAAAAGAAGAGAAGCGAAAAGCAAAGGAGAAAAGGAAAGATATAAACATCTGAATGCAGAGTTCCAAAGAATAGCAAGAAGAGATAAGAAAGCCTTCTTCAGTGATCAATGCAAAGAAATGGAAAACAACAGAATGGGAAAGACTAGGGGTCTCTTCAAGAAAATCAGAGATACCAAAGGAACATTTCATGCAAAGATGAGCTCGATAAAGGACAGAAATGGTATGGACCTAACAGAAGCAGAAGATATTAAGAAGAGATGGCAAGAATACACAGAAGAACTGTACAAAAAAGATCTTCACGACCCAGATAATCACGATGGTGTGATCACTGACCTAGAGCCAGACATCCTGGAATGTGAAGTCAAGTGGGCCTTAGAAAGCATCACTATGAACAAAGCTAGTGGAGGTGATGGAATTCCAGTTGAGCTATTTCAAATCCTGAAAGATGATGCTGTGAAAGTGCTGCTCTCGATATGCCAGCAAATTTGGAAAGCTCGGCAGTGGCCACAGGACTGGAAAAGGTCAGTTTTCATTCCAATCCCAAAGAAAGGCAATGCCAAAGAATGCTCAAACTACCGCACAATTGCACTCATCTCACACGCTAGTAAAGTAATGCTCAAAATTCTCCAAGCTCAGCAATATGTGAACTGTGAACTTCCTGATATTCAAGCTGGTTTTAGAAAAGGCAAAGGAACCAGAGATCAAATTGCCAACATCTGCTGGATCATGGAAAAAGCAACAGAGTTCCAGAAAAACATCTATTTCTGCTTTCTTGACTATGCCAAAGCCTTTGACTGTGTGGATCACAATAAACTGTGGAAATTGTGAAAGAGATAGGAATACCAGACCATCTGACCTGCCTCTTGAGAAATCTGTATGCAGGTCAGGAAGCAACAGTTAGAACTGGACATGGAACAACAGACTGGTTCCAAATAGGAAAAGGAGTACGTCAAGGCTGTATATTGTCACCCTGCTTATTTAACTTATATGTAGAGTACATCATGAGAAATGCTGGGCTGGAAGAAGCACAAGCTGGAATCAAGATTGCCAGGAGAAATATCAATAACCTCAGATATGCAGATGACACCACCCTTATGACAGAAAGTGAAGAGGAACTCAAAAGCCTCTTGATGAAAGTGAAAGAGGAGAGTGAAAAAGTTGGCTTAAAGCTCAACATTCAGAAAACTAAGATCATGGCATGTGGTCCCATCACTTCATGGGAAATAGATGGGGAAACAGTGGAAACAGTGTCAGACTTCATTTTTCTGGCTCCAAAATCACTGCAGATGGTGACTGCAGCCATGAAATTAAAAGACGCTTACTCCTTGGAAGGAAAGTTATGACCAACCTAGATAGCATATTCAAAAGCAGAGACATTACTTTGCCAACAAAGGTTCGTCTGGTCAAGGCTATGGTTTTTCCTGTGGTCATGTATGGATGTGAGAGTTGGACTGTGAAGAAGGCTGAGCGCCAAAGAATTGATGCTTTTGAACTGTGGTGTTGGAGAAGACGCTTGAGAGTCCCTTGGACTGCAAGGAGATCCAACCAGTCCATCCTGAAAGAGATCAGCCCTGGGATTTCTTTGGAAGGAATGATGCTAAAGCTGAAACTCCAGTACTTTGGCCACCTCATGCGAAGAGTTGACTCATTGGAAAAGACTCTGATGCTGGGAGGGATTGGGGGCAGGAGGAGAAGGGGACGACAGAGGATGAGATGGCTGGATGGCATCACTGACTTGATGGACGTGAGTCTGAGTGAACTCCGGGAGTTGGTGATGGACAGGGAGGCCTAGAGTGCTGCGATTCATGGGGTCGCAAAGAGTTGGACACGACTGAGCGACTGATCTGATCTGATCTGATAGTAATTACTGTCCCTTTGCAGGCCCGAGAATTGTTACCTGATTCAATGTACCTATTTTTAGAATGTATTCCTTTGCCTTCTGGTTGCTGCACACAGGCTTTTTCTACCTAGTGCTGGGGTGCCTCTCTAGCTGTGGCGCACGGGCTTCTCGGTGCGTGAGCGCGGGGCCCTACGCACAGGGGCTCAGTAGCTGCGGCTCTTGGCCCTCAAGCATGCAGGCTTTAGTAGTTGTGGTGCTTGGGCTTACTTGCTCCTCAGCATGTGGGATCTTCCCCCGACAAGGAACCAAACCCTTGTCCCCTGCATTGGCAGGTGGATTCTCACCTACTCTACCACCAGAAGATGACATTTTGAGTGAAGACCTAAAGGAGGAGGAAGTGAGGAAGGAAGCCAGGTGGTTATCTGAAAGACTGAGGCAGAGAGCAGCGTGCACAAGGGCATCGTTTATGTTGTAAACACTTCACTACATGACTGGTAGGGATATAAATAAGTACTGTCTATTTGGGAGCCAGTTAAACAGTTATAAATGCATGTCCTCTTTTTGACCCAGTGAATCCACTTTTAGGAAGTTACCCTATAGATACACTCAATCATGTGTAGAAGGACATTAGTACAAGGTTGTTTATGGCAGTATCATAGCAGCAAGAAATTGGAAACAAATGTTCATCAACTGTGGCTGGTTAAATAAATTATGTTACATCCATACAGTGAAATACTATGTGGCAATAAAGAAGATTGAGATAACTCTTTATGTTTATTGACGTAATTATCTCTAAATTGTGTTAAATGGCAAAAACAAAATACAGAACAGTGTACATGTATGCTGCCTTTAGAGGAGCAAAGAAAGCATGTCTGGAGGGATATATAAGAAACTGATGTTTTATCCTGTGGGGAGGAGACTGGGTAACTAGGGACGGAAGAAAACGTAATTGTGTATGTTTTGTAACTTTTCGAACTTTAAATCATGTGAATGGTTGGTTACTTTTCAAAAATTATAAATTTGGGTTGCTATCATCTTTTGTCTTTTAAGATGGAATTGTCAGCCACCTGAAGAAACAGGCTGGACCAGCTTCAGTTCCTCTCAAGTCTGAGGAAGAATTTGAAAAGTTCATTAGCGATAAAGATGCTTCTGTGGTGGGTAAGTAGCAAGTTTGATTGTGCCACAAAATCGTCAACATGGTTTCAAAAGTCCTCTAAGTCTGAGTAAACAATCAAGTTAAAACTGTTTAGGAAGCCTTGTGGGCAGTTAAAAGACAACTGGCAAAACTAGGTCAGCATTACTATTAATGTAATATGGGGGGAAAGTGGTTTTATTTGAGTGGCTTGGTATTCTTACAGATGTAAGGATTTAGTCAAAGAACTAAAAGAGGAATAGCTTTAGTTTTTCCTGTTGCTTCTTAAACTCCTGAGATTTAACTCAAATAATAATATAAGACTGAAAATGGGGTTTTAAAGGGTGAGGGTATAGATAAATGATAAACCTCTGTAGCTGCTACTTCACAGTTGTAGAAGAATTTACAATTTAAGATTGAATTGCTGGCTTTGTGTGGCTTTGTGTGTATTTTTACAGCAATCTTTGCTTTTTCAGATGTTATCATATCTTATTATTTTTAAAATAACTTGAACCAGTTAAACACATTCTACATCTTGAGTGTTCTTTGTTTTGTTTTAAATGTGTTGTATAATACATTTGACTTAAATTTAAACATACAGTCTTGTGCTTCTCTTAATCTCCTCGTTATTGTAATAAAACTGATTTTCTGGCAGTAGAGGATGGTTTATCATTTAAGTTTGACCAAAAGTCACTTCTTATCCAGATTTTATTCATTCTGTGTATGTGTTTTATTTTTTTAGGCTGTTCTCCGTCTTTGTTGCTATGCAGACTTTTCTCTAGTTTTTCCTCTAGTTGCAGGGGCTACTCTCTGGTTACGGCGCAAGGACTTCTCATTGCAGTGTCTTCTCTTGCTGCAGAGCATGGGGTCTAGGGCACTTGAGCTTTAGTAGTTACAGTTCTCGGGCTCCAAAATCTAGGCTCAGTAATTGTGGTGTGCAGGCCTAGCTGCTCTGCGGCACGTGGGAGCTTCCTAGCCTAAGGATCGAACCCATGTCCCCTGCATTGTATGTGGATTCTTTACCTCTTTGCCACCTGGGAAGCCCTGAGTCTGTATTTTTTACAAGGAGTTAAACCATAAGTTGACATTTAATAAACACTTTACTAGATTTGAAGTTCTAAAGATATAAGACATAGAAAAAATATGGTGAATTAATTTACATTGTATTTTGACATACTGCCTTATTTACTCCTCTGACACCTAAAATAGTCCCCGAAGCGCTAAGGAGTTAAGCAGTATGCTCAAAATTTTCAACTGTGAAAATCTAGAATTAAGACTTGAACCCTGACAAATTATCTCCCTCAGCTTCCTCAAGAACGTTTTTTTTTAAGGGTAGAGAAAGAATAGTTCTCCTAAATATTTTGTTGAATATCCTCAGTAGTCATGGCAAAGCAGAACTGATCCTTCCTATCTTGCTTTGCTTATCCATAATAAAGGCTTTGAAGAATAGAGGAGTTTTAAAGTTTTGAATATGTCTCAGCACTTACTGTTTCTTCCTTGTGTTTGACGTTTTCTGTATAGGTTTTTTCAAGGATTTATTCAGTGAAGCTCACTCTGAGTTTCTAAAAGCAGCCAGCAACTTGAGGGATAACTACCGGTTTGCACACACCAATGTTGAATCTCTGGTGAACAAATACGATGACGATGGAGAGTAAGTAACTGAGTTGAATGCCCTTGTAGATATACACCTTGACCAAGTACTATTGTGTGAACTGGTGTTGTTTTTATTTTTTTAAGATTATTTTTTAATCTTTTGGCCATGCTTCATGGCATATGGGATCTTAGTTTCCCAATCAGGGATCAAATCCAGCCCCCTGCATTGGAAGGTGGAATCCTAACCACTGGACTGGACTGAACTGGTGGTTTTTAAGCCTAGTTTTTCCAAAAGCTTTATTGAGCACATATTAGGCAGTAGGCTAAGTTCTGGAAACTGTTGCTGCCCTTGAGGGGCATCTAGTAGCAGGAGATAGTAAATATATTTAAAAATACAAGTGTCAGTGAGCATTACAGGTATTGTGATAGAAATTAGGCAGAGTACCAGAAGTACATAGGAGGGATCAGGAGTAGTATCAGGGGGAAAAAAATCATAGAGAAACTCACTCTTGAGGTGTATCTTGAAAGATAAATTTTTCTGGCAGGTTATGGTGGGGGATAAAGATTATTCCATGTAGAGCAGCAGGAGGGAAGGCCTCGAGATGTGAAATAACCTAGGTGTGTTGGAACCTGTATTACTGCTGAAGTATTGTTCATAGATGAGGTCATCGTGAAAGGTAAGGTTGGAGAGGTCAGCAGAGACCAAATTAGAGAAGACCTAAGTGCCATACAGAAAAATGTAGATTTTATCTTTTAGACACTTGAGAGCCATTGAAAGACTTTGAGCTAGAGAGTAATGTGATGAATTTTGTGTTTGAGAGGAAAAGTCCCTGGCACTCATATAGTGGACGTTTGAAAGGGGAGGGATGGCAAAGCAGTCAAGAGAGTCTAAGGGTGGCACACAAGGAGGTTAAGCTTTACACGCTATACGTGGCGGAACTAGGGTAGAACCTTTGCTGCTAGACGATCTGGCTGCAAAGTTGTTGGGCTTTGCCATGAGGCTCTATGCTCATTAAGCACACCACATATCAGCTTGTTAACCTTAGATTTGTTCACTGTGTCCGCCTCTCACACTTGCCATTAAAGGTGGCAATCAGCCTCTGATCAGAAGTCTTATTTAGAAGACCTTATGAGAAGGGTGTCCTAAGGCCTTCATGTGTATCCCAATGCCATATCATCATTAAAGATCATATCTGGAACTGATTTCAATTTTTTGACAGCAGCTGCTCTGAAACTTGGTCAGTCAGTCAGTTCAGTCGCTCAGTCGTGTCCGACTCTTTGCAACCCCGTGAATTGCAGCACGCCAGGCCTCCCTGTCTATCACCAATTCGCGGAGTTCACCCAAACTCATGTCCATCGAGTCGGTGATGCCATCCAGCCATCTCATCCTCTGTCGTCCCCTTCTCCTCCTACCCCCAATCCCTCCCAGCATCAGAGTCTTTTCCAATGAGTCAACTCTTCACATGAGGTGGCCAAAGTATTGGGGCTTCAGCTTTAGCATCTGTCCTTCCAAAGAACACCCAGGACTGATCTCCTTTAGAATGGACTGGTTGGATCTCCTTGCAGTCCAAGGGACTCTCAAGCGTCTTCTCCAACACCACAGTTCAAAAGCATCAATTCTTCGGCGCTCAGCTTTCTTCACAGTCCAACTCTCATATCCATACATGACCACTGGAAAAACCATAGTCTTGACTAGACGGACCTTTGTTGGCAAAGTAATGTCTCTGCTTTTGAATATGCTGTTTAGTTTGGTCACAACTTTCCTTCCAAGGAGTAAGTGTCTTTTGATTTCATGGCTGCAGTCACCATCTGCAGTGATGTTGGAGCCAGAAAAATAAAGTCTTCCACTGTTTCCACTGTTTCCCCATCTATTTCCCATGAAGTGATGGGACCAGATGCCATGATCTTAGTTTTCTGAATGTTGAGCTTTAAGCCAACTTTTTCACTCTCCTCTCTCATCAAGAGGCCAACACTGCTTTAAAAAGTAAAAGTCTTAGATTTAGATTCTTGGTTGCCAGCATGTTTGTATTAGGTCCTTTTTCACTATGTAGTTTCCCTGTATGCTATGAAAATACCTGTGTTTTAAAATTGACATAAAGTTCATAGTTAATGTTGGAAGAGTTGAGAGGGGGCTATAAGGACTTAAAGGTGCTGACACCTAGCCCAAAACAAGTGATCTAACTATATATGGGTGTGTGTAGTATGGAGAGGAGGAATGAATTGAAGGAGAAGCAAAAGCAAGAGGCAAGATATTAATGGTTAGAACAGTGATATTTTCTGGGAATGTTTGTATTAGATACAAATCTGTGACTCAGAACCAAATTGGGGTTCAGTGTTATCTGAATAAAAGGCTAGAAAGTAAAAAGGAATTTCCTTCAAATGTTCAGTGGAATGAGGAAAACTTGGCTTAGGGAGAGAGGCAAAGTATTACCAGCAAGGGAAAATTATGTGAACTGGATTTACTGGGATAGAAAAATCTAGAACCAAAAAATTTCTAATGAATTCAACCTTAACATTATCTATAATCATATAGAATTATACCTATAGAATTTCTATAACTGGAAGGGATCTTATCTATATTTTCTCTATTGAAGTAATTTTCTTACTGTATGGGAGAGTTGAATTTTCAAGGAGAGTGTCAGGGCAAGGTACCTTCCAATAAGAGCAAGTTCTACTTTCTCATATTTGTACATATTAGGGCTTTGGGGTAAGTTGGGTACTTTTTTCTGTTGTTTTTAAAGGTTTGGAAATTGTCTACTCTAACCCCCTTTTGTACTGATGTAAAAGCTGAAGCGCTGAAGAATTAAACTGATAGCTGGCCCAAAATCTTTGAAGTTAGTTGGTAGAACAAGAATTAGAACTAAGGTCTCCTAACTTTCCAACCTAGGTTTATTAAAACCAATTTTTGCATTTGAGATTAAAGTGGTAAGCTCCTTAGCGTTGATGAGAGGATCATGTTGTAGATAGTTTGAGCTTTAAATAATAAAAGGTGGGAGATAGTTCTTCTGCTGTCTACCTACTAAATTTTTTTTTTAAGGGGTATCACCTTGTTTCGTCCTTCCCATCTGACGAACAAGTTTGAAGACAAGACTGTGGCATATACAGAACAGAAAATGACCAGTGGGAAGATTAAAAGATTTATTCAGGAAAACATGTGAGTACATCTTTATACTTTTTTTGGCCTTTCTTGGCTTCATTTTAGTTTTTTTTAATCTTGGTTATTAAGCATACTATCAGTTACTTAATGTTAATTTCATAATATAGATAAAAACCTGCCAAATTTGATGATGGATTCTGTCATTTCAGTTTTGGTATCTGCCCTCACATGACAGAAGACAATAAAGATTTACTACAGGGCAAGGATTTACTCATCGCTTACTATGATGTGGACTATGAAAAGAATGCTAAAGGTTCCAACTACTGGAGAAACAGGTAATAAGAATAATTTTTCCCCTTTGTAGACAAATTTACACAGTACATAAACAGTTTCTTCTAACTATCCTTTTACCATGTGTGATCATTTGAAGCTATAAGGACAAATTATTTCCAAAAACTATCGGGCATAATGTCCTTTAACACATTGTGCCTTGTTGCCCATTGAGACCCTCAGTGCACTTGATCCTTAGAGATTTTCATTCTGGATTAGTTATTAATGCCTGCAGTATTTTATATTATATAATATGGCAGCATTCAGTGGGAATGGACTGTTTGCTTGAATACCACTAGTTTGGCAGTGAAGTTCAGTAGGACATCAGAGTGCACCATAATCCTATGTCAGTGCACAAGAATACAAGTTCACACTGATTCCAGAGGGCTGCAGGGACTCTTAAATGTTGCTTTCTACTTTCTTGCTTCTTGGTTTCAGAAGTGATTTACCATCCTGGTGTACTCTTCGCATAAATCTCCCTTGTTTCCCACAGAGTAATGATGGTGGCAAAGAAATTCCTGGATGCTGGGAAGAAACTCCATTTTGCTGTAGCTAGCCGTAAAACCTTTAGCCATGAACTTTCAGATTTTGGCTTGGAAAGCACTACTGGAGAGATTCCTGTTGTTGCTGTCAGAACCGCAAAAGGAGAGAAGTTTGTCATGCAGGAGGAGTTCTCGTGAGTTACAAGTTAGCGTGGGTTTGGGATTTGATTCTGCAAAGACACCGTTAAAGCCTTAGACACTACTGAGGATGTATAAAGAAGAACATTGGAATGTGAAGCTAGGTGAAGACCCATGACTGTCATTTTTCTCAATTAGTTATAGATATATTTTAAGGATCATGATTCTTAATAAATTTTGAAAAGCAAAAAAGATGGCAGCTTGGAATTCTTACATGACTATTTCCACCCTGCCATTATATATAGTAAATAGAGAACACTAGATAGCCTCTTTGAGACTGATGTAATTTCAGACCAAACCAGTCCCCTCCCATCCCTACAGAATGTCTTTGTTCTTGGAATACCACATTGGCCTAAAGTAAACTCAGGAAATTGGAGACATCTTAAGACAAAATCAGACAGTTTTGACCATCACCTTCTGAGACTTCGGGAGATTAAAACAAGAGAAAATTTTCCTGTGAGTGAAGCCAGTAAAACAAGATACCATAAATAGGCACTGTTCTCCAGAGCAACAAAGTAAGACCTGGTTCTTTTGCAGAATTGAATTTCCAGAAGGACCGATGTGTTCTTCTTTCTCTGACCTTTCTAATCCACAAAGAACACACTAGAAATACAAGAAGGTGGTGGTTTCTTATTCAGTCTGTAGTTCTGCATATTGAAAAATGAGGGCTCCCTTTTTTTTTTTTTTTTTTAAACTTCCAGTTACTTCCTAGGGTTGAAACTTAAGCTAAAACAGAAACAATTAAGCTAAAGTGGAAACTATTCTAAAAAACTGCCTTTAGTTCTCTCATTGGTAGGAGTATGTTCACAAGCTCATCCTTGCCTTTCTAATACCAGGCGTGATGGCAAGGCTCTTGAGAGATTCCTGGAGGATTACTTTGACGGCAACCTGAAGAGATACCTGAAGTCTGAGCCTATCCCTGAGAGCAATGATGGGCCTGTAAAGGTGAGGGGTTCACAGGGTCCTCAAACCCCTACACAGCTGCCTCTCCTCACTTTTTTATTCCCAAAATGCTGGGTCTAAGTGAAGATGAGGTTGGCTGTTGAGTTCTGTTTTGGTTTGTCCTTACGTCTCTCATCATAAATTAAGCATTGGCAGAGCTCATAATGCTTAATAGGGGAATTTTATGATATTTGTATTAGGGCTCGGTGACTTTTTGGGACAGAACAAGCTAACCCCTGAGAGTAGTTTTAACATTGTTGCTGTAAGATTATTTTAAGGAAGAGTTGGGTAGCACTTGTTCCCTGTGATTTCTTGAACTTAGTCTGATAGGTGACAGACATGGGAGTGAGTTGCTTTCTGGGGAAATGGTAACATCTTAATAAAGCCTGTAAGTGCAAGTTGGGTTTCAGTAATGTACTTTGAGTGGCAACACAACCAATTTGAGAGGGATTGAGTCCAGAAACAAATACAGCTCATGAATGTATTCAACTGGCCTTACCAACTAGAGAATCTTCTGTGTTTTCCAGGTAGTGGTAGCAGAGAATTTTGATGAAATAGTGAATAATGAAAATAAAGATGTGCTGATTGAGTTTTATGCTCCTTGGTGTGGTCACTGTAAGAATCTGGAGCCTAAGTATAAAGAACTGGGAGAGAAGGTAAGTGTGAAGTATATTATACAGTTGAATTTGAGTTGGAAGTTAGCATTGGCTGTTGATTAATAGTCACCCTAATTAGTTCACAACTTAGGCACTGGTGGATTTTCTTTCAGCTGTCTCCTATGTGCTGTCTCCTGACTGCGTTCTGAGCCTACTCAGTGCCTTAGATACCTGCTTTAACTTTCCACTCCTCAGACTCAATCTAGATTATGATTAAAAGTACTTTGGCTTCTGAATTTGGTAATGGCTTATATGAATTCGTTATATTCCTCCATCTTAAATCACTTGTCTTAGCTGATGTCTTCCTTAGGCCAGGTAATTTTGCAGGTGTCTGTATATAGTCTTAATATGTAGGAACCAAGAGCGAAAAGGGAAGTTTATGGGAAGTTTGATACTTGTGAAAGTATCACTACTCTTTCCATCTCAGCAGCAAAACCTATCCAGCTGTTAATGGTTTTAAGTCCTAAATTGACTGTGTCCCTCTGTCACTGAAAACTTGAAACTTAAAGACCTAACCTTTTTATTAACAGCTCAGAAAAGATCCAAATATTGTCATAGCCAAGATGGATGCTACAGCCAACGATGTGCCTTCTCCATATGAAGTCAGAGGGTAAGTAGATTAAAAGCTGGTAAAAGTGTCTAGGCAATTGATAGGAAAAAATGAGCTTGTAAACCATGTGTGTATTGGGCATGGTTTGGAGAGTCCTCATATTCCAGTTGAACACAGAACCACCAGTGCCTTCCTGGCTTAGAGTTTGTGCAGCATGGGCCCTCATGACTGCCCCAGACCTGTGAGCTCTCATATTCCTGTGTTCTAATAGGATGTAACCTCGTCACTGATGGACAATAGTATCTGGTCAGATTAGAAATCATGAAGAAAAGTTATTCCTAGAAACAGTTATTAGGGAAGTGTACATTAGAGTTACTCTGAAATTTCATCAACTCTTTCTTTTCCCAGTTTTCCTACCATCTACTTCTCTCCAGCCAACAAGAAGCAAAATCCAAAGAAATATGAAGTAAGTGCATTGTCTTATCTCCCCACAAATACAGACACACACATACAGATCCAGTTCTTTAACTGAGTTTATATAAGTAGAAACTCAACTCTCATGGTCAATATATGTGGTTGCTAATGTGCTTTTTAAAATACAAAAGGCTTCCTATTGAGGGGGGAGAAAATCCACAGTTTTTTAAAAGGTTAAATTTTCAGAGTTATCTTTCTGTTTTCAGGGTGGCCGTGAATTAAGTGATTTTATTAGCTATCTAAAGCGAGAGGCTACAAACCCCCTGTAATTCAAGAAGAAAAACCCAAGAAGAAGAAGAAGGCACAAGAGGATCTCTAAAGCAGCAGCCAAACATCATATCACTTTGTCAAAGGACTTTTCCACCAGAGATGGGAAAACCAATGGGGAGGACTGGGACCCGTATGGAATTACTGCCTCTCAGGGCTGAGAGGGCAGAATGGTTATAATCTGAGTCCTGTTAAATTTTCTCTAAACTGTTTCTTAGCTGCACTGTTTATGAAAATACCAGAACCAGTTTATGTTTGTGGTTTTGGGAAAAATTATTTGTGTTGAGGGGAATGTTGTGGGGGTGGGGGGAATTGAGTTGGGGGGTTATTTTCTAATTTTTTTTGTACATTTGGAACAGTGACAATAAATGCGCCCCCTTTATACTGTCTTTTCTCCATGAGGTGGGAAACCAAAGGTTCTCTAGACCAGCACTGTCCAGTAGAACTTTATGCTATGATAGAAATGTTCTCTAATCTTCATTGCCTAATACCTATTGCTGTTGAGCATTTGAAATGCAGCTAGAACCATATTTTAGATTTTCATTAAATAGTTATGTGTAGGGCAAGTAACTACCATGATGGTCCGTTCAGCTGTCTGCACTGGGTCCATAGTTAATCACCTGCAAATGATTTCCAAATTTCATCTCCTTCTATCCTTATGTGTTTATTGCACAGGACCCTAGCCTGATGATTAGAACAGGTGAAGGACCTTTCTTGTTGGGCTGTTGCTGGCCTCCCATGCCCTAAGGTTGGGTTGCTATTTATCCTTGCCATGCAGCTGAGCATGTTTATACCTCCCAAGGGCTATTCCTTGCCCAGAAATGCCCTGTGTGGGTGTGGCACCAGGTTGGGGTTCATTCAAGCTGTTTCAGGAATTGACAGTGCCGGGTACAGCTCTCTCCCGCAAAGCCCAGGGTGTGTTTGTTAACTTCCTTCTCCAGTGGAAACGGGAAAGGCAGTGTCCTTGGTTGTGAGTGAAATATCCACTTTCTTATGCAGCAGTGAGGAACAAAAAGGATAGGACTGGCAAAAGAATTGAACCATTTCCCTCTTCCTTTTTTGGGTAAATCCAAATCCTATCTACAGTTATAGTTTTGAGTTACTGGATAATTGTAGATAGGAGCCCTAGTTGCAGGTGATCCTCATCCTCCATGTTTGGAGAAGGAGAGTATACTAACGTTCCTAATGCAGAGGGCCCAGGTTTGATCTCCCTGTTCAGGGAACTAGGTCCCACATGCTGCAACTGAGAATTCACATGCCACAACCAAGACTCGGCACAGCCAAATAAAATAATAAAATACATATTTTTTAAAAAAGACCTGGGCTGGGATCTAAGGATCTAATTTTTTAGAGAGCCCCAGAAGTGGTTCATATACACAAGCAAGGGTGAGAACCGCTACCTTGGAGGATTTAAGGAAAACAAAACTTGACACAGAAGCAATCAGTTTTAATTTTTTTAGCCATGTTTGTAAAAGAATTCACTTCTAATACATGGGTAACGCCCAAGCCCTTTCCCATTATGTCCTGTTGTATTACAAGTTCCTTTAGCTTTGTTACCAAAGGTTTTTTCAGGGAGGCTACCAGGTAAATTCTAATGTTCTCAAGGTATCTTGTCTTGGAAACGGTGTCATTTCTCAGGATTTGAAAATGACTTGGCTGAACTAAAGGTGGAGAAGCCAAGCGTCTGCTACTTTGCCTAGTTTTCATTACTGGATAACTCCTGGGCACAGCTGTGGAGTCTTGGCACTGTGCCCATGCCCTAACAATTTAAATATGGTAATAATGAAAACCAAACCTCAAGAACCTAGAGCAGCTCTCCTAGTTGCCATTATGGACTCAGCAATATGAACAGCAGACAACTGTCCTCTTAGTTAATAGCTGCTTTTTTCTTTCATATCATACAAGGGTAAAGAGCCATGTGTCAGCTTCAGCTGCCCCTGTTCTTTTCCTCAAACTCCAAGATGAGACCTTTGATGTGGGACAGTTTCTGATGCAAGTACTCACAGCGGCGCTTCTCTTCCCTGTAACCTGGGTACCGCTGCAGAGAAAAAGCGCCCATGTCAAAAAAAAAAGTCACTTCTGCCTTCTTGCTGCCATTCCCAGGCCCGGTCTTACCTTCCTGAACTTTTTATATTCCTGGACTATCTTTTCTTCCAGCGCCTGAAACAGAAAATGTTAGCACCAAGTTTAACCTTGAGAAAAAAATCTCCAGCTCTCTTAGCGACTAAAGTTACTTCTCATAAATTAGGCAGACTAATTTTTCTCTCAAAACAGACTTGCTTGTCTCTTTGGTCATTGAACAAACACACTTATGGGCAATTAGCAGGGAGTTTATGGCCAGTAGAACTTGAAAGCCAGCCTGGGTTCATCCAGCCCTTACCTTGTGTTCTGGAGTTCCACGCTGAACATTGTTCATCTCAGCTGCCAGCTCTATAAACCTCTGGCTTGCAGCCGCAACGCGAGCATGCAGGATGCGGTATTCGGCATAATCTGTCTCAAAGTCCTGCTCATAGGCATGTTGCTGTTCTGCACTGTGGATGGCCCTGTATTGCCTGCCAGGAGCAGAGTGTTGTCACCATCAGTATCATTGACCCCCAAAGCTTCCAGCTCCCAGGAATGCACAAGGCTTGAAAAAATTAGAAATGGCAAGGGACTCACAGGAGGTAATCTGGTACTTCTTCAGGGCTTAGGGATTCAGAATCTAGAAAGGAAACAAGACATGAAGGTGATAACACTTCCCCCCCCCCCCATTATGGCAGTTTCACCCTCTCTTTAACTCACCTGCTTGAACTGAGGGACTGTGCTCCAGCCTGGGACCCATGTCTTCATCTTTATCTTCTTGCTCCCAGTCTTCCTCTTGTAAGTCCTGACTGGGCAGTCCTTGTAGGGGACTTGGAGCTAGAGTTCTGAGCCTCTTTTGTTTTAATTCTACCATAGCTGCAGGCGCTGGACGTTTCTGTTGGGAACATATCCGGAACATAAACAGTAATCCAGAAGCCTCCTATTCTGCCCTTCTCTCAAAAATTACTTCCATATAATGATCTCTGGGAGTATGAAAATGGTAAGCTCTCAGTTCTAAAATGTTAGCCTCATTGGACACAACTCTTAGAAAAACCCTTGCTATTACAACTTACCTTGTCCACATGTTTCTGGCTAGCAGAGGGAGGCAGTGCCTGATCAGGATCTCTGTTTGGAAGAAGGGTCTGGTTCCTAGGAGAGGGAATAGGAGAGATCAAGCCCAGGGTAGAAAGTAGGGCTCCATCTCTTACCACAGCATTTAGAGTGGTGATTAGAGAAGAATACCAGAGCGTCCTGGGTTAGTCCCACCCTGCCCCAAGTACCTCACTTCCCACTGTGCCATGTGTTCCCTCGAGGATCCTGGGAGTGACTGTCCTTGGCTGCTTGCCAGTGGGTCTGGCACCTGGCAGGGAAAGTGGCAGGGGCACATGGCTCCCTAGGCTTCAGGCTTTGCCCCACCTTATCCTAACTCCCTGCACTTTCTGGCCTCACCTCTTCTAGTCCCATCTGTGACTGTGAAATTGTGTCTGCTTCAGGATAGTCTCCCACATTCTGCCAGCTCTCACGGTCCCTGGCATCTTCAGTCCGGTTGTGTCTCTGAAGTGAAGATGGAGCTGGGATAGAATCCATAGCTGCCCAAATCGTGAGGCGCTCCCTGAGTGGACCCAGGCAGTGGAGGCGGTTAGGCCCAGACCTGGGAAAAGGTGGTTAAAAAAAAAAACCACACATAAAACAGGAGGGTGGAGAGCTTTTAAGCAACTGTGGACATCCCCTTCCCTGACCTACCACAAATTCTTACCTGCTACCCATTTTCCTTACCTGCCTGGGCACTGGCACACAAGGTCCAAGCCTGGACCACCAGGGCCCTCCTGGCCACACTGAGACACTATGAAGGAAAAGAGGCAGGACCAGTGGGGACCTGGGAGCCTCAGGTACTGTGGGTGAAAGGAGACAGTAAACCCCATGAAAGTCAGTTCCTCCTCCCCAACCAATGCTGTTCCTCCCTGAGCCAGCGGAAGACTGAAGATGGGTCCCATGGGGCTCGTTAGCACACGAGGTGCAGCTGGGCCTGAGTTCCTCAGGAGGTTAAGTCGCCGCAGTCTCCTCAACTGCAGCCTCTTGGGACCAACTCCAGCAGCCCCGATTTCCCCCATTTTGGGTTCAGTTCTCGAAACTTCATCAGACCGTGACTGCTCTCAGCCTCCCGCCCTGACGATCCCTTCGTGAAGCCCATGTCTGTTCTCCCTGCACTTCACCTCCACACACCCCAGACCCGCGCTTACCCCTCGGTTGCCTTGGAAAGCAATCACTGGCCGAACCTGCGGGCAGAGCACAGACTTGAGCCAAGAGCAGCAGAAAAGGCGTCCCCAGGATCCGGCGTCGGGAGCCCAGGGTGGGGGGACTTGCCTAGCGGGCTTCACTTGGAGAGTTGGGAAGGCCAGAGCCGAGGATGCTGCTCTCCACCCCCAGGTCCCTTCGCCAAGGTCGCCGGCTGAGACCCGACCTCCGGAGAGGCAGGGGGTAGAGAGGATGGGGCCCGTGCTAGCCGTACCTGTTGCCGATGACACTCTTGCAGCGCTCGCAGCGCTGCGTCGTTGAGCTTGAGCAGTAGGAAGCTGGTCCGGGCAGCCGGGGTGAAGCAGAGCCGGAGCTTCCCACTCAGAAGCTCCTGGGGTCCCTCCATGGCTGCGAGGTTCAGGGGCAGGTAGAGCGCGAGCCACAGACCCGGGCCACTACCACCTCGGCTGTGCAGGACTAGGCTGGCACACCCTGGCGCCCAGGTAGGCCCCGCCCTCCACCGGGACCCCACCCCGGCCCCACCCACAGCCGGCGCCACCCCAGGATTTCCCAGTAGCCGGGGGTGGCACCTCGCTCTCCCCCAGATGTTAGCAGCACCAACCCCAGCAGTTTTTTCATGGATGAGCGGGCAGCTCTTTGGGCTTTCCGAAGAGGCTCTCCCAGTTCCGGAGAGAAAGTCTGCGGCCAGCTTCAGACACCTCACCCGAGTCCCCATTCCTGCCTGTGTT
Source organism: Bos mutus (assembly GCF_027580195.1). NCBI lineage: Eukaryota > Metazoa > Chordata > Mammalia > Artiodactyla > Bovidae > Bos > Bos mutus. The sequence goes on from NC_091637.1 coordinate 54,584,327, forward strand.
TTTCTAACTAACTTGAACTCAGGAGCTGCGGTCTCTAAGTGAAGCTGAACCTGCAACCCCCTAGAGGGTTTTAGGTGCAGAAGGGCGGGAGACAGCGACTGGTTGCTGGGCAGGGCCGGCTCATCACGCCAAGAGCCCCAAGGAACCAGAGGAGGGCAGACCCGAGGGGCGATTCCCGAGGCCAGCACCTGGCGTAGCCCTTTGGCTTTTCCCAGCCAACAGTACCGCTGCTGACCCGAAACCGGCTTCTAACTAAGAATGAAGAGGAAATCGAGCCCAGTGGGTGTGGCGGCAGGAGAGAAGCTTGACTTCTCAAGCTGGAGCGCCCCCCATCGATCGACAGAGATGCGAGCAGTGGTTGATGGCAGGGGGTTCCTCCAGGTTCCTTGCCTGTTGCAGGACAGGCAAGAGAACTCAGTCCCAGGTCTCCCCTCGTGGCCTGTACACGAGAGATTGGTGGAGACTGGTGTGAAAGAGAGCTGGCTCACTCCCTCGTGAAGACCAAGAGGTGCCGCGAAGTTGCCAGACATCCCAGAGGTTCAGATCCTGCTGCAGTGAAGCCCCAGGACCAATAATCTCCTGTCGGCCCTTGACGTCTCCACTTGGTCCTGTTTCCCAAAAGCCCTGGTGGTGTTCTCTTTCCTGGCCAGTATACCTCTGCTAAATCCCTGATGACCTTAATGCCCTTACATTTGTGAAAACTCATCAAACTGTACACTTAAAATGTATCTATTTTAATGTCAGTAAATATACCTCGATAAAGTTGCTTGGTTTCTTTCTTTTTTTAAAGTGAAAGCTCAGAGTCGTGACTACCAGGGAACTCCCTAACGTTGATTTTTAAATCTAACTTCAACAACAAAACATTGACCTAGCCCTCTCCTCAGGCTGTCTACTTCTCTGGGTAACAATTTCCTAATTTGATAAACAGTTGTGGCAGTGGGTAGAGCTGGTCTCCCAGGGTCCTTTTGATTCTCAGATGATATCTGTGGCCTTCTGTTGGATTTTCCTGGATTTAAACTTTAAGTTGGTTAAAATGTCCAAAGAGGCGGGAAGAAGCAATGCTGTAAGAGGCAACTAGGGAAGACATATGAGGAAGAGATAAGGAAGGTGGGTATCTAACAGTGTGTCAGGATCTCTGTATGTTACTTAATCTCTACAGTAACTTTTTAGAGTGAGTATCATTATCCACATTTTTCATTTATTCATTCAACAAATATTTACTGAGCACTTACTCTGTCCCTGACACTGTACTAGATCCTTGGGATACATCAATGAACAGATTCTTGTTTGGGGACAGCTTATATCCTAGAGGGGAAGGAGACACTGATGCTGCTACTGCTGCTAAGTCACTTCAGTCATGTCCGACTCTGTTCGACCCCATAGACGGCAGCCCACCAGGCTTCCCCGTGCCTGGGATTCTCCAGGCAAGAACACTGGAGTGGGTTGCCATTTCCTTCTCCAATGCAGGAAAGTGAAAAGTGAAAGTAAAGTTGCTCAGTCGTGTCCGACTCTAGCGACCCCATGGACTGCAGCCTACCAGGCTCCTCCGTCCATGGGATTTTCTAGGCAAAAGTACTGGAGTGGGGTGTCATTGCCTTCTCTGAAGGAGACACTAGATATGCATCAAAGAAATAAACATAAGAAATAAGGTGAATATTAGAAAAAAGATAAAGAAAAATTTAAAAAAAATTTTTAAGTAAAAACAAAACAAAAAATATAGTATATGTTAAAAGGTAATAAGAGCTATAGTTGAAAAAAAAAAAAGAGAGAGAGAAAGCAAGGTAGAAGGTAGAAGGTTTGGAAATGGAGGAGGAAGAAGAAGGTGGAGAGGGCTGACTGTATATTAAGTAAGATGATCCAAGAAGGCCTTCTGGAGAAAAGGAAATTTGAGCAATGTCTTTTTTCTTTTTTTTTTAATGGCCATGCTGCGTGGCTTGCAGAATCTTAGTTCTGCAACCAGGTTTTGAACCCAGGCCCTCAGCAGTGAAACCACTGAGTCCTAACCACTGGATCACCAAGGAATTTGCCCCACACACAGGCACTTTTTTTTTAGTGGGAGCAATGTCTTAAGGGAAGTGAGGGGACTGGCCAAGATACACAGTTGGAGGAACTGTTTTCTAGGCACAGGAACTAAGTGCTGCTGCTGCTAAGTTGCTTCAGTCGTGTCTGACTCTTAGCGACCCCATGGACTGCAGCCTACCAGGCTTCTCCGTCCATGGGGTTCTCCAGGCAAGAACACTGGAGTGGGTTGCCATTTCATTCTCCAATGCATGAAAGTGGAAAGTGAAAGTGAAGTTGCTCAGTTGTGTCTGACTCTTAGCGACCTCATGGACTGCAGCCCACCAGGCTCCTCCATCCATGGGATTTTCTGGGCAACAGTACTGGATTGGGGTGCCATTGCCTTCTCCCAGGAACTAACTAGCCAGTGCAAACTCTGTAAGTCAGGAGTATATGTGGATAGTGTGAGGAATAGCCGAGGCCAGTGTAACAGGAACAAGGTAACTGAGGAAGAGAGTAGTGAGAGATGAAGTCAGGAAAGTAAGAAGCAGGGGTGGGTCCTTGTGGGCCACTGTAAGGACTTTGGCTTTTACTTGGAGTGAAATGAGGAGTCAAAGTAGGGTTTTGAGCAGAGGAATCACATGAAGTCACTTCTATTTTTAAAGGCTCACTGTGGCTGCTGTTAAGAATAGACTGTAGGGGACAAGGATAAAAGCAGTATGACCTGTTAGGAGACTATTGCAGTAAGCCAAGCTAGAGATTGGAGAAGGAAATGGCAACCCACTCCAGTGTTCTTGCCTGGAGAATCCCAGGGATGGGAGCCTGGTGGGCTGCTGTCTATGGGGTCGCACAGAGTCGGACACGACTGAAGTGACCTAGCAGCAAGCTAGAGATGGTGGCAACTTGCACCAGGACCAGACGTGGGAGAAGGGATAGGGTTCCGAACATATTGAGGGTAGAGCTGACAGGATTCCCTGATGGATTGAATGTGATATGTGATAGAGAAATGGCATCACGAATAACTGGGATTTTTGGCCAGAACAACTAGAAGGATGAAATTGTCATCAACTGAGGTAGGAAACACTGCTGGTGGAATAGGGTTAGTTCTGAATATGTTGAGTTGTCTGTTAGAATCCACATGGGGGTGTGGAGCATGAAGTTGTATAGATAAGTTTGGAGATGGTGAGGGATGACTGGGCTAGAGATGTAAACTTGGTAGCATTAAACAAATAAATGGTATTAGGTTGGTGCAAAAGTAATTGCAGTTTTGCATTGTTGAACTTCACCATTTGATATTGGAACCACCAATTGAGAGACTCACTGAAGCTGATCCTCTTACAACTACATGAGAAGTCACTCAAGAACTCAACGTCGACCATTCTACAGTCATTTGGCATTTGAAACAAACTGGAGAGGTGAAAAAGCTCGATAAGTGTGTGCCTCATGAGCTGACAGAAAATTAAAAAATCATCATTTTGAAGTGTCGTCTTATTCTGTCATCAACAACGAACCATTTCTTGATCAGATTGTGATGTGCAACAAAAAGTGGATTGTATACGACAAACAACAACTGGCAATGACCAACTCAGTGGTTGGACCCAGAAGAAGCTCCAAAGCACTTTCCAAAGCCCCACCTGCACCAAAAAAAGGTCATGGTCATTGTTTAGTGGTCTGCCACCAGTCTGATCCACTAGAGCTTTCTGAATCCCAGCGAAACTGTTACATCTGTAAAGTATGTTCAGCAAGTCAATGAGATGCACCAAAAACTGCAACACCTACAGTTGGCATTGGTCAACAGAAAGGGCCCAATTCTCCTCCACAACAATGCCTGACCACACGTGTCACATGCTTCAAAAGTTGAACAAATTGGGGTACAAAGTTTTGCCTCATCCGCCATATTCAACTGACCTCTTGCCAACCAACTACCACAACTTTTTTGCAGGGAAAATGTTTCCACAACCAGCAAGGAGGCAGAAAATGCTTTCCTAAAGTTCCTCAAATCCTGAAGCACGTATCTTTATGCTACAGGAATAAACCAACTTATTTCTCATTGGCAAAAATGTGTTGACTGTAATGGTTCCTATTTTGATTAATAAAGATGTGTTTGGAGCCTCAGTATAATGATTTAAAATTCACAATTGAAAACCACAATTACGTTTCCACCGACCTGATATTTAAAACCATAGGACAGGATGACTCATCCAAGAAGAGAGAGACGAGACTAAAGGACAACACCCTAGGGCACTCCAATCTCTAGAAATAAGTCAGGGGGAAGAAAAGTAAAGGCGATCGAAAGGCAGGGAGAAAGGAGGGAAAAGAGAGTGCGATGTTCTGAAAGCCAAGTGAAAACCACGTTTCAAAGAAAAGAGAACTGTGTCAAATGCCACAGCGACTTCCCTGGTGGTCCAGTGGCTAAGACTCCAAACTCCCAGTGCAAGGGGCCCTGGCCAGGGAACTAGATCCTACATGCCACAACTAAAGATCCCAAGTGCTACAACTAAGACCTGACGTGGCCAAAGAAATAAGATATACATTTTTTAGAATGCCACAGACAGGCCAAGTAAAATGAAGATTAAGAACTGGCCATTGTGATGAAAATATTTTAAAACTGACAGCAGTGGTGGTTGCACACATCTGTGGATTATACTAAAAACCATAAAATTGTACGTACACTTCAAACGGGTTAGTTGTATGATATGTGAATTACATTTCAACTATTACAGAAGGAAAAAAGAATTGATCACTGGGTTTAGCAATGTGGATTCACTGGTAACCTTCATAAGAGCAGTTCTGGTGAAATGATAAGGTGAAAGCTGATTGGAGAAGGTTTAAAGAAAATGGTAGATAAGGCATCTACAGAGGATGTAAGGAACTTAAGCTTTGCTAAATATAGAGCAAAGAAATAGGGAGTCAATTGTTAGGGGAAATAGGATCAAGAGAAAGGTTTACGGTGGGAGAAAGTTCATATTTGTATGCCGGTGGGAATTATTTGGGGAATATCCCCCAAACTTTGATGATGGAGGAAAGAGAAGAGGGTTGCTGAAGTTGGGGTTCTTGAGTAGAATAGAGGCAGTGGGATCTGTTCAGGACTGGCTTTCTAAAGGAGTATTGATGGCTCATCTACAGGAGAAGGCCACATGGACAGAGAAGGTAGGTGCAGGTGAAAAAGATTGGTAGAGGTCTGGAGTTCCCTGATGGCACAGTGGATAAAAATCTGCCTGCCAATGCAGGGGACATGGGTTCAATCCCTGGTCTGGGAAAATTTCATGTCCCATGGGGCAACTACTGAGCCTGTGTGCTACAACTACTGAAGCTCAAGTTCCTAGAGCCTGTGCTCTTGCAACAAGAGAAGCCACTGCAATGAGAGGCCCAAGCACCGCCACGAAGAGTAGCCCCCGCTCACTGCAATTAGAGAAAGCCTGTGCAAAGCAACAAAGACCCAGTGCAGGCAAATATAGAAATAATAAATAAAGTTATAAACAACAAAGACTGGCAGGTGTGGAGAAAGTCTAGGGGAGTGCTCTTCTGATTGCTTCTGTCTTCCCGGTGAAGCAGGAAGCAACTGAGGAAGAGTATGAGGATGACGGAGGAGCAACAGGAGTTGACAGATAAAAATGGTGTGAAGTTATTGCCTAGAAGGGTGAGTGAGTTAGGAATGTGCCCAATACTAAGGACTGAAGAGAAAACTGAAGTATAGAGAAGCTTATCCAGGGTCACGGGGCAGAGGTTCTAAAACTGTGTCTGCAGACCATAGAACTCAGGAATTCTGTGAGCTTGGAAAGGGGAAAATTATACCCTTTATTTTCACTAACCCTAATAAAATGTAACATTTCTTTCAGTTATAAATGTAGGCACAAACCACTTGTACTGGCAGTAATGATGTTCTCACAAAGAGAAATGAGAAATATTTTCATTTCATATCACATTTATTGGAGCGATATCTAAACCCAATTTGCACTCATCAGTTCAGTTCAGTCGCTCAGTCGTGTCCGACTCTTTGTGACCCCATGAATCGCAGCACACCAGGCCTCCCTGTCCATCACCAACTCCTGGAGTTCACTCAGACTCACGTCCATCAAGTCAGTGATGCCATCCAGCCATCTCATCCTCTGTCGTCCCCTTCTCCTCCTGCCGCCAATCCCTCCCAGCATCAGAGTCTTTTCCAATGAGTCAACTCTTCGCGTGAGGTGGCCCAAGTACTGGAGTTTCACCACTTTATAATTACAATTGTTATTACCATTACAATTCTTATTGCCTCGATCTTTTATATTATGCTTTGATAAAAATGCAGTTACTATATACCAGAAGCATTTTAATATTTTGATAACTATATATGAATATAATCAATTATACCATTTATGATCCCATGTAGTCTTAATTTTTTATTTTAATTGTGGCAAAATACACATAGCAAAATTTACCATCGTCACCATTTTTAAATGTACAGCTCAGTAGTTTTAATAGTACAGTAGTGTTAGTAGGGCTTCCTAAGTGGCTCAATGGTAAAGAAACTACATGTTAATACAGGAGACCCTGGAGACACAGGTTTGATCCCTGGGTCAGGAAGATCCCCTAGAGGAGGAAATGGCAACCCACTCCAGTATTTTTGACTGGAATATCCTATGGACAGAGGAGCCTGGCAAGGTACAGTCCACGGGGTCGCAAAGAGTTGGACATGACTTAGCAACTGAGCGCACACACAGTGTTAGTTGTACAGAGCTTGCCGTTGCTGTGCAACCAATCTTCAGAACACTTTTCACCTTGTAAAACTGAAACTCTGTACTCGTTAAACAAGAACTCTTCATTTCCCCCTCCTCCCAGTTCCCACCAACAGAAAGTCCCCTCTCCTTCCTGTTTCACTGAATGTGACTACTCTAGATACCTCGTACTGCAGTCATATAGTATTTGTCTTTTTGTGACTGGCTTATCTCACTTTGCGTACTGTCTTCAAGGTTCATCCATGGTGTAGCATCTGTCAGAATTTCCTTCCTTTTTAAGGCTGAATACAATTCCATTGTATGTCTATCCCACATTTTCTATGACCATTAATCCGTCAATAGACGTCTGGGTTGCTTCTTATTGTTTGGCTATTGTGAATAATGCTGCTATGAATATGGATGTACAGATACCTTTAAAAAATATTTTATTTATTTGTGGCTGTGCTGCATCTTCATTGCTGCCCTTGGGCTTTCTCTAACTGCAAAGAGTGGGGGCTTCTCTTGAGTTGTGGTGCATGGGCCTCTGCTGGGATGGCTTTTCTTGCTGTAGAGCACAGGCTCTAGGGTGCTCAGTACTTGTGGGGCACAGCTTTAGTTGCTCCACACATGTGGAATCTTCTCGGAGCAGGTATTGAACCCAGGTCCCCACCATTGGCAGGTGGATTCTTAACCACTGGACCACCATGGAAGGTCCCCCACTGGTGTATTTTAAACCTTTTTTTAGAAGGGATCCTTAAGCTTTACCAAACTGTTTTTTGGCCTAATTGTCTGGACTATTTCTTCAACTTTTATCTTCCAACTCTTCTATCATATTTTTAATTTCCAAGAGCTGTTTATTCTCTGAAAGTTTTATTTTTTTCCTAGCTCCCCTGTTTTTGTTCAATATCCTCTTCATTTCTAAGTATACTAATTATAGTCCCCTCTCCATGCCCTCTCCCCCGCAACTTTTTTTTTTGTTCCTGGAATTGTTTCTAATCCTCTGAGAGCTTACTTTCTGTTTCTGTTTTGCTTTGACCTATTTTTATGTTGAGTGTTTTCTTCAGTGCTTGCTGATCCTTGGCTATCTACTCATCTCTACAAGGCACTAAAATCTAACTAGACGTTTAGTATGCATGGAGAGGACTGATTGCACTTTACAATAAATTTACTGGATCATTTCATTATGTGATCCCTCCAGTTAATATATTTATTCAAGCTTTTCCTCATCTCAGGGCCTTGGCATATGCTATTTCTATTGTTTGTATATTGCTTTAAAAGTATTTGGAGGAAGTAACAGAAATCTGATTCAAGACACTTTACTCAAAAAACAAATATGGTGGTTTTCATAGCAGGAAGCTCAGAGAGAGAACAAATGTTACAGTTGATTTATTCAGTGGCCCAAGAGCATCATCAAGGACCCAATTTCCTTCTGCCACTCACTTTGCTTCAACTTAAGGATTGTGCTTCAAAGTCAAAGAAGCCAAAAGCAGTTAAGGGCTATGTGAATGAATCCTTATTCAAGTTAATGAGAAAGAGCTCCACGGTGGAAAAAAAGTCCCTCCCTTTGGTCTTGTTACCAAAAGCTAGGCTTCTCTGTACACTGGTGGCAAATCAAATCCTTGAGACAGGGTTTCCCTCATGGTTCAGTGGTAAAAAATTCCTCTGCAATGCAGGAGATGCTAGGTCAGGAAGATCCTTTAGAGAAAGAAATGGCAACCCACTCCAGTAATCTTGCCTGGGAAATCCTACGGGAAGAGGAGCCTGGCAGGCTACAAGGGGTTGCAAAAGAGTCACACATGACTAAGCAACTTAAAAAACAGTAACAACAACAACAACAAATCTTGGAGACAGAGTTTTGGGGTCGATTTTGTAGATCTTTTTTTCTTCTCTTGTATTTCTTGACTATATAAGTCCCTTTAACAGGACATAGAGTTTTGGATGAAGCAGAAAAGGATAGCCTTATTGATGCACTGGGCTTCTCTCTTGAAAAACTGTGTCTCCACCCCGGAGAAGTTGATGAGGGTTGTTAAAACAGTGGGTCAAAGGTGGGGTCTGACAAGATTAGGGTGAGAGCAGGGCTTGCACTCCTTTAATATCCTCTCAGGTGGTAGATCTCCTAATCTTTTTTAAAAAAAATCTATTTATTGTTGACTGTGCTGGGTCTTCATTACTGGGTGGGCTTTTCTCTAGTGAGGCAGGGCTCTAGGGGCTAGTTTCAGCAGGTGGATTCAATAGTTGCAACTCCCAGGCTCTGGAGCACAGGCTCAATAGTTGTGGTGAACTAGTTGCTCCGAGGCACGTGGGATCTTCCTGGATCAGGGATTGAACCTGTGTCTCCTGAATCAGCATGTGGATTCTTTTACAACTGAGTCACCAGGGAAGCCCCTCAATCTTATGAGCTTCTCCGGTCCCTTTAATCTTGCCTCAGCTGGTTTCTTGGCTTTTCCTCCCTCAATTCTCAAGTGTTCCAAACACGGAGGCTGGAGTCTTGCCTACAAGAAATGGGGAACAGAAAGGCTTCCATCTTTGGGAGCCCCAGAGGGCTCTGCTAGGTTTCACTCTGATCAGACCTATTTAGGTAACATGCTAACTCCTGAACCAATAACTGTCACCAGATGAATACCATGCACGGTTTAGGGAGGGATTCCTGAGCTAATCAAAGCTAAGAGTGATGAATTTACTTTGATTGACTTAGTGATTCAGTTCCACCCTTGGAACTTAGGGAGGAAGGTAAGAAGTTCCTAAAACTATTGCTCTTCCTTGTTAAAGGTGATATGTTAGAAATGTTAGGGATTCAGCTGCATGGCTGGAACCCTCTTCTACTTTCCCTACAACTGGCTCCAGGCCTCAGTTTAAAAGTGACCACAGGGAATTCTTTGGTGGTTCAGTGGTTAGGATTCCATGCTCTAACTGCAGAGGCCCTAGGTTTGATCCCTTGTTGGGAAACTAAGATCTCATAAGCTGTGTGGCACAGCCAAAAAAATAAACAAAAAACCGTCAACACGGAAGTGAGTTTTTCCCATTATTCTTTGTCCTTACGCTTTTGTTTCTCTTCTAACACTTAAAGTAAGCTATAATTTCATATTTGGTTTGGCTACTTGTAAATTGTTAAGTCTCCTCCACTAAAGTGTTGAGCTACCTTGCTAGCTCAGATGGTAAAGAATCTGCCTGCAAGGCAGGAGACCTGTGTTTGATCCCTGAGTCAGGAAGATCTGGAGAAGGGAAATGGCTACCCACTCCAGTATTCTTGCTTGGAGAATTCCATGAAGAATATGAATGAACCCAGGAATCAATAGTATCTTTCTCTATAACTGAATCTCCAAGTATATATATATATTAATATTTCCTTTTATTTATTCATTTGGCTCCATCGGGTCTTAGTTGCGGCACACAGGATCTTCATCTTCATTGTGGCACGTGGGATCTTCAGGTACGTCACGCAAACTCTTAGTTGTGGCATGTAGGATCTAGGTTGTGAGTTCAGAGTCTTAGCCTCTTGGACCACCAGGGCAATTTCTCCAAAAATATATTTTGAAGCTGTACACTCTTGCCATTTCTGCTGCCACCATTTCAGCCCAAGTGACTATCTCCTGTGCCCTGAGGGAATGGACATCTTTTATCTGTCTAGCATCCTCCTTTTCTGGGGAGCAAACCCTCTTTCTTTGATAAACCTGTTCCTTCCCCATACTAACCAAATAGTTAGCAGAAACAAATGGTTCTGCTGGGAGCTGCTCTCATTATATTTTCTGCTTCACAACCACCTTCCCACCACAAAGGTGGGCACCTAAACCATCAGAGCTCTGACCTGGGGTTTTAAACACTGAATTTAAAGGAAGAGACTCAGAACTTCTCTCTTGGACATGGTGTGAAATTTGAGGGTAGGGACCATTTGTAGCCATTTGCTATCATGTCAAGGGATCTGGATCTGAGAAAACAGAGCAAAAATAAGAGATGGGGAGGCATCCCCCTGTTATTGGTTTTAGTTTCCCCTACAATCATTCATGGAATTCCAGTTGAGCTATTTCAAATCCTGAAAGATGATGCTGTGAAAGTGCTGCACTCAATATGCCAGCAAATTTGGAAAACTCACCAGTGGCCACAGGACTGGAAAAGGTCCGTTTTCATTCCAATCCCAAAGAAAGGCAATGCCAAAGAATGCTCAAACTACCACACAATTGCACTCATCTCACATGCTAGTAAAGTAATGCTCAAAATTCTCCAAGCCAGGCTTCAGTAATATGTGAACCGTGAACTTCCTGATGTTCAAGCTGGTTTTAGAAAAGGCAGAAGAACCAGAGATCAAATTGCCAACATCTGCTGGATCATGGAAAAAGCAAGAGAGTTCCAGAAAAACATCTATTTCTGCTTTCTTGACTATGCCAAAGCCTTTGACTGTGTGGATCACAATAAACTGTGGAAAATTGTGAAAGAGATGGGAATACCAGACCACCTGACCTGCCTCTTGAGAAATCTGTATGCAGGTCAGGAAGCAACAGTTAGAACTGGACATGGAATAACAGACTGGTTCCAAATAGGAAAAGGAGTTCGTCAAGGTTATATATTGTCACCCTGCTTATTTAACTTATATGCAGAGTACATCATGAGAAACGCTGGGCTGGAAGAAGCACAAGCTGGACTCAAGATTGCCGGGAGAAATAGCAATAACCTCAGATATGCAGATGACACCACCCTTATGACAGAAAGTGAAGAGGAACTCAAAAGCCTCTTAATGAAAGTGAAAGTGGAGAGTGAAAAAGTTGGCTTAAAACTCAACATTCAGAAAACGAAGATCATGGCATCTGGTCCCATCACTTCATGGGAAATAGATGGGAAAACAGTGGAAACAGTGTCTGACTTTATGTTTTGGTGCTCCAAAATCACTGCAGATGGTGACTGCAGCCATGAAATCAAAAGACACTTATTCCTTGGAAGGAAAGTTATGACCAACCTAGATAGTATACTCAAAAGCAGAGACATTGCTTTGCCAGCAAAGGTTCGTCTAGTCAAGGCTATGGTTTTTCCAGTGGTCATGTATGGATGTCAGAGTTGGACTGTGAAGAAAGCTGAGTGCCAAAGAATTGATGCTTTTGAACTGTGGTGTTGGAGAAGACTCTTGAGAGTCCCTTGGACTGCAAGGAGATCCAACCAGTCCATTCTAAAGGAGATCAGTCCTGGGTGTTCATTGGAAGGACTGATGCTAAAGCTGAAACTCCAATACTTTGTTTGGCCACCTCATGCGAAGAGTTGACTCATTGGAAAAGACTGATGCTGGGAGGGATTTGGGGCAGAGGAGAAGGGGACGACAGAGGATGAGATGGCTGGATGGCATCACCGACTCGATGGACATGAGTTTGAGTAAACTCTAGGAATTGGTGATGGACAGGGAGGCCTGACGTGCCGCGATTCATGGAGTCGCAAAGAGTCGGACACGACTGAGTGACTGAACTGACTGACTGACTGACAATCATTCACATTGCAGCCCATGCCCTAGTTTGGTTATATAAACCAATAAATTCCCCTTTCTGCCTAATTGGTCTGAACTTCATTTCAATGATCTGTTACCGAATTAGGCCTAGCATCCTGCATGTCTGTGAGAGCCTCCTGACTGGTCTTCCCATTTCCATTTATCTGTTCTAATCCACTTTCCTCCCACAGAGTGATCTCTTAAAAAAAAAAAAATTACATCCTGATGAATATCAGTGGCTGGGTTAAATTTTCAGCCTCACCTTTTACTATCTGTGCTTCCTTGGGAAATTTATTTAACCTGACTGTGCCAAAATTTCTAAATCAGTAGAAAGGGGATAATGACACCTCAAAAGGTCATTGTAAGGTCCAAATAAGAAAAGTATACTTAATATACTTAATAAGCACTCACTTAATGTTAGCTAGTAGTGAGGGGTATTAGCAATAGTGACTCAGATCATATAACTACCCTGCCTACTTCCTGACCTAGTTTCATACCATGCTCACCAGGCATCAGTTGGCTTGCCTATTACTTGTCTCTACTATCTATTACCTATCTAACTAACCCAGGTGGCATTAGTGGTAAAGAACCCACCTCCCAATGCAGGAGACATAAGACATATGGGTTTACACAGGTTTGATCCCTGGGTTGGCATGCAACCCGATCCAGTATTCTTGTCTGAAGAATCCCATGGACAAAGAAGCCCGATGGGTTATGGTCCACAGGGTCGCAAAGAATTGAACACAACTGAAGCAACTTAGCACACATGCATGCATACTTATATGTGTATTATATATATAGAGAGAGCTTCTTCTTTTTCTCTATATGTTCCATGAGTCTGGTGATACATATGTTTTGTTCATCACTGTAAACCTAGGGACTAATACAATAGATCTCTGGTTCCTCTGCCTTTTCTAAAACCAGCTTGAACATCAGGAAGTTCATGGTTCATGTATTCCTGAAGCCTGGCTTGGAGAATTTTGAGCATTACTTTACTAGCATGTGAGATGAGTGCAACTGTGTGGTAGTTTGAGCATTCTTTGGCATTGCCTTTCTTTGGGAATCAAAACTGACCTTTTCCAGTCCTGTGGCCAGTGCTGAGTTTTCGAAATTTGCTGGCATATTGAGTGCAGCACGTTCACAGCATCATCTTTCAGGATTTGAAATAGCTCAACTGGAATTCCATCACTTCCACTAGCTTTGTTCGTAGTGATGTTTTCTAAGGCCCACTTGACTTCACATTCCAGGATGTCTGGCTCTAGGTGAGTGATCACACAATCGTGATTATTTTGGTCATGAAGATCTTTTTTGTACAGTTCTTCTGTGTATTCTTGCCACCTCTTCTTAATATCTTCTGCTTCACCTGCTGCAATTTATGGGGTTGCAAAGAATCTGATGCAACTGAGCGACTGAACTGAACTGAACTGAATACAATAGATGATACATCCTTGGTGCTTAACACAATGAATATTTGTTCAAAGAATGAGTGACTTCTTTGGCAATTTCAGGAAAAGTTAGATTGGAAGGAGTTGTGGCAATCAGCCTAGGTTTTGTTAGGATTGGAAATAGACCCTTGAACAAGGGGATAGTGTTGGGTGAGTTAAATAAGAGGAGACTGGTCACAGGGTTGTTTTACTCTCTCTCTGCTGGAGCTGATAAAGAGGTAGCATGTGCCAAGAGAGAAATTGCTTCCTCATCCTGCACTATTTCACTCATCCTTGGCTAGCCAGGCTTTCTCCATGGGGCTGGCTCTGTAGTCTCTCTAAATGCAAGGGGACCATGGGAAGCTGGGGCTAGGAAACCAGAGCGTCCAAATTCTTTTTGTGAACTATGGTCAGTCTGCAGCTCTAGGTCTGCGATGCTGTCCCTATCCTTGAAGTCCAGTTTTCTCATCTACTCACTGTATATGTGGGATCCTTAAATCCCACCTCACCTCCTTCTCTGCTTCAGAGCCTTGGATCTCCATTTTCTCTAATTTAGTCCCTAACTCTCAACTCCAACTTCCATCCTGAATTAAAGTGGAAGTACTTCTCTACCCTCTGACTGTTGGCCAGTGACGATAGTTCTTCACCCAATGGGCCTCTCCTCCTGACACAGCAGCTGACTCTCCATGAGCCAGTAATCTGAGAGAGAGGAAAGCAAAATTCACTGTGTCTTTTAACATCAGAAGTGATGAATCACCAGATGCTTTTTTTTTTTAATTTACTAAAGAAATATGAATTTTGCATTATATCCTGCATTTGAAACTGATACAGGGAGTTCCCTGGTGGTCTTGTGGTAGGATTTGGTGCTTTCAGCCCAGGTTCAATCCCTGGTCAGGGAACTGAAATCCCCACAAGCCCTGCAGGGCAGCACAACTTCTGCCCTCCAAATACAAAAGTTTCAAGTAATAAATAGTAGTAGTTCAGGTGATACCTGGGTATGGAAAAACATGGGGTTCAGAGCGAGAAACGACTGAGCAACTAACACACTTCTCCTTTATCCAGTGAATTCCTCTCTACTGGTGGGGAGTTTTGCAGACATATTAGTGAATCTGGGAATGAGAGGGGGAAATCTAAGCTTCCCGCCCTATTCAACTGCCAATTAAAACAGGTGTTGCTGGTAGATACAGTATAGTGGGGGAAATGCCGAAGGAGAAATGAACATAGTATGTGCATTTCCCAGTCTCTGGGTCCCTGATACAAGGCCACAGTCTGTGACTTTGGGGTCCTCAAATACTTCCAAGCTGCATATTTAGAGCTTCTGTGGGCAAATGAGCAGGGCCATGATTTTTGTACATACTGGATGTGGCGGCGAATTTCTGTATTGGTGTTTGGGATGGGCGAACAATAATGTTGGAAGGGAGTTTGTTAAGTTGTTCTGGTACATGATTTTGTGCACTCAAGTGTTCAAATAGGTGGTTAGTTGGGAAGGATCCCAAGTAATACCGGCGTTTTGTTCCAGTCTTGGTTAACAGCACCAGTCAGACCATCTCAGTCCCCGCGAAGCCTCCCCACTCTGTTCCCCAGGCGTTCCCTCTGGGTGAGTTTGTCTCCCAAACCGTCCCCGTATGAGGTCACTCTGCCAGGTCACGTGCCCGAGCCCGCGGGAGTGCCACATCGCCAGCCGCACCCCTCCCTCCCCCGACCCTGGTCACATGACCTGGCCTACTTTCTCTCCACCCGACCTATCGACTTGCTCGGAAAGCCCCGCCCCACGCAGCGCGCTCGGCCTGCGAACCTCCCCTTCTCGTCCGCCGGAGTTCCAGCGTGGCCCGCGGCCACATGTGTTTCTTCCTGGCCAATAGGAATCGGCGCCCGGGCGCGAAGGGGCGGGGAGGAAAAGACGACTTCTTACGTTGCGAGAGAGGGGCGGGGCCTGTAACGTCGTACTGAACGAGGGGACGCGACGGAGGCAGGCCGGAGCCGTTGCCGTCGCCATGACCCGTGAGCATTGAGATCCTCTCTCCTTGCCCTTTTCTTCCCCTTTACCCTGAACACGACTGCCGAACCTCGGCATTAACCTCCTCTTGGCTTCCCCAGGGAGACCTTTCTCTGGGAGCGCTCTTTAGCCACCCTCACACTCGGAGCCCGGAAATCGACCCTTTGCCCACCGCCACTTCTTGAGAACCTTCCCCGCCAACCCTCCCGCTCCTCGGCCTGCAAAGGCCCTCCTCGATTCTCCGCGGTGTGGGAAGAGTTGCGCGCCTGTGATAGACCCAGAGCCCCCTACTCCGGATCCCTGCCCATCCCCCACAGAGACCCAGACCGTCTGCAGACACCGCCACTACCTGTCTGGGTCCTCATGCTGCGCCGAAATTCGAAACACGCCTCTAGCAGGCTCCTCAGAACCGTCCTCTGTCCACTCTCCAGTTTGACCTGCCCCGTGGCAGCTCCCCCCACCTCACCTCCCCCGCCGAATCTGCAGCCCAGGGCCCAAACGGGCCGGTGTCGGCGCCCCGGGAATGAAGTGTGGGAGCCTACTGGTGTCTGGTGAGGGGAGAGGGTCGCCGGTGTGCGACCGCAAAGGCCCTCGCGTCTCATCTTTAATTTTTTTTTTCTCTAGGCGGTAACCAGCGCGAGCTCGCCCGCCAGAAGAATATGAAAAAGCAGAGCGACTCGGTTAAGGGAAAGCGCCGAGATGACGGGCTTTCTGCTGCCGCCCGCAAGCAGAGGTAGCCCCAGGGAGGGGAGGGGAGGCTGGGGTGAGACCTGGGTTTAGACCGAGGGTTGTACCTGGAAAAGTTAGCTCTGAGCTTACATCTGGACTAGCCGTGAGGGGCAGAGTGCATTGTTTCCTCTAGGGTTTTATTCCTCTCACCCTCTAAATTGTTAGTTCACAGAGTTACAGGAAGGGACTGGGACGGGTGCTGCCCTCGGTCTGGTTTCTGAGTGCCCCCGGGTCTGACCTTAAGGGCAAGGGCAGGGAGTTTCACATTTCAAATGCAGTAGTGGTTATGACAGCCCCGTACTTTTGGCCCTCCTTGCTGTTCATTTGCCCTCCCTTCTCCCAACCTTCTCACTGGTGTGGCGGGGTGTGGTACTCGGCACAGAATAGCCTTGGGCCTGTGTGGCCAGACTTCTGACCCCTTGGGCAACAGCCAGATAGAGACTGATTGCCTTTTGAGCCTCAGCTCTCTTCCTCTTGTTCTCCTAGGGTGGGAATACAGCAGCCATATGCTGAATTTTGTCCCATCCACTTCCATCTTATCCTTTGTGCCCTTCATACCCCTGCATCTTGTCCTTTTTGCCCTCTGGTACCTCCCAGTGCCCCATCATCTCTACCCCTAGGGACTCGGAGATCATGCAGCAGAAGCAGAAAAAGGCAAACGAGAAGAAGGAGGAACCCAAGTAGCTTTGTGGCTTCGTGTCCAACCCTCTTGCCCTTCGCCTGTGTGCCTGGAGCCAGTCCCATCACGCTCGCGTTTTCTCCTGTAGTGCTCACAGGTCCCAGCACCGATGGCATTCCCTTTGCCCTGAGTCTGCAGCGGGTCCCTTTTGTGCTTCCTACCCCTCAGGTAGCCTCTCTCCCCCTGGGCCACTCCTGGGGGTGAGAGGGTTACCCCTTCCCAGTGTTTTTTATTCCTGTGGGGCTCACCCCAAAGTATTAAAAGTAGCTTTGTAATTCCTTGAGCGCCTGGTTTGACTGGGGATTTGGGGGGATGGGGATGGAGGAATGGCTGCCCTTTCCCACCAAAAGGGAAGGGAATTTCACACTCTAAAAGGTTGTGAATATGTAGGTTAAGTTTAAACATCACAGAAAAATTCTTTATTGTACTGCAACAGACAGGTATTGGGTATGTGGTAGAGAAATCCTCTAAGAGCTGTAGGGACTTCTTTTTTGTGGTTTTTGTCCCCCACTCAGACCTGGAACATCATCCTAAGGATGGAGTTGAGGTCCTGAGAAGGAAGGCTGCAAGACCTAAATTTATGCTCCCTCTTCCTCATTCTTCCTCAGTTTGTTGCTATGCTTGAAAGTTGGCCCAGACCCTGCTGTTGCCGGAGTTCCCATGGTTAGCTGCTCTCAAGTGTTCACATTCTCTTCTGTCATTCCTCATGGAATGAGGGTAGATTTTGTCTTCCCATTTCCTTTGCCCTCAACATCAGGAGTAAAACTTAGGGTAGTATCTGTGCGCCTTTCTTCCTATGTCCTGGTTTGTTCTAGGGTTCTGGGCTTCTTACATCCCTGTACCCAGAGGTGGACTCCTGTTTTCCTTTTTATCGCCAAAGGCAGAGCCAAGTAAGTCTTTGGTCCCCTTTGGTCTTTCCCTGCCCACATTTCTACCATAAGAGCCAGGAATGAGCTGGTGCCCACTGTCTGCTGGGTTAGCAGTGATTGCTGAGCTGCTGACTTGGAATCAGGCTCTTGAGCTGGGTTGAAGAAGTAACGGTAGCTCCAGTGAGTCAGATACTCTGCCCAGGGTATTAGGGTGTGTGTGGCCACTTTTTTCAAGTCAGACATACTACTGACTTCAACTTAAAGGGAGGTAACTTCCCATTGTGTCTTCGAGGAATCTCTTGGGCTGGACAGCTCCTTTGAGTTAAGACTAGGGGTACACATTCAAGGGAACTCCAGTTTGTTGAAAGTACCTAGATTGGATATTTGTCATTTGGCAATACACGATGACAATGTCGCCTTAAGATAGGATGCTGGGGGTCTGGGGTTGGGGACCAACAGAATGGTGCTAGTAGCAGCCCCAGATAGAGGAATACACAGGCCCAGCATGAGGCAACCTTGACCCAGAAGGTAGCCCAGCTACCTGTGATGAAGGTCTTTTCCAGCTCTGCTCCCTCATAGCTGTGGAACCAAAGTCTCTGGTTAGAGAGTCGGCAGGTCCATGACTTTCAGAGCTTAGAGCTATCCTGCTGCCCCACCAAAGAATATGGTAGACTCGTGTGTCTCGGGAGAACTCCGGACTGGCCTTGAAGTGCTCTTTTCCCTAAAACAACTAGGTTTTCGGAAGAGTATCCCAGGCCCCCCTCCATCCTACCTGAACCAGTTGGTGAGGGTAACCATGACATAAAGTGATGCAAGGAAGAAGACGAAGTGGAAGGCAGAATAGCTATAGGAAAGCTGCTGGACTTGCACTGGAGGAGCTGGAGAGGTCTCTTGGTCAGCTGGTCTTGCAGCCACACCTCTTGGTCCTGGAGAGAGAGAAAAGAAGTGCTGGTAGCAGAGCTGCTGAAACACCTCTTCCCTTCTCCAGCCTCTTTCACAAAGGCATTTGCACTCTTTGGCATTCTACAGAAGTCTACACTTACGGATCCTCACTTGACACTCGCCTTCCTCTGGCTCCCCTGTTTCAGGGCAGCAGAAGCAGAGTGAGGGCTTCTGTGAAATGAAAGGCAGCATGTTGGAAAAAGAATGTCTGGGAAATAGTACAGGAAACTCCTCCTCTAAAAAGATGGGTGTGGGGTGACAAGTGGAGGCACACCTGGGTTCAAATTCTAGCTCCAGTATATGACTGGCTATGGGGACTTTGGTAAGATGTTTAACCTTCTGTGCCTCAATTTCTCCATTTGTAAAATGGAGCAAACACCTACCTCACAGGGTTGTTGTGAGGATTAAATTAAATGAGATTGTGTATGTAAAGTATCTAGCACAGTGCCTAGCATATTGTGGGTACTCAATAAAAGGTAACAGCAGCTAGAATCTGAGCATTTTGGGTAGAGGTTGATAGGATGTGTGTGTGTGTGTTGCTATGTGTGAAGGGGGTTGGGGTACTGGGGATATTGAGCTACCCATCCTCACCTGGAACTCATAGCTGTAAACCTTGACAATCCACAAGGGCCCAAATACCTCAGCCAGATAAGAAGCCTCGTTGCTGAGAAGAGATGGTTTTCAAGTTGATACAGTCAAATAGCAGGAGGGTTACCTGACAGCATTTACTGCCAGCTGGTCCATATTAGTAACTCAGGAGGGTAGTGATCTCCCAAAGCCCTTTCCCCGCCAAATTTTGAAATTTTTTCATGTGAGGGCCCTGAAATCTTTTGTGCTTTTAAAGTTTCTCAAGTCATTTCCCTTGTCCCCTTCCTCAAATACAGATCATCTGATGGGTGCTATTCTTAGAAACTGTTTTTGTTCGTGGGGAGATTTCCTCTTACCTTCCTTTAAAGTTTAAATAAACCATGGCCCCAGACTATCTCCTAACCATCCCTGTCCTTGTGAGCATCCTCCCTTCTCACACCTTTCCCTTGACACTTTTACGCACCAAGCAAAAAGCACGCAAGCATACATGATGCCAGCACTCATCACTGCCAGAGAAGTATCTGGTGTGTGGGATTCCATTTTACTCAGGCCAGGCAGGCACAGAGTGTGATTCTGTCCTTGAAGGATTACTGAGAAAGGGCAAGGCAACAGAAGAGAAAGATGATGAGAACAAACAGCTAGGTATTTGGCAGGAGCGAAAACGGTTTTAGCATGGGTAAACCTTGTTAAGAATCCGGGTCCTTTCCTTACCCCTCTCTGGAGGACGGCTGGACAGTGCAGAGAATGTCAGGTACATGATATAGCAGCTGATGATAGAGGCTTGTAGAAGGCCAGAGCGAGGTTGCTCTGGGGAGAACGGAAATCATTGCTTTAGCCTACTGGGTTCTAGTTTCCTTCACCCCTACCCTCATCTGTGCTTCTGTCTCCCCACCCTTTGGAGGAAGCAGAGAATGGTTGAGATTAGGGAGGCAAATGAAATTTGCTATCTGGGCTTCCCTGGTGGCTCCATGGTAAGTCTGCCATGGGAAAATCTCATGGACAGAGGAGCCTGGTGGGCTGTGGTCCATAGAGTTGCAAAGGGGTTGTAGAGAGATGACTGAAGTGACTAAGGATGGTGGAATTTGCTATACTAAAGGCCTCCCAAATCTTTAATGCTGTAAGGCATGTACCCACTGAGGCGGATGCAGGGAGCGATGGAGAGGAAGGAGAGGAGGCCACAGAAACAAAGGTGCAGACTGAGCAGCATCTTGTTGAGCAGGCAGCCAGCAGGGTGCGTGTAGTGGTGGAATAGGAGTGCGGCTGCTGCGCCCGCCATGCTGTAGAATCCTAGGGTGGTCAGCAGCACAGCCAGGAACCAGCGGCAGTCTTGGGCTGCACCTGTTTGCCTAAGGGTGGGAGGTGGGCAGTGGCTTGGGGCTCCAGCTCTTGTTTTTACCCATTATCAGCTATTCCCCCTCTCCCAAAAGACTGGTGAGACTTGCCTATCCCACTTGGCCTACAGCCATCATATTCCTGAGTTTTTCCATACTGCTTAATTGGAAGCTTTGGGATCATCAACCTGTCATGTCCTTTGCCCAACCTGACTGGGTCTAGTAATGTCACATTTCCCAGGAAGCTTTCAGGGTTATGTGCTCCTTACCAGTTCTTGTTCCAGGAATGAGCAAAGGCAGTAATAAGCACCAACTGCAGCAGGATGAATGTGAAGCCGCCACATATGCCAATGTAATGCCAGGCTGCAGGTGAGGCACCAGTAGGAAAATGTAACTGATCATATCATTACTCCTGGTCGTCTTCCTACCTTTTTTTTTTTTGGCTGTGCCACAAGGCTTGTGGGTTCTTAGTTCCCCAAACAGGGATCAAATGTGCATCCCTTGCATTGGAAGTGTTTGGACTGCCAGGGAAGATTTTTTTCTTAGAAAATCTTTGAGCTTACACCTGTTAATTAGGATGAAATAGAACGTACCTGGAAAGAGATGCTCATCAGGGATGCAGAAGGCAACAGCACAGAGACCTAGCAGGAGTAGCAGCTTGAGGAGCCAGAAACTGGTTAAGAGGGAAAGAAAATGTCTCAGAATAGGCAGGAGAAAGCAGAACTATAGGAAAGGGGAGAAGAGAGACTAAGTAGAGGAAGGGAGGAACCGACAGGCTGATCACAGCCTATTCCAAATTCTGACCCTGATACCTAAATGACATCTGGACAGTGTTCTAGAGTTGACAGAGGGTTTGCATATAGTAACTCCACTGTTACCTCCATTTCAGAAAACTAGAAGATCAAAGAGGGAAAGTGTGTGGCTTGTGGTTACACAGCAAGTATAGTGGAAGCAGGGACTTAAACCTGTTCTCTGTCTTTTTACAGTGCTATGACTTCATCTGGAAATTTCCTTTACTCAGCTTGTGTCTACTTCCCTCCCTGTCCTCTCCCCACCCAAAGAGTACACACAGACCTATTATGTAGCTGTGCTCTTAGGCTGGTGCGGGAGTGGAGGTCGATCAGCAGCACAGCCTGCAGCAGGTGGAAGGTGGCAGTTCCTGCACATAGGCGGTATACAGCCCCAGAGCCGCGCAGCACTGGGCAGTGAGAGTGGCCAAACAGATGGGCACACAGCCCTGAGGGCATCTGGATCTGAAGGGAAGGCACATGTGAGAAATGGCTGGACAAGTCGTCATGCACAGAGAAGTACCTACTCGTGGGTGCGTCCACTCATCTGTCCCCTACCCTCAGTCCAAATCTCGTTTACCTCAGACTTTTCTCCTGTTATCCTTTCCTGCTGCAGCCCAGCCCTCCCACGTACCCCATGTGCCTTGCCCCAAACTCTCTCCACCACTGTCCTTGACAGCAGGAGGCAGCAGACTGCTGAGGTCCCCATGTGGAGGAGGATGTAGAACAGGCGGCTACAGGGAGGCTCTGTGAGAGGGGGCCGCTTAGAAGGGCAGCAGCAGGTACAGGGAACAGGCCCGCAGCAGGACACCTGAGGGTAGAGCAGATGCAGGGCAGCAAGGTAGAGACTTGCTGAGGATAGGCTTACATCACTACATTTGTGAGGTCAACCCATGAGGCTGAATTCCAAAATTTTCCCCTCCCCTCTCTTTGATTTAGGAATTCTCAGACTGTTTGGTTCCAAGCTATTTAAGATTGCTTTACACTGACGTCAGGTAGAGCTTTCATCGTAAGAGCTTAACATAACTGGCAGAACTTCCTAAGAGCCTGTCACATCTGGCCTCTTAATCTTTCCCAGGACCTAAACATCTGGTACCAGGAACATGGGAGGAGAGGTTTAATGATCAGTAGTCTTAGACCCAAAGCAGCAGAAGGGCCTCAGCAGTAAATGGCAGGTCAGCCATATTTACCAGCTCCCGTGGGTTTTCCTCCACAGCTTCAGCCACCATTCCCTTCCCCTTTTCAGACAGCTCTTGCTCGGGGGAGTTCTCTGCCCACGTACCCTCTCACCTGATAGAAGGGAGGACTCACTATGACACTGTTGACTCCCCTGCGTTGCGGTGCCAGGCGGAGGGAGGTGTTGGGACTTGTGACCGCTTTTTCACCCACCATCCTTATCCCAGGGATTAAGCCCAGGTCCACCAGATGGAAGGCAGATGAGAAAGTAGAATCTTTCTTTCGTCCTCAGCCTATTGGACTCCTGCAGTCCCGGGTTGTTTAAGGCAGTTTAAGGCAGAATGGGAAGGGATACCAGGAAAAGAACACCGACCCCCCGGGTGGTGGAAAATGCAGATATCCCTGTGAAACTACTTTCTTCCCAGGGCCCTTGGGTTTCTCAGGCTGTTCTCCCCAGATTAGGGAGCAGTTTGCCTATCTGGTCTACAGATTAGCATTCTTAATTGGTTTAGGATTAGACGTCATTCATCTTGAACAGAGTTCCTTGCCGTGTGTGGGCTGGTCCTAGTTTAAGAAAGGCTGGGATGGTCTGCAGTGGTGATGGGTTAGGTCTGGGACACGGCCTGGCAGAAAACACTGTACAAACCCGAAAGGAAGTCTGAAAAACGAACTGCTTTGCTTGCTGAAGCTTCTAGAACCAGCGCACTAAAGAAGGTGTGGCCCAGGGCCAGCCCCGCCTCCCCGCCGTCCCGGCGGAAGTTGCGAGGTAGTTGCCGGAAGTCCTTCTAAGGCGGGGCCGGGTCCGTGGGGCTGCGCGTTGGGATCGATATGGCGACGGAGGGGGACGTGGAGCTGGAGTTGGAGACAGAGACGAGCGGTCCGGAGCGGCCTCCGGAGAAGCCACGGAAGCATGACAGTGGTGCGGCGGATCTAGAGCGAGTCACCGACTATGCGGAAGAGAAGGAGATCCAGAGTTCCAATCTGGAGACGGTGAGGTTGGCCGGGCAGCGTGTCTGGGCGGGATGAGAGCAGACGGGGCTCGGAGGCCGACACGGCAAGCCTGGTTCCAGGAGGGGCCCGCATCCCGCTGGTGGGAGGAGGCGAGAGGGAAACTGAACCGTCACTGGGCCCCTCCGCTTGATGGAGATGGGGTTTAAAATGGGTCTCAGGTGCGCAGAATTGAACTAAACGTAGGCCCGAATCCTACGTTTGTGAATTGTGAATCCACACCTCACTCGCTTGTTACTGGTATTAGGTTGTTAGGAATTGTGAGTAGCAGAGCAGTAACTTGATCTGTCTTTCCTATAGGCCATGTCCGTGATTGGAGATAGACGGTCCAGGGAGCAGAAAGCCAAACAGGAGCGGTAAGTCTTACCTACCCGCCCCACTCTACCCCAGAAAAAAAAGGCATCGTTAGGCTTTTGTACTACGTACTGTTTGTTGTTCTTCAGCTCTATCACCAATTTCTGAAGACCTAAGATTTACAACTTTACTGTTTTGTTGGTGGAAGGAAAGGCCACCTGGCAACACCTGCCTGCTATAAATATTCCAGGGGATGGGGTGGGATGGGATGTTAGGCGAGGGGGAGTCCTTTTGTATTTTCAGTCAACAGTGTTTATCAAGTCATTTATTTGTAAGGCACAACTGGGCATGATCCTTTCTGGGAGTTTATGGTGGAGGTAGAAAATGAGGACTAAAGTACCTGAATATTTTCAGGGAGAAGGAACTGGCAAAAGTCACCATCAAGAAGGAAGATCTGGAGCTGATAGTGAGTAGGAATGCCTAACTACTGTGTGGGTGGGGAGTATGTCTTGTTTCCTGAACAAGTGGAGTCTTTACGTTTTGCTGGCACCTTATTGCCCAGGAGACTTCGGTAAAATCATTGATCCTTTCCCTGCAGATGACAGAGATGGAGATCTCCCGAGCAGCAGCAGAACGGAGCTTGAGGGAACACATGGGCAACGTGGTGGAAGCTCTTATTGCCCTAACCAACTGATGTGGGTTTTCTCAGGCCCACTGCATTAACTTATTTCAATAAAGACGTCTTTTTTAAGTTTCAGTTTTATCATTTTGGACCAAGTATGATGCATATTTTATTTTACTGTGGGAAGTTTACATCTTGGAGTATAACCCTTAATGAACCTATGTTGAGGATCAGTGTAGAAGAGTAACTCATGTTCAGATGTTAGGTAGCAGACCAGGCTCATTCATATGACTAATTCTCAGCAATATTCAAGGTGCACTAATTGGCTCAGTAAAGTTTACCCCATGGCATGTGTCTCTAGGGTAGCTCACCAATAGCTGAAAGGCCAACACCTGTCTAGGAGCCACTGTATACAGATAAAAGTCACCAATCCAGTTCATAAGCCACTGTGAGTTACAGTTTAGGTACTGAGGTGGGAACATGGTAACTTCAATAAGAAATTATCAAAGGTTATGTCTTAGAATTAATTTATGAAAAGATTTTAATCGATTTAATATTTTAATTCTGAACCACAGCACTTACACCTTGAGATTGCATTTTCTAAGGTAGAAAGCAGTTTAAAAGCTGATCAAGTTCGGCCAAGTCACCCTTGCTAAGCTTCTGTTTCCTCAGCTGTAAAATGGTACATATCTGATAGATTGTTTTAAGAAGTGATGAGCAGGCCAGTAGCTCTGACTTTCATTTTGACTCTAGGATAATTCTTAGATTGTATCTCCTGGCACATACAACAGTGACTTACATACATCTTTGTGTTTATTACTTCATAGTAATTATTGCACTCATTTTTATTCTAGGACATTTAGGGATTTATGGATGATTCTCCTAGTGGGGCATTGAAAGACTGTGAAAAGACCTTGCCCTTCTCATTTTTAAATGCAATATAGATACGTCTTCCCACTGGTTAAATGTCATTCTTTATAACCCCCAGGCCTCCTAATGTTCTGCCGTATGCAGGGTGGTTATGTAGTACATATTAAATGAAAAATGTAACTCTGCCAGTGATGTCACTACATTCCAGCTCAAGAGCACTGTGCCCTCCTTGGTACACGAGCCGGGCAAGCAGGTACTGGTGTGCTGCTTGGATTCTGTGTTTTGTGTGTCCTGTTTTCTATATACAGCTACGATTTAGACAGCAATGACAATCACATATTTGCTCATGGAATAAATCTAGGTGCCACTTACAATATAGCTTATCTTGCATCTGTGCTTATTCCTGAGATGAAAGGGTATGATTAAAATGTGAAACATCCTTTGCCTGACAACTCCCTGCTGTCTTTTGTCTTAGTTAATATATTTGTCAGCTTGCACATTTTATTTCTGATATGCTAAAAAAACCTCTTGGTGTATGATTTTTTTATTTCTTGACACTTGCACATAAATGGATCAAAAAGTATGTTTGCCTAGAAAAATTTACCCAAAAATGCAAAACAGGTTTTCAATGACTTTAGATTTCCTGTAAGGTAGAAATAATACATTGTCCACTTAGATGCCCATCCATGTTTCTAACCCAAGCTCAGAGCTGGTAAAAGAAACTTGGAACAGTCCCAAGTGAATATGGGAAGCCAGAGCAGTAATGACATTCAAGATTTCTCAGAAATAGTCCTAAGTGGGAGCCTCTAATCCTACCTGACAGTGCTTTTTTGCAGGCTTCTCGGCATGAGTCCAAACCTCACAAAGCACTTTCAAACACTGGGTTTGCCCAGTGCCACAAGTATGGCAGTAGGTTCAGCAGGCCAGATACAGGGGCCATGTGAACAGTAGTAAAAACAAATCAAGGACCAGATGCTGAGATTTCCCCTTGTGTCCAACAGCTGGAAGAATAAGTAGTTGAACTCTAAGTAGTTTTCCGCTTCTTGGCAGATGGCCGTTCAAATACATCTCGTACCCCGGCTGCCTTTTGTTTAAAGAACTTTGTATTCTGGGCACTCTCTTGGCCCCATGCTGAGTCAAAGGAGGTGGTGTCTTGATCCACGAGGTGGGTGTATTTGGTACGACCAGAGCGTCCAAAGTTCTTGACCTGTATGGACAGATGATGAGTTATACCACCAGATTTATCATGGTCCGGCCTCAATACGTTCCTTTTCTCTCATGTCATTAAGGTTCCCCATACCTGCATGACTTTGGGAAGAATGGTTTTGTTGAAATGATCCTCCAGGGTAGGTGCACTGAAATCTCTCTTGTATACTTCTTCATCCTCATCCTGTAAAAAAGAGTCTTATCAATCTTGTGGTTTTATTTCTCATGTATCTCTCATTTTTTAAACCATTTAAAATTATTTTTATTTATTTATTTATTTGGGCAGCATATGGGAGCTTAGTTCCCTGACCAGGGATCAAACCCACACCCCACCCGGCAGTTTAAGCACAGAGTTGTAACCACTGGACCCATCAGGTAAGTCCCTCAAACTACAAATTCATTAAATTTTACAACAAAGGATAAAAAGAAACCAGAGGGCATTGAACCTACTGGACCAAAAGCTTACATCAAGTTAAGGAGATGATACTCCTTGTTTTCCTTTGTGTTGTCTTTTTCCTTCTTAAATGTAGCTATTTCCTGAAGGTTGGCTATATTCTTTTCACTCAATATGTTCATTCAGTCACATGATTTCAACTTCATACAGGCCTCTCAAATCTCCAATCCTGATTCTTCTACTGCCCAATATATATCTTACGTATTGTTGGGATTTCAAACTCACAACTAAAGTGAAAACTACATCCCTGAAATTTTCCAAATCAGCCTCTCCCTGACTTAATTTCTGTAATAGGACCAACATTCTCTCTAGATTCTCATTACTTTGGTTATTACAGTTTTTCCCTGCAATCAACCTTACACATTTCTTTAGATTAATGTGTTTCCTAAAACACAATCCTCATTATACCTTTGTCCTGCTCAAAACCTTTCAGAGGTTCTCTCTTTTATTAAATAAGCATAATCCCTCTGTGTACTGCTGCTGCTAAGTTGCTTCAGTCGTGTCCGACTCTGTGCGACCCCATGGACCGCAGCCTATCAGGCTCCTCCGTCCACGGGATTTTCCAGGCAAGAGTACTAGAGTGGGTTGCCATTGCCTTCTCCACCTCTGTGTGCTAGTCAAGGCCAAATGCTACATAGCCTTAATGTACTCCTTGCCTTGACAGATGATACTTTCTGCCTCCATTTCTTCTGGTTCTTTTACATGGAATATCTTCCTACCACTGAATGTCAGAAAGTTTATACATCTTACATGTCATCTCCTTGATATCCTTTTCAATCCTACCAAATATAACACCTCTCTCTTCAGAAGTCCTTTAGTACGTTCAATCTTCCTTATGTTACAGTACGTATTTGTCTTAGCTCTATTATTAGATTGTAAGCCTTCTGAGGGCAAGGAGCTATGGCTGTGTTAAACAGTACTACCCTTCATACACTAAATGCTCAAAAGGTTTACTTAATGAACTGTATAAAACAACTATAGAGAATAGTTTCAAATCAACATATAAATACAACTATAATGTTATGATACAGACCATAAACATATGTACTGAAAGAACATTAAAACAGTACCATCTTAAGGAAAGTTTCATGGAAGAGCTGAATCCTTTAACTGAACAGTTTTGGGATACTCTCTTCCTATCAGCTCTTGAAAGGCCCAATTTAAAGGTAGGCCTTTCATGAGACCAATTTTTCTCCTTG
This sequence comes from Bos mutus, assembly GCF_027580195.1. Lineage (NCBI taxonomy): Eukaryota > Metazoa > Chordata > Mammalia > Artiodactyla > Bovidae > Bos > Bos mutus. The sequence continues at coordinate 54,612,661 of NC_091637.1, forward strand.
TTAGAGCCTGAAAGTCCCTTATTTAATCTCAGAAGCTATTTCCACTTCACCCTCCTCGTCCAGATGAGAAGAGTTGATATTTGAGTATGTGCACCAAAAGACTTATACATGAACCTTTCCTTATGTATCTTAGGAATGCACTGCTTCTCTAAGGAGCTTGATTATTAAAACTGTTGAAATGCTAAAGCAATGATATTTTATGACTTTGAAGCAATCTAAGAAGTAATTAATCTCCACTGACTCCTATCTAGAAAGCTACGTGGGCTGGAAAACTACATAATAAGCAAATATTTCCTGCTGACTAGATAAGACTGATTTTGGTGGGAGAAGAATAAGGAATCCTCCTTATTTTTACAATTTTTTAAAGTTTTACAATTTTACTGGTATCTACAGCAAAAGGCAGGAATTTAGCTGCAGTGGAGATACTAAGGTTTGCTAAACAGCATCTCAAAAAGCTATATTACTTTTTGATACAAACTTCTTTAATATCAGGAAATAATTTAACAAACCACAGGCCATTGGAGTAATAACTGTCATCAATTCTCCCATTTCCTTTCCTGCTATCTCTCTATTAAGGAATTACCACTAGTGCTAATCCAAATAATTTGGAAGCAGTCCTTTTCATTTTATACAGGGTTAACAGACTGCTGTTTTGACTTACATAAAGAACAGAGATCATGGCATTACAAATAATGGTTAGATAATTAACAACTTTTGGGTCAGATTTAGTCACTTTCTGTCTGCTGAGAAGGAAGTGAATTAAACTTAAATCACCCAAACATGAGTTAGTGTAAAGCTCTTTGCAGAGCTTGGTTTTCTCATAATCAAAATCTCTCAGCTATGCAAAATGATATCTAAGTGATCTGGGGGACCTAAATCGTCTAGTCTAGTCTAGATCACTCTCTCTTTCACTTCCTCAATTCTGCAGTTACATCATTTCCTCCTGAGAGCTGGGGCCAAAAGGGAACAGTTGCTGCCATTTCTGAAATCCTGCTGCCAATGCTTTCCTCTATTGGGTTTTATATTCTTCACAGGCAAAAAGCAAATAAGAAAGCTGACCACTGGTAAGTGGAGGTAACATCCCAGGACTAGGAAAATGGGGGTTATTCCAGTCTCTTTTCACTTCTTACCATGAAGAAGGCACCCCGGTGATAATACTTCTGTAGGAACTTATATTTGCCCTTAACAGCTTTGTTGGTAATGACTTTGCCATTTGCCCGAAGCTCAGCTCGCCTCTCTTCCTCAGTTAGGTTTCTCATTCGTTCAATTTCTGCTTTCTCCTTCTCGAGTCTGTTCAGAGAATGAAAACTATTTATTAGTTTCCTTTTAGTTTCATAAAGACCCAGTTATCTGAATATGACACAGTCCCACCTCCTTTCAAGCATTACTTATCTTCATTGATTCTAGTTACGATCTGTTAGGAATTAAGATTTGAAGTTTAATAAATAAAAAGGTCAGGGAGTCTTCATTACGCTCGCAAGACCTGGTACTGCAAACTTCTGAAAGTTTATTCTAGTCTTTTTGAGGTTCAGACATAACTACTACTGCTTGATTTTATAACATTACGAATTTCCCTTCCCTGAAGAGCCTTCTTTGTTTAAAAAAAAAAAAAATCAGAATTAAATTCTGTGTAAGACTTGACTGGTATTTTTTAAATAATGTGCTTACATATCACAAACCAAGGGTCACCATCATTAACTAGATTGCAGCAGTTTTAACCTTTTTTAGGGGGTGGAGAGTCATAGGTCCCTTTTCTTCAAAAAAAAAGCATTCCTAGTAGTTTTTAGGAATTGGGTGGTGCAGCTCCAAGATGATTTTGGTCTAACTGAGTGTGGTAGAGGAACTGCATAGCAACCTCCAAAATTGTGAGAAATAATTGTTTTAAGTCACTTACTTTTGGGTTGGGTTGTTATGCAACAGAGAACTGATTACAGCTAGTTAACTAGTTTGTGTCTACTAGGAAACTACTAAAGGGAGTATCAGCTGCACTCTTACCGTGGAGAAACACTGACAAAATGTGTTTCTCTTCCCTGATTTTATTATAATAAGCCACATTCCAATTATGGGGAATACACCTAGCTGTAGGAACCCTAAAGAAAGCTAGAATGGAACTCACAGTAGGTGTGGAGCCTAAGAGCTACCCTACTAGGAATATGACCACCCAGTGGTATTAAGCTCTAAGCTCATCCTGTTACTCACGCTTCTCTGTCTTCTCTGTCCCTCTTGATTCTCTTTAACTCCCGAACTTTCCAGGCCTCATATTCCTCCTCATCATTTTCATCATCAGTATTGAGTGCATCCAGGGCAGCCAGAGACCGCTTGTTCTCCTCCAGCTCTTTCTTGGTTTCCTCCTCTACAATCTGGATAGGGAGAACAATTCAACTGTTGGACTTCCTTATTCTCCCTCAGACAGACCGAAACACACAACTCCTCACACTCAATCCTCACAGCCACGCCCAGCACCTTGAGTGTGTACTTGCGCCTCTCCTCAGCCATGTGTTTGGCCTCCTGCTCCAGCTCCTTCTGTTTCAATGCTTCAGCCTCACGTTCTTGAACTGTCACCCGGTCCTTCCTGCAGCACAGAGGTCCTGTTAATTGCCCAAAGTCCTTTGAGTAGTGCTGTTTGTTCCCTAAATCAAGTCTCATTCAAACCAGACAAAGCCAAATGGTCTCTGGCTCTATTATTTGCAAAGAGCTAAAAGTGGGAATCATTTCTGGTCTTTAGAACATCAAAATTCCATTATCTTTGAACTGCCTGAATATCAAGAAACCTGCTGGACTGTAGGATTTCTAGCCATTAGGAAAGGAACAGGAATTTGCTCTTAAGCTTGATTTTGTATTTAAAATAATATAAGACCTTGGCAAGTGTGTTTTAAGTGGAAAAGGAGACGTGAAAACTAACTCAGACTGCCACCAAGATGCGTGTGTGCGTGCTCAGTCGCTTCACTTGTGTCTGACTCCTTGCGACCCCATGGACTGTAACTTGCCAGGCGCCTCTGTCCATGGGATTCTTCAGCAAGAATACTGGAGTGGGTTGCCATGCCTCTTCCCCCTGCAAGAGGATCTTCCCAACCCAGGGATCGAACCCATGGCTCCTGCAATGGCAGGTGGGTTCTTCACCCACTGAGCCACTTGGGAAGCCCAACACCAAGATACTCCTCAGCAAATGCTCTGCTGAGCTGGGGCACTGGGCAGAAGATTTTTACTTAGTGCCTACATTTCAGAAGAGCATGAGCGAGAAAAGAGGCTTCCATCTTCAGACCCAGAAAGCAGTAATTATGTGGATTCAGGCCTGGTTTGTGAAATACTTACTTCCGAATGAAGACTGGCTTAAGGCGAGGCTCCATCTCATCCTCACTGTCTGTGTACTCCTCATACTCAGACTCTGATTCGGACTCCTCCCCAGAACGTCCCTCGTCTTCCACCTCCATGACTTCCAGCTCTTCATTTTTTCTCTCCTGTGCTCTTTGGCGCATCATGCCACGGCGCCGCTCTATTTCCTATCAAGTTACATGTCAAACCAGTCAGCCAAATGGCCTGTGCTCTGCGGTGGCTTTTTATTCTTACCTCATCAAGCTCAACAAATTCTGGTTGAGTAAATGCAACTTAGTACCACTCTATTTCAATCCTATCCAAAACAAGTAGGGAACACTGGATCAGACTTCTGCCAAAAGCAGATATCTTGCGCTTCTAAGGCCTTAACAAAGGAGCACTGGCCCTTAACAAAGGAGCACTGGCCCTAATTTCTTCTGCCACCCAGAAAGAACTTCCCACTTTCCTTAATCATACCTCTTCATCAATCTCTTCTTCCTCTTCTTCACTGCTATCTTCTCGTTCCATGCGCCAAGGATCTCCTTCTACTTCGGAGTCACTTTCTCCAACCACTTCAGGCTCCACTATTTTCCGATGTCGAGCCAATCTGAAAGACAGTGTCCGACTGTAATACCAACCTCACAAAAAGGACATTTCCTGAGTCACAGAGCACCAGGACATTATGTTTCCTTTTATTAGTACTGAAGCCTTGAGATGAGGAAACTGAGATGCAGATTAAAGAAACTAACTCAAAGTGTCAGAAGAAATAGTCAAGTTGGATCTAAAACATTACGTGTATGCTGAGGCACCCTGGGGCACTGTACCAAGCTTAGATGGGTGCACTGGGATATACTATAAAGCTCAAAGTAGTTGAGTTTCAATGGCAGATCACATTATGTTTCCTTTCAATGGTATCGTGTCTTTATAAAACTGTTTTTTTGGGCTGCTGTGATAAAAAGCAAGTTCTGCATGAAAGTCAATATAGAACAGGAAATGAGTGACTGTGCCAATGTGACTCTAAGGTTTGAGAAGTTGTTAGTGCCCAAGAGGCACATAAACCCCAAAAGTAATTGTGGTTATGTAAAAATGAAATAAAAATGTTTTTTCTTTTATAGGTATTAAAGTTTTTAAGTATCTAAGTTGCTAGGACATAAATATTTATTAAATCACTTAGCTCTAACTACTTAATAAAATAAAGAGAATTGTTTGGGCCCAGAGGCTCTGTGAAAAAACTCCTGAGACTATGTGAACTGTGAAAGTTGGGAACCTCTGGCTACTCTGTAAGGTAATGTCTCAGTCAATACAAAATAAAAATCCCTCGTCGGAAGGGGTCCCTTTCTGACATGAGACCACTCATCAGTCCTTTTCTCCTACTTTATCAGTATCATTTCTCCTCCTTAGCTTTTAGAATAACTACCTGGAAAAGATCAATTTCTCAAATTTTAGAAAACATCTCTGTGCGAAAAAGACCCCTCAACAAACCAACCAGCGATCTGTGCTTTCAATCCCCTTAATGAGTCATTTTCCAAACCCCACTCTGCTTTAGTTTCCTGGCTTGTAAAAATGGGGATAATCATACCCTCATAAAGTCATTATGTGGATTACAACAATTAGTTAAAGTAATATACCAGGAACAGTGCCTGGTGCACAGCAAGTGCAACTCAAGTATTAGCAGTTATTGCTGGGTTCACGCCCAGGATAACAGAACCCTCGTCATTACCTCTCCTCCACATCTTCACTAATACGGTTCTGCAGACGCCGCAGCCGAGGGTCACTAGATGAATCCTCCTCCTGTTCCTCGGGCTCCGCTTCTTGTTCTTTGGCTTTCTTAATGAACTGAAACTCTTCATCCTCCTCATCTGAGGACTCCATAGGGGCATAGTCTGGCCTCTTTCCCGACACATAACGTTTTACCTTCACTTTTTCCATCGAAATCTCACCTGGGTAAGAAACAGAACTTACGTTTCAGTAACCTCTTTCCCAGTGTCCCTCAACCCTTGGCCTTTCCAGGTAAAAAAGCCCTGTATTCCTGGCAAACCAAGTCCAAGGAGGAGAAGGAGCCCTGACCCAACCATCTATTCAACTACATCTTTTTCCTACAAAGGCCAAGGCATGAGAAGGCGTTCCTGTGAACACCAAAACTAATGATAATGAGGTTTAGCTTGGGTACAATGAGTGGAGGAAGGGTGGGCAGTGAAACAATACAAAGTCCCTCCTAATAGGGAGACTACATCCACCTTAACTATATGCTTAAGTGAATTATTTGTTTAACAGTGCCCAGCACACAGGGTGACTTCAGTCGGAATATAAAATTAAAATAGTGTTCAGTCATTCTTTTAGTTCCTCAAGATATTTCTCTGGCAGTCTTTATATAATCTATTACCACATAACTCCATCTTCTAATCTTTATTTCTACCTTTTCTTTTAGCTATGTGCTACCAAACCTGCAAGAGTAGATTATATTTCTTTTACAAATACCAACAATTCCAGTGAACAGAAAATCAGTGAAAACTAAGCAACACATTTTCTAAGAGGAATATCACCTGGATAACCAAGCTGGACAGTTCAAGGGAAAACTTTAGGTGGACTTCACTTACAAACATAGATACAGGCAACATAAAAACTAACCAAGAAGCCCCTCTAAGCTATAGGGACATAATTAAAATTTAGCCCAGGACTACAAGGATGGCTTAACCTTAGAAAATTAACAGGGAAAAAGTAATATACTTTTTAAAGTTTATATACTTACAGTCACACAATCTTAACAGTAGATACAGCAAACATTATATTTAATGATAAAATATTAGAAGCACTCCTTTAAAAAACAGTAGGCATCGTTACGTTGTCCCTATCATACCTTCTAATCAACATTGTATTATGGTTTCAGGGCAATAAGAAAGAGATAAAAGGTAAGAATTAAAAAGGAAGAAACTGCCAAATTTGCAGCCAATATGATTACTTACGTAGAAAATACAAGATTACCAGAGAAGCTTAAAAAATTCAAGTGGAAAGGTGTATAAATGCTAGATAAAAATAAATGTACCTGTATATTGGCTACATATAATTAGAAAATACAGTTTAAAAATTCTATTTACAATAGCAACTAATCTATAAGATACTAAGAAGTAAATATGTCTTCGCGCATGCTCTGTGGCTTAGTTGTGTCCGACTCTTTGCGACCGCACGGACTGTAGCCCACCAGGCTCCTCTGTCCATGGGGATTCTCCAGGCAAGAATACTGGAGTGAGTTGCCATTTCCTCCTCCAGAGCATCTTCCTCACCCAGTGATCAAACCTTTGTCTTCTTCATTGGCAGTATTTTTTTAAACCACCTGGGAGGCCCTTATATGTCTTCAGGGAATGCAAATTAAAAAAAAAAAATACAATGAGATGTTGCTACACACAGAATGGCCAAAATCTAGAGCTCTGACAATACCAAATGCTGGTAACAATGTGGAGCAACAGGATCTCTGATTTATTGTTGGTGGGAGTGCAAAATGGTACAACAACTTTGGAAGATAGTTTGGTGGTTTCATACAAAACTAAGCATCAGATCAGATCAGATCAGATCAGACGCTCAGTCGTGTCCGACTCTTTGCGACCCCATGAATCGCAGCACGCCAGGCCTCCCTGTCCTCCAACTCCCGGAGTTCACTGAGACTCAACATTCTCTGTCGTCCCCTTCTCCTCTTGCCCCCAATCCGTCCCAGCATCAGAGTCTTTTCCAAAGAGTCAACTCTTCACATGAGGTGGCCAAAGTACTGCAGTTTCAGCTTTAGCATCATTCCTTCCAAAGAAATCCCAGGGCTGATCTCCTTCAGTATGGACTGGTTGGATCTCCTTGCAGTCCAAGGGACTCTCAAGAGTCTTCTCCAACACCACAGTTCAAAAGCATCAAACTAAGCATACTCTTACCATATGATCTAATTTCTGCTCTTTGGTATTTATACAAAGGAGCAAAACACAAAAACCTGCACATGGATATTTATTGTAGCTCTGTTCATAACTGCCAAAACTTGTAAGCAACCAAAGTGTCCTTCATGAGGTGAATGGATAAGTAAACTATGGTACATCCAGATGATGGAATATTACTCAGCAACAACAAAACAAAAAGAGCTATCAAGCCATGAAAATACATGCAGGAACCTTAAATGCATATTACTAAGTGAAAATACTGTGTGATACCATAATGATGGATATATATCCCTATACATTTGTCCAAATCCATAGAATGTACATCAGAGTGAATCTTAATGTAAACTACCGACTGAATGATAAATGATGTGTCAGTGTAGATTCACACTACCCTAGTAGAAATTTTTACACAAGTGCACTAAAGAGACATGTTTAAGCACTATTTGTAAAAGGAACAAAATGACAACTAAATGTCCCTCAACAGGGATCAAACTGTGGTTTAATTATACAATGGAACTTATAAGCAGTTAAAGGGGCTTCCCTGGTGGCTCAGAGGTTAAGAATCCACCTGCCAATGAAGGAGACACCGGTTCTATCCCTGGGTAGGGAAGATCCCCTGGAGAAGGAAATGGAAACCCACTCCAGTAATCTTGCCTGGGAAATCCCAAGGATAGAGGAACCTGGTGAGCTACAGTCCCATGGAGTCCCAGAGTCAGACAGGACTTAGCAACTAAACAACAAGCAGTTAAAATGAATGAATAAGACCTTCATGTATCCAAAGGACACTTCTCCAAAGTCATGTTGACTTAAGAAAAAAAACAACAAAAGGCAGAATGCACAAAGATAGATACTGTATATTTAAAAGATAAAAAGAACTGACATTATTTTCCAAATACTTTACTGAAAAAACTCGGACTTTCAGTCTGACTCCCCAAACAAGTACAGTTTTCCTTCATCCATCTGCACTCATTAGAATCCTACCCATCCTTTAAAGATCAAGTTAAATATTCCAATCTGAAGAGATTATTTCTTCTCTGTCCTCCCAAAGCATTTCGTTTATATCACCTATGTGACAGGTTTTATAGGTGGGAAAGACCATAAACTTGTTCAGAATGTGCGTCTTTTTACATGTCTCACAGACTATGAGTTCCTTACACCACTGTTTTACACCATTCTGTATTCAATTTAACAAATACAGTCACTGCGATGGCTGAAAGGGATAAAAAGTTTTAAGATAGAGTTCCTGCCTCAAGTAGGTTCTTAACTTACGATATAGCAGACGGAGGTGGACACGTAATTACAATGATACGAGTTATAAAAGCACCATAAACAGACAATGGACAACAAAACGTATGCCACACAACGCCACGCAAATAGCAGGCATTCACTATATTAGCTTAACTTATTGGTGGAGGAGAGAGCACACGGGTTCTACTAACGAGATGAGTTCTAAGTAGCAACGCGATCGGATCCGATTTTGACAGGGAAAGTAGAAGAAATAGGGGCAGGGTCTTAAGGATCGTTGGAGATAAGGTGGTGGGCCCGGGGTAAGTTTGGAATATATTGGCGAAAGAGATAAGATCCGACTGGAAAACCGCTCAACACAGTACCTTTCTCATTGCGAACCGGGACGGCCCCAGCCGTTGACTGAATGGGCGGTTGTTTCATGAGTGAGCTTGGGACAGACATGTTGACGACAGCGTCGGTGACTCCCGAAAGTCGACTGATTTCAAAGTGAACAGCTACAATGTCAAAGAACAGATAAAACCCACTCCTCCTAGGACCACTGGAAACTGCTGCGCGACTGATAGAAAGAAACACCACCTACGGCTGAGCTAGAATAACCGGAAGTATACGACCAGAGGATTGTGGGATTGTGGAGGACTTCTAGACGCCTACGACTAGAAGGTGGAGTCTGTTACTGCGCATGTCCGTAGGCTGCCCCGGCGTTCTCAGTCTTGCAGTGTTTGTACGCGTCATCCCGGCGGGAAGTTGGTTCCACTGGGATTTGCTGTTAAGACCCTGCGACGAGGGAAGTCTCAAGTAAAGGTTTTGTTCGTTAGGTTGGTCTAAACCCGAGTATTACAGGGTAGTGATGAATGATGAAACTCAGGAGATAATGAACTGCAGTTTGTAAAGACTGTCAAATTTGAAAGCTCAGAGTTTAATCGGAATAGAAATCCCGTTAACAGCACTTGATTAGCTCAGTTGATGAGGCTGAGCGGATTGTGGTGAGGTATTTTTTGGTCACTTGAGGGCAAGTGGTGGTAATTTAGGCCAGTGGCAAGAAAAAAAAAAAAAATCCCCAAGCGGCTTAGAATAATGTCTGAAATCCGAACACTATTAAGCGTTCCAGTTGTGTCCATTTCTGGAGACTGCCTATTATAACATATTCCTGGCTGGAATGTTTGTATATGAGTCCGTAAGTAATTATTAAGCACTTGTGTTTACATCACTTAGATCTCTCTAAGGAGTATGGAATATTGTTAAAAGGCTCGTGTCCTCCAGGAACTTGAATTTTATTTAGTAAGCCTTAATGGGAGGCCTGCTAAGTCGTTTCAGTCGTGTCCGACTCTATGTGACCCCATAGACGGCAGCCCACCAGGCTCCCGCGTCCCTGGGATTCTCCAGGCAAGAACACTGGAGTGGGTTGCCATTTCCTTCTCCAAAGCGTGAAAGTGAAAAGTGAAAGTGAAGTCGCTCGGTCGTGTCTGACTCTTAGCGACTCCATGGATTGCAGCCCACCAGGCTTCTCCATCCATGGGATTTTCCAGGCAAGAGTACTGGAGTGGGGTGCTATTGCCTTCTCCAATGGGAGGCCTGGCATGCTGCTGTTCATGTGGTCGCAAAGAGTCGGACACGACTGAGCGACTGAACTGAACTGAAAGGGTTTATAGAATAGGAACAAATAGACCCAATTTTCTAGGTGGATCGTGTTAAAAAAAAAACAGGCTAGTTGGTAGAACACATGCACTGTAGAAAAGATATTATAATTGCTGTGTAGGGAGAGAAGGGACAGTGTGAGCAAAGTCTTGAAGTCCAGAGATACGGCATTATATCAGGCGCTGTGAAAAGTTTGATTTTATCAGTAATTTTTGAGTCTAGGAGTGAAAATTGCTGAAGCGAACTTTCCTGAAGGTACTGTTAGTAGCATTACTTCTCAAGTGGTTTCACCTGTGCTACAGTTGGGCCTCAGCTGGGAGAAGAAATAAAATTGGGCAAGTCTCAAAGAACAGTGCACGACAAAGTTTTGAGCTATAAAGGACTGTAAAAGTAGAGTTGATAGAAATTTGTATTGTAAATTTATCAGCTCCAAAACTATGCTATCCCGAGTGAGTAAATCTGACGGGAAGGCAATTCTTTCTGCTCTTGGCAACCCAGAAAATAGAAAACAACAACAACAAAACAACTTTTAATATGGCAACGACTAAAATACAGTGTCCTAAAATCTTATTTATGATGCTTTGTGATACAAAAGTTATTTAAGACTTTCCCCCTGTCCTTGGGCTTTGTAAGGTCATCACTAGAATCTTAGTTAACTGGTGGGTGAAGTTTAAATCACCTTATTAGCTCTTGGGGGGAAAAAAATCAAAATACTTCCCTTCCTAGGAAGAAGAGAATACGGTAGCCATAGGGCATAATTTTCTGGTGGCGGGATCACAAGGAATCATCGGGTCGAGGTAAAGCCTGCAGGTTGATTTCATTTCTTCTCTAGTTCATCTGGCCAACTAAATGCCCCTGAATCTTTTCCAGGCTCACTGCTAGGCGAGGTGGTTTTTCTTTAGGAGAAGCGCAAGTGTTTTTCAAAGTAAGATACAGGCATCAGCAGCGTCAAAAACCACCGGGATCTAAGGTAAAAATGGCGATTCGGTCCCTTCGCTTCCCTAAAGAATTTGAGTTTGGAGTGAGGCTGGCAAGCTTGCGTACCTAGGCGAAAATGTAACGCCCCGTGCCCCTTCCCCCTCCCGTCGGCTGGGATCAGCGCCCGCCTTCGCCGCCCGAGCCTCGCGGGCGCCGGGCTCCTCCTCGCCCCTCCCATCTCCACTCCTCCCCGCCTCTCGCCGCAGTCTTGGCGGGAAGACGCCAGCGGCTACGCTGCGGAAAGATGTCTGGGTCCCGCGCGGAGGCTGAGCAGAAGGGGGGTTCCAGACAGCGACTTCAGGTGAATGTTAGAAACGGCTTGTCCTTTTCGGGTGTGTTGCTGCCTCATTGTTCGTGAGGGATATGCGTGGCGTAGGCAGGGGAGGACTTGCCAAACGGCACCTCCTCGCTGCAAAACTATTTCCTGCTCCTTGGGGCATCTCTCAGTGTAACGGGTTTTGGGTTTTTCCGGGTGTTGCTTCAAAAGATAAGCGGGGATGCCTGTCCTGGTTCTCCTCTGTGGAAACTGGGCCCTTAGCCCCAAGGAAGATGCCTGTCAGTAACCCCAGAAATAGTGTCAGGCTGGGATCAGAAAGTCTGCGTTTGTTATTGCAGTCGTTTTGGTCAGTTTCCCACTCTTGGAACAATTCCAGTTTTCAGTTTCCTCAATAACAAATTGTAGTCATTTTTATTATTGGTCTGGCGGACTCATGGGTCAGTGCCCAGTATAATAATTCTATTTAGGTTAATGAATAGGTATCTAGATTTTGGAGGGGAAAAAAGTTTCCTTACAGGCTGTCAGCTGGGATTTATGTTGTTATTTTGAAATAGGAATTAGATTTATTTACACAGATCTCTGGGACTTCCCAGGTGGTGCTAGTGCTAAAGAACCTGCCTGAGAATGCGGGAGACCAGAAGAGACGTGGGTTCAATCCCTGGGTTGGGAAGATAACCCTGGAGGAGGGCATGGCAACCCACTCCAGTGGTCTTGCCTGGAGAAACCCATGGATTGAGGAGCCTGGTGGACTGTAGTCTATGGGGTTGTGAAGAGTAAGAAAAGGCTAAGGACCTGGAATTTTAATACTGTTTTCCTTTATTGACCTGAATAGGTGAATGAATATAAGGAAAACCAAAACATCGCTGATACATCTCTGAGACCGGTACAGACTACAGTTTTAGGAGTAACAGCTAAGGTGTGTCTTGTCCCCTTTTCACTCAGTAACTACAATACAGGCCAACTTAAGCGCCTCAAATCTCTATTAGATAAGAATTCTAACAGTGAAGTGACATGTAAGAAATCTAAGAAAGCTGAAATAAAGAAAAGTTGCAGAAGGATTTTAACTCCAAAGATGGAAGCCACATCTTCCAAGGAAGAATCCACTCTGCAAAAATCATCCTTGGATGTTCATGCTGAAAGCAACAAGTGGCAGTACAAGAGCCCTTCAGATACGGTGGTTCTCAGTCCTGATACAGAAAGCAGCCAGGAAGGAGACAGTGACGAAGATGCCACACCAGGCCTGGTAAGGATCTAATTACTAGCTTATTCAAATTTTCATGTGTAAAAATTTAGAGCTTTGTTAAGCTATGGTTGAAGGGCCTCTTTAGCTTAAACAGATTATTTTATCATCTAATTTATATTTAAGTGAAATTTTATTTTTTAAATGTACAACAGATAATTTCCTTGGTTTTATTTGGCTCTTGTTTTCTTTTTTGTGGGGGGCTCTTGGTTTTGATTTGTGAAGGAGAGGATTGTCTTTGCTTCTCATTCTTTCTCAGTTTGCTGCACTTATTTTTGAGCTTACTCCTACTTAATGGTGTCTTGCTCGCCTTTACATGTTTATGCATGGTATACCAGAAGAAGTTGACTTGTAAAGGACATATAGAACTTGAGTAACTCTTGATGTTAAGGTGGGAAAATCATCATTAATTGACTGCATTGATGTGCTGAATAATTCCCTTAATTACTTAAAGGAGACAAACGATGGAATAGAGAAGATACATGAAAAACACTAATTCTGTTTGAAATGATAGTTCGAATCAGTTTAAGGAATTAAGCATCTAATTCTTTTGGCTCTTATTGCCTACCAGGAATGTTGTACCTCATTTAAAGTGACAAATTTTATGACCCTGTCACATGGTAAGAAGTAGATGGAACTGGAACAGAAAATGATGGTAGGGAAAGGGATATAGGATAATTGAGGCGGTGTTGTAATGAATTAGGACCCGTGGTGGGACAGTGTGGGCTAAGTCAGAAATGCATTGGACTGGGGGTTGGACGCCTAGGTTTTAGGCATGGCCACTTCTAAGAAACCTTGTACCTTTAAGCAAGTCACTTCTGTGGTGAGAGAATTAGATAAGATTGGTAGTTCTCAAACTTTAGTCTGTATTAGAATTACCTGGGGGGCTTGTTAAAACCCTATTGCAGGGCTTCACCACCTGTTTCTGATTCAGACGTTTTGTGTGAGTGTTGAATTTGAATGTCTAAAATAGCTTCCTAGAGACTGGTCCAGGACTGCACTTTGAGAGCCAGTGGACTGGATTGTCTCTTTTTGCCTCTTAGACTCTAAAATTCTGAGTGTTTGAGGCTTAATATAAAGCAGATTTTGTTTTGATGTAAAATAAATAGGGCTTCTCCCTATGGCTCAGCGGTAGAGAATCTGCCTGCCAATGCAGGACACTCGGGTTCAATACCTGGGTTGGGAAGATCCCCTGGAGACGGAAATGGCAATCCACTTCAGTATTCTTGCCTGGAAAATCCCTTGGACAGAGAAGCCTGGCGGGCTACGGTCCATGGGGTCTCGAAAGAGTCAGACACGGTTCAGCAACAAGTAGGGTCAGAAATTAGAACATGAGATAGTGAATACTGGAGATAGTCAAACAGGGCATAGATGCTCAGCATACATTTTCTTACAACAAGCTGAAAGATCTCACATCTTTTTTAGAACATTTCATTCTTTTTTTCTCTTCCCTTTCATTAATTATCGTTTGGGGGTAAAAATTTATGGTACCATGGTTTAGGATCAGTATTTAGTTTATAAGCATATTTCTTTCTAAATGAAGGATGGCTTTTGTCACATCAAAGACATATAATGACGTATAATGTCCCTCAGTTTGTGTTGTTAAGTCAGTAGGTTGTGTCTGACCCTTGGTGACCCCATGGACTGCAGCCTGTCAGCCTCTTCTGTCCATGGGATTTCCCAGGCAAGAATTACTGGGGTGGGTTGCCATTTCCTTTTCCAAGGGATCTTCCTGACCCAGGGATTGAACCCAAGTCTTCTGCTTTGGCAGTGGATTCTTTACCACTTAGCCACCTGGGAAGCCCTCAGTTTGGGTTCATCTGCTATTTTCTCATGATCAGATTAAGATTTTGCATTTTGGGGAAGGATACCACAGAAGTGAAGGTGCCCTCCTCAGTGTATCATATCAGAGTGTACATGATGTTGTTGATACTTTACTGGTGATGTTGACCTTCATCACTGCTACAGTGGTGTCTGCCAGGATTTCCCAGTGTAAGCTTAGTATTTTTCCCTTGGTAATTACTGAATGCTTTGAGGAAGGTACTTTGAGACTATGTGAATATCCGGTTTCTGTCATCAAGCATATATTTATTTCTTTATTAAGACAGAATTCACATAACATATACTAAAGTGTATAATTCAGTGTTTTTTGCATATATACATGAAGCATATATTTATTTTTTTATTAAGACAGAATTCACATAACGTATACTAAAGTGTATAATTCAGTGTTTTTTGTATATATACATGAAGCTGTATAGCCATCATCACTATCCAATTTCATAAATTTTTATCACTCCAAAAAGAAACTGCATACCTGTCAGTAGTGATTATAAACCCTTCCCCTCCCTCTCTCAGCCTTGGAAAATCACTTATCTACTTTCTGTCTCTATATATTTGCCTATTCTGGACATTTCATAGAAATGGAATTATACAATATATGGCTTTTTTGGTCTGGCTTCTTACATTTAGCATGTTTTCAGGATTCATTCATGTAGCATGTATTGGTACTTCATTTCCTTTCATGGCTAAATACTATTCCATTGTATGGATATACCACATTTTGTTTATGCATTCATCAGTTGATGGACATTTGAGTTTTCATTTTTTTTTTTTTTTGCTGTTAAGAATAATGCTGCCATGAGCATTTACTTGTGAGATTTTATGTGATGTTTTCCATTCTCTTGGGTGCGCACACACACCTTGGAGCAAAATAGGGTAACTGTGTTTAGCTTTTTGAGGCATTGTCAAATTGTTTTCCAAAGTGACTGCCCCATTTTTACATAACCAATAGCAATGTATATATAAAAAAAATCCAATCTCTGTATACCCTCAGCAATACTTATGTCTTTTGTAACATTTAAAATTTTTAATTGAAGTAAAATGCGCAATGTAAAATTTACCTCTTTGCCATTTTTAAGTGTACAGTTCAGTAGTGTTATGTAAATGTATATAGTTGTAAAACCAGAACTCTTCATCTTGCAGAACTGAAACTATACCCATAAGGGTTTCCCAGGTGCCACTAGTGGCAAAGAACCTGCCTGCCAATGCAGGAGACGTAAGAAACGCAGGTTTGATCCCTGGGTTGGGAAGATCCCCTGGAGAAGAGCATGGCAACCCATTCCAGTATTCTTGCCTGGGGAATCCCCAGGGACAGAGGAGCCTGGTGGGCTACAGTCCATAATGTCGCAAAGAGTCGGACACGACTGAAGTGACTTAGCACACATGCCCATACCCATTAAAAAACTCCTCATTCTCCAGCTCTTCAGCCCCTAACCAGTCTACTTTCTGTCTCTATGGGTTTGACTACTGTAGGTACCATGTATAAGTGGAAGCATACAATGTTTGTCTTTTTGTGACCGTTATTTCACTTAACGTAAAGTCCGTAACTATTTTGGTTATAGCCTTACTAGTGGATATGAAGTGGTATCTCATTGTGGTTTTGATTTGCATTTTTCTAATGACTAATGATGTTGAACATCTTTACATGTGCATACTTGCAATTTGTACTTTGGAGAAATGTCTATTTAAGTCATTTGCCTATTTAACAAATTAGGTCGTGCACATTTGAGTCAGGTCTAAAGAGGTGGATGAACCTAGAACCTATTATACAGAGTGAAGTAAGTCAGAAAGAGAAATACAAAAAAAAAAAAGAGAAATACAAATATTGTATACTGATGCCTCGGAGAAGGCAATGGCACCCCACTCCAGTACTCTTGCCTAGAAAATCCCATGGACAGAGGAGCCTGGTGGGCTGCAGTCCATGTGGTCGCTAAGAGTCGGACACGACTGAGCAACTTCACTTTCACTTTTCACTTTCCTGCATTGGAGAAGGAAATGGCAACCCACTCCAGTGTTCTTATCTGGAGAATCCCAGGGATGGGGGAGCCTGGTGGGCTGCCGTCTATGGGGTCACACAGAGTAGAACATGACTGAAGTGACTTAGCATAGCATAGCATAGCATACTGATGCCTATATATGGAATCTAGCAAGATGGCACTGATGAATTTATTTTCAGGCAGCAATGGAGGAACAGAGAAAACAGACCTATGGACGTTGAGGGAGGGGAGGAGGGAGAAGGTGAGATGTATGGAAAGAGCAACATAGAAATTTACAATACCATAAGTAAAAAAGATAGCCAATGGGAATTTGCTGTGTGACTCAGGGAAGGCAAACGGACTCTGTGACAGGCTGAAGGGTGGGATGGGAGGGAGGTGGGAGGGAGGTTCAAGAGGGAGGGGACGTGGATGTACCTATGGCTGATTATTGTTGATGTATGGCAGGAAACCACAAAATTCTGTAAAGCAATTATCCTTCAATTAAAAAATTAAAAAAGAATTAAGTTGTCCTTTTTTTCTCTCTCTTTTTATTGTTGAATTGTAAGAGTTCTTTATATATTCTGGACACTGGATCTTTACTAGGTATATTATTTGCAAATATTTTCTCCCATTCTGGGACTTTGTTTTCACTTTCTTGACAGTGTCCTTTGTACAAATGTTTTGAATTTTAATTTAAATTTAAAAAATTTATTTTTATTTTTGGCTGCTCTATGCGTTTTTGGTCTTCATTGCTGTACGTGGGCTTTCTCTGGTTATGGCACATGGGGACTACTCTTTGTTGTGTGTGGGCTTCTCATTGTGGTTTCTCTTGTGGGGCATCGGCTCTAGGCACACAGGCTTCAGTAGTTGTGACACTTGGCTCGGTAGTTGTGTTGCATAGATCTGGTTACTCCATGGCATGTGGGATCCTCTTGAACTAGGGATCGAACCCATGTCCCCTGTACTGGCAGACAGACTCCCAACCCTGGACCGCCAGGGAAGTCCTTAAATTTAATTGTTAAAAATGTTATCAGTAGTTTTAATTTGAGTCCAGTTTATTTTTTCTTTTGTTACTGATGCTTTGATGTCATATCTAAGAAACCATTGGCAAATCCAGGTTTATAGAGATTAAAACGTATATTTTCTTCTGAGAGTTTTGTAGTCTGGCTTTTAAATTTAAGTCTTTGATCCATTTTGAGTTAATTTTTGTATATCACATGAGATAAGGATCCAAATTCATACTTTTGCATGTGGATATACATTTGTCCTAGAGCAATCTGTTGTCAAAACTCTTCTTTCCCATTGAATGGTCTGGACTTCCTTAATGAAAATAAATTCACCATAGGTGTATAGATTTATTTCTAGACTCAGATTTATTCAGTTGATCTATCTGCCTATCTGAATGCCAGTATCACACTCTTTTAAATGCTGTTAATGTTGTTCTTTAGTCACTAAGTCGTGTCTGACTCTTTGCAACCCCATGAACTGCAGCACACCAGGCTTCTCTGTCCAATACTTTCTCCCAGAGTTCGCTCAGACTCATGTCCATTGAGTCAGTGATGCCATCCAACTTCTCATTATCTGTCACCCCCTTCTCCTCTTGCCCTCAATCTTTCCCAGCATCAGGGTCTTTTCCAGTGAGTCAGCTCTTTGCATCAGGTGGCCAAAGTACTGTAGCTTTGTACTAAGTTTTGAAACCAGGAAGTGTGAGTCTTGTTTTCAAGATTGTTTGGTTGTTATGGGTTCCTTTCAATTCCGTATGAATTTTAGGATCAGCTTATCCATATTTGCAAAACTGACATTTAAAATTTTGACAAGAGATTGTATTGAATCTATAGATCTATTTGGGGAATACTGCCATTTTAAAAATATTAAGTATTTCAGTCTATGAACATGAGCTGTCTTTCCACTTATTTAGATTTTCTTTAATTTCTTTCAATGTTTTATAATTTTCTGTGCACAAGTCTTTACTTCTTTGGTTAAATTTGTGTCAAAGTATGTTCTTTTTCAAACAGTTTTTCTATGTATTTGTGGCTGAACGGGGACTTTGTTGGCTGTGTATAGCTGTGGCTTCTCATTGCAGTGGCTTCCTTTGTTGTGTCTTGAGGGCTCAGTTGCCCTGCAGCCTGTGGGATCTTCCTGGATGAGGGCTGGAACCCACGTCCCTTTGGCAGGCAGACACCCAACCGCTGGACCACCAGGGAAGTCCCCTAAATATATTATTTTTTTTGATACTATTATGGTATTTGTTTCTTAATTTCATTTTCTGATTGTTCATTGCTAATGTACAGAAACACAACTTATTTTTATATGTTGATGTGCGATTCATGGGGTTGCAAAGAGTCGGACACGACTGAGCGACTGATCTGATCTGATCTGATCTTACAACTTTGCTGAAATTGTTTACTCTCATTTTTTTGTGTGTGGATTCTTTTTAAGATTTTCTACAGATAAGATCATGTCATTGGCAGTAAAGATTGTTACATTTCTTCCTTTTCAATCTGGATGTCTTTTATTTCCTTTTTTGCCTAATTCCCCTGGCTAGAACTTCCAGTACAGTGTTGAATAGAAGTGGTGAGAGCAGACATATTTATCTTGTTCCTGAGTTTAGGGGAAAAGCTTTCAGTCTTTCACTGTTAAGTATGATGTTAGCTGAGCAACGTATATTTCTTAAAATTTTTATTTCGAAGTGCTTAACAGATTCATAGGAATTTGCAAAAATAGTACAGAGTGGTTTCATTTACCCTTCACCCAGTTTTTCCCCAATGAGTACATCTTATTTTATTTTTGATCAGTTAGTTAACTCTTTTGGCTGTGCCACACAGCTTGTCGCATCTTAGTTCCCTGGCCATGAATTGAACCAGAGCAGTGACAGTGCAGAGTCCTAAGCACTAGGCAACCAGGAGATTTCCCCCAGTGAGCACATGTTAAATAACTACATTGCAGTATCAAAACCAGGAAATTCATACAGATGCTAGGTGTGTGTCCTGTTCTGTATCATTTTATCACATGTGTAGATTCATGTAACCACCACCACAATCGTGATACAGAACTGTTCCATCTCTGCAAAGATCTCCTTTAGACTACCCCTTTATAGTTAAGGCCACGGCACTCCTTCCCACCAGCCTTAACCCCTGGCAACCACTGATTTGTTTTCCATCTCTACACTTTTGTCATTTGGAGAACATTATATATGTGTTCATACAGCTGGTAAATTTTTGGCATCAGGACATTTTTAATTCAAGTTATTTTTCTTTTGTTTTTTAAAGGTAGCATTTTCCCTCTTATTTTATATATGCAGTAACTGCTCAAATGTCTCTGAAGATAAAACATTAATGGGGTTAAAAACATTTCTATTTCCTATAATATATATTTACTTTGAGAACCCACTTTGATATTCTTTGCTTGGTCTTTGATGTTGCAAGTCCTGGAGGGGCAGATAATGGGTGAGAATAGTTTGAACGATGCATACCTCGAAAAAAGTCTTATTTTTCTTAATAAATTTTCTTATTTTTTCCTGTGGTAATTAGAATCATTTAAATTTTGTTCCTTTGATCTCCAAATGCAGCGTTTTAAGATAGATTCTTAGGAAGTCTGATGATGGTGGTAATGTTTTCCTCTGAGAGGCATTGTTCAAGGCAGTGACGAAATAACCATTCACCTTTGCTGTCACTATGATGTGTGTGAGAAGATTCTTCATTTTGGTCACACTGATACTTGTACATACTTGTTTAGGTCATAGTAAGTCATAATTCTGTGTGTGTATATATATTTGTTGTTGTTCAGTTGTTCATGTCCAACTCTTTACAGCCCCATGAACTGCAGCATGCTAGGATTCTCTGTCCTTAACTGTCTCCTGAAGTTTGCTCAGACTCATGTCCATTGAGTCAGTGATGCTATTTAACCATCTCATTCTCCTCTGCCTGCTTCTCCTCCTGCCTTCAATCTTTCCCAGAATCTGGGTCTTTTCCAGTGAGTCAGCTCTTTGCATCAGGTGGCCAAAGTATTGGAGCTTCAGCATCAGTCCTTCCAGTGAATATTCAGAGTTGATTTCTTTCAGGATGGACTGGATTGATCTCCTTGCAGTCCAAAGAACTCTCAAGAGTCTTCTCCAGCATCACAGTTTGAAAGCATCAAGTTTTCAGCACTCAGCCTTCTTTATGGTCCTACTCTTACATCTGTACATGACTACTGGAAAAACCATAGCTTTTACTGTATGGACCTTTGTTGGCAAAGTGATGTCTCTGCTTTTTAATACAATGTCTAGGTTTGTCATAGCTTTCTTCCAAGGAGCAAGCGTCTTTTAATTTCATGGTTATAGTCACCATCCACAGTGATTTTAGAGCCCAAGAAAATAAAATCTGTCACTGTTTCCACTTTTTTCACCATCTCTTTGCCATGAAGTATTGGGACTGGATGCCATGATCTTAGTTTCACACAAAGGTAATTCCATATGTGATGGTGGTTTAGTCTCGGTGTCGTGTCCAGCTCTTTGTGACCCCATGGACTGTAGCCCACCAGGCTCCTCTGTCCAGGGGATTTCCCAGGCAAGAATACTGGAGTGGATTGCCGTTTCCTTCTCCAGGGCATCTTCCTGACCCAGGAATTGAACCCGCCTCTTCTGCATTGCAGGTGGATTCTTTACCACTGAACCAGTGGGGAAGCCTCAATTCCATATGCACACACATGTATGTATACACAGAACCAAATCAAAACAGCCAGCAATTTTCTGTTATATACCTATTTGTGATCACTGCTCAACAGACAAATTAGACTTTAGGCCATTTTAGCTTTTTTCCCCCACATCGCCTATTGACTTACTGTAGAAGATTAAGTTTACACATGTGCTGTTTCCTCCTCCTTCCCATGTTTTACCTTCCGTGTTACATATAGTCCAAGCTTTACCTCAGGTGTAAAATTTTTCTCAGTATAAATCGATGAATTCTAATGGCTTTATATATATTATATATATGTGTGTATGTATGCTGCTACTGCTAAGTCACTTCAGTTGTGTCCGACTCTGTGTGACCCCATAGACGGCAGTCCACCAGGCTCCACCGTCCCTGGGATTCTCCAGGCAAGAACACTGGAGTGGGTTGCCATTTCCTTCTCCAGTGCAGGAAAGTGAAAAGTGAAAGGGAAGTCGCTCAGTTGTGTCCGACTCTTCGAGACTCCATGGACTGCAGCCTACCAGGCTCCTCCGTCCATGGGATTTTCTAGGCAAGAGTACTGGAGTGGGGTGCCATTGCCTTCTTTGGTGTGTGTGTGTGTATGTATGTATATAATTCATGAAATGTTTTCTGGTACCCTCCATCATTGTGGACCATTTTCTCTTTCTTGGCCTTCTCTTTACTGTTTTTCTTTAAATTTCTTTTTTCTCTCTCCTGTGTTGGACTTCTGTAGCCTGGATCCTGTCTTTCTTTTTCTTGGTTTATTGTCTAATTTTGATGAAGTGCAGCTTATAGTAACTTCCTGAAAGCTGGTGTATGACAGATAGTTTTCTGCTGGTAAGTGCTCAGTCATGTCTGACTCTTTGCAACCCCATGGACTGTAGCCTGCCAGGCTCCTCTGTCCAGGGGATTTTTTCAGGTAAGAATACTGGAGTGGGTTGGCTTTTCCTTCTCCAGGTGATCTTCCCAGCCCAAGGATTGAACCTGGGTCTCTTGCATCTGCTGCATTGGTAGGTGGATTCTTCACCACTCGCACCACCTGGGCAGCCCGACAGATTGTTTGCATGTCTGAAAAAGTCTTTATGCTTTACATTTGATTGTTGGCATTATTGGATTTAGAATTGTAAGTTGAAAATAATTTTTCCTTAACATTTTTAACATATTCTTCCTTTGTCTTCTAGCTTCCTGGATATTGTGAAGTTATCATTCTTGGTTCTTTGTGGTCTGTTTTTCCCTCTGCAAACTTTTGGGATCTTCTCTTTATTTCACTCATCTTCAGGTATTGAGAAATTTTGTGATGATATGCCTGGGCTTGAGTCTTGTTTTCATTCATTGTGTGGTATACACGTTGGGCCCTTTTAATCTGGAAACTCATTTCTTCTGTTTTCAGAAGCTTTCTTGTATTATTTCTCTAATGATTTTCTCTCCTCCATTTTCTCTGCTCCTTTCCCCGCCCTATAGTAACTATTAGTTGGATATTGGACCTCTAAGATTCTCTAGTTTAAAACTGTCTTTTCTGCTCATGTGATTCTCTTTTTTATTGAATTTCTTTAATCATCTCAGTGAATTTAAAAATTTCTGTTTTTGAGTTCTTTCTTGTTTTGCTTAATAAAAAGGTCAGTTTGTGAAAGGGCCAGTAAAAAGTAATGTGCTATTGGGCTGTCCTACTTGACTTCTGATATCAGATCACTTGTTATTTAATTGGGAAGCTGTGCATATATCCTGCAATTATCCCAGACCCAAACTCTTTCTCTCAGTATCCAGTGCAGCAAAGTTTATGTGCTGTTTGGTAATACAACATAAAATAACCATAGTAGGTGCAATTTGAAGGAACATATACATGTGGAGAATGCAACAACTAGTTTTGTGGGGTATTTTTGCTGTGGATTATGTAAATAATAGAATCTTTTTGGTGTGATTTTATAGGATGATTTTTCAGAATTGTCACCATACGAAAGGAAGAGACTGAAGAACATATCAGAAAATGCAAACTTTTTTGCTTCTCTTCAGTTGTCTGAGGTTTGTTTGAAGTTTCTAATCTAAACTGAGACACTATTCCTCTTGCTAGTAGGTCCATAAAATACTCATTATCAGGTTTCATAGTGTCAAATGAGGGAGGGTAAAATTAGCAAGATCTACACTTAATACAGTTTACCGTATTTTATTGATTCCAAGACTTTTTTTTTTAAACTGTTGTATTAAAGCTGTAATTGGAAGCTTCCCCTCACTCCTTTCTATCCCTGATCAGGGAGCTAAGACCCCACACGCCTCGAGGCACAGCCAAAATAAAGAATAGAGGAAAATATGGTTAGTATTGGAAGCTTTAAGGGTTAATGGCCATAAGTATGCTAATGTTTTCTAATCATTATTACTAAAGGTATAATTTACATTGAAGGTCTTCACACTGCGGTCAAGCTTCTATGTGTGTGAGAAGAGCTGTCCAGGAGGGTGTGATATGTTTCACCCCAAAATACATTAAAACCCTTGGCTTTATTAAATAGTTTCTGGGCATACCAGATTCCTAAATATTCACTGTGTATTTGCATCTTGAGGGGAGGGAGGGTGAGTTAATATAAGGCACTAAATTGCTGAGTCACTCACTAACAGTTGAAAATTCATCAGAAATGGAGACAAAAATACCTCTGATTTTGACTTTAGTTAACAGAAATTACTATTGATTTATGGAAGTATAACCTGTAACTTTTCTGGAAAACACCCACAAAGGATTGCCTGAAGTGGAAGTTGAACTTGGAAATTTGTAATAGTATATTCAGTAAATGTTTGCTTATGTCAACTTGTTAGTAGCCTGGTCCCAGGAATCAGAATGTCAGTACTTTAGATAGTATTATATACTACTCTTTATTATTGATAGTGTATTTGTCTCATGTCTGCTACCAAGAGCAGTTGTCACATCCCAAGGTTCTTTACTTCCTGTATAGATCTTGGCTTAGTGTGCATACAGTAGCAGATACTCAAATGTTTTAGAAGGTAAGCTATGTAGTTACAGTATTACTTTTTTTTTAATAAGATAGTATTTTTACATGTATTATGTTTTGTGTATTTTACAGTCAGCCGCAAGGTTCCGTGAAATGATAAAGAAGAGACAGCCTCCTGAGTCCAAAAGGTAAAAGATTGGGTTTACATTTCCTATACCATGATATATTGCTGAGTTGTTTTATAATTTGAAAAAATGGTTCTACATAGTACAATAAGTAGCAGATCAGAAACAGTAATTTGGTTTAATCGTTTATATCTCTAAGGGAATACTATCTTTAATAACTCTAAAGTTCTCATCTTCATCAAAGGACTGTAGAGGAAATAAAATCTTGAGAACTGAATTTTATTTATATTTATTATCACAGCTAATGGAGGGAAATCTTTTTTTTTTTAACATTTATAATTTTTTTTGGTTGTACTGGGTCTTCATTGCTACGTGGGCTCTCTAATTGTGGCAAGCAGGGCTGTTCTCTAGGTGCAGTGCGTGAGTTTTTCATTGCAGGGGCTTCTCTCGTTGTGGAGCATAGGTGCTAGGCACACAGGCTTCAGTAGTTGTGGCACACGGGCTTTGGTTACTCCGTGGCATGTGGAATCTTCTTGGACCAGGGATCGAGCCCATGTCCCCTGCGTTGGCAGGCGGATTCTTATTTTTTTGTTTTTTCTTTCCCGTTCCTAGAATAAAGGAAGGAAATTAACATTTGTTGCACATCTGTGAAATACAGTGCATGCACGCATGCTAAGTTGCTTCGGTCGTGTCCGAGTCTTTGTGACCCTATGGACACAGGCTTTGCTGTCTGTGGGAGTCTCCAGGCAAGAATACTGGAGTGGGTTGCCATTTCTTTCTCTGAAATACAATGCAGTGACCTAAAAAATTTTTAGGTCCTATATTATCTACAGGACCTAACATCCTATATTATCTCATTTAATTCTGGCAAAAATTTTGTGAGATATAAAACAGACTCAAAGAGGTAAAGTAATTTGGTCAAGGTCAAAGTAGCTCTTAAAGACTTCCCCAGCAGTCCAGTGGTTAAGAACTCCCCATTTCCAATGTCGGGGGTGCTGGTTCGATCCCTGATTGGGGAACTAATAGCCTACATCTCATGTGGCATGGCCAAAAAAAAAAGGTAAAAAAAAAAATCAGCTTTTAAGTGGAAGCTTCAGGATTTGACCTCCAGGATGCCTTAGGTTCTCTTCTCTGCATTTTAACAATGCTGATGTATAAATGAAGAAACTGAAAATCTTGGCATCATTAGATCATTGTTTTAGTACTAGATGCTAATGTAACATCATTTAATTGATTTGATTCTGGTATAGGTTAACTAGCTTGAGAAAAGCTGAACCTTTAATTATGACCAGGTATTTGCAAGTGTGAAAAATTGTTATAAGAGGAACAAACAGTGTTTGACACTGGAAGATAATAGCAGCCGTCCTGTTGTCAGTTGATCATTAGCTTTATATTTGCATGCATCTATATATTTTTGGCTGCTGCTCAGTGTTGCATGTGGGATCTTACTTCCCTTAGTATATTATTTTATTAGTAGAGATGAGTGATTTTTTTTTCCCCTAAATCACCTAAGTCACAAAGTTACAGCACTTAATAGTTGTGTCAAGATAAGTGTCCAGCAGCTAGAGCAGAAGTTATATAGAAAAAAGGGCATAACTTCTGAAATTTCGCAAACTTACTTTCAAGCTTCAATTCAGCAACTTATAATGGTGGTATTAACTTTGGACAATTTATATAATCTTTCCTTATCTATAAAGTTGAAGTTATGCCAATCTAGAGGGGTTTTAAAAAATTACTAAATATACATACAAAGAAGCACATATGAATATTTATGTAATTTAAACAATAATAATAATTGAAGGATCCATCCTTATACCTGCCATCCAGGTCAGTAGAAATTTACAGTACCTTTTAAGGCCCTCCTCGAGGTAAGAGTCATTATGCTGAATTTTGTGATAATCACTCCTTGCATTTATTTATAGTTTTACCACCAATGAATGTATATTAATATTAATATAATATTAATAGTAATACAGTGTTTTACTTATTTTTACCTGTTTTTTATATTAACGTATAATATGCCATTTTTATATTCTGGGGTTTTCTTTTGCTCACTTTTACATCTTTATATGTTTTAAAATTCGTTCATGTTGTTGTGTGCAGCTTTATTCATCCTGTTTTTTCTGCTCTATGAATGCACTATGTTGACTTGAGTATGGACAGTTGAATTGTCTTTGTATTTCCTTTATTATAAAGACTGCTGCTCTGATCAGTCTTAAGTCTGTTGGTGTTTATGTGTGAAGAGTTTCTCTCTGAGGAGGATTCTCTAGGAGGATTATATATTAGAACCCCAATTTTTGCATATGCTGAGGATTTTTTTTTGAAGGTTAAATGAGGTATTAAATGCTTAGTATAGTTTCTACCACACAATATACTTTAAATAAATAGTTATCACTCATTCTTCTAAACTAATGTGGACTGTTGGTGAGATTTATGCATGTGAATTTTTGGAAGTAATTTCAGAGGCCTCTCTTTCCCCAACATTTTTTAATGAACTACTTTTTTTTTAAGATTTAATTTTTTAAAGAACAGTTTTAGGTTCACAGCAAAATAGAGAGGAAGATACAGAGATTTCCCATTTATTCTCTACCCCTGCCCCTTCGAAGCTTCCCCTATAATAAACATCACGTATTAGAATGGTACGTTTGTAGGTTACCAAGGCTGAACCTACACTGACACATCATAATCACCTAGAGTCCATAGTTTATCTTAGGATTTGTTGTTGGTGTTGTATTTTCTGTTGGTTTTTACAAATGTCCAATGACATGTATCCGTCATTAAGACAGCATACACAGTATTTTCACTTCCCTGAAAATCCTCTGTGCTCTGCTTTTTCATCCCTCCCCACAACTACCCTCCAACAACTACTGATGTTTTTACTGTTTCCACAGTTTTGCCTTTTTTAGAATGTCACATAGTTGGAATGATACAGTATGTAGCCTTTTCAGGTTGGCTGCATTGCATTTAAGTTTTCTCCCTGTCTTTCCATGGCTTGATAGCTCATTTCTTTTTAGTGCTGAATAATAGTCTGTGGTCTGCATGCATCACACTTTATTTATTGGTTGTTTCCCAGTTTTGGCAGTTATGAGCAAAGCTGCTGGAAACAACCGAGTGTGTGCTTCTGTGCGGAGTTTTCAGCTCCTTTGAGTAAATACCGAGAAGCACGGTGGCTGGACTGTATGTGACAAGTTTGCTTAATTTGGTAAGAAACCACCACACTGTCTTCCCAAGTGACTATATCATTTTATATTTGCACCAGCAGTTAATGAGAGATCCTGCTGATACACATCTTTACCAGCATGTGGAGTCATCAGAACTCTGGATTCTGGCTATTCTAATATGGCTGTAGTGGTCTCATTTCTCTGATGAGATATAATGTGAGGCATCTTTTCATATGCTTATTTCCCATCCGTGTATCTTCTTTGGTGATATGTTTGTTAAGGTCTTTGGTCCATTTATAAACGAAGTTTTCTTTATTGTTGTTTAGGGTTTTTCAAAACAGTTTTTCATTTATTTTGGCTGTGCCTGGTGTGGGATCTTTAGTTGCAGCATGTGGGATCTAGTTCTGTGACCAGGATTGAATGTGGGCCCCCTGCATGGGGAGCACATAGACCACCAGGGAAATCCCTAGTTTTAGTTTTTTAAGGAACTTCCGTACTGTTCTCCATAGTGGCTGTATCAATTTACATTCCCACCAACAGTATAAGAGGGTTCCCTTTTCTCCACACCCTCTTCACCATTTATTGTTCGTAGGTTTTTGGTGATGGCTACTGACTGGTGCCATCACATATTTAGAATCATACAGTATGTAGCTTCATTCAGATTGGCTTCTTTTTCTTAGTACTATGCATTTAAACTTCCCCCATATCTTTTCATGGCTTAATAGCTCATTTCTTTTTTTTTCCCCATATATTTTTATTATGAATCTTTTGTTATTTAGATCGTTTTAGCAAAAAGACTGAGGCTAAATTACATTGGAACTGCCATTGACTAAGTAATGTGACAGATCTACTTTTCTCCAACTGCTAGTCTTCTCACTTTTTTCAGAGTTCAGTTACCATAGGTCAAATCCTTTTGGAAATAAATGTCAGTTTTAGTAATATGTGATATTAGGTTTTAGTTCTGTTTATGATGCTATCATTATCTTCCTGACAAAAGATTTAGAGGACTCTGAAGTTGGCATATTACCTATAATATTTTAATACTATGTAAATTCAAAGGGATTCCCTGGTGGCTCAGATGATAAAGAATCTGCCTGAAATACAGGAGACCTGGGTTTCATCCCTGGGATAGGAAGATCCCCTGGAGAAGGAAATGGCAACCCACTCAAGTATTCTTGCCTGGAGAGTCCCAGGGAGAGAGGAGCCTGGTGGGCTGCAGTCCATGGGTTCACAGAGTTGGACGTGACTGAGCAACTAACACTTTCACTCTCATGAAAGTTAATAACGAATGTTAAATCTACCAAAGACTGCTACAGGAATCTTCGGTAAATTTAACCAGTATTTAACTAAGTATATAACAAGTATACTTGGTTTTGTTTTATATTAATACTTCATTGTTAAGCTAAAGTGATAACATTTATTTCTTAAATTATATATTTTTGGCTGCACTGGATCTTCTTTGCTGCAGGTGGTCTTTCTCTCGCCACGGAGCTTGGGGGCCACTCTAGTTGTGGTGCACGGGCGTCTCGTTGCAGTAGCTCCTTCTGTTGTGGAGCACGGGCTCTAGGCACACAGGCTTCAGTAGTGGCAGCATGTGGGCTCAGTGATTATGGCTTGCTGGCTCTAGGACACTTGGGCTTTAGTAGTTCCAGTGCACCGGCTTAGTTGCTCCATGGCATATGGAATCTTCCTGGACCAGGGATTGAACAAGTATACCCTGTGTAGGCAGGCAGATTCTTCTGTGCCATCAGGGAGCCCTAAAGTGGTAACATTTAAGTTAAAAGGAGCTGGTTACAGTCCTTTTAAGGCCTTGGGCAAGAAATCAGTCCCATTTTTGGACTTCATATTAGATTTCATAGCAGTACAGTTTGCTGTGCTGCACTTAGTCGCTCAGTTGTGTCTGACTCTTTATGATACCATGGACTGTAGCCCACCAGGCTCCTCTGTCCATGAGGATTCTCCAGGCAAGAATACTGGCTTTGGTTGCCCTCCTTCAGGGGATCTTCCCAACCCAGGGACTAAACCCAGGTCTCCCTCATTGCAGGTCTGAGCCACCAAGGAAGCCCAGCAGAACAGTTTAAGTACATATAAATAGGTCATATACTTCATTAAATTGTGAACCTCTCTCACCAGGGGGAAAAAAAGCATTACCTCTGGATCTTATTTACTCAAGATCATATTAAAATTCCCAGTATGTGCTCAGTTCCTGTTGACTGATCATAATAATGATGGGAATGAATGGGAAGCCAGGCTGCAATTGTAGTCGGTTCTCCTAGGATTTTTTTGTTAATGTATATGATAGTTCCATATAGATGGAATTCCAGTTGAGCTGTTTCAAATCCTAAAAGATGATGCTGTGAAAGTGCTGTACTCAGTATGCCAGCAAATTTGGGAAACTCAGCAGTGGCCCCAGAGCTGAAAAGGTCAGTTTTCATTTGAATCCTAAAAAAGGCAATGGCAAAGAATGTTCAAACTACCGCACAGTTGCACTCATCTCACATGCTAGAAAAGCAGAGCTCAAAATTCTCCAAGCCAGGCTTCAGTAGTACGTGAACCATGAACTTCCAGATGTTCAAGTTGGATTTAGAAAAGGCAGAGGAACCAGATCAAATTGCCAACATCCGTTGGATCATCAAAAAAGCAAGAGAATACCAGAAAAACATCTGCTTCTGCTTTATTGATTATGCCACAGTCTTTGTATAGATCACAACAAACTGGAAAATTCTGAAAGAGATGGGAATACCAGACCACCTTACCTGCCTCCTGAGATATCAGTATGCAGGTCAGGAAGCAACAGTTAGATCTGGACATGGAACAACAGACTGGTTCCAAATAGGAAAAGGAGTATGTAAAGGCTGTGTATTGTCACCTTGCTCATTTAACTTACATGCAGAGTACATAATGCAAAATGCTGGGCTGGATGAAGCACAGGCTCAAATCAAGATTGCCAGGAGAAATATCAATAACCTCACATATGCAGATGACACCACCCTTATGGCAGAAAGTGAAGAAGAATTAAAGAGCCTCTTGATGAAAGTGAAAGAGGAGAGTGAAAAAGCTGGCTTAAAACTTAGCATTCAAAAAATGAAGATCATGGCATCCGGTCTCATCACTTCATGGCAAATAGATAGGGAAACAATGGGAACAGTGAGAGACTTTAGGGAAACAATGGGAACAGTGAGAGACTTTGTTTTTTGGGGCTCCAGAATCACTGCAGATGGTGACTGCAGCTATGAAATTAAAAGATGCTTGCTCCTTGGAAGAAAAGCTATGACCAACCTAAATAGCATATTAAAAAGCAGAGCCATTACTTTGCCGACAAAGGTCCATCTAGTCAAGGCTGTGGTTTTTCCAGTGGTCATGTCACCCTATTTATTTAACTTATATGCACAGTACATCATGAGAAATGCTGGGCTGGAAGAAGCACAAGCTGGAATCAAGATTGCCGGGAGAAATATCCATAACCTCAGATATGCAGATGACACCACCCTTATGGCAGAAAGTGAAGAGGAACTAAAAACCCTCTTGATGAAAGTGAAAGAGGAGAGTGAAAAGGTTGGCTTAAAACTCAACATTCAGAAAATGAAGATCATGGCATCTGGTCCCATCACTTCATGGGAAATAGATGGGGAAACAGTGGAAACAGTGTCAGACTTTATTTTTCTGGGCTCCAACATCACTGCAGATGGTGATTGCAGCCATGAAATTAAAAGACACTTACTCCTTGGAAGGAAAGTTATGACCAACTTAGATAGCATATTGAAAAGCAGAGACATTACTTTGCCAACAAAGGTCCGTCTAGTCAAGGCTATGGTTTTTCCATTGGTCATGTATGGATGTGAGAGTTGGACTGTGAAGAAAGCTGAGCACCAAAGAATTGATGCTTTTGCACTGTGGTGTTGGAGAAGACTCTTGAGAGTCCCTTGGACTGCAAGGAGATCCAACCAGTCCATTCTGAAGGAGATCAGCCCTGGGATTTCTTTGGAAGGAATGATGCTAAAGCTGAAACTCCAGTACTTTGGCCACCTCATGCGAAGAGTTGATTCACTGGAAAAGACTCTGATACTGGGAGGGATTGGGGGCAGGAGGAGAAGGGGACGACAGAGGATGAGATGGCTGGATGGCATCACCGACTCAAAGGGCGTGAGTTTGAGTGAACTCTGGGAGTTGGTGATGGACAGGGAGGCCTGGTGTGCTGTGATTCATGGGGTCGCAAAGAGTTGGACACGACTGAGCGACTGAACTGAACTGTATGGATGTGAGAGTTGGACTGTGAAGAAAGCTGAGCGCCGAAGACTTGATGCTTTTGAAATGTGATATTGGAGAAGACTCTTGAGAGTCCCTTGGACAGCAAGGAGATTAAACCAGTCAATCCTAAAGGAAATCAACCCTGGCTATTCATTGGAAGGACCGTTGGTGACGCGGAAACTCCAATACTTTGGCCACCTGATGCGAAGAACTGACTCACTGGAAAAGATCCTGATGCTGGGAAAGATTGAAGGCGGGAGGAAAAGGGGACAACAGAGAATGAGATAGTTGGATGGCATCACTGACTCGATGGACGTGAGTTTGAGCAAGCTCCGGTAGTTGGTGATGGACAGGGAAGCCTGGTGTGCTATAGTCAATGGGGTTGCAAAGAGTCAGACACTGACTGAATGACTGAACTGAATTTTCTGTTGTCTGGAGATACCCCAGTTTATCTGTCCATTGGTTTGTTGAAGGATATCTTGGTTGCTTCCCAGTTTGGCAAGTTGTGAGCAAAGCTCCTATAAACATATGTGTAGGTTTTTGTGTGGACCACCCTGGAGTTTGTTTTTATTTGTTCTGTTGCATATCTTTTTTAAAATTTATTTTTATTTTTAATTAAAAAAATAGAGGTATAATTTATTTACAGTAATAATTTCAGGTGTACAACATCGTCATTTAAAATTCTTATAGATTATACTCTATAGTTATTATAAAATATTGGCTATATTTCCTGTGCTATAAATATATGCTTATAGCTTATTTTTTACAAAGTAGTTTGTACCTCTTACTCCCGTACCCTTATATTCCCCCTCCTCTCTTCCTTCTCCTTACCAGTAACCACTAATTTGTTCTCTGTATCTGTCAGTGTGTTTCTGTTATATTCATTCATTTTATATTTTAGAGTCCATATGTAAGTGATAACATACAGTGTTTGTCTTTTTTTGTCTGATTTATTTCATCAAGCATACTACCCTCCAGATTCAGTCATGTTGCTGCAAATGGCAAAACTTTGTTCTTTTTTATGGCTAAGTAGTATTCCTTTGCAGAAAAGGCAATGGCAACCCACTCCAGTACTCTTGTCTGGAAAATCCCACGGACCGAGGGGCCTGGCAGGCTGTAGTCCATGCGGTCGCTAAGAGTCGGATACGACTGAGCGTCTTCACTTTCACTTTTCACTTTCATGCATTGGAGAAGGAAATGGCAACCCACTCCAGTGTTCTTGCCTGGAGAATCCCAGGGACGGGGGAGCCTGGTGGGCTGCCGTCTATGGGGTCACACAGAGTTGGACATGACTGAAGCGACTTAGCAGCAGCAGCAGTATTCCTGTGTGTGTGTGACTGTGCTGGATGTTTGTTGCTTTGCCCAGGCCTTTTTGGGTCTAGTTGTGGTGCGTGATCTTATCATTGTATTGGCTTCTGTTGTTGCAGAATTTGGGCTCTTGGTCATGCTGGCTCAGTAGTTGTGGCACATGGGCTTAGTAGTTGGAACTCTCAGGCTCTAGAGAGAGAGCTTCAGTAGTTACAGCACATGGGCTTAGTTGTTCCATGGCATGTTGAATCTTCCAAGACCAGGGATGGAACCCGTGTCCCCTTTTTTGGCAGAAGGAGTCTTAACCAGTGTATCACCAGGGTAGTTCTGAACTGTTTTCTAAAGTTAATTTCGGCTGATTATAATTATTGTTTCATAATTTTATTTAGTTTGTTTACTTTTGGCTGTGCTGGGTCTTTGTTGCAGTGCAGGCCTTTCTCTCGTTGCTGTGGGTAGGGTCTGTTCTTCACTGTGGTGTGGGCGCTTCTTTTTGTGGTGGCCTCTCTCGCTGTGGAGCCTGGACTTCTGGCAAGCAGGCTGCAGTAGTTGCGGCACGTGGGCTCAGTAGTTGTGGCACACAGGCTTAGTTTCTCTGTGGCGTGAAATCTCCCTTGAGAAGGCATCCAACCCATATACCCTGTGTTGGCAGGAGGAATTCTTATCCACTGTACCTCTAGGGAAGTCCAAAAGCACATTGTTTTTATTTCATAATTGCTGCATCTTATCTCTCTGAGGTTTTTAATTTATATTTTATTTATTATTTATTCATTTATTGGCTGTGCTGGGTCTTTGTTGTGCACAGGTTTTTTTTTCCTCTTGTTACAGAGCACGTATTTGGGAGTGTGTGGGTTCGGTAGTCTTGGTTCATGAGTTCAGTAATTGCAGTTAACAGGCTCTAGGCTGTGAGCTTTAACAGTTGCAGGACATAGGCTTAATTGTTGCACAGCAGGTGGAATCTTCCAAACCAGGGATTGAACCTCTGTCCCTGCATTGGCTTATGTATTCCCCACCACTGAGTCACCGTGGAAGCCTCTGAACTACTTTTTTAAATGAAAAAATAATAAATAAAAAGTAGGGTATCTATGATTTTACAAGGTAAACGACATGGAAGCAAATGCAATGAAATAGTCAAGGCTTTTTTTTTTTTTGTAAGTTTAGACCTTAGTTCTCCACCCTTCTTCCTAGAGTAATCCACTGTTAATATTTTCATGGATATTCTTCCATTGGTAATTTTACCAGTTACACATGTATATATTTCGTAAAAAAGCAAATGTAACCATATTCAACATATACTGTACCTTCTCTTTTGCTTCTTATATCTTAGAGTTCATGTCGCACATAGAGATCTATTTCATTCTTTTTTTTATGGCTGCTTAATAGTTGACTAGATATATATGTCTTAATTTAATACCCCTTACCTCCCCATAGTGAACAGTTACCATGTTTCCAAACTTTTAATTAAAATTAATGTAGGTATGTATATATATCTTTGCAATGTTTGACTATATGTGTGAGATACATTACTAGAAGTTATCTCCTTGGTAGTAATAAATACATATAACTCTTCTATGAGTATAACATGATTTTCCTTCCACTCCTTAGGAAGAAACCCAAGAAAAAAGAAAATGAAACTGGATGTAGAAGGTCAATGCGATTACTAAAAGTTGATCCTTCAGGAGTCCCATTGCCAGCAGCCCCAATCCAGACAGTATTAGAAGTAGATGAAAATGTAAGAAAGAGTACAAATACAATATACTAATAAAATACTGAAAAATTTGAAGTGTTTGAAAGTAGAGTAAAAAGTCAGTAAAGTATGTTTAATTTGTACTTCATTAATTTAATACTTGGCTGTTATATGGTTTAATATGGTTGGATGACATCACCGACTCAATGGACATGGGTGTGGGCGGACTCCGGGAGTTGGTGATGGACAGGGAGGCCTGACGTGCTGAGGTTCGTCGGGTCGCAAAGAGTCGGACACAGCTGAGCGACTGGATTAACTAACTAACTAATATGGTTTAATGAGTAAGATTTCAAACTCATGAAAGACTGGATTATATATTTCTGCAGACTTACCTATGTCGGATTGTGGGTAAATTGCTTAGCCATTCCGAGCCTCAGTTTCCCTATTTTTAAAATAGCAACAATAACAGAAACCTCTCACAAGGGGTATCATGAGGGATAAAGGTCCTTACATTATATTGAATGTATTATATTATTTAGTAAGCAATAAATGGTAGTATTAATAATAATACGTGATAATAATGATGGGGGTCCTATACTGTGGTTTAATTTATGCTGTCAGTGAGTGGAAAGAGTTTATTTACCAAATTTATTGTCTGAGTAAGATTATTTTTTATTCAGGAGCATCTACTGTTTTTAATACTCTACATCTAAGTGCTTAGTTATAACTTGGAAGATAGTACTCATTAGCCTGGTGCTTTGAGAGCCAATTGAAAATTAAGTTGCTACAGAGAGAGTAGCTCATTTTTTGAAGCCTCTATGCATCCATGATAAGAAATAATTTACATTGAATCCATTCCACGTGCGTGTGCGTGCGTGCACACACAGACAAAACTGAAACAAACCTTTTGTGAAATGATGCTTAACCCTTACTACATATGATGTACTTTTGAATTTTCTGGTCTATTCTTTTCTCATTCAATAAAACACAGTGTTGGTTATAACATATTAAAATGATTTCATGACTTGTGGGTTATAATCCTTGATATAAAAAAGTGATACAGAGTAATAACTTTTGAGTAATGAAATTGAACTGATCTGAATCAATTCCTAGCAACTCTGTTTATAGGCAGTGTAACTATGGATAAATTAACTTCTGTTTCATTCCACTGTTTTTGAAATGTGGTATCTCATTCACTGGATTATTAAGGGAATTAAATGAGATAATACATGTTTTTACTTTACAGGATACTTGGCATTCATTCATTGAACAACTGTTTTTGATTGCTAACTATATGGCACCCCTGTTGTAGATGTTGAAAGTAAAGAGAAACCTTAAGCTTGAATTCTAAGGCAGAGTGAGAACCAAGTTTTTTTTTCTTCTTACTTTTTATAACAGCCTTTGATACCTCCTGGGCCTTTAGAAATGACTCCTGAAAATCAAGATGATGACAATGCACTATTTAAAGGATTTTTGCAGACTTGGGCAGAAATGAGCAAGGTATCACTTGGGAGGGTAAACCCAAGCGTTTAAGCAAATTTCAGTGCATATGTTAATTTAGTACTTTCGTTTCGCTCGTTGTTTCAGACAAGAAGTAAAAACACTGAGAAGGAATTATCTAGCATTAAAAGGTGAGTTAAAATCCCTTGCTTTTGTTTTACATTTCCTGAGATCTTTAAATTATAAAGACTATATACCATTAGAGGGAATTTGAAAATGAGGTGAAAAGAATTATCCATCATGTTTCTACCCTAACAAGATTTTGTGTATTTCCTTTCACATATTGCTATATAAAAAACCACTGGGACACAAGCTTCATGAATGCATGGATTTTATCTCAGTAACCAGAAAAGTACATGGCGCATAATATATATATATTCAGTGTTTAATAAACGAGTATAATTACATACATTTTTGCTTCATTATGTTTTAATATATGTACAGTTTTGCATTATGCTTTTCCATTAACATTGTGGTTGGATGTTACTAGAGTCTTTAAATTTATGGAATAATTGAGTAATATTTCATTCAGTAGATGAAATTTGCTTAACCTCTTGATATTTGGAGTTGTTTTCTGTTTAGTTTTGAGTGTTGTGTGTTTGTGTATCTGTTGAAGTTTATATTGTGATAGTGGATTATTTCCTTAGGATAGATTCCAGAAGTGAGGTCAAACATTGTGGATGTTTTTATAGCCTTTCAGTTCAGTTCAGTCGCTCAGTTGTGTCCAACTCTTTGCGACCCTATGGACCAGAGCACTCCAGGCCTCCCTGTCCATCACCAACTCCCAGAGTTTACCCAAACTCATGTCCATTGAGTCGGTGATGCCATCCAACCATCTCATCTTCTGCCGTCCCCTTCTCCTCCTGCCTTCAATCTTTCCCAGGATCAGGGTCTTTTCAAACGAGTCAGCCTCTTTGCATCAGGTGACCAAAGTATTGGAGTTTCAGCTTCAACATCAGTCCTTCCAATGAACACTCAGGATTGATCTCCTTTAGGATAGACTGGTTGGATCTTCTTGCAGTCCAAGGGACTCTTAAGAGTCTTCTCCAACACCACAATTCAAATGCATCAGTTCTTCGGTGCTCAGCTTTCTTTATAGTCCAACTCTCACATCCATACATGACCAATGGAAAAACCATAGCCTTGACTAGACGGACCTTTGTTGGCAAAGTAATGTCTCTGCTTTTTGATACACTATCTAGGTTGGTTATGACTTTCCTTCCAAGAAGTAAGCGTCTTTTAATTTCATGGCTGTGGTCACCATCTGCAGTGATTTTGGAGCCCCCCAAAATAAAGTCTGACACTGTTTCCACTGTTTCCCCATCTATTTGCCATGAAGTGATGGGATCAGATACCATGATCTTCGTTTTCTGAATGTTGAGCTTTAAGCCAACTTTTTCACTGTCCTCTTTCACTTTCATCAAGAGGCTCTTTAGTTCTTCTTCACTTTCTGCCATAAGGGTGGTGTCATCTGCGTATATGAGGTTATTAATATTTTTCCCAGTAATCTTGATTCCAGCTTGTGCTTCCTCCAGTGCAGCATTTTGCATGATGTACTCTGCATTTAAGTTAAATAAGCAGGGTGACAATATACACCCTTGACATACTCCTTTTCCTATTTGGAACCAGTCTGTTGGTCCATGTCCAGTTCTAACTGTTGCTTCCTGACCTGCATACAGGTTTCTAAAGAGACAGGTCGGGTGGTCTGGTATTCCCATCTCTTTCAGAATTTTCCAGAGTTTGTTGTGATACACACAGTCAAAGGCTTTGGCATAGTCAGTAAAGCAGAATTAGATGTTTTTCTGGTATTCTCTCTCTTTTTCGATGATCCAACGGATGTTGGCAATTTGATCGCTGGTTCCTCTGCCTTTTCTAAAATCAGCTTGAAAATCTGGAAGTTCACGATTCACGTATTGCTGAAGCCTGGCTTGGAGAAATTTGAACATTACTTTACTAGTGTGTGAGATGAATGCAATTGTGTGGTAGTTTGAGCATTCTTTGACATGGCTTTCTTTGGGATTGGAATGAAAACTGACCTTTTCCAGTCCTGTGGCCACTGCTGAGTTTTCCAAATTTGCTGGCATTGAGTGCAGCACTTTCACAGCATCATCATTTAGGATTTGAAATAGCTCAACTGGAATTCCATCACCTCCACTAATTTTGTAATGATGCTTCCTAAGGCCCACTTGACTTCGTATTTCAGCATATCTGGCTGTAGGTGAGTGATCAAACCATTGTGGTTATCTGGGTTCCCCTTTAGGACATGCCAAATTGTTTTCCAAAATCTTTTTTTTTTTTAATTTCTGAAAATCTTATATGAATTTACTCTGCTGTTAGTATATATGAATGTTTAGTATATATGAATGTTTAACTATAGCCTATTAACTTTTATGAGTGAAAAATAGTACTCTGCTGTTTAATTTGATTTCCTTGGTTGCCAGGAAGTTGAATATTTTCCCACATTTATTGTTACTTTTCTTTTTTGAATCACCTTTTATTGTTTTGACCATTGAGTTTGGTTTTATTTCTCAAGTTTAACTTTTTAATGTTCTCAGCTACAA
Organism: Bos mutus; assembly: GCF_027580195.1. NCBI lineage: Eukaryota > Metazoa > Chordata > Mammalia > Artiodactyla > Bovidae > Bos > Bos mutus. The sequence continues at coordinate 54,651,276 of NC_091637.1, forward strand.
AGTCCATTTAAATGGCATGGTCATTAGTGAAGATACTGTCTGTAAAGTTACCAGAGGCTCAATTTCCTCAATGGCCATCCACCCATCGGAAATGAGAACTTTGGTGGCAGCTGGGGCCAAATCTGGGCAAGTTGGACTTTGGGATTTGGTAAGTTATTATTAATTTTTTGAAGGTACTGAAATTCGACTAAAGGAAATAGTCTGCGGAAGAATAGCCTAGAGCCATGTGTTTCTAGATGTTACTTGAGATATATAGTTTTGTGCTTTGTGATTTCAAATTTTAGAAACTTAGAGGAATTTAAATTTACTTTATAAAACTTCTAACATTTTTAGCTTGAATATCATTAGTCATCTGGGCATAAATGCCTGCCAGGAAACTTTATTACAGCTTTAAATGTATATATGAAAAGATCATAGCAAGTTCTTAGTTTTCTAATTATGTTTAAAATATAATTTTCAAACTGGATCAAAATATCTTCCCAGGGATGATCTTAGGATGATCCTAGTCGTTTTTGATGAGTCAGAAACTGATATTAAATTTCGTTCATTGCATATATAATAATGCATTGATTGCTTTTAGTGGTTACAAAATTGAATAAAGTCAAGTTAATATTCTCTGAATTTATGTATTTATTTATTTTTGGCTTTGCTGGGTCTTCGTTGCTATCTGGCCTTTTCTCTAGTCTCGGTGAGCCGGGGCTGCTCTCTAGCTGTGGTGCTCAGGCTTCCTATTTCGGTGGCTCGCCTTGTTGCAGAGCATGGGCCCCAGGGCGCTCAGGTTTCAGTATCTGTGGCACATGGGCTCAGTAGTTGTGGCTCCCGGGCTCTAGAGCACAGGCTCAGGAGTTGTGGTACACTGGCTTAGTTGCTCTGCAGCATATGGGATCTTTCCAGATCAGAGATTGAACTCATGTCTCCTGCATTGGCAGACCACTGAGCCACCTGGGAAGCCCTGAATTTATTTTCTAATTGGGGAAGTAGAACAAAGACATGAAAAATGCCTTAAGGACAGTTAATGGAGACGGAGAAGCCATTGTGACTTGTTGAGGGTTGGGGTTAATTTGTCGAGGGTTGGGGTTAATAAATAAAATGAATTTTGTGAGAAGAGAAGAAATAACAACCAAGTTCTCTTTTATTTTGAGTGCATAGGTTCTTGCTTATTTTGATAAGATGTTAGTAGGGGTAGGAGGCGAAAGGATTTGGTAAAGAAAACAGAAGCAGGGAAGTAGGACGAGGACCAGAAATAGTATAAGATTGTATAAGCTAAGAGATGAATTTCAAGCATGAGAGTCTGACAGGGCTTTTTTTCAGAGGAGGTAAGAAGAATGGGTGGCTTCACTTGTAGATCAGTTGGTAAAGAATCCACCTGCAATGCAGGAGACACAGGTTTGATTCCTGGGTTGGAAAGATGCCCTGGCAAAGGAAATGGCAACCCACTCCAGTATTCTTGCCTGGAGAATCCCATGGACAGAGGAGCCTGGAGGGCTGTAGTCCATGGGGTCATAAGAGTTGGACATGACTTAGTGACTAAACGACCACCAAAAAGAATGGGAACAGAAAAAAGGGATGTTAGTTTCGACATAGGGTGTGATTAGTGAGTTGAGAGAATAGCTTCAACAGTAAGGTAAGGAAGGAACAGAGACTTATAGGAGATTAAAAAAGTATGGGGTCGGGGACTTCCCAGGTGGTGCAGTGGATGAGAATCTGCGTGTGAACGCAGGGAACACGGGTTCGATCCCTGTTCCAGAAGAGTCCACATGCTGTGGAGCAACTAAGGCTGTGAGCCAGAACTACCGAAGCCTGAGTGCCTAGAGCCTGTGCTCTGCAACAAGAGAAGCCACCGCGATAAGAAGCTTGAGCATCCCAAGCAAGAGTATCCCCCACTCACTGCAGTAGGGAAACCCGCATGCAGCAATGAAGACCCAGTGCAGCCAAAAATAAATAAAACAAAAATTAAAAAAAAAAAATGAAGTAGAAGAAGAAATGAAAACTGTGGATAGACTATTTGTTGAAGAACTTAGGAAAAACAGAATTAGCATAGTCAAGTGAGTATCTTTTCAGGGTGCATGTTGATATATAGCACAGAGTTGAAGACATGTAGAACAGTCCATTTGTCATGTCTTTTCTGATCTCCAAAAATCTTTTTTACTGGATGTCTGCAGTCCAATGTTTTTATCAACTTTCTAGTTTTTCAGGACACCTGGTTATCTCAACAGACTGAGCAAGTCTAAAGCCAGTGTCTTAGCTATCCTGTTCTCACTCCCCAACTTCCTTAGGTTTTTTTTTTTAAATATTTATTTTTATTATTTAACTGTGCTGAGTCTTAGTTGTGGCACATGGGTTCTTTGCTCTTAGCTGCGGAACGCGGGATCTTTAGTTGAAACATGTGAACTCATAGTTTTGGCATGTGGAATCTGGTTTCCTGACCAGGGAACAAACCGACCACCCTGCACAGGGAGTGGGGCATCTTAGCCACTGGACAGCCAGGGGAGTCCTCCCCTAGTTTTTGTTTTTAAATTAGTTTTGTTGAGGTATAATTCATATTTTATAAAATCCACACATTTAAAATGTACAATTTAATGATTTTTAGTAAGTTTATTGAGTTGTGTAACTATCATCATAATTCTGTTTTAGAACATTTTCATCATTCTTGTAAGATTCCTCATGGCTATTTACATTTAATCCCTGTTTCTACCCTTATCCCTGGGCAAATCTCTACAAATTTGCATTTTTTTAGGTAAATTTCATATAAGTAGAATCATAGAATACATGGTCTTTTATGTTGGTGTTTTTCTTTTAGTATGGTTTTAAGGTGTATCTGTGTTACTATAACATGCTCGTAGATGCTAATCTATCAGCACCTCTGTCTTTTATTGTTGAATAGTATTTCCTTGTTTGATTATACAACATTTTGTTTATGCATTTATTACTCGGTAGACATTTGGGTTGTTTCCACTTCCTGGCTGTTCTGAATAATTTGATTTTATTTGTGTACACATTTTTGTGTGGAAATGTGTTTTCATTTCTTTTGAGTGGGTCCCTGGGAATAGAATTGCTAGGTCATATGGAAACTGGTTAACATTTGAGGAACTGCCAAACTGCTTTCCAAAGAGTTTGCACCATCTTCTGTTCCCACCAGCAATGTATGCGGGTTCTCCATGCTCACCAACATTTATTATTGTCTGTCTTTCTGATTATAGTTTTTCAAGTGGGTGTATTTTCCTAGTGAAGTTTTATCTCCCTGTGGTTTTGATTTGCATTTGTCTAATGAATAATGATGTTGAGGCTCTTATCCTGCCATTTGGATGTCTTTGGTGAAATGTCTATTCAGATCTTTTGTCAATTTTTTTAATTGGATTTTTTGTTTTCTAATTGAGTTGTTAAGAGTTCCTTGTATACTCTAGATGCGAATCCTTATCAGGTACTTGATTTACAAATATTTCTCCTTGTCTTTTCATTTTCTTAATGCTATTGAAGTGCAAAGTTTTGAGTTTTGATGAGGTCCAATGTATCAAATTTTTAATGGATTGTGTTTTTGGTGTCATCTAAGAAATCCATGTAGCCCAAAGTCAGGAAGTTTTTCTCCTATGTACTTTTCTAAATATTTTTATAGTTTAAGCTTTCACACTTAGTTCACTGATCCACCTTGAGTTAGTATTATTTTTATAATCTTTGAATTGTTTTTGTATATGCTCTGAGGTAAGGGCCCCAGTTCCTCTTTTCATATGTGTATGTCCAGTTGTCCCAGCACTGTTGAAAAGACTCCTTTGTTGCATTGAATTGCCTTGGTACGCCCTCAGCTTTCCACTTAACTTTTCATAAGATTCCTAGTCTCGCCTAGGGTCAAAAGTTGCGTTGTCATTCATTTGGTCACCCGTGTACCCATTCATTCATTCCACACTAACTGAGTGTTTTGTGTTAAGTACTCTTCTAATGATGCCCCAGCCATATTTGTGAGGAAAGACTGTCCATGTTCTCATAGGGTTTGGAATTTAGTGGCAAAAGCAGCATGAATGAAGTAATTATATGTTTGATAAGTGGAGTGGATTATATACTCTGATTAATGGAGTGAAGGAAGAGTGGTATTATCACGTAACAGGTAGACTGGCCTAATTTGGAGGATCAGGGAAGGCTTCCCTGAAGAAGGGAGAATTGAGTTGAGATTTGAAAGCTAAGTAGGAATAAACCAAGCAAAGAAAGGGAAAAGAGCATTTCAGGTAAGAGGGAACAGCATGTTAAGGACCTTAGGCAGTAGGGTGCCGGCTTGATACATTCAAAGACCTGAAAAAATGCCTGTGTGGCTGGAGCATGGACAGCAAAGGCATAGATGGAGGGGATGAGTGGAGTAGGGGGGAAATACAGAGGTGGGAAGAGGTCAGATGTATACCTTTATACATTTTGTTGAGAATTTTGCTTTTTATCCTAAAAGCAAGAGGAAGCATGGAAGAGTTAGGTTGTCCCTTCATTCCTTGTGTCTAGTAAAACCCTGTAATGATTTTGCCCTCTCTTTCCTGTCCTGGCTAACAGCAGATTAGTGAGGGCTCCATTTTCTTTTTTGGGATTACTGTAATCGTCTTTACTGGTACTTGTACTTTCAGTTTTCATATCCAATCCAGTGTGTACAGTCATTTCTAGGCACAAAACAAACTGGTCCTGGACACATTTTGGTTTGAAGTTGTTAGATGTACACCTAACTTGGTATTTTTGGACTGAAATGAAATTTGAACTGCAGGTTTCCCTCCTTATCCAGAGTGAAAGTGAAGTTACTCAGTCGTGTCCGACTCTTTGTGACCCCATGGACTGTAGCCTACCAGCTTCCTCCTCCCATGGGATTTTCCAGGCAAGAATACTGGAGTGGGTTGCCATTTCCTTCTCCACCTTATCCAACAGTAGAGTATTACTGTGAAACAGTTTGTAAGCTCAAATGGTGTAATGCAAGAAGCAATTACCTTAAGGTGTCTTGCTAATAAATGCACAGAATAAATCAAGATAAGGTACAGATGCTGTCAGACACAGTTCAGAGCTAAGAGCGGCTTCATGCTGAGATCCTGAGTGTAAGTTCCCTGGGACAGAGCTTGGTGGTGCCACTCTTGCTGCTTGGGGTGCGCTGCCTCTGTAACAGCTTCCTGCAAAACAAATGCTGAATACTATTTTCATTTTTCACCTTTTCTCATAAAAACGAAAATCCTTTTTGGATTCCCTTCAGTTAGCGAAAATAGTTGTTAACATAGGTGTTTTGTAAGAGCGAAGTGGTATAAAGCACAAAGCAAACTTTTGAAAAGCAAGGTTACCTGTGTTTATTTTTAAAGTAATTAAAATAGAAAATTCAGTTCTTCAGTTCTACCAGGCACATTTCAAGTGCTTAATAGCCACACATGAATAGTGGATACCATATTGGACAGTGAATACATATATCATTTTTGTCATCTCAGAAAGTTCTTTTGGACAGTGATGCTGTGGAGCAAGTTAATAACAGCATTAATTTTGGTAAAATAAGGCTCAAAGATAAGATAACAAACAACGGAATGAAGGAGACAGCAAAACTAAGGAAACAAATTGAAAATCAGTGAAACTAATAAATTAGAAGGAACAGAATAAACATTGCTGAAAATAAAATTACTGATATTAAAGGAAAGATTTGAGGTTATCTTAAATACAGATGAAAAAAGTCTTAAGGGAAAAGCCAGAATTGGATTGGCACATTTGAAAATGTATGAAATGTTCTCGGAAACTTTGGAGCTTAAAGGACAAAGAATTCTTCAGGTAGGAAAAACAAATTATATTCAAGGGGAGAAGCCAGGCTTGCCTCAGTTTTCTACAACATTTTATGTAATGTCTACAAAGTTCTGAGGGAAGGAAGTGTGGCCTGGAATACATAGGTAGCCCAAGATATTATTCTTATGTAAAGGCAGCAGGTAGGTATTTTCACATGTGAAAAAACTCAAGAAATTCAAGACCTATGAGTTCATCTGGAAAAAACTACTTGATAGAAAATCTCAGCCAGTTAAAAGTAAGTCAAAATTAAGAATTCACAAGTGAAGAAGCTTGACAGAAGAATCAATGATTGAGTATTGAATCCATTTAAATGAAGAACTAATATTAAACAGCAATATGAATTATGGTTACAGAACTAGATATGAATGTTGTTAAACTGGACAAAATTAAATATAGAGATGGAAAAAGGGGAGATTGGAGGGTGGGAGGAAATAGTGTCCTCAATCAATAGAAATTTAAAATTGAGACATCCATAGTTAAATTTAAAAATAAAGCTTAATGACTGTAAGGGCTTTATGCTTTATACTGTTTCCTTCTTAGATAACTCTTGTAAAGAAATACTTGAAATTCAAAAATTCCTTCAGCTTGCTTTTCTTTTATTATTTTAAAGTATAGTTAAATTTAATACTATTAAAAGTGGCCTTCCCCATCCCACCCCCCAAAAAATCTTCTCTGTCCTTCTGTCTATATAAGTAACTACATGTAAAGACATCTATAATGATTGCTCAATATTTCAGTGATAATTTTGGTCAATTTTGGGTTTTGAATGATTTTTCAGAACTTTTGTCTGGAGCGTATTGTTTTTCTAAAAAATATATGCTGTGGACAAATATGCCAAAGTGTTAACAGTGGTTAACTCTGGGTAGGAGAAGGAGTATGTGTGGTTGTAATTTTTTTCCTTTTTTTAAAAGGAATTTTTCTTTCTTTCCTTTAAAATTTTTTTCTCTTTAAAAACTTAAATAAAAAAGACAAAAACAGTGCTTGAGTATTTCAGAGCAGACCAGGCTAGATTTGGAGATGATAGTTGTTGGTTCATAGTATAACATGTGGTATAGGAATATAGTGTGGAAATTCGAAACATGATGATTTCAGAGTTGATAATCCAGTAGTGAGAGGATAATCTTTAGAAGCAGTAATATTACTACAGAAATTCAAATACATGCATTTTTCATGGGGTATTTAGGTTTTTTTTTTTTTTTCCAGTTGCTAAGTCGTGTCTAACTCTTTGTGATTCCATGGACTGCAACATGCCAGGCATCCCTGTCCTTCAATATCTCCTGGAGTTTGCTCAAACTCACGTCCATTGAGTCAGTGATGCTATCTAACCATCTTATCCTCTGCCGCCCCCTTCTCCTCTTGCCCTCACTCTGCCACCCCCTTCTCCTCTTTCCCTCAATCTTTTCCAGCATCAGGGTCTTTTCCAATGAGCCAGCTCTTCGCATCAGGTGGCCAGAGTATTTAGGGGATAAAATATTTTAAAAACTATCATTTTGGGCCAGAACCAAACAACTTAGGAAAATTGTGCTCAGGATGATATACTCATAGAGAAGCATACTTAGCAAGCAAAGTAGAAGTAATGTTGATGTATTTTAGTAGGAAGGAACTATCCTGTGTGTGCAATAAAAAGTAAATCTCACATTTCCTGAGGATTTCATGAAATGAAGTCAGAATAAGCAGTAATTATTTCCCCTCTGCATTATGAAAAACTAGTTGTCTAGTGGTAAAAAACTGGAAACTTAAAATAAATGAGACTTAATTCTGTTGGATTGAAAATTAGGAAAATAGCTTAGAGTCTAAAGTTTCTAGTTCTGACTTTCTAATTGGGAGGTTGGGTATATAATAGACTGAGAAAAGACTGAATATAATACAGACAAAAATATTTTAATGACTTAATGACATAGAATATATTACTGTTTCTCACCAGTTTTTGTCTCTCTCTCCCTACCCCTAACTCTCTTCCAGACTCACCAACCTAAAGAGGATGGAGTTTATCTTTTTCAGCCCCACAGTCAGCCGGTCAGCTGTCTTTACTTCTCACCTGCCAATCCGGCTCACCTGCTGTCACTGAGCTATGATGGCACATTACGCTGTGGGGACTTTTCCAGGGCTGTTTTTGAAGAGGTAAATGTTAATGTGTTTACTTATTGACCTTAGATGATATTCTAGATTCTTTATGAAATGCCACATGAATGATTATTATACCATCAGACTGGATGAGATGGGATGGAACAGGGACTTTAGAACTATTCTGCCTAAATTCATATCCCATCTGGTACTCTTTGTGTGACCTTGGCAAGTTCCTTTACCTCTTTGTGTCTCAGTTTCCTTAGTTTTGAAATGAAACAGTAATAATATTTACCTTACAGGACTGTCACGAGGATTAAGTGAGTTAATGTAGATAAAGTACTTAAAACAGAGCCTGGCACATGAGAGATTTTTGCTCTTATTTTTTATTTTTGCAAAAATCTTTTAAAGACAATAACCTATTCTTCTGTTTTAAGGCTTAAAACTTGTCTTTTATTCAGGAAAAATATTAGAATATTATTATATTTTTGTTTATTATTTCTAGCCTTTGCAGATATGAATTTTGTGAGGCTGATTCTTAGATGTGACAGAAAAGACTATAGAGAAATTCATCACATAACAAATAGTACTATAGCACATTATATCTAAAACATATGGCAAGTCTACATTAACTCACTTAATGTATCACAGAAACTATAAAATTTGTTTTTTTTGTCTTCTAGCTAAGATTTATCAGGCCTACATGCCATATATATATCTGATAATAGATTAGCTCAGCTATTTTTATCTGGTGAAGTTAGAATGAAATACTGCAATTGGATGTGATAAAATTGTACTCTGGCAAGAAATGGACACCCAGGCAATTTCGTTCAGAACATCTTAGGCCAGGTTTATTCATAACCACCTGTTGAGGATAAGGTCTTTTCCTGGGCTAATCTAGCCTCTATGAGGTCAGATTAAGTTGAAGTCTGTTTAAGAATAGTTGAAAGATGTTAGGCTCATACTTGTGACTATCCATCTGCTGAAAGATACTCTACCAAGATAAATAGCCTTTACCCCTTGAAGGTTTTCTAATCCATTTGATCTCTGGTTGGGTAGACCAGAAGCTTCCAAAGGCCTGAGGAATCCTCACAGTATTTGATCCCAGTGATTACATTTGGTCTCCTACTTAAATATCTGCTACTTAATGCTTACAACAAACATGTCATTTCAAGTGAGCTTTCACATTTGCTCATTAACCATATTAGATTTCCTCATTAAGAGAATTCTTATAAATTAAACCCTTTTTCAATGTGAATTTTAATCTTTATGAAGTTTAGGATGGTTTAGATGTAGGTTTCTACCCTTTAACTTATTTTGAATGAAACTTTTGGAGTTTTTAGACATCCTCAGTATAAGGGCAATTTTATGTGTGAAACAAGAAAACATGATATCATCACTTATGGTTTATTGTCATAAATACTAATTTAATTGATCTAATTTTATGTATGCCTTAATTTTTTATGTAAGCCAGTACTCAAAATTAACACATTCTGATGTCTTTGTAATTATTCTAATGTTCTGTGTACAGATTATTCATAATTACTTACATGAGTTTTTCTTAATACATGTATTTATTGAAGTAGAGTTGACTTACAATGTTTCAGGTGCACAGCAAGGTGATTCAGTTATACATATTATTTTTCAGATTATTTTCCATTATAGGTTCTTAAAAAATATTGACTATAGGTCCCTGTGCTATACAGTAAACCTTTGTTACTTGTTGCATCTATTTTTTTTAAATTAGAAATCTAGCATTCTCTTCATACTAAGTCAAACAAGTGGAATCAAAATGTCATAAATTTTTTAGTTAGGTGAAAATTCATAAGTTTTCTAAAATACATATATTATGCATAACATATATATATGTATACAAAAGTTTTTCTGCTGTGCTTGATAAAGGCTTGAGAGAGAGCATAAAAAAATATAGATGGAGAAATTGGAAAACCTAAACTGAATGAAATGGAGCACTGAGTATGAAGAAAAGATGAAACAAACTAGATGAAAGTAAAAGATCATCATCTAGTCTGGTTGGTTTTAAACATGGCTGCTCATTAGAAACATATCTGGAGCTTTGGACAAAAAAAGCAGTACCTAGGCATTTGTAATTCTGATATGCATCTGGATTTTAAAAAGTGATTATAGGTTTTCTTATTAAATGGTAGCTTTGGTGATAGAGAATTCTATTATTTTTCTGTTGATCAATCATGATACAATGGTATTAAGTGAGTAATAGTTCAGTTCAGTTGCTCAGTTGTGTCCAACTCTTTGCGACCCCATGGACTGCAGCACGCCAGGCTTCCCTGTCCATCACCAACTCCTGGAACTTACTCAGACTCATGTCCATTGAGCCAGTGATGCCATCCAACCATCTCATCCTCTGTCATCCCCTTCTCCTCCCTCCCGCCTTTGATCTTTCCTAGCATCAGGGTCTTTTCCAGTGAGTCCGTTCTTCACATCAGGTGGCCAAAGTGTTGGAGCTTGAGCTTCAGCATCAGTCCTTCCAATGAATATTCAGGACTGATTTCCTTTAGGAGGGACTGGTTTGATCTCTTTGCAGTCCACCCTGTCCACCCTTCAGCCTTTCCCAGAATCAGGATCTTTTCCAGTGAGTCATCTCTTTGCATCAAATGGCCAAAATATTGGAGCTTCTGCTTCAGCATCCGTTCTTCCAATGACTATATACAGGGTTGATTTCCTTTTGGATTCACTAATTTGATCTCCTTGCAGTCTAAGGGATTCCCAAAAGTCTTCTCCAGTATCACAGTTTGAAAGCATCAATTCTTCAGTACTCAGTCTTCTTTAGGGTCCAGCTCTCACATTTGTACATGATTATTGGAAAAACCATATCTTTGACCATACAGATCTTTGTTGGCCAAATGATGTCTCTGCTTTTTAATGTGCTGTCTAGGTTTGTCATAGCTTTTCTTCCAAGGAGCAAGCGTCTTTTAAATTCATGGCTGCTGTCATCGTCTACAGTGATTTTGGAGGCCAAGTAAATAAAATATGTCACTACTTCCACTTTTCCCCTTCTACTTGCCATGAAGTGATAGGACCGGATGCCATGATTTTAGTTTTGAATGTTGAGTTTCAGGCTAGCTTTTTCACTCTCCTCTTTCAGCCTCATCACGAGGCTCTTTAGTTCCTTTTTACTTTCTGCCATTAGAGTGGTATTATCTGCATATCTGAGGTTGTTGATATTTCTCCTGGCAATCTTGATTCCAGCTTGTGCTTCATCCAGTGTGGCATTTCACATGATGTACTCTGCATATAAGTTAAATAAGCAGGGTGACAATATATATCCTTGATGTACTCCTTTCCCAATTTGGAACCAGTCCATTGTTACATGTCCGGTTCTTACTGTTGCTTCTTGACCGTCATACAGGTTTCTCAGGAGAGAAACCATCTTTTTAAGAATTTTCCATAGTTTGTTGTGATCCAAACAGTCAAAGACTTCAGTGTGGTAAGTGAAACAGAAGTAGTTGTTTTTTGGAATTCTCTTGCTTTCTCCATCATCCAGTGAATGTTGGCAATTGCATTTCTGGTTCCTCTGCCTTTTCTAAACCCAGCTTGTACATCTGAAAGTTCTCTATTCATATGCTGGTGAAGCCTAGCTTGAAGGATTTTGAGCATAACTTTACTAGCATGTGAAATGAGTGCAATTGTACAGTAGTCTGAACATTCTTTGTCATTGCCCTTCTTTGGGGTTGGAATGAAAACTAACCTTTTCCAGTCCTGTGGTCACTGCTGACATATTTTCCAAATTTGCTGACATATTGAGTGCATCACTTTAACATCATCATTTAGGATTTTAAGTAACTCAGCTGGAATTCTGTCACCTCCACTAGCTTGTTTGTAAGTAATGCTTCCTAAGGCCACTTGACTTCACATACTAGGATGTCTGGCTCTAGGTGAGTGACCATACCATTTTGGTTACGTGGGTCATTAAGACTTTTTTTTGTACAGTTCTTCCGTGTATTCTTACCATCTCTTCTTAATCTCCTCTGCTTCTGTTAGGTCTGTATCGCTTCCATCCTTCATTGTGCCCATCCTTGAATGAAATGTTCCCTTGATATCTTCACTTTTCTTGAAGAGATCTTTAGTCTTTCCTATTCTGTTGGTTTCCTCTACTTCTTTGCATTGTTCATTTAAAAAGGCCTTTTTTATCTCTCCTTGCTGTTCTCTGGAACTCTGCACTCAGTTGGGTATATCTTTCCCTTTCTCGCTTGCTTTTCACTTCTCTTCTTTCCTCAGCTATATGTAAAGCCTCCTTAGACAACGATTTTGCCTTTTTGCATTTCTTTTTCTTTTGGATGGTTTTGGTCACTGCCTCCTGTACAGTGTTACAAATCTCTGGCCATAGTTTGAAGAACTGTGGCACTCTGTCTACCAGATGGAATACCTTGAATCTATTCTTCACCTCCCCTGTATAATCATACAGGATTTATTTAGGTCATACCTGAATGGTCTAGTGGTTTTCCCTACTTTCTTCAATTTAAGTCTGAATTTTGCAATAAGAAACTGATGGTCTGAGCCACAGTCAGCTCCAGGTCTTGTTTTTGCTGACAATATAGAGCTTCTCCATCTTTGTCTGCAAAAAATATAATCAGTCTGATTGCAATATTGACTACCTGGTGATGTCCATGTGTAGAATGGTCTATTGTATTGTTAGAAGAGGGTGTTTGCTATGACCAGTGCATTCTCTTGGCAAAACTCTATTAGCCTTGCAGTGCTTCATTTTGTACTCCAAGGCCAAACTTGCTTGTTACTCCAGGTATCTCTTGACTTCTTACTTTTGCATTCCAGTCCTCTCTGATGAAAAGGACATCATTTTCTTTTTGGTGTCAAATCTACAAGTTCTTGTAGGTTTTCATAGAACTGTTCTGCTTCTTTGGCCTAAGTGGTTGGAGCATAGACTCAGATTATTGTGATGCTGAATGGTTTGCCTTGGAAATGAACCAAGATTATTCTTTCATTTTTGAGATTGTACCCAAGTACTGTATTTTGGACTCTTTTGTTGACTATGAGGGCTACTCGTTTTCTTCTAAGGGATTCTTGCCCACAGTGGTCATCTGAATTAAATTTGCCCATTCCCGTCCATTTTAGTTCATTGATTCCTAAGTTGTCCTAAGAGTTTTTAAAAAATGTCAGTGTTGTGAATGAAGTCATAGTTTAAAAAACATGGTGAGAGTGAAGTTTATGGTATAGGAAATACTACATCTCAGTAAAACTGTAAAAAGAAATTAAGAAGGGGAAAAAAGAAATAGCCCAACCCACGTGCAGACTTGATTCTCTCTGACAGATGTCAACAGACAGCTGTCAGACGCCTTGAAGTTGAGGCAGAGGTGTCAGTAACTAAAGCTTTAGTCTCCTGGATTGTGGTCTAGTAAAATGGTGTTGAGGATAAATAACACCATTTTGGGGATTCTCGATCTGTAGATCAATCTTGCCATCTCCTACTTGAGTGTGTCCAGTTTACCTTGATTCATGGACCTAGCATTCCAGGTTCCTATGCACTACTGTTCTTTATAGCGTTGGACTTTACTTTCACCACCAGACACATCCAAAACTAAGCATCATTTCTGCTTTGGCCCAGCCGCTTCATTCTTTTTGGAGCTATTAGTAATTGCTCTCTGCTCTTCCCTCATAGCATGCTGGACCCTTTCTGATTTGGAGGGGGGCGGTGTCCATCTTCCGGTGTTCTGTCTTTTTGCCTTTTTATACTGTTCATGAGGTTTTCCTGACAAGAATGCTGGCTTGGGTTGCCATTTCCTTCTCCAGTGGACCATATTTTGTCAGAACTCTTCAGTGTGACCTGTCTGTCTTGGGTGGCCCTGCACAGCATTACTCGTAGTGTCATTGAGTTAAACAAGCCCCTTCGCCATGACAAGGCTGTTGTTCATGATGGGGATTTGCTTATTAGTAATTATTGTAATTATTTAAAGAAATGTCTGTCTGGATCTTTGCCTGTTTTTAATTGGGTTATCTGTGTTTTTAGTATTGAGTTGTCAAAGTTCTCCACTTATTTTTTTAAAAGTCAGGTTTATTGAGGTATACAGTACATGCTATAAAACTTACCTATTTTAGGTGTGCAGTTTTATGAATCTTGGCAAACTTATGTAACCACCAGTGCAATCAAGACACAGAAAATTTCCTTCACCTGAAAAAAATTACCTCATGACCCTCTGCAGCTAGTCCTCTTTTCTTTCCCAAGCCCCTGGAAACCAGTGATGTGATTACTGTCCATATAATTAAAAAAATTTTTTATTGGTGTATAGTGGATTTACAGTGTTATGTTTCAAGTGTATAGCACAGTAAATCAGTTATACATATTATCCACAAGATTCTTTTCCCATATAGACCTTTACAAAGTATTGAGTACGGTTCTGTGTGCTATATAGCAGGTTCTTATTAGTTACTTTATATGTATTAGTGTGTATATGTCAGTCCCAATTTATCCACCCCCCCATCTCCTGGTAAACACAGTTTATTTTCTACGTACATGACTCTACTTCTGTTTTGTAAATAAGTTCATTTGTACCTTTTTTTTAGGTTCCACATGTAAGCAATATATGATATTTGTCTGTATCTGATTTACTTAGAATGACAATCTATAGGTCCATCCATGTTTCTGCAAATAGCATTAGTTTGTTATTTTTTGTGGCTGACATTCCATCAGGGTGTTCCTGGTGGCTTAGATGGTAAAAAATCTACCTGCAGTGTGGAGAGACCTGGGTTCGATCCCTGGGTTGGGAAGAAACCCTGAAGAAGGGAATGGCTACCCACTCCAGTATTCTGGCCTGGAGAATTCCATGGACTGTATAGCCCATGGGGTCACAGAGAGTTGGACATGACTGAGTGACTTTCACTGAAACTGAATATTCCATCATATATATGTACCACATCTTCTTTATCCACTCCACTGTGGATGCACCCTTTAGGTTGCTTCCATGGCTTGGCGATTGTAAATAGTGCTGCTGTGAACATTGGGGTGCACATATCTTTTTGAGTTTCAATTTGTATTTGAGTAGAATTCAAATTCAGTCCATTTCCTAGTAAGTTTCAGGGTAGATCTGCAACTGAGTTTTATTGGATTTAAGAGATTTAGGATGTAGCCCCAACATGGGTGGATGGGCCGTTTGATTGCAGGCAAGTCTTAGAGTTGATCAGTGCCTTCGATTCCATCTCTGCAAAAGAGGATGACCGTTTTGTCCTGTGTTTCTTGTGGGGATGATGGGAGGATAAATGAGGTATTTGGAGTAAAGTGTTGTATTACTTTTTTAACGAAGAATTTATGCATTGGCTTTTTTTAAAAGAAGAGCGTTACTTAAGTTGATTGTTCCTTATATCCTTAGGTATATAGAGATGAAACAAGAAGCTTTTCCTCCTTTGACTTCTTGACAGAAGATGCCTCCACTTTAATAGTAGGTCACTGGGATGGAAGTATGTCACTAGTGGACAGGCGGACTCCTGGAACTTCTTGTGAGAAACTCATCAAAACTTCTTTGAGCAAAATAAGAACTGTTCATGTGCACCCGGTGCAGAGACAGTATTTGATCACTGCAGGATTAAGGTATGTTCTTCATCAAATTTTATGATACAGATGTTTTAACTTTAGGAATACTGTTTTAGTTTGATTGACAAAGACTTTTTTGTGATACCCACGGACCAAATAATTTTCCTTTCTATGCTAATTTCAGGGTGTTTTTTTTTGTTTTGTTTTAGTTTTTTTGTGATTCTTTAAAATGAGATTTAATACATAGTAAAAATATTGAAACAAATATACATTTTTGTTTTCCCTGGTCTCGTGCATTTACTTCAGTCTTTTGAGAAGAAAATCTGTAAAAAAAAAAAAAAAAATATATAAGTTAAATGGGACCTACAGTTTCTTAGTCTGTGTTAACTTTTTTCTTGAGGCGATGAGAAAACTAGCTAGAATCTTGTCTCTCTATACCCACCTGGTTACATAGATATGCTATAATTTTGGAATTTTTCTAATTTTTAATCTATGCCCGTGTTCTTAAAATGAATACCGAAGATTAGAGGGGCCTGTCTTAACTGTTCTTCAGCGTAGTGTGTATTTGAGTGTCTGATTTATGTTCCGTGCTATTGTAGAAGCTTACTCTGTGTACTGTGATAACACTGAGAATTATTCCTCCTGTTACAGGGACATTCATGTTTATGATGCAAGATGCCTGAATCTCAGTAGAAACCAGCCTTTGATTTCTTTAACTGAACACACAAAGAGCATTGCTTCAGCCTATTTTTCACCTCTTACTGGTAACAGAGTAGTAACCACATGTGCTGATTGTAAGCTGAGGTAAATTGGGAAGACAGAATACGTTGTTAAGAGTCTGTAATTACTGTGTTAACCAGTAGCTTTCTTTACTATTACTCCTTATTAAATCACTAGCGTTAACTGTTTTGTAGCCATGTCTAGGTTCCCAAAGATCAACTATTTGTACTTAATAGCATTTCAGCAGTTTTGGAATCTGTAAATTTCCTTGAGATTGGCAAGGAAGGTCTGTAGCTACCCTGGGGAATGATGTCAGGCTTTCCTTTTAGCACTGAAATCTGATGAAATCAGGCTTGTGATATCTTGTGTGAAAGTCACTCAGTCGTGTCCAGCTCTGTGACCCCATGGATTGTAACCTGTCAGGCTCCTCTGTCCGTGGAATTCTCCAGGCCACAATACTGGAGTGGGTAGCCGTTCAGGAGATCTTCCCAACCCAGGGATTGAACCCTCCGCATTGCAGGAGGATTCTTTACCATCTGAGCCACCAGGGAAGCCTAAGAACACTGGAATGGGTGACCTATCCCTTCTCCAGTAGATCTTCCCGACTGAGGATCAAACTGTGGTCTCCTGGATTGCAGGTGGATTCTTTACCAACTGAGCTACCAGGGAAGCCCTTCTGTGTGATATCTTGGACAGAAGATAATTTTAGCATAGGAAGAAGCTCTTACTCTGGGGATAGTGGGATCCCTCCCACAAGTCAAGTGCTGAATTGAAGTTTCAGAGCCCTTAGCCATGGGCAGGCAGAAAAGATAGCAAAAACTGGGTCTCTGTACAAACTACTGGATAAAATTTTATGATTTTAGCTTTGGTACCGTTCTATAGCTACTACCTAAAAATAGATTTTAAAATGTAATATAAGCCAGTTGAACAAAAATAGAAAATAATGCCAATTTTTAAAAATGTGGAGAATGTTAACGCAACAATGAAGGAAATAATTTTGTTCTCTTCTAAAATCCACAATTTTGCTTAACATTGCAAGCAGTTCTCAATTTATGAGACTTTTACCTTAAGTGATTTTGGAATGTGTTCATTATTCACTCAACAAGTATCTGTTGAATGTATACTGTGGGCTGGGCTCTAGAAAATCACCTAATTTCTGTTTAGACCCATATATTGGGAAGAACATGGTTTATAGTGTGTGACAGGTGCCCTGTTATTTCCTAGTAAAGTCTGTGAGCATTACCAGGTAGTACATTAAGAAATTTCATCACTGGGCAATGACAGCCCAGTGTCCCCTTTCCACCCATGCAGTTTTCTTTGTCTTAAGGACCACTTAACTTGTCCCATTCCTGTTCATTTGCACTGCAGACTTTACTCTTGTGATTTGGCTTTCTGGTAATCTCATTAGAGTTCTAGTGCCAAGAAATGGCAGTGGGATAGCTAGGCACAAGGAGAAGGGTGAGGTGGTGATGACATGGCTACTTTCTGCCAGGGTGCTTAGTGGAGGCTTCTGAGCTCCTGCAGTTGCCCCACAGAGTTCCTCCCCTTAGTTGCTGGCCAGTCAGTCTTGCCAGAGCCTGGAAGTGACGGTAGGACGCCTTCAGTCGATGAGTCTCATAGGCAAACTGCTCGTGATACATGCCTGCACTTTTAGGTTATTTGTGCATTTTCAGACAACATCCGTTATGTGTGACCTATATTACTGTGAATCTGATTATAGAGTCTGGATTATCACTGTAGAATGTACACTTAAGTTTGGAATAGTGTTTAGTTTCCATACTAAACTCTAAGAACTGAATTTTACGATATTCTTTGTAACATTTATAAATATATTAGCTAGCTGAGGTTTGTTAGAACCTGATCCTATATATTTTAAAACAACAACCATTATCATAAACCAATGAAAAGCTTGTTAAATACCCTGATGATATTTCAGAAAAATCTCAAGAAATAATAAAAAGAGTGTGCTTCTTTATTCTTGCTGTTTATTTTGCAGAATCTTTGACAGCAGCTGTATATCCTCGAAGATTCCTCTTCTTACCACCATCAGGTCAGTGCCCATATGCCAAATAATGTGGACCCTGGATTACTATGAGCTCTTTGTTGGACTGCATACATTAGACATCTGATTATCGAAGAGATGTATAGGTCTGATTTTATATTACAGTGTTCCTGGTTACTTGTTCCTATCCCATCCGGAAGAGTTCTTGCTTCCAGGTTGCCTGTGTCTACAAAGAGGTTCTGTCTCTTTTAGTCTGTAGCTGTTCTCCGCCTCTGAGTGGTTATTTTTGGTTAAGGTGAATGACTTTATTCAAAAACTGAATTAGTCATGTTACCATATTGAGACTGACCTGCTCGTGAGACTAACTGAAGCACTCTTTATTTGTGCCTGTTTGTTCTGGGCTTAGCTTCCCCATCTTCCTGTTTCTTTGTTTGGTTATCCTCCTTTTGCATCTGCTACTTTTAATATATGTATTTTACATCAAACTTTACTCAATGTCTGCTTCCTACACATACTTCTTTATCAGCATTTATAAAGTTGGGGACAGGGTATGCAATATATGTTAACTGTTGCTTCATGAGTTTTATAATCTGTAGCTGCTGCTGCTGCTAAGTCGCTTCAGTCGTGTCCGACTCTGTGCGACCCCAGAGACGGCAGCCCACTAGGCTCCTCTGTCCCTGGGATTCTCCAGGCAAGAACACTGGAGAGACTATATTTAATATGCTTATTTTCTTTGTCACAGAATTTCCCCTCTTTGTTTCCTTTTTCAAACTTTATTAACTATAGTTTATTGACTTCTAGTGTGTATTTTAAAAAAATTATCTAGGGTGATGATTCTGGGGTCAGTAGAGATACGGTCATTGAATGGCAGTGGGAAATGAGGCTCTCCATTGTTCATCCTTCTTTAATAAGAAAGGGCTGTTGGTGGTGTTGCAATGCAGAGAATAAAAGGGCAGTGCTTTGTTTTTTGTTTTGGAAAGCAGTGAAGAGCCCCACATATATCTAAATGGTTTTTTACCTTATTTTTAGTTGTGATTATAAACACCTAACAGTAAGTCAGCCACCTTAACTATTTATATGTATACAGTTAAGTAGCATTAGGTGTGATCACGTTGTGCAACAGAGTTCTAGAATTTTCTATCTTGCAAAACTGAACCTGGCCCATGAGACATTAATTCCTCTCTCCCTCTTTTCCAGATTGTGGCAGCCATCTGTCTAGTTTGCGTTTCTATGATTTTTACTACTTTAGGTATTTCATATGAGTGAAATCATATAGTATTTGTTTTTTTGTGAAGGGTTTATTTCACTTAGCATAATGTCCTCGATGTTCATCCATGTTCTGGCATGTAACGGGATCTTCTCCCTTTTTAAAGGCTGCGTAATAATTCCATTGCATGTATATGCCATATTTTCTTTATCCATTCACCTCTTGATTGACATTTGGGTTGTTTCTACCTCTTGACTATTGTGAAAAAGGCTACAGTGAACAAATGGGTGTAAAGGTATCTCTTCAAGATCCTATTTTGAATTCTTTTGGATAATACCCAGAAAGGAGATTTTAATGGATCATCTGATAATTCTATTTTCAATTTTTTGATGAACCTCTATACTGTTTTCCCATAGCTGCCAAACCATTTTACATTCCAGGAGTGCACTAGAGTTCTAATTTCTCTTTATATGTATCAATACTTATGCTGATGATTGTGAGGTAATATATCATTGTGATTCTGATTTGCATTTCTCTAATGATTAGTGATGATAAACATCTTTTCATATGCTTATTGACCATTTGTCTATCTTCTTTGGAGAATTGTCTATTTAGGTCTTTTGCTTATTTTTGAATTACATCATTTTTGTTGTTGAGTTACAGGAATTCCTTACATATTCTGCATACTGGTCCCTTATCAAATATATGATTTTCACATGCTTTCTACCATTTTGTGGGTTGCCTTTTCAGTCTGTTGATTGTTTCCTTTGCACAGTTTATAAGTATGATGTAGATTTGTCTATTTTTGCTTTGGTTGCCTGTACTTTTGGTGTCATATCCAAAAATCATTGCTAAATCCAGTGTACTGAAACTTTCCCCTTCTATGTTTTATTAAGAGTTCCAAGTCTTAGGTATAGGTCTTTAATCAACTTTGAGTTGATTTTAGTATATAGTATAAGGTTATGCTTGGAGAAGGCAATGGCACCCCACTCCAGTACTCTTGCCTGGAAAATCCTATGGATGGAGGAGCCTGGTAGGCTGCAGTCCATGAGGTCACTAGGAGTTGGACACGACTGAGTGACTTCACTTTCACTTTTCACTTTCATGCATTGGAGAAGGAAATGGCAGCCCACTCCAGTGTTCTTGCCTGGAGAATCCCAGGGACGGGGGAGCCTGATGGGCTGTTGTCTATGGGGTCGCACAGAGTTGGACACGATTAAAGTGACTTAGCAGCAGCAGCAGCATAAGGTTATGCTGGTTTAGTCACTGCATCATCTGTGACTCTTGCAACCTCATGGACTGTAGCCCGCCAGGCTTCTCTGTCCATGGGATTTTCCAGGCAAGAATACTGGAGTGGGTTGCCATTTTCTCCTCCAGGGGATCTTCCCGACCCAGGGATCAAACCCCCATCTCCTACATTGCAGGCAGATTCTTCACCACTGAGCCATCAGGGTTACTGTCCAATATTATTCTTTTGCATGTGGATATCTAGTTTTGCCAGCAGAGGGACTCTCCTTTCCCCATTTTGTGGTCTTGGCACCCTTGTTAAGTATCATTTGACCGGGAACGTGAGAGTTTCCTTATAGGCTCTATTCTGTCCCACTGGTCCGTAGCATCTGTCTTTATACCAGTACCATGCTGTCATGGTTTCTGTTGCTTTGTCTAGTATATTTTGAAATCAGGATATATGAGGCCCCCAACTTTGTTCTTCTCTTTAAAGATTATTTTGGCTGTTTGTAATCTCTTGAGCTTTCATATTAATTTTAGGATTTTTTTTCTATTTCTGTAAAACATGCCCTTGGGATTGATTGCATTGGTTGAATTCTATAGATCACTTTGGGTAGTACAGACATTTTAACAATATTGAGTCTTCCAATCCACAGATAATTTATTTGTGTCTTTATTTGTTTGTGTCTTATTTGTGTCTTTTATTTGTTTTAGTAATGCTTTGTAGTTTTCAGTGTACAAATCTTTCATATTTTTGGTTAAATTTATTCCAAAATATTTTATTCTTGTTGATATTATTATAAATGGGATTTAAAGAAATATATTTATTTACTTTTGACTATGCTGGGTTTTTGTTGCCGTGTGCAGACTTTCTCCAGTTGTGGTAAGCAGGAGCTACCCTTCACTGTGGCACATGGGCTTCTTCTTGTGGTAGCTTCTCTTGTTGAGGAGCACGGGTTCCAGAGCACAAGCTCCGTAGCCGTGGTGCACGTTCTTTGTTGCCCCATGGCGTGTGTAATCTTCCCAGACCAGGGATCGAGCCCCTGTGCCCTGCACTGGCAGGTGGATTCTTGACCACTGGACCACCAGGGGAGTCCTGGAGTTGTTTTCTTATTTTCCTTTCTGGATTGGTCATTGTTAGTATGTAGAAATGCAACTGATTTTTGTGTGTTGATTATATCCTGCAAATGTGCTGAGATTTAGTTTTAACTGTGTGTGTGTGTGTGTGTGTAGTTCCTACCCAGTTTTCTAACTTCTACCAAATTTCCAGTGTTAAATATGTTGACTAGATGGCAAGAAAGGCATCATTGCTTTTTACCAGATCTTACAGGAAAAGCTTTCAGTCTTTCATCATTGAGTATAACGTTAGCTGTGGGCCTTTAATATATGACCCTTATTTTATTATATTGAGATAGTTTCTGTCTGTTCCTGGTTTGTTGAGTGTTTATCTTGAAAGGGTATTGAATTTTGTCAGATGGTTTTTCAGTACCAGTTGAGAGGATCTTATGATTTTTGTCCTTCGTTCTGTTTATGTGGTATGTCAATTAGTTAGGTTTTGTGTTTTGAACCTTCCTTGCATTCCAGGTATAAATTCAACTTAGTTATGGTATATAACCCTTTTAATGTGCTGTTTGAATTTTTTTGCTGGTATTTTGTTGAGAATTTTACACCAGTATTCATCAGGAATATTTGTCTGTAGGGCTTTTTGTTTTTTTTTCTCCCAGTAGGGTCTTTGTCTGGCTTTGGTATTAGAAGTGTTTGCCTCATAGAATAAGTTAGGATGTGTTCCTTCCTCTTCAGTTTTTTGGAAGAGTTTGAGGAGCATTTGGTGTTAATTCTTACTTCAGTGTTACGTAGAAATCTTTAGTGAAGCCATCTGGTCAGGGGCTTTCTTTGATGGGAAGTTTTTGGTTATTATTTTAATCCCCTTACTAGTTACAGTTCTAGTTAGATTTTCTGTTTCTTTATGATTCAGTCTTGGTAAATTTTATGTGTTTGGGAATGTATTCATTTCTTCTGGATTGTCCAGTTTATTGGTGTATGATTGTTCATAGTATTATAACCCTTTTTCTCTCTGTAACATAAGTTGTAATGTCCCACTTTCATTTCTTATTTTAGTTATTTGCACTTTCTATTTTCTTAATCTAGCTTGCCAGTTTTGTTCTCTTAAAAAAACCAACTCAGTTTATTTTTTCTATTGTTTTTGTATTCTCTAATTCTTTTATCTTTAATCTTTATTATTTCCTTCCTTCTGCTGAGTTTTGGTTTTGATTATTCTTCTTTCTCTAGTTCCTTGAGATGTAGTTAGATTGTTGATTTTGATATCTTTCTTCTTTTTTGATGTTTACTGTTAAAAATTTCCCTCTTAGTATTGCTTTCATAGCATCCCATAGATTTTGATAGTTGTATTTTTATTTGTGTACAGATATCTTCTAATTTCCCTTGTGATTTTTTTCTTTGAGCCTCCAAAGTACTTTTTACCTTAAGGTTGTATAGACTATATAAAACGATTGCAGGGTTTGGTTATTAGGGGAATACAAATATGGGAAATAGATTCTGTTAAATAGCAATAACTTAGATTGTATATTCCTTTATTCTAGGTCTTGTATTTGCATGTGTTAAAAAAAAGGAGGGGCGTGCACTGAGGAAGCTGAACAAAAATGTTGCCATTTCAGTGTGTTCAGTGACCATCCACTGAGCACAAACCACTGCACTCAGCACTGGAGATTCAAAAATGCAGACATCATCTCTCTCCCAGGTTTCAGTCTTGTAGGAAGGATAAGATTAGGTCGTTGATGACTCAGTAACTTGAAACTTGGCAGCGAAAACCAGCATTTAGGAGCAGTGCCATCTTTACCCTCTGCCCATGCTATTCTGAGTTTCTTAACACTGTCTTTCAAAAAAATTGTTTTTTCATTAGGCACAACACCATCACCGGGCGATGGCTGACCAGGTTCCAGGCCGTGTGGGACCCTAAGCAGGAAGACTGTATCGTCGTTGGCAGCATGGCCCAGCCGCGGCGGGTGGAGGTCT
The DNA here is from genome assembly GCF_027580195.1 of Bos mutus. Taxonomy (NCBI): domain Eukaryota; kingdom Metazoa; phylum Chordata; class Mammalia; order Artiodactyla; family Bovidae; genus Bos; species Bos mutus. The sequence continues at coordinate 54,674,820 of NC_091637.1, forward strand.
TCCACGAGACAGGAAAGTGGGTGCACTCTTTCCTGGGTGGAGAATGCCTTGCCTCTGTGTGTTCCATCAATGCTATGCACCCAACTCGGTATATTTTGGCTGGAGGTAATTCCAGTGGGAGGGTACATGTTTTTATGAATTAAGAAAGTTGTGGAGTTTTGGGTTTGGAAACACCAATTTGTTCAAATTAATCTGTCTAAGGAGCCTAGTAATTCGTGTGGCTTATTCTGTTTGCTTGGTAATATGTACTCTTTAGCGAATGTAAACTTGCTTTGTAAATAGGAATTATGAGCAGAATGTACTCTTAGGAGGACAGAGGCCTTGAAGGTGTTTCTGTAGGATGTGGAGGGCACTGGGGGGGACTGTGATGCTTTCAGCACTTTTAACCAGGCCGAATGTTGAGAAATTCTAGCATTATAAATTACAAAGCTTTGAGTGATCAGTGTTTTGGTTGTTTTTGTCTCCTTGATTCTATAGTCATATATAGATTTGTGGTTTATTTTACAGTTTGAAATACATATTTATTTCTAGACTTATATACACTGGAAGGGATCCTGAAAGGTTATCTCATCTGAGTGATTTTGAAACTTAATTTTTTAAACTGAGCACTTTTTCCCCCTTGCCTCTAAATTAAATCTTACATGAAATCCCAAGATAATTGCTGAGAAGCTGTGGTTCACTTGGGCAGGGCCTGGGTCCCTGTGTTGACCTTCTCCTCACTCCTCTCCGTGGCTCCTGAGACACAGCCAGGAAGTCCCAGGGCTTGTAGGCACAGGGTGGGAATATACTAACCCCTGTCACCCAGCATGAGATTACCGTCAGACCAATGTTTCCCAGACTGGGTTGTAGCTATTGATGTGAGTTAAGTGACCATGACCAGTGTCTAAAAAAATGAAAAGGAGATGAATAGTAAAGAATAGCAAACATACTTAGAACAAATATTCTTTTGTGAAACTTAGTTCCATATGCATACATAGCTGTAGGTGTACATGCACATGTATTTTATGATGTAAAATGTATTTCTTTATTACTGTGGTACTGTGGGTCATGGTTAAAGAAGTAAGAGCTCCTACCCTAGAAGGTCCTGGCCAGCTTTATGTGTCCTTGTCTTTTAAACTCTCCAGAGGAGATTTAGTAGCCTGGGAAAGTGTTATGGAATACCATTTCTGGCGTGTATTCATTAAAAATACTTGTTTTCAGAAGCTGTGGCAACTTGAATGTGTCTGTTGGACCCTACTAAATCAGCGACAGAGAGTACTGTGTGTTATTATTGATGCAACTTTTTCTGTTGTTCTTCATTGCCAAACGACTACTGAAAGACTGTTCTAAATAGTTTCAGCAATATGCCTGATTTCTAAGAGGAAATACGATTTTTTCAGAATTGTATGTCACAGAAATAAAGTGATGTGTGTAATTTCCTTGAATAACGTTTTTTTCTTTTTAATATTTATTTATGCATGTGGCCAGGCCATGTCTTAGCTGTGGCACGCAGGATCCTCAGTCTTTGTTGCAATCCACAGGATCTTTAGCTGCAGTATGTGGGACCCAGTTCCCTGGCCAGGGATTGAACCTGGACCCCTGCATCGAGAGCAGTGTCTTAACCACTGGACCACCAGGGAAGTTCCTCCAACGTTTTGCTTCAATAATTTCCTTCTCTGTAATTAAAGACTAAGCAAGTTTTGAAGCTGATTAAAAGGTTGTGGGTATTTATAAGGAATAAGGTTTCTCTGTTTTCTTGGTGCTGGAATACAGGAATTGATAAGCAAGGTGGAAATATTCATTTATGAAACACAAAGTAAGGCTGTGTGAAGTTGCATAGGTGCATGTGCTTAAATGCTCAATTCTGTCAGACTCTTTGTGACCCCATGGACTGTAGCCTGCCAGGCTCCTCTGTCCATGGGATTCTCTCAGCAAGAATACTGGAGTGGGTTGCCATTTTCTCCTCCAAGGGATCTTCCTGACCCAGGGATCGAACTAGAACTCACACCTCTTATGTCTCCTGCATTGGTGCCACCTGGGGAGCCCTGTGTGAGGTTGAGGTATGTTATAAACTGTTCTGGAAATAGTTAAATAAAGACTTTAGGCTCCCTTTCCCTTTTCCACATCACTTAATTTTATAGGTTCTAGTCGTGGCTGGTTCAGTGGGAATTGTTCTTTTTCTTAACATGTTGAAAACTACTCTTAATCAAATTAGTACTGTCATTTAAGCCTTGAATACTTCGTGGTAATTACCTGGCTTCTGCTATAAATGTTAAAAAATTCTTGATGGTTCTCACTTTTGTGGTCTCTTGCCATTGAAACTTCATAAGCTGTGCTATTGATATCCATTCAAGAGTTCTGTCTTCTTGAGGCAGTGCAGGAAGGAGAGTGAGTAGGGGGCTTGTTTCTTCATGGTAAGCTCTACAATGAAACAGCTGTTTAAATCTAGAAAGCACATAAAGGACAACTGTTCCCTTACGACATCCTTAAACTGTATTCTGTTGTGAAAGGCACTTTTCCCAGAGACTTGCTTAAAGCCATGTGGCTTCTGTCATTCTGTGTATGTTATGTTTGCTCTCTCTCCTTCCCAGATAAACCTTTTGTGTGTGTTGGCCTTTATAATATCTCATAACCATGTAAGCCCTGAATTCTACTGGTGTTATTTTCTTTGCGATGCCTTTTTTTTTTTAATGTGACATTAAGGAGGAAGGAGATGATCTCGTTTGGGGTGAATGGAGACTTGGTCAGACTAAGAGAAACTGCAAGTGACTAAGGACTGATAGACTCTTAATTGCTTAAGACCTGTTTTAGTATTCTGGCTTTTGAGTTACCTTTCCACAGAGATTTTGCAAAGGCACTTCTCCAGGAAAGCAGAGAGCTTTAGGGCTGTGGTTCAAAGATTTAAATATTTCCTCATCCAGGGGACGAGGAGGAGGGCAGAGAAGTGCCTTCTGTATCAAACGTGAAGGAAAAAATAGATGCCCTCTGTCTTCAGATTCCAGAAACTTAGGCATCTCATTTGTTAGGCTGTCCCTTCTGATTTGTTTTGTTTTTCCTTTTTAATACAGAGTTGGGCTTCCCTTGTGGCTCAGCTGGTAAAGAATCCACCTGCAATGCAGGAGACCTGGGTTTGATCCCTGGGTTGGGAAGATCCCCTGGAGAGGGGAAAGGCTACCCACTCCAGTATTCTGGCCTAGAGAATTAATTCTATGGACTGTATAGTCCACGGGGTTGCAAAGAGTCGGACACAACTGAGCGACTTTCACTTCACTGATGGCCAATCTAAGACAGCATAGACCCATAATTCTGGTTCATTTGGCTGTGTTTGACTTTTCAAATGAAAAGGTGGAATTTTGTGAGGAAGGTAACATTTAGTACAGTTACCCAGAGTGAGAAATAAAACATCTTAATATATGTTTTCCTAAAATAGAATCTATGTGAGGAAATGTTTTGTAAGTATCTTTGGGGTGTCTTACTCCACTCCATCAGCAGGTGGTAGGGGTGTATAGAGGAATCCTGTTCAGGAGCTGAAAGCAAATGTGTTCAGGTGCAGCAGCGTGGTGGTGGCTGAGGAACCCCAACGGACAGGGGCCCTGAAAGGATGTGCACACAGGTGAGTCCTCATCAGTTATCCAAGGGCGGCAGCTGTGACTCTGTAGCATCATGGGAACCCACTCTCATCCAGTGGTTCTCATGCTTTTTCCTCTTCAGCTCACTTTAAGCAAAGATTTTTGTCGATTAGAAAAAAAAAAAAACTTCACTGGGGACAGGACACTGGATATCATTTTAAAGCTAATAGGAATCTCTTAAAATGAGGTAACTGCTTTCGGAAGATGATCTAGTGGCAGAATGGAGGGTTGGAGGACAGGTAGAATTGAAAACAAGATTGGGTAATAAGTAGCACAGTGGACCTTAGTTTCACCTTTTATGCTCATGGAGTTTAGAAGACCATTACCAGCCTGTAGTCATAGAGTGGTTACAGAATGAGATGAGATAGCGTTAAAGGAATGGATGCTGAAAGTACTTGTGAGTATGAGGTTTGTCACTGTGGTGGGGAGGTCATCCTGTTCCCTCTATAGGAGGTGTTTTCTGTTCTTTTTCTTACTCCAGGCTTAATACCAGTTCAGAAGTTGGACCGTCTAGGTTCTCCTCTGGGCTCTAAGACTATGTAACCTTGGGGAAATAATTTGTTTTTTCCTCATCAGAAAAACGAGGTCCAATTCATATTTAAAATCATTCCACACTTACAGCTTCCAAGTTCTTTTTTTAAAAAAAATTTTTTAATTGAAGGATAATTGCTGGTACAGAATTTTGTTGTTTTCTATCAAACCTCAACATGAATCAGCCATGGGTATACATATGTCCCTAAGTTCTTAATAGTATTTATCTGGGGGGGGGGCCAGGAATAAAGATAGTAGATGACTCTAAGCAAAGTGATTCTTTTAAATAACTTCAGTCACAGACAGCAGTCAGCTGTGTAAACCCCACTGGTGTCCTCTTATCTATGGGCTGTTAACTTTAAGGAGGAGAAAGTGAGACCGGCTGTCAGTTAAAAAGAAAAAAAAGAGTCCACTCTCTTCTATGATATTTAAATATTTATTTAAGTTTAAAAATAATTTTCATGGCACCAGTGATTTTATGCTAACTACATACTGCATATGTAGAAAAAGGTACATTGCTTTGAAGGAAAATGTAACTTAGAATTTTTGGCACACGAAAGGTTAACAACTATATATATATTTTAATGAAACTAAGAAATTCACATTTGCAGGTAGTTTACCTTCTACTGCTTAAAGATGCAGTACACTATTCTTCAGTAAGTTTTATTTCCTCTGATAGATGAAGCTATGGAAACCATTGCTTTTTCTACAATGAGATCAAACTAATTTTGAGAGAAAATAGACGTAGTGGAACACAGTAAAGCTAGGTTAAAAAACGTGAACAACTTTTGATGATGGGGGAGATAGCAAAAAAGACTAGTCACCAACAGAGGAGGTTTGTTGTTCAAGCATTATGTGAAAAGCAAATTGAAGGAGACTTTTCTATCTGTATTTTGTAGGTGGGATAAGCTCTGGAGAAATATAATCCACAAGTTTCTGTTCAGAAAGCAAATCCCTCTGTTGGAAGTGGTGTGGACTATTGTACCGTTGGAACTCTAGATACAAGTAACATACCAAGATATGGAATACTGCATCTTCCGTTAATGTGAATATGAAAGGTCAGAGTTGAGTCTATCACTCACTGCATAGAAACACCATATTCTACAGACTGAGGTAGGAACACTACACTAAAAGGTAATCTGCTATGTTGCATAAGACAGTAGATATCCAGGGTAAAACCAGCCCCGTGTCTCCTGACAGCCTTGTCGTCTTTGAGTCTACTTTTCACTCAAGTCCTCTGCTAGTAAAGCCTTTCCTGTGTAGATGACAAGTGGCAGTGGCTATCTGGTTCTGAGTGATCCCTAATCTTTACTAGGATCTCCCTCAGTTTTTGTCTTGTCACTTGGAAAACAGATGTTTGTAATTCTGCCCAAATTGTTGCTGGTATGGAAATGGTCAGACAGGCTCTCCTCTTCCAGGCTTCGATTCTGGCTGCATATTAGCATTACAGTACTTGATCTTGCTCATCGTGGCATCAGGCATCTCTTTGCTGGTTGGTTGTTCGAGCACCCTTTAAACAAGCAAGCCCAGCGTCTCTACTGGGAAATGATCCTGGATCTCTACCTGTCAGAAATCACAGCAGAGCTGGCCCTCCTGCTCACACACTGGTAAGAAACAGTTCTGTTGTCTAGATCGGGGTTGGCAAATTCTGGCCTGTGGGCCAAATTCAAACTCACCATCTGTTTTATAAATAAAAATTCTATTGGAACAGAGCCTTGCTCCTTTATGTATTACCTGTGGCTGTTTTTGTGCTCAGACAGCAGAGTAGAGTAGTTGCCACAGAGTATGGCCTTCAAAACCAAAATTTTAAAATATTTACTACCTGGCACTTTACAGAAGAAGTTTGCCGACCCTTGGTCTAGATAAAAGGGCGTTTAAAATTTCGTAATACCCACCTTAAAAAAGAACTCTGTTTATTCCATGGCTGTTATATTCTGTACATGGATATGGTTCTGCCACCTCAGAGGACACACTAGGGCAAAGCAGACCTGCACGTGACTCTCTGTTCTGCGCGCCCCAGCAATCTGTCCACGGACCATCTACCTACGTCCTCCAGCCCCACATGACTTGGAACTCTCTCCCTGAGATGAAAACAAGTTCTTGTGTGTGAGCGGCTGTAAGTGTTGCAGAGCTTGGGCCGCGGACCCCACACTCGCCCTTCACACTTCTGCCTGCTTCCAACGGCTCTCAGCCAGGACAGCCAGCGTTTTCCTACAGCTTTCGTCTTCCTGGTGAAGAGGATGACCCTAGGGGGCAGTGTTTCTACAGCTAAGTGTTGGTCTCTGCCACGTTCACCTTTTGGAGGCATCTGTTAGAACTCTTATTTAAAGAGATTCTTTTCCTGGTCCCTTCCAAGGCTGGTTGATCTTGGAATTCTATTTTCTGAAGCTTTTCATTCTCAGGATCAGTTTCTTTCTTGCATCTTTTAAGTTCATCAGGCTCTCTTTTTCTTACTCCATAAAGTAAAAACAAAAGGTGAATTGATAAGAAAATAATATTTTGTTGTTAAAATATAAATTGAAATAGTCTTTTCTAGGGGGAGAGGGGTGTACAAAATAAGTACTGCTGTGTGATCTCAACAGTCTCTCCGGTACCTCAGCTCTGGTTTCTGTTAACCGTACTTAGTCCAGCGTCTGACAGTGCTGTCTACTGCTGGCGCCACTGAATTCACCTATTGCTTCTGGAGCACTGTAAAAGTCTTGAGGTCCTTAGAAAAAGTCACAGGAGTCTAAGTTGATTATACAGAACTCATGGTGATGCTCCCTAGGATCTAGTCTAAGGGGACAGACTTATCCCACCCCTGCTGCTGTAGCAGTGGTCGTTTCAGATCCCCACTCTACTCAGATTTGAAAGAAAGAAAAGGAAAAGAAAATCCAACTCAGACCGTCATAAGAAGCAACTTTCCATTTAATCGTTCTACATGGATGTTTACTTTTTTTTTTAAAAGCTCTGTCTGGGAAGAAAACCTAGACAGTCCCCATTGTCCAGGCCCCTGACCTGCCCTGCTGAGGCTGCAGTGATGAGTCTGCTGGGCCCCCAGCAGGGAAGCTCCTGCGGTAAACAGAAGACGACAGCCCTCTAGTCTTCAACTAGTGTCTCATCTGCTGGGTGACACTACTGTGAGAATCAGTAATAACAAAATAAATTATTTTTGATATCTTCAAAATAATACACATCTATGAAAAATCAAAATTCAGAACCAAAAATTATCCTGCAAATTGGGAGGATGAGAAACGGAGTTGCTGAGCCTTTCTTGAGAGAACCTCTGAAGGAAATGAGTTTTCCCAGTTAGTTTAGACAAGGCGTGTGCCTAGCCCCTTTCTTCTTCTGGGAAACGACCCTCCTAGGCTGTGGACTTTCTGAGTCATGAGAGGAGGACTTGGAACATGTGCCGATGGTTCCGCGATGGGCCCCATTGCTGGGAACGGGTAGCCGGGCTCCTTGGTCCACCTGGCTAGTTATTGGGAGGATTCATGCCTTCTCAGGTGTCAATGAGCAGGCTCACCACTGAGCGGATTTTGCAGGCAAACCATCGCCTGAGGGGACAAAAGTATTGATAGTGGAATTGTTCAAACTCGGGGGTCTGGCGGATATCGCGGAAAAAGGCAATGTCAAGGTCAGACTCAGTAAGGATGATCAGGAGGAGGAGCAAAACAAAGAGGAGTCCCATGGTCACAAGGAGCAAACGGAGGACACTTAAAACAAACTTATTCACCTGTTCCTCCTCCGGCCTGCCGTGCCCCTGACACAGGGCCCTCAGCTCGCCCCCAAGGGCCTCCAGCTCGGCAGCAGTTGGGGTGCTGGCCTCAGACTCCTTCTCCTCCTCGATGCTGCAGGTTGCCCCGTTGATCTGCCGGGAGAGCAGCATCAGCTCTAGGCTGTGCTCGGCCACAGGGGTGGGCAGCACGCTGTCCGCAGGGCTGTAAGCCTCGTCCGCGATCACGGCGACTCGCTCGTTGCTGTCTGCCCGGCTGCTTCTCGCGTGAGGCAGGAACGTGTCCCCGTGGGAGGAGGCACGTACTGGGGTGGAGTGGGCGCTGTCCCGCAGGGACTCGAGGCCTAGAAAGACAAAGGGGAAGTGAGCAGGCCTTTGTGTACCAGCGCGCTTTGTGTGGTGGAGGCAGCCCCGTTCCGTTTGGTCACTGATGTCTTTGGAAGCCCCTCTGCAGCCCCACGTCGTCGCCCCTGCTCTCTGTTTTGATGCATCAAGAGTATGACCAGAGAAGCAGCAGGAATCAGGGTGTCACTGGCTGTAAGTTTCTGTTTTGTTTTTTTCCTCTCTTTGCTTATAGTTTTGGCCATAGTCGTTACAGACTCTGCCTTTCCTGCCTTTGGTGTCCTGGCTCAGCCCAACCTGAAAGAGAATTGCAAACTATCTCTGACCCAGAGCTGGGGTTTTGGTTCAGGGAGCTGAGGGTCTTGAGAGGCAGGAATGAAGAGGAGACTGTTTTGCCCAATGGGGCCTCATCAGTTACCTATTCTGGAGCTGAGTGTCCTCCTGACACCTGAACACACTGCTCCTTGAACTCGTGAGTTCATCTTTTGGACTTCTGCAGTTGCTGTCAGTCTCTTCAGCCTCCACTCTTAGCTGTACTGACCTAGAGTGGGGTGAAAACCCAACCTGCTCTTCCTAAGTGCTTGCCCTCTCTTTTCACCTTCGAATGAGCCGGGTCCAGAACAGGTGAAGCCAGGGGAGTCAGCCTGGAGTGTAGACTGGTCTCTGAGAAGAGGACCAGTGGGAAATTCCCTTACGTTTGTCTGGAGGAAGGGTCTTCTGGCCCTAAAAGTGCTCATTATTCTCTTTCTCAGAACATTTCTCACTTTCCAGAGCTTAAGCTCTGGTAGGGAAAAACAGAAACTGGTTACTTCCCTCAACCAAACAGCCGCCACCCAGGCCTGAGGATGTGGACTCAGACTGGCTGAGCACCCTGTCACCGTGCTCTCTGTCACCAAGCTCCCAAGAAAAAGGCTTCTTGTTTCAGGCTCAGTGTCTGCATTTCCCACTCCTGGACACACTGGTGCTGCCGGAGTGGCCCTCCCTACCTTTGTGGTCCACATCAAGAGAAGCTTGTCCCTTTCTATTGCTCTGAAATTGACCTTGACTGCCCCAGACTGAACCAGATTCCCAAGTAGTAAAGATCTGACCTAACCAGGGCTGCTTAGGGAGTTTTCTGGCTCAGGGTTAGCTTCTTTTAAAAGGTGCCAGTCACCTTTCAGAAGCAGTGTGTCTCATCTTCGTTAGCTTCCTTGTAGGGTAGTCAGTTGCAGCCAGGCCGCCTGCCTGCCCAGGCTGCTTCAGCCGTTCTCAGCATATGCACAGTTACAGGTTCTCCAGAGGAATGAACGAGTGGCTGGGGTGAGTGGGGCAGATGGCAGCCCCCCGTTCTCCGCCTCTGCTCCCCATCACATCACCGTTAGTGTACTCGCCACAGCTCTCAGCTCCTGCTTTCAGAAGGTTCATGGGTCCTGGCTGTATTTCCTTTGTCCCTATGCTCTAAACTCTTAAATCTGTATAATGTTTTAAACATTTCAAAGCACTTTTATCTTTCAACATTCTTCATGAAGTAGATAGGGCAAGAGGTTATAAAACTTTCCAGAGTCATGTGGTTGGTTGGTACTGGCAAAGGCGATGGTAGCGTCCTAGCATCTTTCTATTCCATGGTGCTGACGACCATCCAGCTGGATTCCGGGGAGCGGAACAGCGGGCCAGGATGAATTAAGTGAACAGCCTGCACCTGGCTTAGATTTAAGTTGCCCAAGAAACTGTCATGAAATAAGGTAGAATTAAGAGCCTGTCCCTTGTTGCAGCGCCTTCGATGTTCCTCTGCTCTCTGTTCCCCTCTTCTGCCCCCACTGCACGTGTAGCCTGAGAAACACGTGCCTGCGAGTGTGAAGTGGGTTCCTGATAGAACAGAAGCCTTTTCAGGCCCTGACTACACGTGATGCTGGCTCAGCTCCTTTCCCAAATCCTCTTGTGGCTCTCTGTTCTCGGGAACCTCCTCTCCCTTGCACCTCACAAGGACAGCTCTGATGGCAGATTTTCCAGCACATGACCAGATTAGCTGCCAGAAGCCACTTCACTGCAATCTCAGCTTGGCCTACAATTCAGCTCTGAGCTTGCTGGGGAAGGTGAGAGGCAAAGGCTGTGACATGAGAAAGCACAATCAGAGGGACCGCAGAAGCCACGTCACCGTGAGTTGTTGGTGCTCTCAGTAAGCAAGATACTGGCTACGCATGCATTTTTCCCCTAAGGAGAGCGCCCGACAGACAAAATTATTCAGTAAATATTAGTCTTCTATTCCCCCAACAGCAGGCTTCCCTGGTGGCTCAGACAGTAAAGATTCCACCTGCAATGCAGGAGACCCAGGTTCACTCCCTGGAGAAGGGAATGGCCACCCACTCTCAGATCCACCTGTAAGGTGATCTTAAATCATCACTCCTATGCCACGTTAGTCCTGTACAGAGCTTCAGGTTTCAGTAGAAATCATCACTCGCCTCAAGCCTGTTGTTCTGGGATGGCTCAGGTGGGCGGCACAGCAAGACAGAGGGTGTCTCTTTACCTTGGAGGTGCTCCAGCTGATCGCCTTGCCTGGAGTCGGCTCCCAGTGGGCTGGGGGGCACAGCGGTCAGGAGCCTCCCCTGAAGCCGGGGCCCCAGCCTCAGGATGCGCACGCTCAGGGGCCGGAGGCAGTGATTAGTCAGCCGGAGCTGAACTCGGACTCGCGTGTGAATCTTAATCAGGCTTTTCCCCATGGTGGCCCAGGAAGGCAGGCACGTCTTCAGTGGAAACCAGCTGGTCTCCTCATGGGACCAGCCAGGAAGAGAAGGTACAGGGGGTCACGGAAGGAAACCCAACCAGGGACGCAGGCTTTTTCACTGATCACACGCCATGGCAGCCCCTTCACAGTGCCTCCCGTGCTGGAGACAGCAGAGCGGCTCTGAGAGGCCAAGCTTATCAGGGCCCTGGATTCAGTTAGAAGCACTTAGACCCATAAAAAGTAATGTTTTCCCAGCCTGTAGAGCTGGTTCCCTGAGGCCCGTTATCAGGGCCCCAGGCCTCTCAGAGGGTTAGGGACCAAGAGGGTAGGGGTGATGCCAGAGGGGAGAGGAAGCGGGACCGCCCCAGAAAACCCAGGATGTGAAGCCACAGAGGCAGGGGGCCTTGTGATGTGAGGCTCTGATGTGTGAGGAGGGGGCTCTGCGGCTGGAAATGGGCCCTGTCCTCTGCTGGGCTCTGTGCAGGCTGGTTGCTGACTGGTGCCCCCGGGGGTACAGTGAGTGACAGGAACGGACATACCTCTCTGGGTCAGGCCTGTGCTAATGTGTTATCTTGGCATCCCTGAGAGCAGAGGGCAGGGCCAACCAGTGCAGGCTTCTGTTTAAAGGTTTCAGTTCAGTGAGATTACATGGTTTCATTCAAACTGCAATGTTACGTTAATGTTTTTGCTGTTTACCCCCATTTTTGGAGAAAAACAAAGCTTTCCCCTGGAAAAGGCAAATGGTTTCTGTGATAACAATTTATATGGTGTATGGACTGCAGGAAAGACAACCCCTGATGGAGCATGAGCCCATGTCAAATGTCCATAACTTCCTGAGAGTTGTGCTGGTTTGTGCCCTTCTCTGAGGCCCCCGTCACGTCCCTCCCACCCTTCCCTGCCTGGTTGGGTGGACAGTGGGGATCAGCCATGTTAGGGGCTTTAAAGGCAAAACTGCCCTCAGAGATGATGCAGCTGAACTTTCTCCTCCTGAAATGATCCATTCTTTATTTCACTAGGTTTCATGACCCCTGTACTTCCTAGGTGGCGCAGTGATAAAGAGTCTGCCTGCCAGTGCAGGAAACACAGGAGATGTGGGTTCGATCCCTGGGTCGGGCGCCAGTCCATGGGGTTGCAAAGAGTCGGACGTCACTGAGTGACTAAGCACATGGCTCATACCTCTCTCCTGCTCTGCTTAAGAAGTCATGTACTGTCTGGGCTTCCCAGGTGGCGCTGGTGGTAAAGAACCAGTGCCAGTGCAGGGGACATAAGAGACGTGTGTTCGATCCCTGGGTCAGGAAGATCCTCTGGAGAAGGAAATGGCAACCCACTCCAGCATTCTCATGGAGAATCCCATGGACAGAGGAGCCTGGCAGGCCATGGTCCATAGGGTCGCAGAGAGTCGGACACGACTGAAGTGACTAAGCACGCATGCACGCACTGGTAAGAGCCACTTAACTGCTGAAGTCTTGTATTTTTTCCAAGGCAGATGTCCATCTGCCTCTTCTCACACTGACTTTCATTCTGCCTGTGAGTTTATTCCCACTGGGGCAGTTCTGAGCTGCCTGCTCCCTCCTGGGTCTAAATGGGCCCTGGGTGGGGATGGAGGCTGTGCTTGACTGTAGGCAGCCTGGGGCACAGGGTGTGAGGAGCAGGGTGGCTTGGGGAGGAGCACTGGGACGGAGGCCTGCTGGGCTGTCATCTGCCAGGTGTCAAGTTCTGAGGCTGAGCTTTTGAGGCCAGGCCCTGGCCTTTGGGGGAGAGGGGTTCTCTGCTCTAACGGCTTTCATGTGGCCTCTGCCCTCTGCATCCTCCTTGGCCATTTTGCAAGCTCAGGTGACTTTTGGATGTTGAGGAGCTTACTGCTGCTACGATGGGAGGAGGCTGAAGGCATAGCCAGCGCTGGCTGGGAGCTGAGGCGGCCCCATTGCTTGTCTTGGAGAAGCCTGAGAACAGTGTCCCCACCCCTGGGGTGTTGCTAACCCTGCTTGCAGCTACTCCCGATGACCTGTATCCCCACCTGGATGGCCCCAGTCTCCCCTCTTCTGGGAATGCTGGTTTTCTTGATATTCTTCCCTATACTGGGGAGCAGTAATGCCCGAGGCTGCTCTGTGATTCCTGTATTAGTGCCAGCTCCCCCTGGGGGTGGCCCTTCTCTCTGGGAGGACAGCTGTCCCGACTTTCTGCAGGAGTCCTGGGATGGACCTGATGGCAAAAAGGGCCTCAGAGAGGGGAGGAAGATATGTATCCTCAAAAGATGAGAAGACATTCCGCTTTGCTGAGATGCACACCCCAGAATGAGAGAGCCGGGCTCAGTTCTCCACTGAAGAGTCAGATAGGAAAAACCCAGGGGCAGTGTCTGATGACAGCCAGAACTCAGTAATTCCATACCTGCTTGGTACTTTACAAGGCCACCCCACCCATGACACCCATCCCCCCCTACAGTGGGGTCAACAGGCTCAGGTTAAGCAAGCTGCCCCAGAAAATGCACGGCAGAGCTCCTGTGCTGACCTCAGCTTTCTGTCTGGACCAGGGCTCTCTGCAGTGCTTGCTGCTGCCAGTCAGTGCTTTCGTCTCTTTACTTGCACAGGGACTGATCCAAATCTGCCTGCCAACGCAGGGGCCATGGGTTTGATCCCTTGTCCGGGAAGACCCCACATGCCTCGGAGCAACTGAACCTGTGTTCCACAACAGTAGACCACCACACAGAGAAGCTCGAGCACTGCCACAACTGGAGAAAGCCCGCACGCAACAAGGAAGATCTGGCGCCACCAAAAATCATAAAATAATAAAGTACTCGCACATACACCAGCTTCTTCACAGCCCCATGGAGTTTTACAAATGGAGCACTATGGTACTCCCATAATTAAGGCAGCTGATGGTGGCTGCCCGGCCGGGGCTCTTAACCCCTAGCCTATTAGTAGTTCTGTGCCATACTCAGGTGATGCAGTCACTGACACATCATTAAATTCTAAGCACAAGCCAGGGATCCTCCTAGAGGAGCAGCAGAACAATGTCCTTCCTAACCTAAGGGATTCTCCGTTTTCATTAACAAACAGCATTCCCACAGAAAGGGCTGAGGGCCTTCCCTCCCCAGCCTCCAGGACAGAGAGGTATGAAGCAGTCATATTCCGTGTCCTGTTCCTTGACACCTTCTGAGGCCTTCCAAAATGTCATCTTCAGGAAGGAAAGCACTCAACTTTATACCCGTATCAGGCCTGTGGGGCAGCCCGGGTCAGTGACCACAGCTGACAACAAGAGTCCTAGAGTCTCCTCATGTTATTAACAGTCCAGAGACTGGAGGGGTGTCAGCCTCAGCTACGGGGGTGTCTGGTTTGGTGAAGATACATAGACTTTGTCGTTCTTCCGCCTCCACCAAGAGGACAGATTTCTACAAAAGGAGAAGGTGGTGGCAGCTACTGGAATGCTTCAGGACCATGCAAACGGGTTTTCATTTCCTGGTGAACTGCCTCACCCACCTTGATCCTTTAGGCTGTAGAGACCGGGTATCAGATCTGGAACACCAGTGAAAGCCTGCAATGTGGAGGGACCCTGGGTCACCTCCAGAGCTCGGGCTCACCTTCCATGATGGAGATGTGAACAGCTCTCCTGCGGGTCCTGGGGACGCTGCTCAGCCTTGGGCCGTGGGTTATGGAGGGACAGCTGCGGCTGGGGACCATCCCCGCTCTGAGGTTAAAGAAAAAGAGAACTCTTGACTCAGTGCACAGACAGATAGAGAGTTGACTAGTTGTATTCTAGTTACATAGAATTGCCTGGCTGTGTTAAGTTTTGTTTTTTAAAATCATTATCCCCTTTAGTCCCTGGATCCCAGTCAGAGACACTACTTCAAACCTGTCAATCTCCTAACATCCCAGACCCACCAGAACCTTTCTTTAGTGTGGCAGTGGTGCCACCAGTCCCTGGGCAGGACTCAGGGGGGTAGAGCCCAGGATATGCGGCACTCCTAAAAATGTGCCTAAGACCGATTCTGCAGCCTCCCCTGACTTCCCACAGGGGCTGCTGGTGGCTGCGGCTCCGTGTGAAGGCAGGAGTAATGACCTCTCCCATTCACAGAGGTCAGGCTGGCGGCAACCCCAGCCCTCTTAGCCAATCGTCTTCTCCCCGGGTCTCATCAGGTTCTAGGAGATGGACTCCTGGACATGCCTGATTTACACTTACACATAAAGCATGGATCCTGAAACTATTTCAGACCTAGTGTGACTGACTTCCTTTCACGGACTGTTTACAGAACCCATGAAATCTTGCTGCTTAGGCGTGTCCGCTGAAGTCTGTGACTAATCTGAGGACTTGGGATGACAAAGAGAATTACCCAGGAAGGAGGCTCCTGGGTCCCATGTATTGTCTTGGCTGCATTCACCCACCTGCCCTCATTCTCCATCAGGGCTCAGGGAACCAGGGTCAGCCTGTTCTGTAGGCCTTTGGCCGAGACTGGTCTCCTCAGCCTCCTGCCTGGTTTGGGAGCTGTCATGGCCAGAATCTTCATAGCGCTCAACTTAAGATCCTGAGATCTGATCTGGGACCTGGCTGGGGGTAAGCCCCTGGCAGCTTACCTGTGTATTTCTGGTGGCTCCCGCTTGATCTTGGCACTAGACTCCATTACTTCTTTCGCAACTCGGCCGCTGTAAGTAGTAAAATAAAACATGCAGCAGGAAGTGAGACAGTGTTCCAGGACGCGCTCTCTCTAAGATCTCAGATAACTGGCTGCACTGGGAAGTAGCCTCTTTGGCTTACCCCATCCCAGTGTTCAGGCCACTGAGAAGGGCTTGCTTGTGGGGGTAAAGAGCCCTAAGGCGTCCTGAAAGCTCTCTATCTGGAGGCTTTGGGATCTTCCGTTCTCATTTAAAGAATGATTCTTCATTGTCCAGCATGTTCCAAAAATATTGCCTCAAAAAAAGATCTTTAGACAAAAATGAGAGGCATCACTGTTACAGTTCTTATTTTGCTGCTTTTGTAAGAGGAGGAGGAGAAGATACATATTGTCAAGCCCTACAGGCAAACAGCTGCAGAGAAGGAAATAGTCAAAGGGTTAGGAGATAGGAGAACCGGATGGAAACCACAGGCTTTTCTGGAGGTTCCCAGCATCTCTGTTCTCAAGGGTAAGGACCACTGAGCCACTGTGCTCCAGGGAAGGGTCTGAAAATAGGTCCATAGTGGTTACTTACTGTCACTATTTACCTGTATCGGAACCGGCTCCCTTTAAAGAATAAATTGCTGCTGGACACTGTGCGCACTTGGCTTGACTTCTCCAGCCTGCAGCAAGGCAAAGTCCAGTGTGACAGACGGCCTGCGAGGCCTTACCGCCTAAGGCAGCGCGTCCCCAGCTCCTTCCAAGGGCTACTTGAGGAAACCCTTTGGGAAAAGGCCCTTCACAGCCCCACTTGTTTCTGACTCTCCTTCAGCCCCTGAGGGCCACACTCACGGCCTCAGTGCTGGGGGTGGGCAGGCTGCAACCTGCTTCCATATCAGGAGTGTACGGGCTCCTCAGGAGTGCCGGCTGGGGCTCCCCAGGAGGACCGAAAGAATAAACGTTAGGGCCAGGGGCTGGCCGAGTAAGAGAATGCCACCCGCTGAACCTCAGCCAGGCCTCTGTTAGCAGTGTGCCCTGGGCAGGTGTCTCTTTCCTCTCCCAGTCTTCTCTATAAAATAGTGGAGCTGGGACTTCTTGACCTCAGGAGTCCCTCCCAGAACCAGCATCTGAGAGTTCATGTGGATATCTGGGTAACTGTGGGTGGAGAAGAGAGGAGAGTCTGCCTTCCTATTCTGTCTCCTCCTTGGAGAGAATCTACAGTGTGGTATCACTTTAGAGACTCTGAAAAGCCCTGAAATGAAAAAACTAGCTGAACTTTAGTACAAGTTCCACCATTTATTTGAACTCGGACCCATTCGCCCTCTCTCAGAATACCTACTAACACCGCTGTCCAGGCTGTGGACAGCCTATCTATCCTCTTGAGTGACCTCTGTGACCTCTTTAGTCCTCTCACACTTGGACAAGAAAGCTTGGATAGAGCTCCCCAGATTGAATCTCCTAAGACCCAGCTCCACCCACAACACGCCCTGGGTTGCATGTCGTGCTAACCCAGCTGGGAACCAATCTGGTCCAAAGCCTCTGTCCTGAGCGGTCAGTGAACATTTAGGGAGGCGTCCCTATATCCAGGAACAGCAGTTCCTGGGGACACCATCCCCACCTGTGTCAGGGCTCCACGAGCCTCTGAGCCTACCTGCCCTCCTGCCTAAGCACATTTTTTTTTTTTTTTTTGCTTCAAAATATTTAATACGTGTCAGATATGCAGTTACATTTTTATCGGAGCACGTTCTTGAGTCTGACCCAGCCAGCACCTTGTGAAACACTAGGCCAGACACAAAGCAGGGATCTGAACGCATGGCAGATGCTGAGTGAGGCCAGAGCGGCTCTTGATAGAGACTGGGCATAAGTGGGGATCGGACCCAGGATGCAGGCTTCTAATACTTAATTAGTAGTCAGTGGAAAACAGTGGCAAGCAGCCCTGGTTTCCACTGTGGGTGCTGTCAGGGTGTGGAGATCTATTCATGAAAGACTCAGAAACTGAGTTTGGTCACAGGTTCAGACCATGGCACAGAGGGAAAAGCAAAGGTAGGCCTCCAAAAACAATGGTGAGATGTTCTCCTGGCTTTCCTTGGACAGCCAGGGATTGAAAAGGAGGGAAATGGGACCACATGAAAGTCTTCCGCGTGCCTTCTCCATGAGAAGAAAGAAGCCCACTCAGGTGAGAGTTCTGGCTGTCAATTCAGTTCCTCCCCCCAATTCTGGTATCAAATGCACAGAAGTTATTACACAGCTCAGAAAACCTGCCCAAGGAATAGCCTCTGGGGAGGAGGGAGGAACAGGGAGGAGACATCCCACAGCAGGCAGCAGAGTCCTTGGAGTGGGGAGGATGGGGCCCCCTGACCCCCTCCAGCCCCCTTCCCCTGACAGGGAGAACTATGGCCTGTCAGAGGAGAAATATACTACACATCCTGTCTTTGTTGTTCTGATCAAGATGCAGCTTATTAAGGGATAAATCACTACATTCTGTTTTAAAAACAAGACCAAGAGTTTTAGCAAACATACTTTTTCTGGCATCACCCCAGTTTGTTGATGGGCTATTTCTTTGCTTCTTGATGCTTTTATAACCACTTTCTTAAAATTGGGCACAAAAGCCTCAGTATAACTTTACAAAATCATTTAGTAAGCTGTGCTCTAAGCTGGTATCTCAGTAACAGACAAGTCCTTGCTCCCTCCAGCTACCCCAACGCCGGGCTCCCGGGCGCTTGGCCTGTCACTGGCAACATCTCTGTCAGTGACACGCCAGGAAGGGCTGGGCCTCAACTGCAGCTCAGCACCAGGCCACCCACTGGGGAGTGGGCCCCAGAGTCTCTCCAAGACTTAGGAAACTGTTCTGGGTTGTGCCTGTTCCTTCATGGAGCTGTTGTATTCTGGGTCGCCCATGCCTCTGAATGGCTCCACAGGGCTAGCTTACAGATACCCATGGGCTTTCTCTGGCCCAAGCCTTCCCCTAGGAAGACATAGAACTGCTCTGCCACGGGGGATGCGGTGGGTGCGGGGGGCGGGCAGCTGTCCAAGGACATCACAAGGTAGACCCCTTGGGCAGCTCTGCTGAGGCACTCTCCCAGACCTCAGCTTTGACCCTCCAGCTGGTACAGTCACCTGGAAAGGACTCTGGGTTTTATAAGGAAGCCCAGCGCTGTCATCTCGTGTTCGCCTTTGTCAGTTTCTTGGTTTCCTGCCCATCATTGCTCTAAAAGTTGATTCTCTGACTCTGCCGTGATCAAGGCAGTCCCCACCCCAGGTATCCACTCACTTGTAGAAGGCTTGGTTCTCGATTCCACATTTCCAGAGGTGCTTGCAGGCTTCTGGAGTTGGAGCAAAATATGTGAGAATAATTTTCTTTTCCTACAAAAAATCCCACATAGGAACAGCTGAGTGTGGATGGAGACGCGAAGGGTGAAGTGGGCCAGGACACTGACCCCGGGGCTGTCTGAGGGTTCCCTACCGCTCCCAGGGATCGGCTTCAGGTGGGGAGAGCAGCCTCAGCACCCACGGGCAGAGCTCAGGTCAGTGTGCAAGGGCACGCCTGGCAGTCAGGTCCCGTCGGAGTGAGTCTCCGCTGGCCTAGCGTGAACGAGACGAGCCCTCCCCAGAGAGAGTGGCACTCTCATCTGGAATTTTCTTCTTCTTTTTGGGGGTGTTTATTATCTTCCTGGAATTTTCATATGGAAGCAAAAGAATCTTACTTTGTACTTTCTGGAGGTATGGAACCTTAGGGGTCACCAGCGTCCCTGACGAAGTCCCTGTGCTCCAGGGCCTAGCCACCTCCATTCCTCACCTCCATATCTTGCCCTTGGTCCTGACTTAGCCTGCAGGCGGCTTAGCTCTACCTTGGTGGGCCACCTTGGTTCAGCCCCGGCCCTCCCTGAAGAGAAGGAAACTAGCACTCACCTCTTTCTGACTTACGTATAAATAAAAGGTCTTTCCTTCAAATTTCAGCTTGGTCACCTCATTCCTAGAAGCACAAAGAGAGCGCCTGTCAGCTCGCTGTGGGCCGCCTGTTGACAGCTAAGTCTCGTAGATGCACAGCCCACCCCGACTGGAAGGGGCTCCAGGCACAGACACAGTTTTAGCCAAAATTAGAACCGAAACAAGACAGCAGCGCAGGGGCCTTAGAGAACAGTCGCTGAAACAGTTCACCCCACAGTTTCTGGTCAATCACTATCATAATAGGGTGATAGGAGGATTTCGGGCTCATCAACAGTGGCTGTAAAAGGGAAATGTCTGCACGGGCAGTGAGTCTAGGTAGAGTGGTCCTGGGCCATTTCAGGATTTGGTTCATAACACAGGTGCATTATCTAGGTGGGACTGTCAAATGTAAGGTGCCACAGGTAGCTGATGAGGCCAAAGTTCAAGATACAGCAAATAATGAGAAACAATGCAACCGGGTTCTGAGGGAGCTGAGTCTTTCAGGTGACGGTGCCACTGGATGGAGAATGCAGTTTAATGCAGACAAATGTCAGACGATCTCGGGGAGGGGGCAGGGCAACATACCAGAGAGAGGACAGATTACATGGAACAGTCATGCAGCGTACTGACCAGGAAAGGGGCTTAGGGGTTTGTGTAGAAAAATCCTTGAAGCCACCAGCCCAGTGAATGGCTGCAGTAAAAGAGGCAAACAGGATACTGGGGTACATCGCCCGCAGGACAGACACAAATCAGAAGAAGTGACATGGTTACTGTACATGGCACAGCTTCGACCTCACCTCCACATCCTGCTCTCAGCCTTGGTGACATTTACAAAGTGGGAAAACGGACCGGGGTCTTAGCTTAGGTGGTTGTCCCTGAGAGCCAGAGGACCAGGCCTCTGCATCGACCGAGGCCTCAACTTCCCTTCCACTGATCTGCCTGACAGCTTCCCTGTGGAGCCCGAAGGCCCCCTCCTACCTCACTGGGGCAGAGTCTATTTTTCTACCCTCTCCCCGCGCAGGGAGGTCTGACCACGCATATCTGCCTCCACTTGGCTTCTTCCTCTTTGCGATTTCTAGGGAGCTTTTCCTCAACATCCTAGAATGGCAGCAGAAATAAGAACAGTGTACCCGGCTTACTCCCGGACAGAACTCCTGGGGCAGAGGAAGGCCACTTGTTCCCTGGAAGCCACGGCCGGGTCAGGATGAGAGCTCGCACTGCTGACCACCAGTTCCGAGCTCATACGAGCCACGTGGGGTTCCTTCCCTGTGAGGCTCCCTCCCAGGCAATCCACCTCTCGTACACGTACAGAATACCGTACTTATCAATCGACTGATAACATAAACAAGCACATGGATCATCTCGGCTTCAACAAGCAAGGTAGGAAAGGAGAAAATTTTCTGTTGGGAGTCAGATTGAAGTTTACATCTGTTACTCTGACGTTGAGAGAGATGAAGAGACTTCCTGAAGAAGTGGGCTGTGAGAGAAGCCAGAGAAGGAAAAGGGTCTGGGGCAGCCTGGAGAGCTGCAGTAGGGCTTCTGGAGGGTGAGGGTCCTTTAGGGACCACCGGCCCTGGTGACAGGCGAGTCCTCCATGTTTTTAGCTAAAATGTTCCCTACCAGTTGCCTCATGTGACAGCTGGCCTGGTCGGAGTGTGGCCAGGATGTGGGTGCTCTGGGAACGTCAGACCACCCAGAGGCTCCATGTGGCAAGTGCCCCTCACGAGGAGAGCGGTGCCTGACTCTGCTCAGTGTCTGAAAAGATCTGGTTGGACAGAAGACCCCAAACCCTCACCATCTTCACCTAGAGAGTGCAGTGAGTGAGGCCAACTTGGGAAGGTCGGGCAAACTGGAGTGTTGGGGTGTACCCCAGTTAGTGCAGTGCAGCAGGCCCACCCTGGAAAGGGGTTTTCTGGGGAACGCGGCCTGATTGGGCACATTTGGGGAGCAGTTTCATGAGCACTCTCATGATGACTGTGTCTCCAAGCTTCACAAAAGTCACGAAGGTTGGAAAGGGGGTGTCTGGCCTGCAGCACCCCCGGCAGAAAGCTCGCCAGGGAGAGCTCTGTCCTCGGGTTTCCCACCAGCTCTTCTGGAGAAGGCCAAGGGGATAAGCCAGGAGCAGGCTTCCGTGGCTAGCCCTGCTGGGCCAAGGAAAGCTGCTTGTCCAAGCCCCTGAGGAGCGGACCAGCTCAGACCTGGCAGCCTAAAGGGAGGTTCAGGGGTCGCAGGGGCCGAGGAGAATGTGCAGCATGGTCTGATGAGGCTGCACGGTGTCTGCGTGCCCCCGAGAAAGATTCTCTTAGAGAGCCACGTGTCCATCAACAAACCAGAGTCTGCGGCTTCAGCTCACAGAGCCCTGCCGCAGAACAGACCTCGGCAGATGAGCAGGGAGGAAGCAGTCCGTGCAGCTGCAGTGGGGGCTCCTGCCTGCCGGAGACGGGAGTGGGAGGGGACAAAGGGGAGGCATGTGACTCCTGGAGGCCGAGGACCCCTAAGCCCTGAAAGGGGATGGGAGACAGCAGCGTCTGTTTCCATAGGCAGTGCCCCCCGAGAGGTTCAGTCTGAGGAGAGTGTTTTGCAGAGCACCAGGGTAACTTCTGTCTGCTCCAGGGTCACTGCAAGCCCTCCTTTGTTAGGAGAGTGGGTAAGAAGTGACCCTCCCTGAGATGCTATTGCCCCCAGGAGAGGTCAGTCCCAAGGACTCGGTTCTCATAGGAACTTTGCTTCCCTGACACTGGCTCCAGCTCTAGACCTCATCCTACACAGGAACCAAGTATCCACACCCTTTCTCTCTCTGGAGAGGCTGATGGCTCTCAGGAACACCCCTTTGGAAGAACAGGATCCCTAGAAGAGACCGCTACCTTCACCAGTTACCATTACGGACGCAAGGCTTAGGAGAGGGTTCAGAACCAGAACTCGCCCACTCACAGACAAAGGACATGGGAACCACAGCCCTCCCCAGCTGGTGAGGGGTAAAAAGCCTGTTTTGGAAATGAAGATACTCACCATTTAATGAAGTGGACCCTCTTGTTTCCTTGCAGAACAACAAACCCAAAAGGAGTGAAGGCCAGAAACGCAGCATTTCCTGACACGTCCTGTAACATAAAGATTTCTCATAGGACCGTGCAGGCATAAGAACACAGCTGTCCTCTGAGGATATAGGGTTAATACTTGGCAACCAGTCACAGAGGGAAGAGCTTGGCATTTGAAAGGAACAGGCAAGTTTCTTACCTTTCCTGAGCCTCAGTGGCCTTAATTTAAGTTGTAGATTATAATACCAGTCTTAGAAAGCTGTTGCGAATATCCAGAGAACACATTGCTGGGGGGATTGTAAAATGGTCCAGTCACTTTGGAAAGCAGTTTGGGAGTTCCTCAGATTGATAAAGGTAGAGTTACCATGTGACCCAGCAATTCCACTCCTAGGTATGTGCCCAAGAGAACTGAAAACATACGTTCACACAGAAACTTGTGCATGAACGTTCAGAGCAGGACTATTCATAGCAGCTGCAAAGTGGAAATAATCTCAATGTCCATCAGCTGACAGATGAATAAACAAAATGTGGCACATGCATACAATGGAATATTATTTGGCAGTAAAAAGGAATGAAGTTCTGACACCTGCAACAACACAGATGAACCTTGGAAACACTGTGCCAAGTGGAAGAAGCCAGTTAATCAGAGAGCACACGGTGTACGCTTGCGTTTATATGACTTGTCCAGAACAGGCAAATCCACAGAGACAAAAAGTGTGTTTCCGGTTGCCAGAGGCTGCGGGGAAATGGGGGTGGGGAGGGACAGCCAAGAGGTACAGGGTTTCCTTGGATGACGGAAATGCCCCACAATTCAATCGCTGTGACGGTTTCACAACTGTTAACGGGCTAAAAACCATCGAACTGCACACTTTGAAAAGGATGGGTTGTTTTGATGTGTGAATTGTATTTCGAGAAGGCAGCTCTGAGTGAGTGAGAATAGCAGTAATCAGTATCATGATGGCCTTACACACTGGACTCCCTCAGGAAAGTTTAGCTGAAGAAAATGTAAGACGCAACCAGCCAAGTGGAACAGTTACCGCCAGCCCTGTGTCGCCTGAACCAACCAAGAGATCACCTGTCACTTTCAGCCGGTGAACAAGAGGCTTGAGGCTCTGCTGGGCAGAAAGGGGAGAAGGTGCGGCAGAAGCTGTAGGTCCTGGTTCCCTCCCATGGGATATGGGCTCCAGAAGGCCCGGGCCTTTTCAAGGCTGGGACGGGGCCCAGAAAGCTGGCTCCTGGGGTACATTCTCTCAGAGGTGCTTCCTTCCTAATAATGGCCACAGGTGAGCATCTCTTCTGCTGGGGGGTGAGGGTGTGCAGGGGGCCAGAAATTATGCCTGGATGCTGACTGAATGGGACTGACCGCAGGACAGTCATCTGAGGTGCAACTCAGATGGTGCCGCAGGGTCAGAGTCGGGTCCCTGGTGTGATGTGTGCAGATGGGAGCTGTGGCTGTGGGGTTCTCCTAGCCTCTCCCACCTTCCAGCTTTGCCTCACTGGCGCAGACCTTCAGCCTGATCAGTCCTGAGAACAGTGGGGGCTCTGCAGGGGCTCTGCAGGGCCTCACGGGCCTTGCCTCAAGAAAAAAGTACAGTTTTGCCTTAAAACTGTCTCTTCGAGCCAGGGTTACAGGTGTGAACACTGGGCCCAGGGAGTAAACCAAATGTACATTTTGCAAACATCTGAACGAACATACAGCTGTTACTGTCCTTTCCTCTCGGTCTGTTGTGACCCCAACACTTGGCTGCAAACACAGCATCATTCAACCCATGGGCACAGCAAAAAGCTGTTTAAAAATAACCTGAATGGAGATACTGTGAAGCCATGGGGCTGGGCTTCCCCCTGCCTGTCATCAGGGCTTGGTGGTGGGTGCTAACGGCTGAATACACAATGCAGTGTGCCAGGGGGTGCCAGCACTAACTGGGCGGGCTGGAGGAGTCAGACCTCTGTGAAGGTCATCGTGGTGACAGTGAAGGGAAGGGCAGGCCCTCCCATGAGCTGGGTGGCGCTGGCTGGGTTCCTTGGTTGGCATTGGTCACCGCACCATCCAGATACCCCAGGGCTGGCCTCTGAGTGAAGGATGTGTTGGACTTAGAAACAGTCTCTCCTGACCAGACTGGCTGACTAGGAGCAGGGAGCAAACATGCGAAGAAACCCCGATTAAACGCCAGTAAATATTACTCATCTTTCCAATAAATAATAATAGCACCTGTGCTATATCCCCATCCACCCTCTCATTGGAAGAGAGCAATTATCCAGACTGTTTCTGATGCAACAGCTGCAGACAGAGCTGCTGCAAGGCCCTGGCACCTGGCATCCACTGGGCGGGGGCCAGGCAGCTGGGGGGTTTGCTACTTGTCTCTGCACGTGAGGAGCGGGACTGGAATTACAGCATGAAACCTCACACCTGGGCCAGCGTGAAAACGCACAGGCGGCCACAACGACACCATCTCTGGAAGCTTCCTGGTTTCCTTCCTCTAACGAGCCATTCTCCTTGTGAGCCTGCCCCTGGGGTTTATATGTGAAAGGCCTGCCCCTGGGGTTTATATGTGAAAGGACGAGTTACTGACAAGAGAAGGAGATGAAGACAGGGAGAGAAGTGACAGACGGCCATACCCTGTCCCTCAGGCTCCCATCTCAGCCATCTTTCCTGCCTGTCCCCTCCATGCTGACGTATCAGCGCCCCCCGGACTGCGCCATCAGTGACCTGGGAAGTGGAGTAAACACCCAGGCCTTGCCAGCCATGCAGCAGTTACCACCAGCCCTGCTCCGTATCCGTCCTGCGCCTCATCCCTGTGGAAGGAGCTTCAGTCCTGGTTTAGGACCCTAGCGATGCTTCTTAATTTGCTCCGTAACTTCCTTGCTCCTCTGGGCCTCAGTTTCCTCATCTGTAAGATGAGGACCACCATACATACTTCAAAAAATACTACTTTCAGGACTTCCCTGGTGGTCCAGTGGCTAAGACTCCTCACTCCCGATGCCAAGGCCCAGGTTCCATCCCTGGTCCGGGAACTAGAGCCCACATGCCGTAACTGAGAGCCCACGCGCCGTAACTAAAGATCTTGCACTCTGCAGCAAAGATTAAAGATCCCACGGGCCACAACTAAGACCCAGGACAGCCAAATAATTTTTTAAAAAATCATTAAAAAAGGAAAAAAATATATTATTTCTGTCTAATTTTAGGAAGATGGCCTAAATGATGTACTGCCAGGACAAGGCCAATGGTGATTTGGGGAGGGGATGGGTTTGCAGAGTCATTCACGTGTTCATATGGAACCCATCATGAGACCTAACCTGCATCCATCAGTCATCAACTGTTCACCCTGAGATGATCACTCTGCCCAGAAAAGGAGTTTTGGAAATCAGTCCTGACAGCTTCTTGGAAATGGGAACACTGGGCCACCTTTGCCCAGACCCACCTCTGAATACAGTTGAAATAGGCTCTGTCTGTACCACCACCCCCCGCCCCCGCCCCGGCCCGAGGACATCCTGGGGGTGACTGGGTCAGGACCACAGCATTCTCAGTTGTTAATGCTGCTCAAGGTCACACAGTCCTTCTTCTGGACCTGACGGAAACTAATTCAATCTGGGTGGATGAAGCCTCTATTATTCTTAAAAAAAACAAACAGAAAAAACCTTAGCAAAGAAGATTGCACATGCTCTTCCAGACAGTGATGCCCATTCCTGAAAGAGCTTGGAGCTGGGGGACCTTCACACTAAGCCAATCATGAGAGTCACCCAGTTTCAACATACTTAAACACAGTCATGGTATTTTCCTGGTGGTTTAGTGGTTAAGACTGCACTTCTACTGCAGGAGGTATGGGTTTGATTCCTGGTTGGGGGACTAAGGTCCTCCAAGCCATGAGGCATGTCCAAAAAAAAAAAAGTAAGTCTAAACAAACAAACAAAAAACACGGCCACAAGAATGTACAGTGGCAATAAGGAGAGCAGGCAGCCCCCTCTAAGAGGCTTGGCATCCACCCACGAGAGCTCAGAAATGCAAACCTTGGCAGAAACTTGCCACTTAAGTGACTTTAGTCAAGTTTTTCATTTGGGCAGTAAACCTAACATTCTCTGCATGGTAGCCAAGAGGGGCCAACCTGAGGGTGAGGCGAGTCAGCACTGATCCCTCTTGTTCTGCTTTTCTAAGGTCGGGGGGCGATGTGTCAAGATAGGGGGTGGCTTTAGAGAGGAACCTGCTGCTGCTGCTGCTGCTAAGTCACTTTAGTCGTGTCTGACTCTGTGTGACCCCAGAGATGGCAGCCCACCAGGCTCCCCCGTCCCTGGGATTCTCCAGGCAAGAATACTGGAGTGGGTTGCCATTTCCTTCTCCAATGTATGAAAGTGAAAAGTGAAAGTGAAGTCGCTCAGTTGTGTCCGACTCTTAGCGACCCCATGGACTGCAGCCTACCAGGCTCCTCCGCCCATGGGATTTTCCAGGCAAGAGTACTGGAGTGGGGTGCCATTGCCTTCTCTGAGAGAGGAACCTACGCAGCTGGATTATGAACACAAATGATCCCACTTTAAGAGCAAGGAAACGGCACCACCTTGCATTTGTGTGGTTGATCTAATCTAGATCCTATTGAAGTCAACTTTTTTCTTGGTCTGTACAGAACAGGCATAAAACCACCTCATCAATTTCTGTTACATTTTTCTACAATGATTTCAAGTCTCATGGGCCTTTTTGTCCTCTCTTGATCAGAGGTGGTGTGAGTCCTGCTCTGTTCCTAAATAAACGCCATCTCTCCAGGTGGAAGACCATGACGACAACTGAAAGAGCACAGCACGGAGACATCGAAGCTTCGTGTCCCAGTACCGTCCCTGCCAGTAACTCTGGACATGTTAGTCCCTCAAAGCTCAGTGTTCTTATCTTAAAGAGAAGACAAGAATGAATTCTTAGCAGAGTTGTAAAGATGAAATGAGATACTGTGTGTACGTGCCTGGCATGTGCTGGCTCTCAATAAATGGCACCTTCAAGACTCATGATAAGGAGGGACTCATGTGATGAGTTCGACCAGTCCATGAGCCTCAGCAGGGCAGGGGGCCACAGTCTGGAGACCAGGGCAAAGCACCAGGCTCAGGCTCCCTGAAAGGAGCAAGATGGTATCCCCTGATATTGGAGAGGTGTCAAGCTGGGGGGGCAGGCACAAGGCTGGGCCATCAGCAGTTTGCTCCATTTTTCTCCTCCAGCAGCCGTAGGCTTGGTCTGTTGGGGGCTTCTGCCGGGAGCTGGGGCCCAGGGAAAAGGCTCTCTTTTGCGAATTCAGGGTTCGTGTATTAGTGTAAGACAGCTAGCTAGAGAGGAGCCCTCTGGCTGTTCCACCCAGAGTTGGTATGATCTCCTCTTCCTAGTCCCAGGGCCAGGCAAGGACATCCTGGGCAGAAAGAAACCATCAGCATGGACAGGAAGAGCAGCAGCTTCTTAATCAGTCCAGGAGAACAGAGCCCAGCCGAAGCCTTGTTCTGCTCTCATTTAATTATCGAAACGATTCTTTTTCTTCTGTCCTCCCTCGGGCTGCGTGCCCCAGATTCCCAGGGCCCAGTAATTGCCTCTCTGTTAATAGAAATCATCAGTATTTATTACACCGAGTGCTCCAGCTTATTTCGGCTCCCCTTGTAGCAACGTCAAGGCGAGTGCTTGGGAGCCTATCACCAAAGTGACTCTACTTAGTGGCAAGAGTAAAAGGCTCCCAGACTGTTCTCCTTGCCCAGAATGGCTGAGGAGATCCTAAGCTGGAACCCAAGGAGATGAGCCGTGGGGCCTGCAGCAGGGCCCTGCACCAGCAAGAAGTATGGAGCCCAGGAACACGGGCGTGGAAGCCCAGTGAGATGACTGCTCCCACCTTCTCCACGAGGAAGTCTCCTGGGCGCTTCTGCTCCTTAGAGATGCACAACAGGAAGGGACCTTAGTTCATATTCCTGCTCTGCCACTCAGGGCCTTGCGCACTGCGGCCTGCCGGAACCTTTATCTCCTTGTCTATAAATCAGGAAGAATAATATCCACACCCCAGTGCTGGCATGAGGATTAAATGAGAAAATAATGTGAGAGGATTCCAGTGGGCCTGCCTGGGAAGACATGCCACAAGCCTCTCCTCCCTCCCTCCTCCTTGGAGTTGATGCCGCGGGGGTGAAATGATGTGATACATGGGATTGGGCCTCGTGCAGTGCCTGGTATGAACGCTGGTTCCTTCACCTCTGTGTCTGATGGTGGACAGGCTCAAAGACAGGGCTGAACCAGGAGCCCCACAGTCCCAGGGTGCATGTGGATTTGGGCTGGACACCAAGCGGGCTGCTCCTTGGCTTCCAGATCTCCGGAGACAACAGGAGAGACCTTCATGCCTTCCACTCAGTTGTCATGCTCAGGTTACATGCCACCAGGTGACGGCCCTACCCAGGGACCCTCCTCTCCTCACAGGGACCAAACAGATGTGGGGTCACATGCAGAGGTGACCTGGTATCTTCGGTTGACCATATGCATCTTTAGGCAGCTATGTCTTTTTTTTCCCCAACAAAAGGCCTCACGTGTTTATTACTAAGCCAAAAGCACTAGTGCAGAAACACTTGACACAGAGAAAAATCATTTTCCCAATAAAACACCCAGCAGGTCAGACAGTACGTGCTCTCAAAGTGATAATGATAAGACGCAAGTGACCTTGACACAGCCTAACGTGTGCCGCTTCACGTGCAAGACTCCTCAAAGACCCAGCTTGGTTCTTCTCCAGTGTCTTCTCCTGCAGTGGTACCTGATTTTATTACCAGTTTTCATTTGAATCCATTGGGAAATGGGACAATTCTGTTTTTGCTTCTTGGCCAGGAAACTGCTCAGTCCTGAAAGTCTTGTGAGAAGACCTGGAGCAAATTCAGCCATGCACAGGGTGGCGGAGAAGAAAAGAAGGCAGCGGTGTCTCCTGAGGTCCTGAAGTGACTCAGGAGTATCTGCTGAGGACTTTCACATGGACAAGGCAAGGGAGGCTCAGAGAAGCCTCTGAAGGCCCCAGTAAGGAGGAGACCAGCACTAAAACCAAGGCCAGTTGACCCCAAAGCTCTCTTCGGTCCTCTGCAGCCCTCTGCCGTTGGTATCCAAGCCATCAATGCAAGTTAAACTACGCTGGTGGTGCAGAAGGCATTATTCGGGAAGCTTTGCGAATTCACTTGCACATACCCGTATGTCATTTGTTTTTTCGGTATAAACCGGCCTGAATGTGTTTTCTGACAGTGCCCTCAGGAACACGGGTTATCTGTCAATCGGCTGTGCTGTGGACAAGGAACTGTGGAGGTGGGAGGGTGGCCAGGTTTCTGAGTGCCAGAATGTTCTCAAAGTTAACTGAAGTTTCGGCATATAATCCTATGCAAGAGCATCTCCTCACCAAGGGGCCACGAGAAAGGTAATTCTGTCTTCTTTGGTTTCTGTTCTGTTCTTTCTTGTTGGAAGCCTACACTACCCCTCACTTTTTAGGAACAAGAGGTCAATGTTAAGAGTCAGTTTTGCTGGGGTCTCTCTGGTGGTAGAAAGAGGCACAGATCTGGAGGACTGAGGCAGAGACCAGAAGCGTCAGAGCTGGAATGAGATGACATGCGGGGGGATCCAGCCACAGACAGACAGGGAGAGAGGGCCACGGTCTCCACCGATCTCCTCAGTGTCCACGGCTGCCCGAGCTCATCTCCCAAGTGCCAGACGCATGTGAGTAATTACAGAGGGTTTCTCTGGGCAGAGCCTCCTGGGCTGGTCCCCGTCCCGCCCTCACAGGCGCATAATGGAATTAAGTGCGACTCCACTGCAGCTCTACAGTCAATAAAACCCACTCCTGGACAGAAACTAGATTACGGGTCACAGAAGGGTGGGCTGTGCGCTGAGCTGCCTCTGATCATTCCCTGGGAGGGGCAGGGCGCCCACCTTCCGCCTCTACTCAGTTCCACCAAATTACCCACGGCTCCCAAAGGGGGGCCCTGGTTTCAGATTTGTTATCTAGACGGACTGTGCCTGTATGCTTCAGCTCTGATGTGGCACAAGATTCCGCAGAGTGGAATCCAGAGGAGTTTTCACAATGAGATGTTTTCTCTGCCCTCTGTCACTAATGAAGCCAATCATCCCAATATTGAAGGGGTGGGGGGGTGCAGGCATGAGGTCCCTCCCTGCCTGTCATCCTCTGGTGGGCGGGGGGCAAGATCGGTGCAGTCTCCAGCCACAGGGGTGCCTTACCTTACACGGGTGCGGGTCCACTCCATACGTCTCCAATGTCTGAGCTTTCCTTAAAAAGTTCAGCTCTGAAGTTGCTGGTGTTTGACCACTGGAATAAAGAAAATGAAGCAATTCAGGATTTCCTGCTCCTATAGGTTCCCCTGAGATGAACTCAATTAAGAAGTGCCCAGGGTCTCTCACGCTCCTATTTTTTCATGGGGTGTGCTCCCGGCTCTGTCCTAGGAACGACTTCACAGACCCTCTTCTAGGGTCAAACCCTCAGATGTCTTCAGAATGAGGCAGGCTGTGTGATGAATGACATGGGCTGAGTGTAACACCATAGGGAGTGGTGGGGACTGTGGCTAACTGGGAATGCCGCCCCATCTATAGAGGGAAGTTGCTCTCCAGCTCCAAGATGGTAGTGTTGGAAAGCACGGCCCAGCATTGCTGGGTGTGATTTTTAAAGAGAATTCAGACATACTGATTTTTACGTGGCATTTCCCAGTTTTAAATACGATGGGGGCAGGAAAAAATACATCTATAGGCTGGCTGCAGGCCATCTGATCTGGACTGAGACACCAAGACAGGACCTGTGTATCTTGTTGCCTAACCGTCTTCCTTTACAAAAAGGGAACATGGGACTGGGGAAAAGAGACGCAGCGACAGACGCTGCTGAGCTCCCCAGACTCCACAATAGCTCTGTCTGCCCACAAAGTGATGACTATGAAGAGGAAACAAACAGAAAAAGGAAGAAACCAGTGCTGGCACCAAGCCCTCTGAAGAAGGAGCCTTGAGCATCGTCCCCCTCCTGCTGGCTCCTCAGCAGAGGTGTGGACAAGCTCCGAACAGGACCGGGGCAAGCAGGGTCACATGGGGTCTCAGTGTCCAGCGCCCTGGCAAGCTGACGTCCTTCCACTGATGCGGGGTGGGCTTCAGGGTCAGGAGGGGGCGGGCAGTTTGTGCAGTCAACAACTCCGACGGCTGCTGGACAGGACTGGAACTCTCTAAGTTCATCATCTGCCTTAAGTCCTATGGCAGGGCAAGAAGACAAGCCCGCCCAAGGAGGAACAGCCCTGGATTCCCGCTCCTGTCTTTCTGGAGAGGCAGCAATCCATCAACACCTCAGCAGCCTTTGGGCGGCCAGGTGTGAAACATACCATAGAATTTAATGCACAGCCGGGGCCCTCAAGGATCTCAGAATCCGGGCGAGGAAATGCAGACCAGTTCTATGTGATGAAGATGAGGCTGAGCCTGTGTGAGCAGTGAGGGTTCTGTGGAATGCAGATGCGTACCTCCACCAGCGCACCAGAGACACAGGGAAGGTGTTGGGAAAACGCTGGCACAGCAGACAGAAAGCCAGGTCCCAGAGGCCACTGAACACTGACACCCCTTCCAGGGAGGCTCTGTTGCCTGTCTGGAGGCTGCAGGGCTCCGTGGGCTCCATTCACCCGGGGAGTCAGCCCAACCCTCTGGGGTCCTCCAAGTGGACATCATTTCCTGGGGGATCCCCCTGACTTCTGTTAGGTTTCTGGAGGACTGTCTCCACTGCTCTGACGTCTCTTAAAACCTTCCTGGCAGAGACTCCAGGCAGCCCCAGCACACCCTGGGTCTCTCTTTGAATGAGCCATGAGCCCTCATCATCTGTGTCTATTCTGACTTTTACCACAAGGGGCCGCTATTCGCTAAGAGTGATGGGAGGAGCCGTGGGAGGGGCTGGGGTTCCACCTCTGATGGGGGTCTTCATTCCTCTAGGCGGGGTGGGGTCCAATATGGCCACACACGGCGGGCAGGAGGTCTGTTTATAAAAGGAGGCTTTGGGGACATATTTCTTGGTAAAATTTTTGAGTGAAGGTGAAGGATTTTTTTTTTTGGGGGGGGGTGGGGAGCCATCAGTTAGGAATTAGTTTAAGCTTAATATTATCATTAGGAATATTTTTCTCCCGCTCCCCTTGAACACTGTCCTTCCCCAGAAAGGTAGTTACAAAATATGTTAAAAGAGTAAAAAAAATTGTACTGTATTAATATGCTGTATTGTATGTAAATTTTTTCTTCACAGTTTAGCAGTTGAGCGTCTGCTCCAGCATGCCATACAAAGTAGAGCCTAAATACCCCTTTGTTTTGCTTTTTTAAATAAAAACCTTTGTAGAAAACCCTATTTCATATGGGTGAAAGGATGCATTAATACTATTTTTATGGACTTGGGTATATTCTGGGTGAACTAGGACAATCTGAGGAGGACAGTTACCTCCTGTTTCTGGCTGCTTCTCCCCTCTTCCCTGGGTACAGCCATGTGGGGTTGAGGGAGGCAGTGTTAAAGTCACAACCCCCGAACCAGGAATCTCCCGGCACCCAGAGCATCTGGCCCTGCTCAGTCCTATCTGCTGACCCAGAAGTCACAGACCAGGGGTGGAGGTGTGCCCATTTTCTTAACCCTCCTCTCTTCTCTCTGTTCTCTTTTGCTATTTCTTTTATTTTTCCCTTTTCCCCAGTTCATGCTTCTGCTCCACACCCCGCTACTGCCCTGCCCCGACCTCCTCCCACCCCCACCCTGGTCTCTCTCTCCATTTATCTTAGTGAAGCAAATACCTTTCAGAGGCAAATCCTTCACCGTTTTCCTTATAGTATAGCATCTCTCTTGCCTCTAAGCCTCAGCCTACACCACTGTTCTTAGAGAGGGAGCCTTAGGGTTGTACCAGCAGTGGATCACGGAGGATGGAACATCGTCACATCCTGGAGTGAGGAGGGCTGGGTCTACCGGAGCAGACAGTGGCCTGGCCTGAACCCAGGGACACGCACCTGAGCTCTGTCTTGTGAATCTCAGCAATCTTCCTTTCCAGCTTCTCTGAATGTTTAGGGAAAAACTGGAACTTGGAGCTGTAGCCTTCGGGGTGTTTTCCTGGGTCATAATCCCCGATCTCCGCTTGCAAAAGGAAAGCAGAGGAAAACAATAGGAGACAGGACAGGTAAATCGTCACTGGCAACACAACAGGAGACTAACACGCAGAGCAAAAGGCAAAGTCTGCACCAGATTTGCCAAGAACAGTGGATCCTGAGCACAACTGTGGGTGGGGCGGAGGGCAGGTCCTCAGGAGCAGGCCCAGCTTTGTTTTCCCTCATGTGTCCATTGACTGGGTTGGTTTCAAGGCCACGTGGAGACAGTGGAGCTGAGCCCGTGTTCTGAGGCCACCACATGGAAAACTGCTGTGAAAGCTCAGACCCCTGCACCACGCCCACATCCATTCAGCCACTAGGAGAGCACCTGGGAGCGAAGCTCTTTGTGGCAGCGAAGAAAACTGAGCTGGATCAGGAGATCAGAACCTTCTGGGCCTGTGGCCACATACAAAGTCTAAATCTCGTTTTGAAGATTTTAGCAGGGACACAGCCAAATGATGACTGACTCATGATCCAAACTCAGAACTCAACTCTTGGTCCAATCAGATCAAGTGAATATATTTGAGTAACTATTCACTGAGGGCTGACCAGGTGCCAGGCCCCTTGGAGAAGCCTGTAGAGTGGGAAGACTGGCTGTAACCAGATAGTGCCACGGAGTTCAGGAGCATCGGGTCCCAAGGCTGACTTCCCAGTTCCCTGTGGGGGTGGGGCTGGGCTTTCTCCCCCTGAAAATTTACAGAGTCCGTCCCCTAACTGCTGAGACCTCAGATCAGTGAACTTCGGGGGGTCACTGGGCCCACACTACTCCTCACAGTGTGTCTCCAGGTCAGAACCCAGCCTTCTCCACACGGAGCATCCCGCAGGGAACGCTGTGTGTGCGTGAGGAGGAAGGGTGTTGAGCAGTTCAGCCGCTGTGCGCTTGTCTTTTCTCCTTCCCTAGTGAGAACCACAGCCAGTGCAGGTGAGAAGTCTTGAGTGAGGAGTAAATATTAAGGGGAAAAATGTGCCTTTTTTCACAACTGAGTATTGTTCTGTGGCACTAGTCTCCTGATAGTATCTTCCAAATTACTTGGGAATTTCTATCATTTAGAAAGAGACTAAAGGTTTCCTGGGGCTTAATGTCTGAAATGACCTTGAGCCATGGGGTCCTTTATTATAATTTTACTTAGAAAGCTCCCAGTGGGAAACATCGATGTTGGATATCAGTGACTTCTTTAAAACAAACAAAAAAATTTCAATATGGCTGTCAGGGTAAAACTAAAGAAAAGACTAGAGTTTAAAATTTCACTTAGATGGGACCAGCTTTTCCTTTAAAAATGAAAGGGATCTCGTTGGGTCCCTTAAAGTTGGCAAGCACCTTCTAGACTTCCTACTTGGGTGGTTTTTTAAAACAGGAGTCTCAGAAGTCAAAGTTGCAATAAAATGACTTTTACATTCATAACGCAGCTGTGACATTTTTCTTGCCGGAAGAACTTTAGTTTCTTATTGGCAAGCATTTTTTTTTTAGGTTCTATTCACAAAATAGCTTCCTGGAGTTCACAGATTTCCGATTACGAGTTCAGTTTCTTTGGGAGAAACTTCACGATTTTAGCGCTATAGTCCAAAATAACCCAGTGACAGTTTCAGGCTAAAGGACTAAGAGAAGTCCAGGAAGTGGCACTTAGGAGTCTCCTGCATCTCATGAAAGGAGAAGGGATGATGTATGAAGAGTGCATACCTTTCCCTCTGTTTTGCAAAAAAAAAAAAAAAGCCAGTCTGGGTATCGGCTGGGTACAGCCCCAACTCTTATTTGCGTGTAGAAAATGGGTTTGTAACTTGGAAACATTTTCAACTTTGAGCAATCTGAATGGGAAAGTCTCTGAAACTGACACCAGAATCCCAAGGCGCTTCACATCTTTGAGATTTGCACAAAAGGACAGGGAAAAAACAGAACAAACAGATTCGGATTACTCTCCAGAGGCTTAGTAACTTTATCAACCAAGGGTGCAGGGAAACACTCCCTCCTCCCGACACAAAGAGAGTCTGAATGACTTGAAGGGGCTTCCAGAAAGACTTGAACTGTGGACAACTTGAGGCTGAGTGGTCAGAGCTTCTTGGATCAAGGGAGTCCAGGCAAAGCCCTTTAACTTGGACTCTGTTTCAAGTTAGATACTGTTTGTATCCAAGAAGTAGTCATCTGTGGTAACTGAAATAATGTAATCAGTACTTAGCATGAAAAGCAAATTTATCCTGTCAAAAGTCATTACCTTGAAGGATATAAGCGGCTAACAAGGCTGCATCTGATGTTTTACAGAGGAGGCGGCCATGGTAGAGATCCCTTTTGATCTGCAGGAAGACTAAATACCTGGAGAGAAAACAGAGAATGAACTATAAAGGATTTCTTTGATTGCTTTAAAGATATAAATATGTAGTATCAGCCTATCAAAATCTCTGTCAGGACACTTTTACTACCTCAAAACAAAAATCTCAAAACATGTCCCAGAACAAATACATTTTTCATATCCCTGAGGACTAGACTCTTTCAAGCGCTTTGCCCTGAACTGATTTTGAGGTTCAATTCCAAATAACCTGTCAGTTTCCTCCTGCAGCTCAAAACAGAAATGGTATCTTCTGGTTAAAAGCACTGTGCCCAGTGTTGGACTCTGGAAGGAGCCAACTCCAGTCTCTCAGCACCAACAAAGCAACCTGTGTCATGAGAGGGGCTGACGGAGCCGCTCTCCTCCTCGGACTCTCGCTGATATCTCCTAAGAAGCAGGGGACTTCCCTGCTGATTCAGTGGCTAAGACTTGGTGCTCCTCATGAGGAGCCCAGGTTCGATCCCTGGTCGGGCACTAGATCCCATGTGCCGCAAGTAAAGATCCCGTACGTCATAACAAACGTTGGAGATTCTGCGTGCTGCAACTAAGACCCAGTGCAGGTAGGTAGACAGGTAAGTAAGTAACCAATAAACAAGCAGAAATGTGGGGAAGGAACGAGCCCATGGGAGGGATCTGCCTCTGCTCGCCAGTGGACCTGTCCTTATGTGGAACAGCCCTCGTTATTGGCAGAGGTCAACCAGATCTCTTAGAATTTGAATAAGGTGTAATAAGAGGCACCGGTGAGGGATGGACAGAAACCTGTGGCTAGCATTTCTTCAACCACAGGGCACTCTCACCTCAGGTGGAAGTAGGCTGATTCTCAAGAGCAACCCATAGCAGCTGATGCGTATTGAGCACTTACCATCTGCCAGTCCGGGGATTATACACTTTACTGCAGCCTCTCAGCTAATTTGCACATACCACTCTGAGAACAGATACTGTTATTGTCCCCTTTTTATAAGATAAACTGAGGCTTCAGTGATTTTCTCAAGGGCACATAACTGGAAGATGGCAGAGCCAGGATTCAAGTTTAAGACGGAGGTTGGCTCTTCATCACCATGTTATTCCTCCCTCTCGGTGCTGTGCTATGGCTGCTTCGTATTCTCACAAGTAGTTAGGTGGACCCTGTGACCACAGAATTGTTGACGCTCCATTTTGAAAGCTCTTTGCAAGGAGTGGAGTCTCTGCTGTACATTACATCACAGATCCCCTGAGAAGAGCAGAAGCCAGGGGTATCAAGCCCTTAAGTGAGTCACCCACCACAGCAGTTCTTTGGCCAGGGGGCATCTGTGGTGGTTTAAAACCATGTCCACAGGGAATTCCCTGGTTGTCCAGTGGTTAGGACTCTATGCTTTTACTGCTAAGGGTGCGGGTTCAACCCCTGACTGGGGAACTAAGATCCCACAAGCCATGCAGTGAGGCAAAAAACAAAAAAAAGTCGAGAAATTCCCTGATACTCCGCATTTCCAGAGGTAGAGCTTAATTTGCTCCATCTGAGTGTGGGTTGGACTCGGTGGCTTGCTTCAAACAAGCAGAATAAAGCAGAAGTGATAATGTCTGACGTCTGAGACCAGGTCATAACATCCCTACAGCTTTCTCCTCATTCTCTCTCTCTCTTGGATCACTCATTCTGCTCGAGGATACTTAAGCAGTCCTACAGAAAGGTCCATGTGGTGAGGAACTGAGGCCTTCTGCCAACAGCTAGAAGTGAACTGAAGCTTTCTGCCATGTGAGTATACCATGGTGGAAGTGAATCAGTCAAGACTTCAGATGACCACCGGCCCAGCCCACCTCTTGGCTTCAACCCCAAGAGAGACCCTGAGCTGGAGCCACCTAGCTTAACTGCTCCTGAATTCCTGACCTGCAGACACTCAGAGATGAGAAATACTTGTGATTTTAAGCTAAGTTTTGTGGCATTTTGTTAAACAGTCATAGATAACTACAGCATCCCTACAGGAGTAACGGGAATATAGTGAAAAGGAAAATGAAAATCACTTAGTCATGTCTGACCATTTGCAACCCCCTGGACTATCCAGTCCATGGAATTCTCCAGGCCAGAATACTGGAGTGGGTAGCCCTTCCCTTCTCCAGGGGATCTTTCCAACACAGGGACCAGCTGAGCCACAAGGGAAGCCCTGGGAATATAAGTAAAATTCCCTTAAATTCCATCAGCTTGAACCAAAAAGAAATTAGGCTCTTCCTGGACAACTCGAGGTTTCCATTGCTTCTGTTTTCAGGCAGAAGAATAACACCGAGGATTCCATGCCCACCGGATCATGTGAAAATGCTCAAAAGCAAGCAGACCAGTGACAGCACAACTTCTAGGGTGAGGAGGGTCACCAGCAGGTGACTCAGAGCCCGGGGCTTGGTGATTCAAGTAATTAAATAGAAACAGAGTAATCTTCATTCTCTTCTAAGCCCTGCTACCCGAAGTGTAGCCCACCTTACAGAGGTATCAGCAGCAGGTGGGAGCTTGTTGGAAATGGAGAATCAAGCCCATGTGAGACCTAATGAATCACTGTAACAAGATCCACAGATGATCTGGACATATATTAAAATCTATGAAGCACTGTCCCTAAGAAATTCAAAAGCATCCTTCTAACCACATTAGGGTAGACCACCCTCCTCAAACCAAAGGGAAGATGACTGCTGTAGTGTGGAAGTTAGTAAGAATTCCCCTCCTTTTCCCACCTACTATACCCCCAATCGACCCAATATTTGCCAAGGAAAACCGAAGGAAAATTACATCATGCAGTGAATAGTAATTTTTTAAACTGAATCTAGCACATCAACCCTGAATATTCATTGGAAAGAGTGATGCTGAAGCTCCAATACTTTAGCCACCTGATGTAAAGAGCTGACTCACTGCAAAAGACCTTGATGCTGGGAAAGATTGAGGGTAGGAGGAGAAGGGGGCGACGGAGGATGAGATGGTTGGATGGCATCACTGACTCAATGGATGTGAGTTTGAGCAAACTCCGGGAGATACTGAAGGACCAGGAAGCCTGGCATACTCCAGTCCACGGGGTCGCAAAGAGTCAGACATGAGTGAGCAAGTGCACAACTGCTAAGTCACTTCAGTCGTGTCCGACTCTGTGCAACCCCATAGACAGCAGTCCACCAGGCTCCCCCGTCCCTGGGATTCTCCAGGCAAGAACACTGGAGTGGGTTGCCATTTCCTTCTCCAATGCATGAAATGAAAAGTGAAAGTGAAGTCACTCAGTCATGTCCAACTCTTAGCGACCCCATGGACTGCAGCCCACCCAGCTCCTCCGTCCATGGGGTTTTCCAGGTAGGAGTACTAGAGTGGGGTACCATTGCCTTCTCTGAAGTGAACAACCACCACCACCAAATCCAGTTTGTCTACACTCTGCTTCCCATGGTGGAATATCACAAGATGTGTGGAAGGGAGGGGCTGAGCCCTTTTCTTCCTCTTGCCCCTCCAGCCCTACCTGTCCCAGGCTTTGGGAGGGCATGATAGCAAGCCTTTGGCCTCCTGCTCGTGGATCACTTCCTGGACCTGAGTTCATGCATTACTCCGCCCACAGCCCTCTGCTTGTCCAACATTCAGTGACAGCACATACTGGACTGAAGGAGAGGTTTCAGAGGCCCTGGGCAGCAATCCTCAATGTGGTGGTGAGGACAACACCCCCGGGGGGGTGGGGAGCATGTGACTCTGCATATGAGTGGTCCTGGGTTTGAAAAGGCTCCTCCGGAGCTTCTGATTTGCTCCCCAAGGACCCTCCTCACAGCGAGAACCACGATTGATGCACGACAGGGACCTCGGGTGAGCTGGAGCGGAAACATGGCTTTCCACTGCTGGGCAGGCTTCCTTCAACCTTCTGAAGTTGGAAGAGCTACAGGGAGCTCAAGGGGAAGGCTGTGGGAATACGGTCTGGTGACGGGGTCATCACAGGATGGGAGGGTCAAGGGAGGGGCAAGTCAGCATCCTAAAGCAGCACACCGCAGTCTTCAGAGGACAAGAGACAAGCTCATGAAAGAACCAAATGATGGCTCCACGGAACGGAGTTCCACAGGGGTCCCCCCTTCCTTTTCTGCCCCAGCGACTTCCATCAAGCTTTGTGTTTTGTTCATTTGAGAAGGTAACCAGTGACTCAGTGTTGTCGGTCATGAAATCCATCCCACATGACTCATAGCATCCTTACACTTATCCCCAAGATGCCGTGACACGTTCTCCCCTGCCACACAAGGGCCTAAGGAAGCCTGTCCAATTGCTGGGGACACTGTCACCAGGGCTGCTGGGCTGCCAGGCAAGGGGTCAGCTTGCTGGGCTGCCCAGACCAGCTGTTCATGACGATCAGGCAGGTTGGGGTACCCAGGCTCAGAACCTCATAGGAGGAGTCACACAGCCTAATTCCCACATTGTATAGCTGAGGAAACAGAACCTTTTTCTACCTGATACTTTTTCTACCCCTGTGGTAATTTAGTGAGCTATGGTTAGGGAGATCAGATCAGATCAGTCGCTCAGTCGTGTCTGACTCTTTGCGACCCCATGAATCGCAGCACGCCAGGCCTCCCTGTCCATCACCAACTCCCGGAGTTCACTCAGACTCATGTCCATCGGGTCAGTGATGCCATCCAGCCATCTCATCCTCTGTCGTCCCCTTCTCCTCTTGCCCCCAATCCCTCCCAGCATCAGAGTCTTTTCCAATGAGTCAACTCTTCGTATTAGGTGGCCAAAGTACTGGAGTTTCAGCTTTAGCATCATTCCTTCCAAAGAAATCCCAGGGCTGACCTCCTTCAGAATGGACTGGTTGGATCTCCTTGCAGTCCAAGGGACTCTCAAGAGTCTTCTCCAACACCACAGTTCAAAAGCATCAATTCTTCAGTGCTCAGCCTTCTTCACAGTCCAACTCTCACATTCATACATGACCACAGGAAAAACCATATAGCCTTGACTAGACGAACCTTTGTTGGCAAAGTAATGTCTCTGCTTTTGAATACAGAGACATTCCTCTGTTCAGAGGAAACAGAACCTTTTTCTACCTGATACTTTTTCTACCCCTGTGGTAATTTAGTGAGCTATGGTTAGGGAGAGAAAGGTCCTAAATGAAGTCAGGGGAACTCCTTGTCATCAGAGAGAAATTCTCACTGGAAAAAAGAGAAATCAGCTTTAGATCAGATTTAAGACAGAAAGGCTTGCTCTTTAGCACACCTTTTTGGTTGAACTCTGCCTCTCTCCTTTTTCGCTTCAAAGAGGCTTTACCTCATGTCCAGTTTTGTTTAGATGCCAGGCTGTCCTAAAGTGATGGAGGACCATGCAAAGGCAGAATGTGTGAGAGCCTAAAAGATGACGGAGGAAAACCCGAGCGTTTCTGGAACACGCACATCCAAGGTATTGGCATTGGCACTGGCATTGTGATTTCTGACATCAGAGGGTAGGGATTAATCCAGAGATATTCCCACAATTAGAGGTTCTGAACTCTGGAAAGCACTGGTGGCCCCTGAAGAGTTTCTTCCAGAAGACCCTTTGGCCCTGTCTTCCTCTCTGCCCCTGGCTTCCTCTATTTTCTGCCCTTCTTTTCCCTGACTGTAATCAAGTTTAGTATATCTTCCACACCAATACTAGATTGTGGGCTCCTTGGAATTAGAGATTCATGTTTCATTACCTTTAATATTCTTCTAGAGAGCCTATGACTTCCCTGGTGGCTCAGACTGTAAGGCATCTGCCTGCAACGTGGAGACCTGGGTTCGCTCCTTGGGCTGGGAAGATCCCCTGGAGAAGGAAATGGCAACCCATTCCAGTATTCTTGCCTGGAAAATCCAGTGAACAGAGGAGCCTGGCGGGCTACGGTCCATGGGGTCACAAAGAATCAGACACGACTGAGCGACTTCACTTTCACTTTTGGAGAGCTTATACATCCTGTGCCTCTTCACCTTCCCTCCTTCCCACCCACCCATCCAGTTCTGAGCACATGCATGTGCCAGGCACTGCCACAGCGGCTGGGAATGCAGCAGAGAACCACAGTCCTCCTTCTATGGAGCTGACATTCCAGTGATTTACTCAGGTTTTCCTCTGTCATCTTTTAGATAGGCTGTATGCCGTTTAACATGCACTCTTTCATTTCATCCTCACAGCAACTCAATAAGGTGATTACTGTTTTAATCCCTGTCTCATACACGAGGAGAGGGAATGATCAGAGGCAGTGTTGCTTGCTTTGTCACATATCCAGCTAAAGAACGATCTGGGATTTGAACTTGGGTCTTCTTGATTCCTTCGCTCAGAGCTGGCAAACCAAGCCTGCCACCAGAATCCCGTGAGATAAAATAACCTTTGATTGGAACACAGCCATGCTCATCATGTATGTGTTGTCTACGGCTGGTTTTGCATCACAATGGCAGAACAGAGTAGTTGTGACCGCGACCATATGGCCCACAAAGCCTAAAATACTTCTGATCTGGCCTTTTCCGGAAAAAGTTTGCCAACTCATCTTAGCCTAAGCTAAGCTCAAGTGACATTCACCGTTGGAATAAATTACCTATACGCTTTATTAACATTTTTAAAAAATGGCCTAAAAAAATCTATGAACATTTTTTGAGCACCTGTTCAAACATGTGTCGGGGCCCTTTGCTTCCTGGGAAGGTGGGGCCCCATTTGCACTCAATCGCCTTCTATCACTTGATCTTTCAACCAGTTCGAACACCTGCAGCCGTTGTTAAAAGCTAAGTCTGTTGCCTAATCCCCATTTTCTCTGCCTTGTCTCTAGCTCAGACAAGAAAATCTATTTATTACTTTAAAAAATGACAAAAGAGATTAATCAGGATTTGGCAACTAAATTTATCATCTGGGAAGAATCCAAGAGATAAATTGAAGCACAGTTCTTTACTCCCTACTTCATCCCTCCTCTCAGCCTGGCTTTATGGGGACAGCCGAGACGGTGGTGAAATTTAGGACCAATAATGCCCGGAAAAAACACACTGATGGCTAAATTAGTCTGGCAGGAAGGTGGGGTACAGGGCTCTAAGCCAGGAGTGAACTGTGGGCATTGAGTGAGGCGAGGGCAGGCACCCACTTAGGTGCAGCTGAGCCCAGGCCTCCACAGAACGCCCCAGGGAGCGGGGACACAGACTCCAAAGCAGACCCAGGCGCCCTGAGAGCCACACTCCTGGCAACGCCTGGAAAAAATGTGCCCGAGGGAAGGAGGGCTACTGAGGCGGAGAGCAGCAGGAAAACAGTAGAGCGGTGGTCCCCAGCCTTTTGGCAGCAGGAACTGGTTTCATGAAAGACAATTTTTCGATAGACCAGGGAGGGTGGGGGGTGATGGTTTCTGGATGATTCAAGCTATCACCTTCTTATGCACTTTACTTCTGTTATTATTACCTGAGCTCCACCTCAGATCATCAGGCATCAGATCCTGGACGCTGGGGGCCCCAGTGGAGGATGGTGGGCATGATGTGTGCAGAGAGGGGTGGAGTTCACACTCTTGCCAGTGTCTTTAAAGTCTGCTGACTTGGAGAGAAGCCTGACCCTGGCTTTCTCAGGCCTCAGTTGCTTAAGTGTCAGGACGCTAGCTGGGACAGAAGAGGAGTGGGGATTATCACAGCAACAAGGGAGCAAAGCCAGAACCAGGTGGACTTGTGCCCTCTGCAGAGCTGCTGGGGTCCACAGGCCATGTGACTGATCTGGCAATGAACAGTGTGCCTCGGCTCAATGCCAGGCTCCCTGGGGGTGCATTAGAAGTACAAGACCCCGTGTAGTGGTTAATCCTCCCGACAAAGCTGTGGGGTACTATTACCATCCTCATTTTATAAATAAGGAACCTGAAGGTCAGAGAAGTCAAGGATTTTATGCTCAAGGCCACACAGAAGTAACAGAATAGGATCTGAGCCCCCAGGTCTCTGCTGCCTTTAGTCGGGGGGCACATTAGTATTATGCAGTGACATTTGCTTTAGAAGAGTCTATGGTTAAGACCTCCTAACGCCCGAGAGAACCGTGTACTTTTGTCCTTCAGTCAAATCAGAAGGCCATGTGTCTGCCGTGCTCTCGCAGGCAGCCCTCTGGGTTGTTAGACCAATCCTTCTCATCCTCTCTGTTAATCCACGGAGGTGTGGACAAGGTGATCCTAACGCTGGGTGTTAGAAGGCGGGGAGTCAGGCTTTCAACAAAGATGTGTTAAATGTTTCTGCCATGTGGACAGGAGCCTGGTCTTCAGGGTTGACCCTGGCCTCCTCACCTCTTTCCAGAGGGAAGAGGGAGGGAGGGAGGAGAGAGAAGGGGTAGAAGGGGGAGGTAGGGGGGAGAGGCAAGGGGGAGGGGAGAAGGGGGAGGGAGGGGGGAGAGGCAAGGGGGAGAAGGGGGAGGGAGAGGGAGAGGCGAGGGGGAGAAGGTAGGGGAGAGGCACGGGGGAGGGGCAGGGCTACGACAAACACTCTGGAAGTCACGAGCAGGGCGTGCTCAGTCACTTCAGCTGTGTCTGACCCCGTGGACTGCAGCCTGCCAGGCCACTTTGCCCATGGGATTCTCCAGGCAAGAATACTGGAGTGGTTGCCATTCCCTTCTCCAGAGGGATCTTCCCAATCCAGGGACTGAACCTGTGTCTCTTGCGTCCCCTGCCTTGGCAGGCAGGTTCTTTACCACTAGTGCCCCCTGAGCAGGGCAGGCCAGTGCTTTGCTCAAACTCTTCTCTGCTTAAATGGTTAAACATCATGGTTCTCCCCTCACTCTCCTGCCTGAAGCTACAGGTTTGCTCTTGAATATGGATGAGCTTGGTTTTCAAAAGACAAGTGGGAGCCACACCCACTTCCGTGTGGCCGAGCGGGGCCTGCACTTTGCAGGCGCCCAGTTCCGGAGCACGAGATTTGGCTCTAACTACACAGGGCACTGTCCTCAGCGCTTCAGGCTGGGCGGGTTCAGGGTTTAGAAACAGGTCTCAAGGCCTTAGAGGACAAGCAGTCTCTGCACTGGCAACGGCCTCCTCCAGTCTTGGCTGTCTCTAAGGTTTTTTGGTTTTGTTTCTCACTGCACTGCTCTGTATGTGGGATCTTAGTTCCCTGACCAGGGATTGAACCCACGC
Organism: Bos mutus; assembly: GCF_027580195.1. NCBI lineage: Eukaryota > Metazoa > Chordata > Mammalia > Artiodactyla > Bovidae > Bos > Bos mutus. Next base: position 54,719,727 of record NC_091637.1, read on the forward strand.
CTCCTGCAGGGGACCACTTGGGAAGTCCCTGTTGTCTCTAAGACTTTAGGGAAGGGGTTAGAGCTGGCAGAGCCGTCTCCTCCTCGGCTCTAGGACTTCCTAGCATCACATCTTTACCGAGGGCTCCACCCTTCACAGGGAAACGTAAAGGTTTTGCTAATGTCAAAATCAGATCTTTCTAATATAAAAATTAAGAGTCTCAGTTCAGAGAGTGCCTGAACCTTTAAGGCAAGACTTTTAGAGTGAATTCGGCTCCCATGTACCAAGCCCTCGAGGAAGCGGTGCCTCTCCTGCTCGCTGAGCCTCTTGTAGCGTGGCGTGGGCACAGAGGCTTTTTCTCATCCTCAAGTGGTGCTGGATGAGATGCAGTTCATGCCATGCAGCTGCCTGCCTTCCCTGCAACATGATCCCCACAATGAAGAGTTTATCACGAGCCTGGGCCATCAGCACCCTGGAGGTCACCCACTTGAATTCAAAATCTTCAGTGTTTCCCGGCTTGTTTTCCAGTTTCCTGCTTTGCCATTTAGGCTGCTGGAGTCTATTTCAAGCCCCCAATAAGCAGCAATACAGCCCTCTCCCAAAACATCCCCGGTGGCCACATCACTGGTGAAAGAAAAAAGTGCTTTTGAGTAATTACATTACTCCAGCTACCTTTGCAGATGGCCAGATTAAGGTGAAGCATTCACACTTCTTGAAGGAAAGAACCTCACTTTGTTGCAGTTCTACTGAGGAGATGAGCAAAGAGAGCATGCGGAAGTGAAATGCAGAAGTAAGGCTATATTTAGGAAGAATTCTTGCCTAGGAGCTTTCCAGGGGACCTAGGATGTTACGGCCCCTCTTTCCTATCCTTCCCAATAGGTCTTGGAGGCTGAGGGATGTAATAACCAGCCTTACCTGGTTATTTCTTCTTTCAGGGCCGCAGGGTCTGCAGGGTAAAACTTCACACGGAAACACATGGTGAACGGAGGCTGGGCTGCACAGAAAAAGAGGTGTCCATCAGCAAAGACCCTCCCCGGCAGATGACAGGACTCACTGCCCCCCTGGATGCACAGGACTCTGAACCATCAGAAGATCCTCTCGTGTTTAGGGCCAACTTCTGCTCAGAACAACAGAAGGTTCCCAAGACACATTACAAGGAGGTGGTTTCCTCCCACCCTCCCCAGGGGCGAGGCTTCTGTCTTTTCATGGACAGTACTTACATCTCAATTGCTTCACCACAGACTTTGTAAACTCCAACCAATGCTGAAACAGAACACAGACCAAGAAAACCCTAATGAGAAGCAGTGTCAAATATATCTCGCTGTATTCGATTTAAATAGCTAGACAGATTGTAGCCCAGGGTGAACGCGGCTCAGAAGCCTGTGATATGTACGTTTGGAGAGTAGAGAGTGATAGGATTTTCTGAAATAAGCTCCCCATGGAACCAGCTGTGAAGGGGGGAAGAGTTCCAGCTTCAGATGCCATTTTGGGGCTCCCTGGCAATGTCGCCTTCCAAGATGGGGCGCCAGAGTTCTGAGCCATGTTTCTGGTGTGCTGATGGGCAGCAGTGAATGCACGGATGTGTTCTGGGGACAGAGCTCCACCTGGCCTGAGTGGCGAATGGCTCCCTTTCATGGGCTGTGCGTGTCTGTGTGATGTGGTGGGGTCGTGAGGACACACAGAGGCGATTGGGAGCAGCTCTCGAAAGCACTGGCAGGTGGAATTTCATAAATGGTGAGAAGGCAGGGATGGCTGGTGTATGTTTCGTTTTTGTTTGAGCAACACATTGCCAGCCCTTGTGTGAGGGAATACATACTCAGAATTCCTTGGCATCCAGGGATGTTTAAAATGTAAGTCTTGTAAGATACCCAACCACAACTAATGTAGTATCCTGTTTTCCCTGGATTTTCACAGAGGCTGGACACAGTAGCAACACATTTCCACCCCCGCCCCCTGCCATGGTACTTCTGTTTGGGTCAGGAAGCAAGGAGATGGTTCTATATCATTTTCCCACTTCTACATGGATGCCTTATAAAATGCATTATTGATATTTGCTGCTTTTGTGCTCATCAGGAAACTTGACAATTTGCAGAGAGCTAGAATAGCTGATATTTGGGGCTTGATTATCGGGAAGCAGCTTAAAAGCACTGACCATAAGCTCTGGGAGGGCGGGAAATTCTGCCTGTTTCCCACTGTGTCACTGGTGACCAGCTCAGCGTTCAATGTTCAGCTGTAAGACGGATGGAGGAGCTAGTCCTCACCTCCCTCTTTTCTGGCGACTTTTGCTCAGTACAGTGGAGCCTCTTGGCTGAGTCCTCTCTCTGGCAGGAGAGCAGCCAGGGCTGTGCAGACACATCCTGGCCTCCCTCGGTTTCCAGCTCTCACCTTCTGGGCTGGACCGTGGTTCGTGCAGTTAATGGACCCACTAAGAGCCAGTTCTTCCATCAGCGCCACATGGATAATCTGAGCTGACACTCTGCTCTCTTGCTTCCCTCTGATCCGAGTTCCCACGAGGCTGGCAACTCATTATAGCCACTCAATGTGGTTAAGAGGTCCTTCTCACATTACACGGCCCACCGCAGCGTGGCTTCCCAGGGAAGGAAAGGCAAGGGATGAAATTGCATGGAAATGACTGGGGTTCCAGGCCGTGCCTGGGAAGGCGGCGGAGGCTGGCCTGTGCAGAGCACACCGGGACTGTGGACAGTGAGATGAACACAGCACATGTCTGGGGCTCAGAAGACAGAACGCCCTGGGGCACGGGACCCATAGGTTAAAATGAACAAAGGGAGATAGACAGTGGGCTGCCCCGGTGGCCCAGATGGTAAAGAATCTCCCTGCAATGCAGGATCCTGGGTTCAATCCCTGGGTTCGATCCCTGTGCCGCCCCTGGAGGAGAGCGTGGCAATCCACTCCAGTCTTCTTGCCTGGAGAATTCCATGGGCAGAGGAGCCTGGGCTACAGTCCATGGGGTCGCAGAGAGTCGGACACGCCTGAGCGACTGACACAACAGCAACCACACAACTAAATGCAATGACAGATCCATTAGCAGCAGAAGGCAGAGAGGATAAACGCAAGAGGCTACTCCTCTTGGCAATAGGTGGAGACAAGAGTTTGTACTGGAGTGAGACTCCTGAAAGAAGTGAGGCTGGAGGAGACTCAGAGGGGTGGGCAGGCAGTGGAAAGCTTGTCTAAGAGACTTCAAGGGTCTGGCAGAAAAATCTTGAGAGCATCCCCCGAAATATGGTGAGGGCCAGGGTGACCTTTTGCAGCTGTCTGGCTAAATCCAGGTCCCAGAATTACTAGCAAATTGATAACACTGGCTTGGGGAGGCGGGGTTAGGAGAAGAGTAAAAAGAAGGTTCAGAGACGGGAGCTTCCACCTGTATTTGGGTGAGTGGACCAGCGTGGTACAGTCTTCAGATTTGGGAGGCTTGAAGGGCAGGCTGAGATCAGGATGAGCCCAGGGCCTGAGGGGCAAAAGGGAATAGGGAATGGGGAATGAGGGTAGCTCATCCAAGAGTGGCCAGAGGAATCCCAGACCCTACAGAGACCCCTGAGAAGTGGGCAGGGACAGCATGGGTGTGAGCGCCAGGTTCTGCCTCGCTGGTGCTCAGGGGAAGGGGTCTAGGGGGAGCCGGGGAGCTCACCTCCTCCATCTCTACTGTGATCAGTAGATACAGAAGGACAGTTCTCTACTGGTCCATTTCCTCACAATGCTCAACGACCCTTGCAAGCCCCCCTGCTTGGCTTAAACCCTCAACAAAGGCACAGAATCAGGTCACTTTAGAGGCCATAGAGCAGGAATTCAGCAGGGAACCCCTGAAACCACACAGGCTCTGGCATCAGGCAGGTCCAAGCAGGACCTTTGTCACTTGCCTTGGGCAAGTTAGGCAACCTGCAGGAGACTGTTCACTCGTCTGGAGAGTGGATGGTCAACTGCCGGTACGCATCTCATTCATGGGAAGGATCCAGTAACTTATGTGAAGCTCTCAGCTTTGTGCATGATAACACCTCAGTGCTCAACATCCATCGGCTCAAAGCTCTAGGTGTGTGTCCAGCGTGGAGCCTGGCACATGGCAGCCACTCCATCAAAGTTTATTTCTCCTTTCCCCTACTTCCTTATTTTTCTCTGTCTCTGTTGGCTTTAAATCTTTGCAATCTCAACACACTCTCTTATTTTCCTCAAACACATTCTAAGTGAAAAACAATGGACAGGACACACTTTACGCTTGAACAGGATACATTTTACCCTTTTTTCTTCACACGTCACTGTCTTTGGAAGGTGAAGAACTGCAGGATTTGCAAGGGCCGAAAAGCCTGTGTCAGTTGGGCTCCACCTCTGTCCTGCTCGGGGAGGGTTGCTGTGGCACTCAGGCAAGGCCCCTCCTAACCAGACCAAGGTGAGCATGCCCATTTACCAGGGAAGGGGCAGGACAGCCTCAGCCTGTGACCTGGGCTCTGGGGCCACCACACCAGCCCAGCCGCTCTGCCTCTAACTGGGCAGCTTTGGGCAAATCTCTTCAGCTTTCATGCATATTAAAAAGCAGAGATGTCATTTTGCTGACAAAGGTCTGTATGGTCAAAGCTATGGTTTTTTGATTTGTCGTGTATGGATGTGAGAGCTGGACCATAAAGAAGGCTGAACACCAAAGAATTGATGCTTTCAAACTGTGGTGCTGGAGAAGACTCCCGAGAGTCCCTTGGACAGCAAGGAGATCAAACCAGTCAATCCTAAAGGAAATGAACCCTGAATATTCCCTGGAAGTACCGATGCTAAAGCTGAAGCTTCAATACTTTGGCCCCCTGATGCAAAGTGCTGACTCACTGGAAAAGACCCTGATGCTGGCAAAGACTGAGGGCAAGAGGAGAAGGGTCGACAGAGGACAAGATGGTTGGATGATCATTGACTCAATGGACATGAGTTTGAGCAAACTCTGGGAGATAGTGAAGGACGGGCAAGCCTGGTGTGCTGCAGTCCGCAAAGAGTCGGAGACGACTGAGCAACTCAACAGCAACAACAACTTCAGCTCTCCAAGTTGCCATTTCAGTGTCTAGCAATCGATGGAGCACGCCAGGTGAGCTCTGCTGCGGGGTGTTCCAGGTCTCACAATATGATCCGAAGAGATGATATCCAACTACAGGGTCCAGTTGGTCCCCTGACTCCTGAGGCTAAGCTCTGAACATGAATGACAGTTAGTGCCTCAGGCTAACCGACCGACCCTCTCCCCCATCCATGCTTTGAATATGGACTTACCCGCTGCTTATCAGGGTCCACAAAGCGGATCCCAAAATAGTCTTTCTCCAGTAGATTCAGGTGGTGGCAAAGAAGGTCAAACAGGTATTGGCCTTTGGCATCTCTCTGCAAAGAAAGCAAGCTCCACTGAGAAACAGAGTGTAACTGTGTTTTGATGGTCATTAAAGGTCACTTGTGACAGTTCCGTGAGGATATGAAAGGGATACATGTCCATAACCGTGTCCTCCACGTTGTGATGGATTCAACATTCTTGGGAATTCTGAAGCTTTTAGCACCTGGAAGGAGCCCAAGAACCCTTCCTTCCACAAAGATAAGGCAGATAGATTCAGGTAGGCCCAGTCCCCGTTGGGTGGAACATGCTGAGTCTAGCTTGTCTCCATCCCCATCACCCACCCCACAGGTGAAGAAGAACCGTCTCTCACCGCGGCCCCGGCCAGAGCCTTCTAGCCGGTCCTCTGTTTCTGGGTTCACCCTCGCTCCACATGATGGCCGGGGTGACTACCATTTAGACAAACTTTTTTTTTTAACTGAATAAGTAATGCAGGTACATGGTAAGATATTCAACCATACAAAAGCATATACTACTAAGAGTAAGTCTCCCTTGGACCTCACTCGCCCTGTGCCTTGGACCTCACTCCCGACCCCAGGAGCTTTTTGGGCATCTTTTTTTTTTTGACTTTTTTCTTTTTAATTTGAAGAGGATTATCTGGAAGAGAAGCCTGATGAGGAAACTAAGACAGAAGTAAAGGAAACTTAGTGAAAAATCACTAAGTCACGTTTCTCAACTTTTCTACCATGAAGATCCTTAAGATATATTTTTCAAACATTTTCAACTGTAACGCTTAGTTTAAAACATTTTATACCAAAGGAACATTTCATGCAAAGATGGGCTCGAGAAAGGACAGAAATGGTATGGACCTAACAGAAGCAGAAGATATTAAGAAGAGATGGCAAGAATACACAGAAGAACTGTACAAAAAAGATCTTCACGACCCAGATAATCACAATGGTGTGATCACTGACCTAGAGCCAGATATGCTGGAATGTGAAGTTAAGTGGGCCTTAGAAAGCATCACTACGAACAAAGCTAGTGGAGGTGATGGAATTCCAGTTGAGATATTCCAAATCCTGAAAGATGATGCTATGAAAGTGCTGCACTTAATATGCCAGCACATTTGGAAAACTCAGCAGTGGCCACAGGACTGGAAAAGGTCAGTTTTCATTCCAATCCCAAAGAAAGGCAATGCCAAAGAATGCTCAAACTACCGCACAATTGCACTCATCTCACACGCTAGTAAAGTAATGCTCAAAATTCTCCAAGCCAGGCTTCAGCAATATGTGAACCGTGAACTTCCTGATGTTCAAGCTGGTTTTAGAAAAGGCAGACAAACCAGAGATCAAATTGCCAACATCTGCTGGATCATCGAAAAAGCAAGAGAGTTCCAGAAAGGTATCTATTTCTGCTTTCTTGACTATGCCAAAGCCTTTGACTGTGTGGATCACAATAAACTGTGGAAAATTGTGAAAGAGATGGGAATACCAGACCACCTGACCTGCCTCTTGATAAATCTGTATGCAGGTCAGGAAGCAACAGTTAGAACTGGACATGGAACAACAGACTGGTTCCAAATAGGAAAAGGAGTACGTCAAGGCTGTATATTGTCACCCTGCTTATTTAACTTATATGCGGAGTACATCATGAGAAACGCTGGACTGGAAGAAACACAAGCTGGAATCAAGATTGCCGGGAGAAATATCAATAACCTCAGATATGCAGATGACACCACCCTTATGGCAGAAAGTGAAGAGGAACTCAAAAGCCTCTTGATGAAAGTGAAAGTGGAGAGTGAAAAAGTTGGCTTAACGCTCAACATTCAGAAAACGAAGATCATGGCATCCGGTCCCACCACTTCATGGGAAATAGATGGGGAAACAGTGGAAACAGTGTCAGACTTTATTTTTCTGGGCTCCAAAATCACTATAGATGGTGACTGCAGCCATGAAATTAAAAGACGCTTACTCCTTGGAAGGAAAGGTATGACCAACCTAGATAGCATATTCAAAAGCAGAGACATTACTTTGCCAACAAAGGTTCGTCTAGTCAAGGCTATGGTTTTTCCTGTGGTCATGTATGGATGTGAGAGTTGGACTGTGAAGAAGGCTGAGCACTGAAGAATTGATGCTTTTGAACTGTGGTGTTGGAGAAGACTCTTGAGAGTCCCTTGGACTGCAAGGAGATCCAACCAGCCCATTCTGAAGGAGATCAGCCCTGGGATTTCTTTGGAAGGAATGATGCTAAAGCTGAAACTCTAGTACTTTGGCCACCTCACACGAAGAGTTGACTCATTGGAAAAGACTCTGATGCTGGGAGGGATTGGGGGCAGGAGGAGAAGGGAATGACAGAGGATGAGATGGCTGGATGGCATGACTGACTCGATGGACGTGAGTCTGAGTGAACTCCGGGAGTTGGTGATGGACAGGGAGGCCTGGCGTGCTGCGATTCATGGGGTCGCAAAGAGTCGGACACGACTGAGCGACTGATCTGATCTGATACTGCAAGCCAACACATGTACACATATGTACATGAATGTATGTACATGTCATTTATATACATGTACACACGTTATGTATCTACACACATAAACAATTAAAACAACTTTCACAAAATGCTCTCCTTACTATGCAAGATGGAGGTTGATATTTTAAGTGCTATCTGTGACTTCACTAAGGTAATTTCAGAACCTCTCCTGAGTTGTGACCTACAATTTGAAACTCACTATGTTAGAAGTTCTCTTCCCAAAAGTTCATCTCAAGCTTGGATCCTCTTTCTCCTTCATTTCTTTTTTCTTCTTCTTTTCTTGTGTATCCTTAATGTGGTTATATTTTATACCCAGGCAAGCCGATATATACATATACATCTTCTCTTAAAAAAAAAACGTCAGCGGCCTATTTTATACTGTGCTCTGTTTCTTGGGATTTTCCCCCGCGTAGGGTCTCTTGTGACTCTTCCTATAGCAGCACATATACATAAGCCTCACAGTTTTGAACTGCAGTGAGGACCCCGTGATCTTTAATTACATTATCGCTCCTGCATAACGCTGTCAGCAAGGAGCCTGTCTTGCTCTCAGAACAAAATCCAAACTCTGACCGTGGCCTCAAGGCCCTGCATAACCTGGTTCTGGCCTCCTCTCGGAACTCCCCCAAACCATTCTCCCTCCTCTCCGGCCACAGTCTCCCCACTCCTGAGCATGCCAAGGCTCTTCTGCATCTTTGCATCCTCTCTGCCTGGGATGCCCTCCCTCCACTCATCTCCCTGAGGTCTCAGCTCAGATGTCTCTGGTGCAGAGAAGTCTTTCCCCTACAGAATGACCCCTCCTCGTCTCTTTACAGGTCCTTTGTTTATCCTGTTTATTTCCTTCTGGCACTGACCAGCCTGTCAGCGTATTGTTCATTATTTGTTTACTGATGTATCATCTTGCTCCCTTTCTAGACTACAGTTTTCATGAGGGCAGAGCCATCCCCCAGAATCCAGCACAGGGCTTGGCATATGGCAGGGACGTCCTCAATGCTTATTTGCTGAATCAATGAATAGCAGGTGGAGGGGTGGCCAGAAGGTTTTACAGACTGTCAGGAAATTAGGTCCCTCGCTTCTAAACCCATAACCTTCTTCTTCAGGGACCTTCCTGGAGTGAGCTGGGAGGAGAATGGCTTGCAGGTGAGTGTCAGGACAGCAGGAGCTCTGCAAGGCAGCATCTCTGGGCCTCTCCCCAGTGGTCTCCGCAGCTCAGCCAAGATGCTCGTCTCTGGTGGATCTATGTTTAGTGCTGCACCGAAATCAAGGTGGTCTTGTAAGATCCGAACCATCTCACCTGGGGCAAGGCCCAAGGCCATGGGGCGTTATGGGAGGGCCTGGCCCTGCTCCAAGAATGGGCAGGTCTTCAAGACCTCTTCAGAAGATTTACCCCTCAGGGACTTCCCTGATGGTCCCGTGGCTAAGACTGCATGCTCCCAATGCATGGGGACCAGGTTCGATCCCCAGACGGGGAACTAGATTCCACATGCCGCAACTAAGAGTTTGCATGCTACATCTAAGACGCGGTACAACCAAATAAATAAAAATACATTTTAAAAATATAAAAGAAAATAGTTTACCCCTCACTATTTCCCTTCTGCCAGCTTACCCGATACTTTTCAAAAAGAACTAGGGCAGGATAGCAAATCTCTCAGCGTGTATATTAAGAAGCTTATCCTTGCAGGACTGGAAGGATGAGCGAGGGGACAGCTCAACTAAGGAAGGTGGTGGCACGTGGGCACCTCTCCCTCCTCTTCTGCAGGCCTTGCGCTCCCTCCCACGACACAACCCTGAGGCAGTGGTCCCCATTCTTACACCCTCGGGTCTCCCACCAGAAAAAGCTACTCTCACAACAGAGCCTTGTCGTGAATCACCCTGGAACTTCAGCGTGACGGGCCATAAAACCAGGTCTTTCAAAGGACTCTAAGAACAACGGTCATTGTGGGCATGGCTGTCAACTCTTACTGATCCACCTGAGGGTGAGAAGAGCTTAAACTCATTTTTAAACAGAAGAAATAGGCTTAACCCTATCTCAAGCAGCATATCCTGTACTTATTCTCTCTCTTAAAGCAACTGAAATGGAATACTAAGAGACAGTGCATATTATGAACATTTTTCTCTACAAATTTTCCTTTGTACCAAGCTGGTTACTACACTGTGATCAGCTGGGGGAGAGGTTTCTTTCTTTTTTTTTTTTTTTTAATAAAAGTATAGTTGATTTATTAATTATGTTAGTTTCAGGTGAACAGCAGAGTGATTCAGCATTTTGGCAGGTTATACTTCATGACAGGTTATTTCAAGGTAATGGGTATAATTCTCTGCACGATGTAATACATCCCTGTTGCTTACCCATTTTATATATGGTGGTGGTTTAGTCGCTAAGTTGTGCCTGAGTCTTGCAACCCCATGGACTGTAGCCTGCCAGGCTCCGCTGTCCATGGGAATTCTCCAGGCAAGAATATCGGAGTGGGTTGCTATTTCCTTCTCCAGGGGATCTTCCTGACCCAGAAATTGAACCAGGGTCTCTTGCATTGCAGGCGGATTCTTTACCAACTGAGCTATGAGGGAAGCCCTATAGTCATCTGTTAATCCCACACCCCTCATTCGTCTATCCTGGGGTGAGTTTCTTAGATGTATTATTTATTTAGGCTGTGCTGGGTCTTCATTGCTGCGCCCGGGCTTCCTCTAGTTGCAGGTTTCTCATTATGGTGGCTTCTCTTGTTGTGGAGCTGGGCTCTAGGGTGTGTGGGCTCAGCAGTCACAGCAGACAGGTCTAGCTGGCCCTCGGTGTGTGGATGTCCCTGGACCAGGGATGGAACCTGTGTCTCCTGCACTGGCAGGTGGGTTCTTAACTTCCCTGGCCCTGCTGCTGCTGCTGCTAAGTCGCTTCAGTCGTGTCCGACTCTGTGCGATCCCATAGATGGCAGCCCACCAGGCTCCTCTGTCCATGGGATTCTCCAGGCAAGAACACTGGAGTGGGTTGCCATTTCCTCCTCCAATACACGAAAGTGAAAAGTGAAAGTGAAGTCGCTCAGTTGTGTCCGACTCTTAGCGACCCCATGGACTGCAGCCTACCAGGCTCCTCCATCCATAGGATTTTCCAGGCAAGAGTACTGGAGTGGGGTGCCATTGCCTTCTCCTCCCTGGCCCTGGGGGGAGTTTTAATAGCTGAAGAAGTTGGCTTTCTTGCACACAACAACCATATTAGCACAGGAGCCCAAGGCAGCCATGGGGAAATTGTGCTTCTGTGATAGAAATCACATGAACTTTTAAACAAGAACCATGTCTTCCATAAAAATAACTTAGTCACATGAGTTGGTGGCTCAAATACACTTGCATGGCTCTTAGCTGGTAAGAATGTTAAGTTCAGTAGATCCAACCTCGGAGTTGTTCCACTTCACAGGAAGAAAAAGGAAGCACTGGCTTTTCTCCAGGTAGTCATAAAAAACAACAATAACAGCCACACATGTACATCGTTTATATCAGTACAAAAGGGTCTTTTTCTATTTCCCAGCATCTGGTGAAAGCCCTGCTCCCCACCATGAAGTGACCCCTCCCTTGGAGCACTGGGCCTGTGGCTGGTGGCCGGGCCCCAGGCAGCCTTTGGGGGAAGTCACATTCAGGTGGAGCTCGTGGTGGGTTCCCACAACAGACCTCTGGCAGGGCCTAGTGTTTGGAGATTGAAAACTTCCTGGCCTGCACTGACAGATACCCGCCGTGTCCTAGGAGTCCCTCTCTGTGGTCTCCCCACCTGAAGCTGGGGCTTTCTGGACTATCCTCTGGCAGCCAGCCTTCTCCTCTGGGGGGACGGCAAAGCCCAGTGAGCCCACCTCCTTTCCCCTTGGCCGCAGTCGCCCTGGCACTACTCCCACCCGGGTGCTCCGAGCTGGATGTTGTGCCATTGATTACACTGGGGACACAGGCGCTCACGCTGACAGGTGATTACGGTTTAGTCACCGAGTCGGGGCTCTAAGCCCCAGGCCGTTTATCTTCGGGACAAGCGAGTGGAGGCAGAGCACCTGAATCCAGCTAAATCTCGGAGGTTATTCTCCTCACAAGGACATGAGTAAGGGCAAAACAGCGCATGAAGCACCCATCTAAAACATAAATATACATTTTATGAACCATAGTAGTACCTACATACATATTTTAAAATGGTAGTGCATAGACAGGCCACCTCTTAATTCTGTCTAGACGGTGCCCAGAATGATGCATGAGCCCCTCGGAACCGCTCTGCAACTCTGAGGTCTGGAGAATTCAGGTGCCTTCCTGGAGTGCCTGGTCCAGTGAAGGCATGAGGCAGGAGGCAGGCTTGGGCTAGTGACCTATCCTGTTCAAGGTTCATCACATTTTCTGCCTCACAATCAATAGCCCTGGGCAGGAGAACAGCTTTTTTTTTTTAAACCCATCACAGGGTTGATTCCAGGGACTCTGGCCTGGTGCACTCTGATCAGAGGGGCTAACATGTAGAAAGCCCCCTACTCACTGGGCCTCACCCTGGGCAATCCCATTTACCCAGAAGGCAGGCAGACTGTAAGTGCCAACTACCTGAGTCATGAAGAGGGCAAGAGACATCACAACCTCCTCAGATCCTGGGTCCCAGGCGGTTAAGGGGAGCTGCCATGGCTTCATGGCCCTTCGAGAAGGCAGAGGGGAGAGGGAGGGTTGCAGGAGGTGGCACCAGCTTCCCCATCCCCAAAACACAAGAGTCCAGGGGTGTGGAAAGGCCATGCCAGGATGGAGGGAACAAGAGTGGATGGAATGAGTTGTCCTTGGGGTGGGATGAGGCACCAAGGGTGGGAGGAAACCCCAGCCTCTGTTCTGACCTAACTTTACACTTCTTGTGGGCCCAGGACTGGCTTTCTCATCCGTGTCTTCCAAGGGCATGCGGGTGCCGCCAGCTGCCGGGTTCAGGAGCAGATGCTGAGAGAAAGCACTTTAATGTCACAGGGGGACAGCCACGGTAGCTCATCTTCTCAGGGCCGGGGCACGAGCACGCGGAGCGGAAAGTGTGAATCAATTCCCGGGGCGCCATTCTGCCCTGGTGTTCACACACTACAGCGGCCGGGCTTCTGGGGCACAGGGAGGAGAGGGGCACAGACACAACCAGCAGGGCACTGGATTTCTTCACTGCTGCACTTTCCATTTTCTTTGAAGGGCCCGAACTCCTGCCAAGCTCCGGGCCCAGGAGCCCACTTTTCTTTCTTAGTGGTAAACCAACAAAATATGTCCAGGAACTGCTGAGGCTGCAGCTAGACAAGCAGCCGGCTCCCTCCAAGAGGAGATGGGGGGTCGGGGGAGATGTTCAGCTCCATGGAGAAATGCCAGGCAGCTCAGCACAGGGCTGGAGAGGAGCCCTCGCTCCTGACTCTCAGCGGAGACAGACTCCAGGGCTTGGCAGCAAGGCTGGGGCCCATGCAGGCAGTTGGTATCTAGACTGTAGCACCAGGAGGTCCCAGCACTGCAAGGGGACCAGTGGCGATGTGGCTCCTGGGGGGAGAGACGAGGGCCTAAGGAGGGAAGTCGGAGTTCAGATGGAGAAGGAATGGCACGCACCCGGACTCCTGCAGCCACCTGCCCGGCTAGTCCTTAACAAACGCAGCGCCTTCTTGAACCAATAGCCTGCTCCTCCCCACTCAACAGGCAGGACTGAGAGAGTCGGGGTGCTTTCCATGATGCAAAGAGCTATCTGTAGGTTCCGATGCCAGGCGTGGAGCCCCAGGGAGCCCTGCTGGCAGTCCTGGCTCGGGTCAGAGAACTGGCCGAGCTCGGCGCCACGAGGTGTGGTGGGCAGAGGACTTGCACACAGGGCAGGGCAAACGCATTCCATCTGCAACACGGAGGGCACCGTGCCAAGTCAGCGTCACGGGAGGGAGGGCTGCATGTTCTGTCAGCACAGGTGACCCACGCCAGACTCCACAGGGGCCATCAGGATCTCTGAGCAGACCCCTCAAAGCGGCTGTCAGCTCGTAAGAGCAGGGCTAAGGACAGCGCTAGACTTACTGAGTTATCAGTGATGATGTTTCCACAGCCAAGGCACCCCTGCTCCTGTGCGGATTCCTTGTACTTGGGGAAGTTACCAGAAAGAAAAAAAAAAAAATCTGAGCTGAGCCTGAAAAAGAGCAAGCGTGTCCATCTTTCCTACAGCGAGGCCACCTTTATAGTAAAGTGACTCTCAGAAGTGTCATTGTTTCTTGCTGCTCATTGCATAAGTTTCGGTTGTATTTTTCCAGCCAGTATTGAATATCTCAGTGGACTAGTCATGTCACAGCTATAGAATTACAAAAACTCAGCCAAGCTTGTTAGGGGGGGAAAAAACAACAACTCAGCATTTTGTGTGAAGCTCATATTCTCTCTCTCTCTCTCTCTCACACACACACACACCCTCTCATAAAACTATGCCTTCTCTACAACATGACGTCAGATGTCAGATAATTTGTAAGGAAAGCCCAGCATTTGGGGGGCAAATAAACACTCCCTCGGAATGTAAACTGGTACAGCCACTACGGAAAAGAGTGCGGAAGTTCTTCAAAAAACTAAAAATAGGGTCTTCCTTGTTGGTCCAGTGGTTAAGAATTCACCCTGCACGCAGGGGACATGGGTTTGAGAAACTCAGCCTTCATGCTACAACTACTGAAGCCCATGAATCGTAACTGGAGTCTGTGCACAGCAGTGAAAGACCCTGCACACAGCAGCTAAGACCCAGCACAGCCAAATACATAAATTAATGTAAAAAACAGAAAAAACTAAAAGTAGAGTTGCCACGTGATCTAGCAATCCCACTCCTGGGCACACATCTGTACAAAACTACAATTCAAAAGACGGTAAAGAATCTGCCGGCAGTGCTGGAGATCTGAGTTTGGTCCCTGGGTTGGGAAGATCTCCTGGAGGAGGGCATGGCAACCCACTCCAGAATTCTTGCCTGGAGGAGAATCCCCATGGACAGAGGGACCTGGTGGGCTACAGTCCCTGGGGTCGCAAAGAGCTGGACACGACTGAGCGACTAGGCACACACAACTCAAGAAGATGACATGCCCCCCTACACTCACAGCAGCTCTATTCGCAACAGTCAAGACGCGGAAACCTAAATGTCTGCTGACCCACGAGTGGGTACAGAGGACACGCTGCACATACCCAAGGGAATACTACTCAGGCATGAAAGGAGGGGATTCTGCCACTTCAGCTACGTGGATGGATCTAGAGATGGTCATACCAAGTGGAGTCAGAGAAAGACAAATACCATACAATATCACTTTTATGTGAAATCTAAAACATGGACAAATGAACTTATCTACGAAACAGAGACAGACTCACAGACAGACAGACTTGTGGTTGCCAAGGGCGAGGGGGGAGGGGGCACAGATCGGGAGTCTGTGATTAGCAGATGCAACTGTTATATACAGAATGGATAAACACCAGGGTCCTGCTGTATAGCACAGGGAACTATACTCAATATCTTGTGATAAACCATAATGGAAAATTATATGAATAAGAATGTATATGTGCACAACTGAATCACGGTGCTATACAGCAGAAATCAGCACAACACTGTGAATCAACTATACTTCAACAAAACAAATTAAAAAAACAAATTACTTAAAAAAAACAGGCATCCCCTTGCACCCAACCCTAAAGACAGTAAACTGACAATACATTTTATTGTCCTTTTTTCCCCAAAGGACAAATGCACATGCTCTTTGACAAGCCCTGGAATTTCTGGGGTTAAGGGGAGTGGCCTGTGTGGCCAGGGTCAGGAGCGCCGCGTCAAGCTCACATTCTCACTGGTTCTCATAATCCTGCAGCCTTTCTCTCAGCCTCTCTGACCCTCAGCGGGAAACTGTTTATTGGCTACTACCAACAAACGTGGTGAATTCTGAGTGGGACACATCCCGTGATGAAGGAGGCCAGGATTTCTGAGTCCTGGTACAATCTCCTTTTCAATTTTCCTATCAGGTCACTTGTATTCCCTTGGAGTTGAGGTGGAGGCAAAGAGAGCAGAGAGGGGAAGGGCCCTGGGAAGAGTCACTGAGGATGAGCCCTGGGCTTGGAGCCAAAGCCCTGCTCTGACACTCCTCAGCTTGTGACCTTGGACCTGTCCCTTAATCTATCTGAGCTTCTGTTTCTTTAGCTACAAAACAAGGTTAACACTACATCTCTCAAAGGATTACTGAGACATAACAAAACCAGAGACATAACAGGCATAAGGACCCTGTGCATTTTTCCAACTAACTTCCTCTGCCTCCTGTAAACTCTTCTTCCTTTAGGCGGAGTGGACTTGTACATGACAAGGCCTTAGTGACGAGGCTGTGTTCTCCCCAGACAAGAACACTCAGGTGGGGCCTGGCTACACGTTCACCTTTGCAGCACCCCTGAGCTGGTGGGGATGGCCACCACTTTGGAAATGTTCTGCAGGGGCTCTCAAGGCACAGTTTGCATCTTTTCCTTATCCCAAAGTTATTTTTCCCAGACAAGGTCAGAAGTAGAAAATATCAAATATATGCAATTAACCCAAACCCTTTGGAGGCTTGGCAGAACAAATAAAACTCAAAGTTAGTAGAAGAAAAGAAATCATAAAGATCAGAATAGAAAGTAGAGATGAAGAAAACAATAGAATGGATCAATGAAACTAAAATCTGGTTCTTAAAAAAGATAAACAAAATTGATAAACCTTTAGCCAGACTCATCAAGAAAAAAAGAGGTCTCAAATCAAGAAAATTAGAAACAAAAAAGAAGTTACAAGGGAAGCACAGAAATACAAAAGATCATAAGAGACTACTACAAGCAACTATAGGCCAATAAAATGAACAACCTCGAAGAAATGCACAAATTCTTAGGAAGGCACAAACTTGCAAAACTAAAGCAGGAAGAAATAGCAAATATGAGCATTCCAATCACAAGTACTAAAATTGAAACTGTGATTTAAAAACTCCCCCAAAAAACAAAAGTCCAGGACCAGATGGCTTCACAGGTGAGTTCTATCAAATATTTAGAGAAGAGTTAACATCTATCCTTATGAAGGTCTTCCAAAAAATTACTAAAGAAGGAACACTTTCAAGCTCATTCTTCAAGGCACCATTACCCTGATACCAAAACAAAAGATATCACAAAAAAGAAAATTATGGGCCAATATCACTGATGAAAACAGACATAAAAATCTTTAACAAAATACTAGCAAACCAAATCCAACAACACATTTAAAGGATCATAAACCATGATCAAGTGGGATTTATTCCAAGGATGCAAGGACTCTTTCAGTTCCGTTCAGTCACTCAGTCGCATCCAACTCTTTGTGACCCCATGAACCACAGCACGCCAGGCCTCCCTGTCCATCACCAACTCCTGGAGTTTATTCAAACTCATGTCCATAAGGACTCTTTAATATATGCAAATCAATCAATGAGATACACTGCATTAACCAACTGAAGAATAAAAACCATATGATCATCTCAATAGATGCAGAAAAAGCTTCTGATAAAATTCAGCACCCATTTATGTTAAAAACTCTCCAGAAAGTGGGCATAGAGGTTTCTCCAGAAATCTACCACAACATAATAAAAGCCACATACAACAAACTGAGAGCTAACATTCTCAACAGTGAAAAACTGAAAGCATTTCCTCTAAGTTTAGGAATAAGACAAGGGTGCTCATTCTCACCACTTTTATTCAACATAGATTTGAAAGTCCTAGCCATGGCAGTCAGAGAAGAAAAAAAAAAGAAAAGGAATCCAAATAGGAAAATAAGTAAAACTATTAACTATTTTCAGATGACATGATACTGTACATAGAAAATCCTAAAGACACGACCAGAAAACTACTAGAACTCATCAATGAATTCAGTAAAGTTGCAGATACAAAATTAATACAGAAATCTCTGACATTCCTATACACTAACAGCGAAAGATCAGAGAGAGAAATCAAGGAAACAATTCCATTTACCATTGCATCAAAAAGAATAAAACACCTAGAAATAAACCTAAGGAAGCAAAAGACCTGAATGCAGAAACTGTAAGATGCTGATGAAAGAAATAAAAGATGATACAAACAGATGGAGAGCTATGCCATGTTTTTAATTGGAAGAATCAATATCGCCAAAACGACTGTACTACCCAAAGCAATACATAGATTCAATGTATTGTCTATCAAATTACCAATGGCATTTTTCACAGAATTAGAACAAAACACTTTACAATTTGTATGGAAACACAAAAGACTCCAAACAGCCAAAGCAATCATAAGAAAGAAAAAAATGAAGCTGGAGGAATCAGGCTCCCTAACTTCAGACTATACTATAAAACTACAGTGATCAGAACAGTTTGGTACTGGCACAAAAACAGAAATATAGATCAATGGAACAGGATAGACCAGTCCAAAGATAAACCCATATACCTATGGTCAACTAATCTATAAAAAGGAGGCAAGAATATACAGTCTCTTCAATAAGTGGTGCTGGGAAAATTGTAAAAAATTGTAAAAAAATGAAAATTATAAAAAATATGTAAAAAATGAAAATTAGAACACTGTAACTCCATACACACAAAAAATTCAGAATGGATTAAAGACCTAAATGTAAGGCCAGACACTATAAAACTCTTAAAGGAAAACATAGGCAGAACATTCTCTGACACAATTTCGCAGCAGTATCTTTTTTTGATCCACTGCCTAATGAAAATAAACACAAAAATAAACACTTGGGACCTAATTAAACTTAAAAGTTTTTGCACAGCAAAGAAAACCATAATCAAAATGAAAAGACAACCCATAGAAGGGAAGAAATATTTGCAAATGAAGTGACCAACAAGGAATTAATATCCAAAATATACAAACAGCTCATGCAGCTCAATATCAAAAAAAGCAAACAACTCAAGCAAAAATCCCTGATGAAGGTGAAAGAGGAGAGTGAAAACGCTGACTTAAAACTCAATATTAAAAAAACTAGGATCATGGCATATGGTCCCATCACTTCATGGAAAATAGATGGGGAAAAAAATGGAAACAATGGCAGATTTTATTTTCTTGGGCTCCAAAATCACTGCAGATGGTGACTACAGCCACAAAATTAAGACACTTGCTCCTTGAAGAAAGCTATGACCAACCTAGACAGCATATTAAAAAGCAGAGACGTTACTTTGCCAACAAAGGTCTGTATAGTCAAAGCTATGATTTTTCCAGTAGTCACATGTGGATATGAGATTTAGACCATAAAGAAGGCTGAGCACCGAAGAACTGATGCTTTCTAACAATGATGCTGGAGAAAACTCTTGAGAGAGCCTTGGACAGGAAGGAGATCAAACCAGTCAATCCTAAATTATTCACTGGAAGGACTGATATGGAAGCTGAAGCTCCCAATACTTTGGCCACCTGATGTGAAGAGCCGATTCACTGATAAAGACCCTGATTCTGGGAAAGACTGAGGAAAGAAGGAGAAGGGGGCAACAGAGGATGAGATGGTTGGATGGCCTCACCGAATTAGTGGATATGAGTTGGAGCAAACTCTGGGAGATGGTGAAGGACGGGAAGCCTGGCATGCTGCAGGCCATGGGGTCATAAAGAGTCAGACATGACTCAGTGACTGAACAGCAACAAACAAAAAGTAGGCAGAAGATCTAAATAGATATTTCTCCAAAGACACTCAGATGGCCAAAAAACACATGAAAAATGCTCAGTAATTGCTAATTAATAGAGAAATGCAAATCAAAACTACAATAAGGTATTACCTCACATGGGTCAGAATGGCAAAAAAAAAAAACCCTACAAACAATAAATGCTGGAGAGGGTGTAGAGAAAAGGAACCCTCCTACACTATTTGTGGGAATGTAAATGGATACAACCATTATGGAGAACAGTATGGAGGTTCCTTAAAAAACTAAATATAGAACTACTATATGATCACAATCCTACTCCTGAGCATATATCCAGAGAAAACCATAGTTTAAAAAGATACATGCACCCCAGCGTTCACTGCAGCACTGCTTTCCAGCCAGGACACAGAAGCAACCGACCTGTCCACTGACAGAGGCGTGGATAAAGAAGGTGTGGTACATATATACAGTGTAGTATTACTCAGCCACAAAGAAGAACAAAATAATGCCATCTGCAGCAACACGGATGGATCTAGAGATTCTCACACTGAGTGAAATCAGTCAGAGAAAGACAAATATCATATATTGCTTATACGTGGAATCTAAAAAACAATGGTACAGATGAACTTATTTATAAAACAGAAATCGAGTCACGGATGTGGAAAACTAACTTATGGTTACCCGGGGGGGATTGGGATTGATATATACACATTACTATATATGAAACAGACAACTAAGAAGGACCTTCTGTACGGCAGAGGGAATTCTACTCTATACTCTCTAATACCCTACACGGGAAAAGAGTCCAGTGGACTTCCTCCTGGAGTCTGCAGACGACTGCCCATCCTCATGGCAGGTGAAGGGCGAGGGAGGGACAAGTAGAGCTTACGGCTCCCAGTCTGATGCCCGAGTTCCCCAGAGCTCACCCAGTCATTCACACATGCTGGCATCCTTAGCTAGGACCAGACTGGTCGTTCTCACTGTTTCCCCTAAGAAGGACAGCCAGGCCTCCCTTGAAAAGTCTCTCCTCAGAGCAGACAGGACTCTGAGCGCTGGCTCCAGGGCTGGCTCTTGCTCTACGGTCCCACTGATGGATGCCCTATGCCCTTTCCCAGCACTAAGTGGAGACAACCTCATTGCAACAACAAAACTGAAGTCCCAGGAGAGGAGTGAGACAGCTGGGGCCAGAAGACAAGCAGGTGGTGGGAAGATGGTTTACTGTGCAAATGCTGAGACCCGGGGAAGCAAAGGGCAAACCCCTAATCTCCCAACAGCAGCTATGTCAGTGGTGGAGCGGGGTGGAGAGGAGAGGTGAGGTCGGAGGCAACGGCTAGCTCTCTTGAAAACAGTTTCCTTAATAAATTCAGCACCATACCATGCTCTGGACCAGTGGTGCCAACTGGAGCCTGCACTGGAGTCACCTGGAAAGTCGTTAAAACAGAATGCTGGGCCCCTCTTCTAGACTATCTGGTTTTGTGGGTCTGGAGGGGGCCTAACGAGATCCAGTGATGCCAAAGCTGATGGTCTGGGCTCACAGGACTAGATCCACCCTTCTCCAGCACCTGGCGGTCACCAGCAACTTACAGGGCAAGGCCTGCAGGAGTACGGGGAAGAGAAAGTAGGTATTTGAACTCCATGACAATCCAGGTCTGTTGGTACAATTCTCACTTTTATTTATCTTTCACGTTCTCCTGTACCAAGAGTACCAACTTCAGTGCCCTCGGCTTGGGAATTTAATACTACAGAAGAACTCTGTCCCTCCCTGCCAGGTTTCCCAATTCTGCCTTTTATGCCAGTGGGCAGCTGCCCAATTCTGGCTGCAAAGTTCAAGTCCCCAATTACCATCTACTTTCAGTGGCTAAGCAGCACAAAATTCACTGCCCTTTTGCCATGAACTAGATCATCAGAAAATAAAGCTGGCAGGTATCATCAAACCCAATTCGGAGAAAGAGCTGCCTTCTCGCCTCAGTTCTGCCAGTGGCCAAAGTCTGTTCCAGAACATTTCTCTCTTGGCCTGCAGGATCTCTTGCCTAGGAGGTGGGCTGGGAGCCGCCCCAGACCTCTGCCTGCTGCTGCCTCCTCCCCAATCTGTGCTCCTTCAGCTTCTCAGTCCGCCCTGTGTCTGGGCTGTCATGACCAATCAGTCTTCTCCTTCCTCTTTGCTAGGCGAGGATACAGATGTGCCTCTATCAAGGGATGGGGAAGTGGATGGGTATGAGATGGGTTCCATGCCAGGGAGGCAAGTCTTCTGTGTTCAGCTTTGAGCAGGGAGCTGGGGCATGAGGGAGTAAGGAAAGGTGAATCCTGAGTGCCATCATCTCTCTCTCTCTGAGCCTCAGTTTCCCTCTGTCTAAATGATCTCATGTCCCCTTGTGGCCCAGAGTCTTTGATTCTCTTTTCAGTTGACCAGAGTTATCACACTCTAGGTTTGTCTTAAGTGAGGATTAAAAAAGGAAGTGGGAAAAAAAAGGGTAATCCAGTAATTTTACAAAGTAATGTTTATTAAGACATTTATCGCTAGTTTAATTAATTTAAAAAAACTCAGGGCCATTGCTCAAAGTAAATGGGAAGAGTAACTAAACAGAATTCATTCAATTCTGGAAACTGCCTCTAGCAGGTCTGAGACAGTGAAGACCATTTACGTGAAACTTATAACACAACAAGTCTGGTCATTTTACATTCCGCTGTGAACTAGGAAAAGTCCTCTTAGATCCTTCCAGGGAAAGGGAAACACAGCTCTGCTTCCAGGAAGGTCTCTAGCTGGGTCCCTGCCATTGGAAAGGGAATTAAACGTTCAATACTGGGAAAGACTAATCATTACATCTGTGTAATTATATTGATGTGAATCTCAGAGCCAAGTTCCTTTCAGGGAGCTGATGTTGGGAAACACTGCCCTACTCCTAGGATCATGGGGAATAGGATTTAGGATGTTTTTAATTTCTAGAAATTATCAGACATCTTCCTACGGGCAAATTTCATGTCTCTACGTGTTTCTTCTTTCTCTCTCAGTTTTTCTGATGTTCTTCCTGTCTTTCTAAAACACTTCCTGACAGCTGGCCAAGATGCCCAGGATCTTTGGGCTTTAGATCAACAGGAGATAAATAACACAGGATTGAATACCTGCCTTATCACTTGTCACAGCTTACACAGGAAGTGGCTCTGGAATGGGGTTTAGCACACAGGATGTTTTTAAGGAGGGCTCGTGGAATTGACACTCATGGCAAGAAAGCTGGACTAGGCAGAGGGAGAAGGCGAACTGTGATGCAGGCCTGGTGTCAACCCGGCTGAACCACATTGAGCTCTGGAGCTAGAATGGTCCTTCAGAACCAAAACAGCCAGGCCTTGTATAGCCCTCCCTGGGCAATCATGGGATATGGACCGCTGCCAATG
This sequence comes from Bos mutus, assembly GCF_027580195.1. Lineage (NCBI taxonomy): Eukaryota > Metazoa > Chordata > Mammalia > Artiodactyla > Bovidae > Bos > Bos mutus. The sequence goes on from NC_091637.1 coordinate 54,742,500, forward strand.
GCAGCACCCCCCGGGGGATTGGGTGGGACATCAGAATCCATTATGTCACTCTCAACACAAAACCCAAATCATAACTACTATTTCTTAAGAGAAATGTGCAAAACATTCTACAAACATTCTAATGTTAACAATTCCGTTAGAAAGGTTTCTATTAATCTTATTTTACAAAAGAGAAAACCAAGGCCTAATGAGTTAAATGACATATCTAGGGCCATACAGCTAGTATACGGGGCTCAAATTCAGGCTTGCCTTGCCCCAGAATTCACATGCTTCCATTATGCTGGACTCCCATCTATCGATTTTTCTCATGTGGCCCCTGTGGAAGGAACCTACGGCTCCATCCTTCATGCACTTTGGGGTTGAATTTATAATTCTTGGACTTTACGTCCAAATGCATAGCTAAAGCCCACTGCTTGAAATTTTTTATGACTCTCAGACCTGGGCACTATGGGCCTGCTTCAAGCAGAAAACCACTCCTGGGACCTGCTCTGGTGGCCCTGTGGTTAAGAATCCAGTTTCCAATGCAGGGGACATGGGTTTGAGCCCTGGTCGGGGAACTAAGATCCCACATGCTGTGGGGAAACTAAGGCTGTGTGCCACAGCGAAGACCCAGTGCAACCAAAATTACAAAAAAAGAAAGCCCTTTGTGCTGGAAAAAGCGATGCCAGGCTTTTCCATGAGGCTAACCAAAGGGGGAAAACTCTTCAAAACCTAACAGGAAACCAATAACTTAGTCGACAGTGTTTGAAAATGATGAATAAGAAATAAGCAGCATTTAAAGCCAGATTTCTTACGTTTTTTTCTTTTAGATTTTTTTTTTGAGGGGATCACAACATTTTCAAATCTTTATACACAGGATGTTAGAGATCGTCTGGTAACGAACCCTGAATCCCCTAGATGGGGGAGCTGAGCCAGGCTCGGTGTCACGAGAGGTCACATGCATTCTTTCCATCCCCCTAAAGGCTATTATCAATCTTGTTATTCCTTTGCACACTCTAGATATCCTTAATCTTTAATACAAGTATAGGCCAGAGGAAGTTATCAGCTCATGGCAAGACATGTTGCTGCCCCAGAAAAACGACGCATCGATGGCAAGTTTATTGGGCTCAGTGGGTCTTTCTCCTCAGGTAGAGTGTCTAATGTTGTTCTCCAAGGTGTTTTTAACTTATCAAAGGTGCCTACCTAGGAAAGCATGTGACATCAGACTGGGTAAGAGGACAGAGCCAATGGAACGGGGTCTAAGCAGCCTCTCTGTGTGTTCAAGTCCTTCCTGCACCTCAGGTAAGAATTCTTCTGAAGCTGTATGATTGATACCTCATCTCCCTGCCCAGGAGGACTCCAGAGATGAAGAGTGAAGGGGTGATCCTTTCCATTTTCCCTTCACTAGAGGTGAACCTTATTTTGGCGAGGGGAAGAGTTTCTCACACATTACAGTGAGGAGATCGATTTCATAACAGAGGTATGTGCAGGGAAAGTGGGACGGAATGAGACTACCAGAAAGATCTCACAAAGGAAGGGACTGACACACGAGTCCCGTAGGAAGCACAGAGCTCGCCAGCCCACGAGTGGGAGAAACGCATGGGGAACGGCATGTGCAGAGCAGCGCATGTTCTAGGAATTTTACCACCTGCCATGGCACAAGGTCTGTTGCAGGAGATCAAGGTGAAATACAGAGAGGCAGATAAGGCTCAGGTGCTGAATGGTTGCATACGCTATGCTAAGGACTTTATTCTGTCAGCGATGGCAAGGAGTGCCAAGATTTTAAGTGGGAATAAGATGTAAGCGGGTTTCATGTTGGTGGAGGATTAGAAGATGGTAAGACTCTAAGAGAGTGAAGTAAGTCAGAAAGAGAAAAATGAATATTGTATATAAATGCTTAATATGGAATGTATAAAATGGCACAGATTATCTTATTTACAAAACAGCAAGAGACACATAGAGAACAAGTGTAAGGACACCAAAGAGGGAAGGGGGTGGTGGGAGGAATCAGAGATTGGGATTGACCTATATACACTATTGATACTCTGTGTAAAACAGATAACTAATGAGAACCTACCATATAATTCTGGGAACTCAACTCAGTGCTCTGTGGTGACCCAAATGAGAAGGAAATCCAAAAAAAGAGGGGATATATGTATAGCTGGTTTACTTTGCTGTACAGTAGAAACTAACAATATTGTAAAGCATCTATATTCCAGTAAAAATTCATTTAAAAACAAGAACATGACTCTATGTTTCAAAAGGGAAGATCAGATAGAAAGTCACTGTAATAATCCACATGAGCTTTTTTTTTTTTTTTTTTTAATTATTTCCAAGTTTTTGTGGGCTGTGCTGCCCAGCATGTAAGATCTTAGCTCCCCATCCAGGATCAAACCCATGCCCCCTGCAGTGGAATCACAGAGTCCTAGCTCCTGGATGGCCAGGGAAGTCCCCAGATGAGCTTTGATGGACACACAGACTAAGATAATGATGACGAGGATAAAAATGGGATAGATCAAAGAAATATTTAGACGGCAGGATACACAGTGTTTCAGTAACAAATCTGAAGAGAGGTGTGACTGAGAAGCAGAACTGGAAGACAAGGTCCACAATTTCAGTTCAGTAAGGAGGCTGGGAGAATCGGTTGAAAAGTTATCTTTAAACTGAGCATTATCACGACGACTTTGGTGAGTGGGTCATTAACTCTTCCAAGACCCGACTACTGAGTTAATTAAGGAAATAATTAAGATTTCCCAGATCAGTCATTACACTGATTTATTTTTAGAGCACAGTGGTTTTGGAAAATCTTATTTTAAAAAAATTAAGTTTACTAGAATGCATTTCCTCCTTATAGGTAACATTGTTGAGTTCAATTATTAAGACATAGAAGTCATGTTTGTATGAACAGAGCTCTGTACACATCTTTAAAGTTAGCTTTAGGTGCTCTCCTGTGATCTTCCATAGTATTCTGGACATACTACCCCTCTAAGATGTTGTAATGATCTACTAATTTGTCATGGGGGCAGGGTGGGGGGACAGGGACCTTGTCTTATTCCTTTGGTATGCCTAATTCTTGAAACACAGCAGGCACTCAGAAAAGAAATCTTGACTGAATAAAAGCTGTAAAACTAAAAGTAGTAAAGTATATCTAACAAATCCCATTAAGAGTGCCTTTTCCTTAGACTGGCCTCAGCAGAACTGAGACTAATTGTGCACAAAATCCTGCGGGGATGCTCCTCTCGCGCCAGCAGCTGAGTCTCAGCACCAACTTCGAGTGTTATGTCAGTGATCACTTTCACACCAAGGAGAGTCGATTCCAGGCATGGGGAAATACAAAAACACATCTTACAATTTAGCCCATCAGCAGGCACTCTGGAGGCAATGTTTTTCTCATCGTTAAGATTCTTATTCAAGAAATATATTAAGAGAATGACTGGTACTTATATTTATTATCAAATTAGCCATGACAACTGCAAAATGTTTTCACTTTAAGCTGAATCTCAAAAGCTTCATTTGCATTTTCTCTAACTCGGGGATATAGTTAAGAAAATGCCAGGGTGGCTGGCATAGGGGTGGAGGGGGGGTGAGAGAGGATGTTTCCTCTTTGGTTCTTCTAAATTGATTTAAATATTTTAAATCAGTCATCTCTGATCTGTCATTAGGTGATCTGCCCATATACTTTTTTTTCCCCCAAATTCAGTTCAGTTCAGTCACTCAGTCGTGTCCAACTCTTTGCGAACCCATGAATTGCAGCACGCCAGGCCTCCCTGTCCATCACCATCTCCCAGAGTTCACTCAAACTCATGTCCATCGAGTTGGTGATGCCATTAGAGCTGCTATGAATTTACAATTTAAGAATTTGTGAAGGTCAAAAATATGGAATTCCATAATCTCTGAAATGACAGCCTCAAAGACAAGAGTCCCTTACTGCCCCCTCCCTCTCCGAGAGCAATCTAGAGCAAAGGCCAGCACTGAGACGCAGGCATTTCCAAATGCAGCAACACTGAAACTCATTATAAGTTTTAACAACCAGCTTTTCAGTCTATGGGGCTTTGACAGCCTAAATATAGGTCTCCTTAATGGAATAGCTTTGCTTTAGAGAACAGATTATGTCAAGGGCTTTATAACCCTATTCTCCCCCAAATTCATTTAACTTTACTCATTTGGAACAATGGAAGGGAGAAATAGCCAGGAGAAGGCCAGGATTACTTAGCAGAGTCTTAATTTTAAATGTTAACGATAAAATTAAACTGTTTTTACTTCTAATGACAACATATAAAAGTTAAAATATAGATGAGTCATGAGTAATTAGGTATTCATCATCATAACACACAATATACTTTCCTGAATAACAGAGTTTCACGAGATGGAGAGAGCACTTCAATATTTAAGGATTATTGAGACCCAGAACTTATAGTTCTGGATATTTCATAATACTTTTTATTCACCTCTGTACTGAGTAGAAAAGTGTCCCCTTACCACCTCAAAAATTTATGTCTAATTAAGAACCTCAGAGGGTTTCTCAGGTGGCTCAGTGGTAAAGAATCTGCCTGCCAAGCAGTAGATTCGAGTTCAATCCCAGGGTCAGAAGAACCCCCAGAGGAGGAAACGGCTACCCACTCCAGTATTCTTGCCTGGAGAATCCCATGAACTGAGGAGCCAGGTGGGCTACAATGGGGTTGCAAAGAGTTGGATATGACTTAGTGACCAAACCACCACCACCAAGAACCTTAGAATGTGACCTTATCTGGAAATAAGATCTTTGCAACTAGTTAAGATGACGTCATCCTGGATTAGGGTGCGTCCTAAATTCAATGGATCGCGTCCTTATAAGAAGGCCACGTGGAGACAGATGCGTAGACGGAAGACAGACAGAAGAGCTAGATGAAGATGGAGGCAGGGCTGCTAGTAACTGCTAGAAGCTAGCAAGAGGAAAGGAAGGATTCTTCTGAGACTTCAGAGGGAGCAAGACCCAGTTGACACCTTAATTTCAAACTTCCGGTCTCTAGAACTGTGAGAAAGTAAATTTCTGTTGTTTCCAGCCACTTAGTCTGGGATTATTTATTACAGCAGCCCTCGGAAACTAATACAACTCTTTCAGGGCAAAGTCCCACTTTGTGCATGACAGACCTTTGGCCCTGAATGTGGCCTGTGTTGTTTCATGTTTTCACACATACATTCTTGTTATGGTTTCATGTGTGTATGGAATTTCACTAATATCTGAAATGATGGTCTCAAAGTCAAATTTCAGCCATACTTAACTTGCCCCAGCACACAGCTGCACACCAAACCAAGAGCTCAATAAACCAAGAATTTACTTGCATCATTTAAAAAAGGAGATGCTACCTAGAGAAGATATAAAGTTTTGAGTTTTTAAGGCTTAGATGGGCTCCTGGGAGTCTGTCCCAGGCATGCATACATAGTCAAGGGTCAGCCAGAGATTTGGGGAGAATTTGTGCACAGAATCTGGGGTTGCCTTATCTGTGTCTCTCCTTATTAGAATTTTCTTCTCCACTTTCCAGCTGTTGTGGTTATCCCAAACTATGACCTCTGTGGGTTTGATAGAAACCGTGGTTTCTATGAATTTTTTCTGCCTTACATGACAGTAAATGGGACATAACCCTCAAGCTAAAAGCCGTAAAAGAATGGGAAGATCCCCCTCTGCTATTTCCTCCCCACCAAAGTAGACCCTCCTTGAGTTTCTGCTGCTTTCCAATCATGCCCTGGTGGCTTGAAGTGGTTGTGTTTTATACTTTGTCCAGCATCTATAGTTATTATTTGTGGTGAGTTAGCTCAATAGGAAGTACTTGGCCATTCAAGGAAGCAGAAAATTTTCCTAAAAATTTTGATGCTTTTTTTTTTTAAATAAAAAATTTTCCTGAAGGGCTTCCCTGGTGGCTCAGTGCTAAAGAATTTGCCTGCCAATGCAGGAGACACGGGTTCAATTCCTGGTCTGGGAAGATCCCACATGCCTCGGAGCAACTGGGCTCGTGTGCCACAACTACTGAGCCTGTGCTCTGGAGCCTGGGAACCACAGCTACCAAAGCATGTGGCCTGCAACAAGAGAAGCCACTGCAACGAGAAGTCCACGACTAGAGAGGAGCCCCACTTGCCACAACTAGAGAAAAGCCCATGCAGCAATGAAGACCCAGCACAAAAGCAAAAAATATAGGTTGCTTCTGAACCCGAAGAATAAGAAAGAGTACTACACAAAAGCCAAAGCCATTGCCACCTGCAGAGGGGAACTGATTTAAATTACCACTCAGGATGTCTCAATTTTTAAAAAAATATGAACTTAGATTTTCCTATACCATTAAATATCAGTAGGAAGGGAAGAGGCTGCTGAAACCTGAGCCTTTGATGCCTGCCACTGCTGTTTTGTGTGCACTGCGACGACACCGATACCAAAAACACCTTCAGCGCCAAGTACGATCAACTACAGGCACCCAGCTCCTAACATCCCGGAGTGTAACACAGCCCTTGTGAACATTTCTTAGGGAGTGGAGTGGGGGCTACACAGCACGACAGAGAGTAAAGCTCTCCCCAGGTCTTCTCCCAAGTCTCACCTACACAGGTAGCTAACTCAAATCCTCCCCTCTCACATCTCCCTCTTTCAGGTCCCATCCAGCCCCCTTTCCCTTCTCTCTCTTTTGGAGGTAAAGCTCTCAACTGCTTCAAATCTGCAGCTCTATCCAGTTCTCTGCTCATCACAGCAAAGTCAGTGCAGTCCAGCTTTTCAACCGCAGGGTGCTCGTCCTCGTGGTGTGGTGGGGTGTGTCTGTGTGTGTGGGTGTGTAGCATGACTGTAAATAGTTATCATTTAATAGCTTTCTCCTGTCACAGTTGCATATTCATAGACATGTGGAAAGAACAGGAAGGAAAGGGGAGCATTTTAGGGCGACAGGGTCTGAGCTAACCATGTGCCAGGCACTGTATGCGCACATACCGTTTCTAATCCTCTCCATCTTTCAGATGAGGAATTTCAGGCTCAGAGCCCCTGTTCACTCTCCTTTGTCCTAGCCCACAGCCTCTCCGATGTCACTAATGTATTAATATAAGATGCAAGAGAAAACATGAAAGATACGTCTGGGAGCTGGTGGGAAGGGGAAACGGAGTAGAGGCTGGGTTGTGCTGGGCTCCAAAGGAAGGTCTGGGCGCTGGGGCAGCAGAGGGAAGAGGTTTTTTAAAGGAAGAGTCCTGCTCCATGAGGCAGGGACGGAGGGGCTGACGAGGCTCTTGGGTTCATCCTGTTCCCGTCGCTCCCCTTCATGCCCACAGGGTGGTCACACAGCCGCCTCTCTGTGCCTCAAACTCTCTCCCAGCTCATTTTTAAAGACAGAGGTACTCTGGGTGGTGACTTGATTAATTTATGCACTAAAGCTAATTAAAGTAGATACTTTGGAAGTCTCATAGGAAATTTTGGTCTTTCAAATACTGAATGACACCATTTCAAATGGTAGTTAAACTACTTCTCCTGGTTCACCACATGCTAAAGAGGACAAGTTTTTAAATTTATAACCATCTTGTCAATTTGGGGTGAACAAGTCCAAAAGAAAACAAAAACTATCTATAGAAGTGACTGCTTTTAAATGTATCACTTGAGTAGAATTTAATGAACACTGGTACTTAAGTGACTTTTGTTTTATTGTATGATACGCTTTAAAATCTAAATTTCCTGGCATAAATGTCTTGAATGATTCATTTTTAGCAAGCCTTCCACAGGGATGGCTGCTGGATATTTATCTTGGATCTGAGCATATGTGTGAAGAATATTAGCTTGGAAATATACTACTGGTAGATTACAAAAAGCCATGCATGGCTACAAAAATTTCCATTTATACTGTGTTCCAAACTCCACATATTTAAAAGCTGTCATCTCGATTTCATGCTGACAACTTCAAGTTGGGCAAAATATGACAGTTAGAACTGCTTTCCCATGGAGTTTAGGTGTTGGGTGCTAAGAAGCAATTTACAAAAGAAAATCCATTCGAAATTTAAAATTCCGATTTTAAAACGATGGTTTTTATGATCTCTGGTTTTAAGGAGGTTTCCAGGAATGAAGAAGGCATGAAAAAGAGGAAGAAGAATAAACAAATGATGAAGGATGATGGAGACGGAGTCAAGGGAACTGGTGAGCTGAATCACTTACAGAGCGATTCAGAAAGGCAGGGGCAGCACAGACCTCAGATCCAGGGAGAAAGCTCAGCGGCACGTTATGCCAGAGAGAGAGAGAGTTGTCCTGGGGGAGTTAAAGTTTTTGATAAATTAAATTTTCTTGTTGATGAGACAGAGGCAGCTGGGATAGTTGAAAATTAGGAGACAACTCAAACCCGAACCACATGTCAAAGCCCTCGACCCCAGCTGTTAGCAAAAGCGAAAAAGCGGCCAGGCTGATGCTCTTCAAATAGCCGCCATCTCATTTTTATCCTCCTGCAGGTGGATAAGTAAGAGAGGCGGGGAGGGAAGCACAAAGAAAGCCAGCTCTGACTGAGTGTTATGTGTCAGGCCCCGCATTAGGCATTTCACAAGTACTGCTTCATCGTCATGGCAACCGTAAGAGAGGCATTATTATCAAGCCCATTAAACAGACGGAAAAGCTAAGGCACAGGGAAGGTTGGTGACGCGATGATTAGTACACAGTCAGTGACTGAGCTGGTAGCTGCAATCAGGCAGTTTAACTATAGAACCCAAATACATAATCACCGTGCCATATGGCATTTTCTAAAATAACCAAAAATTGGTTGACAGGCTAAAAAGGGACTGAGAATGTGTGGTACTTTAACACCTGGCTGCCACCTGGGAAATCTGTTAGGACATCATGGCAGAAGTCCTGAGTCCTCCTGGAGGTGAGTCTCTGACCCCCACCATTATTTTTAAGTCAAGAAAAAAAAAAAAAAAAGAAATCTACTGGAAGCTCTTCTTCCTTCTAAAGTCAAGTATGAATAAGTGAAAGAATTTAAAATGTTTGAATTTTTGACATATTCACTTCAGTCTATTAAAATTTCTACAAAATGTCAAATACTCCTTGAGGGGAACGTTTCAGTAATTTGGTGGTTGAATCATGTAGCAATTATGAGCCTAACTTCTAAAGCAGTTTCCAGAAAGAGGGTGTCATTTTTTTTTGAAGTATGCATAAATACACACACATACCAATACTCTCTCCCTATAAGACATCTTCAAGCCAAGTTTCCGTTTCTTCAGGTTCTATTTATGTGCAAGCAGTTCTAAGAATTCTCAGCAAAGGACAGGCCCGACACTGTCCCTTCACTAACATCCCTTAGAGTGAGAGTCCTCATCCATTTTTCAGGCATTGACCCATGTGAAGGGTTCGGACTCTGTGATGGGTCACATGCACATCCTCTAAGGCCCTGGACGGTCTGCAAATGAGATGAAATGAAAATGACTGAAATGTTCAGAGTCAGCCACCTTAGTTTCCTTCCTATTTGCCATCTGCCCACAGATCATTAGGTTCAAATCACATTTTTGTAAATAAATATCTAGAATTCGGGGACACTCCTCTGGCTTCACAGTCTTACAGGCCCAGAGCAGCAGCAAGCTGCGCAGGGCTGCAGCGCTGGGAGCAAAGCCTGCAGGGCAAGGACTCCAGGAGGCTCACAGGTGGGGGCGCTGCCGGCCCCAGAGTGAGCTCACCTCCTCATGCTTGTGTGGGCGACTTGGGCCTCGCACAGCCCCCACAGGGCTCCTGACAAGCTCTGTGTAACTTGCTTGCTCCCGGTAACTGCAAGCTCCTTACTCCCTGCCTTCTTCCCCTCAGGCCCATCCACACACTCATGGTCCACGCGAGGCCCCTTCACAATGGCCTTTCCTTCTTTAAATCGGTCTTAAGGTCCTCCTTCTAACCTTCCACCCAGTGCTGTAACTATTCATAAACATATTCCATGTCCCACTAGACTATAAGCTCCCTGTAGTAGGGCCCACATCCAGTCCCCTTTCTACAACTCGTGGGGCCTTGTCCAGTAGATGTTCAGGAAATACTGAATTAAACAAATGGTTCTGCAAACTGAGAAGACACTGCAGCTCAGTGGAAATCATAGCTCTGGATGGGCATCATTTGAGTTTCAGGATGTTCAATCCTTGTACAACGCGGGAGATGTGGGATTACTCTGCACATGCTGATGGCGTCTTCTGTACATCTGTTTTGAATACTCACTCGCGTCCCAAAGGTGAAACAGTCTGATTAGACAATGACTGTTTAAGCACACATGAATCATGCATTAGGAGTCCTAAATTGAATAGCGTGATACACAAGGAAAATAGCTTGGACATACGGACCCATTACAGACAAGTGATCGCTCACATCCTGACATGTACATGTTTAGAAAGTGAGTGCACTTCAGGGAGCTCTGCTTACTTGTAAGAAAAACAAAGATGAGGAAAGAAAGAATACAGCTGCATGCTGCGTGGAGACCACAGCTTGGCAGGGAGGCCCAGGCGCTTTGGAACCTGTATTGGCCGTTGTGACGATGAGCTGCTCCACGCGAGGATGCCTCAGTGTCTTTAACTGCTTCCTTCTTCCCCTCTGGTGTACAGAGGGCTAGGAGGCCATCTTACACTGCAGGTTCTGATGACCAACATCCCCACACTGCTCAGGGGTCTCAACCCTTCCTGCAGAGGTAGCAGCAGCTGATGCAGCCCCTGCAGAAAGCCCCTCAGATCTCCTTGAGCACACAGGGTCCAGAACCTTCTGCAGGATAGGGAGGCTGGAGGGGTGAGGGCAGGAGGAGCATGTGACCAGGGAGGGGCACGTCCTCCTTGAATGAGATCCTACACCCACTCCCATTCTCAAGAAAAAGGACAGCAAGTCTTCTTAGTCTGGGGACAGACACTGGCTTCACCCTTTAAAAGATGCATCCGTGCAGATGAACACCTATGCCTGAACTACACCAGGACAGATGCTGACAACAGGTCCCTGGTGATGGATCTGTGCCCTCTCTCTCAGCTGTCTCAGGCATGCCTGGGGACAGAAGTGTGCGGGCACATGCACACACACACACACACACACACAACCCTCTTGGCAGGGTCACAGTAAGAGAGGCATCAACTGTGCTTCTTAGCCTCAGTCACCTGCAGCTCCTAAATGACAGAGGCAGAGGCCAAGCATTTTCATCTGATGGAGCTGAGTTGTCCCCCCCACCCCCACCCTCCCCAGAGCAAGCTCAGCTTGGAACCTGGCATCCTGAGATGATGAAGAGATCTTGACCAACAGGCACAGCTGGGGCATCTGTGCCAGCGACAGCAAACTCCAGATTCTTGATGGTTCTCTCCAGCTGCCTTGCTCAGCTATTTTCATAACCAGAGGGGAGCTGGGTGCTTAGCAGAATGCTCCCCTAACTGCCTTTTTGGTACTTTGATTATGGACCAAGTGACACTGATTTTGAACAAGAGGGATACACATGCTACGATATAATGCTCTTCATATAAACAGAGACTGAGTAACCTTAGTTTCTTTCCTTTAAACATGGCATGTGACCAGATAAAATTCAAGTGGGGCCATCTGGCGACCTGTGCAGGGGAAAAGGTTAACAATATAGAGCATTCTGATTACATGTACAAGAACGAAGATGAAAGCAGACTAGAAGGAAGTAAGAGCAAATTATATCAGTGTTTTAAAATGCTGAAGTTGAGAGCTTTTCTCATAATTTCTAAATGTTCCATGAGGTTGACTTTTTGTGTGATGAAAAATACTTAAAGTAAAAGAATTCATAGTGCTCTCAGACTTCAGGTATTAGATGGTTGGGGCCCTAGATAATTAAACACAGGCAACTCAGTTCTTAAAGCATGTCACACACAGGAGAGGGTACAAATATATTGGATATTGTTGCTCCTCAGTGCTTTTGAGTATTAGGCTGCCATATCAGAAAACTATGTAGAATAGCTCTTTTTTTTTTTTTTTAATTATTTTGGGCTGTGTCGGGTCTTTGTTGCTGCACACCGGCTTTCTCTAGTTGTGGCAAGTGGGGGCTGCTGTCCAGTTTCGGTGTTTGGGCTTCTCACTGCTGTGGCTTAGTTGCCCCGAGGCATGTGGGATTTTCCAGGACTGGGGATGGAACCCATGTCCCCTGCATCAGCAGGTGGATTCCTAACCACTGGATCACCAGGGAGGTCCTAGAATGGCTCTTGTTTGTTATGGTGAGTGGTATGCAGTAGGGATAATTCACAGGCCATCAACCAAGAACATTCTTGTACTAAAAAAGAGCCTGCCCACTATACCTCTTTGAAAATCAACACTAACCCGTGATGGATTCTCTCCCGGCCGGGCCTCTCTCCCATCCTAGAGGGAAGGCTGAACTGTGATGGCGGCACACTTGTCCAGGCCCAAGTCCACCAGGGCATCCATCTATGCGTGTGAGTGGTTCAGAGCCGCTGCGTGGTCGTCCTGTCCCAGCTGGCCGAGCGGCTCTGCGGGGAGGAGGAGGATCAAGCAACAATCTGCTCAGCACAGCGAGCAACTTCCTCCCCAGGTGGGAAAATCTGACTCTCTCTCATGCCCCACATAAGCGTGAGCTGCACTAAATATATATTCCAAAGACATTTCATCAGGAAGCCAGAGAATCATCGGCATTCGTGCTCAGGCTAATGCTCTATTACATGGATCAGAGTCAACTGGAATAAAACGAATATTCTCCACCACAACTCAATTGTTCTTTATACAGTTTTTTTTTTTTTTAAATGAGATTGCACCCAGCATCACAGCAGTACTTATGTAATGACTCTATAACTCGGCCAGCAAGGAGGGAATGAAATCTCCTTATCAGGGTATGGCAAACCAAAACCACCTCAGCAGTCTGTCTCTCTCAGTGCACTGCTGCATTTTGGATGGTCTGGGAGTGCAGCCATCATGCAGAGGGAACGCCTGGTGACCCAGGCTTCGGCACTGCAGAAAAGCTTTCAGGAATGAGGACTGCACTTTCCTGAAATGCCTCAGGAAAATGTTCTATGCAAATAAAGGGAGCCTGCAACCTCTGAGCTGGGTCCTCTTTGATCAGGATGGTCAAAGGGACACATGTGGCAGGGTGCACCTCAGTCGGAGGCTGCTGGAGGCAGCTGGAACCTGGACAATCCATCAGGGAAGAGGGGTGAGCAGGAGAAGTGGATGGAGTTGAAAAATAGTTTACTTGCCTCCTTGAGGAAAACTGGAGGTCAGCAGAAAGCAGAATGAAGAAAGAAAGGGCCGCTGAGAAGCATGTTAAATCTGGTCTTGGGAAGTCACCTAGATCAGGAAGATGGGTCTCTGCCTGCTGCTGCTGGGGAACCCCGGAAGCCAGGGGCTAGACCCTGAGAAGTTCCATGGAGCCTCTGTCCTGTGGTCTCAGGAATGACTTTCTTCTCTACTGCTGTCCTGCTTTGGGCCATGAGGCAGAGCCCAGTCTCGGTTTCTGCTAAAGCATTCTCAGAGCATTCCCAGGGAAGCACAACTCCGGACCCTGCCGAGGTAGAGTAATGGAGAAGGGATGGGACGGCTGCATTAAAAGCCTCGCTCCGGGCCTTCCCTGGTGGACCAGTAGTTAAGAATCCACCTTCCAATGCAGGGGACACAGGTTCGATCCTTGGCCTGGGGACTAAGATCCCATGTGCTGTGGTGCAACTAGAGAACCCGTGTACCACAACAGAGAGCCCTCATGCCAAAACAAAGACCCAGCAAAGCACCCCAACTCCCTACATAAGTCCTTGCTCCTGCTTTCTGGGCTTCTCTCTGGTAGCATCGCCCCTGCCCCCCATCCAAGTAACACCCAGTCCTTGGTGGCAGAGGCAAGCACACCTAGGAAGTAAGTGCCACTTCTATGCCACAACCTAAAGATCAGCAGTGAGAAGGCCTGGTCAGAGAGCAACAGGAAACACAAATGGAGAACCTCTACTCCTTTGGTCTACACTGCAGACACTTTGTTCTACGCGACTGACATCCCTCATTAACACCACAGACCACGCTGCTCACCAAGCCTTGTAGATTCTTCTTTGCTTCCTACGTACCTGCTCTTCACACCCATTTCCCTCCCATTTCATCTTCAACTTTCCCTGCCAATAACAACAACAACAAGAACCTCACACCTTAGTTACAATTTACACTCCTGTGTAAACAGAAAGACAGCTTAGCAAGTTTCCACATTGTGCCTTTCGTTTGTTACCTGCATGGGTGTGTTATTTGCACTTAGGTGTGTTAACAGTAAGACTCCAGTAATAGCAATATTCAGCACATATTTAACCTTTCAAAGGGCATTCTCAGCTATTATGTGGTTTTACAGTCTCATGAAAAAATTCATGGCGACTGGCAAGGTGGGCATTCTTTCTAATTTATAAATGAAGAAAATGTAACTGACAGAAATGAAGTGACTTGGGCTCCGGTGGTAAAGGATCCGCCTGCAATGCAGGAGACCTGGGTTTGATCCCTGGGCCAGGAAGATCCCATGGAGAAGGGAATGGCTACCCACTCTAGTATTCTTGTCTGGAGAATTCCATGGACAGAGGAACCTGGCAGGCTACAGTCCATGGGATCACAAACCGTCAGACACAACTGAGCAACTAATACTTTCTAAACTTTGTGACATGATTGAAATCAGTTCCCAGGTTTCTTGATCCTCACCCAAGGACTCGTTCTCTGGAAAAGTTCTGGGCTACCTCAGTGGAATGATCATTACAGAAGCAATCTGGCAGAGCTGAGCGGCTTGCGATGGGAAGCAAGCTCCTCAGCCAAGCCTGGTTAGTGCCCAGATTCAATTAAATATCACCAGGAAGAGGGCTATTCAGCTTGTGCACTTCTTATCCCTTCCTGCTCCCGTGCTGTCATGGGGACAGGCACAGAACCACACGGACGGTGATCCACGACCTTCTTCTGGGCCAGAGACACCTCCGTCTGTCCACTGATGAGACGGAGGTCTGCTGGAGGCTGAAGCCCAAGGCAGATGAGCAACATCATCAATGCGAACGGCATGGCCCCTGGCTTACCCAAGCACTGTGGGAGACAGTGACTCAATGGTTGCCTTACAGACCCCAAATTATTCAGCTGCCCCATGTGATTCCTTATCCCAAACACAGGGGCTGAGTGAGAGGACGAAGTGAGAATCTGGGGGCCAAAGTAAGATGAGTAATATTAAAGGGTAGGCCAAAGAATGATTCCAAAAGGTGCACAGTGCTGCTTTTTACTCACCCCGACGCCATCCCAAAATATGTGTTGGGTGACAATGTGTGTGGGGAAGGGGAGGTGACTCATCCTGGCTTGCCATATCTGAACAACAACTATGACATTTTCCTTGCATTCCTGTAGCACCTCTTTTCTATTGAGCTTGGCACCGGCCACATCCGCCTTCCCTTGGCTAGATGAAATAGGCTTGTCTGGCAGGGTCCCGTTAACAAGACTGTTCCTACCATCCTGCTAGGCCTAACATGAATTTACCTTTCTTCATGAAGTCTTTTCAAATTCCTTCCGAATGTCAATCATATTTCCTTCCTTTAAAGGCTCAAAACATTTGTCTCTAAACTCATGTGTTTTTTTTTTTTTTTTGGACAGACATTCACGCAGTAGGCTCATTACCCCACAAGGAATAATCATTAAATTATGTTTCTTGGGGGTGGGGACTGTGTCCCACTCACTGTTTGCCCACCCTAAAGCCTGGAAGCCCTAAAGCCCTGACCGTGGTGGGTACTCCGTGAATGCTGTGCAAGAGACATGGGTTAATTTTATCTCATCTACACTGGAACCTCTCTCAGTATTCTCCTGCTATTCTCCCAGGTAGTCTCGACCACACCGAGCTCACCTCTATGGCAATAACTAAGCAGATGTAGAGTCCTCCTGTCTCAGAGGCATGGTGTAAGCAAAGCTGGACAAACTGATCAGGAATCAGGATTAGATGATTGCTGAAGTTCCTTCTAGTTATGAAAAAATGAATTTAATATGTTGGATAAATGAAAAAGGAGTTGTGTATGTTGTAGGGCTTCCCTGGTGGCTCAGACAGTAAAGAATCTGCGTGCAATGCAGGAGACCCGGTTCAATCCCTGGGTCTGGAAGATCCCTTGGAGAAGGAAAGGGCAACCTGCTCCAGTATTCTTGCCTGGGAAATCCCATTGTCAGAGGAGCCTGGCAGGCTACAGATCATGGGGTCACAAAGAGTCGGACACGACTGAGCGACTAATAGTAACAGTTCAGTATGTTGTAGGCTCAGGGAAAATACAAAATACTCAGGAAAGACTTTCTGGGATAATATAATTTAAGATGCTCCACAAATAACGGGAAGAACAATTCCCAGAATAAGGGAGGAGTTTCTTGTAAAACAGGGTCTGGTTTAGGGAATGTCTTGAAATGAGATTAAATGCATATAAAATAGTGTTGAGTAAATCTGACAAGGAGAGTACAGGAAAGGCAATAAGACAGTCTGAAACATGACAATCTGAAAAGATAGTGAACTCAGACTGTGTGTGTGTGTGTGTGTGTGTGTGTGTGTGTGTGTATGCATGCGTGTAGGTAGGTAGGTAGATGTGATTAAGCATAGGTTTTGGAGTCAGATTAGTGTGGAATCCTGGCTGCCATGCTCAGTCGCTGTGTGACAGTGGGTAAATTGTTTAATTGAAGTTTCAGTGTCTTTTATGTTTATCATGAAGATATATATGCATCTTCATGTGAAATTAAATGTGACAAATGATATAAAATACTTAGCATAGCACCTAGCACTCATTCATTTAACAGATATTTATTGAGAATCTTATATGTGTTAGGTAGCTTGCTAAGCATTTTACATGAGAAATCACCAGAAAATTGAAGCTATAATTGTTATCAGCTAAGGGGACAATTGCAACGCACTCCAGTACTCTTGCCTGGCAAATCCCATCGACGGAGGAGCCTGGTGGGCTGCAGTCCATGGGGTCGCTGTGAGTCGGACACAACTGAGCGGCTTTACTTTCACTTTTCAGTTTCATGTATTGGAGAAGGAAATGGCAACCAACTCCAGTGTTCTTGCCTGGAGAATCCCAGGGACGGGGGAGCCTGGTGGGCTGCCATCTATGGGGTCGCACAGAGCTGGACATGACTGAAGCGACTCAGCAGCAGCAGCAGCAGCAAGGAGACTATGCCTCCTCCTCCTGCATCTCCTGCTGCAAATCATGTCCCTGTTGATTCTGGAACTTAGAAGGGAAAAAATGTCATTTTATTGTATATGAGAATCCACTTATTTGTCTTTGGTATATTTTACTTAAAAATAAAAAAAATCCAAAATTTTATCCCAAGCTTTAGGTGCACTGTAAATGCAAATTAAGTAATAAGAATTTTCTTAAAATCTCAGATTTTTAACACGGTCTCTCCTTTGTGCACAGAGGCATAATAAAAAAAAGCCAAACACAGATCCTTCCCTCCTCTTGGAAAGTCACTTCCTGACATGGTACCCAAAGAGACATCTTGAAAGAGACGTGCATGGTTATGTGTCCCCTCTCAGGGGACAGTCTTCTCCCGTGGATATAAAACAGGCTTTGGCAGCTGCTCAGTATCATTAGATCAAGGGCAAGTCAACTGCTCTCTCAGGCTTAAAATAAAGTTATCATCTCAAACCAAAAATGCTAAGCATTTGACCAAGCAGAGAAAGCCAGTGGAGATTCAGTTATCATGAGGGATTTTCTGTTGATCTTATGAGCTTTCTACAGTGAATGGCTGAAAGTCTGATTTCTATTTTTGTACGTATGTACATATATATGTATGTACATAGAGTGATATAGAAAAATTGCTGAAGGAACCTGCTTTGCAAAAGGGGCTGTTTTTGTGTGTAGATCAGCAAACCATGAAACTTAAGTGAGGTTTGTCTTGCTCAGCATACAACTTCTTAATACATTTTGCAAGCAATCAATCTCTTGGTAAAGGAACACATTATTTTTCTGTTCTATATGTTGCTTGTTTTCCAATGGGCTGTATCTACTCTGGTTATAACCAAGAATAAGGTGGCAGCTTCAAAGAGTGTTTTCCTGAGGTCTTGGATATATAAGAGAATCCAAATGTTTTCAGAATTTTAGATGGATAACTTGGGGTTCATTTGGAGTTCGTGTATTTTGGGGGGAAGTTCTCGACAAAGAAACCAAAGATATAAGGAAAAGTAACTGGGACATGCAAACAACGAGTCTTCAGAAAGTCACTCGCAGCTACACTCATTCAAGTTTTAGATAAGAAAGGAGAGCACACACTATTTCACTTAATAATCTGAATATGATCCCATCACACTCAGGGCAGATCCATTTCCAAACTAATGCTTGGTTTTCTCTAATCCCTGTTTTTTCTTATTTGACACAATAATCTCTAGCTAGGGTAAGGTATTTTCTCTCATAAATTTATAAACCTTTACAAAGGAAATTTCTTTGGGGAAATTACTTCAAATGTCAAATAACTCAAGAGACTTAAGTTTTGGAATTTATGTTTCTATTTTTAATGTTTTAATCCAGACACATTTTTTTCCCCTTAATACTTGAAGGGACTGAATCAGCTCTTGTACAAAGAGCTCATCAGAAGGGAAATCAGAATTTTCCTCCTCATTTTTAGTTCTTTTAAATTCAGCTGTTTTGTGTAAAAAAAAAATTAAATGAAATCAAACCAATTAAAATACACATGATATGAGATGACATTTTCTGCTCCAAAGTTTTCAGCATCTCAGTTACTTAGAAACATCTGCTCAATTAAGAAAAATAGATTGAACGAAGGAATCTCAAGAAGCCATTCAATCTATGATACCATTCCTGGGTCACATGTCAACTAAAACATTCCCAAATGTAATTGCCTATCTTATGGTCTCTGAACCTGAACTTGGCAACTTTCCAAAGCATCAAATAAAATGAATTTGAAGTCATTTTCATTTGTTAAAGATGCTACATAGCACTTTACTTGTGTGTGTTTGTCTCCTTCCCCAAAGGCTGGAAATTATGAATCTATAAATTTTAGGACTATACTATTATCAATTCATTTCTTTCAACTCTCCGCTCTATGAAAACAAGAATTACCATCATCTACTCCTTATCTGTTATTTTACTTATAATATCAGGAAGGAGTTTAGTCAGCCTTTTTGGGGGGGAGTAAATATCTTCCCCTATTACCTCCTTAAAAAGTGATTCATATAGTGCTTTGCAATTTACAAAGTGCATATTTATAGAAATTATCAGAGATTTTTAAATTATCCTTAATCTTTATAGATATGAAAATTAAGTGAGATTGTGTGTTGCCTATTAAAGCATTTGTGATAATTTCTAGTTTGCTGTTGTTGTTTAGCTGGTGAGTCATGTCTGATTCTTTTGTGACCCCATGGACTGCAGCCCACCAGGCTCCTCTGTCCGTGGGATTTCCTAGGCAAGAATACTGGAGTGGGTTGCCATTTCCTTCTCCAGAGGAGCTTCCCAACTTAGGGACTGAACCCAATTTCCTGCATTGTAGGAATCCAAATTACCCCTGGGCCACCTTAAGTGCCGAGCAGAGGTTCACATCCAGGATTTCTATGTCAAATCTTTGATTCTCTCCACTGTTCCTTATGGACCTTCCAGAAGCCATGCAGGCATTTGTATAACTCGATTTAGTTCTCTCAGGGCTTTAAAGGCTTGTAGCTCCAAACCGAACTAGCACTCCAGTGATGTACAGTCACAGCATGACCACCTGATGCTGAATGCCACGTTCTTGCCAAACATGCTTTTAAAATAGCCTCTTCGCACTGATTATTAATACCACTACCAGTCTGCCTTGATTCCTTATCATTTTCCCAGTGTTTCCTGTGCTAGCAAGCAAGTAGACATCACCACCTACTTACTTAGTTTACTTTTCTTTCTAAACACAGGAAAGATTTACTGAATCCTTACTGTGAGTGACACACTGTGCTTAATTCTTGTGTAACTCCACGGGGTATATATTATCCTATTTTATAGATGAAGAAACTAAGGCTATGTCTAGAATAGAAAATATTCTAGAATATGATGAATCTAGAATATTCTAGAATAGATATGATCATTTCTAGAATATGTCTAAGAGGATTTGAAATTTTTATCAGATTTTTCGTCATTCCATTTATGATACAATGTATGTTCCTTTTTTTCTACATAAATTAAAGAAGCCACTGCACTCCAAAGAATGACTCACTTGTGCAGACACTAGATTCAGACTATTAGAGGGATATTCAATTAGCCAGACTCATGTTAATACAGGCTGGCACACAGATGCTGAATAATGTGCTGAATGCTGCTCATGCTTGAGTACCATTGATGTACCAAAGTAAAAAGGTAAGGAAAAGTAATCTTGGAAGGAAAAAAAAAAGGAAAAGGTGAAAGAAAGAGGAAGAAGGGCATAGGTTTTGCATGTTTCTGTTGCCTCTGATGTGACGCTTTTTAAAAGCAGGTTTTGTCGGTTCACACTCTGTTACCGAGTTCTTATTGACACCACTGTTGCTCGAGGGCCTGTTCTTTCCTGCGTGGTGGTCTCTGTGACCAAGGATTTGCAGGATGACAGGCTCAGTAGACACAGAACATCCCAGGGCTGGACTTTGCGTCTCTCTGCTGGCCACTCATGTTAATCCAAGTCACACGGGGCATACCGGCAACACTGCTGTCGAGCCTTCCATCCATTCTCTGAAGAGAGTGGAAATGACGAGGCCTTTATCCTAGTACAAAGCCCACTCCCCACCATCACAGAAGACTGCTTTCTTACAAATTCAAACACCTTCTAGTGACTAATTATGTAAGAAGTCTCTCTCCTTGGACCTTGTAGCTCACTACCTCAGTTCCTCTCAACGGAGCCATCTGTTAGCCAAGGACTCAACATCAAAACATTCTTTGATGAGTCACAATTGATGACAAGTACAATGTGAGTACTGCCAGGATGATAAATTTAACACTATTCAAATATTCATCACGGACTAAATAAAGAGCATTTTAGGTTTTGAAAACGAAGTATTTTAAGGTTTAAAAAACTGCTTGGCTTTAAAAATAAACCAAATACAGTCCTGGCAGTTCCAAAGAAATCGATTGATACTGAGGTAGTGTTAGCAAAACTGCCATATGTGCCTGAAAATAATTGCAATGGACTTATTTAATTGTTGATATGGAAAGCTTTGCAAATAGAGCAGTGGGATGAATGCAGGGTGAACTGGGATAGGAGACCCAAGGGTTCTTAACTCTGGTTAGGACACCAACTAGTTTATGTCTCTAAACCAGATGATGACCAAAGTCCCTACCAGGACTAATGCTCCATCATTCTGGGGGTGTGTTTAGATCCATAGACACATGGCTGCCTTTTGGGTTCCAAGGGGACCTCACTGATAGTAATACTGTGTGCTGAGATTCCTGGCAATCGTCTAAAATTTTTTCTGGACCTTTTTGCTTGTTAAAAGACCAGCAAAATACAGTGAATGGACTTAAGTTCAATATTTCTCTTCTCTTTTAATGGGTTCTAGTTGGTAAGACCCATTGCTCGGTACTAACGAAAGAGCAAGTTATTTCTATCCACACTCACTAAAATTCTCCAATAAGATTATTATTTTTAAAAAATGAGGTCCATATAATGGAAACCAACAGTTTTCCTTTGGTCTGTTTTACAATCAATAAAAGATGAGTAAAAAATGATCAGTGATAATGAGCAGTAGAAAAACAAATATAACTTAGAATTTGAGTCCCTTTTTATGACTCAAGACTGAGTAGCCAAAGTGGACAAATTGAAGACTAATCTTGTATCTGACAAAAATATAACCTATTTTTAAAATTGCCCTTTTAAAAGCATTTGTGAATGCAACTTCTGTTATAACCACAGATTAAATAAGATGACCACTTGCTGGTTATAGATCAATTTTAAATAGATTAGCCACAAGGGATCCATCTCAGAAATGCACTCCACATAATGGGTAGGACTCAACAATCAAAAGTCCTTATATATCATAATATGATCCTCTTATGATTTGATTTTCCCTGTTCATTTCTTTGATTAACTAATGTGTCTATGGCCATTTTTCCTGAGCTTTTTTTTTTTGGTTTGTTTGTTTTAAAGCATGAAAATAATATAGTATTAAATGTTTTTAAAAATTCCCATAACAGAATCCTGATATTAACAAGGTTTTTCAATTATGGCATATTCGATTTTGGCCTTTTCCACGAACTGATGCTTTTTCATATGTGTAAGCAAGCACGTATCCAGAAGCATGCTCTCAAAGGAGAGAGCGTGGCCAATTTCAGATTATGATAATTCTCTTTTGACCTTGTATTCTGCTAGTTTTATATCCACAAGTATAGACAATATTGTGTTTTATGGCTGAAGACTGTCTATATCATCGTTGTGGGTCTTGTCTAGAAGAGGCAACCCTGGATCACTAAATAAATGAAAACATGATGATTTACAGCCCATGGTTCAGACTGAGAGCTGGCAAACCTAATATAACTGCAGGTAGAAGAATGCATGAAAACTAAGTACGATTATGGTTGCTATGAACTAAAAGAGCAAGCAAAAAAAGAGGGTATAACTGAGCTATGGTTTGGGTTGAGGGGGTGCTTCCAAATAAGCACTAAGGGAACTCACCTGCTACAGAATAGGATGAAAAATGGTCTGGGGACCTAGGACTTTTTAAATTGACAATTAGGGATTCCAGCTATATTCAGCCCATAATCCTTAGGGCTGAGGATGCGCAAGTGCAAACAGAGAGCATGGAGGCAAGGCTTGGAGAAGTGGGTGGAGGCTTTTTCTGACTCTGTTCTATATTTGCTGCATCCTAACCCACAAGAGTTAGATACAACCATGATCTTTCACTTTGACAATCTATCAAAACCATACGATGTGCACTAAGATTATCTGTCTCTTATTGGCCAGGCACTGTACACTTACTGTGCTCAACTGTGCAAAGCAAGTATTGCTACTGTTTCCACTTTATGACTGAGGAAGATAAGCAATAAAAAGGCCTTGTAAGTTGCCAGGATTTCACATAGCTAATGTGTCTAGGTTGGGATTTGAATTTAGATCTGTGGAATACGTAAGACTGAACTTTCCCCTACAACTCTACTCTATAAGGTAGCACACAAAATTTTTTTAAAATTGAGGTCATTTTTAAGATCCAAAAAAAATACAAATGAGGGCAGTATTAATACACTAACTACTGGCCACACCAGGGACTATACAATTCTACCTTAGTTCAAGTGATATTTAAAACTGTTAAAGTACCTGCTATATGCAAAGCACAGGGTCTTGACACAGACACAAAAGTCTTAATTCTTGCCTTCTACGAGTTTGTAATCTAACTCAACAGGCTAGGAAGAAAGTTAAATAACAGCAGGTATAACTATTTAATATAACAATGAAAGTGATATCATGAAACAATACACAATTAATTGCCAAAGCAAACATATTTAAGACTGTGAAAAAGGAGACATCATATGGTCTCAAAAGGTTTAGGAAGACTTCCTGGAGGAGGAAGGATTTAGGCTGACTTTTAGGGATTGATAAAATCTGGGCAGAATATACAAACATAAACTCAAAATGGATTAAAGACCTAAATGTAAGACCAGAAACTATAAAACTCTTGGAGGAAAACATAGGCAAAACAGTCTACAACATAAATCACAGCAAGATCTCCTATGACCCACCTCCTAGAGTAATGGAAATAAAAACAAAAGCAAGAGGGACCTAATTAAACTTAAAAGCTTCTGCACAGCAAAGGAAACTATAAACAAGATGAAAAGATGGGAGAAAATAATAGCAAATGAAACTGACAAAGGAATAATTTCAAAAATATACAAGCAGCTCATACAACTCAATACCAGAAAAACAAACAACCTAATAAAAAAATGGACAAAAGACCTGAACAGACATTTCTCCAAAGAAGACATATAGATGGCTAATAAACACATGAAAAGATGCTCAACATAGCTCATTATTAGAGAAATGCAAATCAAAACTACAATGAAATATCACCAGTCAGAATGGCCATCATCAAAAAATCTACAAACAATAAATTCTGGAGAGGGTGTGGAGAAAAGGGAACTCCCTTGCACTGTTGGTGGGAATGTAAATTGATATACCAATCTGGAAGACAGTATGGAGATTTCTTAAAAAACTAGGAATAAAACCACCATGTAACCCCAGCAATTCCACTACTAGGCATATACCTTGAGGAAACCAAAATAAAAGACACATATACCTCAATGTTCATTGCAGCACGATTTATAACAGCTAGGACATGGAAGCAACCTAGGTGTCCACTGACAGATGAATGGATAAAGAAGCTGTGGTACACATATACAATGGAATATTATTCAACCATAAAAGGAATGCATTTAAGTCAGCTCTAATGAGGTGGCTGAACCTAAAGCCTGTTATACAGAGTGAAATAAGTCAGAAAAAGAAAAACAAATATCATATACTAATGCATATACTGGAGAAGGAAATGGCAACCCACTCCAGTGTTCTTGCCTGGAGAATCCCAGGGACGGGGGAGCCTGGTGGGCTGCCGTCTATGGGGTCACACAGAGTTGGACACGACTGAAGTGACTTAGCAGCAATGCATATATATGGAATCTAGAAAGACGGTTCTGATGAACTTATTTGCAGGGCAGCAATGGAGACGCAGACATAGAGAACAGACTTACAGACACAGTAGGCTGGGGAGGAAGGAGAGGGTGGGATGTATGGAGAGAGTAACATGGAAACATATACATTACCATTTGCAAAACAGATAGCCAATGGGAGTTTGCTGTATGATTCAGGTAACTCAACCAGGGCTCTGCAACAATCTACAGGGGTGGGATGGGGAGGAAGGTGGGAGGGAGGTTTAAGAGGGAAGGGACATAGGTAAACCTATGGCTGATTCATGTTGATGTTTGGCAGAAACCAACCCAATACTGTAAAGCAATTATCCTTCAATTAAAAATAAATAAATTTAATTATAAAGAAAATAAAGAGAAGATTAATGCATCCAAAGGAAAAAAAAATCTGGGCCAACAGTGAGGAAAAGGGTACTGCATTCCGAGAAGAGAAATGAGGAACAGAAGTACCACAGAGAAAGCCTGTCACTTGGAGCTGAAGGTTAAGAGGACATGAGCAATGTGAGGCAGCTGGAAAGGGAAGTTAGAGTCCAAATGTTGGAAACTTTGAGAGGGTTGTTAGGTAAACTGTATTTAATCCTAAGGGGCTGTGGGGATCCAGGAATGTTTCTGAGCAAGGAAATCACACTATCTAAGTGGTGTTCTAGGAGGACCTCTCTGCCAGTAGATCTCAGGAAGACTGCAGAGGGGCAGAAGGAAAGCAGGAAGATCAGTTAGGAGTTGGCTAGAACAACAACTCAGGGGCTTCCCAGAGGGTGGGAGTGGTAAAGAACCTGCTTGCCAATGCAGGTGATTTAAGAGACGCAGGTTGGATCCCTGGGTCAGGAAGATCCCTTGAAGGAGGGCGTGGCACCCCACTCCATTATTCTTCCCTGGAGAATCCCACTGACAGAGGAGCCTGGTGGGCTATGGTCCATAGCGTCACAGAGAGTCAGACACGACTGAAGCGACAGCAGGAATGCGTGCAGAACAACAGTTCAGATCTCTGACAGAAACAGAGGGAAAGAAGAAGAGATTTCAGTTTTGTTCTGCTGCTCTAGATAAAGAAAAACTTGAGCTTGGTTCTGGATGGAATTGGTTTAATTAAATCTAAATTTAGGGAAAGTAATGCACAAATAACTTTGGATGGGTTTATAGTTCTATTAAGAATTATTTAACTTTACAGTTTTGGATAAATTTGCAAGTTACATAGTATTTTTAGAAATATTCATTCATTTATCCTTATGACACCCCACGAGCTAGGTAAGTTTTTCAGATGTTGAAACCATGGTTTGGAGACCTGAAGTAACAAACCCAAGGTCACACTGTTAGTATTGATACACTTTGGGGCTGACACCTGCATAAGAAGTATTGGGCTTCTGATTCCATGTTCCATCTGCTATTTACCATGCTAATCTCAAATTTTTTTTTTTATTTTGGAGGATTAATGTTTAGGTTTTTTAATGGAAAATTTCAAATATATACAAAAGTAGAGAGACTAGTACAATGAACTCCTATATGCATATCACCCAGCTTCATCAATAATAAACTCACAATCATTCTGGTCTCATCTGCAGTTTCCCATTCGGATTATTTGCAGCAAATCCTTCAAATCACATTGTGATTCTTTTATGTTTAAGGCCCAGCTGATGTTTTAAGGAAGAACTCAAAATTGGTTGTATTCCTTACAATGGAATATTTTCTATCTTTAATTGAAAAACTGAGGAGGATGTATGCTGTCTTGCAGAGCACTTTTCTTACCGAGATGTGAGAAAGTGAGGAACAAAGCAACTGACCCCTTTCTCAGAAGAATTTCCTGGGAATTTCATTTTTTTCAAGCCTCTGGTACATGAAATACATTTCTTTTGTTCTCCTGATTCCCATTCTACTCTGTATGTTTCTCATTCCAAGCTGGAATGATGACAATCCATTTACTATACATAAAGTGCTTACAGCTTTCCTAAAGGCGGTTTAATAGAATGCCTTGGATCCATCCACATTATTCTACTGTGAATGGATATGGAAGATGCAGGGTAATTTTAGGGACTAAAGGAAGCTGTTTTTCTTTCTGTACTCTAAGGGAAAAATATATTTCTATGTTTAACAAGTTTTTCCTAAAATTGCAAAAAGATTTCCTTTGCTAAGGGCATAATAACTTCATAATCATTTATTCTTACATTGCTCAGGAAAAATTCTATTTAGAATTTTAAAGTTAATAACTGAACGACACTGAAAAATCTTTGCTTTCATCCCAAATCCTGTTAGTTGTCTTTTTATTCTGAATTTGTACCTAAAGTAACATTACTTTATGCTACCGGGGGTGTGACAGGACTGTGGGTGAATAAGAACTGATCAATTTTATCCAGAGGCCTTAATACAGATTTAGAGGGAAGGATATACTTTGTTAAAGACACCCCAAAAAAGAGGTTTAAATTGCTTTGATTCTTTATTTGGAATTTGATAGCCTTGCAGATTCATTCATTCATTTGATCCACATCTACTGTGCCCAGGTTCTGTATGAGATTCTGAGGATGCAGATAAAGAACAAGACAGATATGGTCCTTCCCCCTAGGTGGCATTTCTCCATATAAAGTACTGCTGCTGTTAAGTCGCTTCAGTCGTGTCTGACTCTGTGCGACCCCATAGACGGCAGCCCACCAGGCTCCCCTGTCCCTGGGATTCTCCAGGCAAGAACACTGGAATGGGTTGCCATTTCCTTCTCCAATGCATGAAAGTGAAAAGTGAAAGTGAAGTCGCTCAGTCGTGTCTGACCCTCAGCGACGGTAGTGGGATTTCTACAAATACATACTGCAATCTTTTGATTGCAATCTACAAATACAAATTGTCTTGTATATTCAAAAACACTGAAAGGTCTTCTTTAAAGGGGCTCATTTCAAATGTCTTAGCCAATAAATAACTGTAACTAGGACTGAGAGGATCGTATGTGGCCTGTAACCAAATCCATAAGACTTTCCAGATAGAACATATGCCACTGATAAGCCTGTGACTATGGGAATAGGAAGGGTCTATACTAGTTAACTGGATGTTTTCCTGGTTACGAAAAGATGAATGATACTAACACTCTCCGCTAAGATTTTCTGGAGGTAAGAGCTATAATCGTTATAGATATGCTTTTGTTGGAGCAATGTAATTTCATTTCTTCTGCTTTCTAATAGGACTACCTCCTCTCTCAGATGGGGCCTTTCATCATGAAACCTGCCAACTGGCTTTAATTATTGCCAGTTTTTCTGTCCCTTCCCCACAGTGAGGGTCCTTTTTCAGTGCCAATCAGTAGGAACTTGTGGCAAATCTCTGTCCTGGCAGTGTGTCAGCAACTGGAACAAGCCCTGTCGCTGGCGAGGCCCCTGGATCACACACAAGAATGAAGTCAAAGCAGACTGCTGCACACACACAAAGTCACAAGAGGGTCCTGACTGAGACACCGGCTGCATTTGACAAAATGCAAATCATAAAAGGGAGAGTAAGAGAAAAGGGGGAAATCGGATTCTGTGCTTAATTTTCTACAATTACTCCACTGTAACCTGATTGATGAACTAGATAGAGTTCTAAAATTCAAATGGGAACTAGGTGGAGATTTAAGATAAACCTCTATTCCCAGAAACATGACAGACACCCGGGTCGCTGGCCTGATGCTCAAGGCCTACCTGCTGCCAGCACGTCTGACAAGTCACTCTCGCTGAACTGCTTCACGCTCCTTTTCTTTGTCTTTGAAATGCTCCTCTTCCAGGGTTGGACTGGAGACGGAACACAGCTTAGGGGTCAGACGCACTGCAGCGGATGTTTGTTTTCAGCTTACGCCTTCTCCTGCTTCAACATGTATGGTATCTAGGGGAACTCACTCTTCTTGGACGCACCATTTACCCCGTCTGTTTCTGAAGCTCATTTTCAGGAGCATTTCCTCAGCCAATGAGGTGTCATTTTCTCTCAAAGATTTTAATTGCACTTTGTTTTGGTAGTATGCAGTAGTAATGCAATCAAAGAAATGAGAATGTAGAAGGTGTGAATCCCATTGGTGAGTAATCTTCTGATGGGGTGGGCGGGTGAAACCAAAATCAAATTCGGATGTGCTAGTGAGGTAATTTAACTATAATTCAACAATCAGTCTAGACATTCCAACCAACCCAGTCCACCAACTCAGTATAACAGACAAGTTTGGGTCATGGGAAGTTGAAAAGGAGAAGAACATTTTTTTTTTTTAATATCATATGTGGAGACACAGGATGAAATGAAATGTTTCAATGTATAGTTTTCAAAGTGAAAGAAAGATTGTTTTAAAGTATTTGTTTTCTGTTTACAAAATACATAAATCTCACCCATGATTCCATCCTGCAGAGAGCAGATCTCTGTTTCTATTTTGTTGTTTTGGTTCAAGAAAATTTCTATGCAACAGAGTTGAAGTGATATTATATGTACAATTTTATATCCTGCTTTTAAAAGTGTACACTTAAATATAAGAATTTTTAGCAGGGAACATTTGAACGGTGCTTCATCTCCAAAGAAAGATATGGCCTGGCACTGGGTATGCCTCAAACATAGCAGAGCTCACACCTTGTTATCGGGAGCACTTACTAAGCATGGCCAACCATCCAGCTCCATCCTTCTAATCCCCTCCTGCACAGCTCAGCAAAGATGCTCATGGGGAGAGAGTCAAGGAGACCTTCGAATGCATCAACATTTGAAAAGTATAATTAAATTATGCTCTTTGGGGTTAAATGAAATCTATTTGCTTTTTTTTTTTTTAACTTTTTCTTCTTGAATGGTAAAAGTTATTAGGGAGTTATATGTTCTCTTACCTGATGAGAAAATCTTTCTGTATCTGCTAGATGTGGAGCACCTTTTGGTGAACTAAATAAAGGTGCCTCTTCCTCTAGGGTACCAAGGCCAGGACACATGATGTAACCACTGCGACACTGGCTGGATGCCAGCCTTAGTTGCCCCTTGCCCAGCTGCCCTGTGCACTAACCAGCCTGCACGACTGCACAGCTCGGCTCTCAGGGTGCTTTCCAGTCGCTCCTGGGAGACAGAGAAATCATCACCTCACACACTAGTCCCCTGCATCTCTGAACAGTGCTGACTGTGGCAAGTTCTTGACAATGAGAAGAAATGCCTTCTTTTAAGTTCTGTCCACTGATTCTAGTACTGCTTCTAAAGGAATGGAAATATCCTCTACTCAGGCTTCTTGAGATTACCCTTCAGATACTATACTATAGCATGTCTTCCCTTCCCCAGGCTGAATACCTAATTCTTGTAACTGGATCTTCACATGACTTATTTCTAGGTCTTGGTGAAAATATCCCATGTTATTTTCTAGTTTGCTCATGTTCTTTAACTAAGAAGATCATACTGAACATGATACTCCAAGAATATTAACAGCTTTCTAATACAGTAAAGCTATCAAATCTTGATCTGAACACTATAGTTCCCTTAAAAACACCCTAAACCCGTATTTGGTTTTAGAGAAACTCACATTGTTCAATTTGTGGGTATCTAGAACCCCATTTCAAGCATTCCTTTACTAAGCCAGACATTCCCAATCTTCGATTTGTGCAATTAATCGCTAGAACTAAATATGGGGCTTATTATGCCTAGTACACTTCTTTACATGGACGTTAGCCTACTGTTTCAGTATATCAGGATCCTGTTGAAACATATCAAATTAACTTTTTTTTGGAAGTCCCTCCACAGCTCAGCCAGAGAAAGGTCATAGCTATGGTGAATCAGGCTTTGAACAAAGCATGTCACCAAGATAGACAGTCATCTCTCGGGTGAGTTTGATTTATAGCCATTTGAACAACCATTTGCTAAAAGGTGCTGCTTAACAGAGCAAGTAGATCTAGAGAGGAGCTCTATGTTTTAATCCTATCTCTTCCAGTAGTCCCTTCACTTAGGTAACGACAGAAGGCACCAGCCTACTCTCCAGGAGAGACCGTAATTCCCAGGACATGTAGGACACAACCAGGCACATAATCGGCTTTGTCTTTTCCTAACTGAAGAATATTTGATTTATATCGGAGAAGGCAATGGCAACCCACTCCAGTACTCTTGCCTGGAAAATCCCATGGACGGAGGAGCCTGGTAGGCTGCAGTCCATGGGGTCGATAAGAGTCGGACACGACTGAGCGACTTCACTTTCACTTTTCACTTTCATGCATTGGAGAAAGACATGGCAACCCACTCCAGTGTTCTTGCTTGGAGAATCCCAGGGACAAGGGAGCCTGGTGGGCTGCTGTCTATGGGGTCGCACAGAGTCGGACACGACTGAAGCGACTTAGCAGCAGCAGCAGCAGCAACAGTGCACATAATCAATTTTTGATAACTCTCGCCAAGTCTTTAACCTGGACCGTGGAGGAGATGGGGACCAATACCAATCAGAAACAAAAAGAAAACGAGACCCTCCTCCACTTACTGATGCTCCCTAATAGTATTTGTCCCTCCAGTTTCAGTCCCCTCAGCCTTATTCTTATCTTTAGGCTTTTTCTTTCTTTGGGCTAAACACTCCCCCTCACCACCCTTCATCTGTTCATCATCATTCAATTACTCATCACATAGTTCACTGTTTATTCATGTCTCCATCAGACATTTCATGAGTGCCTGCCACAGGCCTTATGCAGTGCTAGGCACAACACGGTACAATACGACGGTGAGCAAGACGTGTCTGTGGTCTGCTGGGAGGAGACACACACGTAAGAGGCACCTCTGATGGAGCGTGGTAAACGGAACAGGGAGGGCATACGGCAGGGTGCAGGAAAGCCTTCCCAAAGCAGATAAAATCTAAGATGAATCCTTACGGAGGAGTGGGACCTGGCCAAGTGGAAAGGGTCCTAGAAAACCTAGAAAGAAAAGAGTGTGAGCAAGTGTCTGGGAGCACAGAAATCTGACTGCCAGTTTCTTTCAATGTCTCTTTTTTGGTCTAACAGTCCAGTTGTCCAGAAACCACATGTTGCAGGTATTCATCTGATTCCCTAGAGCTATTCTTTCTGACCAAGTTTCTATAAGTAAAAACTGCTTACTTTTTGTGTCTTAGAATGGCGCTACTCCTGCCTTTACCTTCCCATTTCTTTCTCTGAGAAAGCACTGGAGTTAATTTCTGCCTACATTCTGGCATCTGTTAGCTAGAAGGACCATCTTCATCCTGATAATGCAGGTCTCTGACACACTGCTCGGCACACAGTAAGTGCTCAACAAATGTTTGAGGTATTGAAAAGCAAAATTAACCGATTTATAAGCTGTAATTCATATAAAGAATATTCTGTAAGACACCACCAGATCCAGGTAGCACTGATTTAGAAATCACAGAATGCCTCTTTTATAGCCTACAGAAACCAAACTTTTAAATCAAAATCAATCAATCAATGTTTGGCAATTTACAGTTCTGTAAAGCAATTATCCTTCAATTAAAAAATAAATTAAAAAAATCAATCAACAAATTAGTATGGGCAGATCCCTTCTGATGCCAAAGGCAAGTTCACAGAACAATGACTGAGGCTCTTGTGTCTTCCAATCATCACCACCCAGAGTCGCTGAGCAAGCTGCCAAGGTGCCTGTTGCCTCAAAGGTGAGAACCCCAGGCTACCCAAGTTCTGCCCAGCGACGCACAATTGTCTCTGTCTTTTAATGTCCTCGGTTGCAACAGACTCGCAGAATGTCCAGAGCAGTGAACCATGAGGAATGAACAGATTAGCTGAGCAAAGAGATAAACTAGGCATCGCCCAAGGGACACTGACAAGTGAAGTGACCTCCTGCTTTGCTTTCAAATCAGAGTTCTCAAAAGTTATCTGAGCTAGAACATCTAGGACACAGGAGAAAGACTGAACTGGCAGAAAGTAGGAGAGGATAAAATTAATAAGGAATGAAAAGATGTAAAGAGGTATTTGCACCTAAGCCTAAATTACTATATCAGAATTGAGAGCTAAACAACAACAACAACAAAAATTAAACAATCAATAAAAACAAAAAAATAGTTGAAAAACAGGAGACCCTAAAAATACCCAAATGGAGATATTCTTGCTGAATATTATGTAGGGTCAACATGAAAGCAATCCAGGGAAGAGGAAACCTGAAGGGCCAATAATCACTCAAAAGATGCTTGATCCCAGCGGTGATCAGGGACTTCCACTAAAACCTAAATTAGATAACATTTCACATGCAAGTGATAAGCAATATTAAAAACTCTAACAATTACACCGAAACCAACAAAACATCACTGAGAGAAATTAAACAAGGCCTGAGCAAATGCAGGGATGTGTACCTGGGTTTTAAGACTCAGTTTTGTTAGGATATCAATTCTCTCCAGACAGATCCACAGATTCGGTGTGATTGCTGTCAAAATCTCAGCAGGCTTTCTGAAGAATAACAAACCAATTCTAAATTCATGTGGCAATACAAAGGACCTAAAATAGGCAAAACAATTTTGCATAAGAAGAACAAATTTGGAGGACTAATACTACCTGATTCCAAAATGTATTATAAAACTATATTAATCAGGACAGTGTGGTTCTGACAAAAACGAACACAGCAGAACAGAGAGCCCAGAAATAGACCCACACATTTTTCCTAGGTTGCTCTCAGTTTGCATCCTCCTGATTCATACACTGTTCATCACACTCTTTCTAAACCACCTTTGGAGGGAGAAAGCTAATTATGACTTCAGCCTTGTGGAGGTGGGAGAAAATTATTCTCCCCATGTTAAATATGCAATTAGTTTTACTAGGTGAAATTTGTGATTGGTTTGTACAGCACTGTGGGCCTGTAATGATAAGGTTGATGAATAGAGACTACCATTCTTGTCGGTGCCCATAATCCTGCCAGTCAGCAGGGAGAACCTTTTCCTTACCACCAATCAACGGAGAGTGTCCTGGGAGTGTAGAAGGAATGGTGTTGTTCTTTGAGCCATGCCTGTGAGCACCCCCAGCCTCTCCTCATCTGTGGATAATGGACAAATACTTCCTCCTTAAAGCATTCTTCCATGTCAGCTTCTAGGATAGTATTCTGGCTGGTGTGTCTCCTGTGTACTATTTCAGGCTCTTTTTCTTTTTCACCCCTTAAACGTTGCTGCTGTCCATTGTTTCTTCTTCCAATCTCTCTCTCTTTCCTTATTCTATGAAGTCTGAGATTTCCCATCCACTTCTTTTCTTTTCAGTCCCACTCTGCAGCTTGTGAGATCTTAGTTCCCTGACCAGGCACTGAACCTGGGCCTTGGCAGTGGGAGTAGAGAGTCCTAACCACTGGACTGCCAGGGAATTCTCTCCCATCCACTTCTATAGCTTCAACTGCCCCTGTAAAGTGATGACCCATCTCTCTCCTGAACTCCAATTAATACCATCTCAGCAGTGTTTTCCTCATTCTACACATT
Organism: Bos mutus; assembly: GCF_027580195.1. NCBI lineage: Eukaryota > Metazoa > Chordata > Mammalia > Artiodactyla > Bovidae > Bos > Bos mutus. Next base: position 54,776,368 of record NC_091637.1, read on the forward strand.
CTTCAAAAAGAAATTAAAAATTTTTTCATCATAAAAGTAAAACACATTTACTGCTAAAGGATTAATAAAGAAAAGAAAAACCTGTCCACAATTCCCACAATTTATCTTATCATACAATTTTTCCAACTCAAAACATTTTCATCTTTCCCTTTCTCCTCTTACTCTTCATTCAGCTTGTAAACACAAAGATGATCCAAATTACAGCTATAAGAATAAGATCTAGTTATATGCTGGTTTCAGTAAACATGAAAGTGACATAATTTGAAGAAAGGATAAATGAAATATTAGTGAGTCATGTATACAGCCTCTGAAAATGTCCAAAAGCCTACTTCAAAATCACGGTAAGACTTTCCATCAACTTCCATACTAGCCTCTGATAATGTGATTTTCACTAAGCACCACATCAAAACTTTAAAAAACTGTATTATTCAATACTGGGTTTCATTTTTTTTTTTTTTTAACAAACTGTCCTGTAACTACTGGCATTTCTGCTGGTTTTCATTACAAAAAATACTGTTCATTAGTCATTCCATGAGTTCAATGATATTTTGTGGGCTAACCTAAAAATCCCATAACCATTTACAATATTACATCTTTGGAATGATATAGGTTTCTATAATATGAACCAATTTAGCATAAAGTTTTGGAATACGACCTGTGTAAATCGGGGAAGTCCCTGTTCATTCATAGGCTGTGGAAAATGATAGTATTTATTATTATATCTAATTTCATTTAAAAACTTTTATATGATCCCAACTGAAGTTTCAGGGACTATCCTTTATATAATTAGCCCTATCCAAACTACTTATTTGATGATATTTATGTCTTCTCTATAATTCATACTGATAATTCACCTTTGAGCTGGGGTATGGGAATGTTTGCAATGACCACATTCTGATTCCTAATCCTATCTTTCATCTACCATTTACTCCTTCTCTAAGATTTACACTTTCTAGAATTCAGAGTCTAAGCAAATTGAGATGTGGTAGGATGTGATGCCATCTTATTTCCCTTCTCTCTCCTTTTACCCTCATGTAGCCACACTAACTAATATATAACTGAAGATGTGTTTCTTTGTCCCTTAAGATTTTCTTCTTTAGATTTTCCTTCTCTTCTTTTCCTTTTTGGAGACAGTTAGTCATACTTATTGGGGGTGCCCTTCACATGCCCATACAAACAAAGCAAGCAAATGCCTCAGGCTATTTTCCATGAATTTCAAGAGTGACGGCAACGTGTCTCACTCCACAAATGGGAAAGATAAGCGGACTTAAGGTGTGCCCTCTTTTATATAACATTTTCCTGAAAGAATTGTAAGTTAATCAGAAATTAACTGAATAATTTAAAATGCACTGAGAAAAATGGACACGATTCGTAGTTCTAACAAGGTGGATGAACCCACAGCCTATTACACAGAGTGAAGGCAGAAAGAGAAAAACAAATATCATATATTAACATATATATATGGAATCTGGAAAGATTGTACTGATGAACCTATCTGCAGGCAGCAGAGGAGACACAGGCAGGGAGAGCAGACGTGTGGACACAGTGGGGGAAGAAGAGAGTGGGATGAACTGAGAGAGTAGCATGGAAGCATACACATCACCACACGTAATATTAGATAGCCAGTGGGAATTTGCTGCTATGATGTAGGGAGCTCAACTGCTGCTCTGTGACAACCTAGAGCAGTGGGATGGGGTGGGCGGTGGGAGGGAGGTTCAAGAGCAAGGGGACAAAAGCATACCTATGGCTAATTCTTGCTGATGTGTGGCAGAAACCAGCACAACATTGTAAAGCAGTTATCCTCCCATTAAAGATAAATTTAAATTTAAAAAAGAAAATCATAAAGAGAAAACAACAATAAAATGGACACGACTCAAATATAGAGTCTAGGAATGCACACTGGGGTGATAAGATGATAAAAATGCAAGAGAAAGTGATTTCTACAGGAGTCAGAACAGTAGTTATTTATCAGGAAAGGAAAGGGCTATGATTGAGTAAGGGCATACGGATGGGGACATGGACTGGGTGACCTGGATGGTTGTTTTGGCCAGCTCAGGCTGCTGTAATAAAGTTCTGGCCTACACAACAAACTTTTTATTGCTCACAGTTCTGGAGGCAGGGAAACCCAAGGTCAGGGTACCAGAGTGGCTGGGAAGTGGCAAGAGCCTACTGGTTTACAGACGGCTGTCTTCTCTCTGTGTCCCTACATGGCAGAGCCAGGCCATTTCTCTCTGTCTCTTCTTATAAGGGTCCCACTTCCATTCATGAGGGCCTTCCCCTCATGGCCTGATTATCTCCCAAGGGCCCCAACTCCAAACACCATCATATAGGGGATGGGGGCTTCACTCTATGGATTTGGGGGAGGATCAAACATTCAGTCTAAAGTGGTGGTGTTCACTTTATAATAATTTATTGCGCTATACATTTGGTTCACATGGTCTTCCATGTCTGTGTTTTATTTTATAATAAAAGAGTTTTAAAAACTATACCAGGAAATTTGATTTTTAGATGAAACATTTGCTAACTTTAAAACAAAAAGTTCTTTAATCTTCACTATTGAATAACGTAGCTTTTACATATGAAGTTTGCTTAGAGGAATATGAAAGTACTGTTCCCTGAACTGCCAATAAATAAGCCTGTGCTTCCGAGGGCAACACACTCTATTTCTGACACTGTAGAAAGTGCTTCCACAAAGGGTTCAATTTATTTCCCTTGGCATGTTCATGCAGCTTCTATAATCCTTGTTGCTGTTGTTCAGTCGCTAAGTCATGTCTGACTCTTTGTGACCCCTGGAGTGCAGCACACCAGGCTTCTCTGTCCTTCACTATCTCCCAGGGTTTGCTTTACGATCCTAGGCTTTTATAGACATATTCTGACCCATAATGACTTGGAGTCTATTCCCAGGAGAAATGACAGACACTAGAGTCAAGGAACTGGGAATTAAACTCAGCCTTTCATGACTGAAAAAAGGTAACCTCCTTCTGGATTCAAAATAGTTTATTCCACATGGGCTGGGGCAGCGGTCAGGGGAGGGACAGCAAATCTGCAAACATCACCTCCACTTCTGACCAGAAAGAAACCTAAACAGTGATACACAAAACTGCGGGTGGCTTCGTTCTCTTGGTCCCCAAGGTCCAAACAGATTGTCATGAGGCTTTAGTGGAGGTGCTGTGAATATTTTGTATATTTTCTGCTTCATTAAGAATTTATGCAATGATTTCTGCTCACATTTACCCACTGTTCTTCACAAATGTTAGGTAAGTCTGGAAAATATCCCAGAATGATAAAATAGTGAGATGAGGCAGAACATTTCTTATTCAAAAACACAAGAATTGGGCAATGATGTAAAAACCAAGACTGAACAACAAAACCAACCTCCAACTGGAGAACAGAGTATTTAGGATAAGGGAACCGGGAAATATCAGCTTATGGTTGAATTCAAAGTCTATTTCACTGCTCAGAATCTTATATTTCCATTTGAATTCCTCCAGTTGCCACTTGGAAATAGTGGTCTATAATTTAATTGATTATTAGCATGGTTTCCCAAGATACTTGTTTATTCCTTTTATGTAGCATTATATTGCTTTTATATCTCACATGCTAGCAAAGTAATGCCTTTACATCTCACAGGCTAGCAAAGTAACGCTGAATATTCTCCAAGGCTTCAACAGTATGTGAACCATGAACTTTCAGATGTTCAAGCTGTATTTATAAAAGGCAAAGGACCAGAGACCAAATTGTCAACATCTGCTGGATCATCAAAAAAGCAAGAGAGTTTTAGAAAAACATCTACATCTGCTCTACTGACTATGCCAAAACCTTTGACTGTGTGGATCATAACAAACTGTGGAAAATTCTTTAAGAGATGGGAATATCAGACCACCTAACCTTCCTCATGAGACACCTATATGCAGGTCAAGAAGCAACAGTTAGAACTGGGCATGGAACAACAGACTGGTTCCAAATCAGGAAAGGAGTATGTCAAGGCTGTATATTGTCACCTGCTTATTTAACTTATATGCAGAGTACATCATGACAAATGCCAGGCTGGATGAAGCACAAGCTGGAATCAAGATTTCCAGGAGAAATATCAATAACCTCAGATATGCAGGTTACACCACCCTTATAGCAGAAAGCAAAGAAGAACTAAAAAGCCTCTTGATGAAAGTGAAAGAGAGGAGTAAAAAAAAAGTTGGCTTAAAATTCAACATTCAGAAAACTAAGATCATGACATCCAGTCCCATCACTTCATGGCAAATAGATGGGGAAACAGCGGAAACAGTGTCAGACTTTATTTTTGGGGGGCTCCCAAATCACTGCAGACGGTAACTGCAGCCATGAAATTAAAAGACGCTTGCTCCTTGGAAGAAAAGCTATGACCAACCTAGACAGTGTATTAAAAATCAGAGACATTACTTTGCCAACAAAGGTCCATCTAGTCAAAGCTATGGTTTTTCTGGTAGTCACGTATGGATGTGAGAGTTGGACTGTGAAGAAGGCTGAGTGCCGAAGAATTGATGCTTTTGAACTGTGGTGTTGGAGAAGACTGTTGAGAGTTCCTTGGACTGCAAGGAGATCCAATCAGTCCATCCTAAAGGAAATCAGTCCTAAATATTCATTGGAAGGACTGATGCTGAAGCTCAAACTCCAATATTTTGGCCATCTGATGTGAAGAACTGACTCATTTCAAAAGACCCTGATGCTGGGAAAGATTGAGGGCAGGAGGTGAAGGGGATGACAGAGGATGAGATGGCTGGATGGCATCACTGACTCAATGGACATGAGTTTGAGTAAACTCTGGGAGTTGGTGATGGACATGGAGGCCTGGTGTGCTGCAGTCCATGTGGGTCTCAAAGAGTTGGACATAACTGAGCAACTGAAGTGAACTGAACTGCTTAAGTGTAACTAGGACTCAATGGTCTCAGCTCCTGTAACAGAAGGTTTTGCCTTCCACTTGTGCAGAAGTCCTTCAGAAAATGGACAGTACTGGTTGGGTATAAGAGATTCAATCTTTAGGTTATTGGCATTAGAAAAGCAATTGTGTCTCTCTTCAGGAAGAGTTACTGTAAGTGAAAATAACCTATTATCTTTACCACAATATCCCCATAAGTCTTTACCATTTCCCTATTCACTGACTGTGGCCCAGACCATGAACTCCTTATTGCCAAATTCAGACTTAAATTGAAGAAAGTAGGGAAAACCACTAGACCATTCAGGTATGACCTAAATCAAATCCCTTATGATTATACAGTGGAAGTGAGAAATAGATTTAAGGGTCCAGATCTGATAGATAGAGTGCCTGATGAACTATGGAATGAGGTTCGTGACACTGTACAGGAGACATGGATCAAGACCATTCCCATAGAAAATAAATGCAAAAAAGCAAAATGGCTGTCTGGGGAGGCCTTACAAATAGCTGTGAAAAGAAGAGAAGCGAAAAGCAAAGGAGAAAAGGAAAGATATAAACATCTGAATGCAGAGTTCCAAAGAATAGCAAGAAGAGATAAGAAAGCCTTCTTCAGCGATCAATGCAAAGAAATAGAGGAAAACAACAGAATGGGAAAGACTAGGGATCTCTTCAAGAAAATCAGAGATACCAAAGGAACATTTCATGCAAAGATGAGCTCAATAAAGGACAGAAATGGTATAGACCTAACAGAAGCAGAAGATATTAAGAAGAGATGGCAAGAATACACAGAAGAACTGTACAAAAAAGATCTTCACGACCCAGATAATCACGATGGTGCGATCACTGACCTAGAGCCAGACATCCTGGAATGTGAAGTCAAGTGGGCCTTGGAAAGCATCACTACGAACAAAGCTAGTGGAGGTGATGGAATTCCAGTTGAGCTATTCCAAATCCTGAAAGATGATGCTGTGAAAGTGCTGCATTCAATATGCCAGCAAATTTGGAAAACTCAGCAGTGGCCACAGGGCTGGAAAAGGTCAGTTTTCATTCCAATCCCAAAGAAAGGCAATGCCAAAGAATCCTCAAACTACTACACAATTGCACTCATCTCACACGCCAGTAAAGTCATGCTCAAAATTCTCCAAGCCAGGCTTCAGCAATATGTGAACCGTGAACCTCCTGATGTTCAAGCTGGTTTTAGAAAAGGCAGACAAACCAGAGATCAAATTGCCAACATCTGCTGGATCATCGAAAAAGCAAGAGAGTTCCAGAAAAACATCTATTTCTGCTTTATTGACTATGCCAAAGCCTTTGACTGTGTGGATCACAATAAACTGTGGAAAATTCTGAAAGAGATGGGAATACCAGACCACCTGACCTGCCTCTTGAGAAATTTGTATGCAGGTCAGGAAGCAACAGTTAGAACTGGACATGGAACAACAGACTGGTTCCAAATAGGAAAAGGAGTTCGTCAAGGCTGTATATTGCCACCCTGCTTAACTTAAATGCAGAGTACATCATGAGAAACGCTGGACTGGAAGAAACACAAACTGGAATCAAGATTGCCAGGAGAAATATCAATCACCTCAGAAATGCAGATGACACCACCCTTATGGCAGAAAGTGAAGAGGAACTCAAAAGCCTCTTGATGAAAGTGAAAGTGGAGAGTGAAAAAGTTGGCTTAAAGCTCAACATTCAGAAAACGAAGATCATGGCATCCGGTCCCACCACTTCATGGGAAATAGATGGGGAAACAGTGGAAATAGTGTCAGACTTTATTTTTCTGGGCTCCAAAATCACTACAGATGGTGACTGCAGCCATGAAATTAAAAGACGCTTACTCCTTGGAAGGAAAGTTATGACCAACCTAGATAGCATATTCAAAAGCAGAGACATTACTTTGCCAACAAAGGTTCGTCTAGTCAAGGCTATGGTTTTTCCTGTGGTCATGTATGGATGTGAGAGTTGGACTGTGAAGAAGGCTGAGCACTGAAGAATTGATGCTTTTGAACTGTGGTGTTGGAGAAGACTCTTGAGAGTCCCTTGGACTGCAAGGAGATCCAACCAGTCCATTCTGAAGGAGATCAGCCCTGGGATTTCTTTGGAAGGAATGATGCTAAAGCTGAAACTCCAGTACTTTGGCCACCTCATGCGAGGAGTTGACTCGTTGGGAAGGACTCTGATGCTGGGAGGGATTGGGGGCAGGAGGAGAGGGGGACGACAGAGGATAAGATGGCTGGATGGCATCACTGACTCGATGGATGTGAGTCTGAGTGAACTCCGGGAGTTGGTGATGGACAGGGAGGCCTGGCGTGCTGTGATTCATGGGGTCACAAAGGGTTGGACACGACTGAGTGACTGATCTGATCTGATCTGATCTAATGTCTTTTCTGTTACCACTGAAGTTGTTTTGGTCCCTTAAAATCAGAGTCAAGAAAGCACTCAATTAGAACCTGCCCTGGCAGCCTTCCTGGTGGCTCAGTGGTAGAGAGTATGCCTGCCAGTGCAGGAGACATGTATTCAATCCCTGATTCGGAAAGAGGCCTCCATGCCATGGTGCAGCTAAGCCCATGTGTCACAACTGCTGAGCCTGTGCTCTAGAGCCTGGGAGCCGTAACCACTGAAGCCCGTGTGCTGTAACTACTGAGTGCCCTAGAGCACTCTGCAACAAGAGCAGCCACTGTGACAAGAAGCCTGTGCTCTGCAACTAGAGAGTAGCCCCCACCTGCTGCAACTAGAGAAAAGCCCATGCAGCAATGAAAACCCAGCACAGCCATACGTAAACAATTTTTTTTTTTTTTTAAAAAAAGAACCTTCCCTAGCTCTCTCTCAATGCTCCCTGGCTTATGGTGTTCCACTTTGACACCTCTCTAGTCTTTTGCCTCTTACATGTGAAACAAAGTAATCATGTAAACATACAAACACCCAAACACCCAAACCATGTATCAGATATCAGAGTCTTCTTCATCTTAAGACTGGTTCCGGGGACTTCCCTGATTGTCCAGTGGTTAAGACTCTGTGCTTCCAATGCAGGGACCCAGGTTTGATCCCAGGCAGGCAACTAGATCCCACAGGCTGCGACTGAGTTCATATGCCACAATTAAAGATCCTGCCTACCGCAACTAAGACTCAGTGCAGCCAAATAAATTAATTTAAAAAAATAAGATTGGTTCTCAGTTGCAGGCACTCTAGGAAACTGAAGATATATGTTATTTTAATGAAGGAAAGGAGTTTCCCTGGTGGCTCAGAAGGTAAAGAATCTGCCTGCAGTGCAAGAGACCTGGGTTCAATCCCTGGGTTGGGAAGATCCCCTGGAGAAGGAAATGGCAACCCACTCCAGTATTTTTGCCTTGGAAATCCCATGGGCAGAGGAGCCTGGTGGCCTACAGTCAGTTCATGGGGTCAAAAAGAGTCGGACATGACTGAGTGGCTAACACCTTCACTTTTAGTGAATGAAAAGGTTTTGTTAAAGTTAAGATCGGAGCTGACCCTGGCTAGACACCGTGGGTGCTCATTTCATGTATTCATTATATATATACTATATGTAAAAGGCATTTGTTTATTCAAAAACACTGATTCAGCACCTACCCTGACAGGTACTGTGCTTGTGGCTGCAAACAGAGTAATAAGCAAAATGGTGTAACCTCTGGTGCAACTATTATTATAGTAATAATGCACAGGTCTACAGATCCTCAAATCTACTACGACAGTTTCATACTGGAAAACTACAGGGACAACAGAAGAGAAATAATGAGGGAGACCTGACTTGGTATGGGGTTTAGGGAAGTCTTTGAGGAAGAGCTTTAACATGAAGGATGTATGGAAGATACCCCAGTGAAAGGAGAATGGTGAGAAGAGCCCTCCAGGCATAAAGAACAGATGTGCAAAGAGCTTGAATAGAAAAGCAATGAGATACATTCAAGGAGATGGAGGAGCAGATGGTTGAGCCCTGAGTGGGGCAGATGTGGAAGAAGAGATAGAGGCCAGGTGCTACAGAGCCTTGGAGACAACGTTAAGGATCTGAGTTACTACCCTAAGAGCAAAAGAAAGCCCTGAAGAGTTGTTAAGTAAAGGAGTTGACAGGCTCAGACTGAGTGATCACAAAGCAACAAGATTATGGAGTCTAGTTAGGAGGCTCTTCTAGGTGGTGCAGAGGTAAAGAATCTGCCTCCCAGCGCAGGAGATACAAGAGACTTAGGTTCAACTCCTGGGTCAGGAAGATCCCTTGGAGTAGGAAATGGCAACCGACTATGGTATTCTTGCTTGGAAAATTCCATGGACAGAGGAGCCTGGTGGAGGACCGTCTATAGGATCGCAAGAGTCAGACACAACTAAGCATGCACGCCATCCATCTATTCAATGGCTCTGGCAAAAGATGAGAAGTAGGCAGATTTGACAGTTCTTTAGGAACTAAAATGGACAGGACTTGGTGATGGAAGGGTCATGAGAGGAGATGGGGAGATGGAAGGTCCATTTATTGAGACAGAGCTTGCCTAAGGATATTTCTTTCAGGACGGGGGAAAGTACATTTTCATTCTAAAACTTACACAACAAGTCTTAATAAATATCTATATTCTACATGAACAGTAAGATTGGGTGAGCTCTTAGAACCATCTTGTATTCTGGAGAAGAAACAGAAAAATATCTCACAGTAGTAGAAAAATTATCTGATAAGCATGTCAGAGAACTTTATAAAATGCCATATAATCTACTGCATTAAAGAAAGCATGGATCACAAGAATTTTAAAGTAGAGAAGAAAAGGGCTTACTTATAGAAAAATTAAATGCTTTTATGTAGGATGAAGCCAGGACACTACAGCTTTTAATCTTTTTTTTTTTTCCATGATCATTTTTCTTTGGAGAAAATTTGAAAGATGCACTGAAGACCTGTAAAGGTATCTTTAAAGCTTCTCTGGAAAGACCTCGCTTCCAGGAAAATCCCAGGCTTCCCAGGTGGTGCTAGTGGTAAAGAACCCGCCTACCAATGGAGGAGATGTGAGAGACATGGGTTTGATCCCTAGGTCAGGAAGATTCCCTAGAGGGGGAGGGCATGGCAACCCACTCCAGAAAATCCCAAGGACAGAGGAGCTTGGTGGGCTACACCCCACAGAGTTGGAAAAAGTCAAACACGACTGAAGTGACTTAGTCATGCACACATGACTTAGCATGCCAAGTTTTGTAACTCTTGAACTAGTGACCAGCTAAAAATACCAAACTGAGACTGGATTGGTCTCTGCTTCTGCAAAGTCAAGGACTAGAAAGATACAGAAAACTTCAGGTGTCTAAATATAGCATAGAGATGGCAGGACTGCTGAGAACTAGGCAGCATTCATAGAACGGGGTGAAAATACCTGGTTCTATATACAGCACAGGGCAGCCTAATGGGCTGCCGTCTATGGGGTCGCACAGAGTCGGACACGACTGAAGCGACTTAGCAGCAGCAGCATATACAGTAGTATATGCTATATACTTTGCTTTCTGTTTAGAGTTTTCATACTTCACTGGGAAAGAAATGAGGCTTCAGGAACCTGACTATAAGCTCTTAAAGAACACTTTATTGTTGTTGAGTCACGAAGTCACATCCCACTCTTTTGTGACCCCATGGACTGTAGCACACTAGGCTGCATGGGATTTCTGAGGCAATAATATGGACTGAGTAGCCGTTTCCTTTTCCTAGGGATCTTCCCCAACCAGGGAGCAAACCCATGTCTCCTGTACTGGCAGGAGGAGTGTTTACACTGAGCTATCAGGGAAACCCCAAAGAACACTTTGACTACTCACAAATTACACTGAAAAGCTTTGAAAGAAAGCAGAAAATAGAAAATTATTACCTAGAATCAGCTGCTGAATAGAAGGTAATGTTTCTTTGTTGATGACGGTATATGACTTCATGTTAAAAATATTTATTAATTGATGCTAACCTTTACTGGGAAAGAGAAAACTGAGCATTCACTTGCAAATTAAATTTCCCTAGGTTTCTTTTTCATCTCTTCTAGCTTTTTAAGATCTTTCCTTCTCATTATCCCAGGATTGGATGCATCTACATATAATCAAAATAGATGTTTCTGTACATTTTGGTCTGTCTTCAGGGTGAGCTGTAACTTAAATAAGTAGTGGAATCTTTTCTACAACTTCTCAGTAGGGCCTGTGAATATTTTTAAAAGAGTATGCTATTATGAAGGGGGCTTCCCAGAGGGGGCTCGTCAATAAAGAATCCATCTGTCAATTCAGATGTGGGTTTGATCCCTTGGGTGGGAAGATCCCTCTAGAAGGAAATGGCAACCCATTCCAGTATTCTTCCCTGGGAAATCCCATGGACAGAGGAGCCTGGTAGGCTATAGTCCATGGAGTCACAAGTAGTCAGATACAACTGACTGACTGAGCACACACACATATATGTGCAGACACACACACACGTTACTGTGAAAGGTACTCATGGATAATTCTTTATGGTTCCAGGAACTTTCTGGAAAAACTTGAGTCATATAAAAGAATGTGGAGGGTAGAGTCTGCCACCTTAATAGTTTCAGCCTGCAATCCTGACTGAGCTGGTAATGTCAGAATAAGTCAGAGACGGAACACACCAGGGATGTGGAGGAGACGACATTCCAGAACTGATCCTTCCAAGAACCAAGCAAGGGCGATGGCAGTCTATACAGGGAACCCACCCTCAGGGAAGCTGGGCGTGCTTTTAGAAGCTGAATGGTGTTTATACATCAGTTCTGGTGAAGATAGGGAAAGACAAAAACAATTTACAAGGGGGAAAATCACCATCACCAAGGAATACTCAATGGATTCAAACCTGATTTGCCTGTAAAACTAATCCCAGAAACACTACATTTTGGGTAAATATCTCCACCTAGAATCAACTGGATAATGAAGAACATCCTTTCTAATGTCCTGTTCTTAAGTTTCTTCCTTTGCCTCTTGAACATTTTAAGCGAACTTATTCTAAAGTTTCTTTCATATTGTTCTGTTAGCTGTAGGTTCTTGGTTTTGTCTGCAAATGGGTTTTGTTTTTTCTGTGAGCTCATCTCCAGGGAGAGCCGCCTTGTGTAAGAATCCTTCTGGTCCCCTGAGTTGAAAAGTCATCTCAGTGGATAGGCTGTGGCCATGGCTGTTTTTTGTTTTCTCCTTTAGTCTTTGGACCAGTTTCACATTAATTTCCTTGGCTTGGGGCTTCCGCGCTTTACAAGTAGCCTAACTCTGGGCCCCACCCCGAGTGAATGGACGCTTACCAGAATCTGGACAGTCCCTTCTGGCCCCTGGCTTTAGGCAAGGAGCCCAGGTCCATCTCCCAGACAGCAGGGGCCTCGAGTCCAGTCACACAGGACACTTTCCAAATTCCATCTTCTATTCAGTAGAAAAGTACTGATCTGGTTTCTCCAGCTGCAGGCATGCAGTCCCATCTCCTCTAAAAGTCTGTCATAGAGACCAAAACTCACAACTGCCAAATCACTAGGATTTTGTATTAAAAGAAGCCTGAAAAATGTGTTTTATTATGTGCAATACGATGCAGTCAAAACCACACTGGCCTGGGAGTCAGGAGCCCTGCACTAGACTCTAGTCAGGTCCAGCTCCAAACAAGTCATGTGATTGTGGCCAAGTCGGTCGACCCCTTGGGCCCTCAGAGGAGAAAACTAAGAATCTGGAATTGAAACACAATATTAACGCCTATTCCAGCTCTAAAATGCCATGGTTCAATGAAATACTCTCTTTTATCCTCTGGGGTCTAGCGGGAAGCTGAGGTGGGGGCAGCATGTACTTGAGAGAAGGTGAGAAAATGTAGAAGCAAGGCCCCGGATTTCAGCTTCACAGGGATAAGCAGCAACTCCTTCTTTAAAATGGCTACCAGACACATTAACATTTCAAACGCTGTTGCCTCTGACAGGGGAGCTCAGGGAGATTAGGAGGTAGACAAATTCTGTTTTTGTTTTGTTTTTTCCATGCCAGGCTTAGAATGTAAACATTAACTGTTCACACATTCTCTTCGGCAATCCCCATTCATTTTTCATGAACTCATAAAACATATCAAAGGGATATATGCTTGACTCCTTAGTTCTTCTCTCAGAATGACAGACAGACTCAATTTCCTCTGTCAGCAAACCTGAAAGCTGGAGTCTTAGTTTAGCTGTAAGAACGTCTCGTGGAAATAGAAAAAGCTTCACGGAGTAGGACGTCCCCACCTCACCCCGCGTTCCTCCTCTCCTGTCAGGAGGTGTCGGTAGTTACACAAACAGCCTCTGGAAACAAACGCTGTGCACAACTCAAGCAGATATCTAAGCACATCAGAGGCAGAAGGCTTGGTGCCAGCGGGCAGGCACACAGCAGACAGGGTACAAGCACCAGAGCCTGAGGGAACCGAGGCCCCCAGAGCTTCTCCAGGGCCCACAGCACCCGTGACGTGAGAAATCCTGACCTCCACCCTGCCCATCCATAACAGAGCACCTTAGTTAAGCACCTCTCCTCAGAAGCTAATACACAGACTCACTCATACCAAGAAAAAAAAAATTACCACAGCAGAGCTTGAAGATGATAGTCAATGATTCTGATTAAGACCCAACTGATGGAAATCAGGGAGAAAGAGTACTGAATTCAGAGTCTGGAAACATGGCTTCCAGTTCCCACTCAGTCTGTAACTATGAGACCATGGCCAAGGCATTTGGCGTCTCCTACTTTTCTCACTTCTAAAATGAGTAGGTTTGACAAAATGATCTCTAATGTGTGGGTCAGTTCTGTTAGTTTAGGATAAGGTCACTAAGAACTAGGAAGATACGGTTTATATTATAGACCAAACCTAGCTAATTATATGGGGGCACACAGACTCCCAGATCCTTCCCCAGACCCTCAAAGGGCTTGGGGAGCTGTTTGTAAAATTCCTTGGAAGATCCTAATGCTGAACGATAACCAGGAACCACTGGCCTTGAGCTAACAGAACTGACTGAACCGCATGACCAAAAGGATAACTCTGAACTGGCCGAGTCAATCTGGGAGGTAATAAGGAACTGACATGTTGTGAGGATAGTTAGTGTTCACATTAATGCATGGGGAAACGTCTAATTTGCAAATGCTAGTAAACTTGGGAAGGCAATCAATTCCAAAAAACTTCAGAGACTGAAGGAGTGTTCCCTAGTAGAAACAAAAGTACGAAATCAAAGAGGAAAGACCTAATGGAATATCCCTGGTGAGAAAAGAAAACATTACTATGATGAAGTTGGCAGGGCTGTATGTCAGAAAAAGACCTTAAGTGTCAGCATGGATAACAAACAGCAGGAACCAGAACATTAGCACCGACCTGGGGTACACGTAGGAACTGAATAAGGCCATTCTTATTTTGTGTGGTTCTAAAATGCCAGAATTTCAGTTATAATCGTTTAGCTAAACAAGTCCTCCAAGAACAGGGTTCAAATGTCAGCGGCCAAGGGACAGCAGCTGTACTTGAGAAGGTACACATTTCACTGCTTGCTCTTCAGTTCACATATCACAACATAAATAACGAATATGTGTCATGATTGGTGACAAATCACATCTCTTCTTCCAAAGTCTGTTGGTGATTGGTCACTGTGGGTCTGTTACACACAAACAACAGAGTGTTCCATGGGGTGTCTCCTTGCCTCCCAGTGATGAACTCGACAATGGAAAAACAGAACTGGTCAACAAAGATGAACATGTAGCAAAGAATAAAAAAAGGGGCGACCTCCCTGGTAGCCCAGTGCCTGAGGCTCAGCACTTCCACTGCCTGGGTTCGGTCCTCGGACGGGGAATCAGATCCCACGTGCCGCAACTAAGAGTTCACATGCCATAAGATCTGGTGCAGCCAAAATAAATACATAAACGCACGTTAAAAATAAAGAAGAGGAAAGTGATAATGCTGGAATGTAAAGGGAGTTATAGGAGAGGGAGCTAAGTGGGAGCTGTTGACACTGCTGCATGAGAGACTAGACACATGCGCCAGAGGAACTGAGGGGAGGCAAACCAATCAACGTGAGTGAGGAAAGTGGCTGTGATGAGGAGTAGAAGATGTCCCAGAGGAAGTGAAGCTGGCAAAAAACTTCACATTAGAGCAGCTCTTGGAGCTATTTCATGACACTGATAGCACAAAGGAAAATAAACGTTGGAAGCTGATCCAGACTTAGGAAGGAGTGTAACAAATTGCCAGAGCGTGCAAAGGATGTGTGCCCAGTGTGTGAGCCATACGACAAGAAGGCAAGCACTATTCAAACTACTCTGGATATGTTGTTTGGGTTTGTTCGGTTTTGCCTCTTTCAGGACTTTTTCGTCTTGGCCCTATTTATTTATTTGAATTTAAAAAAAATTTTGGCCTCGCCGCTTGGAATGTGGGATCTTAGTTCTGCAACCAAGGATCAAACTCACATCCCCTTCAGGGGAAGTGCAGAGTCTTAACCACTGGACTGCCGGGGAAGTCCCAGGAAAAGTCTTTTTACACAGAAGTGAAACACTTAGATTTTTAATGTTTTATTTATTTTTTTATATTTTACATTAAGATATCAGTTTAATTAGTCTTTGAATTCCATGTTCCATTTAATCATTTAGGTAGTGAATTGGGATCATTTATACTTTAGTTTCTCCTAAGTAAATGAACAATATCAATCTTGACACTGACACAGATCATAGACACAAGACATAGAGAACATAAACAATTTACTTATCCATAACTATATCATTCTTAGCCAAAGAATAACATCCCTGTACCATAAATTTCCTAATTTACATTTGTTTTTAATGTATATTAATAGCATTTCTTGCCTAACTACTTTTCTATGGTTGAACAAAGTTTCACCAATTTCATCTTTATATATTATTTCATTGATCCAATTATAAACATAAAAAGAAAATATATGAACATAAAACAAGATACTTGTATATTCCTGACAGATGTCTATAGGGTTACCTGGAACAGAGGCAGTGGGTCTCCATTTGCATTGGACCTCAGAGTTCCAGACACGTATTCATCGTATACGACTCATACATGCACCAAAAAACCATCATTGATAATTTTTAATGTTTTAAATTACAGTATCTTAATACTCGGAGAAGGAAATGGCAACCCACTCCAGTATTCTTGCCTGGAGAATCCCAGGGACGGCAGAGCCTTATGGGCTGCCGTCTATGGTGTCACAGAGTCAGATACAACTGAAGCGACTTACCAGCAGTAGCAGCATCTTAATACTAGTTAGACCATGGTTTTTTAATTTCTCTGTACATATATAGCCAACAGCAACAGTTTTTTAAAAAAGGTTTCAACACACATTTATGTATCAATTTTCCCACCAGTTATTAAAACCACACTCTCCAGTCTCAGACTGCATGGTCATTCTTAGTCTCACACTAATGTGCAAAGCAATAATCTCTGGTGTTTAGGAACTGGAGGTGAGTTTCTTATTACTATGTACTTGTCAGATATTTCTATGGCACTGGATTCAGTTCAGACATTACAACCAAAGACTGACATGGATAACTTGAAGGAGAAGATGAAAACAATAATTAGTAAGAGGCTAAAAAACAGGCCATCAGAAAATATGTAAAGAAACTGAGATTTCCGTCTGAAAAGAAGGTTGAAGTGCTAATTTACCTATGGCTGATCTTTAGGGACTTTGTCATAAGGGATACTGACTAGTGATTATACATCTCCAGTAAAGAACGAACCAATAAAAACCAGTTTTAACTGCAATAGGACTGATCTGGGTTCACTGAAGAATGAACTTACAAACCGTGAGAAAGGTACTACAGATCAGAACATTTTCCACAGGGAGCTGTGTCATTTTCTTCCCGGAGGGCCTACATCGCAGAATTGGTTCTTATCCATCTAGAATGGTTTAAGTTTCAAAGACAGGCAAATGGAAGATGGTATGACCTTTCAAGGTCTCTGCCAGAGCTAAGATGCTATGATTTTTACCATTATGGGACTTCATCTTACCCTAAGTGGCCAATTATTTCTGAGCACTGTACTTAAATTGTTCTATGCTTTGTACATTCAGGGCTCTTTCTCCCAGATCGTCTCTAGTTAAAGGGTGCTAGATTATGAGGTAGAACTCTGAGGGGAAAGCAAAGCTGCAGAACAATCCTGTTTTCCACGAGGCTCTATGATGGGGACTGCAGTAGCTTTGATGTATGCGGCTCCCAGAGCATCCGTGCATCCATACAAATGAGCCCCGAGTGCCTGGGACAGGTCCTTCCCGCTGCATTCTGTGCGCTCAATCCAGCACTGCTTCAGAGCCCTGGGATGGGTTTGAAGCACAGATATTCACAAAAACCGATTCCCAAGCCAGGCTTATAAATGCCCTCCCGGGACAAAGCATTCACAGTAAAGACAAAAGCAGACCTTTCATGCTCTCTTCAGTTCTGACAATTCTTGAACTATAACCCAGACAACTGTTGCCACAAGAAACACAATCTCTTCACCTCTAAGAATGATCAGGCCTACCAGGTGAGGGAAGACTTGGTGTTTTTAAACAGGACACAGAGTTGTTCTTCATTCTCCCATTCACTGATCTCCATTTAAAGATCAGCTCTGCTAAAACTTGAGATCTACTCCAGTATTCTTCAGGAGATGGCTCGATAATACAATCTCTAATACAGTGTAATGCTCTAGCCCTGCAACCTTCTTCCAATTACTGGATTTCCAGGGGGAAAACATGTGATAGACGAGACCCAAACTCTGACTGCCCATAGCTCCCAACGAGATGAAGTATGGGAGACACAGAACTTCATTAGTTGTGAGTTACTTGAAAATAAAGTGTCTTTGATTTTAAAAATATATATATGATTGGAAGTAGAATACTTGCTTTCTGTTATAAATTTTGATTCAGAAATACTACAAATATTCTCCATTCTGGAGTCTCACACCAGAATTGAAATTGTTCTTTCAGTGGACTTCTAAAGGGAGGTTTTTCTGAGTTTGCTTTTGTTTAATCTGATGTGTAGTTTCAGACTTGAGCAGTGGTCCCCAACCTTTTTGGCACCAAGGACAGGTCTCATGGAGAACCATTCTTCCACAGACCGGGGGGTAGTGGATGGTTTCAGGATGATTCAAGTGCATTACATTTATTGTGTACTTTATTTCTATTATTATTATATCAGCTACTCCTCAGGTCATGAGGCATTGGATCCTGGAGGCTGGGGACCCCTGGACTTGAGAATAGTCCCTACAGCAGAAAAACAAACCAATTTTGGCTGGACATGACCTGAGTATGACCGATCATCTATTTGAAGAGAATGTTGTAAAAGAAGAAAATTTTAGATTATAAAATTACTTACTTTTTCTTTTAAATTTAATGTTGTCATGTCACCAAACACTTAGAGTTTAACAGACAGATGTTTTAGCCCACATCCTATCACACGTGTATAAACCTTGCTTCAACTTCTAACACAGGTATCTCTATTTATAAAGACCGGACAGCACTGATCAACCAACGTATTTTTTTACAAGCTCACAGAACATTCTACTAGGAGGTGGGAGAACAGGGTTGTCTGAAAATGACTATTATAAACTAAAACAGTTTATCTGGCCTCTTTTTGGATGAAATTTGATCTTTTTAAAACTAAGAAAACAGAATGCAACAGTTTTAGAAATAAGAGCACTTCCATTTTCAGTCTATTTGTTGTATAGAGCTGCTCTAGAGTTTTCGGTGCTGGCTGAAGCTTTGGGTTAACGGAAATGTTTGATATCTGCACTATCCAAACCACTAACCACTTTGTGGCTTGATGCACCTTGAAATGTGGCTAATGCAACTGAGAAACGGAATTTTTTGTCTAATTTAATTTTAATTTAAACACCCACAAGTGGTTAGTGGCTAGTAACAATGCAGATTTGGGCCTTCCCTGGTGGCTCAGTGGTAAAGAATCCACCTGCCACTGTAGGAGACGTGGGTTTGATCTCTGGCTCAGGAAGATCCCCTGGAATAGGAAATGGCAACCCATTCCAGTATTCCTTCCTGGGAAATTCCATGGACAGAGGATCCTGGCTGGCTATAATTCACAGAGTTGCAGAAGTGTCAGATATGACTTGATGCTCAAACAACACCACAATGCAGATTTAGAATGAAGGGTCCCATATTTAGTTATAGAGTGGAATCAGAATGTTCCCATATTTAGTTACAGAGTGGTGGAATCACTAGGAGAGCCTAAAAAATATCCATGCTTGCTAGACACTATCTCCTATTGATTCTGACTTCGTAAGTCTGAGTAGGGACCATTATTGGTCTGTTTTCTAAATTCACCAGATGATTTTATAAATTTTTACAGCAGTTTTAGATTCACAGAAAAATTAAGACTAATATATAGAGATTTCCCATATTCCTTCTGCTCTCCAGTAAGCTCCCATTATAGAATCTCCCATTATCAATATCTCCCAGCAGACTGGTACACAATTACAATTGATGAACTTATGCTGATACATCATAATCATCCCAGATCTATAGTTTACAAAATCCAGGATTGTTTCTCTTTGATTTTTCTGTAATGTGAAAATGGTATGACTAAGTGTAGTCTTTTCTGCATTTGTCTTGCTTGGTGTTCTCTAAGCTTCCTCGATCTTTGTTTTGACATTAATTTGGGACAAATTTTCAGTCATTATCATTTCAAATATTTCCTTTATTCCTTTTTGTTATTACCATTATGCATGTTACACCTTTTGTAGCTGTCCCAAAGTCCTTAGATACACTTTTTTCCCAGACTTTTCTTTCCTCTTTGCTTTTCAGTTTTGGAGGTTTCTATTGAGAAATCCTCAAGTTCAGAGAATGTTTCCTTAGCCATGTCTAGTCTGCTAATAAACCCTTCAAAGGCATTCTTCATTTATGCTATAGTGGTTTTTAATCTCTAGTATTCCTTTTTGGCTCTTAGGATTTCTTTTCCTTTGCTTTCAATGCCCATCCATTCTTGCATGGGTCTGTTTTATCCATTAGAGCCCTTAATAATCAATTGTTTTAATTTTCTAGTATGATAATTCCAACAACTATTATGTCTGGTTCTGAAGCTTGCTCTCTCTCTTAAAATTGTGTTATTTGTCTTTCAGAATGCCTTGTATTTTTTTTTAATTGATAGCTAGACATGATGTACCAGGTACAGGGAACTGTTAGAAATAAGTTTTTAGTAATATGATGATAAGCCACGTGTGAGGGGAAGCATACTAAACTCCTATGATTAGATCTCAATCTTTTTGTGACCCTGTGCCTCTGGACTGTGAACTTCAGAAGTATTTCTCAGCTTTTTCCTCCCCCTTTAGGTGGGATAGGATGGCTAGAGTGGGTTGCAGTTGGATATTTTCTTTCCCTAGGTCAGTTAGGCTCTGATAATATCTGAGTAGGTTGCGTGTGTGAGTGCTCAGTCAGTCATGGCCAACTCTTTGGACCCCATGGACTGTAGCCCACCAGGCTCCTCTGTCCTTGGGATTTCCCAGACAAGAATCCTGGAGTGGGTTGCCATTTCCTATTCCAGGGGATCTTCCTGACCCAGGGATCGAACCTGTGTCTCCAGCAGTGGCAGGCGGGTTCTTCACCACTAAGCCACCAAGGAAGCTCCGTCTGAGGGTGTTGCTGCTGCTGCTGCTAAGTCACTTCAGTCGTGTCCGACTCTGTGCGACCCCATAGACGACAGCCCACCAGGCTCCCCCGTCCCTGGGATTCTCCAGGCAAGAACACTGGAGTGGGTCGCCATTTCCTTCTCCAATGCATGAAAGTGAAAAGTGAAAGTGAAGTCGTTCAGTCGTGTCTGACTCTGAGCGACCCCATAGACTGCAGCCTTCCAGGCTCCTCTGTCCATGGGATTTTTTTTTTTTTTTTTTTTGTCCATGGGATTTTCCAGGCAAGAGTACTGGAGTGGGGTGCCATTGCCTTCCCCAATCTGAGAGTGCTAGCTCTGGTTAATTAGCTTCTCTTAGGGTCAGCCTTATTAAGAAGAATAGAGTGCTCTGATGTATGTAAAAATGGTCCCTTTCTCATCCCACTTTCATCCCTCAGGCCCGCCTGCAGGAAACGTGAGGGAATTTTTCTCTGATATTTATTGTGTGAGCCTGGAGGAGTTCCTGGTGGCAAATCTCACAGTGTTATGGGAAACATATGTATTGATCCCCTAGAGTTTAACTCTCATAGTTGTCCATACTGAACGTTCTGCAATTTGTCAATTATAGTTCAGGTTTTTCTACTAGGACACTAGCCCTTTGGCAGTTTCTGCTCTGCTAAGTTGTGACTCCTTATATTTGCTAGTCTCTCCAGTCTTGGGGAGGGGCACTGATTTGCTCTGTATCCTCTTCTCTCTTTTGGATCCAAGAAGAGCGGTTACATTTTCAGTCTATTCAGCTTTTTTTTTTTTAACTTTCAGGACAGGATGGTGACTTCCAAGCTCCTTACATGCAGAACAGGATACTAGAAGTCTTTCTAGGTGATCTTGTTACTTGTCAAATTCTTGTAACCAGAATTTGAGAATCCCTGTTGCAGAATACTGCTACTCAAAGTGTTCTGTATCACCTGGTAGCTTGTTAAAAATGCAGAAGCTCAGGCTCTAGCCTGGATCTACTGAAACCAGAAACTTCCGTTTAACAAGATCCCTAGATGACTGACTTGCACATCAAAGCTTGAGAATCACTGCTCTTGAACAGAATTCTCCACTTTGGCTACACATTAGGATCATGTGGAGAGCTCTTTAAAAAATCATACATTACAGCAGTATTTTTTTAAAGCTCCCAATGATTTCAGTGTGGAGTTAATGTGAGAGACACTGAGTTAGACAGCACAAACACAGACAAGAACTGCTTGGGTATACTCTGGTCAGGGTGGGTCCAAGGAAAAGAGAGAAGGATTGAGCTCCCACTTTCAAGGGATGAAACACAGGGGCCTATCTTATGAGAAGAATGTTGCTGGTACCAGAAGGCGAACGAGGAAACAGACAGAGCTGGACTCCATCTTAGGCCAGGCTGCGAACATCAGGCTACACGCGTGGTCACCCTCCCAATGGACTCTAAACTTTGTGCCTGGTGTCTATAGAAATGGCATACCAATGGAAAACCAGACCCTCCCAGATAAAAGAGCCTCAGCACTTGGACTCTCCATTGCCTAAAAGAATATGCTAATTATCTCTGTGACAGAAAAAGTGGTAAATTCCATTATGTTTATCGGGATATGACCACAGTCCTATTGATAAATATCCACTGTTTATCTAGTCTTGTGACACATGAATCATGGGCTAACGTTGATCGTATCTCTCTTTTACCTTGTCCAGACTAGTTTCAAGGAGTTTGGGGAGGTGGGTTTGAGCAAGTACACTTAGCGTATATAAGGTTTTCACAAAAACTGGTCGGGGTCCTTGGCTAAGAGGAGATTTTACCTTGGTCCCGCCAGTGTAATAAACTGCACTCCACTATCTGCATTGTCCTTCTGAGTGAGTTTGTTTCCCGGAATGCATGGCTACAGCAAAGGAAAATGATCTTTGTGATAATAAAGGCCTGGACAGTGTCTCTCAAGTTTTATTTGGTTTTCATCAAAAATGGTGTATTTCACAGCATCTTTGCTCTACATCTCTACATCGTTCACCCAGGTGTTTGCTCCTCTCCCCAAACCACACTCAAAGAGTACTCTTGACATTTCTCGAGAAAACAAATTTCTGGTTCTAGGAAAGCAGAATGGATCACAATAGAAATTCCTCATTCTTTACAGTAAGGCTGTAAAGGATATATTCTTACCAATGCATTCTCTTGTATCATTCATCACATCCCCTTCAGCGTGCTTATTGGCAACAACCCAGGATGCCAGAACCGCTGATGCAACCTAGTCTTTCTCCATATAAGAAATTCTCTTCTTGCCTACGGTCTCCCTTCCCCTGCCTTTTCTTGATATAGCTCTGTTGCCCAAGTGAATGACTATAGTCCCTGGGCTTGAGCTCCAGTGATAAGTCTTTATGATGCTGAAGTCTAACAGTGATAGTATTCTCCCTGTAATTTAGAGGATACTTGCCAACAATGATAAGAAAACATCTCCATTCTTTCAGAAAAAATCATGATGGTCATATACAACACACGCAACAATCATTTCAGTTCATATGATTCTGTTGCTTCCAAACAACAACAAAAGATACATTTCTCAAGTTTCACGAGACTGAGAAGTTCCATCCGTCTCCAGTAGGTCTTTAGAAGCTTTTTCTCGATGTTGCTTTTTCACAAAATTAATTCTTGTTGGAGTACACTTGCTTTACAACTTTGTGATAGGGAGTACAGTTGTGGTAGTATCTGGTACTACTGCTGTTAAGCTGCTTCAGTCATGTCCGACTCTGTGCGACCCCATAGACGGCAGCCCACCAGGCTCCCCCATCCCTGGGATTCTCCAGGCAAGAACACTGGAGTGAGTTGCCATTTCCTTCTCCAATGCATGAAAGTGAAAAGTGAAAGGGAAGTCGCTTAGTCGTGTCAGACTCTTCGCGACCCCGTGGACTGCAGCCCACCAGGCTCCTCCGTCTGTGGGATTTTCCAGGCAAGAGTACTGGAGTGGAGTGCCATTGTAACTACTGTACCACAAAACGAATCACGACATGTACACATATATCCCCTTTCTTAGACTTTCTTCCCATTTAGGTCACCACAGAGCACTGACTTCCCTGAGTGATACAAGAGGTTCTCATTAGTGATCTATTTTATACATAGTCTCAATAATGTGTGTATGTCAATCTCTCCTGTATGTTCTGTATGAGGTATTTCCTCCATCACACTGGAGATGATGTAATGATGTTAGATGGTTAGATTTATTAGATGATGTGATTAACACAACTATACTTCCTCAACTGGTTCAATGTGGAAACTCAAATACATTCTATACCAATCCACCAGGGAAAAGAGAGTCACAGCTGCTTCTTGATGGTATATGATCTTAGCTATGTTTCTTTCTCTATAAAATGGGGATAAGGTGCTCTCTAGTTCTGTTGTCAAGATTAAATGAGACAATGGATGTACAAGGGCTTGTAAGTTACCAAGTGCTGTATGAGATTTATGCTTATTACTGGTTGGGTGGAAAGAATGATGCTTCCTGGAAGATAAGCACAGAAATATTTTCCAGGGCACAGTGAAGGTATCAAAGGACAGACAGGGGTTCCTCTGATGGCAAATCTTTGGACCGGTGAACAAAGGGTTCATTTCTACTTTCTTGTCAAAAATTAGTGCCAACACTATACATTGTCTTTGACATTAGTTTCAAACAAGTATACCAATCAGAGACAGTGTATACGTGACCCAGCAGTCGGCGGGGAGGATATCTCTCAGGAATGTTAGGCTCACTGGTTCACTCACTTTAAATACAGCCCCCCAAATCCCACTGCCATTCACAGTGGCTGACACTGAGGCTTGCACACTAAAGAGGAAACAGGGGGGTGCTCTTTCAGATCTAATCACGGCCAGCCGCTGGTTTCTATCTGCGGCAGCACAGCCGCTTTCTACCGGGAAACTGACGAGAGGAACTTCTGCGAGGAGGGCTGATTTCAGCATCCCAAAGTTTGCCTGGGATTTCTGAATGGAAGACTGTTTGCATTCCCAAGTTCTGCCCTGCTGTGAGATAGGCAGGCCTGTTTCTACCCAGCTGCCATTCACCACGCAAGATGACACTGCTTCCTAGAACACAGATAATCTCTGTGGACAACCTGCTGGTAATCAGGCACCAAAACATCTGCAGAAAAAACTGAGCTGGGGGTCATTGAATACTGCAGATAGGAAACACACAGTAATTCCATTCCGCAGCTGTTAACAGTGTTCCTTTTAGCTTTACAACTGGCTTTTAGACAAATCCGAAGTTCTTCATCTCTGACAACCGACTAAAAGTGAAGTAAAGAGCATTATTGGGGGGAAATATAAATTATTTAATTGTTTCAGGACTCAGTCCTTGGTTTTCGTCTACCTTAACTTAATCCCTTGGTAGTCTGGTCAATTCTCATAGCCTTCAGTTCAGTTCAGTCACTCAGTCGTGTCTGACTCTTTGCGACCCCATGAACTGCAGCACGCCAGGCCTCCCTGTCCATCACCAACTCCCGGAGTCTACCCAAACCCATGTCCATTGTGTCAGTGATGCCATCCAGCCATCTCATCCTCTGCCGTCCCCTTCTCCTCCTGCCCTCAATCTTTCCCAGCATCAGGGTCTTTTCAAATGAGTCAGCTCTTCACATCAGGTGGCCAAACAATTTGGTTTCAGCTTCAATATCAGGCCCTCCAATGAACACCCAGGACTGATCTCCTTTAGAATGGACTGGTTGAATCTCCTTGCAGTCCAAGGGACTCTCAAGAGTCTTCTCCAACACCACAGTTCAAAAGCATCAATTCTCAGGCACTCAGCTTTCTTTACAGTCCAACTCTCACATCCATACATGACCACTGGAAAAACCACAGCCTTGACTAGACACACCTTTGTTGGCAAAGTAACGTCTCTGCTTTTTAATATGCTGTCTAGGTTGGTCATAACTTTCCTTCCAAGGAGCAAGCGTCTTTTAATTTCATGGCTGCAATCACCACCCACGGTGACTTTGGAGTCCAGAAAAATAAAGTCAGCCACTGTTCCCACTATTTCCCCATTTATTTGCCATGAAATGATGGGATCAGATGCCATGATCTTAGTTTTCTGAATGTTGAGCTTTAAGCCAACTTTTTCACTCTCCTCTTTCACTT
This sequence comes from Bos mutus, assembly GCF_027580195.1. NCBI lineage: Eukaryota > Metazoa > Chordata > Mammalia > Artiodactyla > Bovidae > Bos > Bos mutus. The sequence continues at coordinate 54,801,927 of NC_091637.1, forward strand.
TCATCAAGAGGCTCTTTAGTTCCTCTTCACTTTCTGCCATAAGGGTGGTGTCATCTGTATATCTGAGGTTATTGGTATTTCTCCCAGTAATCTTGATTCCAGCTTGTGCTTCATCCAGCCCAGCATTTCTCATGATGTACTCGGCATATAAGTTAAATAAGCAGGGAGACAGTATACAGCCTTGACATACTCCTTTAGCCTTAAACTCCATTTATAATGGAGACCCCTCAATTGTTTATCTTCAGCCCAAACCTTTATCTCAAACTCCAGGATATGGTACTGTCTGTGTGACATCTCCATTTAGATGTCTACTACTCAAACTCTGTATGTCCAACATCGAACTTCTCTTTGTAATTTTTTGTTTTGAAATAATTTCAGGTTTACAGAAAACTTGCAAGAATAATACTAAGAAATCCTCTATCCCCTTCACCAAGATTCCCTGTTACCATTTTTCCATATTTATTTAAGCATTCTTTTTCTACCCATATATGTGGTGATATATATCAGTGTTATTTTCTGAGCCGTTCGAGAGTAAGTTGCAGACATGATGGCTCATTACTCCCCCAATACTTGTGATGTTTCCTAAGAACAAGGACATTCTTCAACATAACTACAGTGTAATTATCCAAATCAGGAAAGTAACCCTGATACAATAACATTATCTTATCTACAGGTCTTATTCATATTTAAGCTAATGCTATAGGCCCAGATTTGGCCAGTGGAATCCTTTCAAGTTTGTTCCTGTGTCTTCTCAACATGCCTGTATTATTATTTGAGTCCTTCCTTACTTCCTGGCACAGTAAGATGTCCTGGGCTCATCTACCCTTTCTCTGACCCCGTCTGGAATCAGCTATTTCTCCAGAGTACCTGATCTCTCCAGTGGAGAATGATATTTAAAAACCTAGGTGTTGTGTGCTCATTGTTTGTGGAATGCCACTCCTTTCCAGTCTTTTCAGTGATGGAGTTAAGAAAATATGTTTGAGAGTGTATATTTATATCCATTTCTATACCTATGTATCTATATATTAAAAACGGTGAGTTCATACTGATAATTACAATTCTAATCCAACATCACATGGTCCATTCCAGTCTTCCCTCTTTCCGCTCTTGTGACTCCCTTCTCTGACGGGGAGAGACCTGGCTCCTATTCGTCTCACCTTTACTTCTGAGCTGAATCCCAGATGCACCAGACACAGTTTGAGAATTCCCGAGTGATGGAACACTGGGAAATTAAACTCCAGCTCTTTCATTCCGATTGGGCTCCACCCACAGCCTTTTCCATCTCAGTTGATGGCAGCTCTATCCTTCTAGTAGTTCAGGACAAAATCTTGTATTCATCCCTGACTCTTCCTCTCTCTCTCATATCAGCTCAGTTCAATTCAGTGGCTCAGTCGTGTCCAACTCCTTGTGATCCCACGGACTGCAGCACACCAGGCCTCCCTGTCCATCACCAACTCCTGGAGCTTGCTCAAACTCATGTCCATCAAGTTGGTGATGTCATCCAACCATCTCATCCTCTGTCATTCCCTTCTCCTCCAGCCTTCAATCTTTTCCAGCATCAGGGTCTTTTCCAAGGAGTCAGTTCTTCACATCAGGTGGCTAAAATATTGGAGTTACAGCCTCAGCATCAGTCTTTGCAATGAATATTCAGCACTGATTTCCTTTAGGATGGACTGGTTGGATCTCCTTGCAGTCCAAGGGACTCTCAAGAGTCTTCTCCAACACCATAGTTCAAAAGCATCAATTCTTCAGTGCTCAGCTTTCCTTCTAGTCCAACTCTCACATCCATACATGACCATTGGAAAAACCATAGCTTTGACTAGACGGATCTTTGTTTGCAAAGTAATGTCTCTGCTTTTTAATATGCTGTCTAGGTTGTTCATAGCTTTTCTTCCAAAGAGCAAGCGCCTTTTAATTTCATGGCTGCTGTCACAATCTGCAGTGATTTTGGAGCCCCCCAAAATAACGTCTGTCATTGTTTCCATTGTTTCCCCATCTATTTGCCATGAAGTGATGGGACTGGATGCCATGATCATAGTTTTCTGAATGTTGAGTTTTAAGTCAGCCTTTTCATTCTCCTCTTTCAGTTTCATCAAGAGGCTCTTTAGTTCTTCACTTTCTGCCATAAGGGTGGTATCATCTGTGTATCTGAGGTTATTGATATTTTCCCCTGGCAGTCTTGATTCCAGTTTGTGCTTCATCCAGCCTGGCATTATACCCTGTCATATCTAATGTGACATAATGTCATATCTAATATGATATTATACCCTGTAATATCTAATATGACAGGAAACCTTGTCACTTCTGCCTTCAAAATACATTCAGAATCTAACTCCTTCCCAACACCTCCGCTTCTACCAACCATGCTGATCTAAGCCACCACCAGTATCCTGGGCTTAGACTTCTCCCACCTGACCTCCTTGCATCTTAGTCTTATGTCAACACAGGAGCGAGAGTTGTCCTTTTAAAATGTAAGTCACCTATTTTAAATATAGTAGTGTGTACTTGTCAATTCCAATCTTCCAATTTATCCCTCCCCACTTTCTCCCCTGGTAACCGTAAATTTGCTTTATGCATCTGTGACTCTATTTCTGTTTTGTAAATAAATTTTTACCTTTTTTTTTTTCAGATTTCACATACAAGCAATATAATATGATATTTGTCTTTTTTTGTCTGACTTACTTCACTCATAACTAATAAGGACCTATTCTATAGCACAGGGAACGCTCAATACTGTGTCATGACCTACATGGGAAAAGAATCTAAAAAACACTGGATATGTGTACATACGTACATAACTGACACACTTTGCTGCACAGCAGAAACTAACAACATTGTAAATCAACTCTAATAAAGTGTTTTTTTTTTTTAAGAAAATAAAATGTAAATCACTATTCTGCTGCTGCTAAGTCGCTTCAGTCACGTCCGAGTCTTTGCGACCCCATGGACTGCAGCCTACCAGGCTCCTCCGTCCATGGGATTTTCCTCAGACAAGAGTACTGGAGTAGGGTGCCATTGCCTCCTCCGACTCTTCTGCTAAAACCCTGCAATGGCTACCAATCTCACTCAGAGTAAAAGCCAAAGTCAATGGCTTCAAATGGCCCTACATGATCTAACAGCCTTCATTTCTCACTTTCGTCTCAATCATCTTAGCCCAGACATGCTGGACTCTTTGCTGTCTGTCATACACTCCCATTTAAGCCCTTTGCTCTGCAAAAAACAGCTCCTCGTTTTCTTCAAGTGCTGGAGCTCACTTTCTCAATGAGGCCCATACTGACTCCTGGGTTTGAGACTACACCTCGCCCACCAGGGCTATCCTCCTCATGCTACCCTAAGGTTTTTTCTTCTCTAACAATAGGCACCTTCTCACATATCATATAATTTACTCATTTATTATGTTAATTATTTATCATCCACTCGTGGCTGTCAGCCAGAATTTAACCTCCCTGAGAGCATGAATTCTTGTCTGTTTTGTTCACTGATGTACTCCACATGTCCAGCATGGTGCCTGGCATGCAGTGGACATTCAACAAACATTTGGTGATGTTGAATGAATAAATTAGTGAGGTTCCAGCCCCAGGAATTAGTTCGTCTCCTATTTTGGCAGTATAGCTTGATTATAGATTTTCTGTAAGCCATAATTTGATTTTTAATGCATAACAGCAGTTTGGGCCAATGATTCTCAAATTTATACTTCAAACTAATATTCTCCCCCAAGGAGGAAGGTGTTCTTACAAGAAATTGAGTAAGTAATATATCCATACCAGTGGTTCAAGGGGCTTCAAATAAATACCAAATAAGAGTTCCAGAGAAAACTGGATCACTTTTATATAACTTGTGTGAATCTACGTATGAGGCTTCTGCTTTTAATTTCTATAATAGTGTGAGGGCCTAGAATTTCATTTGGAGTTAATGTACACATTTGACAAATTTTCTCATTTTGAGAGCACTATTTAAAAAATCTTCCAGTTCTCTGTCTGCTGATGAAAATGGAGATTAACATCCTAACACTGCATTTCCTAGCACCTACAAGACCAGATTTTTTTTAAATTCATTTTTAATTGGGGGATAATTGTTTACAATATCGTGTTGGTTTCTGCCATACAACAACATGAATCAGCCAGAAGTACACAGATGCTCCCTCCCTCCTGAACCTCCTCTCCACCCCACCGCCACCCCGCTCCTCTATCAGACTGTGCTCCCTGAGCTACACAGCAGCTTCCCACTAGCTAGCTATTTTACATATGGTAATGAAGGCCAGATATTTTCACATGGGGTACATCAGTGGTTTTTGTAGTCAAAATTTTGTATGTATCCACTTTCAGTGGTGGAAGGAGAAGCTAATTCTCATTAAATTCTCAAAGGAGGGGTTTTCCCTGGTGGCCCAGTGGTTAAGAAGCTGCCTTGTAATACAGGGGACATGGGTTCAGTCCCTGGTCAGGGAACTAAGATCCCACATACTGCAGAACAATGAAGTCTGCACGCCGCAACCAGAGAGTCCATGCACTGCAACGAAAGATCCTACATGACACAGTGAAGATACTGTGATCCAATGCAGCCAAATAAGCAAATATTTTAAAAATTCTCACAGGAGTCTCTGACCTAAACAAAGTTAAGAAACATTACATTTGACTATTTAGTGACACTCTTCCATTAACAGTAAGTTTTCTGAGGGCAGGAACCATGTCTTTCCCATCCTCAAACCTCAGTGCCTAGCAAATAGTAAATAACATGCTTGCTGAACAAAAAGGAGTGAATAAATAAAGAATAAATGAATGAATCACTGCTGCCTCAGCTCACACTCTCTCTCCTTTCTCCAGGTTTCTGAGGAGATGAATCATAGCAGCACATCAAGGATATCTAAGTGATAATGTTTCCAAGAGTAAGAACTAATCCCAGAAGTTATCACCAGGTTTGAGTCGGGGAACCTTCATAGGAGTGGAAAAGAAATCGCAAAGATGGGAGAGACGTTTGTCTCTCTGCAGCTCTTTAAAGTTATGGTGTTTTTTGGGGGGGGCGGGCAATGAGCTCCTAGGGACCTTGAGGTACTAAGGCCCAGAGTATAGTTTGCAAGAGTTTGTTTCAGGTTTTAGGTTTAAGGGGAAAAGGTGATAGATAACATGTTAACGTTCCTTTCTAAGTCATTCATCAGGATAGGAAAGAAGGCAGAAATTCAAATAAGAACCCTGTCCAGGAATAAACACTGGATTTATGATGCATTGTTTTAGAATCTGAATGTATTAGTCAGGGTAAACAGGCTACTCCTCTAATAGCACACCCTGAATTTCGAAGGGACTTTGAAATATTTATTATACAATTTATGCACCATGTTGGCCACAAGGATTCATTTCTATTTATAAGAGAGCTATCCATGAAGATTGATCAGATTCAATCTCTGGAATTGGCTGCATCTGTTCTGCCAAGGGAACTTTCTGCCATGGATGGCTTGGCTATGAATTATCCGAAATACTCCAGAGGGCAGCAAGTCGCCTTCTGTCCCCACTTTACACTCAGCAATAGACCAAAGTGGCTGCAGAATACGGTGGGTTGCCTGGAAATAATCATGACAGAGGCTCTACATGGCTTCAGTGATGCCTAACCTCATAGAGGAAGGAAGCCACACAAGAACCTCCCCTGCAACATCAGACCCCACAAACCATGTTCCCGACAGAGGCAAAGAAAGAGGTAAACCTCAGCCACACACAATGGCGACATCTTCCATTTACCCTTTATGCGGAGCAAAAGAGCAGTAACTGGGGGCAGGTGCAGGCAAGGTCACACCTCACTAGTCAACACTTCCGTGAGTATCTACTAGGCGTTAAAGCACAGTGCTGGGTTCAGTGGGGGCACTAGGTGAACAAGATGAGAGCCCATGATCTCTCACAGTAGAGAGAAACATAAATGCTAATAACTGAAATGCAAGCGAGAGATACCCAGACACACATGTGTTTAGAGAGGTCATGAGTGTGTGTGGCCAGGGGCAGCAGAGGTCTGTTGCTTGTCCTTGGTGGATCAAGGAAGGAAGGAAGGAAGGAAGGAAGGAAGGTTGGGGTCTTGGGTGCCCAGTTAAGGAGGCCTCTTCTCCTTTCTTTCTTTCCTCCCTCCCTTCATTTCTTTCTTCTTAATACTTTATGTCCTTTAAAGTTTTGACTAGAGAATTAATGATGCTCAGAGCTACTCTCCGGAGAGATTAACCCGGTAGTAATGAAGTTTGTGAGAATGGAAATTAAGCGACAGAGGCAATGGCTATTTAGGACATATCGTCAACAGGTCCAGACTGCTGACTACTGTAGGGATCAGCAAGAGAGACGAGTCAAAGGTCACTTGGAGAATGCTGATGTCTTTCAGAATAGGGGGTCCAGGAGAGAAACAGGAGGCTTGAGAGAACAGATGATGTGTGGTTTTGGATATACTGAAGTGCTAGTCGCAAAGAGTCGGACACGACTGAGCGATTGAACTGAACTGACTGAAGCTACCTGACAGGCTGTTGGAAACATGGGACTAAAGCCCTGGGGAGAGGTCTGGATTGCTGAAGCTACAGATGAGAGAGCATCCTGAATACAAATGGGAGCTGACACCATGAAAACGGATGAGAGCTACCAGGGAGAGAGTTTACAAGGAGGAGAGACGAGGGTCAAGGGCAGAACCTGAGGGCATGCCTGCATACAGGATGAGAAAAAGGGCCGGACGAGGAAACAAAAAGAGCAGTCGTCAGGGTAATGATCGGAGACTCAGCAGAAGGTCACAGGGAATCACCGAGGCAAGAGGCTCGGGAAGCAGTGGGAGGTCACAACCGGAAGGGCACACGGGGATGAGAGGACAGGACTTGGGGAAATGCTGGTGGGCCTTCGAGGAGCAGTTTCACTGGACGTGCGGTAGGGTCACAAGTCACGTTTCCACTCCAAGGGTTAAAGAGGGAATGATGGCTACCTAGTTTCTATATACAGTGGTGCATGTACGTGAATCCCAAACTCCTAATTTATCCCCCCTCCCCCACACTTCCCCTTTGGTAACCACAAATTTGTTCTCTAAATCTGTGAGTCTGTTTTTGTTTTGTAAATAAGCTGTATCATTTTCATAACTAGATTCTACATAGGAGTGGACCTACTGCATAGCACAGGGAACCAATATTCTGTAATAACCTATATGCGTAAAGAATCTGAAAAAGACTGAATATTCGTATATGCAGAAATGAATCACTTTGCAGTACATCTGAAACTAACACAGCACTGTAAATCAGCTGTCCTCCAACAATTTTTTTTTAAAAGAGAGAACAAATGAGTTGTTCAATTCATATTTGTGAGTATCCATCTGTCTTTACTGCTTGCCTCTTCTTTTCCCTCCCTGAACTCACCATCTGTCCACTTCCACACTTGTGTGCAAGTTTCTAAAGCCTCTTCCCATTAAGGATTCAATAGATACTGACAAATATTGACAAACTGAATGAATAAGTCCCTCTAGGAATCCCCAGGCTCCTAGAAGGTTATTGCTTATCTAGATTTTTGTCCCCCAGGCAAAGAAACACCGAAGACAAAGGAAATGCAGTTGTATATTTTCACGGGCTGTGAGTCAGACAGGTCTGGATTTACATCTTTGCAGCCCTACCACTTACTACCTGTGTAATTTCACTGAGTGTCAAGTGAAAAAAAGGATGTAATCATAGTTCTCATTTCATGGAGTCGATAGGAGGACTAAACAGGATAATGTACACGGTGCCTAATACAGAGTAAGGGCTCAATAAATTCTAGGAGGACTAAACAGGATAATGTACACGGTGCCTAATACAGAGTAAGGGCTCAATAAATTCTAGGAGGACTAAACAGGATAATGTACACGGTGCCTAATACAGAGTAAGGGCTCAATAAATTCTATCACTATTATGTCCCTGGGTATTACCAAGGGCTACTTACTGCGTAAGTATTTATTATGGATAGAGACAATAAGGAACACAAAAGCAGCATTTGAAATCCTTTCTGGCCTCACAGGGGTTTATGATCTCATTAGAAGACTCAAGGTTGACAGAGAAAATACAGGAACAACACCTGATAAGTGTGGTAATGTCTATAAGTGAAATAGAAAATGAGGGTGCGGTGGAGATCACTGGAAATTCCAAACAGAGGTGGGACGCTTTTCATAGGCTATGGAAAGAGAGAGAGAGAACATGAGAAAGAGAGAGACAGACAGAGAAAGCAGTCCAGAGGATGGGAGAACGTGTTAAAGCAGAAATGCCTATGCAGGGACTGGGGTCACCAGCTTCCTGTACATGGAAGATAAGTGACGAGGAGTAATGAGACACTAAAATGGTTATGGCAGGATGGAGACTGTCAAGATCTTAGCACCACAGTTCTTGGTGTTTGGTGGCTATTGTTGGGAGGTCTGTGCAAGTCTATTTGGAGGTGGGCAGAAAGACCTGGTCGGAGAAGGTGATGGCACCCCACTCCAGTACTCTTGCCTGGCAAATCCCATGAACGGAGGAGCCTGGTGGGCTGCTGTCTATGGGGTCGCACAGAGTCGGACACAACTGAAGCGACTTAACAACAACAACAAAGACCTGGTAGGGAGACCAGCCTCACTCGGTGGAGTTGCTCAGGCAGACTAAAGGCTGATGCTCATGCAAGGCTCCAGAGGACTAAGCTTCTTTGAATGCCAGCCAGGATTGGAAGCAAAAGACTCATTCCAGACTGGACTTCCTCCTCATGAAGCAGTACATCTGGATTTTGAGCCTTTTGGATAAGAGGGGGCATCATGGGTGCTGGGACAGGCAGAGATCAACACCACAACAAGCATGCTTGTGTGCACCAGTGAATGAATGAGCGTGAGTGCAAATTTCCACAGTCTTCCTGGGTATTGCACAGACTCTAAATCTCCCTCAAGACTGCAGAGAGCATCGTTCTTTGGACACCTTTAGGTTTTGCAAAGCTACACACTTTTAATTACATTTAGTGAGGAACCATCTTAGAACTTAAGTGTATTTAACCATTTCAAGTCTGTAACAGAAAATGGCATTAAATGATAAAGCTTCCCTACCAAATTGAACATGCCTAGCCATCCTATTTATAGATATAAGAAAAACTTAAAACAGATATACCTCTTTCAAATTCAGCGACCAATTTCCCAAACATCTGCACTGAAAAGATATGATGTTAAGAAGCGTTGGGGGAAAGAATCACAGTATATGCCCCTAGTGTCATTCACTGGTCTCAATTAATAGGATGTCCACTGGCCGGGGAGATAAATTAATCCAGGTTTAACATGATCATCTTTGGGGTTTACCTAAACTACTACTCTGTAGACAGAGTGTGGGCCATCTCAAAAGGTGAGAGGTCCCAGGGTACAGGGTTGCCAGTTTTTATAGGAGTGGGTAATTTTATAGGTTAATAAGTGGGAAGGTTATTTCAACTATTTTGGGGAAGCAGGGGATTTTCTGAAATTGGGCCACCACCCACTTTTGGGCCTTTTGTGGGCTGCCTTGGAACTGTCAGAGCGCCTGTGAGTGTGTCATTTAGCTAATATATTACAATGAGCATATAATGAGACTCACGGTTTAGTGGAAGTCAACTTGTCCACCATCTCAGACCTAGTTGGTCCTAACTAGCTTATGTTGTGTCCTCCGGGGCTACGTCATTCTTTTAAAGGTTGTGCCCTGCCCCCTTCCTGCCTCATTCCCCACCTCAGAGATTTTGTAAAAGTTTGTTCTCCAATGAAAGCACACAATGATTTCTGAAAGTCAATATTTTGCAGTTTGCATTTCCAACTTTAAAATTTTTCTCAAATACCAGACATTAAAACTATTACTGGAAATATCTAAATTATGAGAAAGGTATATTCCCAGAGTTTATCAGTGCTTCTCTCATAGATAATCAATTGTGCTGTGACCACTGTTTTCAACTTATAAAAAAAAAAATTGTGCCAAATTTTCACCTAGGAATAGGAATTTTAAAATGGCATTATGAGGTTCTCAGTGAGAACCAAGCAAGTCCTACTGAGATTATTTTAGGAGTGTATTTTCTTCTGATAACAAAAAATATAATTTTTTTTCATTTTTTTGACAGCATTGCACTATGAACAACTACTCAAAATGGGTTCCATTAAAGTGTTCCTTTCATTTCACTAAGTGAAATAAGGTCATCCTTTTTAATTTTGGAAATGTCTGTGCCCAGCCAAATGACAAATGTCATTTAAAGCCCTGGCACATAAATTGCAATAATTTTTTAGACACAAACTTCAGGGTTCAACTGCCAAGTCTACATGCTTCCTTTCATGGTGTGCCAGCACCAAGAGTTACTAGGGGAAAATGTTTGTTAAATGAAAAAGGTTACATCATATTGAAGGACTGTGTGCTTAGGAATGGTTTCCTTTTGCCCAGTATTCGAAGATCAGAGTAGCTGTCATTTCCTCCTTTACTGCAGGATTATCCTTTTAAGTAAATGAAAGGTTGATTCATATGTGCATTACCCTTATTATCTTGCTAGAGCACAGAAAAAGGTTTAGAATGCAACATTCGGGTCTAGGAAGTGACGAGATGTGAAGAAATTCCTTGTTGAGAGTCTGACAGAAAAGACTAGCCAGCTCACAGGACCCAAAGCAGCACTGCTCTCTGCTTTTTGGCTATGCTAGCAGTCCTCACCACTGTCTCATTCTCTACAGAGCAACTGCATTAGACAGCATCATCTGCAAACCCAAAGTGATGGCAAAGTGTGGCAGAACCGATCAGAGAGGGGGAAATACTAACAACCACTAAAATGGCTTAGAACACAGACCGACAAGTACCAAGCCATGTAACAGAAATTTGTTATGCTAATGAAGTAAGAAACCATTATAGTCTTTATATAAGACAGTTAATGTTTTTATATGCAAATACTCTATTTCTTCAATATACCCTGAAATAGGTGATATTCCAATGCTTGCTTCTTTGAAGAAAAGCTGTGACCAACCTAGACAGAATATTAAAAAGCAGAGACATTACTTTGCCAACAAAGGTCTGTATAGTCAAAGTTACAGTTTCCCCACTAGTCATGTATGGATGTGAAAGTTGGACCATAAAGAAAGCTGAGCGCCAAAGAATTGATGCTTTTGAACTGTGGTGTTGGAGAAGACTCCTGAGAGTCCCTTGGACTGCCAGGGAGATCAAACCAGTCAATCTTAAAAGAAATTAGTCCTGAATATTCATTGGAAGGACTGATGCCGAAGCTGAAGTTCCAATATTTTGGCCACCTGAGGCGAAGAACTGACTCATTTGAAAAGACCTAGATGCTGGGAAAGATTGAAGGTAGGAGCAGAAAGGGACAACAGAGGATGAGATGATTGGATGGCAAGCTCCGGGGGTTGGTGATAGACAGGCAAGCCTGGCATGTTGCAGTCCATGGGGTCACAAAGAGTTAGACAGGACTGAGTGACTGAATTGACTGACGTAATAGAGGCAAAGCATGGCATTATGGAAACTGCACAGGCCCTGGAGTGTGATGACTTGGGTTCAAGTGTAGCTCATTAGAAACAGGGGGCCCTTGGATAAAAGGGATGATAATCATACCTGCTGTATTGACTTCACAGGATTTTGGAGGGGCTCAAACAGGATCACGTATGTGCAAGTACTTTGTAAACTGTTAAGACCTTTCAGATCCAGTTCTTTATTATCATGATTATATTTGTCTGCTTCCTTACTATATTAATCAGTATGGATCACAGGGTATACTGTAAATCAGGCAGCATATGTATCAAGTACTGATTTTGGCAAGTCATTGATCTAACAGCATGAAGCCTTTGGGAAGTTAAACATGGCTCTCAAATCCTGCTGCAGGCTGCAGAACAAGTCCCACTGTCTAGAAAGGCTAAATGTTCATCCATTTTTGTGTAGAAGGAAAGAGCAATAAGCAAATAGAACCTTGTACATCTATATTAGCATTTAAATCAATATTTTATCTGAGAATATATTAGACAACAGGATTATTTAGGTTAATGTTATCTACTTGAAATATTTGTTCAAAGCACAGGCTGCCATCAAAGTATTTAATATGGTTTAGATCAAGGGATTAGACTTTGAGGCTTAATGGAAATAAACTTCAAAAGACCCTTTTCACAGAAGTTAATATAAGTAGAATATATAAATATAAAATATCATTTCTGTCCCAAAGGAACAGTTAAGCAGTAAACACAAATCTGTTTGTTCCATGTCTCAGTGGGATTTAGACTTTTTAAAAGGGGAGGGCCAACTCCTTTAATGTGGAGCTACTCTTAATACCAGTCTGTATAAAGTGATGAGGGACAATTTGATTAAGGTTAGGCATGTGGGTAAACAACCCTTAGAAGGAAAATCTGACTGAGGTCTGTGCGTATGGAACCTTGAACAGAAAGAATACAAGTTTGGGGCATATCATTAAAAATGTCCTGTCACTAACTTCTCAAATTATGTACTTGTTTAATATCAAGACCACGAGCACCAGCCAGGGACTGTACCCCTAAGAGTTATAGTCTGATTGTAAGGGGTGAGACAAAGTATACAGGGGTGGAGGAGAGAGTCCTAGCTTCCTCGACCCTAATCCTCTTCTTTTCCATTATATTTTCTCATATAGAAAATACAGAGCTTTTCCCCCTGTACATCCCTTGGCCCCCCATGTTTTGGTCCTCCTGACACAGACAGCTTATTCCAGGGCAATAATTTTTGGTAAAGTAAGACAGACTGTTAAGAGGCAGAGAGATGGCTAACAGTTTGTGTGGATATATATTTCTAATGCCTCTCTGCTGTCTATTTTTATTCTCTAACAGACTGTATTTCACCCAACTTTGTAAATCATAACGTTGACATTCTTATTAGCACAGTGAGAGCACACAGCAATCACCTATTAAATGCTTACTGATGATGATCACATACCAGCATTCAAGATGCTCTGGACAAGAAAATCTATGCTACTTCAGAGGTATTACAAAGAGTTTTTATAACCAGAAAAATTATGCTATCCACAGTATCTTTAGCATCTTATTAAGGAAGAAAAAAAGAATACACATTAAAATCCTTGGCAGAGTGCCTAATACCAAACATTACTTAATTTTTTTCTGTTCTCTAGATTAGTTAATGTAAATTATCATTATAAGCAGATTATACACCCATTCAGTGCAAGTAATATATTTCTCTGGTATTTTCTAGAGCACCTAGAGCTGAACCAGGCAAAAGAAAAAGTTGCCAAGTATTCAGAGAAATAAAGTGAGTAATATATGTTTTCTTTGGTTGAAACAAATGATCTGTATAAAAATCCTTATTTCATTAAAGAGTCCTTTAACCAACATAGAAAGAAAATATATGCTCAGTGTATATTATCATATCACATCATATCTTAATCACACACTTGACATTTGTTTAGTGCTGCTTGTTTATGAAGCACTTTCATCTTTATCATCACCTTGGCTTTCCCCTCACCCCAGTGTGACAGGAGCTTAGGAACACTGTCCTTAATTTACAGGTGAGAAATTGAGACACTGAAAGTTAAATGTCTTCATTTGTTCAACAAGTCAGGTATTTTCTAGGTTCCCTGTTTATAGTGATGAGCAGGACAAAGTTCCTGCTCTTGTGGAGCCTACTCCGTGGTGTCTGTAAATAAGGAACGGCCAACTCTTTGAGCGTAAGTTCACCATGAAGGTATGATTTAACACTTTCCTTCACTTTCATGAATATGACAAAATTGAAATAGCAAAGTCCTATGTTGGAATGTCACTCATTTCTCAATAATCTGAGTGACTTCTTTGCTAAATTAATAGTTTTCAAATGTTAGAAGATTTTCTCAATTTTTGTGCTATTCCTGTGACAGTCATAGACAATAAATTATTAGCATTTTATTCATCATTTTCTTAAATTCAGATCATCAACAAAACAATAAACCAGATCCTGATTTGTAGTGTTGGATGATTTTAGTGCTATAAATACTCCTATCAGGACCAATTTTATGCTATCAGTACAAAGTCACTGAACTCAGAGTTGGGAAAAAAAGCACAGCAGCACACCACTGTAAATTACTTTTGCCACTCAGATACATAGATGTAAACACACGCAAGAGCACAGATAATTAGAAAATGGTAAGTTTTGAGCATTTTATATTTTTAAAATATAAGTTAATTTTAAGCTTATATAATTTAATTTGTAATAGCTTCCATGGTTTTTTTTTTTTTTTTTTTTTTTTTGTAAAAAGGCAATGCACAGGAGAAAACATTGGCAAATCACATATCAGATAAGGGATTAATATCTAGAATATGTAAAGAACTTCTAACACTCAACAACAAAAAACCAAACAACCCTAGTAAATAATGGGCAAGGGGTCTGAATAGAGATTTCTCCAAAGAAGACACACAAATGGCCAGTGAGCACATGAGAGGGTGCCCACTATCACTGACCATCAGGGAAATGCAGGTCAGAACCACGTGCGACATCACATCACATCCACAGGATAACTCCTGGTACACAAGAAACTCAAAACAGAACCAGCCAGAAATAACAAGCGCTGGCAAGAGTACAGACAAACTGCAACTCTCACACACTAAACAGGAATGTAAAATGGTTTAACTGTAGTGGAGAACAGTATGGTGGCCCCTCAAAAGTTAAACAAAGAATTATCATATGACCTAGCAATTCCACTTCTAGCCCTATACCCAAGAGAACTGAACAATATTTGAACCAGTGTTCTTGGGAGCATTATTTGCAGTACTCAAAAACTGGAACAATGGGCAAACAATGGAAACAGTGAGAAAGTTCATTTTTGGGGGCTCCAAAATCACTGCAGATGATGACCTCAGCCACAAAATTAAAAGACGCTTGCTCCTTGGAAGAAGAGTTATGACCAACCTAGACAGCATATTAAAAAGCAGAGACATTACTTTGTCAACAAAGGTCCATCTAGTCTAAGCTATGGTTTTTCCAGTAGTCATGTATGGATGTGAGAGATGGACTATAAAGAAAGCTGAGCACTGAAGAACTGATGCTTTTGAACTGTGGTGTTGGAGAAGGCTCTTGAGAGTCCCCTGGACTGAACGGAGATCAAACCAGTCAATCCTAAAAGAAATCAGTACTGAATATTCATTGGAAGGACTGATGCTGAAGCTCAATACTTTGGCCACCTGATGCGAAGAACTGACTCATTGGAAAAGACCCTGATGCTGGGAAAGACTGAAGGCGGGAGAAGAAGGGGACAACAGAGGATGAGATGGTTGGATGGCATCACCAACTTGATGAACATGAGTTTGAGTAAACTCTGGGAGTTGGTGATGGACAGGGAAGCCTGGTGTGCTGTAGTCTATGGGGTCGCAAAGAGTCAGACATGACTGAGCCACTGAACCGAACTGAAAAGTGGAAACCTGGAGGGGTGGAATGGGGTGGGAGGTGGGGGGGGAGGTTCAAGAGGGAAGGGACATGTATATACCTATAGTTGATTTATGGTTATGTATGGCAGAAACGAACACAGCATTATTAATTATTAATTATAATTGTAAAGTAGTTATCCTCCAATTAAAAATAAACTGATTTTTTAAAAAAGAAAGTAGCATAACTGTTACCAGGGGCTCAGGGGAAGAGAGAAGGGGAATCATTGTTCAATGAATACGGAGTTTCAGTTCAAGATAATGAAAAGTTTCTGGAGCTGGAAAGTGATAATAGTTGTTCAATAATGTGAATATACTTAATGTCACAGACTTAAAAATTATTAAAATAAAAATTTTACGTATTATATACATAAATTTCAACACAATTTTAAAAAGAGGAAGAACTAAAATAAGGAATATTCTGATGCCTGAATAATTAAAAAAAAAAAAAAAAGCAACAGCTGACAATGTTACTGAAAATTTAACAATCAGATTTTGTGAGCCAGGACAGGCTGGCACCAGCATATCAATGAGCTTGACTTCCTTCTAATAGGGAGGTGTAAAAGAGACTGGCTCAGGGTCACACATGAAATGGAAGATCCAGTCCAACTCTAGATCCTCCAGTGGTCTAGCCCTATTTCTACAATAGCAAAAGACCCTAATGCCAGGGAAGATCGGCAGCAAAAGGAAAAGAGGGTGGCAGAGGATGAGATGGTTAGATAGCATCACCCACTCAATGGACATGAATCTGAGCCAACTCCAGGAGATAGTGGACAGGGGAGCCTGGTGCGCTGCAGTCCATGGGGTCGCAAAGAGTCCGACACAACTCAGTGACTGAACGACAACATACTGTTTTCCATATAAGCAAGTAACTATCAGATTAGTATCAGAAAGTTCCAAGGTATATCTGTTTGTTTAGAATGGCTGCATGGAGATCAGAAAAACATGCCTCAAAGGTAAAGATGGTGAATTTGGGAAAAAGGGATGCAGCAAGTTCTGGAGAGAATAAAGATGGGAGAGTAGAACAGAAGGAGTCAGTAGGTCCAGTAGCTGCTCAGTCTGTAGATATGCAGGAATGTTGCAGTGGGGAGAAGGAAGAAGCCCCCTTCTAAATGGATTAAACTCAAAAGGAAAAAAAAAAAAAAATTGTAGCACAGCCAAGGAAACCATCAGCAAAACAAAAAGACAACCTAAAGAATGGGAGAGGGACTTCCCTGGTGGCCCAGTGGTTGAGAATCGCCTTGCAACGCAGGGGGCATGGGTTCGATCCCTCATCGAAGAACTAAGACCATGCACCACAACTAGAGAACCCCTGGTGCCGTGATTCAAGAGGAGCAACGTGGATGGACCTGGAGATCATCATACTAAGTGAAGTGAATCACATGGAGAAGACAAATATATGCTATCACTCATGTGGAATCTAACTGTTTAAAAAGTGATGCAAATGAACTTACTTACAAAACAGAAATACAGACTTAGAGAATGAACTTATGGTTATCAGGGAGAAAGGGTGTGGGGGGTATAGATTGGGAGTTTGGGATTGACATATACACACTACTATATTTAATTAATTTTTTGGCCACACTGCACAGCATGTGGGATCTTAGTTCCCCAGTCAGGGATCGAACCTGTGCTCTCTGCAGTGGAAGCATGGAGTCCTAACCACTGGACCACCAGGAAATCCCCCATATTACTATATTTAAAACAGATAACCAACAAGGATCTACTGTATAGCCCTTGTCTCAATATTCTACAATAACCTAAATGGGAAAAGAATTTTAAAAAGAATGGATACCTGCATGGATATAACTGAGTCACTTTGCTGTAACCTGTAACTAACACAACACTGTTAATCAATTATACTCCAATATAAAATAAAAATTTTAAAAAGACATACAGATGGCCAAAAAAGCACATGAAAAGATGCTCAACATCACTAATTACCAGAGGAATGTAAATGAAAACTATATCCTTGGAAGAAAAGTTATGACCAACCTAGACAGCATATTGAAAAGCAGAGACATTACTTTGCCAACAAAGGTCCGTCTAGTCAAGGCTATGGTTTTTTCAGTGGTCATGTATGGATGTGAGAGTTGGACTATGAAGAAAGCTGAGCGCCAAAGAATTGAAGCTTTTGAACTGTGGTGTTGGAGAAGACTCTTGAGAGTCCCTTGGACTGAAAGGAGATCCAACCAGTTCATTCTAAAGGAGATCAGCCCTGGGTGTTCTTTGGAAGGAATGATGCTAAAGCTGAAACTCCAGTACTTTGGCCACCTCATGCAAAGAGTTGACTCATTGGAAAAGACTCTGATGTTGGGAGGGATTGGGGGCAGGAGGAGAAGGGGACGACAGAGGATGAGATGGCTGGATGGCATCACTGACTCGATGGATGTGAGTCTGGGTGAACTCCGGGAGTTGGTGATGGACAGGGAGGCCTGGCGTGCTGCGATTCATGGGGTTGCAAAGAGTCGGACACGACTGAGCGACTGAACTGAACTGAATGATATAATACCTCACCCGGTCAGGATGGCCATCATTAAAACGTCTATAAACAATAAACGTTAGAGGGGGTATGGAGAAAAGGGAGCCCTCTTACACTGTTGGTGGGTATGTAAACTGGTACAGTCACTATGGAGAACAGTATGGAGGTTTCTTCAGAAACTAAAAATATAATAGAGTTACCATATGGCCCAGCAATCCCACTCCTGAACATCTATGAAGACAAAACTGTAATTCCAAAAATATGTGCCCCCCAATGTTCAATGCAGCACTATTTACAATGACCAAGACATGGAAGCAACCCAAATGTCCACCGACAGAGGAATGAATAAAGAAAATGTGGTACATATTTACAATGTAATATTATCCAACCATAAAAAAGAATCAAATAATGCCATTTCCAGCAACATGGATGGACCTACAGATTATTATATTAAGTGAAGTTAAGTCAGACAAAGACAAATGCCACATGATATCACTCATATGTGGAATGTAATTTTTTTAAAAGAAGTGATATAAATGAACTTACTCAAAAAACAGAAACAGACTTACAGATATTGGAAACAAACTAATGGGTATCAAAGGGGATGAACATTCACACACTACTATGTATAAGATAAGATAACCAACAAAGACCTACTATGTACCACAGGGAACTCCATTCAATATTCTGTGACAACCTACATGAGAAAAGAGTCTAAAAAAGAATGAATATATGTATAATTGAACCACTTTGCTGTACATCTGAAACTTACCATTGTAAATTAGATATATTCCAATTTGAAAAAACCCAATTAAAAAATGGGCAGAAGATCTGAATATTTTTTCAAAACAGACAGACAGATGGCTAAGAGACATACAGATGGCTAATGAAAAGACGCTCAACATCACTATTTATTAGGGAAATGCAAATCAAAACTACAATAAGAAATCACCTCATACCTGTCAGAATGGCTATCATCAAAAGTCTACAAATAACAAACACTGGAGACGGTGTTAAGAGCAGGGTGCCCTTGTACACTGCTGGTGGGGATGTCACTGATGCAGCCACTGTGGAGAACAGTATGGAGCCTTCTTTAAAAACTAAACAAATAACTACCACATGACCTAGCAACTCCACTCTAGGGTACATTATCTAGAAAAAAAACGAATACACTAATTTTAAAAGAAATATGTACCCCAATGTTCATGGTACTATATACTATGAAAGTGAAAGTCACTCAGTCACGTCTGACTCTTTGCGATCCCATGGACTATACAGTCCATAGAATTCTCCAGGCCAGAATACTGGAGTGGGTAGCCTTTCCCTTCTCCAGGGGATCTTCCCAACCCAGGGACTGAACCCAGGTCTCCTGCATTGCAGGTGGATTCTTTACCAGCAGAGCCAGAAGGGAAGCCCAAGAATACTGGAGTGGGTAGCCTATCCCTTCTCCAGAGGATCTTACTGACCCATCGAACTGGGTTCTCCTGCATTGCAGGCGAATTCTTTACCAACTGAGCTACCAGGGAAGCCCAGTATATACTATGGAAGCAACCCAAATATGCCTCGACAGATGATTTCATTTAGAAGACGTCTCTGTCTCTCTCTGTCTCACACACACACTCTGGAATATTACTCAGCCATAAAAGATCAAATACTGCCATTTGTACCAATGTGGATGGATCTAAAGAATATTATGCTAAGTGAGATAAGTTGGAGAAAGACAAATACTGTATGATATCACGTCCATGTGGACTCTAAATATAATACAAATGAATATATATGCAAAAATGTAGACTCACAGATAGAGAAAACAAACTTGTGATTACCAGAGGGGAGAAGGAAGGGGGAGAGACAAATTAGGGGTAGTAAAATGACAGATACAAACTACTGTATATAAGATAGATAAGCAACAAGGGTTTACCGCATAGCACAAGGAATTACACTTATTATCTTTTAATAACTAATAATGGAGTACAATCTGCAAAAATACTGAATCACTACGCTGTACACCTGAAACTAACACAATATTATAAATCAACTAAACTTCAATTTTTTAAAAAAGCCCCTTTCTTCGGTCTTCACCAATTATGTACACTCCTAGGTTGTGATCAAGGATTTTCTGAGAGATGTCCCTGCCTTGTCAATGTAGCTACTACCAAGGATATCTTGATCTGTCCTAAATTTCCTCAGATCCCCCAGTACCTCCTATCTGGAGGGTGTCTTAGGAAATGCTGCACATGAGGCATTACCAGTGATAGCCTGATGCGACGATATTGAGAAAAAACATTCTGTTCAGAGAAAACGGTATGTACAAAGGCTCAGAGGCAAGAACAAGAAAGCCAAGGGCTTTGGATAGAAAATAGCTTTGCCAGAACAGGGAGTTAGCAACAGGCAGACCACTGCAAAGCACTCTGAACCTTGTGATGAAGAACATGTCTTATTGTGAGAAAGAGGCTGTTTTAGCACATTTTTTCATCTATTTTCTGCAGGAAATAAGTCCCTCTCTCAACATTTGTTTACATCTAGACTGAAAAAATTGTAGACTGAATTTTGAAAACCCTCTTTGAAGGAAGTTGGACTTATTTACGGTCCACACACTCCCAACAAAGCAGTGATCCTTCCAAGGAAGGATGAAAGGAAAATGAAATTATAAGGGGGATTAACAAATATGAAAGTCTCTGAGAATATACCACTGGCAGCATTTGAATTTCACTTTTTACTAATATTAAACTAGGCTCTTCTGAGAGATCAAGTTATTTGCTGATTGTAAAATATGGAACATTAATGCTTTCAATATACAAAGGTAATACTTAGTGCATTTCTGAGAATCAGCATGATCAAAAAAAGAAGACATACTTTACCTCCCTGGGCCTCATTTACTAGCTGGTCTAACAATCCCTGCATTGTAGGGTTGTTGGAAAAACAGAGTGTGAAGTATATATGGCACCTAGGAATAAGAAAGCATTCAGTGTACTGCAACTGCTGTTAGCACTGTGCACACGCATGTTTAATTCAAGAAACAATTATTAGGTGTTACAATATACAAAACTTGGTCTAAAATCTAAGTCTTATTTCAACTTTTATTCTGTTATAAAATATTTCAATCACAGGAAAAAATAAAAGAAGAACCCTCCAGATATCTGGCAGACCATTTGTTTTCACTCCCTATGATTTTCAACTTTATGACAATACTACAATTTATCCAGTTCCCCAAATAATACTGGCACTGAACATGCCTCCTAGGAGAATCTCTCTGGGGTATAGATCTAAAGGTGGAATTGCTGGTCACAGGGTATGATTATCTTCCTACCACAAATTGCTCTCCAGATTGATATAGTATCCTCTTTTGCATCCAACATTGTAGGAGCATTTTCATTCTCCAACACTAGATGTCAGGCGTTTTAATACTGCCAACACTATGGGTATGAAGTAGTATCTCATTGCTTTAACTTACATTTCCTTAATTATTAAAGAGGTTGAATATCATTTCATGTGTTTTTGTCTGTTATAGGGTTCTCCTTCAGTAAACTTCTGTTCATGCTTTTAATTAGGAAATTGGTCTTTTCCTTACTGATTATATTCTGGCTCTCAAATCTTTCCCAGTTACACATGCCATAAATATCTTTCAAAGTCTATTCCCTGACTTTCTAGCTTTGTTCACTGTGAACTAAAATCATCTATAAATGGAGACGATAACATTACCTCATATGATAATGTACCTGAAAGCTCAGACTCAAGCATCAGGTACAGATTAAATATTTAGTAAAAGTTCAGTTTCCTCCATTCTCTCTCAACTCCCAATCTTAAGAAGTTCATAACTTAGTAACAGAGGAGTGATTATAAGCACTGGTTCTGGAGTTGAATAGACTTTGCTATATTTAGCTCTATGATCTTGGCCCACCTTGCTTAAGCTCTTTTAGCCTCAATTTCCTCATTTGTAAAAGTGAGATGATAATATACTTAACTCAGAGTTATTGTGAGGTATAAGGGCCTCCCGGGTGGCACAGTGGTAAAGAATTTGCCTGCTAATGCAGGAGACGCAGGAGACAGGGGCTCAATCCCTGGGTCAGGAAGATTCCATGGAGCAGGAAATGGCAAGTCACTCCAATAATCTTGCCTGGAAAATTCCATGGGCAGAGGAATCTGGCAGGCTCTTGTTCATGGGATCACAGAGTCAGACATGACTGAGCACACCCGTTATATAAAGTGTTAGCCCAGGGGCTGGCAACATAGGTCTCAGCATATGGTAGCTGCTATCACCACCAACACTATGAGGAGAGACACACAATGAATGCAGACAACTGTAATATAGAGCCAAATATCACTAACATTTCTATGAGAAAAACAGTGACTCAGTGCTAGTAGAATGCAGAGATAAGAGTGATAACATCCAGCTGGGGTTCAGAAGAAGTGACCAAGGCTCCACAGAGAAATGGTGTGTGAACAGGCCTTGGAGGAAGATAGAAATGAAAGAGAAGGACATGCCAGCAAACAAAGCAGAAGCATGGAAATTAGAAACATCTATCTCCAGTCTGCCAAGATATAGGGACAACTGACTCAGGAAGTGAGCGTTCACTTTTCTGGTTATCAGAGTATTCTATGCACTAAAAGGTAATTCATGGCTTAGGTATTTTTCTGAGTATAAATATGGAATACTGTTGGCTTTGGAATAAAATATGGTGCACAAGACTCCGTGGAAGAATTACTCAGAGAAAGGTGGGTTAGGAGAATAGGAGACAGAGCATCTGACTGGTACAGAGGTAGCAAATAGATGCAGATGGCAAACGAGTGACAGGCTAGGGGACCGCTGGTCTAGAGAGCCAAGTTTGGTGGCTGCTCACTTGACGAGTGACAGGCTAGGGGACCGCTGGTCTAGAGAGCCAAGTTTGGTGGCTGTTCACTTGCTGACTTTCAGGAGATCAGCAAGGCATGATTTTCTTTCTTAAGGTGCATACTGAAATTTGACCCAGAAAAAATACAGCCTTTTCTCATGGCCTTTGCCTATATAGGCCCAGGAGATCATTCCCACTCTAATTTTTTTTTAAAATAAAACAAATTTCATTAAGTATGTTTTGTTTTGAGTAAAATGTGCTCCACTTATACTTTTATCTACTTATAATTTAAAACAGCATTTGGCTATACTGGAATATACCAGAATATCTATTACTATATTTCTCATGAGCTAGTTTCTTTCCAAATTCATAGCATGTGATCAATTATTTTAGAAATGATTAGGCCTTACTTTACTCTTTTCTTAAGTTTATAATTTAGTTACTCACAAGATTTGTATAGATCAGTTATCAGATCCAGCTGTAAACTTTGTCCAACACAACAAAGTATCTGAAGTTGGACCTCAAAAATATTAGGACTGTTATTTTTGTTGTTGAACCTAAGTTTGTGTGCCTGATGCATAGTGGGACCACATAAATAAAAATGTTGGAGTTTGGAGCAGGGAAAGGTTTATTGCAAGAACCCAGCAAGGACCATGGGTGGCTCATGCTCAGAAGACCTGAACTCCCTGTTTTCAGGAAAGAGTTTTAAAAGGCAGTATCTGGGGTGGGGGCTGCAAGGATGTGACTTTCTTCTGACTGGCTGATAGTGAGGTAATAGGGTGGAGTCTCTAGAATCCTAACCTTCTGGTTCCAACCTCTCTGGGGTCTGTGTGCTTGTGGTCAGCATGCAGTCACCTGGGTGGGGGTCTTACTTCCGACAGAATAACTCAGAGATATGCATCAGATTGCTATCTATATCCCTTCAGGAGGACCTAGAGGTCCCATGTGACTTTGCTATGTTGTCCATGCTTGAGTCTGCTCTCTGGAACTCAGGAAGGCCTAAAAGACAGCCTTAATGTTTTTTTTTTTTTTCCTACAAACAAGAAACAGGGAACACAGAGGGGTTTTGGTATCCAGGAGGGCCCCAGTCAGTTTCCCTTTTATTTTTTCTTACAAATCCCAGGTTTGAGCTTGGAGAAATGCTTTTCCTCAAACAGAAAATGGTGGGCAGTTCTGTATGCAAAGCCAGAAATGAACCACAGCAGCAGGGAAATCTTCTGATCACTCAAACCCAGCAGAACCCTATGCATTTCTAAAGGAAAAAGCTACTACATTTTTCTACCTTTTCCAAAATTTGTCTGCTCGAGGTGATTACTGCGTGTGCACAGATGCAGCCAAAATAATCACTGTGGGACCCACAGTTCTTTCCTCATTGTCTCCCAGTTCTGTTTGCCTCTGCCATAAGTAAACAAACAGCAGGTGTGTTCACCACTAAGTTAGTCTTAACTGCTTGCAAATCCCTAAAATACAATAGAATGAAAAATGGCAAGAAGAATCTTTGCTGTTTGTTGGAATCTGAGCTCAACCAAACAATAAGGACAGAAAGATCCTGTGGTCGGTCACAAACGGTGGACCGTAACTCTAAGACCATAGCCCAGAAGTTACCTGCCACTGTAAGAGGTTTGGAGAAGGAAATAGGAGCCCACTCCAGTATTCTTGCCTGGAAAATTCCACGGGCAGAGGAGCCTGGCAGGCTATAGTCCATGGAGTCACAGAGTCAGACACAGCTGAGCACGTGCACACCTATGAGGTTAACACCCTCATCTACGTATTACTTCTCTGTAACAATATCATAACCTCAAAATGTTACTTTCTATCTTTTTATAACCCCTTTCTAATTGTTGCCTGCATGCACTGTATGCACAGAATATACCATCATGTATGTATGGTGTGTATATATACACACACAGTGGTGATTACTTCTTCCTTTCAGAGCAAACAACCCCAAAAGCAGAACACACACAAAATCAAAACAAACAAAACCCAAAATATCACAGTTTGTTTTCCATATGAAGTTTCTCTCTTTATGTAACCTGGCAATATTTTGAAATGAATTCAGATGCTTTATTCTTTTGCCTTTCTGAATGCATAACCTTCACCCTTTCTAGCTCAAGGCATCCATCTGCTTGGGGAGAGATAACGATTTATTAGAGAAGGAATATAAATAGAAAGAAGGAAGTGACATTTGGCTTTTGATATGCAAAACTTTATGGAGTATATTAGTCAGCTTTGCTATATAGTAACAAACAACCCCAAACCTCAGTGGCTGAAAGCAACAAAACTTTCTTTCCTATTTACATTAGAGCCTGGCCGCAGGCCAGGGTCAGCTTGTTCTGCGACCCAGGCTGACGAAGAAGCTCCTGTTTTGGGGGTGCCACCCGCATGGAAGAAGGAACAGAACAAGAGGGCTGGTGGAAACCTGCACTGACTCTCAAGGCTTCTGCTCAGATGTGGCGCCTGTTACATCCCGTTCACACGCCATTGACCTGTGAAAGCACTTGTCTCAGCCCCACATCAATGGGGCAAGGCTGTGCACTCCTCTCACAGGAGGTGCTGCAAGTCACATGGCAACAGGAGCGGAGAATGAACAACGGCACACAGCAACAGAACGGACAGCATGCCTCACGACAGCAGCCTTGCAAGCCAAGTTGGCTTGCAAGAGGATTTTCCAAAATCCTTTACCTTTCGCTCTGCTTTATTAACCAACAAGCCTACTGGAAAAGAAAATGTAGAGAAGATATCCCATCCAGCTCTTCAGCCACAGTAGGTCTATAGAGGGAGGAGGATATAATGTCAGAGAAAGCCCTGTCCTTGCAGAGCCTGGGAGACTTGGGGAAGGGCCTCAAGGCAGCTCTGATTCCCCTATCCTGCAGGGCCTGTTAAATGAAGAGGAAACCAGTGGCTGAGTGCCTGCTCTCTCTTTCTGCTTGTTTGAGACTCTAGGACAAGATCAACTCTCAGGTGGCCTCCACTACCACATGGGGCACAGACCCGGCAAGTCAGTGTCACAGCAGGGCTGGCAGAGAAGAGCCTGATGATCCCATAGGTCCCCTGAGGCTCAGAGCCTGAGGGATGACAAGAGGAAGAAGACTCAGGGGTGTGCAACCAGTAGAAGCCAAGGTGAAGCCCAGCTAGCTGGAGTGAGCTGGGCAGGGTTCTGAGCAGGCAGCCGCCAGCCACACTTCAGCCACGATGCCCGCAGAGCAGGCTGCACTCAAGTGGATAAGGGAAGGTGCCCCCAGGACCCAGAGACCGACAGGCTTGTCATCTATGTGACACAACCTCAAGGGACTGTTGGAATCATTGTGTCCAAGCTGAAGCTTTAAAGTGGACTGGATATGTAGGTGGTTTGTCTTCCCTGCCAATCAGTGGTAGAAGCGCAGAAGGATGGACATCCTGATACTGACAAAATAATGAAGCTACTTTTTTCTCTCAGGAAGGCTCAAAGAAATAAGCTGAACAACTTCTACTTTGTCCACTGTTACATCCACAGCCCTAACACAGTGCCCAATGTAAGGATTCAATAAATATTCACTGAATGAAGGAATGAGAGGCCACACATGAGAGGAAATGGATTAAGAGGTGACGCTGTCAGCCAGGCAGACTGAATTAAGAAGACAACGCCAGTTTCTTCTTGGCATCAAACCAACGCACCCCCCCCCACTTCATTCCTGAAACAAGCTTATAATCTTTATGACATAGCTCCTACCACCATATTTAACTTACATCTGCTTCCCCGTTTCAAAGCCCTTTGGATAAATGCTGCACCTTTTGCCTCAAGGGAAAAACAAAACAAAACATGAATAGCTGTGCAGGATTCCACCTCGCAGTCACGACAGGAGAGCAATGAGTGTTATGGAACCCGAATGGGTGATATCTGAACCAAGAAACTAACTTTGGCATTTCATGACAACTTGATTTTACCTGCCCCAAGATAATTTCAGTGCTGGAGCTACTGAGCCTGTAGGCACCATTGTGGCTGGGATTCATACACAGAACATCACAAGGAATGACAGAGAAAACATGGTAAATAAAATACAAGGTTACACAGGATTGAGGTGGGGATGTGTGCTGACCGAAACAATCAACTACCACAACGAACTCTGCTTCTCAGGATTCTAGCTGCACACCACGGTCACCTGTGAAGCTTAAAAATGAAACAGATGCCTGGCAGTTCTGACTACATAGGGTGGGGCCTGAGCAATACTAATTTTTAAAAGCCCTACAGGTCATTCTGACCAGAGTGTTCTGCAAGTGAGAACTCCTGAGAACATGATCAGCAAGGACTGCATTTATGAATGAATGAAAAAGCTCCTTGAGATGATAAATTCTTTGTGTGTATGGGCTATGTCTTATTTTTTGTGTGCTAACCTCCAATGTG
Organism: Bos mutus; assembly: GCF_027580195.1. Lineage (NCBI taxonomy): Eukaryota > Metazoa > Chordata > Mammalia > Artiodactyla > Bovidae > Bos > Bos mutus. Next base: position 54,828,961 of record NC_091637.1, read on the forward strand.
TCTTGTAATGAATGAATAAATGGATGAATGAGTCACAAATACTCTGCCTTGGTAACCTGATCTCTCAGGGAATTCTGAACATGAGAAACAAACAAAGTTGATAGCAGATATATACTGTATATACTTCCTAACACAATTCCTAGCAGAATATTAGACTAAATGAGAATGAACATATGTGGTCATTGTTCATTCTCACAGATAGTCGGACACGACTGAGTGACTAACACACACACACATGTGGTCATTACAACAGTAATTAAAAAAAAATTAAATGAAATGAATTTTTGTTGAACTTGCAGGGTTAAGGGAGGGGAACCAAGGAAATTGGTTTTGATAAGATTTGCATAATGCAATCCTACACTGGGATATGACAAAGAGTAGAATCACAAAGCTGCCTCATTCTATTATTTGTGTATTTTTCTATTTACTTCTCCTTGGACAGCAGTGTAAGGTACAGCTGAAAATACCTGGTGTTACTGATACGATTTACGATATAAGGCACCAGTACTTTTAGAAATGTTTGATGTGTTAATGACTCCAGAACCCTGGATGAGTGAAGCAAACCCGGATGGGCTCACTGCAGTTTCAAGCTCCTTGCTGCTTTATGCTCAAGCTTTGTGGTAACAGAAGCCTATGCTGGGAAAAAGCAGCACATTTCACTTTCTAAGCCTTCCTAGTTAGATGCTAAATCACAGGCAATTCTGCCTGTTAGCAAAGCTCAGCCACACCATGGATCCCACTCTGTCCCCTCAGAAAGAGGAGGTGAAGGAGGAGGCTGAGGAGAGGCTGACACAGTGCGACCCCGGGGAGAGTCTGAGGGCGGCTCTGCAGTCTGTCACACTGAGCTTCCACAGAAGGGATGAGGGATGCCGAACAAAAGAAGGTGAAGTGTGAGGCAGGCCGGTGAGAGAAGAAAGGCTTGGAACTGAAGTGAGAGGAGAAATCTATTCTCGGCTAATACGACAGGAGCTTTCTGACTACAAGTTTTTCCAAAAGGGGCCAGTGTAAGGAGGGAAGGAAGGAGAAGCCCTGAGCGTGCAGGTGGGCTGTTAGTTTGACTGAGTGTCCTAATCAGAAGGCCTGGCAGAGTGATTAGACCCCCACGTGCTCTGGGCCCCGCCTGCCTGGCGGCACACGCTGGCTACCTGCCCTGGCTGACACAAGCAATTACACACGGCACTGCACATGAAGGCTGTCTGTGAATTCCTCGAAATAAGCAAGAATGGAAGTCTGCCTGGGGCCCCTCATCCGCAGGAACACAAACTGTGGATATGACAGCTATTCCATTATTTCCCTGTGAAAATACAGAAACAAAATCAATGATGGTAGTGCTCCTTTGTTCTGTTTCGTGTACTCCAGTATCTGGTGGCTGTATCTGTGGTATTCCTCAAACACTGTACACCTTCTTCGGCATTAACTTTAAGATCACCTGAATGTTTCAAAGACATTAGAGAAACTAAAGACAGGGAGGTCTTCTTTTGTTTTTCTCAACTGATGACTCTGTCCCTGTTCTACAGATAATATAGCCAGAAGCAGGCTGTATACTAACCAGGTCAGTCCCTTGAGAAGCTTTTTAAATATTCCAGCAGGCCAGAAAATAGACTATTAAAGCTTCTCAAACTGACAATAAGGGACAAATTCTCTTCTAAGTGTCTCAACAAATACCACAAACAATAGTTTTCACACAAGCCTCTTTTTTGATACTGTATTAGTGAGCTCTACGCTTAATATTTTCATGTGTTATAATTTGCACTGTGTATATTCAACAGAGGCTTTCATTTATCCCATTATTTCCTTTTGCTTTGTGAGATTTTTTTTCCCCCTCAGGAAACTATGTAGCTAAACATTTCTAATATTTAAAAAATGGCTTTAGTTCTGCCTTAATTTCAAAAGTAGAGAGATGAAAGGCAATGGAATACAATGATTAAAATCAGAGGCACTGCAGTCAACCTCCTTGAGTTCAAATTCTGGTTCTTTTACTAACTTGGTGACTTTGGGCAAGTTATTTGATCTAAGTCTAGCTTTCTCTATAACATAGGGAAAATGGTTTGTCCCTAAAGATTTATAAAAAATTAAACAAGATCATTCATGTTTGGGGCTTAGCACAGTGTCCCATATCTAGTAAATGTTCAGTAAATGGTGATTATGATTCATTTGCACCTGCTTGATAGAGTATAAATTTTCCTTTCAGCACTCAAAATGTACAGGAAAACACAACAGGCCACAGATACAATGTATCTGAAGCTGGTGGTTAGAAAGATTTCAGGAGTATGCCTGGTCACACAGGATTCTGGAATTTAGCCAGGCTGCAGAGTCGAAGTTTCTGCTCTTGCTTCCTTGGCAATAGTCTGGGCGTGAAAAAGATTCCAATTTTGATAATCAAAAGTCAACGAAAATATACTTTTCAGGCAGGTGTCTAATTGAATCTGGTTTACTTGAAAAGAACAGTGATAGAATTTGTCACAATAGGATCTTAAAGGTCATGCAGGGAAGTTCATTCAACCCTCCTTCTCCAGCCAAGTAATTTAGGTTCTCAGGTCTTCCAGTTAGAATGATCAGACTAGTGACTTAAATGCTTTGTAAGCCTGACCAAGTAACGTCTGTATTTTCCTTGGAGGCCCGCTGGCCTATGCTCAAGTTCACGAACTTCTACAGACAGGTAAACGGAGTCAAGTTGCCCTCATTTACCACCTGCCTTAGCACCTGTTTCGGCATCAATTTCACAGTAAGGGATTAGAGAGAGAAAGCCGTATTCCCTTTCTTACTCTTTTGGGTGTTAATGGGCTTATGTGTGTGTCTATCTCAGAGAAAGTATTTCCCCCTTAGTTAGCACTGTTTGGGGCAGGGAGATACAGGGCTTGCCTACTTCCATGTCCTTCCACCCTGGCCTCAATCTCCACACCAAATCCTCAGAAACATCCGCTATCTCAAATCTAGCTCTTTCTCTAGGCTTTGGGACAGTCTGAAATTTGGGAGCTGAGAGGCAAGAGATTTAAGAAGCCCTATTCAAAGGGCAGGAATGGAAGTGCAGAGGTAGAGAACAGGCGAGTGGACATGGAGGGGGGAAGGAGGGGAAGGACAAATCTAGAGTGGTAGTGACATACACACACCACCACGCATGCAGCAGACAGCTAGTGTATGCGCAGCTGCCGGCAGCGAAGGGGGCTCAGCTCGGTGCTACACAATGACATGGGGCGTGGGGTGGAAGGGAGGCCAGGAGGGAGGGGATATATGTACACATATAGCTGACCACATTATCGTACAGCAGAAACTAACACTGTAAAGCAATGATAATTCCAATCATAATATTCCAATCATATATATGATATATTCCAATCATAATAACAAAAAGAAGCCCTGGTTCAATACTAACGAGTTCTGTTATCAGGCTCAGTCGAACTCTAACCTAGCAGGTAGCTGCCTGTAATCAGACGTCCCTTTTCCCTGAACCCAAGTTACAGAGCCTATCTCCCCCTCACCCGCCTGTGCATCTATCCCCTCTTTTAGCGATTTCTGGCCCTGAAGACGACTCCCTGAAACACTGAATGATGCTTACTCCAAGAGTCCCCATTGCCGCTGCTTTATCCTGATACCACTTCTTGCTGGAATCCTCCTCTTCCCCCTGTCCATTTTTGCCAAAGCCCTGTCCTACCTCTAGAAGGGCCGAATTCCTCCCAGCACACGCAACAGGTTCTAGACTCCATTCCACGCCCCGAGGAGCCGGCAGCCACGCTGCCACTGGGGGCTCTCCTTGTAACTGGCTGAGAGACAAGATACAGTGCCCATCCCCAGAGGACGCGCTCCATAATCCCACAGTTTACACTTTTTTGTTGTCTTGCCATGGCAAGCTGACAGAAGGCCACAGAGATGCTTAAGAAATTTATAATCACTAAGCAATGAAATCAACCCTGGAATAGGTTGTACCCCACCAAGGCTTGGGCTGAGTTCAAGTCTGGACGCGTACTACACCTGGAATGCAGTCCTAACTGCTAACCTGGTGGTGTCAAGGAGGACCCCTTAGTTCTGTGCGTGTGCCTCGCTGGCTGTGAGCCAAGCACACAGCCTCCTGGCTGACTGAGACGCTGGCATTTGCTGGAATGTCTTCTGCCAAATTCTTCTGGCGTTTGCTTGGAGGTGTCAAAATGTGTTGTGTCTCCTGAAGGATATTTTACTTTCTTATCCAAAGAAGGTCTGTTGATTATTATCTGCCTACTAGTGTTGTTAGCCCACAGAAGTAACAGGATTTGGAGACTCCTTGCCATCTACACCATCAGTGATGTGCAATCGTGCGGCTGCTTCCCCGGTTAGGGCTTGGTGCCTTACTCTATTCTCCTTCGAACCAACTGCCAATTGAACAAGGCTGAGCCTAAGTCGAAAGATCTATTTTCTGCCTTTGTATCGCAAACCTGAGAAGCTCTGGTGCCATCTTCTAGTCTCTCAGGAAGCTGAGGTCAGTCTGGTATTTCTTATTCATCGGCCGAGAGGCTCTTTTCTGTCCTAGAGCCAACTAAACAGGATGACTCAAAACTGCCACATGGGTGCCCCTGACAGACCTTCCCCATAGTAAACCCTCTCTGAAGGCGCTGCTTGGCTGAACTAAGTGAGAAATGTGTGCTGACCTGAGAGGAGCCGCTGGCGAGAGCAGCTGAGTCACACGTCACAAAAATTACAGGCGAAGCTCCTAACACAGCACTGCCCTTCACGGCCGGTCAGAGCGCTCGACAGCGGGTAGAGCCCCACCAGAAACGCCTTCCTCCAAACTCTGCAGTTGGCTCAGACAGCACCACTCCTGACCGAGTGTCAACGGAGGACACATCCTTTCTCCCCACCAAGGTCGAATGTGACCTGAGGTTCTTCTTTTTTTAAAAAAAAAAATCTCATTTTTTTCCTGTCTCCTTCAGACCTAAGTTTCATTAATCAGGCTCTCTCATCCCCATCACTCACACGGTCACTCAACATTCACCTATCTCTTAAAAAAAAAAAAAAAAAAACTCAGAAAAACTCTCTGTGTATCCTGAGTCTCTTCTAACTCCTCTGTCCCTTGTCTTTGGGGACAGTGGGGAGCAGGGTTTAAGAGTTTGGGTCCTGCAGCTGGACAAGCCTGGACTCAAGTCCCTTACCCACGTGGCTGTGTGACGCTAGTTACTTAACCTCTCTGTACTACTACCTCATCAATAGAATAGGGATAATCACTGTACTTAAATATAGTTACTAAGAGGAAGAAACAAGATAAAGGACGTGGAAGAAAAACCAAACTCTGATTTTTATACATTCTTGTACTCAGTAGTTTGTAGAGTCTCTTGGATTTTTTCTAGTAGAAAAAAGAAAAATGGCATCATCTGTAACAATGTTATTTGTTTCTTTCTAAGCCTTCCACTTCTCTGTTTTTGTTTTGCTTTATTCATGGGCTTCCAGTGAGGAGAAGCAGCGCTGTTCAGAATCCTCGGATACTAACTCTTCTCTTCACTCCTGTGTTTTAATGAGGACTCCTGCCCCACGATGTTACTAAAAGGTTCTGACAAAGGCCATTAATATCCTCTTTGCTGTTAAATCCAACAGGCACATTTCAATCATCATGTTCCCTGTTAAGTATCATGCAACACTGATGACTACAGCTTCTTTTTTTTAACTCTTGCTTCCTTTACTTCCCATGAACACATGCCCTGTGTTCGTCTCCTACTTCTGAATATTCTGTCTCAAACTCCTTTGATGACTACACTTCCTCTGACTGTCGCTTAAACATAACCTGCGACATACAACAGCTCACAGTGCAACTCAGATTTGGAAAGAACAAAATTCCGTTATTTTGCTTAGAACAAATCTGACTTTCCTTCCAAGCCTACACTCACTGGTTAGTGGGAAAAATGAGTTGAACTATCCAGTTCAGTTTGTAGTCTTATAATTCATAAAATCCTATACCTCAGACAAGGCAGGCCCTCACCTTGGGCTTCCCTTGTGGCTCAGCTGGTAAAGAATCCGTCTGCAATGCGGGAGACCTGGGTTCGATCCCTGGGTTGGGAAGATCCCCTGGAGAAAGGAATGGCGACCCACTCCAGCATTCTGGCCTGGAGAATTCCATGGACTGTGTAGTCCATGGGATCGCAAAGAGTCGGACATGACTGAGCAACTTTCACTCACTCATCAGGTAGTTAGAATTCAGTCTCTCTAGGATTGGACAGAGGTGTCCAGGAAGGCAACTGTTCTCCTCCAGGAGGATTAGAAGTGGCATTATTGAATAATTAGCAAACTTCATCATTTGTTCCTAGATATTTTTCAATTTAACCTTATATTTTTGGAAATGGCATTTATGGCCAGGACTCATGCTCCTGGCACGCGTCTTTTCTAACAGAAGAGAAATGGCTAACACGTTATGACAGATTCACTCCCCGCTCTGGTGTGTATCTTGTATTCTGACTACGCTTAAATGATTCATACCAAAGACTGCTCATCCCACATCAACAGTAGTTAAAACAATTTAAAATGGTAAAAGAGAATGGGAAAACAGAATAAAAAGTGGATTATGTTTACATATATATTTATCTATATGTCCTTTAAGCTCAATACAGAAAACCAGACAATTTCCTCAGAAATATCAGTGATAATTAAATTAGTAATATAGACTATTCTTCAATAGACAGTATATAGGTAGGAGGAGAAATAAAGCCGAGATAGGAAAGGTCAGAAAGGACGTTTAGAGGATAAGAAAAGGGCAGAAGGAGAAGAGTAGAAAGGAGAAATACAGGGTTTGCCATCCACTCTCTTTGATATATGAATACAATGCTATTATATCCTGAATATGAGAACAGCTGGCTCTAACATCAGGGCAAAGCACTATCTCACCCCTGGGAAATGCAGTCATTCTTCAGCTCATGATTAGGGCCTGAACAGGGTCTGCTGCCATTTGTCACTCTGTCACAGAGAGTTCAATGGAATTATCTATTTCTCTCACCTACAACAGTCTTGTCTCTTTGCTGCTACCATCATTCACAGCACTGTGATGTTACATTAAACCGTGTTGCAGAGTTCAGCTTTGTAGTAATCTCCTCGACTATTTTTAGAAAAACCTGCAGCCTAGCCTAATGCCTGAATGGTCTAGTGGTTTTCCCTACTTTCTTCAAATTCAGTCTCAATTTGGCAATAAGGAGTTCATGATCTGAGCCATAGTTAGCTCCCGGTCTTGTTTTTGCTGACTGTATAGAGTTTCTCCATCTTTGTTTGCAAAGAATATAATTAATCTGATTTCGGTATTGATCATCTGGTGATGTCCATGTGTAGAGTCTTCTCTTGTGTTATTGGAAGAAGGCGTTTGCTATGACCAGTGCATATTAAAAAGCTCAGACATTATTTTGCCAACAAATGTCCATCTAGTCAAAGCCATGGTTTTTCCAGTAGTCATGTATGGATGTAACAGTTGGACTATAAAGAAAGCTGAGTGCTGAAGAATTGATGCATTTGAACTGTGGTGTTGGAGAAGACTCTTGAGAGTCCCTTAAACTGCAAGGAGAGCCAACCAATCCATCCTAAAGAAAATCACTGCTGAATATTCATTGGAAGGGCTGATGCTGATGTGAAGCTGAAACTCCAATTCTTTGGCCACCTGATGCAAAGAACTGACTCACTGGAAAAGACCCTGATGCGGGGAAGCATTGAAGGCGGGAAGAAAAGGGGACGACAGAGGATGAGATGGTTGAATGGCATCACCGACTCAATGGACATGAGTTTGAGTAAACTCCAGGAGTTGATGATGGACAGGGAAGCCTGTAGTACTGCAGTCCATGGTGTCGCAGAGTCAGACATGACTGAGAGACCTAACTGAACTGACGGAGCCTAATGCCTTGCAGAGAGCAGACACTCAACAAACAATTTCTGAATGAATGAATGAATGAATGAGGATCTCCCTTCACTGAAGAAGGGAGAGAAGTGTCTCATTCTTCTCTTCTTCAATGTTCTACAAAAGGAAAAGCTTTTGGCATGTTTAATTTAGCTCTGAATAGAGACCAAAGTAGGAGAGAAGTCAAAGAAAATAAAAAGAGGAAAAAATAACAAATAGTTACAAATGTACTATTCAGTTCAGTTCAGTTGCTCAGTCGTGTCCAACTCCCTATGACCCCATGAACTGCAGCATGTCAGGCCTCCCTGTCCATCACCAACTCCTGGAGTTCACTCAAACTCTCGTCCATTGAGTCAGTGATGCCATCCAGCCATCTCATCCTCTGTTGTCCCCTTCTCCTCCCGCCCCCAATCCCTCCCAGCATCAGAGTCTTTTCCAGTGAGTCAACTCTTCGCATGAGGTGGCCAAAGTACTGGAGTTTCAGCTTTAGCATCATTCCTTCCAATGAACACCCAGGACTGATCTCCTTTAGAATGGACTGGTTGGATCTCCTTGCAGTCCAAGGGACTCTCAAGAGTCTTCTCCAACACCACAGTTCAAAAGCATCAATTTCTTCAGCGCTCAGCCTTCTTCACAGTCCAACTCTCACATCCATACATGACCACAGGAAAAACCATAGCCTTGACTAGATGGACCTTTGTTGGCAAAGTAATGTCTCTGCTTTTGAATATGCTATCTAGGTTGGTCATAACCCTCCTACCAAGGAGTAAGTGTCTTTTAATTTCATGGCTGCAATCACCATCTGCAGTGATTTTGGAGCCCCCCAAAATAAAGTCTGACACTGTTTCCACTGTTTCCCCATATATTTCCATGAAGTGATCCATTATATTAAAAATGGAAGTAGACAATTCATACATCCAGAATAAATAATGTTTGAAGACACATGATGGAAAATGTATTATGAGCTTTATTGCTACAAGGATATTGTCAATATAGTATGCATTGCCACCTGTTTCCTTAATTCAACATCTAATTACCAAAGTCAATTCAAGGCAAATAGAAAAGTACAATGGACCACACACAAAAGTACTGACTCAAGAGGCTAATATTAATTTAATTTCCTAATTTTCCTTCTTAGCAGCTTTCCTAGCATTTGCAAGGTTGCTTGACATAGTTTCTGTTGGCTTTGGAACTGAAATACAATGTTGGTATAATTACTTTTCTAAGAATAGCAATGGTCACTACGATGTTTCTAAGCAGTTCCTAACCTTTTCACATTTTTGGAATTTGCTAATTCTTGGAAACTACACAGTGTATAAATTTAATACATTTGAAAGCTGTATTAAGGTTAGCCAAATTCAATTCCCCTTAATTCTAAAATTCGAGAAGTAGAGCATCCGTACAGGCTGAGAAAGGACTGCCCTGTAACTTTTACACACCAATACTGGATGCAACCATTTTAAAGAAAACATTTAGAGTTAGCCGTACATGTCTAGCATGCCAGTACTGTCTCTGTGCTGAGGACACCAGCTTTATTGACACAGATGCACTTCATATACTTTGTGCGTGCTTAATCGCTCAGTCGTGTCCAACTCTTTGTGACCCCGTGGACTGTAGCCCGCCAGGCTCTTCAATCCATGGGGATTCTCCAGGCAAGAATACTGGAGTGGGTTGCCATGCCCTCCTCATAAAACCCAGGTCTCCCGCGTTGCAGGTTGATTCTTTAATTCACCATATAAAGTATATAATTAAGTGGTATTTAGTATATTCACAAGATTGTACAACCATCATCAGGATCTAATTTTAGAACATTTTGTCTCCCCTAAAAGAAACCCCATATCCATTAACAGCTAATTCTCATTCCTCCCAATAACTACCAGTCCCTTTGAATCTCTATTATTTGCCTATTCTGGACATTTCATATAAATGGAATCATATAACACATGACCTCTGGGTGGGGATCTGGCTTCTTTTCACTTATGTTTTTGAGGTTCACCCATGTTGCAGAAGGCAAAGGCACCCCACTCCAGTACTCTTGCCTGGGAAATCCCATGGATGGAGGAGCCTGGTAGGCTGCAGTCCATGGGGTCGCTAAGAGTCAGACACGACTGAGCGACTTCACTTTCACGCATTGGAGAAGGAAATGGCAACCCACTCCAGTGTTCTTGCCTGGAGAATCCCAGGGACGGGGGAGCCTGGTGGGCTGCCGTCTATGGGGTCGCACAGAGTCGGACACGACTGACGCGACTTAGCAGCAGCAGCATGTTGTAGAATGCATGAGTACTTTCTTTTTAGTGACAAACAATATTTTACTACATGGGTATGCCACATTCAGTTTAACTACTTCTCAGCTGATAGACATTTGGGTGGTTTCCACTTTGAGGCTATTATGAATAATGTTGCTATGAACATTTGTGTACGAGTTTTTTTGTGGACACTTGCTTTCATTTCACTTGGGCATGTACCTATGAGTTATATAGCTGGATCATATGGTAACTTTCTAGATATTTAACTTTTTGAGGAACTGTCAGACTGTTTTCCAAAATGGTTGTACCATTTTTTTATTCTCACCAATCATACGGAAGGGTTCCAGTTACCCCACACCCTCATAAGGCTTGTATTATCTCTCTTTTTTATTATTCTATCCATCCGAGGGAGTGTGAAACAGCATCTCATTCTGGTTTTGATTTGATTTTAATTTCCCTAAGATCTAATGATCCTCAGCAGTTTTTCATGTCTTTATTGGCCATTTGTACATCTTATCTGGAAAACTTTCTTGGTGGTATCATTTATACCACAAAAGTTTCTTATTTTAATGAAGTCTAAGTGCATGTGTGCTTAGCCGTGTCTGACTCTTTGCAACCTCAGGGACTGCAGCCCTAGAGGCTCCTCTGTCCATGGAGTTTTCCAGACAAGAACACTAGAGTGAGTTGCCATTTCCTACTCCAAGGAATCTTCTTGACCCAGGAATTGAACCCACATCTCTTGTGTCTCCTGCACTGGCAGGCAGGTTCTTCAACACTGTGCCACTTGGGAAGCCCAATGAAGTCTTAGGTACCTATCTTTTATTTTGTAACTTTTGGTTTTGGTGTTTTATCTACGCTAGTTGTTATTATAACTGTATCCCTAGAAATCCACCATTAAAGTACTCTGTATTTCTTGGGGGAAAGGCAGGATGCATTATTGTTACTACTTGTAGATTAAAAACTTGGATCACTTAAATAAAAACTAAATTACAATAGTACAATGATGGAAAACCTCTTAAAAATGGCTGAGATAGCTGTCAGCTACCTCTTAAAACATCCATAGAAATGAGAGAAAGAACCCATATAACTGAAATCCACAGATGATACTCAATGTGTACTTTAGGTAGTTTTAACCTCCTTCACCAGAACCCTGATCAGAGTTACTTAGAAGCAGATGACTCATTTGATTTTTATTTTTCTCCCTGAATCTGTACCACTATGGTAGAGAGTTCCACAAGCCTTAAAGTAGTCCAAAGACAAAAGGCAAACAGACGTATAAGTAGCCTGAATAAATCTCAGCCTGTACAGTGGGCTCCTGAAAAACAGAACCCTCTGATTGAACAGAGGACTGGCTCTGCTCCTCCACTCCATATCCTAGCCACTGTAAAAACCTTTGCAAATAATGTATTTGTAAATAATATATTTGTTGAGATGTAAGAGTGCAAAGTGACAAAATCAAATTAACTAATTTTTTAACTAAAGAATCAACTTGGCAAAGAAAAAATAAGCTACAAGGAGACACTGGGCTCCTGTCACTCTGTTAGAAGCAACAGGTAGGACTATAAGGTCTTTCCTTCTGCCCTCTCTGCATTTACAAAGCCTTCAGTCATCTAACAAGTGTTATTGAATACCTACTATGTGCAAGATGTACACAAATTAATAATACATAACCTCTGCTTTAGTGGAGTCTACAATTATTGCCTGGAAAATCCCATGGACGGAGGAGCCCGGTAGGCTGCAGTCCATGGGGTTGCTCAGAGTTGGACAGGACTGAGCGACTTCACTTTCACTTTTCATTTTCATGCATTGGAGACGGAAATGGCAACCCACTCCAGTATTCTTGCCTGGAGAATCCCAGGGACAGGGGAGCCTGGTGGGCTGCCGTCTATGGGGTTGCACAGAGTCAGACACGACTGAAGTGACTTAGCAGCAGCAGCAGCAATCATTTAAGACCAAATCAAACTACTATTTCTTTCATGAGTCCTATTTGGAGTAAACTCTCTTCCACTAATTATCTTGGATAGCATTTTATCTACACTTTTATTGGAAAGTTACAAACTTCTACTAAAGAATATAGTCGCTGATAAACATATCTTGTCTCCAGAACTAAATGATAAAACTCTTTGTGAGCAGGATCTGTGTATAAGTCACATTCCTGACCACCATATCACCCTGTATATGAACACACAGTCAACTTTAGTTGAGTGAATGGAGTTTTTAAAACAGCAAGATTAGAAACACCAGTAGAAGATTAATATAAACCACATTTTCACAAAAAATTACATCCATGAATTGTTAATGCTGAAGCTTATTACCTTAGTCTGAAATACCAGCTATTCTAGTTTCCATATAAATGGTTTCTTCTCAACTGCAGCAGAGTGCCAAAAAGAGGGTGGTTACATTTTTAGACTTTTTCAGCTCATGTGAAAGAAACTCAAAACGCTAGAAACAGAAAATTATGGGTGAGTTATACTTGAGGGATATCTGATGAATAAAGAGTATTTTCCTTTAAGGAAAACTTCCCTGAAATCTACCCCAAGTGGGCCACAGACAAACCTACAAAGCAAACAATTAGATCCTAAACTGATGATTTCTTATTGACCCTGAAATTCAGAGTGTTCTCTAACTCTTCCCCATCTCCTAATTAGTTTATATATTCAGCTACATTTTAAAAAGAACATTTAAATAATTTAAAACATTTTTAGAACAGTTTTAGAGATACAGAAATTTGCAAAAACAGTGCGTTTATCCTATACCCAGTTTCTTCTCCCATTAAACCATTCTACATTAGTATGGCACATTTATCATGATTAATGAACAAATACTGATACATTATTTTTAACCAAAAATCTACATTTTATTCATATTTTCCTAGTTTTAACCTAATGTCCTTTTTTTCTGTTCCAGAACCCCATCCAAGGAACCATTTTACATTTTGTAGTCATGTCTCCTTAAGTTTCTCTTGGTTGTGACAATTTTTTAAGATATTCCTTGTTTTCTATGATCTTCCTATTTGTAGGAATATTGGTCAGCTATTTTGCAGAATGTCTCTCAACTGGGATTTGTCTAAAGTCTTCCTCATGATCATCCTGGGGTTACAGATGTGGGGGAGGAGACCCACAGAGTTAAAGTGCCATTCTCATCAAATCATACCAAAGTGCATGTTATGAACACGACCGGTCACTGTTGATATTAATCTTTATCACCTGGCAAAGGTGGTGTTTGTCAAGGTTCCATACTATAAAGTTACTCTTTCCCTCCCTCCCATTCTGTGCTGTACCCTTTGGAAGGAAGTCACTATAAACAACACACCCTAAGTGTGGGAGTGGGGATTTATGCTCCATCTCCTTGACAGCAAAGGAGATACATAAATGACTTGGGCTCTCCTGCATGGGAGATTTGTCATTCCATCATCATTTATTTATTACAGATTTTTCTATTTTCTCCCATTTGTTGAGGTATTCCTTTATTCGTATCAGTATAGACTCATGTATATTTATTTCATACCTTGGGCTACGATACAATACTATACTTTGCTGCTCAAGCTGACCATTAGGAACTCATTGCATTGGCTACTGTGTCCCTTTAATATATACCACTGATGAGTTTCTCTTGAGCACTTTCTTATTCTCCAGCAGGAAAAGATGCTCCAGGCTCATCTTGTATATTTCCTGCCCCAGTCCTGGAATCAGCCATTTCTCCAAGGATCTTTGGTGCTGGAGAAAGGGTTAGCATCCAAAAGCTGTGTGCTAGATACACTTGTTGCTACTTGAGTGTCATTGTTTCTACAGTCACTTCTTTTTATACATTTCTCTCCATTTTCAGAATTAGAATGCTCAGGGCACCCTGTGATAGAGTCTAGGAATGATAAGCCTTCTCCTCTGAGATCTAGGAAGCCTCACTCCCATAGATCAGTTTCCATCTCAACAAAAGATACTGTTACCATTTCTTACAAAGGGTGAACAATTAGACTTCAGCAATACTTGAGTTCAGTTCAGTCGCTCAGTCGTGTCTGACTCTTTGCAACCCCATGAATCACAGCACGCCAGGCCTCCCTGTCCATCACCAACTCCCGGAGTTCACTCAGACTCACGTCCATCGAGTCAGTGATGCCATCCAGCCATCTCATCCTCTGTCGTCCCCTTCTCCTCCTGCCCCCAATCCCTCCCAGCATCAGAGTCTTTTCCAATGAGTCAACTCTTCGCATGAGGTGGCCAAAGTACTGGAGTTTCAGCTTTAGCATCATTCCTTCCAAAGAAATCCCAGGGCTGATCTCCTCCAGAATGGACTGGTTGGATCTCCTTGCAGTCCAAGGGACTCTCAAGAGTCTTCTCCAACACCACAGTTCAAAAGCATCAATTCTTCGGCGCTCAGTTTTCTTCACAGTCCAACTCTCATATCCATACATGACCACAGGAAAAACCATAGCCTAGTGGCATATTTCTCTGCCTCTTACAGAATCATAGGATGTAAGGACCAGAAAAGGCTTTAGAAAGTATGTATCAAATTCCCTGGGTCACTCATTCACAAACACATATGAAGGACCTACTATGTGCTGGGCACAATCCTAGATGTGCTGATACAACAGTACACAAAACCAGACACAGTCCATGATATGAAGCTCATGGTCTGGTGAGAATGACGAATATTAATTTAAAAATATCACACGAATAAGTATAGCACTGCAACTGTGCTAGGTACATGCATACGTGCTAAGTCACTTTAGTCATGTCCAATTCTTTGTGACCTTATGGACTGTAATCTTCCAGGCTCTTCTGTCCATGGGATTCTCCAGGCAAGAATACAGAAGTGGGTTGCCATGCCCTCCTCCAGGGGATCTTCTCGACCTGGAAATTGAGTCTCTTTTGTCTCCCGCTTTGGCAGGCAGGTATTTCTTTTTACCACTAGCACCACCTGCGAAGCCCATGTAGTCAGGTACATGAAAAGACAAAGAAGATAGTATGAGAGGGTATTGTAGGGAGTCTAACTCTGCTGGGGATTTAGGATTCACAGTACTAAAACCAGGTAGAGCAGCAGGTAACTAGGTGACAGGCAGCAAGAAGACAAATCCAAACAGGGAGAACATGTACACGGGTCAGTGGCAGGAGGGGACGTGGTCTAGTAAAAAGCCCAGAGAAGAGCGCTCAGGAACCTGGCAAAAGAGGAGGACGGAAGTGAAGCAGGGACTAGATCACAAGTCCTTACCAAATAAAGATCTGGTCTCTATTTGAAGAGGAAAGAGAAGTTCCTGAACTAGAACTTATTAGGGTTTTAAGCAGGGAGTGGTGACATTTTAAGGTAGGTAGTGACATTTTAAGATTTGTGTTTTGTAAAGATCACTCTGGATGTTGTGTGGAGAATAGATTATGGGTGGGCAAGAAGCTCTAGTATGAGGTGAACAATTATGAAGCTGCTGGAGCAGGATGAAGAAACGATGCTGGAGAGCTTGGACTGGAGGAGTGACAGTGGAAACACAGAGAAGTGGGCATATTTGAGGACTACATAGTAAGCAAGATCGAAAGAACTGTGGCATTCTGGGTATGAGGCAAGAGAAAGAACAGTTTCAGGGCAAGAACTGAGTTTCTGGTTTTGCACAATTGGATGGTGGATGCTGATGTCATTCACCAATAAGGAAAATATTGGAAGAGGATCAGGTTTGACAGGAAGGCCATGAGTTCAGTTTTGGATTTGTTGAATGTGAGGTATTTATGAGACACCCAAGTAGAGAGGCCAAAAATATCACTGGATTAAGAAAATCTAGAGCTCAGGGTTAGTGATATAAATTTGATACAGTTGGGTGATAACTGAAGCCGTGAACACAGACAAAATAGCATAGAAAGGATACTGCACGGGAAAGCAGCAGCACTGGGCAGGGCAAGTCACAAAACGAGGTTAATAATAACTCCTGCTCCAGTCTTGCAGTCAGGATTAAATGACATCACTTACGTAAAAGCATATGGCAAACCATAAGCCCCAACTACGCTAGTTATTACTATCAATATTGTGCATTTCATAAAAAACACTCCAATGGGATACGTGTACAGGTGTTTACCTCCTTGTGCCTTAACAAGACATAAAGTGTATACCATTACTCATTACTTGAAAAACACAAAACCTCTGGTAGTTATGGTAAAGGACTAACAGCTACTAATGATATGAAGAATAATATTGGCTTAATGTCATCTCAGTTTTCTTATTTACTGACTTATAGGTAGAAAATGAGGCATTGAGGGAAGA
The DNA here is from genome assembly GCF_027580195.1 of Bos mutus. Taxonomy (NCBI): domain Eukaryota; kingdom Metazoa; phylum Chordata; class Mammalia; order Artiodactyla; family Bovidae; genus Bos; species Bos mutus. The sequence goes on from NC_091637.1 coordinate 54,845,275, forward strand.
AAGAATTAAGGTGCAGGAGCAGCCCACGACCCAGGCTCCATATTCTCATCCCTGCAATTGTCTGCTCTCCAGAGACATTTGAAACCACAAAAATCTGAAACTCTGTAACTTGGAAAGATTGCCAGACTTTACCTACATTCTATTCAAATACATATTAACTAACTAAACATAAGTAACAAAGTAACATCTTCTTTATAGAAACTGATTTGAATGAATGAGAAAACATTTAGTACAAAGAATTATTTAATAGACTGTGACCATCAACTAAGTGCTATTTTCACAGGGGTGTCCTCCAGAAAATGGAATTAGCTTCTTTACAGAGAACTGGACATAGTTTTAAAAATCGGATTATACCCATATTTAATGAGATGCAAACTCTTTAGGATACAATTTTAACATGTCAGTTTTCATAAAGATAATTCCAGAATGACAAAGGTGAAGGATACACAAAAGTGTTGAGCTGCCTCCAAAAACATTGAGCTGTCTCCCAAGATTTCACACTTTGTGAACTGCCCAAGGCACCTGGTCATGGGGGTCTGAAATTCAGCCCATGTTCCTCTCATAAAGTCTTGTGACCAGCAGAAGGGCTAGGATAGCTTGAATAAAGATAGGGTGTGTGTTGTGGAAAGGGAGCAGGAGAGGCATTTTATCTTGTTTGGCCCAGAATTGATGCCATAGACACCAATATGCTATAGAAGCATTGCAGAAGGATGATACAAGAGCAACTGCTTGAACTCCAGACAAGTATCTTTAAGATCAGATCTGGGTTTACATATGGTCTTGAAAGGAAGCTTATAAGAAAAGCAACCATTAAAATTCTTTTATTAAACTGTTAATGGTCTCCTTGGCTATGAAGTTGGCTTGATTTTCTTAATGAAGCCTTTCCATCTATACTACACTGTTAGTATGAAGTCATTATATAAATTCTAAGCTTTAATGCCCAATGTATTTGGAGACATTAAAAGTAAATAAAGGGCTTCCCTGGTGGCTCAGTGGTAAAGAATCCTCCTGCCAATGTAGGAGACACAGGTTCTATCCCTGGTCCAGGAAGATTCCCACATGACGTGGAGCAACTAACCCATGTGCCACAAACTACTGAGCCTGTGCTCTAGAGCCCAGGAACCGCAACAACTGAGCCCACGCACCGCAACCACTGAAGCTCATGTGCCCTAGAGCCCAGGCTCTGCAACAAGAGGAGCCACCACAGTGAGAAGACCACATACCGCAACTACAGAAAAGCCCACACAACAATCAAGATCCATCACAGCCAAAATAAAATTTTAAAATAAATAAAAGTTAAAAGTCAAATACCTTTAATTTTACCAAGTACAGTGGTACAAAGAAAACAAAACCACCAAATAGTAAAAAGAACTCTGTAGAAGTTTTTAGGAAAAGAAGTGTGGAACATTCTTAGAGGGGAGATATGGTACTTTTGGAACAACCATCAGCCTGAAGAACTGACTTCAAACCTTGGCTCTGAGCCTGTTGTTTGGTTTTAAGTCACTCAACCTCTTTCAGCCTCATTTTCTTCACTTGCATAGAGTGGATTGAACTAAATTATTTCTAAAGCCTCCTCCAGCTCTGAAATTCTCTAATTCTACAAGTGTTGTTGTTACAAAAATCTCCTTTTCTTTGTGATCTTCATTTTCTATACCACAATTATCATTTAACCACTGTTTTTGGCCTCCTTGTCATGGTATTTCTTACCATTTGTTCCCACACTGAAATAACCTATTTTATTCACTAATTAATATATGATCCTCTCATCTCCAAACCTTTCCAAGCTCATTTTAAATTTTCCATTAGCTATTATTCACTAAAAAGCTGAAAGACTCAATCATCTCTTTGTCCACTGTCAAGATTCTGCTGGACAATTTAGCCCAAACCTAGTACTCCAACCCATGTTTAGACAGTCAACAAGCATTTTAACTCTAGGCAGCAGGAGAATTTATAAAAAGCAAATGACATTTAGGGTGAAAATTCGCACAGAATCAAACTAGGAGAGAATAATTCTGAAGTGATAGATAAATGAGAGAAAGTAGGGTAAATATAGTGAAAGCAAATTTTAAGAGGGCAGAGCAGAAGAAATCTCAATATAGGTTGGAGAAGAATAAGAATTTAACCGGCAGAGGAAATCTCTCCGTGTGGAGCAACCTATATAGAAACCTAGGTACTGAGCAATTATAATTATGAAAAGCCTTTCAAGGTGTTTTCTGTACTGTAGAGAAGAGAGGTGGTTAATAGTACAAGTTTCCTAACTAAAGGTTTTTGTTACGGGTTTCTAAATATTCAATACTCTGAAGAGTCTCAACCACAGCAACATGAAAAAACATCTTGTTAGAACAGAGACGGTCACTGTCAATCTAAATAAATCCTTCAGATGTATTAGCTCATGAATGACTTCAGGAGCCTAAGCTAGGAAGGATATTATCTTGCCAAGATATAAAACATACCTTCTGTTGTGTGTTGTGTTAGATTTGCTCAGTCATGTCTAAGACTCTTTGCAATCCCATGGACAGTAGCCCGCCAGGCTCCTCTGCCCATGGGATTCTTCAGGCAAGAATACTGGACTGCATTGCCATTCTTTTCTCCAGGGGATCTTTCTGACCCAGGGATCAAAGCCAGGTCTCCTGCATCGCAGGCAGATTCTTTACCAATTGAGCCACTAGCTTCTGCACCTCCTCAATTCTCCTCCAGACCACTGGCTCATTGTCCCTGAAGCCAACCAGGGACACTGTGGGGGACGGAAGATCCTCCCCATTGACTGCTAACTAGCCATGTGCTCCAAGTTTCTAGATTCTCCTACCACTTCCAAACTTGGGATTAAATTCTACGTGAGGGCATGGAATCTGGCTTTCCAAGTGATTATCAGTGAGGTAGGATGACATAACTCAGAACCATGAATTAACTCACCACAAGGCGGCCTCTGATAATCAGAAACAGCAGCAGAAAGGGTCCAGACAGATACACACCCTCTCCCTCCCTGCTCCCACGAACTGTCCATCTACCCTGTCTGGAGACACCACATAACGTTGAGCATATGCACTTGCTGAACAACCAGTGTAATCCCTTTAAGGCTCATCATGACACAGTGCAATCCAATCACTTTCCTGTGTTTCTCAAAGCTTCTCCCTTCTCATTGCTTTGCCCTTACTCTCACTGCTCTGGGATTGTACCTCCAAATAAATCTTCATTTTATTCCTGCCCTCAGGCTCTGGCTTCTAGAGAACCCAGGCTAAAACAGCAGTCAGGCCAAAAAGAAGTAAAGAAAGAATCTTGGATTAGTAACTGAGATACACAGGTTCTAATCTTGCTATAACTGGCTCTATTAATTAACTAGTTGACCTTCTGAGATCTGAAACATTCTGAGACCTGTGAAATGGGATAGAAGTCAGAGAAAGAGAGATTAAACCAAGTAACTGCTGGGTTGTTTCCAGCTCCAGCGCTTTATGATCCTTAGGATTACACAGTCCAAAGCCTCAAATAACCCATTAGAACATAGGTCAGTGTGAAAACCACTGAGTCCTATTGTATCCCAACTCATTTGATCACAGCAATAGTGTGAAGCAGACTGATGAAATATAACTTTAACTGAATCTTGTGCAAAATTCTCTTGGCTCTGAAACAGGGCCATTTTCAATACCATCAGCAGTCAGTGTTATTTGATGTGTGACAGTATATTTTGCAACTTAACCAAATATCACAAATGCAATAAAAGTAGGCCACAGAAGGAGTTATGAGTGTTATAAGACCACATCTGTTTTGTGGAAAGTTATAAATACAAGAGTCTTTTTAAAAATCAGTAGTATCAAAAGAAAAAAGTCAGTCACAAAAGACCACATACAGTATGATTCCATTTACATGAAATGTCTGGCATAGGCAAGTCTATAGAGACAGAAAGTAGATTCTTGATCACCTTGAACTGGAAACTGAGGAAATGAAGGATGACTGATAATCGGCATGGGATTTCTTTTGGAGATGATGAAAATATCCTAAAATTAGTTTATGGGGATGGTTGCACAAGTCTGTGAATACAATAAAAAACATTGAATTATTTACTTTAAATGTGTGAACTGTATAATATGTGAACTATACCTCAATAAGGCTATTTAAAAAGTAGTGGGCCTGTTTCATTGTGGGGAGTGCATTGGCTCAGAGACAAAAAAAAAAAAATTGTGTGAAGAACAAATGAGCATTTATCCCTAAGGACAGAGATCTGTAAAGAACTTATTTATATCTTTAAAAAGGCCACAGAAGAGGACGTACAGAGTAACTTTATCTGGTTTCTATTTGACACTAAGTTCCCCTAAGCAGCAAAACAGCCAGACTCTTTGGAGATAGAGTGTAGGAAGAATTTAGGAATTTGGGCAACTGGCAGAGGAGACTCAGTGTGAGCAAGTGGAAATGACACGAATGGGAGAGGCCCTCAGCTAGCATCAGGCTCAAACTGCAAAAGGCACCTGGGAGCAGAGTGGGTTATTCACTTCAACACAACTGTTTGGGGACAGCTATTAGATCCAAGGCACTGTTTTAAGAGCAGTAGTAAATTAAAAAATGACACCAGTATATACCCATTCTCTCCTCTTCAAAGAGCGCCTAACATGATAAGAGAGAACATGCATACTGTGAGGCCAGGTGAATAAATGCTGTGATAGAGTCTGAACAGACACTACGAAAGTTTAGCAAGACTCCATGGAAGAGCTGATCTTTTCTCTGGGCCTCAAACATTTGAGAAGATCAATCCAATATGCTGCCATACTTTGAAAAACTAAACAAATAATGGAATCCATTCAAGAAGGGTTAAGAAACATAAACACCAAATTAGTCTACCTTATTAAAACAAAAGATACACTCTAGGATGACCACACTGCGCAAGACATAGAGTAAAATTTCATTTATATGGAGACAAGTCTCTTGATAAGTCCATGGCTTCAAGTTCAGAAGCATCTGTTTTTCTTAACGTATTTAAGGTTCAGAGGCTACAAAAACTTGGCTACAAAAACAGGCCAAGGTGCTAAAGAGCTGCAGGCTGATCAGATGGCTATTTGTAGAAAAAGCCTTTCTGTGATTTACTGACAATGTCATGAGCATAAAGGAGAAGAGAAAGGATAGGAAAAGAGAAGAAGTGAAGGGGAAAGAGCTGTCAGACAGCTACGGAGACTGGAGGCAGAAGCAGAGATGGCAAACAATGACAGGTTAGGTGGCAAGGCTGCAAGTGGCAGACACTGGCACAGAAGAAAGCGAGTTATAGAAAGAGGCACAAATGAAATGCATTCTACAGTCTAAGCCAACAAAGAGTTACCAGCTCACCAACAGCCTGGGAAGGCAGGGGAGAAACAGAAAGCAGAAAAAGCCTAAGGACACGCACATCCATCCAGAAGCCTGTCAACCAAGGCAGTTCAAGGGGCCCTGGGGAAAAGGGGCTGTTCATGGCCAGAGCTCTGTTGTTAAGTTGCTAAGCTGTGTCTGACTCTTTTGCGACCCCATGGACTGTAGTCCGCTGGGTTCCTCTGTCCATGGGATCTCTCAGGCAAGAATACTAGAGTGGGTTGCCAGGGCATCTTCCCAACCCAGGGGTCAAACCCACGTCTCCTGCTTGGCAGGTGGATTCTTTACCACTAAGGTCCACCTGGGAAGCCTGCAGAGCTTTGTAGCTGCAAACTAAATCAATCAGCTCCATGCCCCATGTCCCATAGATACGCACAGCACAAAACACTGACATTCCTAAACGTGACCCTGAGTCAAGAAGAGATCAAGTCAAGATAAACACTTTCTGTTTAGGGACTTCCCTGGTGGCCCAGTGATTAAAACTCTGTGCTTCCTGGCCAGGGAACTAAGATCTCACATAACTTTTGGGCAAAAAGACCTCTCTGTTTAAAAAGGCACCTCTTAGAAACAATTTAATTCAAAATTAAAGTAAAAAATTGGGAACATAAATCATCAAATCCTCAACTATACAGCAAACTTATTTTTTTAGGCCCTGAATTGCTTATTCCCTAATGATCTGCCACAATGGAAATTTCATTCCATAAGAGAAGAAGAAGATAGAAACGATCATTCTGCGAGGAGGAGGAAAAGAATTAGGAAATGGGAACCCATTCCAGTATTTCTGCCTGGAAAATTCCATGGACAGAGGAGCCTGGCGGGCTGCAGGCCATAGGGTCATAAAGAGGAGAAAATGACTGAAGCAGCCTAACATGCATGTATTCTATGAGGCCGATCTAAAAAAAAGCACGGTTGGAAGACATGTAACTACACAAAATAAGAAAAAAAAATCCATGGAATACTAATTTATTCTCCAAATCTGAATCTCAGAACACTTGGTTTAAGAGCCTGTGCTCTAGAGAGTAGATGAGACAGGCTCCTATGTGAAAACATTTTACATCCCTTTAAAAATATAAGCTCAGTGAAGGAAGGAACTATCTGATGTTTCTCTCTATCATCCATAGTTCTTGGACGTACTGTCTTGCATGTAATATAACTTTCCCAACTGCAACACTCTTCCCTGCATTTAACAACTGAAGCTTTCACTATGTACTAGCTACTGCTTTTGATTAGCTCAGAAGAGTACAACAGTATCCTCCCACATTGTCAGCTCTTGACTCAAAGATACATCAATGGGGAAAGCCCACATCTCTCACCTCTCTCCTCCATGTGCTTTACAAATGTGATTTTATCATAGTGCTCTTTTCTCGCAACTCCCAAACATGCCAGCTTCTCTCAACATCACAGTGACTTAACTCTGACTCCTCCACAGTCAAAATCTAGGGGCAGATTTTGGGGACAGGTTTCAGGCCATTTGAGAGAGTTTGTAATATCAGTCTGGGATCTAAGAAGGCAAACTGTAATGTCCCTGGATATTTCCAGAGGCTCAGTCCTAAAGAGAAGTTGTGGGGTAATCCCAGGCTTCACCAAGATAAAAAGCGGTCAAGGGTGCCCATGGTGTGCCGCTGTTAGCCTCACCCTTTGTGGAGTATTATCATTATCCCCTGTACTCTGAATTGTCTAAGACCTCTGCCAGGTCATAAATGTGTGATCATTCATCCCGGCTGTCCCCCACTCCAGTTTACACCTGCCATCAGGGAATTCCAGAGAGTCTGATATTTGAATCAGAGGATCTACTTTTCAAAAAGTATTATTTTTTCACCACAATAAAACAAGCTTGGATAGGCTGCGACAGGTGTAGTATGCTCTTTGTTTTGAACTCTGCAGCCTCTTCCATGGTCTTGTCAAATGGTAAGATACATTTTCTGTAAGTTGTTTAATCTGCAAGGCGGTCAGCAATCATTTTGCACCATCATTTCCTAATACAAACAACTAACTTTGCCCTTTCAGAGACATCATGCAAGGTGCCTGCTAGTAAAATGGAATGTGCAGGAACACAGTGGCTAGGCACAACTCATCCTTTCCTGTCTTGATGGTCACAGGAGAAGTATTTGATGCTGCTGCCCACTGCCATCCACCTGGTATACCAGCCAATCATGCTGTAACCCATACCATCCATGTGTTATGAGACACACAACGTTGCCAGGCTTCCAGGGTCAGTGGGAAATATAATAAGTAACAGGCTAAATATATGTGAAGAAAACACAGCCTAAGTCCCATTGTAAACTATTTAAACAGTATAGCATTCCTTCTACAGTGCTTATGTCATTAATTTTCCTGGAGTAAACAAAGACTGTATTTTACTGTTTGGGGGTACTTTTTCATTTTGCAATAAACCCTTTCAGCAGCAATAAACTTTTAAAATGTGCATGCTTAATGAAAAATTAAGTCCCAAGTTCCTTTCTCAAATAAGTGGATTATGAGCAGGCACCCTACACAAAATATTTGTTGACATCTTCCATCTACCAGAGGCGGGGGATAGAGATATCACTGCCCAAACTAAAACTAGAAGATATAATCTTTATGAAGAAATATTGGCATTTACTTCAAAAGTTAGTAGCCGCACATACAGAGGAGTTGAGTGAATAAGTAAATGAATGGTGGATGGTGGGATCCAGGTTTCCTACGATTAGAAAGGAAGCAAGGGAGGCAGGCCAAAGTAAGCCATGTAGTACTAAGTTAGAGTTAAAAATATGATAAATATTATTAGAGTCAAATACATGAGTATAAACTCATGTTCAGCTAATATACATGAAGACAGATACAGAATAATCATATATATGTCTTAGACATTTCCTAGCTCTGTTTGCTGAGAGACCCTAGAAGCAGTCGCACTCTACTACAGTCAACACACCCAGATCTTGGCTTTTAAATACCATTCTAAGATAAAGGAAACCAGAGTTCCTCAGGTAAATACATGATTCTAAGGCTGGGGCAAGAGAGTTCCAGAAAAACATCTATTTCTGCTTTATTGACTATGCCAAAGTCTTTGACCATGTGGATCACAATAAACTGTGGAACATTATGAAAGAGATGGGAATACCAGACCACCTGACCTGCCTCTTGAGAAATCTGTATGCAGGTCAGGAAGCAACAGTTAGAACTGGACATGGAACAACAGACTGGTTCCAAATAGGAAAAGGAGTACGTCAAGGCTGTATATTGCCACCCTGCTTATTTAACTTATATGCAGAGTACATCATGAGAAATGCTGGGCTGGAAGAAGCACAAGCTGGAATCAAGATTGCCAGGAGAAATATAAATAACCTCAGATATGCAGATGATACCACCCTTATGGAAGAAAGTGAAGAGGAACTCAAAAGCCTCTTGATGAAACTGAAAGTGGAGAGTGAAAAAGTTGGCTTAAAGCTCAACATTCAGAAAACATTAAGATCATGGCATCTGGTCCCATCACTTCATGGGAAATAGATGGGGAAACAGTGGAAACAGTGTCAGACTTTATTTTTTGGGGCTCCCAAATCAGCGCAGATGGTGACTTCAGCCATGAAATTAAAAGACGCTTCCTCCTTGGAAGAAAAGTTATGACCAACCTAGATAGCATATTCAAAAGCAAAGACATTACTTTGCCAACAAAGGTTCGTCTAGTCAAGGCTATGGTTTTTCCTGTGGTCATGTATGGATGTGAGAGTTGGACTGTGAAGAAGGCTGAGCGCCAAAGAATTGATGCTTTTGAACTGTGGTGTTGGAGAAGACTCTTGAGAGTCCCTTGGACTGCAAGGAGATCCAACCAGTCCATTCTGAAGGAGATCAGCCCTGGGTGTTCTTTGGAAGGAATGATGCTAAAGCTGAAACTCCAATACTTTGGCCACCTCATGCGAAGAGTTGACTCATTGGAAAAGACTCTGATGCTGGGAGGGATTGGGGGCAGGAGGAGAAGGGGACGACAGAGGATGAGATGGCTGGATGGCATCGCTGACTCAATGGACATGAGTCTGAATGAACTCCAGGAGTTGCTGATGGACAGGGAGGCCTGGTGTGCTGCAATTCATGGGGTCGCAAAGAGTCAGACACGACTGAGCGACTGAACTGAACTTAAATGAAGGCTGGGGCAAAAATGCAAGATAAGTCCAGAGCAAATAGTAGTACCATAAGGTAAGGAAGTACCTAACAAAACAAAAGGACAAGGGCGCATCAAAGGAATTTGGAGCCAAATTCCTGAAAGAATGACTAAAGCTGAAACAATCTGAGCAATTAATAACACAGTTTGGTTTACAATACAAAGTAGAATATAAATAGGCCTGAGTTGATACTGACATAAATAGATGAATAAATAAATAAATGGGTGAGGGAAGATAAATCTTCCTTACAAAAGAGCTCTAAATAATTTACAGAGATACTCCCTGCCCCCCCCCACCCACTGCAGGAGGTACAGCTTCATTCTTCCCTCCTCTCTCTTGAGTGTGAGCTGGACTTAGTGAGTGACTTGGTTCCAAAGAAGTATGACAAATAGTAATGGTAGACTGGGGTGGGGGATGGGGGGTGGGCTGGCAGCCAGGGAGGGATAAGTTACTTCACAGTGTAGAAATCTGGCAAACACTGCTTTAGTCAGGTGACAAGTTTTATATCACCAGTACCAAGTACACCTTTAAGTTATTTAATAAGAACATTTCATTTCTGGGTGGTCTTCCCCTGCCCCAGCTTTACTGAGATATTATTGACGTAGAACATTTATCAGTTTAGGGTGTACACTGTGAAGATTTCTAAAATATATACACATATATATGTGTGAGTATATTTGCACAGTTAAATGATTACTATAATAAAGTTAGTTAACACATCCCTCCCCTCACACAATTACATGTGGATGCAATTAGTTGTCTTTAACAACTTTTAAGTATATAATATAGTATTGTTAATCAGTCACCACTCTGTACATTCAGTTCAGTCGCTCAGTCGTGTCTGACTCTTTGCAACTGTATGGACTGCAACACGCCAGGCTTCCCTGTCCATCACCAACTCCTGGAGCTGACTCAAACTCAAGTCCATCGAGTCGGTGATGCCATCCAACCATCTTAGCCTCTGTCGGCCCCTTCTCCTCCTGCCTTCAATCTTTCCCAGCATCAGGGTCTTTTCTAATTAGTCAGTTCTTCGCATAAGGTGACCAAAGTATTGTAGCTTCAGCATCAGTTCTTCCAATGAATATTCAGGACTGATTTCCTTTAGGACGGACTGGTTGGATCTCCTTGCAGTTCAAGAGGCTCTCAAGAGTCTTCTCCAACACCACAGTTCAAAAGCATCAACTCTTTGGTGTTCAGCTTTCTCTATAGTCCAATTCTTACATCAATACATGACTACTGGAAAAACCACAGCTTTGACTAGATGGACCTTTGTTGGCAAAGTAACATCTCTGCTTTTTAATATGATGTCTATGTTGGTCACAGTTTTTCTTCCAAGGAGCAAGTGTCTTTTAATTTCATGGCTGCAGTCACCATCCGGAGAAGGTAATGGCACCCCACTCCAGTATTCTTGCCTGGAAAATCCCATGGACGGAGGAGCCTGGTGGGCTGCAGTCCATAGGGTTGCTAGGAGTTGGACACAACTGAGCGACTTAGCAGCAGCAGCAGTCACCATTTGTAGTGATTTTGGAGCCTAAAATCACCTGAGTTGTTCCCAACTCAGGGATCAAACCCAGGTTTCCTGCATTGAAGAAAGATTCTTTACCATCTGAGCCACCAGGGAAGCCAAGCCACCAGCTACTAGCCAACAAGTTAGTAGATATTGTAAAAACAAACAAAGAAAAAAAAACAAAACTTGTGCCTAAAAAAATTAAGTGCAGCTGCAGAAGATATATAAGATATACAGTATTCAGTGATGTATGATTTTTCAGTTAGATCAATGATTATTCTAAATTAATTTTGCTCATTTTCAATAGTGAAATTATTTTCATTCATTTCAGTTCTGGACAGAAAATCAGTTAATTCCAATAGTGGAAGTTTGTTCTCAAGCGTGTTTTGAAAAATCTCAACTTGTGGAAAGACTCTTTCGCTGGTACACCTAATTTTAATTGGATGAATTTATGTTCTGCACTAGAATAGAATAAAATTGAAAAAGCATATAGTGTCACAGCATCTAAATTGAACATTAAAAAGAATCACAGATACAGCTTATTTATTTTGTAATAATATTTGTCTAAGAAGGTGTTCTGAATGGAGGCAAAAAGACAATGTTTATGAAAATATTTGGGCTGAAATATTTCTACTTTTAAACTTTATAGGTGTAGTTTATTTACAATAATATTTCACCCCTCGATAATACGGATGTATACATTCAATGAGTTTTGACTCACTGTATACAGTCATGTAACAATCATCACAATTAAGATATAAAGCCTTCACAACACTCCAGAAAGTTCTCTTGTATCCTTTGCAGTCAATCCTCTCACCAATCTCCAGTCCCTGGAAACCACTGGTATGTTCTGTGTCCCTATGGCTTTGCCTTTTCTAGAATTTCATAAAAATTGGATAGTACAGTATATGATTCTTTGTTTCTGGTTCTTTTATCACAATGCTTTTGCAATTCATCCATGCTGTAGCCTTTATCAGGAGTTTCTGCCTTAGTAACTGCTGAGTAGTATTCTACTATATGAATTTACTGCAGTTTACCTGCTGAAAAACATTTGGGCTATTTCCATTTTGGGGCTATCATGAATAAAGCTGCTATGCACTGAACTGAACTGCTGCACATTTGCATATAAATCTTTTCATAGACACACATTAGAATTGAAACTGCAGAGTCATATTCTTAGAGTATGTTTACCTTTATAAGAAATGGCCAAACTGTTTCCAAAGAGGGTGTATCACACTGCCCTCCTGCCAGTAGTATACGATAATTGTACTTGCTCCAGATTCTCAACAACATTTGATATTATAAATCTTAATTATAGTCATTCTATGGCTGTGTACTGCTGTATCATCGTGGTTTTAACGTGCATTTGCCTGATGACTAACAACACTGAGGATCTTTTCAAGTGGGTACTGGCCATTTGTATATCTCCACTGGTAAAGTGTTTAAATCTTCTGTGTCTTTTAAAAACTGAGCTTACACTCTTAATGATTTGTGCTGTCAATATATTCTGGACATAAGTCCGTTATCAGACATATGTTTTATAAAGCTTTCGCTGCCTGTGGCTTGTCTTTTCATTTTCTAAACAGTGTATTTCAAAGCGCAAAAGTTACAAATTTTAATTGAGTTCAACTTATTAATTTTTTTCCTTTTATGATGTGTGCCTTTTATGTCCTTTCAAAGAATTCTCTGCCTAACCCATCACCATGAAGATTTTCTCCTATATTCTCTTCTATAAATTTTAGCTCTTAAGTTTAGGTCTATGATCCATTTTAAAGTAATTTTGTATAAGGAGTGTGATAAGGTTGAGGTTTTATTTATTGTACTTACATATCCAATTGTTCCATGGTACCTGTGTTGAAAATCAAATGACTGTTTTGTGTGGGTCCATTCTAGACTCTGGACTCTGTTCCATTGATGTATATATTGATATTTATCCTTAAGTCTAAAGTATATCATCTTGATTAACTGCAACTTTATATTAAGTCTTAAAATCAAGTAGTACAAGACCTCCATCTCCATTGTTCCTTCTCAAAATCGTTTTGCCTATTCCTAGCTCTTTGCATTTCCATACAACTTTTAGCCTCAGTTTGTCAGTTTCATTTTTAAAAGGCCACCCAGGAAGAGTTTGTATACAACTGTAAAATTTATCACTATATCTATCTAGGACTAGATTTTCTTTTTTTTTCTGGTTTCAGGATTTTTAGCTATCAGTTGAATTTCTTTAAAAGATATGAAGCTACTTCAGTTATTTCTTCCTAGATGTCTCAAGAAATCTGCCATCTCATTCATGTTGTCAAACTCATTGGCAAGAATTTATTCATGTACTTATACACTTTAATACAAAAACAAAACCAAAAATCAGATCAGATCAGATCAGTCGCTCAGTCGTGTCCGACTCTTCACGACCCCATGAATCGCAGCACCCAGGCCTCCCTGTCCATCACCAATTCCCGGAGTTCACTCAGACTCACGTCCATCGAGTCAGCAATGCCATCCAGCCATCTCATCCTCTGTCGTCCCCTTCTCCTCCTGCCCCCAATCCCTCCCAGCATCAGAGTCTTTTCCAATGAGTCAACTCTTCGCATGAGGTGGCCAAAGTACTGGAGTTTCAGCTTTAGCATCATTTCTTCCAAAGAAATCCCTGGGCTGATCTCCTTCAGAATGGACTGGTTGGATCTCCTTGCAGTCCAAGGGACTCTCAAGAGTCTTCTCCAACACCACAGTTCAAAAGCATCAATTCTTCGGTGCTCAGCCTTCTTCATAGTCCAATTCTCACATCCATACATGACCACAGGAAAAACCATAGCCTTGACTAGACGAACCTTTGTTGGCAAAGTAATGTCTCTGCTTTTGAATATGCTATCTAGGTTGGTCATAACTTTTCTTCCAAGGAGTAAGCATCTTTTAATTTCATGGCTGCAGTCACCATCTGTAGTGATTTTGGAGCCCAGAAAAATAAAGTCTGACACTGTTTCCACTGTTTCCTCATCTATTTCCCATGAAGTGGTGGGACTGGATGCCATGATCTTCATTTTCTGAATGTTGAGCTTTAAGCCAACTTTTTCACTCTCCACTTTCACTTTCATCAAGAGGCTTTTGAGTTCCTCTTCACTTTCTGCCATAAGGGTGGTGTTATCTGCATATCTGAGGTTATTGATATTTCTCCCGGCAATCTTGATTCCAGTTTGTGTTTCTTCCAGTCCAGCGTTTCTCATGATGTTCTCTGCATATAAGTTAAATAAACAGGGTGACAATATACAGCCTTGACGAACTCCTTTTGTTCCCATTTAACAGAATTTGTTCTGAGTTTATCAAGTACCTCAGCACCTTTGAGGAAGTATTTTTTTCAGTTAATAATATTGTGGTTTATATAGAAGAGTCAATAATGTTACATTTATGAGCCATACAATGCAACTGCGAAGATAATCATGAGCAATTTTGTAAAAACCCTAGAAACAATAAGGTCATTTTAAATATATTCTTTAGAAAAAGACCAATGACATGCTAATAGATACAGATAGAGTTAAAGTTATTAGAGTAGGTATGTCAAGAATAACTACTTTGATTGTTATTTCTGAAAGTTCAGATAATCAATACATAGCTTTAAAATTTTATTTTAATGTATATGTGTTATATGTTTTAGAAAAAAATATTTTGGGAAAATGGTTTTTGAACAGGTTATCTTACGGTCCAATGTAATAAAACCAAGTTTCAGTCAAGAAGTAAATATTTTGAAAATTATGTAACTTTAATTATCTTAAGAATCCACTTTCATTCTCAAAAATGAATTAGGATGATAAATTATATTGTCAATGTAGGCATAACCCACTGCCTCATATCAGTATCAGGATGACTTTCTAAGCTTTTTGTATCACTTTAGTGTACTTGATAATCATCTTCAACAATCCTAAAAACAAACAAACAAAAAAAAAGCACAAGATAAACTAACAGGTACGGTCCTTGGCATATGACAGGAAAGATTTCAAAGAATCATAGAAAGGATGAATTGTTGAGATATGGATGAGATAACAGGCTTTTTATTTGCAAACTCACACACAAAATTATGTGTGTTATAATTAGAGCCCTACCCTATATTCTACACAAAAATAAATACCAAATAGGTAGAAGGGCCTAAATTTGAGGTATAAAACTTTCAAACTAATATAGGAAAATCTTTACTCAGAATTGACTCCTTAATGGATTTCTTAAATAAGGCATATTTTAAAAGGCTTATAAAGTTGATCATATTAAATGTATAAATTTTTATACAACCTATTTACATCACAAATGAAGTTAAAAAGATAAGCAATATAAACAAGGACTTACTGTGCAGTTCAGGGAACTAAACTCAAGATCTTGCAACAACCTATAATGGAAAAGAGTCTGCAAAAGAATATATATGTGTGTATAATTTTTATACACATATAACTGAATCACCTTGTTGTGCACTTGAAACTAACAATTTACTATACCGCAATGAAAAAAAGAAAGATAAGGAATAAACTGGGAGAAATCATTTGCAAGGTATATAACAAAGAATTAATGTCCAGACTTTGTGATGAACTGCCACAAATCAACAAGAAAATTAAGTTATTAATGGAAGATGGAACTCATGAGGCCAGTAAACATGAAAAGATGATCAACCTCATTAGTAATTAGAGAACTGCAAATTAAATCCACCAGATCAGACTGGCAAATGTTAAAAAAGCGTGACAATTTTTAATTGCAGGTGAAATAATAGAAATAAAAGGAATCCCTGTACATGCTTGGTGGAAGCATGAACTGGCATAATCATTTTGAAGAGTAATTTGGCAATATAGTTGACCCTTGGACAATATGAGGGTTAAGGTCTCTGACCCACTGCTGCTGCTGCCACTGCCAAGTCGCTTCAGTCATGTCCGACGCTGTGCGACCCCATAGATGGCAGCCCACCAGGCTCCCCCGTCCCTGGGATTCTCCAGGCAAGAACACTGGAGTGGGTTGCCATTTCCTTCTCCAATGCATGAGAGTGAAAAGTGAAAGTGAAGTCGCTCAGTCGT
This sequence comes from Bos mutus, assembly GCF_027580195.1. Lineage (NCBI taxonomy): Eukaryota > Metazoa > Chordata > Mammalia > Artiodactyla > Bovidae > Bos > Bos mutus. The sequence continues at coordinate 54,861,285 of NC_091637.1, forward strand.
GTCCGACTCCCAGCGACCCCATGGACTGCAGCCCACCAGGCTCCTCCGTCCATGGGATTTTCCAGGCAAGAGCACTGGAGTGGGTGCCATTGCCTTCTCCACTCTGACCCTCTGCACAGTGACAAATGTATAGACCTCCCTGTCCGTCTATATCCAAGGTTCCACAGCTGCAGGCTCCACCATCCTGAGGACGGTGTAGTAATGCAGTGTTTGTTATCTTTTTGGTTTTATTATTTATTTTATTTTTGGTTGTGCCACATGGCTTGCAGGATCTTAGTTCCCCGACCAAGTACTGAATGTAGGCCCACAGCAGTGAAAACACAGTCTAACCACTGGACCACCAGGCAATCTCCCATTATTGAAAAAACCCCACACGTAAGTGGACCCATGGTTCAAAACCCAAGTTGTTCAAGGGTCAACTGTATCTAGCAAAGTTGAAAATGAGTATATCGTATATGCATCAAGAATCTAAAAAAAAGTGGACTCTATGGGAGAGGGAGAGGGCGGGAAGATTTGGGAGAATGGCATTGAAACATGTAAAATATCATGTATGAAACGAGATGCCAGTCCAGGTCCGATGCACGATACTGGATGCTTGGGGCTAGTGCACTGGGACGACCCAAAGGGATGGTATGGGGAGGGAGGAGGGAGGAGGGTTCAGGATGGGGAACACATGTATACCTGTGGTGGATTCATTTTGATATTTGGCAAAACTAATACAATTATGTAAAGTTTAAAAATAAAATAAAATTTTAAAAAAGTGGATATATGTATATGTGTAACTGATTCACTTTGCTGTACAGCAGAAACACAGTGCAAATCAACTATACTCCAGTAAAAATTTAAAAATAAAGTAAGTTTGAGAGATAAGGCCCCAAAGCAGAATTTCTCAAAAGGTGTGATGTGGCAAGGTGGTCCTGGTGTGCTTAAATAATGACTCCTTCAGCCACTGGGATGGTGGTTGGGCTTAGCCAGAGACTCTGCCATTTACCTCTCTGCCATGCAAAAATTCTGTCTTTGACTTGATAGACAAAAAGTTTGGGAAGTCCTGACCTAGAAAACCTCTCACATGGGTACATAAAGAGATGGGTACATAAAGGATGTCCACTGAAGAACCATATGTAGGAGATGGAAAAATGAGAGGAGCATCTAACTGTGGAAGGTGACATAAATTGTGATATATTCACATTACTGGATACAATATATAGTCCTCCCTCAGTATCTGTGGGGGATTGATTCCAGGACCACAGGGATACCAAAATCTGTGGAAGTTTGTTTCCTTTGTACAAAATGACATAATCTTTGCACATAATCTATACCTACCCTCTCGTACACTTTGAATCATCTCTAGATTACTTGTAATAACTAATACAATGTAAACGATAAAAAACGAGCTCTATATACAAAGTAAAAGGTATGCAAATAGTTGTAAGAGCAAGGCAAATTCAAGTTTTACTTGTTGAAACTTTCTAGAAAATTGTTTTCCCAAAATGTTTTTGATCTGCAGCTGGTAAGATAAGCAGATATGAAACCCACAGAAATGGAGGGCCCACCGCAGTACTAAAAATGTTTTAACTAGACCTGAAGATATTGGCGTGGCCAGATACTGATGTTAGTTGTTAACCTCAGGGAGGAAAACAAAGTAATAGAATTGGGAAGAGAACATAGGTGACTTCAACTATATAATTTTAGTTTTTAAAAATTTCTGAAGTATGAGGAAAAAATGCATATTTCTTTATTTTGGGTGACTGGTATATGGGAGTATGTTTTATTATGTTTGTATTTTTTTGTACTTAGACAGTTATTTTTTAAGAAAAACAAACCTACCGCAACCAAAACAGAAATAAAAGCACATATAATTTCCAATAGAATAGAACTATATAGAATTTAAAAGTTCTACTTCATTCCTTCCCCTCATCTCAATCTTTTTCCTAGAGTTAACTGTAGTTGAGAGCTTGGTGTATATTATTCCAAATAATTTTCTATACATTTACAAATATACTTTTTTTTTTTATTATTATTTTAATTTTATTTTATTTTTAAACTTTACATAATTGTATTAGTTTTGCCAAATATCAAAATGAATCCACCACAGGTATACATGTGTTCCCCACAATAGGCTCTTAAGGGGAAGAATATTGAACATATTTCTGGGACTTGCTCTTTTTACACTAGAAAATTATATTCTGGACATCCTTCCTTGTGAGTACATATCTATTTAAGCTCATTCTTTTTAATTGCTACTTATTATTTCCTATACAGATACTTATAATGTACTTAAAAGTAGCGGTAGAAAATTGGATAACACTTTTACCTAAAGATAAAGCAAAGCTTCCTTAAGAGTCTTTAAAATTACATTTATTTTTCTCCCATCCTATATAAGTTTGATATAAAGAAAATCTGAAAATTGCCTCTACCTCTCCTTTTAGAGAGCCATAAGTAGATAAATAGCTGAGAAGAAACCAAACCGAAATAGCATACTGTACCATTACTTTCATTTCAAATCCAACTTTTAAAAAAAGAACTATTTTGGGTCTCCAAATAACAAATATATTTTAAGCCCCAGAATTTAAAGATCACTGAATAATGAAAATTATGTAATGCCTTGTACCCAGGATGCTCTGGAAATTATTTCTGAATTCCCACACCATTATCATTAATGGACACCAGCTGTGGGCTCACAGTATCCTGGGTACGTTACACAATAAAAACATAGACAGGATGTCACTGCACATATGCCGTGTGCACAGCTTGGTTCTAATTAGCATCACTGTGAACTCATATTTACTGCAGAAAATGGTGCGGTGGTTGGAAGCACAGACCCTGGAGTCAGACTGCCTGGGTTCCAGTCTTGGCTCAGCCACCTTTGTAATGTGTGACCTTGAGCAAACTATTGAAGCATCATCTTCTCCTTTGAAAAAAGAGGAAAGTATCTCACAAACTGGCTACGAGAATTAAAAGGAATAATAAGTACACATTGTTTAGGAAAGTGTCTACCCCTTAGCAAGCACACAACAGATAAAAGGGATTGTCATGATTATATGTCATTATATGTCATGTATTACTGAATAATGGCAATAACAAAGGAGTTCTGTTAGGAAAAAGTTTCCAAAAAAAAAAAAAAAAAAAAAGAAAGTTTCCTGGATTTCAATAGCTTACAATTTAGAAACAAATTCGAATATTCCAAAACATACAGTAAGAAGAGTATCACATTCCTCAGATCAGATCAGTCGCTCAGTCATGTCTGACTCTTTGCGACCCCATGAATCGCAGCACGCCAGGCCTCCCTGTCCATCACCAACTCCCAGAGTCCACTCAGGCTCACGTCCATCGAGTCAGTGATGCCATCCAGCCATCTCATCCTCTGTCGTCCCCTTCTCCTCCTGCCCCCAATCCCTCCCCGCATCAGAGTCTTTTCCAATGAGTCAACCCTTCGCATGAGGTGGCCAAAGTACTGGAGTTTCAGCTTTAGCATCGTTCCTTCCAAAGAAATCCCAGGGCTGATCTCCTTCAGAATGGACTGGTTGGATCTCCTTGCAGTCCAAGGGACTTTCAAGAGTCTTCTCCAACACCACAGTTCAAAAGCATCAATTCTTTTTTTTTTTTTAATTTATTTTTTAAACTTTACAATATTGTATTAGTTTTGCCAAATATTGAAATGAATCCGCCACAGGTATACCTGTGTTCCCCATGCTGAACCCTCCTCCCTCTTCCCTCCCCATACCATCCCTCTGGGCCGTCCCAGTGCACCAGTCCCAAGCATCCAGTATCGTGCATCGAACCTGGACTGGCGACTCGTTTCATACATGATATTATACATGTTTCAATGCCATTCTCCCAAATCTCCCCACCCTCTCCCTCTCCCAGAGTCCATAAGACTGATCTATACATCAGTGTCTCTTTTGCTCGTACACAGGGTTATTGTTACCATCTTTCTAAATTCCATATATATGCGTTAGTATACTGTATTGGTGTTTTTCTTTCTGGCTTACTTCACTCTGTATAATAGGTTCCAGTTTCATCCACCTCATTAGAACTGATTCAAATGTATTCTTTTTAATGGCTGAGTAATACTCCATTGTGTATATGTAGCACAGCTTTCTTATCCATTCATCTGCTGATGGACATCTAGGTTGCTTCCATGTCCTGGCTATTATAAACAGTGCTGCAATGAACATTGGGGTACACGTGTCTCTTTCCCTTCTGGTTTCCTCAGTGTGTATGCCCAGCAGTGGGATTGCTGGATCATAAGGCAGTTCTATTTCCAGTTTTTTAAGGAATCTCCACACTGTTCTCCGTAGTGGCTGTACTAGTTTGCATTCCCACCAACAGTGTAAGAGGGTTCCCTTTTCTCTACACCCTCTCCAGCATTTATTACTTGTAGACTTTTGGATTGCAGCCATTCTGACTGGTGTGAAATGGTACCTCATAATGGTTTTGATTTGCATTTCTCTGATAATGAGTGATGTTGAGCATCTTTTCATGTGTTTGTTAGCCATCTGTATGTCTTCTTTGGAGAAATGTCTATTTAGTTCTTTGGCCCATTTTTTGATTGGGTCATTTATTTTTCTGGAGTTGAGCTGTAGGAGTTGCTTGTGTATTTTTGAGATTAGTTGTTTGTCAGTTGCTTCATTTGCTATTCAAAAGCATCAATTCTTCGGCGCTCAGCCTTCTTCACAGTCCAACTCTCACATCCATACATGACCACAGGAAAAACCATAGCCTTGACTAGACATTCCTATTCAGCCCTAAAAATGTAAATAAAATCACTTCTCAGTTATCCTATCCAAAAAGGTAAATATTTAATCAATTTGCCTTATTGGAATACCTAATAGATACTGCTGCTGCTACTGCTAAGTCACTTCAGTCATGTCCGACTCTGTGTGACCCCATAGACAGCAGTCCACCAGGCTCCCCCATCCCTGGGATTCTCCAGGCAAGAACCCTGGAGTGGGTTGCCATTTCCTTCTCCAATGCATGAAAGTGAAAAGTGAAGGTGAAGTCGCTCAGTCATGTCCAACCCTCAGCGAACCCATGGACTGCAGCCTTCCAGGCTCCTCCGTCCATGGGATTTTCCAGGCAAGAGTACTGGAGTGGGATGCCATTGCCTTCTCTGTAATAGATACTATTAGAAACCTAATACTCTGCATATAAAAGAGGTGTGAATACATTCTAGGGTATGGGTTGACCTAAAAGTTTTTCAGTATAAAAATTTGAAATTAAATTTATCCTTGAGTACACACTGATTTTGATCATATTGATTTCATGACCCACAAATTCATTAAGAGTTGCTTCAAAAGGCAGTTGAGAGACCACCACTACCCACCAACTAGTAGCATATAAAATTGACCCACACTTTGTAGGAAATACTTTTATACTTTTAAAGGTAAATTTATATATATTACTTTATAGGTTACAAAGTTCCTGCAATTCACTACTTCCTTTCTCCATAATCGAGAAGTGACCATGACATCCTTCATAACAATTCAGGGCCATGATTCTGAACAGATGATTCAATTTGTCACATAAGGTGACTCTACATCATTCTCTGCTCAATTGGTTCTACTGTATATGTGTGTGTGTGTTTGCATGCGTGTGTGTGTGTTTGCATGCATGTGTGTTTTACCCTTGGGGTTTTGAACATAAAGAATACATCCGCTAAGCAATGATTAGTTTTAAAACTGACACTCAGAAAAATGAGCTTTTGAGTTTGTATTCTGATTCACTGTAAAGCTAAAGCATAAATTACCTGCTCATCTTCACCAATCCCTGTCTACCTCATGCTTTCTGCTTTATCTTTTCCAGATTTTTCTCCAAGGATGTGGATGGCCCTGGCTCTTGTTTTCAACTCAAATTTCATCAGTTCAAGAGATACTTAACTGAGTACCTATTAGTTCGAAAGCTCTGTCTGGTTACTAGAGAAGATCCAAAGATAGACAAGCTACTGGTCTCTGCTTACAATCCATTTTTAAAAACATTTTTTATTTTGTATGGGGGTAGAGCCGATTAACGACGTTGTGATAGTTTCAAGTGAACAGCGAATGGACTCAGCCATACATTTACATGTATCTACTACTGCTACTGCTAAGTTGCTTCAGTTGGGTCCGACTCTGTGCGACCCCATAGACGGCAGCCCACCAGGCTCCGAAGTCCCTGGGATTCTCCAGGCAAGAATACTGGAGTGGGTTGCCATTTCCTTCTCCAATGCATGAAAGTGAAAAGTGAAAGTGAAGTCCCTCAGTCGTGTCTGACCCTCAGCAACCCCATGGACTGCAGCCTTCCAGGCTCCTCCGTCCCTGGGATTTTCCAGGCAAGAGTATTGGAGTGGGGTGCCATTGCCTTCTTCTCCCCTAAATCCCCCTCCCATCCAGGCTGTTACATAACATCGAGCAGAGTTTCATGTTCTATACAGTAGGTAATAAGGGCCACACAGAACTTTGCAATGCTGTAGGGCTTTAAACGGAGAAGGCAATGGCACCCCACTCCAGTACTCTTGCCTGGAAAATCCCATGGATGGAGGAGCCTGGTGGGCTGCAGTCCATGGGGTTGCTGAGGGTCGGACACAACTGAGCGACTTCACTTTCACTTTTCATTTCATGCATTGGAGAAGGAAATGGCAACCCACTCCAGTGTTCTTGCCTGGAGAATCCTAGGGACGGGGCGGGGGGGGGGGGCATGGTGGGCTGCCGTCTATGGGGTCGCACAGAGTCGGACACGACTGAAGCGACTTAGCAGCAGCAGGGCTTTAAAGATTAGAGAGTGCCCTCTGGTGGAAGGGGGAGGAGATGTTGAAAAAAGACAGGCATTTGAGTAAAGACAGAATTTTCATAGGAGAAGAGTAAGGAAAACAGGCATTCTGAAGAGCAGACATTAGACAGGAAACTAAAGGCCTATGTTCAGGGCAGGGTTGAGAGGATATTACAAAGACTCTGAATTAAATTAGTCTGAGGAGTCCTGGGGATAACTCGGTATTAAATGAGTCATCAAAAGTTTTTAGACTGGAGAGTTAGGGGAGACGAACTTCATTTTGGGAAGATTTATATGATGTAAAGTGTATACAATGAGTCAAAGTGGGAGACTAGGGACTTGGAGACTACTGAAAAGGTTATCGCAATATTTCAGATGAGGTGAGACAGCTCCTTCAAGATGAAAAGGAAAAGTCAAAGAGGTTGTTAGGTTTAAGGGAAAATAAAACTTGGGAATGTTCCCCTCCCTGCTTTTCTTTAAAGGGGAAACAAGGAGCTGAGGTTATATGAAGGGAGAAAAGAAAGAAGAGTAGAGGAGAGATTATTGATGCTAGAAGGGAGAGAAAGGCCAGTCGCTGAATCAAAGTCTAAGAAGAGGGGATGAAATAAATAGCCCAGATGGAGGTGTTCATCTTAACAAGGAAAAGCAAAACTTTTCTCTCCAAAAGAGGATGTGACAAGAGGAGGGAAAACGAAAAGTAGAAACTTAAGAAGTTGGGACCGAGGAAGCTGGGGAATTTATGGCAAGTAATCACAGCCTTCTCAGAAAGTAGGAGGCAAGTTCATCTGCATCGACTAAAGGAACTAGGGGGAGACTAAGTATTTGCTGTGAATGGGGGGCACTGGGAAAAGATCCAAGTGGGCATAATAAAGAGTAAAAGAACACTGTTTAAAAACTGCTTAAGATACAAAAGCAACCAAAGGAGAAATACTTAAAATGACCTTATTAAAAATTAACAACCTTTGTGATTCCAAGGATCATCATTAAGAAAGTGAAAATACAAGCTACAGAATGGGAGAAAATATTTGTAAATCCTCTATTTGACAAAGATCTAGCATCCAGAATATAAATATAAAACTTTTACAATTCAACAAGTTAAAAATGGTCAAAGGATGTGAATAAACATTTCTCCAAAGTAATACAAATATCCAATAAGCACATGTAAAGATACTCAACATCATTAGTCATTGCTGCTGCTGCTGCTAAGTCGCTTCAGTCGTGTCCAACTCTGTGTGACCCTGTAGATGGCAGCCCATCAGGCTTCCCTGTCCCTGGGGTTCTCCAGGCAAGAACACTGGAGTGGGTTGCCATTTCCTTCTCCAATGCATGAAAGTGAAAAGTGAAAGTGAAGTTGCTCAGTCGTGTCCAACCCTCAGCAACCCCATGGACTGCAGCCTACCAGGCTCCTCCGTCCATGGGATTTTCCAGGCAAGAGTACTGGAGTGGGTTGCCAGTGCGGGAAATGCAAATCACAATGGTATCATCTCATACCCATTAGAATGATCATAGATTCATGTTGATGTTTGGCAGAAACCAACACAATTCTGTAAAGCAATCATCCTTTAATGAAAAAATAAATAAATTAAAACAATTTTAAAATGGCTGTAATAAAAATAGCAAGTATTGGTGAAGGTGAAGAGAAATATACTGCTGGTGGAAATGTTAAATGGTGCAGCCATTTTGAGAAAGTTTAGCATTTTCTCAAATGGTTAAACATAAGAATTACCATATGACATAGCAATTTCATTCCTAGGTATATCTCAAAAGAAGTGAAAATGTATATCCACACAAAAATTTATACACAATATCCATAGCAGCATTCTTCATAATAGACAAAGAGTGGAAATATTAACTGATCAATGGCTAAACAAAATGTGGGATAACCATATAACAGAGTATTATTCAGTCATAAAAAGGAAAGACAGTAATACTGATATCGGCTACAACATGGATGAACCTTCAAAACATTATGCTAATTGAGACAGGCTAGATACAAAGAGCACATACTGTATGATTGATTTATATTAAACCTTCAGAATAGGTAAATCCACAGGGACAGAGAGTAAGATTAGTGGTTTCCAGGAACTGGAGGAATGGGAGAATAGGGGAATTCAGAGTGACTGTAATAGGAACAAGGTTTCTTTCTTGCAGTGATGAAAATATCCTGGAATTAATGGCGTAATGTTTGTACAACTTTGGGGATATACTAGAAATCAATGATTTGTACAATTTAAACAAGTGAATTTTATGACATGTGAATTGCATCTAAGAAAAAAGATTGTTAGGCAGCTGTAAATTCAGACGATCGGTATCTTGTTCTACATCTATTCAGAATGGAATCGTGGCTTTTCTAGGCTCTAAAAAGTCACACAAGTCAGACAGTGGGAGTTACCCTGAGCAGGGAATTGGCAAGGCAGGTATGACAGAAGGAATGAAGAGCACATTGTTGAAATGGAAATCTCTATGAAAACTCAGGGTCTTCCAAACCTAACAGTAAAAATGCAAACAATCCAATCAGGAAATGGAGGAAGGGGAAGAACAGACATTTCACTGAAGAGAATACACATGTGGCAAATAAGCATATGAAAGGATTTTCAACGTCATTAGCCACGAGGGAAATGTAAATTAAAACCACAATGAGCTATCACTACACATCTCTTAGAATAAAATAAATGAGAATGACAACACCAAATGCTGGCGAGGATGCAAGGAACAGGGCTATTTATACTTTGTTGATAGGATTATAAAATGGTACAGTCAGTGTAAAAAACAGTTGGGCAGTTTCTTATAAAACAAAATACCAACCTATCATATAACCTAGCAATTGCGCTCACAGACATTTATCTCAGAGAAATTAAAAAAAAAAAAGTTTACTCAAATGTTTGTAACAGCCTTATTCAGTAACCGAAAACAGCAAACAACTCAGATGTCCTTTAACAGGTAATGGTTAAACAACTGAATTATACCGTGGATATTTCTGGGCAATAAAAAGAAAACTACTGTTAATCTACAACAACCTGGATGAATCTCCAAGGAATTTATGCCGAGTGAAGAGAAACAATCCCAAAAGGTTATATATGGTATGATCTCACTTATATGAGATTCTTAAAATAACAAAAAGTATAGAAGTGAAGAATAGATTAGTGGTTGTCAGAGCAGGGGAGAGGAGGGTGAAAGAGAGGAAAGTACAATAAAAGGGGCAATAAGAGGGATCCCTGAGGTAATGGAAACGTTCTGTATCTTGACTATATCCCTGCCAATACCCTCCTTGTGATGCTATAGGTTTGCAAGCTACCACTGGGAGTAAACTGGGTAGAGAGTACATTGGATATCGCTTATTATTTTTTAAAACTGCCTGTGAATCTACAACTGTGACAAAATAAAAAGTTCAATTAAAAAATAGTTCAGTTTGGGCTGCAGGTAGGTTGATCAAAATTTACATACAATTTTCACATTTATAATACAGGGATTAGAACACCTACTAAGGAGAATTTTTTAAAAATATATATATAAAGTGAGTAGATTCTGGAACAAGAGTTCTCTTAACGATAAACAGGTAGTTTAATATCACGACCATTCCTGAAATGGCTCAGAAATTGCATATGGCTGTCCGTTTCCAGAGGATTTATTATCAAGGACCATGAATGCACACAGGCTTGCAGGGCACATTCATGACACCTAAATCCCACAAGAAACCAGACTCCCAAATGCAAGCTCGGCCCTCTCACTGCAAGACTCCTTCTGTTCAAAAATGTTCTAAGTCATGAAAGAAAGGACTTAAATGGATCTAATACATATTTATGTGACTTAGAGAACTGCAGTTAAGGGTCAGCTGCAGCACAGAAATTAGCAAAAACTGGCTCTGGAGGCAGACTGCCCTGGATTTGAATCCCACCTCACCAGTTACTAACCACGTGAGGCAAAAAACAAGTGGTCCTCTGGGTCTTGGCCTCCTCACGTATTATAAGAACCAAAGAGGTAATACATATACGCTACTTCAGTACAGCACTCCATAAGCACTCAATAAATGTTGGTTCTTATTCGAAATTACAAGTGGCTACAATAATGAACTAGTGGAACCCAACCCTTCCTGCACAGCAGGAATCACCTCTACATTCCCAGCCTTTGCTTGAACACATCTAGTGATGGGCAGCTCACTGCTTTTCAGGGCAGTCTATTTCAATTTTAGGCAGGTGCAATCACTAAGAAGTTGTTGCTTCTATTTTTATTTCAAATCTTTCCTTCAACTTCCAAATACTGGTCTTGCTTTTGACTTTTCAAGCCAAGAAAGACATGGGCCCCCTTCCACACAGCAGGTCACGTGCCGGGCACCTGCTCTCTCATCATATAGCACTTTGGGAAACCAGTCTGCTCCTGTCTTGTCCCTGTGACCCAGGACAGTTTTCTCATGTCAAAAGTAAGAGTTCCAAATTAAATAATCTCTAGGGTTTTTTCCCTCAGAGGCAAGAACCATGATTTTACTTAGCTTTTGCCCAGTTATTCTGTCAGTCTCTCAGGCACTTTTTAGTCCCCTCATTACCTTGCTGCCATCCTTCCAGTCTTGCCTCAGTTGGTCAACACCCTTCTTAAAATGTAACCTCCAGAATGGAACACAAAACTAAAATTCTGACGATAACACTCAAGGTACTATAAAACTCTCTCCTCCCTATTTGATGCAACTTAATATAAGCATTTGGGGCTAATGTCTTACTACTTTGCTTTACAACGAGCTTATTATAATTAACTAAAATCTCTTGGGGGGATGGTTAGCCATAAAATGCTATTGTCTCCATCTTGATATACTCAGAGTTGATTTTTGGAACCTAAGTTCAGGATTTTATATTTATTTCTGCTTAAGCATCTCTTTAAGCTTTGTTCCATCATTTCAGCCAATCAAGTTTTATTTGAATCTGTGTCATGCATTGTCTTAATGAAGGTACACTAATCATATTCTTAATAATCAGAAAAAAAATTTTTTTAATCTTTTAATATTCCACTACACATACACAAGTGCTTATATGTAACAACTGCGTCTTTACTATTAATGCTGGATTTTCTTTTTAACTTCGAGATATTTCTTAAGAGTTGACTGTACAAATAGTCAGAAAACATGTTTCGGATTTATTAACTTCATCAGTCCTCTTTTAATGATTCTAAAACCTAGCAGTTCTATGTGTGACATAAAACAGTCAGAGCAAAGAGAGGGGCATGCCTTGCAATGTGTGGGAACTGCCTGGTGGAAAAGAAGCCCAGTCCACGCCACCTTGCAAGTGTTTGAGCCTTCGTGCTACTTGTCACAACACTGCCTGCAAGACTTTCCTTTGTTAATTAAATACAGGAATTTGAAACAAGCTAGACCGTCTTGTCCTTCAGAGGTGAGAAAGGTAAAAATTATTATGAAAACTTGCTGTCATAGACAATTTAACTAGATCTAAAAAGCTTAGAATTGGTGACTGCTAACGTCCATTATAAAAACTTTCAGTGAGAAGCTCTCACGTTTGCTTTTGTAGGACTCCAGGATTTGCCAGGTTATATTTCTTTTTGTCATACTAACGTCCAAATGGCGATGCTCAGGTTGGAAGAGGTTCAATTCAGTAATTGAACTATGATTCTGGATGTTAGATACTGTCTCTTTCAAAGATAACATTGTCCCAAATTTTTCCTAGCAAAAAAAATAATAACCTATGCTTTTTACTGTCTAAAATTATAACAGTAACATTTTAAAACATGAAAATTGTAAAAATTTCATCTCTCAGGTAAATTTTGGTATTCCTCTCCCCATTGTATGATTTCCCCTCTATTCTCTGCATAAATAGGGACTTGTGACTAACATTTTTGATACTCAAGTTTTACTGACCATCTATGAATATGTTGACATGTGAATATGTAACAGTAAAAATGCAAAACATCACAGACACTAGAATCTTGACCCACTCCAAATCCTTGCTGTTGCTTCATTGTATAGTTTCACCCTGGTTTTCTCTGTAGGCTTTATGTAAAGGTCAATGCCACAGTTCTCAAGTTGATTTGTGCTGGGGCCACCGCCTGATTCAAGTTGATGACATGTTCCCTCAAGCAAGTCCCTCTCCTGGGGCCATAAGGGGGTGTTCTGCATCCTACTCAGACAAAATGGGTCCTCTATGACACCCTTCAAATGAATTATTTTTAACCTTATAGAATTTTGGATCCATAACAATGAAACATTAGTATGAACTATGAGCTAGATCATGGGGATACGCAATTACATTATACGCAACTAAGTGTGAGATAATAAAGTATGTGTTAAAATGGGATTTTATTTGTAATCTATTCTCATCAGCACAATCCAAACAGTATTCATAAAAGAGAGCCAGGAGCCTAAGCCTTCATGCTAGAATATCTTCTCTAAGCCCTAGCCTATATACCCACTAGACGCTTCACACTGGGAGATGGGAATCAATTAGTTTGACTTGGCCAATAAATCATTTCACCCTAACTCCTTACACTTCAGCAAGTTTATAAGATAAGTAGGTTAGACTAAATCATTAATTTTTAGTCTAGATGCTCAGACTCATAGGAGACTTTCAAAAAGTTAATACTGGGCTGGAAGATATTTTTATTTCAAAAAGTTTATTTGCTACATCATCTAAATAAAATGTCAAATTTCTTTTTTTCAGAGCTGGAACTACAGTCCTAACTAACCATAATTTTCTCATGTAGACTAGAAATTCTCGTTGGCTTTGGTCAATAAAAGCAGAAAACAAATCAATTATTACTTAATCAAGGCAGGGCAGGATATCTTTCAAATTTTGGAGGCCATGGAAACGAAGTTAATTAAAAAGATCTTCGGCAAAGAAAAAAAATACAAATCACAGAGCTAGGTCACTGAATGATTCTTTCAGCTAATATTCACTGTATATTTATCTGAGCCAGGTTTTCCTCTAGGCCTTAGTATTACAGGGTTAACATTGAGAAGTCCATGATCACAACCCAATAAAGGAGATAACCTATTAGGTGCCTTCCAACTGCTGTATGCAAAGTCTATTTATCTGTTAATGGGGAAGTTGGTTGTTGGTGGTGTGGTATTTTATGATTTCCCCCTTAACTGTAGTTAGGATATAAGAAAATTTCAACTTTCTCACAAAATGTACAACATCTCCTGCCCACTTTTCATAATGATGTCAGCTTTCATGCACTCACCAGGCATTCCCAGGTGTACATTTCAGAAATCTAGAACTTATATCTCAAACACAAAGAAATGGAGCACTGAGGGGTCCCTCATGAGGCTCAAGTCTAAACTAAAGCAAGGACTGAGGCAGTTCAGGATGACGACCAGCCAGCTTTTCTGTGTCCAGGCCTCGGTACAAGTGAATCCTGAGGGAAGAGGGTGATTCTTAGGTCCTAAATAGTATAAAACAGAACCTGCTTGCTTCTTCCCTCTACATAATAAATCTCTGAAAAACCACAGACACAGACCTTGGAAGGTTACTAGATATTGATGGTTTGGTACAGAGCCATCATATGTAGGCCCAGAAAACATCATTTCCCTGGCTTGGAGAGCAACAATTTTAAAGTGCTGGGCAGAAATGTGGTCTTAGCCAAGTAGACCTCAAACTGCAAATTCTAAGTGGTATCCATTTTAATGGAAAATAAATTGCTTCCAACAAGATGCTGCTCAACCCTTGAATGGCCAGAGTTTATTACATATATTAAAGGATTGAAGTTTCTTAATCCTCTCTTTCCAAATACAGAGTTTAAGCATCATAAAAGAACACGTTTCCCCTCTTAATTTAGTGAGTTTTGATCCAGTATGCTTTTTGAAACTTATAATGAAAACCGTAGCGACAAATACTCAAATGAAGATATGACTATAGAACGCTATCCTCTGACTTTAGACAGTATGTTCCTTTTACATAGCTTCTAACGTGTCAAAGAAAACAAACATGTATGTATCCACGTAAGCATTCAGAGTTGCTCCCCCTTTAAGTCCTCTATTTGACCCACTTCTTCTATAGAAGTCCCATTTGGAAAGTCACGGTCCCATTCACAAAACCAACTCTCTAAATTCAGTCATTCCTTCCCCTGATGAGAGGACAGGAATCTGTGAGAACATAAGTCCTGATAGGCAGAGGAAAATGCTCTGAAAAATGAAAAACTCTATGAACAAGAATAGAAGGTTCCTGGACTCTGAGTGTAAAACAATCCCTCTTCTAGTCATCTCCCAGTCTGAGATGTCCAGATATGGGTATCTGACAGAGGCCCAGAGTTGTCACCATAAATCTCAATTCCAGCCATCACACATACTCAGAAATGTTGGCTGCATCTGCTTGGCTGGCAGAGATTTGCTCTTGAATATAGACTGCTAGAGGGAAAAGTTGTGACATCTGAAATCACAACACTCTTGCCCTGATTCTTTCCCCAGAAAACATTTCTTTTGCCCACTGTCCTGGAATATTTCCCCTGGGGTGATGTATAAGCCAAGGATGACAGGTTGTAGCACATCCATGTCAATGGTAATTGAACACAGTTTAAGAGTAAACTGTTATTACCTATCATGGCTTAATGTTTATGTAAATCAAAGAAGCCACCTTCTACTTAACACACACACACACAATCATTTTTCCTTTTCTTCTCAGGAATGATGGTGTACCACTCTGGGAGAGGAGATATTACTAGAGTAGCTAAGGTGTTGTTTGAGAAAAATCATTACAAAGGAATGGGAATTTCTTTAAAATATTCTTAAATATAGAAGAAAAATGTTCAATTGTGATACAGCAAAAATATGAATCATAACTACAAGAGATTGTAAAAATAAATAGCAAAAGACCATTCCTACATATCGGATTGGCAAAGTTTAGAAACCCAACACCGTTCTTGGGACAACTTTTATACTGGACATTTTGTCTATATGTTCCAAAACTTTATAAAGCTCATAATCGCCAACTCAGTAATTCTACTTACGAGCATTTACTTTAAAGAAATGATTAGATACATTCATAAAGATTTATAAATACAAATGTTTACCTGAAAGATTATTATAATAGAAAAATCTTTCTATTTTTTATAGGGATAGGGAGTTGGCTAAATAAAATGTGACACAGCTATGAGAGAACATTATGCAACTATTTTTTAATAAATATAGTCTACCATATCCAATAGCATTCAAAAAAACTTTACTAAGCGGTTACTATCTGCCAGACATACATTTGTGTACATACACACACCCCAAATTATATATACATATGCATAAAGAAAAGACTATAATGCAATACACTAATAATTTTATCATTGACTATTACTGTCTTGCTGTGATATGTGTAATTTAAAGTTTCATCTTGATTTCCAAGATTTTCAAAAGAAGGCATACTGCTTTTATATGTAGAAGAAACAATGAATCACAATAGTAACAAAAGTCAAATTTAATTGAATACTCATTTTGTGCCAGATTGAATAAATAAGCACTTTTCAGTAATTATCTCATTTAATTCTCACCAAAATTTTTTGAGACTATAATTATTCCCATTTTGAAACTACAGTAGTGGCAGAGTTGAGACTTGAACACAGGTCTAACTCCAAAGTTATATCCTTGACTACCGTTAATCACTAAGGGACACCACATTTCTGAGTTCACTTTCCTGGAAGCAAGTTTTCCAAAAAGCACTATCACATTCAGTCTCAACTGGAAAGAGAAAAATAGAAAATAAAAGAGTTTCTGGAATTTCTCTATGCCGAAAGGACAAGGATCGTACATTAATGCCTATATAAGGAATCAAGAAAGATGGTACTGATAAACATATCTGCAGGGCAGCAATGGAGACATAGAGAACAGACTTATGGACACGGGGAGGTGGGGAGGGAGAGGGTGGGACTCACGGAGAGAGTAGCATGGAACATATTCACTACCATATACAGCCAGTGGGAATTTGCTGTATGACTCTGGGAACTCGAACTGGGGCTCTGCGACAGCCTAGAAGGATGGGATGGGGTGGGAGGTTGGGGGGAAGTTCAAGAGGGAGGGGGCATATATACTCTTATGGCTGATTCATGTTGATGTATGGCAGAAACCGTAAAGCAATTTTAAAATTTTAATTAAAAAAATTTTTTTAAAAAGGACAAGGAATCCTTTTATAGGCTAAATTTGGGTACCTGACAATTTTGTAAGCCCGTGATAATAATGAAACTAGCTATCTAAATTCACCAAGCAACTCAGACAAGTGGTCCAGGAATCTCTAGAGTACAGTCTGTATGCGCTTAGTTCTCCTGCATTACGTATTATTGATGGTAAATAGTAATTGTTCACAATGATGATAAAGGAAATTTCAGCAACACAAACCACAGTTCATTTGGGTTTTGCTGAAATTGGAAAATGTCTATGATCCAGAAGATTGGACCAAGCCTCAAGCAGTGTCAACACAGTCAGTGTGCACTCAGCAGGTCTTTAAGGCCTCTGATTTAGGGGAAAGACCACATTTTTACATGGATGAACCATCCCAGACATCTAAAGCATACATTTTAGGGACCACTTCACATATTTTGAAGGAGGCACTGACACCTTTAAAAATCTACACATTGATCTTTCACTGAATATTTAAAAAAAATTTTTTTTCAGAAACCTTAAGTACACACATGTATTTAAATATGTGTCTTTTCATTTAAAAAAAGTATTTTATGTTTCTTGTATCCAGATCATAGCTTTATAGCATGGTAAAGTAAATCATTTCCCATTAATTTTTGTCTTTTTTCCACTGCTGCTGTAGCCAAACTAAATCAACCATGCAGTGAGACCAGTTACTCTGCAATAACTCATTATAATTGAAAAAATTCAAATGGTCAAATTGGACTCATAGATAACAACCTGTCTTAAATATGCAAAGTACACAGTATCTATTAAAATACCTACATAATTTTGAACTTACTGGAAACTAATCAGGTAAAATTGATGTGGTTGCCACCTTCGATGAGCAAATTAAATTCCGCAGTATCTGGAAAGCTGGCAAGATCTCCACAACCTCTAATTGTGAGTGAGATATGTGGATGGTCAGGCTTATTCCAAAAAGAGGACACCATGACCTGAATGGTAGAGGAGATACCAGCAAAAAGGGTAGAGATACTCCAGATTTCCCCAGCATAGATCTGGTCATACTCTACCTGCTGAAGAGGATGCAAAGAACTTCTTACATGTATTATGATCAGATAAGTAACAGCAAAATTAAAAAAGACCTGCAGCATGCTGAAGTTCAAAGCCAAAAGAAATTTGACAATTTAAATAAATTGACAGGAAAATATAAACTTCTCACTTTTTCCCAAAGTAATTAAACAGAGTCCAGAATACTCAAAAACATGATCACTAACGAATTTAATAAGTACTTTTCTTTTGAATAGGGAAGAGAGAAAACTAGACATACTGAGTAACTTCAGTCCAAAAAGTTCTTTCAAACACTGCCTATTATTGGACAGGATAAAATAGATGTGAATTTTTTAAAATTTCATTGAAAAACAATTAACAAACACCTGCTTTAGAAAATTACTATGTAGACTTCATGAAGGTTATGAAGATGAGAGGAACTTATCTAAAAGTTGTCATGATATATGTATCCTTAAACAACAAAAGGTAGCCCCTAAAGATTTAGGTAATTTTTCATAGCTTGCATATTACACACATGTGTTATAGACTGTTATAGAAAAATCTCCCAATCTTATCCATTTGCAAAGTAAAAAATAAGATTGCTGAGAAAACAGAGGGTAGAGGGAGGGGAACAGGTCTAAATTTTTCTCTCAGGGCAAATGCTAAGTATTTTCTAATTAGAGCTGTTTTTCTTTTTTAAGTCACTAAAGACATATTAACCCCTTCTTTAATGTGTTTTTCTCTAGAAAGGAAATATATTTTCCAAATCCTATATCCTATAACCCTTTTCTTCTAAGGGCTTAAAGAATACCATATAGCCCTATATTGGCTTAAGTCATCAGACCTTGCCATACTCTAAACTCAGATAAGCAGGAGAGGATTACCTCAAAAGGAAATTTATATAAAAATGTCAAAGAAGACTTTCTATAAAATATTTCAAAGACCATAAGGAAAAGCATGTCACTATCTTAAAATTCATATGGAAGCTCAAGGAAATTGGAATAGCCAAAACAATCTTGAAAAAGAAGAACAAAGTTGAAGACTCCACATTTCCAAATTTTAAAACTTACTATGGGTGGTGTTAGTGGTAAAGAAACTGCCTGCCAATGCAGAAGACACAGGAGATGCGGGTTCAATTCCTGGGTCAGGAAGATCCCCTAGAAAAGGGCAAGGCAACCCACTCCAGTACTCTTGCCTGGAAAATCCTATGGACAGAAGAGACTGGCAGGCTACAGTCCTTAAGGTCGCAAAGAATTGGACACAACTTAGCATGCACATGTAGCTACATGCTACATGCAGATCAGGAAGCAACAGTTAGAACTGGATATGGAACAACAGACTGGTTCCATACAGGAAAAGGAGTAAGTCAAGGCTGTATATTGTCACCCTGCTTATTTAACTTGTATGCAGAGTACATCATGAGAAACGCTGGGCTGGATGAAGCACAAGCTGGAATCAAGATCACTGGGAGAAATATCAATAACCTCAGATATGCAGGTGACACCACCCTTATGGCAGAAAGTGAAGAAGAACTAAAGAGCCTCTTGATGAAAGTGAAAGAGGAGAGTGAAAAAGTTGGCTTAAAGCTCAACATTCAGAAAACATTAAGATCATGGCATCTGGTCCCATCACTTCATGGGAAACAGATGGGGAAACAGTGTCAGATTTTATTTTGGGGGGCTCCAAAATCACTGCAGATGGTGACTGTAGCCATGAAATTAAAAGATGCTTACTCCTTGGAAGAAAAGTGATGACAAACCTAGACAGCGTATTAAAAAGCAGAGACATTACTTTGCCAACAAAGGTCCATCTAGTCAAAGCTATGGTTTTTCCAGTAGTCATTTATGGTTGTGAGAGTTGGACTATAAAGAAAACTGAGTGCCAAAGAATCAATTCTTTTGAACTGTGGTGTTGGAGAAGACTTTTGAGAGTCCCTTGGACTGCAAGGAGATCCAACCAGTCCATCCTAAAGGAAATCAGTCCTGAATATTCATTGGTAAGACTGATGCTGAAGCTGAAACTCCAATATTTTGGCCACCTGATGTGAAGAACTGACTCATTTGAAAAGACCTTGATGCTGGGAAAGATTGAAGGCAGGAGGAGAAGGGGACAACAGAGGATGAGATGGTTGGATAGCATCACCAACTCAATGAACATGAGTTTGAGTAAACTCTGGGAGTTGGCGATGGACAGGAAGGCCTGGCGTGCTGCAGTCCATGGGGTCGCAAAGAGTCAGACACGACTGAGCAACTGAACTGAACTGAACTGTTAGAGTACAAGATCAAAACCGTGTGGTACTTGCATAAGGAACAGACCAATGGAACACAATAGAGAGCCCAAAAATGAACCCTCCCATATATGGTAAAACAATTTAGAACACAGGCGCCAAGACTGTTCAGTGGGAAATGGATAAACAAATGATGCTGAGATATTCGTGGGTAAAAGAATGACATCAGACCCTTATCTTACACCATACACAAAAGACAATTCAAAATAGACCAAAGACCTAAGTATGAGAGCTAAAACTATAAAATCTTAGGAAAAAACACAGGGGAAAAGCTTATGACATTGGATTTGGCAACTATTTCTTGGATAGGACAAGCAAATGTTCAGGCAACAAAAGCAAAGATCGATAAATTTGACTTCATCAAAATTGAAAACTTTTGTGCATCAAAAAATACTATAAATGGATCGAAAAGGTAACCCACAAAATGGGAGAAAATATTTGCAAGTCATATGTAAGAAAGGATTACTATCCAGAATACATAAAGAACTCCTACAACTCAACAAAAAAGAATCCAATTTAAAAATGGGAATAAGACTTG
Organism: Bos mutus; assembly: GCF_027580195.1. Classification (NCBI taxonomy): domain Eukaryota; kingdom Metazoa; phylum Chordata; class Mammalia; order Artiodactyla; family Bovidae; genus Bos; species Bos mutus. Next base: position 54,881,961 of record NC_091637.1, read on the forward strand.
AATAGACATTTCTCCAAAAAAAAAAAACAAACAAAAAACAGATGGCTCATAAGAACATGAAAAGACGCCCAGCAACACTTATCACTGCTGCTGCTGCTGCTAAGTCGCTTCAGTAGTGTCCGACTCTGTGCGACCCGTTAGACGGCAGCCCACCAGGCTCCACCATCCCTGGGATTCTCCAGGCAGGAACACTGGAGTGAGTTGCCATTTCCTTCTCCAATTCATGAAAGTGAAAGTGAAGTCGTGTCCAACTCTTAGCGACCCCATGGACTGCAGCCTACCAGGCTTCTCCACCCATGGGATTTTCCAGGCAAGAGTACTGGAGTGGGGTGCCATTGCCTTCTCTGACACTTATCACTAGAGAAATGCAAATCAAAACCACAATGAGATGACTTCCCTGGTGGTACAGTGGATAAGAATCTGCCTGCCAGTGCAAGGGACACAGGTTCTTAACTGGTCTGGGAAGATTCCACATGCCACAGAGCAGCTAAGCCCATAAGCCACAGCTATTGAGCACACATGCTACAACTCCTGAAGCCCGTGCACCTAGAGTCTGTGCTCTGCAATGAGAAGCCAGCCCTACGCAACGAAGTAAGCCCTCACTCACCGCAATGAGAGAAAGCCCATGCACAGCAACAAAGACTCACTGCAACCAAAAATACATAAATTACATTTTAAAAAACCACAATGAGACATCACTTCACACCTATTAGAATGGCTATTATTCAAAAATCAGGAAATAAAAAGCAGAGGCAAGAACATGGAGAAATTGGAGCCCTTTTCATTGGTCATGGGAATGCAAGATGGGCAATCACTCTGAAAAAAATATGGTTATTTCCTAAACAAATTAAACACAGAATTACCATATGATCCAGCAATTCTATTTCTAGATATATACCCAAAGGAATTAAAAAACCAGGGACTTGAACAGATACTTGTATACTCATTATTCAAAATAGCCAAAAGGTGGAAGCAAACCAAATGTCCATATACAGATGAATGGGTAAACAAAATGTGGTATTTACATACAAGGGAATATCATTCTGACACATGCTGCAACACAGAAGAAACTTTAAGACATTATGCTGAGTGAAATAAGCCAATGACAAAAAAAAATTTTATATGATTCTACTTATATGGGGTACTTACAGGAATAAAATTCAGAGAGACAGAAGACAGAATGGAGAATTATTATTTAATAGGTAAAGAGTTTCAGTTTGGGAAGGTGAAAAAGTTCTGAAGATGGATAGTGGTGATGTTGTCATAACACTGTGAATGTACTTAGTGGAACTTAGCTACACCCCTAAAAGTGATTAAAATGGCATGTATGTTTTACCACAGTTTAAAAAATGTAAAGTGTGTATCTTAGTATGTTTGGACCACTGTAACAAGATACCATTAACTGAGTAGCTTATAAACAATATAAATTTACTTCTCACAGTTTTGGAGGCTAGGTATTCCAAGATCAAGACGCCAGCAGATCTGGTTTCTGGTGAGGGCCTAATTTCTGGTTCACAGACTACTGTCTTCTGTGTCCTCATATGGCAGAAGGGGCAGGGAGCTCCCAGGGGTATCTTTTATAAAGGCACTAATCCCATTCATGAAGACTTCACTCTCATGAGTTAATCACCTCCCAAAGGCCCTAAACTGTCACACTGGGGATTGGGTTTCAACATAAGAATTTGGGAAGGACACAAACCTTCAGTCTATAATAGCATATCTCTGATATCACAAGCAAATAAAATTTTGTAACTCCTTTATTTATAAAATTTTGTATGTATTTCCAAACCTAACTTTTAAATTAAGAGTTCATATATGCACTGTTTATCTTTCAAAACTTGACAGTATTTTAGACAGTCTGTCCTTTTCATAAAGGATTTGTGTGTATAGGAGATTGTGTCTGTATTATTTGTTGATGTTTAGTCACTAAGTTGTGTCCAACTCCTTGCGACCCCATGAACTGCAGCACGCCATGCTTCCCTGTCCTTCATTATCTTCTGGTGTGTGTTAGTCACTCAGTCGTGTCTAACTCTTTGCGACCCCATGAACTGTAGCCCACCAACTTCCTCTGTCTGTGGAATTCCCCAGACAAGAATACTGGAGTAGGTTGCCATTTACTTCTCCAGGGGATCTTCCAGACCCAGGGAACAAAGCCGGGTCTCCTGCACTGCAGGCGGATGCCTTACCATCTGAGCTATTAGGGAAGCCATTATCTCCTGGAGTTTGCTCAAACTCATGTCCATTGAGTCAATGATGCCGTCCAACCATCTCATCCTCTGTTGACCCCTTCTTTTCCTGCCCTCAATCTTTCCCAGCATCTGGGTCTTTTTCAATGAGTTGGGTCTTTGCATCAGGCGGCCAAAGAACTGGAGCTTCAGCATCAGTCTTTGCAATGAATATTTAGGGTTGAATTCCTTTAGGATTGACTGGTTTGGTCTCTTTGCTGTTCAAGGGACTCTCAAGAGTCTTCTCCAATACCTCAATTTGAAGTATCAATTCTTTGGTGCTTAGTCTTTTTTATGGTAAAACTCTAACATCCGTACTCCAGGGGATCTTCCCAACCCAGGAATGGAACCTGGGTCTACCATCTGAGCCACCAGGGAAGCCCATATGTATATTTAATAATATAATTTCCCATGGATTCCCAAAAGTTTTAAATTCTATATTTACTACCCAAATAAACAAGAGCTTTGAGGAAGCAAACCACTTGTGTGTGTTTTTTTTTCAGGTTTCTAACTACCTCTGATGTAACCAAAATATCAATGTTTTCATTTCTTTCCCTGCTCAAAAGTTAATGGCATCCACAGAGGAATGGCTAAGTAAACATGGTATATATATATATACAGCAGAATATTCAGTTCAGTTCAGTCATGTCCAACTCTTTGTGACCCCCTGGACTGCAGCACGCCAGGCTTCCCTGTCCATCACCAACTCCTGGAGCCTACTCAAACTCATGTCCATCACATTGGTGATGCCATCCAACCATCTCATCCTCTGTCATCTCCTTCTCCTCCCATCTTCAATCTTTCCCAGCATCAGGGTCTTTTCAAATGAGTCGGTTCTCCACATCAGGTAGCCAAAGTATTGGAGTTGCAGCTTCAACATCAGTCCTTCCAACGAACATCCAGGACGGACTGGCTGGATCTCCTTGCAGTCCAAGGGATTCTCAAGAGTCTTCTCCAACACCACAGTTCAAAGCATCAATTCTTCAGGGCTCAGCTTTCTTCACAGTCCAACTCTCACATCCATACATGACCACTGGAAAAACCACAGCTTTGACTAGACAGACTTTGACTAGATTACTTTGTTGGCAAAGTAATGTCTCTGCTTTTTAATATGCTGTCTAGGTTGGTCATAGCTTTTTCTTCCAAGGAGCAAGTGTCTTTTAATTTCATGGCTGCAATCACCATCTGCAGTAATTTTGGAGCCCAAAAAAATAAAGTTTCTCACTGTTTCCACTGTTTCCCCATCTATTTGCCATGAAGGGATGAGACTGGATGCCATGATCTTAGTTTTATGAATGTTGAGCTTTAAGCTAACTTTTTCACTCTCCTCTTTCACTTTCATCAAGAGGCTCTTTAGTTCTTCGCTTTCTGCCATCAGATCAGATCAGATCAGTTGCTCAGTCGTGTCCGACTCTTTGCGACCCCATGAGGCGCAGCACGCCAGGCCTCCCTGTCCATCACCAACTCCCGGAGTTCACTCAGACTCACGTCCATCGAGTCAGTGATGCCATCCAGCCATCTCATCCTCTGTCGTCCCCTTCTCCTCCTGCCCCCAATCCCTCCCAGCATCAGAGTCTTTTCCAATGAGTCAACTCTTCGCATGAGGTGGCCAAAGTACTGGAGTTTCAGCTTTAGCATCATTCCTTCCAAAGAAATCCCAGGGCTGATCTCCTTCAGAATGGACTGGTTGGATGCCAGAAGAGAGGTTTAATCTGCATATCTGAGGTTATTTCTACCAGCAATCTTGATTTCAGCCTTGTGCTTTATCCAGTCTGTCATTTCGCATGACGTACTCTGCATATAAGTTAAATAAACAGGGTGACAATATACAGCCTTGACGTACTCCTTTTCCTATTTGGAACCAGTCTATTGTTCCATGGCCAGTTCTAACTGTTGCTTCTTGACCTGCATACAGATTTCTCAGGAGGCAGGTCAGGTGGTCTGGTATCCCCATCTCTTTCAGAATTTTCCACAGTTTGTTGTGATCCACACAGTCAGAGGCTTTGGCATAGTCAAATAAAGCAAAAGTAGATGCTTTTCTGGAACTCTCTCACTTTTTCGATGATCCAGAGGATGTTGGGAATTTGATCTTTGGTTCCTCTGCCTTTCCTAAATCCAACTTAAACATCTGGAAGTTCACAGTTCACATACTATTGAAGTCTGGCTTGAATATTATTCAGTCTTAATAGGGAAGGAAATTCTGATATATGCTATGCACATGGGTGAATCTTGATGACAGTATGATAAGTGAAAGAAGCCAGTCACAAAAAAGAGAAATACTGTATGATTCCACTTACATGAGGTATTTAGAATAGTCAAATTCACAGAGATAGAAAGCAGAATGGTAGTTGCCAGGGCTGGGGGCAGGAAAGAGGAGGAAATTATTGTTAAGCAGGTAATGGAGATGGATGGTGGTGATGGTTGTACCATACTATCAATGTATTTAATACCACTAAACTGTACATTTGAAAACGGTTAAGATGTTAAGTTTTAAGTTGCCCATATTTTACCATAATTTTAAAAATTGGAGGAAAAGTTGAAGGGAGAAGTCCAAAAGGCAGTGGACCCTTCACATCTGGGGCTCAGGAAAGAAGACAGGACGAGAGACAAATATGTAGGAGTCCTTTGTCACTGGAGTATCATCTTGTACCTCTGCCTGGTATACTGTATACTTGTCTCAGCCTCCATAATTGCTGCTGCTGCGGCTAAGTCACTTTAGTTGTGTCCGACCCTGTACGATCCCATAGACAGCAGCCCACCAGGCTCCTCTGTCCCTGGGGTTCTCCAGGCAAGAATAGGAGTAGGACCTATTTCAAAAATATTTCCTTATACTCCATAGCCCTTCCCTTGATGCCCTAGAATGGAGTAGGTTGCCATTTCCTTCTTCAATGCATGAGAGTGAAAAGTGAAAGTAAAGTCACTCAGTCGTGTCTGACTCCTCACGACCCCATGGACTGTAGCCTACCAGGCTCCTCTGTCCATAGGATTTTCCAGGCAAGAGTACTGTATTGGGTTGCCATTTCCTTCTCCACATAGTAGACTGGAAACTCTTAAAGGGCAATGGAATGAACACCTTACTCAGCTCTTTGTCCCATGCAGCATTAGCACATCACCAGAAAAGGGGTTCAATAAACATTTAAAAGAATTTAACCACATCTGAGCAATATATAGAATCTACAGTCTTTCTCCATCTGGTCTACCTAGACCTGAAATATACAGATTTCTTCTAAATCCTGGCTAGTCATTCTGGGCCATTTGTAAATGGAAGGTCAGAGGTTTACACCTGGACCATAATGTCTTATTTCAGAATCCATTTTACTATATGAACATCATTCGGGAAAAGTACAAACCAGAACCTTCCCCTTTTGGATTCACCTGGCTCAAGACTCTCCTTGTATGTCCATCTCTTCTTGAGAATACTGGCACAGGTTTTCACAGCCAAAAATAAGGCACAAGGTCAAGCATATCCTTCTGCAGAGAGGATATTCCTTCCCTTCCTTCTGGAAACACTTCAACTAACCTTGTTTTAGTTTGGCTGCTTTGCCTCATTTCAAAAATATTTCATTATACTCCATAGCCCTTCCCTTGATGCTCTAGTTAATTAAGTTTACATAATTTCCTACTGATTGGGTTTGAACAGCTTGCTCTGGATTTTCTCTCCTTTAATTTTCTGCCTTTACTGACTGCTTAAAATCCTCCACTATGAACCTAGAGAAGTATTTGTAGCTGCAAAATTCACTGTTCTACACAATGAAAAGCAAATCCATATTGTGATTCTTTAAGACATCTGAGATCATTCTTTCCAGGAAACAAAGAAACTGTTAGGTGGAATCCAGCAATAAGCCAGTAATAATAAACACAAAGAAGTCACTAGTTATAATCTTTCGCATACAAAAATGAACCATGGCTTGTTTCTTTATTTATAATGTATATAACAGGCTTCCCTGGTGGCTCTGACAGTAAAGAATCTGCCTGCAATGCGGGAGACCTGGCTTTGATCCCTGCATTAGGAAGATCACTTGGAGGATGGCATGGCAACCCACTCCAATATTCTTGCCTGGAGAATCCCCATGGATAGAGGAGCCTAGTGGGCTACATTCCATGGGGTTGCAAAGAGTTGGACACAACTGAGCAACTAAGCATAGCACATACTTTATTTCACATTTACTAAGATCCTTTGAGATTCCTTCTCTGTGCTTAGGAACTCAGAGGATTAATAAAAAAATTATTAGTATGTGTTTAAAAATTATTGCTCAAGCTGATTTAAGTCCCTTCTCAAATAAAACTCTGAACTGACATTTCTGTGTTTTTGTGCCATAACTGAATGGTTTATAAGGTGTTGAAAAATCCATTTATTTTGGCCATCTTAGTGGCTGCTGTGAATTGCAGCACAACCAATGAAAGTTTCCAATAAGGAACATGATCAAAATTAATGGGTCAGCTGTGCCACAAGCTGGTCTATCTGCTGCAAATACACAGCCTCAGAGGACAATGAGGAGGGAACGTGAACCCGGAACATCACCACCAACATCCTAAGATCTTTCACAACCACAGCAGGCTTTTAAATTACTCTGAAATTTGCTTTTTCCATGAATTCTTTCATGGGAATAATGTAGGGACAATAAAACGATTTATTTTCATATGTTGGTCATTCTGAACGCTGATCTAAGTTTAATGCCATTTTCTTCTTGCTCATGTTAACTCTGAAAAACAAAGTCAAGGGCCCCCTTCCTCCACTAGCTCATATCAGAACACAGACAAGTGAGTTTTAGGGTTGCAGCAAATCTCCTTCAAATACACGCAATCCACCAATCACGAATAAGTCTGAAATGGCAAAACCAAACAAATGCATTGTTTTGAAAGTCCTCTTGGATGACTTTTCTGGTGTGAGATCACCCCACCCTCCCCTCACCCCAGAGTCTGACCCATGCTGGGTCAGCCAGGATTCCTGCCGAGTGACAACCAGTCCTCCTCCCTGGAGGGATCAGTGCTTCATCTCTGGTGATCGTCTCTGTAACTGACAGTCGAATGTGTTGACTTTTCAGAAACATGTTTGTACAAATCTCACTCCAGTATCTTATTTCTGTTGAAGATTATCTTGTTTCATATGCCAAGAAACATTGTAAGATGGGAGTTTTCTTTAAAAATTAAAAAAAAAAATCAGTTTCCACATACAGCCTGAAGATTTTTTTTACCCAGACATTAATAATCACTTCCTGAAAGCATAGCTGAAGGTCATATTATGCAGTGATGAGATGTCAAGCAAAGGAATACATACATTTCAATTTACAAGCTCACAAACAAGTGTTGGTACTTGGAGGGAAAAAAATTCATAGGCGTGGGAATGAAAGATAAGATATGGAACACTGGCTAATTGGTTAATTCACAAGGATAGCTTCTCCTTGCAACAAGCATAATTCCCATTATGATAAGCACTTTGCAGGTGTGCTGAAAGGAGGCGCGATAAAGTTTGGCAATTAAGTTAGTGTTTCCCCAGTGAATTCTGACTTCATCGAATGGTACCAAAGGAGTGTGATGCAATTATGAAACAAAATTTCTCATGATTTTGTGGGTGAAGATACTCTGTCAACAATTTACTGAAAACACTCATAATCCATGACAGGCTTCTCAAATACTTTCTGATCATACTCCTTAAAAAAAAAATTTTTTTAGGCATTGCATTATTATTATTTTAGAATTTATTTATTAATTTTTGGCTGTGCCGGGTCTTTATTGCTTCACCAGCTTTTCTCTGGTTGCCACAAGCAGGGGCTCCTCTCTAGTTGTGGTGGCGGGCTTCTCACTGTGGTGGCTTCTCTTATCAAGAAGCAGGGACTCTAGGGTGTACAGGCTTCGGCAGTTGTGGCACGTGGACTCAGTAGTTGCAGCTCCAGGGCTCCAGAGCACAGACTCAGCAGTTGTGGTGCCCGGGCTCAGTTGCCCCATGGCATGTGGGATCTTCCCCCGTCAGGGATCAAACCTCCACTGGCAGGCATGTCTTTACCACTGAGCCACCAGGGAAGCCCTCATCGGGGTCAAGATGCCTTTCTTTCTACCTTTGGACCTCAGTGGACATACGTAAGTAGCATAGGGTATTTTATATGATAAAAAACAGTGAAAAGAAAACTAGAAATATGCAAACTAATACTCTCTTTAGGATGCTTATGGGGGAGATGAAGATATGCAGTCCCATAGAAAAGAGCAGGAGGGACTCAAGATGTCCCCAGGACCCTAAACAGCATCCATTTTAAGGGAGAAAACTTATTTGATAAACTCCTCTTAAAATATTCAAAATAATGATCAAGATTTGATTTCACTTCTCATGCCAGTCTTACACAGCTCCTAACTGTTACAATGTCTTCAGGCTCTGTGCCTAAATTTGGGAGGCAGAACTGCCATCTATTCACAGTCTGGCACAGCTGAGTAAAACCTGACCACTTCGGTGGTCCTGCACAGGCCTCCTAACTGGCTGGCAAGCTCCTAGCAGGGTTTTCCCTGAGCGCAGGGTTTTTTTCTCCCCCACGGTTTTTATTTCATTGCTCTTGAATGCTTTACTGTTTTTTCCTGCTATCAGTGTTAGAAGTTTTGAATCCTTTGCTGTTCAGTGCATTTGTTGTGTGTGTTAACACTTAAGGCACTCAGATAAAGGTGAACCTAGAATAAAACAAGATCCATGGGATCAAACTATGAAAATAATAGGACGTTCAAAAACAATGATGAAGGCAGACAGAAAAAAACATACAGAGAGCACAGTTTAGAGGGCCACACCGCGTCAGATCAATGGTTCATTCACTTCAATATCTTCTGGCAGCGGCACCAGGGTGAGTTTTGTGGTAAAGCTTGTCATTCACGCTCTTTGATTTTGCCCTCAAAAGGTTAGAAAGACATCCTGAACATATCTAGCTTTCATTAATAATACATTAAGGATCTGGTCATAACCAGATCCTTGGATCCATCGGTATTTCTATCCAGTAAGTTATTTGTGCTTTCTCTAATTGTTGACATGAATAATTCTTTTATTTATTTTAAAACAACATGGATCCTAGTCCAGACTCTGCCAGTCACTGAGCATTTGACCTTGGGTAAGGTGAATAAAGGAGAAGGCAATGGTAACCCACTCCAGTACTCTTGCCTGGAAAATCCCATGGACAGAGGAGCCTGGTAGGCTGCAGTCCATGGGGTCTCAAAGACTCGGACACGACTGAGCGACTTCACTTTCACTTTTATGCACTGGAGAAGGAAATGGCAACCCACTCCAGTGTTCTTGCCTGGAGAATCCCAGGGACGGGGGAGCCTGGTGGACTGCTGTCTCCGGGGTTGCAAAGAGTCGGACACAACTGAAGCGACTTAGCAGCAGCAGCAGCAAGGTGAATAAACTCTGTATCTGTATCCCCATCTATATAATAAGGGGGTAGGCAAGTGATTAATGAGGTCCCTCACTACTCTAAAATTTAATGATTTGGCTACCAAATTTCAAGAGGATGATCACGCACCCATCTTTACCTTACACACGCCCACTGTTTACCAGGCCGTAGTTAGCTTCCTCCACCTTTGTTTTCTCTAGATGTCAAAAGAGCAGTTTCTTGTGGTTGAAAGGAACCTCAAAATCATCTAATATAACTCACAGGATGCTGAATCACTTGAATAGAATACCCTACTAGCAGTCACCTTGCTCCTGTTTGGATACTGTTATTGATGGAGAATTATACGATCTCCCAAGGCCACCCAATTCATTTTCAACTAACTCCAATTGTCAGAAATTATTCTGATATGAATTCAGATATAAATATTGGAACACATCCATCTCCTTATAACTTCCTGCTTCTTCCCTCTGGGACAAGACAGCCCATCTCTAAACCTTTCTTTTCTATAGGATCTACACGATAGATATTCTAATACGAAAGAAGCTACCACATTCTTCTAAGTCTTCTCTCCAGACTGATCACTGGAGAATATAACCTTTATTCCTATTTCATGGTGTTCAAGCCTTTCATTGGCTGCTCTTCTCTGAACAAACTCTAGGTTGACAGTGTCTGTCTTAATGTACATCATCCTAAACAGAAACTAATATTTTAGCCATGGGACAGTTAACTAGTGAGGACAAATGCATTATATCTTTCCTTGTTTCAAACACCTATTTAGATGTTTCTGTTAACATAACTAAGATCACGTAACTTATGAGACTGACACTTTTTAATATTTTTAATGCATTGCTATTCAGCTCTATGTCCCCCACCCCTCTATTCAGTGAATCATGGGCCTACAGGTATTAGAAGACACAACCTTTTTTAGCTGTGTAACCACTGGCAAACAAGTTTAATTTCCTGTGCCTCGGTTTTCTCATTTCTAAAATGGAGAGAAGAGCAATTCTAAATATCTAAGACATTATAAAAATAAGCCAGTAGATGTAAGTATTATTTTCTTAAATTAAAAGAACCATGAAAAAATAATCTGGCAGCTCCTAAAATGGTTAAACATAGAGGTATCATATGACCCAAGTATATACACGAGAGAAATGAAAATATACATCCACCAAAAAATCCCCTCGTATACAAATGTTCTGTGGAAAATTCTGAAAGAGATGGGAATACCAGACCACCTGACCTGCCTCTTGAGAAACCTGTATGCAGGTCAGGAAGCAACAGTTAGAACTGGACATGGAACAACAGACTGGCTCCAAATAGGAAAAGGAGTACGTCAAGGCTGTATATTGTCATCCTACTTATTTAACTTCTATGCAGAGTATATCATGAGAAACGCTGGGCTGGAAGAAGCACAAGCTGGACTCAAGATTGCCGGGAGAAATATCAATAACTTCAGATATGCAGATGACACCACCCTTATGGCAGAAAGTGAAGAGGAACTAAAAAGCCTCTTGATGAAAGTGAAAGAGGAGAGTGAAAAAGTTGGCTTAAAACTCAACATTCAAAGAATACATTTGAATCAGTTCTAATAAGGTGGATGAAACTGGAGCCTATTATACAGAGTGAAGTAAGCCAGAAGGAAAAACACCAATACAGTATACTAACGCATATATATGGAATTTAGAAAGATAGTAACAATAACCCTGTGTACGAGACAGCAAAAGAGACACTGATGTATAGAACAGTCTTATGGACTCTGTGGGAGAGGGAGAGGGTGGGAAGATTTGGGAGAATGGCATTGAAACATGTAAAATATCATGTATGAAACGAGACGCCAGTCCAGGTTCGATGCACAATACTGGATGCTTGGGGCTAGTGCACTGGGACGACCCAGAGGGATGGTATGGGGAGGGAGGAGGGAGGAGGGTTCAGGATGGGGAACACATGTATACCTGTGGTGGATTCATTTTGATATTTGGCAAAACTAATACAATTATGTAAAGTTTAAAGATAAAATTAAAAACAACAACAACAACAAAAAAACCTAAACAATAGAATGATAATCAGATAGGATCAATTTATTCTAACTTAGTGTTCTAAAGAGTATGCTCTCATGATTTAACTGTGCCTTATATTTCTGGAAAAGTGTATGAACTTAAAATATGTTTGACTTTAAAAAATAAAGCAGGGAAGAATTAGAAGACAAAAAAAAAAAAAACTCAACATTCAGAAAACTAAGATCATGGCATCTGGTCCCATCACTTCATGGCACAAAGATGGGGAAACAGTGGACACAGTGGCTGACTTTATTTTTCTGGGCTCCAAAATCACTGCAGATGGTGACTGCAGTCATGAAATTAAAAGACGCTTACTCCTTGGAAGGAAAGTTATGACCAACCTAGATAGCATATTCAAAAGCAGAGACATTACTTTGCCAACAAAGGTCCATCTAGTCAAGGCTATGGTTTTTCCTGTGGTCATGTATGGGTGTGAGAGTTGGACTATAAAGAAAGCTGAGCGCCAAATAATTGATGCTTTTGAACTGTGGTGTTGGAGAAAACTCTTGAGAGTCCCTTGGACTGCAAGGAGATCCAATCAGTCCATCCTAAAGGAGATCAGTCCTGGGTGTTCATTGGAAGGACTGATGTTGAAGCTGCAACTCCAATACTTTGGCCACCTGATGCGAAGGGTTGACTCATTGGAAAAGACCCTGATGCTGGGAGGGATTGAGGGCAGGAGGAGAAGGGGACGACAGAGGATGAGATGGTTGGATGGCATCACCGACTCAATGGACATGGGTTTGGGTGGACTCCGGGAGTTGGTGATGGACAGGGAGGCCTGGTTCATGGGGTCGCAAAGAGTTGGAGATGACTGAGGACTGAACTGAACTGATACAAATGTTCATAGCAGCATTACTTATATGAGCTAAAAGGAGAAATAACTTAAACAGCCAGAAATGGATGAATGGATAAACATCATGTGGAATATTCATACAACGGAATATTATTTAGCCTCTAAAAGGAACTGACACATACAACATGGATGACCCTCAAACATGCTAAGTAAAATAAGCCAGACACAAAGTACATTTTGCATAAATTCATTTTCATGAAATATCCACAACAGGCAAATTCATACAGACATGAAGTAGATTAGTGGTGGCCAGGCTGAGGGCAGAGGAAACCAGGAAATGACTAAAAATAAATACAGATCAGATCAGTCGCTCAGTCGTGTCCGACTCTTTGCAACCCCATGAATCTCAGCACGCCAGGCCTCCCTGTCCATCACCAACTCCCGGAGTTCACTCAGACTCACGTCCATCGAGTCAGTGATACCATCCAGCCATCTCATCCTCTGTCGTCCCCTTCTCCTCCTGCCCCCAATCCCTCCCAGCATCAGAGTCTTTTCCAATGAGTCAACCCTTCGCATGAGGTGGCCAAAGTACTGAGTCTCAGCTTTAGCATCATCCCTTCCAAAGAAATCCCAGGGCTGATCTCCTTCAGAATGGACTGATTGGAGCATAAAATGTTTTAAAACTGATTGGGAGGATGGTTGCACAACTCAGTGGATCTGAGACACTGAACGTACACTTTAAATGCATGAATTGTATGGTATATGTGTTATACCTCAATAGAGTTTTTTTTTAAGAACTATGGAAATGTAAGACATTATTTTAATTATTATGTCTCTAGCGAGTAACTGACAGCAACTCTAAGGGTACCTCCCTGAATATAAAACTCAGAGGCCATCACTCACATGGGAATTATAATTCTGAACAATTGTGACTACAGTACACAGTCTGGGGAAGCAGCATGTGTAAACCACATCCAGGGATCAGGCTACATAAATCCTGTGATCTGAGTACAAAGACATCTACCCTTGGAAATCTAATACGGCCACTGGGAAATGTTCCCATATGCACAAACTTCACTTAGCAGCTGGCATTTATATAGATTATTATTTAACAACTACGGCTAGTAGATTGTTGTGAATTTTTAAAAGTGAACAAGTCTTCCAAATAAACATTGTAGCCTGGAGAATACTCATTAATTCACTAAATGTATTATATAACAGTCCCAGACCCTAGGAATATAAAGATGAATTGACCCCAGTTTCAGCCCCAGAGGAGTCCTGTATGAAGGCAAAGGGAAAAGATAGGAGATGAGATGAGAACTATAAAAAGGACTTTTCATTTATGACAATAGAGGGAATCTGAAAAGCTTCCTTGAAACTATTTCAGTGAAACTCAGAATAAAATACAGTGAAGATTCTTTTAAATATATAGCCAAGTTTTCAAGGAAATAATCAAATTCTGCAGAGACCAAAATAAAACATTAAGTGTAAAAAGAAAACAATAAATAAAAAGAAAACAGAAGAGTAAATAAATGTCTTGATGCTAAGGAAGCCCTGTGGATAGTGGGTGTATACACATGGTCATGAAAATATAAGGGTCCACACAGGACAGGAGAAGCCAAATAAGAGGGTCTCAGATTAAGTTCAGGAGTCTGAACTTTGTCTGGAAGACACAGGGAGTTTTAAAAGGACATAAAGTAATAGTTGTCAAATTATAGCTCAGTAAACCTGAAAATGGGCTTCCCTGGTGGCTCAGATGGTAAAGCGTCTGCCTGCAATGTGGGAGACCTGGGTTTGATCCTTGAGTTGGGAAGATACCCTGGAGAAGGAAATGGAAACCCACTCCAGTACTCTTGCCTGAAAAATTCCATGGACGGAGGAGCCTGGTAGGCTACAGTCCATGGGGTCGCAAAGAGTCGGACACGACTAAGTGACTTCACTCAAACCTGAAAACACGTAGGAAGGCAACACAGTCAAATTTGCATTTTAGGAAAATTATTCTTGCAGCAATATGGCTAGTGGACCTGAGAAAACCAAACCTGAGGAAGAGAGACAGGTTAGAAGACTCTTGACAACAGCTACATTCTCTGAGTCCTCATGTGACAACATAAAGCTAAGAGCATGGCATATATCAATATTATCTCAGTTTATTATTATTGTACCTCTATACAGAGATTCTTCCCCGACTTTATCAACAATGAAACTGAGACACAAAGGATAATTTGCTCAAGTCACGTAATCAGCAATTGGTTTGGTAAGATGCAGTAAGAGTCTGGTAGCTTAAATGCAGTTGAGAAAAGGGGTTTCAGAGGTATAGTTAAGAAGACCTTCTAAGATCTCCTGGAGGAGGGCATGGCAACCCACTCCAATATTCTTGCCTGGAGAATCCCATGGACAGAGGAGCCTGGTGGGCTGCAGTCCATAGGGTCGCACAGAGTTGGACACAACTGAAATGACTTAGCATGTCTTCACGTACTAACCAATTAGCTCTAGCAAAGAAAGGGAGGTATTTAATTACAAGCAGCACAGGGGAGCCTGATGGGCTGCCGTCTATGGGGTCGCAGAGAGTCGGATACGACTGAAGCGACTTAGCAGCAGCAGCAGCAACATTACAGAAGGGATATTGAAAATTCTTCAACAAACTAAATATAAAATAACCATATAACACAGCAATTCCACATTTAGGCATATACACAAATGAACTAAAAAGAGGTTCAAACAAATACCTGGACACAAATGCTCATAGGAGCTCTAGTCACAACAGCCAAAACGTGGAAAGAATTCAAGTGCCTATCAACAGATGAATGGATAAACAAAATGTGGTATATTCATACAGGGGCATATCATTCAGTTATAAAAAGGAATGATGTACTAATACAAGCCACAAGGTGGATGAAATCTTAAAAACATTATACAAAATGAAAGATACCAGACACCAAAGGCAACATATTGTATGTTTCCGTTATATGAAATATCCAAGATGGGTGAATCCATAGAGACAGAAAGGAGATTAGTGGTTGCCTGGGTAGGAGAGAACAGGAAGGGACAGCTTAATGAATAAGGGGTATCCTTTTGGGGTGAAGAAAATGTTCTAGAACTACATAGTGGTGATGGTGGTTACACAACATTGTAAATGTACTTAATGCCACTGAATTGCACATTTAAAAATGATCACAACGGTAAATTTTATATGTCTTACCACAGTTTTTAAAAAGGAGGACTGGCCTGTTGAGGGAACACTTCCATGAAGATATTTAAAAGGTAGAACTGGTAGGGGTGAGGGAGGGTGGGAGTGTCATTAAAAAAGCAGTGATTATAACTTTCAAGAAACACTCATATTGCAAGAGGGATCGTGGCCTTCCAAGAGAGCTGCTCTGGAGAGGATTTCCATTCATTGCACAAAATCATCCCTCGAAGCACTGACAACATAAGGGCCACACAGGGTCAGGGTTAGACAGAGATACAGTGCTAGTCACCACCCCACCGGCTTTTAAAATCAAACTTAGTAAGCGGGGCTCACAGAAAATCATAATACACTAATGAAAAATAACCTAAGATAAAATTTAAGAACATGTAATTGACATATACCATGAATTCAGAGGGGGAAGTACTCAGGACACAGGACAGCTCTTCTGAAATAAGCAAAGCGAAACATAAGGAACGACAATGCAATAGTTAAAAGCGTGGCTTTTTAGGTGGCACACAGAGGATTCTTTGGGCAGTGAGACAACTATATTTGATACTTCAATGATGGAAATGTGTCCTTATACATTTGTCCAGAGCTACAGAATGTCCAGTATCAACAGTGAACCTTAATACATACAATGGGCTTTGGATAGCAATGATGTGTCCTATAGGTTCACTAATTGCTAATAGATGTTCCATTCGGTACAGTATGATATTGTAGACAAACCTTCATATTAATCCTATTTTTTAATATACTGACATTAAAAACTCAGAATTCTAGAGAAAGTTAAAAGCTGGCTGGCTGATAGAACAGAAAGAATGTACCAACAAAGGACAGAAAGGCAGCGACTCTGGTCTCCAGATCTACCTATATTTCCCAGGTTTATTTTTGCCCTCAGCACTAACCTACTTCACAATATCAGACAGGCTTTGAAATTTTTCTCTGTGGGTCCAATCTTCTAAGTAAAATATGAAGAAAGCTGACATAAAGCTATTACAAGGGTTGTAAGTATATATATAATGTGGAACTGCCACTTCCTGTCAATACCAGGGATCCCAGGCGATAAACAAGCATGCTCCTGTTTGTCCTTTAAAAAGTTGATCACCTTCTAACAGGTGGCATTTTATTGGGGTAGATTTCAACAGTCAGAGCAAGCAGAGGAAAATAATAGTGATGGTCGGGAACAGTAACACTTTTATTGGAGGATGTTCACAGTACATGCAGCCAGCTAAGACAAGACAACAGAACTGCATATTATAAGACTGGAGAGATGAGAAAGCAGATGACTAGATCTAAGGGTCTAGTAACATTTTCTCTTCCACCCTTCCTCCTCTACAGAGAGAGCAAAGACTGCCAACACTGTCCCTCAGCAATGTACGCACGAGTGTGTTTTGCACACACACACATACTCAATGCACACTCACTTTACTTGAACTAAATTTCTGAGTTAGGGAACTCCTACTCCAGTCTCCATCTCCATGTGAAACTCAGCGATTCTGGAGTTAAGGCCAGAGGCAGACTATGGTGATGCCAGGAATCTAAAAACCTGTGGTATCGGTCCATGTCAGCTACATCAGGGTACAACTTTAGACCGCACTTCTGAGCTGCAGGGCCATAAGCAAGTTAACTCCTCTCTTGGAGCTTCAGAAGACTCACCTGTGAAATTACTGAGATAACATAAATAAAATACCTAGTGAGTATTTCTCACTTTAGACACCCACATATGTTACCAACTCTAATTATGTGTATTACAGCCAGATTTTACATTCTGATGTGTAACTCTGTTTCAGCACATACAATATTTAGCCACAACAGCCAGCTCAGCCAGCTCAAGATACTTTTTTACTAAAGACAAAATGCAGCGGAAGCCTTCTGCGAATTACCGGAGAGATGAATAACCGCAATTTTCCCCTGAAGATGTGAGTCTTTAAGTCTTATTGTACTCATTTCCAACGAAAAGGCTATATTTTAATCACTCTACCTTCCTTGTTTTGAATCTTTGAAAAGAGCACCGTGAATCCCTAGCACAACTGCTAAATTCTTTCCATTGCTACAGACGGCAAATATGCAATCTGAGAAAATAGGCAATTTGAGGCTATCTAACACAGCCAGCTCGGGGACCCTGTACAAAGGGCGCTGTAACTATGGAAACACTTGGCAATGGAGTTACAACATAAATCAAAGAACCTGTTCCATTATTCAAGTACCAAGCAATTGAGATCAATTTATAGCAACTGTAAGCTATTAATAATTGTATTCTATTTAATTTGTCAAACATGATTTTCTCTCTCAATGAGATCTGTAGGAAACCCTTAAGTGCTTTCCTTAAGGAGAAGAAAATGATAAATTAAATCCACTTAAGTGGTGCGGTGTACCTGACTGGTGGTTTTGATCCATTTATGAAGCAAATGCTATGAAAACAGGCTTATTTGGCACTTAGCATATGCTCTGTAATATTATTTACCTCGTATATGTATGTTTTTCTGTTTCTGCAACCAGAATCATAAATTCCTCAAGTGCAAGAAAACTGAACTGATTTCTCATTACTAGTACCTAGCAGAGGACCTACAATCCTTAATGAATGCTTTGCTTAGTCATTTTCCTCCTCCTCTTTAAACACAAGTGGCTTTGAAAGAAGATAAATCACAGCACATGAATGTGAACAAGACTTTCTGAGGGGGAAAAAATGGGAATCAGTGACTGAAAGCACCCTACCATACCACGTTCCAGAAGGTTATCTTTAGGAGATTTACAATCTATACCCTTATAAAAAGGGTGGCTGCTTCATTAAAAACTCATTTTTTCCACAAACATTTTTGTTGTTATTGGAGAAAGGCAACCATACGCCAGTTTCAACTCTTAATTTCCTTCTGCATACAGCAAGTTTTTTTTAACTGACAGTTTTTGTTTGTTTTTCTTCAGAACAGTGTGCTGCCTGAGTTCTTCCTTCCCTTTCTCCTGTTCCCACCTCAGTCAAGAGAAGAAGGGGAAAATACAGAGAGTGCCCATGTATGAAAGAATTTTAGGAAAAAGTTTGGGCCTGATATCCTCCATGGAACATCGAGGGAGAGGCTCACTCTATGATGACACAGGACCACAGGCAAGCAGACTTTGAAGTATATACATTTTTAAAAATTGCTTCTGGGATTTCCCTGGTGGCTATGGTTTTTCCTGTGGTCATGTATGGATGTGAGAGTTGGACTGTGAAGAAGGCTGAGCGCCGAAGATGCTTTTGAACTGTGGTGTTGGAGAAGACTCTTGAGAGTCCCTTGGACTGCAAGGAGATCCAACCAGTCCATTCTGAAGGAGATCAGCCCTGGGATTTCTTTGGAAGGAATGATGCTAAAGCTGAAACTCCAGTACTTTGGCCACCTCATGTGAAGAGTTGACTCACTGGAAAAGACTCTGATGCTGGGAGGGATTGGGGGCAGGAGGAGAAGGGGACAACAGAGGATGAGATGGCTGGATGGCATCACTGACTTGATGGACGTGAGTCTGGGTGAACTCCAGGAGTTGGTGATGGACAGAGAGGCCTGGCGTGCTGTGATTCATGGGTTCGCAAAGAGTCAGACACGTCTGAGCGACTGAACTGAACTGAACTAGGGACTAAGATTCTACACACCCATTGCAGAGGGGCCAAGGTTCGATTCCTGATCAGGGAAAGAGATCTGGCATGCCACACACACAAAAAAAGATTTCATGGGCCAAAGCTAAGAACCCAGCACAGCCAAATTTGTTGTTTTAAATCACTTGGTTGATCTAGGTTAAATGTTCTCAATTTTTAATTTAAAAAGCCAGGTGAATAAAGTATTTCCTATTTTTCTCTCATAAGACAATAATTTGCAGGTTTTGTCATGGTCCTCAATCTCTTTAGGAACCCAGGCCCTTAACTGAAAATGTCTCTTCCCTCTGGTGTGCCTGGCCCTTCAGATTCTACCTCCATGGTATCTTGCAGGCAACCTCCATCCTTTCTGTTCTAGCTGAGAGGTTTTCATCAATTCTCATCCAAACTAGTGTATTCATCTCCAAATTGCTCTTGGAGTTTCCAATCTTCCGCTGTAACTCATTCTATCTGGTGCTGCTAGATCAATGTTGCTAAAAAATGGTTTTGATCATTCATGGAGTCACAAATACTTTTTTTTTTAACGAATACTTGTTAAACACACATTCTTTATATCAGATGCAATGGCAGATGCTAAAATTCAGAGAAAAAGGCACGCTGGTTTTTGACCTTACAGAGCTTACATTCTAATGAAGTATTTCTTCCATCCAAAATCTGTCAATGGCGCCCTACTGCCAATGGAATTAACTGTAATTTCTTCACTCTGTGCAACTCAGATTGGGACTTGAACCCATGGTCTTTTCAATGAGATCACACACCTAGTCTCAGGATTCAGTGAAGCTCAGGTTCTTAATGTCTCATTGTGGAAAAAATTCAGTGAGAGACAAAGTGACAGGTAGTAGCGGATTTATCTAGAGAAAAACACACTCCACAGACAGAGCGTGGGTCATTTTATAGGCTGGGTAATTTCATAGGCTAATGAATGGGAGGATTACTCTATTTCAGGAAAGGGGTGGGGTTTCCAGGAATTGGGCCACTGACTACTTTTTGACCTCTTAAGGTCAGCCTCACAACTGTCATGGTGCTGGTGGGTGTGTCATTTTACCCAGAAAGCAACACAATGAGTGTATAATGAGGCTCAGGGGCCACTGGAAGTGGAATATTCTGCCATCTTGGACCTAGCTGGCTCTAACCAGTTTTTGTCATATCCTATGACTATGTCCTTCTTTTAAAGGTTGTGCCCTGCCCCCTTCCCTTCTATTTCAACTCTGCCCAAAGAAGGATACCCTAAGCGACATTTTCTAGATTATTCTCCGAATGCACCTTTACCCTCTGTTCTAGTGAAACGAATTTTGCTCACCTTGAATTCAGATACATCTATGCTTCTATTTATTCCAACCTCTGTAACTAGGATCCTCTCTCTGCTGCCACTTCAACCTCCAGAAAGTCAACTTGTATTTCAAGGTCTGTCTCGAGCAAGATCCCCTTCATAGCGACTTCCAATGACCCCATATCCTTATGTTATCTCCTATACCATTCTTCTGGAACTTCGATTTTGCTTTATATTATAGTAATTGTTGGGCTTCCTTGGTGGCTCAGCGGTAAAGAATTTGCCTGCCAAACAGGAGATCTGGGTTCAATCCCTGAGTCGGGAAGATTCCCGGGAGAAGAAATGGCAACCCTCTTCAGTATTCTTGCCTGGGAAATCTCAAGGACAGAGGAGCCTGGTGGGCTACAATCTATGGGGTTGCAAAGAGTCAGACACGACTTTGAGACTAAATGACAACAATAGTAATTGTGCATTTGTTCTAGCTCTGTCTTGCTCTTTTATTAGCATGCAAATTTGTATAAACTAGGTAAGAAGTACAAAGCCTAGGGTTCATTTTCAAGGATATGCACATTTCTAAACTCTATTTCCTTTTCTCCTTCAATCCCAAAATACTTCATCTCATCAGGGATAAGGGAAGGGAAGGATATATATATATAAAAGCAAGGAAAACTGACTGATGAGTTCTCCTAATCTGGAACATGAACAGGGATCAGTCAGATGAAGAAAGGCAGGAATGACAAAATCTGTTAGTATATGAAAAAGGACAGAGAAGCTATACCTTGGTGACAAAACACTGCCACCATGCTGATATCTTAATGGAGAAATTCAATTTAGTTCCACTGGGAAAAGAAAAGTCACAGACATCTTCAGCAATATATATCACAGTAACTGTGTTTTGGTGTGAGCAGATCACCTCACAAGGATCCTACTTTCTCAGGGATCACATCTCCACCTCCCATTCTGTATTTCCAGAGACATATGGACTTTGGCAGCCCTGTATCTACCATGAGCCCAGGGAGGCACCCTGACTCAAGCCAGGCCCATTAGATTTCCTCCCATGAGAGTGCGGAGCAAGAACCACAAGAAAGTCAAGGAAGGTCTCCATGAGGCTGGAACTGTAACAGGGCTGACATAGTAACTTAGGTACCATTTGGGTAGTCATTTTTGTACCAACTGGATGGCGGTGCAGAGAAACAAATCTATACACAGATAAGAAAGCAGCAGATGTGCAAACAAAACATAGGACGAAGGGGCACAAGAACCCCAGGTCTGTGCTGGCTTCCTATTTGTCCCCCAGTTGCAGTATCTCTCTAAGGCCCAGCTGCTCTCTTGTTCTTGGTCTGCCAACCCCTATATCCTTATCACAAACCCCTCCTTCTGCTAAGGCTTGCTCAAGTTTCTTTCAAACACCTATAGCCAGCTATTCCTAAGATAAAAACAGCGTACTGAGCCACAAAATCCCTTCCTAACAGTGTGTTGGAAACTCTCCACTATTGATCAAGCCACTACAACTCATAAGTTATCTACCATCAGTGTATCGAACTCTAAGAGATTTATTTTCCATTCTATTTAGTCCAAAGCCTAGGATTCTTGTTTCATTTTATAGTGTTCACTCAGAGGTGCTGATATAGGGACATGAATATTCTGAAAGACATTTTGGAAGATGAAGGGGCCATGAGTTCAGAGAAGTCATTTTTCCTGTCTTTAAACAGATCAAGTTCATCTAACAAATTTCAAGTGGGCTGATAAACAGTTCTAGGAAAATTCACTGAGGGACACATTGAATTGGCCTCTTTGGAAAGCATCAAAGGAATTATCACATCTATTGATTTAATATTACCATGATGCAGTGATTCACTGGACCCCTTAAGAGCCAGTCAACCCAGCCATCTAACAAAATAAATGTAGTCTAGCTGCAGTGTTTCCCCAAATTACCCAATCCTAAGACTCACCTGGAGGACTGGTAAACACAGATTTCAGGTGCAGCTCTCAGATCGAGTCAGAATTTCTGAGGAACAGGCTGAGGACGCTACACTGAGGATCCCCAGAGGACTCCGTTTCTCCAAATGGTTAAGTGTGACTTTAAGAACGACCCCCGACTTCACATCCAAGAGAAAGCCCCGTCAGATGTGGCTGAACCGGGCTCTGACTCCCCTGTACTTCATCTTCTTTCTAGCTCATGCTTTCTGACCTTCATTAAAGCCTCTGGCTCCTCTCCAAGCACACCCTCCTGCGCAAGGCTCTGGAGCTTTCCCGGAGTTCAGGGACCTTGTTTCTCCTGGTCTGCCCGACTAGAAAACCCAGTAATGAAGGACCTGCCCATTTATGCTTTCCCCTTCTTGGCAGAGACCCTCCGACTGTATGCTGCCCTCAAGGCTGCCCTGATGGGGTATGGCCTGGCCTTGACAGCCCACCTTGATGCAAAACAGACCCCAGGAAGGCTGCACAGCATGCCATCCGTACACATGAGAGTAAATGATGTCCATCGTTCCCACTCAAAGTGATCTATTTGATCACATAAGCAGCATTCTTCCTGTGTGTACACTTTAAAAATACTGACTGAAGCAAATTCCCCAGCATAGTACTGAAGAATTGATTTAGGAGTATGTTTCTTTGAAATAAATTTTATAGACGGGAGTTTTCAAAGGGCAGTCCTCGGTCAGCCCATTTCATAAACCACAAATGTGCTTAAGGTCATTGTGCAAACAGGACTGTTTTCCACATGTCCACTACTCACTGGGACACAACAGAAGCAAGAAGAGAGGCAGCGAGAAGGAGGGGTGGTAGTGAGTGACCCTCGTCGCATCTGATCAGGCACTCCAGACCACAAACTGCGGGGTCTGCTTTGGAAAGTACAAAAAACATGATAGCTGAGTCAGCCGCCAAAAACTAGAGGATGGATATCAAGAGAAGTTTATTCACAGACTCGTTGATAATTGGTAATTAAATCATGTAAATTTTTATGCCATCATTTTAGTTTATGGAACATAGGATTTTCTTCCTCTTCACAAAAGATAGGGAGAGAAGAAGAAGTCAAAAAACCACCCTGTTGTCTAAGATGGGATTTCTGGTGGTAAAATCCACTTTGGCAGGATTGATGAGTGAGAGGGCTTCCTTGGTGGCTCAGTCAGTAAAGAATCCACCTGCAATGCAGGAGACCCAGGTTTGATTCCTGGTTCAGGAAGACCCCCATAGAGAAGGAAATGGCAAACCCACTCCAATATTTTTGCTGGGAAATCCCATGGATGAAGAGCCCAGCAGGCTATAGTCCACAGGGTCACAAGAGTAGGACATGACTTAAGTGACTAAACCACCACCATCCAAGGGGAGAAAAGGACTAGCTGTTCTCACCTGGCCAGGAACTACAGGCTTAATGACAAATTCTAAGGTGTCAATCTCCTCTGCAACTGTGCTATCTGGAGGACACTGGGGAGGCAGTCTGGGCCGTAAGACTTACTTGAGCCCAGATTGCAACAGCTGGAATGATGTGGCCACGCAGGCAAGAAGCAGAGCACCAGCAGCCTGACACATATACTAACCTTGGAAGAAATATCAGGTGCTGCCAGTGCCACCTACAGAGAGGCTCTCTGAAGAAAGCAAGGCAGCCCGGGGGAGGCTCTGTCTTCAGTGCTCTATAGCGATAATACACAAGTGTGTATACAAACAAATACACCTGTGGGAATGGTCTACGTGTGTCCTGGAGATTCAGACTAGCAACTTGTCAAGTGAGTGCAGACTCCTTCTGTGGACAGAAGGACTGCTTATGTGTGTCCAGATGGGTACAAGGACAAATTACGCTTGCCCAACTTCAGAGAAATCATGCCAAATATTTCCCCCAAACCACTGATTTTACCTTGTTCTTGTTTTCCTTCAACAACAGCCTAACACACTGTTTCAGACAGGCATTTGACTTTTCAAATATTTGCATGCAACCATGGCAAACTCAGTGAGTCCCTGTGTTCTGGGAGCTGCGGAATGGCCTTTGAATGACATGTGTTCTGTATCCTGATGTAAAACGTCATCTTCTTAAAGGACAGGAGGAAGGCCCTGAAGCAGCCCAGACCTGGTATGACTCTGTGGTATGTGCATCAGTGGGAGCCAGATGCCTAAAGCAGCCAAAACAGAAATGTCATGCTCCCCAAAGTTCAGAGTAACAAAAAAACAAACCGAATCAAAAGTCTAAGCTTCAGTGTCAATTCATGTGAATCTCCCTGGTCACTGGACTCTTCACTGAACAGAAAGCATACTCTCTATAAAAGGAGACACCAACAGAAAAACAACAGGAGGGAGCTTCTGCCCAGCCTTGGGTCTCCCTCCACTCACAGGGGTGGATGACTGTGAACCCCAAATGCAAATGTACCACTTCCCCACCGATAGTCAGCTGATATTTCTGATGCCTCATAAAGAGATCTTGTCACAACCGTGGGCTTCCCTGGTGGCTCAGTTGGTAAAGAATCCACCTGCAGTGCAGGAGACCCAGGTTCGATCCCTGGGTTAGGAAGATCCCTTGGAGAAGGAAATATCTACTCCAGTATTCTTGACTGGAAAATTCCATGGACAGAGGAGCCTGGCTGACCACACAACTGTGACTGAAAGTGAGCCCCTACTCCTTATCTTACTGCCCACATTTTTTTTACACTCATTTAATTCCTTTAAAAATCATATATTACAGTAATTAGGTATATGCATCAGGCATAATTAAAGGTGGCGAAAGCCACCTTTTGCCAACAAATTACATACTTAGTGCAGAACAAAACTTTATATAAAAATTATCTTTCTTGTTTCTAAAATCAACTATTTGTTAGAGTAAAGATGCTTGCTTTGCAGATGAAGAACAGGGAACTGCTTTCCACTTTCTCAATGTATCAAAGTAGAGCAGGATATCCAAAATATGACATTATCCTTTAGGTTCCCTTGGGAACCTAAAGGGCAGTATCATCAGAAACAGTTTATGCTGAGTGTTACATGGCTTCTGTATGGAAGCCAATCACTCCCACATATAAACACTTTCCTCACATCAATATGTTGTAGTTCCAGTAAGTTCTGGCAAGATCACAGACATTTTAATGATCAAAAGAGGTTGGAAAGTAGTGTGTTCATGATCAATAAAATAAGTACTAGCCATAATTCTCTATGTCAGTACTTCTCAAACTTTAACATGCATACAAATCATTGGGAGATTTTTCTTTCCATTTTTTTTTGTCACACCACACAGCGTGTGGGATCTTAATTCCCTGACAAGGAATTGAACCCATGCATGCCCCTTTCATTGGAAGCTCGGAGGCTTAACCACTAAACTGCCAGGGAAGTCCTGGGTATCTTTTTAAAGTCCTGATTCTGATGCAGTGGGTCTGGGAAGGGGATTATGGAGTATAACAAATTCCCAGGTGATGACGGTGCTGCTGGGATGTGGACCACATTTTGAGTACAGACCAAGGCCTTCTACCATGCCCCCTCTTGGGAGACCGATGTAATTTCTCTGGCCCACGTGAATTTTGATCATGTGACTGTCGGAAGAAAAAAAGGCACTAGAAAAAGTGTAGTCCAGTTCTAGGGAACAGGAGAAAGAGGCAAAGTTGGGATCTCGGGCTCTATTTTGACTCATGCCGTCATTCTTTTTCCTTTCCTCAAAATTGGCTGGGCAGCCTGACTCCCTTAGGAGAGATGGGGACTGTTTGTTGCCCAGGCTCACCAGTATCCAAGATACAAAAGCATTGTCTTTCGTTGTCTACTTGCAATGACTACAAAGAGGCTAGCCCTGGGATGGCCTCTGGCTTGCCAGGAAAGCAGCGGTAAGACTATCTCTGGCATTAGACACACATATGAACATCCCTGAATTCTCTCTAAAGAACCACAGAGTTCTACAACATTTAAAAGGATAACCTTGTGTGAGTTTAACCAAACTACTGTGATTAAGCAATTTTTTGCTGGTTTTGCCTCTTGGTGGCTTAGCGTATTTAACACTCTGAAACGGGTCCTAAATTCTGAGTCTAGCCACAGTAGGAACACAACATCAGAGGATATACAAAAGTCTCATTTGAAAAGATAGAGGACTGAGGGGAAAAGTTTACATTTTATTCACTAGAGCTGAAACCCAGTCACCCTGACTGTATCTGATGCCTCCTTAATTACTATTTTGCATCCCAAACATCCACATTGTCACCTAGCAGCAAATGGAATCCAAAGTACTAGAAATAATTAGGGTACATCAGAGTACTCACAGAGGCATGAAAGTCACTAATAATGAAGCACATGCCCCTATGAACACAATATACTTCCTCCTAGTACAATTTTTAAAAATACAAGCTGTTGACAAGTTGCTCCTTGGAACTAAAAACTACCTACATTATTAATTTTACTGACCTCACACCACACGCAAGGTCTCTAGTAACCAAAGAAAGCAACAACCATGTCAATGAGATAGCAAATGAGGAGCTGATATCTCCTAAGACAGATGGGAGCCACAGGCAGCCTCACTTTTGAGCTTGAGATTCTGCCTCCTAAAGAAGGTGCCATACAGAAAGAATTCTGATTTTTCTGGATTCTTTCTACTTATTGGACTAAAAGGTCTAGACCAGAGAACTAGCTCCTGTGGTTATAAATAAGCTAGCCCTCCAGGCTTTGCAGTGCCATGCTGGAGAAGCCAGCTTTGTGACCCAGCAGCTATTCATATAACTCTGCGGGACTTCCCCCCAGAAAGGGGGAGCAAAGAGAAAGCTTGCAGAAGCAGGCAGTGTACAAAATCAAACCAAATCAAGTCAGAATGTTAGAGGATATATGTTTTCCCCCAAACGCAGGCATAGTGGAGTATCTTAAACAATGTGAAACAACACTAACACCATAACCTCATTAACTAACCTACTTACTATATATTTCTTGCTGCTAATTCCTGTGGGTGCCTCTGGATTCCAGGCCTTGTACAGATGATTCTGAAACTCCTGTGAAGGCAGAAATAGACCGACAGAACTGGTGTGCCTGCTTCCGTTAGATCTTCACTATAAAGAATGGTAACGGATGTATTTGTTCCCAGGGCGAGGATGAACAAATATAAGGTGATGAATGCTGTGTTATTTCAGAAATAGATATATTCCAGGTCCTAGGCAATTTATACCATATTTTACAAATTACCATTAGTTTTTCCTTATTCCCCAGGGATGTAGCCTATAACTAAGTGAAGTGAGGTGAAAGTCACTCAGTCGTGTCCGACTTTTTGCGACCCCTGGACTATATACAGTCCATGGGATTCTCCAGGCCAGAATTCTGGAGTAGGTAGCCTTTCCCTTCTCCAGGGGATCTTCCCAATCCAGGGATTGAGCCCAAGTTTCCCACATTGTAGGTGGATTCTTTATCAGCTGAGCCACAAGGGAAGCCCAGCTTATAACTAAAGAAAAGGGGATTGTAATACTCTTGGCTCTGAGAGTGATAAATGGAACAACTGCATTAGAATCATTTGGATTTTTTTTTTTAATTCAAATTCCTGGCCCCCATTCAAGAGACCATGAGTCGCAGGTTTGGAGGGAATCCAGAATTCTATTTTAAACCATTACCTTTAGTTATTCTGCACTCTCTAGAGAACTCTGACTTAAGGTACTACAGGGCTGAATGGCTCTACAATACTGACAAGTTGAAAAGCCTTGTTAATTGATTTTTATAGTGATTGCCACATCAAACACAATGGCAGGAGCAGTCCACTTGGCACCATTATCCTTAAAAACATTTTTTTTTTTTTTTTTACTGTGGTAAAAGTCACATCATATAAAACATCCTATTTCAACCATCTTTAACTGTCCAGTTTAGTGGCACCAAGTACATTCGCATCATTGTGCAACTCACATCCATCTCCTGAGTGTTTCACGTCCCTCAACTGAACTGTCCCCATTAAACACACAGTCCTCATTCCCCATGCTCCCACCCCCAGCCCCTAGCATCTACCAGTGTACTTTCGACTCCATGAATTTGACTATTCTATATACCTCTAACAAGTGGAGTCAAACAGTACTTGCTTGCACCTGCTATATATACTGGAGTGCATGTTTTAAAGTCTGTATTGAATTTGTGACAATATTGCTTCTGTTGTGTGTTTTGGTTTTTTGGCTGGGAGGTATGTGAGATCACAGCTCCCTGACCAGGGATCAAGCCCTCAGCCCCTGCACTGGAAAGTGATGGTCTTAACCACTGGACTGCCAGGGAAGTCCCTGGAGTGCATTTTTAAGGTTAACTTACTACCAATACCCATTATTTGCAGGTATCTCTAACCTGTTGGACACACCCAGTACCCTGGACCAGGTCTAGATATACACAAGATGCAATTGGTCATGCACCCATATGTAGAGCCTTAAGAGAATACTCTAATTAGGGGATGAGAGTTCATAGCAAGAGACAAAGATGGATCAGTTGAAAGAAGTAAGTCTTGGTGCTTTAGTGTAAGAAAAGGTTGAATTCACTAAGCATCAGTTGAATTCCAGTCAAAGGAAAAGCGAGTTCTGAGGAGACAGTGGTCTGGAGCATTATTACTAATGTTAAGTAGAACGCAGACTGGGAATTTGGGCTTGAAGGAGGTCCTCAGTTTATAAGAGTGTTATTTCCAGTAAGCAAATCTGGCAAATCAATAGAAATGAAAGCTAAATTGAAAGAGCCATGGGTAAATCAGGGTAAGAAAATGAAGACTACTCTTTGATAGGAAAAGGAAAGGAAGAAATTGACCTCGCTTGAAATGAAATGTAGTTTTTATTTATTTGCTTGTTTGTTTGAAGATAAGAGACTTGCCGGAAATTCCCAAGCAATCTTCCATTCTGTCTTGCAGACACAAAAGAATCCAAAGGTAACTTTGTACGAGTTCAGAAGGCTTTCTAGTCCAATCTACCCACCCCACTAATTAAATGGATGGTTAGCAATGGACTTAGGGGCTCACTGACTCACTTGGGGATCACTTAGACAAGCAACAAGACAGAGAGCTTGGCTGGGTTCCCAGCTGTCCGCTGTGTGTGCCTGAAAGAGTGAACAAGTCAGAACAGCTCACCAGTCACAATCTTTTGGTCCAAGGCTTAGGAGCCTTAAAAAGAATGAAGAAGGGAAATGGACAAAAGGAGATGATGACTTTGGAACAAAACTTAGGCCTACCCTCATATCCTGGGAGACTAGAGAGGGATAGAAAAGAATTCCAGCAGATGTGGTTGGAAGGTTTTCCTTCTGTTATCCAAGAAAGAGAGACCTGGCTAGGACAAGAAGACACATGTGGTCAATCAAAGAAAAACCTCCTTGTGGCCAACAGATTGGCTACTTTGTCCGCATGTCATTTGCCCAAACTAAATATAGCTTTGGGAGCAAAGCCAGGTCAGGTATCCGCGGCTGCAACAGTACAAATCTCTGAGACCTTGTTGGATCAATACAGACCTGCCAGGGTTCAAAGTTTCTCCAGAAGGAGAAAAAAAAAAAACAGGAATTAAATATTAATAAAATGACCACACAATATAGGGGCTTTTAACCTTCCATGGGGAAAATTTCTATTCAAATTATGAAGCAGTTTTATGGAATAATTTTGATGAGACATACTCCGCACTATATAGTTTTTAGCTTTCACAACATGCATTTTCAAACCCTTCAGTCTTTAAATGATCAATCTAACTGTTGAGATAAGAGAGAGATGGATAGGTAGATAAAATCACTTTATTTAGATATAACTCACACTTCCCTGGTGGCTCATATAGTAAAGAATGTGCCCACAATGCATGAGACCCACCCAGGATCTTCCTGGGTCAGGAAGATCCACTGGAGAAGAGAATGGCAACCCACTCCAGTATTCTTGCCTGGAGAATTTCAAGGCCAGAGGAGCCTGGAGGGCCATAGTCCGTCATGTCACAAAAAGTCGAACAGGAATGAGTGACTAACACTCTTCACTTTCATACTAATTCACTCGTTTAAAGCACATATAATTCAACAAGTGTAATTATATACACAGGATTGTGCAAACTGTGCCAAAACCAATTTTAGAACATTTTTATCATCCCAAAAGAAGCCCCACACCATTACTACTGATTTCCCAACTTCACCCTGCCTCCGCCCCAGATAACCAGTAATCGACTTCCTGAATCTTCCTGTCTCCATGATTTGCCTATTCCAGACATTTCATACAAATGGAGTCATACAGTATGCAATCTTCTGTGACTGGCTTCTCTCTCTTAGCATGATGTTTTCAATGCTCATCCATGCTGCAACGTATATTTCTTTTTATTGCCAAATAATATTCCATTGTATGGATATGCCACATTTTACCTACCTAGTTTCTCAGTGGATGGACATTTGGGTTGGTTCTACTTTTTGACTATTGTGAATAATGTTGCTAAAACATTCATAATAGTACCTTATTAAAAGTCAAGAGCCTATCACTCAATTTTTAAAAATATTTTAAAATATTTATTTTGGCTGTGCCAGGTCTTAGGTGTGGCACATGGGATCTTTAGTTGTGGCATGCAAACTCTTAGTTGTGACATGCAAAATCTTAGTTGCAGTGTGTGGGATCTGGTTCCCTGACCAGGGATGCAACCCAGGCCCTCTGCATTGGAATCGTGGAGTCTTAGCCACTGGACAACCAGGGAAGTCCCGCCTATCACTCAAATTATTTCAAAGTTCAGAAAAGCAAAATGTCTTAAAAAATAAATGTGCTAGTTGTAAGAAACTGTCAGAGTTAGACTTAAATGGCTGCTAAAACAAAACAAAAAGATACAGATTTGCTAACATGTTTTGTCATTTATTGCTGAGCTGAGTTTGAGAATTTAAAGATTGGTTCATCTGTTCACCATTTATGTGTCACTTGTCATTCTTTCTTTCCTGGATATCCTACTTAGCTCTCAGATCAGATCAGTCACTCAGTCGTGTCTGAATCTTTGCGAACCCATGAATCACAGCACGCCAGGCCTCCCTGTCCATCACCAACTCCCGGAGTTCACCCAGACTCATGTCCATCGAGTCAGTGATGCCATCCAGCCATCTCATCCTCTGTCCTCCCCTTCTCCTCCTGCCCCCAATCCCTCCCAGCATCAGAGTCTTTTCCAATGAGTCAACTCTTCGCATGAGGTGGCCAAAGTACTGGAGTTTCAGCTTTAGCATCATTCCTTCCAAAGAAATCCCAGGGCTGATCTCCTTCAGAATGGACTGGTTGGATCTCCTTGCAGTCCAAGGGACTCTCTTTCCCCATCTATTTCCCATGAAGTGATGGGACTGGATGCCATGATCTTCGTTTTCTGAATGTTGAGCTTTAAGCCAACTTTTTCACTCTCCACTTTCACTTTTATCAAGAGGCTTTTGAGTTCCTCTTCACTTTCTGCCATAAGGGTGGTGTCATCTGCATATCTGAGGTTATTGATATTTCTCCCAGCAATCTTGATTTCAGCTTGTATTTCTTCCAGTCCAGCGTTTCTCATGATGTATTCTGCATGTAAGTTAAATAAACAGGGTGACAATATACAGCCTTGACGTACTCTTTGTTCTCAATTTAGCCTTTCAAAAACTGGAAATATTTTTTACATTCATTAGCTTTAACAAGAAAATACATCATCATTACTGCCCGTTAGAACTAAACGGATGGTGAATATTTACCACACGATTCCTTCCTATTAAGTTCATTACTGTGATTTTAAAGTTGTGGTTAAATTTATTTCACAGAAAAATAAAGTTAAATGCTTTCCAAAGAAAAACCACAAACTTGCAAAAGTGTTTTTCAATTTGGAGTAAAACAACTGTATACTAAAGCTTATTTTTCTGCCTATTGTTTCAAGTATCACAGAGCCTATGAGAAACCAACATATACAAACAAACGTTAAAAGACATTAAGCCCTTGATTTTAAAACAAAAATATAAACCCACATACAGACAACACAAAGCAGAGAATGCACTAGACGGTCATTTGTAGAAAAGTAAACAGAAAGACAAAGTCACGATATGCAAGAAGCTTATTTCATACACATTCACTGCAGAAATCTTTGAATTGCCACATATGCCAAGTAAGGGTTATGACCCAGTTTACACATATATCTTCATAACCCACATCTGAAGCTTCCAAGGGGTTATTTTCACAGAAGCCTATTAAGATCCCATTTGTTAAATGTCTATCAACAAATGTTAATAAAAGGGTTTTATTGTCAGAATATAAGCCAGAGACTTACTTTTATTATCTGAGTTCTATCTATAAAAGCTCTGTGCATCTCAACATAAGGATCTTCCTTTACTGAAGTATAACACACACAACCAGAAATGTCACCCCTTCAAACTGCGCACTTCAGTATTTTCCAGCACATTCACAGAGTTAGTTTTCATTTTTGAGAACAGTTTTGTAACTAGCTGTTCCCCTCTCAGACCTGTCTCCTTCCCTTTTGTATGAGAGGTGTTACGGCATACTGGTGAAGAGTGCTGGTTCTGGACGAGGGCTGCCTGCACTTAAATATCATTTCACCCTCTAGATAGCTATGCATCCTTAACCTCTTTTGAGTTTTTGTTCTCTATATGTAAAATGAGAATGACTACAAAGTATTGATATGTGTGAAATATTTAGAAGTTAATTTGACACTCAGTAGCTCTTATTAATAAACCAAACTCTTCAAGTATAGAAAAAAGCATTAAAAACGAATATGTGCTTGAAAAAATTTAAAAAGTCCTTTCCTTTCTAGGACATCCTTCCATCCTAAAAGGCCAAAAATGGCTAAGGTCTCTTTAGCCTCCAGCTGCCACCTCTCTAACCTCGGCTCCATCCTCCTTGAGACCCGCCTGACACACAGTAATACTGACTGACTGTGTGTGCCTGCACACACTGCACTCTGGTCTTCATTCTTTGGTTTCTGCTGCTGCTTTGAGAATGTTTATCATGTCCTCCACGTAGCTAACTTGTTCTGGTTTTTAAAATCAGTGGGTCAGTGGTCAACTCCTCTGGGAAGCCTTAGCAGATGTGGTTCTCACTTCTCACTGATCCCTTCTACTACCATTACTACAATTACAATTAGCTGAGTGTCCTTCTCTCTGGCTTCTCATGATATGTGAATCTGTACTTACTGCCTCCAA
Source organism: Bos mutus (assembly GCF_027580195.1). Taxonomy (NCBI): domain Eukaryota; kingdom Metazoa; phylum Chordata; class Mammalia; order Artiodactyla; family Bovidae; genus Bos; species Bos mutus. Next base: position 54,915,532 of record NC_091637.1, read on the forward strand.
CTATACTTATTCTTTGAAGAGTCTGTCTTCTCCACTAAACTGTGATGGTTTTTTTTTTTTTTCCAGCTTTACTGAAATATCAACATAATGAACATATAAAATTATTAGCTATTTAATTAAAGTGTACATAGAGTTGATTTGATATAGACATATATTACGAAAGGATGCCCCATCTAATTAACACACCACACCTACCACCTTACTTTTTGAATGTTTGTGAGAGAACACTTACGTTCTACTCTCTTAGCAGATTTATACTTCTAAAGCCATTTATAGTGCCTAAAAATGATTAAGGATTTTAAAAGCTTTTGTTTATATGGAATTTCAATAAATAACTACCATATTAGAAGTTAAAACTGATAAACTTGGAAAACATATATTAATTCAAGACATAAGTAACTTTTAGCATTACTATGAAAATAACTGATTCTCAGGACTCGCTGAAAGGGTCTCAGGACCCCCAAGGGCCCAGACCATAATATATGGTATAGTGAAGTTTTTGTTTCTTAAATTATAAATGTATTTTCATTCATAGAATAGTTACAGTATTTGAGAGGAGTGAGGGCCAAATGAAAAGATCTAAGATAGGAAGGAAGAAACAACCTTATCACAGTTAGGAAAAACTACTAGAGACAAGGCGGCAAAGAAAAGGAAGAGAAATAATAAAGTATAATACATCAGCACCAGTCTTCAGAGAAATAATAAAGAAGCTATAACTAACTGCACAAACAAAACCAAAAACCAGAACAATGCTGTAGGCCAAAAGTTGAACAAAAGCCTAAATAAAAATTTATCTTTTAGGTATGAAACGCACTATTTTGACTACTCCATCTCACCCCATTTTCACTTCTTTGTCATTCTCAATCCTCATGTGCTCTTTTTTACAGGACTCTTCTCTGTGGAACTTTGTTCTCTCTTGCCTCACAGTCACTGGCTGAGAAAAGCTGTTCAAATGTTATATGGTTAGGTGGGGGGAAAGAGCGACAGCTCTGATGAAACTCCATGATTGGAATCCAACTGATAAAATTTTTAACATCCTATTAGATCATAAAAATGGTAAGATTTTAAAATAGAAAGGCTGAAGTTATTTTTACATGCTGAAAATGCATTAAAAATTAGTGTCCTTAAAATATGCTACATGAAGGCCAGGACTGGAAAGTAATACGGACTCGGTTATACTGCTATTTCATTGACATTGTGATATTATCCTTTCTACAGCAACAAAAGCCATGGAAGTAGGACAATTAATTTTCAACTTACATTTTGCTTTTGGTCTTTTATACAAACTTTTCAGGGATATACAACTGGTTTGAATTTTGTTAAGCAGTCTTATGTGCAGAGGTCAAACACTCAAGGTCAAGACCAGACGCAGGCCAAATACAGACCCAGGCCAAATTCAGCCTGCAGACTGTTTTTGTGTAGTCCTCAGGCTAAGAATAGTTTTCACATTTTAAAAAGTATGCAAAAACAAAATCATCAAACAAAAACCAAAGAGTAATATGCAAAAGAAATTGCATGTGACCTGCAAAGCCAAAAACATTTACTGTCCACTACAAAAAAGTTTGCGAATGCATTCATCACAGTGTCTGGTTCATAATATACGCTAAATAAATGTTATTAGAGGAACCTGGTGGGCTACGGTCCATGGGGTCACAAGGAGTCGGACATGACTGAGCAACTAACACTTTAAATTTCACTATTCTTAATTTTGATATTGTTATTCCTGTAATTTATTATCTTTAATAAGTATACTCCTTGAGTACTTTTAACTTCTCAATACTGAAGATATGGCTTGAACCTTATTTAATTACATTAACCATGAAGTACTGCTGTCACTAATTTTTTTCATTCTTTTCATCCTGCAAAAATGTTGATTTCTCCTTTTTTCTTAAACTGTGGTAAAATACACATTTAAAAAGTTACCAGTTTTTCCTTTAAATTTTAACTGTGGTAAGAACACTCAACATAGATCTACCTTCTTAAATTTTTAAGTGCACAATATAGTATTGATTATAGGTACAATGTTGTCCAGAAGATCTCTAGAACTTACTAATCTTGCTTATGCAAGACTATATACCCACTGACTCGTAACTCCCCAGTTCTCCTTTCCCCTAGCCTCTGGCACCCACCATTCCACTTTTTGTTTCTACAAATTTTATTATTTTAGATATATCATTTAAGTGGAATCATGCAGTATTTGTCTGTTGCTAGCTTATTTCACTCAACATAATGTCCTCAAGATTCATCCATGTTGTTAATAATGCAGAATTTCCTTCTTTTTGAAGTATGAATAATAATCCATTATGGTCTTCCCAAGTGGCGCAGTGACAAAGAACTCACCAGCCAATACAGGAGACGCAAGAGACGGCGGGTTCAATCCCTGGGTTGGGAAGATCCTCTGGGGTAGGAAATGGCAACCCATTACAGTGTTCTTGCCTGGAAAATTCTATGGACAGAGGAGCCTGGCAGGTTACAGTCCATGGGGTTAAAAACAGTTGGACACTGCTGAGAGACTGAGCACATACACACACAGTAATCCACTGGATATATATAATACATTTTCTTTAACCATTAACACTTCTCTGTTGATGGGTGTTTAGATGATTCCCAAGTCACAGCTATTGGAAATAGTGCTGTAATGAACACAAGAGTGCCAGCATCTCTTTGAGATCCTGATTTCAATTCTTATGAATGAATATCCATAACTGGGACTGTTGAATCATATAGTAGCTCTATTTTTAATTTTTCAAAGAATCTCCATACTGTTTTCCATAGTGATTGCCCCATTTTGCATTCCTACCAACACTGCACAAGGGTTCCAAATTATTCACAATCTCATCAACACTTGTTGTCTTCTGCTGCTCTTTTTATAATAGCCATCCTGACATCTTATTACGGTTTTGATTTGCATCTCTCTGATGATTAGTGATGGTTTACATTTTTTAAATGTATCTATTAGCCATTTGCATGTCTTCTTTGGGACAATGTCTATTTAAATTCTTAACTAATTTTTAATTGGGTTATTAGGTGTTTTTTTTTTTTCCTGCTACTGAGTTGTTGGAGTTTCTTACATATTTTGGAAATTAAGCTATTAGATATATGATTTGCAAATATTTCCTGCCATTCCATAGGTTTCCTTTTCACTATGTTGTTTCTTTTGCTGTATAGAAGTTTTTTTTAGTTTGATATAGTTCCACTTGTTTATTTTTGCTTTTGCTATCTGTCCTCTTGGTGTCATAGCCATGAAATCATTGCCAAGACCAACCTTATGAAACTTTTCTCCTATGTTTTTCTTCCAAGAGTTTATTTATAGTTTCAGGTCTTAAGCTGAAGACTTTAATCCATTTTGTGTTGTGTCTGCATAAGGGTGTTGAATTTTATTAAATGCTTTTCCTGCATCTATTGAGATGATCATACAGTTTTTATCCTGTATTCTGTTAATATACTGCATTACATTAACTGATTTTTGCATGTTGAATCATCTTCACACTGCAGGGATAAATCCCATTTGTTCATGCTATATGATCCTTTTAACATACTGTTGGATTTAGTTTGCTGGTATTTTGTCGAGGACTTTTCCACCAATATTCATCAGGGATATTGGCTTTTGGTTTTCTTTTCTGATGGTTGTAACCTAACATGTGATCTGTCCTGGAGAAAGTTCTATGTGCTCTTGAGAAAAATGTATATTCTTCTGCTACTGGATGGAATGTTCTGTATATGACCTTATTTCCAAGACGAGTGTGGAACTATTCTCTCCTCTTCAATTTTTTGGAAGTTTGAGAAGGCTTGGCATTTATTCTTCTTTAAATATTTGGTAGAATTCACCAGTGAAGGCATCTGATCCTGGGCTTTTCTTTGTTGGGAGGTTCTGGATTCCTGATTCAACCTCCACACTAGTTATAGGCTTGTTCAGACTTTCTATTTCTTAATGTTTAGTCTTGAGAGGTTGCATGTTTCTAGGAATTCATCCAATTGTTATAAGTTATCTAGTTTTTTGACATGTAATTGTTCATGGTGATCTCTTATCCTTTTTATTTCTGTGGCATAATTGTAATGCCTCTTCTTTCATTTTGGACATTATTTACTGTTCTCTGCATTTTTCTTAGCTAATCTAGCTGAGTTTGTCAGTTTAAACCAACTCTCGGTTTCATTGATTTTTTTTTTCTATTGTCTGTTTTCTATTTCATTTGTTTCTGCTCTAATTTGTGTAATTTTCTTCCTTCTGCTAACTTTTGAGTTTAGTCTGTCCTAAGGACTAAGGAGTCTAAGAATCTTTCTAGCTCTAAAAGGTATAAAGTTGTGTTGAGATTTTCTTTTTTAATGTAGGCATGTATCACTAACTTCCTTCTTAGTACTGCTTTTGCTATTGGTATGTTGTGTTTTGTTTTCATTTGTGCTGGGTATTTTCTAATTTTCTTGTTTTCTTCACCCACTGGTTGTTCAAGAGTATGTTATTTAATTTACACATATTTGTGAATTTTCCAATTTTTATTCTGCTACTGAATTCTAGTTTCATTCCATTTGATTAGAATAAATACTTGGTATGATTTCAGTCTTAACTATTTGAAGACTTGATTTATAACCTAATATGATATCTATCCTGAAGAAAGTTCTCCACGCACTTGAGAAGAGTAAATATTCTGCTGCTGTTGGATGGAAGGTTCTGAATATGACCTTATTTCCACTGCAATCCAAATCTAACGTTTCCTTACTGATTTTCTATCTGAATGTTCTATCGATTATTGAAAGCAGAATACTGAAGTCCTCCACTGTTATTATACTGTTGTCTATCTCTCTCTTTAGTTCAATGTTTGCTTTACAGATTTAGGTGTTCTGATGTTAGGGGCATAAACAATTTTTCTTTCTTCCTAGAGGATTGACCCTTTATTATTTAATATCCTTTTTGTTTCCTGTGTCAGTTTTTTCTTTTTTTTTTTTTCCTCTCAGCATTTTAAAGATGTCATTCATTGTCTTCTGGCTTGCCAAGTTTCTGACTAGAAGTCTGCTCTAATTAATATCTCTGCTTCTGCATATAATGTGCCTTTTTTCTTTGGCTGCCTTCAAGATTTTCACTTCATCTTTGGTTTTCAGAAATTTGAATATGATGTCTAGCTAGGACGTGTGCATTCTGTTTGGCATTTATCCTACTTGGGATTCTCTGAGCTTTTTGGAGCCATGGTTTAACATCCTCCATTTCATTATTTTTGGGAAACTCTCAACCATATGTCTTCTAATATTTCTTCTGCCCATTCTTTGTCTTTTTCTTCTGGGATTCCAATTATATGGCATATTAAAATGTTAGACCCTGTGATACTGTCCTTGAGCTCTTGCATGCTCTGTTCTGTTTTGGGGTGTTTTTTCCCCATTCTTTTTTCTCTTTCTGTTTTTGAGTAATTTCTGTTGATCATCTTCAAGTTCACGAATTCTTTGCTCAGCTATGGAAAGTCTACTGATGAGCTCATGAAAGGCGTTCATTACTATGACTGTGTTTTTAATGTTTACTATTGCGATTTGATTCTTTCTTAGAGCTTCCACCTCTGTGCTGAAACTCCCGACTTACTCATGTATGTTGTCCATCTTTTCCACGAGATCCTTTAACTTATCAATCACAGTTATTTTAAATTCCCTGTATAATTAATAAAACATCTAGGTCATTTCTAAGTCTTGTTCTGTTGATTGCTTTGTCTCTTGAAAGTGGGCTGTTTTTTATTTTTCTTGTCTTTTTGTGTATTTCATAATTTTTTGTATTGAATATATCATGTAGAAGACTTTTAATGGTCTGGGTCCCAGATGGTTCCCCCTTATTCCCTCACAGTTACAAGGTATTTTATTTGCTTTTTCCCCAACCACAGTGGGTTTCACACTGGGACAAACAGATGAAGGCCTTTTTTTTTTTTTTCTTCTTAGAGAAGGGTATGAGTCAGGTTTTGTATCTTTTTCACAGCAGCAGCTGCCCCCCTCCCCAGTCCTGCAGAACTGAGGCAGTATTTCTCTGGTCTGCCACCCCTGCTCCCAAACTTTCCAAAGAATATACAAAAGAAGATCCTGATGTGAACTGTAAGTAGGCACAAACACCCTTTGTGTCTGCAACTTTTAGGTGTTCTATATGCTCATCCTGGCCCACACTCCACCTTCAAATTTGTCAAAATTTATAGCTGAGTTCTTATTCCCTTCTGTGGTGGTCCCATCCTCTTCCCATGCTCTCCCACAGGTAAGCCAGTGCTTGCATCCTATCCCTCCTTGGAGGTACCTGTATATCCCTAGATTTTAGATTAGTTGATTGCTCACAACCTCAGCTCTCTAATAGGTTCAAGAAAAATTATGGTTTTGTATATTATCTGACTTTTTTGGTTGGTGGTATGAGAGTAACACTCTTTCTAGTTTTCTACATACTAGACCCATCTATATGTCTGTCCCATCTTATTCTTGAATACTCTGGTTATGAACAGCTCATAGACACTTTATAATTACCTTTGCTCTTCTAATCTATTTTACAGATATACCAAATGTCATCATGCACCAAGAGCAAATCTGTACCATGGAGTATACATCCTATTGCAATAATAAGCAGGTATTTATTCATTATGATGCCCCAAGCTATTTTTTAAGTTGCTACTATTATTATCCAGGCAAAGCAAATTCTTTCATGTTACTTATGTTTCTAAGAATTTCATATATTTCACAGCTACAGCACAGTACAGTTCAGTTGCTCAGTTATGTCTGACTCTTTGCAACCCCATGAATCGCAGCACGCCAGGCCTCCCTGTCCATCACTAACTCCCAGAGTTCACTTAAATTCAAGTCCATCGAGTCGGTGATGCCATCCAGCCATCTGATCCTCTGTCGTCCCCTTCTCCTCCTGCCCCCAATCCCTCCCAGCGTCAGAGTTTTTTCCAATGAGTCAACTCTTCGCATGAGGTGGCCAAAGTACTGGAGTTTCAGCTTCAGCATCAGTCCTTCCAAAGAAATCCCAGGGCTGATCTCCTCTAGAATGGACTGGTTGGATCTCCTTGCAGTCCAAGGGACTACAGTACAGACAATCCTCAATTTACTGCCATTCTGCTAAGTAAATCACTATACAACCCTCTGGGAAAGACATCCCATTATTGCTTTCAAACCAGCAAAAGCACAGACCATTTCTCCTTTTCCATTTTAATCCATCTAGCCTCAGTTTTTTTCATTGCTCCTTATACCTCTCTCTGAAACTCTCAAGGAGTAAGCATTTCCTAATCCCTTTAATGAAGCCATGCTGTAGTGCTTCCTGGCCCTATGGTCTTCCTCAGATTATTGAACCTCTCCAAACTTCAGTCTGCTCATTTGCAAAATGAAGATAACAATGTGAGAAATTAAATGAGAAAATGTGTTATCTTTGAAAAGTGATTGGCCATCATTATTACAGTTTTCTATTATTAACAGCTGATTAAGCATTACAGTTATAGCCAATTCTATAAAGACTCAGGTATGTCTCCTCTAATCAAGCATATAACCCTTATAATAATGTTACTGTAAAAAGAAAACTCAATTAAAATAAAAAATCATTTCCACTTAAAATGCCTTTTCCAGGAATGCAACCCACTGCAAATATAAGGTCTTCTTATGCACTACATAATATTTTTTCTTTCTTAACTTTCATATATGGGCTTCCCTGGTGGCTCAGTGGTAGACAGTCTGCCTGCCGATGCAGGTTCAAGCCCTGGGTTGGGAAGATCTCCTGGAAAAGGAAATGGCAACCCATTCCAATATTCTTGCCTGGGAAATACCACAGGCAGAGGAGACTGGCAGGCTACAGTCTGTGGGGCTGCAAAGAATAGGACATGACTGAGCATGCATGCAAACATACACACACACACACATATATATCTAGCACATACATGTGTTTCTATATATAAGCCTGATGATTGGCAACTGACTGTCCCTGCTCATCTGGCCTTCCATCTGCAACAGAGACAGTGCCAGGCACAGTGCTTAGCTCATTTTTTCTTGGACAGACTCCATTACCCACTCATATATTTCACTGACTTTAAAAGAACTAAGCAAATGATCTGATGGTTTTGGTAATTAAAAAACTTCCTGCCAGCATGCATTTTCAGAAATTGCCAAAGGTATTGCAGAGTGATAAACTGTTCCTGCAAGGGCCTGATCAGTTTTTTTTCTCTTGATCGTCAGGTTTCATCTTATCTATAAACAAAGTCCCTATGAATATTTTGATCCAGCTGCTAGCAGTATCCTTGAGATACTGAGTGTGTATTCTTTCATGATGGTAATCCTAAGACTAAAAGACTATTAAAAATAAGATCTCTAGATCTAAAAATATAAAGAATTTTTAATGTCCACAGGACACTGCTTATTTACAAAGACATGTCTATTTGTCCTAGTATCATCTGGAAATGCATTTGGTAACATTTGCAGATTATTTGAAGGTTTTTCCCTTAAAATAACTTGCATGTCAAAAAGTTCCACAAGTTTGAAGGCAGTCTCAAATTTTTACTAAAGCTAAAGTATATACAAAGCTAGTAATCATTTCAGACTTCATGGACAACAAATTTTCCATCCCTACAAAGGTTTCAGCAAAGATTATGATGATGATCTCGCTGCAGTAGAGATTAGTAGTAGACTAGTAATTCTAATTATGATTTATATATATGTGCTGAAAATAAACTAATTCAGCTATACATTTCAAAGATTTCAAATACATACCAATCAATAAAGACATACAGTTTAAGCTTCTCTGTAAATCTCAAGGTCACTAGGCCTACAGGAGCTAGATTCCAACTTTATTTCAACTCTAATAAAATATTTAGTTATTCTTAATCACTCATTCTAACATGTTGAAAAAATAAAACAAGCATCTTGTTTCTAATCTCTACAAAAGAAATAGATGCTACTTCAGTGCTCCCCCCATTCTCAGTCATTTAGGGTGTAATAATAAACTAGGAAATATATTCACCAACTTGGAAATCCAAATGCCATAAAAATGATTTGTTGAATACTTCTTCCTCCCTTTTCACACAAAAATGCCAGAGGTCCCTGGAGACAGAAATATATATCATTTTTATATTTAAAGGTTTTGCTATAATGACTATCTTAAGTGTACAGGAATTAGAATGAACTCATAATAAAATTAGTTTTATACAAAAATCTTTCCATAATTTTAGAAATAATTTTAAGAGAATAAAAAGCCTAAAGGGAATATAGGCATTCTTATAGTAGGCTTATTGTTCATTATTTTAAAATTCATAACTCAATCTTCTCAGTATCTTGAAAAAAATTTTAACGAGTAAAGAATCCCCCATCTACCATCCCATCCTTTCTGATTCGTCCCTTCTGTCTTATCTCTAAATCATCTTTTAAAATAAAAATGCTTCAGGGACAAGTGAAGCTCTACTAGTGACTATCTTTGTGTCTAGCCAGATGAAAAGAGGGTCTTTGCAGAAATGATTCTGTAAAAAATCTCTCTTCAGCTTTCCTCCTGTAGCTGCTCTGACAGGACCAGAGGTGCCTAATATGCAAGACTCTCACCAACAGATTGCAGCGACCTCCCTGAGACACCCTCGTGTAGAGTTCTGTACCACTTACATTCAATCCAGAGAAGCCTGCTGTCACCACAGGAGCACAAAAGACCTTCAAATGAACAATCTGCACGTTAGGATCACAGCTCCTTATAGTTTCTGAATCACTGAGGTCACTGTCTGATTCTACTTGATCTTCTGGCCTCCAGACTACTGCTTATTTTGGAAACAAGGATTTGAAATGAGATAATCATGGTGTAGGGCTTCCCTGGTAGCTCAGCTGGTAAAGAATCCACCTGCAATTCAGGAGACCCCAGTTCGATCTCTGGGCCGGAAAGATCTGCTGGAAAAGGGATTGGCTACCCACTCCAGTATTCTCGGGCCTCCCTGGTGGCTCAGCTGATAAAGAATCCACCTACAATGCGTGAGACCTGGGTTCAATCCCTGGGTTGTGAAGATCCCCTGGAGAAGGGAATGGCTACCCACTCCAGTGTTCTGGGCTGGAGAATTCCATGGACTGTATAATCATGGTGTAATTCCCAACTCCACTGCATACTAGTTTTTTGACCTTAAGCAAGTCACTTACATGTTCTGATCATCAACTTCTTCATTTTCAAAAATGGGGACCATCATACTCTGAGGACTGACACAGGGACTGAAAAGGATAAAACAATATACGTGAACTATACTGGGGGGACTCTGAAGTATTAAACAAATGCTGGTTTAATCAGCACATAAGAACAAAGATTACGCAGAGCTTGGAAGATGAAAACTGAACACAAATCTAGAAAGGGTAAACATAAACAGATGGCATCAGTCCTGTGTAAAAGTCATCCATCATAGAAACACCATTTGGGCCCCCTCTACTCCAAGTCCAATAAGATGATTAGGTAGCTCAGCAAAAACGATTTATTTAAAATAAAGTTGTAACCTAATGTTTGAAATTTGTATGAAGAAAGAATGTGTCAAAAGAAGACGGCAGGGACTTTCTTGGTGGTCAAGTGGCTAGGACTCTGTGCTTCCAGTGCAGGAGCCTTGAGTTCAATCCCTGGTTAGGAAACTAGATTCCCCAGGCCACAACTAAAGATCCCACATTCCACAACTGCTGTTGTTGTTGCTTAGGTGTTAAGTGGCATCTGATTCTTTTCGACCCCACGGACTACAGCCTGCCAGGCTCCTCTGACCTTGGGATTTTCCAGGCAAGAAATACCACGGTGGGTTGCCATTTCCTTCTCCAAAGGATCTTCCTGACCCAGGGGTTGAACCCACATCTCCAGCTTGGCAGGCAGATTCTTTTTCTTTATCATGAGCCACCTGAGAAGCCATGGTACAACTAAGACCAAATAAATTGTTTTAAAAAGAAGATGGCAGTATAAGTGGATTTTCTAGAAAGGCGAGGGAGGTGTTACGAAGAAGAATATGGCAGTATTTACCCTGACTTGACTAAGGGAAATGGATACTGACTCAGCAGGCGTTATGATTGAGAGACAGATGTTCTATATTATAAAGCAATTTTAACATGTCAGTTTCCACTGAAATATAATGTAATGTGCTTTCAATACTACTTGGAGACAACACATACTTTCAAACCAAACCAATTGGTTACCAAAGGGGAGAGAAAGGTAGAGAGGGTGATAAATTGGGAGTTTAGGATTAGCAAATACACATTACTATATATAAACTGACCAACCTAGATAGCATACTGAAAAGCAGAGACATTACTTTGCCAACAAAGGTCTGTCTAGTCATGGCTATGGTTTTTCCAGTGGTCATGTATGGATGTGAGAGTTGGACTGTGAAGAAAGCTGAGCACCGAAGAATTGATGCTTTTGAAGTGTGGTGTTGGATAAGACTCTTGAGAGTCCCTTGGACTGCAAGGAGATCCAACCAGTCCATTCTGAAGGAGATCAGCCCTGGGATTTCTTTGGAAGGAATGATGCTAAAGCTGAAACTCCAGTACTTTGGCCACCTCATGTGAAGAGTTGACTCATTGGAAAAGACTCTGACGCTGGGAGGGATTGGGAGCAGGAGGAGAAGGGGAGGACAGAGGATGAGATGGCTGGATGGCATCACCAACTTGATGGACGTGAGTCTCAGTGAACTCCGGGAGTTGGTGATGGACAGGGAGGCCTGGCATGTCGCGATTCATGGGGTCACAAAGAGTCGGACACAACTGAGCAAGTGAACTGAACTGACAGCAAAGTATGGGGAACTCTACTGAATATTCTGTAATAACCCACATGGGAAAAGAATCTGAAAAAGAATGGATATATGTGTATGTATAAATGAACCACTTTGCTGTACATCTGTAACTAACAAAACATTGTAAGTCAACTATATAATCCCATATAAAATGAAAATTAAATAAATAAAAACTACTTGCAGTCCTTTACTCTGATTCTATGTTCACCAAGTTATCTTTTGGTTACTAACTGGATCAAAAAAAGTAGAAACTGGAATTAAAACTGATGTGATGCCCACCAGGACACGGTGGGTGAGAAGCCAGCCTTTCTCTTGCCTTCTCTGTTGGCTCTTCTTTCTAATTTCAACTTTAGCTAACTTTATTGAGGAGGTCCTTGTGTATTTTCGAGCGCATCAATGGCGAGGCATCACGCCTGGTGCATTACAACAAGCGTTCGACTATCACATCCAGGAAGATCCAGACCGCCGTGCACTTGCTGCTACCTGGGGAGCTGGCCAGGCATGCCATGTCCGAGGGCACTAAGGCTGTCACCAAGTATACCAGCTCCAAGTAAATATAGTATGCCTTGCCGCTGTTAACGGAGAAGGCAATGGCACCCCACTCCAGTATTCTTGCCTGGAAAATCCCATGGACGGAGGGCCTGCTGGGCTGTAGTCCATGGGGCCGCTAAGAGTCGGACATGACTGACTTCACTTTCACTTTTGTGTATTTATCAAGAGCCATATAACTGTTTTCACTTTTCTGAATCCATACTTTTGCTTCTAGGGTATAATGCCAACACGGAAAAAATACATTTACTAAGTTGAAAATCATAGAATTATATACACTTTAAAAAAAAGAAAGGAAACTGACAATTATAGTATACTTACTCTACAGATATTTCATAATAATTTAAAACAATGGTTACAAAGACTACATAGAGCAGGGGTCACAAACTCAAATGCCCACAGGACCAGGAAAGAAAGGATAAAAATAGAAGCAGACTGATTTAAGAGAAACAGAGAATGATGAAGACCATGGTGAACTCCTAGCTAACAAGGGCAGCCAGCACTGCCGCTCAGTCACTGCCATGGGGAAAGGAGGATCCAATGCTGCCAAATCTTGGAAGTCAAAATCTCTTTGAAATATTTTGACATTCACACATTGACAATTAATTCAATCTAAAAAAAAACACACAAAACACTGAGTGAGCCAATATTATGAGAGTCAAACAAACATTACAACCTGGATTTGGCCTGGAGTCTGCCACTTTGAATCCTGCCCTGCAACTTTGAAAAATGCTTGTGTTATAATGTTTAAAAGCACAAAATGGTAGGACATAAGCCAAATTATACAAATGAAATGTATTCTTCCCACAAACAGATCTATCCTAACACTGTCCATATGTCACATGGAATATAAATCAGGAAAAGGGCTCCCCTGGTGGCTCAGTGGTGGAGAGTTCGCCTGCCCATGCAGGAGATGCAGGCTTGATCCCTGATCCAGGATTCCACATGCCATGGGGCAACTAAGCCCATGCACCACTCCTGTGCTCTCGAGCCTGTAAGATGCAACCATGGAAGCCCTAGTGTCCATGATTGGCAACAAGAGAATCCACGGCGATGAGAAACTTGCACACTGCAACCAGAGAGTAGTCCCTGCTAGCTGCAACCTGAGAGTGGCCCCTACTAGCCAAAACTAGAGAAAAAGCCCGCACAGTAACAAAGACTCAGCACAGCCAAATAAAAATAAATTTGTAAAATCTTTAAATCAGAAAGACAGTTTGTTATATCAACTTTTATCTCCATGAAAACAGTAGTCATTTGCCCTACTCAGACATTTATGTCATGCTGCACTTTATTCTTTTAAATCTAGGACTGGCTTACAAAATCAACTTAACATATTCTATACTTTTTAATATACTTGAGCCGGAAATGTGTTCCTTTCTAGCAAAGAAAACTATAAATAACGTTCAGATTTTTAATAATGTTTTCAGTCAATCACACATAGAGGGTAACACTAAGCAAAGCCATGGAAATATATGTAAAATAATAAAAACTAAGACTGGAGTGAGATAACAGACCTTATACACATCAAAACTAAACCCCTTTCTATTCTAAAGCCAATGAGATGAAAGAAAATACTTTAAAAGAATGAATTCAGAATTCCAGTGAAAGCAAGGAAGAGTGCTAAGCAGATCACAAATTTTGAGGCTTTCTTAAAGGATAGGAAGCAGGTGGACTCAGATCAGAGAAACAAGATCAGAGGAAAGCTGAGTTCTAAACACTTGCAGGAAAAAAAAAAAAAAACTGCTGTGAAGGTAGGTAGGTGCAGTTTCAGGGGGCTTCAAACTTAGAGTCAATTGAGTAAGGAGCAGATAGAGGTTCTGAGGCAATCATCATGATGAAAAAGTACACCAGGTACAGGAAGACAAGGTCTTTCCTTCTCTGGATTATGCTAATAAGATGACTGATCAAAGCAGCTAATATGATCATTGAAGTCTAGGCTACTTGTTGCCAGTTCAGGTCCTCTCCCTTCACTTGTATCTGCCTTCTTCAATATGTGACATGCTAATATATGTGCTCACCAGGGGAAGTGATGGGGATAAAGAAGAGAAGGAAAGATGATTTATTTGGGAATATGGAAGAATATTTCAATATATATTTATTTTTTCTTAATAACTGGCAGAGCCTGCACCCTGACTATGAGGCTTTAACACCCAGAGGATCTGAATGTGTCAGTTAGATGTGATGCTGCCAGCATAACAGACTTCTGTTAACCAGCTAAAGGGTTAAAGAAGGAACCTGTTCCTAGCAACTGAATAGGGTGGGAGAAATGGACAACAAGCTAGCATTATCTCCTTTATGCTCCCAGTTCCCCGGTTGCTGGTTACTGCTCTCTTCTGTCTGCATCCTTCCTCCCTTGGACCCAGAAAATAGAATTCCTGGATCCTCAAAGCAACCTACATAACCACGACAAAATTTATTAAAGTGCGAACGCACTCCTCGGAGGAGGAGGAGATGACAAAATACATTTTGTCTCTGTCCATTCAACTTGCCCCTCACCCCTTTCACAGCCATCTAAGCAAAGTTCTGTTTTGTACTGCCCACTTTGCCAGGACTTACTGTGATTCAGAATCACAAGAATGAATAGAGAAGGGCAGAACTGGAGAGGAAATAGGGAACCATTTCTGCCTATTCTGTTAGTTTCTGGATTTATCTTTGTTGTGGACAATGTAATGAATGTAGAGAATGTAATATAATGGACAAGGAATGGAGAAAAATAATTAAAGACGCTACAAAGACTAAGTCTGCCTATCTAATAAAGAGTGTAGAGACTCCCTGAAAACAAAAAGAATCAGGTTGAGAAATAGCTCAGTGTTTTAGTAAGGGAGGGATGTCTGAGCAGCCCTGAGGTAAAAGATCTGGAGAAAAGAATAAAGGGGATTGCAAGAAACATAACTAGATTTTTATTTCATATTCTTTGAGAGAAGCAAGTCAAGACTGAGATCGCTTATTAATTTCTCCTGGTTGCTGGACTGTGTTTCCAAGTATGCAACTCTGCAGAGATGGTCTAGCAGTGCCTATTTCATGAAGATGAGGGACTTGGCGTGGCCAGGACAGATGAAAAGGAAAATGATGTAGGTACAGCCAGGAGTTCTAGCAGCTATTTGTACTTCTTGCCCGAGACACTTATGTCACAAACATTAAAATTAAAAGGCATTTCTAAATATACCAGCAGTTTTCAATCACTAATATGTCTTCTACCTTCTTCTTCAAATGCGCACACAGCTTTAACGGTCTGCTTTGAGGAATAAGAGAAGGAATAAATAATGGATTCCATTTCAATTTTTTTTGTCACTGTTCTTTGCAGAAACAAATATCTCAAAGATTAATGAAACTTGCTAGGGTTAGTGACTGAGGAGGCTTCATATATTCTAGTAGTTCTCCACTTGTGATTTAGAATAAAACTATGAGGAAAAAATTAAAGAAACAATTATGAAAACTTCTTTAATAGGTCCCAGGTAACTCCATATTATTAATAGTACATAACTCCAGAGCAAGGTCTACCCTAAGCCAGATTTCAAGGTAGACCAAGTTAGTCAACAAAGAGCCTAAGTTTTTTTCTTTCTACATATATTTGCATTGCCCAAGGCCAAAGACATGTTTAAAAGAATGTTCGGCCTAGTAAATGGAAAATATACTCTAAGGCAGAGGGAGGTCTTTCTGTAGCTCTGAAAAATCCAAAACATGTTGATGGTCTCCTCCTCTGACCACTGCAAGGCCAACTTTGCTTCATATTCTTTATTATTTTATCATAGGTGCTTCATTTACAATTTCTACAATATCTTATCTTCATATTCAATCACTTTCTTGCCACTCCCCATACTAACTTTCCCAAAAACCTCTCTTTTCTTCCGTTTCTACCCTTTTATTTTTCACTTTACCGAATTCTTACCTCCATTTATCAGCTTATTTATTTCTCTTATTCAAAATCGAATTCAAACCCAAACCCCAAGCAGAAAATCTTCATAAACTAGGCAGTCATAAGCTCAGAATCAATCAGATACCCAATGGGATACACAAAGGTGTTACAGGGAACTGTGTACAGAGCCTGTCCTCTAAAAATAGTTCTAAATTATTATTGTTGATTTATTATCATTTATTAGATTTTTTTAAAATTTTATTTTATTTTTAAACTTTACATAATAGTATTAGTTTTGCCAAATATCAAAATGAATCCACCACAGGTATACATGTGTTCCCCATCCTGAACCCTCCTCCCTCCTCCCTCCCCATACCATCCCTCTGGGTAGTCCCAGTGCACTAGCCCCAAGCATCCAGTATCGTGTATCGAACCTGGACTGGCAACTCGTTTCTTACATGATATTTTACATGTTTCAATACTTCTCCTCCCCAGTGGCTTACCAACCTTCCCAAGATCCAAGAAAAGAAAGTAAACAGTATTTTTGTCCCTAGCTGACAACTAGGAATAAAGAAGCAGTATGAATGGGCTCAAGGTTCTCATGAAATAAGTCACGATGTTAAAAACTGAAGGCCACTGACTTCAGACTCAGAGTGATTACATCTTAACCTAACTGGTTCTATTTCAGGATGCCTTTTTCTTTCTTTCTTTCTTTCTTTCAGTTTTAACAGTATTGAAAGATGCAGATTGCTCCAAAATTTAAACTTGATTTTAAGCAATTTGATGCAAGTATAAGGTTTCTCTGGCCTTTTTGGAATGGAATATTCCTGGGAGGGATGGTACTTAAACTCTCTTTTTTACCCTCTATAAAAGGAGTAAGTTTCCGTTCCTTTCATGAGAACAGGTTTTGATAATGGATGAGAGAGAGGGCAATTTATGCATTAGCAGTGATGCTGTCTCCCAGGGAGGATATGAGAAGAAAGGCCCTGGATAGATATGCCAGAATCACAGAGGCTAACTTCCTCTACTTCATACTGAATTTAAGAAAAAGTTGGTTTCTTTTTTTTTAAAGGATAAGACATTGTGAAAGGACAAAGACACCCAACCCAGTTCTAGTTCTACCAGAATGTGAAGCTCCATGAGGGCAGAGATTCTGGTCTGTTTTATTCTTTACTATCTCTGACATCTGAAACATGCCTAGCACACAACAGGTAGTAAAAAAAAAAATACTGACTGAATGAGTGAGCTTCTCAAAGGATGTGAGTAAGTAAAGAGGAGGAAGCATATCTCCAGGGAACAGAATGTGCAGACACAAAGTAGGAATAGTCAAGAGATGTACAGACAATTCAATATGGCTGGAGCACAGAACACCTGTCAGGGAAGGCCAGGACACAATGTGGACAGGTATGGAAGACTCCAATCATTAAGGGACCTATGGGTCATGCTAAGGAGTCTGCGCTTTATTCTGATAATAATAAAACCATTAAAGGACTACCAAGCAGAAGAATGACATTAGCATACTGAGTTTTAGGAAGATCTCTCTGGAATCACTGTATAGGTTAATTAGGAAACAGCTGTCTAGAGGCAAGCAGCCGAGGTAAGAGGCTATTGAACTTCAGGCATGAATGATGAAGACCTGAAATGAGACAGTAGCAAAGAGGGTACGGTGGGTGGGCCAAGTTTAAGAGAGATTTGAAGAAGGAACACAGAATGTGATAACAGGTTGATGCCTAAGTGAGACAGAAGGATTATAGTATAAGTTATACATTTGGCTTAGGTAACTAGATGGACAATAAAGATGTTCTCTCAAAACAGTGATAATGTCAGTGCAGTAGATCTTGAAGGTATGATGATGAGTTCAATTTGGACTTGTTGAGTTTGAGTGTACACATCTTGTGCTTAGGAACACAACCTGAACTCAATCAACTTACAGGTCAGGTAGTCATCAGTGTCTTAAGTGGTAGTGGAAACTGAGGCCAAGGGGAAGATAACCCAGAAAGAAAATAAAGACTGAGAAACAGAAATTCAAGTACACACGTCTGTGAATCTCCAACACGTAGAAAGTAAGAAGAACTTGCAAAATAAATAAATAAATAACTCAGAGAAGTAGAAAAGGATGAACAGAAAAAGAGAAATGTTTAAACTGATTTATGGGAAAGCATCAAAGAAGAAATGGTTAGCTGTGTCGTATGTTGCAAAAAGGCCAATTAGGATAAGGGTTCGGAGAAGGCGATGGCACCCCACTCCAGTACTCTTGCCTGGAAAATCCCATGGACGGAGGAGCCTGGTAGGCTGCAGTCCATGGGATTGCTAAGAGTTGGACACGACTGAGAGACTTCACTTTCACTTTTCACTTTCATGCATTGGAGAAGGAAATGGCAACCTACTCCAGTGTTCTGCCTGGAGAACCCCAGGGATGAGGGAGCCTGGTGGGCTGCCATCTACGGGGTCACGCAGAGTTGGACACGACTGATGCAACACAGCAGCGCAGCAGCAGGATAAGGGTTGAAAAGTATCTTCAGCATCTAGTAGTTAGAAGATGGTGACATCAACTAGGGCTTTTCTATAGAGTGGGGGCAAAAGCCAGATGTCAGTGGGTGTGAAGTGAATAAATGCCAAAGAAGTAAAAACAACAAAAGAAGGTGGCATTTTTCAAATTGGCTATGGAAGAAAGAACAACAAACAACCATTAGAGGGAGAAAAGCACTTTCACAAAGCGGGAAAGGCCACTAAAAAGGTTATTGTCACACTAGTGTTGAAATATCAATCTGGTTTCAATCTTCAAGCCAATGATCATTGGTCTAAATGTAGTAGGACTAAGTCTAGGAGTCTCCAATAGGTGGACAAGAGTCCAACCACCAAATCTCTAAGGCTTGTTTTTTAACTTCTTGTTCCCTCCCCTCTTTGCCTTCTGCCAGACCCTTTCCTGGTTAAATTCTATAACTTGCTGTATCTTCCCTGAATGTCTCCAGGCTTCATGGGAGAAGATTCTTAAAAAATATTCTTTATATGATGGTTAAAATAGTCTAGACAATACCATACTTTTCATTATAAGATAGAAAATAAATGTATTCAAATTGCATTTCTGATTTATAGTAACATGTAACTAAAATATGTAGAGAAAAATAAAAGTCATTAACAAAAGGTAAAAACCTTTAACAAAATTTAAGATATTTACGGAAAGAGATTAATTGTCGATGGCAGAATACAAGAAGACATTAATTAGTTAAAAGCTATACTTCAAGCTGATAAGGCTAATAAGCACTGAAAAGATAATAAAGCTCCTAAATTAAAAATAAGTTTAGTTTAATACCAGTTAAAATATTTTTGTGTTTTCATGGATTATCAGTCTGATGAAACATTGAAAATAAGATGGCAAGAAGTATTTATGGAAAAAAAAATTATGGATACAATGAAGTAAACATTAATCAAAATGATATGAAACAGACTTAATAAGTTATCCACAAAATAGGACAGATTCATCTGACATTATTTATTTAATACAGAACAAGTGAGAAATCAATAGCAACTCATCATTTGGGAAAAGAAATCACCACTTAAATGTTGGAATAACTGAATATTAGTACAATTAGTACAAAAAATTTGGAGATACACCTTGCCTAGTATATTGGTATATTTGTATGAATATTTTTTAAATAATAAAATAAACCAGAAAATTAATCTTTTGTGGTGATTAAGAAAACATCTCAGAGAAAAAATTTTTTTAAAGCACATCAGTTTACTAAACTATAATAATGAGATACAGAAAGGAATACAAATTAAGAAAAAGTGGTAAACATTTCTTGTCCATAAATGTAGATGAAATATACAATAAGGACAAAACAAAAACCACAAGCGGTCAAAGAATAAAAATTTTGAAAAGGAAAATACAAATGGGAAAGTAATCGTGGGAAAATACGTCGACAGAAATTAAAGAAATGTTCATTAAAATATGCTGTAAATACTATTGCTTTACTAACAAAACAGAAATTATAGAAGTCTGATGCTGAATAAACTGTTCGACCTAGTGACATCATTTGTTAGCTCCATCTTTCTGAAAAATAATCACTAACAGGTAATCAGTAAGAATTATAAAACTGTTCACATTTTATGATCCAATAATTCCAGGTGGCAATATAAAGAACATAAAGAAATATTCAGTACCCTAAAAAAAGAAAGAAGGGAGGAAGAAATGAGAGCAGGAAGAAAGGAAGAATAAAGAAAAATACAGTTGGCTCTCGAGACATGCAAATGCAGAACTCACGGATATGGAGGGTCAACTGTACTTTGCCATTTAATACAAAGCAGTTGAGCATCCATGGGTTCTGGTGTGAAATCGAATCCATGAGATGGACTATTTCATCTGTGTCTATGGGTCTCTCGTCCTGTTATAGAATAGGAAATGGATCTGACATGACTGATTTTCAGTTATTTTCATTATTGCCCTAGTACCTTGTGTTCTTGTAAGTGATAGACGATTTGTTCAGTTTCTTTCTAAATGCTGAGGTTAAGCTGACTTTTAAAAATTCCTTTACTTTACTTTGAGGCCTTTGGAACTGAGGATGAAGCTTCAGCTATTAACTTCTGAGATCTTAAAATTCTTAGACATGAGAAGGAGAAGGTGGTCTGATGAATACTAACTACTTTCGATTTGACATTCAGATGAAATAAAAGCTCTTTTCTTCTAAAGAAAGAAAAAGAATATGAAGATGATAAAATCTCACTCTTTCTCATCAAGCTTCAAAATCCCACCATCATCTTCGTGACCTCCTTTGCGTGTCAATGATCACCGGATAAAGCGCCGGGCACCAATTGTGCCATAGCAATTCTAGTTTTGCTTTTGTTTAGAACTGACTCACCGCTACCCTGCCACCACTGACTTCAGGGTAAGCACATAAACAGTGAAGCCCTGGACATCCTGGCCTTTCCCGAGTGTGTCTAAAAGCAACAGGAAGCTTCTTAAAATATAAGTGGTCTTATCAGTAAGTTCCATAAATTACCTTTCACTTGAAGAAATTCCCACAGAGTTGTAATCAGATGCTATCAAAAAACCAATATAAAAACCAATGATTTTGTGTATCATAAGGACACCAAAGTCTCATTAAAGGTTCACCTCTCTTAACCTGCTTCCCAGTGATAATCAGTACCAGGATCACTTTGTCCTTTTACCTGATATATATGTTACCATGTTAAAATGATACAATCCAGCTTGGTCAGTTTAAAAAAAGTTCTTCAAGAAATATGACTCCAACTGACAGCTCTGAAAACCAGGCTGAGTGTTAAAGATTTAACAGTATTTCCTTATGATGGGATTTACTTTCTACAAATTTGGATTTCTCCTTCTTCTTTACTATAATAAGCACTTTAGATTAAACATTGTGACAAAAACTAAAATGCATAAATTAATACAATAAATCCTTGAAATAACCTAAGTCTGTGATTGTATCAGAGCATGCCATCTGAGACTGTATGTCACAGTTTTAGAGACTATAATATATTCAAGGAAGTGTCATACAGCTCCTAATAAAATGTGGAAGTAAAAAAAACAAAACAAAACAAACACAGCTTCTTTCTCCTCTACACTGGTGAGATCCTTTCATATACTTTTGCAGGAACATCATATTATCCTGTTGACCAGGAACCAACGCCTTCATCTGGGTTTCACATTCCTGCCACTGCTCTTCAAGGACCCTCATCTCTTCTTACTCTCCTATAGACTCTTTTCCTCATTAAAATGTATTTAAACCTCATCCTCTTCACCAGTCCATCACTTTATCCTGTCTCTTGGCTGTCTCATACACTATGGCCCTCCTACTCTCAGCTGACCAACCCTTCAACCAGCCATCTCTTAAATCACTGTGGAAATCGGTCTTCTTTACAAAAATGTTTCCAAGTAACAAGGAGTGAAGGAAACAGCCAGCCACTAGACTGTTAAACTAATAAAATTCCCTCAGACCAGTCACTGGGGATGACTGCACTCATGCATTATAAACACTTTAAGTATCCATATGATGTTTGATCCTAAGGAGTGTTCCTACCATGATTGTTCATTTTAAAACACAAACACCCAGAAAGGAGCACTCTTTCCATAAAGCACAAAACAGAACATGTTCACATACAGTCATTTAATAAATGCTTTTTTATTATGGAAGTCATAAGAGAGAAATATCCAAATCCCAATCTGGTGTGTTCAGTGATCATTCCCAAAACTGAAAAGCACTGACTAACCATCACCACCTCCCATTTCCATGACTACTGAACGCTCCCAACTTCATTGTTGGCTCTTTTTTCCCTTAAATGAGGCCCATTAATAAAAATAACCCACCAGATGTTATTGTCATTTTAAGAGAACTTTACGACTATGAAGGAGGCAGCTGGAGGAATCTGGCTTTCCCACTCTGCCTCCATTTTTAATTACACTTCAGCTTTTAATTAATTTCTTCAGCAGCTGTGCCAAGGTACAAGAAAAGGTAATTTCACCCCCAATGTACAGATGGAATCATTGCAGTCATATTTTAATGATTCCCCT
Organism: Bos mutus; assembly: GCF_027580195.1. Classification (NCBI taxonomy): domain Eukaryota; kingdom Metazoa; phylum Chordata; class Mammalia; order Artiodactyla; family Bovidae; genus Bos; species Bos mutus. The sequence continues at coordinate 54,938,180 of NC_091637.1, forward strand.
GAGGGGAAAAAAAGGGTAATCATCCCAAATTGCCCAAGATGGACAGCTATTTTTAATAACTATTTAGTACTAAAGAATTAAGAAATTAATTTTCACAAAGAATTATCATTGAAAAAAGAACAGGATTATAAAATTAAGACATAGAAACAGAATGTTAGTCAAGCTCTAACACTCTTACAGAGACAAAGTCAACAGTATTGGGCATAAAACATGTCTACATTATAAAAAAATCTCAAACAAGTTTTATTTTGAGAAAGAAAACACAACTGAGACTACAGGCTAACCCTAATCCAAATAGTCCTGAAGGATCAAGGTCAGTTATGCTGGAAAAATATGCAATCTAAAATGAACAAACAGATGCCTACTTACATGCCATTTTAAAAAGTCAGGGTGGTACATTGGGATGACCCTGAGGGATGGGATGGGGAGGGAGGTGGGTGGGGGGTTCAGGATGGGGAACACATGTACACCCATGGCTGATTCACGCCAATGTATGGCAAAACCCACTACAATATTGTAAAGCAATTAGCCTCCAATTAAAATAAATAAATTTTTTTTAAAAAGTCAATTCAAGGGATAGAGGCCCAAGAGGGAGGGTATATATGTACACTTACAGCTAATTCACATTATTGTACTGCAGAAACCAACCCAACATTGTAAAGCAATTATCCTCCAATTAAAAAGACTTAAAAAAAAAAAATCAATTCAAGAAACTCCATCTAGTAAAAAGCAATTTTGTGTCTAAAGTAAAAACTCCAATTTTTGTGCACTTTAATAACCACTTCATAAGCTTGGAACCTGACCATTTTGATTTACCAGAAGTCAAACTCTACTCTACAAGTGCAAGAATCATTGTCCCAAAAATGTAAAAAGCAAAGGAATCACAGACATTATCCCTAGGGCTATGGAACTTTAGCAACAACTCTGGGCTGTGACTGAAGGAATCCAGTGAGGAGTGACAGCAATTCCTGTAATTGTGTCTTTACCCTGCCATCCATGCCTCAAAGGCATTGTTTTTTTATTTAAAATAAACAAAAAGTGAAAGTAATCCTTAGAGATTCCCTGCAGTCCCCAGATGACAATATAACTCAATTTCCTCCTCAGTATCCCATTAGCTCCAAACAAGGAGAGACGGCTTAAAGTCATTTCCAAGGACATCAAGAGATTCTGCAGGATAAGCTTAAAGGATAAAGCTCCTCACAACAGTCCACACCACAAAAATAGACCTAACTAGAGCCCAGAACCTTTTCCTCTCCGATTTTCCTAGCACTGCTCTTCCTCAGGCAGGAAGGTCAGTCTAGAAGCTCTGACTTGCAGCATTTTCCCCAAGTGAGGGTCTAGGATCCTTCTGGCAAGGGAACAAATGAGCCATGGATAACACAAATGACTCAGCAAACTTCTGTAATAGGTGTTCCTGAGGAACCCAGCTTGGGGAGCTCAACCAAGGATTCTCAATGTCACACGAGTGTATGTTCCTCGGTTCTTTGTCTCGTCACAGCAAAGATTTGGAGCAACGGACATTAAAGCCCTCGGCGCATCACAGCTCTCGGGTCTTGGACAAACCGTGTTACAGCTCTTAGGCAAATCAGTGTTACAGCTCCATTTTATTTAGAAGATAGCAGGAGAATCCAAGACTCGAAGAGAAGAGAGTGGAGGAGTGCGTGGGGAGGGAGGAAGAGAGAGAGAGAAAGAGAGAGAGAGAGCGCGCGCACACATGCACGTGGAGAGAGAGTCCGTGAGACAGCGCTTTGGCTCCTCCTTTTATATGTTTTTTCCTCCACCTGGGCCTGCCCTATGCAAACTGGGCTTAGCCAGGAGTGCTGTTTGTTCTGCCTGAAGTCTTCACTCTGGTCCTTGGACCTCCCTTTGACCTTCCTTGTCTTTTAGCCACCACCATTTTGGACTCCTTTTCCCCATTCTACCTACGTAACATCAACGTCAATGTCCCACAGTGTGGGTGCTCTCTCCCACACAAATCCCGCCCTTCCCGTGAAGATGATGGGATGGCTTGGGCCTTGCTAGATAAGTAGTATGATCACCCCTCCTGCAGCCAACGGCACTAGCTCCTTGTGGGCTACACTGCTAAAAGAATCATTCTCTCACCTCTAAATCCATCACACCTCCGCAGGGCACTTTCACCTGCCATCATTACCACACCTGTGCCCCCATGCCAAGTGAGACCCGTGACAGACTGGCATTCCCGTCAACCCCCGGAGGCAGCAGGACTTGCCCTCTGGCCCTCAACAGCAGCGCGGCTTCACCTTCACAGCCGTCTTTCCCGCACGGGCAATGCAGAGTAGAGCCTCCCCCAGGACCCTGCTACACTTCAGTCTACCTCTTTTCCCAGGGATTATACTGCTGTCTCACTACCCCAACAAAGTTCCAAGTGAGACATCCAACCTACAAAGGGAGAGCTGTTCTCAGGTCACTCCAGGAAACTGAAGACAAAACAGGGAAGTGGGGTGCAGTGCGGGCAAAGTGCACCTTGTGCAAAACTCCAGCAAAAGACTCTAGGAGAAATTTTTCCATACTATGTATTACCTGTTAGAGTTGTGAAGCCTACTTGGGAATTTGTAAAATCAGCACTTCGGAAGGTACCTATTTCTTTCAAACTTTGAGTAGCTAACACACGTTATAGGATAGAAATTGGTTTACAACTATAGATCCACTGGAGATAAACAAAAAGGGAGAGAATACAGCCGCATCTCTTGTGTAGCTTTTCACGATTGGAACTTCAAAGCACAGGGTGCACAGACATATAGATTTATTTACAACCCTGACTCAAGCAAACAGGAAACCAGCTTGGCCTGAACATGTTGGTGTTAACATTGAAAAGAAATTCTTATTTCAATGCTACAAATTTCACAGTAATGTCACTATCAGTAAGTAAATAAGTAAATAAGGCTTTGTTTCTTTGGCACAGATGACCTCTACTGACCAAAGGACGAATCCAAGCCAGGTTTCAGCCTTATATAGTTATCCAAACTTTATGTCTATCCAAACCCCCTTCTGGTCGAATGTTTCTAATCTCATTTCTTACTGCTGGTTTCCTTGCTCCCTCCATTCTGGCCACAGTAGCCTTCTTGCTGTTTCTCACTTAGGCGTCCTGCCATCTCAGGACCTTCGCATCTGCTGTTGCTTCAGGCTGCAGGGCCTCTCTCCCAGAGCCAGCACCCCCATCTCAGTCAAGTCTCTGCTCAAATGCTTCCTCAGAAAGGCCTTCAGTGACTATCTAAATAGTATTTCTATCCTCTCACACTGCTTTATTTTTCTTTAAAGTACTATCGTCCCTGAATATTATATCCTATATTTATTTGTTGTCTATACCACTAGAACGTAAGTACCTTGAAAGCAAAGGTTTTGTCTGCTTTGTTCAGTGCTACATGCTCAGTGACTAGATCAGAACCTGGGGCACAGCAGGTGCTCAATGAATGAACTGACTTAAGTGGTCCCTTACCATATGTATGGAGTTGGAGAGTCCCCAAGTCTATATAAATGACATCTCAGAATATTTTTTATTTAATGTGCAGATATCTTGTTTACAGAACCACTGTCAATAATTTTTTACAATTAAACAAAAACTAGAGTAGTGCCAAAGCCTAGAGATAAATGTCTTCCTCGTTTTCACAAATGGAGGAGAGGAAAGGTAGGTTCCAGGTACGAGGAGTCAAAACAAGCCTACTCTGAACAAAACAACCCTGTAGAATGCATCATCTCTTTCCAATTTTTTTCATATTTCTTTCCAGTCCTTAGTCCTATGCATAAATAATTTCTCAAAGTAGTAATTATAATGTAGACATGTTGTTAAGGCCTGATTGTTTTAGATTTCACTGTATTATAAACATTTCTCTGTGTTGTGACTCTGGCACAATTTTTTAAATAATTGCAAGGGAAATGGAACAATGAGACAAGTTGTAAATGAGGCATAACATTTAAAAGACATTTCTGCCTATTTCCCTAATTGGAGTCACAATCTTACTTAAAATGCAAACCTGGAACAGGTAAGTTTTGGTGACTACAAAGACATGTGAGAAAAATTATGAAAGGAAGATTTTCTGTCAAATGCAAGTAACGTTTTCATAAAAACAGACTGTCAGGAACTCCAGAAGAGTCTTAAAAAGATGGATAGAGTGAATATTTACTTTTATTCTATAAATCCTAGGGAAGAGTTTTATTTCTCTAGGTCTATAACTAGCAAACTGGCTATGATAATTATAAAAGTAGAGAGAAAACAGGGAGGGTAACTATATGGTGTTTTCTACTTCTTTGGTCATATTAATTCATCATAATCTTCAAAGAACATACCATTTCATTACCTTCCAATGGCAGAAAGACGTGCTACATCTTCTAAATGTCTTTAGGCCAATCAAACTGAATATATACTGAATATATACTTGAATATATACTGTCTTTTTTCTCCTCAAGGGTAACAGCCACCATTTTATTTCAGTTTTATAATGTTATGGTTCAGAAAACTATATAAATCAAGAGAGTTTTACATGTTGAGAACCTAAAAGAAATTACTTGGAATTGAAAAACAACACAAGAGAAAGAGTTTGAATAAGATCTTCGTGTAAGTTCACAGTTTAAGGCCACATGGCTCCCTCTACCTCCCCACCCAACCTCAGTATTCCTGCACTACTCACATAAACGCAATAAAAAAAAAACAGTAAAAAATGTAAAATCCTAGCTGCTATATTAGTTAGGGTTCATTTGCAGGTATGAAAATCTTCTGGTATTTTAAGCAGAAGCAGATTGCATATTTAGATGCTAACAAAGTAACTAGGAGGGTTGGAAGAAGAGCCTCTATACTAACCCTAAGGAACAAGTCTCAGAATCCACACAGAAATGGCCTGCCAAGGGAACTGCCACCTTGGCCATGATCAGTTAAGGAAGCAGGGTGCTGCTGTGCCAAATACTGGACCAGATTCTACCTCCTTAGCCACAGTCCAGAAATTAGGCAGCCACCAGTGTGACTGCTGGCTCTAAGAACACGATGCCTCAGCTTCAGTTAGAGAGATCAGAAAGTTGCTGCCAGGAATGCCGGCTCTAGGGAACTAAGGGCTACAATGTGGGGAACGTAAATAGCTGCAAAACTTAAGCCACTGGATTTGCTCCAGCAAAACTTATGTCAGATGTACTACTGTTGTTCACTCTGCTCAGTCATGTCTGACTCTTTGGACCCCATGGACTGCAGCACGCCAGGCTTCCCTGTCTGTCACTGTCTCTTGGAGTTTGCTCAAATTCACGTCCACTGAGTCAATGATGCCATCCAACCATCTCATCCTCTGTCACCCCCTCCAGCATCAGATATCCTTTCTCTATACTATATACTATACTTAACTAGGTTCTGAATTCAAGTTTCATAGAAGTGAATATAATCAATACAATCCAAATCACATTAGGAACTCTAGATGGAAGGAAACATGTTGCAAAATATTTATTTTTCAGTCTGTGTAATAAAGGCAGGCATGCTAGAAGGAGACTGAAACGTATACTCAGTTATTTCATCCACCGGATATGCCAAATTCTCCAAGCAAGGCTTCAATAGTATGTGAACTTTGAGATGTTCAGGCTGGATTTAGAAAAGGCAGAGGAACCAGAGATCAAATTGCCAACATCCACTGGATCATCGAAAAACCAAAAGAATTCCAGAAAAACATCTACTTCTGCTTTATTGACTACGCCAAAGCCTTTGTGTGGATCACAACAAACTGTGGAAAATTCTTTAAGAGATAAGAATACCAGACCACCGGACCTGCCTCCTGAAATATGTATGCAGGTCAAGAAGCAACACTTAGAACCAGATATGGGAAAATAGACTGGTTCCAAATTAGGAAAGAAGTACGTCAAGGCTGTATATTGTCACCCTGCTTATTTAACTTCTATGCAGAGTACATCATGTGAAATGCTGGGCTGGATGAAGCTCAAGCTGGAATCAAGATTGCTGGGAGAAATATCAATAACCTCAGATATGCAGATGACACCACCCTTATGGCAGAAAGCAAAGAAGAACTAAAAAGCCTCTTGAGGAAAGTGAAAGAGAAGAGTGAAAAAGTTGGCTTAAAACTCAACATTCAGAAAATTAAGATCATGGCATCTGGTCCCATCACTTCATGGCAAATAGATGGGAAAACAATGGAAACAGTGAGAGACTTTATTTTTGGGGGCTCCCAAATCACTGCAATTGGTGATTGCAGCCATGAAATTAAAAGACGCTTGCTCCTTGGAAGAAAAGCTATGACCAACCTAGACAGCTTGTTAAAAAGCAGAGACATGACTTTGCCAACAGAGGTCCATCTAGTCAAAACTATGGTTTTTCCAGTAGTCATGTATGGACGTGAGAGTTGGACTATAAAGAAAGCTGAGCACTGAAGAATTGATGCTTTTGAACTGCGGTGTTGGAGAAGACTGTTGAGAGTTCCTTGGACTGAAAGGAGATCCAACCAGTCAATCCTCAAGGAAATCAGTCCTAAATATTCATTGGAAGGACTGATGCTGAAGCTGAAACTCCAATACTTTGGCCATCTGATGTGAAGAACTGACTCACTGGAAAAACCCTGATGCTGGAAAAGATTGAAGGCAGGAGGAGAAGGGGACAACAGAGAATGAGATGGTTGGATGGCATCACTGACTCGATGGACATGAGTTTGAGCAAGCTCTGGGAGTTGGTGATGGGAAGCCTGGTGCTCTGCAGTCCATGGGGTCGCAAAGAGTCAGACACAACTGAGTGAACTGAACTGAACTGAAGATATGCCAAAGCCATACCTAGGGATATGACAGTAAATCTTATTACATTCTATTGTAATTGTTGCTGTTGTTCTGTTGTTGACTGGTTTGATCTCCTTGCTGTCCAAAGGACTCTCCAGAGTCTTCTCCAACACAAGAGTTCAAAAGCATCAGGTCTTCGGTGCTCAGCCTTCTTTATGGTCTATTGCAATACATTAGTTAAAATAAATATTTTCAGGGATTTCCCTTGAGATTCAAGAGTTGGGACTCAGTGCTTCCACTGCAGGGGGCATGGGTTCAATCTCTGGTTGGTGAACTAAGGTCCTACGTGTTGCGCGGCACAGCCAAAAAGTAAAAAATAAATAAACATTTCCAGGGACTATAAATGGAACAGAAACACAAAGCAGTAAGTGAGGTCTAATGAGCTCCAGGTCTAGAAGCAAGGAAAGAGGGCCAGGAATTCAGCTTCTGTAGGTTAATGAGAATTAAAAGTGCCTCACTTAAGGCACGGAACTGGAGCCAGGCTCATTGCTTAAAACCAGGGAATGGGCAGAACTCCAGAAGTGAGACTGAAGGAAATAGAGCAGTTTACATAAAACTCTACACCAAGAGAGGCAGGATCCAAGCCAGCCACTTGCTTGCTCGGTGGCTGTTGTACATTATCACCATTATTATGAAGATCAGGAATCCAGAGTTACCTAGTGGAACCAGATGGAGGTATCCACAAAAGCAGTAGGTTGGACTCAGTAAGGTGAAGATGGGTAATAATTCTCACTCAAGATCTCAAAGCAAAATTTAAAAATACATGAAGAAAACCGACATCGCAATTACCAACAAAATCAACTACTGAGAAATTAATTCACTCAGGACAAAATGAGAATAATAGAACAATCTGAAATGACCTTAAAATATCAGGATCCTCAGAGAGATAAGGAAAGGAAAAGCAGCCATAAAACACATTCAAAGTGTAGTCTCAGTACCAATCAGGATAAACACAAATAAATCCACACTGAGACATATCATCGTGAAACTGCAGAACATCAAGGTGCCATAAAAAACATTACCTACTCAAAAATAACAATTAGACTGACAGCAGATACTTTATCAGCAATAATAGATGCCTTGAAGAAAATGGAATTATATGTTCAAAGTGTTAAAAGAACACTCAAGCTAGAATCCAATGCCCAGGTAAGGTTCATAAGAATGAGGGCAAAATAAAGACATTTTGAGACCTACAATGACTCTGAGTTTTCCACTAACAAGATTCTCAGTAAGGAATTGATATATTTTAGGATGTACATCAGAAAGAAGAGTTCAAAGAAGGAAGCAACATATGCTGATGGTCCCACAAACTGATAAAATACTTCATCAAATGTATCTAATTATAGATTATAAATAAAATAACTATTTTTTCATGATTAAAAAAGCGGTAATGTGAATGAACCTTTGAAAATGGGCTATGTAAAAGAAGCCAGTAACAAACAAAATTACATATTATATAATTCCAATTATATGAAATGTTCAGAATAGGTATATCTACAGAGAAAGTAAATTAGTGGTTGCCTGGATTGGGAGGACAGAAGAGGGAATGGAGAGTAGGCTAGGGAACAGAATTTCTCTTAAGGGGGACAGAAGTGTTATAAAATTAGATCATGGAGACGGCTGAACAACCCTATGAATAAACTAAAAAAACACTGAATTGTACATTTAAATGTATGAATTGGAAGATATGCAAATTATACCTTAAGCAGTTTTTACAAGTGGAACTAGAAAAGAAGAAGATGTTCAAGTATACCAAGATCCTTTTAAACTCTGATATAAAATTTTATAGTTATGTGTGAATATTAAGAATGCTCAACATCGCTCATTATTAGAGAAATGCAAATCAAAACTACAATGAGATATCACCTCACACCAGTCCGAATGACCATCATCAAAAAGTCTACAATGAATGCTGGAGAGGGTGTGGAGAAAAAGGAACCCTCTTGCACTGTTGGTGGGAATGGAAACTGAGATAGCCACTATGGAAGACAGCATGTAGATTTCCTTAAAAAAAACTAGGAATAAAACCACCATATGACCCAGCCATCCCACTATTAGGCATATAACCTGAGGAAACCCAAACTGAAAAAGACCCACGTATCCCAATATTCACTTAGCACTATTTACAATAGCTAGAACATGGAAGCTACCTAGATGTCCATCGACAGATGAATGGATAAAGAAGCTGTGGTACATATACACAATGGAATATGACTCAGCCACAAAAAGGAATGCATTTGAGTGAGTTCTAATGAGGTGGATGAACCCAGAGCCTGTTATACAGAGTGAAGTAAGTCAGAAAGAGAAAAAGAAATATCGTATACTAATGTACATATATGGAACCTAGAAAGACGGTACTGATGAAAGCTATTTGCAGAGGATCAGTGGAGACACAGACACAGAGAACAGACTTATGGACACGGTGGGGGCCAGCGTGGGGCAGGAGAAAGGAGAAGGTGGGATGCATGGAGACAGCAACATGGAAACATACGCTACCCACGGAAAATAGACGGTCAACGGGAATTTGCTGTATGACACAGGGAACTCAGACTGGGGCTCTGTAACTAGAGGGGTGGGAGGGAGGTTCAAGAGGGAGGGGACAGACGTGTATCTATGGCTGATTCATGCTGATGTTTGGCAGAAACCAACCCAATATTGTAAAACAATTATCCTTCAATTTAAAAAATTAAAAAAAAAAAACAGGAATGATCATACAAAAACAGAAATGCCACCTATGGCTTTTAAAATCAGTGGAGGAACCAAAAACAGAGATACGGACAATTTTATAAATCTAAATTTCAAGAGTAGTACAAAAGAAATTAAGAAAATAAAGAGAAAATAAAAATGGCAAAAGGAGTTCAATTCTCTACACACACACTCATCTATTAAAAGACAGTCTATCAGACTACTTAACAAATCCAACTAATGACATATCTAAAGCAAAATGATCCAGAAAACTTGAAAATAGATGGTGAAAAAATATATCAGGTAAATATTAAACAAAGGAAGGCTGGCAAAACAATCTTAACAGACAAAATAGAACTTAAAATATGAAACAAAAATAAGAACAAAAGAGATTATATAATGATAAAAGATTTCTACAAAGATAAAATGGACTTGTACAGTTAATTATATAGTCTCTTCAAATGTATAGGAAATGAAAACATATGCAATTAACAAGGATAAAGTAACAAAACTACAATCGTGAGATTAACATTCCACGATCAGAAAATGACAAGCCAAGCAGACAAAAATTCCCTAGATCAGATCACATCAGTCGCTCAGTCGTGTCCGACTCTTTGCGAACCCATGAATCGCAGCACGCCAGGCCTCCCTGTCCATCACCAACTCCCGGAGTTCACTCAGACTCACGTCCATCGAGTCAGTGATGACATCCAGCCATCTCATCCTCTGTCGTCCCCTTCTCCTCCTGCCCCCAATCCCTCCCAGCATCAGAGTTTTTTCCAATGAGTCAACTCTTCGCATGAGGTGGCCAAAGTACTAGAGTTTCAGCTTTAGCATCATTCCCTCCAAAGAAATCCCAGGGCTGATCTCCTTTAGAATGGACTGGTTGGATCTCCTTGCAGTCCAAGGGACTCTCAAGACTCTTCTCCAACACCACAGTTCAAAAGCATCAATTCTTCGGTGCTCAGCCTTCTTCACAGTCCAACTCTCACATCCATACATGACCACAGGAAAAACCATAGCCTTGACTAGACGAACCTTTGTTGGCAAAGTAATGTCTCTGCTTTTGAATATGCTATCTCTAGGTTGGTCATAACTTTCCTTCCAAGGAGTAAGCATCTTTTAATTTCATGGCTGCAGTCACCATCTAACGACATAGCAAATTAAACACAATACGAAGTTTGATACTGGGGCTCCTGGTGGCTCAGAGGTAAAGAACCACCTGCCAATGCAGGAGATGTGGGTTCGATCCCTGGGTTGGGAAGATCCCCTGGAAAAGGAAATGTCAATCTACTCCAGTATTCTGGTCTGGGAAATCCCATGGACAGAGAAGCCTGGTGGGCTCCAGTCCATGGGGTCACAAAGGAGTCAGACATGACTTAGCAACTAAACAACAACAACTTTTGATGTTATATAGACACACACACACACAACCAAACAGAAAAAGAATAAACACATGAATGAGACATTTAATACTAGTCTATGAATTAGGTTTCAAAGGTAGCATCAACTAATTTCTAAGAATAAATCTCATACTAATCACATTCCTCAAGTACAATATAATCAAAACACAAACAGTAAATAAAGAACAATCATGTTTAGAAAATTTTAAATGTACTCAAAAGTAAATTATACTCATAAATAAAATGAAATCAAAATAGAAATTATGAAATACTAGAACTGAACAATAATGAAAGTAGTACATATCAAACTTTGTAAAAATGCAGCTAAAGGAGTAAAGAGAGATCATCGAGAATGACAACGTCCATTACTACCACTTCTAGTCAACTTTGTTTCAAAGATCCCAGACAGTAATGAAGAAAAAATACAAGATAAAAGAATTTATAAGGAAATGGCAAAGCTGTCATTATTTGCATGTTATCATCACTCTCATAACAAAATCCAAAGGGATCAGCAATCAGAATTAACGGAGAATTCATAAGGTTGCTGAGTATGTAATCAACTTACAAAAATTGACTGTTTGGCTTTCCCTTGTGGCACAGGAGATAGCAATCCACCTGCCAAAGCTGGGGACATGAATTCGATCTTGGTCCGAGAAGATTCCACGTGCCGTGGAATAACTAAGCCCCCGAGCCACAACTGCTGAGCCTGCGTGTTGCAACAACTGAAGCCCGTGTATGTAGATTCTGAACTCTGCAACAAGAGGAGCCACCGTAATAAGAAGCCTGTGCATCGCAATGAAGAGTAGCCCCGGCCTCTGCAACTGGAGAAAGCCCTCATGCAACAATGAAGACCCAGTGCAACCAAAAATTAGCTAGTTAAAAAACGGATGGTGTTCTTAAATACCAGTAGTAACTAATTAAAAATGTAATTTAAAAAAAGAAATCAAATATAACAGCAATAAACACTATAAGGCAATTGGAGATAAATTCAACAAATTATGTGTGTGAATCTGACAAAGTATAAAACTGTATTAAAGACTCAAACAAGGAACTAAATAAAGAAATATACAATGTACATAAACAGGAATACCTGAAGGAATCGTTATCAATTCTCAAATTACTCCATTTAAAAAAATCAACACAATTCCAGCAAAAATTCTAATAGGGAATTTTTAAAGAACTTAATAAGCTCATTCTAAAATTCACATGTTAGAAGAAAAGCCAAGGATAGCCAAGATAATTTTGAAGAAAATGGTAAAATAATCAAAATCATGAGATATTAGCCCAAGGATAGACAGGCAAACCAACAGAAAGATGCTCAAGTGTGTACACTGAAACGATAGTGGACAGTGATGACGTTCCAAATTGAGGGGGAAAACAGATTATTCAATAAAAGGTGCTGGACTAACTGGCAATTAATGGCAAATTAGATCCCTACCATACAGCCAAGTAAAACTGATGGGAAGAAAAAAAACTAAATGTGAAAAGCAGAACCAGAGAACTTCCCAAAAGGAGTTACAACATTGTGGTTCCTTTGACTTTCCCTCCGGATTCCGTTTCTAAACTCAACAATCCTAGTTGCTCTTCTGGAGGGCGCGCTGTACTCACACTGCATTCTCCTTGTAATTTGGAAACTGTAGGGATGGAGCATCACTTTCCCAGTCCTGTTACTAGACTGCTGGTAACACAGCCTACCTAAGACCACACTAGCTTTACTTGGTTACTACAGTATAGAACTGATGGAGGTTGTATGTGCCATCTGTCAATATTAAACTTCTAAATCATTTTCATGCCTGCTACACTTAAGCAAATTGCTCCATTGGGGGTTCGTTTGCACAGGGTTTTTTGTTTCCTCCGCATGCAAGGCTTTATTCTTAAATCTATTTAATGCTATCATTAATTCAGTTGTCTTTGTCTGTGGTGACCTTTTCTATATCTTCCTATGTCACCCAATGCATTCATTACCCTTTTCCATACTGTCATCCATAAAAATCTACAAGCATGCCTTTTAAGGATGGTTTCATCCAAAGAACTAATAAAAATGTTGACAAAGAAGTTCTAAACAGAGAATCCTATAGGTATGATAACAGAAAACTTCCTCCATTGACTCATTAATACTAATCTGCCTATTTACATTAGCAGTCTGTATTTTTCCATCTTGCCTTAAAAATATTATGACATGTTGGTATATGTTCTACTGAGTTTTAGAGAAACTGTTCTTATTGCATTGCCATGCTCTTTCAATCTACTAAACCTTTCTGAGAAGTAACATGAATTCTGACATAACTTGTTTTGGTGAACCATAGTAGCATCAAATAACTTGTGCTGCTTCTCTCAGATGCTCATAATTTATTAAGAATTTCATAAGCATATTCATTAGAAATTAGTATAAATTACAGAAGACTAAATTATGAGGATGCCACAGAGTCCCTTGGACTGCAAGGAGATCCAGCCAGTCCATTCTAAAGGAGATTAGTCCTGGGTGTTCTTTGGAAGGAATGATGCTAAAGCTGAAACTCCAGTACTTTGGCCACCTCATGCGAAGAGTTGACTCATTGGAAAAGACTCTGATGCTGGGAGGGATTGGGGGCAGGAGGAGAAGGGGACCACAGAGGATGAGATGGCTGGATGGCATCACTGACTCGATGGACGTGAGTCTGGGTGAACTCCGGGAGTTGGTGATGGACAGGGAGGCCTGGCGTGCTGCGATTCATGGGGTTGCGAAGAGTCAGACACGACTGAGCAACTGAACTGAACTGAACTGACACTGTTATAACACAGTTACCATAATCTCTATGGAAGACATAATGTGTCTCGCCAAATGTGTAGGCCAGAATTACATAATGATAACTTTAGTAACTCTAAGAAATGGAGCCCCGTTGGGTAGAAAGAGTATGGGGAGGGTGATCATACAAAAGGATAACTAGTGGATTTCCTTGGTGGAACACTGGGTGAGAATCCACCAGCCAATGCAGGGAACGTGCGTTCGATCCCTGGTCCAGGAAGATTTCACATGCTGCAGAGCACTTAAACCTGTGTGCAACAACTACTGAGCCAGCACTCCAGAGCTGCAACTACTGAAGCCCGTGAGCCTCGAGCCTGTGCTCCGCAACAAGAGACACCTCCACAACGAGAAGCTCATGCGCTGCAACGAAGGGTGGCCTCGGCTCGCCGTAACTATAAGCCCACGCACAGCAACAAAGACTCAACACAACAACAGCACAAATAAGTAAAATAAAAAGATAACTGAATTCAGAAGAATTACTTTGACTATTTAAATTAGGAGAAGGTGTACTGGATATGACTGGGCAAATTCTGTACTTCTTCCTAATTGGAGGGCAAATGATGTGTCCCAACCCAGAAAGAGTTGGAAAACTCAGCTCCAAGATAACAGGAGACGCCCTGCCTGACCACAGAGAAAGCATCACAGTGCACACCAAACACTGAAACTAGAGATTAGAAAATACTCTGCCATCCTCATACATCCCCCAACTTTGAACCACTTCTCATTTGATCTTCCTGTTGAGTTCACACATGAGCACTTAAGAGATTTACTTCCAGCTAGCTTTCTTGGCATCTCCAAATACAGACTTGTCCACTCTGGGACTGAGAAATCAGCTGTCTATAAAGATACTGTGTATATAGAGAGGGACACACAATCAAAAGTTTTCACTTTCCATAAAGTGAGTTAGAATAAATTAGTTAGAATAAACATTTTGTTACTTAAGGCACCTTCCCAGGGGCTCCAATAATAATCAAGATGTTATCAGAGAATTATTAGAGGACAAGCAAGATATAATCAAGATATTGTTAGGGAATTATTAACTGCAAAAACCAATTCTGGAGACAAAGAAATAGGTATTTCCCAACAAACTATACCAGAGGGATCTAGTACAATACTGGATTGGAGGAGACCGTGTTACCTTTGCCTAAAGCTCTTTTTCTTGATTGTGAATGAGAAATGGAAATACAGAAGCCCTAAAGCTAACCACAATAGCCAGTTACTATGCATGATTACGGAAGTCTCCCAGAGCCTGCTAGTGTCTAATACCACAGGCATTCATAGTGTTGTACTTTGTCTGCTTCTGTGCAGCAATTTCCTTTCCACCAGGAGCTAAGCAAAATCACTGCAGATAGTTACTGCAGCCATGAAATTAAAAAACGCTTGCTCCTTGGAAGAAAAGCTATGACCAACCTAGATAGCATATTAAAAAGCAGAGACATTACTTTGCTGACAAAGGTCAGTCTAGTCAAAACTATGGTTTTTCCACTAGTCATGTGTGGATGTGAGAGTTGGACCATAAAGAAAGCTGAGTGCTAAAGAATTGATGCTTTTGAATTGTGGTGCTGAAGAAGACTCTTGAGAGTCCCTTGGACTCCAGGGAGATCCAACCAGTCCATCCTAAAGAAAATCAGTCCTGAATACTCATTGGAAGGATTGATGCTGAAGTTCCAATACTTTGGCCACCTATTGAGAAGAGCTGCCTCATTGGAAAAGACCCTGAAAAGATTGAAGGCAGGAGGAGAAGGGGACGACAGAGGATGAGATGGCTGGATGGCATCACTGACTCGATGGACATGAGTTTTAGCAAGCTCTGGGAGTTGGTGATGGACAGGGAAGCCTGGTGTGCTGCAGTCCATGGGGTTACAACATGAGCGACTGAACCGAACTGTGCAGCAATTTCTTTGATACCAGAAGTTAAACAAGGAAGACTGAATCATTTAGATGTCATGATTACCACACAACACTTAGTTTCTTAGAGATATCAGTAGAATCTGAGAACAGAAGGATAATCTAGAAGCCACCTAATGTAACCACCTACACTTTAAAGAGGAAACAAAAGACCCAAAGAATTCGAGAGCCCAAAGTCTCATGATTACTTCATAACAGAACTGGAGCCAGAACCCAGGTCGTGAGGCTCCCGTCACAAGCACAGTCTTGGTTTTCCAGGGTCTCGCTCTTTTAAGTAGGACTCATTCTTTTAAGTAGGACTCATTCTTTTTCACCCTTCTCAAGCTTCACTGGCCATCATCAGACACTGCAGTGACATTTCACAAACCCTTACAGCTCTAGGAAGGTGTAGAATACACTGGGCTCTATGGTCATAGTATCTGGGAACTGGAGGAATCCGTAGACTGTCCCTCCATATCTCTGCCTCTTACACATAAACAAATACAGTTTAAGGGGTTGGTACAGACTCCCAATGTGAAGCACAAAATCAGAATTTAAAACTAACTGTACTGGTTCCCAGGTCAGTGTTCTTCACACCTCATTGCAGGGCTTCTCTTCTCTTTGCTTTCCCTTTAAAAAAAAAAAGCAAAACAAAACACACAAAAAACATAGCTTCTGCTTAAGAACAAGAGCTCTGTATGTTGAGAATATATAGAAAGTAGTATTGTTTTTATAAATATCTTTAAAAAAAAAAAAAAGTAAAACCCCTCTGGAAAAGGAACTTGTGAATAAATAAACAAGGCCCACTCAGCCTCTGATTCTATCAGCCTTTGGGCTGACTGCTCACTGCCTCTTATTCAACTAGACATGGACAGTGGGCAGCGCTGACACACGGGAGACACAAGTCTGGCGATGAATCAGGGAGCAGAGGCAAGAACGCGCTTAGGAGTCTCCACTGCTTCCCTCAGGGGACTTCGTATGATGCAAAACTAAGCTATCAAGTGTCTTGGGCCCAGAGGACTTGGTGGTTCAGGCACCCTAAAGGATTCTAGACGATAACAACTTCTCTTCACAGGTACATCCTGAGCTAAATGGTTTCTGTGGATTAGCTTGAAAATGTAACCACCTTTTAGCACAAATCTATTTCAAACACATCTTCCCATAAGCAGCTTGACATTTGAATGCTTGCATAATTCATAAATATTCGACAGTTATATTTAAGACATTCCATTCGTTTTCTCCAAACAAAATCCTTCTATAAGGGAGAACTTGCAACGCAGTGCATCAAGTTCATATGACATCCAAGCCTTCCAAACTCTGAGAAGACTGAGGAAGTCCATGCTGCTCCCTTACTGTGTGTGTGTGTGTGTGTGTGTGTGTGTGTGTGTGCACGTTCGCGTACGCTCAGTCTGCTCAGTCATGTCCAACTCTGTGACCATCTGGACTATACAGGAGCCAGGCTCCTCTGTCCATGAAATTGTCTAGGCAAGAATACTGGAGTGGGTTGCCATCTCCCCCTCCAGGAGATCTTCCTGACCCAGGGATCGAACTCACATCTCTCGCGTCTCCTGCATTGGCAGGTGGGTTCTTCATTACTGTGCCACCTGGGAAGCCCTCCCTTATTGTGCCAGGCTGCAAAGAAAGCTGGTGTTTGGTGGAAGACAAGAGAGGAAAGAGTTCTAGCTGAAACCTGACCAGAGTCACAGCATCACAGACTTATGAATTTATCCTGGTAAGTTGTTCTGGAGGCAGAAAGCTCTTACTCTTTTCGGTTTACTAAGATTTACGATAAAAATGTCTGGTGTAGACTCCCATGAGGATATATAAGCTACAGCAGTTTCCTTCTCTGTTACTGCTGCTTCACTGATTCTGGTTGACAGACCTACCTGTCCTCCTGCAAACATCCGTCCTGCAGCCCTAATGCCCCAGGCCATCAGAGAGCTGGCAGACAGCAAGGCCGTACAGAACCGAATGCACAGGCTACTCCCCACAGGCTAAGGTGGGAATGAGAAATGATCATCTGTTACGTCACCATCACCTTGTGTGCCCATTAACACTTAACTCTCTCAAGTCTAACATCTCTTTAAAATCATTGTTTCAGTTAGTATATTACTTCTCACTATGGTATTTGCTTGAACTTTAATGAAAGTTTCATAAATGTTGGGCTGGTAAAACATCTGCCTGCAAGGCAGGAGACCTGGGTAGGGAGGATCCCCTGGAGAAGGGAATGGCTACCCGCTCCAGTATTCTTGCCTGGAGAATTTCATGAACAGACGAGTCTGGCAGTCTACAGTCCATGGGGTCACATAGAGTCAGACACGACTGAGCGACTAACATTTCATACTGTATTTGCTTGAGCAAAAGTTTCATAAATGGAGTGTTCTTATACCACTAAACCTACCAGGGCGTAGTTGCTGGTAAGAGTTTAGAATAAGGTTTGTCAGGACAAAGTAAATAGAAATGTACGCTACCAAACAGAAAATCTGGGAGTGAAATCCATTTCAGTGAACATTTATCTGAACAGGACTCCAGTTCTAAGAAACCCAACCCTAGAAGTCACTACTGAGAGTCTGGGATTCGTCAGCATGTTGCTCAGTTACAGTTCTGATCATCTACTAGCAGTCCAATGATGTTTAATAAGCAGCAGGGACACATGGTTACCAAGGATAATTCTGCCAAACTGAATGAGAAAGTTCAAGATTTAATACATGTAATTTGGTGAACACATTTGGCCGCTAATATAATTGGCCCCTTGTCTTTCATTTTAATCATCTTTATTAGAAAAAATGTATATCATACTAAAGGAGTTCACCATATGGAAATGACAACTTAAAATTTAATGTTCTATTAACATGTAGAAAATTAATACATTATGATTTTTCATAATGAGAATGGAATTGAATTATCACTTTGATGTGAACTTTTTTTTTTTTTGATGCGAACTTAACTTGAAATAATTTTGTCTTTTAAACTTGACTCAGAAAACGGGTGTCAAGAACAGACCAACCAATTCAGTACCCAAATTTTTGGTTTTCCCTAATTACCATGTTACTTCTTTATCTGTTTACATGTTTGGTTACTTAGGGAACCAAAAGCTTTTTCTTCAAGATTAATTCAGGTTTCAATCCTACTCAACAGTATAAAGCAGTATTTATGATTTATAATCAGAGCACATTTATAAGAGGCTTCTGAGTGAAAATGGCTTGGTATATACTGCTAATTAAGTTTTAGGGAACTGTTTTCATTGCAAAACAGGCAACACTTTATGGATAAAGCCTTTATCGCAACCAGTATATAATGTCTCTTCTGTCTGTCCTGATAATTCATACTCTGATACATTATAAAAAAGGGCCTGTATGAAGCAAATTCTATAAAGTTATGACAGCTTTAAAAGATGAAGGGCCCTAAATATCTCACAGAAAAATTACAGAAATCACAGTTCTTTGCTAATTGTTTCTTAGATCTTTTGGCTTCTATAAAATCCTTGCTGCTGTTAAGTCGCTTCAGTCATGTCCAACTCTGTGCGATCCCATAGACGGCAGCCCACTAGGCTCCTCTGTCCCTGGGATTCTCCAGGCAAGAATACTGGAGTGGTCCAATAAAATCCTTATTTACCCTCAATCCCATTCCAAGAGATAACAACACTCAGTATTGACTATGGTTCCTTCAACAATGAAATTCAAACTGAAATATATTCTATGAAATGAGAATCTAATACTTAGTACTTATTACTCACTGATTCTTGGCTCCCATCTTTCTTGTCCTCACACCCCATTATACTGAAGAGCGTGACCACTTAAAAATCTTTCTCAGACTGTGTTCCTTGAAACAACAGTATGCCACAAGAATGTGTGTTCAACATGATAGGCGTTAGCAGTGTTTAAGTTTTATTTTAAATATATATCTAATCAAAAGAGTGAACACCTTTACAGAGTAATTGCTGAACGAAAATCTTGTAAGAAATAATGCACAACCCATGAGAAACAAAACCTGTTCTGGCACACAGAAACTTATATAAAAATGCTCATAGCAGCATAATTCATAATAGCTAAAAAGCGAAAACAACACAAATGCCCATCAATGTTTAAAAAAAAGAATACAGTATATCCATAAAATAGAATATTACTCAGCAATAAAAAAAAGTACTGATACATGATGAAATATAGATGAACCTCAAAATCATTATGTGGAGCAAAAGCAGCCAATCTCAGAGGACTTCATATTGTATGATTCCACTTATAGGAAATGTCCAACAGGCATCTATAGAGACAGAAAGCAGATTAGTGGTTGCCATGGGCCCAGGACGGGCAGGGAGGAGTGTGCTGAGAAGGAAGGGTTGGAAGGTGACAGCTAAGGAGTGCAAGGTTTCTTTTAGGCACAAAGAAAAATTCTAAAATTGATGCGGTGATGAATGTACAATTCTGTGAATATACTAAAAGCCATTGAATTGTACCCTTTAAATGTGTGACTAGTATAGTATATGAATTATGCCTCAGTAAAGCTACATGTAAAAAGAAAAAAAAAAGTATTTGAACAGATACTTCACTAAAAGGACATCCAAAAAACTATCCAAAAACACACGGAAAAGGTGCCCAAATTTAGTAGATATCAGAGAAATAAAATTAACACCAAAATGAGACATCACCACAGACTTCCCAGAACTAAAATAAAAGATGGATAATATCATATGTTGGTGAGAATGTAGTACAGTAGACATATTCTACTGAAAAACATTTAAGTGGTAAAGTCACATAGGAAAGCTATTTGGTAGGATCTATTAAAGTTGAATATAAATATACTGTATGTCCTGGCAATTCTATTCCTAGATATATATACCATGCATACATACATAAAAAAAACATGCATAAGAATGTCCATAGCAGAATTATTTGTAATAGCTTGAAACTGAGAACAAAAGTTCATTATAAACTATGGTATACTTATACACTGGAATATAACAGTAAGTAAGATAAAATACCAACATATACAGCAGCAGAGATAAATTGGATTAATAATATGTTGAGGAAAAAACATACAAAACAACATATAATAAAGTAATTTTGAATGGGCAAAAGCAACGTGTCACTATTAGGACAGTGACTACCTTTTGGTAGGAAAAGAGGTAGTAATGTAGGAGAAGTGTTAGTCATGAGGGAGGCTGCTGGGGTGTTAAGTTTTATTTCTTGATCTGGGTGCTAGTTACAAGGACATGTTTACTTTGTGATTAACTCTTCTAGTTACACATTTATTATTTGCATTTTCCTTTATAAATATGTGTACATAAAAATACTATATTTTGGTTTAAAAGTTTATTTTTAAAAAGTGAGGGAAAAAAGAAATGGTACACAATAGCACAATACTTGACAATGCCAAGAAAGTGTGACCAATCATTTACCCAGAAATTTTCCAACAGTTACACATAACATGTATAGCCACTTCAATAAACGCTGGTCTGTGCTGTGAATCCTGTCATTCTGTTTCAGCATATATTTGTGGTATTTTATTATATTGAATATTTGTACCACATAGACCTATGGCTAGTTCATAATCCATCTATGATGACCCAAGTGACCAAATAGCCAGAACACTTCAATGTGAAGTTAATAATCACAGCACTTGGTGTGAAGTGCTTCTGCTAAGTCATTGTATCATAAATCATAAATCCACAATACCACTAGTTCTACAACATGAAAACGTACCATCTAATTTCACTTTACTCTCACTTCCTTTTTCCGCTAGACACCAAACAGGAAAGAAAATGAGAGTGTAATTCAAGAGTTGAAAGAAAAAGGAAATGCAGGAACCTCAATCAGATCTGCATGACTCATGTTGTGTCAATTGCGAATTTCTAATTTCAAGCCTTTAAAAAAAGAAACTTCAAGGACCCTTCAAATTATGTTCAAGTCAGATGGCTGATTAGACAATTGAATCACTTTACTGGACTACATTTTTCTTGATTCAGATCTCCTCTCTTGCTGCCACAAATATGTTTGTTCAGTGTAAATGGAGTGATGAAGATTGACCTTTCTAGCCAAGCAGCTGGCTGAACAGGATTTTAAATGATATGCTTAGGATTTTACTCCACTCAATTTAAAGCAAAAGGAAGTGCAATAAAAGTGCATGGATGATAGATCCACATACCTAAGTTTTATTCTAAGAATTCTATAGCCTCTGTCCCACTCCTTCTGACAAAGTCAGAATTTCACATTAGAGTGAGGTTATAACCAGAAGTGAAACACTGAACTACTACCATGAAAAGTTCAGGGCTCCAAAACAGAATTGGTAGTGGCTCTGTCTTTTAAGAACTGTCCCTATCTATTTTCCAGTTCTTGAAAGTAAAAACTGAACAGAAGGGAAAAAAGCAGTTGCTGTGCCCTTAAGCCCTGCCTACTATCTCGACTCATTCCAATGTCTTTTCTCTGAATTTCCATCCAATAACACCAAAGTAAGACGCCCATTCCTGGAGGAAGGCATGGCAACCCACTCCAGTATTCTTGCCTGGAGAATCCTCACAGACAGAGGAGCCCAGAGGGCTACAGTCCCTAGGGTCGGGAGCAGTTGGACATGGCTGAAGCGACTTAGCACGCATGCAAGATGCCCATTTCCTTCTTTCATACTTCATAACTTGACAAAACAGTAGTCTTGGAAACTATTCTTTTTCCCAAACATTAAACTTTTATTTTATATTAGGGTATAGCTGATTAACAATATTGTGGTAGTTTCAGGTGAAGAGCGAAAGGACTAGCCATACATATAACACATGTATCTATTCTCCCCCAAATCCCTCCTCCCATCCAGGTTGGCACATAACATTGAGCAGGGTTCCCTGTGCTTTACAGTAGGTCCTTGCTGGTTATCCATTTTGAACGTAGCAGTGTATACATGACCTTCCCAAATTCTCTAACTATCCCTTCCCCCCAGCAACCATCAGTTCGTTTTCTGTGAGTCTCTTTCTGGGAAACTCACTCTTCTGGATACAGAAGACCACATATACTTGCAGCATTTTGTAAAATTTTTATTTCCCCTAATTCTTAGCCCACCCCCACCCACTTACTGTTTACTCCTAACTCAGCCCATCACTCTCTAAAATCAACAGGAGATTGTGTGCAACTGCCTGAGAAATTACCTACTCAAAGCAGCCCTCAGAAACAAATTTCCATGAATAGCTAATGGAAAGGAGAAAGAGCCTATATTTATGAAATTTCTTTTAGACCGGCTACCTGACTTTCATTCAGAGCTAGCATGTGAGCAAGTGCTAATTTGCATAGCTGATAGGAAGCTGAGTCCAATCATTTATTCACAGCAGGTACAGTGCTGGAAGCTAAGGATGCAGAGATAAAAGACTCTTCATTCAAAGTCAGACTTGTCATTCAAAGAACTCAAAGGTCTAGCGGAAAAGAACCTCCTAAGCCAACAATCATAATATCATAGATGCGTCATGACAGGTGTATGTCCAGAGTGGCATGGGAAGACAAAAAAGCAAGCACCAAACTCAAGTTTAAAGAACTGGGGTAAGTTTCTCAGATGAGGTGGCATTAGATTTAAGTGCGGAGAGATACTGAGAAGGAATCTAGGTGGGAATGGTGGGGACAGGGCATTCCACTTGGAGGAAGCCAGCATGTGAAAGACACAGCAGTTCAGGGAATTCTCTGGCAGTGCAGTGGTTAGGACTCTGTGTTTCCACTGCAGGGGCACGGGTTCCATCCCTGGTCAGGGAACAAAGATCTTGCATGCCATGCAGCGAGGCAAAAAAAGACATAACAGTTCTGTTTGAGGTGATGATAAAAAGACCTGGAAATGGACAGTGGTGACGGTTACACAATATTGTGAATGTACTTGATGCCATTGAATTGTACATTTTTTAAATGGTAAAAAAAAAAAAAATTACGTACGTCTTTCCACAATTAAGAAAAAAATACACATATAAGGCTTCCTTGGTAAAGGAACTGCCTGCCAATGCAGGAGACACAGGTTTGATCTCTGAGCCGGGAAGATCCCACATGCTGTAATGTAACTAAGCCTGCGTGCTACAACCATTGAGCCTGTGCTCAAGAGCCCAGGAGCCACAACCACTGAAGCCTGAGTACCCTAGAGCCCATGCTCTGCAATAAGAGCAGCCACCACGAGGAGACTGCACACTGCAACTAGAGAGCATCCCTCTGCAACTAAAGAAAAAAATAAATGCAAAAAAAAAAAAAAAAAGAAAAGTCCTCACAACAAGGAAGACCCAGCACAGCCAAATTCAATTTTAAAATGCTAAAAAATTAAGAAAGACAGATGTCTGAGTGTGTAGAAACACCAAATAAGATATCTATAGAGAAGACTGAGTGGCAGGAAAAATGATGGCGCTGTACCAGGGCTAGACCATAAAATGAAAATGAGTTGCTCGGTCGTGTCCAACTCTTTGCAACCCCATGGACTGTACAGTCCATGGGATTCTCCAGGCCAGAATACTGGAGTGGGTAACCTTTTCCTTCTCCAGGGGATCTTCCCAATCCAGGGATCGAACCCAGGTCTCCCACATTGCAGGCGGATACTTTACCAGCTGAGCCACAAGGGGAGCCCTGGGCTAGACCATAAAGGGCTATATATTCCATGTTAATGGAGTATAAAAGATAACCAGAAGAGGAGGAAGACCGGAAGATTCATGAGTGATTAGGAGGCTACTAATATAATCCAGAGGAAAAATCAAAGCCTGAACTCTGGAGAGGCAGTGGAGACAAAAAGAATGAACAGATTTCCAAGACTGAATGACAGAAGAATAAAGTAAACTTGGAGGCTAAATGTGAAGGAGTGGGAGGAGTCTGGACTGCCTCTCAGGTTTCTGGCTGGAGCAAAGGCACTTTCTGATGCCCTTCACTCAGAGTGAAAGCAGGTGGACTGGGGAGCATGGTAACTTCTGGTTTGGTCTTCCCAGTTTGAACCCTTGTGAATGAAGGATGAAGACCAGCAGTTAGAGGAACTGCAGGATTTCTTAAGTGCATCTGGGGACTTCTGCATGAAAGTCCAGCTCTGTGGAGAAAGCCACTTTTCCACATCTCTGAACAGAGCCCAGCACCTCTCTGTCATGCCAAAATTAAGGGCTTTGATAGACTCATGCGGATAGAGGCATCTGTCAAGGCCCTGAGGTTCTCAGCAGTACCTTCAGGGAGGCTCATTAAGGGCAGCATCTATTAACAAAGGTGAGTCAAAGGCAGACAACAAGGCTGCCACTTCATGGTGGCCACGGTCACATTCAGGGCTCTCAGAAATAACCAGGAAGCTTCACAAGGATAGACAGGTATCTCACAGGTTGGGAAGGAAAGGGCAAGATGAGTTATTGTCATTGGGAGAACCCAGGTGGCGCTAGTGGTAAAGAACCCACCTCTCAGAACAGGAGATTGAAAAGATGGGGGTTCAATCCCTGGGTCAGGAAGTTCCCCTGGAAGAGGGCATGACAACCCACTCCAGTATTCTTGCCAGGAGAATCCCACGGATAGAGGAGCCTGGAGGGCTACAGCCCATAGGGTTGCAGAGTTGGACACGACTTAACACACAGCATAACAAGTACAGAACATAAAAAGGACCCGTTTTATTCTTCCCGGCTACTGAAGCCTGTGTATCAGTTAATACACATTTTAGAAAAGTGATACGATGCTATTCACTAACCCTTTCGTAGGCTACTCTTGGACATTTAGCAATATGGTGAGCATCTATGTCATAACGCTCATCCATAACTTCATACTTAAGGCTAAATAGTATCTGATTATATGCTAGGATTTATTCAATCGATCCCCTATTGTTGGACATTTAGGTTTGAGTGGAGCTTTTCAAACTATTAAGCATTAAATCCATCACGTCCAATTAAGCACATTTTCATGGCAACTAGGAATATCTAACCATTTTATTTAAAGATTCTTTGTCCATGAAATTTTCTTTGGATTTTTGTTTAAAAAAAAAAAACCTATATAACCGGCTAAAAAGAATACATAGCAATTTACAAGGCCTGATTTTATAAGAAGAAAGTAAATTGGTCACTTGTTGCAGGTATGTTAATTTTATCAAGCCACTAGCGTACCATATTGTACAATGGAAGAGGCAGGTAATTCACTAAATGACCCCCTGGTGGCACAAAAGAATAAATGCATCTCCAGTAAGTGAACCGTGTGCTCTTTGCCAGCAGGATCAAGGGTATTGTTTTTTATGTCCTTTCCTATCTCATGGACGCTTACTGAGTTGGCCTCGTCCTGAGTTAGCAATGCTTGCATGCTAAATGGCTTTAGTCATATCCAACTCTTTGCAACCCTATAGACTGTAGCCTCTGTCCATGGGATTCTCCAGGCAAAAATAGTGGAGTGGGTTGCCATGCTCTCCTCCAAGGGATCTTCTCTACCCAAGTATCAGACCCATGTCTCCTATGT
The DNA here is from genome assembly GCF_027580195.1 of Bos mutus. NCBI lineage: Eukaryota > Metazoa > Chordata > Mammalia > Artiodactyla > Bovidae > Bos > Bos mutus. The sequence goes on from NC_091637.1 coordinate 54,964,111, forward strand.
CTCCTGCACTGGCAGGAGGGTTCTTTACTAGTGCCACCTGGGAAGCCCAAGTTGGCAATACATGTAGGCAAAGATGCCTCTATCTGTGTCCGTGCCTTCTATCTGTAATGTCCTTCAGCTCCCTCAATTTCTGTGTTCAACCAGCTCCTACTTATTACTTGAGACATTTCAACTGTTATTTCTTCTAGAAAGCCTACCCTGATCACTCCATCCTGAGCCAAGTATTCCCCAAGTGTCCTGTTTATACCTCTGAATACTCAGCACAGTTTATTAGGGTGATTTGATATTCACTCACCTGATTATAAGCCTTTTTAGGCTGAAACCTTGGCTTTCACTGTAATATTCAGGGTCCAGCACATTGTTTCACTAAATGATTGTTAAAAAAAAAATGCTACGATTTAAAAAGTGGCACAAAGTCTCACCTGAATATCAACACTCTAACCCACCAGTAATACTTTCTATTGAGAATAACTGAGCAACATGCCTAACTGTGAAGGTTAAGTACAGTTTTCTAATAAAATAAAATGCAACAATAATTTGACAGTGCATAATCATTGATGTGATGCATGGTAATTAAGCAAACAATAAGTGATTGTATAAATTACTACCACTGGGAATTTCCTGGAAGGCTTTGGGATGGCATATTTCCATTGGTTGGTGGTGATCAACTTCTTTCTCCATCAAAGATGGGACTGATCTCAACTAGTTCTGCTTCTATTTCAATGGCCCCTCAAAATAAAATAAATGTCCCAAACTCCAAAACTGCTCCCTACTCCAACATACCTTTCCCACCTTCTACACACTCTCCACTAAAATCATTATTTTCTCTGGAAACGAGGTTCAGCTGAGAGACTTTCTCCTCTGATTTTGTAATGAACTGTCTGTCACTTTTATGGGCCTTATGATCTGCCATTCTTCCCTGGGATTTTTAGGTAGAGACACTTCCTTAAAGAGTTATAAGAACCTCAGACTCCTCTCCTTTACTTCCCTACTTCAAGTATCTTTTTTAAATAAAGAGGTGCAGTAGGTTGAGTGGTATGAATGAAGAAAACCTGACCTGCCTCAAAATCTCTCCTTTAAGATTACTAAGCATTTCCATCATTTACATCTTCATTTAGGTTCGCACACATGCACACACACACACACGCACAGCCCCCTGAACGAAGAAAACCTGACCTGCCTCAACATCTCTCCTTTAGATTCCTCTGCATTTCCATCATTTACAGTTTCATTCAGGTTCACACACACACACACACACACACACACACACACAACCTGCCACCAATAAGCAAACAAACTAAGCAAGATAGGTTTGTCGGTCACTTAGGTGGTTGAAACATGCTGACAATTTATCATATCGGGGCAGAGTTTCGAGGGAAAGTGAGGAAGAGGAGCACATGGAACTGTTGTCATAAAGCTCTGGTGATGAGAGAAGGAATGACAACAGAAAGAGGAATGAAACTGGGTGAAGCCCAAAAATTAACATTAAATATCAATCTATAGCTGCCCAAGCATCCCTCCTTTCTTCCCCTCTTTTCTAAAACCCAACTTCCAAGAATTCTCTGGTTGTCCAATGGTTAGGACTCTGCGCTTTTGCACTGCAGGGGGCATGGGTTTGAGCCCTGTTCAGGAATCCCAAAGTCACACAGTGCGGCCAAAACAAATAAAAGCCAATTTCTATCCCCTGAACTTGCCGTGTAAAGAGACCTTTTAACTTTCATTGGTCTTAACTGTTATATTCATTTACTTTTCACAACAATACTTAGAGCTACACAAAGTCTTCTCATCTCCAAAATGGGGATAATACCACCTGCTCACAAGCCAAGAGAAGCAGGTTATTGCCCAGGAACACATTATCTCATCAGTCTAAGAGATGTGCTTAAAATACGAGTACAAAGTTCATTCTTCCTCATCACGATTGAAATATTTCAGATTGAAAGTAAATTCTAGTACACAAATGTTCACAGCAGAACATAACAGCCAAAGAGTGGAAATGATCCAGTGTCCACCAAATGATGACTGGGTGAACAAAATGTGCTATGTCCATACAGTGAACTATTATTCAGCAAAATAAAAAAAGGAACGCAGTACAACAATGTGAATGTACCTAATGCCCCAGAACTGACCATTCAAAATTGTTAAGATGCTAAATTTTGTATTATGTATGTTTTACAATTTTTTTTAAAGAAAATAAAGTATTGATACACGATACAAGTAGGTGAACTTTGGAAACATTATGCTAGTAAAAGAAGTCTTTCACAAAAGGCCACGTACATTAATACATGATTCTACTTATATGAAATTTCCCAAAACAGGCAAATTCATAGAAATGGAAAATAGATTAGTGGTTGCCAGGATCTGGTGATAGGAGGGAGTGGGTTGTGACAGCTAACAGGTAAAGGATTTCTTTTGGGGGTGGCAAAAATAAAAATATAAAGTGGAAACAGACTTAGGTTTTGTGAATATTCTAAAAACCAGTGAACTGTACTCCTTCAAAGGGTGAATTGTATAGAAATTGTTTCTTATATTTTTCTTTTTAAAAGACAAATGCTGTTACACAAAGTGTGCTGATATCTATCTGGGACATTTAAGAACATTTAGAAAGTCAGAATGAAGGTAAGGCCTCAGAAACTGCATAAGCAATCTATTTGTATATAGGAAACAGCCATAAGGTACAAAGCACCACCTCGACCACCATCATGAAACTAACAACAAATACTGATGTATCATTTAGAAAAATAAGACTGCCAGGATGCTAACCACACCTGCATGAAATACCCAAGTGTTCATTCTTTACCGAATCTGAAAGAGAAGAAAGCAAATGTCTAATGAGTAACAACTTTTGCAGGGTCTCACGTAAGGGTAAAAAGCTGCTCTGCCTCCCTATCCTCTCCGTTGTGCTAGGATTTTTAATGAGGCCACCTCTCTTGCTGCATGAGGAGACTGTGCAGCTGGCTGATTAGAGGCCCTGAAGGCTGCCTAGTCAAGTGCCTCCACTTCAAGTCGTAAGAGCCAAATTAAATGTTGATAGACATCATCATCCAGTTTTAACCCCACATTCTCTACCTCCGCCTTTCTTCTAACAAGAAGTCTCTCGAATCTGTGTGCTCCATTTTATGCTGCTCCTTAGCCTCTAACTCTGCACCATCTCCTAGGAAAGCAAGACAAGAGCCTTCTCTACCTCCTGCTCCTCACTGTCCTCTCCACTCTTCATTTCTACAGCCTCACCTCCTCCCAAACAACATCTACCCACCCCCATCGTGTATTCTTCAGTTTTCCTGAACATCCTTACTTACTAGTGCCTGTGGTGATTATCTTAGCAAATCCCTAGAAGACAAGGCCAAGATTTCTCTCAATTCGTCTTTTGATACGATAGTCCACTAATGCATTTCCAAATGATGATCTAGCTTGAGATTCCACCAATTGATCATGGTACATTCCTTTTGTGTACTGATTATTTTTGTATTTTTAAGCACATTTTTTGGTTATAAGAAAAACATACTCTTTCTAACTTTTATGGATTTGTTTAACATTCACTGACTACTTGGGCTTCCCAGGTGGCGCTAGCGGTAAAGAATCTGCCTGCCAATGTAGGAGATGCAAGAGACGTGGGTTCGACCCCTGGGTCAGGAAGATCCCCTGGAGAAGAAAAATAGCAACCCACTCCAGTATTCTTGCCTGGAAAATTCCATGGACAGAGAAGCCTGGTGGGCCACAGTCCACGGAGTTGGAAAGAGTTGGACACAAATGAGTGTGCGCACACACACACACTGACTACTTACCATGTTCAAAGCATATATTATTGGTCATTCTTTGCAGATTCAGAACTATTCTTTAAAATCAGCCTATATTATCAGAAAAGCAAGAAATAACAAGTGTTTGTGAGGATGTAGAGAAAAGGGAACCTTCATGCACTGTTGGTAGGAATGAAAATTGGTACAGCCACTATGAAAAATAATACAGAGATTCCTCCAAAAATTAAGGACAGAACTACCATATGACCCAGTTATTCCACTTCTGGAATAACCACTTCAAGATATGTTTCCGTATCTTGGTATTATAAACAATGCTACCATGAGCATAGGAGTGGTTATTCCTACGCTCATGGTAGCATTATTTATAATACCAAGATACAGAAACAAAATACAAAATAACCACTCCTATGCTCATGGTAGCATTGTTTATAATACCAAGATACAGAAACAACTAAACGTCCATCAACAGATGAATGAATAAATAAGATGTGGTGTGTGTGCGTATATATAAACATGCAATAGAATACCACTCAGCCATAAAAAAGATAAAATCTTGCCATTTGTGATGATATGAATGAATTTTGAGGGTATTATGCTAAGTGAGAGAAGTCAGATGGAGAAAGACAAATCTATGATTTCACTTGTACACAGGGTATAAAAAATAAGTAAAAAATAAATGAACAAAAAAACCAAACACATACATACAAAGAACAGAGTGGTGATTACCAGGGGGGATGGGACATCAGAGGGGAGAGAGAGATTGGTAAGGGGGATCAACGGTATGGTGACAGACAAAAACTAGACTTCTGGTGGTGAGCACACTGTATAGTGTTCAAATATAATGTTGTGCACATGAAACTTCACATAATGTTATAAACCAATATTGCCTCAATAAATAAAATTTTAAAAGAAAAAAAATTAGCCTTAATAATGCAGAAAGCTACACATATTTATGGGAAATCCCTCTACCTTCCTCTCAATTTTGCCATAAGCCTAAAACTGCTCTAAGATAAAAATAATAGAGGCTTTCAAAAATTAGCCTATAAATCAGAGATCATATATGAAACTGGACTGCAGCATACTCAAAAACAGCATACAATAATAAAAATTAACAGAATGTTAGCCTATTCACTAGCAGAATAAGGGCTACAGAAAGTAAAGTTTAAAACTTACCCCATATTTTGACGGATGCATAGACATAATAGATTTTTCTGCCTTCTAACTTTATGAGTCTTGGTGTGGGATACTGTAGAAACTGAAATGTCAGATCTCTCTTTCCTAGTCTTCCTTGTAGCTAGAATAGAGCACGTGACTTCCACTTGGCCAACCAGACACTTCTGCCCTGGACCTTGACTCTGAAGCTATGACAGTGAAGCAGCAGGGACCAAGAAGAATACATTTTGGTGGCAGATACTGGCAGCAAAGAAGGCTGTGGCACCAATATCGAGTGTAGAGGGGCAGAAGTGGCGGCAATGTGGCTCTGGTACCTAGCTTCAGTACCCTGGTGTCAGTGGGGCAAGTTGTGGCATCACAGAGGCAGCAGGGTCCTCTCCAGACAGCCTCGATGGTGTTATTCTTGGTTCTGGGTGCTGCCTACCCTGCGTTGCTGTTGTCCATTTTCCAAACCTGCTTTGCACCTTTCTTATATACATTTTCTGAGCTAGCCAATGTCTTTTCACTATATTTCTCTCTGACTGTTCAAATCAGCCAAAGTCAGTTCTGTTGCTTGCAACTAAAAACTTTGACACCATGGGCTAGTGGTTAACAGGTAGTAGACATTAATCTAAGCACAGTAAGTTAAATTTTTTTTTTTTTTGAGGACCCACTTATAACTTTTTTTCAGTCAGATTTTTTACAAAAAGTAAAAATCACCTTTTTAAAGTAATATGTTTTGACAAATGTTATAGTCATATAGTCACCAGCACAATCAAGATATAGAATGTTTTCCATCATCTAAAAAAGTTGCCATGTTAGTTTGTAGACAATTCCTTCTCTCTGTCCCAAATCCCTGGTAATCCCTGATGTGATTTCTGTCCCTGTATTTTTGCTGTTTTCAGAACGTCGTATCATGTAGTTATGTAGCATGTAACCCTTTTGTATCTGGCTTCTCTCACTTAGCAGAATGCACTTGAAATTCATCACGTTGCTACATAATCAATGGTTAGTTCTTTTCTATTGCTAAGTACTATTCCATTCTGTGGCTGTTCCACAGTTTGCTTATCCATTCACTAGCTGATGGATATTTGAGCTCTCTCCTACAGGAGAGAGGAGAAAATTATTTTGATAAATTTCTGTTTTTATCAAAATAGTTATACTCTACCTTCTGGAAGCTCAAATGGTAGGAATCTTATATAAAATTTTTTATAAAAATCTTAGTAAAAATCTTATATAAAATCTTATATAAATCTTAAAGACAATACAGAGGAGATAAGGTACTTTCTTCAGGATAAAATATTTTTCAAGCATAAAACATTTTAAAGACCGATATATGCTCGGATATATATATTTAATTTCTCTTCAAGTATCCCCTTTGACGCATTTGTAAAAATAATCCCTCTCAATTTCACAAGAAAATTATAAGAAATATTGTTCAGGAAAAAATTCAAGAAATATATATATATAAGTTCATTTTTGTTTCTCCTTTGCCAGCAGTATCATTACGGCAGGATACAATAAAAAGCAGAATGCTACATCAGCAGTACCTTCTCTCTTAAATTAACTAGGTTTCTAACTCAACAGCAACTCCAAGCTGCAACTAGTTTTCATCTTGTAATTCATTCTACAGGAGAAAAATCATTCTCCAAACCTATTTTCATGACTCTCAAGTTTATAAAAACATGGCCAAGGGCTGTTCCAATTCATTCAGCCTCTAAGTAGAAAAAGAGGTAAAGTTAAGATACATGTTTCAATATGTAGAAAAAATGCTAGCTCAGAAAAAAATCTTAACACTTCTATGTGAAATACAGAATTCTAATTCTAACTCTGCTGACACAGTTTGAGCCTGAAAGGTTGACCTCTGCGCTTCGACTTCCCTCTGGTCATACTAAAAGTAAGCATCCTTGTCCTGTCAAAATCCTAGTATCTTTTGCAAGACCTTTTGAAGTTTTCAAAATTATAGATTTGCTTAACCCTATTATTTTGTGGTCATTTTGCAAGCCTGTTTCCCAAGTATTAACACACGAATTCCAGTCTAAGGCACTGATCATAATTAAATGTAATTTAATGCTTAAAATAATATTAAAACTCCCAGGCATTCAGGGTATACATTTATACCCATACTAAGGAAAGTCAACTTAAAATAGGTAGAGTTGGTGAAATAATACTGTTTTAATGGTGAGTAATACTATCCATTTAAAATAGCTAGTATTGGTGAAATAGCACTATTCTGGATAAATTATGGAGATATTATCCAATATGCATGAAATCAGGGGAAGCTAGATATTGCAGCCTATAATAAACCTCACAAATGCAATCTTGAACTTGGTTATATCACACTTACTGTTTGAGGCAGGAAATCTTCCTGCTCTGTTACAACTCTACTGTAAAATGTAACACAAATGAAATACTTGTTAATTTTTATTTTATATTTGTTATATGTGACTTGTCAATGGCCACCTTGACATTTAACAAAGCAAAATAACCTAAAGAATCAAAATCCACTCTCTACCTCACAAGCTAACCATTTTTTATGTAGTCGCAAACCTAATATTTAACTTCCCCCTCATTTTCTTTACTTCTTAAAAAAAGGCCTTGGGGAATTCAAAGGAGGAAAGAATAGCAGGGTTTCATAAAAGTGGTAACAGTAGCAATATTAGTAATAGAAATCTTCAGCTGGATGGGAATAATTTCAGCCTTCTAGCAACCTGGGGTACCTAACTGCAGCATGATCCTGGAAATGAATGAAGATACCTTCAAGAAGTACCAAATCTGAGCAGAAATGAATAGGTCAGATTCTATTTGCACCCACGGTTATAAACACAGCTGAGTTTCCCTGTCTTTAGGTCCTAAAATTTCACCACATTGCTACCTGTCCATCAAAATGAAATGGAACACTTGTTTCTTTCTAAAGTTAGAAGACAGTTTAAGCAAAGTTAAAAGTGAGTTGAAGATGAAAGGTAAATTGGGGTACCTAATAATATAAAAATAGAAATTCTAAATGATATCCAAAAGTTAAAGGATACTGATATAAGCAGAGATGGTTTTATCAAAGATGAATAAACTTACAAGTTTAATTTTTGATTCAACAGTTAATTTTGTAGGTAATACTCATACTACACTTCCCTAAGACAGAGAAGAATAATTAAAATACCTACTAAAAACATTTTAGGATATAAATTCTAAGGGTGTTCTTAACCTAGAGTTCTTAGAACATTTAGGAATAAAGATGTCAATTAAAGACACTCCAGCAAAGAGAATATTAGTGACAATCTATGATGTATTTTCAATATTTCAAAGAGCCCAATGGAAATTCTATATTGACTCAAGATTTCTTTTGATTTGGTTATTCATAATTAGAAATTCTAGTTGACATGTACATATGTCCTTCATTAATTAAAATGGTAAGATCAATTATTACTAAATATAGTTTAGTGGTTGAAAGTCTTTAAAAAGCAATCCATGGGAGGCCAAATAATAATGGAGTTCTGTTTAACTGTCTTGATAGGGTACAACTTCCAAATCAAACCATCATAAAATTGAAGGGGAAAAGAGTCACATTTTTAATATTTTTAAATCCCTTCTGGACCTCCAAGTAGAGTGACCTGATAGTCAAAGAATTCAAAAAGTTTAAATCCTATCTGGTTCAGTTTAAGAGAAGCTCATGGAGTTAATATTTCCCTGAGCCTTCCTAGAAGACAAGGGTATAAGAAATAAAATTTAAATCCTCCATAATCACAACACCCAGAGATAAAAACCATTAAAATTTTGATGTGTAACCTTCTGTAATAGGCTGAATAATTGCCCCCAAAGATATCAGTTCTAATCCCTGGAACCAGAAAATGTTACTTTATTTGGAAAAGGTCTTTATAGATGTGATTAAGTCACATTCAGGAGATTATTCTGAATTTTCTAAGTGGGCCCTGAATGCATAAAACACAAGTGTCCTTATGCAAGAGAGGCAAAGGGAGGTTTCACACGGAAGAAGAGTAGAAGGCAATATAACTGGACTGGAGTGATGCAGCCACAAGCTAAGGAATGCTGGCAGAGGCAAGGGACAGATTTTCCCCTAGGGGCTCTGGAGGGAGATACAGACTGGCCAGCATCTTGATTTCAGCCCAGTGACTTTCTTTTTCTGGGCTCCAAAATCACTACAGATGGTGACTGCAGCCATGAAATTAAAAGACGCTTACTCCTTGGAAGGAAAGTTATGACCAACCTAGATAGCATATTCAAAAGCAGAGACATTACTTTGCCAACAAAGGTCCGTCTAGTCAAGGCTATGGTTTTTCCTGTGGTCAGGTATGGATTGAGAGTTGGACTGTGAAGAAGGCCGAGCACCGAAGAATTGATGCTTTTGAAGTGTGGTGTTGGAGAAGACTCTTGAGAGTCCCTTGGACTGCAAGGAGATCCAACCAGTCCATCCTGAAGAAGATCAGCCCTGGGATTTCTTTGGAAGGAACGATGCTAAAGCTGAAACTCCAGTACTTTGGCCACCTCGTGCGAAGAGTTGACTCATTGGAAAAGACTCTGATGCTGGGAGGGATTGGGGGCAGGAGGAGAAGGGGACGACAGAGGATGAGATGGCTGGATGGCATCACTGACTCGACAGACGTGAGTCTCAGTGAACTCCGGGAGTTGGTGATGGACAGGGAGGCCTGGCATGCTATGATTCATGGGGTCGCAAAGAGTCGGACACAACTGCACGACTGAACTGATCTGATCTGATACTAATTTTGGATCTCTGGCCTCCAGAACTTGAGAGAATAAAGGTTTACTGTTTTCAATCACCAAGTTTGTGATAACAACAACAGTTAACAGGAAATTAATATATCTTTATATATTTTCTATGACTTATTTTCTACAGTTCAGATTATAATATACATTTAAATTTTTATTAAATTATCTTCTGAATTATCAGATTTTTGCAAACATGATTCAGTTCAGTTCAGTCACTCAGTCATGTCTGACTCTTTGCGACCCCATGAATTGCAGCACACCAGGCCTCCCTGTCCATCACCAACTCCCAGAGTTCATCGAGTTGGTGATGCCATCCAACCATCTCATTTTTTGTCATCCCCTTCTCCTCCTGCCCTCAATCTTTCCCAGCATCAGGGTCTTTTCAAATGAGTCAGCTCTTTGCATCAGGTGGCCAAAGTACTGGACTTTCAGCTTCAACATCAGTCCTTCCAATGAACACCCAGGACTGATCTCCTTTAGGATGGACTGGTTGGATCTCCTTGCAGTCCAAGGGACTCTCAAGAGTCTTATCCAACACCACACTTCAAAAGCATCAACTCTTTGGCGCTCAGCTTTCTTTATAGTCCAACTCTCACATCCATACATGACCACTGGAAAAACCATAGCCTTGACTAGACGGACCTTTGTTGACAAAGTAATGTCTCTGCTTTTTAATATGCTGTCTAGGTTGGTCATAACTTTCCTTCCAAGGAGTAAGCATCTTTTAATTTCATGGCTGCAATCACCCAATATGTCAGCAAATTTGGAAAACTCAGCAGTGGCCACAGGACTGGAAAAGGTCAGTTTTCATTACAATCCCAAAGAAAGGAAATGTCAAAGAATGCTCAAACTACCGCACAATTGCACTCATCTCACATGCTAGTAAAGTAATGCTCAAAATTCTCCAAGCCAGGCTTCAGCAATACGTGAACCGTGTACTTCCAGATGTTCAAGCTGGTTTTAGAAAAGGCAGAGGAACCAGAGATCAAATTGCCAACATCCGCTGGATCATCGAAAAAGCAAGAGAGTTCCAGAAAAACATCTATTACTGCTTTATTGACTATGCCAAAGCCTTTGACTGTGTGGATCACAATAAACTGGAAAAATCTAAATTTTTGCTTACCGTTTAGCTTTTGCTTTTGATGCTTCTGACATGATGAAAATTTTAATTTTCATGTGATTCATCTTTTGATCTCTTCCCTTTTAACTTCCTCCATTATACTCCTGCTTAGAAAGTTTTCCCTATGCAAAGATTAAACAAATATTTCTAATTTCTTCTAGTGACTCCTATTACTGCTAATTTAGAAATTAAAGTTTATCCAAAGTGAGAAATTGCCTTCTGAGTTTGCTTTTAGTAAACTTTGTCAGTTTGCTTCTGAGTAAACTCATTGATATTTCTGTAAGGCAATGAATCATCCCAACTGATACAAAGACCAAAGGTTTAATATCTTTTGGCCTCTTTCAGTCCAATTTACTCCATAATTTGTAACTTTTTTCTAATGAAACAGTCCTTACCAATTGGGCTTTTCAATATAATAATAAATAGACAAAAGGGCCAACAGGTGGCACTGCCAAGCAACTGGTATGGGCTGCCTGGTGCACTGGGTTAAGAAAAGTGCTCAGCAGCGGAGAGTACTCGCATTACTAACAATGGTCCAAAAAGGAGCGGACAGCAACAAGGCTGGCTCCCACAGCCACCTGGATCCTGGTGACCCTGACTTCCTTCATTCTTCATCCTCTGTACTTGGCCTAGTGTCTGGCATATCAGAGATATTTATTGGGTATCTTACGGGTGACTACATGATATTCATTCCAAGGCCCCTCTCTCTGAGGCTTTCTAAGCAATTTAATAAGGCTCTGTACTAATAAAATTTAACTTCAAATTTATAGTGAAGTCACTGAAAGTCCATGTTCAACAAAACAGAACACCAATGCTATTTAACCTCTAAGAAATCCGATGCTAATATCAATGAATAGTTCAATCTTCTAATCAAGTAACTAGAAACTCTATTGCCAATTAAAAATAGATAAACAATCTTTCATTGAAAGGGGGGGTAACTTATTTAACTACTAGGACAACTGCTAGAATAAACCAAATTGTTTACACTGAGAAAGGATACCTCTTGCAGCAAGCGATCACACTGAAAAGAACGGACCATGATGTAGTCTATACAGCTGTTTAAATATAAGTCTCAGGCTGACTGAGTGATTCCTCAATTAAGGGGAAATTAATGTTCTCATTCAATTAATATCATTTTTCAATCTCCAAAACTCTGAAGTCAGACCACATTGTGTATGAGGATCCTTCTGAGTTTAAAGTTCTTTCTCACATTCCGTTGAACCCTTGAAGTCGCTCAGTCGTGTCCGACTCTTGGCGACCCCATGGACTGTAGCCTACCAGGCTTCTCCGTCCATGGGATTTTCCAGGAATACTGGAGTGGGTTGCCATTTCCTTCTCCAACATCAAGCACTTAATTATTCTCACAAGGACTGGTAGGAAAATCATGTGCATACAAACTTGCTCACTGCCAAATTCAAAGAAATTTCAGAGTTCTTGTGCTTGATTTTTGTGTGTTACAGCCAGTTTTATTTTTTGTGGCAAACTCTACTGAAACAACAGTAGTAATGACAAGAACAGTTATTTGGTGTAAAACCTGTTTTTGTGAACAGCTCCACTACCTGATAATGAACATAAACTATATTTTTACTACCCAATCAGAATCTAGGAATCAATTTAAATGTATTAATATATGGGAGTTAATAAGAGCTAAAATTATAGACACACTTATATTTGGAGGCTGGGACAATACAAAGAATTGGAATTGACTAATTTCCCTAAGACACTTCATTTTTGATGGTCCAGGTTTTACACTGAATCCATCTCTACCCACCCTTTATCTGATTCCCTCCTAGGTGCTGATCTTAATACCCTAGTTCCTCTTCTGCCAAGCCGGCTAAATAAGTGCTATTCCATCATACACTCACCTGCTGCTACGGGCCTCCTTTACTTCAAAGGTTTCTTTTCTCCCTGTTGTTCAATGATCGATATCATGTCAGGATCTCCTAGGCTACTCCTCCCCATCACTTACTATTTCAAATTGCTCTGTTTGATCTCTCCTGCACTCATGTACAATCACTGGCCAGAGAATTCACATGGAAAACACACAAGCCCTGGATGAAGGAGCTTTAATATCATTCAATAGAAATTGATAAGTATAAAACATATGCACCTAATAAAAACACTTATTTCTGTGTTACAGTTGAATCTACTCCCTTCATCTCCAATTACTCCAGGCTTCCTGTAAGGCTTTAATCATCTCTTAACACTCACTGCACCTGTAATCCTTCAGGACATGCGACATCCTTTGTCTTCCATCAGGAAAATATAAAATGATCTCCAAGATTCTCCTCCATTCCTCCAGACCCTACATGAAGATCACCTTTAACTAAATGACTCCTTTGGAACTGGAATCCCCCCAAAATATTTTGAGCAGGAGAGAGTCTTTTTTTTTTTAAATCTCTGAGACCTAAGATCACCAAGTGGAAGGGGGAGTTTAGAGAAATCAAATTTCTAAGAAAATAGAGTTGAAAGGAAGGAAAGGAACTGGCAGAGAGCTGCTGAGAACAGTTATCCTGAAAATACTCAAGTACACACCTCTTCCAAGTAAATGCAGGTGTCACATGAAGCCAACCCAGGACCTGCTCAGTCAGTTTTATAGGGATTTACTTGACAGCAGGAGATTTCTGGAGACCCTTGCTTCATCACCATGCATCAAAATATGTGAATTCCAATATGACACAAAGACAAAATGAGGAATTTCTTAGCCACAAGTATGGTAGCTATTTATATATAATTTCTGATAACACCAAATTTAGATTATCTGAATATACTCATTAAAAAATATGGCTGGATGGCATCACTGACTCGATGGACGTGAGTCTCAGTGAACTCCGGGAGTTGGCGATGGACAGGGAGGCCTGGTGTGCTGTGATTCATGGGGTCGCAGAGTTGGACACGACTGAGCGACTGATCTGATCTGATCTGATAATTATTTCCCTGTTTATATACAGTACTAAAACTCCTTTCCATACAGAATACTACAGAAAAGTAATACTGTCATTACTGAAATCCCTGCAGAGGTAGAATATTCAGTCTTTTGCCTACTGCTTTGCATACAGCAGCTGCATGCCCCTTTATGCCTGCAGAGAATACAGGATCAGTGCATAAACTGTTCCTTCTGATTTTTAAATATTTCTTTTACAGGTTTTCCCCTCAAATATAGATTTTCCAAAACTTACTTTTCCCACCATTTTTTAAAACTACCTAATTGTTCTCAGCTATCTCATTAAACATGAAAATAAACCTCCATTTTCCCAAGATTTTTCCCTTTTGGTAGAGTTGGGAGTCCTTACACTTACTCGTTTTCTTTTTGGCCTCCAAAGCATTTCAAGGCCCAGGATCACTGGCAAACAAATCAGACTCTCTCTCTGACCCCTGCCAGAAACTTCTGATAGAGCTTATGCCCTTAGATAAGCTACTGGCTTTTGTCTGCTATTCCAAAAAGAGTTATCTTACCTAGCTGGTTATACAACACCTATACCATGAAAACTAGGTTGAGCCATATATTACTTTCTATATGATTTTTCATTTAACTACAGGATTTGCTATAGATTTTTGTGAATAGTTCATTTAAAAATGCTTCCATTTACAATCAATTTTTTTAAGTCATCTATTCTGTGGCTCAAGATATACTTACATTAGTTGACATATCCCATTCATGTTGCTACGTTTAAAACACACAAACACAACTATTAAAATCTACAGTACTCACAGCTTGGTCACAAGACACATGCCTATAATCAGAATTTAAGAGCTCACAGAGATGCCCTATAAGTCCTAAGCAGAAGAACCTGCTCTTCTTAAATTGTTAGTGCACATTTTTTTTGCATAAAACATCTAAATACAAAATACACTGTTACCACAAAATGGTGACACTTTTAGAATACAATTTAATGTATAGATTAGGGGAAAATATGAAAGCCATGTTATAATTCTCACCATAACTAAGCCTAAGTGATATTTTAGAGAAGTCATTCTATTGGCAACCAAACTACTGATCAAGCTGTTCAAACTGCCCGATTTTACTGGTTATGAATTTCTCTGGTCTACTTAGTATTCAAAACTGTGAGCTTTTGGTTATAATTAAAAGGCTGTATTTTGGGATCCAGCATTTCTGGTTTTGTTTTTAATATACTATGGAGCATACAATAATGCATACTGAGAATGTTGCCTCTGTAGTATTTTTAGAAATTAGATTTCTCTAGGCCAAGATATAATTTTCCCCTAAATATGAATGATTAAAGCATATGCCAACCTTTGAATTCCCAATGAGGAATTCAACTGGCACAGGCACCTTCATCTACTCCATTCCAGGCTCCGTCTTCCCAACCCCCAAGGAAGACTGCTGTGAACAAAATGACCCTAGAACATCATCACTGAAGAGAATTCTGCTACCTGCTGCCTTTTAACACAGTATCCCTATGTATCATTTTTCTTGTTCTTAAAGTACAGATGATTTACAATGCTGCATTAATTTCAGGTGTACAGCAAATTAATTCAGTTTCATATACATGTGTTCTTTTTCAGATTCTTTTCCATTACAGTTATTATAAAATACTGAATATAGTCCCCCGTGCTATAAAGTAGGTCCTTGCTACTTACTTTATATATAGTATGTATAAGTCCTTGTTGTTTATCTATTTTATATATATAGTAGTGTGTTAATCTCAAACTCCTAACCTATAAATCCTTTTAAGTACATAAATGGTGTTTTCCAAAACACAAAGTGTAACATAACCCAATAGTAACTAAAATAAATTATGAATACACTAATATTTCTATTCCTCTGCTTTTTAAAATTAAATTCACTTTTAAAAAAAATTAGACTCTAATTTTAAAAAATTATGTGTTATTTTTAAATTACTTCAAATGATGAAGGCACACCTAAGAAAGAAGTGTAAATAAATCTCACAATGAAACAGTATTTCAATAATATTTAAATTTCACAGCTTTGTAAAAATTAACTTGAATAAAAAGAAATTACTAAATCTATGGCTGATTCATGTTGATGTATGGCAAAAAAAAATCACAATATTGTAATTATCCAATTAAAATAACTTAATTTTTAAAAAAGAAATTAATAAGACAGACATGAGTAGCCACTCAAAATAACTTTGAAAATTCTCAGGTAAAATTTTTCTCTTCTCTTAACCAGGAAGGAAGAGAAAGAACACTATGACTGACCACTTCAGCAGCTCAGATATCAGAAACGGAAGATCCTTCCATTTCACCAACAGAGCAGACAGCTGTTTCCAGAGTCTACAGTTTCTGAAGACTGACAAAGACCCTTAACTCCATCTAAGACAGAGGAGCCAGATCAGCAAATGAAATCTCTCTTTGACTGTACTGGGGGAGTGGAAATATATGACTCCACCATTCATGTCCACGAAGTAAATCTTAATAAGGTATCTGATTACTATTATGAACCAACAAATGGACTTAACCAAGGTAAAGGTATCAGATCAGATCAGATGCTCAGTCATGTCTGACTCTTTGTGATCCCATGAATCGCAGCACGCCAGGCCTCCCTGTCCATCACCAACTCCCGGAGTTCACTCAGATTCAAGTCCATCAAGTCAGTGATGCCATCCAGCCATCTCATCCTCTGTTGTCCCCTTCTCCTCTTGCCCCCAATCCCTCCCAGCATCAGAGTCTTTTCCAATGAGTCAACTCTTCACATGAGGTGGCCAAAGTACTGGAGTTTCAGCTTTAGCATATACTAGGTGTCAAACACACCTTAAGGGAGCAGAGAGCCCAGAAGAAATGCAGTAGTAGAAGAAACTCTACAACCACGAGGGAGGGAAATTCAGTACCAAATTTTAAAAATCTACATGCAGCTTATAGCTTTAAAATTTCAGCCAACCTGGTTAAGCAAAATATCTGTACAAAATAAAAAATAGGTCATCTTTTCCTTAAGAGGAAACTAACACAGTCATCTCTTCTAATAGAAAGCAATGAGGAAGGGTCATCTATTTGAAAGAAAAAGAGGAGGACTAAGGAAGAGGAAAACTTCCCATAGAAACTAAAGGCATGAGACAGAGGCAAAAAGAATCTAAGTATTGTAACAAACAAATAGAACCTAACTAAACTTGAAAGTTTTTGCACAGCAAAGGAAACTATAAACAAAATGAAAAGACAACCTATGGAATGGGAGAAAATATTTATGAATGATTTGACCAACAAGAGATTAATTTCCAAAATATACAAACAGCATAATATCAAAAAAAAAAAAACACAACCCAATCAAAAACTGGGCAAAAGACTTGAACAGACATTTCTCCAAAGAAGTCATACAAATGGGCAATAGGCACATGAAAAGATGCTCAACATCACTAATTATTAAAGAAATGCAAATCAAAACTACAATGAGGTATTTCCTATCCCCTCACATCAGTCATGATGGCCATCATTAAAAAGTCTACAAATAATAAATGCTGGAGAGGGTGTGGAAAAAAGGGAACCCTTTTAAATTGTTGGTGGGAAAGCAAATTAGTGCAGAAACTATGGGAAACATGGAGGTTCCTCAAAGAAACTAAAATTAGAGCTAACATATGATCCACCAATCCCACTCCTGGGCATCATCTGGAAAAGATGAAAACTAATTTGAAAAGATACATGCACCCATATGTTCACAGAAGCACTGTTTACAAAAGCCAAGACAAGGAAGGAATCTAATTGTCCACGGACAGAAGAATGGATAAAGAAAACGTAGCATGTATGTGTGTGTGTGTATGTGTGTATACACACACATACACACACACACATATACACAAAATGGAATATTACTCGGCCATAAAAAAAGAACAAAATAATGCAATTTGCAGCAACAAGGATGAACCTAAAGATTTATACTAAGTGAAGTAAGTTAATGACAAATATCATATGCTCTCACTTATATATGGAAGTTTAAAAATGACATGAATGAACTTATTTACAAAACAGAAGTTGACTCACAAGCATAGAAAACATATTTATGGTTAGCAGGGGCATAAATCAGGAGTTCTGGATTAATAGATACACACTACTATAGATGAACAACAAGGACCTACTGTACTCAGAATCTTGCAATAATCTATAATGGAAAAGAATCTGAAAAAGAATGATATATATGAAACAATCACTTTGCTGTACACCTGACATAACAACATTGTACATCTGCAGTTCAATTAAAAAAAAATGCAAGTAACTTATGGCCAAATATCAGGAAGAAAAACCATTTAAAAATCCTGCATATATCACAGTTCTAAAAGTTTTTATAATAACACTACATCTGAATAACATTTTAAAATTTACAAAGTACTTTCATAATTTTTCTTATTTTTTTTCTCTCCTTATACAACTATGAAAAGTAGGCTGGGTGGATATCACTGTCATTCCTTATAATTGAATTAAAAAAAAAAACCATGAAAAAGTCACAGAAGTAACTCATTCAAGGTCACAAATGTGATATGAAGCAGAACTAAGATGTGACTTTTAACTTTTCTGAGTCCAAATATGATGCACCTTTAACAATACCTTTACTAAATAAAACTTCTACTCAAATCCACCAAAGGCATTCTAATAAAATTCTGCTCAATCTAATCATGCACTGCTTACTCATCAGTCCTGAAGCCAATCTCAGACTGTCAGCATAGAATTGCTTTCACACTCTAGTAATTTCTGGAAAAATCTCAATAAAGGAAGGATTTCAGAACTGAACCCTTCTTCTAAAATATAACTTATTCTAACCATTATGTTTGCACCTAATGAATTCAATTTTACCCTTTCAACATTGATGAGCCATTGCCGGTGTTTGTCAAAACTGGTAACAAAATATAATGTCTGTTTCCCCAAGGTAAATCCCTTCTTGTTCCCTTACCTATTTTCATAATGTACTGTCATTTATAACCTCTGACAGTTGTGCCACATTTTCAACACCACTCAGAAACTAAGCACAATAATTTTAAAAGGTTTTGTACTAGAAATTGGTTTCCTAAAGGAAGAAGAAAAAAATACAATTTGAGTGCAGCTAACTCATGAAAGATAGGACTGAGTTTTGATGCACTACTTTTCAGAATGAGAGAAACCTGTTTTTTAAATATTTATGATTTTAACAAATCTTAATGACGCTTTTTATCATAATTCTTCCTCAAGCCAATAAATACTAGAATTTTAGAGCCATGACAAGATAATACTTTGCAAAATAAAGATCACTGGATTATGACCCTACTCCAGACTAACTACATGACCTTAAGTCAATTTACCTCTCTGGGTCTCAGTTTTGTCCTCTAGAAAAAGAATTCTTTAGCCTTCATTTTTTTTCCCACAGAGGTATCTTTTTTCTAATAACATATTATATGGGAATTCAATATAAAAATGGGAAAAGTAGAGCTCTTCTGGGCAGGGAGCTCAGATCCACACCCACTCAGAATGCTCCTCAGTTCTCCAACCTCCTAGCCCAGCCTCAGACAGCCCATGAAATATGTGTGAAGAATACAATATAAAAACCAAGAATGAACTCTTTGATGTCTATTCCGACTCCAAAAGTTTAGGATTTCATGAATCTTATGATCCATAGCATATATCATTCAGATCAGATCAGATCAGTCACTCAGTCGTGTCCGACTCTTTGCAACCCCATGAAGCGCAGCACGCCAGGCCTCCCTGTCCATCACCAACTCCCGGAGTTCACTCAGACTCATGTCCATTGAGTCAGTGATGCCATCCAGCCATCCCATCCTCTGTCATCCCCTTCTCCTCCTGCCCCCAATCCCTCCCAGCATCAGAGTCTTTTCCAATGAGTCAACTCTTCGCATGAGGTGGCCAAAGTACTGGAGATTCAGCTTTAGCATCATTCCTTCCAAAGAAATCCCAGGGCTGATCTCCTTCAGAATGGACTGGAAATGAAAATTAAAATTTCAATGAAATACCACAAACAACAACAACAACTAATAATACCAAGTGCTGGTGAGGACTTGGAGCAAAGGAAACTCATGTATTGCTGGTGGGAATGCAAAACAGTATAACACCTTTGGAAAACAGTTTGGCAGTTTCTTATAAAGGTACACATATACTTATGCACAACCAGCAGTTCCATTTTTAGTTATTTACTCAAATGAAATGAAAACGCATGTTTAAATAAAAACCTACATGTGAATATCATTTACAGCTTTATTCATAATTGCCAAAAAAAAATAGATTTAACCCAAATATCCATCAATTGGTTAATGGATAAACAAACTACAATATAATCCATAAAATGGAATAGTACTTTGCAATGAAAAGGAACAAAATGCTGACACATGCACTAACATGAAGATATCTCAAAAGCACTATGCTTACACTGAAAAACTACAAAACATTGTTTTAAAAAATCAAAATAAATTGAAATACACCCCATGTTCATATATATCAGAAGACTTAACACTGTTAAGGGGATGGCAACACTCCCCAAATTGATCTTCATTACAAAATTCCACCTGGATTTTTTTTTTTTTTGCAGAAATCCTAAATCTTTGACAATTTTGACAAGCAAATCCTAAAATTCATAAAGAAATGCAATGGACTAAGAAGAGTCAAAATAATCTTTAAAAATAACAAAGTTGATGGATTCACATTTCCCAATTTCAAAACTTACCACAAAGCCAAAGCAACCCAAACAGTGAGATGGTGTGGTACTGGCATAAAGATAGTTGAATGGAATACAAGAATCCAGATATAAACACATACATTTATGGTCTTACTGAGCCTCAGCCAAAGGGACCGAGACAATTTGATGGGGAAAGAACAGTCTCTCCAACCAAAACTACTGGACAATTGGATGTCAACATGTAAAAGTATAAATTTAGGCCCCTACTTCACATTACACATAAAAATTAACTCAAAGTGGACCATAAATCCGAATGTAACAGTTACCACCACAAAACTCTTAGAACAAAATACAGGAGTAAACCCTGATCTGGAGTTAGGTCAGTGATTTCTTAAATATGATACCCAAAGCACAAGCAATAAAAAAGATTAAAGTTGGACTTCATCAAAATTAAAACCTCGGGGTCTTCCCTGGAGATCCAATGGTTAAGACTCTGCGCTCCCAATGCAGGGAGCCCAGGTTTAATCCCTGGTCAGGGAACTATATCCCGCATGCCACAGCTAAGACCCAGTGCAGCCAAATAAATTCAGTTAAATAAATTAAAACCTTTTACGCTTCAAAAGATATCATCGAGAAAATAAAAGACAACCTACAAAATAGGATAAAATATCTGCAAATCATCTATCTGATAAAGGACTCGTATCCATAATGAACTCTTACAACTCGGTAACAAAAACAACATTTAAAAAATGGCCAAAAGAGATGAATAGACATTTCTCAGAAAGACACACAAATGGCTAATAAGCACATGAAAAGATATTCAGCATCTTTAGTCATCGGGGAAGTGCAAATTAAAACCACAATGAGATCCTACTTCACACTCATAGAATGGCTATAATCAAAAAGACAATAGTGAGTGGAAAGGATGGGGAGAAATTGGATCTCTCATGCAGTCACTCTGAAAAACTGCTTGGCAATTCCTCAAACATTAAACATCAAGTCACCCTAGAACCCAGTATTTCCACTCCTAGGTATCTATCCAAGAGAAATAAAAACATATTTCCACACAAGAACTTGTATATAAATGTTCACAGCATATCCAAGAGAAATGAAAACATACAACCACACAAAAACACGTACATAAATGATCAAAGGAATTTTTTTTATAAAAGCCAAAAAGAATACAAACTTCCATCAACCAATGAATGATAAAAGAAAATGTGATATGTCCATACAATGGAAAATCATTTGGTGATAAAAAAGAAATACCTATATAAATTACTACTTGGATGAGCCTCCAAAACATTATGCCAAGTGAAAGAAGTCAGTTACAAAAGACCATATATAGAGTATACCATCTATTTGAAATGTCCAGAGTCTACAGACAGAAAGGAGATTGGTGTTTGCCAAGGGCAGAGAGTTGGGAGGAGGAGACCAGAAATAAGGATGACAGTTAACTGGAAGTGATATCAATGCTCTAAAATTAGACTATGCTGATGATTGTACAACTCTGTAAATATACTAAAAATTGTTTAATTGTATCCCTTAAACAGACTTTATGATATATAATTTGTATTGAGATCTCAAAAAAGCATTATACTAAGTGAAAGAAAAAAAGTGAAAGTCACTCAGTCATGTCTGAGTCTTTTTGACTCCATAGACTGTAGCCCACTCGGCTCCTCTGTCCATGGAATTCTCCAGGCAAGAATACAAGAGTGGGTTGCCATTTCCTTCTCCAGGGTATCTTCCCGAACCAGGGATCAAAAACCTGGGACTCCTGCATTGCAGGCAGATTCTTTACCATGTCAGATCCAAAAGATTATATATTGTATGACCCTATTTATACAACATTGTAGAAGAGGCAGAACTATAAGGACAGAAACCCAACTAGTGCATGACAGAGATCCAGGGAAGTGGGAGGGAAGAGACCATAAAAGGGCATGGGAAATTATATGGGTACTGGAAATATTCTATATATGTTGGTTATACAACTGTATATATTTGTTATAATTCAAAGAACTGTACACCTATAAAATAGTGAATTTTTACTCTATGTAGAGTATCCCAATAATCTGACTTTTTTAAAAAGGCAAGTTTATATTGTAGGCAAATTAGAAAACAGTATCTGGAAACTTGAGAGCAAATAAAATAGTGGAAACCTTTAAAACACATCAGAATTTACTCTTAAGTTCCACAGCATATATGGAGTATGCCTCCTATGGATATTATTGAGATTACATAGACTGCAGCCCACTTAGCTCCTCTGTCCATGGAATTCTCCATACCACTCTATATGACAGAGTGGTATTTGAGGACTATGGCAGAATTCCCCCCTTAACATTCGAGATCAGCTTTTTAAAAAGGCCTCCTTCTGAAAGACAAACATAATATCAATTTCTCTGGCCAAGTCGACTAACTTAGGAGGGGAAAATGGCATTTCAGATAGAGTCTTAAGAAACATCCAGACAGAATATCATCTAGGATATACCTCAATAAAACTTTAAAAAACACTTAAGTTGTATTATTAATATATGTACAATAATCTACATGAAGTGGGCAGAAGTGGGCAAAGGGTTAAAGAGAAGACCACAAGCATTTAGTAAGCACCATTCAAGGGAGATAGAAAAGCTGATTCTGGAAGATACATAATTACTACAACCCTACTGTGGAGCAGAGACAGCTTATAAGGCTTTGGCACAACCTAGAAGAATGTCCCTCAAAAATCATCTGATTTTGTCTGCCTTCCAAAATAGCTTCTAATTTGGGTTTCCAAAGTCTCTGATCCAAAAAGAAGTATCTTCAATGGCAGAAACTAGTTTTCAGTACTTTACCATATAATTAACAGATTCTGGATTACCGAAAAAAGTTCTTATGACTTGATGAGCATAAGTCAATCCCCCAGAATCTAATCGTTGAATGAGTAGAGAAAACCATATTTTGTGTTCTGCAAAACACAGGGCCAGAACGTAGACTGCAGCAGTCACCAAGCTCTTTTTTGACATCTCTTTCTTTAAAAGGAATATTTGCATTTATAAAGAATATCCTTCACAGAGGAACACGAAGAAAAACACTACTGAGCCATGCGCAAATGTTTGTGCTAAAAGAGACTTGAGGGGTTTTCTATTTGAGTCTCATTTTGCAGATGAGAAGCTCAGTTGCGTCTTAAACCTTAAGTTACCTGTTCAAGGCCTCAGAGTAAATCAGTCAGAATCAGGCATTTTACACAGGGCTCCTGACTCCCCCACATCAGTGTTTTTCCCACTAGACTATACTACTTGCTTCATCATAGAGCAGTGATTAAGAACAACTCTGAGGTCAGAGACACAAGTTCAAATCCCAGCTCCTGCAACGACTAGCTATGTAACACTGGGCGAGTTCTTTAACACCTCTAAGCCTTATTGTGCTCATCTGTAATTAGGGGCAATAATATTTTCTATTAAATATGTATGAGTAAATGAAAGAATGCACATAAAGTGCTCATCACAGAGCCCAGAACACAGTAAGTACTCAATAAAATTTTAAATGGATCAATTAACACATATTACAATTAAGGTACATAATATGGACACTATATCAAGTAACTCTCTAACACATAAGAATGGCACCATGTTATGATATGCATAATTTGTCAGGACATTCATTTTAACTGTAATTAATCATGTCACAAAAGAATAAGGAGAGGAACAGAAAATCATATGGAAAGAAGGATGCAAAAAGACTACTGAGGTATTATTTCTAAACCCTTAATTTGTCTTATTAGAATATAATTGAAAACATTTTATTTTCAAGTGTCATATGACAAAATGTATCTATCTGCTTATTAAAATCTCCACATAATTTTGAAAAGTAACTGGATCCTAATCAAGCGAGGAAACTTTCTAGTCACTCTAAACCATAAATCTTAACAATAAACATATTTGCTCAGGAAAACTAATTTAATCACTATAAAACTTTTTATTATATTATGATAGAAAAAATTGTAAGAACAGTATAAAGATGTCCCATGTATCCTTCACCCAACTTCCCCCAATGGTAACATTTTGTATAACAATAGTAAGAAGTTGACATGTGAATTGAGATGAAATTCACATAAGATTACCACTTTAAAGTGTACAATTCAGTGGCTTTTAGTATATATCTAGAGTTATGCAGTTATCATCACTAAATAACCACCTTTTAAAGTCACCAGAACATATCTCTAAAGACCAGAAAATCTGTTCATTTTAAAAAATCTATTTAATTCAAGTCAGAGATAACCTTACATTTGCATTATTAATAATCCCCTTTATCAGAGCTAACATTTTCATTCATGCACATCTATTATCAATATTTACTGGACCCCAAGGTGAGACTTTACATACTAACTGTACAAAGATATAACCTCTGCCCTCCTAACAGTTCACAATCTAGTGAGAGGAAGAAGTGTGAGTGAACATTCACATTTTAGTGTGGCAGGTCTGCAATAAGGTCCCCCCAAGGCACTACCGAGCAACTCTGGCTATTTACCCTGGAATAAGGAGGTGATGAGAGACCAATTTGTGCAGGAGAGAACGCACATGGAGGATGGCAGGAGACAAGGCTGCAAGAGTGGCTGCAGAGAGGTGACAGAAGGCCTCCTATGCCCTGCCAAAGGCCTAACTAAATAATACACCAGTAGGCAATGGGAAAAGCTCAAAGGATTTGATCAGTTGCATTTGGAAGCACTTTCACCCTCCATAGGAAGGTGAAACCTAGACCTTTAAGACCCTGTATCTGACAAGCACAAATAGAGAGCCAGGGAAGACAATGGAGGGGCCCTAATTCCTGTCATCACTGAGGCTACCGTCCAAAGAGAAAGGCTGAATTCATCCAGAGCACTATCATGCCTCAAAAACCCAGAGCTCCTGCGGGTTCTTGGAAGTTCCAATCTCATCCCACCTAACAGAAGAAGCCTGAGGGAGTGAGAAGTGAATTCAGCTTGGCATGCTATCAATAAGACCTTGCTGATCACAGAAATGTTGAGATCTCTCTCTACCAGTTAACAAATAGCCGCCTCCCTGAGCGGCTTCTCCTTTCTTCCCTGGGACCACCCCCAACCCCACCTCCCATAATTCAGCACTAAATATTTACTGTCTGGACCCAGCAGAGGACCCTAGACCCAACTTCAGTGCTCTTTGGCAGAGTCTTGGTCAGGCAGGTACACATCTTAAATATCACCTCTACATGGGGGCCAAGCCCAGAAGCCTCCTTTAAACCATTAAGCCTCTTCTCACATCAGCTGCAACAACAACAAAAAAACAGACCTCCAATATGCTTTCATTATCCCCATCCTGCTTCCCCAGATTCTCCCTCCAAATTCTGACCAGGTATTTCTGCTTAAGGCTCACCTTGCTCTATCCCAACAGTGTCTCTGGTTTTCATCTTTTGTTTCTCCCTTTAGTCAACAATTTTAGCTCTCTCTCCAGTTTCACTGACTTTAGCTGTGCAGTATAGACTTTCCTGGCCATGGACAGCCCTTCCATGTCCATCCAGTCCTCAAGAACCAGACCCGAAGTTACAGTAGACAGAGTCTCATTTGGTTCTATTAATCCATCTTGAGTGTGTGTATGTGTGAATGAGTCACTCAGTCACGTTCAACTCTGCAATCCTATGGACTGTAGCCCCTCAGGCTCCTCTGTCCACGGAATTTTCCAGGCAAGAATACTGGAGTGGGTAACCATTCTCTTCTCCAGGGGATCTTCGCAATTCAGGGATCAAACCCAGGTCTCCTGTGTTGCAGGCAGATTCTTTACCATCTCAGCCACCGGGAAAGCCCATTAACTATAAATAATTGCAAAAAATTAATAGAAAATCTAAACATACAATATTCAGTCCAGCCTCAAAATATCACCTTATACAATACAGATTTTCATTTGTTTGCACTGTCTCAAATTTTAATTAACCAACATACAACATTTTTGTGTTAAACAACAAATTAAAGGATATGGATCACATTATGCTTCAGTGTATATTTACATACATTACAATCACACTTTTTTTTCCTAACACCTCCCACCACCAATAGAAGGTATGGCCACCACACAAAGAATCTGACCATAAGCAAAGGTATAACTTATCAGTGATGCCAATTAAAAGTGGTGATAAGAGAATGTATTAAATGAATGGCCTAGAGTATAAATTAGGATAAAACAAAGAACATAATAAGAGATGGACAGAAGAGCTATCATGTCAGAAAAGATGGAAGGAAAATTGTGGAAATCAAGAAGTGAAGACAAAGTTCGATTTCTTTTGCCATTTTCTCCTGACCAGAAGCTAAAAGGATCTTATATGAGACACATTATTAGTAGAAATAGTTCATAATCTTTTATGACACACTAGAAGATATAATTTGCAGCAAGACAATATAATATCATTATATCTGTCTCTTTCAAATAATCAGACTGTCTAGTACCAATATAAAAAATTGGAATACAGGTAATATGTGTTCTGCTTTACCATAAAATTATTAGAATACAATTCCTACCTGTGCTTTCTGTACTATGGCTATTCATTTAAAGAAGCTAAATTACCTAAATTAACCAAGGTGTATCTAAAAATAAGCAAAGGAAATGTTGATCAGCTATTCTGCTTATAAAATCTGACATGACAATAGTTAGCTCAGTAACTTATGTTCTGTAGTTACAGCAAGCAAATGCTCACTTTTTTTTAACCTACTTCACGTGTACTAGAATCTGAAACTGGGCATAGATTGAAGAAGACTTAGATTTTTGCTTATGGTCAAATTCTTCGTGTGGTGGCCACACCTTCTGTTGGTGGAGGGAAGTGTTAAAAAAAAAAAAGGTGTGATTGTAATGTATGTAAATATACACTGAAGCATAATGTAATCCACATCCTTTAATCTATGGAACTACCTTATGTTTTGATCGGACGTTTTTTCTCTCACAGGCAGATTCCTTCTGAGTGGCCTCCCAAAGTGCTGATGGGATATTCTGTTGTACAGAACTGTGTACAGCAAAACTGCAGATTCAAGATAACATCCCAGGCATCATTGCCAGTCCATAGGTCCTTCTGACCTATGAACCTCTAATTCCAGAACAACCTCAGGGAGTTTTAGAATTTTCTAGAGGCAAAGATCTGAAAGAGGGCAGGCTGGGTGCCTTCTCCAGCCTCAGTCATCCCGTAGAAGTACTTGAGATCCTTCAGTGAGTTGATTATTTCTGCTTCCTTGTGTGGTGATCAATGTTCTTACCTGCTTGGCTCCTGTGTGACAAAGTAAGAATCTTCTAACACCACCTGCCTAGAGTAACTGGAATCTTCTGGGACTCCTGGAGTCAACTCTTCCACTTAGGTGTCCTCAGAATTAGCCTAGGGCCCAGACTAGAGGCCCCTGAGTTAAAATCAGGCTACAGAGAAATAGGCTTTGCATCTGTTCGGAGGCAAAGGATAATTTGCCAAACTTTGGAGGGCTGGAATGGAGGACCAGACTAAGAGGGTTCGGCTGAATACCGAAGAATTGATGCTTTTGAACTATGGTGTTGGAGAAGACTCTTGAAAGTCCCTTGGACTTCAAGGAGATCCAACCAGTCCATCCTAAAGGAAATCAGTCCTGAATATTCATTGGAAGGACTGTGCTGAAGCTGAAACTCCAATACTTTGGCCACCTGAGGTGAAGAACTGACTCATTTGAAAAGACCCTGATGCTGGCAAAGATTAAAGGCAGGAAGAGAAGGGAACGACAGAGGATGAGATGGTTGAACGGCATCACCGACTCAATGGACATGAGTCTGAGTAAACTTTGGGAGTTGGTGATGAACAGGGAGGCCTGGCGTGCTGCAGTCCATGGAGTTGCAAAGAGTTGGACACAACTGAGCGACTGAACTGAACTGAAAGATCTGGCTTTTTCCTACCACAAATTCAATGAAAACGGCCAGACATCTGAGTGTGCCCTAGGGCATGCTGTTTTGAGGCACTACTATTTCTTTCAGGTCTTGGGCCCGTGGGCTTTTGCTAATTTATCTGGCTCCCGTAACACCACTTCACAGCAAGCCTCCTTAATCTCTCCAACAATATGCAGTGCTCATATTGTCAGTCACTCCCCTATTCATCAGTCTGTAGACTATCCCTCCTTTTTCTCCTTTTCCAGAGCAAAATAACCGATTAGCATTGGCATTCTGCCGAACATTGATTGCCCAAATGCCAAACAGTGCTTTCTTGGAGGTTCCCATCCCCAAAGCTCCAGCCTGGCATTGTGTTGAGTGCTAAAAGTGCACCCTGTGTAGGGCTGGGAACTTCGGAGCTGGCAGGCAGGGGCGCATGGAAGAATCAAGGGAAGTACTCGTCTGTCCTCTAGAAAAGCCATTTGGGGTGGCCACTTGGGTAGAAATGCTAAAAAAACAACAAAAAAAGTGCCTCTTAGGGCTCTATGGGTCACATTTTCAGACTCTTAATACACGATCTAGGCTACACTGTACCAGTCAAAGGATTTTCAAACATTAGCTGGATGTTAGAATTTGATTTCAGAGAAGGCAATGGCACCCCACTCCAGTATTGCCTGGAAAATCCCATGGACAGAGGAGCCTGGAAGGCTGCAGTCCATGGGGTCGCTGAGGGTCGGACATGACTGAGCGACTTCACTTGCACGCACTGGAGAAGGAAATGGCAACCCACTTTAGTATTCTTTCCTGGAGAATCCCAGGGACGGCGGAGCCTGGTGGGCTGCCATCTATGGGGTCGCACAGAGTCGGACACGACTGAAGTGACTTAGCAGCAGCAGCAGCAGAATTTGATACCCTCTTTTTTTGTCAGGTAACAAACTGATGCCAAAGATGACATTTCTTGAAAATAAAATTCACATGCGCTTGCTGCAGCCACAGATTTAAGACTGCTATCCCAATGCACGTTTTCTTTATATGATGCCATCGCTTTATGAGGAATCTTAATTTGTGTTACAGTTTTGGAACTAGATTTAATTCAATGCCAGCTTTATGCATTTATTTTTAGTTTAGACTCACTCCTCTGAGCACGTCAAGAATGATTGAAATTCACTGACAGTAATTTTTCTTAGGCAAGTAGATTCCTGTTATTTGACTTAACTGTACCAGAGCAAGTCAGATCAACATAGTAAAAGAAAGACTAAGTATATTTGGCTTTACACTTTTAGCTTTTCTACCTAGAGGGAGCCTGCTGCTACCTCAGCCTGGAATGCCCTTTACCCATCCCCATAGCCCATTTTCTGCTTTTGGCAACTTTTCATGACCCAGTTCAAGCCTCACCTCCTCTGAAAAATATTTATTAGTCTCAACTCCCCCACATTTGCACTGTCACAGCATACCACCTTGTATAAGCCCTGAAATTTGTGATGTTTTATAGTTCGCTATTTACATGTTTGCGAGGCAATGGCACCCCACTCCAATACTCTTGCCTGGAAAATCCCATGGACAGAGGAGCCTGGCGGGCTGCAGTCCATGGGGTCGCTAAGAGTTGGACACGACTGAGCGACTTCACTTTCACTTTTCACTTTCATGCATTGGAGAAGGAAATGGCAACCTACTCCAGTGTTCTTGCTTGGAGAATCCCAGGGATGCGGGAGCCTGGTGGGCTGCCATCTATGGGGTCGCATAGAGTCGGACACGACTGAAGCGACTTAGCAGCAGCAGCAGCAGCAGCAATCCCTGTCTAGATTGTAAGCCCTTGGACAACAGGGACCTTTACAACTCCTGTCCCTTTACAACTAGCCAAATACACCTAGTGCTTTGAGTTGTGAAGATTTCTTTGAAAAACAGTATACAAATATGAAATAATCATATTGACTGTAGGTCAGAGAAGATGAATAATAATCAATAATATAAGAGCATCAAATTGGAATTAAGACTCATCTTTAGACTCCTGCCCACTTGAAAATGGGTATGCATATCTGCAAATAACCTTTTACCTTTCAAAATTAGAGAATCAGTTAAGGCCATTCAGAAGTAGAAAGTTTAAGCTGCCCAGATTTTAAATAAAAGGTAGTCATTTTTTAAAAAACAAACAAAAAAAAGAAATATGAGATTCACTCTTGGCTTCTCCTGCACTTTTAATATCCAATCAATCAACAATACTTACCAATGTTCCCTCCTAAATATCTGTGTGACCCAGGAGGGATTCTCAATCCTCAGCAAGCTAAGTGTCAGCTGGAAGACTTGTTAAAACAAACAGCTAAGCTCCAGCCCCCAACTTTCTGATTCGCTGGATCCGCAGCGGAGCCAAGAATTTGCATTTCTAACAAGCACCCAGGTGAAACTGATGCTGCTCATCCAGGAACCACACTTTGACAACCACTGCTTTAAATCACCCACTCTATTCTCCTTACTTTTAACAAGGTTCACGATTTCTACAAAAAGAAAAGAGCCCCTGAGTTGTGACACAGTAAAACGGCTCAAATAAGGTAGGAGAATAGCTAGGTTTGGTCCTTATCCTGGGTCCTGGCTTCCCTGGGTAGGCAGTGGTTACCTAACTTGAAATGATCTTTAACATATGAGAACAAGTCCTAAAGCATTTCTGGAGTGGTCCAGAGTGCCTCTAAATACAGAGCAAGAGATGAGGTCATGGTAACACAGGGAGTCAGAAGTAGAGGAGGGGGGGACAAAAGCTATAATCACTTGTCAAAGGGGTGTTTTCTGTAGACAAGTGAATGGAGCTATTGTACACAAACTCAGTGGTTGCCAAGCATGTGGCCCAATTATTTTGCCTGTATGAGCATGGCACGGAAGGATCTCCTTAGAGGACTTC
The DNA here is from genome assembly GCF_027580195.1 of Bos mutus. NCBI lineage: Eukaryota > Metazoa > Chordata > Mammalia > Artiodactyla > Bovidae > Bos > Bos mutus. The sequence goes on from NC_091637.1 coordinate 54,995,195, forward strand.
ACACAAGCTGATGTTTAGTCCGGCAGTAGCAAGCAAAAGCCTGGAGAATCTGAACCTAAGAATCTTTTCAAGTTCCTACCTGCCAAATCTAGGATATGATACAATTAAGCTAGAAGGACCACAAAAGTAAAATACCTGAAAATAGTACAGCAATTATAATTGGTGAAAGACCAAAAAGGGGCTTATCTTGTTCAAAATATTGACAATAATGAGGATCACATGGTTGCCTTGGGAGGCAAGAGGTCCATAATTTAAATCTGGGGATTATCCTCCCAGAGAAACTGCTCACCCCAGTCTATCTCTGCTGCTGCTGCTGCTACATTGCTTCAATCGTGTCTGATTCTGTGCGACCCCAGAGACGGCAGCCCGCCAGGCTCCCCCATCCCTGGGATTCTCCAGGCAAGAACACTGGAGTAGGTTGCCATTTCCTTCTCCAATGCATGAAAGTGAAAAGGGAAAGTGAAGTCGCTCAGTCGTGTCCGACTCTTAGCGACCCCATGGACTGCAGCCTACCAGGCTCCCCCACCATGGGATTTTCCAGTCTATCTCTGGCTCTACCCAAATGTAAAATGTCTGTCAAAGTTCAAAATGACCTATTGGCCACCACGGTTTAGAGTCTTAAAAGAATGGAAGGCCTGATTCAGTAGCTAGAATGGACATATGACAAGGTGTTTTGCTTTCTTAGGAGAAACACCATTCACTCTACAACATAGGATGGAGATGCTTTGTATGTGCTAAGTTGTTTCAGTCGTGTCTGACTCTTCAAGACCTCAAGGACTGTAGCCCATCAGGTTCCTCTGTCCATGGAATCCTCCAGGCAAGAATACTGGAGTGGTTGCCATTTCCTTCTCTATGGGATCTTCACGACCCAGGGATCGAACCTGCATCTCCTATGTCCCCTGCAACAGCAGGCAGGTTCTTTACCACTAGCGCCACCTGGATAGAGATGCTTTGAGTGAGTGAGTGAGTGAAATGGCTCAGTGGTGTCCAACTCTTTGAGACCCCATGGACTGTAGCCTACCAGTCTCCTTCCTCCATGGGATTCTCCAGGCAAGAGTAAGGGAGTGGGGTGCCATTTCCTTCTCCAAGAGATGCTTTAGTACACTTCAAATTTCTCCACTGCATGAGAAAACCATTCAGGTGGTTGGCTTGAGCCCCAGGGATCAAGACCACGAAACAAAGGAGCAACAACTGCCACTTGGCCTCCGAGAGAGCAGCACCCTCCTCCCCGAGCACCATGCAGGTGAGACACAGGAGCTGTAAGGTTGCTGCCAATCCTTCATGACATTCGCATCTCTTGTACAAGCTCCGGCTAGGCACAGCTGAGGGAGAGTGACCCACAGGAAGCTGCTCCGGGAAAGAACGTCTGCAGAGTCCAACAGAATGTTACAGATGAGCCCATCAGAAAGAACATGAATTCAACTTGAAATAGACATAATTAGAAACAGATTGGCAAGCATGGTTCACTTCCTGTCCGGGCAAGAGGTTAGAAAATGAGACTGTGAGGAGGTTGTTTTATGTGGTGCTGACTTCGGGGAAAGGAGTGAAGGAGACTTTGTGGCTGTGGTGATACCTATACTCAATATCCGAATTTTACCAGACCTCTATTCATGTACACTGTACTACACCCGTGTACACTGTACTACACCGTATCCATGTGATGCAAGCCTTCTAAACCTGCAGAGATGGGGGAAGTGAGGGCACCTGAAAGGCTTGACATCCTAAGAGACAAAGGGGAAAAATCAGTGGTTTTGGACTGAAGCCCACTAATTCCACAAAGGATAATGACAAAAAGTTATCCGGCTTCATAAAATACCACATTTACATACTGTATTTCTCATCAGAAAGGGGGGCTACACAGCAAAATGGTTTGAAATGGAATGGGTTGGAACTACAGAAAGGGTTACATTGATACTATTGTTATAAAATGTTTGTTTTCAGGTATAATAACTGTTAAAGTGTCTTAGTTAACACAGCAGTCCCACAGCACAAATTAGAAAAAGTATTTACTGAACTAAAACTATGTAAAGCACTGAACTAGGTGCTGTAATTCTCAGGGTTTAAGATTTACAGCCTCCACTTACTCTCTCCTTTGTGAATGAGTCTGAAGTGTGATCTATCAGAAAATAAATTTCTTAAAATAACCCAAAATATTTTAATATATCATTGGTAAATTGCCTCTAAAATAATGTCATGCTTCTTGTTATGGGTTACGCATTTTAAGACCTATACATAAATCACTACAAACATGAAAAAGTACTGTTTTTGCCCCAGGTTGTCTGATTGTACTTTGGCAAACACTTCCTTTTTAAAAGTATGACATTAATATCACAGACATGATATGTTGTCTCTGGACAATGTAACAGAGGACTCAAAAACCACATTATATTTTATTATACACTATAGTGAATTGCCTCATCTAGCATACTCATTCCAAGCTTTTAACAAAATGAAAATTCATACAAATACCCTTGAGTAAAATCTTCTGTAGTGATTGCTTCTAGGTTCCTCTTGGATGAACACTGACACTTCCTTAAACAGGATTTCTTCAAAATCAAAAAGAATGAAAGCATACATGCATGTCTAGAATTTACCTTCTGTACCAAACTGACTTGCATTCTTTTAGTACAATAAATGTTTTAATACACTAATTAAGAAACAGAATACAAGTGCTTTTAGGATCCTAGAAGGCTCATTTTGGAACTTAGTTTTAAGAATTAGATTCTAACTGACTTGCTATCATAACAGAGATCCTGAGACCGCATAATTACTTTTTAAAATAAAGTTTAAAAAAAAAAACAATATTCGTGAAAATACAACAGCTCTGTGTTTTCATCTGTTAAGAAAATTACCCTAATTCTCTAAGAACATCCCTTTGCATTAATGAAACCAAGGATTCCACTTACCAAGAAGTTCTTAGAAAAGACAAGCCACGGTTCAAGCAACAAACGTCCCTCTAAAGCCAAAGACCTTGTAGAGTCGAGGGAAAGCAAAGCTGAACTCTTGACTTTAAAGAAGAGTTCTAATAAAGATTTCACTTATGCCAGCACAGGGTTTTACAATTTTATTGAAATTAATCAGAAATCATTTTAAAAGCACTTACAGCTTAACTTCATTTATTTTTCTAAAACAGTAAAACATTTCTCAATTCTATTTCTGAATTGAATCGACTAAAGCACAATGTAAGTACAGTAGTCTATTCAAATGTTCTTAATTATTTGTAGTAATTTTCCAAGTAACTTTGTCTTTACTGTGATGTAAGTATTAAATTTCCATTTTATAGATGAAGAAATTAAGGTACAGACAGGTGAAGTGCCTTAAGGAGTCAGAATAGAGAGAGGGAACAAAGATGGGATTTCGAAACAAAAGGACTGGGGTTTAAATACAGTACAGTCACCTACTAGCTTTGAGCAAGTTCCTTCATCTGGGATTTTCATCTGTAAAACAAGGACAATACCACCTACCTCTCAGTGGTTGATGTAAGGCAGAAGCAAAGCGCCTGGCAGGAAACTAGTACACAGTCAGCCATTCAACAAATACAGGCTCTCCCATCAATCCACAGTCCCATTTTCTTTAGCTGGTACAATGAGTCTATGATCAATCCGTAACACTGACGTGAGGAAAATGAGATAATAATACAGGCAAAGTACCTGGCAGGTGCAAGGATCAACACGTGTGTTCTCCCCCTCAATACTCCCTTCCTTACTCCAGGTCCCACAGTTACTAAGTGGCTGCTGCTGCTGCTAAGTCACTTCAGTCATGTCCGACTCTGTGCGACCCCATAGACGGCAGCCCACCAGGCTCCCCTGTCCCTGGGATTCTCAAGGCAAGAACACTGGAGTGGGTTGCCATTTCCTTCTCCAACTAAGTGGCTGAGCCACAATCAAATCTGCATCTTGGTTCCACTTTAGAACTGACTCTGCATGTACATTTCATTTATGGTTGCACTTTATTTAACTGGAAAAACTAATCTACCCTAACTGCTTAATCGGTTGTTATTTTAGTATGTTCCCAGTAAAATCAGATTCATTTCTCATGTAGCTTTACTTTTCAGCAATAACCAAAAAAGGTGATTAATATTTCTGACTTGGCAATATATATTTTTTGATACATACTTCTACTGGCATTTCTTCAATAGTCTTAATATTTTATAAACTATTATAACCTGAAAGATAGTTTAAAAATCTATTCTTCAGGATATTACATGCCTAAGTTCGTAAATGACTCCATTTGGGGAGTTCAAAAATACTAGGTAGCCTTTTCATTTTTCCTATTTTCTCCTAAATAAAATAATAAAGTAAGGTAGTAAATGTGGTAACTAAATAAATATGTGATTAAGTAAAAGAGATATGTGAAAAATATGGACCAGATTTGCATTTATGAGGCAATGACCTTCAAAACTGGCAGGGAACTCTTAACAATGTTCTTCACAGGGAGGCAATTATACTACAACCCTTCTACGTATACTTGCATTTCTCATGGCCCACAAATACAATTGCATATCAGAAAGAATAAAAGAACAGCCTGGTAACTGTGGCAACCTTCATTGAGAGGATATAAGGAATTTTTATTACCTTAATAATCACATCATAAATACCAGATCAGTAGAACTGCTGCAATACAAAAGGCTAGACCAACACTTCCACAGAATTTCCTACAAACTGAAATTTACCAAATGTAACTAACACTCTAAGCCAATGATACATTTCTGGTTCTGTAATACCCTATGTGGTCTCTGATCACCTCAAGAAGCACTGAAATTTAGATACCTTATTTTCAAGAAAAATATGGGCATACAATACTTTTAGGAAAAGGAGTTTAAACTATCACCAATTTTTAATATAATATATGGTACTGTAATTCCTAAATGTAAATATTGCTTTAATTTAATAAGTGACACACACTGATTTAAAAAAAGACCCTGTGCCCAGTGTTTGACATATAAGCACATGTGTGTGCTCTAACACACACATAATAGAAATACACAGAGGGGAAAAGTTGCTAAGAAAAGCTCAATCTCTAAATGCTCAAAAAAGGTATATGCTCAAAATATTAATTTCACATAAAATATTGTCTTATCTACATTTCCTCACATGGGTAAACACAAAAGCAATTCACAATAGTAGCACCAAAGAATGACAATAATACATATACTTTAGAATTCCTGTGTTTTTAAATTTTCATAAAAGAAACACAATGCACAATCATTGAAACATCTAGACAGTGAATACTTACAGTTTGGGCATATTACACCAGGCTTAATTTTTAAGTAGCCTAAATTTTTATAACATATTAAATTGTAACAATGTAAAATTAAGACCAGCAGGAAAATAAACACAACCACAGTAGTGCATAGAAAGCATAAATCCAGTAACTCCTGCTCAACTTAAAAATATTTTCCTCAACAGTAATAAAAACTACCCACAAGTATAACACCAATCTGCCAGCTGGGTTTTCCACTAACTGGGAAAATAACTAGTTGCCTTGTTGTGATACCTTAGAACCATAAGGTTATCACTAAATGGAGAGGTGTTTTATTTGTACCTTATATCTCAGCAAAAGTTAATAATCTGCCCCAGAAATTTTATTTCACCATATACTCCAAAAGTATTTTCAAGACTCATGAAATCTAAATCTCACACTGCCCTTGATATGCTATTGTGTAAATGCTTTAAATTTTAAAATATTTTTAAAAGCTCTACACAATGTATTCAAATAGTAAACATGTCAACTCAATCCATGTTTTCTCTGGTTCCCCACCTCCCACCAAAAACAAAAAACTTGTACATGACACATAAAGATACAATAGAAACAAAAAGTAGCATGTCACTCATTCACTAAGGATATAATACACAACATCTCTCTATCATATTCTACTACAAAAATCCTTTCACTTTATGGCTAGCATCTTTATGACTGGTTAATCTGTATTTAAGGGGCCTGAAAAAGAGATTTTGTTCTCTTTCCCTACCCTCATAAATCTTTGGCAGAGGTCAGCACTTATGCCCAGAGCTGGGTTTTGGAGGTGGGAGAAAAAGCAAAGTGGAGAGAAGGCAGAACTGAGCACGGAGTCAGCAGACAGCAGCTGCTCTCATATACTACCCAGCGTCTTTCTCACACACCGCTATTTTCCGCTATTGAGCATTGTCAGCAAAAAAAAAAATTAATGGGGGTTGGAGGGAGGCGGGGAGGGAGACAAAGAGAGTAGGACCCGGGCCGACGGTTCTTGCCTGCTACATCTGAGATGAGAAGCCTTCTCGGGTTTTTGCTGCAGAGGCAAGGGATCAGGTGAGACCCTCCGGGTCCAACTCAATTTGCTTCTCCAGGAAGAGCAGTTTGGGGCAGGTGAGCACAGGACCCTCTTGACTGTGAACTACACTGGAGCATTGTCAGCGGTTTCTATTTCTGACTTTATAAAGGAGGAGAGAGGGCTGCGACTGCATTCCTGGGCAAGACTACTACTCCTGACGTGCCACACAGCAGGAGGTTGTAAAAATCCCTTCAAAAACACCAGGTTCCGAGGAAATGCTGTGCAGCATTACTGTATTGTTGGCGTTTTTTCCTTTATTGTTTGTTTTTTTTTTTTTTTTAAGTCACCGATTCTCGCCAATGCCATCCCTCAAATCGCTGGGACTTGTTGCTAAATCTTTACCTCGCGCCCCCCAGAATTGCCCAGCTGAATAAGATTTGGGGAGCGAAAAGCCGGGGGAGAAGGGGGCTAAGTCTTTAAAGCCCAAGGGGCTGGGTTCCCTTCAATAGGCCACTCTGCATGGGCTACGCGTTCAATTCTACCTTCGGAGAGCTCTGACTCACAAATGCTGGGGGGGAGATTATGACATACACCATCATCCTTCCAGCCAAAGAGATAGGGGAAAAGCCGCCAGCCGTCCTTGCCCGCCCAGAAAGCCAAAGCCTGCACCGCGCCCCCCACCCCCCTCCCCGCCCCTCGACGGGGCGGCCGAGGAAAGAACCTCCCGCCCTCTCCGCCCCCCTCCGGACGCCCGCGGAAGGTGCTCCCCATATCGGCGGGTTCGAGGAGCCAGGATGGGGCGCCCTCACCTCGGGAGAGCGAAGGGGACGAGCTGGGGGGTCCAGGACGCCGGGACTCGCGCCGCAGCTGCACCGAGCTCCGGGTACCCAAACCCGGACCTGCACCGGCGGGGCCATCCGCCGCAGGCAGCGGCGGACAAAGCGCTGGGGTCTGGGGCGACCCCCGGGAGGCGGCCGCTGGTCAAGCTGGCCAGACTAGGGGAACAAGGGGCTCCCGCGGGCGGGGCGGCGCGGCGCGGCACTGACCTGGATGGTGCAGGTGTACTCGCTGTCGTCCAGCAGCCGCACGGTGCAGCTGTACTCGCGCTCCAGGCTCCTGCTGCTGCCGCTCATCAACCTGCTCAGCATCTTCCCGCCCGCCCGCCTCCGGGAGAGACGCGGCGGCGCTGCGGACCCCGGACCAGGCGCCCCTCAGCCGGGCAGCTCCGCGCCGGCCCCAAGCACCTGCACCATCACCCCAGCGCGATCGCCGCCGCTGCCTCCTGCCGGCCCGGCTCCTCCTCCTTCTCCGCCACCGCCTTCCCCCAGCCCAGAGCAAACGCCGGACTCGCTCTGCTCCGCGCCCCACTGCCCGTGTCCTGCTCGTGGGGCGGGGACTCGGCCGGAGGGAGGCCAATGGGGTCAGCGCGGCGGAACCGAGTGGCAGATGGAAAAGCCAATAGAAACAGAACACTGCGATGATAGACAGGTCAGGGAAGCAATCGCGGCAAAGCAGTCGCACCGAGCCAAGTCAGACCCGCCCTCTGGCGTCCCAAACCAGGGGCTCTTTTTCTCTCTGCGGTTCGGATAGATGCTGTTTTTCCCTCCCCCGGGCCAGGTGCGGGCAATGGGTTTGATCAATGTCAGCTGTTTGGAATATATGTGGCCTCGTCTTCAGGGCCCAAGTCGCACGCTCTGCAACGCCGCGGTTCCCGCCTCTCTGGTGCCTGAGCGCTGAGAGCTCACAGTCCCTGCACCTGCAGAATGCAGGCACCTTCGGCTCTGGACCAGGCGGCTGCCCCCACCTGCGCTGCTGTACCCCCACGACAGTTGGAAGGTCTTCTCTGCTCCACTCCTCTTATTTTGGAGAGCATCTGTTTTACAGGAGCTACCTAAGTAAAACTGCAGGGTTCGCGGAGGGGCTGAAGCACCAGGGTTTTAACCCCTAGAAACCCTCCACTCAAACACCGTTTGCCTCCTTTTATTTTCACAAGACAAAAGGAAGAGACTGAGACGTGGTCCTTCAGCCATACAATGCAGAGGAAACGATGGGTCCATTATCTACACCTTTAGAACTAGAAGTATCATGTCTTCGTACTTCCTCAACAAAACAGCAGAGTATGTAAGGAGGTACACATCACAAAGGAAAAATATTATCTCCTGCCTTCTCTGACTTCATATCTAAAGACTTCATGTTCTTTACAAAAATTTCACTGAGACAGTATTCTCCCAAAAGATTTTGGGATGAAATGTTACAAAAGGATCAAATCAACAAAGAACTTTAATAAACATATTAATGGGAAAATAATGAAATACAATAATTTCCTGTTATTTTCAATTATGCTATTGTTTGTAGGTATAGCATAACAATAATAAAACCCTACATTAACCAAGAAAAATGTTCAACCATTAAAGTATGCTGCTTCTCTAGTATTACTGGACTCCAGGATTTATACCCCCCCTTTTTTTGGCATGTGACTGACCCTGTCCTCCTTTGTATCTTGGATTGCTCTCCTCATTAGTAGCATTCTCCCTAATGGCATTCAGGTGCTGTAAGAGGAGGTTCTTAGTGCAATTCTGGAAGCATTAGTTTAGAAACTAGAACCAGTAAGCCAAGTAGTCTATCCATAAAACCAGGTGTGAGCTCTTCTATTTTGTAGCTCCAGCAGATACCCTAGCGCCTGCAGCATAATATTAATATTCAATAAATGTTTTTTAAATGAAGTAAATGGAATTGATAGATATTTTACAGCATCTAAACCCCAAGAGAAGAAACTAAGAGAATTTCAGAAAGGTCTTAAAGACAAGTGCAATTGTTAATGCATCAAAGTGATATTCTACAGAGTTCAAGTTTGTTGTGTAGTTGGGAGAAGATGATGAAAGTCTTCAGACAGGCAAACTTTTATTGAAGGGAAAGTTTCTATTTGATGTAAAATCTACACAAGCAAGAAAAAATGTCCAAAAAGCTAGAGGAAGACCAGTAGTGTGATGATAGGAAAGCATCTTTAACAGGTTATGCAAATAAGCAGCTGTTAGAATAAAAAGACAAAGCACCATGAATCCAGAAAAGCTCTACAGAGCTGAATGCAGTCTTTTTTCAAAGTATGACCATAAATGCAATCAACAGGGATGAGACTGTGGCTGCTATCCCAGTGCATTAAGTAACATTCCCGCTTAGCCTAAGAAAATCATGTCAGCTCACCCCATTGAAAGACCAGTCAGATACTCATCATGCTTATGCATAATATCCAGAAAAAACTTAAAACCCTCCCTTACTCTCTGATACAGAACATTTTGTGAAGAAAATAGAGGCTGGAAAAATAATGGAAGAAAAGTGAGAGTCCATCAGTTCATTTCTGGTTTCTCCTATGCCTCTACAAAAAGGCTCAAGAACCAAAGCCTAAAAGGAACAAAAAAAGAAAGGGCTCATGTAAAGTTAAATGGAGGAGTACTTTATTTACCTTTGCATTTCTCAAGCCTATTGAGCAGGATACCCAGAATGGAAAGGGTTTGCTCAATAAAAGGCCTTGTATGCCCTTGAGAATCAGAGTATCATAGTGTTCATGAATTTTCGACTATAAAGGAAGTCATATTTAAAATAAAATTCCCCTCAAAAATATCCCCAGCTACAATAGCTCTGAGTTCCCACCTTTCAAATTACCAGGATGTCAGCCCACCCCCTTTGGAGTTTCCCTCCCTTCTCTACTACAGAGGAGTCCGTAGGAGAGGTGCTGGCACCCACATAATCCTGAAATAACTGAACTATTCTTGCCTCTGCTTCAGATGTCCCACACCCTAACGTTCTGAGACACTGAGCTCTCTCCAGCCAGTGCCATCTTCAGCGTTGCCTTGGGATTTGGCAGGAAGGAGCACTGCCCTCTCTTCACAAGAACATCATGAACACAGGTATGACATGGCTGCTCTCAGAGCCCTGTGGACTAGATCAGGCCTGCCTTACTGTAGAGTTTCCAGCCTGGGTCCATATGTCTGGGTCCATGCAGCTCCCCTCTCAATCAAGAGTTCCCCTAGCCATGCGGAGCATCCAGGCCCAACCTCTGTAAAGCTCAGAAAAGAAAACAACCCTCTTCACCCAGTTTAAGGTCCACTTTCAAAGGCCCATTTTCTGTCCCAGGTGTAGTGTCTCCCTCGGGTGACAGACCATGGGAATATCTGCTCTTTCAAAGGAAACCCCATCCTCCAGCCCCAGGACTGTGACCTTGACCTCTGACCCAACTGGGCTATCACCTTAGAACACAGCAGTCCAACAACAGCGCATTTCTCACAAAGATTGACTTAGTCTTTGTAGGTAAAGTCTCACCAAAGCCAGTTTGGTACCATGCATAATTGTTTCTCCAGGAAGCTGTAGGGATCATGCCTGTCTTTGCTTTAATGTATACTTTAGACCTCAGCTTCTGTTCTCCTAGATCGTGGGCTCAAGCAAGGATATCCATATCTCTATAGAAGCAACAATATATTGACACATGAGAGAGAGTTAAAGTTGCTCAGTCTTGTCCATCTCTTTGCGACCCCATGGACTATACAGTCCATGGAATTCTCCAGGCCAGAATACTGGAGTGGGTCGCCTTTCCCTTCTCCAGGGGATCTTCTCAACCCAGGGATCAGGCAGAATCTTTACCAGCTGAGCCACAAGGGAAGCCCAAGAATACTGGAGTGGGGAGCCTATCCCTTCTCCACGGGATCTTCCCGACCCAGGAATTGAACCGAGGTCTTCTGCATTGCAGACGGATTCTTTACCAAGTGAGCTATCAGGGAAACCCATATTGACACATATATGGTCTAAATCAACAGAGGAAAAAAACAGTTCTGTTCTTGTCTGCTTCGGTGTCTGGGGAAGCAGGCTCCTTCTCCACACCCAAAGATTTGCATATCCAAATGGAGCACTGCTTTTCAGTGTTAACGCATCTACAATCAGGGTAATGGTTACTTTATCATTTTCCAAGAGTAATACACGTATACTTGCTTTAATTTGAGGAGCTAAACAACTCACAGAGTTTTCCCAGAGCAGTCTACCTCTAAAGACTTCTCTTTTATCAGGACAGAAAACCACAGCTTAAGAGACAGCTTTTCTACCTTCTATCAACCCTTAGGATTTTCAGTTTAGCCCTCTTACTTAAAATAATTATTTTTACTTGTAAATGTAAGAAATGCATGTACTTTTTAAATTCCAAGCTACAGACATCCATCGAACATTTATTATGCGTCAGGCACATTCTCTGTGACAGCTTTCTAGAATACATAAGGCACAACCCAAAGAATATGGGGAAAGGAAATGTACAAACCCAAGAAGATCACGAGCGAGGAGACAGTGTTTGATATATGTACAATTAGCTATAATACAATAAATGGAGGGGCTTCCCTGGTGTCTCAGTGGTAAAATATCTGCCTGCCAATGCAGGAGATGCAGGTTTGATCCCTGGGTTAGGAAGATCCCCTGGAGAAGGAAATGGCAACCCACGCCAGTATTCTTGCCTGGGAAATCCCATGGACAGAGGAGCCTAGCGGGCTACAGTCCATGGGGTTGCAAATAGTCAGACATGACTTAGTGACTACACAATACAATAAATGGAGCATGAGGAAAGTACTACAGAAGAATGACAGGGACATCCCTGGTGGTTCTGTGGTTAAGAATCTGCCCTCTAATGCAGAGGACCCAGGTTCAATCCCGTGTCCAGGAACTAAGATGCCATGTGCCATGGGGAAACTTACCCCTTCACAGCAGCTACTGAGCCCTCCCTTTCTAGAATCCATGCTCTGCAACTAGAGAATGCCTGAGCACCACAATGAAGACCCAGCACAGTCAAAACTTTAAAAATATAATAGAAAGAAAGAAGAACCACAAACAGTACAGTTATTTAAGCATGGGAGACAGCAAAGCCTAATAGAGAAAGTAATGGAGTTGGGTTCTAAGGAAAGGAGTAGTATCATGATGGTTGCTGACAGCAAGAAAAGAGAAGGATATGGGATGAAAAGTGACATTTTAAGTAGAGGGAACACCATGAGCAAAGATATAGACGCACAAATTATATCAGTCAGTCAGTTCAGTTGCTCAGTCGTGTCCGACTCTGCAACCCCATGAACCTCTCAGCACACCAGGCCTCCCTGTCCATCACCAACTCCCAGAGTCCACCCAAACCCATGTCCATTGAGTCAGTGATGCCATGCAACCATCTCATCTTCGTATATAGCATGTTCCAAAACTTGCAAGTACTCCTGAATGGGTAACATGTGAGGGGCATTGGCTGGCAAGAAATGGACTGAGGCCAGATCACATAGGACCTTCAGTGCTATGCACAGGAACTTGGATTCTGTTTTGTAGACAGTAGGGGAGCATGGGAGGTTTTTAAGCAGAGATGTGACAGGATCAGAGCTGAGTTTTGAAATTATCATTCTGAAAGCTGTATGAATGATTAAATTAGAGTGAGCAGAGATTATTTACTGGGGGAAAATGCATTCTGAAAACAATAGAATGTCTTTAATGAGGCATCAGAAACATTTATAATAGGTCTATCAGATGTGGATGACAGGCTTTATCATATTCTCCAATTATGGTTCATTTTCCTTATATTTCCAGCCAGCCATTGTTCTAGCAACAAAATGTATATGAAACAAAGCAAATTAATTCATTTATTCAAAAAAATTTACTGATGATCTACTATATGCAAGTTTCTATGCCAGGTGCTGAGAGAATTCAAAGATTAATAAAACATATTCCCAATCTTCAAGAATTTACAGTCCCATGAAGTCTGCAAAATTGCCTCAACAACATTTATTAAGTATTCAGTTTATGTAGATTAATATTCAATGCATATTGGTTTAAAAAAGGATATAAAAGGGAGCAGCAGCAAAGATATGAAAAATAGCCCAAAAATATGAGCAAAGAAAATACATAAACAAAAATAAAATCAGAACAGCCCATATTTCTTGATTAATAGTGTCAATTGACTACTTGCTCAGCAAAATGAGGTAATTAACATTATTATACTTCCTCCCACCCTCTGTACTTCAACTCCCAATTTTTGTGGTTTATATCGTTTCTATTTTGTCAGGGTTTATAACATTTACAGCTTTTGGCAACTTTATTTAGTTGTTTAGTCTCACTTCTGTATTCAAATGGATTCAGTGCTTACCACCAATTCTTTTATCCTAATATCATCATTCCTGGGTTTTTTATTTTTTATTCACATCCTGAATGGGTGGGAATTCTTTGGTAGTTTTTTCAAGAATGGTTAATGGCCACATTCCCTGAGTTCTTTTTTGTCTGCCTGTTGCCTTGAGCAAATACTTGAACAGAAATCTACTTGTGGCTCACATTTTCTTCACGTTCCTTCTCTCAGAATTTTGTAGCCATGACTCTTGTGTCTTTTTTTTTTCCCCTGACATTTGCTCTGAAGAAGTCTGAGTTGAGTCAAAATTTTTCTATTATAGGTGATTTTCTTTTCTTCCAAGATTCCTGAAGGCTATATACAGTTAACCCTGAAGTTCAAGAACTCAATGAGAATATAATATATCTCTATGTTAATTGTCAGAGAAGGCAATGGCACCCCACTCCAGTAATCTTGCCTGGAAAATCCCATGGATGGAGGAGCCTGGTGGGCTGCAGTCCATGGGGCCGCAAAGAGTCGGACACGACTGAGTGACTTAGTAGCAGCAGCAGCTATGTTAATTGTTCTAAATCAATTTTCCCTCGTGTAGTTGGTAGGGGTTTTGGTATAATACCTCTTATTATTTGGAATTTGTTGAGTTCTCTTCCTCTGAGACACCAATTAGCCCTGTATTGGATTATATTTGACTATATCTTTCATTTCTTTCAAATTCTTAAATCTCTATGCCTTTTCACTCTTTATTCACTGTGATTGACCCACATCTTTCCTCCATGCTATTAACCTTATTAGTTCTGCTCTCTTGTGAGATTTAGTAAAATGGTCAGTCTCAGCCCAATATAACCAAGCAGGGGTGTATTATACTCTTGTGTATTTTGTATCAGTTCTTCTGCTCAACTTGGTTACCTGGGAAGTAGAAAGCTCTAGAGGCCTTTATAATCTCTGCTGAGGTACCATGGTGGTTTATGGAGACTTCCATTCTAAAACAATTTTCTTGTATACCCCCATTTCTTCACTCATCCCCTTGTCTACACCCTCAGAATTCTTCACAAATTAGTGAAGGCATGAGAGAGAACCTCAGAATGTTGTCAAATCCCCTACCCTCAGGGGGAGGGATAAATTGGGAGATTGTGACTGACACATATACAATACTATATATAAAACAGATAACTGATAAGGACCTACTCCATAGCACAAGGAGCTGTATTCAGTACTCTGTAATGACCTATATGGGAATAGAATCTAAAACCAGTGGATACAAATACACACACACACACACACACACACACACACACACCTAGTCTTTGACTTTTCATTACCTTAACAACGTCTTTCAAAGAACCAAAGTTTCACATTTTGATGAAGTCCTGTGTTCTAATAGAATTTTCACCCTCGATTTCCTTTTCTAAGTCTCTGTATTGATAGTTCTCAAGTTACAGGACTCAATCTTTGTTTTTTAGACAAGGGAGGAAAGAAGCATGATGCCTATATTTCACCTTCATTTGGTTATATCCACTCTATTGGAATTTGGGTTTTAGTCCAGGAGAAGGCAATGGCATCCCACTCCAGTACTTTTGCCTGGGAAATCCCATGGACGGAGGAGCCTGGTAGGCTGCAGTCCATGGGGTTGCGCAGAGTCGGACACGACTGAGCGACTTCACATACACACACACACAGAGGATGAGATGGTTGGATGGCATCACTGACTCAATGGACAGGAGTCTGAGCAAACTCTGGGAGATAGTAAAAGACAAGGAAGCTTAGAGTGCTGCAATCCACAAGGTTGCAAAGAGATGGACAGGACTTAGCCACTGAACAATGACAACAATAGCAACAACAACACACACACTCACACGTATATCTGACTCATGTTGCTATACAGCAAAAACTAACACAACATTGTAATCAACTATACTCCAATAAAAAATTAATTTCAAAACACCCACACTTTTTTCCTCTTGTTCTTCTTCTGAGGAATAGGGACAGAGTGAGAAGCCACACCTGACTGCACCAGAATACTCCGTTTCTCTTATCAGTAATTTATAACATCTGTTTCATTTATGAGCAAGGTTTCATTCTTTACCTTGTTTTAGCTGCTGGTGAATTTGGGGCTTTGTAAATGCATTTGGTTGCTGTTAATTATGTTGATGGATAGAAAAATCTGTGACCCTGCCCAATTCTTCTATCCTTACTCAGAAACTTGTCATCTAAGCTCAACTAGTTTTGGAGTAGATATTAATCAAAGATGTTTTCACTAAGAGGTTCAAATAGAAGAGAAAGGAAGAATAAACATTCCACAGTGCACATGCTAATTATTCAGTAAATGTCTGCAGAATTAATTTAAAAGTTTCCCTGAACATAGTTCAGTTAATTAAAACTGCAAATCATTATTATATCTTATCATTTCAATTTTTCCATTATAGTAATAAGGGAGCACTCACTATATGCCAGAAGCTCTGCTGAGTACTTTACATATATTATCTAATTGAATCCTCAAAACACTGTCTTGAGGTTGTGCTATTGATATCATCCCCATTTTATTAAAATTCCAATGAGGAATTTTCACTGTAGTGAGACTAAACAATTTGTCAAAAGAATACAGCTATCAAGAGGCAAAACCTGGACTCATACCCACATCTCTGGTGCCAAAGATCATTCTTTTAACAATGACATTATACAGCCTTCTTTTTTAGGAATTTGGTGGAAAGAGCATTGAACTTGGAGTCAAAGGACCAGAATGAATACAAGCCCTAGATCCAGCATTATATGCTGTGTAATCCTGGCAAGTCATTTGAATTCTCCTTTAAAAAAAAAAGGGGGGGATAATAATGTCTTCCCTGGTTGTTTGCAGAGTCATAAGACTTCTGCTTAAAAATAGTAGGTTGAGCACATGCATTTACCTTTACTTTCGTTCCAAATTTATTTAAAACAATAGTAAGGGATTTTTAAAAAGTGTAAACCTACAAGACCAATGAGGGGAGCCACAGTAATACCATTCTGGGAACCAGAAAGCATATGGATGAGTTAATAATTGAGCAGACCCAAGAAAGTTGAACCCAAATCTAGCAGAGGAGAAGGCTGAGAAGCAATTTGATTTGCATGTAGAACTCACAAAATATTTAGAAACTGATGCAACAGGTGCTTTAGGAAGTGGAGACAAAACTGAAAACAGGAAGATTGTTTGAAAGTCCATTTAAGACACCGTTCTCTACCCTACTCTGTGCAACCAGGAGACTTCCAGCAAGTGGAGACACTTGCTGGAAAATAATTTTCTGAAAAGGGCAAAATAGCATTTCTGAACTAGGGGTGGGATCACCAGAAATTTAAGGATTTTAAGTAATTACTCTAACATAAAATATAGGAGCCAAAACAAAAAGGGGACAGGCAACTTGAGGATGAAAAGACTA
Source organism: Bos mutus (assembly GCF_027580195.1). NCBI lineage: Eukaryota > Metazoa > Chordata > Mammalia > Artiodactyla > Bovidae > Bos > Bos mutus. The sequence goes on from NC_091637.1 coordinate 55,011,972, forward strand.
AGCAGGAAAAAGGAAATGTTGAAAAAGCAAATTATTAGTAAATATCCTAATAGAGGGGCTTCCCACATAGCTAAGTGGTCAAGAATCTGCCTGCAGTGTAGGAGCCGCAGGAGATGCAGGGTTGATCCCTGGTTTGGGAAGATCCCCTGGAGGAAAACATGCCAACCCACTCCAGTATTCTTGCCCGGAGAATCCCCATGGACAGAGAATCCTGGAGGGCTACAGTCCATGGGGTCGCAGAGTAGGACACGACTGACACGACTGAGCGTGAGCACAAGTATCCTAATAGAGATAGGGGAAGGCGTTGCATTTTAAAATAAGTATCAAGTGCCATTTAGAAAAAAACACATTCAGATAATTAAAAAGAGTCTTTCTAAATATAAAATAAGATAGGAGACATGAAAATAGATGTGAATAGACATAGGGGTAAAATGGTGGAGGGCAGGAAAATATCAAAGATATCAGTTCAGTTTGGTCACTCAGTCGTGTCCGACTCCTTGTGATCCCATGAACCATAGCACGCCAGGCCTCCCTGTCCATCACCAACTCCCGGAGTCCACCCAAACCCATGTCCATTGAGTCGGTGATGCCATACAACCATCTCATCCTCTGTTGTCCCCTTCTCCTCCTACCTTCAATGTTTCCCAACATCAGGGTCTTTTCAAATAAGTCAGGTCTTCAATCAGGTGGCCAAAATATTGGAGTTTCAGCTTCAGCATCAGTCCTTTCAATGAGTATTCAGGACTGATTTCCTTTAGGATGGACTGGTTTGATCTCCTTGCAGTCCAAGGGACTCTCAAGAGTCTTCTCCAACACTACAGTTCAAAAACATCAAGTCTTTGACGCTCAGCTTTCTTTATAGTCCAACTCTCACATCCATACATGACCACTGGAAAAACCATAGCCTTGACTAGATGGACCTTTGTTGACAAAATAATGTCTCTGCTTTTCAATATGCTGTCTATGTTGGTCATAACTTTCCTTCCAAGGAGTAAGCATCCTTTAATTTCATGGCTGCAATCACCATCTGGAGTGATTTTGGAGCCCAGGAAAATAAAGTCAGCCACTGTTTCCATTGTTTCCCCATCTATTTGCCATGAAGTGATGGGACCAGATGCCATGATCTTAGTTTTCTGAATGTTGAGCTTTAAGCCAATTTTTTCACTCTCCTCTTTCACTTTCATCAAGAGGCTCTTTAGTTCTTCTTCACTTTCTGCCATAAGGGTGGTATCATCTGAATATCTGGGGTTATTGATATTTCTCCCAGCAATCTTGATTCCAGCATCTGCTTCACTCAGCCCAGCATTTCTCATGATGTACTCTGCATATAAGTTAAATAAGTAGGGTGACAATATACAGCCTTGACGTACTCCTTTTCCTATTTGGAACCAGTCTGTTGTTCCATGTCCAGTTCTGTTGCTTTCTGACCTGCATACAGGTTTCTCAAGAGGCAGGTCAGGTGGTCTGGTAGTCCCATCTCTTTCAGAATTTTCCACAGTTTATTGTGATCCATACAGTCAAAAGCTTTGGTATAGTCAATAAAGCAGAAATAGATGTTTTTCTGGTACTTTCTTGCTTTTTCGATGATCCAGCGGATGTTGGCAATTTGATCTCTGGTTCCTCTGCCTTTTCTAAAACCAGCTTGAACATCTGGATGTTCATGGTTCATGTATTGCTGAAGCCTGGCTTGGAGAATTTTGAGCATTATTTTACTAGCGTGTGAGATGAGTGCAATTGTGTGGTAGTTTGAGCATTCTTTGGCATTGCCTTTCTTTGGGATTGGAATGAAAACTGACCTTTTCCAGTCCTGTGGCCACTGCTGAGTTTTCCAACTTTGCTAGCATATTGAGTGTAGCAGTTTCACAGCATCGTCTTTCAGGATTTGAAATAGCTCAACCGGAATTCCATCACCTCCACTAGCTTTGTTCGTAGTGATGCTTTCTAAGGCCCATTTGACTTCACATTCCAGGATGTCTGGCTCTAGGTGAGTGATCACACCATCGTGATTATCTGGGTCATGAAGACCTTTTTTGTACAATTCTTCCTGTATTCTTGCCACATCTTCCTAATATCTTCTGCTTCTGTTAAGTCCCTACCATCTCTGTATTTTATTGAGACCATCTTTGCATGAAATGTTCCCTTGGTATCTTTAATTTTCTTGAAGAAATTTCTAGTCTTTCCCATTCTACTGTTTTCCTCTATTTCTTTGCATTGATCGCTGAGGAAGGCTTTCTTATCTCTCCTTGCTATTCTTTGGAACTCTGCATTCAAATGGGTGTATCTTTCCTTTTCTCCTTTCCTTTTCACTTCTCTTCTTTTCACATATATACATATCAAAGGTATAATTCATGAAAATTTTCTAAACTGAAGGATATAAATTTCCAAATTTAGAGGGTGTGTCAAGTATCCAGCACAATGGATGGAAACAAGTCCACACTGACCCACCACTGTGAAATTTCAGATCAGTGGGAACAAAAATAAACTTCCAGAAGTGAAAAAGGTTATAAACAAACATTAGGGTTACATTGCACTTCTAAACAGCAACACTGGAATCAAGAAGACAGCAAAGCAATATCCATAAATTCTGAGGAAAAAAAAATCATTTCAATCTAAAATTCTATATCTAAATTAGCTGTTAACTGGGTAAAAGGGATATTTTAGACATACAGGATCTCAACAAATTTAGCTCTTATGCACCCTTCTTCAGAAAGCTTTTGGAGGATGGCTATCCAAAAATGTGGGAGCAAGTGAAGGAGGAACACACAGTAAGGTTGTGTTATGTGTTCAGAATATCCCCTGCCCTTGTCCATCAGAATTACGATTTTATTATATTTCCCCTCCCACTGACATCAAACTTGGCTATTGCATTGCTTTGAACAATTAAATGCAAATGGAAATTATGGATATCTTTGCTCTTTTCTTTCCCAAAAGGTGGGTGTGGGCCAGATCAGGACCGCGCGCGGATCCTGGGAAGAAGCTAACATGGAGCAGATCTGCAGCCAACCTACAGAGGATAGCTACTGAAGTGAGAAAAAAACCTTTTTTATTGTTAGCCCCTGAAATGTTGGAATCATCACTGGAAAAAAAGAAGATAAAAGAAAGGAAAAACATCAAAAGCTAAGACATGTAGGATTCTGGAAATGAGATCTGACACAAGAAAGAGACATGTAAACTATCAGAATAATGGCGAAGTTTGATCCCAGAATTACAGCTGTGAAGCAAGTCTAGAGAAGCATCAAAGTCAAAATGGTGAAAACCAGAAGGCTCTCACGTGTTTCACAAGAAGGTGAAATTGATAGACTACCTAATGTGTCCGACTACATTGTAAAGAAATACACCTTTAGAGGTGAATTTGGCTGTGACCTGCTGATAACTGAAATGAAGTGAAAAGTAAAAGCAAAGTGTGTGTTTATAACTTTGCGTGTTGGTGCTCAGTCGCTTCAGTCATGTCTGACTCTTTGACCCTACAGACTGCAGCCCACCAGATTCCTCTGTCCATGGGATTCTCCAGGCAAGAATACTGGAGTGGGCTGCCACGCCCTCCTCCAGGGGATCTTCCTGAACCGGGGATTGAACCCACGTCTCCTGCTTTGCAGGTGGATTCTTTACCACTGAGCCACCAGAGATGCCCCATCTATAACTCCACGAAAAACAAAAAGGAAAGGTATCATAGTATGTAGGCATTTACATAGTCATAATAGCATACATATTGATTTGATTTAACCAACAAAATGATATATCTGTATTGGAAGAGTGGATAGAAAAGTGTGTAAGTGTGCAATTGGAGTGGGCTGGGGTTGAGGCAGTTGAAAGTAGCAATATAAGCATATCATTTAGAAATGCTGAAACAAATACTAAAAGAAACAGCTGAAGTAGCTGACAGTTATTTGCTCTGGGGGAGGGTTTCGAGAAAGTCGGGGCCTAGGGAATTGCTGTTTTCCTTCATAGACCTTGTAGAACTTTTTGACTTCAGAACATTGCAGCACAGGGGCATCTTGAGGCTTAAGAATCCAAAAGATACAAGAAGAAAATTAATGTAATAAACCAATGCGGTACACATTTACACACACACACACAGAAGGAAGAAGGTAGGAAGGAAGGGCAGGAGGAAGAGGGAGTATGAAAACATTTGTAAACTGTATAGCACTGGGTCATTTGTAGAGACATGATGGACCTAGAGACTGTCATACAAAGGGAAGTAAGTCAGAAAAACAAATATCATGTATTAATGAATATATGTGGAATCTGAAAAAAATTGTTATAGATGATCTTGTTTACAAAGCAGAAATAGAGACACAGAGAACAAATGTATGGATACCAAGGGGGAAAGTAGGGATGGGATGAATTGGGAGATTGGGATTGACATACATACACTATTGATACTATGCACAAAATAGATAACTAATGAGAACTGTATAGCACAGGGAACTCTACTCAGTGCTCTGTGGTGACCTAAGTGGGAAGGAAATCCAAAAAAGAGGGCATACATGAATATGTATAGCTGATGCGCTTTGCTGTACAGCAGCAGCTCACACAAAGTTGTAAAGCAACTCTACTCCAATAAAATTTCTTCTAAAACTATAACGTGCTGGGAACATTTACAGTGACTGGAATCAAGTTAGAAGTCTGAGTAGTGTGGAAGCAGGACAGTGTAATGGTAAGAGCATACTCTCTAGTTTCAGACAGCCCATGGTTCAAATTCTAGCTCTGCTCCATACTACCTCTGTGACCATGAGACTTCTGCTAAACCTCGGTTTTTTTCCACCTGTAAAACAAGGATAATAGACCTTCTCTTATAGAGCTGCTGTGAGAATGAAATGAAGAAAATACTGGGAAACTTTTTGCTAACATTAATCTTTTGTTCCCTCATCTTCCCTATGGATTGCTGCTGTTGCTGCTGCTGCTGCTGCTGCTGCTACTGCTGCTGCTGCTGCATCGCATCAGTCGTGTCCAACTGTGCGACCCCATAGACAGCAGCCCACCAGGCTCCCCCGTCCCTGGGATTCTCCAGGCAAGAACACTAGAGTGGGTTGCCATTTCCTTCTCCAATGCATGGAAGTGAAAAGTGAAAGTGAAGTCGCTCAGTCGTGTCCGACCCTCAGCGACCCCATGGACTGCAGCCCACCAGGCTCCTCCATCTATGGGATTTTCCAGGCAAGAGTACTGGAGTGGGGTGCCATTGCCGGATGACTAAAGGACAATCAGTAGGAGGGGACATTTGAAGCAAAAATCTGAGGTGATATGCAAACTGCAGAACCAACCTCAGAATAATTAAAAACAGTGTATTGTGGTCGCTTCAGCAGCAGTAATTGTCATGCCAGCTGCCTTAGAGCTACAGCTGTTTCTTTCCTCTCCCTGTCCTTTTCCCTTTCCTTTTCCTCCTTCATTTCTAACCATTGTCATCACCATTATCTTGTAATGCACGCTGAACATCTCATTCATTCAGCAAATGTTAATTGACTGCCGAGTACACTCCTTAGAGTCTCTGATTTCCAAATGCTCAGTTTATCTGCCTACATAATTTAGACAACAGATTATGATTGTAGGTATGAAAAGGAATTCTTTTCTGCAACAAGAAATAGTTATGATCAATGATAGTTAGGGAGGCTCATTAACTCAAGAGCAACCACAATGATAATTGAGCAGTATCCACTTCTCATAGTTGGAGAAGGGGGCAACAGAGGATGAGATGGTTGGATAGCATCACCGACTCAATGGACTTGAGTTTGCGCAAACTCTGAGAGGTAGTGCAGGACAGAAGCTTGGTGTGCTGCAGTCCATGGGGTCACAGAGTTGGACATGACTGAGTGACTGGACAACAACAACAACTCTCATAGAAGATCAGTTTCTTTTGCAACTAGTGCAATTCTGATTCCAAAAGCCATTGTGCTTCCCTAATCTTGGTAATCAAAAAATGTGAACTTCCAAAGTAGATTTTTATGTCATGTTAAATAAGCCTAGTTCTCCCTTGCATGTTAGGAAGCAGTTTTTTCCTGGACATAAGAGAAAGGGAGAGAGAGAAGGAAGCTTTCAATCTCTTAGAGTTTACTGCCTGGAGAAATCTAATAATTCTGTAGGAACATAGTTCTTTTTATTTTTTTTCTCATACCTATCACTCAGACATATTGCTCGGACTGATTTAAGGTATTCTTAAAGATCACCATTCCTTCATTGAGAAAATGTCCAGAAGATCAACGGTGCTTTCTGTTCCACAAAGTTTAGAAGATGAAAGAAACTACTTAAAGGACTACCTCACTCCTTCATAAACATCCTGGTATTCTTTTCTTCCTCCCCCTTCCAGTTAGACAAGAAGTTTCTACACAAACCACCCCTTGGACCATCCTAACCAATCTTTACCCCAACATCCAGTGTAATTTGCCATTGCTGCTGTGATTCCAGTAACACGCTCCAATTCTGACACAGATTACCTGGATTAACTAAGCACAATTTAGGTAAACTCTCTAACCAGAGTTATTTCTCCTCGTCATCAACTGCTTCCCCAGGACACCCTCACTTCCCTATTTCTGTGTCCTTCCAATGTGTATCAGTGAGGCAAGGATTTGCTCCCAGAACCTGCAGTTGGGTCCACCTTGTACTATCTTGACCCAGTGTACCTTGTCCACTTACTGTTAACCAGAAGGTGTTGGCCCTGTCTCAAGATAAGACAGCCATTCAGCCAACCTACTGGGAAGGATGTGTACTCATAAGAAAGTAAGAAGCCTGATCTTTGAGATCAGGCAGCATATACATGCATGACTCTATACCCCTCCTTACTCATACTGGTCTGCCTATAAAAAGGCAGACATATATTTATTTCCATACTTTGAGTCACTAACTGGGTTTGACAGGCTATTGTTCTATTATGAATAATTAGCTCCACTGGCTGAAATTTTAGGAAAATAATATTTTGCATTTTGGGGTATAATAATGACTAATGATACTTTATGTATATAAACATACTGTATGTATGCATGCATGTATGTATACTGTATGTATGTACTGTATGTATGTATGCTGTGTGTGTTCGTCACTTGGTCATGTCCGACTCTTTTTGACCCTGTTAGGTAGGTAGAATAGGGAAAAGGAGTCCAAAATGGCGGTGGCTAAAAGACAAGGAAGGTCCAAGGACCAGAGTGAAGACTTCAGGCAGAACAAACAGCACTCCTGGCTAAGCCCAATTTGCATAGGGCAGGCCCAGGTAGAGGAAAAAAAAACATATAAAAGGAGGAGCCAAAGCGCGTTCTCTTGGACTGTCTCCCGCGTGCGTGCATGCGCTCTTTCTCTCTCTCTCTCTCTCTCTCTCTCTCTCTCTTTCTCCCTCCCCATGCACTCCTCCACTCCCTTCTCTTCGAGTCTTGGATTCTCCTGCTGTCTTATAAATAAAATAGAGCTGTAACACTGATTTGCCTAAGAACTGTAGCATGGTTTGTCCAAGACCTGAGAGCTGTGATGCGCCGAGGGCTTTAACGTCCGTTGCTCCAAATCTTTGTTGTGACGAGACAAAGAACCGAGGAACATACAATCACGCGTGACAACCCCATGGTCAAAACAGTAACAGCCCACCAGACTCCTCTGTCCATGGAATTTTCCAGGCAGGAATACTGGAGTGGGTAGCCTATCCCTTCTCCAGGGGATCTTCCCAACCCAGGAATGAAACCCGGGTTTCCTGCACTGCAGGCAGATTCTTTACTGTCTGAGCCACCAGGCAAGCTAGGCACCATATTGAGTGCTATAAACTAACTCATTTAATCCTCACAACTAGCCACTGAAGTAGGCACGGTTTTATCCCCACTTCACAAATGAGAAGATCAAAGCACAGAGAGGTCAAGTAACTCACAAGGTCACACAGCTAGTGGAACTGGGCGTTAAACCAAGCAATCCTCAAGGTCCACCAAGCTCTACCGCCCCTAGGAAACTAAGACAGGGATCTTTAGATCTTCCTTCAAAATGGTCTTTGTAATCCTTAAAATAAAGTCCAAAATGATTTCTCTCAGTGAATCAAGCAACTCCTAGTGCATCTGACTTCATCTTTACAATACATTTGCTAATGTAAACAGGAAAGCAGCCAACTACTACTGAAGTGTGTATTGTATTTATTAACAATACTATAAAATTCTGATGAAAACCCCTATTGTAATTCAGACTTGTGGGGGGTTTTTGTTGGCATTCAGAAACTGGTCCAGCTGTTTCTCCAGCTGCCTGGTAATTCGACAGGAACAAAATCAGTGAATCCGTTCAAATTCTAAATTTTGAAAAGGACAATGTATTTCCTTTTGTCTTCATAAGACACCTACATTTAAATTACAATGCAAAAGCAACCAGACACTGTGTGAACACATTTGCATAATTGGTGTCAGGGGTCTAAAGCAGAAGCAAAAGGGGGCCAGAAATTAATGGAACTGATAGAGCTGATTATTCTATCCACCTTAGCATCTTTTCAAACCCTTTATAATGGAGACATTAAATTGCTATGCAAATCTCCTTTAAATCTAGCTACATTATTAAGGGCTTAATTAGGTTAAAGAAGGAAAAATGCAACCATAAGGTTTTGCATGTTTGGATCTTTGCCTTTTTGTTTTGAACATGTATGATAAAACATGTGCCCATTGCTGCAAAGATTTCATGCCATTCAGCGCTTCTTTCTGACCCATTTGCTCACAAAGCCTGCCACATCTGTTATACTAAACAGCCAGTTCATCGGCCAGAAGGCTAACATGGATAATTTAAAGCAAAATTTTAAGAAGCTGAACATCTGCAGTAAATGTGGCCTATGTCCTTCATAGATTTTAGCTGTTCGTTGTGGAGAACACTCGTAATCAGGGATAATTGCTCAAAAGGAACAGAGACCCACTGAAATTAGCTCAAGCACAAGGGGTAATGATTAAAAGGATACAGGAGTGTCTTGTAGAACCAAAGATGGTGGGACAACTAGGTCTGGATATGGAACTTCACATGTCAAGGGACTTGACCTGGAACTCGAAAGTCACGGACTAAAGGTAGTCTTTTCATCTCTTCTAAGCTCAGTAATATCTTTTTTTTCTCTTGAAGATTGGCTTTCTCTGCTGCTCCCTTGGTAGAAGACAGCAGTCTAGCCCCAGCTCTTTGTCACTTACTAGCTCCACTGCCCAAGATAAACTAGATAGAGATAATATCCCAATTCCAAATATCCAGGAGAGAGAATATAATTAGCCCAACCTCACTCAGGACAAGATTCTACTTCTTGCCCAGTGAGCTATGGTTTTGGGAGCAGCATCATATGACACTCAGTTGCTCTCCTCCCGTTAGTGAGTGGGGCCCATAGGCATTTTGAAAAGGATTCATTATAATGTAATGTTGCCCCTCTTGTGGAATTAGATGAATTGTCTAATTCATGAGTTAGCATTTAAATTTTCTTAGATTCACATTTTATCCCTCTCTGCATCTATCTACCCTTGTCTCTATAGATAATCTTAAACACTTGATTTTCTCATTTCTGCATGTGCCTAAATCATCAACAGGGTTGACAAGCTAGTTGTGAGCATTTATCAACTTGCACAACTGATGCTGACTCTCTCCTTCTCATGAAGAATTTCCTAGAAATTTTGCTTTCCAGCTTCAAGAAATTTCACAAGCAATGCCTGCAAATATCTCCACCCTTGCCCTTAAACTAAGCGCTCTGTGGCCAAAAATAACAACAAGAAAGACAATCTACACCTTTTAGTCAGAACCTCCAAAAAAGTGAGACCAGTATAAATGCCATCTCTTGTGAAGATATAGAAAAGGAAAATATAAAGTGATACCCTTTTTAATCAACACATTATAATTTTGATTTCCTGGCTGGAAATGGAGTCACTTCATTAAAATACAGACCCATCATGGTCAATTCCAAGTGACGTTTCAGGAAAGAATAAGTGGTGGTACATTTAATGACTGAATTCGGCCATGCTAATCCTTTGCCACTGTCATTTAGCTACCAAGATCCCTTTCTGAGAAGAAGAAAGGACTTCATCTTCTGAATTAAAAAAAAAAAAAAAAATTATGTAAGTTTTAATTTTCACAATGTATGTGAAAGTGTTCCCCTGGCATCTAGAGTTCCCCTGGGTATAGAGGATAAAGAAGATTCCATGCTGAATAGCTTTTTAACTCAGTAGAGAATTTAAAATTTTAGGAGCTGAAGATAGAGATGATTTCTAAATTGCATCTATGCAGAAAATGCTGACTGTGGGTACTAACCCAGGAATAACTAGAGCCATATTTTTTCCCTTCTTGTGTTTTCCAAATGAGTCATAAAAGACCCTCTGCATTCAAATCGTGTGTCATGAAATGGGAAAGATAAGATACAGAAATTGGACATTGCTCTCTCTCCTTGATGAATCCAGCTTTTTGTTACCTGGTGTGAGGCCAGAATAGCCCTTCTAAAATAGAAGTGAGTTGTACTCCACGCCAGCCTTTTCCAGCACACTGTGCTATTTCTCTGCTATTTATGTGGCACCTCTCCTGGGGGAAGCAATGCTGCTTTGTCTTGGAGAATGTCTAGTCCAGTGGTTCTTAACCCCATCTGCGAATTAGGATTACCTGGGAGCTTTTTCAGGATGGGGAACACGTGTATACCTGTGGCGGATTCATGTTGATATACGGCAAAACCAATACAATATTGTAAAGTTAAAAAATAAAATAAAAAATAAATTAATTAAAAAAAAAATACCAAATTGTGGATTCTACCAGTTAAATTAGAATCTCTGAGAACCACACTGGGGTATCAGTATTTTTAAAAAGCTCTCCAGGAGCTTCAAATATGCTACCAGAGTTGAGAATCTCTGGATTAGACTCTTTAAAGATAGGCTGACCATTACTTTTTGCCAACAGACCAATGTTTCTCAACCTTTATTTCATTATTGTATTCCAATGAGCATTTTCAGACTTTTTTTCCTAGTTCTCCACCCCATGTGTTAGTCGCTCAGTCATGTCTGACTCTTTGCAACCCCACAGACTGTAGCCCCCCAGGCTCCTCTGTCCATGGGGATTCTCCAGGCAAGAATACTGGAGTGGGTTGCCATGCCCTCCTCCAGGGAATCTTCCCAACCCAGGGATTGAAATCAGGTCTCTCGCATTGTAGGCAGATTCCTTACCATTTGAGCCACCAGAAAAGCCGCTAGGGAAGCCCAGTTCCCCACCCCTAGCCCCGTGAAAATTTAATACCACAGATATATTGTATATTTGTTATGTATTGTATGTATATCTCTGCTTTATACATAAGAGTAAGGCCCTTCTGCCCTCTAAGAATCGACTTTTGCCCCATTGGGGGCAATATTCTTTCCTTTGAGAATGTATGTAGTAGACTGAACAAATCAGTCCAGTTGGAAGGGCCAGTTGTGCTGCAGTGACAAGCAACCCCAAAATTTCAGTGGCTTCAGACAATAAAAGTTCACATCTTGTTTGCACAACATGGGCGACAGAGGCCAGGAAAAGAGACTCTACGTCACAAACCTTTACTCCAGCACCCAGGCTGCTGGAGCAACTTCTATCTGGAATATTACTGGTAATCATGGCAGAGGAAAAAGGGAACATGAAAAAAGCCTGCTTTGACTCTTAAAACTTATGCCAGAGGAGCCCCCAAAGCTTCTACTCACATATCAAAGGCCAGAGTAAGACATGGTGACGTCTGAGTTCACGAGGATGGGTAAATGTGATCCTCCCACAAGCAGGGGAACCAGATATTGATGAGCAATCTACCAAGCAGGAAATCTTCTCAGACAATGAATCACACACGCTCTTATTGGTCACTAAGAGCATCTTTCTTGGTTGCTGTGCACTTGGCTCCAGAGCAAAGAAGGGCATGACAGGACACCGGTGCTGCTATTCCCTTCTTGGTTTTTACACTAATTTTTAACTTGAATTCATGTGAAATTAAGAAAACACAGTGGTCTTTTTAAAACTATTTTTTCACAGTTCTACTAACTCTGTAGTAATAATCATGGCGTTCTGCCTGCATTATTGACAAGATTCCTTTCATGGGCCTCTCCTATAGTGTCTTGGAACACATTGAGTTTTCCTCAGTGACTTCTGATCAGGTTTCATATTTCCAATTTGAGCTTTGGGAGGACTCATTACCTACACTATATACCCTGTGCAAAACTTATTGTAGCTTCAAACCCAGAAAATGCAGGTCAACGTCTCATTTCTTTTATCAGTCAAATTTCTGCCAGGACTAGACAGAAATCAAGATTTCTAAGCCTCATGAAGGAAATGGTCAGAATTATAAGCCATGATGACTGGACACATTGCCAACTGCCATAACATAGAATGAAGTTTGGATACCAAATACCAAAAAAAAAAAAAAAAGAATGTAACTTCATAGGTGAAATCAGGCACATCATGTGGAAATCACAAGGGGGCCCTAAATATTGTGAGTCTCATAATGTCAATTCAACTCTTCCCTGCCAAAGAATTTGCTTGCCAGTGCTGGAGATGCAGGAGACATGGGTTTGATCCCTGGGTCAGGAAGATCCCCTGGAGGACAGTATGGCAACCCACTCCAGTATTCTTGCTTGGAGAATCCCATGGACAGAGGAGCCTGATATGCTACAGTCCATGGGGTCATGAAGAATTGGAAGCGACTTAGTGACTGAACAACAACAACTGAGGGTCCTAAAAAGAAAAATGCTTGTAGAAAGTAAGGATTTTAACTCAAATTGACGTTATCACTCACAATATTTAATATGATGTCTGTCTTGTTTCTTGTTGCACTTAGGCACAGCTACTGCCACTGGTTACCAAAAGACCTTTTGAACTATAAATTGATCTAAAAGCTTGGAAGGTTTTAAAGAGTTCTTTGGTTCGGAAAAGCAAAAACCGAGTTCTTGGTCCTTGCTCTATGTTCTGTGTTAGAGAATAAACCCTTTACTCCAAAGGATCCCAAACAGATCACTATAGTTCAAAGTTATTGGAGCTTTATCTGGCAAAGTCCATCATGTGTTTCTCACATATCTCTTTTACTCTGGGTTGCCTGGGTTCTCTTTGGGGATAGAATTTCCCTTCCATAGCCCTTCTCACTCATATTCCATTCCTTGCCCCAGGTCCCATCCCTGCTTCAATAATCTCAGGCTTTGAAGACATTAAAAAGAGTTTTCTTCCTAAGATCTGATCATGTTATGACTTTCTTCAGTTGCATCCCCTCCTAGGTCATGGAGAAGCCTATTTCTGAACATCACAAAGAAGGGTCATTCTCTTCTTCAAAGACGTCACCATTTATAAACTTTTCATTCTAGAAGATACATTTTATTACATAGAAAGTCTAAAAATTATTCTCCTTATGTCTCTAGAATTTAGTGACAACGACTAGAACACGTTTGTTTATCATCTGTTTCCAGCTGGGAATCTACAAGGTTTGAGAAACCCAAACATGATCCCCTCAACACATTTTACAAAGGCACTATCAAAAGACCCAGGCTTTTTTCTAGCAGCCCACGTCCTCTTGGAGCCACAGGGACTCCATAGAAGCCCTTAACCGCGTCCTACAGCCTCAGATCAGTCTGTTGCAAAAGGAAATTTTTGTGCAGGACAGAGTTGGATGCACATTTTCACAAAACTGGACCCAGCCCTTTATACCTTCACAGAGAGGGGTGACCCATAGGTTTCCAGAAAGCACCCTGCCTTGTGCTTCCATTCGTTGCTTCAGACCTTGATCTATGCCTACTGTTTGTCCATACAGTTACCGCTCTGTCTGGTGTAGTTCTTTGTTCACTTCTGGTTTTCATCCTGGATCAGGAATCTTTAACGTGGCATTTTAGTAAAAGGGCCTGATTCTTCTCTGGGAGGGCCTGAGTCTTCAAAGTCCACCCTGGATAATTAGGGAAGTGTAGCTGGTGGCTCAAACATTAAAGAATCTGCCTGCAATGCAGGAGACCTGGGTTCAATCCCAGGGTCAGTTAGATCCCCCAGAAAGGGAAACGGCAGCCCACTCTTGCCTGGAGAATTCCGTGGACAGAGGAGCCTGGCAGGCTACACAGTCCAGGGGATCTTAAAGAGTCAGACACAACTGAGCGACTTTCACTTTTTTTTGCATCAGGCCTTGGGGAGACTGTCGAAGAGTAAGCAATACCGCCGCCTTGTGGAAGATAATGGTTATATTCTTTGTGGAGAAAATTTTTTAAAAGCAACCTTTGAAAGTGAGATTTGAAGTGGTTTTGGAGATTTGCTTGTCATTTTATATCTTTGTGCATTGCTTGGACTTTTGTCATTTATACAATGAATCATATTCTAAAGTAAGTTTAGTCCATTGCGTGCGTTAGTCGCTCAGTCATGTCTGACTCTTGAGACCACCATGGACTGTAGCCTGCCATGCTCCTCTGTCCATGGGATTCTCCAGGCAAGAATGGAGTGGGTAGCCATTCCTGTTTCCCAGGGATCTTCCCGACCCAGGAATCCAACCCTCATCTTCTGCATTGCAGGCAGATTCTTTACCATCTGAGCCATTACTCCATCAATAAGTGAAATAAATTTCAAAAAGTAAAAAAAGTAGGGTATTTTAAAGTATCCAATCATTTGTCATTTAAAGTTTGTCCTGGCTCTATCTCTGTGTAACTTAAATAATTTGAATCTGTTTCCTCATTAATAAAATGTGGGATTTGGCTTTGATGACACAATAATTATTATTACTATTATTATAAATAATTATAATAATAAATAATTATTTGGGCTTCCCTCTATTGTCTTTCAATTAATTTTTTTCCTAGTCTTCTTTTTACCAGATATAGTAAACATAAGTTGATACGTTTGAAACTCACATAACAGAAAAATGGAAATTTTTTAGTATTGAAAGTTAAATCAAGAAAGTCATTTGAACCTGGTGGTTCTCAAACCTAATATGCTAGCTCCATATTAGAATCCTTCTGGGAAGCTTTAAAAATGTTAATACCTGGGTCCCACTGTGGACCAATTATATTAGAATCTCTGAAAGTGGGGTATTGGCGATAGACATCTTTTAAAAGCTTGATTCTAACGTGCAACTAAGACTGAGAACTACTGCTTTAAGTTTTTGTTTAGTCACCAAGTAACATCTGATGCTTTGGGACCCCATGGACTGTAGCCTGCCAGGCTCCTCTGTCCATGGGATTTCCAAGGCAAGAATACTGGAGTGGGTTGGCATTTCCTTTTCCAGGGACCTTCCTGACCCAAGGATTGGACCCATGTCAACTCACATCTCCTGCATGGGCAGGGGATTCTTTACCGCTGAGCCACCAGGAAAGCCCACCAGGCAAAATTGTTCCCTGGCCTAAAAAACATCTCCTTTACAGAGTTTAAAATTCCACTACCAAGTCACAAGTTAGATGAATGATTATCCTGTTTTCAAAGTAAATATACCCAGAAAGACAAAATTAAGTAAAAGCTTCCATTCAAATTAGCTTAGTAAGAGTACTTTCTTCCTAACACCTAGCTAAGGTCAGTCCCATGAAGAGGTTGAGAGTTTAAATAAGGTTAGAGGAAAAGAAAACTCAATATATCATGCAATACCTTGGGAGAGCTTAGGTCTGAAAAGACTGCCACAGGAAGAAATGAGCAACCAGAAATCATCATGAGGATGCCATGAATATGGAAGAGAATGAACCAGGGAGCAGCTGAAGAATGAAAAGGAGCAGACCAGTGAATCAAAGACTAATTGCAACTACTTAAAAATTTGTCTAGGTCAAAGGGTACAAACTTACAGTTATAAGATTAATAAGTTCCGGGGGTCTAAGTGTAGAGCTTGGAGATTATATTCAATAATACCATATTATATACTTGTAAGTTGCTAAGAGAGAAGATATTAAACGTTCTCACAAGAAAAAAAGAAATGGTAATTATGTGACATGATGATACTTTTGGCTAAAGCTACATTACTTTGCTGACAAAGGTCTGTCTGGTCAAAGCTATGGTTTTTATAGTCCTGTATGGATGTGAGAGATGGACTATAAAGAAGGCTGAGCGCCTAAGAATTGATACTTTTGAACCGTGGTGTTGGAGAAGACTCTTGAGAGTCCCTTGGACTGCAAGGAGATCAAACCAGTCAGTCCTAAAGGAAATCAGTCCTGAATATTCATTGAAAGGACTGATGCTGAAGCTGAAGCTCCAATGCTTTGGCCACCTGATGCGAAGAGCTGACTCATCGGAAAAGACCCTGATGCTGGGAAAATTGAAGGCAGGAGAAGGGGACAACAGAGGATGAGATGGTTGGATGGCATCACTGACTCAACGGACATGAATTTGAGTCAGCTCTGGGAGTTGGTGATGGACAGGGAAGCCTAGTGTGCCGCAGTCCATGGGGTCGCAGAGTCAGACATGACTGAGCGACTGAACCAGACTGAACTGAACTGAAGGTGATAATCATTATGCAATATATACATACATCAGTCAACATACGTACACCTTAAATTTACAATGTTATATGCCAATTATATTTCAGTAAAGCTGGGATTTCTTTGGAAGGAATGATGCTAAAGCTGAAACTCCAGTACTTTGGCCACCTCATGTGAAAAGTTGACTCATTGGAAAAGACTGATGCTGGGAGGGATTGGGGGCAGGAGGAGAAGGGGATAACAGAGGATGAGATATCTGGATGGCATCACTGACTCGATGGACGTGAGTCTGAGTGAACTCCGGGAGTTGGTGATGGACAGGGAGGCCTGGCGTGCTGCGATTCATGGGGTCACAAAGAGTTGGACACGACTGAGTGACTGAACTGAACTGAAAGCTGGAAAATTTTTATCTACAAATTTCCCTTAATCTAATCTGTAATGTAATGATTTCTTTAATAATATCAAATCTTTCAGGTTGAGTAGAGGAGATTAGCTATGCAAAGCTAGTATTCAGAGCATCTTAGTATGATTTCTATATATTATTTCATTAGTCAAATATTTATGTACTTTTTAAATATAGCATTTAAAAAATTTAATCTGTAAAATTTCATGAAGTACATATTATTATCCCCACTTTACAGATGAAAACACTGGGTTTAAAGGAAATGGTATCAACCTTTTTGTTTTGTCACAGTGAAAAGAAGCTTGATCGAAAGATAATTCATTGATTAGCTCTAGTAATTTTCTGGTGGAGTCTTTAGAGTTTTCTATGTAGAGGATCATGTCATCTGCAAACAGTGAGATTTTTACTTCTTTTCCAATTTGGATTCCTTTTATTTCTTTTTCTGCTCTGATTGCTGTGGCCAAAACTTCCAAAACTATGTTGAATAGTAATGGTGAAAGTGGGCACCCTTGTCTTGTTCCTGACTTTAGGGGAAATGCTTTCAGTTTTTCACCATTGAGGATAATGTTTGCTCTGGGTTTGTCATATATAGCTTTTATTATGTTGAGGTATGTTCCTTTTATTCCTGCTTTCTGGAGAGTTTTTATCATAAATGGATGTTGAATTTTGTCAAAGGCTTTCTCTGCAACTATTGAGATAATCATATGGCTTTTATTTTTCAATTTGTTAATATGGTGTATTACATTGACTGATTTGAGGATATTGAAGAATCCTTGCATCCCTGGGATAAAGCCCACTTGGTCATGGTGTATGATCTTTTTAATGTGTTGTTGGATTCTGATTGCTAGAATTTTGTTAAGGATTTTTGCATCTGTGTTTATCAGTGATATTGGCCTGTAGTTTTCTTTTTTTGTGGGATCTTTGTCAGGTTTTGGTATTAGGGTGATGGTGGCCTCATAGAATGAGTTTAGAAGTTTACCTTCCTCTGCAATTTTCTGGAAGAGTTTGAGTAGGATAGGTGGCAGCTCTTCTCTAAATTTTTGGTAGAATTCAGCTGTGAAGCCGTCTGGACCTGGGCTTTTGTTTGCTGGAAGATTTCTGATTACAGTTTCAATTTCCGTGCTTGTGATGGGTCTGTTAAGATTTTCTATTTCTTCCTGGTTCAGTTTTGGAAAATTGTGCTTTTCTAAGAATTTGTTCATTTCTTCCAAGTTGTCCATTTTATTAGCATATAATTGCTGATAGTAGTCTCTTATGATCCTTTGTATTTCTGTGTTATCTATTGTAATCTCTCCATTTTCATTTCTAATTTTATTGATTTGATTTTTCTCCCTTTGTTTCTTGATGAGTCTGGCTAATGGTTTGTCAATTTTATTTATCCTTTCAAAGAACCAGCTTTTGGCTTTGTTGATTTTTGCTATGGTCTCTTTTGTTTCTTTTGCATTTATTTCTGCCCTAATTTTTAAGATTTCTTTCTTTCTACTAATCCTGGGGTTCTTCATTTCTTCCTTTTCTAGATGCTTTAGGTGTAGAGTTAGGTTATTTATTTGACTTTTTCTTGTTTCTTGAGGTATGCCTGTATTGCTAAGAACCTTCCCCTTAGCACTGCTTTTACAGTGTCCCACAGGTTTTGGGTTGTTGTGTTTTCATTTTCATTCGTTCCTATGCATATTTTGATTTCTTTTTTTATTTCTTCTGTGATTTGTTGGTTATTCAGCAGCGTGTTGTTCAGTCTCCATATGTTGGAATTTTTAATAGTTTTTTTCCTGTAATTGAGATCTAATCTTACTGCATTGTGGTCAGAAAAGATGCTTGGAATGATTTAAATTTTTTTGAATTTACCAAGGCTAGATTTATGGTCCAGGATGTGATCTATCCTGGAGAAGGTTACGTGTGTGCTTGAGAGAAAGGTTAAATTCATTGTTTTGGGGTGAAATGTCCTATAGATATCAATTAGTCTAACTGGTCTATTAAAATCAGCACACAGAAATCCCTTGCATTCCTATACACTAATAATGAGAAAATAGAAAGAGAAATTAAGGAAACAATTCCATTCACCATTGCAACGAAAAGAATAAAATACTTAGGAATATATCTACCTAAAGAAACTAAAGACCTATATATCAGTTCAGTTCAGTTCAGTTGCTCAGTCGTGTCCAACTCTTTGTGACCCCATGAATTGCAGCACGCCAGGCCTCCCTGTCCATCACCAAATCCCGTTCACTCAAACTCACATCCATCAAGTCGGTGATGCCATCCAGCCATCTCATCCTCTGTCGTCCCCTTCTCCTCCTGCCCCCAATCCCTCCCAGCATCAGAGTCTTTTCCAATGAGTCAACTCTTCGCATGAGGTGGCCAAAGTACTGGAGTTTCAGCTTTAGCATCATTCCTTCCAAAGAACACTCGGACCAATCTCCTTTAGAATGGACTGGTTGGATCTCCTTGCAGTCCAAGGGACTCTCAAGAGTCTTCTCCAACACCACAGTTCAAAAGCATCAATTCTTCAGCACTCAGCTTTCTTCACAGTCCAACTCTCACATCCATACATGACTACTGGGAAAACCATAGCCTGACTAGACCTATATATAGAAAACTATAAAACACTGGTGAAAGAAATCAAAAAGGACACTAATAGATGGAGAAATATATCATGTTCGTGGATCAGAAGAATCAATATAGTAAAAATGAGTATACCACCCAAAGCAATCTATAGATTCAATGCAATCCCTATCAAGCTACCAATGGTATTTTTCACAGAGCTAGAACAAATAATTTCACAATTTGTATGGAAATGCAAAAAACCTCGAATAGCCAAAGCAATCTTGAGAAAGAAGAATGGAACTGGAGGAATCAACCTGCCTGACTTCAGGCTCTACTACAAAGCCACAGTCATCAAGACAGTATGGTACTAGCACAAAGACAGAAATATAGATGAGTGGAACAAAATAGAAAGCCCAGAGATAAATCCACACACCTATGGACACCTTATCTTTGACAAAGGAGGCAAGAATATACAATGGAGAAAAGACAATCTCTTTAACAAGTGGTGCTGGGAAAACTGGTCAACCACTTGTAAAAGAATGAAACTAGAACACTTTCTAACACCATACACAAAAACAAACTCAAAATGGATTAAAGATCTAAACATAAGACCAGAAACTATAAAACTCCTAGAGGAAAACATAGGCAAAACACTCTCCGACATAAATCACAGCAGGATCCTCTATGACCCACCTCCCAGAATATTGGAAATAAAAGCAAAAATAAACAAACAGGACCTAATTTAAATTAAAAGCTTCTGCACCACAAAGGAAACTATAAGCAAGGTGAAAAGATAGCCTTCAGAATGGGAGAAAATAATAGCAAATGAAGCAACTGACAAACAACTAATCTCAAAAATATACAAGCAACTCCTGCAGCTCAACTCCAGAAAAATAAATGACCCAATCAAAAAATGGGCCAAAGAACTAAACAGACATTTCTCCAAAGAAGACATACAGATGGCTAACAAACACATGAAAAGATGCTCAACATTACTCATTATCAGAGAAATGCAAATCAAAACCACTATGAGGTACCATTTCACGCCGGTCAGAATGGCTGCGATCCAAAAGTCTACAAGCAATAAATGCTGGAGAGGGTGTGGAGAAAAGGGAACCCTCTTACACTGTTGGTGGGAATGCAAACTAGTACAGCCACTATGGAAAACAGTGTGGAGATTCCTTAAAAAACTGGAAACACAACTGCCTTATGACCCAGCAATCCCACTGCTGGACATACACACCGAGGAAACCAGAATTGAAAGAGACACGTGTACCTCAATGTTCATCGCAGCACTGTTTATAATAGCCAGGACATGGAAGCAACCTAGATGTCCATCAGCAGACAAATGGATAAGAAAGCTGTGGTACATATACACAATGGAGTATTACTCAGCCATTAAAAAGAATACATTTGAATCAGTTCTAATGAGGTGGATGAAACTGGAGCCTGTTATACAGAGTGAAGTAAGCCAGAAAGAAAAACACCAATACAGTATACTAACACATATATATGGAATTTAGAAAAATGGTAATGATAACCCTATATGCGAGATGGCAAAAGAGACACAGATGTATAGAACAGTCTTTTGGACTCTGTGGGAGAGGGTGAGGGTGGGATGATTTGGGAGAATGGCATTGAAACATGTATAATATCATATATGAAACAAATCACCAGTCCAGGTTTGATGCATGATACAGGATGCTTGGGGCTGGTGCACTGGGATGACCCAGAGGGATGATATGGGGAGGGATCTGGGAGGGGGGTTCAGGATGGGGAACATGTGTACACTCGTGGCGGATTCATGTTGATGTATGGCAAAACCAATACAATATTGTAAAGTAATTAGCCTCCAATTAAAATAAATAAATTTATATTAAAAAAAAGAAAGGTAATTATACGGCTTCCCTGGTGGCTCAGTGGTAAAGAATCTACCTGCCAAAGCAGCAGGAGCAACTAAGCACTCCCCCACCCCGTGCAACGTGACTGTTGAGCCTGTGCCCTAGAGCCTGGGAGGCATAAGAGAGAAGACCAAGCTCTGGAACTAGAGAGTAGCCCCTGCTCACCGCAAACTAGAGAAATGCCCACGCAGCAATGAAGACCCAGCACAGCCAAAAATAAACAAAATTATTTTTTGAAGTAATTATATTGTAATATTTGGTAACCGAAAGCATATAGATATAGATACAGCTATACCTACCAGCTGCCCTGGATGATTATGCCTTGGATAACCTCCTGTTGCCCTCTGCTCATCTCTTTAAAAAATATTCAAAACATTTTCTAATATATTGTAATTATGTTCATTTCAAGGTAAAAATGTGACAAAGAAGAAATTATCCTTGACTTTTCTTCTTGAACCACATCTATGCATACCCAATACATGCTTCCCTTTTTGATGATAAATGGTTATCTTGAAATTAAAAAAAATACTAAGATACAAAATAATCAAATTTCACACCTGGAATATGATTTTCTACCTTCACAAAAAGTGAAAAGCATAAGCCATTGTTTTTATGTAGTAAGCTAAGGGAGAGATTTTATTTGCATATTTTGAAACATTAGCAACCAAAGCAGGAGACAGCTAATGAGAAAGTATGAGCTTCCTTCCTCAAAGCTGAAAGGAATGTCATCTCCACCAATACCTAACAACTGACCTTTGCAGGGGCGTTTCCCATAAAATGTGGCTGGCAGTCGTTTGAGCTACAGCAGTTTCTTCCTGATATGGAATCTCCAGGAATCACTTAAATAAGTAAAGTTTGCTCATCAGACTCTGGGACTCACAGACCTGAGGAGGTCACTGGGAGAAGAATGCCTGACTGTTTGAAATGCCTTCGTGACATTGTCTGGTGATTTACATGTGATGTGTCAATTAACAGACTTCAGTTCAAGAAGCGTTTATGTAACTAACTATACTGGACACAAGCACTTGCACTCAACATTGTGGGACATACGAAGATCTAATGATCTAAGTCACCATTGTCTCTTGTCTGGTTTATTACCAAAAAACAAATAAAATCAATCCCAACCTCTCCTCTCCCCCCAAAAAACCCCTAAACAACTGACATTCCCACATCTACTCATGGCTCCGATCTGTTCTTCAGATTGCAGTCATGTGCACTTTTAACAACCTAATTCTGACCCCCTCATTCCCCTGATTAAAAACTCCAGGATCCTTTTCCCCACAGGATAAAATAATAAATTATTAGGACTGCATTGAGCTAGCCCCTGCCTACTTCTATAAGCCTCACATCAAGTCACACTTCCTCATTCATTAAACCCTCATAACCCTTTTTCCAGTACTTAGAACATATCATTATTTCTGGAGTCTTATATTACTTAGATACTGTTCCCACACAGTTTTTCAATTTCCTTCCCACGTTCACCTAGCTATTTCCTACTCTCTGTTAGAATTTGCTATAAACATTATTTCTTCCAGGAAGCATTCCCTAATTCCCCAGACTGAATTTTGTCCCCATATCATATGCTCTTGTTAAAATCGGCATTTCTGGGACTTCCCTGGTGGTCTGTCTGCCAATGCTGGGGACATGGGTTCAACCCCTAGTCTGGGAAGATCTCACATACCATGCAGCAACAAAGGCCATGCACCCTGCAGCCCGTGCTCCATGACAAGAGGAGCAACTGCAGCAAGAAGCCTGAGCAGCACAATGGAGAGTGGCCCACCTCGCTCATCAACTAGAGAAAGTCCGCGCACAGCAGCAAAGATCCAGGGCAGCCAAAAATTTTTTAATAAAAAAAAATTTAATAAATATTTTTTAAAATCTGTATTTCTCCATCATTATACTCAACATACTTATAATTATTGGTTAATGTCTGACTTTTCTGATTGACTAGAAATTTCATGAGTGCATTTAAGACAGAGGTTACCCCCATTCATTATTGAATGAATAAAATAAATTAAAAATTGGTTCACTGCTCTCAGAAGCCCACAGTGTAGCTGAGACAACACACACACACATACACATCACTCTTAGTTTTAATACAAGATGAGCTAACTGTAGGCAGGACATGATACGCAATGAAATTGGTCGAAAAATAAGGAAGGGAGACATTAGTTCTTAGTAAGAAGATGGAAAATAGCAGTACTTGACGGGAGGAACACCATCAGAGGGATGGTGGCAAAGGACTCCACAAGGAAGGAGGAACCAAGGTATGGAGAGAAGAGACTACAGGTAGATTTGGGCAAAGGCAAGTACTCCACTGTGACTGAGGAATGGCATTTTTGGAAGGGTGTGGTGCAAGATAAAGCTGGAAAGTTAGGCTAACTTTATCAAACTGAATATCAGACTGAGCTATTTGTACGTGACTCTACAGGCAGGAGTATCAGATCTGGCTTTGAAGAGGATATTCTCTGTTGTGTAGAATTAAATCTCTTAGGGATTGTCTAGAGATCTAGTTCCAGTAGATAGCAGTCTCTCCACACTCTCCATATGTCTGTAAACATTTCAAACACACAAACAATAAAGAAACCTCCATCCTACTGCACATAAGCATTTCCAGGGAAATACAGGTCATCCTGTGGATGCTACGGATGAGAATTCCAGGAGAAGGAGGGATCTAGCCAGCTAAATTTATGCTGAGAGGTGCAGTTTGCAACGTTTGAGTGGTTTTCTCAGATTCTTATTTTTCTCAGCTTATTGATAGATAATTGACAAAGTTGTAACATATTTTAAGTGTGCACTGTAATGGTTTAATATATATATGTGTACACATTGTGAAAGCATTCCCCCCAAAGAATAAATTGACATATCCATCAACTCACCTATTTATCTTTTTGCGTCTGAGAATATCTAAGTTCCACTCTCTTGGCAAATTTCAATTATACAATACAGTATTATCAACTGTAGTCACTATGCTATGTATTAGCTCCTAAGGCCTTATTCGTTTTATAACTGAAAAAAAGTTTGCACTCTTTTACAAATCTTTCCCTGTTCTCCCACCAAGCAGGCCCTGCCAACCACTTTTCCACTCTCATATTTTATGAGTTTGACCTTTTAAAAAAAAATTTAGATTCTTCATATAAGTGATACCACATAGTATTTGAAACAGATGTGGGTTTTTTTGGCCATACTGCACACCATCTGGGATCTTAGTTCCCCAACCAGGGATCAAACTCACATCCCTTGCATTGGAAACACTGAATCTTAACTGGTAGACCACCAGGGAAGTCCCCAAACAGATTTTTATCAGGGCTAAATAATGCTATCTCCAGTAACAGTGTTGGTCTTTCATTTAGAGAACAAAATGCCTCAATTATGTAAAGAAAAGAAGCTGATCTGGCTTTTGAGAAAAAAAGTAATAGTAGAGTCAAATTATTAAAAACTCTTACCCTATTTCAGGAAAATGAATTCTCATATGCAGCTGGTATAACCACAATCTACCCAAAAAACCAATTTGGCAATGTTTCCTACAAGCAAAAGACAGTTGGTAATATTTCCATATGACACAGTGCCTTATGCATGAATCTGTAACACAAGCCTCTCACGAGTTTGAAATTTCTTGTATCTTTTCCAAAGAATTTGACTCTTTTTCTTACTTTCAGGTGCTTTGGTGTATGATGTGCATTCCTGTTGCATGAATGTCAGTGACGGAATGCCACACAGCTTCACTTATTGTGGGGATCTTTATTTCCGAGGTCCTTATCAAGTATTTGTGAGAAACTATGAAACTGTACTTCTTTCGAGGATGAATATGGCTTCATCTATATAAAATGTATGTTTCACTGTTTTACTGCAGATAGAATAAGCTTTTATTTCAGTTCTGAGTCATGATGTAATTATGATTAATTTTAAATGGCACTTAAACTTAATATATTGGAGTAAGACATGGCAACTCACTCCAGTATTCTTGCGTGAAAAATTCCATGGACAGAGGAGCCTGGCACACTACCGTCCATGGGGTCACAGAGTCAGACACAACTAAACACACACACAAACTTAATATATGTATTTCAAATAATACCTACAATTAAAGCATCAGTAATATGAACGGTATGACGAAGGTCACGCATGCATGCACAGGCATTGGCAACTACGATAGGCTGCCATTTGGCTGAGAACAGTTTTATGACACTACCTTGATTTCAGAGATACATCCTGATTTCAGAGATACTAATATGTGGGGAAAAGGAAGTAGATTGCCGAGTCAATGAAATATGGTAAGTTCTGCCTCCCCAATTAGATTATGTTTTTCAAAGTTGGAACCTGCATCCAAGTGGGATGTTCTCTGTAAATATTATAATCTCACCTTGATTCAAACTGACCTAATAAGAAAGTAGATGGGTTCACAAAACTGGAAAGCCAGAGTGATGTGGGAGAATCTTTCAGGGTTGGTTAACCCTGTGGAAAAATTATGTGATTAAGCACTCAAGTTTTTTCCATAGGTCTGCTTGCCTTCCTTAATAACAGCTTCATTCTCAGGCTACCCTCTCTTCTTCAGTAGTCTTAAGATGGTTGTCAATAGCTTTTGAGCCTACCTACATTCTACTTCTTAACATCCTGCCAGATCAATGAATTTCCATTTCCAGAAGCTTCCACAAACACCTATGACTTGTTAAAATTGGTTCACAAATCTTTTTAAGTCAATCATATGAATAGGGGAGGGATTATCCTGATTGGGCTTTCCTTTATAGCTCAGTTGAGAAAGAATCTGCCTGCAATGCAGGAGACCAGGGTTCAATTCCTGGGGTGGGAGGATTCCCTGGAGAAGGAAATGGCAACCCACTCCAGTACTCTTGCCTGGAGAATCTCATGGACAGAGGAGCCTGGCGGGCTACAGTCCATGGGGTCGCAAGAGTCGGATATGACTTAGTGACTAAACCACCACCTATCTTGATGAATTAAATTAGTTAATTTATTTAATTAATTAATTAGATTAATCAAGTATCCAACATAGAATTGAATTTCTTTCTACTGAGGCATATGGAAGAGTGAACTCTTGGTCAAAATCAGAGTTCTGTTAGTAAGGAAAAGCAGGATAGTAATTTGTCTACTCCAGAACCCTCCTGAATATTTTTGTATCTCTACTAGTCTCTAGAATGTGACACAGTAATGGTAATTTCTTTAAGACCAAGAACTGTGCCTTATTTATCTTTTCTACTATCTTTAATTTCCTGCACATTGTTGATGAATAATGAATTTATTATTATTGTATGTAATAGTGGTTATGTTCCTTGCCAAAAGAATCTTGAAATGACATGTAGTTTCCTTTGCTTTTTTTATTCAGTAGTAAGGCCCTGTATCAATAGAAAGAAAATAAAAATTTTGCTTAAAAAATCTAGCCCAGTAAAATTCTTGATATTGTCAAGAATATCATGGACACAGAAGATTATCCATGAAAGCAAAGTTGAAGATGTGTAATAGATAAATAGTGAAACTTAAGAAAAAAAAATAAGATACATTCAGCAAAGCTGTTTATCAAGAACTTTAGACAAGATTCAGGAAAGAAACTTCCCTGGTGGTCCAGTGGTTAAGATTCTGCCTTGCAATGCAGGGGACATGGGCTCCATCCTTGGTCTGGGAGCAAAGGTCTCACAGGCTACAAAGCAACCACAGCAACTAAGCCCAGATTCCACAGTGCAGCCAAATAAATCAACATTAAAAAAAGAAAAAACCTCAAAGAAAAGATTCAGGGGAGGTAACCTTACTTCCACATCAAAAGATTGCCTTTTGTAGAACTCTACTCCAAGGAAGACAGAAAGAGTTGGATAGTCTAGCTTTTCTTTTCTTTTTATTCTGATTCTACTCCAATATGAATCATTTCTTGTTCTAAACTATTCTGTTCTAAATTATTCATTTGATACCTCAGATCTAATGACTAAAAATAGGTAAGATCCGTTTGGCTAGCTAATCCTTTTCTCGTAAGTACATGGAGCTTCATGCTTTAGAGACTTTTTCCTCTTATTTTTACCATTTTAAGTGTCTCAAAGACACCAGAACGTGAACTCCACAAAGGCAGGGACTTTGTATTGTTCCAGTATCTGCAGTTCCTACTACTGGGCCAAAGAAGGTGTTCACTAATTTTTAAAATAATGCAATAAATGAATGAGAAGAATGTCATTAAGAAGAAGAAATGATGTTACTATATAACGAATAGTGGAATAGTAATACTATATTGTATTTTCCAGCTAGGAAACTGTTAGAATTTTCATGAGAGATGTTTGGAAAATGTACAGTTAGAAATTTCACAGTAATCATTTCCCTATAGAAAATTGATATCTTCAAGGCACAGATCTGGAAAAATTCCAAATCTGATTTTCAACAAAGTACAGATGGGTAACTCAGTCTTACATGTGGTTTATAAAAAGATCTTAGAATTAAATTAGCAAAATTTCTTGCACAAAGGAAGCATTTCAGTGACTACCTTAATCACATTGTCCCATTAACTAAGTGGTAAGAGGTCAAGAGACAAGTAGATGATTTGTTAAAAGACACTGGCATGATGAACTGGAGAGTTTTCTGCTGAAATGCCTCTGGTTACTCTATTTCAACCATGTACAGATAATGCTGCCAAATCCCTGCTACTGCTAAGTTACTTCACTCATGTCCGACCCCATAGACTGCAGCCCACCAGGCTCTTCCGTGCCTGGGATTCTCCAGGCAAGAACACTGGAGTGGGTTGCCATTTCCTTCTCCAATGCATGAAAGTGAAAAGTGAAAGTGAAGTCGCTCAGTCATGTCCAACTCTTAGCGACCCCATGGACTGCAGCCTACCAGACTCCTCCATCCATGGGATTTCCCAGGCAAGAGTACTGGAGTGGGGTGTCACTGCCTTCTCCGCCCAAATCCCTAGAGGGATTATTATGTATGCAGCACTTAGCACTTAGGGGACAGACAGCAAATAAAGGGGAAAGTGTTGGAAGGGGACACTCATCAGTTTCATTAGTCAAAAAAATCTAATTACAATTTTAAGGAAAAGGCTTGGTACTTAATAATATTCCCAAAGTTATTTCTAGACTCTGGGAATGGCAGAGTCTATCAGATGCTCTTATAGCCATGATCTCATATACCTTCAGACACCCACAGAAGGAAAACATCTACTTCTGTGCTGCTTATTATGTATGCTTGAAGAAACCTTCCAAAAAATTGCTTATTTATTTATTTTTGGCTGTACTGGGTCTTCGTTGTTGTGTGGGCTTTCTTTAGTTGTGGTGCATAGGCTTCTCATTTCTGTGGCTTCTTTTGTTGCAGAGAACTGGCTCCAGGGCTCAGGGCCTTAGTAGGTGCAACACGTGGGCTCAGTAGTTGCGGCTCCCGGACTTTAGAGCACAGGCTCAGCAGTTGTGGTGCACATGCTCAGTTGCTCCTCAGCATGTGGGTCTGAAATCACTGCAGATGGTGACTGCAGCCATGAAATTAAAAGACGCTTGCTCCTTGGAAGGACAGTTGTGAGCAACCTAGACAGTGTATTAAAAAGCAGAGACATTACTTTGCCAACAAAGGTCCATCTAGCCAAGACTATGGTTTTTCCGGTGGTCATGTATGGATGTGAGAGTTGGACTCAGAAGAAAGCTGAGCACTGAAGAATTGATGCTTTTGAACTGTGGTGTTGGAGAAGACTCTTGAGAGTCCCTTGGACTGCAAGGAGATCCAACCAGTCCATCCTAAAGGAGTTCAGTCCTGAGTGTTCATGGGAAGGACTGATGTTGAAGCTGAAACTCCAATAATTTGGCCACCTGATGCAAAGAGTTGACTCATTTGAAAAGACCCTGATGCTGGGAAAGAGTGAAGGCAGGACAAGAAGGGGATGGCAGAGGATGAGATGCTTGGATGGCATCACCGCCTCAATGGACATGGGTTTGGGTAAACTCCAGGAGTTGGTGATGATAGGGAGGCCTGATGTGCTGCGGTCTATGGGGTCACAAAGAGTCGGACACGACTGAGCGACTGACCTGAACTGAACTGAACTGATGTGGGATCTTCCCAGATGAGGGATTGACTGTGTTTCCTGAAATGGCAGGCAGATTCTTTACCTCTGAGCTACCAGGGAAGCCCTTGGAGGAAGATTTTGAAAGAGGATAACCAACTCTTTTCAGTTTGCTAAGACTTTCTCAACTATACAAGTCATGTGTCCCAAGGAATTCCCCAGTCTCAGGAAAACTGGGACAGTTGATCATGCTACTTTGAAAACTCCTTTTAAAAAATAACAGAAGACTTACTTGGACCTACCCAGATTTCCTAACACATCTTTCTCCTTTCTGTCTTCTCCCAATTGCTCTTTTACAATCCTAAAATGTTTCTCCTTTATGCCTCTGCTGACTTGTCTCCCTTCAACTCGTCATGGCTTTACAAGCCAGAGTTTTGGTGTATAGCTTAATATCTATTATATTTGTTAACTTCTAAGTAGTTAGATGGAGAAGGCAATGGCAACCCGCTCCAGTACTCTTGCCTGGAAAATTCCATGGATGGAGGAGCCTGGTAGGCTGCAGTCCATGGGGTCGCTAGAGTCGGACACGACTGAACGACTTTACTTTCACTTTTCACTTTCATGCATTGGAGAAGGAAATGGCAACCCACTCCAGTGTTCTTGCCTGGAGAATCCCAGGGACGGGGGAGCCTGGTGGGCTGCCGTCTCAGGGGTCGCACAGAGTCGGACACGACTGAAGCGACTTAGCAGCAGCAGCAGCAGCAGCAAGTAGTTAGATGACCTCCATGAATTCTGAGTTTTCAAAAAAGGAGTACTTACACTGAAAGGACTTCTTTTATTAGCCCAAGCCTTTCTAATGAGGAATCCTAGAATAAAAAAAACTAACAAAACAGTGCTTTATGGATTTAAAAATACAAGTGTATGACAATCTTTAATGGCATAAGGATACCTCTTTTTTTGGGATTCTCTCTCAGTTTTTTAAAAAAGTGATTCAACTTAAATTTTCTTCTAGCCTAGTATATCCCAATCTGGGGATACACTGGAGATAGTTTTAAGTGATATGTGGTGATGCCATCTTAACTAACTTGGGCAATGAGAAAATTTTTTTCCTTTCACCTCTCTTATAATAACACTGGTTTTGACAAGAAAAAAAAAAAATCTCATTTTAACATCATTATGTCTTAACACCTCTCTAACATCTACCAGTCTGCTTCGATAACACAGAGTGAGCCAAGTAGGGCTCAGAGACCAAAAGTATCTAGCTGGAATTTGATGAGAAGATTTTGTTTTTGTTACATTTATATTCATGGCTACATTCTACTTATGGCAACAGAAATGGGATTTTTCTATTTTCAAGAGTAATATAGAGACATTTTTCCTTTTAGGTAAATGTATGTAAATAAAAATAATCAATTTAAAGGAAAAATAGTCGGCTAAAACCATGAGGTGAGATAAGAATTACTTAAGCACAGGCACCCTTGCCCAGCTAGCTTCACATATACTCAAGGAGTTATAGAGGATCACGTGGAATAGGGCAGCATCTCAAGCTCCCCTTCCCCTAGACACATACAAGCCAAGTTTTGGTGTATAGCTTAATATCTATTATATTTGTTAACCTCTAAGTAGGTAGATGACCTCCATGAATTCTGAGTTTTCAGAAGAAGAGATGTGAGCTATTTTCCTAAGGAAGAACAAAATAAAACAGGGTAGCACTCTATGTCAAGGCACACAACCTCAGATTCCCACCAGGACTTGAAAGGAAAACACTTCATAGTCTTGGTATTTTTTTTGTCATAGCAGAATGCCCTTCTTAGCATTCAACACAGCTAGCACTGCAGTTGGACCTAACAGATTTCTCTAAATTTTCAGGTCTTGGCGTGTCTGGAACCTGGACGCATCATGTGGGAGAGCAGCCATGCACTCGCCATGGTATTAATGTTGGAAGGACTGAAATGAACATCTTTGAGCTTACTTGTTGAGCTGGCATTTAGAAAGAGAAACTTTAGGTGTTGTCTGGTTTCTGTAATTTCCCATTCTCTTTAATGAAACTTTTTTTATCACATTCAAATAAGAAAAATATAAATCTGGGAGAGAGATTTCATCAATGGCAAACTCCGTATTCAAATAAATGATACTGAGACATTTCGTCAAGGAGATAGACAATATAATCTGACATTTGATTAAGTTATTTGGAAATATTACAGGTCTTATCTTGGATCAAGATTTGAGAAAGCTGTGTTCCCAAAACACCAACTTCATCAAGTTAGTAGTAATCACCCAAGTGTTTTTTAGCTTCTATTATGTACTCAGCTCACTTAGACACAGAAGAACATACAGACTTGTAACTCGTGCAGTCTTCTCTTAATGATATATGATACAAATAGAGAGACTATACTAACTAACCCACATAAAATAATTGTATAGTAATAAATTGGAGTAAATACTTAAATGGTAAGTAGAATAATAAAGATTTTATATGGAGGTTATATAAGTTTACAAGGGAGTTATATGAAGAAGACAGAAATAAATGAAGTTTCAAAAGTCCAAGAAAGTTTCATGACAGGATTCTGTTTTCTTTTTAAAAGATAGGGAGAGACTTCCCTGGTGATCCAATGGCTAAAGCTCTGTGCTCCCAATGCAGGGAGGCTGGGTGTGATCCCTGGTCAGGGAACTAGATCCCATGTGTTACAATTCAGAGGTCACATGCTACAACTAGGACCCAGTGCAGCCAGAAAAATAAAATAATTATTTTTTTAAAAAAGATGGGGAAACTTTGAAGTAAAAAGAAATATAAAAGTGTTTCATGATCGAGACCTTCATTGACACAGGGTTTGGCATAATATCAAGAGTGGTATAAAGGTGTTTCATGATTGAGACCGTCACTGACACAGGGTTTGGGATAGTATCGGGAGTGGGTATGAAGCAAAATATGTAGAACTAGTGCTACCAGCTCAGAGTGAAGCATGGAGTTTGTGAGGGGTATTGATGAGAGAAAATACTGGCATAAGTAGAGTGAGACCAGACCGGGAAGACTTTGAAAACTAGTCTCAGAGGGTAAACTGCTACTTGTAAACTCCACAGCTTACAAAAGCACCACAAACTGTAGAGAAATCACCCTCCTAGCATTACTGTAAGAATTAAACTGGGTAATATTTGGGCTGCACTTTGCTGGAGCAGCCATGAAGAGATACCCCACAACCAAGGTAAGAGAAACCCAAGTAAGATGGTAGGCACTGAGAGAGGGCATTGGAGGGCAGACAGACTGAAACCACAATCTCAGACAACTAGCCAATCTGATCACACGGACCACAGCTTGTCTAACTCAGAGAAACCAAGCCATGCTCTGTGGGGCCACCCAAGACGGAGGGGTCACGGTGGAGAGGTCTGACAGAATGTGGTCCACTGGAGAAGGGAATGGCAAACTACTTCAGTATTCTTGCCTTGAGAGTCCCATGAATAGTATGAAAAGGCAAAAAGATAGGACACTGAAAGATAAACTCCCCAGGTCGGTAGGTGCCCAATATGCTACTGGAGATCAGTGGAGAAATAATTCCAGAAAGAATGAAGGGACAGAGCAAAAGCAAAAACAACACCCAGTTGTGGATGGGACTGGTGATAGAAGCAAGGTTCGATGCTATAAAGAGCAATATTGCATAGGAACCTGGAATGTTAGGTCCATGAATCAAGGCAAATTGGAAGTGGTCAAACAGGAGATGACAAGAGTGAACATCGACATTCTAGAAATTAGTGAACTAAGATGGATTGGAATGGGTGAATTTAACTCAGATGACCATTATATCTACTACTATGGGCAGGAATCCCTTAGAAGAAATGGAGTAGCCGTCATAGTCAACAAAAGAGTCTTAAATGCAGTACTTGGATGCAACCTCAAAAACGACAGAATGATCTCTGTTTGTTTCCAAGGCAAACCATTCAATATCACGGTAATCCAAGTCTATGCCCCAACCAGTAACGTTGAAGAAGCTGAAGTTGAACGTTTCTATGAAGACCTACAAGACCTTCTAGAACTAACACCCAAAAAAGATGTCCTTTTCATTATAGGGGACTGGAATGCAAAAGTAGGAAGTCAGGAAACACCTGAAGTAACAGGCAAATTTGGCCTAGGAGTACAGAATGAAGCAAGGCAAAGGCTAATAGAGTTCTGCCAAGAGAACACACTGGTCATAGCAAACACCCTCTCTCAACAACACAAGAGAAGACTCTACACATGGACAACACCAGACGGCCGACACCGAAATCAGATTGATTATATTCTTTGCAGCCAAAGATGAAGAAGCTTTTATCAGCAAAAACAAAACTGAAAGCTGACTGTGGCTCAGATCATGAACTCCTTATTGCCAACTTCAGACTGAAATTGAAGAAAGTGGAGAAAACCACTAGACCATTCAGGTATGACCTAAATCAAATCCCTCACGACTACACAGTGGAAGTGAGAAATAGACTTAAGGGACTAGATCTGATAGACAGAGTGCCTGATGAACTATGGACCGAGGTTCATGACATTGTACAGGAGACAGGAATCAAGACCATCCCCAAGAAAAAGAAATGCAAAAAAGCAAAATGGCTGTCTGGGGAGGCCTTACAAATAGCTGTGAAAAGAAGGGAAGTGAAAAGCAAAGGAGAAAAGGAAAGATATACCCATTTGAATGCAGAGTTCCAAAGAATAGCAAGGAGAGATAAGAAAGCCTTCCTCAGCGATCAATGCAAAGAAATAGAGGAAACAATAGAATGGGAAAGACTAGAGATCTCTTCAAGAAAATTAGAGATACCAAGGGAACATTTTATGCAAAGATGGGCTCAATAAAGGACAGAAATGGTAGGGACTTAACAGAAGCAGGTGATATTAAAAATAGGTGGCAAGAATACACAGGAGAATTGTACTAAAAAGATCTTAGAGACCCAGATAATCACGATGGTATGATCGCTCACCTAGAGCCAGACATCCTGGAATGAAGTCAAGTGGCCCTTAGGAAGCATCACTACGAACAAAGCTAGTGGAGGTGATGGAATTCTAGTTGAGCTATTTCAAATCCTAAAAGATGATGCTGTGAAAGTGCTGCAGTCAATATACCAGCAAATTTGGAAAACTCAGCAGTGGCCACAGGACTGGAAAAGGTAAGTTTTCATTCCAATCCCAAAGAAAGGCAATGCCAAAGAATGCTCAAACTACCTCACAATTGTACTCATCTCACACGCTAGTAAAGTAATGCTTAAAAGTCTCCAAGCCTGGCTTCAGCAATACATGAACTGTGAACTTCCAGATGTTCAAGCTGGTTTTAGAAAAGACAGAGGATTCAGAGATCAAATTGCCAACATCCGCTGGCTCATGGAAAAAGCAAGAGAGTTCCAGAAAAACATCTATTTCTGCTTTATTGACTATGCCAAAGCCTTTGACTGTGTGGATCACAATAAACTGTGGAAAATTCTTCAAGAGATGGGAATACCAGACCACCTGATCTGCCTCTTGAGAAATCTCTATGCAGGTTCCAAATAGAAAAAGGAGTACATCAAAGCTTTATATTGTCACCCTACTTATTTAACTTCTATGCAGAGTACATCATGAGAAACACTGGGCTGGAGGAAGCACAAGGTGGAATCAAGATTGCCAGGAGAAATATCAATAATCTCAGATATGCAGATGACACCACCCTTATGGCAGAAAGTGAAGAAGAACTAAAGAACCTCTTGATGAAAGTGAAAGAGGAGAGTGAAAAAGTTGGCTTAAAACCCAACATTCAGAAAACTAAGATCATGGCATCCAATCCCATCACTTTATGGCAAATAGATGGGAAAACAGTGGAAACAGTGTCAGATTTTATTTTTCTGGGTTCCAAAATCACTGCAGATGGTGACTACAGCCATGAAATTAAAAGACACTTACTCCTTGGAAGGAAAGTTATGACCAATATAGACAGCATATTAAAAAGCAGAGACATTACTTTGCCAACAAAGGTCCATCTAGTCAAGGTTATGGTTTTTCCAGTGGTCACATATGGGTATAAGAGTGGATTATAAAAAAAGCTGAGCACCGAAGAATTGATGGTTTTGAGCTGTGGTGTTGGAGAAGACTCTTGAGAGTCCCTTGGACTGCAAGGAGATCAAACCAGTCCATCCTAAAGGAGACCAGTGTTGGTTGTTCATTGGAAGGACTGATGCTGAAGCTGAAACTCCAATACTTTGGCCACCTGATGGGAAGAACTGACTCATTGGAAGAGGCCCTGATGCTGGGAAAGATTGAAGGCAGGAGGAGAAGGGGACGACAGAGGATGAGATGATTGGATGGCATCACCGGCTCAATGGACATGGGTTTGGGTGGACTCCGGGAGTTGGTGATGGACAGGGAGGCCTGGCGTGCTGTGGTTCGTGGGGTTGCAAAAAGTCAGACACGACTGAGTGACTAACTGAACTTAACTGTACTGAACTGTTATTTGGGCATAGAAATGGTATAGGGGTAACAGGTAAAGTATATTAAAGTTAAAGAAGAACACTGGCTTCCCTGATAGCTCAGTTGGTAAAGAATCCATCTGCAATGCAGGAGACCCAGTTGGATTCTTGGGTCAGGAAGATCTGCTGGAGAAGGGATAGGCTACCCTTTCCAGTATTCCTGGACTTTCCTTGTGGCTCAACTGGTAAAGAATCTGCCTGCAATGCGGGAGATCTGGGTTTAATACCTGGGTTGGGAAGATCCCCTGGAGAAGGGAAAGGCTACCTGCTCCAGTATTCTGGCCTGGAGAATTCCTTGGACTGTATAGTCAATGGGGTTACAAAGCGTCAGACATGTCTGAACAACTTTCACTTTCACTTTGGGGATAGAAAGCTATTTTAATATTCTGGACACAGTCAATGAGAGTCTGCACTAGGGCAGTATGGTTAGGGATTTAAAAAGGAGGAAAATCTAAAACATATAAAATAAAAATATAGCAATATTCATTCAATCATCATTCAACATTTACTGAGCAGGTACTATGTGCTAGGCACTGAGCCAGGCACATGCAGAATTGATGGAACACAGGAAGATTTTGTACATGAGAAATTCAGGAGTGGTGTCAAAGGTTTCTGAAGTAGGAGGCGGAATTGAGAAGGGCTGTGGATAATCAGCTCTAATTTGGCATTTGAAGTTTGAAGAGAATACAGATTGTCCATCTCCATTTATTTACCAAACACTGGGCTAGATGCTAAAGCTACAGGAGCTGTAAGACAAGGTCCTTATCTTGAAAAAGCTTACACTTAAACCAGGAAGAGAAGACAATAGGGGCTTCCCAGGTGGCTCAGTGGTAAAGAATCCACTTGCCACTGCAGGAGAAGTGGGTTCAATTGCTGGTTTGCAAAGATTCCCTAGAGGAGGAAATGGCAACCCACTCGAGTATCCTTGCCTGGAAAATCTGATGGACAGAGGAGCCTGGTGTGCTGCAGCACATGGGGTCGCAAAGAGTCAGACACGACTTAGAGACTGAGCACAAACAACAGTATAGAGTGACATAAGTCAACCGTCAAATAAGTGGTACAGATAACAAATGCTATTAATACAGAAGTTCAGAAGAGGAAAGTAGCACTGTGCTTGGAGCAACCTGAGCCTGCTTTGTGCTTAGTAGTATTTGTGCTGAATGCAGAAGATCTGGTGGTAACAATAATGAAATAACTATTATTTGTTAACTCTTTACTTTGTTTATGCTATCTCCTTCACATACATTGCCTCATTTAATCCTCACAGCAATCCTATGATATAGATACAGAAGAGGAGACAGCCTGGAGAGATGAAGTACATTAACAGGAGGTCATATGGTTTTGCTAAGAAGTAGAACTGAAATGCTAACTCATGTTTGACTTAAATGACCATACTCTTAGCCACTTCTCTACAAGGAAAAGAGAGAAGCTGTAGGAATTGAAAGTAAGAAATAGATTCAAGAAGCATGCAAGTGAAGATGTACTGAGAGCAGATTAAAAAATTCATCTAGAATCTAATAATGATGATTGTCAATATTTATATAGTATGTAACAGTTCCAGGCACCATTCTATGCATATTACATGAGTTTACTTAATCCTCCAATAATCCAATGAAGTTAAGTTCTATTCTTATTCCCATTTTACATACAGGGAAATTAGGGGGCACTGCCAGTAAGTAGAAGAGCCAGGATTTGAACTCGGACATTCTGACACTAGAATCCATGCTTTTAACCAGCACACCATTGTGCCTTTTGAATTAAGCACAGGTTAAAGGTTAAGTCTTAGAATTTGGGAGGAGAAGATACAGAAGAAATAGGAAGGCACAAAAAATGAACAAGAGAATAAATACAAAGTCAGGTCAAGGACACCACTTTAGAGTCATACACAAGTGGGGACATAAAAGAGGGAGGCAGGCTGACAAAGGAAATAATGATGAACCATTAAAAGACTGTAAAGGAGAGGTTTGTCCATCAGAGAAAGTGGTCATAAGAATATGTGCTGAAAAGAGACTATGAGCTAAATAAAACTGACAGAGAAAAAGAACACTGGTGTCTTACAGAAAGCACTCTCAGGGATGTAAGTCAAAGTTCAAGAAGAGACTAAGAGGATAGGAGAGGACGAGGTAGGGACAGGGAGTGTGGACCACACATTTTATTTTTTTCTTTGGAATTTAATTGCTTTTTAGTTTCTGCTGTACAGCAAAGTGAATCAACTTTATGTATACATGGTTCCCCTCCCTCTTGGGTCTTCTTCCCACATGTCTCACACATTTTAGGAGTTGATGGTGAAAGGAGAGAGAGAAAAGGCCTGAGCTAATGGCGTTAGCAAGATCAGTTCACTCTGCTGCCCTTAGGGACCTGACCATAGACAGTTACCCCACTTCTTCCAACCGTAAGTTGGAAGAGAATGTCCAGAGAAGTTCCTTCTTTAATAAGTCAAATGGAAGCGATGCATTAGTAAAGGGACAAACAGGACCTTGTTGTGAGCTCATCTGGTCCTTTCAGGGCAACTCTATTCTGCACTCCTCATTCTGGCCCTTCTTCATATACTCTTTTCAGTTGTAGCTTATAAGACACTGCTACGAGTAGGCTGTTTCATGCCTTTGAGCTTTTCCGCTTATTTATCTGTTTATATTCTCCAAGGTTTGACTCGAATGTCACAGCCTTTTGGAGGCCCTCTCTGACCTCAGTCTGCGTGAGACTCCATCTCCCAACTAAACCCTCTTCCCACCCTATCATAGCACCTGCTGCATTTCCCTGTAACTGTTAGCATTTTTGTTGGTCTGCTAACACAGACAACAAGCTCTTGTGGGAAGAGAGTGAGGTTTTCATTGCTGGCTTCCCAGTGCCAAACACAGTCCTGACATAAAATAGGCACTTGTAAATGTTCATTGTACAAAGGGGTAAACAAAGGGAAGTAGGATGAGAAAGCATCAAGTACAGCTTCGTTCGGCCATCAGTCATCCTAGCTGATAACTGACAAGCTCAGTACTGGGCTTCTAGTAGGCATTTGAGTTTTTTAATTTTTAAAAAATAATTTTATTAGTTTATTGGCTATGCTGGGTCTTCACTGCTGCTTGGGCTTTTCTCTAGCTGCAAAGAGCAGCGGCTACTTGCTAGTGGTACATGGGCTTCTCCTTTCGGTGGTTTCTCTTGCTGCAGAGCACAGGTTCTATAACACAGGCTCAAAAGTTGTGGCACACAGGCTTAGTTGCTTCTTGGCCTGTGGGATCTTCCTGACCCAGGGATCGAACCCATGTCTCCTGCATTAGCAAGCAGAGTCTTTACCACTGAGCCATCAAGGAAGCCTAACTTTAGTAATTATTAATTTAATATTTTCTTGAAGTATAGTTGATTTATATTTACATTAGTTTCAGGCGTAATCATAGTGATTCAATATTTTTACAGATCGTACT
Organism: Bos mutus; assembly: GCF_027580195.1. Classification (NCBI taxonomy): domain Eukaryota; kingdom Metazoa; phylum Chordata; class Mammalia; order Artiodactyla; family Bovidae; genus Bos; species Bos mutus. Next base: position 55,050,992 of record NC_091637.1, read on the forward strand.
TTACTAAAAGTTTCTGTAAAATAGAAAGGAGATCAAACCAGTCAATACTAGAGGAAATCAACCATGAATATTGAAAGGATTGATGCTGAAGCTGAAGCTTCATGAATATTGGAAGGATTAATGCTGAAGCTGAAGCTCCAGTATGTTGGTCACCTGATGGGAAGAGCCGACTCATTGGAAAAAGACCCTGATGCTGGGAAAGAGTGAAGGCAGGAAGAGAAGGGGATGACAGAGGAGGAGATAGTTGGATGGCATCGCTGACTTAATGGACATGAGTTTCAACAAGCTCCAGGAGATAGTGAAGGACAGGGAAGCCTGGCATGCTGCCGTTCATGGGGTTTCAGAGTCGGACACGAGTTAGTGACTGAACAACAAGTCTGTACCTCTTAATCCTTTACCTCTATCTTGCCCCTGCCCCCCTTTTCCCCCCACTAGTAAGCACTGGTTTGTTTTCTGTATCTGTAAGTTTATTTCTGTTTTGTTATATTCATTCGTTTGTTTTGTTTTTTAGATTCCACGTGCATTTGGCTTTATAGTGGCATATCTTACCAAGTTCCTCACACATAAGATAAAGGCTTCTTAGTCCCCAGAAACTGAAAAATAGAGATTTGTAAACCTTGTAACTTCCTTTCACCATGTCTCTGAAAGAGAATGGAGGTGGAACTAAGCGTTCTCACTCCCTTCACAGACAAGGAAAGTAAGGCAGAAAGCAGTAGAATAACTGCAAGTAGCTCATCTCCTTTGCACTTAGGCCCTCAGTGTCTCTCAAGAATTAGATCGTTTGCTCAGTCTGTGCTGTTTCTAGATGAGATGGGCTTGTGACTCTTTCTCTTACTCCTCCACCAGTCACCTCAATGGTCATCATCACCCCATGACTGGCTCCTACTCCCACAACCCAATATCCTGCCCTGGGCAAATCTATCCCAATGTCAGTTACATAGTTGCTTGCAAAAGCATCACACAAACATTCTCACCAATCTTCCTATTAGCCAGGGCTCTTCCCCAAACAGGCCCATTCTTGTCTTGCAGATCAGAATCTGAATCACCAAAGGCTAGGCCCTTGTCATGCAGAAGTCTGCAACAAAGTGTAGAGCGAATGGGAATTGTGATGTACAAACAATTGAGTGAGTTTGTGTTTATCTGATCCATTTTCTTTAATCCCTGGGAGATAAGCTAAACAAATTGTTCACCTGGTATCTGTTCCCTGAGGCTTGGGCATTCAAATATACTAGATAAATGATTCACCATAAAACTCCAGTTCTGTCCATGTGTAAACCCCACAGAAAACTTAGGTTAAGTGAGCTGTGCTCTTTGCTGATTTGAAACTTTTAAGGCAGTTGGGTGTCTGGCTCCACTTAGTGCTGAAATATCATAGTGCAGCCTGGTTCCTGTTCCACAGCTATAAAAATCAAGAAAGGGGTGAACTATCGACCACTTTTCTGTTTTAGGCAGGTATGTGGTGATCATATTCAAATTGAGAAGTTGAAATTCAAAGCCTTCAGAGTTTGTGCTGAAAACAAAAAAAAAAAAAAAAAAAATGGGGGCAAGAAATATGAAGCCAGAGTTGGGATCAAGAGGAGAGGCTCTGGCTAGTATGTGGTAAACCAGTTTGGGTTCCTGCTTGTGTGCTTTGCTTTCTTGATAATGCTGCAGTTCCTTTCAAAATCACTGTTTTAATGCCACTGCTAAGACCTCATTGTTGTTGTTGTTCAGTTGCTTGGTCGTGTCCGACTGTGACCCCATGGACTGCAGCAAACCAGGCATCTCTGTCCTTCACCATCTCCTGGAGCTTGCTCAAACTCATGGCCATTGAGTGGGTGATGCCATCCAACCATCTCGTCCTCTGTCGTCCATCCCCTTCTCCTCCTGCCTTCAATCTTTCCCAGCATCAGGGTCTTTTCAAATGAGTCAGTTCTTCGCATCAGGTGGCCAAAGTATTGGAGCTTCAGCTTCAGCATCAGTCCTTCCAGTGAATATTCAGGGTTGATTTCCTTTAGGACTGACTGGTTTGACCTCTTGCAGTCCAAGGGATTCTCAAGACTTCATGGGGAGGGAAAAGGGCCCAGAGCAAGGCTAGAATCAGAAGCTGTAAGTTTTCAATAGTATCACTGTATTAGCCCCAATTTTTAGTTTATTATACACAAAAGATTAGATGGTATATTACCATCTAATATTTTAGATTTGCTAAACCGTAAAGGGGCACCATGTGCTGCTAACAAACATTTTTTAAAGGGTTAATAATGTTCTGTGTCGAATTTCTTTCAAACATTGTACCAAAAAACACTTATTTCAACTTCAGAGTCATTCTCTGTTCATCAAGAATTGGATGAAGTCAAACATTAGAGTTTGAAGTAGGCAATAAGACATTGGATAAAAAAAAAAGAGAGAGGAGAGGGGCTTCCCTGGCAGCCCAGCGGTTAAGCCTTCCATTGCCAGGGTGTAGGTTCCATCCCTAGTTGGAGAGCTAAGATCCCACACATCTTGAGGCCAAAAAACTAGAACATAAACAACAGAAGCAATAGTGTAACAAATTCAATAAAGACTTCAAAAAGAAAAAAGAGAGGAGAACAAGAAAAGGGGCCATGACAAAAGAGAAAACAAAGCACTTCTCCATTGATCTTGGTTTCTGGTTCACTCTGTCTTTTCCTGGCTCCAGTGTAAGTGTAGTCACATTATATGTATTCTCTTAAGCTTTAGATTCCAACTTGATCTGAGAAAGCCCCATCAAAACTATTTCCTTCTTTAGCTTCAAGATCCAGAAACGATGGGTAGGTTTCACTCTGGCCAAGGGCAGCTACAACGGATGCTACCTCCTGGGTGCTTACCTGCAGCAGCTGTTCTTTGTATGTTACGGGTGCTTCACTAATCTCACCAGTTGATGAACAAGGCAGGGGTGATCGCTCTGAGCAAACAACCAGACTCCCCAACTTGAATTGTTTCCATAGGATAGTTTATATATTGAGTGAACATATTGCGTGGCTTTGGGAAAAAAATAATTTGATCCTGACATAGTTTTATTTTAATAGGGACAAGGGCTTCATTTTATGTCTGAAAGACAGAGGGGTCATGCTTATTACTAGCATACTCCTTGGGTTTTCTGAATGAATAGAGTTATAGACATGAAACGGCATCTGAGTAAATACTTTAATCTGGTTCCAGGCTCTTTTTTTTTTTTTTTGGCTAGCACAGTTTCAATTGTTCATTATTCTCCCTTGAATGAACCTCTCTGTGTAATTATAAAAACATTTTCTTAACAACCAGTACCAAATAATTAAAAGGATAGGATACAGAGCTCTTGTACTATGATATAGAGATAACTTGAGATAACTCAATAACTTTTATATAAAACTTCATTAATAACAAGGTACTTTTTTAAATCTTATGACATGTATCTAATCTTTATGGCTTCACAAAGCAAATATTATTACTATCATCACTATTTTACAGATGAGTAAACTAAGACTTAGAAAGGCTGGGCAACTGGCCCATGGCCATACATAAACAAAGGACTTGGAAATCAAGCCCTGTCCACATAGATCTTATCCTCTTTCCCTTCTCGGTATATTTTCCACTCCTTGACCTTTCAGTGTAATTTGGAATATTCATAATGTTTGAATGATAAAAGTAAGGAAAGGAAAAAAAAAAGGTTAAAATGTCAACCAAGAAGAAAATAATAAGAATTTCATGAAAAGATAACCTCAGTCCAAGGAGCGGTGGCTGTGCGGGCACAGGAGGGTGGAGAGGAACCACTCCGCATTCAAGGTCAGGAGGGGCGGCAGTGAGGAGATACCCCTCGTCCAAGGTAAGAAGCAGCGGCTGTGCTTTGCTAGAGCAGCTGTGAAGAGATACCCCACGTCCAAGGTAAGAGAAACCCAAGTCAGAGGGTAAGTGTTTCGAGAGGGCATCAGAGGGCAGACACACTGAAACCATAATAACAGAAAACTAGTCAATCTAATCACATGGACCACAGTCTGGTCTAACTCAATGAAACTAAGCCATGCCCTGTGGGGCCACCCAAGATGGGTAGGTCATGGTGGAGAGGTCTGACAGAATGTGGTCCACTGGAGAAGGGAATGGCAAACCACTTCAGTATTCTTGCCTTGAGAACCCCATGAACAGTATGAAAAGGCAAAATGATAGGATACTGAAAGAGGAACTCCCCAGGTCAGTAGGTGCCCAATATGCTACTGGAGATCAGTGGAGAAATAACTCCAGAAAGAATGAAGGGATGGAGCCAAAGCAAACACAATACCCAGTTGTGGATGTGACTGGTGATAGAAGCAGGGTCTGATGTTGTAAAGAGCAATATTGCATAGGAACCTGGAATGTCAGGTCCATGAATCAAGGCAAATTGGAAGTGGTCAAACAGGAGATGGCAAGAGTGAACTTCGACATTCCAGGAATCAGTGAACTAAAATGGACTGGAATGGGTGAATTTAACTCAGATGACCATTATATCTACTAGTATGGGCAGGAATCCCTTAGAAGAAATGGAGTAGCCATCATGGTCAACAAAAGAGTTCTAAATGCAGTACTTGAATGCAATCTCAAAAACGACAGAATGATCTCTGTTCATTTCCAAGGCAAACTTTGCCAACAAAGGTCCATCTAGTCAAGGCTATGGTTTTTCCGGTGGTCATGTATGGATGCGAGAGTTGGACTGTGAAGAAAGCTGAGCATCGAAGAATTGATGCTTTTGAACTGTGGTGTTGGAGAAGACTCTTGAGAGTCCCTTGGACTGCAAGGAGATCCAACCAGTCCATCCTAAAGGAGATCAGTCCTGGGTGTTCTTTGGAAGGAGTGATGCTAAAGCTGAAACTCCAATACTTTGGCCACCTCATGCGATGAGGTGACTCACTGGAAAAGACTCTGATGCTGGGAGGGATTGGGGGCAGGAGGAGAAGGAGATGACAGAGGATGAGATGGCTGGATGGCACCACTGACTCGATGGATGTGAGTTTGGGTGAACTCCAGGAGTTGGTGATGGACAGGGAGGCCTGGCGTGCTGCGATTCATGGGGTCGCAAAGAGTCAGACACGACTGAGTGACTGAACTGAACTGAACTGATTAGGTTTACGTAGAAATCATATACACAGTGCCAGAAAGTAAGCAAGGGCTCCCTCACTGAAAAAAGGAAAAGAGGTAGAAGCAGGTCAAAAGGACACAGAGTGACCTGAAAGTGCTCCCAGTGGCCAGAGCTAGAATAATTTATAGTTAGTAAAGTAAAAATTTATAACATTACATTAGGGCTTCCCAGGTGGCACTGTAACAGAAGGGAAAGGGGCAGGGCACAACTTTTGAAAGAATGACACAGCCCAAGGACACAGCATAAACAGATTAGAATCAAATGGGACCAAGATGTCAGACAAGACTAGATCTTAATCCTCAACAAGTGAAATGACACACCCAGAGGTGCCATGACAGTTCCACTGTTAAACGACCAAGAAGTGGGCAGTGGCCCAAATCCTAGAAATCTCCACCCCTTCCCAAAAATAGTTGGAATAATCCTCCCACTCATTAGCATATGAAATTCAGTCAGCTCAGTTCAGTCCTTCAGTCGTGTCCAATTCTTTGCGACCCCATGAATTGCAGCACGCCAGCCCTCCCTGTCCATCAGAACTCCCGGAGTTCACCCAAACTCATGTCTATCAAGTTGGTAATGCCATCCAGCCATCTCATCCTCTGTCGTCCCCTTCTCCTCCTGCCCCCAATCCCTCCCAGCATCAGAGTCTTTTCCAGTGAGTCACCTCATCGCATGAGGTGGCCAAAGTATTGGAGTTTCAGCTTTAGCATCACTCCTTCCAAAGAACACCCAGGACTGATCTCCTTTAGGATGGACTGGTTGGATCTCCTTGCAGTCCAAGGGACTCTCAAGAGTCTTCTCCAACACCACAGTTCAAAAGCATCAATTCTTCGATGCTCAGCTTTCTTCACAGTCCAACTCTCGCATCCATACATGACCACTGGAAAAACCATAGCCTTGACTAGATGGACCTTTGTTGGCAAAGTAATGTCTCTGCTTTTCAATATGCTATCTAGGTTGGTCATAACTTTCCTTCCAAGGAGTAAGTGTCCTTTAATTTCATGGCTGCAATCACCATCTGCAGTGATTTTGGAGCCCCAAAAAATAAAGTCTGACACTGTTTCCACTGTTTCCCCATCTATTTCCCATGAAGTGATGGGACCAGATGCCATGATCTTCGTTTTCTGAATGTTGAGCTTTAAGCCAACTTTTTCACTCTCTTCTTTCACTTTCATCAAGAGGCTTTATAGTTCCTCTTCACTTTCTGCCGTAAGGGTGGTGTCATCTGCATATCTGAGGTTATTGATATTTCTCCCGGCAATCTTGATTCCAGTTTGTGCTTCTTCCAGCCCAGCATTTCTCATGATGTACTCTGCATATAAGTTAAATAAGCAGGGTGACAATATACAACCTTGACGTACTCCTTTTCCTATTTGGAACCAATCTATTGTTCCATGTCTGGTTCTAACTGTTGCTCCTGATCTGCATATAGGTTTCTCAAGAGGCAGGTCAGGTGGTCTGGTATTCCCATCTCTTTCAGGATTTTCCACAGTGTATTGTGATCTACACAGTCAAAGGCTTTGGCATAGTCAATAAAGCAGAAATAGATGTTTTTCTGGAACTCTCTTCCTTTTCCATGATCCAGCAGATGTTAGCAATTTGATCTCTGGTTCCTCTGCCTTTTCTAAAACCAGCTTGAACATCTGGAAGTTCACGGTTCATGTATTGCTGAAGCCTGGCTTGGAGAATTTTGAGCATTACTTTACTAGCGTGTGAGATGTGTGCAATTGTGCGGTAGTTTGAGCATTCTTTGGCATTGCCTTTCTTTGGGATTGGAATGAAAACTGACCTTTTCCAGTCCTGTGGCCACTGCTGAGTTTTCTAAATTTGTTGGCATATTGAGTGTAGCACTTTCACAGCATCATCTTTCAGGATTTGGAATAGCTCAACTGGAATTCCATCACCTCCACTAGCTTTGTTCGTAGTGATGCTTTCCAAGGCCCACTTGACTTCACATTCCAGGATGTCTGGCTCTAGGTCAGTGATCACACCATCGTGATTATCTGGGTTGTGAAGATCTTTTTTGTACAGTTCTTCTGTGTATTTTTGCCACCTCTTCTTAATACCTTCTGCTTCTGTTAGGTCCATACCATTTCTGTCCTTTATTGAGCCCATCTTTGCATGAAATGTTCCCTTGGTATCTCTAATTTTCTTGAAGAGATCTCTAGTCTTTCCCATTCTATTGTTTCCTCTATTTCTTTGCATTGATCGCTGAAGAAGGGTTTCTTATGTCTCCTTGCTATTCTTTGGAACTCTGCATTCAGATGCTTATATCTTTCCTTTTCTCCTTTGCTTTTCATTCTCTTCTTTTCACAGCTGTTTGTAAGGCCTCCCCAGACAGTCATTTTGCTTCTTTGCATTTCTTTTCCATGGGGATGGTCTTGATCCTTGTCTCCTGCATGATGTCACGAACCTCCGTCCATAGTTCATCAGGCACTCTATCTATCAGATCTAATCCCTTGAATCCATTTGTCACTTCCACTGTATAATCGTAAGGGATTTTATTTAGGTCATAACCTGAATGGTCTAGTGGTTTCCCATACTTTCTTCAATTTAAGTCTGAATTTGGCAATAAGGAGTTCATGATCTGAGCCACAGTCAGCTCCAGGTCTTGTTTTTGCTGACTGTATAGAAATTCAGACTTAAAGTGAAGAAAATAGGGAAAACCACCTGACCAGTCAGGTATGACCTAAATCAAATTCCTTATGATTATACAGTGGAAGTGAGAAATAGATTTAAGGGCCTAGATCTGATAGATAGAGTGCCTGATGAACTATGGACAGAGGTACATGACATTGTACAGGAGACAGGGATCAAGACCATCCCCATGGAAAAGAAATGCAAAAAAGCAAAATGACTGTCTGGAGAGGCCTTACAAATAGCTGTGAAAAGAAGAGAAGTGAAAAGCAAAGGAGAAAAGGAAAGATAAAAGCATCTGAATGCAGAGTTCCAAAGAACAGCAAGGAGACATAAGAAAGCCTTCTTCAGCGATCAATACAAAAAAATAGAGGAAAACAAGGCATATGAAATTACCCAGCTTATAAAAACTAACCACACCAAATTTTGCTGCTGCATTTTGTGCTTTGCGAAGGCCCACACTCTGTCTGGAGTGTGCTTCTCTCTGTGTCTGAATAAATCCACTTCTTACCTATCACTTTGTCTGTCACTGAATTCTTTCTGTGATGAGACATCAAGAACCTGAGCTCCTGAAACCAGGTACTGTGGGTTTTGGCTGGGTTCAAGTCCCAAACAGGATTTTGGCTGGGTTTGAGTCCCAGCCATGTGGGTTCAAGTCCCAGTCTGAGGTAAATGATTTCAGCTCTAGTGGTAAAGAATCCACCTGCCAATGCAGGAGACGCCAGAGACCCAGGTTTGATCCATGGGTTTGGAAGATCCCCTGGAGTAGGAAATGGCAACCTGCTCCAATATTCTTGCCTGGAAAATTCCATAGACAGAGGAGCCTGGTGGGTTGCAAAGAGTTGGACACAATTGAGCACACCACAGCATTATAACCTAAAGAACAGAATAAATATCCATGAGTACACACTGATACACATAAATGATTAAATAAACAAATAAATGGGGGAGAAGGAACAACTCTTCCTTTCAGAAGTATTCCAATTAATTATGTTTAAAAAATGAAGGAAATAGAAAATCACCATTAGAACACCACAGTAACAATTGCTATAGGCAAGATCATCAAATGTTAAAATCATTGAGTGAAATAGTAAAATTGAAGTATGGAGCTTACTCAACAGTAACGTATCAATGCTGGCTCAATAGCTGTGATAAATGTATATATAGGGAGTTAACAATAGGGGGAAATGAGTGAGGGGTATATAGGAACCCTTTGCACTATCTTTGCAACCTTTCTGTAAACTTTAAATTATTCTTAACTATTGCAGAACATTACAAAGACAAAATTCCAATTCTCAATTACAAAGAGAAAAAAATAGTAACCTTGCAGTAGAGAAACCTGGCAGACAGCACCTTAACCAAATAATCAAGGTTGATATTGCCAGTAATTAGACATGACAGTATCACATAACCCTGATATAGGATGCTCTGAGAAGGACATTGCCTCTGTGAGGTTTTTCTCCAAAATTTATAACATCAATCTAATAATGAGAGAGCATCATACAAACCTAAATTGAGGGACAGTTTACAAAATTTCTTATTAGTACCACTCGAAAGTGTCAAGGTTGTGAAAGACAAAGAAGGACTGAAGAACTGTCAGAGATTAGAGGAGACTAAGAGACACGACAGCTAAATGCAATGTAGGAGCCTAGATTGGATCCTGGATCAGAAAAAGTATGCTAGTGGAAAACTGCTGATATCCTGATTAAGTCTATGTTCAGGTAAAAAGTATGTACGAATGTTAATATCCCAGTTTTGAAAAATGTACCATGACTACATGCCAACATTAGGGTTGGAAGAAGGTATATAGGAATTTCTGTGTAGGTGTATAGGAAGGGTGTAAGAAATATAGATTTGTGCTATCTTTGCAACTCTTCTATAAGCTTAAAATTATTTTTTGTTTAATTAAAAAACTAAAAACTGTATGTAAATAATACACAAATTAGTTCTCTTCTTCCTACAACTGAACTGTGTCTTCTGGAAAGTCCTGTTAGGTTTTAATACTCTGTGTGGTATAACTTAATGAACATAATCCCTAAGTACAAAATCTTCTCTTCAGAAAGACAAATACTATTAGATCATCAGCTCCTTGAGAGCAGGGACCGTATTTTATTTATCCTGCGTGCTTGATGCCTGACACATAGTAAGTACTGAATACTTAATAAATGCCTATTGAACTGAACTACACTATCTGGTCCCATCACTTCATGGGAAATAGATGGGGAAACAGTGGAAACAGTGTCAGACTTTATTTTTTTGGCTCCAAAATCACTGCAGATGGTGACTGCAGCCACAAAATTAAAGGACGCTTACTTCTTGGAAGGAAAGTTATGACCAACCTAGATAGCATATTGAAAAGCAGAGACATTATTTTGCCAACAAAGGTCCATCTAGTCAAGGCTATGGTTTTTCCAGTGGTCATGTATGGATGTGAGTGTTGGACTATAAAGAAAGCTGAGCACTGAAGAACTGATGCTCTTGAACTGTGGTGTTGGAGAAGACTCTTGAGAGTCCCTTGGACTGCAAGGAGATCCAACCAGTCCATTCTAAAGGAGATCAGTCCTGGGTGTTCATTGGAAGGACTGATGCTGAAGCTGAAACTCCCATACTTTGGCCACCTGATGCGAAGAGTTGACTCATTGGAAAAGACCCTGATGCTGGGAGGGATTAGGGGCAGGAGGAGAAGGAGACGACAGAGGATGAGATGGCTGGATGGCATCTCCGATTCGATGGACATGAGTTTGGGTAAACTCTGGGAGTTGGTGATGGACAGGGAGGCCTGGCTTGCTGAGATTCATGGGGTTGCAAAGAGTCAGACACGACTGAGCAACAACTGAACTAAACTGATATATACATATGGTGGAAGTGGTTTAGTCACTCAGTCGTGTCTGACTTTTGAGACCCCATAGACTTTAGCCTGCCAGTCTCCTCTGTCCATGGGATTTCCCAGGCAAGAAGACTGGAGTGGGTTGGCATTTCCTTCTCCAGGGGATCTTCCCAACCCAAGGATCGAACCCACATCTCCTGCACTGCAGGGGGATTTTTTACTGCTGAGCCATGAGGGAAGCCCATATAGATACACATATAGATGTATATTATATACACACACTCATACACACAAATACATATGCATTTCAAGGTAAGAGGGACGTAAAAGATTACAAGCATAAAGACATGTGTTCCTGAAACTGAAGAGCCAAATACAAAAATAAATATCCCATGAATTAAATGAGCATGTTGTATAAGCTCTGATGCTATAAACCCATCAGTCTTTTCCTCTCTGCTAAGTTTTTGGGCTACTGACAGAACACATTTTCCTGTGCCACCTGGTGACAGGAAGGCAGTAATAGCCCTGGCTGACAGCCTCTCTGCTTTTCTCCTGTGAGACTCCTCCCACAAAATGTTCAGCGTTCCCTACGTCACCTAAAGGAGCATCTCTTTATGGCTCCTGTCAGCTGATAGCAACATGGAGTGACTGAGAAGGGAAATACTGCAGTGGGAAATAATGAGCTGCCTTTTTGCTCACCCTCTTTGTCTCCTACCCAGCATGAATAAAAGAATAGGGACTAAAAGAGGGAAATGAGTACAAGATTGAATATTTTACCCAATTTTTCAGCGATAGGTAGAAAGGACAGATGGTGAATGGATCAGATGGAAGTTGTTTTTATCTTTTCTTTTTCTAAATCCTTTTCCTGTGTGTATATGTGTGTGTGAGAAAGAGAGAGATACAGAGAAAGGGGGAAAACTGGGATTCGTTTCTGAATGTGTATAAGAAGCCATATGCAGCCACAGTTATACACAGACACTTAGAGGTGTAGATAGAATTGGAGACAAAACCGCTTGCCTGCCAATTTTTCTAAATAAATATGTTCACAGATTTCATAGCATTAATGAGCTGAAAAAATAATCACATATTGAAGCTGGATGCAGCTGTCTATACTAAGTTGAAGAATACTTTAAGTGAGTATTAAACGAACAATAGAAATTAGAGAGGCCAAATTCTCAAAGATGCTTGAATCAGGTGCCAGTTAACATAACAGAGGAGTACATGATTTGGATATCAGATGTTAGATCCATGGGTATTCATTATAACTTTATAATTTCCATATATGATACTGTGTTTTATGAGTGAAAATGTATATCCTGAGAGTATGGTGAAAAGATAATAAGAAAAGAATTTTAATTGGTTTATAAGCATCTACATATGTTTCAAGTTCAAAAGTTGAGGCACAAGCTACAGTTACACTGCAGGGGTAATGATACTGACTGATTGTTATGTTATGATCTGTGATGTTGACTGATACAATGTCTGCATGTTGTTGTGATAGCTTTGACACATTCCTAAGCAGGGCTGAGAAATATCCATTATGATGTCAACATACCTGTGCAGTGCTGAATTTTTATATTAACTTTAGTAATAAAGATATTCTTGTTATTGTGGACTAGAAGTAACAGATGGTTGATCAAGACAGACAAAAACTAGCCCAGATTCTTCTAATGGCCCAACTGATAGAAAATGGCAGAAATAAACTCCAGTTCAAATCTGACTCCACAGCCCATGTTTTCCCCACTCTATTATATCATTTCAAAGTACTAGTGCCAGTAAATGTGCTGTGTTTAGTTGCTTAGTCGTGTCTGACTCTTCGTGACCCCATGGACTGGAGCCCACCAGGCTTATCTTTCAATGGGGATTCTCCAGGCAACAATACTAGAGTGGGTTGCCATGCCCTCCTCCAGGGGATCTTCCCAACCCAGGGACTGAACCAAGGTCTCCCGCATTGCTGGCGGATTCTTTACCGAGTGAGCCACCAGGAAAGCCCAGTGCTAGTAAAGTTCTCACTAAACATCGTCCTAGAGAAGCTTAGCTGAAAGTCAGCCTTAGGAAAGAGATAAAAGCATCACTTGACACACTGATTCTAAAAGTTAAGTAGAAATACAAAGTAGCAAAAGCAACCAAGAACCTTGTAAAGAACCAGAAAAGAGAATTTATTCTCCTGAATATAAAGACAGTATAAAACTATAAGAATTAAGACAGTGTGGTGTTGGTCCAAGGATAGACAAATGGAATGGAATGTAGAGCTCGTGCGTTGATAAACATCTGATTTTCACAAAGATGGTAGTGCACAGAAGTGCAGATTGAACAGTCTTTTCAATGAACAATGCTAGAATCTTAGAAAAAAAGAAACTTAATCTTTAACTCATACCATACATAAAGATCAGGGCTTCCCAGGTGGCGCTAGTGGTAAAGAACCTGCCTGCCAATGGAGGAGCCTAAGAGAGTCCATCCTAAAGGAAATCAGTCCTGGGTGTTCATTGGAAGGACTCATGTTGAAGCTGAAACTCCAACATTTTGGCCACCTGATGTGAAGAGCTGACTCATTTGAAAAGACCCTGATGTTGGGAAAGATTGAAGGCAGGAGGAGAAGGGGACAACAGAGGATGAGATGGTTAGATGGCATCATTGACTCAATGGACATAAGTTTGGGTAAACTCCGGGAGTTAGTAATGGACAGGGAGGCCTGGCGTGCTTTATGGGGTCACAAAGAGTCGGACACAACTGAGCGACTGAACTGAACTGAAGAGAGTCTAGTTCGATCCCTAGGTAAGGAAGATCCCCTGGGGGAAGGCATGGCAGTTCACTCCAGTATCCTTGCCTGGAGAATCCCATGGACAGTGGAGCCTAGTGGGCTACAGTCCATAGGGTTTCATAGAGTCAGACACGACTGAAGAGACTTAACATACATAAAGATCAATTCAAGATGGATTGTAGATCTAAATTTAAAAGCTAAAAAAAAAATTCTAGAGAATAATACAGAACATTTTCATGATTTTGGTGTAAGAAAACATCAAAAACATAACATATAAATTTAAATATAAATTTGAAAGTTGGAAACTTTAGAAAGTTGAAAAGTTGGAAAATTTGACTCACGTTAATATTAAGAACTTCTATTCATCAGGACAGGGAAGCCTGGCATGCTGCAGTCCATGGGGTCTCAAAGAGTCAGACACGACTGAGTGACTAAACTGACTGAACTGATTCATCACAAGACGTTACTAAGAGAATGAAAAGACAAGCAATAAAAAGATAACAGAAATGTATAATATATATCACTGACAGAGGGCTTGAATCCAGAGTATATGACTACTAGAAATCAATTAAAAAAATGGTAAAAAAAATCCATTTGAAAAATATGCAAGAGATTTGAACAGGCATTTCACAAAAAGGATGTAAAATAGCCAATAAGCATATTAAATTTGCCCAGGCTCATTAGTAATCGGGAAATGGAAATTAAAACTGCAATTGGATAATACTACATATTCACTAGTATGCTGCTGCTGCTGCTAAGTCACATCAGTCGTGTCCGACTCTGTGCGACCCCAGAGACGGCAGCCCACCAGGCTCCCCTGTCCCTGGGATTCTCCAGGCAAGAACACTGGAGTGGGTTGCCATTTCCTTCTCCAATGCATGAAGATGAAAAGTGAAAGTGAAGTCGCTCAGTCGTGTCCGACTCAGCGACCCCATGGACTGCAACTTAAATAGATTAACCATAACAATGGTTGGTAAGGAGGTGAAGTCCTGGGGATTTTCATACTCTGCTGGCAGAAGTGATAACAACCATAATCTGACTTTACTAAAGTAAAGGACATATCCCATGACCCAGCAATTCAACTCTCTGACACGAAACAGAAATGTATGCACATATATACCAAATAGACATGTACATAAATGTTCATGAAAGTATTATTTGTAATCTCTCCAAACTGGAAACAACCCAAATATGACATCAACAGTGGCATGAATAAATGCTTAATGTGATATATTCATATAATGGAAAGATATACAGCAAATTAAAATGAACAGATTATAAGCTACATTATGGATAAATCTTGCAAACATAAAGATGAATAGAAGAAACTACTACCAAAGAATACATAATGCGTTATTCCATTTGTAGAAAGTTTTTTTTAAAAAACAGGCAAGACTGAACAACAGTGTTTTAGAGCACATGCTTGGAGAAGTCAAGAAAATGGTTACCTTTGGGAGAATAAAGGAGACAATAATTGAGAGAAGCTTGCTGGTGATGTTCTTTTTCTCGAGCTGGACAGTGGTTACATGGGACTTGGCTTTGGGATAACTTGCTGAGCTATTCATTTTTGTGTTGTGCAGTTGGCTAAATGAAAGTCCTATTTCACAACAAAAGAAGGTTTTTTTTTTTTTTTTTTAAGAGCAGAATCTTTTTATCCCCATTATATTCTACAGGAGGGAGAAAAGTATTGACTGCTTCCATGTTAGGTTTGGTGCTCCTCTAGTGATGCCAAGGGAAGGATAGGATTTAAAGATGCATGTCCACAGTCTGTTCTCCATGTTTGCATGGCCATTGCTGTCCTGCAATTAGGTTCATCAGTACCTTTTTTCTAGATGCCGTACACATGTGGGGAAGAGAGAAGGTGGGATGAACTGAGAGAGTAGCATGGAAACATGTGCATTACCATATGTAAAATAATAGCCAGTGGGAATTAGCTGTGTGACACAGGGAGCTCAACCCAGTGCTCTGTGACAACCTAGAGGGGTGGGATGGGGTGGGAGATGAGAGAGGTTCAAAGGGAGGAGACATGATACCTGTAACTGATTCATGTTGATATATGGCAGAAATCAGCACAATATTGCACAGCAATTCAGTTCAGTCACTCAGTCGTGTCCGACTCTTTGCAACCCCATGGACTGCAGTACACCAGGCCTCTCTGTCCTTCACCAACTCCTGGAGCTTGCTCAAACTCATGTCCATCGAGTTGGTGATGCCATCCAACCATCTTATCCTCTGTCATCCTCTTCTCCTCCAGCCTTCAATCTTTCCCAGCATTGGGGTCTTTTTCAATGAGTCAGTTCTTCCCATCAGGTGGCCAAAGTATTGGAGTTTCAGCTTCAGCATCAGTCTTACCAATGAATAGTCAGGACTGATTTCCTTTAGGATGGACTGGTTGAATCTCCTTGCTGTCCAAGGGACTCTCAAGAGTCTTCTCCAACACCACAGTTCAAAAGCATCAATTCTTCAGCGCTCAGCTTTCTTTTTGCACCAACTCTCACATCCATATGTGACTACTGGAAAAATGAAAGCTTTGACTAGATGGACCTTTGTTGGCAATGTCTCTGGGTTTTAATATGCTGTCTAGGTTGGTCATAGCTTTCTTCCAAGGAGCAAGCGTCTTTTAATTTCATGCCTGCAGTCACCATCTGCAGTGATTTTGGAGCCCCCCAAAATAAAGTCTGTCACTGTTTCCATTGTTTCCTCATCTATCTGTCATGAAGTGATGGGACCAGAGGTCATGATCTTAGTTTTTTGAATGTTGAGTTTTAAGCCAACTTTTTCACTCTCCTCTTTCACTTTCATCAAGAGGCTCTTTAGTTCCTCTTCACTTTCTGCCATAAATGTGGTGTCATCTGCATATCTGAGGTTATTGATATTTCTCCTGGCAATCTTGGTTCCAGCTTGTGCTTCATCTAGCCTGGCATTTCACATGATGTACTCTTCATATAAGGTAAATAAGCAGGGTGACAATATACAGCCTTGATGTACTCCTTTCCCAATTTGGATCCAGTCTATTGTTCCATGTTATCCTCCAATAAAAAATTTTAGAAAGAAGATGCACATCATGATTCCTGTCCTCGAAAAACTTACAATCTTAAAAAGATGAGAGATACACAAAGCATTACAAGGTAAGATTAAATGAGCAACAAATAAAGATCAGATCAGATCAGTTGCTCAGTCGTGTCCGACTGCGACCCCATGAATCACAGCACGCCAGGCCTCCCTGTCCATCACCAACTCCCGGAGTTCACTGAGACTCACGTCCATCGAGTCAGTGATGCCATCCAGCCATCTCATCCTCCGTCGTCCCCTTCTCCTCTTGCCCCCAATCCCTCCCAGCATCAGAGTCTTTTCCAATGAGTCAACTCTTCACATGAGGTGGCCAAAGCACTGGAGTTTCAGCTTTAGCATCATCCCCTCCAAAGAAATCCCAGGGCTGATCTCCTTCAGAATGGACTGGTTGGATCTCCTTGCAGTCCAAGGGACTCTCAAGAGTCTTCTCCAACACCACAGTTCAAAACCATCAATTCTTCGGTGCTCAGCCTTCTTCACAGTCCAACTCTCACATCCATACATGACCACAGGAAAAACCATAGCCTTGACTAGATGAACCTTTGTTGACAAAGTAATGTCTCTGCTTTTGAATATGCTGTCTAAGTTGGTCATAACTTTCCTTCCAAGGAGTAAGCGTCTTTTAATTTCATGGCTGCAGTCACCAACTGCAGTGATTTTGGAGCCCAGAAAAATAAAGTCTGACACTGTTTCCACTGCCTCTTGAGAAATTTGTACGCAGGTCAGGAGGCAACAGTTAGAACTGAACATGGAACAACAGACTGGTTCCAAATAGGAAAAGGAGTACGTCAAGGCTGTATATTGTCACCCTGTTTATTTAACTTCTATGCAGAGTACATCATGAGAAACGCTGGACTGGAAGAAACACAAGCTGGAATCAAGATTGCCAGGAGAAATATCAATAACCTCAGATATGCAGATGACACCACCCTTATGGCAGAAAGTGAAGAGGAACTCAAAAGCCTCTTGATGAAAGTGAAAGTGAAGAGTGAAAAAGTTGGCTTAAAGCTCAACAAATAAAGATACTATTTTGCTATTTGCATTAGTTGGGTTCCTACTAAATGTTACATTATCTAAAAATTGCATTATAAAAGTATCTCCACTCCTGTGTATACATCTGATTAATATTACTCACTCAGTCCTGTCCAACTTTTTGAGACCCCATAGATTGTAGCCAGCCAGGCTCCTCTGTCCATGGGATTCTCCAGGTAAGAATACTGGAGTGGGTTGCCATTTCCTTCTCCAGGGGATCTTCCCACTCTGGAATCCAACCCAGATCTCCCACATTGCAGGCAGATTCTTTACCGTCTGAGCCATCAGGGAAGCCCAAGGATGTATATCTGAAAAACACTAATTTGAAAAGATACATGTACTCCAATGTTCATAGCAGCATTATTGACAATTGCCAAGATATAAAAGCAATCTAAGTGTCCACCAACAGATGTATGGACAAGGAAGATATGGTGTGTGTGTGTATATATATATACACAGAATACTACTCAGCTGTATAAAAGAATGAAATTATGTTATTTGCAGCAGCATGCATGGACTTGGAGGGTATCATGCTAAATGAAAGAAGTCAGAAAGAGAAAGACAAATACTATATAATATCACATCTATGTGGTATCTAAAAAATATAAACTAGTGAATATAATGAGAAAGAACCAGACACAGATATATCAAACTACTGGTTACCAGTGGGGAAAGGGAAAGGGGAAGGGGAAATATAGGAGAAGCAGATTATGAGGTACAAATTATTATGTATAAAATAAGTTTTAAGGATATAGGGTACCACATAGAGAATAGAGCCAATATTTTATAATAACCATCTAGTTCTAGTCCTAGTTCAGTTGCTCAGTCGTGTCCGACTCCCTGTGACCCCATGAATCGCAGCACGCCAGGCCTCCCTGTCCATCACCAACTCCTGGAGTTCACTCAACTCCCGTCCATCGAGTCAGTGATGCCATCCAGCCATCTCATCCTCTGTCGTCCCCTTCTCCTCTTGCCCCCAATCCCTCCCAGCATCAGAGTTTTTCCAATGAGTCAACTCTTCGCATGAGGTGCCCAAAGCCCTGGAGTTTCAGCCTCACCATCATTCCTTCCAAAGAAATCCCAGGGCTGATCTCCTTCAGAATGGACTGGTTGGATATCCTCGGTGTTCAAGGGACTCTCAAGGGTCCTCCAACACCACAGTTCAAAAGCATCAATACTTCGGCTCTCAGCTTTCTTCACAGTCCAACTCTCACATCCATACATGACCACTGGAAAAACCATAGCCTTGACTAGATGGACCTTTGTTGGCAAAGTAATGTCTCTGCTTTTGAATATGCTATCTAGGTTGGTCATAACTTTTCTTCCAAGGAGTAAGTGTCTTTTAATTTCATGGCTGCAGTCACCATCTGCAGTGATTTTGGAGCCCCCAAAAAATAAAGTCTGACACTGTTTCCCCATCTATTTCCCATGAAGTACTGGGACCAGATGCCATGATCTTCATTTTCTGAATGTTGAGCTTTAAGCCAACTTTTTCACTCTCCACTTTCACTTTCATCAAGAGGCTTTTGAGTTCCTCTTCACATTCTGCCATAAGGGTGGTGTCATCTGCATATCTGAGGTTACTGATATTTCTCCCAGCAATCTTAATTCCAGCTTGTGCTTCTTCCAGCCCAGTATTTCTCATGATGTACTCTGCACAGAAGTTAAATAAGCAGGGTGACAATATACAGCCTTGGCATACTCTTTTTCCTATTTGGAACCAGTCTGTTGTTCCATGTCCAGTTCTAACTGTTGCTTTCTGACCTGCATATACGTTTCTCAAGAGGCAGGCCAGGTGGTCTGGTATTCCCATCTCTTGAATAATTTTCCACAGTTGATTGTGATCCACACAGTCAAAGGCTTTGGCATAGTCAATAAAGCAGAAATAGATGCTTTTCTGGAACTCTCTTGCTTTCTCCATGAGCCAGTGGATGTTGGCAATTTGGTCTCTGGTTCCTCTGCCTTTTCTAAAACCAGCTTGAACATCTGGAAGTTCACGGTTCATGTATTGCTGAAGCCTGGTTTGGAGAATTTTGAGCATTACTTTACTAGCATGTGAGATGAGTGCAATTGTGCGGTAGTTTGAGCATTCTTTGGCATTGCCTTTCTTTGGGATTGGAATGAAAACTGACCTTTTCCAGTCCTGTGGCCACTGCTGAGTTTTCCAAATTTGTTGGCATATTGAGTGCAGCACTTTCACAGCATCATCTTTCAGGATTTGGAATAGCTCAACTGGAATTCCATCACTTCCACTAGCTTTGTTCGTAGTGATGCTTTCCAAGGCCCACTTGACTTCACATTCCAGGATGTCTGGCTCTAGGTCAGTGATCACACCATCGTGATTATTTGGGTCGTGAAGATCTTTTTTGTACAGTTCTTCTGTGTATTTCTGCCACCTCTTCTTAATATCTTCTGCTTCTGTTAGGTCCATACCATTTCTGTCCTTTATTGAGCCCATCTTTGCATGAAATGTTCCCTTGGTATCTCTAATTTTCTTGAAGAGATCTCTAGTCTTTCCCAATCTGTTGTTTTCCTCTATTTCTTTGCATTGATCGCTTTCTTATCTCTTTCTTCAAGGCTTTCTTATTTCTCCTTGCTATTCTTTGAAACTCTGCATTCAGATGCCTATATCTTTCCTTTTCTCCTTTGCTTTTCGCTTCTCTTTTTTTCACAGCTGTTTGTAAGGCCTCCCCAGACAGCCATTTTGCTTTTTTGCATTTCTTTTCCATGGAGATAGTCTTGATCCCTGTCTCTTGTATAATGTCACGAACCTCCATTTATAGTTCATCAGGCACTCTATCAGATCTAGTCCCTTAAATCTATTTCTTACTTCCACTGTATAATCATAAGGGATTTGATTTAGGTTATACCTGAATGGTTTAGTGGTTTTCCCTACTTTCTTCAATTTAAGTCTAAATTTGGCAATAAGGAGTTCGTGATCTGAGCCACAGTCAGCTCCTGATCTTGTTTTTGTTGACTGTATAGAGCTTCTCCAACTTTGGCTGCAAAGAATATAATCAATCTGATTTCGGTGTTGACCATCTGGTGATGTCCATGTGTAGAGTCTTCTCTTGTGTTGTTGGAAGAAGGTGTTTGCTATGACCAGTGCATTTTCTTGGCAAAACTCTATTAGTCTTTGCCCTGCTTCATTCCGTATTCCAAGGCCAAATTTGCCTGTTACTCCAGGTGTTTCTTGACTTCCTACTTTTGCATTCCAGTCCCCATAATGAAAAGGACATCTTTTTGGGGTGTTAGTTCTAAAAGGTCTTGTAGGTCTTCATAGAACCGTTCAACTTCAGGTTCTTCAGCGTTACTGGTTGGGGCATAGACTTGGATTACTGTGATATTGAATGGTTTGCCTTGGAAACGAACAGAGATCTGTTGTTTTTGAGATTGTGTCCAAGTACTGCATTTCGAACTCTTTTGTTGACCATGATGGCTACTCCATTTCTTCTGAGGGATTCCTGCCTGCAGTAGTAGATATAAAGGTCATCTGAGTTAAATTCACCCATTCCAGTCCATTTTAGTTCACTGATTCCTAGAATGTCGACGTTCTCTCTTGCCATCTCTTGTTTGACCACTTCCAATTTGCCTTGATTCATGAACCTGACATTCCAGGTTCCTATGCAATATTGCTCTTTACAGCATCGGACCTTGATTCTATTACCAGTACCATCCACAGCTGGGTATTGCTTTTGCTTTGGCTCCATCCCTTCATTCTTTCTGGAGTTATTTCTCCACTGATCTCCAGTAGCATATTGGGCACCTACTGACCTGGGGAGTTCCTCTTTCAGTATGCTATCATTTTGCCTTTTCATACTGTTCATGGGGTTCTCAAGGCAAGAATATTGAAGTGGTTTGCCATTCCCTTCTCCAGTGGACCACAAACAACCAGACATGGAGTAAAATCTTTAAAAATTGTGAATCACTATATTATACACATGTAATTTATATACTAGTTTACATCAACTCTATGTCAATAAAAAATATTTAAGTGATTATTTCAATGGGAAGAATCGAGATATAACAAAGAAAAATAATATTTATTTTTCTTTAGAATTTTCAGTAATGAAGATGTTTTTGTTATTATGGTCTAAAAGTAACAGATTGGTTGATTAAAACAGAAAAAATAAAATAAAAACAAGCCTGAACCTTTCTCATGGTCCTTTAACTTCACACACTGAAGCTTTAAAATTTCTGGTATCATCTTTGGCCCTGAAGTTTTCCAAGCACTTTTGTTCCAGAAAGATAATTTTTTAAACTCTTATTAACATTTATTCTGATGATATGAATCCAATGCTCTAATGACATTGCATATCTTTTCAAAGATTCTATTACCCTTGAGTTTTGCATAAGTCATGGCCTTTATTTTCCTAGCTCTACACAATATTATCATTAATCCAGCACTTCTTATACACACTGTTATCACTTTTATTACCCATTGTGATGAAAGATATAACACATAAGTGAAATAAGAGGCAAAACAAATTCCAGTCCACTTCACGAACTGAGCTGCCAGCCATTCATTAAGCCATACATTTCTACAGCAACACAAGCAGTTTCCTAGCTGCCAGGAACCTGAGCCTAGTCTAGGCACTGCAATTCACATTCTCTACATATTGAATTACATCTAGTTTGAAGTATGAAAGCCAATTGTAGGTGAAATGTCTATGTATGTAAGTTGCTATGGAAACACAGAGAGGGAAATGTTTAATTCCTTCTTGGAGGGAAATTGAAGTTCAGGGTAGTTTTCACATTTGATCTGTGTTTTAGGTAAAGAAAAAGGTGTCTGCAGGTGTTGAAGACGAATAGGCACCTCCAGATCAGGATGTAGTGGGAACCATGGCAGGAGATGTATGTTTGAAAGCCCAGAGAACAGGAATTAAAATGCACAGTTGAAATAGGGTTTTTTGAAAGCGAGTCTTCAAAATCTTTTAAAACAACACAAATGCATATCCCTCTCATTTGTAGAACTAGTATATCTTATTTCTGCACAATAGATGCTGTTGCTCCTCAGTCATTTCTCAAGGACTTATTTATTTAGTTGCTCTCGCTCCAGTTAATTTGCATTCATTTTCTTCCCATTAGACATTTCCCCTTTATAAAAATGATTATAATTCAAAAAAGGCATCAGCTGTCTCTGATAAAAATATATCTCTATGGACAGGCTTTAGAATGATTTATTTAGCAACGTGAATACCAAACTCTGAGTAGGATATCTTGGTCCTGGTCCTGGCACATCCTTCAGGGAACTCTGTGATCTTGGTCAAGTCACAAAACCTGTTTTGACCTCAACTTGTGCTTCCCTGATGGCTTGGGCTTACTGTCTGATGGCTCAGATGGTAAAGAGTTTGCCTGCAATGCAGGAAACCTGGGTTCGATTCCCAGGTTGGGAAGATCCCCTGGAGAAGGAAATGGCAACCCACTCCAGTATTCTTGCCTGGAGAATCCCATGGACAGGGGAGCCTGGTGGACTACAGTCCATGGG
The DNA here is from genome assembly GCF_027580195.1 of Bos mutus. Classification (NCBI taxonomy): domain Eukaryota; kingdom Metazoa; phylum Chordata; class Mammalia; order Artiodactyla; family Bovidae; genus Bos; species Bos mutus. The sequence continues at coordinate 55,073,892 of NC_091637.1, forward strand.
GTCACAGAGTCGGACATGACTGAGTGAGACTTAATCCTCATATACTTGTAAAACAAGATATCCAAGATCCCTCTTTCTTTTTCTTTTTTTGGCTGTCCTGAGTCTTCGTTGCTGCATTTGGGCTTTCTCTAGTTGTGGGGAGCAAGGGCTACCCTTTAGTTGCGGTGTGCAGGTTCTGTCACTGTGGTGGTTTCTACTGTTGCAGAGCAGGCTCTAGGGTACCCGGGCTTCAGTGTTGTTGTCTTTGGGCTCAGTTCCAAGATCCCTTCTGTTATAATGGTCCTTATAATGGTGAGCCATGAGCTAATCAGCAGCCTAATGTCCTAATTTGAGGCTAAGAGGTCTGCCTCAAAACAGAAATTAAAATATGTGCTGGCACAAAACAGAAATTAAAATATTTGCTTCCTAAGAAATGGACTTTCAGATAGAGTTCCTTAGACAGTGCTAAGGGAAGGGACAGAATCTCAGTCTAGGTACATGACACTATAGTAGTAATGCTCATCTCATTACTATCATTCAAGTTTCAATAAATTAGATTCAGAAATCTCTATTCTTGACCTATGCTTTCGAAAATAATCGTAGTAAAATATACAAAACATGAAGTTTACCTTTTTAACCATTGTTAAGTGAACAATTCAGAGGCATGATACACATTATAAGTGTTGAATAACCATCACAACTCTTTATTAAATGCTATAAGGAAAGTTATGATCAACCTAGATAGCATATTCAAAAGCAGAGACATTACTTTGCCAACAAAGGCCTGTCTAGTCAAGGCTATGGTTTTTCCTGTGATCATGTATGGATGTGAGAGTTGGACTGTGAAGAAGGCTGAGCGCCGAAGAATTGATGCTTTTGAACTGTGGTGTTGGAGAAGACTCTTGAGAGTCCCTTGGCCTGCAAGAAGATCCAACCAGTCCATTCTGAAGGAGATCAGCCCTGGGATTTCTTTGGAGGGAATGATGCTAAAGCTGAAACTCCAGTACTTTGGCCACCTCATGCGAAGAGTTGACTCATTGGAAAAGACTCTGATGCTGGGAGGGATTTGGGGCAGGAGGAGAAGGGGACCACAGAGAATGAGATGGCTGGATGGCATCACTGACTCGATGGACGTGAGTCTGAGTGAACTCCGGGAGTTGGTGATGGACAGGGAGGCCTGGGGTGCTGCGATTCATGGGGTCGCAAACAGTCGGACACGACTGAGCGACTGATCCAATCTGATAATTTTGTGTTTTTCTTTTCCCCCGTAGTTTCCTTGCCTGCATGCTCAGTTGTGTCCGACTCTTTGTGACTCCATGAACTGTAGCCCTCCAGGCTCCTCTGTCCATGGGATTCTCCAGGCAAGAATATTGGAGTAGGTTGCCATTTCCTCCTCCAGGGGATCTTTCCAACACAGGGATCGAACCTGTGTGTTCTGCATCTCCTGCATTGCAGGTGGATGCTTTACCACTGAGCCACCAGGGAAGTCCTTAGCTTTATTTTAAATACATTTTCTCTTTCTCTAAACTAAGTTAAAAGATAAAAGACATTTCATGCCTCTATTGCAGTGGTACTAATTTAGGAGTCATTTTACCTCTCAAGGGATATTAAGCAATGTCTAGAGACATTTTTTATTGTCACAATTGAGGGGAGGGGATCCTATTTACATTTAATGGGTACAGGCTAGGAATATATGCACAGGACAACCCCCCACGGAGACTTAATATCCTCAAGTGTCATTAGTATCACTTTAAAAACACTTTCTCTTCTGGTTTCCTCCCAGAAGGGAAAGAGACACATGTACCCCAATGTTCATCGCAGCACTGTTTATAATAGCCAGGACATGGAAGCAACCTAGATGCTCATCAGCAGATGAATGGATAAGAAAGCTGTGCTACATATACACAATGGAGTATTACTCAGCCATTAAAAAGAATACATTTGAATCAGTTCTAATGAGGTGGATGAAACTGGAGCCTATTATACAGAGTGAAGTAAGCCAGATGGAAAAACACCAATACAGTATACTAATGCATATATATGGAATTTAGAAAGATGGTAACAATAACCCTGTGTACGAGACAGCAAAAGAGACACTGATGTATAGATCAGTCTTATGGACTCTGTGGGAGAGGGAGAGGGTGGGGAGATTTGGGAGAATAGCATTGAAACATGTATAATATCATGTATGAAACGAGTTGCCAGTCCAGGTTCAATGCACGATACTGGATGCTTGGGGCTGGTGCACTGGGACGACCCAGAGGGATGGTATGGGGAGGGAGGAGAGAGGAGGGTTCAGGATGGGGAACACAGGTATACCTGTGGCAGATTCATTTCGATATGTGGCAAAACTAATACAATATTGTAAAGTTTAAAAATTAAAAAAAAAAAACACTTTCTCTTTCAGAATCAACGTGGGATTCAATGCATCTCACTCTTGGCAATGGAGAGGCATGGTAGCAACAAAAATGGGAACGTTTTAAAACAAAATACAGCAAGGCTTGGGCAGATAAAGAGTAGAAACCAAATAAGGATGAGCTGTGAACATTTCTCCTGGTGATGCCCTCGTTGTTCCGTTCCCTGATTCTGGTTGTTGTTCAGTCACCAAGTTGTGTTCAACTCTTTGCAACCTCATGGACTGAAGCACGCCAGGCTTCCCTGTCTTTCACTATCTCTCAGAGTTTGCTCAACCTCATGTCCATTGAGTCGATGATGCCGTCCAACCATCTCATCCTCTGTTGCCCCCTTCTCCTCCTGCCGTCAATCTATTCCAGCATCAGGGTCTTTTCTAATGAGTTGGTTCTTTGCATCAGGTGGCCAAAGTATTGGAGCTTCAGCTTCAGCATCAATCCTTCCAATGAATATTCAGGATTGATTTCCTTTAGAATGGATTGGTTGGATCTCCTTGCAGTCCAAGGGACTCTCAAGAGTCTTCTCCAGCACCATAGTTCGAAAGCATAAATTCTTCAGCGTTCAGCCTTCTTTATAGTCCAACTCTCACATCCATACATGACTCCTGGAAAAGCCATAGCTTTGACTATTTGGACCTTTGTTGGCAAGGTGATGCCTCTGCTTTTTAATATGCTGTCTAGGTTTGTCATAGCTTTTCTTTCAAGGATCAAGCATCTTTTAATTTCATGGCTGTAGTCACTGTATGCAGTGATTTTGCATCCCAAGAAAGTAAAATCTGCCACTGTTCTCATTTTTCCCCATTTATTTGCCATGAAGTGATAGGACTGGAGGCCATGATTTTAGTTTTTTAAACATTGAGTTTTAAGCCAGTTTTTTCACTCTCCTCTTGCACCTTCATCAAGAGGGTTTTTAGTTTCTCTTTGCTTTCTGCCATTAGGGTGGTGACATTTGCCTATTTGAGGACTGATTCTGTCTGTGGTAGTGGTCATTTTATAATCCTTTCTGTGGTAGAAGATTTATCAGTGGTACAGGTATAATATTTAAAAGGCTGGTCCAAAAGGCAAGAGAATGACAGTGTTTAATTACTTCTTCCTTTGGGATGAGTTCTTTCTTAGAGGCAATCTCTCCTTGAAATTTGGTGTCTATTGTACTTTGATTATCCAATTTCCCACCCTTAATTTACTGGTAATATGTCTGGCTCAGATTTTGACTTTTTTGATATCTTTTTCCAAGAGGATTACAGCTAAGCCCCCTACCAGAAAAAGTACATAGTAGTTCCTTTTGTAACCTCATTCTCACTTGATTGCATACTAATATGTTTTCATGAATGGGAAATAGATGGAACTGCAGTTGTCTGGGGAACGCAGATAATCCTAGAAGAGTGTCACATCAGTGATCATCCTTTAAATGTGCCAAAGAAAAACAATAACAGAAAAGATGAAAACCATTGGCTTATTAGAAAAATTAAGCAGCATTGTAAATGAAACATCATTAAAAAGGTAAATTTGCTATTTGTAAAGAATATGCATTGTAATCAGCTTTCAATAGTATTATATGACCTGCTTTTAGAGTTGATATCCCTGTTCTCCTCTTTAGAAAAGGTATGATTTAGGGGACTTCCCTGGTGGTCCTGGAGAAGGCAATGGCACCCCACTCCAGTACTCTTGCCTAGAAAATCCCATGGATGGAGGAGCCTGGTAGGCTATAGTCCACGGGGTCGATAAGAGTTGGACACGACTGAGCGACTTCCCTTCCCTGGTGGTCCAGTGGTTAAGAATCTGCCTTCCAGTGCAGTGGGCCTGGGTTTGATCCCTGGTCAGGGAGGTGGATCCCATATGCTCACTGCAGCCAAATAAATAAAAATAGAATAAATTTAAAAAGAAAGAAATTGATAAAAGAAAACACACTTACTTTTAAAAAAGAAAAGAAAAGATATGATTTAAAATAATCTAACCTCTTCCTGTGGTCATGTATGGACATGAGAGTTGGACTGTGAAGAAAGCTAAGAGCCAAAGAATTGATGCTTTTGAACTGTGGTGTTGGAGAAGACTCTTGAGAGTCCCTTGGACTGCAAGGAGATCCAACCAGTCCATTCTGAAGGAGATCAGCCCTGGTGTTCTTTGGAAGGAAATGATGCTAAAGCTGAAACTCCAGTGCTTTGGCCACCTCATGCGAAGAGTTGACTCATTGGAAAAGACTCTGATGCTGGGAGAGATTGGGGGCAGGAGGAGAAGGGGATGACAGAGGATGAGATGGCTGGATGGCATCACTGAGTCGATGGACATGAGTCTGAGTGAACTCCGGGAGATGGTGATGGACAGGGAGGCCTGGCGTGCTGCGATTCATGGGGTCGCAAAGAGTCGGACACGACTGAGCGAGTGAACTGAACTGAACTGAACCGAACCCAACTCTTTCTGTTTCTTGGTATCAGACTGCCCACTGGCAACAGAAGAGTGTCAATGGGTCAATCATAACACCTCACTTCTCTGGCCACAGTGATGGGTACAAGAGGCATGCACATGATCAGGCTTGGACACTAGAATCCTTCCCTGGTCATTTGTGTACTGAAGGCTAGAAAACAAAACTCCCTTGCTTCTCAGATCATGGGACTGACAGGATGTATCCTTAAGGATGCTGGGGCTACATTTTCTGTCTACAATGAAAAACACCCTCTGAAGTGAGAGAGAAATAATTCAAGCAGAGGGCAGAAAAAGAAAAACCCAGTTCATGCTGCTTACTGTGAATTATCTTGCTGCTGCTGCTGCTGCTGCTGCTAAGTCGCTTCAGTCGTGTCCGACTCTGTGTGACCCCATAGACGGCAGCCCACCAGGCTCCGCCATCCCTGGGATTCTCCAGGCAAGAACACTGGAGTGGGTTGCCATTTCCTTCTCCAAAGCATGAAAGTGAAAAGTAAAAGTGAAGTCGCTCAGTCGTGCCCGACTCTTAGCGACCCCATGGACTGCAGCCTACCAGGCTCCTCCGTCCATGGGATTTTCCAGGCAGGAGTACTGGAGTGGGGTGCCATTGCCTTCTCCAGTGAATTATCCTAGTATCTATCTATTTACACACACAGTTTTACTTATTTATTTATTGCTTAAACCATTTTGTTTCTTTTTTTTCATTTTCAATGGAAACAACTTGCCTAGACATGTGTATATTTTCTATTTACACACACAAACACACACAGTTTTACTTATTTATTTATTGCTTAAACCATTTTGTTTCTTTTTTTTTTTCATTTTCAATGGAAACAACTTGCCTAGACATGTGTATATTTTCTATTTCTACCAGCTGCCACCTAGTCCTACTCAATATCCTAAATATTGAAGAATAAGCAATAAAATAATCTACTTTGCTCAAATCCAGGAAGTTAAATTTTTTATGGGTCAACATATATTGAAAACAATGCATGCCCATGTTTTGAACTCAAGATAATGTCAGGGTTGTAAAAGAGAAATAAATGACATAATTTTTGCCTTTAAGGAAGACTCCATATAAAAACAAAATTCCTATGATTTAATCTCCCTTGCTACTCTATAATAGCTTCTTACCCTTCCCTTAAATCTTAAAACATTGTTTGTCTGTGATTATACTGCCTTTCCAATTATATGAACATATTTATGTCTGTATTTGGTATCATAAAAGATATACCCCCAATAGGAACTTTTTTAAACTAATTTTTAAAATTTTATAATAATTTTAGAAATACAGAAAATCCGTAAAAATATGATTTCCCATATGCTCAACATCTAGTCGCCCATGTTATTAACATCCTATAATAGCATGGTAGATTTGTGACAATCAACCAATAAAACATTATTATACATTAAAGTCCAAGCTTATTAAAATTTCCTTAGTTTTTACCTAATGTTCTTTTTCCATTCCAGAATCCTATCTAGGATACCACAAAACATTCTTTTGGCTGTGAAAGTTTTTCAGACTTTCCTTCCTTTTGATGACTTTGATAGTGTGTAGGCTTATTACTGGTCAGGCATTTTTCAGAATGTCCCTCAGTTGAGATTTGTCTGATGTTTTCCTTCTGATTAGATAGGGTTTTGGGGAGGAAGACCACAGAGTGCTACTCTCAGCACATCATATCAAAGGTGAATACTACCCACACAACTTATCAATGTTGCTGTTAACCTTGATCACCTGGTTTAAGGAGCTGATTTTTACCTCAATTTGTTTAACACCAAATTCAGAACCATCTATGTTGTCTTGTTGTTTAGTTCCTAAGTCATGTCCCAGTCTTTTTTAACCCCCATGGACTGTAGTCCACCAGGCTCCTCTGTCCACGGAATTCTCCAGGCAAGAATACTGGACTGGGTTGCCATTCTCTTCTTCAGGGCATCTGCCTGACCCAGGGATCAAACCTACATCTCCTGCATTGCACAAGGATTTCTATCACTGAGCCCCCTGGGAAGCCCCTAAATAGAGCACTTGTACACTGTCTTGGTCGGAGAAGGCAATGGCACCCCACTCCAGTACTCTTGCCTGGAAAATCCCATGGACGGAGGAGCCTGGTAGGCTGCAGTCCATGGGGTCGGTAGGAGTCGGACACGACTGAACGACTTCCCTTTCACTTTCCACTTTCATGCATTGGAGAAGGCAATGGCAGCCCACTCCAGTACTCTTGCCTGGAAAATCCCTGGGATGGAGGAGCCTGGTGGGCTGCCATCTATGGGGTTGCACAGAGTCAGACACAACTGATGCCACTGTCTTGGTAATATCTGGTTTGGGCTGTTTAATACAGAGAAGAGCTTGAAGAAGTAAGCAACAAAGCAGATTAAAAAAAAAGTTTTTTTCCCTGGGGGAAGGGTGGAAAGAGGATTGGTTTTCTAGCTTCAGCCCTGCCACTGACTAGATGTATGACTCTGGGCAAGTTACTTCCACATCTGTAAAATGGAATAATGGTAGCAAAGAGTTAAGCACCTGATGAAACAATGTATGTGAATGTGAAAGTAATAATATACTTTTACATGCTAGAATCGCATATAAAAATGAAAACACTTTCTATAAAGAAAAAGTAACATCTAAGCAGTTAACATCACTTTACAGATTAATTTTCAACTGCTGGGCTAAGCAAACCAAGGCCAATGTGAAACTGAGGAAAGGATAGGTGTCCATCATAATCAAGGATTTCACATATTTGTTTTGCTTTTCTTTTTCTGCCAAAGTCTGGTTGTCCTTTCTTGGATCTTAGAAAGCCAGAGCAAAGGACTCAAGCTAGATGTAAAGTAAACACTAAAAATTTTGGGTTTTTTTTGTTTTTGTTTTTGTACCTATGGAAGAGAAATCATCACTCTTTGAGGGTGTAATAATTTTTCCTAGTAGTCCTAGGCTACTCTAGGACTATTAGGCAGGTAACTTTATTTTTGAAATGGATAGGAAGCACAGAATAATTATTCTATGACAAGTCTTCCTGCCTCAAAATCATACCACTCTGATTTGAATGAAAATACCAAAGTTTTTTCATTTGGGGGGTTTTAGGCACATGTACGTTCTTGAACCTGATGTCTGAAAAAATAAATCAGCTCCACCTTCTCCTTAAACGGGATAGAGCCAATAACTTTTAAAACTTTCATGTAAGGACAAAGGAAATATGCAGAAAAAATAAGAAGTAGGGGCTTTTTCTGCATCACTGTAATTAAAGCCGAACATATAGCTACAGTTAGCCTGGTAGCCTGTTGTAACACAAAGAGCAATGATGTTACATACCAGTGATCCGAATCCAAGCCTAATTCTGTCTCAAGGTATGGGTCTTTGCGAAAGTTTCTGGGACATATTTGTGCTCATCCATAAAACTGTGTTGCTGAGAGGATAACATGGAAAAGGGTTTCCCTTGTGACTCAGATGGTAAAGCATCTGTCTGCCAACGCGGGAGACACTAGTTCAGTCCTTGGGTCAGGAAGGTTCCCTGGAGAAGATGGCAACCCACACCCAATATACTTGCCTGGAAAATTCCATGGACAGAGGAGCCTGGAAGGCTACAGTCCATGGGGTCCCAAAAGAATGGGACACGAATATTCGACTAAACAACAACAAAACACGCAGAAACAATTTGTAAGAGAGTTATTATCTCCTAGAACGTGCTTGCTGTTAGTGACAGCATGAGTTATTATTCATTGTGGGCAGCTTCTGGACTTTCTATTTGGAAGCCTAGCTCGACGCAAAAGCAACAGTGAGTTTAGAAACAGTTTCTAAAAGCTCACCCTTTCTGAAGTTCTTTTCCTTAGTGTGAAAGCAGTAATCTTGGAAACCAGGCTGGCACTACCCCTTTCAGTCATAAAGCTTAGTTCTAGTTCTTCTTACTTTTCTCTGTAATATTTGGGACACTGCTATTTCATGGTCATTTTCTTTCTTTCTTTCTTTTTTTTTTTTCTCTTCACAATGTCAGCACAAGCGAGAAAATCCACTGAAGCAAGTACAAAATCTTTCTTGTCTCCCCTTCTGCTGCGGCTCACCTAAATTTTCCCTACATAGCGGTCGCAGCCTCAGACGTCCTCAAAAACAAAAACTCTCCTGAGGGCCTAGACCCTGGGTCAAGGGCATGCACCGGGTAAAAGCCGAAGAGTTCCGGTTCATGTACAAAAGCTAACCCAGAGAGACAAACGGAGCCACACACTTCCACACAGAGCTAAATCGCGCGAGATAAGACTGAGAGGAGCGGGACAAGTCCACTTTCTCGCGAGAAGAGGAGGCGTCGACAGTTCAGTTCGGTTCAGTCGCTCAGTCGTGTACGGCTCTTTGCGACCACATGGACTGTAGCATGCCAGGCTTCCCTGTCCATCACCAACTCCTGGAGTTTACTCAAATTCATGTCCATCCAGTCGGTGATGCCATCCAACCATCTCATCCTCTGTCGTCCCCTTCTCCTCCCGCCTTCAGTCTTTCCTAGCATCAGGGTCTTTTCCAATGAGTCAGTTCTTCACATCAGGTGGCCAAAGTATTGGAGTTTCAGCTTCAGCGTCAGTCCTCCCAATGAATATTCAGGACTGATTTCCTTTAGGATGGACTGATTGGATCTCCTTGCAGTCCAAGGGACTCTCAAGAGTCTTCTCCAAAGCATCAATTCTTTGGAGCTCAGCTTTCTTTATAGTCCAACTCTCACATCCATACATGACTACGGGAAAAACCATGGCTTTGACTAGATGGACCTTTGTCAGTAAAGTAATGTCCCTGCTTTTTAATATGCTGTCTAGGTTGATCATAGTTTTTCTTCCAAGGAGCAAGCGTCTAATTTCATGGCTACAGTCATCATCTGCAGTAATTTTGGAGCCCCCCAAAATAAAGTCTGTCACTGTTTCCATTGTTTCCCCATCTATTTGCCATGAAGTGATGGGACTGGATGCAATAATCTCAGTTTTCTGAATGTTGAGCTTTAAGCCAACTTTTTCACTCTCCTCTTTCACTTTCATCAAGAGGCTCCTCTTCTTCACTTTCTGCCATAAATGTGGTGTCATCTGCATATCTGAGGTTGTTTATATTTCTCCCAGTGATCTTGATTCCAGCTTATGGTTCATCCAGCCCAGCATTTCACATGATGTACTCTGCATAGAAGTTAAATAAGCAGGGTGACAATATACAGCCTTGACGTACTCCTTTCTTAATTTGGAACTAGTCTGTTCTTCCATGTCCAGTTCTAACTGTTGCTCTTGACCTGCATACAGATTTCTCAGGAGGCAGGTAAGGCGGTCTGGTATTCCCATCTCTTGAAGAATTTTCCACAGTTTGTTGTGATCTACACAAAGGCTTTGGCATAATCAATAAAGCAGAGGTAGATATTTTTCTTCTATTTTCTTGCTTTTTCTATGATCCAACGTGTGTTGGCAATTGGATCTCTGGTTCCTCTGCCTTTTCTAAAACCAGCTTGAACATCTGGAAGTTCATGGTTCATGTCCTGTTGAAGCCTGGCTTGAAGAATTTTGAGCATTACTTTGCTAGCGTGTGAGATGAGTGCAATTGTGCAGTAGTTTAAACATTCTCTGGCATTGCCTTTCTTTGGGATTGGAATGAAAACTGACCTTTTCCAGTCCTGTGGCCACTGCTGAGTTTTCCAAATTTGCTGGCATACTGAGCTCAGGACTTTCACAGCATCATCTTTTAGGATTTGAAATAGCTCAGCTGAAATTTCATCACCTCCATTAGCTCTGTTCGTAGTGAGGCTTCCTAAGGCCCACTTGACCTCGCCTTCCAGGATGTCTGGCTCTAGGTGGGTGATCACACCATCATGATTATCTGGGTCATAAAGATCTTTTTCGTATAGTTCTTCTGTGTATTCTTGCCACCTCTTAATACCTTCTGCTTCTGTTAGGTCCCTACCATTTCTGTCCTTTATTGAGCCCATCTTTAGATAAAATGTTCCCTTGATATCTCTAATTTTCTTGACTAGATCTAGTCTTTCCTATTCTATTATTTTCCTCTATTTCTTTGCATTGATCACCAAGGAAGGCTTTCTTATCTCTCCTTGTTATTCTTTGGAACTCTGCATTCAGATGGGTGTATCTTTCCTTTTCTCCTCTGCCTTTAGCTTTTCTTTTCTCAGCTATTTGTAAGGCCTCCTCAGACAACCATTTTGCCGTTTTGCATTTCTTTTTCTTGAGGATGGTCTTGATCACTCCCTCTTGTACAATGTTACGAACCTCCATCCATAGTTCTTCAGGCACTTTGTCTATCAGATCTAATCCCTTGAATCTATTTGTCACTTCCACTGTATAATCGTAAGGGATTTTATTTAGGTCATAACCTGAATGGTCTTGTCGTTTCCCCTATTGTCTTCAATTTAAGTCTGAATTTGACAATAAGAAATTCATGATGTGAGGCACAGTCAGGGGAACCTAGGAAACTGCTCCCTTGGCGACGCCGACCCAGCCAATGGGCGGGACCAGAATTAAGCCCACCCCCTTCCGGCTTCTTTCCCGCCTCCTAACCCTGAGGTGTTGGGCCTGGGCTGCGGGGCTGCCGGGTTCTCCTGGTTCCGCCGAGCTGGTGCAGGGTCTAGTTGAAAGCCTAGGGAACGCGCTTTGGCAGGATTTGAAGGGGGTACGGGGAGGGGCCTCGGAGAAGGCGATGGCACCGCACTCCAGTACTCTTGCCTGGAAAATCCCATGGACGGAGGAGCCTCGTATGCTCCGCAGTCCTACCAGGGGTCGGGGTCTCGAAGAGTCGGACACGACTGAGCGACTTCACTTTCACTTTCATGCATTGGAGAAGGAAAGTGCAACCCACTCCAGTGTTCCTGCCTGGAGAATCCCAGGGACGGGGGAGCCTGGTGGGCTGTTGTCTCTGGGGTTGCACAGAGTCGGACACGACTGAAAGCGACTTAGCAGCAGCAGCAGCAGCACGGGGAGGGGCCTACGGCTTGCGGCCCCGCCCCCTTCTCCGGTTCGCCGGCCGGCGCCGGCCTCCAGCTTCAGTGGGCGCTGGGTCCGCGTCCCTGAGGCAGCTCATCAGCAGCCGCATGAGCTTCTGCCCGCAGTTGTCGGCGCCTAGGCACCGGGGCACAGCCTGGTTCGGCCCCATGATGGCCTTCTGGGCGAACCGGCGGGCCGGCCGCCTTGCCCTCCTTCGTTTTGGTGGTCCTGCTGGTGGTGATCGCGGTGGTGATCGCCGGTGATCACTGGTGATCGCTGGTGGTGATCGCCTTCAATTACTGGAGCATCTCCTCCCGCCACATCCTGCTTCAGGAGGAGGTGACAGAACTGCAGGGCCGGGTCCTGCGCACCGAGGTGGTCCGCGGGCGCTAGGAAAACCCAATTCGGACCTCCTGCTCTTGGTGGACTCACACAAGAAACAGATTGACCAGAAAAAGGCCGATTACGGCCGCCTCAGCAGTCGGCTGCAGACCAGGGACGGCCTGGGGAAAAGATGTGAAGATGACAGGGTAAGGACGAACCCTTTTCCATCAACCCCCATAGTTTCTTTCAGCTCCGTGGTGGGGGTGTTTGCCTGGCCGTGGCTGCCTATGCCTTCCAGAATTGCAGCCTTGGAGGCTCCCTTTACTGCTAACAACCCTATTTCTGTCAGACTTTAACTGGTTTACCACTGCCATTTTCCGCTCCCTGCTAGACGAAACTGCAAGTTTTTGGTTCTCAAGGGTGGCATCTACGTGGATTCCGCCTTTTCTCCAAGCTCAGCTGCTGATCATCTCGCCTGTGTGGCCGGTCGCCTTACCTTTACAGATATACAGATCTGGAGACTGCCAGATTTGATGTGAGTATTGTTGCCTTATCCTTTATTCCGTGCACACTGAGCATTGTTAATTTCTTTATTTAAAGAATGTGGCCTCCTCTAATCCTTCTGCTTATGGCAATCACCATATATTTTTTAAGCAGTCTAACTGCTCGGAAATCTCTATAGGGCTAGAATCAGAATTACTGCCTTTTTTTGTGATCAAAATATTTTTATAGGTGGGCTGTGGAACCTTATATGAGCCACACTTGTGACTTGGATATAGGTAATTCAAAATTATGTACTCAGTTTGAATTGTTAGTGAAATTAGCCCAAAAGAATCTAAAAATACATTCTAAGCAACAAAATCTCATATCATTGTCCTAATTGATCTCAAAAGGAAATAAAAATGCAATTTTGTATGCTTAACTTTTAGGGTTAGTGTTGGGAAGCCATAACTAGGTTTAAATTGTGAAAGTTTAAGGCTAGACTGTAACTAGACCCATGCTGAGTAGTCTTCGTTCTCACCAGCATATTGGGAACTATATTATTAACTTATGACCTATGCAATTTTTGTTGATATACTAGACATGTGAAAATTTCTGGATGGGATAAGTATAATAGATACCTTTCTTTCTGGACTCTCTTTTGGTAATCGTTACATTGTTTTTGTGTGTGTCTGTGTGTGTTCCCATTATAAGTTTTTATTTTGTATATCAATTATTTATAGTTAATCGTTATAAATTAAAATCTCCTGAGCTCCCCCAACTTCCTTACTGTCACCACCCTCTACCTTGTTTCTTATTTCATGAAGATTGAGGCCCTCAGGTAAGTGCATTTCAATAGCTTACACCTTCACCATAACATAGCTTCTGAAAGGAGCAACAGATTGGCAAACTTATGCTGGTGCTGCTGCTGCTAAGTCGCTTCAGTCGTGTCCGACTCTGTGCCACCCCATAGACGGCAGCCCACCAGGCTCCTCTGTCCATGGGATTCTCCAGGCAAGAACACTGGAGTGGGTTGCCATTTCCTCCTCCAATGCATGAAAGTGAAAAGTCAAAGTGAAGTCGCTCAGTCGTGTCCGACTCTTAGTGACCCCCTGGACTGCAGCCTACCAGGCTCCTCCATCCATGGGATTTTCCAGGCAAGAGTACTGAAATTCTCTTGGGTGGAATAAGCAGAAATCCATGAAATTTTGGAGTATTAAAAGGACATCTTCAGACTTGGATGGTTAGGCATTACTATTCAAATTCTCTACAATCTGAAAAGAAAGATAAGTCTTCTCTAGTCGTTTATCCTCTGGATTCCATTTCTTCCATCTCCTGGACTGTGATTATCAGTTTCTTTCAGTAGGTTTTCACTTTTACCTTCAACCATATGTAGGTGCTTGCTGTTCTAAAACTTTTTGTATTCTTCTATATACTCCGTTCTCCCAGTCAACCAATGTCTTTGTTTTTACTTTCATTGCTAAACTCTAGTTATTGGTTGGTCGGTCTATAAATGTTTCATGTATTTCTTTTTTTCATCCCCATCCTAATTTTTTTCATTCTGTATACCATCCTTCTTTCCTCCTCTTTTGTGAAGCTATTTTCTTGAAGGTCACAAACGGCAGTCTTCCTGGTCAAATCAAAAAGCATTTTTATTCTTATTTTTTTCACTTTCTCATTTGTCTCTAGCATTTTGGAAACTATCTCCTTTCTTGCTTCTTTATCATTGAATTCTCTGGATTTGCTTCCTACCTTCTTCACTATACTTATTCTTTTCTGGATATCCCCCCACCCCTGCAACTGTCTAATAATAATTGGGTCTTGGTCTTGGGTCTTTGTTTTCCCCTTACACCAGTATTTCTCAAGGTGGTGTTAAGCAGAATACTGTCCTAGAAATTGTTCATAGATGGTCAGGACAAAAAAGGAAAACTTTCTTTTTGGAGGAAAATGTTGAACAGTGTAAATAGTATATCCTCCTCTTGGAATTTATAATCCTGCTAGCATATAAAGCCTCTGAGAGATGTGTTAGTAAAGAAACCTATTTAATTTTGTTTAACTTAGTCTCTATCAGTTAATTTGATCACAGACTATGATTTTCATGGCCTGCTTGTTACCATGGTACAGAAGAATGTAGCAAAGCACACTAGTCTGGGAAATGTTGCCCTAGGTATCTAGATGATCCATAGATAAAATGTGTCTTTTAGAGGTGTTTCCTTTATTCCTGCTGCTCCCTCAAGAGCTGAGAAGAGAGATTTATCATGTGTAAATGGTCTAAAATCCTTCTGGATGGTGATAATGTTGGAGAAAGAAGTAAATTTGACAATTAAAAATGTCTTTCTTTTTAAACTAGACTTGTTTGAATGTTTAATCCTGTTAATGTCGTCTCTTTAAAGGCTCTCTCTGCCTTCCAGGGTTTTTACACACAGAACACACTGGTGCTGACCCCTTTAGCGGTCATTTGTACCCCTTTGGTTTTGTATGTATCCATCCTGATGTCTCAGGGCTGTGTCCTGATTGGTCTAAACTGATAACAGTAATTTCATTATTCCCAGTGATTAGTTCAGGAAGGGGTTGACTAGTGAGTTGTGAGGGGAAGCTTCCTTGCTCCTTAAAAGAGTTGTACTTGCACCTCTGTGATATTCTTCCCCCAAATCAAAAATCTCCAGTCTAATCATAAGAAAGCATCAAACAAACTCACATTCAGGGACATTCTACAAAGTACCTGAGAAGTACTCTTCAAAGAGTCACACTTGAAGAGGCAGTCTCTTCTGCCAGATGTTGTTGCTTCACCACGTGATACCTGAAATTAAGGTAACCAGAGTGCCAGAAAAGTTAGCTAAGGAATGGCTGAGGCACTGAAGATGAAGATGGCAGAGTGGACTGTTACAATAGCGTATTGGCACAAATAAAGAAAAATTCTTGGGGCCTTCCCTGGTGGCTCAGTGGTAAACAATCTGCCTGCCAATGCAGGAAACATGGGCTCAATCCATGACCTGGGAACATCCCACATGCTTTGGAGCAACTAAGCCTGTGCAACCACAACTACTGAGCCTGTCTTCTGAAGCCCAGGACTTGTGACTACTGAACCCACAGCTGCAGCTACTGAAACCGGTGCGTCCTAGAGCCTGTGCTCTATAGTAGGAGAAGCCGCCGCAGCAAGAAGCCCGAGCACTGCAATGAGAAAGCAGCCCTGCTTGCCGCAACTAGAGAAAAGCCAGAGCAGCACCGAAGACCCAGCACAGCCAAAAATAAACAAAATTAAAAAAAACCAAAATTCCTGTTGTGTAAGCCAGTCATGTTGAGAGTTCCTTAGTTACAGCCTAAGTTATCCTGTCTATTAAGATTCTCATTGTCACAGTGGTGTCTGAGATGTAGATTAAATCTTCTATATCCCCAGGGTAGTGTGGGCAGTAGCCTCAAGTCTACATGTGGTTTGAGGGTTCCTTAAGGGACTTTATCTTAAGATCAATAGTGGTGTTTGGATGCCTGACTTGGTACTTGCTTCACAGTCTTTTGGAGATCAGGATCCCTAGGTGGCATCACCTCCCTATTTACCCTTCCCTACTCCATGGATGTTCCAAGCAAAAACTCCCTTTGCCCTGATGAGATAGCTGCCTTAGGTATGATGTGTGTGTAGGGAGTTTTGGCAAGGCCACCCTTGTTCAAGTTACCTTTAAAAAAAAAGTTATTTTAGAACATTTAAGATCTATGGGATTATTGCAAAGATAGTACGGACAGTTTCCTCATACCCCACACCTAGTTTTTCCTGTTTTCACGTTAACATGGCACATTTGTCATAATTAATCAACCCTTATTGATGCATTCAAAAAACTAAGATCATGGCATCAGGTCCCATCACTTCATGGCAAATAGATGGGGAAACAATGGAAACAGTGACAGACTTTATTTTCTTGGGCTCCAAGATCACTGCAGAAGGTGACTGCAGCCATGAAATTAAAAGACGCTTGCTCCTTGGAAGAAAAGCTGTGACCAACCTAGACAGCATATTAAAAAGCAGAGGCATCACTTTGCCAACAATGGTCCAAATAGTCAAAGCTATGGTTTTTCCAGCATTCATGTACAGATATGAAAGTTGGACCATAAAGAAGGCTGAGCACTGAAGAATCGATGCTTTTGAACTGGGGTTTTGGAGAAGACTCTTGAGAGTCCCTTGGACTGCAAGGAGATCAAACCAGTCAATCCAAAAGGAAATCAACCCTGAATACTCATTGGAAGGACTAAGGCTGAAGCTGAAGCTCCAATGCTTTGGCCACCTCATGCAAACAGCCGACTCATTGGAAAAGACCTTGATGCTGGGAAAGATTGAAGGCAGGAGGAAAAGGGGACAACCGAGGGTGAGATGGTTGGATGGCATCACCCATTCAATGGACATGAATTTGAGCAAACTCTGGGAGATAGTGAAGGACAGAGGAGCCTGGCGTGCTGCATGCAGTTCATGGGGTGGCAAATAGTCAGACATGACTGAGTGAGTGAAGACCACAATTGATGCATTATTAATAATTGAAGTCCATACTTTATTTAGATTTTCTCAGTTTTTCCCTAATGCCCTTTTTCTGTCCCAGGATCCCATCTAAGATTCCACATTACATTTAGTTGTCATGTCTCTTTAGGCTTCTTTTAGTTTTTTTCAGACTTTATTTTTTATGATCTTGACAGTTTTTTTCCGTAATTTTTATCTATTTAGTTGGTTATTTTTGGCTGTGCTGGGTCTTTGTTGCTGCATGAGCTTTTCTGTACTTGCAGAGAGTGGGGCTACTCTCTAATTGCAGTGCTCGGACTTCTCATTGCAGTGGCTCCTCTTATTGTCGAGCACGGGCTCTAGGGTGTGTGGGCTTCATTAGTTGCAGCCCATGGGCTTAGAAATTGTGGCTTCCAGACTCTGGAGCTCAGGCTTAGTTGCTCCATGGCCTGTGGGATCTTCCTGGATCAGGGATCAAACCTACCTCTCCTGCATTGGCAGGCAGATTCTTTCCTACTGAGCCACTAGGGAAGCCCTGATCTTGATAGTTTTGACGATTACTGGTTAGGTGTTTTGTAGAATGCACTCTATTGGGATTTGTTTGATGCTTTTCTCAGGATTAGACTCAGGTTATTGTTTGGGGGAGGAAGATGGCAGAGTAAAGTACAATTCTCATCATATCAAGAGAACGTCTATCAAAATGACTTATCTCTTGATGTTGACCTTGATCACCTGACTTGAGGTAGTGTTTGTCAGGTTTCTTCACTGTAAAGTTGCTCTTTTTTCCTCCTTTTCCGTGCTGTATTCTTTGAAAGGAGATTGCTATGTGCAGCCAACGCTTGTGAGTTGGGAGTTATATTCTGTCTCCTTAAGGCCAGAGTATCTATGTAAATTACTTGCAATTTTTCTGCATGGAGCTTTGTCTCTTCTCCCTTATTTATTATTCAGTTCTTTATTTATATCAGTATGAACTCATGGATATTTATTTTATACTTTAGTTTATAATCCACTGCTACTTTATTTTGTTGTTCAAATTGTTCCAGCTCAGGCCATTGGGAGCTCTTTCATTTGCCTCCGCACAGAATACCCCATCATTGTCACAAACCCCTTCCTGTCACTACTACAGTTTCTGTCACTACCAGATGCTCTGGCTTATCTTGTATACTTCCTGCCCCAGTCCTAGAATCCTTCTCCTTGGAGCTCTAGTTCCTTTTATTGGAAAACAGTATTAGAGACCGAAGTCTAGGTGCTAGGTGTACTGATTGCTACTGTCAGACTATCTTTGGAAATCTTGAAATTCCTGCTCCATAGATACCAGGAAGGTGACATTGGATAGCTTCCAATTTATTATTCTGTCTTGCCATTTTCAGTTTTTTACCCGGGCTGTTGGAACACAGAAATTCTTTCTTTTTTCCTACACTTTGAACTTTTTATCTTGTGTTGAGGTATAGCCAATTACCAGTGTTGTAATAGTTTCAGGTGAGCAGTGAAGGGACTCAGCCATACACATACGTGTGTCCATTCTTCCTCCACCCTCCCCCCAATCCAGGCTGCCACAGAACATTGAGCAGAGTTTCCTCTCCTATATAGTAGGCCCTTGTTGGTTATCCATTTTATTATTTTTTTTTTTTTGGTTATCGATTTTAAATACAGCAGTATGTACATGACCATCCCAAACTCTCTAACCATCCCTTCCCTCTAGCAATCATAAGAACACAGAAATTCTTTAAGGGAGCCTGAAATTGTCCTTGGAAGTGAGAAACAAGGTCCACTTCTCTGGGATTCCCCCCATATTTACCTTGTTTGTTTGTTTTTTAATCTTCCTCCCTAGTTTCAGTCTAGAGGGGTGTGTTAGTTGTCTACAGCTACCATACAAAACACCACAGATTGGTTGGCTAAAAACAGCAGAAATTTGTGTTCTGATGGTCCTGGAGATTAGAAACCCAAGGTGACGTACTAGCGGGTTGGCTTCTTCTGGAGCCTCTCTCCTTGGCTTGTGGATGGCCTCCTTCTTGCTGCTTTGTCATCACACGGTTATCCTTCTGTGCTCCTGCGTCCCTGGGGTTCTTCCTCTTCCTATAAGGGTACTAGTCATATTGGATTAGGGTCCCACCCTAATGGCCTCATTTTAACTTAATTACCTCTTTAAAGACCTTATTTCCAAATAGGTCACATTCCGAGGTACTGGGTGTTGAGACTTCAGTGTGTGGGTTTGCGGGAACACAGTTCAGCCCATGACAAGAGGGAATCTGTGATATACACGCTGCTTTTTCTTTCCTCTTTCTGTGAGAAAGACCCTTTCTTCTAATTCCTAGGTGTGGGCAATTTCTCCTATCCTAACTTGAATTCTTCCTGCCTGTATCTTGTACCAAAGTTATGGTGGGCCAAGGCAAGCTCTTGATAAATCAAAGCTGTTTGAATATAGAAAAAGTCCTTCCCAAAACTGTTATTTTGTTACAGATGGAAAAAAAGAAAATCAGTTTTGAGGTTTGAAGCCGAACAGTAAGTGACCTCTTTTCCCTCTAACAACCATAATCCTCCTTGAGGCAGTACATACGTTTGCTTGAACAAGGAAAAGGTCATGTGCCAGAAAGGAGGGTGGGAAGCATATTGCTTTTTTTTAAAATACCTTCATTGTGTGTATATGTTCACAATGCTCATATACATAACAAATGAATATATGTAAAAACCATGGCATGGAATAAGTGTTCATTACCATGATCTCAAGTCCTGACTATGCCATCTAGTATGTGTAGAACCTTGAACAAGCCACTTAACTTCTCTGTGCCTTGGATCCACATCTGTAAAATGAGGACAATAACAGTTACCTCTCGAATTCTTGTGAAGTTTAAATGAATGAATTCATTTAAATGCTTTGAACAGTGAGTACCACATTGTTAAAAAAAAAAAAAAGAAAGAAATGTTTAGTAAGTGTTATGTTAGCTATTATTCCACAACTACTTCCTTATTTCTGACCTGCCTTCTTTCCAGGATGGACTTCTATCTGTGTTCCTGCCTAAGATCCGGTCCCAGTTCTAGCCAGCCTGCCTTGCCCTTTGCTCCTGGCTGTCTGACTCTCCTCTTGCCGCCTTTCCTGCTGCTGCTAAGTCGCTTCAGTCGTGTCCAACTCTGTGCGACCCCATAGACGGCAGCCCACCAGGCTCTCCCGTCCCTGGGATTCTCCGGGCAAGAATACTGGAGTGGGTTGCCATTTCCTTCTCCAATGCATGAAAGTGAAAAGTGAAAGTGAAGTTGCTCAGTCGTTTCCGACTCTTCGAGACCCCATGGACTGAAGCCTACCAGGCTCTTCCGCCCATGGGATTTTCCAGGCAAGAGTACTGGAGTGGGGTGCCATTGCCTTCTCCGTCCGCCTTTCCTGGTCCATTTCTAAATAGGCGTAGTTGACTCCTCTCATGTTTGTCTCAGCTGACTCCCCAACACCTGCCTTTTTATTGTTGTTTAGCCCAAAGTGTCTGACTCTTTGCGACCCCATGGACTATGGTCCACCAGGCTCCTCTGTCCATGGGATTTCCCAGACAAGAATACTGGAATGGGCTGCCATTTCCTCCTCCACTGATGCCTGCCTCTGTAATTTGAAGATAAGCCTTGTGCAGTTCTTCTGACACTCTACACATGAAAATTCCTGCCTTTGCCTCCTCTTGTCATAACCTGGCCAAATTCTAGCTGTCATTGAATCGCTACTTCAAATTACTCATAAACCATACAGAGCTCATTCCTCCTTTCTAGACTGCATCTCTTTCCTACCTCCTTGGTCCCTGTAATGTAATGTATTGAGATTGAGGTTAGAAATTTTGGTATCATCTTTGATTACTTGAGCATCTCAGATTCAATGATCAACATGCAGAGGAATTACTTGATCAGATTGAGTTTAAAAAAAAAATTCACTCTGGTTGCAGAATAGAGAATTGATTGGAAAGGAAGCAGGAGCTTCCTAACTAGTCTCCTTGCCCTGAACTCTATTTCTTTCGGTTAGTCCTACCCACTTAAGCAAACCAGATCTCACTTCAACCTTACTTTCAGAATTGTATCACTCACTGTGTCAAATCAGAATTCTGCTGTCTAACCTTTAAGGTCTTCCATGGAGGCCCTCCGTCTACTTTTGTCTTCCACTGTCTCCCGACCCAAACTGTTCCAGATGTGTTGCTTTGCTAACCTT
This sequence comes from Bos mutus, assembly GCF_027580195.1. NCBI lineage: Eukaryota > Metazoa > Chordata > Mammalia > Artiodactyla > Bovidae > Bos > Bos mutus. Next base: position 55,095,097 of record NC_091637.1, read on the forward strand.
TGTCTCCTCGCCTGCCTTTCTGTGTCATGTCAATTCCTGTTTCTGCACTTCTGTTCTTATTATTTGACTCATAGCTTCTTGCCTCTTTTCTGTTATACTAGCTGTTCGGTGCATCGACCATGAAGCCCTCTGACTTCTGACCTGGCATGTGCTTTTTTTTAATATACAGTTAACATTTATTGTTTGAACCACACTAAATTATTTTGTTTTTCATTTTTCACTGATAGCTTCTTAGATGTTAACTTTGTCTTCTCAACAAAATTTTAAATTCCTTGAGGAAGGACCATATTTAAAATTTTTTCCAATGAGTTCTTGATCATTCTTAGTGCCAACACAAAATGTTACAGGTTACAGGGTTAGAGTGGACTCTAATCCAGTCTGTGTCCTTATAAGAAGAGGAAATTTGGATACATAAAGAGACATGGGGAAGAAGGCCACATGGAGATGGAGGCCTTGACTGGATAGGCCAAGGAATGCCAAGGATTGTCAGCAACCACTAGAAGCTAAGAAAAAGGCCAAGAAGAATCCTCCTTTAGGGCCTTCAAATAGAGAGCATGGTCCTATAGACAACTTAATTTTAGACTTCTAGACTCCAGAACTGTGTGAGAATATTTTTGGTTGTTTTAGTCACTGGACTTGTGGTTTGTTTTGTTGTTGTTTAGTTGCTAAGTAGTATCCAACTCTTTTTTGACCCCACGACTGTGGACTATAGGACTGTAGCCCCCCAGGCTCCTCTGTCCATGGGTTTTCCCAGGCAAGAATCCTGGTACTTTGCTATAATGGCTCTAGGAAACTAATATAAGATTCAATAAAAACTCTGGCAGACTTTTGAGAGTTATTTTATTTTTGTAGAAATTGACAAGCTGATTCTAAAATATATGGAAATGCAAATAACCTAGAATGGCCAAAACAATTTTTAAAAGAACAAAGTAGGAGAACTTAATACTCCCTGATTTCAAGACTTATAATGTAGTAATATAATACTATATAGATACAGTAACAAGACTGTGGAGTTATTGAAAACAAGAGGCATATAAATCACTAGGATGGAATAGAGTACACAAATAGACCCACAGATATATGGTCAATTCATTTTTGGCGAAAGTGCCAAGGCAGTTTAATGGGGAAAGGGAAGTCTTTTCAACAAAAGATACTAAAGCAACTGGATATCTTTATGGTGGTGGGGTGGGTGGTGCTGTTATAAAACCTGTGCTACTTCACAACATAAACAAACAAAATTAACTTGGATCATGGATTTAGATGTAAAAGGTAAAGCTATAAATCTTCTAGAAGACAAAATAGGAGAAAATATTTGTGACTTTGGATTGGCATGGGTTTTTGAGGACACAAAAAGCTTGAACCATAAAGAGAAAAATAGATAAATTTGACTACCAAAATTAAAACCTTTTCTCCTCAAAAGGCACTACTTAAAAAAAAAAAAAATGAAAAAGCAAGTCATGGGTTGGAAGACATATTCAGAATACGTTTATCAGATAGGAGAATTGTATCAGTGCAGCCCCCTGTACCAGGACCCAGCCCACCTACCAAAAGGCCAGCACCAGCCCTGATACCCCCTTGGCCCCAGCCCTGCAGAGCATCAGGTTACCACCAGCTCTAAGACCCCAGGGCTGTACAACCAGAGACCCAGGAACCCTGCTCAGCCTACCAGCATGTTATCACTAGCCCCTGGGACCTCTTGGGCCCCAAACTCACCTACCAGCAGGCCAATACCACCTTCAACCCCTTAGCTAGCTACCCTAGTATCCAGCCCCACTCACTAGTGGGCCAGCACCAGCTTTGAGACACCCTAGACCCTGCAACCTGCTGTGTCAGGAATTAGTCCCACCCACCAGTGGGCCAACACTAGCCCTAGGATCCCAGGCCCCTCAGCCAGTAGCCTGTGACCCAGCCTCACCAACCAGGGGCCAGAAGCCTCCACACAAGGAAAGGCCTGGAAACCAATGGGACTGGGGGCCAGCCCTACCTATCAGACTGCCCACAGTAGACCACCAACAACAGAAGGACCCACGCGGCCCAGACAGGGGGGTCCCCTAGAGCATGTAGCTCTGATGACCAGAGGGGAGTGTGCTCTTGGGATGCATAGGATATCTACAAAAGCCCACTTTCCCAAGGTTGGGAAATGAAACCAACCTACCAGATACTTAGAAATAAAAACAGTAAATTAGGCAAAATGAGGCAACAGAAGAGTATCTTCCAAAAGAAGGGGCAAAATAAAACCCCAAAAGAGCTCAGTGAAGTGGAGATGGGCAATCTGCCCATCTTTGTAGATAGTTCACGGTAATGAGCATAAAGATGTTCAAAGAACTCGGGAGAAGATTAAATGAGCAGTGAGAAGTTAGTTTTTAACAAAGAGTGAGAAAAAAAAAAAGAACCAAAGAGATGAAGAATATGATAACTGAAATGAAAAATACACTAGAAGGAATCAACAGTAGATTAGATGATACAAAGGAATGGATCAGTGAGCTGGAAGGCAGAATAGTGGAAATCACTGAAGCCGAACAGAAAAAGGAAAACACTTTAAGAGAAACTTAAAGCGTCATGAGAAACTAAAATTACTGCATGCCTTGCCTGTGCCAAGAGGAACACAAACTTTAGTCAAAGGGAACGTTGATTCTCTTACAAAGAAGAAGCCAAAATGCAGAAACCATTGGTCTTCATTCACAAAAAAATAGTTCCTTGCTTAATGAAGTTACAGTTCAAGTATTCCCTGTTGCATCAGAGGACATATACCACATCACCACATGATATGAATTGCTTCTTTTCTTCTATGGAGTGGGTGGAAGGAATCTCCTGAATGTTTTTTTAGGTTTTTCTGTTTAAATTATAGCCAACATTTTTCAAAAATCAGTTTTATGATCTTCATGGAACTTCCTGAGATTACTCTGACCCTTATCATGGGAGCAAGAAGCAGCAGAGAAATAAGGAAATAAGAAAGGAAGACAAAAAAGAAAAGTGGATACATGTGTCTAAGATCTTTGTAGTAGCAGTACATTAACCTCTGGGAGGTTGCCAACGAATCTCACATGGCTGGCAGGTGACTGAGTTGGAATTTGAACTCAGGTTCTGTCTGACTCCAGAGACCGGAATAAATGCTCGGCTATGAAGGGGCTTCTTAGGTGGCACTAGTGGTAAAGAACTGGGCAGCCAATGCAAGAAACATAACAGACAAGGGTTCGATCCCTGGTTGGGGAAGATCCCCTGGAGGAGGCACTGAGTCCATACTGGAGGCAACCCACTCCACTATTCTGGTGTGGAAAATCCCATGGACAGAGGAGGCTGGCAGGCTATAGTCCATGGGGTCATAAAAAGTTGGACATGACTGAAGTGACTTAGCATGGAGGGTGACCTTGAATTAGGGGAAACCTTCCGCGGAGCTCTTTGGCCTTGTGGATCCCTTCCCAAAGAGAATGTCCAGTGCTCCCAGGAGAATGCCTGATCGCTGTTGTTGGAATGAACACAGATCCTTTCTTGGGTCACCTGTGTAGACTGATGGCACCACCCCTCTCCCCTCCTGCCCACCTCTTCCCCCCTCCCCCAATACCTGAACAAGCCCCAGAGGAGTCATTTCCTGTGTGGGCTCCCCTCCACCCACAGGAATTTTATATCTGCATCGAGTAGAGAGCAAACTTCCTGGAACCTTGGGACACATTCCCCGCAAGAGGATGCAGATGCAAGCCTTTTATTTTTTTAAAGGCCACCTCCAGCATGGAAACTGGGAATGCGAAAGGTCCACGTGAGCAATCTTAAGGTACCACAGCAGCTTCGGGAGAAGGGGACTGCAGGGAAGTGGACTCCCCGCTTTCCTTTATATTCTGTTTCAGCCCATGTTTTTCAGAGCGAGTAGGTGCCATGGTGATAGGTACCATAGAAGTAGATGGAGCACAGCACCCAGTGCAGGATGGTGGAGCCGGCCGTTTCCATGGAAACGCACCACCAGTGGGGAGAACCCAGGACTCAGCTGTGTTCTGCTGCAGTGCAGGGCAGGCCCCCTGAAGGACCGACTCCTGACCTGTCACCCTTGTAGCCAGGGGAGAAGATGCTGCTTTAGGGTGGCCCCTTGAGGCTTCCAACATTCTCCGCATGATTGTCTGAGCTCCCTGATTGCACACCTCCCTCCAAGGGCGCCTGAGGGGCCTCTCTCTGAGTCGACCCGGAGACTGCTTATGTAGCTCTGGCTTTCATCTAGGCCAATCGTGCGGTGCTCAGCTGCTCAGACCTGTCCGACTCTTTGCGACCCCATGGATTGTAGCCCACCAGGCTCCTATGTCCATGGGATTCTTCAGGCAAGAATACTGGAGTGGGTTGCCATTTCATCCTCCAGGAGATCTTCCTGACCCAGGGATCAAACCCACATTCCCTGAGTCTGCTGCCATTGGTTGGTGAATTCTTCACCACTGAGCCACCTGGGGAGCAATCCAGATCAATAGTGACCTCTAAACTAACACTGCCAAGGTTCCCGTCCCAACTGATGGGAGCGCCCTGTTCCCATCCTGACTAGATGGGGAACAGTGCCTGGTTTTATGCAATGGTAATAAAGAGCTTTTACAACTGGGATCGAATCCCAGACATTTGGTGGCCAGGAATACTCATAAAATGAAATCTCAGAAGATCTCAACTAGAAAGGAGAGCGGGGAGGGGAATATTAACGTCTCAGATTGTGCTTTCGGTTTGTGAACCCTCCCTCGGGCAGTACAGACTCAGGCCAGGTCTCAGCTGTTTCTGGAGGCACTGAAACACCCTTTGAAAGAACTGGTTGAGCCATCCTATAGAATCTGTATAACCATCTCGGCATCCCTGTCTGTGATGTACACGCTGAGTTGCTTCAGTTGTATCCAACTCTTTGAAACCCCTGGACTGTAGCCTGCCAGGCTCCTCTTTCCAGTGGATTCTCCAGGCAAGAACACTGGAGTGGGTTGCCATTCCCTTCTCCAGGGGATCTTCCCATCCCAGGGATCTAACCCCCTTCTCCTGAGGCTCTTGAATTGCTGGCGGGTTCTTTACCCCTGAGCTGTTGGGGAAGCACATCGCTGTCTATAGATGTATGTAAATGATCCCTTTGGAACTCAGCTTGTTTTTGTTTGGATTTAGGCCAATTATACATCTTCTGAAATATAACCCATATGTACACATGCCCTTTAAACTGAACTGTCTTATATTAGACCTGGCATAAGAGAATTAAGTTTAAAGGACATATGTTATATGTGTCCCATCATATATTCTTCTGCAATAGGGCTCTATTATATATGTTTGTTTCCATACATTTACACTGTCAGATGGCATACATCCTTCAGGGCAGCATGACTATAATTCTGGATTAAAGTATACTTCTGAGACTAGTAATTCTAAGTAATGACCAATTCAAGATAATCTTACTCTCAATTAAAGAAACACACACATACTCTTAACAAATGAATTTTTTTTAAAAATTGATAATCATACCACCATCAACTCACGAATTACTGCCTAGGTAATTACAGATTATGAAAATCATAGCATGGGGGGACTTCCCTGGTGGCTCAGTGGTTAAGACCTGAGCTCCCAAAGCAGGGAGCACAGGGTCAATCCCTGGTGAGGGAACTAAGATCCCACATGCCAAACAAACAAAGAGAAAATCATAGCATTGGAAGGCTCTAAAGCAGTGTCTATCCTGGCATATCTGGGACCTGACATGAAGAGGCTGAGCCCAGTGACTTGAAGTGCTTGGCTGTTGAGCTCAGCATATCTTCTGTGGATGCAGGCAGTGTGTCTGGTCATTATCACTCAGCCAGTCCTTTCCCAAGCAGTGGACATGCACGGAGCCTTCCGCTCCTCCAGCTAGCCAGTGATGACCTTGAAGGAGGCTTGTAGGTCATGCCATTGGTGGAGCTGTGCAGTGGAAGAGTAGTCAGACATTAAAGCAGTTTCCTGGTTTATCCCTAGGACTCATCCGTGAAACCACATGACTCCACACTCACTGTTAGTAGCATCGTACATGTAAACTGCCTCTGGGTCCCCTGTGTCCTGTTTCGTGGTTACAGGAATTTGGTGTGACTGAGCATTGCAGAATCTCTGAACTAAATAAGCAAACATGCGTGCTCTAGTTTTTCAGGCCAAGCCAACTATGAAACAGACAGGCTTGCCTTTCCCGCCCATAGCACTGTCATACCTTGGAGTTCTGCCACCGGGTGGGATTGCTTTTTTTTGGCTTAGTAACTACAAGCAGATTTGCTTTGAAGAACAAGGCTCTCAAATCTTCTGTAAGTCTCTAAGAATGGACATCCACAGTCAGGTTTGGCAGAAAGAGTTTTCCCAGATTTTTCAGAGTGATAAAGTTAATGTTTGGCCATGTGAAACATCAACACAGAAACCTTCCTTTCCAAGATAAGATTCTTTCTATGATGTTGGAACAGGAAGCCTGAATTAGAGACTATTTGATATTTAATTCAAGACACGCATAAACTCAGGTGTCACTTTTCCCACCAACAATTTGAAACTAAACATTTAATGTGAATGTAACTTAGCGATTGGTTTCCCTTTTTAATTTTTATTGTGGGGAAAAAATATATATATAACACAAGACTTATATCTTAACCAGTTTTACGTGTACAGTTCAGTGACATTGAGTACACACACATGGTACAACCATCCCCACCATCCACCTCCAGATCTTTTTCTACATCCCTGTCTTAAAATCCATCCCCATTAAGCACTAATTTCCCATTCCCCCATCCCCCCAGCTCTATGTTACCAGCCAGAGCTCTTGGCCTTCCTCAGTCAATAGAAATTGACTACGGGGAAAAAGTGGAAACAATAACAAATTTTATTTTCCTGGACTGCAAAATCACTGCTGATGGTGACTACAGTCATGAAATTAAGAGACACGTGCTCCTTGGAAGAAGAGCTATGATAAATCTAGATGGCATATTAAAAAGCAGAGATATCACATTGCTGACAAAAGTCCGTAAAGTCAAATCTATGGTTTTTCCAAAAGTCATGGACAGATGTGAGAGTTGGACCATAAAGAAGGCTGAGTGCCAAAGAACTGATGCTTTTGAACTGTGGTGTTGGAGAAGACTCTTGAGAGTTCCTTGGACAGCAAGGAGCTCAAACCAGTCAATCCTAAAGGAAATCAGTCCTAAATATTTATTGGAAGGACTGATCCTGAAGCTGAAACTCCAATACCTTGGCCAACTGATGCAAAGAGCCAACTCATTGGAAAAGACCCTGATCCTGGGAAAGATTGAAGGAAGGAGGAGAAGGGGATCACAGAGGATGAGATGGTTGAATGGCATCACTGACTCAATGGACATGAGTTTGAGCAAACTGTGGGAGATAGTGAAGGACAGGGAAGCCTGGCACGCTGCAGTCTATGAAGTCACAAAGAACTGGACATGACTTAGTGATTGAACAACAGAGGCCAGACAAGAAACTGACTAGAGGCCAAGCGAGGCTTTATTGGGGCCCCTGCTGCAGCAGGGGGAAGTGAGAACAAACAGCAGGATCCCTTGATTGCTTGCTCTGTGAGGGGTGGGTGAGCTGGTTCTTTATATGGAATGAGGGTAGGGGAGTGTCCAGGGGTCCAGCAGGACGGGTGGCTTAGGTATTTTGCCCACCCCTTGGGTGGCGTTGAGCGCAGGGGGTATGCGCAGTACCCTATTTTAGCTCCCAACATCCTGTTTTTGTCCGAAGCTCTTCAGAAGTAGCAGGTGGGGTTTTTTGTTTTTTGTTTTGGTCTCTTTGTATCTGTTTGGGTCCAGAATCTGCCCTAACTGCACATGCATGAAGTTATTTTTAGTCTAATAATTGTTTTGTATTTTGTTGCTCTAGAAGAGGTGTGTCCAGGCGCAGGCATTGCAGCACTGCAGCAGAGAGGCCCATGTCCCAAGCCTGTCTCCCCTTGGCAACCACTCTTCTGTTTGCTGTCTCTGTGAGATTCTCGTATCTCATATAAATAGAACCACATGGTGTTTGTCCTTTTGTGACTGACTTATTTCACTTATTTCACTAGGGCTTCCCTGGTGGCTCAGCTGGTAAAGAATCTTCCTGCAATGCAGGAGACCTGGGTTCCATCCCTGGGGTGGGAAGATCCCCTGGAGAAGGGAAAGGCTACCCACTCCAGGATTCTGGCCTGGAGAATTCCATGGACTGTATAGTCCATGGGGTCACAAAGAATCAGACATGACTAAACGACTTTCACTTGCTCACCTGCTATTTCACTTAGCATAATGTCCTCAAAATTCACCCATGTTGTCTCATGTGACAGGGTTGCCTTCCTTTTAAAGGCTAAATAATATTCCATTGTATGTATATACCACACTTTGTTTACCTACCATTTAAATTTTCTGTATTTATTTCTTATCATTTAAAAATTTTGAAATAATCACCAAGTGACAGAAAAGTTGCAAGGACAGTTTGAAAATAAGATACCCCGATCCTCATCATCTTTTCATACTTTCTTGTGTTTTTCTATAAACAAAAATACTCTCCCACCTCATCAAACAGCCACCACCACCAGGAAGCTCACACAGATTCACAGCCACCGTGGAAGCCGCAGACTCCACCCAGGGTTTGCCAGTCGTCGCAGTGGGGTCTTTTATCACAAAAGGATCCAACTCAGAACTACTCTTGCGTGAAGTGATATCTTTTGGTCTCCTGCAGGCTGGAAGAACAGCCCCTCAGTCTCTCCTTGACTTTCATGACCTTGACATTTTGAAGATCACAGACTTTGTAGAATGTCTTTCTAAGGTTTCCTCTTGGTCAGAGTCAGGTGATGCATCTGGCAGAAATGTCACAGCAATGGCACTGCATTCTTCTCCTTACACCCTGCCAAGAGGTTCAGTGGTTTGATTTGTTCCTATACTAATGATGAGCACTTTGATCCCATGATTTAAGGTGGTGTGTCTACCGGGGTTCTCCATTATAAAGTTAGTCTTTACCTCTTTGTAATTAATAGGTATATTATGGGGAGATACTTGGAACCTAGGTACACATCCCTTGCCTCATCAACTTTATTTTTTATATCCATGTGGACTTACGGATTCCTATATTAGTGAGTTATACTCCATTCCCATCATTATTTATTTTAAAGCTCACTTTATTCCCAGTTTGACTAGTGAGAGCGCCTTTGATCTGCACCCTTCCTACATGGACCCATCATTCATTGAGCGCATCCTTACTTTCTGGCATGACAAGATGTTATAGACTCATTTTCCGTCCTTGTCCCAGTTCTAGAATCAGCCATTTCTCCAAGGAGACTGAATTCATTTTAAAAATTTTCTGACATGTACACATTGCTATATTTATTTATATTATTTTTTTTATTTATTTATTTTTTACATTTTGAGAGATTTTTTTTTTAACTTTACAATATTGTATTGGTTTTGCCATATATCAACATGAATCCGCCACAGGTATACACATGTTCCCCCTCCTGAACCCTCCTCCCTCCTCCCTCCCTATACCATCCCTCTGGATCGTCCCAGTGCACCAGGCCCAAGCATCCAGTACCGTGCATTGAACCTGGACTGGTGACTTGTTTCATATATGATATTATACATGTTTCAATGCCATTCTCGCAAATCGTCCCACCATCTCCCTCTCCCACAGAGTCCAAAGACTGTTCTATACATCAGTGTCTCTTTTGCTGTCTCGTATACAGGGTTATTGTTACCATCTTTCTATATTCCATATATATGCGTTAGTATACTGTATTGGTGTTTTTCTTTCTGGCTTACTTCACTCTGTATAATAGGCTCCAGTTTCATCCACCTCATTAGAACTGATTCAAATGTATTCTTTGTAATGGCTGAGTAATACTCCATTGTGTATATGTAGCACAGCTTTCTTATCCATTCATCTGCTGATGGACATCTAGGTTGCTTCCATGTCCTGGCTATTATAAACAGTGCTGCGATGAACATTAGGGTACACGTGTCTCTTTCAATTCTGGTTTTCTTGGTGTGTATGTCCAGCAGTGGGATTGCTGGGTCATAAGGCAGTTCTATTTCCAGTTTTTTAAGGAATCTCCACACTGTTTCTCCATAGTGGCTGTACTAGTTTGCATTCCCACCAACAGTGTAAGAGGGTTCCCTTTTCTCCACACCCTCTCCAGCATTTATTGCTTGTAGACTTTTGGATCGCAGCCATTCTGACCGGCATGAAATGGTACCCCATAGTGGTTTTGATTTGCATTTCTCTGATAATGAGTGATGTTGAGCATCTTTTCATGTGTTTGTTAGCCATCTGTATGTCTTCTTTGGAGAAATGTCTGTTTAGTTCTTTGGCCCATTTTTTGATTGGGTCATTTATTTTTCTGGAATTGAGCTGCAGGAGTTGCTTGTATATTTTTGAGATTAGTTGTTTGTCAGTTGCTTCATTTGCTATTATGTTCTCCCATTCTGAAGGCTATCTTTTCACCTTGCTTATAGTTTCCTTTGTGGTGCAGAAGCTTTTAATTTAAATTAGGTCCTGTTTGTTTATTTTTGCTTTTATTTCCAATATTCTGGGAGGTGGGTCATAGAGGATCCAGCTGTGATTTATGTCGGAGAGTGTTTTGCCTATGTTTTCCTCTAGGAGTTTTATAGTTTCTGGTCTTATGTTTAGATCTTTAATCCATTTTGAGTTTGTTTTTGTGTATGGTGTTAGAAAGTGTTCTAGTTTCATTCTTTTACAAGTGGTTGACCAGTTTTCCCAGCACCACTTGTTAAAGAGATTGTCTTTTCTCCACTGTATATTCTTGCCTCCTTTGTCAAAGATAAGGTGTCCATAAGTGCGTGGATTTATCTCTGGGCTTTCTATTTTGTTCCATTGATCTATATTTCTGTCTTTGTGCCAGTACCATACTGTCTTGATGACTGTGGCTTTGTAGTAGAGCCTGAAGTCAGGCAGGTTGATTCCTCCAGTTCCATTCTTCTTTCTCAAGATTGCTTTGGCTATTTGAGGTTTTTTGTATTTCCATACAAAATATTTATTAAAAAAATTTTTTTGGCTGCATGTGGTCTTTCTCTAGTTGCAGACAGTGGGGTTACTCTCGTTGCAGTGCATGGGCTTCTCATTGCAGTGGCTTCTCTTGTTGCGGAGCACGGGCTCTAGGGACATGGGCTTCAGTAATTGCAACTTGCTGGCTCTAGGGTGCGCGGGCTTCAGGAGTTGTAGTGCCTCAGCTTAGTTGCTCCATAGCTTGTGGAATCTTCCTGGATGGGAGATTGAACCTGTGCCCCCCGGATTGACAGGCAGATTGTTATCTACTGAGCCACAAAGGAAGTTCCACATTTTAATGGAAAATGGTATTTAGAAGCCAAGATCTGGACAGTAGATGTGCTCATTCCTATTGAGATGTTACTGCTCCCAGGCAAAGCTGAGGAATGTACATTACCCTGTGTTCACTTGAATACACAGATACACTCCTTACCCTCTGATACCACATTCCAGGCTACCATTCCTCAGCCTTCTGAAGAATCCCCCCTTACCCTGGTCAGCTGGTGATACCACAGGCCAGGCCACCCTCCCTGCGTAAGTCCTCCTTGTCACTTGGGCTCTGACCCCCACTTTGGGCCTTCATGACTTCCTGCCCTCCATCTCCACCATGAACTCCTACCTCTCTGCTCCACCTAGTGACTTTAGCACTGAATTGTTTAGGAGAAAGAAGTTGAAGGGACCACTACTGACTTTGGTTCAAAGTATTGATACTTGTTATTGTTAACAGTCGTTTGCATATTGGGTGTACTTGTATCTGACCTATTAATTAGACAATACTAATCATGACTGTCAGCATTTCCCCAATCTTTTGTCTCTGCTATTGTAATGAAAAAATTTTCATGAAATATTTATACAGCTAGGATATTTATTTATATTATATTTATGCAGCCTTCTTCCTTATAGCAACATCTATTTTGCAAATTCGCAGTTGTATTTAGGCAACTCTTAGCAAACACTGAGCAAGTCCTACCTCAAGAATTAATGAGTGAAACCTATTTATTCCATGCATTCATTATCAAGTTACAGGACTCTGGTGAAGTGATCCAGGGGACAGCTACAGAAAGCAGAAATAGAGTTTTGTAATTCTGTGATAGGGCTTCCCTGGTGGCTCAGATGGTAAAGTGTCTGCTTTACCCTGCAGTGTGGGAGACCCGGGTTCCATCCCTGAATTGGGAAGATACCCTGAAAAAAGGACTCTTGCCTGGAAAGTCCTATGGACAGAGAAGCCTGTTAGACTACAGTCCATGGGGTCACAAAGAGTCGGACATGACTGAGCAACTTCACTTTCTTTTTTTTTTTTCTTTCAATACTGTGAACTATGTCGTGAATAACAAGATCTTCCTGACTACACGGTGAACATCAAGGAAATGGGCTGTGTCTTCTACTATTTTTGTAGCCCTCAAGGTCAGGTCCTAAATACGATCTGTGTACAAATGTACGTGATGCTCCCTGTGCTTGTTGGCTGACAGAGCTGTGACAACATTGTCATGGTAGTAGAGTTACAAAATCTGATGGACTCCTATTGGACTTTATCCTCCCTTTTTTCTATTTGGCTGTGCTGGGACTTTGTTATGGCAAGCAGGCCTCTTTAGTTTCAGCAAGAGGCTTCTCTAGTTGGGGTGCACGGGCTCTAGAGCGCAGGCTCAGTAATTACAACGTTCGGGCTTAGTTGACTTGTGGGATCTTAGTTCCCTGACCAGGGATCAACTATCATTCCCTGCATTGGAAGGCAGATTCTTAGTGACTGGACTGCCAGGGAAGATTTTATCCTCCTTGAACCACAAATCGCTCCTTGAAGTACTTTCTTGTTTGGCTGCTGAGCCACCAGGTTTATCTCCTGCCTCCCTGGTTGCATCCTCTTGATGGCCCTTGTACATCCTATTTGCTCTGCCCATCCCCACCTCCCCAATGGTGAGTGTTTATCAGGTGCCTTCAATGTGCCAGGCCCTGTGGTTGGCACTGGCGATACAGCAAGGAATAAAACAGACCAAAAGGCCTGTCCTGGAAGAACTGAAGGGAAACAGAAAGCCTTCTCCCTTGTGTGTGTACGATCCCTTGTCCGCACTTCATAGGAGTAACCTCTGCTGAGCACGGGCTGGTCCAGCAGGGCATATGAAGGGGTTAAGACAGCCTCTGTCCTGCAAGGTTCTTTTCTGGGAGGGAGACTTTCTACATGCTCATCTCTCTGACCTGGCGCCCTCTCTCATCTGCCTGCTTCCAACTTTGCCCGCCCTGCAGTCAATCTGCTACCTGCAGTCAGAGCCGTCTTTGTAAAAGGCAAGTCTTACCAAGTCACTCTGTTGCTGAAAACCTTTGTGAGTTCCTGTTGCTCTGGGGATAAATCCAAATTCCTTCACGAGCTGGCCTCTGCTTACCCTTCCAGCCCCTGCTCCCAGCACCTCCTCCCTTGCATCATACACTCCAACAGCACCAGAAGCTAGTTCCCTCCACATGTTTCCCTGCCTTGGCTCGAGCTGTGCCCTGGCCTAGAACACCCTTCCTCCCCACCCTTCTGCTAGTCAAACCCCGACTCTTCCTTTAGGCTCAGCCACTTTTCCTCCTCCACCTGCAGTCCTTATGGCCCAGAAGTGCTCAGCGGTGATAGTTACCTATTTATTTTTCTGTCTCTCCATTGGAGACAGACACAATGGTAATGATGTGTTTAATGTCTGCCTCCAGGGATGGTAAACCCTCTGTGCGTGTGATCTGTGGCTGTCTCATTCCTGCTGTATCTGTAGCATGCTGGGCTGGGCGAGGAGTAATAAACACACATGATACTTGCACAGTGAGCCCAGTCAGGAATTGTTCTAAGAACCTCACAAGTGTCAGCTAATTTCATCCTTACCACAACTCAATGAGGAACAAACTGTTGTTAGTCCCTGTTTATAGATGAGAAAATAGGCACAGAGGGTTAATGATCCCCTCTTAAGTGGAGAGGCAGGCTTAGCATCTAGTCAGCCCTGAAACTGTGCTCTGGACCACAATGCCTGTTGCATGGACCCTGGGCTCCCAGCAGGCGCTCAGTGAGTGATAGCTGATGATATTCACACTCCCAAGCATACATGCCTTTCACATAGGAGTAAGGTCACTTTTACTCACCTCTGTGTACTCAGCATACGCTACATGCTGCTGCTGCTAAGTCGCTTTAGTCGTGTCCGACTCTGTGCGACCCCACAGACGGCAGCCCACTAGGCTCTCCCGTCCCTGGGATTCTCCAAGCAAGAACACTAGAGTGGGTTGCCATTTCCTTCTCCAATACCCTACATGGTCAGGGTTAAATCAATATTTCCTGAATGAATGAAAAAAATAAGTGAATCCTCAGAAGTATGAGGAATAACTTATTTTATCATTATGACCTGAGTACCTCCCGAGCATAAGTTTAAATTTAAATTTCATTTTTTATTAGGTAATACTTACATGTTGTGCTAGTCAAGGTTGCAGAATCCTTTTTCCACCAGGACCGTCTCATGGCACAACTCCAGAGGGCGCCATTCACAAAAAAAACAGTGTGGCATCCACTACTCCTGCTCAGGCCCCCATCCACCCAATTTCCCTCCCTGCAGCCCCCACTGATACCAAACTTCTCCATCCTTCCAGAGCTGGTCTCCATGCATTTGAACTGATCGATTGCGTGGGTGTTATTCAACATGGACTTCTTCGTCTTGCCTTGTTCATTTTACACCTTTGGGAGATTGTTTCATTTGAGGTGTATAGAGTAGGCTCATTCTTTTAATTATTAAGTTACATATTATCTATGTATGGTATGGACAGATGGTATGGATGTAACAGAATTTAGCTATTCCTCTGTTTAACCAGTCCTCCATGTATTTAATCATCCTCTATGTGTTGTTTCTAAATTGTTTTTACTACATATAGTGCTGCCACTTGCTGTTATTATCCCATCCACTTTTTAAACACATCTGAAGGTTATATTTGCAGAATTGGATTGCTTGGGTAAAGCAGAGGAATGACTTTCTAACAGTAGAGTTTCAGTCATCTGTGACAGGCATGGATGAGATATATTTACATTGGGGCTTTGAGTATGTCAGATTCTGCTAGGAATTGATTGTCCATCCCCCTGCCTCCATATATTCCATGCTGGGGAATGATATTTGTGGATCTGATGGTTTGTTATCCATTAAAGAGAAAAGAGAGATCTCACAGAAGGCCACAGAAAGGTGGCTTCTTGGAGTCTGACCAAGGCTCACTCTTTGCATCCCATCCTGCCTCACTTCTAGAGAAAGACCTTGCTACATAGCACAGCACCTGCGCCACTGAGCAGTAAGTTCACCGGAGGTCCTGAGAAGCCTGAGTTCAGGGGTCGTTCCACAAAGAAACATGTTTGAACTCTGGCCCCAGAGTCACCTTGCAGGGAAGAAGGAGAAGGTCATTGCTATTCCTGAGACTCTGAGGATGTGATTCCTACTAACACCACAAGATAGATGATGGATAGGTGGATGAATGGATGGATGGGAGGTGGGATGGACACATAGATGCATAGATACAGATAAGTAGATATCGATCAAGTTAGCATGAACTTAGACTTGTTTTGAATTTGTGCTCTGGCACTTCCTCTTTATGTGACTTTAAGTAACTTTGATCTGTCTGAGCTCCAATTTCCTTGTTTGTAGTGAGATTGTCTTCTTTGTGAAGCAGTGCCAGTGGTTATAAACCAATGAGGGTAAATGGCCTAGCACAGTGCCTGGCCCACAGTGGTCTCCTCTATGTGGTTGTAGTTGCTATAATTTATTTTATGACTGGACAGTCTCTGGATGGTATATTGAGGGCATCTCTTTAGGAGTCAATGAGCATGTACTTCATGCTCTGTTTGGCCCCTGCCTTCAAAGGAATGAACCTGTAGTGTGTAGTTCTTGGCCTTCTTTCCCTCTCAGCATGCTTGGCTTATGACATTCAAGTGCCTGGCACTTTCCCAGCATGCATTGTACAGGGCAGGATTTCTAACTACACTCATCCATCTCCAGGCTAAGAAAATAATGTTATTATAACAATTACCCAGATTCTCTGAAATTTATATTAAAACAATAAATAAATAAAGGAAAGGCAGTTACCCTTAGATTTGGGTCTCCTGGCTACAATTTATTTGCAAAACAACATTAAGCTTGCACCTGCTGCCTTATAGTACAATGATGGGGGGTGACGACTAACAGAAACTTGTGGGGTGTCTCCTTCCATTGGGTTTGGGCAAACTCCATTCACTCTCCAGATGTGAAGTGAGGTCGGTTATCACTGGGGTCCAGCCACTGTTCCCACATGACTATTGAATGGTTCTCTCTTGTAAGACGTCACTTTGCTGAGTGCCTGACTTGAGGTGCTAACCCCCCGCAACAGGGACCTCAGGGAACCACAGACATCAGGGCCTTAGCTGGTGCCTTGGCTGTTTGGGTAAAGGTCAGGCTTGCCAGGCCTGCCAAGCCCAGGTGGGCTCTCTCAGTCCAGCAGGTAAACACAGGTTGACCTGCCAAGAAGCCCCTGTGTCTTCAACTAGGGTGTGGAAACCAACTTCACCTGACCCTCCCAGCACCCCCACCCCAGCCCATGGGGGGCTACTGTTCTCTCCTCTATGCCCTCACAGCATGTTGTTCCTGCAGCTATTAAAACACCTGCTGTAAGTTTTAAATACATCTCTATATCACTTTGCCGACAAAGGTCCGTAAAGTCAAAGCTATGGTTTTTCCAGTAGTCATGGATGGATGTGAGAGTTGGACCATAAAGAAGGCTGAGTGCCGAAGAATCGATGCTTTTGAACTGTGGTGCTGGAGAAGACTCTTGAGAGTCCCTTGGACAGCAAGGAGATCAACTCAGTCAATCGTAAAAGAAATCAGCCCTGAAAATTCTTTGGAAGGACTGGTGCTGACCCTGAAGCTCCAATATTTTGGCCACCTGATGTGAAGAGCTGCTGCTGCTGCTACTAAGTCACTTCAGTCGTGTCCGACTCTGTGTGACCCCAGAGATGGCAGCCACCAGAGCTCCCCCGTCCCTGGGATTCTCCAGGCAAGAACACTGGAGTAGGTTGCCATTTCCTTCTCCAGTGCATGAAAGTGAAAAGTGAAAGTGAAGTCGCTCAGCAGTGTCCAACCCTCAGTGACCCCATGGACTGCAACCTACCAGGCTCCTCCCTCCATGAGATTTTCCAGGCAAGAGTACTAGAATGGGGTGCCCTGATGCTGGGAAAGACTGAAGGAGGAGGAGAAGGGGATGACAGAGAATGAGATGGTTGAATGGCATCACCAATTCAATGGACACAAGTTTGAGCAAACATTCGGAGATGGTGAAGGACAGGGAAGGCTGGCGTGCTGCAGTCCATGGGGTCTTGAAGAGTCAGACATGACTGAGCGACTGAACAACAACACCTTCCAAGGCAGTATTTTTTATATTTTGTTTGTTAGAAATTTTATAAAATCTTGAATTCTTTATGAAAATGGTCATGGGGTTTACATGATCTTCTATCTGGGAGGTTAGAGCTGAAAACAACACATGGGTGATTTGGAATTCCATTGGGCTCTTCTCTGTAGATAAAAAGAATTGTGGGAAGTCAAGCTTGTACAGCTTCATTACGAACCTTCACTATGAACACTGCTCTTGAATCCCATTTTCATCCATTCTGCAGTCAGTCAGTCATTCAACAAACACCTATCAACTCTCACTTTGTGCCAGGCACTATGCTAGGCATATGGTATAATTATGTGAGGAAGACATGGGCTGTGCCTTGGCAGCCAACACATTGTGACTATCTAGCCCTAAATTTTGCTAACATATTGACACCTCTTTCCAGAGTATAAGAAGTCAATTTATAGAATTACTTTTGGAGCATAATTTCCTGGAGCTTTGAGACTATCTATTTTTAAATTTACAGTATGTGTTCATTCACCAAAAATCTGTGTAAGACACTATGTCTATAGTAGTGGTGAGAAGAGGATATAAAGAAGAAAACATAAAATCTCTACTTTCTAGGACCCAAATCTAAATAACAGAAGTCATATGTAGGCAGAAAATCCAGCCTGTTAATTCCTTTGTGATTGCATGTGGCATTGACTCATTTCTTCATTTCTCATAAGTCTGTTTGGTGTGTGCTGTGTGCTGAAGCTGTGATAAGGGCCTGTGGAAGAGTTCTAAAATGTAGTCTTGCCCTCTAGGCACTCTGGGGTCTCCCCAGGAGAGAGAAATGGGATTCAGATTCAAGTAGAACATCCGGCCAATTGTACCTGCAGACCAAAAGCTCAAAAAATGCTTTGGTGGCAAGGCAGCCCAGCTCCAGCCAGTGTGAGCCTGTTGGATGCTTCGTGGGGGCAGAAGATTCTGCACCAGTTCTGAGGAATGGAAAGGCCTTCAGGAGAGAGGCAGGGAGGACATTCCAGGCCAGGGCAAGGGCAAAAGCAGAGCTCTTGAAGTGTCAGGAATTTCTCTTTAGAAACGGAGACATGAGGGGATGGGGTAGGGTGGAAACTTGCTCCAAACAGTAGCCCATCCCAGAGCAGTGCCAGGAGCAGTCCTGGGTGGGTTGGGAGGCGGTCCTGATGCTGAATCTGCCCCCTTAAGGGGAGCTGTGAGTTCTCATCTGTTCCTCTCTGTCCATTCCTCAGGTCCTCTGTGGCCCACTCAGGGATGGCATAATGATCTTCACATTCCACTGGAAGTCCTGCCTTCCCTCTGCCTTAAGGAGTTTGATTATACAAAAGAAACCAAACACCAGAAACATGTCCAGCATGAGTAGGGTTGAGTAGTACTCAGTGTTAAAATTCCCTGGAAATACCAGCCATGTCCGTTCCCAGAAACTCTCAAGACTCCCAGCTTCTAACTGGGAGACAGAAGGTCAGAAGCAGAAGGAGATTCTCCTTGGTCACTGCTTAATTTTCTAGAAGGAGCTGATGCCTTGGACCAGACTCAGGTGTGAAGTCTAGTACGACCCAGCTCTGCTTGGTACCCACAGATCCACAGGGAGAACCCCCAATGACCTCTGATGATAAGGTTTTCCCTCCTGGGAGAAGTTTCCCCAGATTATGCTACATTGTAGTTTAGTTTTGATTGAGACCAAGTTTCCCCACATGGGCTGGTCTTTTCTGGGTGGCACCCATCCTTACACTATCTCCCAGGAGTGACACCCAAGGCTCCAAAAGGTCCTGAAAGAGAAAACAGGTATCCGTGTTGTCACCAACCTAAATCCCAGCAAAATTTCACAATAACAAAGACATTTCTGGTTATGGTGGAGTCACCAGCAACATAGACTAGAGTACTAACGCAGGACAACTTTCATTGTTTATGGACATATCTGTCCTCTGTTGCCATTTGAGGGCCAACAGTTACCTATTGTTGCCTATCAAAGCACCCCCAAACTTGGTGGCTTAAACCATAATTCTCATAATCTACACTGAGGCTAGGCTCAGTGGGGTGGTTCTCCTGCTCCACGTGGTGTCTCCTGGGCCAGCCCACCAAGCTGGTGTCTTCCTCACATGTCTGGAGAGTCCACTGACATGGCTGGAACCACTGGGACCAGCCTCACATTTCTCTCTCTAGGAAGCCTCTCCATCAGTAGAGGCCAGAATTCTTTACAGAGTAGCGCAGGCCTCCGTGGGAGATATTCCAGGAGAACAAGCCCTAATGCACATATCCAGCCTCTGCTTGCTTCATACCTCCTGAAGTCCTGTTAGTAAAGCAAGTCGTGTGGCCCAGGCCAGTGTCAAGGTGGAGGGGCCTCCCAGTTGTGAATACCGGGGAGCGTGCTTTATAGTCAGCACGTAACAGTGGACCACAGCCCTTCATTTACATGATGGACCAACAAACACCAGCTTCACCAGATCGACCTCCATCCACT
The DNA here is from genome assembly GCF_027580195.1 of Bos mutus. Classification (NCBI taxonomy): domain Eukaryota; kingdom Metazoa; phylum Chordata; class Mammalia; order Artiodactyla; family Bovidae; genus Bos; species Bos mutus. The sequence continues at coordinate 55,114,904 of NC_091637.1, forward strand.
AGAACCTGGGGGAGAGGGACCAAGGGAAGAGCACGGCTCCTTACTGGCCATCTCTGGGGGCAGACTGTGCGATCTCTCTAAGCCTCACCTGTTAGAAAGCAACCACAGAATCCTGCCCACGGAGCTGACATAGGTGAGGTGCTGGACCCATATTTGCTGCCACCAATCACCTCAGATATGCAGATGACACCACCCTTATGGCAGAAAGTGAAGAGGAACTCAAAAGCCTCTTGATGAAAGTGAAAGAGGAGAGTGAAAAAGTTGGCTTAAAACTCAACATTCAGAAAATGAAGATCTTGGCATCTGCTCCCATAGCAAATAGGGAAACAATGGAAACAGTGACAGACTTTATTTTTGGGCTCCAGAATCACTGCAGATGGTGACTGCAGCCATGAAATTAAAAGATGCTTACTCCTTGGAAGGAAAGTTATGACCAACCTAGATAGCATATTCAAAAGCAGAGACATTACTTTGCCAACAAAGGTCCGTCTAGTCAAGGCTATGGTTTTTCTTGTGGTCATGTATGGATGTGAGAGTTGGACTGTGAAGAAAGCTGAGCACCGAAGAATTGATGCTTTTGAACTGTGGTGTTGGAGAAGACTCTTGAGAATCCACTGGACTGCAAAGAGATCCAACCAGTCCACCCTACAGGAGATCAGTCCTGGGTGTTCATTGGAAGGACTGATGCTGAAGCTGAAACTCCAATACTTTGGGCACCTCATGCGAAGAGTTGACTCATTGGAAAAGACCCTGATGCTGGGAGGGATTGGGGGCAGGAGGAGAAGGGGACGACAGAGGATGAGATGGCTGGATGGCATCACTGACTCGATGGACATGAGTTTGGGTAAAGTCCGAGTGTTGGTGATGGACAAAGAGGCCTGGCGTGCTGCGATTCATGGGGTCGCAAAGAGTCTGACACAACTGAGTGACTGAACTGAACTGAACTGATGGTGGATTCTCCAGGAGGAAAGTGGCTGTTTCTGTGGGCCAGCTGGAGCTCTCCAGCTTAGAGAGCTATCTTCCAGGGCTTTAAATCAAATTAGTACTGTTAAAAGGCTTTTGCATCTTCCTTTTCTGTCTCTCGTTATTAAGTTTAAAAAAAAAAAATGGGAAAGCATTGCTCTTTGGGTAAAAGGACTCAGAGGACTCATTTCATTTCTCTCTGCAAAGAAAAGGCTAACATGACCTTAAATGGAGCCGGAGAGGGCAGACCGTAAAGTACCCCTGCCTCACGTGTCCACTAGTGACTAGTGAAGTCACTCAGTCGTGTCCAACTCTTTGCGACCCCATGGACTGTAGCCTACCAGGCTCCTCTGTCCATGGGCTATTCCAGGCAAGAGTACTGGAGTGGGTCACGTGTCCACAGCCCCTTCCAAAAGGGCACCATGGAGGCCTCTATTCCATGTCCTATTACTGATGAGGATGATGTGGAGACTTTCTATGACCGGCAGTAGAGGTGAACAAAACCAAAACACAAAGCCTTCAGAAGTGCACTTAATTAAAAAGGAAACAGAGAAGCTTTGTGTGCATAATACCTCGTGATTTATAGTAGTCATCCAATTGCTCTGGAAACAGGCTTCAGAGGTAAGAGAGTGGTGGCCAGGGGCTGGGAGGCCTCCAGGCTGGCTGAATTCCCTTCCACTCACTCTAGATTATTTCTGAAACACTCTGGGCTTGCTCAAGCCATGCACCCAGCTTCCTTGGGCTTTCGGCAGCAGGGGGTGTCCAGTTTGTCCTCCTTTGGAAAGTCTGTAGCACTGGCAGGCACTACAGGCTTTGAAATAATGAATTCCAGGCAGTTTGAGTGGGGACCAGTCCCAGACTTGTCCTGCAGAGGATTGCATCTGCTTCATTGCTCTATTCCTGAAGGAGGAAGGTGCCGGAGGTGGTGATGGACCCATCCTGGTTGGGGGTGGGGGACATGCCTGCAGCCCAGTGGTGACCTGAGAGGACCTCAGGGGTCACCTGTCTGAGGCTTGACTCCTGACTGTGCCACATACCAGCTGTGTAACCCTGGGAAAGTCACGCCATCTCTCTGAGCCTTATTCTACTGCCTCTTGTATAAAGTGCAGATGATTCCACACATAAATTTCTGAGCACAGAGAATGTGGCATATAATAAGCATTCAGAAAAATATTAACTGATAAATATTACTGCAAAAAAGAAATGTCCACATGTTGATAGAGCAAGTCTGGCATTTAGGAGATTTGTCACCAAGATTATTTCTCCAAAAGAGTACAATTATGTTTTTCTTTGGGATGATCTTCTTTTTAAAGGAAATAGCCATTTTTTTTTTGGAAACATAAATTTCTTGTTTGTTTTTCCTCCAGCTACAGATTGATACCTGTTTATTGCATAATTTTTAGCATATTAAGGAAACCATAAAAAGAAAATTAAAATCACCCACAATCTTGTCAGTAGAGATAACCATGATGAACATGAAGATATGTTTCCTTCTGGTTCTTTTTTAAAAATTAATTTATTTTTCATTGAAGGACAATTGTTTCATAGAATTTTGTAGATTTCTGTCAAACCTCAACATAAATTAGCCATCAGATCAGATCAGTCGCTCAGTCATGTCCGACTCTTCGCGACCCCATGAATCACAGCACGCCAGGCCTCCCTGTCCATCACCAACTCCCAGAGCTCACTCAGACTCATGTCCATCGAGTCAGTGATGCCATCCAGCCATCTCATCCTCCGTCGTCCCCTTCTCCTCCTGCCCCCAATCCCTCCCAGCATCAGGGTCTTTTCCAATGAGTCAACTCTTCGCATGAGGTGCCCAAAGCACTGGAGTTTCAGCCTCACCATCATTCCTTCCAAAGAAATCCCAGGGCTGATCTCCTTCAGAATGGACTGGTTGGATCTCCTTGCAGTCCAAGGGACTCTCAAGAGTCTTCTCCAACACCACAGTTCGAAAGCATCAATTCTTCAGCGCTCAGCCTTCTTCACAGTCCAACTCTCACATCCATACATGACCACAGGAAAAACCACAGCCTTGACTAGACGGACCTTTGTTGGCAAAGTAATGTCTCTGCTTTTGAATATGCTATCTAGGTTGGTCATAACTTTCCTTCCAAGGAGTAAGCGTCTTTTAATTCCATGGCTGCAATCACCATCTGCAGTGATTTTGGAGCCCCCAAAAATAAAGTCTGACACTGTTTCCACTGTTTCCCCATCTATTTCCCATGAAGTGATGGGACTGGATGCCATGATCTTCGTTTTCTGAATGTTGAGCTTTAAGCCAACTTTTTCACTCTCCTCTTTCACTTTCATCAAGAAGCTTTTGAGTTCCTCTTCACTTTCTGCGATAAGGGTTGTGTCATCTGCATATCTGAGGTTATTGATATTTCTCCTGGCAATCTTGATTCCAGCTTGTGTTTCTTCCAGTCCAGCGTTTCTCATGATGTACTCTGCATATAAGTTAAATAAGCAGGATGACAATATACAGCCTTGACGAACTCCTTTTCCTATTTGGAACCAGTCTGTTGTTCCATGGCCAGTTCTAACTGTTGCTTCCTGACCTGCATACAAATTTCTCAAGAGGCTGATCAGGTGTTCTGGTATTCCCATCTCTTTCAGAATTTTCCACAGTTTATTGTGATCCACACAATCAAAGGCTTTGGCATAGTCAATAAAGCAGAAAAAGATGTTTTTCTGGAACTCTCTTGCTTTTTCTATGATCCAACGGATGTTGGCAATTTGATCTCTGGTTCCTCTGCCTTTTCTAAAACCAGCTTGAACATCTGTAAGTTCACGGTTCACATGTTGCTGAAGCCTGGCTTGGAGGATTTTGAGCATTACTTTACTAGCGTGTGAGATGACTGCAATTGGTGGTAGTTTGAGCATTCTTTGGCATTGCCTTTCTTTGGGATTGGAATGAAAACTGACCTTTTCCAGTCCTGTGGCCACTGCTGAGTTTTCCAAATTTGCTGGCATATTGAGTGCAGCACTTTCACAGCATCATCTTTCAGGATTTGGAATAGCTCAACCAGAATTCCATCGCCTCCACTAGCTTTGTTCGTAGTGATGCTTTCTAAGGCCCACTTGACTTCACATTCCAGGATGTCTGGCTCTAGGTCAGTGATCACACCATTGTGATTATCTGGGTCGTGAAGATCTTTTGTGTACAGTTCTTCTGTGTATTCTTGCCATCTCTTCTTAATACCTTCTGCTTCTGTTAGGTCCATACCATTTCTGTCCTTTATCAAGCTCATCTTTGCATGAAATGTTCCTTTGGTATCTCTGATTTTCTTGAAGAGATCCCTAGTCTTTCCCATTCTGTTGTTTTCCTCTATTTCTTTGCATTGATTGCTGAAGAAGGCTTTCTTATCTCTTCTTGCTATTCTTTGGAACTCTGCATTCAGATTTTTATATCTTTCCTTTTCTCCTTTGCTTTTCGCTTCTCTTCTTTTCACAGCTATTTGTAAGGCCTCCCCAGACAATCATTTTGCTTTTTTGCATTTCTTTTCTATGGGAATGGTCTTGATCCCTGTCTCCTGTACAATGTCATGAACCTCATTCCATAGTTAGTTCCTCAGGCACTCTATCTATCAGATCTAGACCCTTAAATCTATTTCTCACTTCCACTGTATAATCATAAGGGATTTGATTTAGGTCATATATGAATGGTCTAGTGGTTTTCCCTACTTTCTTCAATTTAAGTCTGAATTTGGCAATAAGGAGTTCATGGTCTGAGCCACAGTCAGCTCCTGGTCTTGTTTTTGCTTCTGTATGGAGCTTCTCCATCTTTGGCTGCAAAGAATATAATCAATCTGATTTCAGTGTTGACCATCTGGTGATGTCCATGTGTAGAGTCTTCTCTTGTGTTGTTGGAAGAGGGTGTTTGTTATGACCAGTGCATTTTCTTGGCAAAACTCTATTAGTCTTTGCCCTGCTTCATTCCGTATTCCAAGGCCAAATTTGCCTGTTACTCCAGGTGTTTCTTGACTTCCTACTTTTGCATTCCAGACCCCTATAATGAAAAGGACATCTTTTTTGAGTGTTAGTTCTAAAAGGTCTTGTAGGTCTTCATAGAACCGTTCAACTTCAGCTTCCTCAGCGTTACTGGTTGGGGCATAGACTTGGATTACTGTGATATTGAATGGTTTGCCTTGGAAACGAACAGAGATTATTCTGTCGTTTTTGAGATTGCGTCCAAGTACTGCATTTCGGACTCTTTTGTTGACCATGATGGCCACTCCATTTCTTCTGAGGGATTCCTGCCTGCAGTAGTAGATATAATAGTCATCTGAGTTAAGTTCACCCATTCCAGTCCATTTCAGTTCGCTGATTCCTAGAATGTCGGCATTCACTCTTGCCATCTCTTGTTTGACCACTTCCATTTTGCCTTGACTCATGGACCTGACATTCCAGGTTCCTATGCAATATTGCTCTTTACAGCATCAGACCTTGCTTCTATCACCAGTCACATCCACAGCTGGGTATTGTTTTTGCTTTGGCTCCATTCCTTCATTCTTTCTGGAGTTATTTCTCCACTGATCTCCAGTAGCATATTGGGCACTTACTGACCTGGGGAGTTTCTCTTTCAGTGTCCTATCATTTTGCCTTTTCATACTGTTCATGGGGTTCTCAAGGCAAGAATACTGAAGTGGTTTGCCATTCCCTTCTCCAGTGGACCACATTCTGTCAAATCTCTCCACTACGACCCACCCGTCTTGGGTTGCCCCACGGGCATGGCTTAGTTTCATTGAGTTAGACAAGGCTGTGGTCCTAGTGTGATTAGATTGACTAGTTTTCTGTGAGTATGGTTTCAATGTGTTTGCCTTCTGATGCCCTCTTGCAACACCTACCGTCTTACTTGGGCTTCTCTTACCTTGGCGTGGGTATCTCTTCACAGCTGCTCCAGCAAAGCGCAGCCATTGCTCCTTGCCTTGGACGAGGGGTATTTCCTCACCACTGCCCTTCCTGACCTTCAATGTGGGATAGCTCCTCTAGGCCCTTCTGCGCCCGCGCAGCCACGGCTCCTTGGACGTGGGGTTGGTCCTCCCGGCCAGTGCCCCTGGCCTCAGTCGAGCTGATTAGCTCTAGTGATTTTCTGACACTATCTTTAGGGTTTTCTATGTACAGTATGTCATCTGCAAACAGTGAGAGCTTTGCTTCTTCTTTTCCAATCTGGCTTCCTTTTATTTCTTTTTCTTCTCTGGTTGCTATAGCTAGGACTTCCAGAACTATGTTGAATAATAGTGGTGAAAGTGGACACACTTGTCTTCTTCCTGATCTTAGGGGGAATGCTTTCAGTTTTTTCACCATTGAGAAAAATGTCTGCTGTAGGCTTATCATATATGGCCTTTACTATGTTGAGGTAGGTTCCTTCTATGCCCATTTTTTAATTATAAATGGGTGTTGAGTTTTGTCAAAGGCTTTTTCTGCGTGTATTGAGATTATCATATGGGGTTTTTTAATATAAATTTATTTATTTTAATTGGAGGCTAATTACTTTACAATATTGTATTGGTTTTGCCATACATCAAAATGAGTCTGCCACGGGTGTACATGTGTTCCCCATCCTGAACCCCCTTCCCAATTCCCTCCCCATACCATCCCTCTGGGTCATCCCAGTGCACCAGCCCCAAGCATCCTGTATCATGCATCGAACCTGGACTGGCGATTCATTTCACATATGATATTATACATGTTTCAATGCCATTCTTCCAAATCATCCCACCCTCACCCTCTCCCAGAGAGTCCAAAAGACTGTTATATATATCTGTGTCTCTTTTGCTGTCTTGTGTACAGGGTTATTATTACCATCTTTCTAAATTCCATATATATGTGTTAGTATACTGTATTGGTGTTTTTCTTTCTGGCTTACTTCACTCTGTATAATAGGCTCCACTTTCATCCACCTCATTAGAACTGATTCAAATGTATTCTTTGTAATGGCTGAGTAATACTCCATTATGTATATGTACCACAGCTTTCTTATCCATTCGTCTGCTGATGGGCATCTAGGTTGCTTCCATGACCTGGCTATTATAAACAGTGCTGCAATGAACATTGGGGTACATGTGTCTCTTTCAATTCTGGTTTCCTCAGTGTGTATGCCCAGCAGTGGGATTGCTGGGTCATATGGCAGTTCTATTTCCAGTTTTTTAAGGAATCTCCACACTGTTCTCCATAGTGGCTGTGCTAGTTTGCATTCCCACCAGCAGTGTAAGAGGGTTCCCTTTTCTCCACACCCTCTCCAGTATTTATTGCTTGTAGACTATTGGATCGCAGCCAATCTGACTGGCATGAAATGGTACCTCATTGTGGTTTTGATTTGCATTTCTCTGGTGATGTAGAGCATCTTTTCATGTGTTTGTTAGCCATCTATATGTCTTCTTTGGAGAAATGTCTGTTTAGTTCTTTGGCCCATTTTTTGATTGGGTCATTTATTTTTCTGGAATTGAGCTGCAGGAGTTGCTTGTATATTTTTGAGATTAGTTCTTTGTCAGTTGCTTCATTTGCTATTATTTTCTCCCATTCTGAAGGCTGTCTCTTTACCTTGCTTATAGTTTCCTTTGTTGTGCAGAAGCTTTTAATTTTAATTAGGTCCCATTTGTTTATTTTTGCTTTTATTTCCAATATTCTGGGAGGTGGGTCATAGAGGATCCTGCTGTGATGTATGTCAGAGAGTGTTTTGCCTATGTTCTCCTCTAGGAGTTTTATAGTCTCTGGTCTTACATTTAGATCTTTAATCCATTTTGAATTTATTTTTGTGTATGGTGTTAGAAAGTGTTCTAGTTTCATTCTTTTACAAGTGGTTGACCAGTTTTCCCAGCACCACTTGTTAAAGAGATTGTCTTTTCTCCATTGTATATTCTTGCCTCCTTTGTCAAAGATAAAGTGTCCATAGGTACATGGATTTATCTCTGGGCTTCTATTTTGTTCCATTGATCTATATTTCTGTCTTTGTGCCAGTACCATACTGTCTTGATGACTGTGGCTTTGTAGTAGAGCCTGAAGTCAGGCAGGTTGATTCCTCCAGTTCCATTCTTCTTTCTCAAGATTGCTTTGGCTATTCGAGGTTTTTTTGTATTTCCATACAAATTGTGAAATTATTTGTTCTAGCTCTGTGAAAAATACTGTTGGTAGCTTGATAGGGATTGCATTGAATCTATAGATTGCTTTGGGTAGAATACTCATTTTCACTATATTGATTCTTCCAGTCCATGGACACGGTATATTTCTCCATCTATTAGTGTCCTCTTTGATTTCTTTCACCAGTGTTTTATAGTTTTATATATATATAGGTCTTTTGTTTCTTTAGGTAGATATATTCCTAAGTATTTTACTCTTTTCGTTGCAATGGTGAATGGAATTGTTTTCTTAATTTATCTTTCTATTTTCTCATTATTAGTGTATAGGAATGCAAGGGATTTCTGTGTGTTGATTTTATATCCTGCAACTTTACTATATTCATTGACTAGCTCTAGTAATTTTCTGGTGGAGTCTTTAGAGTTTTCTATGTAGATGATCATGTCATCTGCAAACAGTGAGAGTTTTACTTCTTCTTTTCCAATTTGGATTCCTTTTATTTCTTTTTCTGCTCTGACTGCTGTGGACAAAACTTCCAAAACTATATTGAATATCATATAGTTTTTATCTTTCAATTTGTTAATATGGTGTATCACATTGAGTGATTTGCCTATACTGAAGAATCTTTGCATCCCTGGAATAAACCCAATTTGATCATGGTATATGAGCTTTTTGATGTGTTGCTAAATTCTGTTTGCTAAAATTTTGTTGAGGATTTTTGCATCTATTTCATCAGTGATATTGGCCTTAGTTTTCTTTTTTTTGTGTTGTCTTTGTCTGGTTTTGTTATCGGGGTGATGGTGGCCTCGTAGAATGAGCTTGGAAGTGTTCCTTCCTCTGCAATTGTTTGAAAGAGTTTTAGAAGGATAGACATTAGCTCTTCTCTAAATGTTTGATAGATTTCACCTGTGGAGCCATCTGGTCCTGGACTTTTGTTTTTTGGGAGATTTTTGATCACTGCTTAAATTTCAGTGCTTGTAATTGTGTTCATAATTTCTATTTCTTCCTGGTTCAGTCTTGGAAGATTGAACTTTTCTAAGAATATTTCTATTTCTTCCAGGTCATCCATTTTATTGCCAGTTTAACAGCTGATTTTTCAGTAGAAACTCTGCAGGCCAGAAGGGAATGGCAGGATATATTTAAAGTACTGAAAGGGAAACATTGACAACCAAGATTACTGTACCCAGCAAGGATCTCATGCAAAATTGATGGAGAAATAAAAAGCTTTTAAGACAAGTAAAAGTTAAGAGAATTCAGTACCACCAAACCAGCTTTACAACAAATGTTATATAGTCAAGAAATACAAGAGAAGAAAAAAGATCTACAAAATCAACCCCAAACAATTAAGAAAATGGCAATAGAAACATATATATCAATAATTACTTTAAATGTAAATGGATTAAATGCTCCAACCAAAAGACATAGACTAGCTGAATGGAAAAAAAAGCAAGACCCATATGTATGCTGTCTACAAGAAACCCACTTCAGACCTAAAGGCACATATAGACTGAAAGTGAGAGGATGGAAAAATATATTCCATTTAAATGGGAAGCAAAAGAAAGCTGGAGTAGCAATCCTCATGTCAGACAAAATAGACCTTAAAATAAAGAAGATTACAAGAGATAAGGAAAGACACTACATAATGATCAAGGGATCAATCCAAAAGGAAGACACAACAATTGTAAATATCTATGCACCCAACATAGGAGCAACTCAATATATAAGACAAACACTAACAGACATAAAAGGAGAAATTGACAGTAACACAATAATAGTGGGAGACTTTAACACCCCACTCACACCAATGGACAGATCATCAAAACAGAAAATTAATAAGGAATGTCTTAAATGATGCATTAGACAAGATGGATCTCATTGATATCTTCAGGACATTCCATAGAAATGCAGAAGAATACACCTTCTCAAGTGCACATGGAACATTCTCCAGGATAAATCACATCTTGGGTCACAAATCATACCTCAGTAAATTTAAGAAAATTGAAATCATATCAAGCATCTTCTCCAACCACAATGCTATGAGACTAGATATCAATTACAAGAAAAAAAAAAAAAAACTGTAAGAAGCACAAGCACGTGGAGATTAAGCAATACATTTCTAAGTAACCAACAGGTGACTGAAGAAATCAAAAGGGAAATGAAAAAATTTCTAGAAACAAATGACAGTGAAAACATGACTCAAAACCTATGGGATGCAGCAAAGACAGTTCTAAGAGGGAAGTTTATAGCAGTACAATCCTATCTCAAGAAACAAGAAAAACATGGAATAGACAACTTAACTTTACACCTAAAACAGCTGGAAAAAGAAGAAGAACAACACACACACAAAAAAACCAAATTAGTAGAAGGAAAGAAATCATAAAGATCTGAGCAGAAACAGGTGAGAAAGAAATGAAAGAAACAATAGTAAGATTAATAAAACTAAGTGCTGGTTCTTTGAGAAGATAAGCAAAATTGACAAACCTTTAGCCAGACTCACCAAGAAAAAAAGAAGAATCAAATCAACAAAATCAGAAATGGAAAAAGAGAGGTTACAACAGACAATACAGAAATACAAAGGATTATAGGAGACTATTGTGAACAACTATATGGCAATAACATGGATATCCTTCTAGTTCTTTCCCTTATCTTCTTTAAAAAGGAGAATATTCTGAGAATACTATTTTCTTAACTAGTAATGTTCCTTTAATGATACATCCAAAACATCTTTTAATATCATTAAATATTTCTTATTTACCATAATCTTATTTTATCTTATTGGCCATGCCCTGTGGCATGTGGGATCTTAGTTCCCTGAGTGAGGATCAAACCTGCACCCCCTTCATTGGAACCACTGGACCCCAGGAAATCCTTGCATAATAATTTTAAATGTCCTCGCAAGATTCACTGGATGAATGTAACTCCAACCCCTACTTCCTGAGTACCCACGTGTTGGGTAATTCACATATAGGAAAGGACTCACAGAGCTCTCTTTGAGGTATGTATGATTACTATCATCTAATCCATGGCAAAAGCAAGCCCGGGATCATAGCACTGGTCAGAGGCAGAATTGGAATTCAAACCTGGTTTGTTTGCCTCTAGAACCAAAGGACTTCCCATTCCAGAGACGGGCTGGTTGCCCCCAGAGGAGAATGTGTCCTGCAAGTGGTGGGCATGGCAGGATGATCTTCCTCTAAAACTATCTCTTTGGAGGGAGTCAAGGATTCCTTGAACCTGCTCAGTTAAGAACGTGCTCATACAAAAAGTGTGAACCATCTCTTTCCCAAAAAGGATACCCAAATGGGCAATAAAACATACAATAAGGCACTCATTGCATTACTCATCGGGGCAATGCAAATTAAAATCCCCATTTGATGCCATTGGAAAGGCTGGAATGAAAAAGGCAGGCAATACCAAGTGTTGAAGAAGATACGGAGCAACCAAGAGCTCACACGCCCCTGTTGGGTATGTCAATCCATGAAACAGACGGACTGGGACCTGGCACCCTGTGCTGAAGTGCTGGACTGCTTGCACCCGGGCAAACATCTCCTCAAGCAACAACATGCAGAGAAACTACATGGGAATAAAAACAGCTGCGTGCATGCGCAACTGGGGTAAATTCTGGGCAAAAATACAAAAAAGACCAAAACACCCAACTGCCACTTCTAAAGAGCTGGGAGCAAAAATTGTGTGTCAGGAGCAAAAGCAGGGTACTGCACATGCCCCGTGCACTCAACACCATAAAGAGGTGGGCAAAACACTGAAGCCACTGTCCTGCCTGACCCCTGGACACACCCCTACTCTCACCCCATATAAGGAACCAGCTCACCCAGTCTCAGGTGTGAGCCAAGGGACCTGTTACTTGTTTTTGCTCCCTCCTGCAACCACAGAACACCAATGAAGCCTTGCCTGAGTGTCTTGGCCTGGCCTCTTATTAATTTCTGTTGACTGGGGAAGGCCAAGAACACTGGTCAATATCACAACCACCTTGGAACCTGCTTAGCAGTATTGGCTCAGACGGTAGTGTCTGCCTACAATGTGGGAGACCTGGGTTTGATCCCTGGGTCAGGAAGATCCCCTGGAGAAGGAAATGGCAACCCACTCCAGTACTCTTGCCTGGAAAATCCCTTGGACAGAGGAGCCTGGTATGCTACAGTCCACAGGGTTGCAAAGAGCTGGACATGACTGAGCGACTTCACTTTCACTTTTCACTAAAGATGAGCAAGTGTATTTCCTATAATTGTAGGTGTGTGCCAAACAGCACTGGGCATGTGTGTGCACAAAACGAATGTACTCAAGTGTTCTTGGTGGCACCATTGGTAATAGCCCTACGCTGGAAAGGATTCCAATGTCCATCAGCAGTAGTTTGGGATAAAAGCAGTATGGTAATGAGTGTACCTAAAGAAAATCAACCCTGAATATTCACTGGAAGGACTGATGCTGATGCTGAAGCTTCAGTACTTTGGCCACCTGATGCAAACAGCTGACTCACTGGAAAAGACCATGATGATGGGAAAGATTGAAGGTAACAAGAGAAGGGGACGACAGAGGATGAGATGGTTGGATGACATCACCGACTCCATGGACATGAGCAAACTCCGGGAGATAGTGAAGGACAGGGAAGCCTGGTGTGCTGCAGTCCATGGGGTTGCAAAGAGTTGGACATGACTGAGCAACTGAACATCAATGAGTATACCACACATCAGTGAGAATGAACCTGCTATTGGTGAGCAAAGAAAGGTAGCCTCAAAAGACACATGCTGTATGATTCACAGGAAGAACGCGTGTGAAGAACAGGCAAACATGATCTGTCGTGTTAGAAGTCAGGGTAGTGGTCACCATCATGAGGGCTGTGGAGGGGGCTGACTGGAAGGGACATGGGGGGCAGGATCCTGGGATGCTGGTAACACTCTGTGCCTTTACCAGGATGCTGGCTCCATGGGTCTGGTCATCTCATGAAAGTTCATTAAGATGTACACATAGGTGCATTTTTCTGTGTGTGTTATGCTTCAATAAAAAGTTGAATTATAAAGGCTCTCCAAGAAGAAATAGACTGCATTCTTCCCTTTTCTCAGCAAATTCAGGGCTCCAGCCAGCCAGTGTGGTGGTCCCGCCCAGGCACCTTGCTCTGGCCTTTGAAAAGCTCTGCCAGGTTTCCCCCATTTAAGTGGCGCTAGTGGTACAGAACCCGCCTGCAAATGCAAGAGACATAAGAGACTTGGGTTCAGTCCCTAGGTTGGGAAGATCCCCTGGAGGAGGGCACGGCAACCCACTCCAGTATTCTTGCCTGGAGAATCCCATGGACAGAGGAGCCTGGCAGGCTACAATCCATGGGATCGCAAAGAGTCAGACATGACTTGGCATGCATGCCAGGCCAACAGTGGCCCTCTGCTGCTGCTGGGCCAAAGTGAGCCAGACAAGTGGAATTGCCCACTCTGGCCACTGTTCCAGGCACCAGGTAAAACACCTGAGTTTTGGGGTTAAAGCTTGGGAGTGGCCAGATGCTGCAGCCAGGTGCATCTGTCACCAGGGATCACTCTGTCCTGCCTTGGGGACCGTGGGTGCCCGGCACGGAGCCTCACTCATGACTTGCGCAGGAAGGAGCTGCCCACCCCATGTTCCCACTCTGACCCCTGTCCTCTGCCAGGTCAAGAAATTCAGGCAAGGCTTTATTGGTGTTGCCACGACTGAGAGACTAAGCACATTACCAACACCCAGAGATAAACATTGTTAATATTGTCATGAATGCTCTCCCAGCCTTTTTTAAAAAAATAGTTATGTTTATTTATTTTTGGCTGTGCTGGGTCTTTGTTGCTGCTGGGGCATTTCCTCTAGTTGTGGAGCGTGGGCGGGGGCTACTCTAGTTGCAGTGCGAAGGCTTCTCATTGCAGTAGCTTTTCCTGTTTGTGGAGCACTGGCACTAGGGTGTGTGGCTCCCGGGCTCTAGGGCACAGGCTGAACAGTTGTGATACAGGGACTTAGCTGCTCTGTGGCACGTAGGATCTTCCCAGACCAGCGATAGAACCCGTGTCTCCTGCATTGGCAGGCAGATTCTTTACCTCGGAGCCACCAGGGAAGCCCTCTCCCAGCCTTTTAAAATACAACCTCTGGAATAAATGGCCCCACTGACTCTGCTTCCACAGCAGTGCTCTGGGGAGCCGTTTCTCCGGGCCTCCTGGCTCAGGCTCACGTCCCTCTCCCTAAACTCCGAGGACGTCTTAACTGTTCCCTGGTGCCACTTACTCCCTCCTCCTCTCCCCTCCACCCCTCATTCCCATCTGCTTCTCTCCCACTGGAGTGACTTTGTCCGCATCTGATCACGTGACTTCCTCATTTAAAGTTCTTCGGCGCCTTCTCGTGACTCGTCCTTTACCCGGTATCAGGCCAGTAGTGACCACGCCCTGGCCCAGTGCTTACCCCACCCCGACACTCTGGTCATACCTGACACTCTCCCCATAGAGAAGCCCCCAGAAGCATTCTTCTGTTATCGTTTGTGGATTCCAGGAGTCGGAGGGTCCTTCAGAGCCCCCACATAAGCCCAGTGTCAGCTCCTTGACTCATCCCTCCCACACTGCCATCTCAGGGGCTCCTCGGGTCTCAGTGCCTCCATGCTGTTTACACGCTGCTTCCTTTGCCTAGGATGTGCTTTCTTCCGCCTCCAACTGGCGAACTCCTATTCATCCTTCAGAACCCCATCCATCTGTGGGAGAGAATGGATTTCTCCCTTCTCTTAGTCATTCCTCTATCTAGGCAGTTGGCACTCACTGCTCTGTATTGCAAGCATCTGATTTCAGTGGCGTCTCAACTGCCAATGTAGGATTTCAAGCTTCTGAAAGGCTGGCTGGTGTCCTGTCCATCCCTATAGTGGTCATCTGACCTGTGTCGGGCAAGGTGGGATGACAGCAAAATGGTTTTGGAGTGAATGAAGAATAGGCTTGTAACCAAAGACTTTCAACCCTGCAGAGTTTTTCTGAGAAAGAGAAGGTCTCTCCACTGCTGGCACTGAGAGCTTCCTCATCCCTTTGGTCTGTGAGTCCTGCCTCCATGGCAGAGAGGGCACCATTGTTTTTTTCTTGCTGGTTTGGCTGGTTTCTGGTCCAGGTTCCAGGAAATATAATAGAGTGGAGACAGGAGGAACGTTATCTTCACGCTGATTTAATAGTTTACAGTCTGGCAAGATTTGAAAGATACTAACAAGGCCCTCTGCTCAACCCTGTGCTCCCCGCCTTGATGCTGGTACCTGAAATTTCAGACCCGGACGTCCTCTTCTCTCTGCCCAGCTCTTTTTAAAAACGCATTATCCAGTATTGTGTGATTCTGCTTCCATGAGGTTCCAGGAAGAGGCAAATTCATAGATAGACAGTAGAACTAAGGTTACCAGGAGCCAGGGAGGGTGGTGCAATTGGAGAGTTCTTGTTTAAGCACAGAGTTTCTGTCTGGGATGATGAAACAGTATTGGAAATGAATGGTGATGACAGTTGCACAATTTTGTGAATGTAACTAATGCTACAGAATTGTATACTTTAAAATGGTTAAAATGGTGAATTTTATGATATATATATATACACACACATATTGCCACAATTTTTTTTTTAAAAGCTTTCATCTGATAAATAAGAAAAAGTGCATTTTCAGAGTCCATATTGAGTCTGGGGGCCTACGAGCTTTCCTTTGTGTCCCCAGGATGGGCTGTCCCCAGTTTGGGGAGTGTGAGTTCAGCGTGTACACGGGTAGCCTGCCCTCGCTGGAGGAGTCCTCGGAGCAGCTGAAGGACACGGTGACCTTCCTCCTTGGTGGCAGCTTCTCCCTGGGAGAGGTCTGGGAGGACATGGGCCTGCCTGCATATAAGGTAGGGACTGGTCCATAGGAGCAAACTGACCTGAAAATGTGGATTATCTTATATTTTCCTGCGGTGGGGAGAACACTGTCACAGGAGGAAGGAGACCTAAGCTCTGGCCCCTTCCTAGCTGTGCAACCCAGGACAGGCAGTGAGCCTCTCTGAGCTTGTTTCCTCCTCTGGAAAATGGGACCGCCAGCCTCTCCCCTGCCCACCGCTGGGTCTGTTATGAGTACCCAGCCTGCCCCTGAGTGTGGGGGTCCAGCCCTTCTGGACAGATCACTGTGCTGTGTAAACCAAGCCTGCTGGGAATTTGTCTGGCTCCTTTGACTTCGGGCATCACAGTGAGATTTCTGAAAAAGCTCCCTGGCGTCAGGGAGATGTGCCTGGCTGGGTAAATGCCCAGGGATTTGTGGTGGAGCCTTGGACAGGCTGCTCACTGCTGGGTGATGTTTGTCAGGGAAGCTGGTCACGTTGTTGGCCGGAGGCAGCCTCTGGTGGTCACAAGCACAGCGTGGCCATGTCTCCGGGACATGCCTGCCGTGGGGCCACCTCCCTGCCGTGTCCCTGAGGTTTCATCCCAGCCACTGCCTGTCATGGTGGGGAGAGAACCAGGTCCCTCACTCCACTAACCCCTTCCTGACACTCATGTGAAGTCTGGGAATTCACTCTGCTTCTGAATGGATGGGCAGCCAGGGTCAACAGCCGGCCCCAGGTTTCTTTCTTCCTCTTTTGACATTTTTGCCACACCTCGTGGCATGTGGGATCTTATTTCACCGACCAGGCAATCAAACCCACACTCCTTGCATTGCAAGTGCAGAGTCTTAACCACTGGAGCAACCAGGAAGCACCCAGGTTTTTTATGGAGGGCTCAGATTGGAGATTTCATCTTGGGTCCAAGACATTTATTAAACCTTGCCTGGAGAATTCCCTGACTAGGATCCCACAAGCTGCGTACCATAGCCAACAAACAAACAAAATGAAACAAAAACAAAACCTATTGAGATCAAAAATAAATAAATAAAAATGAAACTTGCCGGGTTTGGGCTCCTGCCAGAAGGGCCTGAGCTGCCTTTAGTGAGGAACAACTATGTCCACAGTGATCGCTGCTTTTCATGTGTGAAAACTGCGCCTGAGCGGTTTTCTTGAAGGTTGGGAAGGATAGGGGCAGAGCCGCAGCTGCTAGCTGGCCCGGGAACATACCACTGTTTGTAGCAGGTAGGAGCTGAAAGGGGCTTGAGGTTCATTGTGGGCGGCCTCTCATTTTATTTTATTATTTATTAATTTATTTAATAAGTAAATAAATTTATATTTCATTTTAATTGGAGGATAATTACTTTACAATATTGAGATTTTTTTGCCATACATCAATATGAACCAGCTGTAGGGGTACATGTGTCCCCCCCATTTTGAACCCAACATCCCTCCCCACCCTATCCCTCCAGGTGTCACAGAGCATCAACTTTGGGTGCCCTGCTTCATACATCAAACTCACACTGGCCTTTCATTTTAGATGCAGAAACAGAGGCTCGAGAGAGAAAGGAACCTGCCCAAATCCCAAAGCCAGGCTGGAACCCAGGACTCCTGACTCCCATCTGCAGAATGCCCAGAGTGGAGGTGTGACGATTACCAAGATGCTTTGCATGGAGGCGTCTGTTGCTACTCACAGGAAGTGCTTGGTAGAGCATGGCTTAGCCACACCTCAGTTCAGTGCTTACCAGGTAGCTTTCTGTTTAACACTGACTCCTCTGCTGGGAGAAATGGCCAGGCTGCCATGTGGATTCAGTTGATGGCCTTGAGGGGATGCAGTGAGCACCCTCCCACCTCCCAAGGAGTTTCCTTGGCTTCAGGGAGTGCTGCCTGTCTCCTGTGAGCCTCCCTGGCATGTGCCCTTCCCAAGTGCTGTTAGTCAGACCCGAGCCTGGCAAGCACACCAAGGTTTCATCCTGCTGCTGACAGGGTGCTAACAGCAAGCCCTTCAGGTGGCTGCCAGAACTGTCCCGGTGGTTTAGCCTCCTGGCCATGTACTAAATCTTTCATAAGCCCCACTTCAGGGACCAGAAACCTCATCAGTGAAAGTCACACAGGTCACCCTGGGCAGCTTCTGCTGAGGAAGAGGAGTGAGCGGGGGTCTGTGGATGCAGGAGGGCAGAGGAGACCCTGGGTCCCCTTTGGAGGTTCCCACCCCCTATGGACTCTCTGCCTCTGATTCTCCAGAGGCCTTCATGGGCCCCTTGAGGTCTATGGAGAAAATTCAGAGGATCCATGAAATTGGGTGGGAAAAAAATTTATTTTTTAATTTTCATAGCTTCAAACTAAAATTGAGCTTTGCCTTTCATTATGAATGCAGTGGAAATGCTGCACCATGTCAGCAGACCCGGTGATTTTGTGGCTGTCCAGAGAAATCAGGCATTTTCATGTCACACTGAAGTTCCTTCCTGATATCTCATAAATATCCTATACCCAGATCACCACTTCAAAATTCCAGGCAGAGGTCTGCCATTTTGTTCCTTGAGTTGCTAATGAAGACACATACGAATTGCCATATCACAGTTTTTTCATAATTTGATAACTGCATTTGCAACATAATTGGTTTCCTTTGTAATCCTATGCATTTCCTTTTATGCAGGTAAAAATATGACTTCCATAGCTGCATTAGACTACCAAAGGGGTCCAGGGCACATACAATGTTAAGATTCTGTTTTAGATAATTACCAGCAATCTTCCTCATCTCGACATCACATAAAAGTAGAAACTGTGTTCTCATTGATAGCTTCTTGGACTTCTTCCTTCATTCTGCTGCCTTGAACACAGTGCTCAGGGCTTTGATCTGTGCTGATTCTTTTTTTATATATATTTATTTCACTTGATTTCGTAGCAGACAGCTGTGTCTTATGCCATCATCACTGGCTTTTGCTGCCCTCTTGTGGTCACAATGATGCCCGCTCCCAAGGACAAGCTGGGAAGGCTGGGGCAGGCCACTTGGTCCATGCCCGGGTGAGCAAGGACAAAGGCATTCACAGTGGTGACCCAGGTCAGTGTCCACTCTCGTTCATGGTTCTGACAGCTGCACTTGGACTTCAGCCCAAGAAGACAGGAACTTGCTGTGTTCCTGAATTCCCCTGATTTGTCCTCATCTTTCCCAGAGGTCCCAGGAGTTAAGGTCCTGGACAAGACCCAGATTCCGGCAGCGGTACCAGGGCTGGGCTTGCAGATGCCCTTCAGGTTTTAAGGCAATGCCCTTGTTTGTAGAGCCAGCCTCACCCATTAGTCCCTGTGAACGTCAAATGAAGCTGGGGTAGGGGAAGCAGGTGGTAGGGAATGTCAGCTGAGTTGTTTGTCTTGAGATTTGAAATCATAGTAACCACTAATCTAGGCTATTGTTTGGTGGCTTATTTGAGCAGGGGACGGCTCCTTCCAAATGTTAACTTGAACTGAAAGCCATTGATCCCCAGTGTATTAACTCAATCTGACAGCAAGTGAACAACAGATCCAAGTGTGGAATCTTCCCAGGCCTCTTGGAGGCTCTCAGAGGCCTGATGAGAGCTTGGGATTTAGGCCTTGGGTGAGAGTCAGAGTTCAGCATAATTGAACTCGCTCAGCTGCATAACAAACAAAATCAGACAAAGCCTGCATTCTGTAAAAATGCAGGTGACACTTGCCAACTCGCTCACAGAAAGATGGTCTCAGGACCACCCAAAGCAAAGTGTCTGCTGAGTTGTTTTATCATTAGTGGATGGATGGTACCCAGCACACCCATCTTTGCTGTCCTTTTTGAGTACTGATGGCCAATGGTAGGGACATTGTTAGTGGTCAAGCCACAGAGTTTCTGTCTGGGTCATGTGACAGTCTGTAGCAAGATAAACTCAAGATCGCTGGCTTTGTTAGTGATCTGTATGATAGCAATGCTGAGCAAAAACTGCCTGCAAGTCTGCCCCAGAAATCATACTAGGCATTTCAGATTCCATGCTCTGAAACTGGGGCTTCCCTGGTGGCTCAGACAGTAAAGAATCTGCCTGCATTGTGGGACACCCGGGTTCGATCCCTGGTTCAGGAAGATCCCCTGGAGAAAGGAACGGCAACCCGCTCCAGTATTCTTGCCTGGAGAATCCCGTGAACAGAGGAGCCTGCGGGGCTACAGTTGCAACTATTCTTCTCAAAATGGATTAGAAGTCAGCACACATCCTGGGCTGTTAAAGAGACTTCTGGCCTCCTCCCCATCCTTCTCCAATGCAATTTACAGCAATTCTGTGACTGGAGTTCCTCTTGGAGAAAGAACCATAAACTACTCAATGGGTCCAAATTGGATTGTACCAGCCAGTATAAAACCCTGTGGGATTCACTTTCTTTTTCCATCAGAAGAACTGTTGGGCATCAGAGATCTTTCCAAACCTGACTACAGGGAGGTTGTGGTGTGTCAGCCTGGGCGTGTTCCAGTGTTCTGGCCTTCTCAGCTGACCAGTCTCAAAGCTGTCGGCAGCTGCATTATGTCTGGGCTTAAGGGGGCTGTTACTCTGACCTAGGAGAGAACTGGGTGGGTCTCCAGTTCCTGAGTGAATAAGGTTTATGGTGCAATGACTTAAGGGGCTTCCCTGGTGGCTCAGAATCTGCCTGAAATGCAGGAGACAAGTTCGATCCCTGGGTAGGGAAGATCCCCTGGAGAAGGGAATGGCGACCCACTCCAGTATTCTTGCCTGGAGAATCCTATGGACCTGGTGGGCTGCAGTCCATGGGGTCACAAAAGGTTGGACATGATGGAGTGGCTAAGCACTGACACTTAAGAAATAAAGCAAATGGCTAAGCAATGACTTAAGAAATAAAGTCATAAAACACAGGAGTGCAGCCCACAATGAAGATCTGTTTTCATTCTTTTCATTCCAGTGCTGGGCCCCACCATAGGAGCTTGACTTTCAGCTCAAAAATGGTTTTTTTTTTTTCCTTTTTCTTTTTTTTAAACTGAAATATAGTTGATTTATTGGGTTGGCCAAAAAGTTTGTTTGGTTTTTCATACCATCTTTCAGAACTGAATGCAAAGTTTTTGGCCAGCCCCATACAATATCGTATTAGTTTCTGGTATATTTCTATCAGCAAAGGCTAACAGCCCATTCCAACAGAAGGACCAAAGTGTTGCTTGACCTTTGGAGACATTTTTGGACGTTGGTGGAGCTTTGAAAGCCAAAGTGAAGACAAGCAACTAAACGAAGCATTTCACATGGTGTTTGTCAGATACTGGTCAGTCCAGTTTTTCGAAGGCTGAGGGTGATATTACAATAAAGTGACACACGAGGGCGCCCTAGCTAGCACACAGTTAGGTAGGGATGTGACAGAAACATTAAAAATAACTGTTGCAGCCCATTGTCCTAGACAGAAGAAAATTCTAGCCAGGTTAGCCTGGCTTATATTACAAATAATAGAATTTAGTGCTACTTTCAATTTATTTTTCAAGCTTTTATGGAAGCTTGGCTATCAGAATAACCTCATGAGAGGGGAAGATTATCTCTAAAATGTTGAGGAGGCATAAACACCAAGATACACAGGATTCCATTCATTTGTTTATTTCATGTAAACATACTGGAAACGTACTGTGTGCCCAGATCTTAGGAGTGAGATGCTGCAGGAGACAGGATGTAGTCCTCAGGGAGCCTGTGGTCGTTTCCGAGTGTGTACTCGTGTATACACACATCCACCCAGTGGCAGTA
Organism: Bos mutus; assembly: GCF_027580195.1. Taxonomy (NCBI): domain Eukaryota; kingdom Metazoa; phylum Chordata; class Mammalia; order Artiodactyla; family Bovidae; genus Bos; species Bos mutus. The sequence goes on from NC_091637.1 coordinate 55,136,480, forward strand.
AATATCTTCCCACACGTAGGTCTCAGCCCTCTCCTTCCCCTGCCAGGGGAATGCCCTGCAGAAGGGCTCTCACTGCAGCCACTGTCCCAGCACATGGTAACCCTTCAGTTCTGGCTTTCAGTAGCATATTTGATTGTAAATGAGAACAAATGACACCATTGGTCAGGGATCACCTTGAATCTTCCTGCTGTTGTTGTTCAGACGCTAAGTCGTGTGGGACTCTGTGACCCCTTGGACTGCAGCATGCCAGGCTTCCCTGACCTCCACTATCTCCCAGAATTTGCTCAAATTCATGTCTGCTGAGGTGGTGATGCCATCCATCTTGTTCTCTGTTGATCCCCTTCTCCTTCTGTCTTTAATCTTTCCCAGCATCAGGGTCTTTTCCAATGAGTCAGTTCTTCACATCAGGTGGCCAAAGTATTGGAGTTTCAGCATCAGTCCTTCCAATGAATATTCAGGGTTGATTTCCTTTAGAACTGGCTAGTTTGATATCCTTGTTGTCCAAGGGACTTTCAAGAAAATTCCTGCTCAGACTTCAGTATTTAAACTTTTATTAGCAATAGATTAAGTGCTACACATCTCACAACTGATGGATCAAAACCCAATGTCATACTCGAACTGATTGTTCTAATGTCTGATGGCTTTAGAGTGACCAATTTTAGGTTCTGTCCAAAACACATAAAACCAATGATTGGATTCATCAAAATTCTTACTTCTTATCCTTTACATCAAGGCTAAAAATTAATTTAGAACACTTGAGGTTCTAACTTAATTGTTAGAACCTATTGTCAATAGGTTTTCCTTCTGCAGTTGCCTGACTTTGGCTTTCTGTTAGGTCTGAGAAATTTTACTGTTTTCTGTGAGATCCAAGATGCTGTTACTTGCTCAGTTCATATCTGCATTCACTGAGCAGTTATTGTGTGCACTTGTGAAATGAAAAGGCAATGGTCCCTCTTCCCTGGAAACATACAGAGGAGTGGAGATGGAGTACTCAAGGATGATAATGACACTGAAGAAAGCAGAAGGTCTAAATGAAGTATAGTGAGGATTAAGCACCTAACGGAGAAGGCGATGGCACCCCACTCCAGTACTCTTGCCTGGAAAATCCCATGGATGGAGGAGCCTGGTGGGCTGCAGTCCATGGGGTCGCGAAGAGTCAGACACGACTGAGTGACTTCCCTTTCACTTTTCACTTTCATGCATTGGAGAAGGAAATGGCAACCCACTCCAGTGTTCTTGCCTGGAGAATCCCAGGTATAGGGGAGCCTGGTGGGCTGCCGTCTATGGGGTCGCACAGAGTCGGACACGACTGAAGTGACTTAGCAGCAGCAGCAGCAAGCACCTAACAGGCCAGGGTCAAGGACATGAGAATGAATAAGATACGGCACCTGGTTCAGTGATGCAAACCATCCTTCCCGAGGGCTTACACTGGGCCAGGCACTTTGTTAGACACTTTCACGTGCATTTTCCAGCTCGGTTCTTACAACAACCATAGGAGGCATTATCACTTTATAGTTAAGGAGGCAGGTTTAGAGAGGACAAAGGCACATCTCAAGCTCAGGTGGGTTCGCCACGCTAAAGCCATGTTCTTAATGACTACACTACAGTGTATCACACTGCCTGGGATCTAGTAGGGAAGAGTTTTCAAAAGGACAAAATTAGCATAAACTAAAGCAAAATATATGGGATATGAGAAAAATAGAAACTGTTCAGAGAGAGTTGCATGTGTGTGTGCTAAGACATTTCATCATGTCCAACTCTTTGTGACCCTATGGACTGTAGCCCACCAGGCATCTCTGTCCATGGAATTCTCCAGGCAAGAATACTGGAGTGGGTTGCCATTCCCTTCTCCAGGGGATCTTCCTGACCCAATGATCAAACCCACATTTTCTGTGGCTCCTGCATTGCAGGTGGATTCTTTACCACTCTGAGGGGAAGCCCCTGAGAGAAAGCTGCTGCTGCTGCTAAGTCGCTTCAGTCGTGTCCAACTCTTTGCAACACCATAGACGGCAGCCCACCAGGCTCCCCCGTCCCTGGGATTTTCCAGGCAAGAGTACTGGAGTGGAGTGCCATTGCCTTCTCCAGTGCATGAAAGTGAAAAGTGAAAGTGAAGTCGCTCAGTCGTGTCCAACTCTTTGTGATCCCATGGACTGCAGCCCACCAGGCTCCTCCATCCATGGGATTTTCCAGGCAAGAGTACTGGAGTGGGGTGCCATTGCCTTCTCCGTCAGAGAAAGCTACTTGTTAGCAAATCTAACATCTGCTGCAAAGTAGTTAGATTGCTTGAAGGGTTCAGCAATTGTAAGGGTAAGGATAATTAAGGGTTCAGGAGGTCCTTTCTGATATCCATGGGATAGCATTGAAAGAAACTACAGCCCCAGCTGTAGCGGTGGGTACTTCATTTCTTTCTGCACATTTAACATATCATCACTTTCCTGAAACTTGGGGTCCCCTGTTAAAATGGAACTTGATTTAGCCATAAGCCAACTTGTTCTGCCCTGGTGCCAGTAATGGTGTAAGGAGTCCTAATGGGTAAGTCCAGGCATGGGTGCCATCTTTTCCTATCAACTTGATGGAATGGACAGGTTTGATGAAATGGGCTGGGCTCAGTCACTCCTGTTGTGTGCCTTAGAGACCCCACTGGCTTTCACCAGCACACCAAGGTTGCACAGTTACAACCAACCTGAAGGGTACAGCAACTCCAACCAGACATCTCACCCTGAGGGAATTCCAGAGATCCATCACATTTCCCAGGATCCTTTGCACTACAGCATGGCATCAGCTGCAGCCATTCAGAGAATCAGCGAACTGGAGATGATAATTGCCATCGACCCAGGTAACAAGCCAGTCACAGCTGCAGACATAGAGAACAGACTTGTAGACACAGACAGGGAAGGGGAGGGTGGGACAAAATTGAGAGAGTAGCACTGAAACGCATATATTACCATTTGTAAAATTAGACAGCCAGGGGAAATTTGCTCTAGGACACAGGGAGCTCAAATCCAGTGCTCTATGACAACCTAGAGGGGTGGGATGGGGTGGGAGGTGGGAGGGAGGTTCAAGAGGTAAGGGACATATGTTTTCCTATGGCTGATTCATGTTGTATGGCAGAAACCGGCATAATATTCTAAAACAACTATCCTCCAATTAAAAGTAAATTTAAATTAAAAAAAAAAAAACAGTAACCAAGCAGTCATACCTCAGAGACCTAGAGAAAGTCATCAATGATGTAATGTTCAGGGGGAAAAGCAGCAAGCAAACTCTATCTACAGTATGACTTTTTAATGCTAGTATTATGTATGGATCCTGAAAAGGTAAATGCAGCAAAGTACTGATGATGGTGATTGTGATTGTGGATGATTTTTGTTTTCTTCTAATGTTTTTCTCCCAAATTTTCAACACTAAACACATGAGAGTTTGAGAGGCGGGCACATTCCCATCCAGAACTAAACTGGGGTTGAATAGGGAGGAAAAGGGGAGAAATGTTTCCTACATCATCAACTGCCACCGTTTACCCCGTGTCATCGGTTATATAATATTGTCCCTAATCTTTCTCTTTTGTGTCTTTGTCCAGGGTTGGTGTAGACTAGATTTTGTGTGCCAAGCAGCTGAGACAGGACTGGAGGGTTGAGTTTCTTCTCCTTGGGGGATCCTGGTGGGGCAGGACCCTGCAGAGACAGTCTTATAACAGTTTGCAGCCAACATGTATATTGTTTACGGTGCCTCGGAGGACAGTCTTTTGAAAACTTCTGACTTTCTAGACATGATATAGCATTGGTGGAGTCCAGTAGGGGTCTGCTGGTTCCAGTTAGGAGGAAGTTTGCTGAGAGCTGGTTGAGGGGCTTTGAACTCCCAGCAACATCTTCATTTAAGAGCTGAATTGCTAATCCCAGATGGCCAACAGAGGGCGCCATTGTGCGTAGAAAAATTCAATCTGTTTTGCTGGCAAAGGCTCAGGAAAGAAATAAGGTGTGGACCTCACAGCCACTCCCCACCTGCTTCCTCATCAGTGTAACAGGGGTAATGAAAATTATTCCTCCTCCTTGAGGGTGTAATAGGCAATAAGAATAATCAGTTCAGTTCATTTCAGTCGTTCAGTCGTGTCCGACTCTTTGCAACCCCATGAATCGCAGCACGCCAGGCCTCCCTGTCCATCACCAACTCCCGGAGTTCACTCAAACTCACGTCCATCAAGCTGGTGAAGCCATCCAGCCATCTCATCCTCTGTCGTCCCCTTCTCCTCCTGCTCCCAACCCCTCCCAGCATCAAAGTCTTTTCCAATGAGTCAGCTCTTCACATGAGGTGGCGAAGTATTAGAGTTTCAGCTTTACCATCAGTCCTTCCAATGAACAACCAGGACTGATCTCCTTTAGGATGGACTGGTTGGACCTCCTTGCAGTCCAAGGGACTCTCAAGAGTCTTCTTCAACACCACAGTTCAAAAGCATCAATTCTTCAGCGCTCAGCTTTCTTTGTGGTCCAACTCTCACATCCATACATGACCACTGGAAAAACCATAGCCTTGACTAGACAAACCTTTGTTGGCAAAGTAATGTCTCTGCTTTTGAATATGCCATCTAGGTTTGTCATAACTTTCCTTCCAAGGAGTAAGCATCTTTTAATTTCATGGCTGCAATCACCATCTGCAGTGGTTTTGGAGCCCCAAAAAATAAAGTCTGACACTGTTTCCACTGTTTCCCCCATCTATTTCCCATGAAGTGATGGGACCAGATGCCATGATATTCGTTTTCTGAATGTTGAGCTGTAAGCCAACTTTTTCACTCTCCTCTTTCACTTTCATTAAGAGGCTTTTTAGTTTCTCTTCACTTTCTGCCATAAGGGTGGTGTCATCTGCATATCTGAGGTTATTGCTATTTCTCCTGGCAATCTTGATTCCAGCTTGTGCTTCTTCCAGCCCAGCGTTTCTCATGGTGTACTTTACATATAATTTAAATAAGCAGGGTGACAATATACAGCCTTGACGTACTCCTTTTCCTATTTGGAACCAGTCTGTTGTTCCATGTCCATTTCTAACTGTTGCTTCCTGACCTGCATATAGGTTTCTCCAGAGGCAGGTCAGGTGGTCTGGGATTCCCATTTCTTGAAGAATTTTCCACAGTTTATTGTGATCCACACAGTTAAAGGCTTTGGCATAGTCAATAAAGCAGAAATAGATGTTTTTCTGGAACTCTCTTGCTTTTTCATAGGTATCAGCTAATCAGTTTCACTCTAGGCCAGGCATATCCTTAAAATATTTACATGTTTCAACTTATTATACTGTCCCAGTGACTTGATGAGGCAGCTATTATTAACCTACTTTAACAGATGAGGAAACTAAGGCATATAAGGCTAAGAAATTTACCCAAGTCCACATACCTAGATGGTTGAGGCAGAACTTGAACCCACACCCACTAACTCCAAGGCCCATGATCAGTAGGTATCGGATACTGCATATTAAAAAGCAAAGACATCCCTTTGCTGACAAAGGTCCATCTAGTCAAAGCTATGGTTTTTCCAGTAGTCATGTACAGATGTGAGAGTTGAACCATAAAGCTGAGCACCAAAGAATTGATGCTTTTGAATTGTGGTATTGGAGAAGACTCTTGAGAGTCCCTTTCTTAGACAGCAAGGATATCAAACCAGTCATTCCTAAAGGAAATCAGTCCTGAATATTCATTGGAAGGACTGATCCTGAAGCTGAAGCTCCAGTACTTTGGCCACCTGATACAAAGAGCCGACTCGTTGGAAAAGACCCTGATGCTGGGAAAGATTGAAAGCAAAAGGAAAAAAAGGGCGGCAGAGGATGAGATGCTTCAACAGCATCACCGACTCAATGGGCATGAGTTTGAGCAAACTCTGGGAGATGGTGAAGGACAGCGAAGCCTGGCATGCTACAGTTCATGGGGTCTCAAAGAGTTGGACCCAACTTACTGACTGAAGGACAACAACATTGGAATCTAAGTCTAAATGCTGTGTCACAGTTTCGCCTGGGCAGTGAAAAGAATCCTCTTGGCTCATACCTCATTTCCTCTTCTGCACCTTCTTGTGGGCTGTGGTTCCAGAACTGCAAGTTCTTTGTACTTTGAATTTTTGGGGAAGGCACTTGGGATGTCCCTGCTGGCCCACCTGACACCTGTTTCCCGAGCAGATACGTGCTTGATGGTGGCAAGGGCCCTGTGGAGAGCAGAGCAGTGAAGCCAGCTGGGGAATTTGATCATCCGGGCCAGGATCCCAGGACCCAGGCAGAGCCGACCATGGTGATGTTAGGGTGGCAGCCACTTAGACCATGCCTGTGCCGGCTTGTGGAGCTGTCAGCCTGGGTGCCCTTTGCTGTTGGCCAGCACTCGCCCAGAATCCGATGGTGCAGGTCAGCCTTAAAAATGTCTGCTCTCTAGAGAACAGACTTGTGGACATGTGGGGGAAAGAGAGGGTAGGACGGATTGAGAGAGTAGCATTGAAACATGTTCGTTACCGTATGTAAAATTAGACAGCCAGGGGAAATTTGCTATATGATGCAGGCAGCTCAAATCCTGTGCTCTATGACAACCTAGAGAGGTGGGATGGGGCGGGAGGTGGGAGGGAGGTTCAAGAGCAAGGGGACATATGTATACCTCTGGCTGATTCATGTCGATATATGGCAGAAACCAACCCAATATTATAAAGCAATTACCCTCCAATTAAAAATAAATAAAATTTAAATTTTTAAAAAGTAAGACCAAAAAAATAAGATGTCTGCTCTCTTCTCTGGGCCTGGAAGCAAAGGTTGCCCCCCATTTACAAGGGGTCTGCAGTAACAAAGCTTCCTGTGACGTCACAGGGCGTAGTTTTTTGCTTGTCCATTGGTTAGGTTGTTCATTCATTCATTCTGCAGAGAACACAGTTTCTTTTACATGCAAAAGCACAGTAAATTTGGGATATGTGTTCAACAAAAATACACCTTTGAGGACTCACGCATACAGAGAGGTGACTGCTCCTGTCTGCGTAGACACAAGAGTATCTGACATAGTTGGCCTTCTGGGTGAAAACATTTAGAAAATCTGCAACACTTGCTCTCACCAACATTCTTATCCAAGCTGACAGCCCTCCTGCTAGTACAAGTGTCATGAGGGAAGATGTATTCCGAATTCTGCCATTGGCTCAGATTAAAAAAAAAAAGTAACTGGGAAGTAAATTCACTGCAGACCCAGTGCTCCGGCTGCTTAATACAAATGCTCCAGGAGGTCGTCCACAGCAACCCCCTCAGCGCTTGTGCAGACGCTGTGTCAAGGCTTGAGGGAGGCTCGGGGGAGAGGCAGATTAATGACTGTCCGGATATGCCAATATTGACTTTTAAGGAACATCTTTAATCCTTAAGAAAAACAGAGCCTCCCAATTCCCACTGTATTAAATAAGCAGACGTAAGATTGATGGCCGTGTACTGAACACTAGTCGCTCGGCATAATAATAGAGCCACTCAGTCATTTTTGAGAGGACATTGGCTGGCATTTGAGGTGTCTGGGGAAGATGAAGTGCCGGGTTGATCATCGTGATGTTTGTATTAATAATAACATCATCATAGGTGGAGGGACTGCTTTCAAGCTGACAAGTTTCAAGTTCCCTATTCTATTGGCGCTCACCACATCCTATGAAATGGGTTATGTTCCCGTTTTTTCCCCTTAAAATGTTATATTCGTCTCCCCACTTATCAACAGTGGAGAGAAACTTTAATCCATGTTTATTGTAGAAATATCAGAACCATGAAAGAAATGAGGCAACAAAGATAACCGTGATCCCATCACAATTAATCATTATTAACATTATTATTTGTTAGTGGTAACCATTAAATAACCATTATTTTATGTTTGTCCTTAAAATCTTTTTCTTCAGTCTTGATCCTATAAGACTGAGTATGTATATGTGTTGCGTGTTAGTCACTCAGTTGTGTCTGACTCTTTGGACCCCATGGAATATGGAATGCAGCCCGCCAGGCTCCTCTGTCCAGGGGATTTCCCAGGCAAGAATACTGGAGTGGATAGCCATTTCCTTCTCCAGGGGATCTTCCTGACCCAGGAATTGAACCCAGGTCTCCTGTATTACAGGCAAATTCTTTCCCATCTGAGCCACCAGGGAAGCACTCACTATATGTGTCTGTATATATATATATATATGAATATATATATCATATATATGAATATATGTATCATATATATGAATCATTGTTGTTATTGTTTAGTCACTAGGTCATGTCCAACTCTTTGTGACCCCATGGACTGTAGCCCACTAGGCTCCTCTGTCCATGGGATTTCCCAGCCAAGAACACTGGAGTGAGTTACCATTTCCTTCTCCGATAGTGGAATCACTGTGATCCTATTTTAGAACTTGCTTCTATCCCTTTTAAATATATTTTAAACACCCTTCTGTATCATTAAGTAGTCTCCACAACATCCTTCATAATGTTTGCATAGAATTCTATTTCATGAATGTTCTACCATTTTATTAATAGCAGATTGTTTGACACCACAAACAGTGCTGCAGAGAACAACTTTCTGACCACATTTGCAGACCCATGAGCACTTTATTAGAATAAATACCCATGAGCACTTTAGTAGGATAAATTCCTGGAAGTGAATTGCTGGCTCCAGTGGAATGTACATGCTAAGGTACAAATCACCCTCCAGGGAAATGTTCCCGTTTCCACTCCCTCGGGCGGTATGTGAGGGGCCCTGGCCTCTCAGCCTTCCTTCACCTGGAGCACTCTCTAGCTCCATGTAGGAAAACTGACATTCAGAGCGGTCAAGGGAGGAGGCCAGGGTCCCACAGCTGCCCAGGGACGAGGCCAGGGTCACAGAGCTGCGATACATCAGCACCTGGACTTGAATGTGTGAGTTTCCAGATGCTGAACTTGGAGCTGCTCCTCTATAGCCAGGATCCACACCCTGTGCTCCTCTATGTGGTCCAGGCACCTTGAATGCAAGCCCACTGGGTTCCTCAGGCCCCTCCCCTTTCTACCAGCCGCTGCTGGGGTGGGTGGGAGTTCTAAATCACATTGCCCCCTTCCACGGCACAGATATGCCCCGAGGTGCCCCGAGTGTAGACAAAGGCGCTGCTGTGTGTGAGGAGCCTCTGGGGCTGTGCTGCCTTCTGGGGCTGGCTTGGGAGCCACGGTGACATCTGCAAGATGCAGCTGGTCCCCCGCCCAAACCCCCAGGTGAACTGCAGCTGCAGTGGGTGCTCCCAGCATATGGGCTTCCCACCTGGGCCTCAGGTCTCTCTGCTCCTCCAGCAGGGCAGGCACAGCTGAAACAGCTGGGCATCCACACCCCGACAGGCAGCCTTCACCCAGCAGTGATGGAGGCGGTGCATACAGCCCAGTCTCCCTGTCCTCCAGCAGGACCATCCCCAAGGACTGGCTAAGGTACCACACAGTTTCTTAGAAGATCTCAAGCAGGACCAAGCCCCAGTTGCATTCAGAGTTAACTCACTCACACACACATCCTTCGGTGGCCTTTCACCTTCTTCCACCTTCTGACTTCTTTCCTGGGCTCACTCTCCACTGAAATTCATGCCCTCAAGCCCTTGTCTTAGGGTCTGCTTTGGGGGCCTCCCCAACTGGGACACCCCTAGTTCCCTTCCTCCTTCTGTGCTCCCTGTGCAGATTGTTGTTGGTGGTTAGTCGTTCAGTCGTGTCCGACTCTTTTGCGACCCCGTGGACTGTAGCCCACCAGGCCCCTCTGTCCATGGACTTTCCCAGGCAAGAATACTGGAGTGGGTTGCCGTTTCCTCCCCCAGACGATCTTCCTGACCCAAGGAGTGAACCTGCATCTCGTCCATTGCAGGCAGATTCTTTTCCACTGAGCCACCTGGGAAGCCACCTGTATGGGTCACGGTTTGATAAACTGTTCTAACAAATGATTCCCAAGAGGCTTTGTGAAAACACAGCAGAAATGTGTGCCTCTCACACAAGAGTCCAGGGTGAGTTCTGCAGGGTGAGTGTTCTAGCTCAGCAGGAAGGGGATCTGATTCCCTGTCACTCGGGGACCCAGCAGCTCTGCATCTCGTCCTGAAACCCCCAGGGGGCGCTAGTTGTCAACATCCCAGCCCCTGGAAGTGGCGGGAGCTTGGAGGAGTGCCTGGAACTGTGTGCGTGGCCAGGCAGGGAGGAGGCCACATGACTCTACCCATGCCCCCTTCCTACAGCTCTCTGAGAGTCTCCAGGAGAGAACCTGGTCTTGAGGCCATGCATACATGCTAAGTCACTGCAGTGGTGTCCGACTTTTTGCGACCCTATGGACTGTAGCCTGCCAGGCTCCTCTGTCCATGGGGATTCTCCAGGCAAGAATAATGGAGTGGATTGCCATGCCCTCCTCCAGGGCCTGTTCCCAACCCAGGGAGCAAAACCACCTCTCTTAGGTCTCCTGCATTAGGCAGGCAGGCTCTTTACCACCAGCGCCACCTGGGAATCCCAGTCTCGAGGCCACACTTAACTAAAAGAGAGGCTGGTGAGCCCCTTACCCAGTGATCATTCTCGACTGGACCAGGAGGGGTCTGCCACACCCCCAAATCCATTTCACAAACAAAGAAAAAACCCGAATGAGTGTTCACATAAAATTCTACTTGAAACACAGTTGCATGATTTTGTGATTTTACAGTTAAGTCTCCTACATACAAACAAGTTCTGTTCCAAGAGTGTGTTCCTAAGTCCAATTTGTAAGTCCAACAACGTTAGCCTAGGACCCAGTTAACATGATCAGCTATTCAGTACTGTACTATAATAGGTTTATAATACTTTTCACACAAGTAATACATAAAAAATAAATAAATAAACATTTTTAATCTTATCATACACTAGTCCTGTACAACAGCTGGCATACAGGGGCTGGCATCGAGTGAACAGGCAAGAAGAGGTACTGACTGAGGAGGGAGAGGAGGTGGGAGATGGTAGAGCTGAAGGATCATCAACAATAGGAGACGGAGGGCAAGCTGCAATGTCACTCACGCCTAACATAGATGGAATATGCGTTTGTGTCTTTGAAAGTTTGCAACTATAACATTCAAATGTAGGGGACATACTGTATTTCGTTTTTGTGTAATTTCAGGCAGCGTGGAGATGGGTGAGCTGTCTAGGTGAGCTGCTGCAGGCCTCCCTGGCACGGTCCCACGCCCGCTCTGTGCTTCTCACCACCATCTTCCCCATGTATTTCAACTACCGGCCTCCAGACCGCTTGCCAGGAGCCGTGGCCCTAGCCGCCTTCCTGCAGGCCTTGGAGAAGGGGTCCTCCATGGTCGTCAAGCAGAGAGACTTGAGTGTGCACAAGAAGCTTGTGGATGAGGCTACCGAGCAGGTGAAGTGAGGGGACGGGGTCCCCCTACACAGACAAGCCTTTGTGGGTGGAGGTGGAGGGAATCAGCGTTTGCAGAACTTCCGCCCAGCACCAGGCAGAGTGCTGTGCACTCGGCACCGGGCGTTTTCCTTAACACTCAGAACACCTCTTTGATATAAGCTGTATTATCCCATTTGGGGCTTCCCATGTGGCACTAGTGGTAAAGAACCCACCTGCCAATGCAGGACTCATAAGAGACATGGGTTTGATTCCTGGGTGGGGAAGATCCCCTGGGGGAGGGCGTGGCAACCCACTCCAGTGTTCTCGCCTGGAGAATCCCATGGACAGAGGAGCCTGGCGGGCTACAGTCTATGCGGTCATTAAGAGTCAGACACAAGTGAAGCGACTTTCACTTCACTTTCATCCCCATTTTACAGATGAAGAGACAGAGATGCTGAGAGGTCCAGGTGATTTACCTAGCTGGGGATGATGAGCTGGAATTTGAACCCAGGTCCGCCAGGCTCTGTGATCCCACTTGTGCATGTGCTGCCCTATGAGAGGCAGGGGTGACCTGCAGAGGACACTCAGCAACCCGGGACAACCCTAGACCCCCAAGTTAGGTGGTAGAATAGTCGAGGATAGAGGGGTCGAAAGGCTGAGACAGCCAGGGCCATAAGGCCCAAATAGGCCCAAGCTGCCCAGGTTCCTGGAGCACCCAGGTGGGCATCAGGGCCGAGAGTACCGCCCATGTAAGGCTGGGATGCTGGTGTCTGTAGGCTGGGACCACCTTGGCTGCAGGGTGGACAGCTGCCCCTCATCACTCTCCGTTCTGCGGTGATCCTTGGGCAGCAGCTGGAGGCCTGGTGACTCCAACCTGCTTCCCACTGCCTGTCTCTCTGTGTCCATTCAAAACGCATCTTTCAGACTTAGCCTCTAAAAAGGACTCCCACCCGTTGGGCATATCCTGAAGCACCTGCTGCATTCATTGTTGTTGTTTTTGTTCAGTCACTCAGTCGTATCCGACTCTTTGCAATCCCATGGACTGCAGCACATCAGGCTTCCCTGTCCTTCACCATCTCCCAGAGTTTGCTCAAACTCATGTCCATTAAGTCGGTGATGCCATCCAACCATCTCATCCTCTGTCGTCCCCTTCTCCTCCTGCCTTCAATCTTTCTCACATCAGGGTCTTTTCTAATGAGTCAGCTCTATGCATCATGTAGCCGAAGTACTGGAGCTTCAGCTTCAGCGACAATCTTTCCAATGAGTATTCAGGACTGATTTCCTTTAGGATTGACTGGTTTGGTATCCTTTTACCTGCTACATTAGAAGCTGCAAAAAGGCTGTGTCTGGACGTACAGAGTCCATTTCATACAACAAGTATGTATTGAGTACCTCCTATGTGCCAGGCACTATTTAAGGCTCTTGAGACCCATGGCTGAACCAGACTGTGCTGTATTCTTTTCCTATGCTGTTTATGGTCTCCATTAGAATATATACTCCATGAAGCCTTCAGCATAGGAAAAGAATACAGTACATATATAGTGTGTTGAAAGTTGAGACACTGCGGGGGAACGTGGACCAGGACCAGGAGAATGGGGATCAATGGGCCAGGGGGTGGGACTGGGGGGTGGGCTGCTCTCTTAAACAAGAGGGTCAGGGAAGACCTCCTGGAGAGGGTGCCTCCTTGAAGTGGATGCGGGAGTGAGGCCTGGGCTGGCTGCAGGAAGAGCGTCCCTGGGTGTGACGGTGGCCATCAGGGGGAGTAGGGGCCTGGCAGGCTTCAGACAAGACAGCAGGCAGACGACTGGCCTGGAGTGGAAGAGGAGGAGAGGATGGAGGGCAGAGGTCACAGGGTCAGATGGGGGAGGGACTTGAGGGCCACTGTAAATAGCTGGGCTGCCCTGGGAGCCACAGAGTAGAGGAGGGTGGTGCCAGCTTAGGTTCTAAAGGATCCCTGGTGGCAACAGGGCCAAGGGGAGGGACAGGAGATGGGCCGGGTTATTGCAGGCAGGAGATGACAGTGGTGCCCTGTGGCCAGTCCTTCTGTTCCCTGGTGATTTCAGCCACAGCTGCGCTGGAAGCTCTGAGTCACACAGACCTGACCAGGCCCGTGCCCTTGGGGGATTCACCCAGCCAGGAAGTATGGGGGCTAATGCCTCCAGGGCTCCCTCAACCTGTGGAGGGTGGGTGCTAATGACTTACCTCCCTGACTTTTGGAGACAGGGAACTGAGACCCCGTTGCCTGGAGCAGTGAGCTTGAAAATGCATGAACCCTCCTGTAGGCTTTTCCTCCTTCCTGCCCTCGTGGTCCCTGCTCCCTCCCGGGCTCATCTCTCAAATAAACCACCTGCACCCAAGTCTTTGTCTCAGACTCTGGCTTCAGGGGACCCCAGAGAGACAAATGGTGTGGGTGGAGGTGGTGAGAAGTAGTCGGATTGGTCTCTGTTTTTGAAGGTAGACTTGTGATTTCTAGGTGGGTTGGAGGCAGGGATGAGACTGGAGGCGAGATTGCTCAGAGGTTCGGGCAGTTACTGAGAGGATGGAGTTGCTGTGAACTGGGATGGGGAAGACTGCGGGCAAGCCTGAACTTGTGCCGTGTTGGTGAGGGTGTGAAAGGGGGCGGCCACTGTGGAAAACAGTATGGCAGTTCCTCAAAAAATTAAAAATAGAAAATACCGTATGATTCAGTAACTCCTCTTCTGGGTATGCACCCAAAAGAACAGAAAGCAGGGACTCAAATAGACATTTCCACACCCATTTGCACACCCAGCTATAGTGTTCACAATAGGCAAAAGGTGGAAATGACCCAAGCGCCCATTAACAAATGATGGGTAAACACAATTGGTCTATACATAGAATGGAATATTAGGCAGCCTTAATAAGGAAGGGACTTGTCTGGTGGTCCAGTGGTCAAGATTGTGCTTACAATGCAAAGAGTTCAATCCCTGGTCAGGGAACTAATATCACACATGCTGTGTGGCTCAGCCAAAAAATGGGGGGAAAAAGTTGAAAAAAAAGGGAAATAAATGTTTTTTTTTTTTTTTAAAAAGGAAGGAAATTCTGACACATGCTCCAGCACAAATAACCTTGAGGATATTGTTATTAGTTATGTTAGACTCTTTGGGACCCCATGGACTGTGGCCCACCAGGCTCCTCTGTCCATGGGATTTCTCAGGCAAGGATAATGGAGTGGGTTACCATTTCCTTCTCCAGGGTATCTTCCCGACCCAGGGATCAAACCTGGGTCTCCTGCATTGCAGGCAAATTCTTTACCCTCTGGGCTACCAGGGAAGCCCCACACAAAGTAGTTAAAATCACAGGGACAAAAAGTAGAATGGCGGTTGCTAGGGACTAGGGGTGGGTCGCGGGAGGTAGTGTTTAGTGGGCTCAGGGGTTCAGTTTGGGAAGATGTAAAAGTTCTGGGGATCGATGATGGTGATACATTCACAATGATGTGAAAGTTCTTAATGCCAGAGAATGTACTCTTAAAAATAGATAAGATGGTAAATTATATGTTATGTATTTTACCACTGCTGCTGCTAAGTCACTTCACTCGTGTCCGACTCTGTGCGACCCCATAGATGGCAGCCCACCAGGCTCCCCCGTTCCTGGGATTCTCCAGGCAAGAACACTGGAGTGGGTTGCCATTGCCCTCTCCATTGTGTGAAAGTGAAAAGTGAAAGTGAAGTCGCTCAGTCGTGTCCGACTTGTAGCGACCCCATGGACCGCAGCCCACCAGGCTCCTCCATCCATGGGATTTTCTAGGCAAGAGTACTGGAGTGGCTTGCCATCAACTCCCAAATGGCTTGAGGTGATGACATGGGGGAATTGGGATGGGAAGCAGCTGTCTCAAGGCCATATGGGTTTTTCTATATAATTTTAATTAATTTTTTTGGCTGTGCTGGGTCTTTGTTGCTTTGCTCGGGTTTTTCTCTAGTTGTGGTGAGCAGGGCTACTCTCTCTCTAGTTGTCTGCAGGCTTCTTATTGCATTGACTTCTTTCGTTGCAGAGCCCAGGCTCTAGAGTGCGTGGGCGTCAGTAGTCGTGGCTCCTGGGCTCTAGAGAACAGGCTCAGGAGTTGCGGTGCACGGGCTTAGTTGCTCTGCAGCGTGTGGGATCTTCCTGGCTCAGAGGTCAAACCTGTGTCTCCTACACTGGCTGGATGTATTCTCTACCCTGATGGATTCTCTACCACTGAGCCACCAAGGAAGTCCCAGCCATATGGTTTTAACACAGACAACATGCTTGTTTGGCTTTATGTGAGGAGGTGAGGGGCTGGTGATGGAGCTTATGGGAGTGACCAGATCTCCCCCAAACTGCCCCTTGGCACCACTCCTGGGCCATGGAGTAGTCCAGGAGCTCCTGTAGAACCAGCGGTACCATGAGTACTGGGTCCATTCTCCCATCCCAGGCCCTCACAAGCTCAGACTGGACAAGACTTTATCCTGGGCCAGCAAATGCACAGAGATCCTGCCCCAAACAGCTATGAGGGGTTTAGTGAACGAAAACCCTATCTACCTTATTTTGGGATTTCTGTGTGTGTTCCACATATTCTACAACCATATGTCTTATTATTATAATTAGAAAGTGTGCTATTTTTAAGAGTCAAGTTCACTTTGGAAATCACTTTGATGCCAGTAGCTAACTCAAGACCAGACTCTCAGACTTTTCCTCTATTTTCTTGAACTTCCCTGACGATAGTCAGGGGGTAGGGGTGTGGAGCAGATGAGAACTTATGTTGGGATCTAAAGTCATGACACCAACCTACATACTGGACTTCGCTCAAATTATTTAGCATTTCTGAGCTTCAGTTTTCCTCCTCTGTAAAATGAGGGAAATAATTATTTTTATACATAATTGTTGTGAAAATCGTGGCTCTCTGGACATCTGTATGCAGCATCTTTGCTCGTTCACAAGACGAGACAGGCTGGTGACACTAGCCTGACTCCACTTACATGCTGGCCAATTTTAGGGTTTCAGTTCAGTTCAGTCGTTCAGTCGTGTCCGACTCTTTGTGACCCCATGAATTGCAGCACGCCAAGCCTCCCTGTCCATCACCAACTCCCGGAGTTCACTCAAACTCATGTCCATTCAGTCGGTGATGCCATCCAGCCATCTCATCCTCTGTCGTCCCCTTCTCCTCCTGCCCCCAATCCCTCCCAGCATCAGAGTCTTTTCCAATGAGTCAACTCTTCGCATGAGGTGGCCAAAGTACTGGAGTTTCAGCTTTAGCATTAGTCCTTCCAAAGAATACCCAGGACTGATCTCCTTTAGAATGGACTGGTTGGACCTCCTTGCAGTCCAAGGGACTCTCAAGAGTCTTCTCCAACACCACAGTTCAAAAGCATCAATTCTTCGGCGCTCAGCTTTCTTTACAGTCCAACTCTCACATCTATACATGACCACTGGAAAAACCATAGCCTTGACTAGATGGACCTGTGTTGGCAAAGTAATGTCTCTGCTTTTGAATATGCCGTCTTGGTTGGTCGTAACTTTCCTTCCAAGGAGTAAGCGTCTTTTAATTTCATGGCTGCAATCACCATCTGCAGTGATTTTGGAGCCCCCCAAAATAAAGTCTGACACTGTTTCCACTGTTTCCCCATCTATTTCCCATGAAGTGATGGGACCAGATGCCACAATCTTAGTTTTCTGAATGTTGAGCTTTAAGTCAACTTTTTCACTCTCCTCTTTCACTTTCATCAAGAGTCTTTTTAGTTCCTCTTCACTTTCTGCCATAAGGGTGGTGTCATCTGCATATCTGAGGTTATTGATATTTCTCCCGGCAGTCTTGATTCCATCTTGTGCTTCTTCAGCCCAGCGTTTCTCATGATGTACTCTGCATAGAAGTTAAATAAGCAGGGTGACAATATACAGCCTTGACGTACTCCTTTTCCTATTTGAAACCAGTCTGTTGTTCCATGTCCAGTTCTACCTGTTGCTTCCTGACCTGCATACAGGTTTCTCAAGAGGCAGGTCAGGTGGTCTGGTATTCCCATCTCTTTCAGAATTGTCCACAGTTGATTGTGATCCACACAGTCAAAGGCTTTGGCGTAGTCAAGAAAGCAGAAATAGATGTTTTTCTGGAACTCTCTTGCTTTTTCCATGATCCAACGGATGTTGGCAATTTGATCTCTGGTTCCTCTGCCTTTTCTAAAACCAGCTTGAATATCTGGAATTTCACGGTTCACGTATTGCTGAAGCCTGGCTTGGAGAATTTTGAGCATTACTTTACTAGCGTGTGAGATGAGTACAATTGTGCAGTAGTTTGAGCATTCTTTGGCATTGCCTTTCTTTGGGATTGGAATGAAAACTGACCTTTTCCAGTCCTGTGGCCACTGCTGAGTTTTCCAAATTTGCTGGCATATTGAGTGCAGCACTTTCACAGCATCATCTTTCAGGATTTGAAATAGCTCAACCAGAATTCCATCACCTCCACTAGCTTTGTTCGTAGTGATGCTTCCTAAGGCCCACTTGACTTCACATTCCAGGATGTCTGGCTCTAGGTGAGTGATTATACTTCTAGGGTTTACTCAGAACTAAAAGTAAATGTTTATGAGCTGACTCATTGGAAAGAAAACCCTGATGCTGGGAAAGATTGAGGGCAGGAAGAAATGGGGCAACAGAGAGTAAGATGCTTGGATGGAATCATCAGTTCAATGGAGATGAGTTTGAGCAAACTCAGGAGATATTGAAGGTCAGGGAAGCCTGGCGTGCTGCAGTCCATGGGGGTCGCAGAGTCAGACACAACTTGTTGACTGAACAACAAGACAAGTAAACTTAAGTATTCTCCGTGTCAAATTTTGGCTTACCTAGTAAAGTATTCTACAGGTTGACGTCATTCAGTAATGGTAATGATGCTTTCTGAAGAAGTTCTTGAAAAGCCAGCATGAGTTCCCAAATGCAACACTAGCGCTGATGGCTCCACGCTTTGCCTTTATTTCCAAGGCGTTCTGAAGATGTCGACCCCAATGTTAACTTACCAAAGCGGATCAGTAGGAGCTGATCAGGTGTTTCTGTGCAGAGATGGGAACCCCAAGTCACCCAGGTATGTGTGTCTCATCCCAGTTTAAATGGGTGACAGTGAAGAAGCCCAGGTGCTATTAACTTTGACAACAAAGTATCTGCACACCTCAGCCCTCCAGAGAGGACAGAGCCAGGAGCCCTGGGTTCTGATGGGCCAGACTCGCCAATGAGGCAGCAGGGAGCAGGGTCGGGGATGTTCAAGGTGTCTAGGGGCTTTGCAGAGAATCTCTGGAAATCGCAAGTCTCTGAAAGGTGGCATATATTGGTAATAAAGTGAGAAGATATGAAAATTATTATTTTAAAAAAAGACCATCAGTTTCTCAAACTGAGTTATGACCCATTAGAGAGAGAAGTAAAATCATTTCAGTGGGGGTTAACCAGCATCTTTGGAAAATGAAATAGAAACGTTGTATTGCTTGTATAGTAGTGGTAAGTACCCTCTTGTGAAACTCTGTGTGTGTATTTTTTCACTGTGCAGTGGTCAAACATTTTGAAAAATACTTCTTAATTATATGCTCTCTCCTGTGTGCATGTATGTTCTCACTAGTGTCCAACTCTTTGCAATCCCAGGGACTGTAGCCCACCAGGCTCCTCTGTCCATGGGATTTTCCAGGCAGGAATACTGGAGCGGGTTGCCATTTCCGTCTTCAGGGGATCTTCTCAACCCCGGGACCAAACCCATGTCTCCTGCATTGGCAGGTGGGTTCTTTATCACCAGCGCCACCTGGCAAGCCCGTGATGTATATTAGAAATGCTTATATTCTCCAAATTGTTGGCATACAAACAAAGCTCTGGCAACTCAGAGAGAAACTAGAGAATTCTCCTGGGTGGGACCCCTGATGCCAGATAACACCAGTGTTGCTCTGTTTGCAGAGTGGAGGGAGGGGAGCCCGACCTGATAGTGGGGAGAGAAGATTTCGCTGTTTTTGGATAAGATGCATGAGCTCTTCCCAGGGAGCAGGCTTCCCAGGACTGGATTACTTCCCACTGTAGTTAAATGGACCCTTATGGCCTAAAAACATCAATCCGCCTTCACGTGGTATGAAACGAGTTCCCAGAAGGGAAAGTCCAGAACAGAAGATATATTCATCTCGACTGGAGCTCTTGTTCTGAACTGCCTTTTCATCACCACTGATGTAAATCTAGCTGGAATTCAGGGTCAGAGCTCCTTCCTCTTCCTGGTTCTGCTTCTCAGAAAAAGGGGCTGCCTTTTCTGACACTGCACATGTAGCCTCAGGACCACATTGAGGTGGTAACACCTACTCAGTGGCCTGCCATCTAAGCATACGTGATCCACCATCTTCCAGCACAACAAAAGGACATGGACAGGCATGTAGATTTTGTTTTTGTATTTTTTAGTGCTGTGCTGGGTCTTCGTTGCTCAAGAGCCTTTGGTAGTCACAGGGACTGGAGGCTACTCTCCAGTTGCGGTGCAGGGGCTTTTCACTGCAGTGGACCACGGGCTTAGGTGCCCAGGCTTCAGTAGTTGGGGCTCCTGGGTCCAGCAGTTGCGGCTCACGGGCAGAGTGTCTTGTGGCATGTGGGATCTTCCTGGACCAGGGATAGAACCTGTGTCCCCTGCAATTGGAAGGTGGATTCTTTACCACTGACCCACCACCAGGGAAGCCCAATTTTGTTCTTTTAAACATATCCAGAAAAAGGCACTCAGAGTTCAGACTTTTTTGTATTGTGTTACTAATGAAACATGCATAATGTAAATTTGTAACCATTTTTTAGTGTGTGGTTCAGTGATAATAAGGTATATTCACATTGTTGTGAACTATCACCACCATCCATCTCTTGAACTTTTCCATCTTCCCAAACTGGAGCTCTGTCCCCATTAAGGAATAACCCCCCTCCCGCCAGTCCCTGGCAACCACCAACCTACTTTGTGTCTCAGAATTTGACTGTTTTAGTCTCCCATGTAAGTGAAATCATTCAGTGTTTGTCCTTTGGTGACTCGCTTATTTCACTTAGCAAAATATCCTCAAAATTCATGCATGTTACACCTTACCTGCCTCCTGGGAAAGCTGTATGCAGGTCAAGAAGCAACAGTTAGAACCAGACATGGAAGAACAGACTGGTTCCAAATTGGGAAAGGAGAGTGTCAAGGTTGTATATTGTCAATCTGCTTATTTAACTTACATGAAGAATACATCATGCAAAATGCTGGACTGGATGAAGCACAAGCTGGAATCAAGACTGCCAGAACTTAGACATGCAGATGACACCATGCTTATGGCAGAAAGCGAAGAGGAACTGAAGAGCCTCTTGATGAGAATGAAAAAGCTGGCTTAAAACTTTCACCAATCAAAAAGCAGATGGCATCTGGTCCCATCACCTCATGGCAAATAGATGGGAAACAATGGAAACAGTGACAGATTTTCTTGGGCTCCAAAATCACTGCAGATGGTGACTGCAGCCATGAAATTAAAAGATGCTTGCTCCTTAGAAGAAAAGCTATGACCAGCCTAGACAGCATATTAAATAGCAGAGACATTACTTTGCCAACAAAGGTCCATCTAGTCAAAGCTATGGTTTTTCCAGTAGTCTTGTATGGATGTGAGAGTTGGACTATAAAAAAAGATGAGCACTGAAGAATTGATGCTTTTGAACTGTGGTGTTGGGGAAGACTGTTAAGAGTTCCTTGGATTGTAAGGAGATCCAAACAGTCAATCCTAAAGGAAATCAGTCTGAATAGTCATAGGAAGGACTGATGCTGTAGCTGAAGCTCCAATACTTTGGCCACCTGATGCAAATAACTGACTCCTTGGAAAAGACCCTGGTGTTGGGAAATATTGACGGCAGGAGGAGAAGGGAACAACAGAGGATGAGATGGTTGGATGGCATACCGACTCGATGGACATGAGTTTGAGCAAGCTCTGGGAGTTGGTGATGGACAGGGAAGCATGGTGTGCTGCAGTCCATGGGGTGGCAAAGAGTTGGACATGACTGAGTGACTGAACTGAACTGAACTGAATGACATGTCAGAATTTCCTTCCTATTAAAGGCTGAATAATGGTCCTTTGTATGTACAGACCAATTCTGCTTATTTGTTCATCCATCAGTGTACACGTGGGTAGCATCCACCTTCTGCTTAATGTAAATCATGCTGCCACAGGTGCATAAATACTTCTTTGAAACTCAGCTTTCAATTCTTTGGGGTTTCAAAGAATACTCTGGCATCTGTACATCTGTACACAGAAGTGGAACTGTTGGATCATATGGGTTGTTTGAGTAATCTCTGTACTGTTTTCCATAGCAGTTAAGGTATTAAAGAATTCCATCATGGGGGTATTTAAAGAGATATAAAAGTGTAATTTTCATGTTCTTAGATGATTAAAACAGTATTTCTCC
This sequence comes from Bos mutus, assembly GCF_027580195.1. Lineage (NCBI taxonomy): Eukaryota > Metazoa > Chordata > Mammalia > Artiodactyla > Bovidae > Bos > Bos mutus. The sequence continues at coordinate 55,158,159 of NC_091637.1, forward strand.
TAATTGTGATAGAAGCCACCACCACTAACACTGAGCCCTGGGTAGGTGTGGAGGGCTATGCGCTCATACTTTTTCTCACTTAACCCTTCCGACACTGTATGAGGCAGGTCCTATTGTTAGGTTATCTGACCGATGCAGAAACTGAGGGTTCAAGGGTTTAACTACTCACCCAAGGCCAGCAGCATCAGGACCTAAAACCTACACAATCTGATTCCACAACCCACTTTCTTAACCCCTGTCGCATCTGTGCCCCTTCTTTCTCTCTCTCGTCTAAAAAAGTTTATCTTGTGTTACAGTCATCTGTCTTCCATTTCAGTTCCTTTTTAGTCTGTTTTGAGGGCTTCCCAGGTTGCACTAGTAATAGAGAAACTGCCTGCCAATTTGGGCGATGTAAGAGATGCAGATTTGATCCTTGGGTCAGGAAGATCCCCTAGAGTAAGGCATGGCAACCAACTCCAGTATTCTTGCCTGGAGAATTCCATGGACAGAGGAGCCTGGCGGGCTACAGTCCATAAGGTCACAAAGAGTCAGACATGACTGAGATAATTTAGTCTGTTTTGTGTCTGTAAAGCAAACAAGATCCTGGAAGAGGCCAACAATGGGCCAGTAGCAGCCAGCACTCGCCCCACTGGGTTTTGGCTGCCCTGCTGGTTAACAGAGACTTGGGTGGGCTACCAGCAGCATCCACCACGGTGACCCGGCCGCTGGCCTCCCTGCTCTCACAGCCTCTGACTCTAACACAGCGCTGAAGATTCTGATTCCATTTCTCAAATTGATCTGATAGGGTAGCCCCCAGCACAGGCGCTGGCACACAGTGGACGTTCAACCAAGTTCTGCAGGAATAAAAAAAGAAAGAAGGGTCCTTCGCGCACAGACACAGGAAAGTGTGATCCTGCCAGGCACCTGGCTCTCCACAAGGACCCTGTGCCCTCGCCCCCTGGCAGGTTTGACCATCTGGTGGCGATCAAGCATGCGGAAAGGGCTGCCACTGCTACAACTCGAGGAAGAGGAACGTCGAGCTCTTGGGGGACCCTATTGATGACCTTTTCCTTGGTGCACACAAGATTCCTGGAATCTCGTCAACTGGCAAGCAAGGAGCACTGAAAATTCCACAAGAAAATGTCAGCACGAAATGCCTTTTTTATTGACTATTGAACAAATGACAGGAAGGAGTTATATGGGACCATTGTTTTCCACTCCAGAAATGGTCTTTGTTTATTCTGGTCGGTATAGGCAATAACGACTCTGAAATCCAGTGTTTACAAGAGCAGGAAAGGGAAATGACGTCTAACCAAGAATATTCTATTTGTCCAACTCTAAAACATCAAAACTAATAATAATGACTACTAAAATCAAGGCCTGGCATATTATTTCGGTCATATAAGATGAATGCACCATATGTGTTCTGTGTCATCTTATGAAGTAGATTATTTTTAAGTATATTTTAAATTTCTGATCAGTGTGATATTTTGATAGCTAATAATGTAATAATGTGATCATTTGTGTTTATATAGAATTTTATAGTATTCAAAGAGGATTCATAAAAATTATATTGCTTAATCCACTTTTAAAACCTATATGGGACTTCCCTGGTGGTCCAATGGTTAAGACTTTGCCTTTCAATGCAGAGGGTGTGAGTTTGATCCCTGGTTGGGGAGCTAAAACCCCACATGCCTCATGGCCAGAAAACCAAAATGTGAAAGAGAAACGATATTGTAACAAATTCAATAAGAATTTTAAAAATGGTCCACATCAAAAAAATCTTCAAATACTTATTTAACAAAGTAAATAAACACATAAATCTGTAGGTAAGGAAGGTCCACTCCAGTATTCTTGCCTGGAAGATCCCATGGACAGAGGAGCCTGGTGGGCTTTAGTCCATGGGGTCACTAAGAGTCCGGCACGACTGAGAGACTTCACTTTCACTTTTCACTTTCATGCATTGGAGAAGGAAATGGCAACCCTCTCCAGTGTTCTTGCCTGGAGAATCCCAGGGATGGGGGAGCCTTGTGGGCTGCCGTCTATGGGGTCGCACAGAGTCGGACACGACTGAAGCAACTTAGCAGCAGCAGCAGCAGCAAGGAAGGTATAGTTTCCGAAAGTGAGGTCTAGGGTGGTGTCTCGAGGTTCCCTAGTTAATTAGGAGTAGAGGTCAGACTCCCAGGGTCTCACCGGACATACTTCAGGGGATCAGGTTACCTTTATGAATTTCTGAAAGGCTTGATGGAACTGGAACACCAGCGTGCCTCCCCTGGGGGGATATCAGCCTGTGGGGGCAATTAAGGCGTGTTTGTCGTCCATATTTACTTGTTCTCTGCTTTCAAACAGTTCTGAGTGTTTCCCAGACTCATTAGTTGCCTTTGGCTTTTTGAGGTTTTGATGAGACAATGAAAGCCTTCCTGGCTGCGTAGAGAATTTCTGCCAATCTCCCAGGTCTTTCCCAGAAGAGGCCTTGGGTGTGGCGCCCACAGTGAAACTGGCTTGCTCCTTTCCTGCCTCTCGGGGCTGGGTGGGTGAGGACCTGAGGCCTGTGGGGAAGCCTCCCAGGGTAGGATGGGGGGAAGGAGATTCTGCATTGGAAGGGGCCCAGAGGGTCCAACCTGGACCTGTGCAATTCCCCGCTACTGAGGCCCCCAAGATCCTGGAGGAAGCAGATGGAGCCGGCTGTTGGTGTTCTCAAGCTACTGACTTTGTGCACCCTTCTCTTGGCCTCAGGATCCCCGGCCCCTCCTGTAGCTGCCCAGCCTCCTGCTCGGCCCACTACCCCTCCTGGGGTGCTCCTCTCTCTCCTCCACTCCATCAACACCCTGATTCCTCAGCCCCACAGGCAGTTGCCTTGTCGTGGAATCGCACTCAACTGAGAATCAGGACACCCACCTCCCACTCACTACCTGGGCCCTGTCCTTCTCAGAGACCCCGTGAAGTGAGGAGATCAAGGGCACTGACGGGACAGACCTCAGGAGTGAGCAAGATGAATTTAAGATGCTGAAGGGCAGAGACAGAAACAGACAAGCTAGCAATGCTGTGTCGTTATTTTCTTTCATTCAGTGGGCTGTCGTGGATCTAGAAAACTGTTCTGAGAAAATTCCTCAGGGTGTGGACCTGAGGCGCCTGGTCATTCACAACGAGCACAAGGCACCAGGTCTCTGAAGCCCCCGGTGAGTTGGCTCCACACCTCTCTCCACCGTCACACAGTGAAATCTCGCCTCTGGTGGTTCTTCCACATAGTTGTAGAAACAGACACAAAGACCATCCTACAGCATTCTGTAGGCTGGGGGTGGGAGGGGGTGTGGGGGGCAGACCATCTGTCCTTGAGGCACTGGTGTAACCAGGAAGGGTGCATTTTGAATTTATGCTGGATCTGTGTGTTTAGTCGTGTCCGACTCTGTGAGCCCATCGACTGTAGCTCGCCAGGCTCCTTCATCCATAGAAGTTTCCAGGCAAGAATACTGGAGTGGGTTGCCATTCCCTTCGCCAGGGGATCTTCTCAACCCAGAATTAAACCCAGGCTGCTTCATTGTGGGCAGATTCCTTACCATCTGAGCCACAAGCACCTTGGTGAACGGTTAGCTAGAGGCAGCTGTAACCACCTTCTGGAGGCAGGATGAGCTGACCTCTAGTCTACAAAATCCTCCAGAAATACCTGGACGCAGGACCAGATGGTGTTCGTAGGGCGCCACCTGAAAGGGTACAGGCTGCAGGGCTTGTTATTAATAGATTTTTTCATTTTCTGGCAAAAGTGGCATTGCCTGGTAATTATTTTTAGCCAATTATTATTAGCCAATTATGTTTAGCCAATAATTATTTTTAGCCAGTTCACCTATCTTGAACACCATTTATTTCACCAATGCATTAAATAATTTCTAGCACTTACTTATTCTGACATATTTATTCTAGCATTTATTATGCTAATTAACAAACCTTCTGGTGCCTATCAGATGGGTCTTTCAATTGTGGTCTCTTTCAAATGCTAAACCGGCCACCCGTGGGGTGTGAATTTCTGATTAGGCCACTTTACATATTAACCAGGCGCCCATCTGGTGTAAATTAAAATTAACTGACACACATACATTTCACATACTTGAGACAGAAGCCTTTTAATTACAGAATTGACTTTAACAACCTATGCCAATTCCCGTCTACAAATGGAATGCTGTCTGGTCAAACTAATGGGACTCAGGGTCTTGCGGCCACACCCTGTTCAGGAGCCGCTGGAAAGGAGACCAAGTCCTGGGTGTCACCATCTCCCATGGACCTGGCACTTTCAGCATAGAGGGCACTCCATCTGTGACTGGAGAATGTGCTCTAAAAGGGGACACAGCCACACTGTTGAGTTCCAAACCTCTGCTGCTAAGTCACTTCAGTCGTGTCCAACTCTGTGTGACCCCATAGACGGCAGCCCACCAGGCCCTGCCGGCCCTGGGATTCCCCAGGCAAGAACACTGGAGTGGGTTGCCATTTCCTTCTCCAATGCAGGAAAGTGAAAAGTGAAAGTGAAGCCGCTCAGTTGTGTCCGACTCTTAGCGACCCCATGGATTGCAGCCCACTAGGCTCCTCTGTCCATGGGATTTTCCAGGCAAGAGCACTGGAGTGGGCTGCTATTGCCTTCTCCTCCAAACCTCTACTCATTTTCTATTAATTAATTAATGTACTTATTTCTGGCTGAGCTAGGGTCTTCGTTGCTGTGTGCAGGCTTTATTTAGTTGCGGTGAGCAGGGGCTACTCTCCAGTTAACGGTGTGTGGGTTTCTCATTCAGTGGCTTCTCGTTACTGAGCGCAGGCTCTAGTGGTGCAGGCTTCAGTAGTTGGTGCTCAGGCTTAGAAGCTCTGACACGAGCACTTAGTTGCCCCAAGGCATGTGGAATCTTCCCAGATCAGGGATCGAACCCACGTTGCCTGCATTCGGGTGGATTCTTAACCACTGGACCACCAGGGTAGTCTATCAACTTGTTTTTGTTTAATTTTTAATTGAAGGACAATTGCTTTACATTACTATGTTGCTTTCTGCTGTACATCACCATGAATCAGCCATCAGATCAGATCAGTCACTCAGTCATGTCCAACTCTTTGCGACCTCATGAATTGCAGCACACCAGGCCTCCCTGTCCATCACCAACTCCCGGAGTTCACCCAGACTCACGTCCATCGAGTCAGTGATGCCATCCAGCCATCTCATCCTCTGTCGTCCCCTTCTCCTCTTGCCCCCAATCCCTCCCAGCACCAGAGTCTTTTCCAATGAGTCAACTCTTCACATGAGGTGGCCAAAGTACTGGAGTTTCAGCTTTAGCATCATTCCTTCCAAAGAAATCCCAGGGCTGATCTCCTTTAGAATGGACTGGTTGGATCTCCTTGCAGTCCAAGGGACTCTCAAGAGTCTTCTCCAACACCACAGTTCAAAAGCATCAATTCTTTGGCGCTCAGCCTTCTTCACAGTCCAACTCTCACATCCATACATGACCACAGGAAAAAACATAGCCTTGACTAGACACACCTTTGTTGGCAAAGTAATGTCTCTGCTTTTGAATATGCCATCTAGGTTGGTCATAACTTTCCTTCCAAGGAGTAAGTGTCTTTTAATTTCATGGCTGCAGTCACCATCTGCAGTGATTTCGGAGCCCCCAGAAATAAAGTCTGACACTGTTTCCACTGTTTCCCCATCTATTTCCCATGAAGTGATGGGACCGGATGCCATGATCTTCATTTTCTGAATGTTGAGCTTTAAGCCAACTTTTTCACTCTCCACTTTCACTTTCATCAAGAGGCTTTTGAGTTCCTCTTCACTTTCTGCCGTAAGGGTGGTGTCATCTGCATGTCTGAGGTTATTGATATTTCTCCCGGCAATCTTGATTCCAGCTTGTGTTTCTTCCAGTCCAGCGTTTCTCATGATGTACTCTGCATATAAGTTAAATAAACAGGGTGACAATATACAGCCTTGAAGAACTCCTTTTCCTATTTGGAATAGGTATATGTATATGTCCCCTCCCTCCTGAACCTCCCTCCCACCTCCTACCCCATCCTGTTACTGGCCCAAATCTTGGCTTTCTCTGCCCACCGAAAACAAGTAAAAATTACGGAGACAGAGTTTGGAGGGAATAGAAAGGTGGCTTTAGTTCTCAGCTGGTGGAGAGGGGAACCCAGTAGGCTCATGCCTCCAGAACTGTGCCCCCGCCCCCATGAGGAGTCTAGGGGCTGATATAAGATGAGGGCTCGCAGTCAGGAGTTGGTGATGAGCAGCCAAGGTGTTAGGATCTTGGTTTCCTTCTCCTGCATTGTTTCGAAGACAGTCATAGGCTGGAATCAGTAACCCAGTAATTGAGTCTGGCAGTCCGGTGGCTCTGTGGCCTTCTTTCTGATACGTAACTACAAGGGGAAGGGTGTTGTAAGGGGAAACATCAGAGGCAAGATGTATCTAGCATAGAGTCAAAGGAAAAATAGGTGCAAAATGTAGCTCCTACAGAGTTAGGGGACAGAAAAGCAAACTTAGTTACAGACATGCAGAGTTAGGAGCAGTTAAAGTCGGAAAAAAAACCAAAAACCAGGACTGTTCAGTCCTGCTCACTCACTGTTCTCTTTATCCTCTTTGTTCTCAGGACAGGGAAAGAGAAAACTCATTCCTCGTTTTTCTTTTCCACTGCAACAATTCCACCCCTCTAGGTTGTCACTGAGCCTTCAACTTGTCTTTGGTTAACTAGAGAAGTTTCTAGAATACAGGAAGAAGTACAGCATCTCCTGGTTGTCTGAAATGTATCCAGGTCAACCCCTTTTCTCACCCTGAGGCACGCGGGTAGGAGCTGCCCTGCCCCACAACCACCCTTCATTTTGCCTAATCCTGTTTCCTGACTTGGTTCCCTTCCCTCCAGGAGTCAATGACAAAGGCAACAAGCTTGGGATGGACAAAGTCAAGGAGGCCGTGAAGAGGCACATACGAAATGGGGACATCCTCGCCTGTGATATGGAGTCTGACTTTGTGGTCATCGCGGCTAAGTGCTCAGATGGTCAGCCAGTCAGGCAAGGCTGCCCAGGGGGAGGGACCTGGCTTGGAGCCTGTCTAGCCAGAAACTCATCTCCTCCATGGGTGGAGTCTTGAGGCACCAGAGGAGAAGGGGACCTGGTTCTTAGCCTCTGGCCTCTCATTCAGTCGTTCAACAACCATTTACTGTATGCTAGGTGTTGCTCTGTGTGCTGAGGTAGGAGCAGCTCCCTGCTCCACAGAGCATCTGCTCTAGTGTTGGGAGATGGACAATGAACCCTAACAAACAAATACACCAGAGTGTGCTGAACGGGTTTCCCTGATGGCTCAGACAGTAAAGAATCTGCCTGCAATGCGGGAGACCCAGGTTCTATCCCTGGGTGGGGAAGATCCAGAAGAACCTGGTGGGCTACAATCCATAGGGTCACAAAGAGTCAGACACGACTGAGCAACTAAACACACACACACACACACACACACACACACTGTCCTAAACAGAGATGAGAGCTACAGGTAGAGGAGAGACAGGCCACTTCAGATCAGCGGTCAGGAAAGCCTCTCTGAGAGGGGTCACCTCTGCCTTTATTTGTGCTTCCTGTGTGATGGAAAGGAAGAGAACAATGCAGCAAATGTTTGGAGGATGCAAGAGGCTCCGTTCTGCTTCCGCTTTCTTCTGCCCCCGCTGCCCCTCCCCTCCCAGCAGCTGTCCTTCCCATCAGGGCCAACCTTTCCTGTGTCCGGGTCCTTCCAGGCCCCACCCTTCCTCTATGATGGCTTCACAAGTTTCAGGAATTTTGACTGATACCTGAGAACAGCCCTCTCCCTTTTCATCATCAAAAACAGCCCCAGAGATGAGCAGAAACCTCTGAGGGGACCAGTGCCTGGGTAAGAAAACCTGAACTGTAATCAACAGATTGCTGGAAGCTTTGTGTGGGCAAGTCTGAGAGTTAGAAGGTCCAGGAGGACCTAGTCATAGGGGGTTCCCACACTTCCATGAGCATTACCTCCAGGGACTCTGCCAGGTCCATGCTGAATACTAGAGAAAAGTCCCCTCAGGCTTTAGGTAGAGGAGGGGGAAGGAGCCACTTGAAACACACCTGAGCACTCTTTTCTGAACAAAGCCTGCCCTCAGAAGAAATTATTTCACCAGTGCCTAGCCTGCTGGGGGGCTTCCCAGGTAGCACTAGCGGTAAAGAAACTGCCTACCAATGCAGGAGATGTAAGTAAGAGACGTGGGGTCAATTCCTCCCTGGAGGACGGCATGGCAACCCCCTCCAATGTTCATGCCTGGAGAATTCCATGGACAGAGGAGGCTGGTGGGCTATGGTCTGTAGGGTTACAAAGAGTCAGACACAAGTTAGCAACTAAACAACAACAATGTCAACTACCTGTCAATAAAACTGAAGGGAAAAAATTGAAAACTTCTGCTCTGCAAAGGACCATGTCAAGAGGACGAGAAGACAAGGCATAGACTGGAAGAAAACATTTACAAAAGATGTTTTTGATGAAAGACTGTAACCCAAAATATACAAAGAACTCTTAGAACTCACCAATAATAAAATAAATGGCCCAATTTTCACCAAAGAAGATGTACAGATGGCAAGTAAGGATGTGAAGATACGTTCAGCATCCTTTGTTTCTGGCCTCCACCCTGGATTAGTTCTTTGGTTGGGTCACCCAGACAATCCCCACCCTCAGGCCCCTCGAGCTTGTCTTCTTATTACAAACACCTGAAGATGTTTGGGTCTACTAGAAACATGGCTTATACCACATTGAGAAAATGGGAAATTATGCTATGAGGAAATGTATGTTTCTAGAAACAGATTATTTCTAATAATACAAGCAAAAATACATTATACATTATGAAATGTACTTTAAAATGCTGGTATAACAGTTTATAATTGCTTACTTCTTTGTTTTCACAAGAAATTAAGGTTTCTAAGGCTTCCCTGGTGGCTCAGATGGTCAAAGAATCTGCCTGCAATGCAGGAGACCTGGGTTCAATCCCTGGGTCAGGAAGATCCCCTGGAGAAGGAAATGACAATTCACTGGAGTATTCTTACCTGGAGAATCCCATGGACAGAGGAGCCTGGCAGGCCATAGTCCATGGGGTCACAAAGAGTCAGACACAACTGAGTGACTTACACTTTCACTTTCAAAAGTTAAGAATTCTAATTAATATACTATAAAAAAAAAAGTAAAACAAAAGTTAGTTGCTCAGTCATGTCTGACTCTTAGTGACCTCATGGACTGGAGCCTGCCAGGCTCCTTTGTGGAATTCTCCTGGCAAGAATACTGGAGTGGGTTGCCATTCCCTTCTCCAGGGGATCTTCCCGACCCAGGGATTAAACTCAAGTCTCCTCCATTGCAGGCAGATTCCTTATTGTCTGAGCCACCAGGGAAGCCCCATATGTACCATAAAACTACTAAAATAAATAAGGAAAACATCTTCATATGTAAGGAAAAAATTTTTAAAGTATGAGTGGGAATGCATTTTGTTAAGGGAAAATAAAATAAAAAGGTTAAAAAAAGAGGGAAAGCATAGGATAAAGTCTGAATATTGGGGGTGGGGGGGCAGGGAAAGGGAGTTATAGAAAGTTAATGGGAAAGGAACCATGAGAAAAGAGTTCTCTGTGTGATCAGGACTGGCTAAGATTAGAGTATATTTAATCGGACTTCGCTGGTGGTCCAGTGGCTAAAAATCTGCCTGTCAATGCAGGGGACAGGGATGGGAGTCCTGATCCGGGAAGATCCCACATGCCATGGGGCAGCTAAGCCCACGTGCCACAGCTACTGAAGCCCTCAGTCTCTAGACTGAGGCTCTAGCCTGTGCAGCAAGAGAAGCCGCTGCGATGAGAAGCCCGTGCACCGCAACTAGAGAGTCACCCCTGCTCTCCGCAGAGAAAGCCCGTGCAGCAAGGAAGAGCCAGTGCAGCTAAAAATAAAATAAAATAATAAACATTTTTAAAGGTAAGCTGATACAAAATTAGAATTCTGTTTCCTCTCTGTGTTAAAAAGACAAAAGTCTGCTTTTGACAAAGAATTAATAAAATGTTTTTCTTTACTTTTGAGTAGCCTGTCTAAAAAGAAGTGACTTTATGTTTTATCAAAACAGTTTCCTATATTGTTTTTATTAGGTCTTTGGTCATTTGTTTGGTCCCAAACCAATGCTCCCCAAGATCCATTTTTCTTTAGCTGAAGGTGGTGTTGTATGTAAGGTGAGGGCTTCAGCGGTTTTTGGTTCAGCCCTCATTTTCAGTTCTCCCGGCTTTCTCCCGTGTATACGTCTTATTAAACTTTTGTTTGATTTTTCTCCTGTTACTCTATCGCAGATCAGTTTAATTGTTAAACCAGTCAGGAGCACCTAGAAGAGTAGAGGAAAATTTCTTCCTCTAAGGCAAGCTATATGACCTTTCCAATCCTATGACGAAATCTTCTTTTGTTCCAGATGATTCTAACCTGGGAGGTCATTATGCCTTGACCTGTACTTCCCGAGCTCGTGTGAGGTCCACAGGCGTTACCTGGGAAAGAGACTGGGCCCTTCAGACCACCTGGAGAGCAGAACTGGACTCGGGCCCTCCCATCTCTCACTAAGGTATTGTAGCCCAGCAAACCACTCTCGTGGATGCAACTTTTCCCCTGGATGAAGAATGGACATGGTATTTCAAGCCGTAAGCCAGGGACCTGCACTCCTGGAAATCAGGAACCAGGTCTTTCTTATCTGCTTTCCCCAGCAACCATTGGAGGGAAACCCGGTGCTTGGTAAATCCTTTTTGAATGAAGGAATACAGTGCTTTATTAGAGTGGTGATTCTTCCAACTCTAGAGGCATCAGAATCGCCCCAGGGGCATCTTAAGCCACCCAGGGTAGGGGGCAGGTGGAGATCAGGGTTCCTGATTCAGGCAATCTGAGTTGGCCTGGAGAGTCTGCATCTCTGACAAGTTCCCAGGTAACGTTGCTGTCTCTCCTGCCTCGGGGACCACGCTTTGAGACCCTGGACTAGAAGGTTGGTTCCTAGGGTCGTGGAAGAGGCTGGTGTGTGGAGATGGGAAGGCAAATCAGGAGGCAGGAAGGTTCCTGAGCGTGGAGCCTGGAACAGCAGCGGGGATGGGCTGGTGCTTTGCAGGTCCTCCAGCCAGCAGCTGAGGCCCCGGAGCCCCTCACCGGTGAGAAGTGTTAGCATCCAGAGGCCCTCGCTGCCTCCTTCCTGTCCTGCCTTTACACTGTCTTGTACCTTTTCTGCTCACTTTTTCCTTCCGCCTGTCTTTTACTCCCTCTCTCTCCCTCCTGTGCATGTGTGCATGCTAAGTCGCTTGAGTCTTGTCCTGTTTGCAGCCCTATGGACTGCAGCCCACCAGACTCCTCTGTCCATGGAATTTCCCAGGCAAGAATACTGGAGTGGGTTTCCATGCCCTCCTCCAGGGGATCTTCCCGACACAGGGATGGAACCTGCGTCTCCTTGGTCTCCTGCATTGGCAGGGATTCTTTACCACTGGACCACTGGGGAAGCCCCTCCCTGCTACACCTGCCCCGATTTCTCTCCAACATCTCCCTGGACTGGCTTGTTATCCCCATTTTACAGAGGAGGGGCTGAGGCACAGAGAGGGAAGGTGGCATGCTCAAAGCCACCCAACTAAGAAACAGAGCAGAGATCTGGGTCTGGATCTTTGACTCCATACTCTGGGTCCTTCCCAATGAGATGCAGAAGTTTCCAGTTCCTGGCAGTGCCAGGGTGCGGGGTGGAGGGGGGAGGAGTCAGGCAGCTGAAGTGACATTTTCAGGGGAAATGCTCTGCTCTAAAGGGGCCCAGGGAGCCTTCTCTGCTTTCTCTGCACTTCCTGGATCGGAACTGGAAAAAAGCACTCAGAGAGCCATCTCGCACATGGTTTCTGATTCACACAGACACAAAAGACTGAACCCAGCCAAGCAAGCTCACACAGCCCCACACTTATCCTCTGGGGATGGAAATTCTCCTTCCACATTTCCACCCAGTCTTTCATAAATATATTAATAATGCACCACCCTTGAAAAGAAAAGGGAACATCATTATAGCAAAATTACAAACACAGTTTTATATAACCCTTTCTCTGGGCCAGGCCTGGGCTTGCTCTGGAGACAATGTTGGAGGGGTACAGAACTCAGGGTCCACGAGGGGAGGTGATTTCAGGAGCTGGGGTAGAAGTATGCACGCTGCTTGTGAGGACACAGAGAATGGGTGCTTGGCTCGTTCCGAGAGCTCAAGCAAGCCTGCCTCTAAGAGGTGGCTCTAAACTGGGTCTTGGAGAGTGAGTAGGATGTAAGAGTCAGGTGAGGAAGGGTAGGAAGGACCTTTCAACAGCAAGACACACAGAAGCGAAGGTGCAGAGACATGAAGCAGTGCAGGGGATAACTGGAGACGTCATACTGGAGTTCTGGGGGTCACTCCGTGGGGACCACAGGGTCATCAAGAGATGCCAGACAGAGCTGTGGCCTGAGCTTTGGAGAAGCTTGGCTGGTTAGATGCAGAAGAATGTCTCTCATCTCTCTTCTTGCGTTGCTTATAAGAAGGCCCTCCCATACTCAAGGGATCTTATCGTGATTGTAGCAGGAGTGGGCACCATGTTGAAGAGCCCGAGGTAGGTGGCCACCACCATCCAGGGCACATCCTGCCCCCTCTGGCCCTTGGCTGTGCCCCAGGGGTTTTACTTGAGGGCAAAACAAATGGTCAGAGAGCATTTCCCAGAGCTTGTCAGGAACCAAGAGCTGATTGATGATGCCTTACAGGAAGGACTAAGAAAGGAAGGCAGGATGGATGGATGGATAGATGGACAGACTGCAGGTGAGCTGGCTAGCTGGATGAATGGATAGATGAATAGCCTGATGGATGAATGGATAATGGATGGATGGATGATGCAGAAAGACAGGAATGTGGCCTCTGGCTCTCATTCTCTTCCAGCACTTTCATCCGACTCTACTTTAAATCTTTTTTTAAAAAAATTGAGATATAACTAACAACGTGCATGACCTTAAGTGTACAGTGGGTGAATTTTTACACACGTATGCACCTGTGCAGCCACCAGCAAGGTCACAGTGTAGAACAGTTCAGCTTCCCAGGAGGCCCCTCTCTCCCTTCTCTCCATCTGACTCTGAACAGCAATATCACCTAACCATGAGCATCAGCCCGTTATGCTCCAAGCCTGAATCAATAGTGACCACCCACATACTCAACCTCTAAGCCCAAAAGTCATCCCGGAGCCTCATCCCCCACCCACAATTAACCAGGCCCTGGATCCAGTCCACTCTGCCCACTTGAGTCCTCTGTCCCCCCGCTCCCGTCCCTCTGTCTCAGTCTGGACTGGTATGGAAGCCCCCAAGCTCTCTGCCTCCAGCCACTCCCTGGTCAGTACTCCTCCTCCACCCACCCACCCGCTCTTGGCAGGGCCTCTTGAAGATGGTGTGGTCATCTGGGGATTCCCGGGAATTTGCAGGCCATCATGGTTGGTTCAGCTGGTCCCCACAGCTCTTAGAGGCTGAGTGCCAGCCAGTTCCTGAACTGTTGACTGATCGCATGCACCCTGAGGATCCCCAGGGCCCTCTCTGGACCAGAAGGATGTGAATGGTGAGGGCAGGCAGGGTGTGGGAGGAAATGGTCCCATGGTCCCAGAAGCACTGACATGTAAAGAGCAAATATGATCCAATGGAGAAGAGAAATGGGAGAATAAAGTCCACACACATGACGGAAAATGCGACTCTGGGCCGGGTACCCCTGGGAAGGGGCTCTTGGACAAAGGGCTTGCCCGGAAATGCTTTTGGGCCTCCCTCCCACCTTGGTCCCTTGGGAAGAATGGACACGCAGGTTCTCAGGCCGGTTGTGAGTAGAGACAGGTCCCGAGTGACATTTGCCAACACTTGCCTCCTGTTTTGAAAAGTTTTCATGGGACTTCTCTGGTGGTCCAGTGGCTGAGACTCCACGCTCCCACCTCAGGGGCCCAGGATTTGATCCCTGGTCTGGGGACTAGATCCTGCATGCCACAGTTAAGATCCGGCACAGCCAAATAAATTAATAAATACAAATCTTTAAAAAGAAAAGTGTTCAGTGAGTGGCCTCCATGGCCCCTGGCTTGACTCACTCCTGCTTTTGCTACCTGTGGTGCTAGCTGTCCCTCATCCAGAAAGTCTTTCTTGAGCCACTCCAATAAATTGGGTTGGGTGCCCCTGCTGTGTTCCATGATCCCCACGCACTGTGCTTGCCTGATCACTCATCTAGAATGTGATGCCTCTGGGAGCAAGGTGATGGGGCAGGGGCTGTATCCCATTCACCACTGTATCCCTGCTTCAGGGCCTGGCACACAGGTGCTCAGTAAAACTTTGATGGGCGATGGAATGAATGTGCAAATGCCTGATTGGGAAGATGAGCCCCCTCCTCCTGTATGTCCTGATCTTCCTGTTCTAGATCCCTTTGTCCCCTTCCTTTGTTTGTAGAGGAGAAGAAGGGTGTACTTGATTTCTTCCCCTCAGGCATCTCTCTCCTGTGTCTCCTCCTGAGATCCTCCTTTCTCGGGGGAACCTGAACTATTTAACAGGGACAGACATGTTAATAACTTAGACAAGTGGTTCTCTGGGACCTTGTTTTTGGAAAGAGGTAGAAGGAAGCAAAGCAAATCACTTTTAAAAAATCAGCAAATAAGTAAAGGAATAAAGCTCTGGGCAGAAGGCCAGGGGCCCCAGCCCTGCCGACAATAATCCACCTCATTTCGTGAGCACCTACTGTGTGCCAAGGACCATGTGAGGTGCTTTACTTGCATTATCTCATTTAATCCTCACAACAACCTTCCAAGGAGGCATTATTATTATCATCCACCTCCCCATTATACAGATGAGGACACTGAGGCAGAGAGAGGTTGACACCTCTGCCAGGAAAGACCTAAGTCAGAGCTGGCTGATTGCAAACCATTCTCCCTGCTGGGCCCAGGATGGGGCTGCCTTTTCTCCATGGTTCTGCTCCCTCAGCCACATGGAGGTAATACCTAGAAGGCGACGGCAGTGGGACCTGGTCCATCCCCCATTGGAGGCTAACAGTAGTGTTACAGGAGGAACAGGAGCCATCCTGGCACCAAAGCCATTGGCAGATAATGCAAAGCTGGGCAGGGCTGGCTTGGCAGGAAGCGGGCATGCTGCCCCTGCAGAAATGAATCTGTAGTGTCAAGAAAATGGAAATTTCCAGAAAAAGCATACTATTTAGTTGCATGAAGAAACAGCCCAAACCGTTCAAAGCGGCAGCTCTGGGGAGTGGATCTGGGACGTAGGACACATTGATTTTTCGCTATGAGTCTTCCAGTGACATTAGCATTTTTACCCAGTTTTATTTTTTAAAAAAGAGACCATGGCAAGTCAAATGCTCTTTTTCCACTTGTAATGTACGTTGTGGGTTTTTTTCCCCATTTTTTTCTCCTCCTCCACTACTTTTATCTCTGTCCCATTTTTTTTTTCCAGGAAGAAAAACTGCCGGGCATCCTCGTGCAGCATGGAGTCTGGAGCAGATTCTCGAGCACCCTGGGCACAGAGGTGGACAGGCTGCTCTTCCATGGCACTCATGCCCAGATGATCCAGAAGCTGATGGGCATCACCCTGCCATAAGGGTGACCATGCCTATTACAGGTGTGGGAGGTGGGTACCAGATGGTCCCACCTGGTTCTAGGGAGGAGCTCCCTGAGGGTCCTGGTTCCCTTCCACAAGAGTCGTGCAAATAAACACTGGCCCTGGGTGAACAATGTGCTCCACGCAGTCCTGGATCACTGCATGCTCACCTCCTGGGGACGTGGGGGTCATGCAAGTGATGAGGACCAAGGAAAACAGTTCTCTGGGGTTCCCAGTTTTTGCTTTTATTCCCAAGTTCTAGGAGGCCTTGAATCCAGCCTCCTCACTCCAGCTTTTTTAGGCCACCCGTGTGTTCTGGAACTGTACACAATTAATTTTATTATCAAATAATAACATTTTATTATCAAATAATTAATTGGTCTTCTGACCAATCACTAATGGGGATGCCAGTGAGCAATGGACGGCCAGGCAGACATAGAGGGCCCTGAATAATCCCTCTGGTTAATTAAGAAACAGAAAATGTACAAATGGGTGGTGTACATTACAAAGTTCAAGGGTTCACTAAAGGTTTACTCATCACTACCACTGACAAAATATTTATACCTCGGAAATGCTCTCTTTTTCAAACAGCATTTCATTTATTTAGGCAAAAGATCCCTCAAAACTTACATTTATCACCATCACCGCTCCTCTTCCCCTCCCTTTTCCTCACCCCTACACGTCCTAAGACCCCACCGTGGAGCCTGACACATCTCCCACCTCCTCCCCATCTGTTCACCCCCAACTCTGGAGCCAGACTCTAACCTTCTTGCATAGGAGGGCAACCAAATTCCCAGAGCCCAGGGCTGAGTGAGTCAGGACCTTCCAGGGCTTAGATCACTCAACGAGTCCCGGACAACTCATCAGCTTGTCCTTATCTCTCGTACCACCTCCCACCGTACATGCCCCAAGAAAATCCAAAGCAGAGTCACTGACCACATCCCATTACATTCACATATTAAATCAGTACAGTGTCTTGCATTGGCTCATCTAGGTGTGGTGGTGTAAGCAGTTATTTGCAAGAAAGAGCTCTCTGCAAGAGGCCCCTTTTGTCTTGTCGCTTTGGCAAAACTATATTGTAAGTAACCTTAAACCAGGCACTCACAACATTCTACTCATCTCTGACCCAAGCACACCTTTCAGATCTTTTACTCACACAATACCTTGCCTAAGCTCTTGGTTCTTCCCTAGATCAAAGAAGTAAACATGAAGAATGATTAACAGATGACCTGATCATTTCCCAGCTTCCCTTTGAGTAATCTTGAGAACAAACTGCGTCAATGAGATAGCATCTAAAGAAAGATCACAGGAGGTGGTGAGCCTTCAAGCAGTGGGAGATGTCTTATGAGTCTGATCCCTTATCTCAATGATTAACTGAAATTACTTTCTCTTTTCCCTTTAAAAACTTTCAATCCTGAGCAGCATCTTCAGTGTTGGCTTTGAGGACACTAGTCCACCTTCTCCCCAGATTGCAGGCTTTCAGATTAAAAGCAACATTTCCCGTTTCTACCAACACTTGCCTGTCCAGTATTGATTTTTGAGCAATAAGCAGCCAGATTAGAATTCAGTAACAATAGTCCTTTCCAGCTAGGGCCCCAAGTGTTTATTGTGTCTGTTGTATTTCCTTAAACATGTTGAGTTTGATTCTTTTAGGAGTATTAGTTGTAAAGCATGGAACACATACTGTGGAAATTGACTCTAAATTGTACACTGAACAGTAAACCCTAAGTGTGGAGTTCGGTGATCAGGGGTTAACTTGCAATGCTGCCTATGCAGGATGTAGTAAAGTCTTTGGCCAGGAGTAGCTGGGGTGGGGGCTGTCCTGATGTCCTTTTGTTATTCTGGTGGGGAGTCCCCACCTATGTGTCTGTGCTCCTGCTGGGGTGGCATCAGGGCCATTGTAATGTGCTCATAGTCCCTGTCCATCCTTGACTTCTCAGGTCAGTGGTCCCACCTCAGCTCTAAGCCTCACTGGCCAGGTCTCCAGTTACAATTTGTAGAGTCTGGGTCTGCAGAGCTCCATCTAATGGGGGCCTCTGACTGAGAGTGCACCCTGGTATTGTTGAAATCCTGATGGCTAAAGAGACAGGAAACATCATCTGCTAAGGCTGCCAGCATTCTTCTGATTCATATTTTAGGGGAATACACTAATGGGCCTTTGGTTTTGCAAAAGTAATAGCAGAATTCTATTCTGCATAGAGAAGTTTGAGACATGACTGTGTAATAGGTTATCTTCCCTGAGGGTAGAAGTTTATGGGGAGATGATTAAGTTGTTTAGGAAAGAGACTAAGACCTAGGTGGAGCCCAGAGAAGGCTGAGAGTACAGATCCTAGGTCTGGAGTGAAGAATCCAAAGCCCCCACCCCCACCTCCCATGCAGGGAGAGACAAGCTGTGGCCCTACACTAGGGCCTAAGGTGGAAGGAAGGGCCAGGAGAAGACTTAGCATGATCCAGTCCAGGAACCATTGGAGCGCTGAGTTCTAGGATCCAATTTTATGCTTTTCTGTTCCACATTATGATTCCTGCTCTGGTCTTTAGTAAAGGTTTGCTCATTTCACCCTAGTCATCTTTTATCCTTTTGGGGAGGGACCTGTGTCCACATCTGAGGCGGCATGGTGAGCATGGCTATGACCTGGAGAAGGTGGTTACAGGGGGACAAGAGGTGATCTACAGGTATGATGGGGAAGCCCAGGGTGAGGGATGAGCTAGGGTATCAACCAGTCAATCCTAAAAGAAATCAACCCTGAATATTCATTGGAAGGACTGATGCTGATACTGAAGCTCCAACACTTTGGCCACCTGATGTGAAGAGCCAATTCATTAGAAAAGACCCTGATGCTGGGAAAGATTGGAGGCAAAAGGAGAAGGGGGTGGCAGAGGGTGAGATGGTTGGATAGCATCACCGACTCAATGGACATGAGTTTGAGCAAACTCTGGGAGATAGTGAAGGACAGGGAAGCCTGCTATGCTGCAGTTCAGGGGTCACAGGGAGTCGGGCACGACTTCGCAACTGAACAACAGCAACAATTCACCAGGATGGATTCCTGGGGCATATGAGCATCCCTGGGCATTTCCAAGAATATTGAGGTCAGAGCCTGATAAGTAATACCTGGATCTCTGTCGGTCTTCAAGGGCAGGCTGGTGAACTTCAGACCTTGGGTACACTGAGGTGCACATGCCCCACAGACTCTGCTGGTGGGATTGGAAGATAAGCGAGCCAGGAAGGGGATCAGGGCTCCTTAGCCCTCTTGGCCATCCTCTGGACAAGTGCCACCCCATTGCTCCACTGAGCAAGGCAATCCTCTGAGGTCATTTCCTGCCTTTCATTGTACAGGCTCTGATGACCACCAGCCCCACCTTAGTCCAGCCTACTACATTCTACTACTCTCCACCTATTCCATGTGGGTTCCACTGGCTCCACAAAGTCTAACTTTCAGGTTAAAAAGGCCACTGCTCAGAAATTCCCCAGAAGTCCAGTGGTTAGGACTTTTAGTGCTCACTGCCGGGGGCCTGGGTTCGTACCTAGGTCAGGGAACTGCAAGCTGCACGGCACAGCCAAAAAACAAAACAAGACAGACCAACCCAAAAAAACCACTGCTCACATAAACTCAGTATATTTCAGTGATGTGATGTGCTTGCCAGAGAGGCTGTTGCATCAGTAGAAGCATAGTGAGGTAACTGATCTGTGTCTCCTCAGCACAGGTTGCACAGATCTAATCTCGCTTCAGATCCAAGCATCACATTTGAAGATGTGGGTGTTGTTCAGATAAGTTACAGGAAGGTGAACGCTTAAGGAGGTGTTAAGCGGAGCTGTTAAGTGGAGGTGGCTTGAAAAGCTGTATGTCTGTGACTGGCCAGATGCTCACAAATTCTGCTTCTTCCTTCACACACAGGAAAACTACATTTCCCAGCCTCCCTTGTAGTTATACTGGGGCCATGCGACTGAGATCTGGCAATAGAGTGTGAGTAGCGGGAATACTAACCACATTGAGATTTCCCATAACCCCCATGTGAGATTCTTTTCATCCTGCTTTCCCTACCTGTGTGGATGGAAGAGGAAGACCCCAAGATGGTAGAATCTCTTAATGCATGAATCCTGAATCACTGCCATCACTTGGGGGAAAAAAAAACGCCAGAAAGTAGTTGCTCATCTGGCCCTTGCATGAACAGGAGATAGACTTTTATTGTCTTAAGGCAGTATGATTTGGGGGTATATTTCTTATTGTAGTATAATCCAGCCTTGTCTAATACAAGCTTTGGAGATTTAACACTGAGAAGTAGGGTGTGAGAGTTGTATCTAAAGGTACCTAAAGGGCTTCCCTGGTGGCTCAGATGGTAAAGAATCTGCCTGCAATACAAAAGACCTGGGTTCAATCCCTGGGTCAGGAAGATCCCCTGGTGAAGGGAATGGCTACCCACTCCAGTGTTCTTGCCTGGAGAATCTGATGGACAGAGGAGCCTGGAGGGCTACAATCCATGGGGTCACAAAAAGTTGGACCCAACTGAGCAACTAAGCACACACACACCAGTACCTAAAGGGTCACTTGGCTCCAGAGGCCAGAACTAAGGCCAGTGAGAAAAGTGGTTCCACTTTGGCTCATTCAGAGTTACGATTTTCTGCCCAACCTTGGAATGACCTGTGTTGGACAGCAGTGAATTGGTATCCATGGTATTCTTTGCAGAGAAACTGGGCTATCATTTTAGGGGAGACGGTGAAGGGAAGCCTGGCATGCTGCAGTCATTAGGGTCACAAAGAGTTGGACCCAACTTAGTGACTGAACAACAGGGGATAATTCACAGGTAAGGAACTGGAGATCATGACCTCTGTGGGACTTTCTGACACTGTTATCTATGTTAATCTACCAACGTCTTCCTTATATTGGTTGACCCACCATTTCCCCAGAACACTGGGCACTGTTGTGACCTCAGGGTTATTGCCATCAAAGACCATCATCTTGCCAGATGAATTCCTGGAAGCTGCAGGATCACCAGCTGAAAGAAGCACATTTTTCAAAAAAGCATTGAACCAAGAAGGGCCAGATTCTGGCTCTCTCTTGATTGTACCAGCCAGAGAAAAGCGGCAGATGGAATGTATTTTGTGCTGCAAATTTCTCCCACACTTGTCTAGCCAACCCACAGACCAGTGTGTGTAAACAGGAAGATGAGCCCTCATCTTGCTAAGCAACACTGGTGAATGAGAAAGCAATCTAATGGCTCTTGCCATCTCCAGTCGAAACCAGATGGACCTTTTCTTCCCGCCCCCGCTTCTCTTGAGAGGAAGAAGTCTTAATCTCCAGTAATACCTTTAGTCTGTCTGAAGGATCGATTCTTCCAAAGCACTCCAGAACTCCAGGAATTTGACCCAGGAGGGATTAAGTGACTAAAATCAAATTTACTTTTTAACATGATGCATTTAATCCTGTGGTAAACACACAGCCCGTCACTGTTGAAAAGATGCTCCAGCTTAAAAATGCTAATCACTAAATGGGGGGCTCCTCAAACAAAATTCAGACTGTGAGGATAAGGAGAGCCCCCAAGAGGTGGGTACAACAGGTGTTCCTGCTTTGGCAGTTTTCACTAGTGAGGAGAGGACAGTCTGATCCAGCTCTTTCTTACTGGATGTTGTGCTCAGTCGCTCAGTCATGTCTGACTCTTTGCAGCCCCATAGCCCGCCATGCTCCTCTGTCCATGGAATTTTCCAGGCAAGAATACTGGAGTGGGTTGCCATTCCCTATTCCAGGGGATCTTCCTGACCCAGGGGTTGAATCCACATCTCTTGCATCTCCTGAATTGACAAGCAGATTCTTTACCACCAGGACCACCTGGAGTAGAAGGGGGTCCTGTGTCCAAGGACAGGGAATGATAGTCTCCAAACCGCAGGGCTGAGTTGCATCCCCAGAGTCAAGGGGTGACCAAGTTAAGTCCCAGAGTGGATTTGCAACAATGTGCTGCAGTGTTTAGGACACTTCATGAATCTCTAGAGGACAGAGAAAAGCCTTCATTTAAGGCTTCATCCTTCTTGGCCACTACTGGGTAATCGAGGGCAAATTCTCTAATTGACCTGTTTGAATTTTTTCTGAGAAAGTCAATCCCTGGACCTTTCTGACTCTGTTGGGTACTTCATGGACCCTCTAGATGTCCCTGGTGTTGAAAGACCCTCCCTCCCCACGTGAACTGAAATACATTCCAACTGTGGCTGGTTAGGTTGCTTTATTTGCAGACTCAAGTTTGCTACATAAATCCACTGCATGGTCCAACACACATATACTTGGCATAAAAGAAAGGACAATACAAAAATACAACTCTTGATAATAAATGAAACTGCCTTCAGCTCATGCCAGTTTATCCCAGTGGGAATGCCCATGTTTAAGATCCAAATAGGAGGGAATTTGAAATGAGGAGGTATGGAGGCCTCAACCAGTGCCATTGCCTCTGTAAGATCCTGGGTTTTTCTTGGCTGTATGGTCATTTTTTCCACCTTCAGACCTGATCACTTCCTCCTCTATGAAGGGGAAGAGAACCTCCACAGGTTATGGAAGGGTCAGGGATTACACACAGTCAGAATCAAGTATAGACTTGGAATCCCACTTCCTTAGGG
Organism: Bos mutus; assembly: GCF_027580195.1. Taxonomy (NCBI): domain Eukaryota; kingdom Metazoa; phylum Chordata; class Mammalia; order Artiodactyla; family Bovidae; genus Bos; species Bos mutus. The sequence goes on from NC_091637.1 coordinate 55,180,343, forward strand.
CACATCCAGCCTAGGCTATCAGCTTCTGGATGCCTCTGAAGAGAGGGTTAAGAAACTCGGGGTGGAACTATCTCTGGGAAAGGGTAAGAGAGACACAAGGAGAGACTGAAGATGTTCTCTGTGGTCCCTCTTCGGCAGATTTCAGAAATGTCCCACTGATACCAGTTTCTATCTTCCCATCCCTGGTCCCTCCCCAGGCTTGAGCCCACCAAGATCCTTGGCTGTAAGAGCTCAGATTCCAGGTCTCTGAGGGAAGTCAGAAGTGGTGCCGGTCCACTCCAGGAAATCTAAAGGGCTAGCATTTCTGAAAGGTGGGCAGGTCCCTGGAGTAGCAAGACGCTCTTCTGGTCCTTGGTGTAGTCCCCAGGCAGAAGCTTAACATGACTGGGTGGGAAGCTTCAGGAGAGATGAGCCCTGTAACCAGTCTTCTAGGACAGAACAAGAGACAACATGTAGCCAGTGGGCCATCCCGTCACTCTCCAGGTGGGTGAGGGGGAACACTTGGGCAGAGGAGTGGAGATGGAGGACCAAGGAGGCAAGACAAGCCCAGGGTCTTTTCCTCTCTCTGTCACAGGGGCTACTTAAACCACAGTGGAGCTTCACCCACCCTTTGGGCTGAAAGATGCCAGAGAATTCATCTCTTGTATTTGTTTTGCTCCATCTAAGACCTTGGGGTGAATGTCATGCTCTTCTCAAAGACTGCAAGGCACTCGTCTGTGTATGTGGCAAACACTATCAGCAGTCCTATGACCTTAGTTAGCCTCAGTGTCTTGGAGCAGAGCTGTCACGGAGACCCTGGCATTTTAACCACGGACATACATACACATACAGAGTCCCAGACTTCTGGGTCTTGTATACTTTGGGGCAGATAGCAACAGAAGTTGAATTGGGAGGGATCTGTCAGGAACTCAGTTGAACACACTGCTTTAGGCCTCTGACCTGACACTTGACAGAGCCCCACGGAGCCCTAGGATTTGCTGTGCATTAGTGCTGGGACTTGGAGAATCCGCTCAAATCTCCCTGCAGGTGAAAACTGTGAGTTGCCTGGATCTGGGGTCTCTCCTCTGCTTGTCCCTCCCCCACTGTCCCTGCCACACACAGTCTCAGGGCCTCAACCCCTCCCCACATTCCTTCTCCCCATCCAACCTCCACGGGGTGGGGCTCAAGTGGTAAGGATGAAACACACCTTCCTGCGTCATCTTCTCAGGTAACACCAGTGCATTTGGACAAGGGTCACCTCTGGCATTGGAAGGCCCCGGCAGGTGAGCACCTGGGTACCTGCCTCCTCTCCCAGGCCCCTCTCTCCACGTCCTCACACTCTGTCCCCCCACGAGCTTCTCTAAAAACCTCCTGGAGGTGAGTCTTCTTCCCACCAGCAGCCCAGCCGATGGCAGATGACCCTCCACGTGCTGTCGGGGCTTATCCCCACACTCAGCTAGCAGCCCCGTTGGACTCGGCAGTCACACTAGGCTCCCTGGAAACCAGAGAGGTCGTGTTATGGCCCAGACCTGGGGCCCCGTGGCTCCACCCATCATCCCCTCCAGCAGCAAGAAGCAGCTGCCTTGGCCAAAAGGGCAGCAGCGATGGAGCAGGCTCAGGCCTCGCCTCGTCCTGCACGTGGGTGATGGGGTGACCAGGCTAGGACAGCCCACCTGCGGGGGACCCTCCCATTCCAGGCGGGTGGGGGGTCTGGAAGGCCGGGTGGAGCCTTGTCAGGACCTCGGGATCCTCGCTCTTCCCGGAGGCCTCGGGGGCGCCCAGCGGGTAGGCCTCCCGGGCCCGGCCGGTCCTGGCGCAGGTGAGGAAGGCCAGGCAGGCCCCGCGGAGGCGGGCCAGGTCCCTGTGCGTGGTCTCGCTGACGAAGCAGTAGAGCACGGGGTCGGCCACGCAGTTGAAGCTGGTGAGGAGCAGGGAGAAGTGGTAGGCATTGAAGATGCCCTTGGCGAAGTCGCAGCTGGACTCCCAGAGGCTGCGCACCAGCAGCAGCACGTGGTAGGGCAGGAAGCAGGCCAGGAAGATGACCACGGTGCTGAGCACTAGCCGCTGGATCTGGTCCTTGCGGCTCTTCTGGGTCCCGTGGCTGCGGCGCACGGCCCGCAGGATGCCCCGGTAGGAGGCCAGCAGCAGGCAGATGGGGAAGAGGAAGCCCACCAGGAAGCGGTAGTAGTTGATGCCGCGCTGGCGCGGCTCGAGCGGATAATGCTCGAAGCAGACGCGGTGCCGGTCGGCGTCTTCCACCACCTCCTCGTGCATGAGGAAGTAGATGCTGGTCAGCAGCTCCTTGACCCAGATGAGCGCACTGACGCCCATGGCGGCCTTCAAAGTGCGGAACTGGTGGAAGCGGAAGGGGTGGGCCACGGCCAGGTAGCGGTCGATGGAGATGCAGCAGAGGAAGCCCACGCTGATGTAGATGTTCTCGTAGAGCAGGATCCCGCACACCTGGCAGGACAGGTCGTCGTGGGACCAGTGGTCGTGCTGCAGCACGTACTGCAGCCAGAAGGGGAGGGAGCAGATGTAGAAGAGGTCGGCCACCGTCAGGTTGCACAGGTACACGCCCAGCTCGTTCCGGGCCTTGATCTGCAGGTAGCCGTAGTAGAGGGACAGGCAGTTGGCCGGAAAGCCCACCACCAGCACCATGACGTAGACCACCGGGGCCAGCGTCTGGTGGATGGTGTGGTCGATGTCACAGTTCATCGAGGTGTTGTCTGCTGTGATGTTCCCCATCTTCGGGCCTGCCGGGGCCTCACCCCCCATAAGCTCAGGAATACGCCAGTCTCTCTGTGGCCATCTTGTTTCTAGGATGTGGTTCAAGCCGCAGCGAAGGCTTGGCCTCACTGGTGATGCATAAGCCCCTGAAAGTCAAAGGCAGAAAGGCTTAGGATAATAGAAGCTAACATTTATATACCACCTACCGTGTGTCAGGCATTGCTCTAAGTGCCTCACTTAATTTTTTTCCCTAATGATTATCTTGATGCACACAGTTTTAACATCGATTCTTTTGATATTTTTTGCTTGTTCTGAAAAGGACACATTCATCCAAATTCCATTCAAGCATTTTTTTCCCCTATTAAACAGTACTTCTCTTTAAGATAGGCGATATCGTCATTTCTGTGCAAAGCAAAACACAACACATACTTTGTTTAATGAGGAGCTATTTGGGCATCATATGCAGATAAAGAGTAAACCTTAGGATAGTATAACCTAGACAGCGCTTGAAATAACAGTCGTCCTACTTGAGCTTAAATAATGGTGACAGAACAAGCGTTAGCCAGGCAGAGAAAAAAGGAACTCAAGCTGACAGCTCATTCGTGTCGCTGGATCCATCGCTCATTGCAGGGCAGAAGGCAGTCGAGCGGTCGTGCTTGTGCCTTTCACATTGGTGTAGTGCCTCAAAATTTAGAAGATGACCCAGCCCACGAACTCCAACTCAACTGCACTGAATATACAGAATGCACAGACCAAGACACCGACATGCGATTTCTGTCTCCCCATCCCCCTTCCCTGGCCTCCTGTCCCTTATTTACTTTCCTGGTCCCTTGGTCCAGCAAGCAAGGCCTGGAGCTCTTGTGAACGCCATCCCATCCCGAGCTGGCTCTCCAAGGTAAAGATCAAATTCTACCCACAAAACAGCACGGGCCCCAGACACTCTCTTCTGCCAACATTCAGCACCATGCACATTTTTCCTTCTTGCTCACAGGAATTTACCAGATCAGTCAACACTGAGGCCACAGCCCGTCCTGGGAGCTTCTTCAGACAGCACAAAAGAGACCCAACTTTGTTCACATCCTGCTGGGCAGTGACAGACTTTATTTTCTTGGGCTCCCAAATTACTACAGATAGTGACAGCAGCCATGAAATTAAAAGACGCTGGCTCCTTGGAAGAAAAGCTATGACCAGCCTAGACAGCATATTAAAAAGCAGAGACACTACTTTCTGACAAAGGTCAGTCTAGTCAAAACTGTGGTTTTTCCAGTAGTCATGTATGGTTGTGAGAGTTGAACCAAAAAGACAGCTGAGTACTGAAGAATTGAGGCTTTTGAACTGTGGTGTTGGAGGAGACTCTTGAGAGTCCCTTGGACTGCAGGGAGATCACACCAGTCAATCTGAAAGGAAATCAGTCCTGAAGAGTCATAGGAAGGACTGATGCTAAAGCTGAAGCTCCAATACTTTGGTCACCTGATGTGAAGAACTGACTTGGAAAAGACCCTGATGCTAGGAAAGATTGAAGGCAGGAAGAGAAGAGAATGACAGAGGATGAGATGTTTGGATGGCATCACCGATGCGAGAGACATGAGTTTGAGCAAACTCTGAGAGTTGGTGATGGACAGGGAAGCCTGGAGTACTGCAGTCCATGGGGTCACAAAGAGTCGGACACAACTGAGCAACTGAACTGAACTACTGTGCTCTGGCAAGAAAACAGGCCAAGCTTCCCACAGGGCACTGCTATTTCTCCTCCACGGAACCAGGAACCCAGTACAGAGCACAAGGCACTGAGACATGAGCACCAGGCGAGGGTCAGCAGCTCACAGGCTGTGCAAGTCTTTACCCTTCCTCAGCTTCAGTTTCCTCATCTATAAAATGGGGATAAAGACACTTGCCCTCAGGGTCAACATCAGTTCAGTTCAGTTCAGTTGCTCAGTCATGTCCGACTCTTTGCGACCCCATGAATCTCAGCACGCCAGGCCTCCCTGTCCATCACCAACTCCCGGAGTTCACCCAGACTCATGTCCATCGAGTCAGTGATGCCATCCAGCCATCTCATCCTCTGTCGTCCCCTTCTCCTCCTGCCCCCAATCCCTCCCAGCATCAGAGTCTTTTCCAATGAGTCAGCTCTTCGCATGAGGTGGCCAAAGTACTGGAGTTTCAGCTTTAGCATCATTCCTTCCAAAGAAATCCCAGAATCAGGGCCACATAAAATATGTCAAATGGCATGGCATTCTTTCTCCAGAGGCAAAGAAGCAGAATAAAAGATGATAGTCTGACTTGCAGTAGTGAACAGTTCATATTGTTGAGAATGTAATTAAGAAAATGCTGTTGCTGGGCTTCCCTAGTGGTCCAGTGGTTGAGAAACTGCCTGCCAATGCATGGGGCACGAGTTCAATCCGTGGTCTGGGAAGATCCCACAGGCTGCAGGGCAACCAAGCCCCTGCGCCACAACTACTGAGCCTGCGCCCTACAGCCCATTCTCCACAACCAGAGAAGTCACCGAGGTGAGAAGCCCGTGCACCACAATGAGGAGCAGCCCCCACTTGCTGCACCTAGAGGAAGCCCGAGCACAGCAGCGAAGACCCAGGGCAACCCCAAAACCAAAAAGTTAAAAAAGAGAATAAAAGAAAATGCTGTTGCCATATATACAAATGCATTTGAACAAGAGAGAATAAAAAATTTTTGCTGTAGGCCTACCTTACAGATTGGGCTTCCCTGGTGGCTCAGCTGGTAAAGAATCTGCCTGCAATGCGGGAGACCTGGGTTCAATCCCTGGGTTGGGAAGATCCCCTGGGAAGAAGGCTACCCATTCCAGTAGTCCGGCCTGAAGAATTCCTTGGACTGTAGAGTCCATGCGGTCACAAAGAGTCAGACATGACGAATGAGCAACTTTCACTTTTCCTTTTAGATTAATATACCATAATGAAAAGCCTGAGCAGTTCTATCGATTTAAGACTCCTGGCTCAGATGAAAAACCTCACTGTGTTTAAATCAACCTTGTTGTTGTTCATAATCATCCTCCCAAGGAGATTTTATAGACATATTTTTTTTTCCTAATCACCTGCCCCCATGGAATGTTAATATCCTTAGATGTATAGAATATCTGTTTATGCACCATGGCCTTTTGGAGGGTGCCAAATCACTGTAATATTATCTCTAAGATTTTTTCACCCCACCCTCTGAGAATGTACGGTCTATACGGCTGCAAATTCCAAGTGAACGGAGTCTGCATTAAGTTGTAGTTTTAGCAGATCAGTCTTGCCCTTTGCTCTCTCTTCACCATACATAGTCAAGCTGGGACTCACGGACCAGGAGGGAAACCCCTGCCACAATTGACAATGTCTCATCACCCTCCCTCCTGTGGGCTCCTAACTGGCCCTGTGGGCACCAGAGCCAGGGCTCAACCTGAAAACTGACAGAGCCTGCTAGGGAGGGTCCCAGAGATATCCCAGCCCAGCAGTTCCAGTCCTGGGTCTCATGGTAAACTTGAGGGGTTCCCCTGAAATCACATGCTCCATCTTGTAAATATTTAAGTATGTGCACTTTTCCTGGAAAAGGTCCCGTGGCTTTCATGAGTCTCTAAAACAGGCGAGAGATGGGTCCAACCCAAAGCTGCACCCTCTTACCTGGATTCCCTGTGGCTCTCCCCATGGCCAAGCCACCCCCACTCCTGTGCTTAGTCGTGTTTGACTATTTGTGATCCCATGGACTGTAGCCCACCAGGCTTCACTGTTCTTGGGGATTCTCCAGGCAAGAACACTGGAATGGGTTGCCATGCCCTCCTCCAGGGTATCTTCCCAACCCAGGGATTGAACCCAGGTCTCCTGCATTGAAGGTGGATTCTTTACTGTCTGAGCCACCAGGGAAGATCAAGAATACTGGAGTGGGTAGCCTTTCCCTTCTCCAGGGGATCTTCTTGACCCAGGGATAGAACCCAGGTCTCCCGCATTGAAGGCAGATTCTTTACCAGCTGAGCTACGAGGAAAGCCAAATCCCAGCATTCTCATTTTTCCCTGACCATTATTCCCCGGGGCAGCCACAGTGATCTTTCCAAAATCCAAACCGCATCCTCCTCTTCCTTGTTTAAAACCCACTGAGACAGTTTCACAGTGAGTTATCACACCCCCAGAAAAACCCCCAAACTCCTACAAGGCCCAGTGTGACCCGACCCCAGCTCCTCCTACCTTCCCGCCACCAACATGTTGGCCAGCTTTCTGTGCCCTGGTCACCTGGCCTTGCTCCAGTTGCTCCAGGAGTGCCGCCCCCTGCCAACCCCTCCCCTCCACCTCCAGGTCAGGGCTGGTTCCTTTGCCGCCAGCTTGCAGCTTAAACACCACCCCTTTGTGAGGCCCTCCCTGACCATCCCACTGGACTGGCCCCCTCCCCCAGCACCATCACTCCTTCCTATGTGCCGGCTCTGCAGAGTTTCCATCAGTATCTGAGATTTGTTTGTTTACTTGTCTGCTTGTTGCTGATCTGTCTTCTCCATGAGGATGTATTGGGTTGGCTAAAAAGTTCATTTGGTTTTTTCCATAAGATGGTACCAAAAAACCCGAATGAACTTTATGGCCAATTCAATAAATTCCAAGAGGGCCGTGTGTACCTTGAACAGTGCCTGGTACATCACAGGCACTCCTGAGGACTTCTGGAATGGATAAGTGGGTGCCACCTCCCCACCTTACAGATGAGGAAACTGAGGTTCAAAAGGGGAAGGGACGAGCCCAAAGCCAGCCTGACGAAGGAAGTATGGGCACTAGAATCCAGGTCTTCTTGTTCCAAGCCCCACCTCCCCGCCACAACCAGTCCCTATCTGAGCCTTGGCCCCAAGCTCTTAGTCCCTGAAGATGAGGACTCCGGGAGGGCCCACCTCTCCAACCTTTCCAGGATATAGGCCTGGATTTCAGTGATGGTGGTGGAGGGAGGTGCTTCTTGGTGCCATTTTCAGTTGTGGTTTAATATACATGACGGGAGCTTCCCTGGTGGCTCAGATAGTAAAGAACCTGTCTGCAATGCAGGAGACCCAGGTTTGATCCCTGGGTGGGGAAAATCCCTGGAGAAGCGAATGGCTACCCACTCCAGTATTCTTGCCTGGAGAATTCCATGAACAGAGGAGCCTGGAGGGCTACAGACCATGGGTGGCAAAGAGTTGGACATCACTGAGTGACTAATACTTTCACTTTCATACATAATATAAAATTTACCTTGTTAACATTTTTAATGTACAATTCAGTGGTAATTAAGTACACTTAAACTATCATGCAACCATAACCACCATCCACCTCCAGAACTTTTTCAGTTTCCCCAGCTGAAAATCTGTTCCCATTAAACACTAACTCCCCATCCTCCATTCACCCAGGCCATGGCAAACACCAGTCCACTGTCTGCCTCTGTGAATTTGACCACTCTAGATACCTTATGTACTTCCCTGGTGGCTCAGACAGTAAGCTGAGTGATATAGCATTTGTCTTTTTGTGTCTTATTTCACTTAGCATCATGTCCTCAAGGTGCATCCATGTTGTAGAATGTTATTAGAAGCTCCTTACTTTTTAAGGCATAATAATAGTCCATCATACATATATACTGCATTTTATTTTTCCATTTGTCAATGGACATTTGGGCGACTTCTACCTTCTGGCAATCATGAATAGCGCTGCTCTGAACATGTCAGGTCAGGAAGCAACAGTTAGAAATGGACATGGAACAACAGACTGGTTTCAAATAGGAAAAGGAGTACGTCAAGGCTGTATATTGTCACCCTGCTTATTTAACTTCTATGCAGAGTACATCATGAGAAACGCTGGGCTGGAACAAGCACAAGCTGGAATCAAGATTGCCAGGAGAAATATCAATAACCTCAGATATGCAGATGATACCACCCTTATGGCAGAAAGTGAAGAGGAACTAAAAAGCTTCTTGATGAAAGTGAAAGAGGAGAGTGAAAAAGTTGGCTTAAAGCTCAACGTTCAGAAAACGAAGATCATGGCATCTGGTCCCATCACTTCATGGGAAATAGATGGGGAAACAGTGGAAACAGTGTCAGACTTTATTTTTGGGGGCTCCAGAATCACTGCAGATGGTGATTGCAGCCATGAAATTAAAAGATGCTTACTCCTTAGAAGGAAAGTTATGACTAACTTAGATAGCATATTGAAAAGCAGATATATTACCTTACCAACAAAGGTCCGTCTAGTCAAGGCTATGGTTTTTCCAGTGGACATGTATGGATGTGAGAGTTGGACTGTGAAGAAAGCTGAATGCTGAAGAATTGATGCTTTTGAACTGTGGTACTAGAGAAGACTCTTGAGAGTCCCTTGGACTGCAAGGGGATCCAACCAGTCCATCCTAAAGGAGACCAGTCCTGGGTGTTCAGTGGAAGGACTGATGCTAAAGCTGAAACTCCAATACTTTGGCCACCTCATGCGAAGAGTTGACTCATTGGAAAAGACTGATGCTGGGAGGGATTGGGGGCAGGAGGAGAAGGGGACGACAGAGGATGAGATGGCTGGATGGCATCACCGACTCGATGCACATGAGTTTGGGTGAGCTCCAGGAGTTGGTGATGGACAGGGAGGCCTGGCATGCTGTGATTCATGGGGTCGCAAAGAGTCGGCCATGACTGAGCGACTGAACTGAACTAAACATGGGTATACTACTTGAGTCCCTGCTTTCAGTTTTTTTGGGTATAGATCCAGAAGTGGAAACACTGGATCATATGGTAGTTCTATTTTTAATTTTTTGAGGAACTGCATTCTGTTTTTTCACAGTGGCTACACCATTTTACATTCCCACCAACAGTGCAAAGATGTTTTCTTGGTTTTTGCTTTTCGTGTTTTGGTTTATATGTTTTGATGGCGAGATTTGGGGCGAAGGGGAAGCTGAGGACTGTGACCTCTGAAACTTGCACAGTCCCATGAGTCAAAATTTGGCCTCACTCCTCCTCTTCTTGACAGCTCTCCTGTCCCTGAATCCCAGGCCCACACCTGAGGGTCCAAATGGTTCACGTGGCTCAAACGTGAGGAAGTCCCTGAGCGGTCCCCAGGGACACTGGCCCGGGACATCCGTGTCTCTGAATTTATCTGAGGTTCTCCACAGTACACACAAAATTACCCTCAGGAAGATAAAAATTCATGCATCAGCACGGGCTTCCAGGCACCCACAAAAATGGGCAAAAGAAACCAAATGAAAACACATCCTGTCTGGTCTCAGGAATTTGTTGAGAGTCACCTGGCCGCAGCCTACTGTTTGCAGGTGGTGAGTGTATGCATGTGTGGGACAGGCTGGGGTGACCATTGATAAGTTCCTATTTCCTAGGACAACAACAAGCAACTTCTGGCAACCAAAGTCAGAAATATTCAAGTCTGCAGAGCAAAGAAGAAACACAGACGATGCTTAAGTGAAAGCACCTCCTATGTCCACTTTGGAGCCAAAAGAGGTTTGGGGGGATTCTAGAGCAGTCGTTCTTAAACTCAGGTGCACCTGAGTCACCCGGAGGATTTGTTGAAACAGATCAGAGCCCCACCTTCATAGTTCCTGACTCAGTGTGTCTGAGGCAGGACTCGAGAACCTGCAACCACCCACCGGATGATGCTGGTGCCGCAGGGCCACGGACCACACTCTGAGAAGCAAAGCATCCAAGGGTCTAGAGGCTCTGGGGTTTCACTCCTGGCCGAGTGTCATCCATGAGTTCCCAGGTCAAAGAACAGAACAGCTGGAAGGGGAACTTAAGACCCAGCAGAACTCGATGGGCAGAACCAGAATGCAGCCCTTGGGAGGTCAGCAGCCTGACTCAGGCTCTCAAGACAAGTGAGTGCGTCTCTTTGGTACTCACACTTGGTATTTGCCAGATCTCCCACAGTTGACACAGCATTTCACATCTGCCCTCCTGTCCCATCTTTGCAACAGCCCTACTGTCCCCCCATTTTAGGGATGAGGAAACTGAGGCCCAGAGGGATACAGTGGCTTGTCCAACAGTCTGGTACCTCCTGGTTTCATTCCACAAGTATCTCTGGAGCATCGGTTCACAGCCCCAGACTGGACATGGGGGACTTAGAGATAAATAAGAAGAAATGGCTCCCACCCTCAGGGAGCCTCTGATCTTGAAAGGCAGGAACAAGTCAGCACCACTCAAGGTCACGTGTGGCGGGAAATGGGGGCATCCCTCCCACTCACATTTAAAGCTGACTTGTTCTTTTCACCACACACACACACACACACACACACACTGCACCTCCTCCATGGTTTTGACCCCCCAACACTGATGACTCCCAGATGTCCTCCCCACCCCGAGGGGGAAGGCTTACAGAACCAGCGTCCTCCTGCCACACAGGGCATGCTCAGTGAGGCCGCCCTGCTCCCACTGTTTCTTCCACCAGTCTGTTCTTGGAGGTAGCATCTCCACCTGCCCAGGCTCTTGTGTTGGATGGCTGTGTGGGTTGGTTGATCTTTATCTTCATCCACAGCATCCACTCAATCAGTCAGTTCTACCATTTCCAAATCTTAAATATTTCCCACATCCATCTCCTCCTCTTTAGCTCCCTCCCCAGTGCCCCAGATTGGCTTGGTCAAGGCTTCCTCCCCAGAATCAATGCATGGTCTCCTGTGGGATTCCCTGTCTCCATCTCACCATCGTCAAAGCCATCTTCTAAAACACAAATCTAAGCTAATCACTCCTGCTTCAAACCCTCCAGTGGCTCTCCAATCATCCATCCACTCACCAACCACAGCAGATACTTACTGAGTGTCTATTATACAGAAGGCACCACACTAGACACTGGCTCCTGGGGTAGCTCACATTGCTTTTAGTCTCATGGGAGAGGGGAGAAGAAAAGAGAGGATTAGCTCCTAGGGAGAGTACAAGACATTAAGTTCTGAGTTCATAGGAGGTGACTTAGCCAGAAAAGCCTTTCTAAGCAGCATGATACTCTAAGATCAGGAGAAGAGAGAGGGGCAGCCAGGGAAGAAAGGAGTTTCTGCCTGTGGAAACAATACATTCAACAGGCCAAATGCCAGATAGACAGAGAGTGAGCACCTGTAAGGAACTGAATGTGAGGAGGGTGTGACCAGAGAGGGGACAACAAGAAGCTACAGAAATGTTACCGAGTCCATACTGGCTCTGCTCGCCACACGAGAGGCCAATGAATTGGAGATGAGGTGTAGAGACAAGAAATATGACTTTATTCAGAGGCCTGGCTGACCGAGAAGATGGCAGACTAATGTCTCTAAACAACCATCTTGTCGGGGTCTGGATGCCAGTTTTTTTTTTAATAGAACCAGAGAGAGAAGAGCTGAGGAACTCAAGTCAAAAGGCAGAATAGAGAGGGAGAGACAGTAAGAAAGTAAAATAAAATGGGTCTTCAGTCTTGCAAAACATCTCCGGGAAGGGGTGTGTCAATCTCTTCTTTCCTGCAGCCTTCACAGGTGGGCAAGGTCAGATTATCTGTGATTATCTGTGAGCTACAGATTGCCTGTGAGCTGCAAAGGCACTCACAGTCAGGCAGAGGGACAGGGTCCTCTGAGGCAGGCCATTATGTATGATGATAATAACAAAAGCAATGAAAAGCAAGTCAAAGAAACAGTTCCATCATGGAGTCAGAATTAGCTTCTCCCTGGAACAGGAACTGCTGACTAATTAGAAGGAGCTGAGGACAGTCAGGGACAAATCTGAGATGTATCTCAGTGCTTGGTCCTCATATTATTTGTTAAAATGGATGGATGCACGGAGAGGTAGGTGGGTTCGGTGGATGGACAGAGGAGTAGGTGGATGAATAAGATGGGTAAATAGAAGGATAAGGGGGTAGATGGACAGATGGGTGAGTAAATGGGTGGAGAGATGGGTGGGTGCATGGATGGATGGGTAGAGGGTTTTGAGGTCAGGTGCTGGGACGGACGATGGAAATATCATTAACTCATTAATGGAAACAGAAAAGTGAGAGGGAGGAATCATTATGGCCTCCTCTTCAGCCTGTGGCATCTGTTTAAGTGACCTGAGCTGGTTGCAGAGGATCCTGCTTTGTCACCCAGGCCTCATCACAGCCAGCTCTCCCTTCTGCCACTCCCAGAGGAAAGGTACCCCTCCATGGAAATTGCATTTTTCCAGGAGTGTCCTCTCTACCTGTACTCCACAGAAAGCCTGCTCCCCAAAAATCAAAGGCACAGTGGGTGCATGGTGTTCTGTAAATGGGAACGTGTGGCTGGGACAGATGGACCAGGCCATTCCAGGGAAGAGCCCTCCACGTGCCAGGAACATTGCTGCACATTCATCCTCTCTCTCACCAGCACCCATTTTCCAGATGAAAAAACTGAGGCTGCTCAAGATTCTAAATCCGTGGGGGGCCCTGCGGAGCTTGCAGGCACGAAAGCCTTTTTGTGTCTCCCTCTTTCTTGTAGGCCAGCCTCCAGCCTTCATGATCTTCCCTTAGGTCCGAAGGGCAGATTTGAACAGTTGCTAATCAAGAGAGGGGCAGCCAAGAAACCACCTGAGGCAAGATTATATGGGAGGAGAGAAGCTCATCATCATTAGGAGACTGACCACCCAAGATGAAGTTAAGGGAGTGAAGGCAGGAGAAGAAGGGGACAACAGAGGATGAGACGGTTGGAAGGCATCACCGGCTCAATGGACATGAGTTTGAGTAAACTCTGGGAGATGGTGCAGGACAGGAAAGCCTGGCGTGTTGCAGTCCATGGGGTTGCAGAGAGTCAGACACAACTGAGCGACTGAGCGACTGAACAAATGAACAACGACAACAGGCCCTGCTCATACCTAATCTTATCAGAGACCTCACCCTTGAACCACTGATGAAAAACCCTTCATCAAATCCTCTGGGGCTGCCACACATAGTTTTTCACGGTGAGAGCCCCCAGTGTCCCTCTTTGGCAAAGTAATACAGTTATCCGTTTGTGTGTTGTGGTAGTCACTTAGTCGTGTCTAACTCTTTGCGACCCCATGGACTGTAGCCCACCAGGCTCCTCTAACTGTGGGATTTTTCAGGCAAGAATACTGGAGTGGATTGCCATTGCCTTCTCCAGGGGATCTTCCTGTCTCAGGGATCGAACCCAGGTCTCTTGCACTGCAGGCAGATGATTTACTGTCTGAGCCACCAGGGAAGCACTTTCTCCTTTTCTACTTCATCCAAAACTCTGTCTCCACGATTCAATTCAGCACCAGTGTATACAGAAGTTGAGCTTTCAGCAATAATTACATGATGTAAGCCAGGGCTTCCCTGGTGGCTCAGTGGTAAAGAATCCACCTGCAATGCAGGACATGCAGGTTCAATCCCTGGGTCTGGAAAATACCCTGGAGGAGGAAATGGCAACCCACTCCAGGATTCTTGCCTGGAAAATGCCATGGACAGAGGAGCCTGGCGGGCTACAGTCCATGGGGTGGCAAAGAGTCAAACTCAACTTAGCAGCTAAATGACAACAAGAACAAATGATGCAAGCCAGGTTTTGAGCTCAGATTGGTCCACGCTTTCCTTTACACCGCACTTTCTGACCATCACAGTTGTTACAGAGCAACCACCCCTCACTTCCAGGCTTTGCCAGGCTCCAGTTCACCCAGATGCCACCTGGAGGCCAACAGGCTTGGGCCTGGGCTAGCTTCACCCCCGCCCTCCCCGCTCCTCACCACACCTGGCATGCCAACCATCTTCTCACCACTCAAGGTAAAGAACCTACTGTGTGGCCAAGGCTTGGATCCCCAAGGTAGAGGGGATTGGGACAAAGAATCAAAACACAGAGCCGCTGCGTCTGCCTCACGTTACCATTCAGCTAAGAAACTGAGGGGCTTCCCTGGTGGCTCAGTGGTTAAAAACAAAAAAACCCAGCCTGCCAATGCAGGTTCGATTCCTGGGTTGGGAAGAGTCCCTGGAGAAGGAAATGGCACCCCACTCCAGTATTCTTGCCCAGGAAATTCCACGGACAGAGGAGCCTGGTGGGCTACAGTCCATGGAGTCGCAAAAGAATCAAACACCTCTTAGTGACTAAACCACAACAAGAAACTGAGACAGTACGTGTGAAGCAACCCAAAACCTCATAGAGGCCTCCGAGGACTTGAACATCCAAGAGCAGTTCAATCCCCAAAGGCAGGAAGGGCCTCTGACTCGAGCTGGGAGCCCTATGCACGTTCTAGGCCAAAAGTGCTGAGCTGGTGCATAAACAGCGGTCTAATCTGTCACCCGTCTCTTCTGAGTGGTGGCTTGATGGCACACACACAGTTACTCATGGGCTGGGCAGCTCTGCTCAGGGAGCCACCAGCACAGCGAGCTGGGGGATTTCCTGCATGCCCAGCTTCCCTTCCCTTTGGCTGGTCAAACTTCCACATGCTTTAAACACTTCCTAAAAGTGCCCTTTTCAGAGGTCGTTGATGTCTCCTTCTGGGGCAGGAGTAGAATCAGACTGCATTTTCCCCTTAGTCCCCAGCTTTTCCCTAAATAGCCTCACTCCAGCAAAAGCAAGGAGACAACCTCACTTCTAAAGCCCTCGTCACTGTTTAAACATTCAATTCCATCGGGAGCTCACAAAGGCACAGTGAGTCGGTGGGGCCGGCACTGTGAACCTATTTCACAGAACCTGAAGCCCAGAGAGGCTAACCTAGTTGCTCACGTCCATACAGTAAGTTGGGTGGATCTGAATCCAGAGCCCAGACCACTGGGCACCAACCTGCTGCCTTTGAGCTCTTTCCATCATAAATCACAGCAAGGAATGCACTTGACACATAGAGACACCAGAGACACATGGACCCAGAGCAGTACTTACCTTATCACTTGTGATGCACTCGGATCATTTCTACTCTATTTTGTTTTTCTAAGGGTCGTGAGCTGATAAATCGATTTCCTGACCTGCTCTTCTGTCAGGATCCCACCCCTGTCTGCCCAGGCTCCAGACCCCAGGAAGGGGACGGCCGCTGCTGCCAGGTGGGGAGGAGCAGACAGCGAGGCAGGGAGCCGCAGCCTCGGGAGATCTGGGTCCTCTCCGACTCTGCGGGCCCGCCTGAGCTCAGCCCGCAAATCTCCACCAGCCGGCTTCCTCCGGCGCTCGCAGAGGAAGGACCCCGCAGCCAGGACCCAAGCTCCCCCTCCCGCGATTTCCCGAAGGCCACGCCCCCGACAGGCCACGCCCCCTAGCTCAGTCTCGAAAATCCCAGCGGGAGGCTCTGCCCATTCCCGAGCTGAGGCAGGATCATGTGAACTCAGAGCTGGTGTCAGGCTGGGTGGCTGTGAGGAAAGCTCGCCCACCACAGGATGAAGGCGGCTGGACAGGCGCCCTGAGCCTGCCTTCCATACACCCCAGACATAGTGCGCGACCTTGCCGAGAACCCTAAAGCCTCCATTTGGGGCACGGACCCCAAGGACTTGGGGGGATTCAGGAGGAGCCGGGTGTGCTAATGGTACCCACCCAACCGCCTTTGAGCACCTGCAAGACACCAGGAGATTCAGGATGCTGAACCCCTGAGCCAGAGGTCTTGACTTGAGCCAGACAGGCTGACGCTCAGATAACTAGAAAGTATCACAGACCTACCTGCCAACGCAGGAGACTGGGGTTCAATCCCCGGGTTGGGAAGATCCCTTGGAGGAGGAAATGGCAACCCACTCCAGTATTCTTGCCCGGAAAATCCCATGGACAGAGGAGCCTGGTGGGCTACAGTCCATGGGGTCGCAAAGAGTCGGACACGACTGAACGATGAAACAACCACCACAGACACAAGAGGGAGAGGACAGCAGACACGGCGGAGGAAGCTGACTGTTTCCACTCCACCCCCAGGCTGTCACCCTTCAGAAGCCAGCATCTGGGTCAGTGGGGCACAACTACATGAGCAAAAAACTGGGCAGCTTATGACAAATAACACCACTGCCCGGGCCCCATCCCAGATGAATTAAATCATATTTTCTGGAGGTGAGGTACCAGCCTCGGTGTTTTTAAAAGCTCTCTGGGTGGTTCCAGGGGACAGTCAGGAGGAGAAGCGCTGAGGTGGGAGCGAGGGGGGTGGGGGTGGGGGGTAACTTGTTCTGCAGATCAACAGAAGGAGGGCATTGGAGGAAGCCTCTGGGTTGTGAATAAGGTGGACATCAATGTTTTGTTTTTGATGTTTATATATTTGGCTGTGCTAGGCTTCCCTGGTGGCTCAGATGGTAAAGAATCCACCTGCAGTGCAGGAGACCAAGGTTCGATCCCTGGGTCGCGAAGATCCCTGGAGAAGGGAATGGCTACTCACTCCAGTATTGTTGCCTGGAGAATTCCATGGACAGAGGAGCCTGGCAGGCTACAGTCCATGGGGTCCCAAAGAGTCTGACACGACTGAGCAACTAGCACTTCACTTCAGATCTTAGCTGCAGCATTCAAGATCTTCAGTCTTCATGGTGGCATGTGGGATATTTAGTTGTGGCATGCAGAATCCAGTGCTCTGACTAGGGGTTGAACCCGGGCCCTGACTCACTGGAAAAGACCCTGATGCTTGGAAAGATTGAGGGCAGGAGGAAAAGGGGACGACAGAGGATGCGATGGTTGGATGGCATCACCGACTCAATGGACATGAGTTTGAGCAGACTTCGGGAGATTAGTGAAGGACAGGCAAGTCTGCAGGTGTGCTGCAGTCCATGGGATCACAAAGAGTTGGACATGACTTAGCAACTGAAAAACAACCCTGCATTGGGGGCCCAGAGTTTTATCTACTGGACCACCAGGGAAGTCTCAAACATCCATGTTTTTAAACAGCGTGGCCCCGAGCAGGGAGCAAGCATGGGGCTCTGGCTTCATGGGGTCTTCTGGCTCTCAGGACCATTTCCTGAACTCCCTCAGCCCAGCAGAGCTAACAGGATCCATGGAGGTGACCTAGCCCAGTCTCTTCCCTTTACAGATGGGGAAACTCAGGCCCAAAGGGGCAAAAGCTCTAGATACGTCTTACTAAGTGATAGAGCCATGAATCTCCAAATGGTCTGCTGTGCTGTTTCAGTTTAACCTCCTCTCTCTGTGGTGTCTCCTTGGAAGTTGATTGGAAGAACATTGCTGGAGCCAGAAAACCAATGTCCACTATGGGCGGGGGACATCGGGGGGCACTGAGGATGTGCATTCTCTATTTTGTCGGGTGATTTGTGATTTCATCTTCTCTAGGAAGTGAACTGGTACAGTCCTGCCAGGAGGCTGTACTGGTAGGGGGCCCAGCAAAAATGCCCCTCAGTGGGGCCTGGGCCTCCAAGCAAATGCTCCTCCGCTGTCCAGTACAGCAGAAGCCTTGTCACCGAGCAGCAGTGTGTGCGGACACAGAGTGGAGGAGTCTGTGGGCTCTTCCTGATGCCATATGAAAGGAGGTGGGGAAGGAGTGCAGGATTGACCTAAGGGTGAAAGTCTGGCTGCCCCCAGGGCACACCCAGCAAAGAGAGCCCCCCTGACTCTTTACAGGGTGGCCCAGCCTAACAGGATGCACACACACAGGCTGTCTATACCATCAGCATCCATAGCTGCAGGACCACTGATGGCAGTGGGTACCCTGCTTTCGCCAGGGACCCCCCCCCCTTCCTATTGGGCCTTTGGAACTGCAGATGGAGAGATGACGCTGACTTCAGATGAGTGAGCCCAGATCCTCTGTGAAATGCCCGCTCAGGAAGAGAAAAAAGAACCTGTGTGTATTCTACTTTGGTGCTGATGTTTTTTAAATATAAAACAGGAAAGAAGGACTAGAAACCACAATGACATCAAGCACCAAGCGGTGGCCTGATGCATCCTACAGACTCCATCGTAACCTCAGTCCCCCTGCAACTTCTCCAAGTAAACCTACAACCAAGTAAATGCAGTGAGCTTGTGATTAAAATACAACCTCAGGAGAAGACCACCTCTCCCCATTCGGACTTCTCTCCTTAAGCCCAAAGTGGGCAGAATGTCAGAGCTGCCACTGATGAGAGGCGGGCATCTGGTGAGGGGTGAGAATGCCTGAGTCCTCTGGGATGCTAGGGCTGCCTCTGTGGCTCTTTCCTGCCTAGAAAGACATAAGGGCTGAAATTGGGCCAGGCTTGTCACCTGAAATCATTTGCTCATTCTGCTCTTCCAGCCCCATGAGAGCAGTCATGAAGCACTGTAGACCCACTGGGATGACAGCCCTGGAAACCTGGATGAGCCCCGTGCTGTGCTGTGCTTAGTCGCTCAGTCGTGTTCGACTCTTTGTGACCCCACGGATTTAGCCCACCAGGCTCCTCTGTCCATGGGGATTCTCCAGGCAAGAATACTGGAGTGGGTTGTCATGCCCTCCTCCAAGGGATCTTCCCAAGCTAGGGATCAAGCCCAGGTTTCCCACATTGCAGATGGATTCTTTACCATCGGAGTCACCAGGGATACCCAGGATAAGCCCTGGGCATCCCTATTGTGTCCTCAGCATAAACACCTGCTTCATGAACCTAGAGGCTTGGAAGGGCTGGTGGACTTTCCTGGGCTGCTCTAGAGGTCACCAAGAGGGCCCCAGGGCCCCAGACCACAAGGCCTTTGGGCATCTACTGCCGACTCCCTAGAGGTCCAGACAGCCTGGGAGTCATCAGAGGGAGGGTTCTGGAGTGGGCCCTGAGCTGGTGACAGAATGCAAGTTCCTCCAGCACATGACAGTCACACAGTGCTGGGGTCCAGCCCCGGTGGATCCAGGGAATTCGAAGCGAGGACGGTGTCGGCGAGGACCAGGAAACAATTGCTTAATTAAATGTTAATTAAGGATATAAAGAGTAATAGAATAAGGATAGCTCAGTGAGAAAATTTAGTGGAGAAAAGAGGCTGAATAATTCAGCCAGAAGGTGAAAGATAATGGGGGAAGGGGTAGAGTCATGCAGTAAGCCAGGCTTTCTTCCTGTAAACTTATCATATGCAAAAGTTTAGGTGATTTGCATCATCTTCTGGCCCAGAGGCCTGTTAACATCTTAAGACCCTTTCTTCAGAAAACTTATTTTTCTCTAAAGGTGATTAGTCAGGTGCCACCCTCCAAAAACATTAGATAAAGTTGCATTCCTACAGGGCAAAAGTGTGGTGGGCTATAACAAGAAAAAAAATTAACTCAAGGGTCCAAGGTTACAAACATTAAAGCTACTACTTACATTCCTATACACCAATTATATTAATCAATACACTGCCAGGGACACAATAGGTAAGGGATACGGAAACTTAGCAGCAAACATTGGCCCAACAAGTGAAAAACCCTTCACCAATACAATTTCTAATCAATCTTTTAACTGCTCAAAAGAATCTGTATTTAGACAGTTTAGAACATCTCATGCCTCTCATGGTTGGGAGGCTCTGAACAATCACATGTGGCCAGAAGAACCTATTCAGGAGAGAGATGGTGGTGGGGGACAGCCCCCGTAAAGTCAGAGGTGTAGGTGAGAACACAAGGCAGTAAAGTAGACAGACTCTGGTTTTGGGGGGTTGATGCTCGAGAATTTCCAGGGGGACTCCTGAGGCTCGATCCCGCCTTTGTGTATGCCGAGCCTCCTTCCTCATGACCTTTGCCATGGGCGGAGTTCCTCACGCTGGCTCCCGGCAACACGGAGCGGTTAAGAACAGAAACTCTGGGCCAGACTGTGGAGGTTAAGTCCCCGTGCTGCTACTGTCTGACTATGTGACCTTGAGAAACTCCATTCCTGGATGACCAGTTGGCACTTGTGAGAATCAAAGATGAGGTCCAGCAAGTGCCTGGCACTTAGTAGGTCAATGGTAGTGAGGATGCAGTGATGATGAGACTGGTGGTGGTGATGGTGATGGCCCCACTCCCTCGAGCTGGAAGGTCCTGCCCCTCCATCTGAGTCTCCCTAGAGAGGGTGAAGGATGGGCAGGCCAGCCTGGTAGGATGCTTGTCACGGTGTGTACCGTATTCCCCACAGGTATTCTACTGAATGGGGCTAGTTGGGGTAAAGGTCTTGGAGGCTCCCCAAGGGCTCCAAAAAATAGAAGAACTCTCTATCATGAGATGTCTGCTGTTTGACTGCAGGGACGACTTGTGCACTGAAAACTGGTCTTGGCCTTCCCAGCCTCACACTGCAGCACACACCTACATCAGAGGAGCTGATGCAAGGCTTCGCACTGCTGCAAGTTCCAAGTGGCCAGGTATGAATTAGGATGGCTTCAAGGACCAAGAGAAGGACAAGGAGAGAACCTCCCGTAGTGCCTGGCTCTGCTGCCCTCCCTCATGGGGTCAGAAAAGAGGCGGGAGCAACTCAGGATCAGGGAGCACAGGAAGTGCCATTTTGGGAGCACGTGCTGAGTGCCTTCCAAATGTCTCCCGTTTTAAGCTTCACTTCAACTCTCTTCGATAGGCAAGGCAACTGAGACTCAGAGGGGGCCAGCATCTTGCCCAGGGTCACACAGCAGGCTAAACGCAGAGTGGTTTGACTCCAAAGACAGGGCTCTAGACTAGCTTCCTGTTGCTGCTGAAACAAATTACCACAAATTTAGCTTTAAGACAACACACGTTTCTTACAGTCTGGTGGTCAAAAGTGGGTCTTAAAAAAATAAAGAGGGCTTCCCTGTTGGCTCAGTGGTGAAGAATCTGCCTGCAGGAGACATCAGTTTGATCCCTAGTCTGGGAGAATCCCACATACCTTGGAGCCACTAAGCCCATGAGCCACAGCTACTAAACTCTAGAGCCCAGGAGCCACAGCTACTGAAGCCTGAGCACTCTAGAGCCCATGCTCTGCAACAAGAGAAGCTACTGCAATAAGAAGCCTCCACACCACAACTGGAGAGTGGCCCGCACAGCAACTGAAGACCCAGCACAGCCAAAAAGACATAAATAAAATTATTCAAAAAAATAAAAAAGTTGGGACTTCCCTGGTGGTCCAGTGGTTAAGACTCTGTGCTTGGAAAATGCAGGGGAACTAAGGTCCCATATATTGCGAGGTGTGGTCAAAAAAAAAAAAAAAAAAAGGGTCTCGCTGGGCTAAAATCCAAGTGTCAGCAGGCCTGCCTTTCTCCTGGAGGGTATGGGGAAAACCCACTTCCTTGCCTTTTCCAGCTTCTAAAGGCTTCTGGCATCCCTTGGCCTGTGCTCCCTTCCGCTTTCAAAGCCAGCAGTGGCAGGCTGAGTCCATCTGTCATCACACCACACTGACCTCCCTCTGCTCTCATCTTCACATCTCCTTCTCTGCCCCCCCAGCCCTCTCTTCCTTTTAAGGACCCTGTGATCACACTGGGCCCACCTAGATAATCCAGGACAATCTCCCTATTTGAAGGTCAGCTGATTAGCAACCTTAATTCCACCTGCTGCCTTAATGTCCTTTTACCATGTAAGGTAACATATTCACAGACTTCAGGGACCAGGAACTGGACATCATTTGGGGGCCATTATTCTGTCTACCACAACCCCCATGTTGTACCTAAGGCCCTGTGAGCAGCACTTCTCAAATGTCACTAAGTCTCGTCTGACTCTTTGTGACCCCATGAACTGGAGCCCACCAGGTTCCTCTGTCGGGGTTTCCCAGCCAAGAATACTGGAGTGGGTTGCCATTTCCTACTCTAGGGGATCTTCCCCACCTGCATTGGCAGGCAGGTTCTTTACCACTGAGCCACCAGGGAAGCACCCCCCCACCCCACCCCCAGCCCCAAGAAGCTGCACTTTGAGCAATTCCCTTGGGTTTTTCTGACACACACCAATTTGAGAACCACTGTTTTAAGGGTGACTCAAATGCCACTTCCTCCACACAGCCCTCCTTGACACCCACGGGATGAGCAAACCTCCCTCCCCATCCCATCCCATGGCATTAACCAGAGCCTTCCTTGGGTTCTTTTCATCCCTCCCTGGCCAACTTGCCCTTCGGAGTGGAGATGCCTGGGTGTTTGATCACTCTGCCTGCCAGGGAGCTAGGACCAGAGCTCCTCATACAGACAGAAGGTGGCCTGTGAGGTCTGAATGATAAATGGACACAGGACAAGGGCACTGGCGTGGGTGGTTACGTGCTCTGAGCTTACCACAACACACAAGGCACTGTGCTTCCATAAGGCGCCTTGATAACTCCACACAGCAACCCCGCCAGGAAATTATTACTATCCCACCAAAGAGACCCAGGATCACCCGGCTGGCAACGGGCAGTGCTGGGATTCAAGTCAAGGTCTGAATTAATTGTATTTTAATAATTCCCCAGGCAGTGCATGGGAACTTGTATGACTATGTCTTATGCCCATCTCTCCTTCCAGACAGCAAGCTCCATGAGAAGGGAGGAGCTGGGTCTATTTTGTTTTCTGTTGGAGAGAAGGTGGTTCAGTCCAAAAGAAAGAAAAGAAAGTGAAGTCGCTGAGTTGTGTCTGACTCTTTGCTACTCCATGGTCTGTAGCCTACCAGGCTCCTCTGTCCATGGGATTTTCCAGGCAAGAATACTGGAGTGGGTAGCCATTTCCTTCTCCAGGGGATCTTCCCGACCCAGGGATTGAACCCGGGTCTCCACATTGTAGGCAGATGCTTTACTGTCTGAGCCACCAGGGAAGTCCGAAAGGCACAACAAAAATGTGTTGAACGTTTGAATGAATAAATGAATCTAAACTCCGTTTCTTTCTGCAGTCCGCCTGGAAGGCCAGCGTGGCTGAAATTGAAGTTGCTGCTGCTGCTAAGTTACTTCCGTCGTGTCTGACTCTGTGCGACCCCATAGACAGAAGCCCACCAGGCTCTCCCGTCCTTGGGATTCTCCAGGCAAGAACACTAGAGTGGGTTGCCATTTCCTTCTCCAATGCATGAAAGTGAAAAATGAAAGTGAAGTCGCTCAGTCGTGTCCGACCCTCAGCAACCCCATGGCCTGCAGCCTTCCGGGCTCCTCCGTCCATGGGATTTTCCAGGCAAGAGTACTGGAGTGGGGTGCCATTGCCTTCTCCAGAATTGAAGTTAGGAGCTAGCAAACTGGGGAAAGCAGTCAGGATATGGCATGGGGCAGCAGGAAGAAGGTTGGTTTTGACTCCCGGGGCATGTGTGTGCGTTGGTGTGTGAAACGCATTACAACATAAACCCAAAAGACAGACTCTGGTCTCTCTTTGGAGAATCTGTGGTCTGTCTGAGAAGGTCTGAGCTGTCTGGGCCATCCTTCCCGTTCTGAGGCCAGAGCACAAACCACAGGCCACAAGGTTGCCATGACAACCCTCCCTGCACCTGCTTCTCCCATCAGCTTCCTGCCTTTAGCCCCAGAGTGCTCCAACCCATCAATTAATAACCTAATAATGTCTGACAACAATCACTCCAAACACCCAGGCAGCAACCCTCTTGAGAAACAGACTTCTCCAGGGAGCAAGAGCTACAAAGATGCTCAGTCAGCCAGGGCCACCTGCTAAAATCTAGTTTTCTGAATTCAAATGACTCTCTCTGGCTTCTTCCTCTTGTTTTAAGGGCATGGGGTTGGTAGAGCTGATGACTGAAGCCTCAGAGGTTCCAGGGAAACAGATTCTAGAGAAGCTGCCATGCAGCATGTCTGCTCCCTCAGCCTAGAATCAGATCCAGAGAAACTGATCCTGACCAAATGGGCTCTGGGATAAGGCCCTAGTCATGGATGGTTGTATCCCTGCTAGTCTTCTCCTAGGAGAAGCCTATGTCTTCTGCAAAGATTAATTAATTTGTCACCATGGCATTCAGAAAAAACAACAAAACAAAGGAAAGACTTTCAAGTTGTGGTAGATTCAAGATGGTTAGAAATTATGTGATATTCTTCTCATGAAGAGATATGTCAGTCCCCTCCCCTTGAATCTAGGTGGGCTCTGTGACTAGTGACCAATGAAATGATCCAGAAACCATACTGTATCAGCTTCTGAGTCCAAGTCTAAAGAGACTAGGGGCTCCCTCTTCCTGTCTCTTGGGATAGTAGCTCTTGAAACCTAGATGCCATGCTGTGAGAAAGCCCAAGTAGGCTCAGAGAGGCCCACTGAGAGGAACCTAGACCCTGGGCTACAGACCCAGCTGACAGCCAGGATCAATTGGGTTACCATACAAGTGTGTGATTTTTGGAAGAAGACCCTCTATCCCCAGCTGGGCCATCTCAGCTGATGCTGCAAGGAGTAGAGATAAGCTATACCCACCAAGCTGTGAACAAATTGCAGATTCGTGAGCAAAACAGGTGAGTTATTTTAAGCCACTATCTTTTGAAGTGGTTTTTGGTGTAACAAAAGATAAATGGAACATGTCTTTTTTTTCCCCCTGTAAATCATGAAAGGGCTTTTTAGTGTGTGAGGTGGGCGTAATAATCTCCATTTTCCACATTAGATACTAAGGCTCAGTTTGCTGACAAAGGTCCTATAGTCAAAGCTGTGGTTTTTCCAGTAGTCATGTACAGATGTGAGAGTTGGACCATAAAGAAGGCTGAGGAGAAACTGATGCTTTTGAACTGTGGTGCTGGAGAAGACTCCTGAGTGTCCCTTGGACAGCAAGGAGATCAAACCAGTCGATCCTAAAGGAAATCAACCCTGAATATTCACTGGAAGGACTGATGCTGAAGCTGAAGCTCCAATAGTCTGGCCACCTGATGCAAAGAGCTGACTCAGGGAAAGACTGAGGTGAAGAGACCCCGATGCTGCGAAAGACTTAGGGCAGAAGGAGAAGGGGATGACAGAGGATGAGATGGTTGGATGGCATCACCAACTCGACGGACATGAGTTTCAGTGAGCTGTGGGAGATGGTGAAGGACAGGGAAGCCTGGTGTGCTGCAGTGCATGGGGCTGCAAAGAGTCAGACACGACTGAGAGACTGAACAACAACACTAAGGCTCAGAGAGCCAAGGTATCTTGTTTGAGACCAGCCCGATAGGAAGGATGAAACTGTTTTCCACTCTTTATTTGCTGTTAGATGAGTCTTCTTTCTCTACAATGTGTGCTGTACCCAGAAGGGTGCAATATAATAGTAATAACAAGAATACTCAGAGTATACAAGAATACTTCCTAGTGGTCCAGTGGTTAAGGATCTACCTTCCAATCAATGCAGGGGATATGGGTTTGACTCTTGGTCAGGGAATTAAGATCCCACATGCTGCAACTATTGAGCCGGTGCATGCTAGAGTCCACGCACCACAACCAGAGAGAAACCTGCATGCCCCAAGGAAGATCTCAAGGGCCACAACTAAGACCTCATGCAGCCAAATAAATACATAAATATTTAAAAAGAAGAAGAAGAATACTCAGAGCTAACATTTAGGGAGGACTGCAAAGCTTTCAAGGCAGGATCCTTACCTGCACGATCTCATGCTCTAGGAAGGATACTCTATTATCATACTCATTTCACAGATGGTGCTACTGAGGCTTAAAAGGCTTAAAAGTAGTAAGAGCTCTAAGTGGAAAAGCCCAGATTTGAACTCACAATGTCTCGTTCTGAAACTAGGCTCTTGTGGGCAGATAATTCTCATCTGTACAGTCTAAAGCATCCACACTGCTCCAGCCCTGCTTCCTCTGTTAGGCTCAGGAATTCTCTTCTCTGCTTCCTTCTTCTGGAAACTCATGTGCGTTGGTGGGCGTGGGGGGTGAAGCCAAACCCTAACCATATCATCTCAGCTTCGCAGAATTTCAAACCATTCCCGTATCTTTTTTTGTCCTCACAACCCTTCTGTGAAGTGGCAGCTAGTAGTCATCTCCGGTTTACAGAGGCCCAGCCACAAAAAGTGACCTTCCCAAAGCCACACAGCCTCTGGCTCCAAGTTAGTGCTCTCTCCTAGGTCCACCGCTAAACCCCAAAGAGCCTTCCCGCTCGCTGCGCGGTTCTCCAGCTCCAGGACTAACTGGGCCGGTTTCATTGCAGACCGGGGCCCAGGCCAACCAGCCACCCCACCTGGCATTTATTCGGCCAATCGCGGGCAGGTTTTCCCCTTCCTCGGTGGCAGGGGGACTTATTCTGGCCCCTGTAATCCCGCCCTATGCTTGATGGAGCTGCCCATCGCGGGAGAGGAACCGCGCGTAGATATGGGGCAAGGCAAGGAAAGCCTTTGTGGATCACCTGTGCCTTCCAGCTCTAGAAGGAGAAGGGTTAGCTGTCTGACTTTTTTTTTCGCGGGGAGGGGCAGGCGGCCGGGGAGGGCAGTAATTACCAGGTGGCCACGGAGCTAGCCCAGGGGGTGGCGGCAACCGCAGGCAGACATCCTGCCGGGCAGCCTCGCAGCTGCCGCTCCTGCCCGCCGCCTTCACGCACCCGCCGGGCCCCCGCTCTTGGCCTCCCCGCGCGCACGTGGGGCCCGGTTGACCCCCACCCTCTCCGCGCGCTCGCGGGCCGCGCGGCGGGCGGCGCGGAGCTGGATGCCCGGAACCCGGGGGGCGGCCGCTGCCCGCACGCGAGCCGGCGACCCCACCGCGGTGGCGAGGAGAGGAAAGGCTCCTGGGATGGGGGCACGTACCTGCGCTGCGAGAGGCCGGGGCGCAGTCACCCGCGTCCCTCTTACAGCCGGCGCGCCGCCAGCGGGGTGGACACTGCGTCGGCGGCTGCTGATGGGGGTGGTCGCGGGAAGCCGGCGGCCCGCTTCCCGGCCAGACTCTCCTCCTCCTCGAATTTGGAGCCACAGCGTGCCCCTATCTTCCCTCCCCCAGCCCCTCCTCCCGCCCCCGTCGGGCACACCCATTCTGGCCCCAGCTCCCTGCCTTTCTCTGCGACCACAGGCTTGGCGCCGGCCGGGAAGAGCCGCGGTCGGTCGCGCAGACCCGTCCTGGAGGCTCAGCTCTCTCCCGCCCTCGCTACTATCCTGCCCCGGGGGACAGACTCCCGAGCGGCCAGCGGGGGGCTCACCCACCCTGGCCCGGCTGTAAAAGCTCAAGGGTCCTTCTCCAGCCACATCAGGAATCCCTAGGTAAGGAGAGTCCCTGAAACGACCTTTCTGTGCTGTTCACCTCTGTGTCCCCAGCACCATGACATCAGTAGCCATCCAGTAGATTCAGGGTCCCCTGGCTGTCAAGGCCTCTCTCCACCGCGCAGGGACCTCAGAAATGAGGCCCAGATAGAGGGGTCGATGGGTTGGCGGGGGGTGGGGGGTGGGTGGGGGTGGGTGGTCTGCACTTAGGTTTGCTGTCTGGTGGATCCCTACACTGGTGCCTTAGACCGCCTGAGTGTGCCTGCAGGAGGGGTGGCCAGGGACAGCTCAGAGGACTTCCTATTGGTTTTGTTGAGAATGCAAGGAGGTTTCAGGGCCCTTTGCCCCACAAGCTTCCAGACAAAAACATTAATAGTCATAACTCTGGGCTTTTGAGTATTAATACTTACTGGGTGCCAACACTGCTGTAAGTACTTAAATGCATGAACTCATTTGGTTCTCACTGCTCTATGAGATAGATACTCTTATTCACTCTTATTATCCCCATTTTTGGAGAAGGAAATGGCAACCCACTACAGTGTTCTTGCCTGGAGAATCCCAGGGATGGCGGAGCCTGGTGGGCTGCCGTCTATGGGGTTGCACAGAGTTGGACACGACTGAAATGACTTCGCAGCAACAGCAGCAGCAGCATCCCCATTTTATGCATAGGGGAATGAGGCACAGAGAGGTCAAGTAACCTGCCAAAGGTCACTCAGTCAGTTCAGTCGCTCAGTCGTGTCCGACTCTTTGCGACCCCATGGACTGCGGCACACCAGGCTTCCCTGTCCATCACTAACTCCCAGAGCTTGCTCAAACTCATGTCCATTGAGTCGGTGGTACCATCCAACCATCTCATCCTCTGTTGTCCCCTTCTCCTCCTGCCTTCAATCTTGCCCAGCATCAGGGTCTTTTCCAATGAGTCAGCTCTTCACCTCAGGTGGCCAAAGTATTGGAGCTTCAGCATCAGTCCTTCCAATGAATATTCAGGACTGATTTCCTTTAGGATTGACTGGTTTGATGTCCTTGTAGTCCAAGGGACTCTCAAGAGTCTTCTCCAACACCACAGTTCAAAAGCATCAATTCTTCGGTGCTCAGCTTTCTTTATGGTCCAACTCTCACATCCATACATGACTACTGGAAAAACCATAGCTTTGACTAGACTGACCTTTGTTTACAAAATAATGTCTCTGATTTTTTAAGTAGAGGCAATGAAATCCAAACCCAGGCAGGTGAGTCCAGAGCCCTCATCACCACCTGCATCCTATCCCAAGCCACCCCTTTGCTGGCCCCTCAGCATCTTCTGCTCTTTCACATCTGCGCACCTTACCTCCTGTGTCCCTGTCCGCTCAGAAGACCTCCTGTCCTGCCTCCTGGACCCTTGCCCCAGTTTTAAGATCGGAAATTCACCTCCCCTATCAGGTCTGCTTGGCTGTCCCAGGCAATTTGTGCTGAGTCCCTCTCCCTGCTCACTTGGCTCCCTTCCCAGCATCCCTTGCACTTCCCATTGGGGTCACTGGCCCACAGCCATCGCTCTGCAGGACCCTCATTCCCTGCCCTGTACCTAGCTGAGAGCAGGGCATTTTGTTCCTGTTTGTGAACCGAGTGTCTGGGACTGGTCGCTGCAGGAGTCCATTGAAGCTCGTGTGGTTGGTGGGTCAGATGGATGGTTGGGGGTTAGGGATGGCGGGCAGTTGGAGTGCAGGCAGAGGAGGGATAGAGGCAGTCTGATGGCTCACCTTCTGCTAACTGTTCTGGGGGCTCAAAGTTCCACACTTCATGACTGAGCTGCTAGGTGAGCCCCTGGAAGGAAATGAACTGTGGGCAGGGGAGCAGGGAGAGGCAAGGCATTTTGCTTTTCCTGTTGGGCATGTGCCCAGCAGGCTCTTCTGCTGGTCCTCATTTTGAAATTCCTTCTTGTGAAATCTTCACAAATGGAGTCTTCTGGATTAACTACTCATGCCACAAAAATGCACAGATAAACTTTTTGAAAGATTGCCATACTGAAAGTGGTTGTGAAGAGTTTGGCTTGGAAAGCCAGAGTGCCTGAATTCCAGAGTGTGAATTCTGTCTCTGCACCTATTAGTAGGGTGACCTTGGACAGATCCCTGGACTCCTCTGTGCTGGGTTCCTGGTGTGTGAAATGGGGATGCAGCTTCAAAAGGAGGTTGAGGTGACTGCATGAGTTAAATCAAGCCCTTAGCTCAGTACCCGGCACATACTAGGGTTCAGTAGATGTTAGGTGTTATTGTTGTTTACTCCAAATACCCTCTTATATATAGCTGTTATTATGGTCCATTCCAAATACCCTCTTGGTTCTTACCCTTTGAATACTGTGGTTTTATTCTCTGCCTTTCGCAGATCAGGAAAACAAGTTTCAGTGAATTGCCTAAGGCCACTCAGTTCTGGGTGTCTGAGCCTGGCTGTGAAGCTGCTTCCTGCAGCAATTACATTATGCCTCATCCTATCCCTCCTGGATAGAAGCGGGGTTTAAAGCCCATCATCAGTTGCTAGGTCAAGGATTCTGACTCTCAGGGGTACAGTGCTTGCGACGTAGAAAGTTTATTGTAAAGTGAATCCTGCAAGGGCTGCCATATTGCCCATTTCCAAGGGTGGGAACACACTGTAATCTATCAGGTGGGGGCGTCTGGAGTGGGGCCGTATGGCAGTACTCGGTGATCCCGTCTCCCTGCTTCTCTTTTTCTAGCCTACAGTCTCTGTTTACAGATGTCCAGACATATCTGGAAACTTTCACAGTCTTCAATTAAAACAAACTCCATTTCAACTCACATTTCATTTTTTAGTGTGATAGAACAGCATGGTACCTATGTTGTTATTTAGTCGCTCAATGGTGTCTGACTCTTTGTAACCCCATGGACTATAGCCTGCCAGGCTCCTCTGTCCATAGGGTTTTCCCAGGCAAGAGTAATGGAATGGGTTGCCACTGCCTTCTTCTGGGGATCTTCCCAACCCAGGGATCAAACCTGCCTCTCCTGCATTGGCAGGCAGATTCTTTACCGCTGAGCCACCAGGGGAAGCCTTCATGGTACCTATACCGCTTACTTAAAAATCCAGAATAGTCCTGTGGAATA
Source organism: Bos mutus (assembly GCF_027580195.1). Taxonomy (NCBI): domain Eukaryota; kingdom Metazoa; phylum Chordata; class Mammalia; order Artiodactyla; family Bovidae; genus Bos; species Bos mutus. Next base: position 55,210,890 of record NC_091637.1, read on the forward strand.
GGGGGATGGGCACCTCTGGCTCTCCCTGAGAAAATGCTAGGTTTGGAGAAGCAAAGAGATTCATTGCACCGCCTGCAGAGTCAGTGGCTTTTGGCTAGACTTTACTGTGTTTCTTGGTGTCAAGATGTCCAGACCTTGGCAGGGTCAGCAGAATTTGTAAACAAAATTTGGCATTGGCCATATATAAACAACAAAGAGCCCATTTAGTTAAAACGAGGCATGTGTTGTTTTCCAGAGCCTTTTGGGACCTAGAGAATGGTAAATTATGGCCCATGCTCTTGGAATGCGGATTTGAGATGCTGTGCTAATAACTGTGTTTCTTGCCCACAGAAATCCTCTCCCACATTGGGCTGGGCTCCAGAGACGTGGTCAGAATTCCTCCATAGCTGGCACAAGTACCGATTATGTCCATGTCTTCTTTTCCAGTCTCTTGTAGGTTTTTGGTCTTGGCACTGGCGTTTTCTGCTGTCAAGCCCAAGAAGCGTGCAGCAGGGACTTAGAAATGGCAGCTGATGGAAAGCATGGAAGAGCTGGTTGTCTCAGGCTGGAAGTGGATGGAGGACTTTTTATTGGCCCGTGCAGATCCATTCTTCACCCTTCTCCATCCTACTCTACTGATTATATCACAGGGTTCCCTCACTCTCTGGCTTCTCTGTTAGGTTGGGCAAGCGGAAGCACTCACTGGGGTCAGAGGGTCACCGGAGACTGGGATCAGGGGAGTTGGGGGCACTTTAGACTGGTCGCCCCCCCTTTACTGCACTCATCAGCTCCTGTTGGAGTCTCTCTCCTGTGCTGTTCACCCCCTTCCTCCTACAGGTCTGGGGACAGTAACAGCTCCCCAGAGATGCTAGTCCTGGGGTGCTGCACCATCCTGCATTGTTCCCTTAATCCTCCCCAATCCCTTGAAAACCATCCCTGGGTCACCCTCTCCCCAGTCACCCCGCCAGAGTGGCCTCTTCTTTCTGCCAAGACCCTGGCTGGTACAGATGCAGGTGTTTCTAGATGTGTCCTCATGGTGAGCTCATGCTAATGGAAGGATGTGTGCCTATTTAGGAATGTGTATAGACTATTTACCTTAAAAAAAAAAAAAAAAAGATACCATTTTTCCAGTTCCTTCTTCCAATTAGCACAGCTGGCCAGCCTCAGAGGAAATCTCTCTTTATCCCCCAAACGACGGGATTGAGTCCCTAACTTCCTCACTTGGCTCCGACACCGGCTCATCTCCGCCCAGGCCTCCTCTTGCAGACTCCCTTGCCCTGTGCTTCCTGTTGCTGGGAGCTTCCTAGCTCCTCCTTAAGGTGGGCAACTTTCCTTTCGAGAAATACTCGTCACTGCGGAATCCAGCAACTCCCAGGACGGTTTCAGGCAACAAGGGGCTGGTTTTTCTGAAAATGATCTTTCCTGGCAGCAACCACACGCCAGCAGGCTTGGACCTGAGTTGATTAATCAGTCGACCAGCCTGATTAATGCCACACTGTTGCTTCTGCTCCCGCTCAGATCATCTGTGGGCGCTCAGACAGTATGTGACTAACCTGGACACCCGAAGGCAGGAAGCTCTGAGCTCAAGTCCAGTTGAAGCATTGGCACATACATCTGGAGAGCTGGGGAACCCGTGTCACCTTCCCAGCTAGGCTGTGGACTCCTGGAGGAGGCCTGCAGGCTGGGCTTGCTCAGGCTGAGTTGGGAGCATCTGAATGTCTGGGTTCAAATCCTAAATCAGTTGTGCTCCGGTTGTTAGAGCTCTGGCAAGTTACTCAGCCTCCCAGAGGTTTCATTTCTTCTTTAAAATGGGGTTAATAATGAAGGTTGGTGTAAGAATGAAATATAATGGTGCTCTCAAGAAATCTGGTTGACCTACAAAGTGGGAGCCCAGCTGCGCAGGTGCAAAGGGAGGAGGTTACACTGAGAAGGGACAAAAGAGGACTTGGCCGACTGAAGTGGGGTGAGACAGGGCAGGCTGGGGTTGACCAGCTTCCTGCTCATGGAGAATGGGTAAAATCCTGGCTCTTCACACTGGCTGTGTGACCTCAGAAACTTACATGACCTCTCTCTGCCTCAGTTTCCTCATCTGTGAAATGGGGATAATAACAGTACCTCACAGAGTTGTTGTATTAAATGAGTTAATATGAAAAAATCTTTTACAACCATGCTTACCTTTAGTGGGTGCTCAATAAATGTTAGGACACCCTCTTATCCAGTGCCTGTAGAAGGCTTAAGTGTGCCTCTCCAGTTCAGGTTCCACAAACTCTTCCAGACTTACCTGTCTGGAGCCCCTAAAAGGAACCCTTGGGAGCGTACTTCAACTTCCCTGGATAAGCTCAGGTGCCTCTGATGGGGGGTGAGTGTTAGGCTGGGGAGAAAGGGCTGAAATGAGAGAGAACTGGCAAAGAATTTATAGTCTATGTGATGTCTCACCCAGAAAGTCTTGGTGAAAATTCTCCCTCAGTGTTGGGCTTCAGACCTTGCCTGGGCTGCTCCCAGGCTGTCGACTCATCTCCTGGGTTGATCATGGTGCCAGAGAAGGTAGCCTCAAAATTAGGAGATGCTCCCTGGAGCCAGACAGCCTGGGTTCAAACCCCAGCTCAGCCTCTTGCCAAGTTATTTAACCTCTTAGGGCTTCATCCATGAAGTGAGGTGGATAAGACTGGCATCTTTCTCACAGAATATTGGGTGATGTGCTCTGAACAGTTCCTGGCCGAGCTTAAATGCTCGGCAAATGTCAACTATTGTTAATATACCACAACCTGCTGTGTCCTCTGCCTACCAGGGGACAGCTATTGTAGTAGCCAGAATAAGGGTCTCTTTTGAGGATGCCCACGTCCTAATCCTCAGAACCTATAAATATGTTGCCTTACATGGGGAAGGGGGCTGTGCAGACGTGATAAAGTTAAGTATCTGGAGACGGGGAGGTTGTTCTGGGCTATCTGGGTGAGCCCAATGCAATCACAAGGGTGAAAGATAGAAGAAGAACAGGGAGAATGTCAGAGTGGTGCGGGGCGGGAGAGACTGGACCAGCCGTTGTTGGCTTTGAGGATGGGAGCTGGCCAAGAGCCGGGAAATGCAGGCCACTTCTAGAAGGTGAAAAAAGCAGTGGAATGGATTTTCTCCTATAGCCTTCACAATGGAACTCAGCCATGAATCCCATTTCTGACTTCTGGAATTGTTAAGATAATCAGCTCGTGTTGTTGGAAGTCACTGAGCTTGTGGTTAGTTTGTTACAGCAGCAATGGGGAAGTCTTACAGCTGCTGAGGCAGATGCATCCTTGAAGGGGGCACCATGTGGAGTGACTCTGCAGTAGTTATTGAGCACCTGTGGCATCACCCCCTTCTTCTCGCCTTCTGGACATGTGGGGAACACACTGGACTCTGGAATTGAACTTCCCCTGGGCATAGGCACTGCCAGGGATGGACTATTAAGAGGCAGGATTGCCTCCTGGGGAACCCTCAGCAGGGCCTTGAAGGATGGAGCATGCTGAGTTTGACAGGAGGAAGAGAAAGGCAAGGCAAGGCTGGAGGCAGCCCAGTGGGATCAAAGTCAAGGAGGTCAACCTACATATTCATTCATTATTCATTCATCTGTGCATTCACCACCTGTGCTCCAGGCCCTGTGGGGGGTACCTGGATAGAGGAATGAGTCAGACAGACCTGGTGGAAGCCAATATGCCACTGCGATAAAACATGACAAGCCTTACAGCAGAAGGCTGGCTTGTAAAGGGGGCATATCTTTGGGCTCTGTGTGATACCCTGCACTCAGCAGGTGCTGAATGATAGGAATTTAGCTATGTAAAGATTGCTATTCCCAGTCCAATTCTATCCTAATCCATTTTATTACACGAAGGAGAAAGTCTCAGGTGGGTGCCATTATGTCCCAAGCACCACTTTAATTCTTGCTATGCTTCCTACGTGGCTCAGTGATGAAGAATCCGCCCGCCAATACAGGAGATGTGGGTTTGATCCCTGGTCAGGAAGATCCCCTGGATAAGGACATGGCAACCCATTCCAGCATTGCCTGGGGAATCCCATGGATAGAAGAGAGTCTGGAGGGCTACAATCCATGGGTCCAAAGAGTCGGACACGACTCAGCAACTAAACAGCAACAACAATCTCCCTTTCTAACCTAGAGAGTCAGCCTCAGGTGTATTCTGCAGGTAACAGGTGCTAATTCAAGTTTAATACCACTGATTCTTATTTAATTACCTTCCTTTTGTGGCCAGGGGCACTGATTTTCCACTTCTGGGAGTAGAATACAACTTCTATTCAATTTTTTTTAATGTAAAGTATAATTTCCGTGGTGGTCTAGTGGCTAAGACTCTGGACTCCCAACGCAGGGACATAATAGTATAATAGAACCATGAGTCGAGGGTTCTTTCTCTTGCCCTGGAATTGACCACTGGGGTCCAGTTGAGGACAAAGAGGCACTAAGTGTCCCTCAGTGATGGATCTGACTCTCCTTCAGAACCTCCCCATCCTAATCCCCACCCCTAACACAGGCACACTCAGTACTGGGGAGGGCGGAGTAGGAACTGGGATCAGAGGTGAGCAGTGATTGGCTGTGAGATTCTCCAAAAGTCTCCTAGAGCTGGAGGGTGGGGCTGCCACAGGGAGAGGAGCCCAGGGGACGAGGTCTGCTCTGGCAGGGGACACGCTAATCTGCTCAGGATGCCTTTTGGGAGAGGAAGAGAAGAAACCTGGAGAGAGACAAGAGGCGGCCCAGTGGACAGTGAGTGGCCTAACACCCTCCAATCGTCATGCAGGGTTGTGTGGCTGAGTGGATGAGGAGGAAAGAAGCTGACATCTCTCAGGAGGACTGTCTAACAGTGGGGTGGGAGCCAGGAGCCATGGAGGAGATGGTGCTGCAGCCAAGGCTCCCACATCAGGGATCTGGCCAGCAGGGAGGCCCCAGTGCACCTCTGAAGAACTCTCGTCTTGTGCCCCTGAGGGGGCAGCAGGGCCAGCGCAGGCTGGCCGGTGAGAAGAGATGACCAAGGGCAAGGGGACCTCGGGTGGCAGGCTGCATCATGGGACACAGACGCCTGTCCCTCTCTCTCCTGTCCCCAAGGCACTGAGGGAGCCAGGCCCTGGAGGAGTGGAGAAGGGCGGGGGGCTGTCCTCTTTTTAGAATGTGGGTTCTTAGACCCTCTTCGTCCTCCGCTGGAGACCAGTTGGGGAACCTAGGCGTTATTCTGAGGTATCAGGGTTTGGACCCAAGGTAACAAAAAAAGTGATGGCCTCTGCCCAAGAAACTGTGGAGGAGCACAGGGGAGATCTGAAAATAGAAATGGCAAGCTTCAAGTTTCTATTACTCTGAATAGAGGTTCTGCAGTAACCCAGTCTCCAGAGTAAACTATTCAAAGGAAAACAGCATAAGGGACTTCCCTGGTGGTCCAGTGGCTAAGACACCACACTCCCAGTGCAGGGGGCCCGGGGTTAGTGCCGCAACTAAAGATCCTGCATGCTACGACTAGGGGAAGAAACAAAGGGAAAACATCAAAGGGTTAATAACATGGAACTTGAATGGCTGAGTTTTCGAAACTCTGATTCAGAAGGGAAAACTGGCACTGACACAGCAACTACAGTACTCTGATAACAGCTATGATTGGAGGGTGATGGGCAGGAGGAGCCACACTGGGAGCCCAGTGTACAAAAAGCATCTGATCAAGAGGAGGCAGTCAGGGTAGCCCTCCTGGAAGAGGTGTATTCTAAGCTGAAGTCTGCAAGGGGGGACTAGGAGGTATCTTGGGAGTTCTCCCAGTGACTGGTATGCGTGGTGCTGTGGATACAGAAGGGGCCCTTTGAGTACTGATGGTGGGGATGGGGGGCGGTTTCTAATTAGTCCAGGAGTGTATTGCTGGGGGGCAGGTGTCCCTTAGTTAGCTTAGTCATCTGGCGCAAGAAGGAGAAGCAAGGTGTACCTCCCACCAGTCACTTCTTGAATTTGAGTCTGTCTCCCCAGCTAGAGTGTGAGTGGTCTGGGCAGGAACCAGCTCCCTCCACCCGGGGTTACCACTTAGCTGACAGCCAATGTGCTGGACTAGAATGGATGTAAAGATCATCTGAGACAGTTGCAGGGGATGACGCCTCTGAAGCCAGGCACCAGCAGGCGTCACTAGATGGCAGTTGGCCCCTACTCACCTCCCTCTCAGGAAAGCGCCCAGCCTGGGACTGGGTCCTTGGACTCCTCTCCCAGGGCTCAAACCGACCCCCTTCCCGAGCCCCTCCCTCTTAGCTGCAGTTACCCAGGGTCGGGCCATGCCCTAGGGGAGGTGGACAGTGTTAGACTTCGAGATCAGCCTCCAGGGTCCCTGGGCAGGGCAACCCGCTCTGGCCCGCAGCACCCCAAACGCCACCCTCGCGGCACGCCCTCTGGGCGGTAGGACCCTGGACCCCCAAAGCACTATCAATTTGGACCCCGGAATGATAAGGACCTCCCTCCTGGCCTTTCTCCTCTCTCCACGCCCCCGGCGCCCCGCCCCCAGGCCTTTGTCGGAGACTGGATTTTGCATTTTCCTTTCCAGGTGGGCGGCGGGAAGTGGGGGTGGGGCACCGGCCTCACTGAAGGTCGGTGGTTTACTCGGCCGGGCGGCAGCCGCTGTCCTAGCCCCACCCGAGCCATCCCGGCGCACTCACCTCTCTCGGGTCCGGGTGCCGGAGGCCAGGCCGCGGGTCCGTCCCGCCCGGCTGGGCCCGACGCCGGCGGGCGGGAGGAAAGGACTGCCGCGCGGCGGCGGCGGGACCCGGGTCCGGCGGGGGCGTGGTGTGGACCGCGCTGCGCTCGGGCTCCGGCTCCCGCTCGCCCGCGCGTCGCGCCGCCACCTGGAGGCGGAGGAGGGGGCGGAGGCTCGCGGCGGCCAGGGCAGGGTGCGGCTTCCCGGAGGGCTCCTCAGGGCCATTGCTGTCCCGTGGGGAACGCGGAGGGGCCCGGGGGCTTCTTCTCCACCTGCTCATTTGGGGTCTCTTGCGGGTAGGGGCAGTCGGGAGCAGGTGGCCCGTTTGCTTCTGCCAGAGCTCAGGCTGCGTGTGTCGTGTGACTTGGTGAACTTGACCTCGGTGGGCTGGGCCCCAAAGCCCGAGTTTGGGAAGGGCATTTCTGAGCCCTGCCCCAACCCCCACCTCTTTTCTGGTCCCTGCCAGGACCCTCCCTTTCCCCACTCCCCACCCCTGGGTTCCTGCCCGACTTCTTGTTGTCCACTCTGCCCCACTTTACAGATGGAGAGGTCCCCCATGCTGTCAACCTCCCCAGGCTCACTCCTGCCCTAGCTCCAGGGAGAAGGGCAAGAAGAGAGAATGGAAGAAACGAGAAGCCGGAGGCAGCCTCCAGACTTGACCCGAGTGGCCTCTGTGTGCCCTTGTGCGGAGGAACACTGCGAGGAACACTGCGCACACCTGCGTCTCTGCCAGGACGGTCAGCTCTGCACACCAGCTGCTCTGCTCTTTGATGTTCCTCCTTCTTGGCCCATTCTTCTCGGTTGTTCTGTCTCTTCCGCTTTTCAGCCCATCCCTTAAAGGCGGTGCTCTCAGTGGTGCACTGAGCCAACCTGTACTGACCTGTGAGAGCAGGTTAGTGAATTTCCCGGAATTTTCCAAGCCAGTTGTTAAACAGGGCCATCATTAAAAATGAGTTTATGTAAAGCTGCGAGTAATTTATGTTAAAAGCCATAGTAATAAATACTCAAAATGTGTCTCTTCTTAATTATTTTACTGTTACCTGTGCTTTTCAGGTTATTTGCACCTGTTTCCATCTGGCATGAATATGTTACAGGGTACACTGCACGTCTCCTTCTGCCTCTGTGGTTAGTAACACCATGGCTGCAGCTTGAAATCAGCCACGGCCGGAGTATTTCTGCCACAGAAATTGGCATGTGTTACCAATCAGGGCTTGATTTATGTCTTCTGCAGTGTCTAGACTCTCTAGACTTGATTGAGAAAGTGATAGGAAAAATGTGAATAGTGCAGATTAAATTTAGAGGTGTATCTTGGGTGAATATAGTATGTAGACTATATTTCTTTTATTTTTTAATGTGCTGTGTCTGTAAGCCATCACAATGTGAGCAGCACAAAAAAATTGAGGAAATTTGGCCAGCATTCAGCAACTACTACCTGACTGAGCAATTGCTCATGTCATCAATGAGTGAAGTTCTGATACACATCTTTGGCTTGTTTCACTTTCATCTTACTTGCTAACATAAAACATCAACTGACATTCACATTGGAACTACACTCATTCATCTCTTGCAGGCATAGGCTGGCTATAAATACATAGGCTTGGCAAAATTCAGTGAGAGCATTCTAAGAGAATCCATTGACTGTATGGATTTTATAATAAAAGTTTGTATCTTATATATAGTTTATTTGTAAATTATGTCATAGGCCTTTATATCTGTAAATATGTGCATGTATATGTACATTCCCTCACCCTGGCTGGTTGATAAATATTTTGGCTGGATGTCTAGTGTTGGCTGGTGCTTCCCAAGGTTTGCCTTATGCTTTCTCATTTTCTCACTTTAATGTATTCCACAGAGTAGCCCCTTGTCCTGCGTGCATGTGTGCTAAGTCACTTCAGTCATGTCCGATTCTTTGTGACCCTATGGACTGTAGCTCCTCTGTCCATGGGATTCTCCAGACAAGAGTACTGGAGTGGGTTGCCATGCCCTCCTCCAGGGGTTCTTCCCGATCCAGGGATCAAATCTGTGTCTCTTGCATCTCCTGCATTGGCATTTATCTCGTGTCTCCTGCATTTATCACTAGTGCCACCTGGGAGGGCCACAGATGATCCCAAGTCTCCCTCCAGGCAGCAGTGGGCATGAAAATCCAGTGGCCACATTGATATTTCCCAGACACTGGGTCACATGTCTCCCAGGCCAGTGCAGAGAGGATGGGGCCCTGGAGCGCAGAAGCATGATTGGGATGCCCCCCTCAGCAACAAGGCCCAGGGTACCATCCAGAGGAACATTGGCAGGGGCTGGCTGTGTGAGTGAGGTGTGGAGCCAACTGATGGAGTGATGGATAGGGTGTGGGGAGGAGAGAGGGGTGTCAAAGGCTGTCTGGAGGGACGAGATGGGGGAAGGACAGGGAATTGTGTGTTGAGCACTTTGAGTTGGCAGTGTCTTGGGACTTCCCAGCTGAGAACAGATCTGGAGGTTTCCAGCAAGAGCTTGGGGCTGGAGATAATGGAACCTCTGCAAACAGATTGGAATGAAAGCCGTGGATGTGTATGAACTTGTCTGGGACCAAAGGAGGGAGTGAGAAGAGGGCTGGGTGCGCCTTGAGCTGAGCCCAAGGGCCAACCAAACCACAAAGGCTGGGTGTGGCAGGCGTGGAGGTCATCTGGGGTGAATGTCCTGAGGTGCTATGAGGGCTGAGCTGTCTGAGGCTGGCAGACTAGTTGGCAGGCTCCCGCCAATACCCAGGGGCAGGGGTGTGTGTGTGTGTGACCTAGGATGAGAACAGCTGGCTAAGACGAGGACACCAGAGTCGACAAGCACTCTCAGGTCCAGGATGTGATCCATGAAACATGGGATGTGAAGAGACGAGGGGTCAGGCCCACATCACAGAGGGCTGTGCTCGTGTGACAGCGTGGTGTCACTGGAGGAGCCAGGGAGAGGAGTTGAGGAAGCCTCAGGCCGGGGCTCTGAGGGGCAGTCAGCACTTGAAGTGGGGCAGGAGGCCAGCTCTGAAGAGGTTCAAGGGGGAAGAGGTCTGGAAGGCGGAGCCTAGGACTTGGCACACAGGAAGCTTCCGATGAACCTCTGTGGAAGGAATAAGTGAATGAATGACGGGCTGGCAAGTCAGCGCTGAAGAGCCATACCACAGTGGGGAGAATTGGGAGACAGAGAGTGAGGATTCCAAGGAGTGATTGGCCAGGTGTCAAAACCTGCAAAGGCCACACGGCATGAAGCCCTCAAGGTGGCCGCTGTTCATATGCTAGAGGTAGCTCCACTGAGTGGCCAGATGCACAGATCACAGAGGCTGGGGAAAGAATGGGCAGAGAGATAAGAGGAGACCCTTTGTCTAATTTTATTTTTTGGCCACAACAAGAGGCATGTGGATTCTTAGTTCCCTGAAGAAGGATCGAACCTGCGCCCCCTGCATTGGACACTCAGAGTCTTAACCACTGGACCGTTGGGGAAGTCCTGAGAGGAGATCCTCTTAAAGAAGTCTGGTGAAAAAGGAAAGGAGACACCGAGGCAGCAGCTGGACAGAAATCTACTGGAAGAAAGATTTTGATGTATGGATATTTATATGCCTTCCTTCCTTCTGACTTCCACCAACCCTCTCCCCTGCCCCCACCCCCTCACATCCATCCATCTGATTTAAGCATCTGATCTGAGGCCTCTAAAGGTCTAAATTGCAGGTCTGGTACTTTCTCGTTAGGTAGCTTTGGGAACATCCACAGGACCATTTTAAGCTGAGCTCCTGCCAGACACAAATCCCATAGCGAAATAGGATTCAATTTACACGAAGTTAAAATTCAAGTCTGGAAAAAAAAAAAAAAAAAAAAAAGCTGTTATAAGAGAAAAACCTTGCTCTCTACGTTTTCTGACCTAGTGGCCAAAGGAACTGTGGATTCCAGTGGCCAGTGCTAAGGCAGGAACCCTGAGCTCCCAGCACCTGGTCAATGATGCCATGATGAATGGTGAGGAAAACCAGGACTCAGTACTGGTCCATGTCCATTTATTACAATCCTGTCCTGTGTTCCAGAACGAATGGCTTTTTAATACACAACCCGAAGCACTCTGAAAAGCGATCTTAACTTTCCATTTCTTTCTCAGTATATCAAATCTAAAGGAAAAAAAAAAAATCACCAGGTTTAGTACATCTCAGAAAAAGCACCTTTACTAAACAACAGGAAATAAAACGTGCCAGGAATCTGACCAAAGAGACGAAGCAGCAGGTGAGATTCCCGATAGGAAAGAATGACTCCCAACGGAACATAAATAGATTCCCCTCAAAGTACATACATTTCACACGGGTGTGTACATACATAGGTAATATATTAAAAGAAATTTGGTTTCTACCATGAGAAGTTTACTCAGAAATAATAAACCAACATCTCACCTGAGACAGGGAGGTCGGGGCGCTGCAGCCACGGTATAAATCGAGGTGCACCTCGCTGCTGCACACGCCTCCCCACTTTACACTATATACATTTGCTGGGTAGGGGGGACTGGGGCAAGGGTTTCTCCCTGCCCCTCCCGCCAGGACCAGCAGATCCAGTGTTTGTAGAAAAGTGAGCCAGGGAAGGCAGGTGGCTATATGGCCCGGGAGCCCACCCTGCAGAGCCCAGGAGCTGGCTCCAGCGGGGAAGGCAAATGCCCGAAGCCACCTCACCTGCCTGGAGAGCCGCTTCAGCTCTGGGGTGAAGGGAAGCGCTCAGGACCCCAACAACGGCATGACAGCAAGCCTGCCTCTGGGGTCCACCCACGGCCTCCAGATTTTTGTAGTTTGGCCAGCGGGGGCTTCTCCTGGGATCAAACGGCTTTGGGGAATAGAATTTCCAGACCCACCAGGGCTCAGCCCTGGGAACGTGTGTACGTGTGTGTGTACATGCCCTCGTACACACATGCTTCAGTGGAGGTCAGCAAGTTGTAAACAAAAGTGTTCTACAGGGGCGCGCTCAAATAGTGTCTGCTTTGTCACTGCGTTCTGAGTGTCCCCATACCAAAGTGGATTTGTTCAAAAGATACTGGTTGCTGGAGGCTACAGATACAGAAGACAGGTTGTACACCAGCGGGGCGCAACCCTCTCAAGGCTTGGCACAGCATTTTTAGCAACAGAACAGAAGACATGCACAGGAACCCTCTCCTCCTCCTCAAACCCTTTCCTGGCGCCGCAGGCAGACAGGGAAAAGGCTGCGGTGATCAGCAGGTGCGATCCAGGAGCTGTGGGCCAGGAGCCAGGTCACACGCAGCCGTACTCGTACCACACTGTCTGCTGGTCGCCACCTGGCTCGGGGGATGCTGGCGTGCTCTTGGAGCTGCTCCCACGCCCGAAGTCCTCGGGGATCCGGCTGCCCTGGGGCGCCAGGTCTGGAGACCTGCCTGGGACCTTAGCAGGGAGGCCCTCGCTGTGGCCCTGCCCCGGGACCCCGTCCCCTTCTGAGGGGCTGAGCCCCCCTCGGATGGGGGGGATGGTGGCCAACTCCCCCGGGTGCAGGGGGCCTTGGGGCTTAGTCCTGGGGGCCGGGGCTGCAGAGGGTGAGAAGTGCTGGAGCTGCGAACTGCTGCTGCCACCGCTGCCGCCGCCACCAGTGGCAATGGCTGGGGATGTGGCGGACTGCTGCAGGGGGGGCGGCCTCTCCTCCTTCGGGGGAGCCAGCGAGAAGCGCCTCAGGTCCAGCGGCCGGCTTCGGGGGCTGGGGCCCTGACAGGAGCCGCCAGCCTTTCCCACAAGCGGGGTCCGCTCACGGGCCAGGCCATGGGAGCCAGGGGCTGTGGAGCTCTGCAGGTTGTGGCTGCCTGGGTCTCTGCCCCCTGAGGCCTCAGGACCCCCCAGCTCTTGTTTGCAGGCCTCTGGCCCGCTGGCCCGGAGGAGGTCAGCAGAGGCCAGGCTGAAGGCCCGGTTTAGGGATGCACTCCGGCTGGCAGGCGTGTGGGAAGCGTGGGGCATGGCGGCCTGCCGGGCTCTGCCCAGGGACAGGCTCTGGGATGGCTGGGCCTGCCTCTGGGGGACACTGGGCATGGCCTCGGCCTCAGCGGCTCTGAAGTTCGGCTTTACATACTGCCCAGGCTTCAGTGGCTTTCCCTCAGAGGTGCAGACAGGCATCTTGATGGTGGGGGCCACAAAGCTGGTGGGCATCTTGGCCCCTTCTTTCCTGGGCAGTGGGCCTGGCTGGCCTCCAGTGGATGGGAGATCACTGGCCTTTCTGAAGTAATCACTCAGCAGGTCATCCCGGCAACTGGGAGCATCCTACAGGGAAGAGAAGAAGAACTGAATGAGTCCAGGGGCTGTGTGACTTGGTGGGGGTGTGTGACTTGGAGATCCCTCCTCCCACCCAGGATCTCCCCTGGGCTGCCCACATGGCCGGGACTGAAGTTTCTTGCTTGGCCTGTTGAGGGCCTAATGTCCCCACTGCACACACTGTCCCGGTCGGGTGGGGGTCAATGTGAAATGAGGATCATTAGGGAGCTGACCCAGGCACCACTCAGTCGCCCCCTAACTTCACAAGCAAGAAAGCAGATTCAGAGAGGAAATGACTTCCCACAAAGCTCATCCATTTTATGAAAGGATCAGGACAACCGTTTTGACCTGGGTCTCCTTTTCCACCAGGCGGCAGAAAGCTGACGGGCAGGACTGGACCTTCTTTGTCAGCCCACCAGGCTCAGACACACTGCAAGCGCCTTCCAGTGGGCCACAGAGAGGAAGACAAACAAGGCCAGCTCGGCAGAAGCCAGAACCAACCACACACAGCATCCTCACTGCCTCTCAGATCCTTCTCCTGATTTTAGGAAGGGGAGAGGCAGGCACAAGGGGCAGAGGAGGGAGAGGGAACCAGAAAGGCCCAGGAGAAGGCAGAGGCGGCCCAGCCCTCCAGATTGTCCCCCGTGCCAGGCAGCCACCACCTGGCTGGGCTTCCCCTGGCCAGGAACCAGTGTTCTCTGTCACCATCCTGGGGGCAGGCGGAGCCCCCAGAGCCAACAAGCTCGGTGGGCCTGTTCAGGTCAACTTCAGCCTTCTGCCAGCACCTCACAGCCTAGAGGAGCCCAGCTAGAGGTTTCTCTCGAGGCTGGGGATGGAGCAGGGGAAAGGTCAGGGCTGAGAGCTGCTGCAATCAGCCCCCAGCTGGCTGGGACCTGTCAGGGGGGAGTCAGCCTGCAGGATGGATCAGCAGCTCAGGAACCACCTGCCGACAACTCCTGGCCCCTGAAAACATTTGGATGCTCAGCTTGACAGAGGCACACTCTGCTGTTTCATGTTAGCCTGAAGCCTTACCCTTGGGTGTGTGTGTGCAGTAAGAACCTGGGTCATCAATATGGACAAGAACCATTTACCAAGTACTTCCCACATGTCAGGCACCGTGCTAGGAACCAGGGATGTAATCCCAAAAACTTAAATTTGACAGCAACCTTGTGTGAGAGTTGTTTAAGGTTGTATGAAAACATCACTTAATACGTAAGAAAGGACTTCCCAGGTGGTTCAGTGAGTGGTAAAGAACCTGCCTGCCAATGCAGGAGACGTAGGTTTGATCCTTGGGTCGGGAAGATGCCCTGGAGTAGGAAATGGCAATCCACTCCAGTATTTTTGCCTGGAAACCCCATGAACAGAGGAGCCTGGCAGGCTACCGTCTATAGGGAGGCAAAGAGTTGGACACGACTTTGTGACTAAACATATGTAAGAAAACTGAGGTCACAGAGATTAGGCATCTGAAGAACAGCAGACTGAGGATTAGAGCCTACGGCTGTTTGACTCTGGAGCTGTCTGCCGTGCCTCCTGGCCCCTTTCTGCACGCTTCTAGTTAGCCTCTTCATCCCCACTTTCAGGAGGCCACCCAGGGAGCCCATCGTGTGACTCTGCTCTCCCAGCATCACCAGTACTCAGGGAGTGGAGGCATGGGTGGCTTCTCTAGGCCTGATCGGGGGAGGATGGAAGTGTCAGGTGGGGCTCGTGGGGTGAGCACCTGGGCCGATGGAGGGGGAAGGAGGTGGCTCTCAGAGGCTGAGCACCAGCTTCCAACAGAGACTGCTGCAGTGAGACAGCTTTGGCCTCATTTAAGCTGAAAAGGGACATGTGCTGATAGCGGCCTGAGCAACAGTGTCTGTATAGGTCTAAGCTGAGTGCAGAGGGGCCATGCCCCTTGTAAACAAGGGGACCTGACCCCTGAGATCTGTCCAGGGATAGGAAACCCACTGGGACAGGCACACAATCAGAAATGGATTGAGGAGAAGAGCCATTCAATTGCAGGTACCCTCGATTTCTGGACTTCTCTCGTTTGCTCCATCAGGTCAGTGCCCCTTAGCCTGTGATGCCTGGACCCCCAGTGACAGTGAGAGCACCATCTGGGAACTCGGCAGAGATGCAAAAATCTCAGAATCCCTGGGGCCAGCCTGTGTCCTACCAGGTGAGTCTGACGAATGCTAGAGTTTAAGAGCCACTGCATCAGACCATAAACTTCTGGAGGGCAAGGTTTTGGTCCTTCTTAGCTTGGTTTCCCTAGTTTCTAGCCCACAGTAAGTGTTTGATAGACAAATAAATGAAGAGGGGGAGGGGCCATGTTTTATAATTCTTTGGCACCACCCAACCACAAGACCAAGCATCTAGCAAGTATGCTATAAAAATTGGCCCATTTGCTTTGTTTTCTGAGCAGGCAACATACATATTGCCTAAGACACAGTAGCTGCTCAATAAATATCTCCAAGACAAATATTTTGTGTTCTCTGTGTCAATGTGATGCATTAATGTGGGTCACAGAGTTTACCATGTGGCTACAGAAAGTTCAACTGTATTTATTTAAGGGAAATGAGATGCCATCACTGAAGCCTTACACCTTAAAAGATCTCAATTATGGAAAAGACCATGATGCTGGGAAACATTGAGGGCAAGAGGAGAAGGGGGTGACAGAGGATGAGATGGTTGGATGGCATCACTGACTCAATGGACATGAATTTGAGCAAACACCAGGAAATAGTAAAGGACAGGGAAGCCTGGTGTGCTGCAGTCCATGGGTTGCAAAAAGTTAGACATGACTTAGTGACTAAACAAGAAGAAGACAGTATATAAGCCATCTGTTCAATAACCCAATAGCTCAGGGGACTGAATTTAGACAGTATATATATAAAAAAAAAACGGCAACCCACTCCAGTATTCTTGCTGGGAAAATCCCATGGACAGAGGAGCCTGGCGGGCTATAGTCCATAGGGTCGCAAAGAGTCAGACACAACTGATTATGCACATATATACATGTGAAAGAACAGATGCGCAGCTTCAGAAAAGCTAAATGGAGACACTGGAAAGGTGACATGGGAGGGAATCCTAATAATGGGGGTGTCTGGGTTTAGATCTGCAGAACCGAGGTTAGCAAACCAGACCTGTGGGAGGTCCAGTGTGGGGCCCCTTTTTGTATGGCCTGTGAGCTAAGAATAGTTTTTACCCTTTAAAATGACTGGAAAAGACTTTTTCTTAAAGAACAATCTTTTGGGACATGAGACAACTGCATGAAATTCAAATTTCTATGTCCATAAGTCAAGTTTTATTGGAACACAGCCATGCCGACTCATTGACAGATGGTCCAGAGCTGCTTTCCTACTAAAATGGTAGCGTCGAGAGGCTGCAACAGAGACCGTCCTGCTTGGGAAGCCTCAAATATTTACTCTCTGGCTCTTTATAGAAGAAACTGATCTCTGCTGGTGAGGGCTCAGGGGAAGTGGGCACGCAGAGCTCTGCCTCAAAACCTGGTGAGATGCTAAGCCCAGAGTGGGTGCTGGGCACATGTCTCAAGAAGCTCGCAGCGGTGGGCACACACCATCCCTGACCTCCATGCCGGCACCAGGCTCTGCCCACTCACTCCACAGATGGAGCAAACAGCCTCTGTGGTCTGGGGCTGGCTGCCAGCACCAGGCCCTGCAGGCTCGTGGGCTTCCTCCCCATCTAAGGAGCCCCGCACCTAGGCTGCCCCCTGTTCCATCTCTGTATTTCTGCTGCCAGTTTCTGCCTGCTATCCCAATCCAGGGAGTATGCAAGGGATGATGGACCCGCTGTGTCCCTTTGAGCCCCAGGGCCACTCACGGGGGACGGGGAGTCCCGGTTGCTCTCCTCCAGGAACTCCTCCAGGGTGACCATCTCGCTGCTCGGGGAGGTGGAACAGGGCCGCGCGCCACCGTGGGGCTGGGCTGTGCTCCTCTTCTGGACACCCTCTTGGGGGAGAGGCCCGTTCCGCAGTGGGGGGTACTCATGGCGGCTGAGGGCGGGGCGCCCCGGGGTGCTGGCATCCCGTGGCAGAGTGGCCGTGTCCCTGCTGGGGATCAGGTCTTCGCTGCTGAAGCTCTCGGACCTGCCGTGGAGCTGGTCGGAGGAACCTGGAGTCAGGGCGGGCGGCACAGAGCACACATCAGACCTCTTCTGCCTCCAGTGGTCTCCGGGCTGCCTGCCGCTCACCTACAAGAGGACCCTGCCCGAGAACCCAGGGCACACTTCTCCCAGGCTGGGATTCTCCACGTGAAGAACACTCTGGGATGCTTAGAATTCAGAACAAAATAGTTTGAGATAAACGTGGAAGGTTTCTGCTAAAGTTCATACTGTTAGTAGTGCTAAGGTCCCTGGTGGCTCAGCTGGTAAAGAATTCGCCTGCCACGCAGGAGACCTGGGTTCGATCCCTGGGTTGGGAAGATCCCTTGGAGAAGGGAACAGCTACCCACTCCAGCATTCTGGCCAGGAGAATTCCATGGACTTTATAGTCCACGGGGTCGTAAAGTGCTGGACACGACTGAGCAACTTTCACCACACTCATTAGCTCTCATCCATTCATATATTTAAAAGCTTTACTGAGCACTTGCTATAAGCCAGATGGTCACATGGACACTAAGAAGTGAAAAAAATTTGTGTAAGAGTTTATGGTCCCGGGACAGCAAACACATTCTTTTCAGACGTAGGGGAAACATTCATTAAGACAGACTATATTTTGCACTATAAAATCAACTTAAAAAAACCTGAGAATCAAAGCCACTCTGTTCTCTGACCACAGTGGAATGGAACTAGAGTCACAATCCCCCTTCTAAAGATGAAGTAACTCGGATTCAGAGGGTGGGTGATTCGCCTAGGTGCCCAGACTCTGTCAGTGGGGGTGAAGGGATTTGAACTAAAATCCGTTTAAACTCTCGGCCTGCACTTGAAACCACGTGATGTGGCCTTGGAATGCAACAAATGTCGAATGCGTGGAAGGTCTTGGGGAACTGTATTTTAAAAATTACAAATATAAACACAAAGACCCACAGACACTGCAAAGTGCCCGGAAGGAGGGCCAGCTCACCTTTCAGGTTAAGAGGTGAGCTGCCGCTGGACGCATTTCTACTGCTCTCCAAGCTCCCTGGCCGGGATGCTGAAAGGAAATGCCAACATTCAATCTAAAGGCCCGTGACCAGGTCTAGCCTGGACCAAACCATCTAATCTGAGAAAAATTATGGAACAAAGTCACTGCAGAAGTGGAGCTGAGCACGCCCCGGAAGGATGAGCTTCGGGACACCCCATGTTCTCCCATGAGGATGGCTAACTTCCCCGAGTGCCAGGTATGGGCGTCCAGAAACGACTGTGTGCAGATTTTTGTTTTTTTAAAGTTAGGTCTAGGGCTGTGGCTTCAAACGATTTTGTTAACGAAGAAGCTCTCATGCAGAACTGAGAAAGTAGATGAAAAAAGGGCTGCTCTGGGTGAGCTGAGGGTTGGGTGCAGGTCCCCACCCCTCTTCCTGCACAGATCTTCCTGGAACACGTGTGAAATCTCCTGCCTAGATGACAGTGCAGCTCGGTGAGGGCGGGAGCCAGGAAATGGTGGTGTGTGTTCACGTGCGTACATGTGTGCAACTTCAGTTCCCTGATCCAGGAGGAGGAGCTGGGACCCTCAGCAGGACAGGGAGCACTTGCTTTTCCCAGCTGTCTGCTGTCCTTCAGCCCATCCATCTCAAATTCACATCTGCCCCGGAGGAAACAAGTGACCTATATGGTGACGAGCGCTGGAGGGAACCAGGCCTTGGGGCTGCGTCTGCGCCGAGCGTGTCTGCGGTGGCTCTTGGATCAGAGACTGAGTGCCAGGACCAGGGACGGTGCCCCCCTGCCCTGCCAAGGGCAGGCTGTGCCTTCAAGGCCTGTGGGCCACCCCTCTGGGTCTCCTCCGCTGGTTGCACTGGGCACCATTGCTCTTATCAGCCTGCCCTGTATCAGTTTGTCCTGCTGGACCGCAAACCCCCGGGGGACAGGCCCTGTGTTTCTGTCATCTCTGCATCCTCCCAGCACACAGCTGGTGTTGAGCGCGCTGAAAACGGAAGACACGCTGCTTACAAGCCACCTCCCCCCACCGCCTGCAAATCTGCTCTTGTTCTTCTGGGTCTTTAGGGCACCTAGTTCCCAAGTGCTGATGTGTTCACTGCAAATAGCATGCATCTGGAAAACACTCACTAGCAAACCGGGTTTGGGGACGAGCCAAAAAATACACGTTTTTTTTTTTTTGTGCATGGTATAAAAGCAAAATAAGTCCTCTTGTTGAAAGGGGAATTTTTGAAATTTAAAAATGCACATCCCTCTTTAGAAAGGAAATTAAGTTTCATTAAAGAAAACTGTGATACAAATCAATGGGATCTAAAAGCACTTTTATCTAACTGTTGCATCAAAAACCCCTTGCCCTTTTTTTTCCTGAAAAGAGAAGCTCAAGGAACCAAATACTTCGGAAGAAAACCCTTCTGGTCAGCTGACAAGCATAAATCAGGCTACTCCAGTTTACTGAACGTTGCAGGAGATCCTTGCGATTGTGTTGCCCACCACTCCGTGCAAAGACATAAGGGCTCCTTGTGTCAACCTGTGTCACCACAGAGCCTATAAACTGGGAATGTCTGTATCATAAAATTTTTAAGAGATGCTAGCTAGTTCCCACACACTGTTGATCAGAAGTAAACTGAAATAAATGTAAACTTTGAGGGTTTTTTTTTTAAGAATTATCTTCCAACCTTCCTATGACTTCTGTTTTGCAAAATTTAAAAAAAAATCCACTTTTAATTTTTTGAGAAAGTTAGTATAATTTTGGTTTCCCTTCCGCAGAAATTTACAATATGCCTAACTCAAATGGCAAGTACTTTTAACAGTTTCTAAGACTAAATGTAACTTGGAGCCACTCTGCAAGTGAGGGTGGCAAGAGATCTTCCTGAACTCAGTGCTCCCTGTGTGGGTCACTGGAACATCCTGGCAAACATGAGGGGTGCTTTAAGGCAAGGGAAATTAAAGTCTCCAGAAGTGGGATGCTTCATAAGTAGTGAGTTCCTTGTCATTGGAGGTATGTAAGCAGAAGTCAGATGCTCGGGCCCCTGGGGAGGGGAAGGAAGGAGCTTGGATGAACTGTGGACCCATCCCCACTTCATACAACTCCACTTTCACCTGTTTTGTGTACTGGACTTCTGTGCAGGATTTAGCTTGAGGGAGAGGCACTATTGCTGAGAACAAGACTGAGAATCCAGGTGGAAGGGCGTGTCGCGCTGACCACTCACCGTACTGCCTGGGGTGAAGCAACTCGAGCTCCAAGGACGGGTCGCAGAGGCTGTCGTCGGAATTATAGCCTGTGGTGAAAACAGGACAGTGAGTCAGGGGTTCTGGAACATCCATGGGGAAACTCAGGCCCTCTGCCAGACGGCCACCTCTGAACCTCGCCTGGCACCTGGGTTGTGGCAGCCCTTGGCTCCGGGTGAGGCGGGGGAGCGTGGACCTGGCCTCGTCTGTGCCTCCTGCTGGTATAAGCCTCATACTCCTGACTCCTATTTAACTTTAGATCCCCTTTCCGCCTGTGTAGTGACTGGGGCTTGAAGGCTACAGCAGTGATCTGGCCTAACACTGCAAAAGGAGTTGAATATTTAGGGTCCTGGGGACCACTTCCCAACCTCCAAGGCCAGGCCATGCCGGCAATTCTGGTCTGGGGGCCACACTGCCTTCGGGTCATAGGAGGAGGGCAAAGGAAAGATTCCAGCACCTGACCGGAGAGGCCGACTCCCTGGAGATAGCCCTGCCCTGGCAACTCCAGAAATAGACCCAGAAGCACAGGCCAGCCATCCACGGCCCTCTCTGAGAGGGACTCAAATGCCCTATGCCTCGGACCTGCGAGTTTCTTTCTGACAGTAGACCCTGGGTCCCTCCAAAGTGGCAAAAGGGTTTCCAACCCACCCCTGACTCCTATTATAAAAATTCTGGTAGTGAGAGACACTCAAAGTTAGGTATGATCTTCACACTATTGTAAATAACTATATATAACTAATAAGGACCTACTGTATGGCACAGGGAACTCTACTTAATACTCTGTAATGGTCGATTTGGGAAAAGAATCTAAAAAAGTGAATATATGTATAACTGATTCATTCTGATGCACCGCAGAAACCGACAATCACAACACTGTTAATCAACAGTGCTCCAATAAATTTAAGTTAGATATGATCTAAAGGCTTCCTCTGCAGGTTCTGTCTCCCAGGAGATGACAGCAGGACAACTCCTTTTTTTAATTCACTGAAGGTAGCAGAATCCTACTTTTTGTGTTCTCCCTTAACGCCCAATGGGCTTCCCTGGTGGCTCAGTAGTAAGGACAAGCGCCTGCCAATGCAGGAGACACAGGTTCGATCCCTGAGTCGGGAAGATCCCCCGGAGAAGGAAATTGGCAACCCACACCAGTAAACTCGCCTGGGAAATCCCATGGACAGAGGAGCCTGGCAGGCTACAGTCCACGGGGTCACGAAAAGAGTCGGACATGACTTAGTGACTAAGCAACCTAATGCCCAACTCAAAGTAGTGGCTTAATTAAAACTTGCTGCCTTGATTACAATAGTAAAATATGGCTAGTGATATGTAGGCTCATTGCTGCTAAGTCGCTTCAGTCGTGTCCAGCTCTGTGTGACCCCATAGACGGCAGCCCACCAGGCTCCCCCATACCTGGGATTCTCCAGGCAACAACACTGGAGTGGGTTGCCATTTCCTTCTCCAATGCATGAAAGTGAAAAGTGAAAGTGAAGTCGCTCAGTCGTGTCCGACTCTTAGCGACCCCATGGACTGCAGCCTACCAGGCTCCTCCGTCCATGGGATTTTCCAGGCAAAAGTACTGGAGTGGGGTGCCAATGCCTTCTCCAAGGTAGGCTCATTAAACCTGGCTAATTATCAGAATTTTCTGAAGAACCTTTAAAAAAATATGGAATCTTATTTAGGAGAAGTATATTTGTACTCGTCTTTTGACCCAGCAATCCTAATTCTAGGAATCAACTCTGGGGACTGGTTGGTTGAATACCGTCATATCAACATTTTAATTATTGTGTACTTATACAAAGAATGAGAAAGATCTCCATGATATATGTCTAAGTGAAAAAAAACCCCCAAGATGTAATATTTTTATTTATTTATTTTTTGCAAAAAGAAACACAAAGTATAAATAAGGAACTAAAAAAAAGGTTATCTATAGGGTGACTTTGGAATGTAATGGAGGGGAAAGGGAGAGACGTGAGGCTTAGAAATCTAAGCATGCCTTTTTATGTAATTTAGGTTTAAATTATGTAAATATTTTATGTAGTAAAAAACAGAATTTAAAAAAGAAAAAACTCTACAATTGAAGACAGAAACAAATAAACCTTAGTGTATATGAACCCACTAACATAATCCATAAAAGAAAAATTCCAGTGAATTTTGAATATAAAACTCTGCGCATCCTTCATGAGATTGAATCTAAGCACTAGAAAAATTACAAAGGAAATAAACATCGCTTGGTGATTTTGTTAGTAGCAGTAGCAGTATTAAAATTTTTAACCATCACCGCATATTTTCAGGAAATATAAGTAAATGTTTTGAGAGAGAAGACGTCTGTGTAAGAAAAGGACACACATGTGAAATCGAAGGGAAAAAAAACCCCAAGGAATTGCTGAGGGCAGTCTGGGGGCACCGATGGTGACAGGCCCTTGTGCTTGCTCTGCAGGCCAGTGATGATTCCAGGATGATTCCAGGCTTGGGCTCCGACGGGATGCAGGCTGAGATAGCCTGTGGGTCAGCCCAGAGGGCTGGACCTTGAACCACAGAGACCCCCCAAAACCCTGAGGGGAGATGGTGTTCCCAGCTCTTCCCCAGGACCAGGCAGGGCCTCTGCACCCCAGAGCTCCAGAAACCAGTGGGGACTGATGGCTGTGGACAACAGACACCCTTGCCATGCGGGCTCAGGGCACGGTTCTCCCAGAGAGCTCACGGCACAGCTCCACTGACGCCCAACAGTAAGTGACTGCCGGCAATGGGGAGAGGCTGCCCACCTCTCCTGTGCCCACCCCATTCACCTGCTCCCCTGGGGGGCTTCCTACTTATAAGCAACCGGGACAAGGGCAGGGACCCTGTCTGCCTTTGCTTGTCAAACCAAAGTTGTGTAAGCCCCTGGTTTTAAGGGCAGAGTGGGTGCTATTACTGTGAAAAATAACAACCACGTATTGTTTTCCAACTTCTAACACCTCAGAGGCAATCACTTTCAGTCCTTTTAGCTGTGTCTTTGGATATCTCCTATTTTTAAATTAACAGCCAAAGGTCTTTTTTGGTTTTAAGCTTTACCTGTTCCTCTCTGGGTAATTTCCCAGTACTCTCCCTCCTCTTTTGGTAGCATCCTATTCTTGTTTCATGGGTGCAACAGCTTTGCTCATCTCTGACTGTAAATGACGGGCATCGTAAAGCTCCCGTCTCTGTGCTTATGTCTGTTTACTCCATGATGTTTCACTGTTGCCTCTCACACTGGTTTTGGTCTCTGCTACTAGAGGCTCTAGAGGTGTTGCTGGGCTTCACCTGGCAAGATCTGATGGAGACATTCAGCTGGGATCTTCTTAAGTTGATCAGACGACTGGGACAATATTTTAATTTCATGTCTAAAGGTGTGAACACGCATAGCTACTGGCAACCTGGGAGACCTTCAGTTTGTAAATCCTTCCCTACAACCCCCTTGTTTTTGACTTGGGAAACTTGCCTTCCACTCTGTCAACTCACCTCCAGTTCAGAGACCCTCTTGTGTATCCTCCACAGAGAATGAACCTCCAGACTTCTACTAAGGTGGGCTGGAGAGGATGCCTCCTTTTAGCCCAGATGCTGGCTTATCTCCCTTCTAGACCTACTTGGTGCCACCAAGTTCTGCATGGTGGTTGTGGGAGTGGGTCCCGGGGCTTCCCCTCCAGTGGCTTGGGATCAGGCTTCTTATCTGTCCAGAGTCACCCACCCAGCTGGCAGGCAGGGCTGAAGTCTGAACCTGTGTCTGGATGATGCCAGAGCCTGCCCACAACTTAACCACCCTACTCACTACCTCTCAGCCTGGGACCCCTTCTCCCACCGAGAGCCTGGGGTCTTTAGGAAGGACCTGAACCCCAGATGCTCAGCCCTCTTGTTTCTGGAGAGGCCCGTGACTCACCTTTGGTGCGGCCTGGGTGCCGGGAGATGGAGCTGGAGCTGGAAGGGGTTGTAGTGATGGCTGAGGTCGAACAGGGCCGGGGGCCCAGCTCCAGGGGCCAGGGCTTCACGGCTGGGTCAGCAGAGGCATCCTTGTGGTCCAGGCTGCCTCGGTGCGGGGACCCTCGCTTTGGCTTTAGGTCCCCAGGGCCTGGGGCAGAAAAGGACATTGAGAGACGGGCTGGCAGAATCTTGGGCTCAGGCTGGGCGACCACACGGAGGCCTAGAAGCAAGGGCAGCAGGGCACACAGACCACACGGACGAAAAGCTGAGTTGCCCCCTAGCCACGCCACCCCCTTCCCTGCCGACCCAGGGCTGTGGTTTAAACAGGAGGGCCCTGGCTACAGGCCTGTATCAGAGACCCCAGCTCCACTGATGGGCCATACTGCAAGCCCTAGAATTTTGGCTGGGAGACAATAAAGGAAAAACTCAGGAGGACAAAGAAAATGCTGGTAGAAGTCCAACATATTAACTACAGGGCACGCCTGCCACCCAGCACCGTGTATCATGCAAACCCCTGATGTAAAAAGATCCTGGCAGAAGAAAATCCAAAAAAGAGGGGATATGTATATACGTACAGCTGATTCACTTTGCTGTACGGTAGAAACTAACACATTGTAAAGCAACTATTCTCCAGTAAAAACTGAATCTAAAATAAAAACAAAAAAGATTCTGGTAGATGTCTGCTCAGGATCACTGCAACCTAAGGCTGAGGCCCTGAGGTCCAGGACGTGCATCTTGCCAACTGGCTTCACTTATAAACTCAGAAAACGTTGATTGTCACCTTAACAAGAATTTAAGAGATCTTTAATGTTTGCATGGTGAGACTGACTACCAGAAGGATTTTTATCTTGTCTTATGCTTTTCTGCAATCTCGAAGTTTTCTACCATGAAAATATACTCTTGTCAAAGTTAAGTAAAGTCCTATTTAAAAGCATTTTTATAAAACCCAACCCTCCACCTATCTCGTAGTAAGAAAGGGGATGGGCTCTCCAAATACGAGACAGAAACGAACGCAGCTGGAGTTCCTGTGAGCATTAGGACCACACTGTCTCCCATGGCGTCTCACTCCAGGCACCCCAAGGCTGCAGACCCAGAGCCTCACCCACTGCCGGGCTCTCAGGCCCCTCCCCTCCCCTCCTTCGTGGACCTGACCCTGCTGGGCCCTCGGCCACTCCAAGTCTGGATTCACGGTGAAGTTTTAATCGCCTACATCTTATCATGACTTGAAATCAAGGTAGAATTTGGATTCTGAAAGATAACCTTGATGAGAAGCAAGATTCAAGTCTGGTGGGATGCATGGGGCAGACATCCAACAGGTGAAGTTAAGAGCAGGAGCAGGTGGCGGGGAGGTGGAGATGACCAAACAGTTAGCACGAACAGCAGAGAAACAGCACTGTTCCAGCAGCATGCTCAGAGGACAGGGGGCCGGGACCACAGCAGCCCAGGGTTCCCAAGGCGGCGAGTGAGAGAGAAGGCGGTACCACATCAGCCAACTTTGAAATCAGCATTTCAATACGTGTGGACTTATTTTTTTAAACAGTTACCTTGTTTTTAATGGTACTGGCTCTCCATTTACAGTACAGGTAATAATCTATCCTTTGAGGATAAATTTAAGTGGAAATGGTGGGTCAGTCCAAGGGGAAATATGTCAGTAACCACACAGGTGATGGACAGAGGTGGCAAAAATCATGAAGATGGAACAAGAATGATTGAAGACAGAAAGAAACTGCAGTAGCTAAAGGCCTGTCTCGACCAGCCTTTCTCCCGCTCTGGGCGTGACTGGCCTGCTGATGCTCTTTCTGTCCACCGCTGCTTTAACTTCAGCACCAGAGATGTTCAGAGAACGACAGCACAGTCATAAAGCTTCATTCTGGGCTGGCCTCTGGCTGGGCATCATTGATGCAATTATTCAAAACGCTTGCATGGAGCACAGTAAATCCTTCAAAACATACAACACCTCTAAAAAGGACCCTATTTGGCAAAAGCCATCAATTCAGGGCTCTGACAAAGAAAGAGGAGAATAGGGCAGCGGTTTTAAATTTTAGCTGCTTCAAGATAAGCCTTAAGGGAAAAAAAAAAACTCACTTGACAGAGGCCGTATATTTTAGGAAGCATAGTGACAACTGACCAGCTCTGCTTTATTCTTGAGCGTTGACAAAAGCCTGCGGGTGCGAGGGTGGGGGGCAGCACACGGCCACTGGACTTACTCAGCACGGACATCCTGGCCCCAGGACCTGGGCACGCATGTCCCGAGGCGCCCCTACAACTGTGCTGTGCTGGAGAATCGGTCCAGAGGGTGTGGCAACTCATCTTCTCTTTTGAAATCAGAATCCACGCTGGCTACTTTAAAGTCTGGCCTGGAATTGGGGTTAGGAGGAGGGGTCCGCTAGGGGTCATCTGGCCTTTAGGTACTGTTTTTTTTTTTTTTTTTCCGTTTGTTTGAATTTCAGAAATGAAGGAGGATACACGATGAAGACACATGGTAAAGGAAAAGGATTAGAAGTCTCCAATTTCTGAAAAGGGGAGAGGCTCATTAGGAGAGGATGGGATGTCAGAGGAAGACCAGAACCGCAGGCGTTTAGAGAGAGCCGGGTGGGCCGTTGGAGACTTGTCTTTGTCCTTGCTTTTGCTTCTCAAAAAGGGACTCTTTTTGCGCTGAGTTGCTAAATCGTTATCCCCAGGATAACCCGAGAGGGGAAGGAAAAAAGAAGAAAAAAAAAAAACACAACAAATAAATGAAATGAATAATAACATGTAACTCTAAATTAGTTCAGTGTACTTTGGAAATCAGAATCCAGTCCAGGAAAGATGGAAACAAAACCACGACAAGACTGGAATCAGGAGTCAGTGAATCATTTATGCTCTGCCTCAATTTAATTAATTTAGCGGCATCTCAGTGCCAACACTTTACTCAGCACGTGAAGAGAATTACATATTGCTCACGGAGCCAAGGGCTTAGATGATTTTCAATTTCAATGTGTTAAATTATTAAATAAGAATGTTCATTAATTTAGGACCCAGCTTCTCTTACTCATCCATTTTAATGACCGACTCCCTGACAATTTGGCTCATGTGTTACTCTCATTCCTGTTCAAAGACTTTGGAAACAACACTTTTCTGGCCTGCTGTAATAAAACAGTCAACCTGACTATTATTCACCAATAATTCTTATACATCTGAAGTAACTTTTGGCAAAATGAGTTCAAAAAATAATGAAAATACCTCTTTTTCATACTCCAAAACACCAAGAATTACTATACCCTTTCTTCTATTACATGACTTTTAAATTATTTCTAATTTTTATCAGAAATAAAAATTATCAGAGCAGACAATTGGTCTAACTTTTTGAACAGGTCATACAGAAACATAACCAATACATCCAATTTCTGACTTAGAATTAAATTTGGAACCAGAACCTCCATTGTTTATTCCTCCATAGCGCCACCTGGTGGTCAATATTCACACCATCGGTAAGGGACTGACGATGTGATGCTGGGGCCCTTAGCTCTGCTGGGGGCATGCCTAACATCTCTGTTAGGCAACATGTTTAATCAGCTTTCACTGCAGGTAGTGCACTTGGTGGCCTAGAGCTCAGATTCCAGGGTTAACAGGCCTGTGTTCAAATCTAAGCTTTGTCACTTATTACAGCAGCATGTGTCTCACCTTGTTAAGCCTCGCTTTCTCAGCTCTGAAAAGGGGATGATTAATCATGCCTACCTCACAGGGCAGTTGGGACTAAATGAGGCAGATAAAGTAAATTAAAAAGGTGCTGGCTGCCCCCAAAAAGGCATCCAATGAATGGCTGCTGTTAATAATTATCGCTGACTTGCTCACTCATGGATTGGTACAAGCAATTTTTCCCCATGAACGTTTTCCTGACTCAATTGGGCTGATTATGGTTAATTGAGGATTTCCCTGGTGGCTCAGTGGTAAAGAATCTGCCTGCAATGCAGGAGATGTGGGTTCAATCCCTGGGTGGGGAAGATCTCCTGGAGGAGGAAATGGCAACCTGCTCCGGTATAGTTCATTAAGCCAACTTTAATACAAGTTGAGGTGATGAATGTCAAAACAATTAAAGAGCCAATATGAAAACTAGTGGCCAGAGAACCTGCCTAGATGAAAACAAACTTTGAGTTTCATCATCACTGACCCGAACAAGAGCCTTTTACATAATCTGACCTCCTGCGAAGAATGGGAGTGCAAATAGTCCCCAAACAACGTGTGAAAGCACTTGCTTTTGTGCATTTGAAAGCGACACGACAGTACCTGTGAACACAGCCTCCTGAAAGGCCTGTGCACATCCCACTCAGCAGAGGTGGCTTGTCACTGGCTCTTAGTGGTGTAATGTCAGCCCCCACGTGGGGGTCTCAGGCACAGGCCTGATCTTCAGGAAGTCCTGGTGTCTTTCATAAAAATTTACATTACTCAGGCTGTAGGTTTGGTATAAATAATCCGAGCAATGATATTTGAAAGTAAATTTGGAAACTGAACAATGTTTGAAGTAACTGCTGTGTTTAATCAGTTCTAAGATGTACATCTCCCACCCCTAAATCTTAACATCACTGAAATCAGGGTGCAGCTTCCACAGTATCTTAGAGTCACCACTGGGGGGTCCAGACGAAACGGTGACAAAATTGTTGCTGCCACAACCAATATATTTTGTTTATATTTTCCTTTCATGTGTGTACACAAAAATCTATCTAATTAAGTCCTTTAGAAGAGCTTTTCAACCAGAGGATGGTAAAAGTTCTAAGTGGTAAAGTTCTACATCATTGGATTGCCAGCGGTATGTAGAGTAATTGTGCAGTTTATAATTGACAGCCTCTTAGATTTGATGACATGAAGCACATTCAACTAGAAGTCCGTTTCAGAACCTCTGGCAAACTCAGAAGGACAGTCTTCATGGAAAGATTAAGCCAAACGCCCTGGCTGGTAGGACTGAAGGCCAGGTCAGGCTGAGAAGAAAACCTGCCTGCCTTTCCAAGTTATGAAAAAGACTGAAACCACACACGGACTTGCTGAGATCCCATACGTGCCTATTACCCATGAAATGTGCCTGGGATGTCCCTACAGAGACAGCTTACTCTAAATCTCTAACCTGTACAAGGAAACCCCCAAGCCTATGCTACTGAGCTTTCTTCTGGTGCCTGGAGGGTGTCACTTTTGACCTGAGTACCTCTCATCGTCTATAGGATTAGTGATGCTTCTTATTTGACATGGGTGTATATTTTCCTGGCTATTAACACACCCCTTTCAGGCTCTTACACACACATGTGCACATCTACATGCCACCTCCCTCTACCCCGTCCAGTGAGAGGGTCCCTTAGGCCCACCTCCGCCAGCCAGGTCAGCATACCTACCTTTTCCCAGGGGCCCATTATGGGAGTCACGTTCTTCTGGGCAGCTTGAGCCCGATGGGGTGGACTCGGGGTTCTCGGGCTGAGATCTGAGCGGCTGAGAAGCAGATGGCAAGGTTGGGTCTGGGGACTCCAGCTGCCGGGGAGGGCTGTCTGTGGTTGACTTCAAGCGTTCTCTGGAACCCTCTTTCTTTGGTTTGATGAGTTTGACTAAGGCTTTGGCTCCAATCCAGTGGTTTTTCCTAATGAGAAGTAGATTTTTAGGACACAGTCAACCCTCACTGCCTGCTCCAGCAGGTCACTGGGTGCAGTGTCCCAACATGGGCTGGTCTCCCCATCACCAGCCTGGGAAGGTGGCAGGTAACTGGGGTTTCGAATAATGGCACTGTATTTGGGGCTCAGGAGATAGAATGGAATTCTCAATCAGGTACAGCTCAGGGATGGTAGAACCACGTATGGGTGCAGAAATCCACACCACTCTCTTGCAAAAACAGAACTTCAAGTGCACCCATTAACCCTTTTTCTTTTTAAAAATGTGGACCATTTAAAAAGTCTTTATTTGGCTTTGTTGCAATATTGCTTCTGTGGTTTATGTTCTGGATTTTTGGCCAGGAGGCATGTAGGATCTTAGCTTCCCAACCAGGGACTGAACCCACAGCCCCTGTATTGGAAGGCACTGGACCATAAGGGAAGTCGTCTAGTCGCTAAGTCGTGTCCAACTCTTTGTGGCCCCATGGACTGCCCCTGCCAGGCTCCTCTGTCCATGGGATTTCCCAGGTAAGAATACTGGAGTGGGTTGCTGTTTCCTTCTCCAGGGGATCTTCTTGACCAGGGATTGAACTCCCATCTCCTGCATGGGCAGGCAGATTCTTTACCACTGAGCCATCTGGGAAGCCCTTGCCCATTAACTCTTGATTACCTCTGTGAAATAAAAGAAGTGCTCTGCTAATGTGATCTATTAGGTGGCCATTTTTCTGCCAAAATGCCATTTTCAGCATCACATTCCTCCTCATTCCCTGCTAAGTTTCACAGGAAGTGTAATAATAAGCTGGCATTCCCTGACCACTCCCCGCACCGAGGAATCTGGACGTGGTGGCAGAGGGCTGTGAAGAGTGGGCCGTGTGGATGAAAAACAGGGACTATAATGAGTAAGTGATAAAAGTTGTAGCTAACAGGAAACAGAGAAGGCTTCTGCTGGATAGAAAAGAGAACCATGTCCGGATTCTCCTCCTCTGCTGAACTGCACTGAACTGTGCTTATACAACTCATTGCACTTCTGCATCTGGGCCTCAGTGTCTCCATCTGCCAAAGGGAACGCTGGGACTGAGGTTCTGAACCTCTGTGGTTCTGTGATTTTAACAGAGAGGCCATTAGGGATGCACAGCGATTCTGACTTCAAGGCTGGGCTGGGCCAGGACCATCTGTAGGGCCCAACTCCTGGAGCCCAGGCCCGGGGAAGCGCTGCTTGATGCACGGGGCCAGTAGCCTCGGGGGACGGAGCCAGCCCTACAGCCCAGCACAGGGCTGAGAGAATTTCTAAAATCTTTCCTCTGTGGGAGGGATGTGCACAGAGGCGGCCTGCCAGCATGGAAGACACTGGCCCTACAACTGGGGGCTGCTCCCGATGGCTACTGTTTTCGCCCTGAGCGTGAACAAGGAATATCTGTTGTTCCGTGTTTCAGCCCCTGAAACTTAAGTCAACTCACTTCTTTGGAGCAGGATCATAGAATTTGTACTGATCCATGATTTTTTCTTCCAGTTTTTCCTTGTGTCTCCGTAACGCATTTAATTTGTCTCTGTGGAGAGAGGGGACAGACCACCAAGTCAGGTTTAAGCCAGAAAAATGAAGTCACTCAGCTCGGCCTGGGACCTGGCCCAGCACACGTCACGTGGGCCACCCTGGTCACTGAGTCAGGAATATGTGAATGGAAACACGGGATACAGGCCCAGGAAGTCCTAATGCCTCGAGGCGGCCTGCGAGCACCCAGGACCCAGCTGAGTGACCTCAAGGAAGCAAACCCCTGACCGTCTGAAAACCCAGCTCAGAAGCAAGGACTTTCCAGCCTGGTCATTCAGGACGTGGGACACCCCAGGGTCACACTCAGGGCCAGTTCCTGGGTGTGCATATCAACCAGACCTCGGTGGTGGGGTGAGGTGTGCCCTCAGATGCTAGGTGGGCATCAGGGCGGAAAAAGTCATCTTAGCGAAAGCAGACCTCTGACTCGGACCCATTCCAACATTGGGTTTCTGACTACACTTTTGTGCAACAAACTTGAAAGCTTCCAGGGGCCAGAAAAAAAAGACGAGGAGCACAGTGGGCCTGGAAAGACCAGGGAGGGCGGGGCGGCCTGAGGCATGGTGAGCCACCTGGGATTGCTGCCATGTAGGAAGAATGCAGACCTGGGTCGGGGGATGGGGTGGATCTTCTCATTTCCCAGAGAAGCCAGAAACTCAAGATCGTGAAGCTAAATCTCCCAGCTTGTACATGCTGGAAACCAGTTTCTATTTCCAAAAATGCAGAAAAGACCAGAAAGACACGTCCTGAACCCTGGGCTGCCAGAGAGCTCCTCTGCTTCCTGGGAGAGAGATGCTGGTCTTCCTTATTCACAGGGTGTGCTTTTATCTCAGGAAGCCCTGCGGGCGGACTCCGTACAGCACTGCCCACAGGGCCACCGACTCCTGTCCCCTCCAGCCTCTCACCACCTGGGTGGTCTCTTCACAGCGTGGACCCTCGGTTTTCTCACTGGAAAATGAGGCTTCTGGGCCAGAGGCAATGGCTCACGATTCTTTCTGTCAAGGCACTGCCAAAGTTCCACCCAAACCAGGGACTTTCCCAAGCATTCCCCATGAAGGAAGCTCCTCATGCAGAGAGGCAGCTTTGGGAACCACTGGGTCCCAACCCCTCACTGCTTGAGTCAGCCCCCTTGACTCGAGGCCTGTGATTTGTTCCTCTGTCCTCATGGCCCTGCAGCGTGGCCTTAAGCCTGGAGGGCTTCCGTGGCTGGGTTCGCCTCCCACAGATGCACGCAAAGTCAGAGAGCAGGCCCAGGCCCCTCCCGGCCACCGGAACAGCACTCTGCTCCACTCGAAACAGCCTCCAGGAAGCCTGCCAAGCCCTGGCCCTCTGCAGACGCTCTCTAATGCAGAACTGTCATCCACCCATCCCCCTGGGGTCCAGGCGCCTCCTCTTCTAGTTAGCACCTGCCCGGCGTCTGCAGCGATTATTATCCGCTGGATTACAGAGGGCCAACTTCAGGCAACGGTCGTTTCTACCCCCAAAATTATGGTGTGGTTTTTGATGCAAAGCATTTTCTGGTAGGTGGTGAGCCACCTCTGAACGTGGAGGTGAAACCAGGAGGATAACAAACAAGTCTCAGGACACTTGAGAGCTGGACGAGACCACGCCCCTCTACAACATCTCCTTCCTTCCCCAAGCCGGCCAGGCGCTCCTGCCCACAGCAAGGACAGTCCAACCGCCACAGCAGAGTGGTGGAAACCCCCTGAATCCACGGACCCATCCTGTGTTACTTCACGTCTGTGCCACATCTCAGTACCAAGCCTCCTGAGCTCATCTCTGGCAGCTTCCTAGGTCTGGCTGGACCAGCATCCTATAACACTTCCTGGTGTATCCCGACTCGTGAGCCAGGCATCGGCGCCTCCTCTGCTGGGGCTCCTCCAGGTTCCCTGCACCCAGGCCCCTGCCATGCTCCACCTCCACATCCCCCCAACTGCCCTGCTGGTCCCCGTCCTGCATCAGCAGCATTAACCCCATCTCCTCCTTCTCCATCTCCCTGAAGCTCCTCAACCTCTGGTACGGACACAGCTCTAGTCATATCCCATCGGTCCCACCAATTCCCATTCACCAGATCGCTGTGCACCTCGCAGGGCCCATGTAAAGCCGGGAGAAATAAACACCGTGGCACACTGGTCACCCACCCTCCAGACGATCATCGAACACAGACATGAGTGAGAAAGAGTCCTGCAATGGCATCTGTGCTCAGCCTTCGAAGTGAATTCTTTCCCTGAGCTACTTCTCGGTGGCACGCTTCTATGTATTTTTAGAAGTGCACTTAATTCCAAAAGCAGAGTAAGAAGCTTCTGGCGGTGGGCAGTGCCTTTAAAAATCTAACGAAAGCCAAATGCCACTACCTGCAGAAACCCAGAACCACTCCAGGGCAAGAGAGAGGAGGACACGCTGGTAAGCTGGCCTGCCCTTGCCCTCAGGACACTGACGGGCCCCAGAGCTGCTCTGGCCTGGCACGGGGAAGCCAGGATCCCCATCACCCGGGCCCCTTACATGTACTGCTTCTGTTCCTCGTGGTACTGCTCCTTGTTCTCCAGGTTCTGTTCTAGAAGCATCTGGTTCTGCTGGCTCAACAGCTGGATTTGGCTCAAGAGGTGATGGTTTTCTTCTTCCAAGTTCCCCTTGAGTCGGGATAGCAGCTGAAATACACATCAATAGTGTCTTAAAAATGGTGTGACCCCGTGAGTCTGCTTCTGGGAGGCCAGCTTCCGAAAGAACGAAAACGCCACGTGCGCCAAGACATCCATCTCAGGCCTCCCCGGTGGCTCAGTGGTAAAGAGTCCACCTGCCAATGCAGGAGACAAAGGTTTGAACCCCGGTCCGGGAGGATCCCACATGCCACAGAATAACTGAGCCCATGGGCCGCACCTACTGAGCCTGTGCTACAGAGCCCGGGAGCTACAAGCACTGAGCCAGCACGCCCAAGGGCCCGTGCTCCGCAGCAAGAGAAACCACCACAATGAGAAGCCCGAGCACTGGAAGTGGAGAGCGGCCCCTGCTCACTGCAACTAGAGAAAAGCCGGAGCACCAGAGAAGACCCAGCACAGCCAAAAGAAAAAAAAAAAAACAGACACCCATCTCAGTATTATCCAACTCGTGATAATTAGAAAGGACCCAAAGGGCCACTGCCCAATCTGACAGCTGTGGGCAACAAGTGGCTGCTGAGCACTTAAAACGCAGCCAGAAAAACAGACAGAAACAACACAGCCAGTCCTCGCCAAGACGAGCAGGGCAAATATAGCAAGTCCTAAAGACTTAACTCGGAGAAGGCAATGGCACCCCACTCCAGTACTCTTGCCTGGAAAATCCTATGGACAGAGGAGCCTGGTAGGCTTCAGTCCATGGGGTCGCTAACAGTCAGACACGACTGAGCGACTTCACTTCCACTTTTCACTTTCATGCATTGGAGAAGGAAATGGCAACCCACTCCAGTGTTCTTGCCTGGAGAATCCCAGGGACAGGGAGCCTGGTGGGCTGCTGTCTATGGGGTCGCACAGAGTTGGACACGACTGAAGTGACTTAGCAGCAAAGACTTAACTAAAAAACGGATGTGAAGTATCTGTGTAAACAAAATATATTATTTAGGATTAATACCACCTGCTTCCCTTCACTTTTTAAATGTGGCTAACTTGACAATTTTAAATTATTTCTGGTGGCCACATCATTATTTCTATGGGACAACTCTGTTCTAGCTGAGGGTCAGCACACTTCTCTTGTAAAGAGCCAGGCAGCAAATATTTCAGGATTTCCAGGCCAGATGGTGGTCTTTGTTGCAACCACTCAACTCTGCTGTTGCAACAGGTGAGAGCCAGAGACAAGACGTACATGCATAGGTGTGCCCACACTCCAATAAAACTTGACTTACAGATGCTGACATTTAAGTGTCACAGCATTTGCACTTGCCACACAAAAAAGAAAGATGGTAACAATAACCCGGTGTACGAGACAGCAAAAGAGACACTGATGTATAGAACACTCTTATGGACTCTGTGGGAGAGGGAGAGGGTGGGAAGATTTGGGAGAATGACATTGAAACACGTAAAATATCATGTAAGAAACGAGTTGCCAGTCCAGGTTCGATGCACGATACTGGATGCTTGGGGCTAGTGCACAGGGATGACCCAGAGGGATGGTATGGGGAGGGAGGAGGGAGGAGGGTTCAGGATGGGGAACACATGTATACCTGTGGCGGATTCATTTTGATATTTGGCAAAACTAATACAATTATGTAAAGTTTAAAAATAAAATTAAATTAAAAATAAAAAAAAATAAAACTTTTTTTTTTTTCACTTTCTCAACCATTATAAAATGCAAAAGTCATTCTGAGTTCACAGCCATATAGAAACAGATTTAGGGGCTGGACTTGAGTTTTGGGCTGAGGACGGCCAGCTCTTGCTCCAGAGTATGTGTATGATGGTTGGTGTACAGCAAGACGACTAGCTTTTTGGCTTCAGATGGCCTGGGTGGCAGCAGGCTCTGGCCTGAAGTCCGCACGGAGACCCTGAAGCACAGCCCGTGGTGGCGGGGCTCCCTGGGACAATATCTGCCAGTGTTGTGGCCCCCATCTCCTCCACAGGCCCCAGTCCCAGCCCAGAGTGTCTTTGGGTGTCTTGGCACCCTGGCCTCTGCTTCCTCAGCTGCGATGCCCCATGGGGCTACCGTGAGCTCAAAGGAGAAGACCCTCCGGAGTGTTTCTCAACAAAGGGCAAGAGGAGCTGTGTCTGGAGTCCTGGCCGTCTTGGGCCATCCCGGGGCTGGGGCGGGACCCGGCCACTCCTCCCTGCCCTGTCTACTCTGTCTTACTGTCCCGGGCTCTGCTAACAACTCCATCTGAGAGAGGTCTGCTGCTGAACACAGTACTTTCCAACCGAGTACACCAGAAGGCAGGGCTCTGCTCCTTTGGAAACCGGGGGAATGCGTGTGTAAGCTCCAACCTGACCGCCCCGGGATCAGGAGCCAGGCAGACAAACCCCAGCACAGAAAAAAAATAACAACAACAAAACCTGTGACATTTCCCTAGAAGAGTGCAGCTACTACATGAAAAGAAATGGAACAACAGCATGGACACAAGAGGGCAGGGATAACACAGCACACGGCTGTATCGCTGCACCTGCTCCGACCCCTTGCAAAAGGCAAAGATCAGATGCAATGGTGCTTCTGCGTGCATCCTGACCAGTCGAGGTGTCCGTTCCCCACCCAGACAGCTCTGGCCTCCTCTCGGTCTCTGGACCACCTTTACACGCGTCCTCAGAGCATACGCGCCAAGGAGGACCCATCTCGACCCCGCTGAGCCGGAAGGCTGTCACGCCAGGCACTCGTTCTGGCGTCTGGGGACCCCACCGCCCAGCCCCAGGCCTCACCTCGCAGTGGTTGTCCAGCTTGGTCAGCGAGATGTCCATGCTCTGGTGCTGCTCCTTCAGTGTGTCAAACCGGGCCTGCCAGCGGTTCAGCTCCAGCTGCGAGCTGTTCAGCGAGGTCTTCAGCTCCTTGGTGTGGGTGTGCAGTTCCTCGTACTCCCCCTTCAGCTGGTGGTGCAGGAAATTGACCCTGGGGGTGGGGGGCGCAGAGAGCCACAGGGCTCAGGGCCAAAGAGCACTCCCAGGCCTTGTCCCAGCTGTGCAATCTTAGACCAAAGCACAACCTCTCTGGGCCTCAAAACGAGGGAGTAGAACAAAACCAGGGGTTTTTAAGCTGGGTTCTTTGGGGTCCTGTGAAGGTACCCCTGGTGCCCCCACCCTGTCTGGGGCAGACAGCACAGGCAGGCTCAGGCACCCACTCCAACAGAGCATCACTGTAGTTAAGGCTCTGGCATGTGTGCCTCCTTGGAAAAAAGG
Organism: Bos mutus; assembly: GCF_027580195.1. NCBI lineage: Eukaryota > Metazoa > Chordata > Mammalia > Artiodactyla > Bovidae > Bos > Bos mutus. The sequence continues at coordinate 55,248,008 of NC_091637.1, forward strand.
GTTCTGCTGTTCAAAGATTTTTTTAAACACTGAACCACAAAATGCTCTAAAACTCTTTGTCTCTGCTCAGCTCCTCTTCCCAGTTCCAAGCTCCTTTTCTAATTTCAACTCTCGAGATAAATAAAGTATGAGATGCTGGGGTATTATGTAAATCTGCTAAAATTATCATCATCATCTTAACTATTATCTAACTGGGCTTTCTCAGGGGAGGATGTATAACAGAAAGCTCAAAGTACCAGGGGCTCATGGACTTGATTTTGACACAGATGGGTCATTTGGCTCACTGATTAAATGAATTAGGGGGTTGACATTTAAAACTGTGAAAGTTTCACATCAATATTCAAATGTGCAACTTCTTTCAAGACAACAAGCACAAACAAAGGAATAATCTGGCAGCCCCAGGCCTGCCTCCCAGCTGACCACCTTGAGACCAAGTGGCTTCTCCGTTTCACTGTCTGGTCTACGGCTGGCACTCATCACCCACGTGCCTGACCTGCCTGGCACCTGAGCCTGCAGTCCTCTGTACCCATGAACACAAGGACATGGGGAGGAAGCGGCATCATGTGGCCCTGCCAGAGAAAAGACCCGATTCAAACCCTGTCTCTGCCACTGACTACAAGCATCGGCCCCGGACGAGGCATTTAATCTGTCTGTTCCCTCATCTATTTTTTAAAAAATGGATGATAATAATTCTATGACGGTTAAGAACCTGCCTACTATGCAGGAGACCTGGGTTCAATCCCCGGGTCAGGAAGGTCCCCTGGAGGAGGGCACGGCAACCCACTCCAGTATTCCTGCCTGGAGAATCCCATGGACAGAGGAGCCTGGTGGGCTACAATCCATAGAGTCGCAAAGAGTTGAACACGACTGAGCGACTAACGTACACGATGATTCTGTAGATTCCTGTCACTCTCGGTGGGAACAGTCGAAGGTCCCCGAGACACTAAACCAGCTCTTAAGGAGAAACGTGGGGTGTGTTTCCGTGAATCTGGTCACATGTTTGTGTCAGCTGGTCAAGACACACCTCGTTCAGTGTGGCTTCCGCCTGTGATGTGCTCACAGCCACCAGCAGTGTACTCATGCCTGAAGGAAGCTTATCTACCACACCTGTATTCTCTGCAGTGTACATCACAGCCCTGCACTTGGGAACGTGAGAAGGCATCCCACCTGGGGGCCATTCATGTTATTGCCTGGGGGAGTTTTGCAGAAATTAATGCCTGTGGCTGGCGATCTGTTATGTAAGTGAATATTGAAACGTCTCTGGTCAATAATGTTCAGGTAATGAAAGACGCTGTTAATATACCTCCCATTAATAAGCTGTTGAATGGCAAAACTGTCACCAAAAAGTACAAAACCACGAAAACCATGATTCTAAACAGGCCACGAAAAGGACGCTCGTTTGCAGCATGGGCTGCTGGGACCGAATACCCTGGGCATCCTTAGCTGGAAATGTGTGCGTCAGGCACCTCGAATGTCCCACCACCCTGGGCATGTCCTCAAAAGCGTCACGAGCGCTGATTTGGGGCTTACAGATGAACGTGAGCAAGGAGGTGAGTTCATAAACAGGGAACCCGTGAGATGATGAATGTGCCTGTGGCTGACATAATCGTCATCTCGGGGTGGGAGGTGAGGACCGCCAGCTTACTGGACGCGCTGTCCCAGGTACTACACTGGTCCTTCCATCCCAGTCCATTCTCGGTGACCTCATTACCAACCAGCTGTTAGCATGATGGGCTGTAAAACACACGATGACCAGGAACACCCTTGACCTCAGGGAGTGCTGAGTGGGTGAGATGCCGCTGCCTATGGGCAGGTGGGTCCCGGGGCCCCAGCGTTTACCTGTCTAGCTCCTCCTGCAGCCTCCGGTTCTCGCTCGCGGCCATGGCGCTCGTCCTCTGCTCCTGCTGCAGAGCCTCCCTCTCGGCCCTCAAAACCTTTTCCAGCTCGTCCAGCTCCGCCTTGTGCTTCAGCATGTCACTGTGCCTGCAGGAGGGGACACCTTGCTGGCAGCCCGTTCCCCAGCCATCTGTCCCCACAGGTAACATACACCCGGAAGACCTTGGAGCCTCCTCTGCGGGGAGCGAGGCTTAGACGGTAGGCAATCTCGAGGGTGGCGGCTGAGAAGCGTCCGAGCCAGCAGCCAGGGAGGTGGTGCCCAGGTTTGGGGATCTCTTCCAGCCCTGGACCCAGGAAGTCCCTTCCTCCCACCCAACACGCCTCCACAGTCCCCTCGATCCCCTGTCACCGCAGCCTTCCCTCCCTTGGGTCATCTGGAACTCCAGAACTATGTCCTCTGAACCCTACGCCCTTCTCTTAGGGATTATAAATAAGCTACCAGGTGGTTCACTAAGAAAGTGGTAGTTGCTCAGTCGTGTCCGACTCTGTGACCCCATGGACTGTAGCCCGCCAAGTTCTTCTGTCCGTGGGATTCTCCACGCAAGGATACAGGAATGGGTGGCCATTCCCTTCTCCAGGGGATCTTCCCGACCCTGGGATTGAACCCCAGTCTCCCGTATTGCAGACGGATTCTTACTGTCTGAGCTACCTATTCAGCTAGGTTCACTAAACACAAATAGATTTAAAAGAAATCACCCTAATACCAAAACCTGACAAAGATCCCACAAAAAAAGAAAACTACAGGCCAATATCACTGATGAACATAGATGCAAAAATCCTTAACAAAATTCTAGCAATCAGAATCCAACAACACATTAAAAAGATCATACACCATGACCAAGTGGGCTTTATCCCAAGGATGCAAGGATTCTTCAATATCCGCAAATCAATCAATGTAATACACCACATTAACAAATTGAAAAACAAAAACCATATGATTATCTCAATAGATGCAGAGAAAGCCTTTGACAAAATTCAACACCCATTTATGATAAAAACTCTCCAGAAAGCAGGAATAGAAGGAACATACCTCAACATAATAAAAGCTATATATGACAAACCCACAGCAAACATTATCCTCAATGGTGAAAAATTGAAAGCATTTCCTCTAAAGTCAGGAACAAAAAAAAAATAAAAGAAATCACAAAATAAACAGCTGAAGTCCAGTACAGGTAACAGCTAATAGAGCAGCGAATCCCTGGGGATGGGGGTGGGGTGGGGGAGCCCTTCCCACTCTTGTCGAGCCTCGCCCTGGGGTCAGGGGAGCAGAGGCTCCCTGATGCGGTGCTGGGCATACGGCTCTGCCTGGCTTTCTGGGGTGATCTTTTTCAGGCAGGTTAATGATTCTGGGAAAAGTCATCCCAAGTCTGACAAATCAGGGCCATGGGCTGACCATTAGGGTCCCTGGCTCCCACTTCCCTGTTGTAGCGTCTTGGGACAGCGCACTGATCCAGCATCTCTCTGACCGTCAGTCACCACCCCACTGCAGGACAGGGCCCGGGTGAGTCTGGCTCATCACCAAGTCCCCAGTGGAAGGAGGCACCGTGTTCAATAAATATGTGTTAAGAGAATAAATGAGCAAGCGTCCGATTTCAGTGTCAAAGGAAATGAATGTAGAGCCTTTGTCCCTGTGAGCCAGGTACCCAGACTCCTGAACCTGGAGCCCTGCCGCAGACAGACCCATGGGGCCTCCAGCCTGTCCACAAGCGCTGGGTAACACAGTGGCTCTGTGCTGCATTGAGCCAAGGGCTACAGGAGAAGCAACGATGAACTCCAGTCCAAATTCCACCTGCAAAAGCCTTCCCCTGCTGAATACACATGAAGAATATCATAAGATATTATAACACATAACAGGAGAGGTGAGTGCTGGGCATTGTGCTAGCTTCAGAGTTGAGTGAACACTTCTCACGCCACATTGTTAGTAAATAGGGTGCCTCCCCTACCAGTCTAGACTCAGCGCCAAGCACACTGCAGGTGTGTGCAAAGGATCACATGTGTACGGAAGGGTGCAGAGGAGGCCGAAGACACTCAGTTTGGCTGGAAGGAGCAATCTTACGGGAGCAGACGTCTCAGCAGGACGTCAACTGTCTCAAGGATGGCAATCTGGGTGGATCAAGTGAGTGGAGGACTCCAGACAGAGGCAAAAAGGAAGCACCAGGTGAGTGGATGAATGAACGCCATCACCCCCGGTCCACAGCACCATCAGGCACCCTCACGCAGCTTTGCTGGCTGTATACCCTTCCCCTGGTCTGTGATGAAACACCCCGCACTGCAGCTTCACTGAGCATCGTAAGGCCGAGTCGAGGGAGGCACTGCCAGCAGGGCCATCTCACAAGCAGATGACGAGGACAACTGCTTCTGCTCACCCACCACCCACCCTCGCGAAGTGTTAGAGAGACTCTCCCTCCTGCATTAGAGCCATGTGCGTATCACACCTGTCCCCAGGTGTGATGGGTTCTGCCACCCCTGCCCAGGAGCCTGGGACAATCACTGATCTGCCGGGGCAGGTGCTCAGGCGATGCTGGTTGGCTGAATGAATGTACACAAAACCCAGAACCCACGAGCTGTCAACAGTGCAAAGTGAAGACTTGTGCATTTCAATGTATGTAAATTCTATCTTAAAGTATAGGGCTAGAGAGTGGAAAGTAAAGATGAAACAAAGATGGCAAAAAGCACTCACTGCCGAAGCCAGTCATGGGTCTACAGAGGCTTCACTCTACCATTCTGTTTAATTTCTATATACCTAAAATTAAAAGTTGTTTTAAACTATGATGCTGGAGGAGACTCTTTAGAGTCTCTTTGACAGCAAGGAGATCAAACCAGTCAATCCTAAAGGATATCAACCCTGAATATTCATTGGAAGGACTCATGCTGAAGCTCTAATACTTTGGCCACCTGATGTGAAGAGCTGACTCATTGGAAAAGACTGTTGCTGGGAAAGATTGAGTGAAGGAAGAGAAGCGGGCAACAGAGGATGAGATGGTTGGATGACATCATCGACTTAATGAACATAAGTTTGAGCAAGCTCCGGGAGACGGTGAAGGACAGGGTAGCCTGGCGTGCTGCAGTCCATGGGGTCACAAAGAGTAGGACAGGACTGAGAGACCCAACAACAAAAGGTTAAAAAAAAATGCAGCTCAGACCTTGAAAGGCAAGAACAGAACAGAAGGCAGGGTGAAGGGCATCAGTGTACATGAGCTGCTATGGTGAACTTCTTCCTTATTCTTGGTTTGGAGAGAAGAGAGAGGGAAGAAGAGACTCCTCACGGGAGCAGGGACCCCACACCAACAAGCAGTTTCCCTCAGCCGGGACTGGCCGTGACACCCCTTCTTCCCTGGGGATCCTCTGGCCACCCGTTCTCCAGCTGGTCTCACTCCGAACCACTGAGGGAGACTCTGATTTACTTCCCTTTGGGGAAGCTCCAGTGCCCCAGATGGTGTGAAGCCGCAGGCCAAGAGGAGACTCGCGGGGCACGGAGGGACACAAACCCGGGGGACCCGCCTGCCGGCCCGCCAATGCGCACCTCTCGCCGAGCTCCTTGTGCTCCAGCTCCAGGTTGCGGTGCAGGGTCTTCAGGCAGCTGTGCTGGTGGATGAGGGCCTCATATTCGGCGGACTGCCGCTCGTGAAGCGCCCCCAGGTGCTCGTGGTCCTGCAGCAGCGCCTGGTAGGCAGCCGTCAGCTGCTCCTGCTGCTTCTGCAGGCTCTCGTTCTCGCTCTCCTTGGCCGTCTGCTGGCTCTGCAGCAGTGCGTACTGGGCGCTGAGCGAGGCGCTCTGGGAGGTCAGGGTGGAGTTCTCCACCTGCCGGGAGGGAGACGGGGATGGAGGCTGACACGAGGGAGCGGGGACCCCCCCGGGCCAGGCAAAGACCCAGCTGGGACCAAAGACAGTTCTACTCGGACTTGAGGAATGGCTGGGGGAGGCCAGACGGTGTAACAGGCTGTCACATGGTGCTTAGTCCTGAAGTCTCTCCACAGATGTGACTTTCGGTGGCAAATGAGGCCCTATCTATGAATAAGCTCCTTGGATACCATCTTTGAATACTCTTAAAAGCCTAGTTTTAAAAGAGCATCACTGAGGACACAGGATACCTGAACAACCTACCTTAACTTAATTGACAGCTTCAGAACCCCCACCCAACATCCAAAATTATGAGCAACTGCAGGGAAGGGAACACTTCATAACTCATTCTGAGGTCAGAATTAACTACCTTAACATCAAGATGAGACAAAGATATGACAACTACAATCAAAACCCCAACAAAACAAAACTACAAACCCTATTTCCTTATTTTACTAGAATAATTTCCAACATCTTTGCCAGTCTCTTGTTTATCACCCCTGACCCATAAGTTACATACTTTCAGACCCCTTTCTCAGAAACTGCAATGAATAATTCTTAATTTTTTTCACAATCTATTAACTGTAAATAAATATCCACATCTTAAAATGCACGATCCAGAACACTCGTTTGGCTAGATGCTCTCAACAGACATGTGATACTCCATTTCACTCGTGGAGATGAAAAATTCACATTTGCTTCAGAAAGATTCTACCAGGTCCTACGGTGAAGAAATGTGCTTGGCTTGGTTGAACTCAACTTATTTGATTCCAGAGTCTCTTTTCCCAAAAAATTCCTAAGAGCATCTCAAGAAATAGATTTTGGGAAACAGACAAGACTGCAAATAAAAGCAGGGAAATGAACTTTTTTTAGCCTGGGCAGCCAGGTGTTTAATCACTGAAAACTATTTTCAAAGATCCCGAGACTAGGAATCATGGTGTATGATGCATCTGCTAAAAAAAAGCCCCAAACTCTCCCTCTGCTTCATCTTGCTGATTGGGAGTTGTGAGCATGCTGGGCCGGCCTCTAGGAGACAAGAAGCATCCTCCCCGCGAGGCTGGCCCGCCCGGCCCTCACCTGCAGCTTGGCCGTCTGTGTCTGCAGTGTGGTGTTATGCTCCTGCAGGAAGGTGCTCTGCTTCTGCAGCGTCAGGATCTGGCTGCTGAAGGCCGTGTTCTGGGTCTCCAAGTGCTGCAGCTGTTCCTTGAGCAGCTGCTTCTCAGCCTGCAGGGCTGCATTCTGGGGGAGGGAAAAGCATGGGATTGATCAGATGCCAGTTCCATATCTGCTTCCCTTGTGGCTCAGCTGGTAAAGAATCCACCTGCCATGAGGGACACCTGGGTTTGATTCCTGGGTTGGGAAGATCCCCTGGAGAAGGGAAAGGCTACCCAGTCCAGTATTGTGGCCTGGAGAATTCCATGGACTGTATATAGTCCATGGGGTCACAAAAAGTCAGACATGCCTGAGCGACTTTCACTTCACTTCTTCCATACCTGCTAAGTGGCAGCGGGGACCTGAGTTGCTGGGAATGAGAACCCTCAAGAGTTGATGCTTTGGGGGCTAAAGCCAGACTCCATTAAGAGAAGTAACACTTTCCCTCTTAGAAAGACAATAGCATCAGAAAAAAAATTTTTTTTGTCCATGTTTTCATGATAGAAATGATGGGGATACACATGATGGGGGTCTTGCAAGGAACCTGAGCATGTGAGTGTGAGACAAGGGTGAGCTGGAGTTACAGCTGCTTTCTTTAAAGTTATCTGTCTTTAATGCTTCTCTCTGTTTTCTGTCGCTCACCCTGAGAATGCATGTCTGTGAGCTTGCCCAGGACAGGAGTCAGGGCCTGTGCCCACAGCCTCATCCCACTCAGGGGTGACAGCAGGTAGGTTAAGGCGGTTCATCCTCTGCGAGGCAAATGAAGGCCAAGCAAAATAGGCCACCGACTGGACTAGGATGTGTGGGTGGTGGTTGTGGCCTGTCCCTTACCAGTATAGGGCTTAGGGTCAAGTTTCGTACACTCTATCTCACCTTTTTCATCTGTCAAATGAAAACCATCACTATCTACTTCATAAGGCCATTGGGGGGACATCAAAGGACATCAAGTGTTTAGACATGCATGGACAAGCTTGTTCTGTAAAGGGCCAGACAGCAAATATCTGGGGGTCTGCTGGTCGTGTGGTCTCTGTCGCAACACTGACCCGCCGCGGGAAGGCAGCTCCACACAACGTGGAAGCAGAGGGTGTGTCTGTGGGCCAATAACGTCTTATTCATGAAAACAGGTGGAGGACTGTGGTGGACGGTTGACCCCCCGCAGAGCAGTGAATCACAGAGCCCCGTGGAAACGGTGCGGGTGTAGACGCTCCAGGCCCAGTGATGTGCTGGGAGGCAGAGAGCGCGTCTTCGGGGAAGACGTGCACACACCCTTTCAGTTAGAAACTCCGAAGGGACCTCCCTGGTGGTCCAGTGGTTAAGAATCGGCCTTCCCCCGTAGGGGACACAGGTTCGATCCGTGGTCGGCGAACGAAGATCCCACGTGCTGCAGGGCAACTAAGCCACGTACCACAGCTACTGAGCCCATGTGCAACGACTAACATCTGACATAGCCAGAAATAAATGAACAATTTAAGATAAATAAATAAAATGCTCACTTAAAAAAAAAAAAAAGAAAAAAGGCTGAAGGGATCTCAAGTGGAAAGGAGCTCACAGGACCTGCCAGGAAATACAAGAAGTGGCTGGTGAGACCTGTGTCAATCTCAACAGCTCCTGCTGCCCGGGGTCCTTCCTGGTGATGTGAATTCCCACTCCACCTACACGACGGTTCATGGACGGCCTCTCCCCACTCACGTTGCGCTCCAGTTCGATGGCCCGGTCCTTCACACGCAGCAGCTCCATCGTGGCCTCCTTGTGGCTGGGCGCCCAGGGATCCTTCCCCTGGTGACCCTCGACTGACGTCCCCATGGGGTGTTTGAATGAGTTTTGTGCCTGCGTCCCCCCTTCCTGGCTCTGCTTGAGGATCTCACACTCCTTCTTCAGCTGTGGGAACAGGAGTGCAGACTTGGGGCAGGAAGGGGCCCAGCTGGGGGCCCCCTGCACCAAACCATCTCCTCGCCCAGCACTGGCGCGGACCCGCCAGGCACCTGCCTTTGCTTTTGCAGGGGGCACACACAACCTCCATCCTGCATGTTACCCCCTCCCTGTAGATGGGATTGAAGGGCAGCGCTGGGACCCAGCCCCGACTTCAGCTACATGACTGTGGCCAGTCTCCTCCCTCCCTGAGCCTTGGGTGTCCTCTCCACAAAAACCTGCCCCAGGACACGGGCATCCAAGTCTCCCCTCTGCCACCCAGGTGAGGGTCTGGGAAAGGTGAGGCGGGCATCTCACAGCCACGACCCCTGGCCTGTCTCAGGGCGGGTTGGGGGGACGCTGCTCTTACCACCTGGATCTCGTTCTGCAGCTGGTGATTCAGGCTGGCTTTCTCTTCTACCTGCGCTTCTAAGAAAGCAATCTTTTCTTCTTTCATGGAGAGTGTTGTTTTTAAAGCTGATTCATTTATGCTCTCCAAAATCTTGTATTTCCTGAAAAAATAAAAATACACGGTAGTATTTATCTGTCTCTTCCTCCCACAAGCTCCCAGTCTCCCAGCTGCCCTCAAGGCCCTCCTGCATTAAGCTGGTTTCTTCATCTTGTTGAAGGATGTGGCCCAGAAAGACCGCAGGAGCCAAACACCGTCACCCAGAGCCCTTCCCTGGACTCCTGGTATAAACACATCTGGGACACTCGTAAATGAAACGTTATGGCTATAGTGTTCCAGGCGTCATCTTAGAGAAGTACTGTTATGCCCATTTTACAGATGGGGAAACTGAGTCTCAGAAAGGTTAACGAATCCATCCACAGTGCTAGGTAAGTGGTAAATCTCTGTGGACTTGTAGCCACACCAAAAGGACATCATGTTGGTTACAAGTCCAACAAAAGTCCAAGATGCTGGATTTCTTGGAAAAGCGAGATCATTCAGGAAAGCACTGCAGGCAAAGTAGCAACAGTTCAACTTTAAAAATCAAAGTGCTGGGCCCAGTGGTTAAGAATCCTCCTGCCAATGCAAGGGACGCCAGTTCGATCCTTGGTTTGGGAAGATCTTCCATGCCGCGGGGGCAACTAAGCCAGTGGGCCACAACTACTGAGCCCACGAGCTGCAACCACTGAAGCCCGATGCCCTAGAGCCCGTGCTCCACAAGAGAAGCCACCACAGCGAGGAGCCCGCGCACGGCAACTAGAGAGTCGCCCCTGTTCACTGCAGCTAGAGAAACCCCAGTAAAGACCCAGCATGGAGGGGTGGTGGGGAGAGAGCGAAAGAAAGAAAAAGAGGAGAGGAGAGAAAGAAATAGAAAGAAAGAATTGCAGGCTGGTTTAAAAAAAATCAAAGGGCTGGTGGAAGGACAAGGGAACAAATGGGTGGAACACAGAGGATCCTTAGGGCAGTGAAAACACTCTGTATGACCCCAGAGGGGTGCATACATGTCGTTATATATTTGTCAAAACCCACAGAACGTGCAACACCAAGAGTGACCCCAATGTCACCTGTGAACTCTGGGTGATGACCTGTCAGTGTTACTGCATGTACCATTCTGGTGGGGGGTGGGGTGTTGATGGTTGGAAAGGGTATGCATGTCAGGGGGCAGGGGTCCACAGGTAATCTCTGTACCTGCCCCTCAGTTTTGTTGTGAATTTAAAACTGGCCTGAAAGAGCCTAACTAGAAAAAAAATCAGGAAGCCTTTTCATTGGACAAAAGAAATCCCCTTCCACTCCCTGCTTGAAATCTCCAGGAAGGAGGCCTGGGATGGAAAGCCCCATGCGACAAGAGGCCCTTGGGTGTGGAGACTAAATGCAGCACTGGGGGGTGGGGCGTGGAGCCTGCGGGGTGTGGGGTGCACGGACTCCTGCAGCCACCCGGGGCGGGTAGGTCCTCACGGGTCGCCGTTGCTGTTGTCATCCTGCAGCAGCATCTCCTTGTGGAGGCCGACCTTCTCCAGCTCCTGGCTCAGTTTGTCCAGCTCACTGCTCAGCTTCTGGCTCTTCAGCTTCTCCTGCACCAGGTCCTGCGGGGACAGTGAGGATAAGCATGGGCCAGGAGCCCAGCAGATGCGGCAAGAGAGACAGACACAGGCCCATCTCAGGGCAGAGCAACCATCTTCTCGAGTCACGGCCAGCTCGGGAGTCTCGAGGGACAAGCGGGTGGTTCTATGTGGACAGCAGACCCCGGGGATGTCTTGAAGGGAAGGGGTGAACACACCTTCCCAGGCCCTGGGGTTCAGGACACGAGGCCATGCAGCAGTGTGTCCGGGAAGGACTGAACATGTTCCAAACACATCCAGAGACGCGTCTGAGATACCATTTATGGTGACCTTTGAGGAGCAGGTTTGAATTCTTCCAACACGACTGCCTTTTCTATGAAGTGATGTAATTAAAGGCCCATTGCAGGGAATTTAGAACATAAGAAAAAAATATAAAGGGGAGAAAGATTTTACTTTTAGACAGGTTTTGATTTACTTTTCGAAAGTGGATGTTGACCTCATCTAGGAGTTCACTTACTGTGGTCCACACCTCTGTAGCTTTCCAGGCAGCTACCAATTTCTGCCCGGTGACATAGCTACATGCCCTCACATGGACACCTACCATACCCCAAGGCCTGGAACCCCTAACACATTTGGTGATGTTTGCTGAACATTCCAGGGTCGCTCCCCAGGTGTGGCATGGAAGGGCCGGTACGTGACCTTACAGCTGCCTCACCTCTGCCGCGGGAACCGCCCTAACCCCACGGGTTAGGCGTGGGGGTTAGGATGGGGGAGCCATAATGTCAAAGCAGACTGGACTACTGAGCCCCAGCACAGAGGACAGGCTCCCTGGAGAGTCACCTGGACTCGCACGAGAAACCAGCCTTGGATAGGATGAGCCCCTGAGACTGTGGGGTTGATCGTTACTGCAGCAAAGCCTAACCAATGCTTATGAGGCAGGGGCTACTGCCTGAGTTGGTGTCTTGTATCTTCCCCACAGCATGGTGATCTGTTGCACTGACAGTCAGTAATATACACACATATGTATATATTTAACATGGAGACCTTTCTGTGTTCTCAAATTTCCTTTTCTTCCTTAGCACACAGCTAGAACATTTCTCAGCCTCCCCAGCAGTTGGTGCAACTCTGTGACCCAATTCTGCATCAAGAGGTGTGGTCCTTCTTTTCCGCATCTACCTGCTGCAGGTAGGTCCACCGTGGGATGGCCGAGCCACAGGATGGAGGAAGCCAGGTGCCTGTGAACAGCCACAGTGAACTTCCACATGTGGGGAGACCCAGCTTCTGTGATGTGCCAGGGAGATGCTGAAGTCATTTACCAGAGCAGTGACTCACCCTAACACATGCAGGAAAGCCCAGATGACCACACAAAAAAAATATCAGGGAGAAGTAAGACAGGTGTTCACCAAGAAGACTTAAAAATTTGGACCCTTTCAAGTGTAATTGCACTTCGAGGTATATATCCTAAGGAAATAGGTATCTGTGAAGGTGTACTGTTAGGACGCCCAGTGTTATTTAAAAAAGTAGGAGGGACTTCCTTGTGGTCCAGTGCAGGGGGTGTGGCTTCCCTGGTTCCCGGCTCTGCCAGGTCAGGGAGCTGAGATCCACATGCCTCTCGGCCAAAATACCGGGACACAAACAGAAACAATACTGTAATGAACTCAATAAAGACTTAAAAAAAATAAAACAGTGGGAAAACTCAGAAATAATCTGATTGTCCAAAACATGTGCTAGTGTGTGTTAGTCGTGTCTGACTCTTTGCGACCCCATGGACTGCAGCCCTACCAGGCTCCTCAGTCCATGGAATTCTCCAGGCAAGAATACTGGAGTGGGTCGCCATTCCCTTCTCCAGGGAATCTTCCTGACCCAGGGATTGAACCAAGGTCTCCTGCATTGCAGGCAGATTCTTTACCGTGTGAGTGGCCAGGGAGGTAATCACAGTAAACCTACAGAATTAATCACAGTAAATCTACCTCACAGCCATTAGAAATTGTGGCTTGAAAGCTATTTAGTGTAATGAGAAAAGGTGAAGTTAAGTGAAAACCAGAGCAGGGCTAAGGTGTACAAAGCAGGGTACCAAGTGTGTGTATCCAGAAATGCACAAGGAAGAGGATGGAATAAAATACCCCAGGCACCGGCTGTCTCCGGGCAGTCAGATCCTAACAGGGTACGTCTACTTCCTCTTCATACTTTCGGGCGTCATTCTGGTTCGAAGCAGGGGGCACGTGCCAGGGGCCTCCCGCCGTCCCACCTCAATCCCACAGCACACACGGTGTGGCCCGGCGGCCCCGCGGCCCCCGGCTCACCTCCCTCAGTGTGGTCAGCGTCCTCGTGTGCATGGTGACCTGCTTGGTGAGGTCCCTGTTGTCCTTCTCCAGCTCCTTGAGCTTGCCGGCCGCGTCCCGGCAGCGGGCCAGCTCCTTGTCCAGCGCGCGGCTCTCCCTCTCGGCGGCGGACAGCTTGGCGGAGCTGTCGTCCAGGACGGCGTCCTTGAGCTCCACCTGCTGCCACAGCCGCCGGGCCTCTTTCTCCAGCAGCTTCTTGTCCTTCTCCAGCTGGGCCACCTCCTGCTCCAGCGCCTTCCGCTCCTGCTCAGCCCGTTCGAGCTGCCGGTGGGCCAGCCGGAGGGCCTCCAGGTCCCGCCGCAGGCCCTGGTTCTCGGCCTCCAGTTGCCCCAGCTCCCGCTCCAGGGCCTGTGCCTTTTGGCTGCCGCTGTCCAGGCTCTGCTGCAGCCGCAGGTTCTCGGCGCTCAGGCTCTGGTAGCTGAGCTCCAGGCGCTCCGACTTCTTGCCCAGCGCCTTGAGCAGCTCCACGCTCTTCCTCAGCTCCTGCTTCTCACGCTCCAGCTCCTGGTTCTCGCGCTCCATCTGGGCCACCTTGGCGCCCGTGAAGCGCATGGCCTCCACCATCCGGCGCAGCTCCAAGTTCTCCTCGTCCAGCTGCCGGTTGTCCTGCTCCAGGCCGGCCAGCTGCACCGACACGTTCTGCAGGGCGTCCAGGGACTTGCGCAGCTGCCGGTTCTCCAGCGCCAGCCCGTGGCTCTCGCGCTCCGCGGCCTCCGCCCGCTCGCCCGCCGCCTGCAGGGCGCTGGCCCTCTGCGCCAGCCTCCCCTTCTCCTCCTCCAGCCGCCCCTTCTCCTCCTCCAGCTGCCCCAGCTCCCGCTCCAGTGCCTCGGCTCGGCCCGCCTTCTCTTGCGCCTGCTCCAGCGCCCGCTGCAGCTGCTGCTGCTCCAGCTCCAGCCTGCTCAGCCGCCCGCTGGTCTCCGCCACCGTCCTGTGCAGGGCTTTGTTCTCCTGCTCCACGTCCTTGGTGCGGGCCTCGCTGCTGACCTGAGACCTCTCCCGCAGTGTCCACACTGCCTGGTTGAGATGGTCCTTTTCTTGCTCAAGGTCCTTGATCTGGGGGAAAACACGATGGGAGAGACATTGGCTGTTGCACAAACATATTGTGATCTGGGGCTGAAGTCTGGTTTAATCTGGTGACCAAAGCCCAGGCCCTAAAAGACCATTCCCCGCCGAAGTCCTAATGGTATTACTGTACAGCACAGAGAACTATATCCAATAACTTGTAATAACCTATAATGGAAAAAGCATATGCATATATGTGTACATATATTTTTTTATACACATACACCCACATATGGGCTTCCCTGGTGGCTCAGCGGTAAAGAATCCGCCTGTGATGCAGAAAATGCAAGAGACCTGGGTTTGATCCCTGGGTCGGGAAGATCCCCTGGAGGATGGCATAGCAACCCACTCCAGTGTTCTCGCCTAGAGAATCCCGTGGACAGAGGAGTCTGGCGGGGTATGGTTCACAGGGTTGCAAAGAGTCAGACATGACTAAAGCAACTGAGCAGAGACCCATGAACGCATGCACATACGTATCTGAATCACTTTGCTGTATGCCAGAACTGAACTATAGTTCAATTGAAAAAACAAAAATCCCTAAAGTTCCTAGGGGCAAACATGGACACGAGGTGACGAGCGTGGAGACCCTTAGGAAGACACTTCAAGTTAAAATGCCTTCAGGGCGGCCAGGAAGATGTAGAAACAGAAACCCCTCTCTCCCTCTTACTGAAAACGATGGAAGTTGATTCCCTTGGTATGCTCGTCCTGGCCGCTCGCCTCTGTAGGCTCCCCTGAGGCCACTCCTCACCTGCAGACCCTGCACACTGTCTTCCCTCTGCCCTGGACGGCCCTCCCCTGGCCTTCAGCATCCTGACTCCTCCCCATCCTCCAGGGCTCCGATGTGAGCGGCAGCCCCTCAGGGACAGCCTTGCACCCCGACTCCTCAGCGCCTGTACCCAGCAGGATTCTCTCCGTTTACTCCCTCAAGAGCACACGTCTGGGATCGCCTTGCTTGTCATCTTTTGCCCTCCACGTAAGCCACATCCTGCCAGGGACCCTGCCTGTCTTTTCTCCAAACATGGCACTATCCCATCCCCTTTTTTTTTGCTCCAGCTCAGCGCCTGAAAAACTCAAATACTTGAAACCTCGGCCTCCCCTCGCAGGTAGGGGGTAGTCGCGTGTTGAGTGTGACCAATGAATGTGACAGAAGGTCCCAGAGCGGAGGGGGGCAGTGGGGAGTGGCTCTCTGCTCCTCGCCCTCCCGTTCTTTCTCTCATTCCTTGAGGGCATGCGGCAGTCCCAGCTAAGGCCGGCAGAGGAGGAGGAAGAGCCTGGCCCCTGCCCGGCATCACAGAGCTGCCGCACCAGCCCTGGACTGCCTCCCACCTCAGGCGTGAGGCAAATAAACCTCAGGGGCTCAGCAAGGTGCGACAGATGTTGGGAGCCGGATCGTTCTCGGTCACGCGGGGCTGTCCTGTGTGACGCTGGACATCTAGCTCCACCCACCACACGCCAAGAGCATCTCCTCTTTCCTCCTGTCATGACACCCATCTCAGGCGCTGCCAGTGTCCCCGCCGGGTGGGGGGCACACCCACCCCCACCACTGAACAAGAGTGGCTGGTTTGAGCTGCAGCTAGGCCAGATGCCTGGTCACCTGCGTTTCCCCTACAGACTCCCGGGAAATGGCTAAATCCTGGACTACTCTCCCTCCTGCAGGCAGGAGTTCCGGGACAGGCATCCATTCCCAGAAGACCTACCTGCCGGGCTTTGTCAGCCTTCAGGGTCTCCATGTCGCTCTGCAGCTGTTCCTTCTCTTTGATGAGCTCCTCGCTCAGGGTCTCCAAATCCTGGTTACTCTGCTTCTCTCTCTCCAGCTGGGTCTTTAACTTCTCAATCTGCGGAGCCAGAAGACCCAGACGGGCAGCAGTGAGCCTCACAAAGTGATCTATATTTTAAAATCAACTCAAAACCCATCAGCCCCACCCAACATTTGAACGGGCCTTTTTCTCAAGGGAAAGTGGCCCGGCCTTGCTCTGAAGGGACCTCCGCACACCCTCGACCCTCAGCTCCCAGCCCGCGGCTTGCATTTCTAGCTCGTGGAAGTGGAAGGCCATGGGCACCATCGGTCAGCTTCTTTCAGCCGACCTCTCTCTCCTCATTCTCAATGCCATGGGCCCAAGTGCCCCCAGGGTTCCTTGCTCTCAACCCAGGCCTTATCCACTGTCCCGAGGGTCAGACCACATGCCTGGGACCACCACCACTGGATGCCCCACAGACGCCACTTGGTAACACTCCGGTTCACCCAGATGCTCAGAGAGGTCTGCGGACAAGCCCTTGCTTCCTCTTTCACCCTCCAGTAATTCTGTCTCCAAGCCCTGCCTTCTCTACCCAAGCTTCTCTATTGCCGCTGCCTGCCTGGGGCTGGGCCACCTTCCCCTGGCCTGGAAAACCACCCCATCACCTCCCTGACACCAAGCTCTTCTGCTGAGATCTACCAGCCCGACCTTCCTAAAACAGGAACTACTATTTCATGGTGCCTAACACCTGGATAAGGTGGTGGACGAAGATTCTGACTCAGTGGGTCCAGGGCAGCACCTGAGACTGGGCTCCCAGGAGAAGCCCCTGCTGCTGCCTGCACTGGGAGGGCGTCCAGGCTGCTGGTCCCCTTCCCACCAAACCCCTCGGCAAGGGGGCACTGGAGCTCGGCAAGAGGCATGACTCTGGTGCCACGGGGACAGGGTTCAGATTCTGGTCCCTCCCTACTAACGGTGTGACCACGAGCAAGTCTCCATAGCTGATGCAGGAGCAGCAGTGAGCATCCTCGTGAGCGTCACTGTGCTGTGCTTGGCACGTGCTGGCAGGCGGCAGGTGCAGCAGTGCTCGCTGCCCCTTCCTGCGAGAGCGCGGCCTCACCACCTACAGATCTTCTGTCTGCATTTTGACATGGTCCTAAAGGATCCTGGAGAAGGAAGTGGCAACCCACTCCAGGATTCAGGTCTGCGAAATCCCATGGACAGAGGAGCCTGGTGGGCTACAGTTCAAGGGGTCGCACACAGTCGGACGTGACTGAGCGACTAAACAATAAGGGATCCTGATGTGCTGGTTTGGGACAGCTCTTCTAAAAAGATGGATCGCAAAGACCAGATGGGTCTCAATGCTTTGAAAGATCTTGGACCCCAGCCCATCAATCAACCTCTGGGGTAAGACCCTGAGATGTCCAGTGACCTTTGTGAGCAGCAGGCCTGGAGCTGCTGCAGTTCAGCCTGTCTGAGCTGGGGCCTTGCACGGAGAGGTGTCCAAAGCTCTTGGAAGGATCGCTGCCCGTGGGCAGGCTCTGTCTACTTGTCGTACTTTTCCTTTCTGGCTCATGGGTCTGGGAGCTCTCAAACCTCCACGGGAGGAAGCAGCGGGCATGCTCCTTCCCCCACCAGTGGGCAGACTTGGGCCAAGCAGGACCCATACTCAGGTCATCACATCACCTCGTCAGCACTTCAGCCCCGCACCCCAAGCCGGGCACCTCAGGACGGGGGAGCCTGGCCCAGCTGGGGCCAACAGGAGAATGAACTGTGATGTGGTGTGCGTCTGAGTCATCCTCAAAAGAGGAGTGCAGGGCGGGGGTCGAACTGGGGGGGTGTATTCCAGCCCTGCTGTGTCCTCACTGTGAGGCTCAGGCAAGTCACTGAGCTCCTCTGGGCCCGTGACCTCCTGGGTGGGGAATGAGAGAGCCAGGCTGGCCCCCATGGGGCCTGGGGCTTCACCAATTGACTGAGGAGTGCCAGCTGGTGCCCAGACACACCGCATGGGAAGATCGGGACAGTGGGATGGCTGAGGCCCGGGAAAGGAAATTCCGACAAACTGAGCCGGATGAAGGCCCAAGGGGCCTGGGGGTGAGTCCTCCCACGGGGGCTGTGGTGTCTGCCCATCCATCATCAGAGAGCACCTGTCGGTGCCGGACTCGGGGTGTGTGTGGAGGGAGGAGGAGAACGTGAAACCACACCTGCTGGGCCAGGACACGGTCAGTCAGACGGAGGCAGGCTAAGTAAGACAGCAAGAGGTACTCTGGAGGGCAGAAGGCCGCCTCCCAGGGCTCCCAGCACCGGATACAGGACAGGTCTGGGAACCGTGGCCCTCCCTCCTGCCAGGGACTCTGTGCCAAGCCCTGTCTCTTAAGGACTGTGGCAGGAGAGGGCTGGTGTCCCACCAGGGAACCGAACCCAGAGGAACCGGGAGGGTGGGACCCGAGAGATGGGGGCTGAGCAGTACGGCCAGGGGGGTATATTCACTGCCCCTCCTCTGTGCAGGGGTGCGGGGCCGGGGTGGACCACGAGGGCTGGGAAAAACGTGAGTGCTCACCTCGGAGGCCTGCTGGGAGCTGGGCCAGAGCTATTACATCGTGGGCTTTGTGCAGCAGACCCGTGAGGACCTGCGGAGCCGATGGTTCTCATCTTTCTAAAGGTGGATTCTTTTCCTCTTGGCTGAGATCGAAATGCCACTTATAAAGACATCTCCTGTGCTAGGCCCATGTGAATCTAAAAAACCTAGCTGCCTTCCCCACGCTGTTCTGGGTTGAGACATGGCATGAGATGGGATGGGGTGGGGGTTATCTATTGTCCTATGAAGCCAGGACAAGATATTTGTTGGCAGAAATGCTGCAAGGCACACAAGGCTTCAAAGGGACAAGAAGAGTGAGTAATCAAGCCTGGGAGGTCCCATGAGGGGGCTCCAGAGACCCAGTCACAGGAGGAGGAGGGGCTGTCCCAAGCCTATCTCAGAGATAAGGGACAGCAGAGTCAGGACCAGCGGTGCCCAGGTCTCTGCCTGTGGCTGGTGGCCCTCCCACTGCCCACGCAGCCTCAGTAAATGATGCTGGCAGGACTCATGGGCAGGTGGGACGGCTCAAAGCACCAAGCCTGTATGGTGGCCAGCAAGCAAGCGTGCTCACGCTCTCACCCTCAGCTGGACGTTGACAGCTACTGTGCTCAGAGCCTTCAAATGTGATTGTGCCACGGCAGCGTGATGTACTGATGCCCTCTGACCTGGAGTGGCCAAAGCCACGGAAGCCATCCCTAGCCTCTCAAGGACCCTTCCTGTGCCTGAGACTGAATCCCCAGTGCAAATGGGGGTCCCTGTAACCACAGAACGAAGACTGGTCTGTAAGCCCCTGTCTGCCCTCCCAGATGTCTGGGTTTTACTGTGCTCCTGGGAAGACCCAACAGCTGTCCCGAAAGGCAAATGCAGTTTGGCCCTCTCTACTTCTCCATCCCATAAACCCAGAGGGAGAGGTGGGTACTGGTCCTGTTCACCACCAGCAGTGCCCCAAAATGTCCACCAATGGTCCCTACCCCCCATACATGTATGTGTGCATGGCTTACATCATTGCTTCCTCTCCCCTATGCCCCCTAATAGTCCACTGGTTTCTTCTCACTGAACACTTATTACATACCAGACCCCTCACATACACAAACCCATCGAGTCCTTGCAACATCTGTTAGACGGGAAGTCCACGAACCCCATTTCAGAGATGAAGACAAGGAGGCACACAGAGGTCACACCTTCAGGGTCGTGCAGGCACAGGACCCGCTGTCTGCTGACTGCTCTCTACGACTGCTCGTTCCTCTGTTATAGTTAACTGCGGCTGCACTGGCTTCTGCTCTCCTCTCAGCTGCGCATCCTCACTTATACCTGTCCCCTTTCCAGCCTCCAGACGGTAGACCGGGCTGGGGGAGGGGTATCCACCTGCCTGACACTCCCTCCACCCCACCCCTGGCAGGGTTACCTTCTTGATGAGCTGCTGGTTCTCCTTCTGCAGCTCCCCGCACTTGAGGGTGCTCTCCTCCAGTGCCAGGGACGCATCGCGCAGCCCCTGGATGGTGCTCTGGAGGCTCTGGTTCTCCTTCTCCAGCTTCAGGATGCGGCTGGAGGCGCACTCATTCAGCTCGAACACAAACGACTTCCTGGAGGCTGAAGCACAAAGCCGAGTCAGCTCCAGGCTCCAGCTGCGAGCCAGGCGCATCAGGCACCCCATGCCGTGGTTTGAGGGGCTGGGAAGGGGGTCCCAGGGGCCGGCTGGGGGGTCTCCTCCATTTCACAGGGTACTGTCACAGTCAGTGCCTGAAAGTCCCTCAGACAGCGACAGTCCTCTGCTAGCTCAGCTGGGCCCAGAGCTTCAGAGGAAAGCAGGTTGTAGCGAAGACGCCAATGCAAAAGTTAAAGATCATGTCAACTGCTGGGAACCATTTTTTATCAAGTGGCTCACATGACCATACAACTCAAGGATCTTAGAGACTAGCAGAGATGGAAAATAGACAATATTTTCTGTTCCAGCTCTGAAAGCAACGGGAGTATGGGTGGCTCAGCAGGAGGGGCACAATAATCGACTAGTTATGTCTGCCACCGGTGGCAGAAGGCTCCGTGGGTACATATGCCCAATACTTGCCATCCCTGGATAAGGTCCCCTGAATGGAGATTTCATTTTGTAATTTCATGATTACATTGGGGGGAAAAAATGAGAAAGTTTATGTATATTGCTTTAAAAATTCTAAGTGTAAGAAGGAAATCTAAAAAAGGGGGGATATATGTATACGTATAGCTGGTTTACTGTATTGCACAGCAGAAACTGTCACAACACTAGAAAGCAACTACATGCCAATAAAAATTTTAAAAAATCTCACCCTTTATAAGTATAAAAAAGAAAATTAATGCAAATATTATTAATTTTACTTTCTACTTTTCTAGTATAAGTTTCCTTCCACAAACTGATATACCCATAGTACCAATTTTCTACATATGATTCAGTTGCTTCCTAATCTCTATTTGATTTTTTTCTTTGATCGAGGAGTTTCTTAAGGGTATATTAATTCATTTCCAAATATTTGGTTGTTTTCTTAAAAAAAAAAAAACAAACCTAAATGTGATGAAAATATAAGCTAAAGCTAGAAAGAGGAAGATTATTTATTCCAGCGGTCCTCAACCTTTCTGGCACCGGGGACTGGTTTCATGGAAGACAATTTGTCCACAGACTAGGGTGGGGGAGGGGACGTGGGCCAGTACCAGTCTGTGACCCGGGGGCTGGGGACCCCTGAGCTGTTTCCTTTCAAATAGCTCAAATGCATATGGAGAAGGGGGGCAGTGGGCACAAACCCGAGAGTCAGGAACGGGAGTTCTTAGCTCCTTCCTGCCACCAGCGGGTGCGTGACTTTAGGTAAGTCACGGGATTTTAGGTGAGTCTTGGGACTTTTCCAGGAGGAGAAAGGAACGCGAATGAAAGCCCTCGAAAGAAAGGGCTGGGGTTGTACTGTCCTCACTGGTCTCAACAGTGTCACATACTGAGCTCTGGGAGCCTGATCTGAAAACAGGGCTGCACCCTTACCTGCCTCTTACTCATCACCTCCAGGGGCGAGGATACAGGCAGGACAACGGCATCCATAGTGAGCACATCGAACCGGACACAGACGTGTATGTTCAGATCCTTTGGGCGGATATCCTAAGGTCTAAAAGGCATCCGCCACCCTCTCTGAGTTCTCATCTCCCACCAAGAACAGCAGTTCAGAACCCACCAGCCTGAATGTCCTCAAGACCCCAAGCAACAACAGGCAGCACGGCAGGGGAGGTGGACAAAGGTCCACAGCCCAGGTCCAGCGCTGACACACACAAGCACATGTGCTCGCCACACACGAAACTATGCCACAGACAAAACAAACCTCAGCTGAAACCCCATTAATTCAGAGCCTGTGATTGTTTGGATGGTACCATGGCATTTGTGAAAAATGAACATTTTTCTATTGGGGTAAAACATTATAACATAAAATTCACCATTTTAAAGCTCTGTGGCATTAGATGCACCCCCAGCGATGTGCAACCACCTTTACTATCCCCCTCCACACCTTTTCATCATCCCAGACTGAAACGCTGTACCCATGGGGAATAATTCCTAAGGGTCCACAGGTTTAACAACACAGCTGACCACAAGCCTCCTCTCCTCTTCCATAAAAGCCAGTGCTTCAGAGACGATCACGATGACACAAGAGTTCATTACTGAGTGCTATGCTCATTAGCACCCAAGCAATCAGAGTGATGGGATCTATTTTAGTGAGACTGTGGCTGTAAGAACAGCATCCTTTAGTGTGCCGTGGGCCAGGCATAGCATCGAGCTTCACCGCTCCTGTGAGGCAGCTTCGTTATCCCCACTTTGCAAATAAGGAAATTGAGTCTAAAAGAGGTCACCCAGCTAACAAGCGGAGGAGCCAGGACTTTAAGCCAGGTCTTTCTTGACTCAAGAAGCCACCACACCACACATGAAAAAGTATATTCAGGCTCTACTTGCATTATGCCCTCATTCAACCTAATGTTCAATAGCTCCTAGCTAAGCACTAGGAGTTGGGAACATCGAGAATAAATCATGCTCACTGATCTGAAAGGGCTCATACACTATACTGAGTAGTCTGAAGGAGCAAGACTTTCCAACCCCCATAGGCCACCCTGGTCTCTTACAGAAATACTCGTAAGTCTAGGACTGTCCCTGGCAGCCTGCACCACCTCTCTGCTCCACCAGGGGGCAGTGGTCCTCCCCAATGGACCTACTCTCCTCTCAGGGCTAGGAATCAGAGTGATCCCACCCTCAGCCCCCAGCACAGGGTACAGGCCCCAAAGCACAGACAAAGCTCACTCCCCTCACAGGCTGGTAGTTTAACAAACTGATGTTTGGTTTGGAACTGATGGGACACCCCTCAAAGAGAAGATGCTTTCCAGCTACGTTCAACAAACTTTCTACTGTTTGGGGGGATGCTTATGGGAATTGAAAAAGGTGACTCCCAGCCCAGCTGAAAGCCCTACCTTGCTCTGCACAGCTCTAAGTAAACAATAACTCGCTCCATCACAGGCACGTGTGCTATTTCTGAACACAGGAACTGGCTTATTGTTTGCTGGGCACCGAAGCTTCCTGCCGCAGTGCTGACTGCTGCCCCACCCACCTTTCCCTGGCCGAGACGCCCCGTCTGTCTCGAACAGGGACAGCGGTGCAAGCCAGAAGAGGCCTGGGTCCTGGAGAAGCAGCCACTTAGCAGCCCCCGCCCGGGGAGACAGAGAACAGACTGCATCCGTCTTGCCCAATTATGCAAATAAATGAGAAAATAATGCCCAGGATACACTCATAGCGGGGATGAGTGACCACTGGGGATGTCTCCTGCCATCCAGGGCTTTCAACCGTCCACAGATAGGCCTCTGATGCCCTCCGGGCGTCAGCGCGCGGTAATCTGCAAGCTCCTGGGACTGTCCATATGGGAACTGGGAAAGCTGGCAACACTTAATTTGTGTTTCATGTCCTGACATCAAGGCTGCCAGACCCCTCCTGCTCTCCTTGGGGAGAAGGGTAATGAAACAGTTCCAAATGGCACTTGAAGGAAATCCTATTTACTCGGGGTGAATGGATGGCCTGACACGGAAGATTTAGAGCCCAGGGCTCGGCTCCCTGGATGAGGAAGCAGCCGCGGGCTGGGCGGCTCCCGGGCACCGGGCGCCCCCTACCGTCCGACAGGTCTGCGTTCTTGGACAGCTGCTCCAGCTCCCAGCCGAGGTGGGCGGACTCGTTCATGCTCTGCTTCTGAGCAATCTCCAGGACCATGTTCTCCTCCAGCAGCTCCTCTATTCGCTTCTTATCCGTGTCCCGATCCTAGTGCGGGAAGAAAGACGGAGTGAGAATGTGGCTGGGGGACCCCTCTGGACAGGCCCTGGTCCTGGTGTATCCACCCCCACCCCATTCCTGAAGGATGGAAGACCTTCTAGGCACCTGCTCGCTTCCCCAAAGAGAAATGAGTCTAGCCCAGGGCCCAGCTGGGAGTTACGGCCACTGAAAGATACACTGACTGGCAACGGAGGGTGATGGGAGCGCCCAGGTCTCTAACTGAATGCTGTCTGAACAAAGTGACTTATAGCCCAGGGCTTTAGAGCAAGTACCCTGGTGACAGGCGGCTTCGTGGCTCTAGGGTACCTAACATGCCTCGAGAAACCTGGAAGGGAACTCAGGGATCTCAGCTCAGACCTCACCATAAAAGCCAGCAGAGACTCTTCTTGCAAAAGACACACACATGAGCTCATCCATACATGAGAGGTCCGGCATGGTGGTCTCGTTCTGTCCGTCTGTGGGCGCCCAGCGGGGCCCACCCTGGCCGCCAAACTTAGTGAGCTACTCTCCGCAGTCAGCGCATTACCATTTTGGCAGCGGCACCAAAACCAGTGTTGGAAAAAATCAGAGAAGGGCATGGCACAACCCGAAACCACCCCAATCTGTTTAGACAGGTCTGTGTGGCAGCAGCCTGCAGTACCAATTCCAGGTCGTGAAGCTTCGATTTCAGCTGCAGGTTCTCTTTCTCCAGCTCGTGAACTTTATCGCCCCGGGCCCGAGCAGCCGTCAGCTGTTCCTCCAGCATAGCCTTGGTTTCAATTAAAATGATATTATCTTCTCTTAGCTCCTGAGCAGCAAAAACATACATGAGAACCATCAGATAAAGGCACCTGCTTCGTGATGACAGCTCGTCCAGGTCTCTGGACCAAAACAAATAATCCAGGGGAAAGGTTGCTGCCTTGAGAGAGTTCTGTCCCCACTTTTGAGCACCGCCACCTTTTTCATTAGGTCAGGCCACATGGACTTTCACGACTGAAAGAAAATATCCATGAATTATCTGACATGTGCACACACTGTTGCTGCTGGTTGGTAACTAAGTTGTGTCCGATTCTTTTTCGACCTCATGGACTGTAGCCTGCCACACTCCTCTGGCCAAGGGATTCTCCAGGCAAGAACACTGGAGTGGGTTGCTGTTTCCATCTCCAGAGGATCTTCCCAACCCAGGGATCGAACCAGTGTGGGATCGAACCCAGATCTTCTGCTTGGCAGGCGGATTCTTTGCCGCTGAACCACCAGGGAAGCCTAATATCCACACTACCCAGTGTAAAATAGAGAGCTAGTGGGAAGTTGCTATATAGCACAGGGAGCTCGGCTTGGTGCTCTATGATTACCCAGAGAGGTGGGATGTGCAGGTGGGAGGGAGGTCCAAGAGGGAGGGAATATATGTATACTTAATAGCTGATTCACTGTGTTGTTCAGCAGAAACTAACACAACATTGTAAAGCAATCATACTCCAGTTAAAAAAAATAATAATAAATGAAATCAATCTGGGAAGGTAACACTTTCTTTGCTAGCCACAGTGCACAGGCATGTGACATCTATAACCTCGCCTGGTTGGACAACTAAACTCCACTGACAGCTCCCGGACCTCGCTGAGCCTCCATTTCCTTAACAAGGAAGGAATGGGGTTAAGAGTCTGTCCCAGTTCAAGGGCTAAGTCTAATCCTCTCAGCTCAACATTCATTCCATTGATCAGGGTGTTGGGGAAGCTGTTCTTTCGTTCAATCAACAGCTTGTATGTAAGCATTTTATACATATGCTCTTGGAAAAACAACTGTTCTCAGCCGTTTCCTGGAAATGGGGAGTCTTTAAGACAGTGAAGTCACAAACACACGTGAACCCCACAAATAAGTTCCGGGCACATGCTGGGTGTGGAATACTATGGCTGCCCCCTTGCAGAGTAGTCCGTCATGCAGCCCAGCACCACTCAGCATCTCGGGGGAACCAAGAGTCCCCTGAATGCTTTCATCTCACAAACATGCACACAGGGGATGTTTCTCCCGGTGGGCAGTGTTCTAAGGCTGGCCCCACGTGTGGATTCTAACCATTGAGAGCTGGGCTGGGAGCTGTGTTATCCACTGCATGTCCACTCGCCCTGCATGGACGGGCCAGAATCCAAGATTCCTGGTAGAAGGGAAACTGCAAGCCTTCCGGTCAGCGGACACGGTTCTGATCAAAGCCTGACAGCCATAAAAGGTATAATCATCAAAACTCTAAATTCCCCTGGGCACCCTCTCTGCTGGAGATGACATTCACCGTGTGGTTGGCCCTGCACCAGGGGCTCCCTG
This sequence comes from Bos mutus, assembly GCF_027580195.1. Lineage (NCBI taxonomy): Eukaryota > Metazoa > Chordata > Mammalia > Artiodactyla > Bovidae > Bos > Bos mutus. Next base: position 55,274,123 of record NC_091637.1, read on the forward strand.
CCCCCATCCCACTCACTGTTCACCACAGTCCGGAGGGGGAGGAGAAAGAGGCCGATTTGGGTAAATTAAGGAATAAATTCCAAATCACAAAGCCAGCAAAGGGTGAAACGAGGATTCGAACATGGGCCAGAGAGCTCAGACTGCCTGCAACCTATCCTCCAGGGCCTCATGTGGGTAAGAGGCTCAGACTACCAAAAACAGTGAGGCACAGCAAAAGAGGGATTTCAATCAGGAAGAAGACCTGGTCCTCCTCTCTGACCACCGCCTCCACTGTTCGCACCTGTATTCCAATAGGTCCGCCCACCCGCACTCCCAGCCCAGAGTTCCAAAACAGGCCATCCCTTCATCCTCATAACGAACTCCTATTCCACCTGCAAAGCCCAGCCTGAGCTGCCCCTTCTGAGAAGTGCTTGCAGATTCCCACTGTCCCACTGGTTGAGTCAGCTGCCTGGGCTCCCAGAGCACCCTGGGTACACTGTGCGACAACGGTGTGCTGGCCTGTCCTCCTCCTCCAGACTGCGAATTCCTCAGGGCAGGCCTATTCCACTTCTGCTCTTGTGGGCCTCACAGGAGTATTCAGTAAACACCTGTCAGCTGAATCACGTCATGAGGGGGGATCACAGGTGGCATTCAAGATGGCCTTGATTTCTGACAGGCAGGGATAAACAAGGGCGACCAGGGGAGCAGAATACAAGACAGGATAACTTCTAACTACTACTCAAAAGTGTTCAATTTCCTGGTGGTAACCACTTGACCATACATTAGACGACAGAAATAACTACCCTTGTGCACGTCCTCACCTCAGAAGTGAGAAGCCTGCAAGAAACTAAGCTCACGCTCTCACACAGCCCAGGGCTCGGCCCCAGGCAGATGCCTGCCTCCCCACCTCTGGGGCACCTGTCAGCCAGCCCGCTCCTGAGGACAGGACCCCAAGTGAAGCAGGTGGCCTGACCCAGCCCGGCACACAGCTGAAGGGCCGCATTTAGGAAGTCACAGTCCAGGCCTGGCGGTCAGGGCTCATGTGGTTCAAGAGCTGCCCCTGCCCGTCTGTGAGGTGACTGGCAACGTGGGCTGACGGCTCAGGTCCCAGGGCTGCCACATGTGCTGCCAGCCGTGGGGCCTGGAGCAGACACCTTTCTCTCACCGTGGATCCTGCCTTCCTCTGCTGGACATGAGACAGGGCTGAGGTGGGGGTTGGCTAGGATAAGGCATGCGAAATGGTCTGTGCATGGCGTCTGGGGCCCAGTAAGCAGGCCAGCTGCTGATTACCATCTCTTTTTGCCCCCGTGAGACGCTGTTCAGGCTGGCACTCACTGAACATCACATAGCATCAAGCTAACAGTTATTTCAGAGATGCCTTATGTCCCCCCTCCCAAAAAGCACCAAAATTCAGAAGGAGGGGTAAAAATCAAAGCAACCACCAGCTCCTGGCCCACTGCCCTCAGGACCACCCAATGGATCCCTAAGCACCCAACGGATCCCTAAGGTGTCCAGAGCAATGGAAAGCCAGCCCTGAGGGGCCCTCAGGGGAGGGAGCCCTGGGTTACCCTACTTGGGGCAAGCAGTGGCTTCCCACTCAGGAAGGACCACCCCTCGATAATCTGTGCCCACCCATCCCATTCCACTGGAGGCCCTGAGGCTTCACCGAGGACCTGCCTGCTTTTAAACTTCGCCCGACTCAGGAGCGTGGTGGGCTGAATCATAAAGCAAGCATTGGGTCTGTCCTGCACTAACTTCTCTGTGCACCAAACTTTAAGACAACTCCCAGAAGTCATTAGGAAACAGAGTCCCAATTGGAACAGAGGGTCTGCCCTCATAAGGTGATCTTAGCGGGGATGTGATCCTACATGGGGACAAGACTTGCTCAACACCCAGCAAGCTGATGTGGCAGCTGTTCTAGCTGTGCACTATGTCTCCACCTCTCAAGCTACTGTTCATTTCAGAGTCAGCACAGACCAGGAAGCTACAAATCTCAGAGAGGAGTGGAGACAGGCCTGCCTGGCTTTCACCCTGCCCAGACACACATGATACTATGCATCTGTCCTTGCTGTCGGGGATTTCAGACAATGAAACGTGGGACAACAGGAATCTCCCAGGCAGTCTTTCTGCCTTTGTCCTCCTCCCATGCGGTCCTCTGGACAGCAACCCCTGTGCCCTGACAGCAGTGAGGTGCCACCACCCTCTGCAAAAGCACTCAGGGGTCTGCCTGTGCGACCCCACATGCCCCACTGCACCTAGGGGTCGCCATGCCACGGTCCTCTTCTTGCTTGCTGTTTTAATCCCTACATAAATAGACTAGGACCCACATAAAAGCCAACAGAAGCTGAAAAACAAAACATGGAAATTTGTGTTCCATATTGTTGTTTAGTTGCTCAGTCCGTGTCCGACTCGTTGCGACCCCATGGACTGCAGCCCACCAGGCTCCGCTGTCCATGGGATTCTCCAGGCAAGAATACTGGAGTGGGTTGCCACTCCCTTCTCCAGAGGATCTTCCCAACTCAGGTCTCCTGCCCTGCAGGCAGATTCTTTATTATCTGAGCCATCACAGACCAACATAAAAGCAGACAGAAGTTGAAAAGCAAAACATGGAAATTTGTGTTCCATATTATTTTAACCAAAATTGACCTTGCCCTCGCCCTGAGTCCAGTTCTTTATGTTTCCGCCCATGTGGCACTAACACATTTTCTCTTCCGCGATGTCAAGCCTTTTCTCAGCAGTGAGACTAGACAGACGCCAGGGGAGGGCACTTGGCTGCCTGTTGCTGCCCCTGTCCCAGAGAAGCGTCCCCCTCGCATGGCGGCTGTCCACAGACGTGAGCTGGCTGGAGAGCATGACCACGCGCCTTTCTGCCCTGCTGCTCGTCACACCTAATGCTGCCTTGTTCCAGAGGAGACAAAAACTCACGCTTCTTCTCCATCCTTCTCCCCAGACCACAAGTCTGTTCCTTACTGAGCAATGGTTTTTTACTTGCCTTGCACAGTGATTTCCAAGCTCTCTGTGTGTGCCAAGCCCTGGGCACACGGTCAGGTAAGAGCCAGGCCCTGTCCTTAGGGCTCGTGGTCCACATGAAGCATCTGGCCACACATGGCAGACGGCAGGTCTGCAGACGGCTCGCAAGGCCACTGCATCGACTCCAATCAAAGAAGGCGTGCACAGGTGGCTCTTTTTCTCCGTTCTTGAGACGCCAACATTATGGGCATCCAAGAAGAGCACGGCTCATCCTCTCTCTAGCAGCCTGGACTCCCCGGACCAGGCCCTCTGCAGACTCACGCGTGTCACTGCCTGCCCTCCAAAGAAGCATCCTACACAGACAGACGCTACAGGACTTTTTCTTGTGACAACAAACGCCTGCAAAATTTGAGGCATCGCTAACCTCATGGTAAACTTTACTATGAAAATTATCATTATTATGATAATAATGACTATAATGAATAATAATAAAATTCATCATTATGAAAATACTGGGGCTTCCCTGGTGGCTCAGTTGTAAAGAATCTGCATGCTAATGCAGGAAACATGGATTCAATCCCTGATCTGGGAAGGTCCCACAGGCCATGGTGCAGCTAAGCTCATGTGCCTCAACCTCTGAGCCTGTGCTGTAGAGCCTGGGAGTCCCAACGATCGAGCCCACGCATGGAGACTACGGAAGCCCGAGTGCCCCACAGCCCATGCTCCGCCACAAGAGAAACCACTGCAATGAGAAGCCCCCACATGGCAACTAATGAGTCGACCCCGTGTAGCAACGAAGACCCAGCACAGACGTAAATAAATTATAAAGTAAAATGGAAAACACTGCTGTCACCACACAGAGGCATAACATTTGAGAATACGGAAAAGGGGTTCCCATGTGAAACCATCCCCCACAAAAGGCAGGAAACACCCTGAACGTAGGGAGCAAGTCTGATCTGTGCCCGGATCCCTTGCTCCTGTCGCAGGGCTTGGCCCCATGCAGGCGCCGAGCCCGTGTCTGCCCAACTAAGAGAGGTTGCTCGGACAAGGTCAGGAATGAACACGGAGACTAAAGACAGGACACCGAAACCCATCCCCTCCGAGGCTGGTTGTGGGGGTGAGCTGTGCGAACTGCGCTCCATCCATGATTCCACTTGGGGGCTGCGTGAGGACTCCCGGTGCAGGTGGGGCTGGAGGGGCTGCTGAGGCAGCAGTCTGAGGAAACTCACACATGACTGTCCCCACCTCTCCTGAGGGCAGCTCGTTCGGCCAGCTGTGGGAGCCCTGCGATGCATCCTGGAACCTGTTTGTGCTGGGAGTCACGCCTTTCAAACTTAGCAAGGCCGGTGGACCATCTCAGGACAAAGCCCAGAGCTGGTCTCCCACCCCCATCGTCACTGGGGCCAGTGCTGCCTTCCCGGAACACCCAGTGCCTGCCCCGTGTCACTGACAGTCCTCAGGGAACAGACACTCCCTGAGTAGGTCTGAGGAGCAAATGGGCCCTGGACCACAGGCTTCTCCATCCCACTTCCATGCACCCCAGGGACCCCAGGGCCTGTCTCCGTGGTAGAGCAGGTTGCAGTCAAACAGCCATCCCCACGCATGCTGGCCAGCAGCTCAGCAGGAGGCCGTGGATAGGGAGAGGGCAACACCGTCCCGAGACCTATGTTCAGTCTCTCAGAAGCCTCCTGGGCGGCAAGAAGAGACTTGAGAACCTTTTCGTATGCGCTGACATTCAGATCTCACCCTGCTAGTTAAAGTGTTAGTCGCTCAGTTGTGTCTGACACTTTGCAACCCCAAGGGCTGTGGCCTGCCAGGCTCCTCTGTCCATGGAATTCTCCAGACAAGAATACTGCAGTGGGTTGCCATTCCCTTCTCCAGGGGATCTTCCTGACCCAGGGATCAAACTCAGGTCTCAGCATTGCAGGCACATTCTTTACTGCCTGAGCCATCAGGGAAGCCTCTGCTCATTAAAACCACCTCTAAACTCCAAGATTTAACGTGGGGGCAAAACCCCTCAATTCTCAGAAAAGAGGGTTCTGGAAGCTGCTGCTGATGGAAGGCAAAGGGTGAAGGGTGGGAGGTCAAAGCATCAGTGACCCCACCTGGATACTGGTCTCTGTTCCCCCTTCAGTCCCGACACCCTCCCTCGCAGCTCCCCACAACCTGGGTATCAAAGGAGGGCCCACCATTGAGGGCTTACTATGGCATTTGCTCAAACACCAGGCATTTCACCTCTTTCATCTTAGAAGCCTCATGAAGTAGCACCACTATCTCTACTTTATAGATGAGCAAGGGGTTGGTCTTGGCAAGGTTCAGCCATAGAAACATGCGAGAAGTCTTAAAAGAAGAAGACACCTAAACCGAAGCCCATTACTGTGACATGACGTGAGAGAAAGAAAGAAATCAAGACCCTTTTGTTACAAATCACATTCCTTCCTCGCACCCATCTGACACCTCGAGATGGAGGAGAAGCAGAGCGGGAGGCCCCTGGGGAGGAACAGGCAGGTGAGGGGCAGGGACGGCGCCAGCTGCTGAAACCTGCTGGCTCCTCATCCCCGAACCACCAGGACAGAGAATCGGCAGGTCCTTCTCAGGACCGGTCTGGCGAGCCCACCCCGAGGCTGGGCGCCTACCTCCATGCGGGCCTTGTAGAAGTCCACGTCATGCAGCTTCTCCCGGCAGCGCACCAGCTCCATCTCCAGCCTCTCCACGCGGTTCGCCTTCTCCCTCAGCGAGTCCAGCTCATCCCGGTAGGCGCGAGCGGACCGCGCGTCCGCCGCCAGCTGGATGTTCTGGGAGACGGGCAAAGACAGGGGAGCCTGACGTGGGGGCACCCCTCTGGGGAGGGAAGACACAGCCACGGCTCTGAAGTGCGGCATCTCCGGGACATCCTGGTAGCTGAGGGGCTCTCAGTGCAGGCCACTGCATGGTGGCCCCACCTGCTGCCATAAGAAACGGTCACCCCCACGGCCGTTCTCAGGACGACTGGCTCTCGGCAGTGTCACTTTGAGTGGGAAGGAAACAGCAGCCTTTGCTGGGAGCTCCCAATGCTGCATTCCTGAGCCCCTGGGCCACAGTTACTGGGGCGTCCCAGCCGCCCTGCCCTCTCGGCATGCATGTGCACATACACACACACACACACACACACACACAAACACAGTTACTGGGGTGTCCGTCACCCTGCCCTCTTGGTGCATGCACGCACGTGCACACACACACACACAGGTACGCCCAGCTACCAGGACATCCCAGTCACCCTGCCCTCTCGGCATGCGTGTTTACACACACATACAAGTATACACAGTTATTGGGGCATCCCAGCTACCCTTCTCTTTCAGCATGCATGTACACACACACACAGACAGACACACAGGTACACACAGTTACTGGGGCATCCCAGTCACCCTGCCCTCTCAGCACGTGTGTACACACACACACAAACACAGGTACACACAGTTACTGGGGCGTCCCAGTCACCCCTTCTTGGCATGCGTGTACACACATACACACAAGCACAGGTACACCCAGTTGCTAGGGTGTCCCAGCCACCCTGCCCTCTTGGCGTGCACATATACATTCTCGCTCACCTCCTGCTTGACCTTCTGCAGCTCCAGCACCAGCTGATCCACCTCATGCCTGGTGTCCACCAGCTGCTCTGTCTTCTCCTCCCTGGGGGGCGATCAGAGCAATCGGAAAACAGTGAGAGGGCCTGCCGGGCACGCAGCGGAGCAGCCCACCACCCCGTAAGACCCCAGCGGAAGAAGGAAAGGGAACTGGGTTTCTGGCAGGGGGGAGGGGTGAAACTGGCATGTGATGTCTGCAAAAATGTTCCTGATTTCCGTTCTTTTCCATTTTTAAGTTTACAATGCCCACCACCCTCAAACTACCTCCATTGGGCACCCGGTGGGCTTCCCTAGGAGGGTATAGGAAGTTAAGCAGACACTGGGCACAGTGGCACCACCTCACTGCCAAACAGGTAGCAGTGCCCACTGGTGAGAGGCAGGCAGCCCCCGAGATGATGAGCAAAGTGGCATTCCCCCGCTGCAGGAAAGGGGAACAGCCTCACCAGATGGGGCAAGCCACATCCCCCCTCCAGCCCCAAACCGTACCAGTGTGTGGTCACCTGAGTCCAGATGGGGCCTGGGTGTGGACTGGCGGGAGCCCTAACCTCTTGGGAGAACCCCTTCTCGTGCCGGCCCCAAGAGGCTAGCTGACGGTGCTCAGCGTGGAGTCAGAGCCCTCCTGCTCCCCGCACCACACAAGCTGATAGAAACGTGTGTCCGCAGCCCACGGCACAAGAGCAGAACCAAGAGCCCAGCCGACTGGAGGACTCACAGCTCCTGCCTGACGCGGCGCAGCCTGGCCTTGGTGTCTGCCAGCTCCACGGCCAGATGCTGCTTGTCCTCGCTGGAAAGGCTGCTGGTGGGGCTGGGGGTGGACTCGGCGCTGGAGGACTTGAGGGGGCTGGGGGGGTGCTGCGCCTGGAGGTAGTCCCGCTCCTGGGTGAGGTCCACAATCAGCTGCAGAAAGGGGGGTGGGCGGGACAGGGAAGGGAGAGCTTACACCCGAACTCAGTGCACAACGGTCAGCAGACAAGAGGAGCTGGCTGAGAACCAGAAACCATGAGGAAGCAGGAGGCATCGGATATAAGTTTTCGAAAAAAGATGAAATGTTGAGTGGGACAGAAACCAGGAGGGACCCGGAGCTCTGCGCTTTGATGAACCTCCCCCTGTGCACAGGGGTCTCAGAGGTGGCCGTTCATACACTGCAGGGCAAGCGCCACCCCACTTATCCCCACCAAAAACCAGACAGAGAGAACCAGGGGGATCTCAGGTTGGAGACAAAGCATCAGGACGAGGAGCTGTCCCTCCTGGACCCGCCAGGCCGCCTGCAGACGCACCTCCGTGCACTCGTCCCGCTCGTCGATGAGCCGCCGCAGGTGAAAGACCATGTTCCGAGACAGGGCCTCCAGCTCCTCCGGGGCCACGTCCGGGAGCTCCAGCCACTGCAGGTCGAAAACGTTCTCCTGGTTGTGGGTCACCTGCGGGCATAGGTCAGGTGCTGAAGGGGTGGGCAGGGCATAGCCGGGGTCCCGGGAGCAACCCCTCCCCATGACCGGGGGGCAGGGCCCCCGCTGACTGGTCCTCCGGACAGATTTCTTATGGCTGGCAGGGGGCACCTCCAGTCTGTGCAGACGCCCCTTAGCCAAGCTCTACTAGCAAGTCAGGCCTGCTTACAACACCAGCTCCTAGAGGACACGGATTTTTATTTTTTTTTATTTTTTAAATAACAGAGAGCACACCTTACAACTCAGAAGAACTTCCCTAACAAACCATCCTCAGATATTCTTACTGTAGAGTCAATTTACAACACAAACAAGGTAAGTCCTAGGGATGCCAAGGGTAAAGAGAGGAACGGTGTGTTATTTCTTACAATCTAACGCAAGTACAGCATATGTTAAAAATCTTATGTTGACATGTTGGGTACGCAACAATCTTACATTGATTTTTCGGAAATATTTCCTAATTTAAAGCAATTTGTTGGCGGGGGTGGGGGGTAACCTCCCTGTCAGTCCAGTGGTTAAGACTCTGTACTTCCACTGCAGGGGGCACAGGTTCGAGCCCTGGTCGGGGAACTAAGATCCCACATGCTGCATGGGGCAGTCACAAAAAAAAAAACAGTTTTCAGGTAGGCTTGGGTCTTGTCCCCACAGGCCGCATAAGATTGGTGGTTTTTCCCTTTCTGTCAGGTGTGAGTGGAAACCCACAGCCAGGCCTACAATGGGCAGCCTCTTCAACCTTCAACTACTCTGCTGACCTGAACTTCTCAACCTGACACCCCAAAACCTGGCAAAGGAGGTAGAAGATCTATTTTGAGTCCCCACCTTCTCCATTTGGAAAGATAAGTATTAGCACACTCAAGCCTCAACGGGGGAGAAAACAAAAAGAAACCAGGGGTTATGCACTCAGACAGGCACACCACGTATTTAAATTTTTCAGCAGCAGAGAGAGGAGGAACGGTTCAAACACAAATAACAACAAAAAACAAAGACAGGGCCCTTCAGTTTCTCAAAAGACACCTGCTTTCTTACCCCTCCCCTCCTTACAAGGAAAATTTGGGGATTTCCCTGGTGGTCCAGTGGCTAAGACTCTGAGCTCCCAAGGCAGGGGGCCTGGGTTCCATCCCTGCTCAGGGAACTAGATCTCATATGCTGCCGTCAAGAGTTTGGATGCCACAACGAAGACACAGCACAGCCAAATAAATTAATTTTTAAAAATTGGGGATTCAGTGAATCTCAGAGAATGAGGAAGAATCTTACCCCATAGTACAGGGCATCCTAAAGTATGAACTGGGATTGAGAGGCTGGGTTCCAGGCCTGTTCCATACCAGGGCTACGGAAAGGCCTCTATAAAGGGGGTTCAGGGCTATAAACACAGCCGCACCCCAGTAACCCCAGGAGCCTGTAATGAAAGGCTTATGTCTCTCCTCCCCATTCTGACACAGTGGGTTTCCCGTGAGGCCCGGGCACCTGAATGTTTAAGAAACACCCAACTAATTCCAAAACCCAGTCCCCAGGCGAGCCACCGACTTTGATAATCATGCAGGACTTCTTTCTGGGCGCATACCTTTTTATCTTTTAATATCCTGCTGGTGGAACAGGGGAGACAGTGAGCAGCAAAGTCCTGGCTAGTCTCCAGGACCTAGTCCCCAGATATATTTTCAAAACACAGAGACACACAAGGAAAATCAAAAGGCAGAATGGTTCTATGGCTAGCAGGTCACTGACACGAACGGCTGAGAATATTTCCTACAACACTTGACTGGCTCTGCTGGACGTCCTTCCCACAACAAGCCGCATCCGTCTCTTGCATTCAAATCCTGACTCGGAGCTCGCCACCCACAGTGCCCCGGCGGGCTGAGGAAGCCCGGCAGCTGCACCCCGTGAGGGGAGCTGGTGAGGGGAGCTCCGTGTTCAGCTGCCTCTGCCAGTCACGCACCTGCTCCTACGTGCTTCTGCTCATGTCTTTTTCATGCATTTATCTCAGCTGTCCAATTAGACGGAAGGTTGAACTGTACCTCCTAAGATAATTAAAACACATAAGGCTTCTTTTGCAGGAGGGTGGGGTGGAGGTCAGGGCAGTACGTTTCAGGTGGGGGCTCAGTTTCCAGGGAAACCGTCCCCCCTCAGTTGACACCACCTCTGCCAAGGTCAACAGCACAGGGGGTGCCCTCAGTGCAGAGCCCCCCACTCCCAACCCCACCCAGGCGGGCTGGGTGTCCAGAGACAGACCTTCTGGGACTCGCTGGTTTTCAACTTTCCAAGCGGTGGTGGTTATTTCTCTGCCATGTCACTGACAGGAGCAGCGACTCTCTCTCTCCATAAAGATCAGCCATTCGAAACGGGGTGACATTTGCCAGAATACATTTTCAGGGACTGTAAATCAAATTCTGAGCCTAAACTGCTTGACAGCTCTTAAAAATAGTCTGAGTCCATATTAGGCAAGAAGAAGAGGCAAAAGAAGACTTGATTGAAGTTTAAAAAAAAAAATTTTTTTTTTTTGGTTTCAAATCCCCATTTTAGCTTACTGACAGCTACCTTTCCAAATAGGATCCATTTGTCGATGGTGTCTGAAACCTTAAATTAGCAAAATCATTCATGGGTGATGTGTTCTTTAGCCTTTTCAGGGGGAGAGAACCTGCCTCCTGGGTGACCCAAGAACAACGGTCCACAGCTAAGCACCTCCCCAGAGCCTCCCACTTACCTCCTGTATATGAGCCACGATCCCCGCCTGGGTCTCAATGTCCAGTTGTTTGATCCTTTCAATAAATTCCTCTTTCCTCTCACACTGTGGAGGGTTACAAGTGTTAATGAAAGCATTTAACGATGAGGCCCACCTGAGGCCACCAGAGTCACAGAAATACAGTTTCAAAAGGAGCCCCACCCCTGACTTTTTCTTTTATAACCAAGAATGCTCTGCACCCCCCACCAGCCGTCACATTGATGTTTCTCTGTAAGTGGCTCAAGCTATCTGTATCACAATCACCTGTGCGGGGGCGGGGTGGGTGGGGTGGGTTGCTGTCTTTAAAAACACCAGTGGGTGGGACACAGACAAATTTTCCAGGGGATTCTTAAACAAGTAAAGACCAAGAGCAGCTGGTTTAGGCCAGTGGGGGGGTTGGGGAGGCAAACTTCATCTGTAAAGGGCCAGATGGTAAAAATCTTAGTCTGGAGAGGCCGTCCATCTAAGCTCATGCCATAAGAAGAAAGCAGCCACAGGTCCTATGTAAAGGAACCAGCATGACTGTGTCCCCATGAAACTGTTTACAAAAACAGGTGGCAAGTCAGATTTGGCCCACAGACTGTCTGCTGATCCTTGCTCTAGATGTTCCTACACTGGGGACAATTTGCTAAGGACACCTGGCCCCGGGGATCCCCACCTGACCTCTTGCCCAAGATGCCAGGAGCTAAAAATGGTTGCTACCCAAGATGCCGTCACGTCTCTCACAGGAACCCTTCGACCTTCTGTCCCGCTGGGCTGAAAGTAGCTTCCCCCCCACATCACCGAAGCGGGGGCGTCTTCCCCGCAAAGCAAACACAAGAGCAGCCCTCTCCACCCACCTGCCGAGCCCTACCTGGACAGCACAGCCGAGCACCAGCAGCAGCACCTTCTTAATCTCCTCCATGCTCTTCCCTAGATCAAAAGAGCCACACAGTTAACTAAGCTCAACTGTCTGAAAAATTTCACCAGTGATATACACACACCTGCTGCAGGGGGGGTGAAAATCAGATACGCTAAAAACGAAGCTCTCTGCCCAATGATGTCCACTTAGGGTGTACACACTCCATCTGTTTTCTGCATATGGGTTTGTTTATTTCTTAAACCAAATAAGAATTCTCGTCCCTCACTACTTGGGGCCCTTTTCCATTCAGATGTATCATAAACTCTTTCCACGATGATCAGTGAATATGAGCATCCCTTTCTAATGTGTGTGGTCAGCCAAGCACAATGGAAGAGAACCATCCCCCCACAGGGAATACTCAGTCGACCCTGAGATAAAACTGGACTTAACCCTTCCCTTCCACCACACAAAATTTCCAACACACAAGGGAGAAGAGTAAAGTGAACCCTCCGCTCATCACCCACTTCACACAATCAACATTTTAAACGTCTATTCCATCCCCCGACCCCTGCCTTTGTTCTCAATGTCTGGCTGGAGCACTCCGCAAAGCAAGTCCCAGACACCACACACTGCATTTTTGATGGTCTCCTACTTACTTTGTACAAAAGCCACAAATGAATTCAACTACCCCCTTTCCAGAGATCTGATTTTTTGATATTTTAATCTAAATGATGCTACAAAGAACATCTTCTGGCTAATTCTTTCATCCGTACTTCCCTCTTTAGGATAAACTTGCCTTTCAAGGTTTTCCCACTTTCAAAGAGCTCTGCAGAAAGGCTCTGCCATTTTACTCCCTCACAACTAATATATGATAAGCCCCACATCCCCACACCCAGACCAAGACAGCTTTAATGCTCTTCCTCAGCTTTGCCAATCAGGCCCCCCAAAAATCACATTTCATCATTTTAGATCATGTCTCTTTCACTGTGCTTGAGGCTGTCAACTTGAAAAATAGCTGCAACCTAAAAGCCAAAGAGTTATATTTTATTTGGTGGGAATTTTTAGGACTTCAAGCCTGGGAGACAGCATCTCAAGTGACCCTGAGAGAACTTGCTCCGAGGAAGAGAGGGCAGGAGTCAGATCATATAGAAGTCTGCAACAAAGGGCAGGTAGTCTGAACATCCAAAGTATTTTTGTGAATTAAAAAAAATCAGATATCTCAAGGGATTTAGTGCTTTTCAATGTATGGGAAGATGCAAGCGTCTGGGCTCACTGCAATCATTTCTTTCATACGCATGAAATGAAAGCTATCTGGGGCCAGTCTCCTGTGTTTTCACATCCCAAGTTCCTCAGTGCTCACTGTAGGGAGGGGCTGCAGCCTAAACGCGGCCAGACGGAGGAGGTATCCTTTTCCTTCTAGCTGCCCTGGAGGGCTGGAATCGCTGATGACTGTGACATCCTTGTTTACCGATAAGACAGAAAATATTCCATTTTTCAAGGCCAAGTGGGCCTTCATCTATCGTTTCAGTGGCTTAAACAGAGTGAGGATATAGACGCTCCAGACTTGATTTGTTCACCAGGAGGCCCCGTGATCCCAACAAGCCATACTCTGCTTCCCAGGCTCAGTGTCCACATCTGTGAAAGGAAGGTAGCCAGCCTGGGTGACTTACGGGGTGGTTTTCAAGTGGAAAATTCTAGTTTTCTGCCTTTCCCATTATATACTCTATTCTGTTGATGTTTCGTGGAGAAGGAAATGGCAACCCACTCTAGTATTCCTGCCTGGAGAATCCCATGTACAGAGGAGCCTGGCGGGCTACAGTCCATGGGGTCGCAAGAGTTGGACACAACTTAGCGACTAAACCATCACCACCACTGATATTTAGAGGAGACGTGACATGCCAGAAAAAAAGCATCATTTTCCTGAAAGACTTGCCAACACCCACTTACACTGGGTTAAAATGGTCCAAAGCATCATCAATAACCCCAGGATGAAGAAAACCAAACTTGTGTCCAAGAACCAGTGCTGTGGTTCATTTCGGGTCCTTGGGTGCAAAGTATATACAGAGTAACCTGTGACCTCATCCTAATGCCTCTCAACTGAGACACAGCTCAAAACAGCTTTTCCTGAGATGACAGCATGATGGTCAAGTCTCACAACCAGGGGCGGGGCATCCGCCTTCCTACCTCCCCAGCTGGAGGTGGGCAGGATGGGCTGGACCATGGGGTTCCCACAGAGCACTCAGATCCCACACTCTTTTTTCAAAAAACTTCTTTATTTATTCTGGCTGTGCTGGGTCTTCGTTGCTGTGCGCAAGCTTTCTCTAGTTGCGGCAAGGGGGGCTATTCTCTAGCTGAAGTGCTCAGGCTTCTCACTGTGATGGTGTCCCTTATTGCAGAATACAGGTCTAAGGTGCACAGGCTCAGCAGTTGTGGTGCATGGGCTTCAGTGCTCTGAGGCATGTGGGATCTTCCCGGACCAGGGATGGAACCGGTATCCTCTGCACTGCAAGATGAATTCCTAACCGCTGGACCACCTGAGAAGCCACTCTCTATGAAGAATCAGGTTTGGGGTTGTAGATCAGTCATGATGACCAAATCTTCTCTTTGCTGGTAAGTGTAGAATTTCACCCATGTTTAAAATGAAAAAAATTCTCAAAGACTTGTGTAGATTTTTTTCACCTGAGGCCTTTAATTTGGCCTGAGAGACTCTAATCCATAGACATAAGTACATGGAACTCTACAATGACTTAGCTGAGGTGGTGATCAGTCACGATTTTAGTTCTGATAAAACAGAAAAGGAAACGCCCACCTGAGTATTAAAAACCTCCAAGAGTCTCACCAGAATCTCCCCCCGGCCTCGGTGCTCACGCCAGCCCATGTGGCCGTCCTCACCTCTGCACCCTCAGGGTCAGTCCCCAGAGGCCTGGCAACGGCCCCTCATAGGCCCTTTGGTGGATATAACAGGGACAGACCCCTTCCAGCCACCACGGGCTCCTCTTCCTGCATTAATTCAGCTTCCGCAGGCCATGTACCTGGGGCTGAAGCCAGCGGAGCTGACACACAGGAAGAAAGCATTTTAAGAGCCTTGGAGCAGCTCAAACAGAAGTCAGGGTTCAGGGGATCTTTATAATACTGTTCACAGCTAAGGCCCCAGAGGACCTAATTATATCATACTTTGGATAACTTAAACAACTTGGATGATCCATTCTCCCAGCCTACAGGAGATAAAAACAGCAAATTCAAAGTGGACAGGAGCACAAGACAGACCCACCGAGAGGAGCTACAGGGTAAGCTGGTTATCTGAGAGCAACAAGAGACAAGAGGCCCTGCACACATCCACGAGAGCCACGGGCTGAGGCAGTTCAGGCAAAGAATGAAGGCCTCTGCTCCCTCAGCCTCCTGCAGAGACACACAATGGCAGCCGTGACTCGTTTATTCCTTCCTTTCTTCAGTCACACCCATCACAAACCAAGGAAAATCTCAATCTGATCCAGAGACCTATTGGGAGAGTACGGAATTCCAGTGGGCTAATTTTATAACAAAGGGAAAAAAAAAAAGATCTTAAAAGTAGAGAATGCATTTCTTCATTTTAGAAATACGGTCAGGGAATAATTATTTAAAATAAGCTTTGGGGGGTCTTCCCCGGTGGTCCAGTGACTAAGACTTCCTACTCCCATTGCAGGGGGCCCAGGTTTAAACCCTGCTCAGGGAACTAGATCCCACATGCTGCAACTTGAAGGGGAAAAAAAAAAAGATCTCATATGCCTCAATGAAGATTAAAGATTCCACATGCTGCAACTAAGACCTGGCACAGCCAAATAAAGTAATAAAATAAATTAAATTAGATAAGCATTTTGGTGGTGAGCAGGGCACTAGGGAAACTCACCCCTGCCCGCAGTCACATGAAGCAGTGCTGTGCTCATTCTCACCAAGCTAAGTGAATAAAAACATTTGCTATAACAAATGTATCCTGTGATTTTTACCCGTACACAGATTTCTAGCAAACTTTAAAAAAAAAAAAAAAGAAGAAGAAGAGAGAGTAAGAGAGAAAAGCAGAAATTCACTCATTTCTCATGGGAAGCTGATGCCCAATTTCTCTCAGGATTTCTGCTATTTTCAAAAGCTACCAGATTGTGGGTTTTGAATAGTTTTACAACATAACAGAGAAGACTCTCTGCTGGGTCCCTGCCAGCAAGGGCGGCTCTGTGGCACAGTTATGCAGGCAAAGAAGGAACAGCCCTACAGACAACTCCCTCCAAACACCTACCAGGTGCTGGGTCCTTGCTGAGCACATCCATAGTCAACACAGTTCTCTGAGCTCAGCCGAAGTGTGATCCATCGTGTCCGACTCTGTGACCCGATGGACTGGGGCCTGCCAGGTTCCTCTGCCCATGGAATTTTCCAGGCGAGAATACTGGAGTGGGTTGCCATTTCCTACTCCAGGGGATCTTTGACTCAGGGATCGAACCCGCATCTCTGAGGTCTCCTGCACTGGCAGGCAGGTTCTTTAACCACCAGCGCCACCTGGGAAGCCCAAGAAAGCTTGGCTCAAACCAAGAAAACCAGCAATTTTAAAAGCTGATAAATGCTATGGGAACCCAAGGGAGGAACACCTCGTTTGCAGTAAGGATCAGGCAAGGCTCCTTGGAAGAAAAGCTATGACAAACCTAGACAGGGTATTAAAAAGCAGAGACATTATTTTGCAGACAAAGGTCCATATAATCAAAGCTATGGTTTTTCCAGCAGTCATATATGGATATGAGAGTTGAACCACAAAGAAGGCTGAGCACCGAAGAATTGATGCTTTTGAAATGTGGGGCTGGAGAAGACTCTCTCAAGAGTCCCTTAGACAGCAAGGAGATCAAACCAGTCAATCTCAAAGGAAATCAACCCTGAATACTCACTGAAAGTACTGACGCTGAGGCTCCAATAGTCACATCACACCTGATGTGAAGAGTCGACTCATTGGAAAAGACTTGATGCTGGGAAACACTGAGGGCAGGGGGAGAAGATGACAGAGGATGACATGGCTGGATGGCATCACTTACCCAATGGACAAGAGTTTGAGCAAACTCTGGGAGACAATGAAGGACAGGGATGCCTGGTGTGCTGTAGTCCATGGGGTCGCGAACAGCTGGATACAACTTAGCAACTGAACAACAACAAGGCTTCCAAAAGGAAATGACTTCTGAGCCGAGACCCCAGGAAGAGGAGAGGTAGGTATGGGGGCTTTTCAGGGAACAGCGTATGTAAAAGCCTAGATGTAAGAGAACACGGTGCTTGTCAAGTTATAAACGCTTTGGTCTTAAGTTGGGGTGGGTTTTCATGAGGAATGGGAGGCAGGGTAGGAAACGACACGGATGTCTGTACCTAGTGAGTCATAAGCAACCAGTGGGTGGGGGAAGCGTCGAACACATCTGACACCCTCTGCATCAACCCACAAACCCAGGGGACATCCCAGGACAGGCTGAGCTAATAGTTGAGTCTACGAAAAATCTTAAGTTTACTACCCGTTTCCTGGAGTCCTGACACAGAGAAACTCCCTCCAGCCTTTCTTAGTAGAAATGGAATGCACGTAGGCTGACCTAAGCTATAAATAAAGCTACAGATGTGTGCAGCCAAAACAGAAGGGAAACGAGTTCTGCACATGGGGTAGAGGTGGACCTGGGGACAGAAATGCAGTGGGACGATTAAAGCGCACCAGCCTCTAAAATGTGGAGGCTGAGTAAGAACAAGGTTGGAAAATTCCCTGACTTTCTAATCTCATGTCTGCGGCAGACATAACTAGTCAATCACAACACTTTTTTTTAAACCGAGCCTGGAAGGAAGCTTCGGAACCCTTCTGAACACAGCACTCTCCATACAGCCAGTGCCAATCAATAAACATTGGCCCAGGAAACAAAACCTGTCTTCCGTGCCTGGTACCTAACTTCTAGGGTCCTTTTGGTGCCAGTCTTTGATGCTCCAAGATGCCGTCATTTGAACGTTCGTACATCCTCTGGATATGGAAAACGAATCTTATGTGTCAGTGATCACCTGGGTATGAAGACAGGCATTTAGATAAAGGAAGGCAAACAACCCTTTCCAAGAGCAAGCTCTTCCTGCTGCAAACTGCACACTGTCTTGCTGAGGCTGGAAAGTACAGTGACTGACCCACAGAGGCCCCCAGGGCCATGAGTCTTGAGCCAGGCTGAGGGCTGAACCCTTTACAACCTGGAAGGACTGACCCACTGGAGTTAATCCCGCCCTCCCCGTGTGCCCTCGCACCTACAGACCATTCCAGTCCTTTCATACAACACTCTATCATCTGACTGGATCCCCAGAGCAATTCCCAAAGGCTGCTATTATCTGCATTTTACAAACAAGAAGAGGCTCAGACAGGCTGAGCCACAGATCTGAGGTTTGGTCACCACCTGCTCACTCTTAACTTGCTACCGCCCTCTCCCCGAAACTGCTGCTATTTCTGTGCATTTTCTTGCAGAGCTGGGCTCCCTCTGGCTTAGCTTCTGATCCCAGTGCCATGGGGCAGGTATTTCAGCCAGGGTCTGCTGACTGACTGCAGGTAACTGTGAACACCACGTCCGGGTAGAAGAACAAAGAAAGCACAGCTTCCATTTGCTTTCTTGTTGGGATGGAGACCCCCCCACACACACATTTTTCTTAATAATTCTACATTCTGTTCTCTCCTAACTTATGTGCTGGGGTGAACCGCTCACTGTGCTTTCCCTGGTTTCTGAGTTTAAAACCAGTCATTTCATATGGATGATTATGGGGGCTGTCTCACTGATTTGAAAATAGCACTGCACTGAACATGACCCTGCTTCTCCTCAAGGTAATAATGACATCTCAAGACTCACCCACACAGGCACAGCTCTGTGCGCCCTCCTGGGGGCTCTGCTTACACTGAGAAGACCTGTTATTACTTTAGCAAGGTTACCTTGGGTTCCATAAGGAACAGTATGGGCACATGGGGACCCTCCATTAATATCCGTCCTGGGTCACGGGGTAGGAGGAGACGGGCACCTCTACATGCCACCTCACAGCCTGGAGGGCGACTCCTGTCAAACCTCACCAAGATCTCTTACACCTGGAACATTATACTTGTGACGCCCATCAGGCACACCCCCATTTATTTAATTAGTCATTCAACAAATGTTTATCACAGGTGGACTCTGCAGGCACCGAGTTGCACATCCGTGTGAAATAGCTCAGGGGTGCTCCAGAGTGTACCCTGACCAGTGACCTCCCGCTTATCCCCACGTCTCTCCTGCACCTGGCCCAAATCTGCCCCCAGCCGCAGGGATACCCCCACCACCTCATGGAGGTAACGAGAACCTCTGCCCTGGTCACAGAGACAATCTGAAACAGCCACATCAAGCCCCTCAGACCAGCACCGCCAGAAATGACTCCCGAGCCCAGCCTGCCCAGGGCACAGAAGCTGAGAGCTAATTCATTTCCCAGCACCAAACAACTGAGGATCAGAAAGGGAGATGGAACCCTAAGAAAGCAGAATCTGCACTGGCTGGAGGTGAGGCGATGGCTGAGGTGATCAGAGAAAGGGTCCCCCCACCATGCACCAGGCAGAAAACACAAAGCCCAAACATCATCGGGGAACACAGAGACCTTTGACAAATAACAGCTCGTCCCTCCTCCTCGGACGGCCACAGCCACAGAGAGCAGACCCGGTGGACGCCATGTGTGCTCACGCAGCCAGGGAGTCCCTCTCTGTGTATGGCCCATCGCTAGGAGGCGACCAAACAAAGTCCGGTTTCCAGGCAGGTCCTGCGGCTGCTCCAAAGGCCGGCATCCAGCCGCGCCTGAACGCTCGCTGGGCTTGGTAGTGTTACTCAAGTGCTTCACGTTCCTGGAAGAGCCAAGTGCTGGCTCTCGGCTCCAGTGCCCAGCACCCCCTCACTCTGGGTGGACTGGAAACTCATTTCTGAGTCCAGCGGGCAGCACAGAGCTGAAGGAGCAGGCTGCAAGCCACGCCATGTGAACCCCCGCGTGGGCACTTTTCTGAACCTGCTCCCTCAAGAATGAACTGGAAACATGAATAGGATCAAGGCCAATGAGATGAACTTTTATTTACTAACTTCTTCCCTCCTCATTTGAAGGACCTATGTGTGTGCGTCAAGTCACTCAGTTGTGTCCGACTTTCTGTGACCCCATGAACTGTAGCTCCCGAGGCTCCTCTGTCCATGGGATTCTCGAGGCAAGAACACTGAAGTGGGTAGCCACGCTCTCCTCCAGGGGATCTTCCCGACCCAGGGATCGAACCTGTGTCTCACATCTCCTGCACTGGCAGGTGGGCTCTTTACCACTAGCGCCACCTGGGAAATCCTAAAGGACCTAAGGTTTTTGCAAATGCAAACATAAAAAAAACACATGGGGTAAGAATTCAGGAGAACTAAAAAGAACAGCCCAAGTTTGGGAGAAAGAACACAAGACCTGCATTGCTCATTAGCCTCTAAGGGCAGACCCTTGACTCCCCTATGTTGCTTGGCAAGTAGGGTGCTGGGGGCAGGCGGGGGCAGGTAGCACAGAGCACAGGGTGATGGCCGGGGAGGTAAGACAGCCGCCTGCTTTCTCAAAGAACAATCTCGGAGGCAGGAAGACTGCTCATATCAACCCGACATGGAGCCCTCTCCCTGTCGCAGGGCTGGAGGTGAGCCAGCTCCCTGGCGCACCGGCCCTTGGAGGTTCCAGCTTGTCATCAGAGGCAGAGCTGTGCCTTGAGGGAAGGTTTCTATGGGATCCGAGAAACACTTCAAGGACGTCCTTGACAAGCGAGCAAGTAAACATTTAGAGGGTTAAATATTAAATTCCAAGGAGTCTCAGGAGTTCCGTTTCCTTCTGGCCTTTGAAACCTAAACTTCAGCTGTGATAGAACACTTCCTCCCTGCACCCTAGGCTCGCTGCTCCTCCTGGGACTGCTGGTACACTCCCCCTCCTCCAGGCTCATCCCACGTGGACACTCGCACTCTGCTGCTCTGTTCAGAGTTCCCTGAGGCTCTGCCACATATTGCCTCCTCCAGGAAGCCTTCCTGACCTGGCAGGGAAGAACTTATTACCCGCCGTGTATTCTGTGGGAAGTACACTCACACTGCTTCTCGCCCTGGAGCAGGCTAGTGATGGACCCCATCTTCCACCTCTCTTGCCCCAGTGCAGACTGGGGGCTCCATGAGCAGACACAGCCTGTTCATCTCCGCAGCCCCTGGACCCACAGTGGGCATTTTACAAGGAGAGGTTGAGGCAGGCTTGGGCTGAGCTCCTCTGAGCCTCTGGCCCAGGGGTGCCACTCGGAGGAGGAAGAAAGCAAGGGGTTCTCATCTTCTATGTGGGAGGGTCAGAAATCGGCCTTCTGGTTCCTTCAGCTGGAGCAGCAGAAGAGAGGCCTGCATGAACTGTGAAGGAAGCACGTTCACAGCGTCGGTGGGCACAGACTCCCTGACTCCTCAAGGGGCTTCCCCTGTCCCTGGAAGCCCCTTCTGTAACCGTGGTGAGAGCGAAGACTGAGGATGAGGACCAGATCTCTGAACAGCAAAGAACAGATTCCCCAAGGCTACCCTCCAAGGTCCCAGCCATATTCACAGACAGGACCCTACAGGGTGCAAACACAGGGTCAGCCCCTCCAGAGACCCACGAATCTTGACTGGCATTTAGAACTTGAGAAACGCCAGGCAGAATAACGATGATGGCAGGTCATATATAACCATCTGCATGACTTATGGTGATACACATATCTCTGCATCTCTTACTTACAGGACCACCACGCTGAGTGCCTCGGAATGAGTTCCCTCCCCTCTCTGGGCAGGGTTTCTGTACCTACACGGCTCCCGCCTTTGCACTCTAAACAGCTTGGGAGCGATCAGCAATTCACAAGTCTGAAACCCACTACCGAGCTTGGATACAAACCTTGGAAGACAACACAGTGCCCTCTTCCAGCATGACCGCTCTATGATTCATCGCAGAAATTAATTTGCTAACACCCTGGCTTCTTGTCAGAGCAATCTAGTCTTCTTCATGTGGGTAGCACGGTGACAAGCCTGGCTGCAGAGAAATCAGGGTGTGGCGCTCTGGCAAGCACTTTACAGATGCTGCAGACACTGGGATCCCTTGGTTCTCATGTAGAATACATTCTTCAATAAACCAGGTAAATATGTTTCATGGAAGCATAGCCAGCCAGGCAAGGGTGAGAGCAGCTTCCAGTGCAGCATCACCAGCCTAGGGCAGCCGCACACGTGGTGTTGAGCAGAGGTCGACTCTCATTTGACCCTGACCACTGACACTTGACAGTTTTATCTGTGGGAGCACGTGGCTAACATCAGTAAGGAGCACTAGCTTGATGGAAGAGGGAAGTGGGGACAGGACAGACAAGTAGATAAAGTCCGTTTCCAGCAGTTACGCTCTACTTATTTGGCACCTACTACGTGCCAGGCACTGCTCTAGATACTTAGAAGACGCTGGCGGGGACTTCCCTGGTGGCCCAGTGGCTGAGATTTTTGCACGCCGCAACAAAGATCAAAGATCCCACGTGCCACAACTAAGACATGGCAGAGCCAATCAATCAATCAATAAAAACTATTTTAAAAAAAAAACCCCAAAACCACACAAGACATTGGCAACAACAACAAATCCCCTAAAATTCCTGCCTTCGTGACAGATTACATCCTAGAGGGGGAAAAAACAAGCAATGGGGGAAAAAAACAAGCAATGCAGCAGACAGGGAAAAATAAGTAAATGAGAGAGCGTCGTGGAGGGTGATAAATGTTATGAAAGAAAAGAAGGCAAAGCAGGATGAGAGAACAGAAGTCCCAGGGAGAAGGAGGATACAGCTACACACAGGGAGGTCATCAGGATGGGGTGCACTGAGAAGGTGACATCTGAGCAATGACTTGAAGGATCTATTCCCTTTTCCAGTAGTCACATATGGATGTGAGAGTTGGACCATAAAGAAAGCTGAGCGCCAAAGAATTGATGCTTTTGAACTGTGGTGTTGGAGAAGACTCTTGAGAGTCCCTTGGACTGCAAGGAGATCCAACCAGTCCATCCTAAAGGACATCAGTCCTGAATATTCATTGGAAAAACTGACGCTGAAGCTGAAACTCCAATACTTTGGCCATCTGATGCAAAGAACTGACTCATTTGAAAAGATCCTGATGCTGAGAAAGATTGAAGGCGGGAGGGAAAGGGTACAAGAGAGGATGAGATGGTTGGATGGCATCATTGACTCAATGTACTTGAGTTTGAGTAAGCTCCAGGAGTTGGTGATGGACAGGGAAGCCTGGCATGCTGTAGTCCATAGGGTTGCAGAGAGTGGGACACGACTGAGTGACTGAACTGAAGTGATTCCTGTGAATATCTGGGAAAAGCATTTCAGGCCAAGGGAACAGAGTTAGAAGGCCACCCAGGTGCTAGGCAGGAGAAGGATGGTGGCGGCTGGAACCAGGGGGGCAGCGGGGCAGGAGGAGAGAAGAGTGCGGCTCTGGTGCAGGTAGAGCCAGGGCACCTGCCTGAGGGATGGGAGTGGGGTCGGAGAGAAGGATCAGACGTGGCCGCCTGGAAACAAGACGAAGGACAGCCTGCGACACCAGTCCCGGCAGCCTGCACTTGGCCCAGCCGCCGGGGAAGGCTCTTCTGCTGTGCACCCGTGGACGAACGTGAGAGGCCTACAGCAGGGTCCAGGGGACCCCAGGCCAGGCTCCAAGAAGTGGGGTCCACAGTAATGAGGCGCCAGACAAGATGCTTCCCCAGGGACAGGTATCCAAGGAGACGGGAGCAAAATCATGCAGTCAGAGAGGAAATGCAGAGATGATTCGAGGTACAGACAGGAAAGCAGAGAATGGGGACTGGAGGCCAGGAGGGCAGCTAGTGAGGACAGATTTTTAAATATATGAAGTCTTTTCTCATATTCACTGAACTGCCCTTGAATCCCACCTGAGGTAGGGAAAAAAGAGAACATCTTTTGTCTGGTGGGTGCAGGATGACAGACATACGGAAACATCTCATAGTGTGAGTCGTGCCATCTCCCTTGTTTAGGTCAGAGGGAGGGGGACAAGTGATTGGTGTTCTGGGATCATTCAGTGTCACTGTGTGTGTGACTGTGTGTGTGTGTCTCTCCATGGAGGTGCATTTACCAAAACCAAAAAATAACCCCAAACTGAAATGTTATAAATGACGGTACAGTGTCAGCATCAGCTAAAAAGAACACAGGTGTGCTCCTGAGCTGGATGACAAAATTTGTTTAAAAAAAAAAAAAAGCCTCCCATCCACCCCTTCTAGGCAACCACACAAGAAAAAACCAACTTTATTCTTTATTTTAAATGAAGCCCCAAATGCTTCACCCACCTACTTTTAAAATTTAAAACAGAAAACACCATTCCACAAATGTGTCTCGGGCACTCATGTTTGCTTCTTCTCGCTGGTGCCTATCCCCTGACAACCTTCTTGCTCTCAGAGTTCCCCTGAGACTCCTGTCAAAACCTACCCATGCGTGCTCCCAGCTCTCATCCCTCCAGCCTCGCTCTGGGGGAGGCAGCCCCTCCCCTCTCGGCAGAAGCCGCTGTCAGTCAGCCCTGCCTGCTGGGGGCCCTCTCAGATTGCCGCACTGGGTGGAATTCTCGTCCTTAACTTTCCCAGAGGTCCCCATCTCATCTTAACTTCTCCATTGAACTGGGGCCGGAACCTATTCGACTGATATAAGTTGATTCCATACGGCCCTAGGGACTTGGAGACATTCCATTCACCTGTCCATTTAAAGGGCTTCCCTGGTGGCTCAGACGGTAAAGAATCTGCCTCCAATGCAGGAGACCTGGGTTCGATCCCTGGGTCAGGAAGATCCCCTGGAGGAGAGCATGGCAACCCACTCCAGAATTGCCTGGAGAATCCCCATGGACAGAGGAGCCTGGTAGGCTACAGTCCATGGGGTTGCAAAGAGTCAGACACGACTGAGTTTAAAATCCATTAAATTTTGAACTGAGTTTAAAATCAGCTTCCCGAGAGTGTTCTCAAACTGGATTGTGAGGAAGGCTGTACCACTTTGTACATTTATGGGGGGGAAAAAAATCACTAAACTATATGCTTAAAATAGGTGAATTTCAGTCTTCCCTGACAGACCAGTAACTAAGATTTCACGCTCCCAGTGCAGGGGGTACAGGTTCAACCCCCAGTGGGGGAAGATCCCACATGCTATGTGGAGTGGCCAAAAAAAAAAAAAAGGTTAATTTTATGGTATGCAAATTATATCTTAATAAAGCTATTTAAAAATCAGTGTCCACATCTTCGCAGGTGTTTCTGTTCACTGCCAGACTCGAGGTGGGACCTGGGTTCCCTGCATGTGGACAGTCTCTCTCCCCATGTGATTCAGAGAGGCTGGAACAGAGAGGCTCTGAAGGCAGGGCTGGAGCCAGGGTTCTGGTGAGCAGAGGTGCCTTCTGGAGAAGGGGCCCCCCACAGCAGTAGGAAGGGAGGGGCCAGCACAGGAAGGTGGCAAACCACGCAGTGTGATGGGGTGATGGGTGACACGGTGGGGGAGGAAGACGTGTTTAGCACGAGAATGACTCATAAATGTTAGTTGCTCAATCGTGTCCAACTCTTTGTGACCCCATGGACTGTAGCCCACCAGGCTCCTCTGTCCATGGGGATTCTCCAGGCAAGATACTGGAGTGGGTTGCCATGCCCTCCTCCAGGGAATCTTCCTGAACCAGGGATCAAACCTGGGTCTCCTGCATTGCAGGCAGGTGTTTTACGATCTGAGCCACCAGATTAACTCATACGTCACTGTCATTTTTGTAGGTCAAAATGGTTAAACACTGGCAATTGCCTGAGCTGTTCATGTGGGATAAGGACCAGGGCTCAGGCCCAGGGTTCAGGTGGAACAAACTCCCACTCAAACTCCCCTCTGCTCATGGGTCAAGTGGCTGAGGGCCTGTCACTTCGACCCTGCCATTCTCTCATCTATAAATGCGACGGCACGGCCACACCCCAGAAGCACATTTTCACTTCCGCTTTTAAATGCACGTCTGGTGCCTAGCACACACTGGGTCCCGAGTGTTCAAGCAGGGAGGGACCTTCTTTCCTGCTCCTCTGCTTTCCTCTCCTCATCTGACAACGCTGTCTCTAGAGCAGGTGGAACAGCAGAACTATGCCTGAACCACCAACCTCTCTGGGCACCTCTCTCTTAATACCAGTCCCCCAAATAAGGCAGGACAAGCAGCACAGTTCTGCTAAGCAAAGCAGTCCCTCATTTTCCTCATGTTACTGCTGAAACACGAGAGAGTCCCAGCTGTCCCTGGTGCCCGGGGCTGCATCTGGCATCCCCTACCTGGTGGTTTAATCGTAAGTCATGTCTGACTCTTGCAACCCCGTGGACTGTAACCAGCCAGGCTCCTCTGTGCATGGGGTTCTCCAGGAAAGAATACTGGAGTGGATTGCCATTTCCTTCTACCTAGGGGAACCATGAAATAAAGCCAGAAAACAAATGGCTCCAGGGCAGAGCCAAGGACAGCGCAAACCAAGGGCTCCCTGTTACTAACACAGCAAGTAGAGAAGGGCGTTACTGCCAGGGGCTGCCAGGTGGGTCTGGGTGTACCCTGAAGAGCCAATGTGATGCTCATGGGCCGGTGGCACTGAAGACGAACAGGAGATCAAAAAACCCTTTCCTTGGGCTCTTGCAGAGAACAGGGGAGTGGGGTCCAAGAAGGACCCCGAGCAAAGTGATTTCATGCTCAGCTTCCCTTGACCCAGTGCCCCCAGAAGCTGCTGCTGCTGCTTTCAGGGCCAGGGCTCCTCGACGAGGAACATCCTCGGCGGGTCACAAGGTGTACCGCTCCTCTGCGCTCCAGACGACCTGAGCTCACGTGGACAGGCTCCCCTGAGAGCAGGTCGAGGAGGTACCCGCAGAGGCAAGCTTCAGCTCCTCCCGCAAAAGCCTCTCATGGTGGGATCCTTTCCACATGCCCTGACCCCACACCCAGTCCAGGAGGCTCCCAAGGTCTCCACGGGAACCAGGGGAGTCCCAGCCAGCAGGCACATCTGTCCCTGGGGCCCACAAGTTTCCATCCATGAGCCACAGGTTCAGGTCAACACTCAAGACCATGGAGGGGAGGAAAGGAAGCACCCCGTTCAACTCACAGTGCATTAATCCTCAGGTTGGAGCTAAGCTCTGGCTTTCTGTGAGGTGTCCGGGAGGACATTTCAGGCTTTCAAAGTCATACCAAGTGTCCAAGACCAGGACTCAGGACCTTGCCCACTCGGGCCCCAGAGACCAGCAGGAGATGTGAGAACGGACGCGTGACAGGGGGTCCCAGTGAATGTGCATGGGGCAAATAAAGTGGCACAGGATACCAGCGGAAGGGTGTTAGTTCCCTCCAAAGATTCTCTCCCAGGTGGCTCAGAGGCTAAAGGATCTGCCTTCAAGACAGGGGACCTGGGTTCGATCCCTGGGTCGGGAAGATCCCCTGGAGGACAGCATGGCAACCCACTCCAGTATTCTTGCCTGGAGAATCCCCATGGGCAGAGGAGCCTGGTGGGGTACATTCCATGGGGTCGAAAAGAGTCAGACACGACTGAGCGACTAACACTTTCCCTTTCAAAGATTTTTTCTTGTCAATAGGGACCACACCCCATGATGGTATGAGGAGAGACCCCTGGGTGGTGGGGGAGCCACCATATTACTTCAGCCCCACAGACCAAGGAAGCGGTGCTTCACCTGCCTTGGAACTCCCATCTGAGCGGTCGTGAGGATATATTCTTAAGGAAGAAACGTGCTCTTGGCGTAAAGCCTTGGGGTTATAAGCCCATCCTTTACAATCATACCCAAATGAGCACGTGTTTTCACTGTGCTGGCTCCAGGCTGGCAGCCAGAGCTCTGCCTCAACAGCTGCCCAGGGCACAGCCCAGGCTCCACGGGGGGTGAGGGCGGCCTCCACTCACCAGACAGCGGGTCTTTGCCAATCATCAAGACATTAGGCAAATTCATGACGATCAGCTGCTGGAGAACTTCCTATGGAAACAAAGGGGAAAGGATGCCATTAAGAACAGAAAACAAAATAAAGACTGATTAAGAAAATTACAGTGTACCAAGAAACTGGAGGAGTGTGCAGCCATTATGAAAACAGTTGCTATGAAAATACTATATATATATATATATATATAATAGGAAGGAAAACGTAAGATATAAATAAATGAAAAGTCCAAACAGCTAACTGTGCTTCTGCCTTGATTATTACTAAATAAAAATTATGTCTGCATGTGTACAGATACTTTGGGGGAAAAGAAGATATATTAGATGCTATATTAGTAGGACTAGCAGTGAGTTTCTTTTAAAGGATGTCTTTATTTTTATTGTATGATTTGCTTGTGCAACTAAAAAATGCAGAATAAACATTAAAAGGGTTTCCCTTGTGGCTCAGCTGGTAAAGAATCTGCCTGCAATGTGGGAGACCTGGGTTCGATCCCTGGGTTGGGAAGATCCCCTGGAGAAGGGAAAGGCTACCCACTCCAGTATTCTGGCCTGGAGAATTCCATGGACTGTATAGTCCATGGGGTTGCAAAGAGTCAGACACAACTGAGCAACTTTCACTTTCACTTTGAAACATTAAAAGAGATGTTACTGAGTCTTTACAAACTGACAGTTCAGGATTCTGGCATTCAGTACGTCTTTGGTACAAGCTGTAAATAAAGACACTTCTCTTTTTTCAGCAGTGACTTCCCTGTTGCTGTCGTTCGGTCACTCAGTCATGTCCAACTCTCTGTGACCCCATGGACTGGAGCACGCAGTCCTTCCCTGGGGGAGGAATAAGTCAGAGCTAATCCGAAGCCCCCACACACACCCCCAGAGACGTGGCACACAGGAGATGCCCAGCCTCCTGCCCTCACACCAAGGGTCCCTGAAGGAAGGCCCAGGCATCAGCCATCGACATGCCCCCTTGTCATGGGGGTTTTAATAAGTTCCCATCCGAGTGTGCTGGCCCACCGCTCACATTTCCCAGAGTACTTCTCAGGGCAGGTTGGTCTCCCCTGCCCACATGTGCCTTGTTTCTCACAAACCCAGAAGATAAAATATCTAATTCTACAGAAGACAAGCAAGGCAGTAGGATTCAGTAATATTCTTGGTCTTGCAAAAGTGGTCACCATAGAAACTCTTGACCAACAAAGCTCCGCTTACGCCTTTAAAAAAAATGTTTCCATTGAGAGACAACTTTTTTTCCAGCAGTCACTCTACTGCATGGCGTGAGGACTCTCTGAACTCAGGACACTGCCAACCAGCGCTTATGAATTAAAAGGGGACAGTGAACACAATCGGCTAATCCCGCAGGGCCCAGCTGATCACCTCGGAGCTCTCTGAATCCTCAGATGGGAATGGCAGCCTTGGCAAGCTCGCCAGGAGAGGCCGACACCGTCACAGTCTCAGCTACAGACTGTGCTGAGTGCTGCTGCAGCTGCTGATTTCCAACACCCCCTGAAAGGCGTTCAGGGTGGAGAGGAGAAGGGAGGCACTCTGTGCTTGGGGGAAAAACTGGCAGGAGGGGTCTTCAAATAATTAGGTATTTTCAGGAGCTGATTTTCTGAGCCCAATTCTTATATCTCCCCATGTCTAGAAAAGCACAAAAATCCTTCACAGTGACAACCGTTCCTCATGACTAGCAGAAAGCTTTACCAGACTAGCAGAAGCCTTCTGGAAAAAATATGTGCTTGACTGCGTGTACTCCCCCTTCACCCATATCACGTATACAATGACCTCCCCCTACCCTGCCTCTTTGGAGCAGCTTCTCAGAGCTATCTGAGGTGCTGTCTCCCAGGCTGCAGTCCTCACTCTGCCCCAAGAAAAAGTTAATTATCAGACTCAGTGCACGTTTTTAAAGTCGACAACAGAATGTGCAAAATGAACTGCTCCACCCTCCTCATTATCTTTCCATGGCTCCCACCACACCAGAAATTGAGGAGGTGTACCCCACTCCCAAACACTCCGGGCCCCTCTGTGCTCAGTGTTGGAGGACATCTTTCTTTACGATCTGAGGTCACATGTCACTGCATCTGAGACGGCCAGTGTTTTCTCAAGCCAAGTCTCAGTGTTGGGCAGAGTCTGAGTTGTGTAACAGCCTCAGCCTTCCTTCAGGGCTTGGAAAAGTCAAGGCAGTCTCTCTCAACTGGATGTGCTCACCAAAGGATTCCGCAGTAGCACCCTCGGGCAAAACACACACAGCCAGTAAAATCAGATAAATCCACTCCCAGCAAAAGGAGGGACTCCCAGCCAAGTCAGCCGTTCTGTCACGGCTTCCCTGGTGGCTCAGGCAGTAAATAATCTGTCTGCAATGCAACAGCCCCGGTTCAACCCCTGGATCGGAAAGATCCCCTGGAGAAGGAAACGGCAACCCACTCCAGTATACAGTCCATGGGGTTGCCAAGAGTCAGACTGACTTAGGGACTAAACCACCAAGAACTGCTAAGTCACATCAAAACTAAGTCACTTTAACTTGGGGACATTCAATAAATAATAACATTGCTAGCAATGTCACGGAGTCCCTATCTGGTCTCAATGCTAAACTCAAGTGCTCAGCCCAACTTCTAGAAGATTTCCTTGTTATCACTGTCAACCAACTACATTCCCTTCTGGAGTCTTGGCTGGTTTCTGCTCTGCTGTGGTGCAAGTGTCTGGAGCACCAGCCCTATTATCAGGGTGCTTGAAGAGGGTGCACATGTTTATAAAGGAAATTTGTTGTTGTTCAGTGATTCAGTCGTGTCCGACTCTTTGCGACCCCATGGACTGCAGCACCCAGGCTTCCCTGTCCTTCACTATTTCCCAGAGTTTGCTCAAACTCATGTCCATTGAGTTGATGGTACCATCCAACCATCTCATTCTCTGTCGGCCCCCTTTCCTGCCTTCAATCTTTCCCTGCATCAGGGTCTTTTCCAGTGAGTCGGCTCTTTGTATTAAGTGGCCAAAGTATTGGAACTTTAGCTTCAGTCCTTCCAAAGAATATTTAGGACTGATTTCCTTTAGGATTGGCTGGTTTGATCTCCCTACTGTCCAAGGGACTCTCAAGAGTCTTCTCCAACACCACAGTTCAAAAACTTCCATTCTTTGGCATTCAGCCTTTTTTATGGTACAACTCTCACATCCATACTTTACTCCTGGATAAACCATAGCTTTGACTAGACAGACCTTTGTTGGCAAAGTGATGTCTCTGCTTTTTAGTAAGTTGTCTAGGTTGGTCATAACTTTTCTTCCAAGAAGCAAGCGTCTTTTAATTTCATGGCTGCAGTCACCATCTGCAGTGATTTTGGAGCCCCCAAAATTAAAGTCTGTCACTGTTTCTATTGTTTCCCCGTCTATTTGCCATTTAGTGATGGGACCAGATGCCATGATCTCAGTTTTTTGAATGCTGAGTTTTAAGGCAGCTTTTTCACTGTCCTCTTTCACCTTCATCAAGAGGTTCTTTAGTTCCCCTTCACTTTCTGCCATTAGGTTGGTGTCATCTGTATATCTGAAGTTACTGATATTTCTCCTGGCAATCCTGATTTCAGCTTGAGCTTCATGCAGCCTGGCACTCTGCATGATGTACTCTGCATGTAAGTTAAATAAACAGGGTGACATTATACAGCCTTGACGTACTCCTTTTCCGATTTGGAACCAGTCTGTTGTTCCATGTTCGGTTCTAACTGTTGCTTCTTGATCTACATACAGGTTTCTCAGGAGGCAGGTCTGGTGGTCTGGTATTCCCATCTCTTTAAGAATTTTCCACAGTTTGTTATGAAGCAGATACAGAATGTGAAATCATCTTGAAGGTCTCTGCAGTAATGTAAAGCTGAATTTTTATGCTAACGATAACCTAAGCAAAAGACTGCTGGGAAATACTTCTGGGAAATCCATGTATTCTCCTTCTAAACCTGGAAGTTTAATTTTATCTAATTTGGGCTTTCTAATTTTCCCACAATATGTATGTATCACTTGCACAGTTAGGAAGTAATGTTTCATGAACAATGTTTTATTGATGTGTTCCTTTCAAAGCCTCATGGGTCTCCTAAGATTTAATCCTGTGGCCCAAAATACCTCTAAGATCTTAATTGTTCCCCCCAAAGGACCATTAATCGTATTCCAGCAAAAATAGCCTCGGAGGTTTGAGTACCACGGTGAGAACTGTCTAGCAGAAATACATGAGAAACATTCATTTCGAATGTTCTTTATACCTGAGGCTGATTGATGTTGATGTATGGCAGAGGCCAACACAATATTGTAAAGCTATTATCCCCCCAATTTAAAAAAAGAAAAGTAAAAAGAAACAAATGACAACATACAAATAATATACCTTAATTAAACCAACATTTCCAAAATATTATTGCTTCACCACCGAATCAACATAAAACCATGAAAGAGATGATTTGATTTCACACTTTTTTTCACACTAAGTCTTTGAAATCCACTGTGTAGTTTACACTCGCAGCACATCAGAATTTGAATGCCAAACTGTCATTGGAAACATGATCTGAATAAGTAGATTCACACACCCAAGTTGTTCCAAACACACTTACAGTTCTTCCAATAACTGAATTCCAGAATTGGTTTTTCAATCTAAGTAAATGAAAAATTCACTTCCTCTGTCACACACCAGCCACATTCTGGAGGCGGCACCAGCCACATGTGGCTAGTGGCCGTCATGCTCCACAACACCAGAGACAGGGGAGCCAAGCAAATGCGTCTCCTCGGGGTGGCGGGGCCTCCAGGGCGACAGGCCAGGCCCTCATCTAGTGGGGACGTGAGGAGGCTGCTGACGAATGGACCCTCCCGCCTGCTACTCAGAACAGAAGGCCACTGTGGAGACCGCAGCTGACACTGGCCTGCTGGGCGGGCGATGGCCACACCCCCGCTGGCTGCAGGGGGTGGACGAGTACGGAGATGTGCTCTGGGCAGTCCTCAAATCTGCCAACAAGCCTTCCTGGGGCCACACGGGCTTCTGCGAAGGCAAAACAAAGGCCACTGTCGCATTCTGAGGCCGCGATGAGGGACGAGGGCACACACAAGCCTTGCGGCCTCTCATGTCACCCCATCCTTCTTGTGGCCTGACAGTGGGAGGGAAGAGTCAGGCCTGGGGCGCCGCCATCGCAGAGACCCCCTCCCTCTGCAGAGAACTGGGCTCGGGCCAGTGAAGGGGGAGGGTGCAGGCGAGAGGGATTTAAGCACCGAGATCCAGAGCAGACTTTGTACACCCCTCCCCTCTCTGTCCTGCACCTCCTTTAGATTTGTTCTGAGATGCTAGGATAAGATGTGGGGGAAACCCCAGATTTCCCTTTTCCTAAGCGAAACTGCACTAACTGCATCTTGGAAGGACCTCGTTGCTAACCACTTTAAACAAACAAAAAGAAAAGTCACAAAAGTAGGTCAGAGGAGGATGGCAGCACTTGGATTCTCAGCAGCAAGGGGCTGGGGCTAGAAAGGGCTTTGTAACGTAAAAGGGGAAAGAGCCCACTGGACCTCATCCAGGCTGCAAACCTGAAATTTAGGAGAAACGATGGTTTTGAACTGTGGTGTTGGAGAAGGCTCTTGAGAGTACCTTGGACTGCAAGGAGTCCATCCTAAAGTCATCCTAAATGAACATCAGTCCTGGTGTTCATTAGAAGGACTGATGCTGAAGCTGAAATTCCAATACTTTGGCCACCTCATGCGAAGAACTGACTCATTGGAAAAGATCCTGATGGTGGAAAGACTGAAGACGAGAAGAGAAGGGGATGACAGAGGATGAGATGGTTGGATGGCATCACCGACTTGATGGACATGAGTTTGAGTGAGCTCCTGGAGTTGATGATGGACAGGGAAGCCTGGCATGCTGCAGTCCATGGGGTTGCAAACAGTCGGACACGATTGAGTGACTGAACTGAACTGATCAACTCCAAAGCTCCTTCCAGGGCTGTGTCGACACAAACAAGGCCCGACACCTTGGGGAAGGACAGACTGAGCAGGACGGTCTCCAGGAAGCGTCTGGCACCCCAGCTGGCGGTCCCAGCAGCAGCATCTGGCTTCACACCGTGTCAATAAGCTCAGAGACTCCGACTGCCCTCGGACTGCCAGTTTCCTGATCCAGACTCTCTGGAGGCCACCTGGGGGGAGTGGCAAGGGGCCGTCTGGAAGCCAGGGCACTGGCTCCCAGGGGTCACAGGTGAGAGAAGCTCTCAGAACCAGGAAGTCAAGGGGAAGGAAGATACTCCCTTCCTCCTAGAATCCTCTTAGGACAAGTACAGATGTATCCAATGGGGAAAATCCAGGACATGGGACAGGGTGCTCCGCTTCAGGCTTCACCAGTGACAGGGCTCTGCCATGTGGCAGGAAGGACAATACAAGAGGGGGACAGCAGACTCCAGAGACACCTGGCATGCACAGAACTTAGATGTGATCACAGCTACACAAGTGGCCGTCGTGGTGGTGGGACCTCCTGGCCTCCCCACAGCAAACAAGACCAGCACCCGGGCTCATGGCTTCACTGAGCCCACGATGCCAAACCCCTCAGCCCATGATGCCAAGCACTTGAGCTTACGATGCCAAATGCTTGACCCCATGAGTGAACACTGCTCCCAACACAGGGCCCAGGCTGCCATTCCAGGCTGGCTCCAGGGGTCACCTGAGCCCTCGTCATCCCTCCTGTTACCAGCCTTCACACAGGCCAGCGCTTCAAGTTACAAATGTCCTCCTTCCCAAACTCGCTCAAACCTCACTCCCCCCAAGGGAGCTTTGCAGTTTCCCGACTGCCTGCACTTTACGGATGTCGGCAGTGCTAAGTCTTAGGATAACAAGATGGGGCTTTGTCATTGCCCTCTGGAGGAGGGTGTCTCTGAGAGAGGTGGGAGTGGAGGGGAGGGGAGGCAGAGGCCAGGGGCAGCACAGCAGGGGCTCGGAGGGACCCCAGGGCAGGCCTGGATGCCTCAGTCTACCGGGTCTGTCCCTCGGGCCCGAGGTAACCGGTGGCTCCCAGAGCTGGAGTTCAGTGAGGCTCATTTCCAGCACGTCACTCAGTGGGCTCCATTAGGTCCCTGTGGGGTCAGGCCTCCTAATTCCTTTCTAGCCAGTCTCTATCCAGAACTTATAAATAGTGCACCCACTCAGTCATGGCAGACAAACGTCTTGGAAGCCCTCAAAAAATGAGCCTGTGCTTTTGTCCAGGACCTCCTCCCTTGGTTTGGAACAGGAGGACTCAGCTCCGCTCAGCTCCCCACCCCGCAAAATGACCCCCTCGACTCACCTCTGAGAATAAGTGTGTACCCCCAAAAAGCTGTCTGCCATAAAACTGTCAACAGCAGAATAGTAAACAGAAGCTCTAAAATACCCCCATCAAAGCTTCACCCCCAAGTACGACAGGGCGTGTGACGAGGGAGCCGCACTTTAATAATTAGGCCACAAACGGACACTGGGGAGTGGTTGGGTATTCACTATCCTGGTTGGGAGGATGGCAGAAAATGCTTAAATGCATAAAACAATACCTAACTGGGTGCAGAAAATGAAAGATATGCCAAAGGGAAGAAACCTTCAAAGAAAAATATGCCAAAATGACAGAACTCTCTTTATTAGAGTGGTCAGGCCAAGAGCAAGCTTTCCCAACATTTTGAAAAGATTCCGGGATTTCCCTGGTGGCACAGTGGATAAGAATCCACCTGCCAATGCAGGGGACAGGGGTTTGATCCCCGGTCCAGGAAGATCCCACGTGCCACGGAGCAACTAAGCCCGTGCAGCACAACTATTGAGACTGCTCCAGGGCCCACGACTCACAACTACCGAAGGCCAAGTGCCTACAGCCTGCGCTCCGCAGCCAGAGAAGCCACTGCGGTAAGAAGCCTGTGCACCGAAGCGAAGAGTACAGAGCCCAGTCGCTGCAACTAGAGACAGCTGGCGCAGCAATGAAGACCCAGCACAACCAAAAATAAATTAAAAAAAAAAAGGTTCTATAAATGTGGTTCTATCACCTTAAATCATTTTAACCCTGTAGCATGGCTTCCCACAAAGAATGTATGATCAGCAGTACCTCTTTATCAGTTATGGAACTGTGAACACGACAGATCCACTAAAAAAAATTATCCTTTCTCCTGAGACAATTCACAATGCAACATGAAAAACGATGCGGATTATTGGTTTCTTAAAAATCACCCACTCCAAATCAAACAATACCCCATCACCCCCCATCAGGAAGTACAAAGCCTCCATCAGCTGGGAAGAGACACGAGCCAGAGGAACCCAGGGATGACGGCAGAGGCTGGCATGCAGCTCTGGTGCCTGTGCTGGGGCCGGAGGCAGGAAGCCCTGTGAGAAGGGTAGGGTGGGGTGGAGGATCAGCTCCAAGGGCATCAGCCCCTGGAAAACAGAGGCTCAAGAATCCCAGAGACGTTCACCCACCACCTGTGGCAATGTAGGGGCCTCACTGAAAAGGCTTAAAATGCTGCAACGGCTCCTGCCAACCTCTGTGCGTGCTCAAATAGAAAGGTCACTTTCTCTGCTGGTGGAAGAAACAAAAGGTCCCAGCAAAGTTGCCGGGTGGAAACACTTTCCGTGTCTGCGGCAAAGGTTATCTTCAGTTTCCACTGAGAACACTGGGATTATTGGATTGAGAACAATGATTTCATGAAGAAAGAAATCTTTTTCTCTTGCCAAATGAAAGAAACAATTTTATGGTCTGACATTTTGCCAGGAAGGAGAAACAAATGCTGCTAAATGCCATGAGTTTAGGTCCATGGAATGACCCTCCACGAGGGTTTGAAAAGGAGCCGTTAATGCAGAGCCAATAAGAGAGAGAGATCCCAGAGAAGTTAAGACAAACACTCCTGAGAGGCATCCAGGAGGAAGATGATGCTCATGGTTTCCAAGGAGACCAGGATGGTCCAGACAGCAAAATGTGCCTTCCACACAGCCGGAGAAACACAAAGACCTGTCCAATACTGAGAATCAGAAAGACGAGTGATGGCTGCTTTGAGTATGCATCCAGCATGCGCGTGCGCATGCACACACACACACACACACACACACACAGAGCACATCTTAAGTCTTGGGTTCAGAGAGTCAAAACCACACATAGAGGACCTTGCCATGCACTGACAAGTCACACAGCACAGCAGCAGGTACACTGCCAAACTCTGCCCAGACAAGTCCGGGAAAACTTCCCAGAGGTGCGCGCTTGTGAGCTGGGCTGTGGAGAATGCTTAGGAGTTCCACAGGTAAAGGTGGGAGCCAGGAAATGTATTAGTTACCATGTGTGGCCAGTGAGTCAAGCCGTTGGTTACACTGTTCTGTGCATACTGTACATTTTCCACTGGGCGCTGTTTCTGCCTCACACAATGGCAGCCCCAGGTGCCACCAGATCAGAACCCTATCCATCCTCCAAAGCTCAGTGAAAATGCCACCTCCTCCAGGAAGCCAGCCTTGATGCCTTTAGTCACACATGACTGCCTTTCCCCTCAAGTCTTAATGCTTCACCTGCCTACTCCTGCGTTACTTTCACATTTTGCCTCATCAGTCGGCTCCCCGCCCATGAGGAGACAGCAAAGAGGCAGTAGCTAAGTAACCGCTGACAAAATGAGACTGACTCAGCTTATGGCAAAGTGCTTGGTTTTATTGTTTTTAAAATCTCTTTTTTTTGGAAGCGGTGTCTTCTCTTTCTCACATGAACAAAGGGACCGAGTCCTGAAAAGCAACTACTTTGCTACACTACTATGAGTTACTTTAGTCCCCTGTTAAAGTTCCTTCCTACGCCTTCAAGTATTTTCCCTGGCAAAATCGGCCACCACACGTCTGAAGATCCCACATTTAACATGTCTGTAGATGAAAACCAAAGTTACAAACACCTCACGGTGAATCTGTAATGCTGGTTTGAATACATCAGGCTTTCCAACTGTAAAATCCCAAATGTGATAGTTTTATGAGCAAGTGAAGGAAAACAAGGGGAATTTAAAATTCCTCAACAGGGCTTCCCGGTGGCTCAGTGGAAAAGAATTTGCTTGCCAATGCAGGAGACATGGGTCTGAACCCTGGTCCAGAGATCCTACATGCCTCAGAGCAACTAAGCCCATTTGCCAGAACTACTGAGCCTGTGTTTTAGAGCCTGTGAGCCACAACTACAGAGCCCGTGTGCTGCAACGACTGAGGCTCACAAGCCTGGAGCACGTGCTCAACGAGAGAGCAGCCCCCGTTTGCCTCAACTAGAGAACAGCCTATGAAGCAAAAAAGACCCAGCATAATGAAAATAAAGTTATTTTTAAAATTAAAACATAATAAAATTCCTAAACAAAAGAAGTGACTCAGACAGGAAAGGCAGCACACATATGTATCCAAGGACCCCAGCATCTATCCCAGGGCCCCAAGAGAGGAGGCAAGACCACAAACCCCAGAGCCCTAACTCTTCCAGAAACCACACAGCTAAGGTTCACGCAAGTGAGGTACCTCTGGGATCTGGAAAGGCTGAGATGCTCACAGAGCACCCCATGGAGAGACCCAGGAAGTCAGGACTAGTATTCCAGGCAGCCTCTGCACACATCGTGGGGGTTTATGCTCCTGCCATCAACTAGTGCTCCTCCAAAGCTCCCCCTTCGATGGGGCCAAGAGGGGTTCCCTTCAATAGCATCCTGGCCCAAACAAAAACTGTCTGACAACCCAGATGGCAAACACACACCCAAACACAGGGGAAGGTCCCCTCTCCCCCTCCTCACATCACGTGAGGGCACCAGGACAAGAACTGTCAGAATTTTCAATTGGAAAGAACCATGGTACTTGCTGTAATGGGGTTTAACAGCAGGATGCAGAGCAATGGCCAAGCTGGGCGCTCTGGGCTGGTGAGCTTTCCCTGAGACCCCAAACCGAGGCAATTCTACGGTGATGCTTGTCTCCTACCTTCCATAATGACAGCCTGCTGACCCCATTCCCAACCAATCAAAACTCCCACGATGTCACTGCATCTGATAGCAACAGGGACCTGACCCCCAACCCCCGTGGCACTGCTCACTTTTGGTGACATTACAGCCAAGAGAATGATTCTGTAAATTTAGCTACTGTGCAGAGACACAAGCCTGATGAATTATCCCCAGCCGCCTGTTCGGAGGCGGGCCGTCAGCCACGTGCCTGTGATTCCATCTGGACGGGGTAGGGGGACTCCCGTTTCGGCCACATTCCCTCTGACTCAGGCAGGGAGCCCCGGCGGAAGGAGTGGGTAATGAAGTGTTTTTATGTTAAGAGGCTGTCACGTAAAGCTGCTGATAGACTCAATCCATCTGTTCCACCTCATTTCAATTAATCCCGGGGTCCCCAGGGCTTGAAACCAGCTCGGGTCTGCACAAGCCCAGGAACACCAGCTCCCCTAATGAGGCCACACTGAGTCTCAGGACTCAGCGACTGAAGGCCACCAACCTGGTCCGCCTGTGGGTCCCAGACAGTCAGAAACCCCCACCCCTGAACACTTGGCAACTGCCTGTCCTCGTGGCTGTGTTCACAGAAATGAACCAAGCCCAGCCTTTGTTCTCAGAAAGGAAAACAAATATTTCCTTTGAGCTGACCCAGGAGGAGGGAGATCCGTGGGAGGGAGCACCCGGAAACGCAAACACCACCAAGTGAGGGCAAAGCTACTTGCTGTGTGACCTCAGGCAAGTCACAGGCCCTCTCTGAGCCACACCATCTGTAAACGGAAGAGGATCATCTCTAAAGGATGTCTGCCTCCTTCAGATGGAGGCTGGCACACAGACTCACAGCACATCGCTACAGTTACTAACTCAGGGCTGCCAACTCTGAAAACAGGCAAGTGCCCACATGTCCATGAAGAACCCGGGGAAACCCGCAGGGATGGGACTGGAGGACACCTCAAGTGTCCCCGAGGATGCCTGCCACCTTCCCATTGTGTTGCTCTGTGGGTGGACTTATCTGATGCTAGAAGCACCTGTTCCGAGTCCCTGCACCAAGGAAAGTGGTAGGGGCAGCCCCAGGAGCACAGGCAGGGCGCCGCATTCAACTCTTCCGAGAAGAACTTCTGCCCACAAATGGTGTCCCAGGAACCATATTACATGGCAGATACAAGCCTGGGCAGCAGCAGCTAAAGCTGGGCTCCAGGCCTGAATGTCTGCGGTGAAGCCACCAGCAGCCATAGGTGCAGTGGCGGGAGCAGGGAGCCAAGTTGGACCAATGCAGGAGATGGAAGAGACACAGGTTCCATCCCCAGGTTGGGAAGATCCCCTGGAGGAGGGCACGGCAACCCACTCCAGTATTCAGGTCTGAAGAATCCCATGGACAGAGGAGCCTGGCGGGCTACAGTCGCACAGAATCAGACACGACTGAAGCGACTTAGCACACAGGCAACCAAGAAGGATTTAGGGGATTAGGCAGGCTGGGGAGGCAGGGGTGGGTCCTGTTCTCGTACTTCAGTGCCTGGGGTGGCTCAGGGCCGCCTTGTCCTCTCTTCCCAGCAGAGCAGCAGCATC
Organism: Bos mutus; assembly: GCF_027580195.1. Taxonomy (NCBI): domain Eukaryota; kingdom Metazoa; phylum Chordata; class Mammalia; order Artiodactyla; family Bovidae; genus Bos; species Bos mutus. Next base: position 55,314,131 of record NC_091637.1, read on the forward strand.
TGTGCTTGGGGGTGATGCAAAGAACCCTATTTTTATGGTGGCGAGGGATCATGCAGCTGCAGAGTTCCTTTCTTTGGGCTTCTTGCAAAAGCCAACCTTTTTGGCAATGGGCAGGCAAGGGAGGGTGTGCGGCTCACAACGGCCAGAGCACAGCGTGCGGGATCACAGCAAAGGTGGGGACACCTGCACAGCCACCAACACCAGGTTCCCCAGGTCCATGGGCCCCAAACTGCTCCCTGCACCCTCGCCAGCTGGGGGCTCTAGGCTGGCGTCCTGGCACCTTCTGCCCCAGGCACGCCCACAGAGCTCAGTGGGAGAGGCACGGCCATTCCCCGCCCCCCGCCCGCCCTGGTCCCAGCAAGCAGCTGGGCTGGGAACATGTGTCTGGGTGGCTGCTGTGCCCCGCAATGCTCTACCCACCACTCAGGCCAGTCAGGGCCGGGGCAGGCGCCACCCTTGGCAGCCCCTCACCCACTAGCTGCCAGTGCTGCTGCACCAGCTCCCTCACTCCCAGGGGACACGTGGGAGCAGGTGGGGCCGAGTGTGCCTAGGAGCCACCCGTGGCAGGTGGCAGCCTGCTGGGACCTGTGAGGGTGGGGAGAGGCAGGCCGGGAAGCCAGGCCCCCCTGCCGGTTCCCCCACCAAACAGCATGAGCGCCACAGCCCACAGGGCATCGCTGCTCCTGAGTCAGCTCGCCAGGCCTAATGCCCATCTCCCCAGGGCAGGAGGAGCAGAAGGGCAGCCATTCACACTTAGACTTACATCACAGTATTTCCTGGAGATAAGTGGACAGGGGAGCCTGGCATGCTGCAGTCCACGGGGTCACAAAGGGTCAGACATGACTGAGCAGCTGAACAACCACCACAGGTCTCCTGGGCACCTATGGGGTGTCAGGCGGTGTGCTGGTCAGGTGGTGGGGTAAATAGACAAAATCTGTGTCCTCAAATCTAAGAAATGCAGACAGACAGACAAGCTCAACAAAACCGAGAGGGAGCAGGAAGGGTGTCCAGGGTGTGTGCGTGGGGCAGGGCCTGGCCCTCAGGGAGCCCACAGCCTGGCAGGAGACAGGCCTGTTGGCAAGTCTGATGCCCTTACAGAGGGGATGTGAGGCATCTGAGCTGGGGGACAATGGGAACATGTGGGAGGACTAATCCAGAAAGGCTTCCATGAGGAGGTGGCGCTGAGCTAAAATGGAAACAAAGAGCAGGTGTCGTCTGGGAGGCAACACAGACAAAGGCAGCAGCAGAAGGCCCTCCTCCACCGCCTGTCTCCCACCCCAGGCGCTGGAATCACACCCGCGCCCCACTGCAGTCTCAGGATGGAGAAGCAGGACCCCGCACAGGGAGGTGGGGCCTGGCACCCGCTCTGGGCTTATCTCGCCAGGGGCAGCAGTGGCTCTGGGGGCCCCAGCCGGGCCCACCACCAGCCTGTCACTGCTTCGAGCCCTGACAGTGGCTGGGCAGGTGGGCATCACACCTAACCCACAGGAGACAGCACAGTGCCTGGCACTACTCAAGCCCACAGTGGGTGCTGCCCCAGACACGCTCAGGGAGAACAGCCATGCCTGCCTCCGGCTTCAAGGGTCCCAATTTCGCACAGCCCTGTGGTGCCCACAGGCAGGAGGCCTGCAGCGACTTGAAAGGGAAACCCATAAAGGAGATGGCGCAGCGACTGGGGTGTGGGGGGCTAGCCCTGGAGGTCCCCAGGCCTGGGGAAATCCACCCCACCCCCAGGCTCACCCACACCCCTTTCCTGCCTAACCCTTGGTGTTCAGAGCAAGAGGGGAGGGGCTGAGCGGGAACCTCTGAATGCCCGCCCCCCCATGCCACCTGCTTAAAAACTCTTTTTCCTCTGGTCTCAGGAGAAGCATACACATGACAGTTTGTACTTTGAAGGGTGACGGAGGTTTCACTCGAAGGGCTGGCGGGCCGCCAGGTTGAGAGCTCTAAGGGCAGGTTTGTGCTGGGGGGAGGTGGAGTGTGCACGGTGGATTAGCGATGCCTGCCTTGGGCAGAGTGACAGCACTTGAGCCTCAGAGAAAAGGCTGGAAAAGTGGGGGGCAAGTTCTGTGGGAGCGTGGTGGGAGCAGTAAAATCTTGGATAAATGAGGCAGCGAGGTTAGACTGTATTACCGCCTCCTTCACTCCCACTTGGCCCCCTGAAAGAGCTACACATGAAATAAGCAAACAAACAAGCCCTGCAAACCAGCTACTACTACTCACTGTCATGGGAGTTTGCAACAAACGATCAGACTGCACCCAGAAAGCAAGAAACTCTGGAGGGTTCTGTAGTTCTATCACCAAGAACTTAATTCTCTAAGCAGGAAACGGGGGGAGAGCAACTCAGGACACAGTTGAAAAACCGGGGAGGAGGAAGGTTAAGAAATGATGCGTTTGTAATAACCACCATCTCAGCAGGAAGTGAGAATCTCAACAGATGGTATCAACTCCAGGGCAGCTGTCCATGCTGGGGTGGATGGGGGGGGAGATGCACCTGACCCAATCCTTGCCCCCACCATGCCCACCTCCAGCACCTCCTTCCCTGCCCAAATCCCTTGGTTGGAAATAATTACTGCATCTGTGCCCCCTGAGCCCTGGCACAGTGTACCCCACATTCGAGGTGACTAGGAACCTCAGGGTCCGGGCGTAGGCCCTGCCATGTGCTCGTATCTGAATCCCCTCCACCCCCAGCCTCCACATGCGCTGCCCACGGCAGAAGCTCGCCAGCTGCCGGCTAAACCGAAACACTGACCACAAGGAGGAAGGGTCGCAACCAAACATGCCCTGCCCCTCCTGCTAGAGTACAGAAGCCTTTTCTTTGGAACAATGATAAAGCAGAGCCTGGACTTGACACTTTGTACTATCTCATTTAATCCTAACTGGCAGGGGCTATGCCTGGCCCACTAGGATTTGTGGCCACAAGATCCACAAGTGTTTTGGTAGCTGGGGATGCCATAGTAAACGAGAGAGACAAAGAGGTAAAAGAGTAGGTCGTGTGAAGTGCGAAATGCTAACAAGAAAAATAAGGGTGGGCCGACCCAAGAGACAAGGAAAACGAAACTATCACAGGCAGGTGGTCAAAGAGGGTCCCCCGACTAAGGAACAGTTGAACAATCATGCCAGGCGGACACGTGGAAGAAGACCGCCGGGCAGAGGGAGCAGCGAGTGGAAGGTCTGTGTCTGGAGAACGCTTTGCAGCCCCACAGAGCCTGGAACTGGGGGCGGCCCGGCCTAACCACCGCCAGCAGTGCCGTGGGCCCCCACGGTCAGACGTCTCATTCTGAAACAGGGAGCTCTCACACGAGTAGCTCACCACGAGAGCAAGGGCTTAGGCCCAGGTGCCAGGCACAGGCTACTGGTAGAACTAACAGCATCTGGAGTGCTGTGCTGAGAAGGATTCTGAGGCCAGGTCTGGGCTCAGAGGCAGGGAAGCACACACAGATTCGTGATGTCTGCCTGAGCCAGGATGTAAGCTGCGATGGCACGCCCTCGGGTAACCCAGTGTGATAAGCGCTGCAAACATGTTTAGGGCATAAAATGCTGAGAGGGTGTGAGGGAAGACCAGCAATCCTCTGCCTCTAGTTATAAAGGTGCAGCCTGGGTGTCCTCTGCGAAGCCAGCTTCACTTTTCAAGTCTCCTGACCAGGCTGTGGGCTGCCCAGGGGGAGCACCTGGACTGTCCCCCTCCCCTTTGCCCCCCAGCGTCTGGCACAAGGAGGGGTTCACTTGGCATTTGTCAGATGAGCTAATGAAGGGCCAGGAGCCCCAGACTGGTGCGTGTGTTCACAGGGTGGACTTTAAACGTGGATCCAGTAACAATGCTCCACAATTAGAACACAGGGCCCCTACTGGGTGAGGCTCTGATCTGAAGATGGGGGGAAAAAAGTCCCCCTTTATTTCTTTGGTTCTTTTTTAAAAAATTTATCCTCTTTAATTTTATTCTCTTTCACTTATTTATCCTCTTTAAACTTATCCCATTTATTTAAATTTTTAAATTTAATTTTTTTTTTTTTTGCCATGAAGTAATGGGACCAGATGCCATGAACTTAGTTTTCTGACTGCTGAGTTTTAAGGCAACATTTTCACTCTCCTCTTTGACTTTCATCAGGCAATTTGATCTCTGGTTCCTCTGCTTTTTCTTTTTCTTTTTTAAATTTTATTTTATTTTTAAACTTTACAATATTGTATTAGTTTTGCCAAATATCGAAATGAATCCGCCACAGGTATACATTTGTTCTCCATCCTGAACCCTCCTTCCTCCTCCCTCCCCATACTATCCCTCTGGGTTGTCCCAGTACACCAGCCCCGGGCATCCAGTATCGTGCATCAAACCTGGACTGGCAACTCGTTTTATACATGGTATTATACATGTTTCAGTGCCATTCTCCCAAATCTTCCCACCCTCTCCCTCTCCCACAGAGTCCATAAGACTGTTCTATACATCAGTGTCTCTTTTGCTGTCGCATAATCGGGTTATTGTTACCATCTTTCTAAATTCCATATATATGCGTTAGTATACTGTATTTATGTTTTTCCTTCTGGCTTACTTCACTCTGTATAATAGGCTCCAGTTTCATCCACCTCATTAGAACTGATTCAAATGTATTCTTTTTAATGGCTGAGTAATACTCCATTGTGTATATGTACCACTGCTTTCTTATCCATTCATCTGCTGATGGACATCTAGGTTGCTTCCATGTCTTGGCTATTATAAACGATGAACATTGGGGTACACGTGTCTCTTTCCCTTCTGGTTTCCTCAGTGTGTATGCCCAGCAGTGGGATTGCTGGATCATAAGGCAGTTCTATTTCCAGTTTTTTAAGGAATCTCCACACTGTTCTCCATAGTGGCTGTACTAGTTTGCATTCCCACCAACAGTGTAAGAGGGTTCCCTTTTCTCCACACCCTCTCCAGCATTTATTATTTGTAGACTTTTGGATCGCAGCCATTCTGACTGGCGTGAAATGGTACCTCACAGTGGTTTTGATTTGCATTTCTCTGATAATGAGTGATGTTGAGCATCTTTTCATGTGTTTGTTAGCCATCTGTATGTCTTCTTTGGAGAAATGTCTATTTAGTTCTTTGGCCCATTTTTTGATTGGGTCATTTATTTTTCTGGAGTTGAGCTGTAGGAGTTGCTTGTATATTTTTGAGATTAGTTGTTTGTCGGTTGCTTCATTTGCTATTATTTTCTCCCATTTTCTGTTGAAGTACGGTTGATTACAACGTTGTGCCAATCTCTGCTGTACAGCAAAGTGACTAAGTTATACATATATACATCCTTTTTTCATATTCTTTTCCATTATGGTTGATCACAGGATTTTTTTTTTAATTGTAACTTGTTAAAGTATCTAGCAATTATTTATAGATTTGTTTATTTGTGGCCACACCAAGTAGTGTGTGGGATCTTAGTTCCCCACCCAGGAATCAAACCCAGGCCCCCTGCACTGGAAGCACAGAGTCTCACCACTGGACTACCAGGGAATCCCCTATCATGGGACAGTGACTAATGTTCCCTGTGCTATCCAGGAGGACCTGATTGTTTATTCCTCCTGAACATAAGAGTTTACACCTGCTAACTTGCATACTCTTGAACAAAAGAAAAGGGAAACTTTTCTTCAGATGTGAGCAAGGTGGGTGTGCAGACCGGCAGATTCAAAGAACACACCAGAGAAGGCGGGAGAAGGAATGAAGGCACGCAGACCCGCCCCGGCACCTGGGCACAAGGCAGGCAGCTGCCTGGCCTCCCTCAGGGCCAGCTGAGAACCCACAATTCAAGTAAATAATAGGCACCCTCACCAGCTGTCCCTGCGCCCAAACTGACACTCTGGGCCCATCTCGCCACCACAGCGAGTGGACTCTTCCAAGCCAAGCCAAAAAAGAAGAGGCTCAACTCTGCACATCAAGTGAGCCCACAGTCACGTGTAAGGCTCTGCGAGGCATTGGGGGGTCGGGTGTATGCCTGAAGGACATCTCGCTCTGGCCCAACACTCTCTGGCGTGTCCACGTCATCTTGTGTCCAGTGGGGCAGGTGTCTGACTGTGCCCTAGCAATGCACTGAGATGCCCAGTTGGACCTTGGGTCCGGTGGCAAATCATGAGCAAGCTGGGGCAGGAATCTAGGGAGTTCACGGCACAGTTGGTGAGGAGAGACACCGACACGGTCAGTCTGGAGCCCAAGGGCATCCTCAGGGGTACCCTGAGGAGTTGGGAAGTGGAGCGGTCCCTGCAGGCTCCAGCCACCAGGAAAGGCTTCATGGGTCACTCAGGCCCCAGGAGAGGCTGTTGATAAACACATCAGGCTTCTCACCATGAGCGACCTGTCCTGCCCTCTCAGAGCCTCAAAATACCTAAGTGCTTCTCTTAGGGCATTTGTACAGCTGGTTTTGGGGGGCTTTTCTGTTTGCACCCATCTCCCCAAACTCAGCCATGGTTCTCTGTACTCTCACAAACTGCCTTGATCTTATAATCACTCCTTCATTCATCCATACATTCAATAAGTATTTACTTGTTAAAACAAGCCCGGGAGCTTCCCGGGTGGCTCGGTGGTAAAGAATCCACCTGCCAATGCAGGAGACACAGGTTCGATCCCTGGTCCGAGAAGATCCCGCATGCTGCGGAGCAACTAAGCCCGTGCACCTCAAATACTGAACCTGTGCTCTAGAGCCTGGGGGCCACACCTACTGAAGCCTGCACTCCACCAGAAAAGCCACCACAAAGAGAAGCCTGAGCACTGCACCTACAGCAGCCCCCATTTGCGGCAACTAGAGAAAAGCCCATATAGCAATGAAGACCCAACACAGCCAAAAGTGAGTAGTTCAGTTCAGTTGCTCAGTTGTGTCCGACTCTTTGCGATCCCATGGACTGCAGCACGCCAGGCTTCCCTGTCCATCACCACCTCCCGGAGCTTATTCAAACTCATGCCCATTGAGTCAGTGATGCCATCCAACCATCTCACCCTGAATAAGTAAATAATAAGTAAACAAGCCTGGGTCTATTCCAGGCAGCATGTGAGGAGTCAGGGATGTGATGGTGCATGAAAGCAGACAGGATCTCTGCCCCCTGGAATTCAGATTTGCAGCGGAGACAGGCATTTATCCTCACTACCGACTTCAGGAACGGGACTCTGGTTGGGCATGGGACAGGCTCTAAATACATGCTTCCTGAATGAATGCAAGAGAATGACTGTTGGAAAGCCAGCAGTTGGTCATCATAAATACGCTGGAGCAGAGAGGAAAGATGCAGAAAACGGGGTATGTGGGGCACCCTAGCTGGGGCCAGGAGCCGGGGTTCGACTGTGGCCGCAGGATAAGCCATGGCTGATGGCCCCCAGGCAACACAGGCCTGCTGAGATAGGAAAGGCCTCTTCTGCCAATGGGCACACAGCCGGTCCCCTGGCCACTCAGACCCAGGAAATCAAAGCCGAATGCCAGACGTGGTACAGAACCACTCCGGGCAGGCCTGGCTCTGGCTGGAGCTCCCACATACGTGGCCCCCTCCACCCTCCGCTCACCGCTCACCTCTCACCAGCAGAGCCACCTCCCCAGCCCCCTGCACAGAGCGGCTCTCACCCTGGGTCCACTGAGGGCAGTGTGCTAAAGGAGAAAAATAAAAATAAAGAGGAACAAAGGCTACAATAAAGCACCACCAGCTGAAAAAGCCAGCTCAGCTCATTTCAGACTGTCCACCCCAAGCTTCTTCCCGAAAGAGGGGTCACAGTGTCCCCTCCGTGGCAGAGGGACAGCAGCATCAGGCTGGGGACACCTACAATAGGCACAGATGTGTTGTGGGGACCACAAGCCATTCCTGGAAAGTGAGGCTGCTGCAGAGGGCAGGCCTCAAGGAGAGCTTACGACCCTGTGGTAGAGATGGCTGAGAAAATTACAAAGCGAGCCTTCAGTGTCTGGGGCACACGGCCCGGGACGGCTGACCATCGACTGGGTGGCTGACCATCCACGCTGCTTTAACTCTGCTGTCACAGGCAGGGTTCCCAACTCCCTGACCTCGTGGAGCTCAGAGGAGTTAAGTGACTTGACCAGGTCACCAGCAGGTGAGTGGCACACGGGACCCAACACCAGCTCCATTTTGGTGTGGCTGACCTTTTTAATCCACAGGACTTGCGGGGCAATCATTATGCACTCAGTGCTCAGAACCACGGGGGCGGGTAGTTCACATGCTATACCCCTAAGAATTACAGTCTCTGTGAGCAACAAAGACCTGGGCATAGATAGGACCTCCCCGGGGGGTTAAGACAGCAGAAGAAGAGCAGTCCACGTGAGCCTCACCCAAGGGTGTCAGGGACCTGGGCGCTGCACTCTGGGCAGCAGGAAGGAGGAAGGGGGAAGAAAGGCACGCTGCCACCTCCTCTTAGGAAGACTTGTCAGAAGTGGCACTCAACACTGCCACTGACATCTCCCTGGGCGGCGAGGCCAGGCCCAGCTGGAGGGGAGGTTGGAGGCTCTTTGATTAAGGAAGACAGGGCGTGTGAACGGGAGCAGGGGAATAATCTGCCACATAAGAGGAGATAAAATGTGACCCCTGGCCTGGGGGAAACTACCATCGCCTTAGAAAGATACACACATGTGGAACCGATTACTGGATGAGGCCATTTATTACAAGGCACTGATTGTGTGACATGGATAGGAAGCAAGTGGTTAAGGACGAGCAAAGCCACAAGCCGGCTGAGGCCACTCCAGCCGGCGGGCACCGTGGAAGAACGAGGCTGGAGCTGGATGGACGGATGGCCGACAGAGAAGGCCGGGGGGCTGGGGAGGGTGGTGGGGATGTCAGCCACGGGAATGGAGGCTCAGTAAACACTGAGCCATCACAGCATCACAGCTTCTGCTGAAATGAGTTTAGGGTGGGCATGGGGGCATGCTGGACCTAACATGCACAGAACTGGGTTAATTATTCACCACAGTCCTTGGCTCCTGACATTCATCTGTCGTCACCCATGACTCACTTTCACTTACTTTTTACAATGTAATAACCACCTGCAAATCGCCCACCCCAAACAAAGGCTGGGCCCTTGACCAAAACCTGCATCTATCTAGATGGTGCTCCATTCCACACCCCGCCCCCTTCCATCCAAGATACCCCCAACCTCAAGGGGCACATTCTCTTGCCCCTTCCCCCATTTCTGTTTTTTTTTTTTTTTTTCCAGCTTTACTGCAGCTGTAAAACCTTCCTAAAAAGCACATTTATTTTAGCTCCTTCTGACTTCACAAAGAAAAAGATTAGTGCTGTATGTAATCTTTGGAAGCACAGCCTCTTTTTAGCTAATATTTATGACACTGCTAAAATTCATCTACATCGTTGAGTGCTGCTGCAGTTAATTTGTTTGGACAGCTGTATAATATTCCATTGTGTGGTCACGTCTCAGCGTATTCATCCATTCCCCTACTGATGGGCATCTGGGCTGCTTCCAGCCTTTTGCTGTTGTGCACAGAAATGCTGCGACCATTCTTGTACACATCTCCCAGAGTCCACGCACAGGAGTTTCTCTCGGGTATACACTTCAGCGTGAAATCAGCTGGGCTGTCGGGGATGTGGGTGTGGGACTTTAGCCTTTAATTCCAGACTGTTTCCCAAAATGCCTGCATCAATTTGCATTCCCACCGTGGTGGATGAGAAACGGAACAGTGAATGCTTGTAGTATACTAGCTACCAAGAGCTTCGCTTCCTCCCCTCTCCCTGGGTCAGTGCCCCCTACACAGGGCGCAAACGATGACCCAGCACCACAAACTATTCTGTGCAGAAGCCGGATCTTGGCCCCCGGCCAATGTGACTCTCAAATTTGGCATTTCTCCGACTGGGGCTGCCCACTCCACAGGCCGACTCTTAATGGAGGGAGGGGGCTGGAAGGACAAGAATGACGTTGCAGTCAGAGGATTACATCAAGGATGACACCCCAGTAGGGTCAAGCTTGGGGTCAAGGGCTGAAGCACAGACACTCCAGGCCCGTCTGTGTACAGGATCCAGCCTTTGTATCCTGGGGCCCACGGGACGAGCCACTGTGAGGTCTGACCTGGTCTCACACAGCCAGCACTTTCTCACTCTGTCCTTCACAGTCCCTGACTCCATCACCTCCTCAAAGCGAGCCCATCTGAGCAGGATGTCAACGGTGGCCCCAAGAGTGGACTTGGTGAGCTCACCTCCTTCCACTCCCTTCCAGCACCATCCCCTCCTTGGCACCGAGTGCCCGCAATGGGGCCTTCCACAGCCAGGTCTGCACCTACGCTAGCGGCTGTGCCTCCTATTCGACTGCCTTATGCCTTCCCCATTTCCACTGGGCCCACCTGAAACCAACAAGAAAAAAACAATCAGCTTTCCCTGCCCCTGAGAAGTTTAATTACTGGAGAACGGGTTTAGCCTGAGAACAGGATGAGAAAACTTAAGGCAAAGGGGCTTGCGTGTGGTGGAATATAGGTGTTACAGTCTATCAAGACAGAGTGAGGGACTTCCCTGGTGGTCCAGTGGCTAGGACTCTGTACTCCCAATGCAAGGGGCCTGGGTTTCATCCCTGCTCAAGGAACTAGACCCCACATGCCACAGACGAGAGTTCGCGTGCTGCAACTAAAGGTCCCGCATGGCACAATCAAGATCAAAGATCCTGTGTGCCACAGACCCAGCACAGCCAAATAAATACATACACAGATATTTTTAAAAATATAACTGAGAAACCTGTATGCAGGTCAGGAAGCAACAGTTAGAACTGGACATGGAACAACAGACTGGTTCCAAATAGGAAAAGGAGTACGTCAAGGCTGTATATTGTCACCCTGCTTACTTAACTTCTATGCAGAGTACATCATGAGAAACGCTGGGCTGGAAGAAACACAAGCTGGAATCAAGATTGTAGGGAGAAATATCAAGAACCTCAGATATGCACATGACACCACCCTTATGGCAGAAAGTGAAGAGGAGCTAAAAAGCCTCTTGATGAAAGTGAAAGAGGAGAGTGAAAAAGTTGGCCTAAAGCTCAACATTCAGAAAACGAAGATCATGGCATCTGGTCCCATCACTTCATGGGAAATAGATGGGGAAACAGTGGAAACAGTGGTAAACTTTATTTTTGGGGGCTCCAAAATCACAGCAGATGGTGACTGCAGCCATGAAATCAAAAGACGCTTACTCCTTGGAAGAAAAATTATGATCAACCTAGACAGCATATTCAAAAGCAGAGACATTACTTTGCCAACAAAGGTCCATCTAGTCAAGGCTATGGTTTTTCCAGTGGTCATGTATGGATGTGAGAGTTGGACTGTGAAGAAAGCTAAGCACCGAAGAATTGATGCTTTTGAGCTGTGGTGTTGGAGAAGACTCTTGAGAGTCATTTGGACTGCAAGGAGATCCAACCAGTCCATTCTAAAGGAGATCAGTCCTGGGTATTCTTTGGAAGGACTGATGCTAAAGCTGAAACTCCAGTACTTTGGCCACCTCATGCGAGGAGTTGACTCACTGGAAAAGACTCTGATGCTGGGAGGGATTGGGGACAGGAGGAGAAGGGGACAACAGAGGATGAGATGGCTGGATGGCATCACCGACTCGATGGACATGAGTATGGGTGAACTCCGGGAGTTGGTGATAGACAGGGAGGCCTGGCGTGCTGCAATTCATGGGGTCACAAAGAGTCAGACACGACTGAGCAACTGAACTGAATTAAAATAATAAAGTGAGATATTGTGGCCTGGACCCACTGTAACCAAGCACCTCCATGCTACAGGGTGAGTCCTAAAAGGACCCACAACTCCCAGCTCCTGGTTGATCTTGAGAGTGCCAGGGCCCCTCCCCCACAACATTCATTTCCTCTTATATGTTCCGTCTTCATACGTAGATGCTCAATAAATGTTCATCCAATAAAAACAAAACTCATACAACTATTTAAACAAGAATACCCCAAACCTTTGTAAAATGTTATTGACAGAGTTCTGGCCATGTTGGGGTGGCTGAATGTACTGCAACTTTTCAGAAAACATTACACAAAGGAGTGCGTTAGTTTCAAAGAGCAGGAGGAAGCAGCAAGGGCCTGGAGGAAAACTACCACGTGTCAGTTGGACACGCATCTCTAAGCAGGTTAAAGCAGTTTTACGAAGAGCACCAAAAATTACACACATCAAGTTCTCAGTACAATCCTGTACCCTTTAAACACTGTTAATGTGAAAAACTTCTGATGTAAATAACAGGAGAGACAGTAGCACAATGACCCCCACGACCCCACACGCCAGTTCGACAGTGAGCAAGATTTGCTTGTCCATCTTTTTTTTCCCTTTGTCATAAAACCAAGAAAGAATTTAAAGCAAACTCTAGCACCTTGTCATCTCACCCCTCCATCAGAAGGCATCTCTGAAGAATACTGGGGTTTTTCTTACATAACTCACAATTACATGCTTTAAATTTTTTTTCCCTGTGTGCTTCTTAAAATGCAGCTCTCTACGCTTTTGGAGGCCAGCCCAGAAGTGGGAGAGAAGGGTAGTGGGGGGAAGCTGGAGAAGGGGCAGGCAGGGTGTGGACACAGCATTCCCATTGGTGAACCTGCAGAGGCTCCAGGCAAGGTCTGTGATTTGCTCACCCCGAGCAGGTCTCTGTGACTCCAACCACTGGCCGAGGAGACCGTGAAATTGGCAGAATGGTGACAAGCAAGGAGGAGTGGCTAGTGGGAAAAAAAATCAAGCAACTCCTGTAAGAGCCAAACGGATTCCTGATCCAGCAAGAGAAATGAGCTAAAAACTAAGATGTGAAGCAGTATGTGCCTGGATCCACCCTTGGTTCAACCCGCTGACAGCAGCTGCTCCCATCACAGAAAATGCCACACCTCCATCGCACAATGGCTCCCAGAGAAGCACCGGCTGGTGGAAGTTCAAGGTGCAGGGGCTACTCCGTGGGCAGCCTGCCCTGTGATGGGGGCTGTGACCCACAAGACCCATCACACTCTGGCCAAGGGGCTGAGTGGGGAGCACACCCCAAGTCTAAGCACCACCAGTACACAGGCGCTGGGCACACAGCAGGTGCGACAAGCCAGCAAACAGCAAACGTGGAAAGAATCCTTGGGGGTTAGGATTTGGTCTCCTCTGCATTCTCAATGCCCAGGTGGTCAACCCGTTCTTCCTGTTCCTGAAGGAAAGGGCTTTAAAACCTGACACATCGAGAGCCGAAGGTGGCGGCTTTTGCACTTTCTGCCCACAGCCTTGGGGGAGGGTCCTCATGGAGGGGTCTCAGAACTTTCACCCAAATCAGACCTTTTGTGCAAGACCCCGCCCTCTCCTCTCTCCTGTCAAAGCCCATCTCTCTGCCTCCCTGCTGATCTTTTCTATGGTGTATGGTGTATTTTGTTTAATTTATTGACTTATTTTTGGCTGTGCTGGGTCTTCACTGCTGTGCACAAGCTTTCTCCAGTTGCAGTGAGCGGGGGCTACTCTCTAGCTGCAGTGAGTGGGCTTCACATCACAGTGCCTTCTCTTGTTGCAGAGCACAGGCTCTAGGGTGCACAGGCTTCGGTAGTTACAGCCGGTGGGCTCAGTGGCTCTCAGGTTGAGTTGTCCTGTGGCTTGTGGGATCTTCCCTGATCCCATTGGGGATCAAATCTGTGTCCCCTGCACTGGCAGGCGGATTCCCAACCACTGGACCACCAGGGAAGTCCATATGATGTCTTTTCTGAACAGCCCAGTCTGATACTTGCTCCTCGCTGCTTCACGCCTGTTTGTCTGGCCTCTCACAAAGCTGGGCTTTTCAGCGTCAGCGCCGTGGAAAGCACACTGGGTGGGGAGCAGCAGCCTCAGGTTCCAGTCCCGGACCCTCCAAACACAGAGACAGGCCACAGCTTCTCTGGGCCTCGGTTTTCTTCATGTGTAAATGCAGAGATAACACACAATACGCACGGAACACCGCTCCCCTCCACTCCTCGTCTCCATGGCAGACAGCATTAATAGATTAAAGAACCCCTGCCCTCAGGTCCAGGGCAAGGCCTCTGAGCCCTTCTCAATACAGCACTCTGAGCAGCCACAACAAATCCACCTGCATCCAAGAGTAAACCTACCTGCCATTCCCTGGACTAGGTGGTTTCTATTAAAAAAGCAGAGACATCATTTTGCCAACAAAGGTCTGTCTAGTCAAAGCTATGGCTTTTCCAGCAGTCATGTATGGTTGTGAGAGTTGGACCATAAAGAAGGCTGAGCACCAAAGAATTGATGCTTTCAAACTGTGGTGCTGGAGAAGACTCTTGAGAGTCCCTTGGACAGCAAGGAGATCAAGCCAGTCAATCCCAAAGAAAATCAATCCTGAATATTCACTGGAAGGACTGATGCTGAAACTAAAAGCTCCGATACTTTGGCCACCTGATATGAAGAGCCAACTCACTGGAAAAGACCCAGGTGCTGGGAAAGACTGAGAGCAAGAGAAGAAAGGGGCAACAGAGGATGCGATGGTTGGATGGCATCACTGACTCAATGGACATGAATTTGAGCAAACTCTGGGAGATTGAAGAACAGGGAAGCCTGGCGTGCTGCAGCCATGAGGTCAGAGAGAGTCGGATACGACTTAGTGACGGAACAACAAGAACACTGTAAATATGGTGGCCCCAAAACACAGCACCTAGAAGATGATGCAAAAAGGAACAGTTCATCCCTCTCTGGAGTCTGAATTGCTTTTGGGGGACGAAGGTCCTTACAAAGCGCCGTCATCTCCAGTTCAGCCTCTGCTACATACTGCAGTGTCGTAACCCTGAGCTCCTCCAGGGCCAGGAGGACATCTGCCCATCCCACCATCTCTCCTCAGGGCCCTGGGCCAAACTGATCCATGCTGGGCCCCGAGGAAGCCATCCAGCAGGTGAGAGAGAGAAGAGGGGGAAAGACACAGTTCCCAAGGTTGGGGAATAAAACCAAATCTGACTTCAGCCTGAGAAGTGGGTGCAAGCTCAAGTGGGTGGTCCTTGGGTCCCACACACTGTCTGGTCGCCTACAGGAAACTCAAGGGGAGACCACAGCCTTCCTGGACGTGAGGCTCAGACTCAGCCCTACCCTCCAAACCTGGTCCTGCTACAACCGGCTTTACATCCTGACCTACCCCACTCAGTCGGACCTACACTTACTCCTTGGAAGGAAAGTTATGACCAACCTAGACAGCATATTCAAAAGCAGAGACATTACTTTGCCAACAAAGGTCCGTCTAGTCAAGGCTATGGTTTTTCCAGTGGTCATGCATGAATGTGAGAGTTGGACTATAAAGAAAGCTGAGCGCCGAAGAATTGATGCTTTTGAACTGTGGTGTTGGAGAAGACTCTTGAGAGTCCCTTGGACTGCAAGGAGATCCAACCAGTCCATCCTAAAGGAGATCAGTCCTGGGTGTTCATTGGAAGGACTGATGCTGAAGCTTAAACTCCTATACTTTGGCTACCTGATGCGAAGAGCTGACTCATTTGAAAAGACCCTGATGCTGGGGAAGATTGAGGGCAGGAGGAGAAGGGGACAACGGAGGATGAGATGGTTGGATGGCATCACCGACTCAATGGACATGGGTTTGGGTGGACTCTGGGAGTTGGTGATGGACAGGGAGGCCTGGCGTGATGCAGTTCATGGGGTCACAGAGAGTCGGACACGACTGAGAGACTGAACTGAACTGAACCCCACTCAGGACACATGGCATCCCCCAGACTGGGCCTCTCTAACACCCTGTGGTATACAGGCCTGTGGTCCCCCTTAAGCACTCCGGGAGAGGAGGCCCTGTCCCCCGAAACCCCTGCCCTGCCCCCTGCAGGGCTGGGCCTGTCCTCCCCTCTTGCAGCCCCATCAGGTACTGACCACAGCCTCTGAGATGAGGCTGAGACTCCCGCTGAAGGGCCCCAGGGGCTCTGGCTCCAGCGCTCCACTGCAGCCCCTTCTCAGCACCTGTCAGGCTCCTGAACCCCAGGAGGGCCTTGCTGACAAACCAAGCAAAAACTAATGAGCCCACAGCTGCCGGCAGGAGCCCCTTCTCCTCGCCATCAGCTGCAGAGCTGGAGGTGGGAGTGAAACATTCCCCCCTGTGCCCAGAGCAGTCAAGTGGACAGACAGGCCCATCTCCCAAGGAGTCTACTTAAGGCCCAGGCCCACCCTGTTTCAGTGGCGGGGCCGGGGAGGGTGCGGGGTGTCCAGCCAGGAACTTCAGGGGCCACAGTGAGCCCCAGGCAAAACTGGCTTTGTTTGATGGCACAAGCCCTCCTCCCCACTCAGAGGTAAGGGAAGGCTGTCCCTCCTCCTGCTTGCCCATTCAAGCGTTAAGGAGCAGGAGGAGTGAGGAGCCAGGGCCACTGGGCCTCCTCAAAGGTCTGCCAGTAACTTATTAAGCCGCACCATCCTTATTCACCCTGGATACCCGCCGAGGTATCGGTTTACTTGGTAAAACCAGTTCTAGCTGCTTAAGGACGGTGTGGGGCCTGGTGAATGGCGGGAGGAAACTGGACACCCCTGGGAACAGTGCTGTTCTTGGGGAAATGCAGCGCTGGGAAAAGACACAAGCACTCCCGCAGGTTGTAAAGCATTTTATTGTTGGCTGCATGCTAGGACAGGGAGCCGGAGTCACCAGTGGAGAGGACGCGCCCCCGAAATGCGATCGCCTCAAACTGCACAAGGCCCGTTTTCCCCATGGCGAGGCAAACACGTTTCTCTGTGTGTAAACTTTTCCAGTAACAGGTGATGCTCTGAAACCGGCAGAAAGGCGGATCCCTCTCTCCAAACTACGAAGGCCAATTCTGCATCCCGTGTGAAGGCAAGACCTTCTGGAGAGCCATACCTGGGGACCACGGCGCCCTGTGCATCCTGGGAAGGCACCCCAAGGGCACCACACCTGGGGACCACGGCGCCCTGTGCATCCTGGGAAGGCACCCCAAGGGCACCACATCTGGGGACCATGGCGCCCTGTACATCATGGGAAGGTACCCCAAGGGCACCACATCTGGGGATCATGGCACCCTGTGCATCCTGGGAAGGCACCCCAAGGGCACCACATCTGGGGATCATGGCACCCTGTGCATCCTGGGAAGGCACCCCAAGGGCACCACATCTGGGGACCACAGCACCCTGTACATCATGGGAAGGCACCCCAAGGGCACCACATCTGGGGATCATGGCGCCCTGTGCATCCTGGGAAGGCATCCCACATCTGGGGACCACGGCACCCTGTGCATCCTGGGAAGGCATCCCACACTGGGGACCACATGCACTGGTACATCCAGGAAGACTGAAGTGAGAGAATCAAAGCATCAAAGTGCACACCATGAGGCCATCCAAGTATCTTCTGGAGGAAAGACCCTGACTTTCACTACTATGCTGTGAACAGGGAAGAGGGTGGCTTCCCTCCACTGCACACCTCGGACCCCATCAGCCCATCTCTCCCGCAACTCTGGTCCACCGCACACCTCAGACCCCATCAGCCTGTCTCTCCTGCACCTCTGGCTGCTCCACGAGCCAGCTGGTGACCTAGGCTGGTCAGTGTGGTGCTAAGAGCCACATGCTGGACTCTGGGACCTGAGATCCTTGCTTTCCTGGTCACAGACAGCCCCTGGTAGAGCCAGGTCCACTGGTGCACCCCTGGTCACCAGAGGAGGACCCGTGGCTGCATCTGATGCTCTGAATCCTGTCCCTCAAATCCACAGCATCCGGGTGGCTCTTAGGTCACCATCCACCAGCAATGGACCGTACAGTCCCTACTCTCTTTTAGAGTAGGGACTCTAAAAAGACAAAATTTTTCTTTCAAAGTAACATCTCCCCATAAAGCACTGCAATGTGATCACCTAGACCCACAAAAGCCTCTTCTAATGAGCCGCCTGGTGAGACAAGTGCCCACACATCCTCCCTTTCCAACCCAGGAAAGGACCACCAGGACCACAGCACCCCAGGCTGATTTTGCTCTGCGGTTTAAGTTTGCAGGTCAGTAGGACCCCAAAGCTCAAGCCTAGGCGAAAAGTGCAGGATGTTGGCCAGGGATTTGATCCATAGGACTCCAGAGATTTCTAACAATCTTGGGAAAAAAAGAAGTCTACCAACAAATGTCATCCAACCACAGTCAGGGGCCAACACGCCTTTCCATCTCTCCCGTATTCCGAGTTCTGCTGTTCCATGGAAACAAGGAACTTGAACAGGGGAAAAGACCCCAGGGCTGCACTCTCTGTCACCCTGACCCCAGGGGCCCACAGCCCCCACCACCTCCAGTTCTGAAAGTGATACCCAGGCGTGCATCACAAAGGCAGGAACCTTCTGCAGACTCAACAAGCAAGTGAGCCAACAGGCAGGAACAAAACCTGTGCCTGGAGACAGACTTCACGTCACCAGACGGTGGGTGGCCTTGAAGGCAGGGAGCTGTGCCTTTTCAGGGTACTCCAGGGTGTGCCAAACGGGTCTGGATATTCTGGGGCTTTAAAATCCATCCGTGTTTGTCCTGGATGGGGTACACAGTTCACTGCTTAAGGCACATCTCCATCACTTCCTCACCACCTAGAAAACTACCCACATGTGTTATTTCAGAGACTATACGGTGCAGAAGAAAACACTGCACCAGGAGCAAAAGGCCTGGGTGCCAATTTCAGGCCTGACACCCACTAGCTGCGTGTGACCCTGAGCAAGGCAGTTAACATCCCAGGGCCTCACTGCCTCATCTGACAAATGGGGGTAATGACACCTGAACCATCTGCCTCATACTTTTTATAGGTCCTTTGATGTCTGAGCGTTCTCTCTCCTATGACGAACCTACAATTACAAAAGTAAATGCAGCAGCAGACTCATGTCAGGACCCACAGGGCCTGTGTCTATCTGCACACGTGGGCACACATACACCCTCGTCATGGTCACAGCTGGATTCCCACCCCCCACCCCCCGCCTGGGAGGCTAACCAGCGTGTTTTCTGCCCATGCAGCCCAGGTGGCACGCGGTAGGCATTCCGTGACACCCGCATCATGGTGTGGGACATGACAGTTCAAATGGGAGGGAGTCCTCGCTGGTTCCTGAGGCCAGCAGCCTTCCTCCTCACGCCCAGAGGCGGGATGACCTGAGGGATCCAGGGCTCTGCTGTCTGGGCTATGAACCAGTCTAGCCCCTTAGACCACCCAGGGGCCTAAAAACCTACTAAGGCACCAGGAGGCACCAGTCTTCAACAACAGCGTGTTTTCCGGCCTCCCTGATAGCTCAGTTGGTAAAGAATCTGCCTGCAATGGGGAGACCCCAGTTTGATTCCTGGGTTGGGAAGATACACTGGAGAAGGGGTAGGCTACCCACTGCAGTATTCTTGGGGTTCCCTGGTGGCTCAGCAATGCAGGAGACCTCTGCCCTCAATGCAGGAGACCTGGGTTCAATCCCTGGGTTGGGAAGATCCCCTGGAGAAGGCAGAAGGGAAAGGCTACCCACTCCAGTATTCTGGCCTGGAGAATTCCATGGACTATACAGTCCATGGGTCGCAGAGTCAGACACAACTAAGCAACTTTCACTTTTCCATCCTGACTGCTGGCGGCTTGAGGATGGACCAGTCAGATTCAAAGGCCCAACTTGAGAAGGTGAGCCCCTGGGGGCGGCTGTGGAGCCCCACTCTCTCCTGACTGCCGCCGTGCTAGGACCACCAGGCAGAAGAAGGAGCCAGGTTCCAGCTCTGGGAGGCCTGGCCTGTGGGCTCCACAGGTTTTCTCCCAGCGACCCGCTCAGGCCCAGCCTCCAGGGCAGCACACCCTGTGTGCTCTCCCCAGAGTTCAAAGCCTGATGCAAACAGAAAGCCCTGAGCTCTCCTGACGTACCTGTCAGGCTGGTAAAGGCACCAGGAAGCAGATTCAGGGGTTCTCCGGTCCACCTGCTCACACCGGGCACACAAGCCAGAGTCCCTCCAGTGACTTTCCATAAGGTTTTCACAGCCACATGAAGATCCCTGGCCCATGTCTGGATGCCTGCCCTGGAGGCAAGGCCAGGAGCAGATGAAGTGACCATGGAGGGCCAGGAGCCCAGCCCCCAGGTGCTAGACTCAGCTGCCTGCAACTCGGAATCACTGACAGGAACAAAGGAAACCCAGGTGGCCTGAGTTTCTCTCTTTCCATTTGTTAATGAGGAGCAAGAGGAAGAGGATAGGGGGTTCCCAGGCCAGCTGCACATCAGCATCATCTCATCAGAAGCACCTAAGAGAGCTTTCGGGCTTCCCTGGTGGCTCAGCGGGAAAGAAACCGCCCGCCACTGCAGGGGACGTGGGTTCGATCCCTGGGTCAGGAAGATCCCCTGGAGGAGGAAATGGCAACCCACTCTAGTATCCTCACCTGGAGAATCCCACAGAAACAGGAGCCTGGAGGGCTACAGTCTATGGGGTCACAAAAGAGTCGGACACGACTGAGCAACTAAACAACAACAACTAAAGAGAGCTTTTAAATGACGCCGGTATTCCCGCCCTTCAACCAGTTACATCAGAGTCTCGCTCTCTCCGGGAAGGGGGCCACGTGCTGCATGGAAGGAGCTCCCAGGGGTCTGGCTGGGGGGGCTGAGAGGCTAGAACCACCCCACGGCCACTTCTTTCTTTAACGTTCCACCACCCACATGCCATCGGCTGAACCCTCCATTAGAGTCACCGAGCCTTAACAACAGAGAGGAACGTTCACCGAGCCCCAGGGATGTCCCGACTGTGCCCCTGGCCAGCAAGAGGGAGAGGACGGGGTGGTAAATGAGCCCCAGCTATGACCAGATTTCTGTCGAGTCTCAGGAGAACTAGTTTCCAGCTCTGCTATTAACTCGCCATGTGGCCACAGCCCATCTCCCCATTCCCCCCACCGAATCCCCTCCCTGCAGCTGTGGGCCGCCTCAGCCCAGCTTTCCGCCTCTCTGGATGCCTCCTCTAACCCCCAGGGCCTCCTGCCCTCCGAGGTTCAGGGGGGTACCAGGCAGCACCTGTTCTGGAAACGCCCCAGGCCAGGGTGTCTGTTGCCTCTGCTGCAGGGTCTCTAGACCCTGACCGAGGGCCACAGCAGTCTCGAAGAACAGCCCGAGACGGCGCCTGGGCTCAGGCTTGGCTTGGATGCTCACAGGAAGCCCTCAGATTGGTCTGTCAACAGAGGATACACACGGCAAAGTCGTCAGCCACTTGTGGCACACAGAAGCAAAACACCGTGGAGCAAAACACTCCGACATGTGACGTTTCAACCAAACGAAGGCAGAGATGTGTTCTCACAATGGTCCCTGGCCCAGAAGCACACTTGCGGCGGGGAGGAAGATGTGAACCCCTCCCCTTCAGGGTTGGCGGAGGACTTCCTCAGGGTATTAATAGCCGTCAGCTGTCCCCACGAAAGCCACAGATTCCCTTCCCAGGGAACGGCCGCAGGCTCCGAAGGACACTGAACTATGAACCACTTTAATGTGCTGAGGTGGCAGGATAGAGGGGGATGCGGAACATCTGCTTTCTCTCTTCAGAGGTCAAGTTTGATCCTGATGACTATCATTTATGGGATAAAAACACGAGGCGGAAAAGAAAACATCCAGGTTCCTGATTCTGCAACTGTGGGCCAAGGACTCCTTCACGGGGTGGGGGAAGCTCATTTCCAGAGAGAATACGACCTCTCCCCCAGCAACTGCTCACCAGCCCGAGGCAGGATATCAGTCTGGATGCCAGGATAGCATCAAATTCTAGGAAAACCGAGTGTGCAGGAAACGCTCCAGTCCTCAGCTTAGTTCACTTTTTTTTAAACTGGAGGATAACTGCTTTACAACGTTGTAGTGGTCTCTGCCGTACATCGACAAGACTCAGTCACCATTATATAGAAGGGGACAAGAGAGGATGAGACGGTTGGAAGGCATCACTGACTCAAGGGACATGAGTTTGAGCAAACTCTAAGACATGGCGAAGGACAGGGAAGCCTGGCGTGCTGCAGCCCATGGGGTTGCAGAGAGTAGTACACGACTGAGTGACTGAACAACAATATCCCCTTCCTCTTGAGCCTCCCTCCATCCTCCATTCCACTGCATTTTACAGCCTCAGCAGCTAACAGTCATGTAGATTGAGGCCTTTACAGGCCAGGTAGGGGTGGGTAAGGAGAAAGAAGCGCCTCCATCAGCCCTCCCTTGGAGTACAGACACTAAAATGGGAACGGGGGCACTGCGCATCCTGACCTCTGCCACCGCCTTCCTCTTCGTCCTCCCCAGCTTCACCAGAGGCAAGTCATCACATGCTCTTCTAGACAGATATGATTTCAAGTCCAAAGCTGACATCACTGATCTAGACCCAAGGACCTCATGAAGAAAGGGATGCATCCGTGTATGCAGACAAAACTCTAAACCAAAAAGATACAGGCCGTCCCTGCGTTCATAGCAACTCTCTTCACAAGAGCCAAGCTATGGAAACAGCCCACGTGCCCATTAACAAAGGAATGGTAAAGATGTGGCAAGGGTGTACAGCGGACTACTACTCAGCCATAAAAAGAATGAAATAATGCCATCTGTGGCAACATGAATGCAACCAGAGAGCTCACTAAGTAAATCAGAAAGAAGAAGACAAACATCACATGATATCACTTTTATGTGGAATTTAAAATATCACACAAATGAGCATATCTATGAAACAGAAACAAAGCCAAGGCTATAGAGAAGAGACTTGTGGTTGCCAAGGGGAAGGCATGGGGGGAAGGATGAAACAGGCTGGGATTAGCAGTTGTGAAGTATTATATACAGAATGGATAAACGACAAGGTCCTTCTGTATAGCACAGAGAATTATATTATGATTACCCTATGACAAACCATAATGGAAAAAAATAGGGGACACGTCATTTTCGAGGCAGGAGCCTGCTGTGTCCCCCTTTGCCTGGCAAAGTGATAAAGCCATCCTTCTCTGCTTCATCCAAAAAAGAAATATTAAAAAAGAGAGTGCGTGTGTGTGTGTGTGTATAACTGAATCACTGCTATACAGCAGACATTAACACATTATAAGTCAACTATAGTGGAATTAAAAAAATAAAGTTTACTGAGCATCAAAAAAAAAGAGAGAGAAAAGGATGCTTCTGTTTCTGACAGTTTAATCCCAGTTTGATTTAAAGCATGAAACAGCTAAGAGGTGCTCACGCCCTAGGACTACCCTTCACCAACAGGAGTGTCCTGGTTGTTGGGACTTAAGCGCTCCATTGTGGAAAAACCTCTATGCTGACTCCCAGAGAGAAAAGGATTTTTCTTTAAAACAAGCAAGCAAAAAGAGCAAAAAAAGAAAAGCGGGGAGGGCAGAAATGCTGAGTTATTCTGTCCAGCTAGCCATGTACGGTCATTCAGCCACTAAGTGGGACAGACTCGCCACTTTTAAAGCTGGGGCTGGGGTTCCACGCCCTCACTGATCAACATCACAGACATTCTTACTGGATGCCCTTTTCATTCCTTAAGAAAATACTTGAGACAAGCATTTGGCATTCGGCCACGTGTGAGGGTTCAGTCCCTTTTTTGGGTAAAATTATGATAGAACACACATAACAGAAAACCAGATAAAACACACACTAGCATTTACAATCTTAACCAATTTTAAGTGTGCAATTCAGCAGTGTTCAGTGCATTCACATTACTGTACCGATCGCTAGAGTTCTCTTCATCGTGCAAAACTAAACGCCATCCCGTTAACCAATAACTTTCCACTCCCTCCCCCAGCCCCTGGCAATCACCATTCTACCTTCTCTCTCTCTGAATTTGACCTACGAACCTCACAGAAGTAGAACTTCTAGTATTTGTCTTTTTGTGGCTGACTTATTTCACTCAGCATAATGCCCCCACAGTCCATCTATGCTGGGCATGTGTCAGGACCCCCTCCTTTTTAAGGCTGAATAATATTCCATTGCGTGCGAGTACCACGTTCACCCACAGACAGACACTTGCATGCGTCCACCTTTGGCTTCTGTGAGTAACGCTATGAACATGGCTGTAGTTCCTTTATTTTTAAAAGTCAAAGATGATTTCCAAATCAGGCAGCTTCCTTAAAGACCAAAAGTTAAGTTTTTGTAAGCATACCATATTCCTCGTTACTTATCTATTTTTGGTCTACTCTGGAATAAAGTCTAGTTATCCCTCCTCACGCTTCCTAAACTTTCCAACCAGATCTGAACATACACTTGGATTTTAATAACACGTGGTGAATTCACCTCCCAACTCCATGTTTCTGCACCCAGGCCTTCTGGGACCTCTCAGGGTGGCGAGTACTGAGGCCACCACAGCCGATGTCCTGCAGACCCTATTCCCACCAACCTGGCCACCTCCTAGGGGTTCAAGCCCTCCCTTCCCGAGACTGTACCTAGGAGGAGTTCAAAAACACCTGGGAATTTGAATGATCTGTGTAGGTAGGCACTGGATCACCCTTTTTCAAACATATCCCCCAAGTCACCCAAAAACCCAACCCAGTAACTTTGGGTTTGGGGATGGTCATGGACATGTGACTCCGAGGTCCTGACTTCAACCTTCCAGAGCAGGGGAGGATACCTCAGTCAGAACCAGAGAAGAATACCTCCAAAGGGAAGAAAGAACAGAGGAAGGCTTCATTGGTCTCACGTCCAGTCACTTTCTATTTTAAAAAGGGTGAGATTAAAAGGCTAATAGTGGAAACAGTGACAGACTTCATTTTCTTGGGCTCCAAAATCACTGCAGACAGTGACTGCAGCCATGAAATTAAAAGACACTTGCTCCTGAGAAGAAACGCTATGACACTCCAAGGGTTGCCTAGGATCTGCCTGTATTAAAAAGCAGACGTTACTTTGCTGACAAAGGTCTGTCTAGTCAAAGTATGGTTTTTCCAGTAGTCATGTAGAGATATGAGAGTTGGAACATAGAGAAGGCTGAGCACTGAAGAACTGATGCTTTCGAACTGTGGTGCTGTAGAAGACTCTTGAGAGTCCCTTGGACAGCAACGAGGTCAAACCTGTTAATCCTAAGAGAAATCAACCCTGAATAAACACTGGAAGGACTGATGCTGAAGCTCCAATACTTTGGCCACCTGATGTGAAGAGCTGACCCATTGGAAAATATCCTGCTGCTGCTGCTGCTGCTAAGTCGCTTTAGTCGTGTCCGACTCTGTGCAACCCCATAGACGGCAGCCCACCAGGCTCCCCTGTCCCTAGGATTCTCCAGGCAAGAACACTGGAGTGGGTTGCCATTTCCTTCTCCAATGCATGAAAGTGAAAAGTGAAAGGGAAGTCGCTCAGTCGTGTCCGACTCTTTGTGACCCCATGGACTGCAGCCTACCAGGCTCCTCCATCCTGATGCTAGAAAAGAGTAAAGATAGAAGGGGACGACAGAGGATGAGATGGTTGGATGGCATCACCAACTCGATGGATATGAGTTTGAGCAAGCTCCGGGAGATGGTGAAGGACAGGGAAGCCTGGGATGCTGCAGTCCATGGTGTCTCGAAAAGTTGGACACGATTTAGTGACTGAACGACAACAACCACAAAAGGCTAGGCTAATCAAAGTGTCTTTGCCTTAAGAAATCAATTTATCCCACCTTTTGAATTCCAGCGTTGATAAAGACCCAGGGTTTCCATTCAGGCAGTGCATTAAAGTAGGAACATTTGAGAGTCCAGCCCATCACATAAACCTGGCCCCGGGAGAAGCCCCGGGCCAGGCAGGCACAGGTGGGCCAGTATACTCGCCTCTTTCAGACTCTGGTAGCTCAGCTGGTAAAGAATCCACCTGCAATACAGGAGAGGAGACCCTGGTTCGATTCCTGGGTCAGGAAGAACCCCTGAAGAAGGGAGAGGCTGCCCACTCCAGTATTTGTGGGCTTCCCTGGTAATTCAGATGGTAAAGAATCCACCTGCAATTCGAGAGACCTGGGTTTAATCCCTGGGTTGGGAAGATCCCCTGGAGGCGGGCATGGCAACCCACTCCAGTATTCTTGCCTGAAGAATCCCCATGGACAGAAGAGTCTGGCAGGCTACAGTCCATGGGGTTGCAAAGAGTTGGACACGAGTGAGTGTCAAAGCACAACACACAGCACCGGGGCAGCCCCTCAGCTGGCATCCCCTGTGCTCCCTGACCCTGGGAGGACAAAGGGCACCAGAGTCCCGGCCCTGAGGGAGCCTGCAAATCTGGTGCAGGACCCAGAGAAAGCAGAAGAGAGCTGAAAGGTGTGATGATGGTGATGATGACAATGATTAAACTCGGGTTCAGAACATCCCACAGGCTTCACAGAGGCAGTGAAGGGAAGGTGCTGGCCGGCGGTGGGGAAAGCACCGAAGCCTGATGGATGAGTGCAGAGGAAGGGAGAGCACAGACAGCACTGCAGCCCAGCAGCCAGCAGTGCCCACTGCACCAGCGCCAGCTCTGCAGTGCCCCCACGCTGGGCATTTCACATGCACGCTCTCTCTCTCTGGATCGTCGCTACCCAGGGCATCATCTGTTATCACCCGTTCTCCCCACTGGAGAAAGAAGGAGACAACTCGGAGGGGTCAGGCCACTTGCCCCAGGTCATGGTGGTGTGCGTGGTATTGGGAGGGGCGACGAGAGGGTTGCAGGAGAAAGAGGAGCCCCTGGAGAGGCGGGCAGGCCAGGCGTCTGAGCGGTGGGCAGGACGCTGGCCCGAGGCACCCTGGGGCTGCAGCTGAGGGGCTGGCAAGGTGAAGGCAGCCCGAGACGAGTACTCCTCCCCGGGAAGAAACCAGGGTACAGGTGGGTGAGGAGGAGAGAAGCAGGACAGACCCGCGCACAGCCATCCTCCAGGGCGACCCACCCCTCGGTCCTCCTCCACTTTGCTCTAAAAGTCATGACAAGCTTCAGTCTCAGGTGGGTCCAGACGAGCTCGGAGTTATCAGCAACCACCAGTTCTTCTTTCGGCATCTTGAGCTTAGGATGACCTCGGCTGCGACTCAGTCCATTTCTGTTGGAAAAGTCCAATTTTGGAAGCTCTGTTCTATAGAGCTCAAACGTCACAAACTCTCACCCCAACAATGGCGGGAGGAGGTTGTTGAGAACAGGGTCCCCCACCTCTGAGCCGGGGACCGGTATCCTATCAGGTCAGTGGGGGCATTATATTAGAAATAAAGCACACGATTAAAGTGATGCGCTTGAATCTTCCCTAAACCGTTCCCCTACCCCGGTCCGTGGAAAAAACTGTCTCCCACGAAATCGGTCCCTAGTGCCAAAGAGGCTGGGGACTGCTGGTTGAGAAGACCAACTTTGCACAAAAATGCGCGAACTGCTTTAGAGTCTCTGCTATCTCGTGCAGCCACAAATTCACAATGTAAGGGGAAAAAACTACCCTGACTGGTTGCGAGAACTGGACAGCCTGCTTGGTTACTGTGCTTTGGAAAAGGAGGCATTTATTTTTAAAGTTTTGAAGTCATTAAGGCAAAACACTGGCAAGCTCAAGGGAGCCAAGCTGGCTAGACAAAGTTGAAAACAATCAATTTAACTTCCACCCCCCAGGGACTGAGCCTCCTGGGTACCTGACATATGGCTTTTCCAGCAACAAAGCAAACACCGCATGAAAAGCCTGCAGGTTTGCGTGAAAGCGGCAGGGCGGGGGGGGGGGAGGTGGGGGGGATTTGAGGGGGGAAGAGGGGGAAGACCTCTGTAAGGGTGAGATTCAAAGGCTCCAGGCCTCCGCTTTGCCCTGCATCTCCACCCTGGTTTGCCCCCACTGACCCCCTAAAACAATCAGGTCCTGAGTGTCTGATACGTATGTCAGGCACTCAAGGAACACAGACTTGAGTACAGGAGGGCCCTGTCCTCCAATTACTCAACTGTCTAGAAACGGGGAACAAACCGAGGGTCTTTACAGGGTTATTTTAGCCTAGAGATAGGATCCTGGGCCCAGGCCAGTAATACATGCCCTGAGGGCAATGAATGACTTATCCTCTCTGAACTACTCTGAGTCATGGCTTCTGTTGCCCTGTGTCTTGCAACTAACACACACTGACTCTGGCAGGCATGTCTCCATGCTGTTGGGGTGAGAGGTGAACAGAGAAAGAAATGCAGAACCTGCTTTTAAGGAGTTTCATTGCTGGTGGGAGAGAAAAATCAAGAGGCTGCCACGAGATAGTGTGCCTAAGACACTCAGTTCACTGGAAGCACACGGTATGCTTTAAATTAAAAAATCATACAGGAGGACTTCCCTGGTGGTACAGTGGTTAAGAATCCACCTGCCGATGCAGGGGACATGAGTTTGATCCCTGGTCTGGGAAGATACCAAATGCTATGGAGCAACTAAGCCCGTGAACCACAACTCCTGAGGCTGCTACTGCTAAGTCACTTCAGTCGTGTCCGACTCTGTGCAAACCCATAGACTTCAGCCTACCAGGCTCCTGCATCCATGGGATTTTCCAGGCCAGAGTACTGGAATGGGGTGCCATTGCCTTCTCCACTACTGAGACTGGAGCCGCAAATACTGAAGCCCAAGCACCTAGAGCCTGTCCTCTGCAACAAGAGAAGCCACCACACTGAGAAGCCCATGCACTAAAACTAGAGAGTAGCCCTGGCTCTCCACAACTAGAGAAAGCCTGCATGCAACCAAGACCCAATGCAACCAAAATAATTTCTAAAAATCATACAGGAGAAAAATGGGCAGGGCAAGAGTTAAGCATGTTCGTCCACATGTACTGGATTAATCCAAGCAATTCAGAATCTAACTGCTGGAAGGTCCCCTCTATAATCCGCTCAGTAATAAACGAAGTTAGCATGGCCCAGAGAGGTGGGTCTGTGTAAAGACCCCCATGTCTGCTAGACCATCTGGTGGGCATCTTATCAGTGCCAGCAGGAAAAGTCCAACACCTCTGATGCAATACTCAGGCCAACACTATTCACATGCCCACTTTTCAGGTAAAAAAAGACTCTTGGAGATCAAATTGCCCAAGGCCACAGCTCTAAGAGGTGAGCTCAAAGGAGCCCACGACTCTTATCTTCTGCCTCTGCAGACAAACGGGCCTGAAGCTGCTTTTCTTCCTCTCTTCCTATTTTTACTTGGATGTGTGTGTCTCCCATCCTCTGCCTACACAAGTGACATGGCCCCCCTATCTGCAGAGCGTGGACACACAGGAACAGTCAGCCCTGCAAAGTCAGCCCTCAGGATGAGCTAGTGTTATTACTGTGCCCTGCTGACTCAAAACCTAGGTGCGATTCTGAGTCCCATGCCAACCTGTAATATGGTGTTACCCATATTTTATAGGTGAAATCAAATGATACACCAAAGTCACACTGCTAGAATGATGACACACAAATTTCTAGATCCTTGGAAGAATGAGATGACTTCTCCTTCCTGCTGCCCTCTCACTTCCCATCTTGTTCTTCCTCTGGCTTCACCTTCCTGACCTTCTAGGGCAGTGGTACCCAAGGGACCGGTTTTGTGGAAGACAACTTTTCCACAGATGGGGCAGAGGTCGGGGGTGTGATTTCGGGATGATTCAAGTGCATTACTTTATTTCTATTATTAATACACTGGTCCCACCTCAGATCACCAGACATTAGATCCTGGAGGTTGCGCACCTCTGTTCTTGGGAATTGGAGAAACCACCCAGCTCATCCTCTTCCACAGGGCAGTGGCGAAGCTCCTACCCCCAGCTGAGAAAGCAAACCTGACTTCTCCCTGCGAAGCTAGAGCCAACGCCAGCGCCAGCCCCAGGGGATGGGCAGCGAGGAGGGCAATGGCAAATGTCTCCCTGAAGTTGCACTGTACCCTCTCTTCCCATGGGGAGTCCCATACTCAGAGCACCTCTCCCCTTAACTTGCTGAAAAAGTGAAAGTGTTAGCCGCCCAGGCGTATCTGACTCTTTCTGACTCCATGTACTGTAGCCCGCCAGGCTTCTCTGTCCATGGGACTTCCCAGATAAGAATACTGGAGTGGGTTGCCATTTCATCTGCCAGGGGATCTTTCGACCCAGAGATCGAACCTGGGTCTCCCGCACTGCAGGCAGATTCTTCACCATCTGAGCCACCAGGGAAGCCCAACCTGATGAAACCCAATCCCAAACCAATGGAACCCTTGCAGCATTCAGCCGGCAGCCTCTTTACCCTTCTGAAACCTCCACCTCCTCTCAAAACATCACCAACAGACTCAGAATTGGGGGTGAGTTAGAAGGTGTAGCCTCCTCAATAATTCTGGCTGAGCCCATCAACCTCAGACAAGCGCTTCCTCATCCTCATACTTCACCGTCCTCCTTCCTGGAAAAATAGGACTAAAGTTATACTGGAAAGGACCATGGCCCTGAATGCCATGGCAAAGGAGCAGAGAAACTGCCTTTCCATAAGAACAGGCTGAATAAGAAAAACTGTTATTAGCCCTGGACGCAGGCCACACAGCCGGCTTTATGGAGCGCAGAGCCTGCCCAGGCAAGTTCTCCCATGAGTCCTTCTCACAAACTAGTTATAACATCAAACACGCTGATCTTGGCATTTAACCCCAAAACCTAAGGCAAGGGAGAGACTCCTTTTCTTTTTAAAAGTTTGAGAAATTCATTTCCCTCCTTTCTGTTGCCAAAGGACTTGGTACCTCTTACCACTTCCTACCTTTCTGGGGTTTGGAGTAGCCTGCGATAAGATGTGTTTCTAAACTCATTCATGCTCAACCCGTGATTCTCACACCCTGAACCATGCTGGTCCTGATTCTGCAACGAACGCAAAATGAGGCTGGGCACCTCCATCGGAAAGCAGCGTGGCTCCCTCTCGGCCTCTGAGGGCCGCACAAGGAGGTTTTCACTCCTTTTCTGCCAGAGGCACAGGCTCGGATCTCAGGCCTGATGACCAGGTGACTGCCCAGCTTTCCACCCTGACACAGACTCGCTCTCTGTGCATGGACCTTCCGTGAAGGGCTCGAAAACTGAATGCTTTAAGGAATGCCATGGATTAAGAGAAACGTCAAGCAAGCGATAAAAAAGTAAACACACGGTGAGAAAACATATCAGAAACACTGAGAAAGTCTGGATCTGTAAACCTGAGGAGGTCTTAGGGCCACTGTGAACTGGGCATCTGGGCTCGGCTCCATGCAGAACAGATCAAAGCCAGGCGGCAGCCCTCGGGAACCATCATGGACGCAAAGGGGAAACTCCAAGGCAAAGGAGAACCCAGCAGCTCAGAGATAGAAGGGAAACCCCAGCAATTCAAAATCTGGACTCACGGTCAGAAGGAGGAGCCCACGGAGCCCAGAAGGAGAAATGGGATTTCCCTGTTCACTCAGTGGTAAAGAATCCACCTGCAATGCAGGAGATGCAGGTTCAATCCCTGGGTCAGGATGATCCCTGGGAGCAGGCAAGAGCAACCCACTCCAGTATTTTTGCCTGGGAAATCCCATGGACAGGGAGCTCCAGTACATGCGGTTGCAAGAGTTGGACACAAGAGTTGGACAGGACCTAGCAACTAAACAAAGAGAAATATACAAGGAGAAATATCCCAGGACATCCCTATGCAAAGAAATGATACAAATGAACTTACTTGCAAAACAGAAGGGACTCACAGACTTAGAGAACAAACTTAAGGTTGCCAAGGGGGCTGAATGGGGGGCAGGGATAGTTAGGGAGTTTGGGACAGATATGTATATACACTGCCATGTTTAAAATGGATAACCAACAAGGACCCACTGTATATAGCACTCTGCTCAATGTTATATGGCAGCCTGGGTGGAAGGGGAGTTTGCAGGAGAATGGACACGTGTAAAATATGGATGGGTCACTTTGCCGTCCACCTGAAACTAGGCTTCAGCAATACATGAACCTTGAACTTCTAGATGTTCAAGCTGGTTTTAGAAAAGGCAGAGGAACCAGAGATCAAATTGCCAACATCCGCTGGATCATCGAAAAAGCAAGAGAGTTTCAGAAAAACATCTATTTCTGCTTTACTGACTATGCCAAAGCCTTTGACTGTGTGGATCACAATAAATTGTGGAAAGTTCTGAAAGAGATGGGAATACCAGACCACCTGACCTGCCTCTTGAGAAACCTATATGCAGGTCAGGAAGCAGCAGTCAGAACCGGACATGGAACAACAGACTGGTTCCAAATAGGAAAAGGAGTACGTCAAGGCTGTATACTGTCACCCTGCTTATTTAACTTCTGTGCAGAGTACATCATGAGAAACGCTGGGCTGGAAGAAGCACAAGCTGGAATCAAGATTGCCAGGAGAAATAGCAATAACCTCAGATATGCAGATGACACCACCCTTATGGCAGAACGTGAAGAGGAACTCAAAAGCCTCTTGATGAAAGTGAAAGAGGAGAGTGAAAAAGTTGGCTTAAAGCTCAACGTTCAGAAAACGAAGATCATGGCATCTGGTCCCATCACTTCATGGCAAATAGATGGGGAAACAGTGGAAACAGTGTCAGACTTTATTTTTCTGGACTCCAAAATCACTGCAGATGGTGATTGTAGCCATGAAATTAAAAGACGCTTACTCCTTGGGAGTTATGACCAACCTAGATAGCATATTAAAAAGCAGAGATATTACTTTGCCAACAAAGGTCCGTCTAGTCAAGGCTATGGTTTTTCCAGTGGTTATGTATGGATGTGAGAGTTGGACTGTGAAGAAAGCTGAGCGTCGAAGAATTGATGCTTTTGAACTGTGGTGTTGGAGAAAACTCTTGCGAGTCCCTAAGGAGCCCAGTCTTGGGTGTTCATTGGAAGGACTGATGCTGAGGCTGAAACTCCAATACTTTGGCCACCTCATGCGAAGAGTTGACTCATTGAAAAAGACCCTGATGCTTGGAGGGATTGGGGGCAGGAGGAGAAGGGGACGACAGAGGATGGGATGGCTGGATGGCATCACTGACTCGATGGACATGAGTTTGGGTGGACTCCGGGAGTTGGTGATGGACAGGGAGGCCTGGTGTGCTGCGATTCATGGGGTCGCAGAGTCGGACACGACCAAGTGACTGAACTGAACTGAACTGAAACTATCACAGCATTGTTAATCGCCTATATTCTAATACAAAATAAAAAGCAAAAAAAAAAGAAAGAAAGACCGTCTTCACCCATGTGTGCGCACACACACACACACACACACACACACACACTCCTATCTCGTGGCCTGAAGCCTCCTCGGCCTGGCCAAATTCCAGCTCTGCTAATTGCATCAGACCCACCTTTCACCCCTCCTCACCCTCTGCAATTAGCCCAGATTCTCTGCTTCCTGCTGCTCTGGGGGAGGAGGGGCGGGGGTGCAGGGTGAAGTCTGAGGCCAGCTGCTCCCTCAGTCCCACCCACAGCCCAACCCCGGAAGTGCTGGTTTCAGAAGGTGCCTGAAGCAATCCAGCCCCTTCCTCTGGGGCTCCCAGCGGGTGTGAAGTCAGCTTAACATGGGGGAGCCCAAGCGGGAGACCCTGGGGAAGCAGCACTCCCAACCTGGCCCACCTGCACACAACGGCTAGTCTGCCCACCGCAAGCCACCTCCCTCCAGGACTGCAGAAAGCAGCCAATGACCATGAGAGCTTAAGCTCCACCAGCCTCACTTGCCTAATCTGTAAAATGGGGACAGTAGTTTCGTCCTCACAGTGACAGGGCTGAAAGCTCCTAGCACAGTGCCAAGCTGATAGCCATCCAGCTATCTTCTCTCAGCCATCTGACAGGGGCACAGGGCTGAGTCCCAAAGTTCCTGCTTGCTATTCAATACAGCTCTATAGCATTTCTTCTAAAAACAGAAGGGGAAAAAAAGAAATTCAAGTCCAACCAGCAGTTGGTCTCTCTCATGTGCTGCAAAAACAAAACCCTGCCTCTGGGAAGGTGTGGGGCTGCGTGGCCCATGACCAGGTGTCCACAGCCCTGTCGGCTCCGTCCCTGGCAGCAGGTCAGGGACGGTCACCGGTCAGGAGCACACACCTTCTGCTTGGTGTGGAGAAAGGGAATTCAGGTGGACCTGAAGCTGCTGTCCTCCTGCAGCCTCCCCGCCCCACTTCCAGCCCCAGACAGGCTGACTAGGAGCCACTGCCCTGAAGCCCAGGGAGCCAGCACCCTGCTGCAGGGCTCTGCTCTCCCGGGCCTGAGAAAGCATTTTATCCTCTTCCCGCTGTTCCCTCTGGGCAGGGGACCTAACAACTGCCGCCCACAGCCCCCCGAGCCTCTCGGGCTTGTCCCCTCTCCCCTCTGCCCCAGCTTTGGTCCAGGCTTCCATGACCTGTCCTGACTCCCCAACTCCCTCCTGAAGCCAATCCACTCTCAATATGGGTGTCAAAAGAGTTCTCTTTTTTTTAAACTTTCCTCTTTCAAAAGGTTATAAACACTCCCAAGTCCCTCTGGGATGAAGTTCAAATTCGTGAGCCTGGCATCCGCCCTGGGGAACCTCCCTACCTTTGGAGCCTCACCCATCACCACTCCCCAGCGAAGCCCCCACCCTCCAGCCACTCAGAGGTGATTTGCTCAGCCCTCAGGCTGCTCTGCGCCTCTCTGGTTTTGCAGGTGCTATTGCTCCCCCAGGACACCCCCCATGCACCCCATTTTCTGCCAGATTAGCTCCGTGCCTATCCTTCAGGGCTCAGGCCAAGCACCACCCCTTTGCAAAGCTCTCCTTGGGCACTGGCCCTCCCCTGGCTGGGGCACTCCTGCCCGTGCCCTGTGACATCCGTGTCCTGTGCACACAGGTGTTTCAGCAGTTGGTTTGCCTGGCTTGTCTCTCACCCCGCTAGACACGAGTATCTCAGGCATGAAGAAAGAGGAGGAGGAATAGACACAAGAACCGGGGGACTCCCAGCAGGACACACCCAGCTCTCTGGGCCACAGTGTTTCCATGTCCCATGTTTCATCACCCGATACCAGAGAGAACAGGGGACAGGAAGGGAGAGGAAGGAAAGAGGAAAGGAGGGGCCCACGCAGACCACCGCCCTCCCCAGCCTCACTTCCCAACACAGTCTGGAAGTGTCTCCCTTAAACTTTAGACAGAGAACAAGCATTCACAGGGAAGTCGATCATCTCCTGGGTCGAATCCACGGCAGACAAAGGCTCCCGGCTCCGAAAGGGGGCCGGGGTGCTGGGACCCCTCTGACGAAGGCCTCCCAGGCCTGGGGCTGGACCGCCCAGCCTCACCACTGCATTTGGTCACCATGTCACAGCCCTGCTGGAGACTCCAAACCGGGATCCAGTGACACGCCAACAAGGACGTTTGCCCAGATGTCCGGTATAAATAATCTCAGACCTCCATTCGCACGGCAGAGACACAGAAATCTTCAGCATTCAGCAGCAACACAGAACACGGCGTTTTTCATGGGTGCGGGACATAAAGGGGCAATTCAGCAAAGAAAAACAAAAGGCCATAAAGAAGGCAACTTTGGTAATAAGTAGCAAAAGTCCTCAAAGTATTCATGCCCTCTGACCCGGGGATTCCATGCTAGGAATTTATCCTAAGGACATAAAAACAGAAGTTGAAAGATTTATGGACCAAGGTTGTTCATGGTGGTATTATTTATAA
Organism: Bos mutus; assembly: GCF_027580195.1. Taxonomy (NCBI): domain Eukaryota; kingdom Metazoa; phylum Chordata; class Mammalia; order Artiodactyla; family Bovidae; genus Bos; species Bos mutus. The sequence continues at coordinate 55,349,452 of NC_091637.1, forward strand.
TTCTAAGACAGAAATAACTCAGTATCAATGAGAGGGGCATAGCCACATGACGAAGTGCCATGTAGACACCGAAATGCATTTATGAAAGAACATGGGAAAGGATATGAGGAAATGCTCACTGCACAGTAAATGAAAAGAAAGGTTTCATACGATCCCACATCTTGAAACACACATAGGCACAGACACAAAGTTAGAAAGCATAAATACCAAAATGTTAACAATGGTGTGCCTAGGTGGCAAGATAGTGGGCAGACTTAATTTTCTTTGCATTTCCCAGTCTGCAATCAGAAAATATAATCAAAAATATTACCTTTAATTTCCTCAAAACATAGAGATAAGCTACATCAAGAATACCCACCTTCCAATAAGAAAAAATGCAAAAGGAAAAAAAAAACCCATCTCACTGCCTTTCTCTTTTAAGAGTGGAGAGTCTGTCATACAGAGTAAAATGAGTCAGGAAGAGGAAAACAAATATTGTATATTAACGCATATATATGGAATCTAGAAAAATGGTATACTGCTGCTAAGTCACTTCAGTTGTGTCCGACTCTGTGTGACACCATAGACGGCAGCCCACCAGGCACCCCCCCTGGGTCAGGCAAGAACAATGGAGGATTCATTTCCTTCCCAGCATGAAAGTGAAAAGTGAGGGAGGAGGGTTGGGATGAACACATTACCTGTGATGGATTCATTTTGATATTTGGCAAAACTAATACAATTATGTAAAGTTTAAAAATAAAATAAAATTAGAAAAAAAAAAAAAGAAAGTGAAGTTGCTCAGTCGTGTCCGACTCTTAGCAACCCCATGGACTGCAGCCTACCAGGCTCATCCATCCATGGGATTTTCCAGGCAAGAGTACTGGAGTAGGGTGCCATCGCCTTCTCAATGGTATAGATGAGCCTATTTGCAGGGCAGAAGTAGAGATGCAGATGTAGGGAACAGACCTGTGGGTAAGGGCAGGAAAGGGAGGGCGGGACGCACAGACATATACACACTGGGGCTCCCCTGGGGCTCGGCAGGAAAGAATCTGCCTGCAACGCAGAAGACCCAGGCTCGATCCCTGGGTCGGGACAATCCCCTGGGGAAGGAAACGGCAACCCACTCCAGTATTCTTGCCTGGGAAATCCCATGGATAGAGAAGCCTGTTCATGGGGTCACAAAGTCGGACAATGTGTAAGATAGATAGCTAGTGGGAAACTGCTGTATAGCAGAGGGCTCAGCTTGGTGCTCTATGATGACCTCTGTGATGAGTGGCGAGAGGGAAGTGGGTAGGAGGGAGGCTCAAGAGGAAGGGGATATACGTATACTTATAGCTGATTCACTTTTGTACAGGAGAAACTAACACAACATTCTAAAGCATTAAGAGTGAAAAAGGTGGCTTAAAACTCAACATTCAAGAAACTAAGATCATGGCATCTGGTCCCATCACCTCATGGCAAATAAATGGGGAAACAACAGAAACAGTGACAGACTTTTTCTTGAGCTCCAAAATCACGGAAGATGGTGATTGCAGTCTTGAAATTAACAGATGCTTGCTCCTTGGAAGAAAAGCTATGACCAATCTAGACAGCTTACTAAAAAGCAGAGACATTACTTTGCCAACAAAGGTCCATATAGTCAAAGCTAAAGGTTTTCCAGTAGTCATGTATGGATATGAGAGTTGGACCATAAAGAAGGCTGAGCACAGAGGAATTGATGCTTTTGAACCATGGTGTTGGAGAAGACTCTTGAGAATCCCTTGGACTGCAAGGAGATCCAATCAGTCCATCCTAAAGGAAATCAGTCCTGAATACTCATTGGAAGGACTGATGCTGAAGCTGAGGCTCCAAAACTTCGGCCACCTGATGCGAAGAGATGACTCATTGGAAAAGACCCTGATGCTGGGAAGGACTGAGAGCAAGAGGAAAAGGGGTTGCAAAGGATGAGATGTCTCGATGGCATTACCGACTCCAGGGACATGAGTTTGAGCAAGCTCAGGAGATGGTGAAGGACAGGGAAGCCTGGTGTGCTGCCGTCCATGGGGTCACAAAGAGCCAGACACAACTGAGTGAGTGAACGACAACAAATACTCCGATAATAAAATAGAGTGGAAAAATCAATTTCTCCCTTACAAACTCAATACACTATTATTCATGAAGCAGATTCCTCTGGTACCTGTAGACAGGGCCTGAGCAGAGTTAAGTTCCCTTGAACACTGTCTCTATCCAATAAAGCACATCACATCTACCTAAAGAGACTTCACTTTATCTAAAAAGCCTCCAGACCACATGAATTAGAGTTCACTTTGTTCCCACCAACAGTGTCAAATATACATTTCCTTCTATTTTTACTTTTGACAAAAGTCTTTCATTTTTTCAAACTGCACACATTTCTAAAGATAATTCTAGCAGTCAGCCCATGCTTATCTAATACAAATACCACAGAAAACCAACAGATCCCCAAAGTAAGGTGGAGTGGGCAAAAGGTACAAGCAGTAATATGGAGGTTTAATCTGAATATGTGACACAAAACCATATGTACACACACAGAGAAACTAACCACAGGAGTTACCTCCAGGGAGGCAGGTAAGGATAACTGGACGAAGTAAGAGAAACACCAGGGACTTCAGGCAGAAAAAACCTCTTAGAAGAAAGGTCTGAAGCAAATATGAAAAATATTCACATATGTTCATATTTATTTTGAGCAGATACACAGGTGTTCCTTAAAAGCATTTGTACTGTTTCATTTTTAATCTTTTCAAAGCAATGAAGGAAAAGAGAGATTACAGAAGAGATTACAACCCGGGACTGTTGCTTCTGCGACAAAGACCAATATTGTGGGTCTGTTCTGGCCTTCCAACCACGTGACAGACCAGAAGTCAGAAGAGCCAAGTTCCAAGAACTCGCAATACAGAACTTCCTCGAGGTGATCTGAAACTCTAAAATCTTAGTGGTCTCGGGCCGCCATGCAACTATGGAATTTCAGAACCACAAGGGCCCACCCTCTTCCGGACAGATGAACGCTCAGGAGGCCCACAGCAGGAAAGCCGCAGGTCCCAGGGCTCGGCCAGCGAGGGGAGGCACCCGGAGCAGCTCGGCCAATTCCCCATTTCAGAGCCAGCCCTGCGGGTGGGTCCCTGCGTTCACCTGAGGGTGCCGGTTTCAGGATCGACATCCACACACGACACGATAGTGAAGACGTACATCTCCACCAACACACGCTGAACTCGTCCGGGCCGCTGTGTGAAGTACTTCCCACTCGCAGAAAGCCAAAGAAACCTCAGAAATTTCACGTGACAATTAGGCCCCAGGTGTCGTGAGAAGGAGCTGGCTCACAGGTGTCCACGGCCCTCCCGGGGCCTGGACACCACGCACAACCCCCAGAGGATAAACACGCATGAGCCACCTGCCGCACCAGCGATTTCTGCATCTACTACTGGCCATGTTTTCCTACGGGTTCTGCGATCAAATGAATGTACACTCGACATCCACACTCAAGGCTCTGATGTGACAAATGAACCATTCTATAAATCCAAATTTTACCTTAAAAGGACTCAGATAGAAAAGAGTTTGGCTGTTGAGTGTATCAAACAAGCCTCATGTGATGCTCTGGAGAAGGAAATGGCAACCCACCCCAGTATTCTTGCCTGGAAAATCCCATGGACGGAGAAGCCTGGCGGGCGACGGTCCATGGGGTGGCAAAGAGTCGGACACGACTGAGCGACTAAACAATAAACAACACGTGACTCTGGGCTCAATGCTGACCAGCCCAGGGGTCAGCCCCTCGACCAGGGGCTCGAGGCAGCACACGCTTCTGATCCAGGCCCGCCTTCCTTCCAGGTCTCTCTGCAGGTTTAACCATTTGTGGATGCTCATCCTGACCCGCCTCTCCTTCTTTAAAATTCAGAGACTGAACCAGGTGCTGTCCCCAAGGGCTTGTCCATCTATGGCTTCCTAGCAACCCCCTCAATGACACCCGTTCCCCCTGGTCACCTTCTCATCACTGCAGCCTCTCCTCCACCTGTCCTGGGGCAGACGAGACGTGCCTCCGTTTTATGTGATGGACAGGAGTCACCCGAGTTCTCACTGAGCTCTCTCTGCCCCTGGAGGCCTGGCTGACAGGGCCTCTCCCCGGCATCCCTAGAAACGCTCTAAACCACTAGGTTCCCACGAGCATGCATCAGAATCGCCTGGAGGGCTTGTTAAGCTGCAGACTGCCAGACCTCCACAGAAGGTCCAGGGAAGGGGCCAGACCTGCACCTCTGACAAGTTCCCAGGTGACACGGATGCTGCTGGTCTGGGACCACACTGGGAGGACCACCTCTCTGGCCCACTGACTGCCCCTCCTGTTGGAAGGATGTTAAGACTTAAAACAGCTGGGGAACTTCTGAAAACGCAGATTCCAGGTGCCAACCCCAGAAGAGTCAGAGCAGCAGTTCAGAGGGAGGCCCAAGACACCGATGGTCAGACTGAACCGGGCCACGCTGGTTCTTACCCACTGTCTGTCCTCTGCGCCAGAAGAAGGTCAAAGGTCAAAAAAGGTCAAAGACCTTTTTTTGTCTCTGCAGGCTTTCGGGAACAAAACCTGAGCTTCCTTGTGAAAGAAGCCCGTGCTATTGACTAGAGGCCCCGTCCCTCCTGACTTTCCCTGCCCCATGTGCCTCAGAAAAGAAGGGGACAGCCTGGGGGTGGGAGCAAACCACCGCTGGGCAAACAAAACCCGGGGCTGGATTCGCCGACCTCGTGGTGTCTACTGAAAAGCCATGGCAAGAGGAAGTCCCTGTCCCGAAAGGGGGACCTCCCACCCTCCCCAGTCACCCTGGCCAGAACCTCACTGGTCTCACGTCACCTCAAGCCCTCACAGTCTGTAAGCCCTCTCTCAAAAGGGGACGCTGGGCAGTACTTCTTTTGGAAAACTTTCTTGAATGTCACTCGACAATAATAACCGGTTATGTTTATGCTACAATTGTCAGGTGGGAGGGAAAAAAAGGCAGGATATGCAATTGTATATAAGGCATGACTACCACGGAATAAAACACAAAAACTATTCATGCAAAAACTGGAAGGAAGCACTAAAAATGTTAATAGTGATTGTCTCTGGGTGCTGGGGTTCTGAGCAGTTCTTTTCTTCTTGCGACTTGTTTGTTTCCTAAGGGTTTGTTTATAAAGAACACATATTACTTACATAACCAGAACTAAGCTTTATTTTACAATAACTTGGAAGGAAAAAACAACAGAACACTGCCCACACCTAAGCTGTGTCGGTGCAAAAGGGCAGTGTCCTGCCAGCTTCCTCCAAGTGCGCGGGGCTGACTGAGGGGCAGGGACGGCTCACGGCCTTCAGCAAGTGCTTTCAGCAAACACTGCTCCGGGCTGGGGTTGAGGCTGTCCACGCACACCAGCCCTACCGTCAAAGAGCTGCTGCTGCTGCTGCTAAGTCGCTTCAGTCGTGTCCGACTCTGTGCGACCCCATAGACGGCAGCCCACCAGGCTCCCCTGTCCCTGGGATTCTCCAGGCAAGAACACTGGAGTGGGTTGCCATTTCCCTCTCCAGTGCAGGAAAGTGAAAAGTGAAAGGGAAGTCGCTCAGTCGTGTCTGACTCTTAGTGACCCCATGGACTGCAGCCCCCCAGGCTCCTCTGTCCATGGGATTTTCCAGGCAAGAGTGCTGGAGTGGGGTGCCATTGCCTTCTCCAGAGCATCACCTGAGGCTTGTTTGATACACTCAACAGCCAAACTCTTTTTCATTTGAGTCCTTTTAAGTTAAAATTTGGATTTATAGAATGAACAAGGATGCAGGGGTCTTCTTTTCTACCTGTAAGTCCTTCAGGGCCCTGAGAACAGACTAGCGACTGTCTCCTTCCAGAGACTGCTGCCCATCTTCTAGAACTCGGCTCAGTGACCCCAAGAGCAGTAAACTGCCTCCAAGTACTGGAAAGGGTCTCAAGCCCTTTGGCCAACCCAGACTGGACTGTCAGAGCTGGCGGGCACCACGGCATGTGTGCTCCTGGGCCGGCAAGCCCAGAGAGCAGTACCTGCCAGGCCAAGCAGCCCGCAGTAAGCTCCTGAGTGCCGCAAGCTACACACAGACCCAGAAATCTCACCTCCATCCCAACCCTTCACCACGGCCCTCAGGGAGGGTTACCACCTCCCAGCCACACCTGGAGCGGGAGACACATCTGTCCAGAGCTGGGGATCTCGTCTCCAACTGTTACGACAATCCACTTCCTCTGGCACTTGCACACATCATGGAAAGCACTGTGTGAGTGCTAAGTCTCTCCAGTCGTGTCCGACTCTGTGCGACCCTATGGACTGTAGCCGGCCAGGCTCCTCTGTCCATGGGATTCTCTAGGCAAGAATACTGGAGTAGGTTGCCATGCCCTTCTCCAGGGGATCTTCCCGACCTAGGGATCAAATCCACATCTCTTACATCTACCCGACAGCCACTATGGCCACCAGACAGCCTGCTCCATGCCCAGGCCCAAGTTCATGGGCAGCAGCAGGTTCCATAGAATGTGGCTGTCATGTGGGAAGCACTAGCTGAGACCCACTGGCTGACAGCATGCCTGGCCCTGGGCATGGCTCTCCTAGCAAGGAAACAAACCCCCCACCAGCCCCCAGATCCAACTTGCACAGGGCTCCCCCCAGCCCTTCCTCAGCACAGCTAGCATCTGTTACTAAAAGCATGGACCTGGTGCTCAGCCGCCCAAAGGCTGCTCAGAGTGCCCATGGTGCTGGGCTTTCAACGGGCCCTGAAATGAACACCAGGGGCTGGCTGAATTGGCCATAAAGCAAAGGCATCCAGCACCCCAACCCCAGAGGGAAGAAAATGGAAACTATCAACTCAGAAAACCCATGACATGTCCACTCCCTCCTTCACCCATCTTTCCTCAAACAGCAGCACCTACAGCCCTCTGCAGGAAGCAGACAAGCACACGGCCTGACGCCACGGCGCAAACTCCATCCGGCCGCCTGTCCAGCGACCTCAGTGACCTCAGAACCCGCACGGCTGCACGAGGGCAGAGAGGGAAGCCACACCTGGCCAGAGGGCTTCCTCATGGTGACAGGGACCTTATGGCTCTGAAGATGCTCCCAAGCCCCAGAACCGAGACGAAGTCACAGCCCAGAAAGCCGAGGGCTAGGAGAGATCTCAGAGGCAGAGGGCTCCGTGAAACCCCAGCACGATTCCGGAAGAGAAGGGCTCTTGAACAGTGATTCTCAAACTGTGCCCCCTGGGGTCCTGGGAAGCCCTCCAGAGATGCCCTGGAGGGCGAGGAGGGGGCTGAGCAGAGGGCATTCAAGCCCCCACGTCACTCAGAGTTGCCAGGGCTTCCCCTGGGGCCTTGAGAAAATTCATATGGGGCTAAAAAGTTTCATGCCTAAGTTTGACAAGCCTGGGCTCCAAAGTGCACACTTTAAATCTACTTCCCTTCAATGTCTCCATATAAAGATCATGAACATCAAAGATCCTTGCCCAACTAGCCCAAGGCTGGGATGGGGGTTTCACAGCCCTTCCCCCTTCGGGCCCTCTTGCCTGACCCACCTACCGGCGAGCTGAGATATGGGGAGCATTTCCATATCTCAGAATGTTAGGCAGACACCCCAACCCTGAACCCTGGTGCTCCTGTCTGCCAACTCGGGGCTGGCTGATTTCATATTTCGCCCGAACACAACCCTTCTGTGGTCCCTTCTCTTCCTCAACCCCTTGAATCGCTCCTGTACAGACTCGCCGAGCTGTGGGTGATAACCGTGCAGGGTGCCCCTCCCAGAGCCCTCATCAGCCAGGCCCCCCAAGACTGTGAGCTGGGGCTGCGGCTGCGGACCAAGGCTCATCTCCCAGGCCCACCCAGCACCAGGCACGCTGTGGTGCACACGGCTCAAAGGATGTTCCCTGGGCAGAGTAAAGCAATCCCACCTCTGACCCTTCTCACAATGTCAGAGAAAAGATGCATGAGCAAACATGCCAAGTGTCAACAGGCAGCTAGCTGCCTGGCCACCACTTCCTCTCAGCTTCCTGTGGGGAAACCATTCGAATGAAGGTATTGCCGGACGCACAGCAGGACTCCGGGGGGTGAGAGGGGGGAGGACCGCCTTACCTGGTAGTAGGTCTTGATGTTTCTCACCAAGATGGTCAAGTTCTGAATGCGAAGGTTCACATCGTTGTTGACGTGCTTGTTGATGCGTTGATTTGTTGGCCTGGGATCTCTAGTGGGGGTAAAAAATGATGAGAATGGAAATTGCACCTCCCAGCCCCTGCCATACCCCATCCTACCCCCGAGTGCTGAGTCCTCTTCAAGCCTAGGTCACTATGCAGCTGTGGCGAGTGTGGCTCAGGTCAAACCCTAAGTCTGCTACTGCCAAGCCGTGGAACCCTCAGGGGAGACATGTCACTTTCTGCTCCCCCTCCCCAAGCACCAAGCCCACTACCTGCCCTTAATCAATATTATTGTTTCCCCACTGCTGGCAGCAGCCACAAACGACCGAGTGTCAATGCTGACCCTGAAGTGACACTGTATAAAAGTCAGCTTTTGTTGCTCAGTCTCTAAGTTGTGTCCAACTCTTTTGAGACCCCCATGGACTGTAGAGCCTGACAGGCTCCTCTGACCATGGGATTTCCCAGGCAAGAATACTGGAGCAGGTTGCCATTTCCTTCTCTAGGGGATCTTCCCAACCCGGGGATTGAACTTGTGTCTCCCAGCATTGGCAGGTGGATTTCTTTTTCTTTTCTTTTTTCTTTTTTTTTTTTTTTTTTTTAAACCACTGAGCCACCAATAACCTACCTCAAAATATATTTCAAGACTAAAGAGAACAGGACTTCCCTGGTGGTACAGTGGATAGGAGTCTGCCTGTCAATGCAGGGGACACAGGTTCGATCCCTGTTCTGGGAAGATTCCACATGCCGCAGGCAACTAAAGCACCTGTGCCCCAACTCCTGAAGCCCATGCACCTAGAGCCCCGTCCTCTGCAGCAAGAGAAGTCAACACATGAGAAGCCTGTGCACCTCAATGCAGGGCACCCCCTGCTCACTGCAACCAGAGAAAGGCCACATGCAGCAATAGACCCAGTGCAACCAGAAATAAATAAATATTGTTAAAAAATTGAGAGAGCTAACTTATTAAACAAAAGATAAAAAAGGATTAAAAGCTAAAAGCCAAACAAAGCAAATTATGTGAAATATCAAGAAAGGGGGGAAAATGGTACATTTTCTGACTTCATAAAAATCAGTAAAATCATCAATGTTCCACTTCACATGAGTCTCCTGTGTGTGTCGCCGAGTGTTCATGCCTGTGATTTACATTCCAGGCAGACACTTCTGGCTCAAAAAACCGCCACCATGAGTCTGTGACACTATGTCGTGTACGCCACACCCTACAAGAAATGCTAAGAGACACAGATAATTGATGTGGGAAATCCCCAAGTGTCATTTCTTTTCCAAACTCAGGCAAAAGGCAGGTCTGGTTGTGATGAAACTCAAAATCTGAATCAAGTGATTTATAATATCATTCATCTACATACAGGACATTTCTCAAAAATTCTCAGTGTTAACGATGTTATTTGGAGAACAGACTGGACAAGAATGGATTTTCGCTCCCCACTCCCCCTACATACCACACACTGCTTTCTTTTCCTAACAAAGTCCTCCCGCCCATTCGACTGTCCCAAGACACCATGAAGGATGTCTCATTCAAATGAGGGCTGTGTTCATGGTTTCATCTGTCATCCGAGCCCCGTGATGAGGGTGCTGAGCCTCCTGGGGGCTGGTGTGATGGAAGAGAAACAGGTCTCTTCCTCCTTCCTTCGTACTCATGCCCCTCGATGATGATAGTGTGAGCACAGGAAGGGGAATTTGGGGGAGTAAAGCAAATCAATTGCAATGCCATTTGGCTCTTTCAAAGCCAAAAATTTATACAAGATTAACCAATAGAAAAAAAAATCTACAAACTGAAATTATTTCAAATATCACTGCAGGCATAATTTCTTAATAACACAAGCTGTTTAAAATTCAACCATTAAGTAAATATTTGATATAAACTCTATGAGTCCCGACACTGTACAGCGTGTGTGCAAACCCCTTCATGAATCATGCTGCCATAATCAGCCATGGATTTTATTCAATCATCCTGCCTCCCCTAAAACAGTCATATGAGCACGTTGGGGCAACCAGAAGACCTCTTTTCAACTGTCCCCACTTTTTTCCTGGGACAAAGCTTCTTACTGTCCTCATATAGTACAGAGTCCTGCTAAGCCATTTACATGCCTCTTCTGGAGCTATTCATTACTGAGAAAAAAAAGGTTAACAGTTGCATGGAAATTAATTTAGCCATAGAGGAGGTATTCGGAATTTAAACCACAAAGGCATTTTAGCTAAAGAAGTATACCTAGCATGACAAAATAATTTATCTTACGGGTGCAATTCTCCTCCCTTTACTACAGAGACCTGAAGAGATGAGAGACAATTTCACAAAGTGATGAATGTGCTACTTACAACAGGAGAACTTAGGGCTTCCCAGGTGGCTCAGCGGTAAAGAATCCGCCTGTCAGTGCAGGAGACACGGGTTCGATCCCTAGGAAAGATCCCACACGCCGCAGGGCAATTAAACCCAGGCGCCACAGCTACTGAGCCTGTGCCCTAGGGCCCAGGAGCCGAAACAAGAGAAGCTACTGCAATGAGAAGCCTACGCATCACAACTAAGACCCAGCACCATTAATAAATGCATATTTTTTAAAAACATAGAACTTAAGAGAAGATGCAGGTCCCAGTTTCCATTAAGTCAGACGGGACCACCTGAAGAGTACCAGGAGCCAGAGGACCTTAGCAAACACGTGGATGTTCACTGCACGAGCAAAGGCAAAACACACACCCGAGGTCTGGGCCTGGGAAGCCATCAGGTGACGGGGGAGCCTCTGACCATCCCCGCTCTTAGCCTCCAGTTCTAGGAAGCAACAGCTAATGGAAGCAACATTCCAAAATATGCTCACATTTAGTACATGAATAATTAGACTAATTATCATGATCATTATCTTAGCACTCCTTCCTTTAACTATGGCTTTCAAGGTAAAGAGAGATTAGAGAATAAATTGAACAGCAGTCAACTCTGGTTAAGGAAGGCCTATCCCTACTTGGCCTAGCATTGCATAACCCCCTCCCGTCCTGGAGCAGGAAATGGGTCAGAAGCCACTGATTCTGGTCTGGAAATGGGCCCAGGATGGGTCAAAGTTCTCTAGGCTCCATTGGGCTCATCTGCCAGGTGACCACAGGACTCTTCCGGCCCTAAAAGCCTACCGTTCCAGGAAGGCCAGGGCTGTACTGGCCAACGTGGTTCTTGATCCCAGGAAGATCACAGAACTACTGCAAGACTGTCTCCCTGAAAGCCATCAAAAGCAACAAGGCTCTTCTTTACATGACAGTCCTAGAACACAAAAGGCTGCCAGTCCCACACCGGGATGTGTGGGGCGCACAGAAGATAGGAGAGAGACACGGGTGCAAGAAAGTGTCTAGGAGCTTGTCCAAACTCGGAGACAAACAAGGCCAAAGTGCAGGGCCCTGAGGGCTTTCTTCTTGGGGAAAAAAAAAAATCACTCTCCCTAAAATTTCAAAGAGAACTATAATTTAGACTTATAGCAACCTTGTCTCCCTCCTTTGAGAAAAGGTTAGCCCTGAACTTTCCATCATATTCCAATGACTCCTAGATTTAAAATTGAATCCAGAAAAAAAAAAAAAACCCGAATCAAGAAACCATGTTTGGGGACTTCCCCGGCAGTCCAGTGGTTAGGACTCCATGCTTCCAATGCAGGGTGTACAGGTCCAATCCCTGGTCGGGGAACCAGGATCCCACATGCCATGTGGTGTGGCCAAAATGTTTTAAAAATAAAGAAGAAATTATGTTTGATACAGATGATAGAGATACTGATAATCTATCATAGGTTGAGCCCAACATTATATAAAAATACATTAGGAAGATATATGTATATACCACAGATGACATCTGGGAGGCACCAGAATATTAATACTACTACCTTGACATGGTAAAATTATAGGCAGTGTTTGTTTTGCTCATCTATATGTTTCTCCTGAAGGAGGAAATGGCAATCCACTCCAGTAGTCCCATGGACAGAGGAGGCTGGTGGGCTACAGCCCATGAGGTTGCAAAGAGTCAGACGTGACTGAGCATACACATGCATCTATGTGTTTCTACCTTCCTACAACGAACATGAATTTTTTCATTTAACTTTTACAGACTCAAGGCCCCACGAAGAGTGTCACATGCTGCAGCCATCAAAGAATATCACTTAAGTTCATGAGTAAAAACTCTTTTTGCTCCAAGACTTTAGCACCAACACAAACTCATTCAACTAACAAGTATCTGCCCCTTTATACTCAGCTTTAACATCTGCAAAATGGGAACATAACTCCTCTTCTGGCACTCTAAGGAAAAAACTTATGTTCAAATGCTTTTTATTTTTTTCTCCCGAGAAAAGCACTTTTTAAAAGATATACTTATTGGAGGATAATTGCTTTACAATGATGTGTTGGTTTCTGCCATACAGCATCATGAATCAGCCGTAGGTACGCATATGTCCCCTCCCTCATGAACCTCCCTCCCATCTCCTATCCCATCCCACCCCTCTAGGTTGTCCCAGAGCACCAGGCTGAGCTCCCTGTGTCATACGTAAATTCCCACTGGCTATCTCTTTTACATATGGTAATGTGTATGTGTCAATGCTATACTCTCAATTCGTCCCAACCTTTCCTTCCCTTACATAAGGTAATGTGTATGTTTTAATGCTGCTCTCTCAATTCATTGCACTCTCTCCTCCCCGCCCCACCCGGCTCCCGCTGTGTCCACAAGTCCATTATCTATGTCTGCGTCTCTATGCTGCCCCACATATAGGGTCATCAGAACCATTTTTCTAGATTCCATATATATGTATTAATATACTATACTCCAAATGCTTTTTAGAAGCTTAAGAAACTCTTCCATTGGCCTGCAGATATTTCCAACTTCTGAATAATGAATATATTATTCATAATTCTGCAGCTAGCACAAGGGGTTAGAAAGGAGTCTGAACAAAGCAAATAGTATTGGATTTAACGTAGGCCTTGCCCAGGTACAAGCTTTCAGTCCCAGTTTCCAACTGCACTCAACAGCCACTGCATCAACTCAGGTGTCCACTCTCATGTGGACAGATGCACACCAGCACAGGCATGTGTCCACACACATAAAGCCAGCTTCAGGCCTCGCTAACAATAATGATGACTGACATGATTGACATTTGTTGGGCATTTCCTATACATGCATATTCATATTTAATCTTCCCCAAATCTATAAAATACCATCCCGCTTATTACAGATCAGGAAATTGAGGCTTAGAGAGTTTAAGTAATTGGCCCAAAGTAACAGAACCAGTATAGCAGAGGGAAGACTTGAATTTGTCTGCCTGATGCTAGAGTCAGAGCTCTTTTTTTTTTTTTTTTTTTTGAGTATTTTCTTTCGGGCTTCCCTGATAGCTCAGTTGGTAAAGAACCTGCCTGCAATGCAGGAGACCCTGGTTCAATTCCTGGACCGGGAAGATAGGCTACCCACTCCAGTATTCTTGGGTTTCCCTTGTGACTCAGCTGATAAAGAATCTGCCTCCAATGTGGAGACCTAGGTTCAATCCCTGAGTTGGGAAGATCCCCTGGAGAAGTGAAAGGGAACCCACTCCAGTATTCTGGCCTGGAGAATTCCATGGACTGTATAGTCCATTGGGTCGTAAAGAGTCAGACAGGACTGAGTGACTTTCACTTTAAAGTCTTTATTGAATGTGTTACAATATTGCATCTGTTTTAGGTTTTGGCTTTTTGGCTGTAAGACATGTGGGATCTCAGCTCCCTGACCACGAATCGAACCTGCACTCCCTGCACTGGAAGGCACCTGTCTCAATCACTGGACCACCAGGGAAGTCCCTGGAGTCAGAGCTCTTAATTTTCCTATGAGACTGTGAAAAGCACGTCCACAGTGAATTAGACATCTTGTTTTCCCCTTGGGGACCAGTAGGTACCCCGGGAAAGTGCATTCACAGAGGAGCTATTCAGCAAGTTTTCCCAAGCCGCTCCATCCACACCACTCAGTGCCTCACTTCATTCAGGAATTCTCCTGGACCTGGGCCTCCCCTGAAAGCTGAGCCCACAGGGCTTTCCTGCTTTCAGGCACTCATGTCACCGAGAGGCCTGGCGAGAGACTACCAGTCCAGCCTTCTTCCGTTCCCAGAGACAATGCCCAGGTGCAGTCACATGACCCCCAGCCAGCCTCCATATGGCTCTCAAGTGTTAGGTAACACCCCTCTTGTCTGAGCTCTGGCAACACATTAGCACACTGCTCTCTGCAATTTTCTCAGCTCCGACCAACCTGGAGAGAATTTATCAAAAGAGGCGAACTGCACACAGTAGGGGCTACCAGCATGGGAGATAAGGCACAACAGCCTTATCGCTTACCCACTAGTTAGCCTGACACTTGGCAGAAGTGAAAACAGGCTTGGCTTAAGTACAGTGTTAGATGTGGGCTAGGATGTGGCTCCCACAGTCCAGTTTTCCCTCCGTCTCGTTAGGAGAGGGCTAAGACTTAAGAATTATTAAGAGCCTAAGAACATAGCGGGAAAGTAGACTGGAAAAAAAAAAACTTTTCAGCAGCGATGCAAATCCTTCCTGGACTAAGAAGGGAGACACGTAACTACATAACTGACACCAACACTTACTAAGTGGCAGGCACTGTGTTAACTGCTAATACAGCACTCACTTCATCCTCACAACCATCTCTTAAGGGAGGTACTTTTCCTGCCCATTTTACAGATGAGGAAACTGACATGGTAGTTATGTGCCCAGCAGCACAGGGCTTGCATGAGACCTAGGGTTTGAAGGTTACACAGGCTCTGAAGGTTACACAAGCAGGTTACACAGGCTTTTGACACTAGGACTAAAACTTTCTTTTTAAATTGAGGTCCTTTTTACACAGGGTGAAATGCATGTATCTTAAGTCACAGCTTGATGAGTTTTGAAAACTGAAATATACTCCAGTCAATACATGGACCATTTCTACCGCCCTTAGACGTTCCCCTGTGGACCTCCCTGGTGGTCCAGTGGCTAAGACTCCATGCTCCCAATGCAGGGGGCTCGGGTTCGACCCCGGGGTCAGGGAACTAGATCTCACATGCCACAACCAAGACCTGGACCAGCCAGCCAAATAAATGAATAAGTACTAAAGAAAAGAAGTTCCCTTGTGCCCCCTTTCCGATCAACCCCTACCTACTTCCAAGAGCAAACAATGCTGATTTGTCACCTGGAGCAGGGTTATTTTGCTCACTCACTCAGTAAACAGCATGCAAGTGGCACCTCCCTCCTTATGTCCTTCTAGAAAGCCACCCAGCTTCCCCACTGCTCTCTTTCTTGGTGCCTAACTCTGGCCAGAGGACCCAGAACCATTGCTTGAGGCCTGAGAAGCTGCAAACATATCAGTTCTCACTTGCAGGACCATTACCTTGGCACATCACAGAGGAGAAAGTAACACTGAAAATTGTCAAGGGGAAGGGAGAAGCCCTTCACACTGCATTTAGCTTCGGGGCTAAGTGTGAACAAGTGATGAGCTGGCATTTCTCAAAGGAATGGTCCAACAGGCTTTCCTGATTTACAAGCAAGTGGTAAACGCTTCAGGAATTCCAAAGGTCAGGGAAGAAAGAGAAACAGTCCCAGGGCTTTTGTTCTCCCCTCGCCTGGGTGTAAAACTCTGAATGAAAAAGCCGGGGATACTGCTGGTTTTTTTAATTAAACAGGACAGGTTGAAATTTCACTGGTTGTTGCACCAACTGGAATCCAGCAATTTTGGGGGGTCTAACAGGATGAAGAGGGGAAATAGTTGCCAGAACTTGAATGTGCCATGAGACAACCCCAGGAAAACTCCTTCTTGTGAACTGAGAAGTGCTGCCAAGCTGACAAGAGATTCGTCATTTTAGAATCTAATCAAACTCAAGACAGGTAACATTGGTAGTGTCTTAAAAAACATTAAAACTGAGATGTCTCTGCCACAGCATGACATCAAGTAACTTATTACGCTACAGGAGCAATGACCTCAGGAAATTGTTTAAAATAGATCTTTGTAGGTAGATCTATTTAAACCTCTTTCGGAATATACCAAAGCTGACCCTTCCTCCTCCCACAGGGGGCCACAAATGCAGCTGATTCTCATCAGCTAATGAGTTCCTGGCTCAAGATGACAACTTGCTTAGCTGCAGGTGAGTAGGTGAGCACAAGGGCCTGATCCACGGAGAACATTGGCTCCAAGTGCCTATGAATCATACAGACACTCAGTTCCAATATGTTCCCTGCACTTTCTGAGTTAAAAACAGAACGCAGTGGCAGGAGCCAACACCTACATGTGGCAGGCTGTCAATCAGACAGGCGCTGCAGAATGCAGCAACAGGAAAGGATGTGGTCAAACATGCTAGCAGGTGTAACCTCCACCAAAACTCTGTTTAAACCCAAGCCTCAAGACAAAGAGCACCAAAGCATTCTGGCTCCCCAGGCCTCTCCCAACACAGTGACTTTTCAATCCAATTTATAAGAAGGAACTTAACCAATTGCACTTGCTCTGGGGCAACTGGAAACACAAGATTAAAGGGAGGCAGAAACACAGGCATCCTGACCTTGAATGAAACTTTATAGTCACTCACGGATGCTCTGGTCCCACCCGACACTTCCTGTAACCAAACACTCTCCGTTCGTTACAGCTCCTTGCCCCCCAAAAGAAAGGTTGTTTTTCTTTTTTTTTCTGTGTCATTGTCATATAACATGTAAGTCCCTGAGTTCCAAGTCAATTGCAACATGTGGATGACAGTCACTCAATTTCAAATTCCTTTCACCAAACATCTGACCAAACTACTGTCCTGGAGTTCTTCACACCCAACAAACCAGGAAAAGACACCATTAATACCGAAATACCAGTTCTCTGCCCACATGCAGAGAACATTGCAACTTCACATTCTATTTCTACAAACTTAAATTCGACTTTCCGAGGCATCATTCCTTCCTTTCTCCCGGAAGGTAACTCACATTTGCAACATGATTTGGTTCAGAAAGATGCCATCCGCTAAATCCATGTACATGGTCAGGTTGTCCTGGTTGCCGCTTCCGAATGGGCCAAAAGTTTTCACCTGTGGGGAGGGGAACGCAGAGAGTAAGGCAGTAAAAGTCACCCCTACGCGCTCAGTCTAAAGCTCTCCAGGTGGGCAGAGGCCCTGGGGGCAGAAGGGAGTCACCCACGGCCACCCACCCTTCCACAGCACCCTTCTCCCGGGCCTCGGTCCCCCTCCCCGTGGCAGGCAACGGAAGCGAGACAGCAGAAAGAAAACTTCCTCGCCACTTTTCTGCGGCGTCTCAGAGCGGAAAGAAAATAAACTAAAGGGGACTTTTCAATAAATTTCTCACGTCTCAGATCTATTGGAAATCACAGCGCCCACCCTAGCCTGTACACGTTCTTACTCGAAACCCCCTAATCTCCACTGCCCTCCACCCGTTGGTCTCAGGGGTTCAGAAACTACACGAGGATATCTTAGGGGAGTGGGTCCTTTTTCCAAGAGGTCAAGCCATGCGCCCAGGGTGACCACTAGGACCCTGTCGCTCCAGGGCCGCCGGCCCAACGCCCTGGCGGGAACAGGTGTACCCGCTCAGCACCCCCGCCCGGCCGAGAGCAAGGCGGGGTCCTGCACCCGGCGCGCCGTCTCCAGAGTTGGAAATAACCCCAGACCCCGGGACACTGACCGCGACCCTGGCTGGGGGTGGGGGACGGAGGGCACTTGATGAATCCTCTGGGTCCAAGGGCTACCCGGGGCCCCGGCTGGGTCGGGTTTAACTGCGATCGCCAGCGGGCGGGAGAGGAGCCGGTGCCCCAACAATGGGGCGGGGAGCCAGGCACACTCACCCAGGTCACCAACGGGCTCTGCAGGAAGAGCTCCATGAGCTCCGAGACCGTCACGTCCATGCTGAGGCTGCGCCCGCCGGCTCCGCGCCCCGCGTCCCCGTCCCCCGCGCCGAGGCACAAAGCGGCTCTGGCAGCGAGCAACCGGCGCGGGGTTGCGGCGGCTCGCGCCCGGGAGACAAAGGCGGGGCGCGAGCCCACGTTCCGCGGCTTCGGCGGCCCCGCGCCCCGCCCGGGGCTGGGGGAAGGGGAGGGCCCGCCGCTCGGGGAGGAACAATGCGGGCGGCAGCCCCGCCCCTTGGCGGCCCAGGGCGATCGGCGCGCCGCCTCGCGGTGCTGGTGCTGGTGCCGGGCGCGGGCGCGGCGGCGCCAGGAGGGGGCAGCGGCCCGCACGTGTGCAGGGGGAGGGGGCGTCCCGGCCGCCCGCACGTGGGGCTGCCGCCGCGTGCAGATGCAGAGAGCGCTACCTCGGCGGGCTTGGGGCCCCAACACGTGGCTCCTAGCTGAGCGCGTGCGTCGGCCACCCGGCCCCGGCGCTCGGTGCGGGCCCGAGCGCAAAAGAACGTGGGTCCCAGCCTCTGCCTCCCCGGGTGCGCGCGTGGGAGACCGAGGGGGAGCGGGGTGCGCTGCCCACCCATGTCGATTCGGGCACACCACACGCTGGAGGCCCAGCGGAGCCCACCACCTCCAGGCTGGCGGCCCCCAAGCAGGTGCAGCGCATCGGCCGCGCGGAGCCTCCCAGGTGCCGCCGAGGCCCCGCTCGGCTCCGTGGCGACAGGCCCAAGCCCGCCAGCCTCAGGTGCTGGGGTCGACCTCGTGGGCAGGTGGGGCGCAGGCCCGGAAGTCAGAGGAGGAAAGTTGGTGTTGAGTTTAAGCCGTAGGAGCGCGACCTCTTGCGCCCCACCGTGCCACCTCCCAGGCTGCTAGCCTTTTAGAAGTTACCGCAGAAAAACGCGTGTTGTGGCCGCCCCGACCTGGACCCGCCCCAACTGGGACACCCCCTCCCTCCAACCCCAACACCACCGCCGCTTTGCCAAGAGTGAAGCCAGGTTCCGGATTCCTACTTGGAGGACGTAGCGGCAGCTTGGTGGTAGGCGACAGGAAAGAGCACAAGTGCCCCAACTGGATGGAAAGCCAGCCCTGGGCCCAGACCCACACCTCCCTGCTGAGACAGCTGCGGTGGATCTGGCGGGTCTCTGCCACCTCACCTTGGGCCGGTAATAATTTCACACTACGATCATTGTTCAAAACATTTTACACAGTTAAACTAGTCGAATCCTCAAGAGTTTCCCAGGTGAGCCCACCGGTGCAGTATTGACCTGGAAGCGCCTAGCATAATTGGTGGCGAGTATACAGTAGGCGCTAAATGGCTGCTGGTTGGTTTGCATGTGAAAGTTCACTCTGTCAAGCGTTGGGGCTGCGGCATCTGCCGGTGAAGTGTGGAATTGCAGCCGAGTTCTGTGGTACTTGAGCGGGTGACGGGGTGAGATTGTGACCCTGCCAGGCTCCTCTGTCCATGGAAATTCCCAAGAATACTGGAGTTGGTTGCATGTTTCCTCCTCTTTCTGGGATCTTTCTGACCCAGGGATGGAACCCGGGTCTCCTGCTTTGGCAGGCGGATATTATACCACTGAGCCACCCAGGGAAGCCAGCCAAGTCGACTAGGGGATCCCTAAAAAGAAGTGCCGAATTCAGGATGATGGAAGGGAAAATGGGAGACTGAAGAAGAACTAAAATTTCGAGTTTATGTGGTTTTCTTGTGCACCAGAAATTCATAATTCCTAATTGCCTATATCATGAAATCAGTTGGAAAATTGATAAAATATGTATTTATGTCCACTTCTGTTTAAAAGGCCCCTGTTCTGTGCGGCTGGGATTTTTTTTTCCTTATTGATCCCAACTATTCTGGAAAGACAAGGAGGCGATCTTTAAAATTATTAGATAAGCATAATCTTTCACACTAGGAAATACATTGGACAAATGCTTTTCTGACATTTGTCCCTGAGGACATTGACACCTCCTGGGCCATAAATATGTCAGGAGTTTCTGTTTGGGGGTCAGTTAGCTGCCGTGTTGGTTCATTGTCATTGATGTATCCGCAGTTCATTGGCTCAAGCCCATTTTATTCCGTTGGGAACGAGCCGACTGAGCATCCTTGCTCCCTGGTGAGGCAGGGTGTCAGGTCAACTGGATGGTGCCCAGGTTGCAGGAGTCGAAGGCTTCACAGGGTTGGATGAGCTGGACAAGGCCCTTCCTAGAAATCCTCTCACTCCATAAAATCAGAATGAGTTTCCTGTATGACTTTACAGGGTAATTTTGAAGTTCGGGTGATGGGGTGTAAAAAGGTCCATAAAGGAGTCTCCCACACTGTCTCCGCCTCATCTGTTGCCACTGCCCCGACCCCTGCCCCCGCCTGCCATTATTTTAATAAGAATTGTTTCCCCCATGTCTCCATCGAGTTGGCCATAAATTTCAGGAAGCAAACACACAGACCGTCTATTAACCACTAAACAGTAACCCTCCATCCCCTGTCCATCCAGACCAACCCTTGGGTTTCACTCTTACCTGAGACTTAACTGCTGCTGCTGCTAAGTCGCTTCAGTCGTGTCTGACTCTGTGTGACCCCACAGACGGCAGCCCACCAGGCTCCCCCGTCCCTGGGATTCTCCAGGCAAGAACACTGGAGTGGGTTGCCATTTTTGTCTCCAATGCATGAAAGTGAAGTAGTGTCTGACTCTTAGCGACCCCAGGTACTGCAGCCTACCAGGCTCCTCCGTGCATGGGATTTTCCAGGCAAGAGTACTGGAGTGGTTTGCCATTGCCTTCTCCGGAGACTTAGCTATTTATTTACAATTTTTTTCTTTTTCTTTTTCTGCATGAAAAGTAATTGCTTTGTGCATTGCTTCCTAGACAGAAGCAGTACTTTAATTATGTTGTTCATTCTGATAAAGAAATTTTCTCCCTTTCTCAGAAAATCCTGGCTCAGCTGTGTAATCTAATGGCATCTCTGTAATTTGATAGGAGTTTTAAATAATTCGTACAACTTTAAGGAGCGGGGGGAGTGGCTATTTGTTAATGTCTTTGTGATTAACTTGTTATAAGGAGCATGTGTTAATGTCATAATTAAATGTTTGTGTTAAAATACACATAACATAAAAGTTACCGGCTTAACATTTTTAAGTGTCCAGTTCAATAGTGTTAAGTACATTCGCTTTGTTGGGCCACCATCCATCCCCGTAACTCTTTTCATCTTGTAAATCTGACAATACCTGTAACTTTCCATTCTCCCCTGCTCTAGCCCCTGGCAAACCTTATTCTATTTTCTGTCTTTCTTATTTTGACTACTCTAAGTGGAATCAGACAGTATTTGTCTTTTTGTAACCCACTTATTTCACTCAGCATCATGTCCTTAAGATTCATCCATGTTATGGCATATTACAGAATATCTTTCCTTTTTTAAAGCTGAATAATACTCCTGTTGGTGCGTGTTGAATTTTGCTTATCCATTCGTCAGTGGCTGGACACTTGGGTTGCTTCCATGTTTTCGCTGTTGTGAATAATGCCGCTGTGAATGTGGGTGTACAGGTATCTCTGTAAGACCCTACTTTTGATTCTTTTGGATGCATAGCCGGAAGTGGGATTGCTGCATCATTTGCTTCATCTATATTTTGTTGGAACCTCCGTACTGTTTTGCACAGTGGCTCTACCAGGTTACAGTCCCACGAACTGTGTACGAGGGTCCTTTTCTTCACATCTTTGCCACCGTTTGTTATCTCTCATCTTTCTAAGTTTCACGATTCTAACAGGTGTGATGTGATCACTTGGGTTTTTTATTTCCTTTTCCCTAATGATGATAGTGATGTTGACCATCTTTTCATGTACCTGTTGGCTATTCATATATCTTCTTTGGAAAAATGTCTGTTCAAGTCCTTTGCCCATTTTTAAAATTGGATTACCTGTTGCTTTTTCCTGTGAGTTGTGTGAGTATATATATATATGTGTATACATATATATATGTATGTATAGGGTTTTAACCCCATTATCAGATATATCATTAGCAAGTATTTTCTCCCATTCTATAGGCTGCCTTTCATCTTGTTGATTTTCTTTACTGTGCCAAACTTTTTTAGCCTGAATTTTACTTTTTGTTGCTTTTGCTTTTGGTATCAGATCTAGAAAATCATGGCCAAGATTGATGTCAAGAACCATACATGGCAACATTTTCTTCTGAGAATCTTTTTGTTTTCAGGTGTTACATTCAACCAAATCTATTCTGAGTTAATTTGTGTGGATGGTGTAAGATAGGAGTTTAGTTTAATTCTTTTGCATGTAGCTGTTCAGTTTTCCCGATGCCATTTATTGAAGAGGCTGTCCTTTCCTCGTTGCGTAGTTTTGCCTCCTTTGTCATAAAATAATTGACCATATATGCGTGGGTTTATTTCTGGACTCTGTTCTGTTGCATTGACGTATGTGATGTTTTTATTCAATACCATTCTATTTGGATTACTACAGCATTGTCATATAGTTTGAAATCTGGAAGCATCATGCCTCCAGCTCTGTTGTTCTTTCTCAAGATTGCTTTAACTATTCATGATCTTCCTAGTTTCATATAAATTTTAGAAACTTTCCTATTTCTGTGGAAAGTGCCTTTGGAATTTTGACAGGGGTTCCATTCAGTCTGTTAATTGCTTTGGGTAGTTTGGACATTTAAACAATATTAAATCTTCCAATCCATGAATATGGACTATCTTTCCATTTTATTTGTATCTTTGATTTCCCTCATCAATGTCTTAATAGTTTTCAGTGTATAGGTCTTTCACTTCCTTGGTTAAATTTATTCCTAAGTATTTTTTTTTTGGTTGCAGTTTTAAATGGGATTATTTCCTTAATTTATCTTTCTGATAGTTATTGAGGTGTTGAAACGCAATGATTTTTATTTATTCTGTATCCTGCAACTTTACTGAATTTAGTTATTATTTTAATACTTCTTTGGTGGGATCTTTTGGATTTTCTATGTATATCATCTGCCAACAGTAATGGTTTTACTTCTTCCTTTCTGATTTGGATACCTTTTATTTCTTTTTCTTGCCTAATTGTCCTGGCTAGGACTTCTAATACCATGTTGGAAAAAAGTGGTGAGCAAAGGCGTCTTTATCTCCTTGTTCACCTTAGGGGGAAAGCTTTCAGCTTTTCACCACTGAGTATGATGGTAGTTGTGGCCTTGTCATTGGGCTCGGTCGAGTCTGATTCTTTGCAACCCCGTGGGCTGTAGCCCACCACGCTCCTCTGTCCATGGGATTTCCCGGCAAGAATACTGGAGTGGGTGCCATTTCCTCCTCCAGGGGATCTTGCTCACCCAAGGATCTCTTCTGTCTCCCGCGTTGGCAGGCAAATTCTTTCCCACTAGCGCCACCTGGGAAGCCCGGCCTTGTCATAGATGGCCTTTATTATGTTGAGGGATATTTCCTCTCTACCCACTTTGTTGAGAGTGTTTTCATAAACAGATGTTGAGTTTTGTCAAATGCTTTTTCTGTGCATATGATTTTGATCCTTCATTTTGTTAATGATTTGTTAATTGATTTGCAGACAGTGAACAGTGATTGCGTCCCTGGAATGACCCCACTCAGTAATGGATGTGATCCTTTGTTTTCTTGTGAGAATTCCACGGTTTTAGCTCTTACACTGAAGGCTTCAATCCAGTATGAGTAAATTTGTGTGTGAGGTGAGGCACAGTTTCATTCTTTAGCATGTGGCTATGTGTCATTTCAGCACCATTTGTTGAAAAGACTCTCCTTTTCCCATTGAGTGATCTTGATGTCTGTATTAATCAAGGTTCTTCAGAGATCCAAACCAATAAGATGTGTGTGTGTCTACTTATGTCTATCTGTAGTATATAGACAGACAAGGTGGGGAGAAAGAAAGGGAGAGAGAGATTTAAGGAATCGGCACATGCAGTTTGGGGGCCAGCAAGCCCAAATCTTCAGGGCAGGCCCACAGACTTGAGACTCAAAGGAGGGTTGATGTGGCCGCTCGGGTTCCAAGGCAGACTGGAGGCAGAACTCCCTCTTCTTGGAGGACCTCAGTCTGTTCTCTTCAGGGCTTCAACTCATTGGATGAATCCCTCCCACATTGTAGAAGGTAATCTGCTTTACTCAGAGTCAACTGATTTAAATATTAATCTCATCTAAAAAATATCTTTACAGCAACATTCAGACATTTCATGAAATCTGAGTACCTTGGCCTAGCTCAGTTGATGCATACAATTAACCATCACAAATGCAACCCTTATCAACTTGGTGCCCAGACACATCTCCTTAAACCATACTTGATCTCTGAATAAAGCCAATACCTAACATGCTAACAGTCACTCTGCATACAATCAAAAATGTACTGTTTCACCAGAAGAGGATGCAAAATTCTTGGGTGATATTCACTCTTCTCCTTGAAATCCTGTAACTTAAATACTATGATGCAAAAAAAAAAAAACAACTATGATGCAGTTAACAACACTTAAAAGCCAGAATATCTTATGTGATAAAGGAATAACAAAAGAGAAAACACAGATAGTTGTGACATATATACACACACACACACACACACAAAAACATACTGTTGTTCAGTTGCTCAGTCATGTCCAACTCTTTGCCACCTCATGGGCTGCGTGCAGCACGCTAGGCTTCCCTGTCCTCCACTGTCTCCCAGAGTTTGCTCAAGCTCATGTCCATTGAGTCAGTGATGCCATCCAGCCATCTCAGTCTCTGTTGTCCCTTTCTCCTTCTGCCTTCAATCTTTCCTAGCATCAGAGTCTTTTCCAACGAGTCGGCTTTTTTCATGTTAGCCAGTACACACACACACACACACACACCAACACACATATATCTATGTATATATATACATGTATATTATATATATATGTGTGTGTATACACACAAATGTATATACACACAAACATACACATGGACACACACTTAGCAAAATAAGGAAGGAGTAATTACTCATGGCTGTTACTGTCCTTATTTTTGATCACATGGTCACAGCTGGTGTTTATAACTAGCTTCTTCCAGTACCCACTGCATATGCCTTTTGCCGTCAGCAAGTGCCTCGTATGGCCGTGGCTCTTGGCCTTCGTTAGTTGGGTGCAGCGACTCACACCTTCATTCCTGAAGGATCCAGGCCTTTAGAAGTCCTGCCTGAATTGCCTGCTAGTAGTTCTCCATCAGCTTTCATTACAGGGCACAGTAATACGACTAAGAGGTGCCCTAGAGGTTCTCCTTTATTCCAGATACCCTCTTCCTAACTTCCATTGTGGACAAACAATCCACTTTCTCCCAGATAGTCAGGTTCAATCACCCCAGTCAGCACAAAACTTCATTCTTTACCTGTTGATCCGGAGGCGTGAAGAGCCCAAAGTGGCCGAGTGGCAGGCTTAACAGTTTAATGGACTCCTCCTTCCTTTGAAACTAAGACCTAGCAGAGCATAAGGTTTTAGGGACAGGAAGCAAAATGTTGCGGGTGAGTCACTAGGAGTTAACAGTGGTGCCGCTCCCATCTCCAGCCCTTGATTGTGGAGCCGTGAATCCTGGCTGTTAGAGAAACAGCAAGCATTCAGATTCAGAGCATGTGTAGCTGTCTAGAGACCTTTGCCTGACCCCTACATGGTACTGCTACCTAGCTGATGCTGTAACTGAGTCTTCCAAAGGCCATTCCAGCATCTATCTAGCCAACTGCTTCAGGATGGTGGGGAACCTGGTCAGAGCACTGGACTCTATGATTACAAACCCATGCATTTGGAGAAGACCAAAAGACTCACTGGAAAACACCCTGATGCCAGGAGATTAAAGGCAAAAGGAGAAAAGGGCGGCAGAGGATGAGATAGTTGGATAGCAATCACCAACTCAAGGGACATGAACTTGAGCAAACCCCTGGAGATAGTGGAGGACAGAGAAGCCTGGTGTGCTTCAGTGAATGGAGTGGCAAATAGTCGGACACGACTGAGCGACTGAAAACAGCAACAAGCCTATGCATTTACTTCGCTTACTGAGAAGTGAGCTCCTTGATCAGAAGCAGTGTGTGTGGAGTACCATGACCATGGATGAGGCATTCTG
The DNA here is from genome assembly GCF_027580195.1 of Bos mutus. Lineage (NCBI taxonomy): Eukaryota > Metazoa > Chordata > Mammalia > Artiodactyla > Bovidae > Bos > Bos mutus. The sequence goes on from NC_091637.1 coordinate 55,375,484, forward strand.
TAAGTCCACAGATGGCAGTCTTGGTAGAAACATTGTGTTCAGGGAACACAAGTCTGTATCCAGAGTAAACGTCCATTCCAACAAGAACAAAACATTGCCCTTCCATGGTGGAAGCTGTCCAGAGTAATTAACTGACTTCGAGGTAGGTAGCTGGTTGATCATTCTAGGGAATGGTGCCCTGTTCATCAGGGACTCACTGTTGGTCTTTAATTGGACACAGATTGGACACTCTGACAAATTGGACACTTAGAAGTGGCTGTAGCCAGGTTGACCTGGTGAGTAGATGTCCATGTTGCTGAGCCTGTACATAACCCACCGCCCTGCCACCATGACCACTTTGCTCATGAGCCCACTTGGTGATGACAGGGTTGACGGGGGAAGGAAGCTGACAGGTATCCACAGAATGTGAAAGTCGCTCAGTCATGTCTGGCTCTTTGTGACCCCATGGACTATACAGTCCGTGGAATTCTCCAGGCCAGAGTACTTGAATGGGCAGCCTTTCCTTTCTCCAGGGGATCTTCCCAACCCAGGGTCTCCCGCATTGCAGACAGATTCTTTATCAGCTGAGCCACCAGGGAAGCCCAAGAATACTGGTGTGGGTAGCCTATCCCTTCTCCGGAGGATCTTCCCAACCCAGGAATCGAACTGGGGTCTCCTGCACTGCAGAAGGATTCTTTATCGGCTGAGCTATCAGGGAAGCCCTATCCGCAAAATGGGTCCTCCTATTCCCTTGATTACATATCTCTCTGCTGTAGTCAATCAATGGTGAATGTTCCCGGGGGAGACAAATATCCCTGTGGCTTTCGCTCATTCACAGAGGTTTGCTCAGGTACCTCTCTGCAGACTTCCTGTTACCAGTGCTCCGAATCATGTTCCTTCCAAGTGCCTGGCCATCCAGCCACACCATTGGTTGCAGCTCATAAACTGGTATATAATCGCATACCTGGCCATTTCTCCTCCCACACAGAATGGATGGCTTGGTTCACTGCTCCAGGTTCTGTCCACTGTGGGGATTTCCCTTGGCCCCCACCACTCCAGGATCCAGTGACTCCTATTTCACTTAGATTGCCCAATTTAGTGGCAGCAGCTCCCACCAAAATTTCTGACCTACAGAAAAAAGTCCTTGGGTGTAGTAAAAGGTGTATCATATCCACCCAGGGTGAGTGAGCAGATCTTTTTTTTAAAATTCTAATATTTATTTATTTGGCTGAGTTAGGTTTTAGTTGTGATGCATGGACTCAGTATCTCTGTGACATGTGGGATCTTGGTTCCCCAACCAGGGTTTGAACCTGTGTCCCCTGCATTGGAAGGCAGATTCTTTTTTTTAATTTATTCATTTTTAGTTGAAGGATAATTGCTCTCCAGTATTGTGTTGCTTTCTGCCGCACAGCAACATGGATCAGCCATATATGTCCTGTCCCTGTTGAAACCCCCTCCTACCCCATCCCACCTGTCTAGGTTGTCACAGAGCCCCGGTCTGAGTTCCCTGAGTCATACAGCAGATTCCCCCCAGCTGTCTATTTTACATGTGGTCGTGTATGTTTCCATGCTACTCTGCCCGTTCGTCACACTCTCTCCTTCCCTGCCCCTCACCCACATGCCCAAGTCTGCTCTCTATGCCCGCGTCTCCACTGCTGCCTTGCAGATAGTCTCATCAGTACCATCTTGCTAGATTCCATGTATATGCATTAATAGACAATATTTATATTTCTGTTCCTGACTTTACCTCACTCTGGATAATAAGCTCTAGGTTCACCCACCTCATTAGCACTGACTCAGATGTGTTCCTTTTAGTGGCTGAGTAATACTCCATTGTATGTATGTACCATGGCTTCTTTACCCGTTCGTCTGTCAGTGGACATCTAGGTTGCCTCCGTGTCCTATGGAAGGCGGATTCTTAACCGCTGGACCACCAGGGAAGTCCCAAGTGAGCAGACTGTAAATGGCAAATGTCCCTAGCATTCCAGTCTCCCTAATCCTTCGGATCCTTTCCTTTATAGTATCTCAAGGCAGGTCTGGCATTTCAGCTACTGTAGCTGCTTTTTGGTTGGGGTTTCAGCCAGCCAAACTGTTAGAACCCTTTTTAATCCCCCTGCAGTACAACATTCAATTCAGAACCTCTGCCTAGCGGGCCCCTATAGATAAATTCGGCTTGATTCAACTTGTTCCACCCATTATCCCATACTCTAATATCCATTCCCATACACAGTCCCGGATTCTGTATTTGGAAAATGTATGTGTTCCTTTTGGAAGAGTGCACCTCGTCACGGGCCACACTTTTACCTCCCTCTTAGGAGCCTGACGGGCCTTGAGTCCAGTTATAGACCTAGAAGCAAAGGGAAGGTGGGCGGAGCACTGAGGTGAGGCTGCAGCATTTTGCAAGGCTGTCACCCAAGGGAGGCCATTACAGATTTCTCTTAGGGTTAATCTTAGATAGTCTGGCGGAGAAGACTCATCAGAACCAAGGGTTCTCTGCTCCCAGCCTCATTTGGATCTCTGCATATATCCCCACTCCAGCTCTCAGTGAAAATAAAAAGCAGTCTATAATAGGAACAGAAGGAGTTTTATTTGAGCCAAACCGAGGACTATGGGCTTCCCAAGTGGCGCTGGTGGTAAAGAACCTGCTTGCCAGTGCAGGAGACAAAAGAGACTTAGTTTCAACCCCTGAGTCAGGAAGATCCCCTGGAGGAGGGCATAGCAACCCACTCCAGTATTCTTGCCTAGAGAATCCCACAGACAGAGGAGCCTGGTGGGCTACAGTCCATAAGGTCACAAAGTGTCAGACACAACTAAAGCGATTTAGCCTACACGCACGCACACGAGGACTACAGCCTGGAAGACAGCCTCTCAGATAACTGAGGAATGCTCCAGAGAAGCACCGTTTCAGCAGTTTTATGTCTTGTCAGAACAAAGAACATCAAACACGGCAAGGATGCATTCCTTCAGGGTTTCAAAGAAAAACACATCAGGGGACTTCCCTGGTGGTCTGGTGACTAAGACTCTGTGCTGTCAATGCAGGGGGCCCAGGTTCAGTCCCTGGTCAGGGAACTAGATCCCACATGCCGCAGCTAAGACCCAGCACAGCCAAAGAAGCAAATGCACACACCCAGGGAGTCAGTGTGGCCTTGGCACCTGGGAAAGGGAGTCTTGTCCTGGAAGGAGGAGCAGTGTGGGTTTCTCAAGAATGGAGGCATTGAATCTTTATTTTTAACATAGACGTTCTTTCCTTCTGCTCAGTGCCCCCTTTTCTTTAATAATTGAAGCAGATGTCCAGGGTGTGTTCGACAGGCCACAAACAGGCTGTTTTTGTCAGCGTAAAATTAAAGTTAACTCGTGAGTGAGCCAGAATGACTTCCTCATACCTCAGTATGTGAGAATATCTTTGATCACAGCTTTCAGAATCACATTCCTTCCCAGTTGTGTTCGTCTGCTCAGGCTGCCATAACAAAATAACACAGACCGGGCGGCTGAAATTGCAGAAATGTATTTTCCCATAGTTCTGGAGTCCCGAAGTCCAAAATCAAGACACCAAGGCAAATTTGATTTCTGGTGCGTGCTGATGTCTTCCTGGCTCACGGGTGGCCACGTGTCACTGTGGCCTCACGTGGCCTTTCCTCTTCACACGTGCAGAGAGAGCTCTACCGTTTCTTCTTATAAAGACATCAGCCCAATCAGATCAGGGACCTCCCCTATGACTTCATTTAAGTATAATTACCTCCCAAGTTCCAAATGCAGTCACACTGGGGGTGAGGCTTTACCATGTGAATTTTGAGGGGAGACCATCTAGTCTCCTTCCCTGGTGGCTCAGATGGTAAAGAATCTGCTTGTAAGGCAGGAGTCTTAGGTTCAGTCCTTGGGTTGGGAAGATCCCCTGGAGGAAGGCATGGCAACCCACTCCAGTATTCTTGGAGAATTCCATGGACAGAGGAGTCTGGCTGGCTACAGTCCATAGGGTTGCAAAGTGTCGGCCACGACTGAAGCAACTTCCACTTTATGTTACGTAATCTAACCTTCAACACCAATCAATGCTCAAGCTTTAATGGTATACACTCTGTGAGGTTCAGAATTTAATCTGCATTGTAATTCAGTCTCTCACAGCACAAGGGTCTGAGTTTTATTTTCTGCAATGTTGGCTTTACAGATATAGGAGAAAATGATCTCTTTCAGGCAGACATAAAAGCGTTTGAGTCACTTATGTGGAATTTGAACTGGAAATTTGAATTCCTGAGCTTATCTTTGTCTTTCCCTACTTTGTTCGGCGAAATTAGGAACAAGCAGCCAATCTTCATGATATTTCTTCGTTTGACAGAAAATGTTCCAAGGTATGATATACATGATTGCCCAGAACCGTGCCTCTTACAAGTATGTGATTAGAAGTATCCATTGATGATATTTTTAATGTCTCCATGTCACCTCGTACCACAGACTATTTGTGCATTCTTTACTTCTGAAAATTGAGTCATTAGTGCCTTTAATCAGATAAGAGAACCAATTCCAGAAATCTTAGAAGGATTAGATCTAGAAGGATTAAATTAGAAAATTCATCCTTAAGATTGTGTTCTCTAGAATGACTCTTGCTACCAAAACCTTTATTAGTCTGCTAGGTCTGCCATGATGAAGTACCACAAATTAAGTGGCTTAAACACCAGAAATTTATTTTCTCACAGTCCTGAGGGCTTAAGTCCAAGGTCATAGTGTCAGTGGCTTGGTTTCACTAAGGCCCCTCTTCTTGGCTTAAAAGTAGTTGTCTTCCCTCTGTGTATATCTGTGTCCTAGTACCCTCTTCTTAGAAAACGCCAAGTATCTTGGGTTAGTTGTTCAGTCACTTCGTTCTGTCCAGTTCTTTGCAACCTTGTGGACTGAGGCATGCCGGGTTTCTCTGTCCTTCACTATCTCCCTAAGCTTGATCAAACTCATGTCCATTGAGTCAGTGATGCCATCCAACCATTTCATCCCCTGTCATCCCCTTCTCCTGCCTTCAGTCTTTCCCAGCATCAGGGTCTTTTCCAGTGAATCAGCTCTTCTCATGAGGTGGCCAAAGTACTGGAGCTACAGCTTCAGCATCAGTCCTTCCAATGAATATTCAGGATTGATTTCCTTTAGGATGGACTGGTTTGCTCTCCTTGCTGTCCAGGGGACTCTCAAGAGTCTTCTCCAGCACCACAATTTGAAAGCATCAATGCTTCAGTGCTCAGCCTTCTTTATGGTCCAACTCTCTTATCCATACATGACTACTGGAAAAACTGTAACTTTGACTAGAGAGACCTTTGTCGGCAAACTAATATCTCTGCCTTTTAATACACTGTCTAGGTTTGTCATAGCTTTTCTTCCAAGGAGTAAGCGTCTTTTAATTTCATGTTACAGTCACCATCTGCTGTGATTTTGGAACCCAAGAAAATAGTCTGTCACTGTTTCCACTGTTTCCCCATCTATTTGCCATGAAGTGATGGGACCGGATGCCATGATCTTCGTTTTTCTGAATGCTGAGTTTTAAGCCAGCTTTTTCACTCTCCTCTTTCACTTTCATCAAAGGGTTCCTTAGTTCCTCTTCACTTTCTGCCATAAGAGTGGTGTCATCTGCATATTTGAAGTTACTGGTATTTCTCCCAGCTTGTGCTTCATCCAGCCTTGCATTTCACATGATGTATTCTGTATAGAAGTGAAGTAAGCAGGGTGACAATATACAGCCTTGATGTACTCCTTTCCCAATTTGGAACCAGTCCATTGTTCCATGTCTGGTTCCAACTGTTGCTTTTTGACCTGCATACAGATTTCTCAGGCAGGTCAGGTGGTCTGGTATTCCCATCTCTTTCAGAATTTTCTACAGTTTATTGTGATCCACACAGTCAATGGCTTTAGCATAGTCAATAAAGCAGAAGTAGATGTTTTTCTGGAATTATCTTGCTTTTTATATGATCCAACGGATGTTGGTGATTTGATCTCTGGTTCCTCTGCCTTTTCGAACTCCAGCTTGTACATCTGGAAGTTCTCAGTTCATGTACTTTTGAAGCCTAGCTTAGAGAACTTTGAGCAGTACTTTGCTAGCATGTGAAATGAGTGCAATTATTTGGGAGTTTGAACTTTCTTTGGCATTGCCTTCTTTGGGATTGGAATGAAAACTGACCTTTTCCAGTCCTGTGGCCACTGCTGAGTTTTCCAAATTTGCTGGGATATTGAATGCAGCACATTTACAGCATCATCTTTTAGGATTTGAAATAGCTCAGCTGGAATTCCATCACTTCCACTAGCTTTGTTCATAGTGATGCTTCCTAAGGCCCACTTGACTTCTCTCTCTAAGATGTCTGGCTCTAGGTGAGTGATCACACCATCATAGTTTTCTGGGTCATGAAGATCTTGTTTGTATAGTTCTTCTCTGTATTCTTGCCACCTCTTCTTAATATCTTCTCCTGCAAGAACATCAAAATAGCAACTAGCTACTGAACAACCATCAACAGGAGAATATTCAGTTCAGTTCAGTCGCTCAGTCGTGTCCGACTCTTTGCGACCCCATGAATTGCAGCACGCCAGGCCTCCCTGTCCATCACCAACTCCTGGAGTTCACCCAAACTCTTGTCCATCGAGTGGGTGATGCCATCCAGCCATCTCCTCCTCTGTTGTCCCCTTCTCCTCCTGCCCCCAGTCCCTCCCAGCATCAGAGTCTTTTGGATCCCACCAAAAAAAATACCCCGTGTCCACAGGCTGAGGCAAAGCCCCAACAAGATGGTAGGAGGGGTGCAATTGCATTTGAAATCAAATCTCAGACCTGCCGGAGACACTTGGAGGGCGCAGACAAAACCTTGTGTGCACCCAGGACCGAGGAAAAGGAGCAGTGACCCTGCCTTTGAGTGTCTCCTGCGGAGGCACAGGTTGGCAGTGACGTGCCGCGGGGACAGCGGCTCTGGCTGCAGCAGACCTGGGAGGCGTGGCGTGTGGCCTAAGTCCTCTTGGAGGAGGTCACCGTTAGCCCACCATAGAGCCGCTGAGCAGATGACCCACAGACTGCAGAATAATTATATCAAAGAAGTTCTCGCACTGTTGCGAAAGTTCTGGGGCCCACAACAGATTACCTAACCTGGGGATCTGGAAAAGGGACTGAGAACCCCAAAGGAAACAGACTCTTGCAGGGCACAACAAAAACTTGTGCGCATCAGGACCCAGGAGAAAGGAGCAGTGACCCCACAAGAGACTGAGCCAGACTTGCCTGTGAGTGTCCAGGAGTCTCCGGCGAAGGCGTGGGTCAGCAGTGGCCTGCCGTGGGGTCAGGGGCACTGACTGCAACAGTCCTGGGAGCCCTGACATGCTGGCATAAGTCCTTTAGGAGCTGAATCATTACCCCTACCATAGTTTGGCCTCAGGCCAAAGTATAAGGAGGGAACACAGCCCCACCCATCAGCAGAAAATTGGATTAAAGATTTACTGAGCATGGCCTTGTCCACCAGAGCAAGACCCAGTTTTACCCACAGCCAATTCCTCCCACCAGGAAGCTTCTACAAGCCTCTTATCCTCATCCAACAGAGGGCAGACAGAATGAAAACCATAATCGCAGAAAACTAACCAAACTGATCACATGAGTCACAGCCTTGTCTAACTCAATGGAACTTTGAGCCATGCCGTGTAGGGCCACCCAAGACAGATGGGTCTTGGTGGAGAGTTCTGACCAAAGATGGTCCACCGGAGAAGGGAATGGCAAACCACTTCAGCATTCTTGCCTTGAGAACCCCATGAACAGTATGAAAAGGCAAAAACGATATGTTGAGTTAGGACTCACCCTAAAACCTCATTTTAATTTAGTTATCTTTTGAAAGAGCCAGACAGCCGCAATCTGAGATACTCGGGCTGAAGACTTTATTTTCCAGGTCTGGGGACCATGGCTCAGCTAATAACAGTATCCTTGTTGAAAGTCAGTTGCCCATAGAGACGTGGTTTTATTCCTGAACTCTTGAATCTCTTTCATTGATCTGTATTTCCATATATTAGTACCACGCTCTCTTGATCATTGTTGCTTTCTAGTAAATTTTGAAATCTCAAAGTGTGTGTCCTCCTACTTTATTTTTTCTTTTTGAAAATTGCATTAGCCGTTTGGAGCTTCCCTGATGGCTCAAAGGGTAAAGAATTGGCCTGCAATGCAGGAGACACAGGTTCGATCCCTGGTTCAGAAAGATCCTCTGGTGGAGGAAACGGGAACCCACTCTGGTATTCTTGCCTGGAAAATCCAATGGACAGAGAGGAGCCTGGTGGGTTCCAGTTCAAAGGGTCGCAGAGTCAGACACAACTCTGCACGTTGGGTTGTGGTTGGCCAGGTAGGGTCCCCTGCAACTCCATGTACATTTCACAAGCAGCTTTTCAGTTTCTATAAGGAAGTCAGACTGGGGATTCAGATGGGGATTGCATTGACTCTGTAAATGAGTTTGAAGAGTATTGCAGAATTTACAATATTGCCTTTTAATTCTAAGTGTGAGAGGTTTCCCATTTATTTAGATCTCTTTCATTCTATGGTGTTTTTATATCTTTCAGGTTATACACTCTGCTTCTCTTTCGTTAAATTTGCTCCTAATTTCACATGCTGTGGTAAACGGAATTGTTTCCTTTTGTACTGTTTATTGCAAATGGATAGAAATAACAGTTGATTTTGTTTATTGGTTTTGTATCCTGAAACTTTGCTCAAGCCATTTATTAGTCCTAATAGTCTTATAGTGGATTCCTTATTATTTTCTATATGCAATATTGTGTCATCTACAGTTTTGCTTTCTCCTTACCAGTCTGGATGCCTTTTATTTTCTTGCCTAATTGCCCTGGCTAGAACCTCAAGTACATGTTGAAGTAACAGAAACAGATATCCAGGTCTTCTTTTTGATCTTAGATGCTAAATATTCTTTCATCATTAAGTGAAATATTAAGCTATAGTTTTCTGTAGATGTCCTTTATCAGGTTAAGGAAGTTTCCTCTCCCCAGAGTGTTGAGGGTTTTTATCATGCAAGTGGGTTGATTTTTCCCAAATGCTTTTTTTCTGCATCTGTGAAGAGGATCATGTAGGTTTTGTATTTTGTCCTTTTGATGTGGTGTATTACACTGATTTTTCAAATGTTAAACATCCATGCATTCCTGGGGTAAAACCCCTTTAGTCATGGTGTCTAGTTCTTTTTATTTATTGCTAGATTCATTTCTTAGTATTCTGTTGAGAATTTTTATGACCATATGCGCAAGATACTGTTTTATAGTTTTCTGGTGGTATCTTTGTCTGGATTTGGTATCAGGAAATACTGGCCTCATAGTATGAGTTGGGAAGTGATCCCTCCTCTTCTGTTTTTGGGAAGAATTTGTGAAAAATTGGAGAATTCAGTTTTGAAACCATTTGGGCCATATGACTTTTCTTTATGCATAGTCTTTTGATCACTAATCCAGTCTCTTCATGTATTAATATATAGATCTGTTCAAACGGTCTAGTGCTTTTTTATTGTTGGTATAATGACACAGGACATTATATGAGTCTCAGGTATACGTCAGTTAAGTCACTCAGTCGTGCTATTGGAATTTTAGAAGGGATTACAATGAATCTGTAGATTACTTTGGGTAGTATGGACATTTTAACAATATTATTTATTCCAGTCCATGAACATGGGCTACCTTTCCATTCATTTGGGTCTTTAATTTCATATGCCAATGGTGCCAGTTTACTTTACTTTCTGATTTGGATGGCTCTTACTTCTTTTCTTGCTTTATTGTTCTGGCTAGGACTTCCAATACTATATTGAATTAAAATGATTAGAGTGGGCATCCTTGTCTTGTTCCAGATCTTAGAAGAAAAGCTTTCAGCTTTTACCATTGCATATGAGGTTAACTGTGGGCTTGTCATATATGGCCTTTATAATGATGAGGTACATTCCCTCTATATTTATTTTGTTGAGAGTTATCATAAATGGCGGGAGGAGAAGGGGAAGACAGAGGATTACATGGTTGCCTGGCATTACTGACTCAATGGACGAGTTTGAGTAAACTCCAGGAGTTGGTGATGGACAGGGAGGCCTGGCATGCTGCAGTCCATGGGATCGCAGAGTTGGACACGACTGAGTGACTGAACTGAACTGATCATAAATGGGCTTCCCAGGTGGCACTAATGGTAAAGAACCCACCTGCCAATGCAGGATACGTAAGAGACGTGGGTTCAATCACTGGGTCGGAAAGATCCCCTGGAGAAGGGCACTGCCACCCACTCCAGTATTCCTGCATGGAAAATCTCATGGACAGAGGGACCTGATGGGCTACAGTCCATAGGATCACAGAGAGTCAGACATGACTGAAGCGACTTAGCACACAGCAGCACACGTTATAAATGGATGTTGAATTTTGTTAAATCCTTTTTCATCTATTGAGATACTCTCATGATTTTTATCATTCATTTCATTAATGTGACTTAACACATTTATTTACAGATGTTCAACCATCTTTGCACCTTAGGAATAAATCCCATTTGACCATGGATGTAATCCTTTTACGGAGAAGGCAATGGCACCCCTCTCCAGTACTCTTGCCTAGAAAATCCCATGGATGGAGGACCCTGGTAGGCTGCAGTCCATGGGGTCACTAAGAGTCGGACACAACTGAGCGATTTCACTTTAACTTTTCACTTTCATGCATTGGAGAAGGAAATGGCAACCCACTCCAGTGTTCTTGCCTGGAGAATCCCAGGGACGGGGAAGCCTGGTGGGCTGCCATCTATGGGGTCGCACAGAGTCGGACACGACTGAAGCGACTTAGCAGCAGCAGCAGTGATCTTTTTAATGCATTGTTGGATTTGGTTTGCTAATATTTTGTTGAGGGTTTTTGCATCTATGTTTATCAAGGATATGATCTATAATTTTCTTTTTTTGTGTGTGTGGTGTCCATCTCCGGTTTTGATATCAGGATAATGCTAGCCTCATAAAATGAATTAGAAATGTTTCCTCTTCTTCTAAACTTTGAACAAGTTTAAGAAAGAATGGTATTGATTTTTTTAAATGTTTGGTAGAATTCACTAGTGAACCCATCTGGGTCCACAAAATCCCATCTGGACTTTTCCTGGGAAGTTTTTGATTACCAGTTCAACCTACTTGCTAATAATTTGTCAGTTCAAATTTTTGTCTGATCTTCCTGCGTTTATGTCTTGCTATGATTTTGTCCATTATTCAGTCAGTTCAGTTGCTCAGTCATGTCCAACTCTTTGAGACCCCATGGACTGCAGCACGCCAGGCCTCCCTGTCCATCACCAACTACTGGAGCTTGCTCAAACTCATGCCCATCGAGTCAGTGATGCCATCCAATTATCTCATCCTCTGTCATCCCCTTCTCCTCCTGACTTCAATCTTTCCCAGCATCAGAGTCTTTTCAAATGAGGCAGTTCTTTGCATCAGGTGACCAAAGTATTGGAGTTTCATCTTCAACATCAGTCCTTCCAATGAACATTCAGGACTGATTTCCTTTAGGATGGACTGGTTGGATGTCCTTGCAGTCCAAGGGACTCTCAAGAGTCTTCTCCAACACCACAGTTCAAAAGCATCAATTCTTCGGTGCTCAGCTTTCTTTATAGTCCAACTCTTACATCCATACATGACCATTGGGAAAACTATAGCTCTGACTAGACGGACTTTTGTTGGCAAAGTAACGTCTCTGCTTTTTAGAATGCTGTCTAGGTTGGTCATAGCTTTTCTTCCAAGGAGCAAGCATCTTTTAATTTCATGGCTGCAGTCACCATCTGCAGTGATTTTGGAGCCCAAGAAAATAAAGTCTGACACTGTTTCCCCATCTATTTGCCATGAAGTGACGGGACTGGATGCCATGATCTTAGTTTTCTGAATGTTGAGCTTTGAGCCAACTGTTTCACTCTCCTCTTTCACTTTCATCAAGAGGCTCTTTAGTTCTTCTTTGCTTTCTGCCCTAAGTGTGATATCATCTGCATAGCTGAGGTTATTGATATTTCTCCCAGCAATCTTGATTCCAGCTTGTTCTTTATCCACCCCAGCATTTCTCATGATGTACTCTGCATAGAAGTTAAATAAGCAGGGTGACAATATAAAGCCTTAATGTACTCTTTTCCCGATTTGGAACCAGGCTGTTTTTCCATGTCCAGTTTTAACTGTTGCTTCTTGACCTGCATACAGATTTCTCAGGGGGCAGGTCAGGTGGTCTGGTATTCCCATCTCTTTCAAAATTTTCCACAGTGTGTTGTGATCCACAAAGTCAAAGGCTTTGGCATAGTCAATAAAGCAGATGTTTTTCTAGAACTCTCTTGCTTTTTTGATGATCCAATGGATGTTGGTAATTACTCCTTTATAATCCTTTTCATTCCTATAACAGTGTCCCAACAAAATATCTTGCATTCTGATTTTTGTAATGTGAATCCTCTATTTTTCTTGAACAATTAAGCGTGTGTGTGTCTTCCTCCACTGTAATCAAGTTTGCCACTCCCAGTAGTGGAACTGCTTGGTCTCACAGCTGTTCTGCATTGGTAGAACTACCTAGGTGGTTCAGCTGAGGGAGAAGTGGAAGGTGGGCATGGGAGTGACCTGAGCCCCGAATGTCAGACTCCCACTTTTTAATGTAAAGATTCCTGAATGAACTCTTCTTAATTTGTTATATGCCTTTGGCTAATTTCCAGAGTGCTGAAATAGTTGGTTTTGATAATTTTTAAATTGTCAGTTTTTAAATACTTTAAAATTTTTAAATATTCAGTTTTTAGTTTTCATGGGGGAGATTTGCAAGTTCATCATGTTGCCAGTGCTGAATGTATATTTTTACCCAATATTTTGGGTATTGACAGCCCCTGCCACTGTATAGACTGAATTGACTCATGAAAATGGATAGTTTTAAGTTTTAAAGACAAAAATCATCATAGCCATTTCCCTCCATTTTGGACTGTATTAATATATTACATACCTACCATCTATTGAATATTGGGATACTTGCTTTATCTACACACACACACACACATACACACATTCATTCTACAGTCCTCACACTTGACTTGTAATGTTACTCTCATTGCGGATGGGGAAACCAAGCCTTGAGGAGCTTGTCTAACGTACTCAGTAGGGGAGGAAGAAGTCACGCAGGCCATTCTGACTATGCTGTTGCCATCATACCTGTTTCTGCAGTTGTTCACCACTTTCTCCAAGGAAATGTGTTCTTGGTATCAATTTGATTCAGTCAGTTCAGTCGCTCAGTTGTGTCTGACTCCTTGCGACCGCATGCACTGCAGCACGCCAGGAGTGGCGTGATGGACTGCAGCATGTCCATCACCAATTCCCGGAGCTTGCTCAGACTCATGTCCATCGAGTCGGTGATGTCATCCAACTATCTCATCCTCTGTCATCCCCTTCTCCTCCTGCCTTCAAACGTTCCCTGCATCATGGTCTTTTCTAGTGAGTCAGTTCTTCACATCAGGCGGCCAAAGTATTGGAGCTTCAGCTTCAGTATCAGTCCTTCCAATGAGTATTCAGGACTGATTTCCTTTAGGATGGACTGGTTGGATCTCCTTGCAGTCCAAGGGACTCTCAAGAGTCTTCTCCAACACCACAGTTCAAAATAATCAATTCTTTGGCGCTCAGCTTTATAGCTGAGCTGGGCACTCAGCTCTCCCATCCACACATGAGTACTGGAAAAACCATAGCTTTGACTAGACGGACCTTTGTTGGCAAAGTAATGTCTCTGCTTTTTAGTATACTGTCTAGGTTGGTCATAGCTTTTCTTCCAAGGAGCAAGCATCTTTTAATTTTATGGCTGCAGTCGCCATCTGCAGTGATTTTGGAGCCCAGAAAATAAAGTCCGTCACTGTTTGCCCATCTATTTGCCATGAAGTGATGGGACTGGATGCCATGATGTTCATTTTTTAAATGTTGAGTTTTAAGCCAACTTTTTCACTTTTATCAGGAGGTTCTTTAGTTCTTCTTCACTTTCTGCCCTAAGTGGGGTGTCATCTGCATATGTGAGGTTATTGACATTTCTCCTGGCAATCTTGATTCCAGCTTGTGCTGCGTCCAGCCTGGCATTTTGTATGATATACTCTGCATGTAAGTTAAAGAAACAGGGTGACAGAATACAGCCCTGACGTACTCCTTTCCGTCTGTTGTTTCATGTCTGGTTCTAACTGTTGCTTCTTGACCTGCAGATAGATTTCTCAGGAGGCAGGTCAGGTGGTCTGGTATTCCCATCTCTTGAAGAATTTTCCACAGTTTGTTGTGATCCACACAGTCAAAGGCTTTGGCATAGTCAACGAGGCAGATGTTTTTCTGGAACTCTCTTGCTTTTTCTATGATCCAGTGGATGTTATGTCCAGCGGCAATTTGATCTCTGGTTCCTCTCTTTTCTAAATCCAGCTTGTACATCTGGAAGTTCTCTGTTCATGTACTGTTGAAGCCTTGGAGAATTTTGAGCATTACTTTACTAGCATGTGAGATGAGTGCAATTGTGTGGTAGTTTGAACATTCTAATCGACTTGATTAATCAACATGTGTGGAGCACATATTGTTAGTTTCTTGAGTCTCATTCAACCTGGTTTGTTCTGTCCCCAGCCTCCCCCACTGCTTTCTAGTCTTCCAATGTAGGTCCATAAAGAACTTGTATTGGGAGGGCTTATGATGAAAGGTTTTCACTAATAATTCAAATCACATTCAGACCCTTTTTGAAAGCGGCCTGAGTATTCTAAAAGCCACTTTTTTTTTTTTTTTTTCTGGGCTTTTGGTTTTTATGGGGCACCTACTTCCCACAATATGAGCCAAAAAATAACCATCCTGGAGGTTAATAAAATTTCATTATTTCCTCTTCTTCTTCCAGAACGGTACTTTATAGAATGCTGTACTACAGTTTGAATGATCACATTCTTCAAGCTCTTTATCAGAAACGTTATTCTTTCAGAAATGAAATGCATCCGTTTTCTCATTCTTGTGAAGTGCTCATTGAGTTGACACAGAAAATCTATTTACCCAACCAATCTACCTACATATCTGATCATATAAATCTAGTCTTCCTTCTGGGAACTCACACCCCAAGAAATAGACCAAGATACAAATGTTTAAGTGTGTTAGATAAATAAAACATGCAGATCACTAGATGTGAAATCTACAGCCTTTGGCTAAGTCTAGCTATAAAAGGGGAGAAGGCAATGGCACCCCACTCCAGTACTCTTGCCTGGAAAATCCCATGGATGGAGGAGCCTGGTGGGCTGCGGTCCACGGGGTCGCCAAGAGTCAGACACGACTGAGCGACTTCACTTTCTTTTCACTTTCATGCATTGGAGAAGGAAATGGCAACCCACTCCAGTGTTCTTGCCTGAAAAATCCCAGGGACGGGGGAGCCTGGTGGGCTGCCGTCTATGGGGTCGCACAGAGTCAGACACGACTGAAGCGACTTAGCAGCAGCAGCAGCAGTAGCTATAAAAGGCAGGGGTCTGTATGTACATGTAAAGAACTATGACCAACAACACATCAGTAAGAGAATTAGAGGTGTGGAGTTCAGGATGAACAGAACTGAAGTGCAGTTTTAATAGTTGTTAAAATGATTCAAGATAGGCTAATTGTATGAACCTAAAATACTCCCTTTGTCACTAATCTAAGGCTTACCAGCATAAAGGACAAGACAAAGGTCTTGAGTCCTCTCCCTTTATATCCACAAAGAGAATCTTATGGTCAAGAATGAGTCAAACTGACTGTGTAGGGGTGTCTGCTAAGACTTCCCTAGTCTGTATATTGTATGTACATTACTCAGTCTTTCCTTCATTTATCCAGTAAACATTTGGAGATTCATCTGTAGGCCATGTATCATGTTAGACACTAACAACTCTTCCTTCAAGGTCAGAGTCCCTAAGTGTAAGAGGAACAGTTCAAAAGGATAAATGAGTTCATCAGCAGGCAAGGCAAGAGCGTTCAGAGGCACATGACATGTACTCACTGCCGTATTTAAAATACATCATCAGTAATCACCAAGGACCCAGTGTACAGCACATGGACTCTGCTAAATGTTACCTGGCAGCCTGGTTGGAAAGGGGTTTAAGGAAGAATGCATACATGTATGGCTGAGCTCCTTCGCTGTTGACCTGAAACTATCACAACATTGTTAATCAGCTATACCCCAATACAAAATAAAAAGTTCAAAAGGAAAAAAAAAAAAAGACATACGACAGGCAGTCTTTTAGGGCACAGAACAAACGGATAGGGACATAAAAGTAACGTGGCTTGATGGAAACTGGGAAGATGAGTACCCTGATGAATCGCAGCAGTGGTCAAGCAGGGAGCTATCAGACAGTAGAAAGGTCAGTAATGTTACAGCACATGATGTTAGAGCAGCCGAGAATAAGGTATCAGGAAGATAATGGATAGTAGCCAATGCTGCCTAGGTGTCAGGTAATATAAACTGGATAGGGTCCCCTGAATTTGTGATAGGATGACCTACACCACGGTGGGAACATAAAGAAATTAAGCCCATTTAGCATCATGTTGAAGGAATCACTAAGCCCTTGGAGATCTTAACCTATGAGAGCAAAAAGGTCAAGGAAAGTTATGTCTCCAACAAGAGTTATTTTAAGGACCGAGACATCTGACTCCAGCAGTTAGCACATTTGTCTATTTGAAGAGAGTCTCTAATTTCCTTTCAAAACAGCCAAGATAAATCATTAAGGCCAAAGGGAAAAATCAAACTAATCTAGCATTGAGTACCCCAGTATACTGATGACTGCCACATTTCATGTGTCAGTGTTCCATATAATGGTAGACAATACTTCATCCCATAAACATGTTTTTATAATCCTCTTGCTCGAAATATTATGGCAGTTAATATAACCTCATATATAAGGATTTTGAAGGTCCTAAATTTTCCCCTAGAGGAATTTTTGATATGGTAAATACTAGAGGTTGGTAACTTTAAGATCTCCACTTAAAAGAACTCTTCCAGTGTAAACTCCTTGCTATTCTAAGCTTTGCAAAGGCCAATGCTTACATTAAGAATTAAAAAAGAGACACATTCCTCCCTGCTCCATGCCTCCCCTTCATTTCCACAACTGACTTGCACATTGGCCTTCCAAAGAAAATGACACGCAGAATCTGAGTACGATCAGGCTGGGAAAACCCATCAGGCTTCATTCTATCAAAAAAGTCCCGAGTAACATTTCTTGACAAGATGGATGTCAAGGTGTTTTCTCTTGACAATTACAGTTTTTTTTTTGTTTGTTTGTTTTTTTCAGAAATTGCTAGGTAATCACTGAGAGGTGAAATGTGCTTTCCCTTTTATAAAATGAGGAAAAGAACCAATAGGTATCATTAAAATATGTGAATACTTACATTATACTGACATTGGTTATCAAGATAGTATTTACATTCAAAAGCATGGATTTTTGTGTCAGATGAACTGTGTCAAGTATTGTTTTTCTAGTAATTTATTGCTAATAGTCTTCCTCCACGAAACTTTTTTCTCCTATTGTAGCAACTTGTATGAAGTTTCTACTTTAGTAACCAACCTGTGCATCATTGAAAGGGCATCTCTTAAATGTTGAAGCTTGATAGTTAATACCTATTTTTCTTTTTTTTTTAAAATATACTGGACCACAATTCATGAAAATAAGGGGTGGTTCTTCCCATTACCCAAGAACTCCCAGAATACCAAGACAAGTAAGTGTTGCATGAGTCAATCAGAAAGATCAGTTTAAACTGTATGTTTAAGGAACAGACATTTCACATGGACTTTCTAGGTAATAAAGGAAGACATAATATAATTAAGTTAGATCCTATTAAGTTTTTGTTCTCTTTATTTACAACATAAATTGATTAAAATTATTAATTGCCAGAACTTGTGACCCAGAAGTATCTCTATACTGTAGTGAAATACACTTAACTCTTATAATGCACCCAAAGTTTCATTTAAAAAAAAAAAAAAAAAAATTAGTCAACAATAAGACTCTCATGACTGTAGCAAGTTGATGATTTCCGGTTTTCTGCTCACCTGTTCCATGTAACATGTTTTTGGTACCTCGATGTACTGAGCGCTAGCAAAGGAGCGCAGGTCGGAGCACACAGTGCTCGCTGGACTATCCAGTTAAAGTGTGTGATACTTAAAATAGTATCCTTTTCCTAGATAGGAATTTTTATTCACATTTGCAAATACATTCTTCCGTAAGTTCTAAAATCTTCACTTTAAAAAAGTGAAGGTATGTGGAACTGAGATATTTATGTTTCCTTAAAAATTTTAGCACACCTAAGACAATAAAAAGAACCTATTTAAAAAATACTGTTAATAAGGTGGTATCTGATGGTCCTCTGGCCAGGTATTTATTTAGGAACCATCAATTACAACTCCAACTGGTATTCCAAAGGGAGCAGTTAAAAAAAAGAAAAATACAACTAATACAATTTCTCTTACTCTTCACTTTTATTATTCAAAAGTCAGTATGTTATTCTTAAATCATTCATCCTCAATTTTGATTTAATGTACCATCATTTTTCCCCAGATATGAAATTTCAGAATCTCTTTGGAATACTAATTTCACGTTTCTAGGTTTAACAAAACTGTTGAAATTTTAAATTCCATTCTGTTTCCCTGAATTCTCAAGACAATTGCTGATGTAAATTTTAATATAAAATATTTAGTCACAAAATAGTATTGCTTTTTGTATGCACATAGTTGTAAGATTACTTTGCTTTTGTCAATAAAAACTATACCATCTTTCATAAAACTCTAAACAAATTAAGAAATGTAGAACAAAAATTACACATGGTAAAACAGGTACCAGCACAACGTTAGGTTATATTACATCAAAAAAAATTTTAATGGTCCCAAATATATATACTCAACAACTAAGCATACACTCAGAGAAGAAGAAAAAAAAATCAAAAACAAAATGAAACAAAAAATTATGACACAAATGACCACATCTAGAATTCCACTCAATCTTTAATCAAGTAGGGACAAATCCCCACTTAAAAAAATCTGCAGTTTGAAGGGCAAAGGGAACAGATAAAAAAGAGGAAACTTTATATTCGCCCCTCCCCCAAAGAAGTTTTCCAAACCTGTTGTAACTTGACTAAAATGTTCAGAATGTATGATTTTAAAGGCAGGTCTCTTTATACAAAGAAACTGCTGGCATTCTTAACTAGTGAAGAATTATGGCAGAAAAGCCTATTCTTCTGAGTCTCAAACATGGTCCGAGAAAGCATATTCTGATTGTAGCAACTGACCAGTCAAACCAGAGTTCCACTTACAAAACCCCTGCCCT
This sequence comes from Bos mutus, assembly GCF_027580195.1. Lineage (NCBI taxonomy): Eukaryota > Metazoa > Chordata > Mammalia > Artiodactyla > Bovidae > Bos > Bos mutus. The sequence goes on from NC_091637.1 coordinate 55,394,715, forward strand.
GTTGGCTTTTTGTTTCCATTTCCTTCCCTGAGAAAAGGGCAATGTGTGGTCCAAGCTGGAGAGCTCAAAGGCGTAAGTCCTTCCCCTAAATGCGTAACATCCCCTCCTCCTGCTCCACTGAATTGGCACTTGATGAGCAGAAGTCAAGTGTGCGAGCTGATGGGTGTGTCAGTCATTCACAAGAAACCACTGCTTTGTTGTCGATGTTGTAGTGGGGAGGGGTAGAGAACCAGTTTTCTTGACAGGTCCTGATCACAGGCAGTTGCCACTATTATGACTCAAACTTTGCTTTCTTTGACAACGGCAGAGTGTCTTCCTTGTCATCATCCTCATCGTCCTCTTCATCATCGTCAGGGTAATCTACCAGACCCACGAGGCCTCCCTGTTCAAAAATAAGGATTATTTCAAGAAAAGACTACGTTTTTTAATACTTGTGTTTTAAGTCTGAGTAAAGGACATCCCCCCACCCCAATATACAAACTGGTTATTTCTGGGAGGTGAGACTGTATGGAGCTGAAATTTATTACATATTTCCCAAGTTTTCCATGATAAATTTTTAAGCAGCTGATGGGATTTCCCTGGTGGCTCAGATGGTAAAGAAATCTGCCTGCAATACAGGAGACCCAGGCGCGATCCCTAGGTTGGAAAGATCCCCTGGAGAGGGGAATGGCAACCCACTCCAGTATTCTTGCCTGGAGAATCCCATGGACAGAGGAACCTGGTAGGCTATATAGTCCATGAATTACAAAGAGTCAGACACAACTGATAAACTTAACACTTTCACGTGATCCTTGCAAACCACTCGGGAGATCAATACTAAGTACTGAATTTAAAATTCAAAATTTAAGTTTTAAGACTTAATGCATTAAAATTTTTTAACACAGTCTCAACAGTATCAAAATTAAAACCACAGAAAATAAACAGACCACTAGAAATAAGGGTAGACAGGCTCTCAGAAGCTAGGAAAGTGATTCTGCCCTGTTCCTTTCTCATTTCATCCAGGCCCTGCTCCTTCACCAGAAACCACTGTGACTCACATCAGACCTGTTGTACATCAATGAATCCCAAATGCCACTGTGTTAGCTTAGTCCAGGGAAACATAAGGTGGCCAAAAAAATTGGTTTTTATTCAGAGATTATGTTTGTCTCGTATTTTGGTGGTAAAATTTTGATCCTTCCTAAATGAAATGTTTGTGATAGTAGACAGTTAATTGCTTTTTATAAACCTTGCTTTAAAAAAAAAAAAAAAGGCATGTCCAGATATTTAAATTATCTTCTCCCCACGAAGTCTTTACCTGGGTATTAATTGGGAAAATTGATAAAATATAGTAAACTTTCTGTAAATGTTTTGACATATACAAGTATGAGCCTAAGGTTCTAAAATGTGAACAGCCAAAATAAGAATATATTCAAACTTCTATATGGGTTGTAAAAACTTTCAGAAATCTTTCAGCTCCTGGTGGGAGAATTCTTCTCTAGTTCACAAATGTTAAAATCAGTTCCAAAAGACAGTAACTGAAAGGAGTCCTAGCCATGACAATTAGTGTTGAGAAAGCTGGAACATACCTTGGTAGTAATAGCTGCCGTCTGAGATGTACTTTTAGGGATGGATCCAGGAGAGCCTGGAGACCCTGGCGATCCAGGTGATCCTGGAGAACCAGGCAGATTTGTTGCAGGTGACTGGCTGGAGAGGGTGGTCTTTGTTCCACTAGAGAGGGAAAGCTTGAAACTTGGGCTCTGCCGACCAGAAAGATTCGTTTTCAGAAGCACCTCCTTTTCCTCACTTTCTTTTACTAAAAATGAGAATATTGTCAATAGTTGTCACCCGTACTCATCTTTTACAATACCTCCAAATGAGGTGGCACTAAAACACAATAATTAACTAGCTTACTCCTTTGCAAGAGAGCAACACTGAAATGGTTTGTGAACAAAGCTTAGCAAAATATTAGGCGTCCTTATCCAGAAAAGGAAGGAAACCTTCATTGTTCTACCCTTCCTGAAATATCTTACACAAGTCAGATGAAGGAAATTTAGTCTATACCTTCACAACAGAGCTATTTAATCCACAGTCTATAAAAGCAAGAGTCTTTTAAAATCTGTTGTGACACAAAGTAGATACTAATCACTGTCAAGAAAAAAAGGATAAACCTAGAGTGAGAAAGCCTTCATTTTTCTCTGCCCATCTTTTCAACATACATTTCTTCCTCTCCATGAATTTACTTATTGGATCCATAATGTCATCATCATTCTTAGTTTTGTCAGATGGAGACACTACAGCTTCTCCATCTTCCATGTCGTCTTCATCTGTGTTGAACCACATCTCCTCTTCATCTTCTAGTGTTCTAGCATCTCTTCGATATCGATGATTCCTCAAAATGGAACGCATACTGTGAGCAAAGAGAAGAGTAAAATGAACAGACTTATAAGGACTTTTTTAGTCTTCAAATATTGTCCCAAATTACAGTCTTAATAGATTAATGGAATATTACAGATTCACAGACATAGAGGCTGTGGGAAAAAGAACAAAACAAAACAGATTTTACCCAGCACAGAACAAAACACTACACTCTACCATATCTAGTGTTAATTAGTGGAATCAAAATCCCTATTATCAAAATTGTACTGTTACAGATCAGTTATTAAACTAGGAATTAACAACTCTTAATTTATGGATTTAAAAATATACCACAAGTATGTGAATTCAGGTATTTTGGAAAAAGGTACACAACCTCATTAAAATAATTTGTAACATTAAAGAAAAACTAATAATCTGATTTTACTTTGGACACAAAAAATTAGCCTTACTGTCATATCAGTGTTTTGCTTTTTTTCTTTTGCATTGTCTAACTGGATATATATGCCTGAGATAGGTCTACAGGTCATATCCACCTAACACTGCCAGGAAAACATTTACATTGATCATTAGAGAAAAATACAACTTCTGTTTATTTCCCCCTCCCTTGCCAAGCTAAATAATACACAAACAAAAAAGAGCTGCCACCATAAACCTGAATAGGTTCAAATATGTGGTAATCTACCTGTCAAGTTTGGGATTATCTTGCCTTTCTCTTTGTTGTTCAAATCTCAGTTTCAATCCTTTAAATGTTTGTACATAATCTACATCTTCCAGTGCTTTCCAGTAATTTTCAACTACATGAGCAGTTAATGACTTTATATCTTCCTATAAAAAGAATTATAATACAAAATGATAGGGAAAATGTTAATTTAGCAAAATATGAGGCTTAACTGCAGTGAACTCATAAACTCTCCCAGAATAGTAATTTCATAAAATTATTATCCAATCTTAGGGACAAATGAAAATGTGGCTACTTCCATATCCCCCAACTTTTGGTGCACCTCATAATTATCCATGGCTCTTTCCAAAGTAAATGCCCAGGTTCCACCCTAGATGATTCTCATTCAGTTAAGTCTGGGCTGAGCAAATATATTTTAAAATCACACTACAAAACAGTGCTAGAGATGGATGGCGGTGATGACTGCAAAACAATGTGAATGCACTTAATGCCACTGAACTGCACCCTTTAAAAATGGTTAAAAGGGCCAATTCTGTTATGTATATTTTACCATAATGTGTTAAAAAAACATGCCACAGATAATTAAGACACACACCAGTGTTTGAGAACTGCAAACATACTATATCAAAGAATCAAGTTTTCGCTCTTAAGAAACATGGAGAAACGTCAAGAAAAATCCAGAAAACCTCAAAGTCAAAAACAAAATAAAAACACATCCAAACACTAAGTCAACTATAATTTCACTTTCTTAAAACGACCAACATGACATTATTATATCAGTTTTCAAACTATTCTATAAAGGATTCATAGCTGCTGAGAGAGATTATTTTATTTTCTTAGTTGGAATTGAATCTCTCGTAAGCTTCTGGTAACATTGGTTTCCTTTCAGAAATTCTCTCCAAATATAATCTCAAAAAAGCCAAAATACCAATAATGCTTATTAGGTTTTCTCAAACAAAATCAAAATTCTAACTAAAAAGCATAGAACCTACCACTCTAATAAATTCAAACATTTCTATTATAGCAGAGTTCATCAGATTGTAGCGGGATCCATTGTTGAGAAATGCTTTGACTACTGGTTCAAATAAAAAACTTTTCATTATGTAGCGGTTGTAAAACTCATCTTTTAATCCAATGATCTTTCTCTTAAAACGAAGAGCACCTGAAACACAGAGGTATTGTTGTTCAAATCACATACCATATTTTCGTATTTTAGAATTACAAAAAATAAACCAAAACTATTTAATAAACATAGTTCTTCATGCAGTAATAAGTTACTGCTTCCAGAAGTAAGAACCTAAAAGATTACAAAAGGGTTATCAGAAAAATGTATTCTAAAAGCAGTGTATGTCATCATAGAACGCAAGTCTTAGCCAGAAAAATTCTGGAATTAAGTTACTAATTACCAAGATGTATTTTATATCTGAAGTAAGAAATAAGATTGGGCTAATAAATGAATTAACCTATCATACTACTGCAGATGAGAAAATTCCAAATGTAACCTTTTGTATCTACCTTCAGAACAATAGAAGAAATATTAGGGCAATCCACTCTATAATTTGATCTTATTTTTGGACACTCTTATTATTTTAAATCAGGGTTAATGGGTTTACATTGGTTTGTATTTCGATGTGTTTGCAGAAATGCCATAAACCCACAGAAATCTGTAGGACCCCAAATTTGCCTTCCCATAGATTAGGAATCAATTTAGAGGATGCTTTTAAAATGTGGTCCTCTATGCTTGCTGCAGCGAGTATGCTTTTTTTCCCTAGTTTTCCTTTTTACAATTAATTAGGCTTTAACTTACAGATTAAAAGGTATATTTACATCTTGAAGTATGGGGAGTTACTTAAGTCACCATTCATCAAGATCCAAATATACTCAGACAGCTAGACTTCAACAAAGCCCTCTTCACCTAAACGTAATTATCAGTAAGTTAATGCCCCAGTTATTGTAAACAGTTCAAAAAAGCATACTCACTTCATGCAGTCACATCGTCTTCGGTTGGCAAGATTAAATATTGTGTTTGTATTTTGGTTTCTTTGGAGATCATGGAAGTGGCTCGTTAAATTGCCAATTTGTTATTAATCAAGTCCTTCATGAGCAGGTAGCCAGGCAACCATGCTGACACGGTTTCTGGGTAGGAAGGCAGAGGAGTAAAGCAGCTCAATTTTTCTTTAGTTGGCAGAAAAGAGGTCCACAAGTGAATGCCCAATTAGGTACAGTTGAGTATAAACTGCCTTAACAATCCAGCTTATTTAAGAGTGTCTCTTACTAAAGAGACACACTGGGCAGGGAGTTCAAAATAGTTTAAAAGTATTTTTAAACTACTATATAGTTTCAAATACAAAAGCATGGTGAAATAAAACATTTTAAACAATAAGCGGCATCTTTCTTTGTGATAATAAGTCAAAGCCTAACAATGAGTTTTGAGAGCCTTTTTTTTTTTTTAAATGTTGCTTGACAGAGGAACTTAGGCAGTTCCATTTGTCAGAATAAAAATCAGAACTCATGCTAATAGGCCAAATTTTAAGCTTTTAGTAAATAAGGCAAGTGCTATTATCTTAAAAATTGTTACTCCAGCTTTGCAGGCTTTTTGGAGACTTGTGTCCTACCATAACACACACTGGCTAAACCCCGTGGTCTGCATGCATTTCCTGGGTAAGTGAAAAGAACTCCCTTTCTAGAATTCACTAAGACAGAGTATGCAGATGGTGCCACTGCCATCTCCTCAACAGCAGTTTTGTTCAAAACTGCTAAGGTGGATAGAATGTGATTCTAATGGGCTTTTTTGTTTTGCTCCTCATTTGCCCTTATATATTTATATTAAGAGTTGTGTTATTTCCACCCATACCTCTCCCCAAAAAGAAACTTGTATGAAAAATATCCAAACACTATTCTTGTTCTTGAATAAAAACTTACTTTAAAAAATTTACTAGTGAGTTCTATGAAGTCAAGCTGCTCAAAGGAGAGTAGAGAAAGCTTTTGGGATAAGTCAAATTAGCACAACTATAGGATTTTCAATGTAAAAGTGGCACTTGGCTTCCACTCACATCTCTAACATTCATTAGCATGCCAGGGATCTCTTAATGTTTAGTGTTAATCATCTCTGAAATAATAAATCTTACCTTATACAACATGAGATCTTATATATATAAGTGTGAAACTTTTTGCCTCACATGTAACTAATGATACCATTAGTTATACTAATGAATCATCTACCACAAAAGTTTTACTTCATTCTTCATATAGATTTTCATACTTTAAATAAAAACAATCAAACATCATAAAGGTATGAGCTAAAAAGCTACAGTGTAAAATCCAAGAATCTGGAAAAGGCCAAGACTGATAAAACTGGTGTGTATATTTGTGTATACTCAACACAAACATATCTAATGTATAAGGACTAGGTAACAATTGCTGTTCTCACCCACAGACTTATGTTGTCTTTAAATATAAGAAAAAAATTAAGAACCAGCAGATATAAAAAATGCAAAGTCCTCAAAATTTAAGCAATCTTTTGTCTTTACAAATGGGCATCTAAATTTACTTATAAAACTTCCCTTAAAAAACAAACCATACTTAATATTTCAATGTACTCTTTTCTAAGACTGAAAACACCTTAAATCTCAAACTTACGCTAATTCTTTTAGAAATTCTTGATAAAAATTCCTACTATATAGACAGTTCTAAAGAATGCATTCCTAATGACTGGCATCTTCTTTCAGAAGCTACTCATTCTCAATCCTGGAGAGAGCCGCACTGAGAATTACTTGAGAAAGAGTAAGGTTTAATCAATGACAGCCTAACTTAGTTTGGAAAATATTAATAAAACAAAACTTAGATTTTTGCGAGCATGCTTAGTTTCCTGTAATACAGACTCATTAATTAGTCACAGTTCTCTTCACAGTTCTCATCAAACTGTGAGACATTTTCTTTGCAGTATTCTAAGCAAAATAACAAGAGGAAGGGCTAAGGAAAAGGCCTTTCCTTTTCTGCCACTCTTCCACTAGACTCACATATCCCACCTATACCAAACCGCTAAAACATCACACTTAACATTCTGTTCATCTGAATTATGTATTCAACCAAGAATGTCACCCTCTCTCATGATCAAGACACAACTTACTTTACTCATTTCTGCAAGATCTCCCTCGTCTGTCTCATTCAGGTAGAATAAGTCATTTTCACTATACATCCAAAAACACCTTGATATAACGCTGCTGTTGTTTTGGTTTTATCTCCTCCTAATGAACTCTAAGCCACTTGACAGCTGAGTCTAAGTCTTAATCATCTTTATCCTAATACCAGGTATGTACCATACTCCATCAAATCTAAGATGCCACTGATTACAAAAAACCTTTTCTACTATTAAGAAAACAAAACAAAAAAACTACCAATCATAACATGTCATTAATTTTAAGACTCAACTTGATATGAGTATCAATACATATCTTAGAATCAATAAAACGTGGTAATAGGTGTTAAATTTACTGAAACAAAATTAATGTATTTATTTATTCAGTTTTTCCATTCTCTCCCATCTGCTCAAACTCCCTTTCCCGCACTCAAATAAGACCTTCCAGACGTGAAAGAACAATTCAGAGGTGTTTGTTATTAACTCCCTCTCAACTTGCTTTGGGACTCTCACTTTTCCTGTGGTAGGTTTATAAGGGAAATGAGTATGAGTTTAAAAGCCCTTCTTTATATGCACCACATGTGTTCTCAGTACACACTGCAGAATCCACACTAGCTAATTCAGCTGTAACAACTGTCACCCTGATAGGTTTCCTTCTAAGAAAAATTCATTCAACTTTCTATGTTTAATACTGTTTTAAAGATAAAATGTTGACACGGTAAGTTAACATCAGGAATATCCTTATAACATGTTTTTAAACTTAAGGATGTTTTAAAAATTAATTAAGCAAAACCTTTTTTTTTTTTTGGCCATACCACATGGCTTTTGGGATCTTAACTCCCCAACCAGGTATTGAACCCGTGCCCTTGGCAATGAAAGTGTGGAGCCCTAACCATTCCATTCACCAGGGAATTCCCAAGCAAAATAATTTAAAATGAAAGTAAAAAAAGATAGCAAAAACATGTTTATGTTCAGGCCTCTAACTAGTGGATGATTACAATGCCTTTATATACCAACAAAACCAAACTTACCCATAAAAACCAAAAGGCCAAAAGAGTTACCAACAAACATCTCTTACTGAACCTCTAGTGTACCCTAAAATTGGTGTGTCAACTTACCAAAGAAAGCTGACTGCTACATGATCAAGAACATGCTAGATTAATCTATTTATAATTCAGAAACATGTTTCATTTCAGTAAACTAGGGTTTTATGAATACAGTGAAAGTCAATTTTTGAAAAACGTATAACTAAAACAGCCTTGTTAAAAAGACTTGTTGCTCTAAGAGTTAACAAACCTTTCTCATAAAGGTCTACAGAATACATATTCTAGGCTTTGTGGGCACAAATGGTCTCTGTAGCTTTATTTCAACAATGCTTTAAAAACATAAAACTATTTTTCAGCTCACAAGTGGTGCAAAAACAGACCACGGACTGGATTTGGCCACAGCTGTGGTTTGTTACCCTTGCTCTAAAATACCTGAGGTAACACAGTGTAATATATTACAGCTGGGTGTCAAATATGTCTCAGTAAAGCAAGGGGGAAAACATTTGTGGAATTAATGAATGGACCATCTGTAGACATTTGTGCTAGGCAGTCTGTAACTTAGAAAAAAACGCATTTTGGAAACTTAGTACTATTAGCTATGTTTTCCAAATTATGAATATATTCTTCATGGCAGTGTGAGATTCTAGTCTCACAAGAGTGTCTAATTTGTGACTGTCATGCCATATATACTAAGTAAAAAATAAATAAGGTAATAAAATGATTTAAGGTGTCATTTTAATAATGTAATACTTTAATATATCTTTATTGTATACTGAGAAAGAAGAATCAGGAAAATCACCGCTCAAAATGTGGCAAGAGTACATTGTCAGTATAGTTTAGTATTAGAACCTAGGTTTCCTGAAATCAGTGATCTTTTCTTCTCAGGCAACAAGACTGAAAGATACCACAATAATACAGAGACAATAAGTAATCCAGCAGAAGCAACACTTACACAATGCCAAGAAAGCATGCTTCGAGGCCATAAGAACCAGCACTCTCCGGAGGATGTCCTTGTTAATAATGTAGTTCTTTATGTGGTAGGTATGGTGCTCCACACAAAATGTTAACAATTCCAATACCAATGCCAATAACTGGGCAGTCTGAAAATCATCTGAACAAAACACAATTATACTTAATGGCTTATATTCATTTTCCCCCCAAATTCCAATCAAATAAAATCCTTCCTATTAACCCAAATATGTTCAAATTAAGGAAAAGGAAACTAACATTTACTGAATGCCTACCATGTGCTAAGAACTGTGCTTTCCATTTTTCACATCTAATTTAAACAACTCTGAAGACTTAGTGTCATAAGACCCAGGTGTGAAATGTTATTAGTAAGGCAACTGAGATACAAATCTATTAGATCTGCTTTATTCCGAAGCATGAGAATGCTCTACCATGTCTTACCATGTTCCTCAGCGGATGCAGATATCACAGGAGGTCCTACCAGACATCATCCAGCTTTAATGAACTGCTCTCTCTGCTCCTTTGATTCGTGTGCTTGATTTGTGCCTCCTTTTACTCCATATTACTGAGTCCACACTGCATTATAATCTAATCACCGGTTTATCTTCCTCACCAGGCAGCAAGCCTCCAAAAGTATTTCACACAGTTTTTTTCATTTCCTTCATTTAACCCCTGAAGATTAGCACAGTGCCTTTCCCACAGAGGGCTCTCAATAAATGTTTGATGAACTGAACATGTAGGTTTGGAAGGAAGCCTCAAGATTTACCTACTATATATTGTGTTCCTAAGACTTACTTTCAGAGTCATAAAAAAGGGTAAATTAACATTTATTTTCTAAGTGGTATTATGAATTATCAATATAGCATATTTAACTTACATGACAAAATTACTTATTGTCAAAGCTTCAATAAGGAATTTCTCAATGTAGACCCTAAAACTACTGTTATTTTCTAAATCTCACACAAGACACACACAAGCTAAAGTAATAAAATGCAGAAATAAATAATCCTAACTTGGAATAATCCTTAATGCCAAAAAAAAAAAAAAAAAGTTTAATACTGAGGACAAGCTTTGCTCTAGCTATACATGTGAAGTACAAATAACTTACAATCAATCCTCTAATAATTACTTCCATTTGTTTCACATATGTAAATACAAACTAAACACAAATATTGCTTTAACAAAAAAATTGTTTTAAAACTCTGAGAGCAACAAATTATCTCTGGTATCTTCTTTCAGAGTTCTACTACCTCTGATTATAACACTTAAAAAAAAGAAACTTATCTTGACATTACCTCTTTTGAAAATATATTATTAGACCTCCTGTTGGCTCAGATCTGCCTGCAATGCAGCAGACCTGGGTTTGTTCCCTGGGTTGGGAAGATCCCCTGGAGAGGGGAATGGCTACCCGACTCCAGTATTCTTGCCTGGAGAATTCCATGAACAGAGGAACCTGGCAGGCTACATACAGTCCATGGGGTCGCAAAGAGTTGGAAACGACTGAGCAACTAATACACATTAACACCAACTTTTGGGGTTTCAGAATTCAAGAACAAAGAACTCAACTACCACCCTATATTATCTTACCTTTGCTAGGTTTGTCTTCAGTTGTATTTGCCAGCAAGGGGGCAGTAAGGACATGCATACAGTGCTTGTAGAAGAAACCCAGAAATTCAGTCTTTTCTGTTTTCTAAGGAATCAAGAACACTTTCATGAACTTTAACTGCACTGGTTCCTACCAGCAATAAAAATTATACTAGCATGAAAAAGTGAAAAATGCCCGTGGCTTACATTGGCAGTAGCCAACATGTTTTCCGGATCAACTAATGTTCGAAGCAGGCCCATAAGCTGGACTGCTCCTCCAAGTTCAGGGTCTGTATCACAAATCATATGTTCTATGATGAGGTTGATGAGCAAAATATCCTGTTGAGAAAAATGCACATAATAAGGATCACTTATTATAGGAGAGAATGGAAAGAGCACATACTATGACACATGCTACTGTATTACACCTGTATTTTGTTAACTGCAAACCAAATACTTGACTGACTTAATAGGATAGTGAGCAGTTTCCCTAAGTATGGTATAGGCACATCACACAAACAGTACCAAAACGAAAAGAAAGTTCCTTTTTCTATTATCTTTAAATCCCCTTGATTAAAAGAATGTTTAGCTAGAATTTATAATATTGTTCTTGCACTGCTATAGATTCCTTCTATTTATGGCGAATAGTAACTGTATCTGTTCTCCATTTATGGAAATGATGTAAAGTTTCCATTTAAAACAAATTTAAGGAAAAAATAGCTGATACCTAAATGTCTCAAATTGGAGGAAATAAGATTGTGTTATTTAGAGAGCACACAGGAGAACAAATATAGATATTCCAAATGACGTAGAAAATTGACTGTTTTCCTGATCCTCTACTATGATTGGTTTTCGTGGCTCAAGGAGTAAATAAAAACTGAGGGATTCAGTGAAAAAATCTCCACTCATGCCTATATATGCAGTAGTAGGACAGACAAGGAGAAAATGCAGACAGTATATGAAAATGATGATCAGGACTGGGAATCAAGAAAATTACAGCACATAAATAAAGTACATCGATGTGTGTTCAACTAGTGGCTTACAGGGCTAACAATAGTCCTTAAAAAAAAACACCTGTATGTTTATTTAGGTTTTTAAGATAGGACTATTTTATAAAAGCAAATATAACATAATATTCAACAGTTCAATCTGGCACTTCCTGCACCTACCCTGACGTTATAATCTTCTTTTAAAATTATTAAATATACGAGTTTCTAGGCATTCCACTTCATTTTGACATCACAACACATTAAGATCTTTTTAAAAAGTAAAAAGTATTTTCTATTTTGTAAAAATACGACAGGGTGCAATTCTGCATATATATTTTTTCTAAGAGGTATCTTTTTTACCTCATCCCTTAAGAAGGAATTCAGGGCAGTATATTATTTTTAAGTAACAAAGTACTTTCAAGATTTTATAGGGGAAGGAGGAAATAAAAACTCATGATCATTGGTTTAATTATCTGAAAACAGAGCACACACACTCAGTGCTTCCAGATACGCCATGTACCACAGACTCTGGAAGCACCTTTCGCATCACCAGGATACACTCTCACTGACTCTGAAACTGACGGGTGTTACAGGGGATGGAGGTGGGGTGTGTGTGCATTCCTCATCATTCTTGTTGATTTTGAGACTCTCTCCCTAACAAAGCCAATGTTTTCCTAGGGAAATTATTCATAATTCCACAAAGAGAAGAATGATTTATTGACTAAATGATTTAAACAACACAACACAGCAGGTTAATTTCAGAATTAAGAAACTTCATCTCAAAAACCTTTAAAGAAATTTAAGTTGAGCATTATCAAATAACTGCTGTAGGACAATTTATAGACTGAAACAGGAGTCAATTTAGGAGAAGAATAAGTCATGATATTATGGCTATACTTTTCTCAAACATTAATTATTTAAATCTTTAAGAATGAGTAATAAATATAGTTATAGCTCCCCATGTATACTTACTGTTAGTGCAAATAATATTTACCTTGTTGGTTATTTTTTGCTCTGTTAACTTCTTACTTACATCATCATTCTGTTGTGCCTCCTGCATGACAAACTCTCGTACCATGGATGGATTATATTCAACCAAGTATGAGAATATATCAGTAGCAGCACTTCGCACCTGTGTATCATCCATGCCCTGCAGATAAAAAAAACACTTATTTCTCCTATAATAATAAAAACATGGAACTTGCACCTATATAAATCCAAAATCTAACAAATAATAATGAAAAAAGGGAGGTCAAGGAAATTCTGCCATATGTAAAGTTCTTTTTCTGTGGATAGTTATACTTTCTATTCCTGTTTATTTTTCTACTTTAACATTTCAATGAATAGGCTGCAAAGTTAACAAATTATTAAAAATATGGAAAATTCCTGTGAGTATCCTTTCAGTACTGTGTTACAGGCTATCTAATACTAGGACTTTATAGCTTTTTAACTTTATGTAACACACAACTTATATTAAATATTGGCTATAATCAAATAGTTGCATGTTACATAAAAAAATACAGTATTTTGTGGCTTAAAAATATAATGGCAATTAAGTATAAGGAGAAATAAACTTACAAGGATGACTTCTAAAGCTGGTAATATACCCATGTTTGACAAAGTCTTGAAAAAAGCATCTCTGTTTTGAGGTTGTAGCGTTTGGGAGAATGCACAAAATTCTTTTAAAAAGTTAACCTGAAATTAAGAAAAAGGGTAAGTAATTATAAAAGGTATGTTGTTTTAGCTTCACGCCCTTCATAATATCAGATTTCTTACCAACTCTTGTCTTTTTTCCTCATCTGTTGCTTCATCTGTTAGTTGTGCAAATAAATCTGTCAGAAATTTTTCATCTTCCTGTGAAATCAAAGGATAAATTTAATTATGCTAATAATAAGACTATACTTTTAAGATACTATTATAGAAGATATAAATTGTATAACTAGAAAAGGGGAGATGGTATTGGCAATGCTGTTTTTTAAAAGAAAAGTAAAAAACCTATAAAGGATAAATTGGGCATTTATAAGGATATCCTTTGTATTTCGGCACGGCTCTATTTCCTAAGGGCCACATTATAAATATTTTAGGCTTTGCATTCTCTACCACAGCTACTCAATTCTGCTGTTATCGTAGGAAGCGGCCATAGGCAATGTCAGTGAATGAGTTTGGCTGTGTTTAGATAGAACTTTATTTACAAAAACAAACACGGTTTCTACACTCATCGTTTTCATAGGGTTTCATAACCTTAACCTTCGAAGTTAAGGTCCTATAACCTCTCAAATGAAGATAAAACTTCCTTCACATTTTAACAATAGAAATGATTCAATTACTTAAAAAGCTAAATTCAGAACTTTTAAAAAAACATTATTTAAAGATTTCCACATACACAATAATTTAACACATAATCAAATTATTCTGAAAATGAGTCAAATGATACTCTACAGGATACTAATCTGAGCATGTAAAAGTTAAAAGTACAGAACTTGGAAATAACATATGTTGTCTTATTCTTACCTCTTTATTTTATAATTGAGACATGATTAAGAAATTTATCCAAAGCCCAATCAGTTAGCAGGGAGGTGGGCAGAGCCTTCCTGACTGCCTGTTCAATATTTTCTGCCACTATTTTTAGTTAAAATTTTAATTCCATACTACCACATCAACTAGAAGTAAATTCAATAATACATGCCCTACAGTTATGCATATGAGTTATTTCCCATTCGTTTATAAACCCCATATTCACTACTGTAAGCGCTCAAGAAACATTTTGTGATACTAAATTAGTTATTCCCACCTTTACTTTTACAATACATAAGCCATACCTCAAATGGCATCCAATATTAAGATCCACCTCGGATATAATATATCCCAATTAAAAATCTAATGATTAAAAAACAATCTCTGCACTGCTGTGAAGTATAGAGAATTAAGAATGCTCCACAGTATTACAAAGAATATAACCAGTCAATGTAAGGCTTATGACCATGTACAAGGTGGATAAGAACCTGCTTTAATTACTCCCTGTCAAAATATTTGTAAAACTCTTCTTTCTTCACAGCAGCACTTTGGATATAAATGCTCAGCAACAAGAGAACAGAAGGACTACAGCACTGGCAGTCAGCATTTTACAGAGCATACTGTAAGGAAACAAAACTTAACTTGAAATTATTTATACTTAATGAGTAAAACTGGCATTTTACCGGTCTGAAGACCAAGAAAGACAAGTGATGGATCCCTGTGAAACAAACAAACGAGAACCATGTGGAGCTAAATAAAAGGACCAATAGCATTTGGGACTATCCAGGGAAACCAGGAATCAAAACTACACCAGAACAAAGGATCTGTTAGGTGGCTGGCAAAAACTAGTTCCTTAGCCAAGAACAAATGAACATTAGTACCAGAACCCTCCTTCTTCCATTACCAATCACAATACACTATGTAGAAGAATACTACTGTAGTTACCAAATTATACTGCCTGTATTATTTGTCTTAAATGAATGAAAAATAGGTCAAATTAGTCAACACGAACTGGACTTATCACTAGCTTCAGAAAAGCAGTTTTGGTAAAATTGACCTTTCTATTTGAATTCGTGTGTGTGTGTGTACGTATATATTACACATATATATATATATATATATATAGTGACAAAACCAGGATCACTGAAAATATAGTTTTCTAAAAAGGAAAAGACAAAAATTATATTTACAGTTTTATTCATAACATATGCTACCAAGCAGCTCTTGCTGACATTTATTTGCTTCATTTTTTAATATAACAAATCCAGGTTCCAAATAATTATTTTATTTATAGATCTGGGGTAAGGTCTTATAGCTTTCAAATCACATCACATATATGTTACTGTTACAATATTCTGGGTAGGAACAAAGCACACAAGAGGTGTGCAACTCACAAATCTTGGCACTATGAAGACATATTTCAGTTGGACTAGACTAATTCACGCACCATGAGATAATTTACTGAGAAGATTCTCTGACTTTGGGGCTGCTACAAATGTAGATTACGAGCCAGCTCAGAGATCTGGATTGTGTGTTTTCTGCAGAATCCAGGATGTATCCTAGGTAATTCTGATGCAAGCACCCTAACACACCACACTTGAGAGACTGGGCATACTATAAAAAGAAAATTTGGAGTTTACGTTTAATAGGCGATTAACAGATATTTAAAATAATACTCAAGAGTCTTGTATCATGTTCAATGCTTTACATGCATGCATCTTATTTAATCTTCAGATGACCTTATAGGGTAGATACTAATATCACCAACCTTAAGATTAGGAAGCTGAAGCTTTTAAGAGATTAAGAAAGTTGCCCAAGTCACACAGTTATTAAGTAACAGGCAGAGCTGAAACTCAAGTGCAAGTCTAACCTCCCCACACTCTCATCATTACAAAAGCATGCAGCTGTAACTTGCCAACCTCTGCTATATTCTCTTGACCCTAAAGCTAGACCTTTAATAAATAATTACCCCGGAGTTCTCCATATTTTATAGAATTTGTATTCTATATTTAATGACATATTTTTTGGCTTCTATTTTTTTCTTTCCTGTTCCAATCTATTCGGTTTTATGCCTAATTGATAGTTTAATATCCCTAAAATTCTACATTCAATTGTTTCATTAAGATCCTTTCTCTATAATTTCTTTGAGCTAGATTTTAAAAAAAATCACCTTTATCATCCCTAATCCAAACACAACCTTCTGTGTTCCGCAGTATTACATATTATAATCTCTTGCAATATCACCAAAGTAAATACCTTTAGACAAAAAATAAAATTCAACTTATGTGCCTAAAGGAACAGAAAATTTTTGCTGAAGGCAACGGGCATTTTTTTTAAGCAGAGAAAAAAAAAAAAAGAATGATCTAACTCACCTGTAACATACCAACAATTTCTACCTTATTGAAAAAAATAAAGGAGTGAAGTGTTGATAACATATTTTCTTCAAAGACTGAAGGGGTAGGGAGAACCATATCTTGTATATACTGAACTCTGTATGTCTGATGAATTTTTTGTTTCAACTCAGGATCTGATATGGGAATCACTTCTTTAAACTTGGCTGTTTTTGTTAGAAATTCCCTATGTTTTCGTGGTTGTGATAAAGCAGGATCATATTCTAAGCATCCAATGACGTCCATGATACATTCCTCAGAGAACATAACTTCAAAAAGAGCAGTTCGATTCAAGAGGAAGATGCCTTTGATAATTTCATACAAGTGGTGCAGTCCTTCAATATTTTCCAAATCCTCACACACGTGGAAAAGCTCTAAGAGCTTTTTAATATAGCCCTCATTTTCCAGTGCTAGTGCAAGTTTTTCACGACGCAGGGGAGAAGGTAAGGATGACGCCACAAGTTCTGCAATTTCCTCAAGACGACTTAATTCACAAGATGGCAATTCTAAACCTGGTGATGACATATCATCGAAACGCTCCTCTTCAGACTCATCTACAAGGTCCTGAGTGATGTCCACTGATGGGTCCTTTCCTTGAACCTATTAAACAATATTTGTAATAGCTGAAGAAGTATAATCAAAGCAAATCTAAATGATATTCTTAGATATAAGAAACGTACAACAAAACTGTAATCATGATTTTCAAGATTAGAACTTTCTTCAAACTTGACACAAATGCCTGCTTTTCTAAGCACATTTCTATAAATAATACACACTTTTAATTTTAAAGAAGGAAGTTCAAAGTTCAGAAATGTAATGAGCTTCCTCATAAATACAAGGTTTATCAACAATGGAAACATTCATCCACTAAAGTATCGGTGACTGTGACTTAAGAGTGCCCTGCAGACCCATAATAAAGAGGCCTGATGGTAAAACACCCATTCATCAACAGGCCAGGGCAAATTCCAGAAACATTCCTAGCATTATGCTATGGTACATCCATTAAACTCTTCAAAGTTTAAGTAAAATTCTAACAAATGCTGTGACCATAGAAAATATGTATCACTGTAAGCAATAAGAAAAATATTTAATATCAGTTAATTTAGAAACCAAAGGAAAAGAGCATGTACAAACTGGCTTTGGACCAAAGTGGGTCACTGATTTGGTATAAATGCTGGTTGGTAGCCCAAAAATATGATTAAGAAAAACTGAGCTGGAAACTGCACCCACATAAAAATAAAACCACACAAAAAGTAACTGCAACCTATATGTAGTAGAGCTATGCCCTAAGAATACCCGCTTATAGTTAAGTAACCAAACCATTAAGTTTTTCTTTCTACACATCCAGACCTTTACCTTTCATGATCCCCTAGAAGCTCTAAAGTTTGTCATAAATCCCAACCTTATGTCAGTGTAGGGGACTCTACTCATAAAAAATTAACTTATAAGTCTTCACAATTAAATATAATTTAAGGTAAAAGAAACTTTTTATAAAAGGTCAAAGACATATTTCAGAATGAAATGAGTTTTGCTCTCTTGGCCCTATAATCTGACACTGGCATTAAACCAGCTCAAAAGGCCAAACTGAAAGGTAAAGGAATGGAAAAAATAGGCCTCATATGAAATGACCAACAAACTTAAACTGCTTAGAATGGTTAAGAGATGTTGATGAATATCAGAAGGGAAGAAGACCTGAACTAAGTCTTGAAATATGCTGCAAGGTGACACCATCTTGACCTTAATCCAGTGGGCAGAACCACTAAAAGGAGGCCAGGCACATTCACAGCTTGTACCTGGCATGGTCTCAAGTTGGCTCTGGATTTTTGAAATTACATAAGATCTCACCACAGCTTTAGACTCCTAATATTCAAGCTATGGCTTTACCTATAGAAACATGGTAGGCATTTGATTACAAAATCAAATGAAAAGGGATGAAAGACTGTAAATGTATTGAAAATGGTATCTTCTTGAGTGAACTCGCAAATATGAAGACTGAACAGGTAATCCAAAAGGCCTGTGTTTAGGAATCTGATCTGCTTAGGGAAACAAAGTGAAACTCTTAAATATTTGACAAGTATGTTTCAGTCTTGCTTTCAGAACAGAAGCAATATGAGAATGAAAATTTTAAAAGGAAACGAGGCTAAGCTAGAAGAAAGAGCTTTCCTGGAGAAAGGATAAATCTCAGAAGTCAATCTGGATATAAAGAAAATGAGAATGTGAAGACCATAAAAGATGTGCAGTCAGGGTCATAAGTCATTGGGAAATGACATTTTGAACATGAACTATGTAACTATATCAGAAAAGAACAACAAAGTAGGCAGGATTCCCAGGAATGTTACTACAGAGAAAAGTATGTAAGTACTACTAGTGTCCCAAGAGACAATGAAGAATTTATGGTGTTACAGACTAAGGAAAAGCATAATAAAGGTCTGAGAATTTTAAAGACCCAGGCCTGACAGTAACAGACTGAGTCCAGGACTGAGTTAAATACTAGCCTAATAAAAGACTGTGTGCAGGGTGGGGCTGTTCATGTCAGAAAAGTGAAGAGGAAACAAGATTTGTGTGAATAACAGATACTTTCAGCACCACCCTGAACTCATTAATTTCATCTGTTTCTACCGGAGAACTCCAAATGACAAAATCTAGAGGAATATGCTGTAGAAACAACTGTATGGGGCAGAAAGCAAAGAAAACATGAAGAAGGCATAAATACATATATGTTAGTTTTTCACCTGTTAAGAGAAGGAAAGCAACAACTAAACAGGTTAATTTATGAAACACAACTGAGTAGAACGATATAGCAGAAATAAACTTTGCAAGTTAAGGAAAATCTGTGTCTCAAGAACACAGGCTTCTATAGTCTATTAAGGCAGTGGCTCTCAAATGTCATGGTTCACCAGTCACCTGAAGCAGGCACTGACAGACAACTGCCAAACTTGGTCCACCACCTGTTAATAAAATTTTACTGGTAAGAGAACGACATCCATTTGTTTGTCTATGACTACTTTCTCAGTACAACAGCAGAACTGAGTAGCTAAACAGTAGTTAAACAGTGTAGTCCACAAAGCCTAAAATACTTACTACCTTGCCCTTTAAACAGAGAAAATCTGATCCAGAAGGCTTATTAAAACTGGTACCTACTCATAGAGTTTCTAATTCAGCAGATCTGGGATAGAGGTCTCATAATTTGCATTTCTATCAGATCCCAGGTTATGCTCATTCTACTGGTTTAAGAATCACACCTTGAGAACCAATGAATTAAAGAATCTGCTGAAAATTATTTCTTCTCCAGATAAAATAAACGTGAGGATAGAAAAAGTGTCCTTAGGATATAATGGTCTATATGAATCTTTAATAAGAAAAAACGGCTTGAGCCACTAGAGTGCATTATCAATGACCATTCACAAAAGATTGTGGAGATGTTACCACTAGACTCAGGTACAAGAACCACTAAGGAATTCTGGAATCAACCAAGAACAAAAATGATGAGACTGAAGAGAGAGTCGAGAGTCACAAGAAGTTACTGAACAAAGATGATCAGACTTCCATTTTAAAAAAGATACTCTAGCTGGGTAGATCTGGGATGAATGCAATAAACCAAGCAAGAAATGATGGTAGCTTAGTAAACCAACAGCAGTGAAAATGAAGATAAATGAATGCATTGAAGACTTAAGAGTTTAAGGACTGAATGGACAGAGAGGATGAAGGAAGGATAAACTTGTTTCTGACTTCAGCAACTGAATGGCATTTACTAAGATGAGAGAGATAGGAAAATGAACAAATCTCAGTGAGATTAAGCTCAGTTTTAGACTACTGAATTTGAGATGCTAGTAGCATTCATGGAGGACAGCTCTGAAAGGCAGGTGAATATAAAACTCTGGAGTTCAGCAAAGGTCTGGACTGGGTATACTGGTGTCAATAAATTGTGCTTTTCTATAAATCAAGTTTTCACAGACAGTACTAATCTATATGATGTGTCTCTATGCATTTTAAAGTATGAGGTATCAGCTTAAAGCACAGCAAAAAACAAAATGCTTAAAATGAAAGCATGTTGATTTTCTAAATTACCTGACATATCTTCTCCCAAATTTCATCACATCCAGCTTTTTCTTGAAAGCTGAGGGCCAAGTCATAATTTTCTGCTTCAGACCACACAATCAAAGTGTCCTTAAGAGAAAAAAAGAAGTCTGAATGATTAACCTATATTATCACAAACTACTTTAAAGTAAAAAGCAAACGAACAAAATAGGGAAATGAGAACAGTACTCATTTCTGCTTTTTGCAACACTGATATTAGTCATTTCCAATGTTCTTTTACACTTCACTTTATCCAGTCTATAAAATGAAAACAATGTTCTCCTTAAGGAAAAGCTGAACCCATATATGAAAGCCACTACAACTGCACACACCATCCAAATGTACCAAAAGATACAAACTAAAATTATGTCAGTTTGCTTGCACATTGTCACATTTTATGCTCTAGTCAAAACGCCCAAAGAGAAAGTCTTGAGTATTTTAATGACAAGGGTATGTTAGGAGGATGGGATTAATAAAATAAACAGTTCCTCCTCCTCATTGTCAGTATCCGGTGTTCTTTACTGGGGCACTCGAGGCCCGTAACATCCTTGAAATTATTAGTTAAATTTGTAATATGTGAGCATTTATCTGGTCAGAGGTTTTTTTTAACTTTTACCAACATTCGGGAAGCAAGAAGCTCCTAGCACCCTCTTTATTTTTCATACTGACTTTTTTATGACAGTAAGTTTAATAAACAGTTTTTACTAAAGATACCATCTCAGCAAGACACTACAACCACAATGCCAAGACCACTTTACATTTGCTGTAGTACAGTATGTATTCTACAATATGCATGGTATAATATTTATGGGATTTAAGATATCCTTTCAAGCTTGCGTTAGTCGCTTAGTTGTGTCTGACTCTTTGCAATCCCCCAGACTGTAGCCCACCAGGCTCCCGTGTCCATGGAATTCTCCAGGCATAAATGCTGCAGTGGGTTGCCATTCCCTTCTCCAGGGAATCTTCCTGACCCAGGGATTGAACGTGGGTCTCCTGCATTGCAGGTGGATTCTTTACCATCTGAGCCAACAGGGAAGCCCTTTCAAACTTACTGACTATATAAAGAAAAATAATTCAAACTGATTAATAAGTAACTGAAAAAAGCCAAGCCAAGGTGAGTTGAGCATCTGATTGGAATGATTAAGATTCCCATATTGAAGAGGAAACCTAACTGTATTTTAAGGTATCTTAAAGGATCTATTATTTCTTATACTTTTTGCTACCTTGGCAAGGACACTTTATTATACACAAACAGATCCCATGTTCAAAAATCTATCTGCTAAACTTCATATAAATTCTATTCAATCATTTAACTATCAATCATGAGGCCAATAATCTCTTACTAAACTAAAGTG
Organism: Bos mutus; assembly: GCF_027580195.1. NCBI lineage: Eukaryota > Metazoa > Chordata > Mammalia > Artiodactyla > Bovidae > Bos > Bos mutus. The sequence goes on from NC_091637.1 coordinate 55,416,811, forward strand.
ATGCCAGCCAGAAGTAAATAAATGATCCTCTGACTGGGTTGTGCAGCATTACTAACAGGATAAATCTACAAGTCTTACTCAGAATTTTTAAAAGAACTCAAAGAGCCCTTTTTATTACCTTCAAGAACTTCTAGAGATCCCAGGCAAGCAATCTGTTCCACAGTGACTGAGTAGCTATTCAAACTCAAAATAATTTACATTACAGTGTAAATTAGTCAGTTGGGTGGCCTCCCTGAGCCTCAGTTTGTCTTTAAATGAGACAATACATACTGTTTTGAAAACTGGTAATAACATAAGATTCATTGGAAGAAGTCTAAAACCACTACATTAGTAATGAGTTTAATACAACTAGAAGCAACTGTTCTGCTACAGCGTATATTCAGAATCACCTGGAGACATAATCAGGGCACAGCTAGAAATATGCCCTTAATGACCCATTTGACAAATTTTTAAGTTTGAAAATTTTTAGGAACTGCTCCTCTGTTTTCCTTGAAGAGCCTAATTTTCACCAAATCATCTTGCTTATCATCCAACAACCTATAGGTTAAAACATATGGATTTGTTCATTCATCCTCAAAACAGATTCAGTCTTTTCTAAGGATATGCTTTTACTGTTCAGCTGACTGAAACCTCAAAATGTGAATTTAAGTACTGAACATCAAAACCAAATACTGTAGCCTCCAGCCATTCCAATAGAACCTGAAAGTTTTCTTAAGAACAACAAATAGTGTTAATAGACCATTAAACCATCAAGAGAATATTTCATATTGTACCAATGCTTGTGGACAAATAAAACATCATTAAATAAATTTAGGAGTAAATATCAAATTTCCTATATATTATGTGTGACCTCAAGCAAGTCACAACCTTTAGGCATCATCTAATGTGCAAAGTAAAACTTCCCTCTAATAGTATTTTAATGGTCAATGAAAAAGCACTTTATAATTCATTTATATAAATGTGTTAGTAATATTTTTAAAGTTATTTTATATCTGCACCTTCAGAGCAATGAGAAGACTGATAATAATTTCAGTGGCTTTGTAGAGAACTCAGTATTATCTGTGTATATTTTGAATAAATAACAATTTTGGTGATAGTGCTTGTAGGCATTGAGAGATTTACTTTCAGATATCTCTTGCACCAGAAGGGTACAAGAAAGTTTATTCAAACTGAAAGTTCTTTAAAAACTGTTACATCATTATAAGGTCCTGCTCAGGCTATGTAAGAAATCAAATTCATATTTATACTAAGTTGCTGTACAGAGATATGAATGTTCCTCCTACACTACTAGCATTCACAGCAGCAAAGAAAGGAGCTGATTATTCCACCAGTGGTGACTTTTTAAATTCTCTTTAGAAGAGAAAACTGTGGTATTTTAGATGTAACTTGTGAGAAATAAGGCTCGGCTGGTCAAATATCTGGAACTGTATTTTGGAATTAGGCAAAACATGTAATCTGCTCCAATTTTTCACTGTAAGGAATCAGATGGTAAATTTTCATTTAATCACCAAACCGAGGATAATATTCAAGATAAAGCACAACATCAAAAAAAAAAAAAAGCACAACATCTTCAAAATTTTACCTGTTGTTTCTGGTATGCAGTATTTGGATTTATTTTGGATTCTAAAAGTAGAGAACCTAGGAAAGAGGGGAGAAAAAACACACATTCCATTATGTAACTGCAAAGCAGCAACACTGTATTATTCCCTTACATACACACACATTTCCTTTTTGAAGGTCTGATGCGCATACAACTTCAGTACAGGAAATATTCCTTTAAAACAATACGAATTTAAATATAATAGCCTATAACCCAAGAAATGCTCACGTCATACATGCTTACTTTTAACAAGACAGACACAATCAACTGAAGAATGAGTACTGGATGGTAACAGAGATCTAACAAACTCCCGAGCAGCAAAGGTAGTGAAATAGCACAATGTGAAGCCAGATGATCTGGGATTAAATCTCTGATATTCACCAGTATTGAGAAACGGTAAAACATGCAAATTAGCATTATAAATAAAACCTGGCTAAAATAAGAATTTACTGATAAAAGTTTGAAAACATTAGGGGTGATTCATTAACCAAGTACATCCCCAAATTGTGATTCACCTTCAGAAAATCTTATATTTTTGTTTAATACAGGAATTACCAAACTTCTCCATCTTCAAACTATCAATTTACTTCTCAGAACAAGCAAACTTGCACATATCTGTTTTTCCCCTGGCAGTATCACAGTATCATAAGACTCAGGGTATTAGACCAAGTGTTCAATTATATAAATATATACATACACACACACTTTATCATGTTCCTTTCCATCATGATTTAATCATAGGGTGAATATAGTTCCCTGTGCTATACTGTAGGACCTTGCTGTTCACTTATTTCATATGTAACAGTTAGCATCTGCTAACCCCCCACTCCTAGCCCATCCCTGCTCTCCCTTGGCAACCACAAGTCTGTTCTATTAATCCGCTTCACGGAAAAGTTCATTTGTGTCCTATTTCAGATTCCATATGTAAGTGATATCATATGGTGTTTGTCTTTCTGTTGGACTTACCTTCATTTCCCTTCTATGAACAAGCTGTTTCCATGTCTTGGCTATTGTAGACAGTGCTGCAATGAATACTAGGGTGCATATCCTTTCCAATTATAGTTTTCTCCAGTTACATGCCCAGGAGTGGGATTGCAGGATCATATGGCAACTCCATTTTTACCTTTTTTTGGGAAGAACCTCCGTATTGTCTTCAGTAGCGGCTGCACCAATTTACATTTCCACCAACCATGTAGCAGGATTCCCTTTTCTCCACACCCTCCCCAGCATTGTTTGTAGATTTTTTGATGGCCATTCTGATTGGTGCAAGGTGGTATATCTCACCGGTGTTTGTTTGCATCTCTCTAATTAGCAATGTGAGCATCTTTTCTTGTGCCGGTTGGCCATCTGTATGTCTTCACAAAGAACAAATTTTAAGACTAGATTTATACCTCTCCGCCTGGAGAGGTATAAATTGTGTTTAAGGTGGAATCAACCAAGTCCAGTTTAAAGACAAGTTCTGGCCCAAAATACTTAAGAAGCATTTTCTCTGCAGCTGTCTCTCACCCAAGGCTTTCATCTCCTATTACATTTAACAATTGTTTTATCCATTCTAAATAGTGGCCAGACACTTGAGAAACAGGTGTGCTAACATTTCCAAATTGAACTAGCTTTGCTTTAAATTCATCTACTAATTGTGATACTGTCCTTTGTTAGTAATTTACTGACCCTTCACTGCCATGTACTCATAATGGTGCTAAATGGTACTGAATATATACAGCAAAATATCAGCACTTGCCAAGTTGTGGTGACTTAATTTGCAAACACCCAATTTAAAAATGCGCAATGGTTCTGAATAGATACTTCTCCAAAGAAGATGGCAGTAACAAGAAAAGATGCTCAACATCATTATTCATTAGATAAATTAAATCAAAACCAAGAAAAGATAACCATTTCACATCACTTAGGAAGCCTATAATCAAAGACAGATAATGACAAGAGCTGGCAACCGTGTGGAGAAATTGGAACCTCAAACATTTTCTTGTGGGTATATAAAAAGGCATCTACTTAAGTTTGGCAGTTCCTCAAAATGTTAAGAGTTACCAGCAATTCCACTCCTAGGTATATACAAGAGAAATGAAAACATGCCCACACAAGTACAATATACATTCATAGGAGCATTATTCATAATAGCAAAAAAATGGAAACAATCCAAAGGTCCAAATACTGATGAGTGGATAAAGTGAACTACTATTCAGCTATACAAAGGTATCAAGTTCTGATCCATGCTATAACGGATGAACCTTGAAAACATAAGTGAAAGAAGCCAGTCACAAAGGACCACATATTTTAGGACTGTGTTTATATGAATTGTCCAGAATATGCTAATTTAGTGGATCTGCAGATTAGTGGCTGCTTAGGATTGGGAGGAAGGGGGAGCAAATGGGTGCTAATGGGTACATGATTTCTTTTAGAGGACAAAATGTTCTCTTACTGTGGTGACAGGTGCATAACCCTGTGACTATACCAGAACATACTGAATTATACACTTTAAATGAATCAATTAGCTGGCATGTGAATTCTGTTACCAAAAAAACCCCTAAAGAGTAAATATTCATACTTTGGAATACCATATAGCATTGTTAATGAACCAAATATATGTAAATGCAATAATGTATATGAATCTTACAAACAAGCCTCAGACAAATGTATATCCCATAAGTCCATTTACATAAAGTTAAAGAAGTGCCAAATATTAATCTATGGTGTTAGAAGTTAGGTTTATTGCGGGGAGGCGGGAGACAGTGACTGGAGAGAGACATGAGTCAGGCTTCCAGAGTGCTGGTTACGGAGTTTGTTTTCAAGAGAAGGGGTAAAACAACACACGGAACAGGGGCTGCACTTCAAGTTGTGATTTCAAGAAGCACGTACCTGACTTGGCAGCTGCTAAAACAAAGCACCCAGCATTGGTAAAACCGTTATTTTTTAAGAACCAGTTTCCATCCCCAGCCCCTTTTCATTTGTTTCAAAACTCTCAGTAATGTTACAGAAAGGAAAAACTAGAAAGGAAAAACCAATTACAAATTATCTGAAGTTTGAAGTGTTCCCTCCCAAAGTGCTGGCTAAAACAAGGATAAGCACATACCAGAAGCTTCAGGTGTTACTAAGTTTTTCTCTCTCCTGGGGCATTCAAGATTCAGGGGAAGTATCTCTCCTAAAACCCATTTCAGCCATATCCCATGGTTTAGTCTAAGATACAACTTCAGGTAGTCCAGCTCTGGTCCTCAAGTACCACGCTCCCTAAGATGTTAATACGTTGTAGAGGCTGGATCATGGAAAGCAATCTTTTAATTGGGAAGCTAAGTAAGACAATAACGGAAAGACATCATGCTGACGTATGGCAGAAACCAACACAATATTGTAAAGCAATTATCCTTCAATTTAAAAAGATCCCATAAAGACATATTTCTAGTTTTATTCCTAGCCCATCTATTAGGTTCCCCACCCCCATCTCTCAGTTCCTATTGGATCAAGTTATAAGCACTTATCCAATCAACCGAAGAAGAACCAGTTGAGACACGTGCTTTCAATAATGGATAGATCCAGCATATATATCTTAATAACTGAATCACATACGCAGAACAGCCCCCCATCCGAATTTGAGAAACATATTCATCCTCTCCAATGAAATAGATGCCTTCCTTTATCCTCCAAGGGGAATTTCATTCTCACCACCCCGCTACGATACCATCTCCCCACACATGTGAAAACCTCACATATTTGAGAAAGACACTCTTACAGACAAGAGAAAGACAAGCCTAGAGAGCAAACCCCAATATCAAGACTTGAAAAAGGCTTTCCCACTTGAATGACTCAGAAGGAAATATGGAAATGCAAAAACAAGAGAGATGGATGAAGCTAAGGGGAATGCATCAATTAAACTTGTCATTGTAGAATTTATCACAGCAAAATCAACTACTCTCAGGTGAACTAAAGAATACTCCTGCACAGCAAATGCTTGCCAGTCCATCCCAAAGTTTCGATGCACCCGCAAGTCGATATTTATGCATATATATACTTCAAAAGGAGAAGGCAATGGCACCCCACTCCAGTACTCTTACTTGGAAAATCCCATGGACGGAGGAGCCTGGTGGGCTGCAATCCATGGGGTCGCTAAGAGTCGGGCACGACTGAGCGACTTCACTTTCACTTTTCACTTTCATGCATTGGAGAAGGAAATGGAAGCCCACTCCAGTGTTCTTGCCTGGAGAATCCCAGGGACGGGGGAGCCTGGTGGGCTGCCGTCTATGGAGTCGGACACGACTGAAGTGACTTAGCATAGCATACTTCAAAAAATAAAAGAGGGTCCTTAACTTTCATTTACTATTACCAAAACTGAGTATCAGCACAACCCCTTTGGAGGGTCATTTATCTTTATGAAGCTTTTAAACACATATTACTCTTTAGTCCAACAATCCTTCTAGGAAATTATCCTACATCCTCATACAAGTGCCAAGCATATGAATAAAGATGTCATTAGCAGTGTTTGTAAAGGCTAAAGAAAACTAGAAACAATGTTTGTGCCAGCTATACTCAGAGTGTGGGGATCTCAAAAGGCCTAGAAAATAAAAACTATTTTCATAATATTACTAAGAGATTAGTTGCCCTTTTCATTCATATTCTCTCAGTATGTCTACACTGATACTGTAACAGATTGAATGCAGAAGTAGCAAAGAATCCTTTAAAAAAAATTAAACTGGACATTAAAGAGATATGTAAAAATGTAAAAGAAAAGATCTTTGAAGTCTAAGCTTTAACGTGGTAAATACTGATATTTTTTGTTTAAACATAAATAAAGCTTTTAGAGGTCCTCAGTTTTACTACATTAAAGGTATCCTAAGGGAAAAAATTTGAGAAATGCTACTGCGTCAATAATGCTATACTTTGTGAATACTATGCTGATTTTAGATGAGATAGAACTGTTTGAAAAAGTGAAAGTGTTAGTCAATTTGTATATCCTGACACAAACAGATGCCCCAAATATACTGATAAAAAGAAGATCTATACACTCAGGAAATAGGAAGACAATGGTAAAGAAGGGGAAATGCCCACTTATAACATAACCAAGACAATCACAGGTAAAGCTGTCATGGACTGACAGCAAGAAAAAGTAACCATAAAACAGTACAACTATGAGTATAAATATTTAAGTCATTAAAAATGTTCCCTCTCTACTTCATATCTTGGGTCTCCTATAAAATAAAATGTGATAATTTCTCTAGTATCCTGTTGCAAACTCCCAACACAACCCTATCAAAACGAAACGAACACCTTCAGGGATAGGGGAGAGCAGTTAACATGCAAAAGAACTGGAACGAGAGAACGCAGAACTAGTGCCTGTAGTATGGATCCAGCTCGGGACAGCTTGTTTAATTCCCAGTTCTAATAAACATACTCATTCAATATGTGCGTGCTCAGTCACCAGGCTACTCTGTCCATGGAATTTTCCCCACAGGAATACTGGAGCAGGTTGCTATTTCCTACTCCAGGGGACTGGCCCTACCCAGGGATTGAACCTGCATCTCCTATGTATCCTGCATTACAGACAGGATTCTTTAACCACTGGGGAATAATTCATGCAAACCTTTTAAAACAGAAAGATTTTATATTAAAAAAAAATATAGGTTTTTGGCTGGGTACAGGAAAAAAAGACCCCCAAACTATCCAATCAAAGAATCAATGCACCAAGACTTAAAGTTAGAAAAAATAATAAAGCAAAGCAACCACAGGGTTGCTTTTGAGTATTAACTGAATATATAGTGCCTGACCCAGAACCTAACACATAACCAGCACTCAATACTCTCTTTTTTAATAGCAAGATCAGAATATCATTTCCCTGGCATCACTTTATTTCTGAATAGTAGAAAAATTAGTATTGATAACAATGATCTAGAAACACATTATAAACAAAAGACTAAGCATCACAGGCTCATTGTACTGTTTAAGAAAAACATTCTAGTATACAATATTTAGGGAGCATTCCATAATAATTGTTGAGACTTTTAAATCTTCTGTTATACAGTTTAATTTAGCTGGAAAATTCACTTGTTCAAAAGGTACCAAAAGGAATTAATATAAGACCAAAAATCTCACCTGGATAGGAGATTAGTGTAATGCTTTAAACCTATAGTAGATTTGTATTCCAGGTCCCTCCCACTCAATTTTGTGGACTACAAAGACACTTAAAAACAAAAATGAAAGCTCAGGAAAAACACTCTGTAGTGTTACATTAAGAGGTTTCACACGTCTGTCAGCCTTCAAAACTCTCCACCCCAGTTTTACACAACGTAGCCCATGCCCTGAACTCAAAAGTTACCACATGCAACAGATGATAACTAAAGGCTTGACTATCCTAAGCCTATTAATTTTCCATAATGCAGGACTACACAAGAGAAAAAGTGCATTTAAATCATGTTTTCAAAGTGAAATAGTTCTCCCACTGGGTTCTTCGTGGTAGCTAAATTTTGAAATGCTTATTGTTGCAAGATCATATACTACCTTATTGATTTATAAGAACAACACAGAAAATGCTGATTCTCTGTTCATTTCTCACCACAGCAGCCAAAACAAAACAGACTTTCCTACCCAAAGTGTTGACCTCTTCTCCTATTTATAGTGTATATAAATAGGAGAAGAGGCAGGTCTACTATAACCAAGTTCTATCAAGAGGTAGAAGCAGAAGATTCCAGTTTTCACCAGTAGCTAGCAGTACTACCCTGAACAAAACATTTCTTTTGTCCCATTTCTTCAGGCCTCAAGTAACAGTGAAAATTAAATCTTTTAAACTCTGAACAAGTCAGAATTAAAACTATCAACGTAAATTAATTAAAACTATTAAATATTAATAAAATTTATTGATTTTATTAATAAAAATTAATCAAACTATTGTAAATAAACATTAAAACTATTGTATGTAAAAAAACATAAAACTTAAAGTAAAAAACATAAGAACACTATTCTTGATGATTGGCAAGTAATCCAGAATAAAGAGTACTGATGTGATTTTATGTTCAAATACATCCTTCAGTACGTGAAGAAATTCCAATTTATCAATTCTAAAATTGGTAGGAGGTGGTAAAAATCATAATGGAAAAAAGGAATGATTTGAACAAAATGAGAGAGTAAGCAACAAGCTAATAGGTACAGCATAAACTGGAAGAAAATACACTAAATAATCTTTACTGAAGATGGAACCTTACAAGTACACGGCTATGATAAAGCCTGAGAAATTAGGTAATCTTTGTTTTTAAAAAAGGATACATTTCAACAACCTATTTTGCTAGTAGGAACCTACTGAATTGCAAATCAGAAAATGGGCTCAGTAGCTAGTGGGACATCTCTCCTCCAAGGCAAAGTGAGCTACAGAATTGTCAAGCCAACTCAGCTTCCAGAATGCAATCCAGACACGGACTGACGGAAGACACAAGTACTTCCATTCAAAAACTGCCTTCTTGATCTTCAGGTAAGTCTATAAGCTCCTCTAACAAGATAAATGACTCATATGGAAAACCAGAAATAACTTTCCATAAAAAGAAAATTCTGAATTATCCCGTATGGCAAATGAGGGAAACACACAATGGATAACCCAAGCTAGCAGCCAATGTGAAAATTCCCACATGTGGCTTGGAGACAAACTACAACTTTAAATACCGTCAGGCTAAACATTTGTCTTCATTTCCTTTGAAATAAAACTTGGGTCTAAGTATAAAGCAGCAAATGCAAGTAGACAATAATATGGGTGTTTCAAACACACTGTAAACAGTTAATGATATTAATTAAATAATTGATAATACAAGTTTCAAGTCATAGTCTAGAAATCTCATTCAATCTGATACCTCTCCACGACCTCAGTTTGAACACTGATCTTCCTTGCTTTTTTATTAACCTAGCTATGTGATCTTTGGTTCTTTAGCTTCTCTAGGCCTCAGTTTCCCAATCTGTATATATGGCTAAAAATAGTACCTACATCAGAAAACACCAGAAGATACAAGTGGCACACAGCAGACACTCAGTAAATTTTGACTATTATTCCTATTTGGAGTTTTCCTGTTAGAAAAAAGAATAATCAAAAGCAAAAATTATTTATAAAGTATTCACAAATATCTTGGAATTTTCTAAGCCTACTCTTGGATTTAGTTTTCCTAATAACTTATAAATTGAACAGGGCACAGTTAATTTTTTTAGCTCTTTCCCTAACAGATAAAAATGGGGGGGAAAAAAAAGATTCTTATTGTGTTAAACGAGTATGATTCCCTATGATAATATGACAATGGGACTTAATGCTTTAAAGTACTTTAAACAAAGGACTTTGTATGAGTACAATTAAACACAGGATGTGAAGTTACCTCTTATTTTAAATTATTATGAGATTTCAAAGAATTCATCTCGAATCTACACATGCTTTCATCTTAAGTTAACCAAACCCATAAAGCCTATACTTTCCAACTTATCACATAAAAAGTTTTCCAAACAAAAACATAGAACATAGAGTAGCTGGTTATTATATGATAGTCATATACCAAAGTAAACTAACACTTCACATTCAAACTTGTATTTTAAGAGGCAAGTAACATAGGCCTCAGAAAAATATACCCAATGAATTCAAAACCCTTTAAACGCCTCCAAGAAAAAATAGTTTTTCTCCGCTTTTATTTTGGGGGAGCCTTATAAAGTAACCTGTGGGTAATATACTCCAAGTTACCATTTTTCTTTCAATTCAAATTGAAAAGCAATGTCCCTGCAGTCGTCAATTACAGAATGGTGAGTCTTATCTGTTCCTTGGAACCGGAGTTCTGGCTAGGAAGTCCAATTAAAATTCCTTAAAATGAGTTTGTAGTAATGCATTTACAGAACAACTACAATTATAAACTGAGATAGTTAGCTACCATAAAACTATGGCATATTGTTACAAAACAGGTTTTCAAATTGAGAGGAACAATTTTGAAAAAAGTTTTAGCCCATGTGAACTTTTTCTTTAAGGGAAATTCACGGTATGCCACCGGGGGAAGTGGCAATTCCTGAAGAGTTGAGTCTTTAAAAATGTGAAAAGCTTATCTTCAAACAACTTGGTCTTTGAACCTTGAGGGCTGTTTCAAAATCTGTGAAGCTTACGCACCACTGGGGCAGAATCGAAAGGTTCTAGAGATACTTGCCAACTTCTCCCCACCTGTTAACTAAACCAAACTATGAATACAAATTTAAGCAATCAAAAAGCTCCGATAAAATGACTCCACACTTGAGAAACGTTTACACAGTGAAACTACACACAAAAACCTTCATTTCTAATGAAAAAGACAACTAGCATTGGGGAAACACCCATCTATCTTCTTAGGCAAAGAAATATTTTCTCTGCCTAGTGCAGAGTTGCCAGATCCATGAACCAGCGCTGCCAACCTGCAACAGGGTCGGAAAGATGCAGCAGTAATGTGTTTGGGCGGGGGGCGAGGGGAGTACAACAAAATATTCATTCCTGTTCCAAAAAGCGAAACTGTTAAGAACTTTCTTAGCTCCGAGAAAAGTTTCATGCCTGCTCTACAGATGGATGAACTAAGGCAGGAGATCGGTTTAATGAGTACCTTTCTCAAGGTCACTCTGGTGCACAGGAACGGCCCGCTCCGGGCTCCCGCGCCCACGTCCCCGATCTCGCCACACTCCCAGGCGGCTCCGCTCAAACGCGCCCGGTCCGCTCCCGCCCGCAAGTGCGCCCAGGCGCTCAGACACCTAAACACTCTCCGGGCAGTTCCCGGAGGACAGGGGTGCCGGGGCCCGCCCTGCCCCGAGAAGGCGGCAGCTGCAGCCCATTCGCCCCCTTTTCGTCATCCCAGGGAGCGGCCCAGGGGTTCCAAAGAACCGGGGAGGTGGCCCAGGGACGCCGGGGAGACGAGGGATTCACTCACCGTCACTCTCGGCCCTGACAAGCAGAGACATGCCCTTCAGGCGCTCCACGTAGCCGGACGACACATGTCCGGTGCCCCGGTCGTCCCACTGCCGGTCCTCGTTGAGGGTGTAAACCTTCACCCGACGCCGGGTGTCGGTCATCTTGCCGCCTGGGGTCCGGGCCCCGCCGGAGTCGCCCGGGAAGGGGGTCCGGGGAAGGCGGGAGCACGCCCGCGAGCCGAGGGCCCCTCGGCCTCACTGCAGCTGCTGGCCGCCCCGGAGCCGCGCTGCCGCACGCATGGCCCGCCGCGGGGCCGAGTTCTGGTCCCCGCCTTTCCTCGCCTCTGGCTCCTCGGCGCTATTGTCCAGGCCCGGGGAGCCCTGCCGCCCCAATCGGGGCGCGCAGCGCTTCGCAGCTTCCCGCCCCGCCGCGCTAGGAACTCGGGGCGCCGGTCACTGCCCTGCTCCCGCCTCCGCCATGATCTCAGCCAAGCCGCTTCCCGCGCCGCCGCCGCCTCCTCAAGCTGCCGCCGCCATGTTTTCCTTCCTTATACCTGGCCCTGCCACCGCAGCCGGACTTTGTGCTCCTCTCGTCTGCTTCAAATGTCCGAAGCTGACGGGCGCCAGGTCCCGCTGCAACTTCTACCACTGCGCGGAAGACTCCTAGAGCCCCCAAGCGCACGAGCGCTTCTGGCTACTGGGAGTCCCTGTCCCTCCGCCGCCGCCGCCGCCGCCTCTTCCGTCTTCCTCACCGAGCCAAAGCCGCCGCCATCTTGGTTCGCCCCTCAATAGTGGCGCGCGCGGGGCCACCCAGGCAGCGGCTGCAGGGGCGGCCCGTTGGCCCCACCATTTAAAGAGGCAGGAACGAAGCTGTGAGTCTCGCAGCGGCGGAGGCCTCGGATGGAGGTGGGAGGCGGGCCCCGGGTTGCCGAGGTGGCGGGAGCGCAGGGAGCGGAGGAGGCGGAACGCTGGTCGCGCCGGTGACGAGCCGGGTCTCCCTCGCGCTCCTCGCACGCACCGTCGTGCGAGCGCAGGGCGGGTGTGCGTCCGTCGCGCCCTGTGTTCGTCATCAGCCCCGCTCCGGATTCGAAAGGGCGTGGATCCCGCCTCTGGCTCCTGCGGGTTGCGAGGCTTTTTGCCCGCGGGGTGCTCTGGGTCTGGGGTTCTGGAGCCCGCAGTTGTCTTCACAGGTGGCTCGCGGTCCAGACGCCGATCCCGGCGGGCATCAGGCGGCTTGGGCCTGGGGTCCTCCCGCGCCCGCCCGCCTCCGCGAGTATCCTGTCCGAGCCGCCTTTGGGGCTGGACTGGGCACCCGGCGCGCAGAGGTCGGTGGCGGCGGAGCCTTCTGGCCTCGGGCCCTTTTCCTTTGGGAAGAAATAGAAAAGTTCTTAGGCTGGGAGGTCAGCCGCCGGTCCTGGGCATTGCTGTGGGGCAAGCACTGCGTTGCGAATCTGGGGCCCTGGGGCAGTTTCCAAGCTTGAAATCACAGGTCTAGACCCTCCACTTACAATAGCTGCTACCTCTGATCCTCTGTCCTTTGTCAGAATTGTTGTTTTCTAGCTCTTCATGTTGCTAAAAGAACTTAAGGGTTTTACAGAGACAAATGGGGTACTGTATAATCATACTGAGTAATTTTCAACGTTCAATGTTAAGCACTGTTAATCTTCATGGAAGAATGACGTTGTCATTCCTATCATACAAACAATAGCCACCGTTTTACAGGGCTTTTTACTATTTGCCGGGCCGTCTAGGTCATTGCTGGCCACTGGGGGAAAAGTGTGAGTTTCATATGTAGCTTTATGGTAGCCACTTCTTTAAAAGTATGAAGCATGTGTTTTTAATGTGTTAAGAAAAAAATGCCTGCCATGCCAGTTCTGCAAGATTCCAAGCATTAGCCACTGCAGTGGCCCCAAGACAGTGCACCCTGAGGGGAATTCAGGATGGGGAAAAACGGCAAGTATTCTGTGCTTTGGATTCACTGGACCCAAGATAAATAAGATATACATATCTATGGGAAAATTTCTATGACCACCAGATTCTAACATCTTCCCCAAAGTAGAAAAGCGCTAAAATCATTAACTCAAGATGTCTGTTATTTGTGATTTACAGTAATCTTTTTATGCTTTACTAGGAATGTTTTTCCTAGCAAAAAGTTTGTATATATTCCTGGCTCCTCCCTTATTACTTTGGAGCAGTACCTTAGCGCTAAGAGCCTGTCGCAAGGGCTATAGCCATCAGTAAGGTCTCTGAATAGAACTTAACTCACAACTCTTACACGGTGTCTTTTTCAGTTGACAGTTGAATGCAAAATATTCCATATAAAATCAATGAGATATTTTGAATGATTATTTTCATGCTAAGTTCAAAATGTGATATGTACTTTACCTTGAGTGTCAATTTCTATTTGGATGCTGAATTTTTATTGGAAATATATGATGTGGGTTTCAGTTCAGTTGCCTAGTTGTGTCCAGCTCTTTGAGGCCTCCTCCCTGTGGGTTTAGGTTTCACTAAATTTACAGCTGAAAAAGTAGATTCACAAACTAAAGTTATGTCAAATATACTTTTTTTCCAAAAATAAATCAAGTATCATTTTTTAAATTTAAAAATTAATTAAAATTCAGTTCAGTCGTGTTGGACTCTGTGACTCCCATGGACTGCAGCATGCCAGGCCTCCCTGTCCATCATCAACTCCTGGAGCTTGCTCAAACTCATGTCTATTGAGTCAGTGATGCCATCCAACCATCTCATCCTCTGTTGTCCCCTTCTCCTCCCGCCCTCAATCTTTCCCAGCATCAGGGTCTTTTCCAATGAATCAGTTAATCGCATCAGGTGGTCAAAGTATTGGAGTTTCAACTTCAGCATTCAGTCCTTCCAATGAGTATTCAGGACTGATTTCCTTTAGGATTAATTGGTTGGATCTCCTTGTAGTCCAAGGGATACTCAAGAGTCTTCTCCAACATCACAGTTCAAATTAATTAAAAGTAAGTAAGATTTAAAATTTAGTTCCTCAGTCCCATTAGCCAGATTTACAGGGCTTAGTTCTGAAACCAAGCAGGACCCTATGGGGCTTCTGGGCACAGAAGACTCTGTGTTCCCTGTGCCTTGTTTTCAGGGAATAGATTCCAACCTCCATCACCTTCCCTGAGTCATAAAGGGCACATTGAAACAGTTGCTCATCAGAGAAGGGAGGGGATACAGAGACAGGGAAAAAAAAAAAAAGCCAAGAAAGCATTAGTGCAGCCCTGGGGGCCTCAGGCATACACAAAAATTTCTTTAAGCTCCTTCTGTAACTAAGTTCCGTTCAGTTCAATCGCTCAGTCCTGTCCGACTCTTTGCGACCCCATGGACTGCAGCATGCCAGGCCTCCCTGTCCCTCACCAACTCCCAGAGTTTACCCAGACTCAAGTCCATTGAGTGGATGATGCCATCCAACCATCTCATTCTCTGTTGTCCCCTTCTCCTGCCCTCAATCTTTCCCAGCATCAGGGTCCTTTCAAATGAGTCAACTCTTCGCATCAGGTGGCCAAAGTATGGCGTTTCAGCTTCAACATCAACCATTCCAATAAACATTCAGGACTGATTTTCTTTAGGATGGACTGGTTTGATCTTGCAGTCCAAGGGACTCTAAAGAGTCTTCTCCAACACCACAGTTCAAAGGCATCAATTCTTTGGTGCTCAGCTTTATTTACAGTCCAACTCTCACATCCATACACGACTAATGGAAAAACAGCCTTGATAGATGGACCTTTGTTGACAAAGTAATGTCTCTGCATTTAATATGCTGTCTAGGTTGGTCATAACTTTTCTTCTGAGGAGTAAGCGTCTTTTAATTTCATGGCTGCAATCACCATCTGCAGTGATTTTGGAGCCCCAAAAAATAAAGTCTGCCACTGTTTCTCCATCTATTTGCCATGAAGTGACGGGACCAGATGCCATGATCTTAGTTTTCTGAATGTTGAGTTTTAAGCCAGCTTTTTCACGGTCCTCCTTCACTTTCATCAAGAGGCTTTTTAGTTCTTCACTTTCTGCCATAAGGGTGGTGTCATCTGCTTATCTGAGGATATTGATATTTCTCCCGGCAATCTTGATTCCAGCTTATGCTTCTTTCAGCCCAGTGTTTCTCATGATGTACTCTGCATAGCAGTTAAATAAGCAGGGTGACAATATACGGCCTTGATGTACTCCTTTTCCTATTTGGAACCAGTCTGTTGTTCCATGTCCAGTTCTAACTGTTGCTTCTTGAACTGCATACAGATTTCTCAAGAGGCAGGTCAGGTGGTCTGGTATTCACATCTCTTTCAAATTTTCTTCAGTTTATTGTGATCCACACAAAGGCTTTGGCATAGTCAATAAAGCAGAAATATATGTTTTTCTGAAACTCTCTTGCTTTTTCCATGATCCAGTGGATGTTGGCAATTTGATCTCTGGTTCCTCTGCTTTTTCTTTTTCTTTTTTAAATTTTATTTTTAAACTTTACAATATTGTATTAGTTTTGCCAAATATCGAAATGAATCCACCACAGGTATACATTTGTTCTCCATCCTGAACCCTCCTTCCTCCTCCCTCCCCATACTATCCCTCTGGGTTGTCCCAGTACACCAGCCCCGGGCATCCAGTATCGTGCATCAAACCTGGACTGGCAACTCGTTTTATACATGGTATTATACATGTTTCAGTGCCATTCTCCCAAATCTCCCCACCCTCTCCCTCTCCAACAGAGTCCATAAGACTGTTCTATACATCAGTGTCTCTTTTGCTGTCTCGTACACAGGGTTATTGTTACCATCTTTCTAAATTCCATATATATGCGTTGTATACTGTATTGGTGTTTTTCTTTCTGGCTTACTTCACTCTGTATAATAGGCTCCAGTTTCATCCACCTCATTAGAACTGATTCAAATGTATTCTTTTTAATGGCTGAGTAATACTCCATTGTGTATATGTACCACAGCTTTCTTATCCATTCATCTGCCGATGGACATCTAGGTTGCTTCCATGTCCTGGCTATTATAAACAGTGCTGTGATGAACACTGGGGTACACGTGTCTCTTTCCCTTCTGGTTTCCTCAGTGTGTATGCCCAGCAGTGGGATTGCTGGATCATAAGGCAGTTCTATTTCTAGTTTTTTAAGGAATCTCCACACTGTTCTCCATAGTGGCTGAACTAGTTTGCATTCCCACCAACAGTGTAAGAGGGTTCCCTTTTCTCCACACCCTCTCCAGCATTTATTGCTTGTAGACTTTTGGATCGCAGCCATTCTGACTGGCGTGAAATGGTACCTCATAGTGGTTTTGATTTGCATTTCTCTGATAATGAGTGATGTTGAGCATCTTTTCATGTGTTTGTTAGCCATCTGTATGTCTTCTTTGGAGAAATGTCTATTTAGTTCTTTGGCCCATTTTTTGATTGGGTCATTTATTTTTCTGGAGTTGAGCTGTAGGAATTGCTTGTATATTTTTGAGATTAGTTGTTTGTCAGTTGCTTCATTTGCTATTAATTTCTCCCATTCTGAAGGCTGCCTTTTCACCTTGCTAATAGTTTCCTTTGATGTGCAGAAGCTTTTAAGTTTAATTAGGTCCCATTTGTTTATTTTTGCTTTTATTTCCAATATTCTGGGAGGTGGGTCATAGAGGATCCTGCTGTGATGTACATCGGAGAGTGTTTTGCCTATGTTCTCCTCTAGGAGTTTTATAGTTTCTGGTCTTACATTTAGATCTTTAATCCATTTTGAGTTTATTTTTGTATATGGTGTTAGAAAGTGTTCTAGTTTCATTCTTTTACAAGTGGTTGACCAGATTTCCCAGCACCACTTGTTAAAGAGATTGTCTTTAATCCATTGTATATTCTTGCCTCCTTTGTCAAAGACAAGGTGTCCATATGTGTGTGGATTTATCTCTGGGCTTTCTATTTTGTTCCATTGATCTATATTTCTGTCTTTGTGCCAGTACCATACTGTCTTGATAACTGTGGCTTTGTAGTAGAGCCTGAAGTCAGGTAGGTTGATTCCTCCAGTTCCATTCTTCTTTCTCAAGATAGCTTTGGCTATTCGAGGTTTTTTGTATTTCCATACAAATTGTGAAATTATTTGTTCTAGCTCTGTGAAGAATACTGTTGGTAGCTTGATAGGGATTGCATTGAATCTATAAATTGCTTTGGGTAGTATACTCATTTTCACTATATTGATTCTTCCAATCCATGAACATGGTATATTTCTCCATCTATTAGTGTCCTCTTTGATTTCTTTCACCAGTGTTTTATAGTTTTCTATATATAGGTCTTTAGTTTCTTTAAATAGATATATTCCTAAGTATTTTATTCTTTCCCTTGCAATGGTGAATGGAATTGTTTCCTTAATTTCTCTTTCTGTTTTCTCATTATTAGTGTATAGGAATGCAAGGGATTTTTGTGTGTTGATTTTATATCCTGCAACTTTACTATAATCATTGATTAGCTCTAGTAATTTTCTGGTGGAGTCTTTAGGGTTTTCTATGTAGAGGATCATGTCATCTGCAAATAGTGAGAGTTTTACTTCTTCTTTTCCAATTTGGATTCCTTTTATTTCTTTTTCTGCTCTGATTGCTGTGGCCAAAACTTCCAAAACTATGTTGAATAGTAATGGTGAAAGTGGGCACCCTTGTCTTGTTCCTGACTTTAGAGGAAATGTTTTCAATTTTTCACCATTGAGGATAATGTTTGCTGTGGGTTTGTCATATATAGCTTTTATTATGTTGAGGTATGTTCCTTCTATTTCTGCTTTCTGGAGAGTTTTTATCATAAATGGGTGTTGAATTTTGTCAAAGGCTTTCTCTGCATCTATTGAGATAATCATATGGTTTTTATTTTTCAATTTGTTAATGTGGTGTATTACATTGATTGATTTTATGGATATTGAAGAATCCTTGCATCCCTGGGATAAAGCCCACTTGGTCACGGTGTATGATCTTTTTAATGTGTTGTTGGATTCTGATTGCTAGAATTTTGTTAAGGATTTTTGCATCTATGTTCATCAGTGATATTGGCCTGTAGTTTTCTTTTTTTGTGGGATCTTTGTCAGGTTTTGGTATTAGGGTGATGGTGGCCTCATAGAATGAGTTTGGAAGTTTACCTTCCTCTGCAATTTTCTGGAAGAGTTTGAGCAGGATAGGTGTTAGCTCTTCTCTAAATTTTTGGTAGAATTCAGCTGTGAAGCCATCTGGACCTGGGCTTTTGTTTGCTGGAAGATTTTTGATTACAGTTTCGATTTCCGTGCTTGCGATGGGTCTGTTAAGATTTTCTATTTCTTCCTGGTCCAGTTTTGGAAAGTTGTACTTTTCTAAGAATTTGTCCATTTCTTCCATGTTGTCCATTTTATTGGCATATAATTGTTGATAGTAGTCTCTTATGATCCTTTGTATTTCTGTGTTGTCTATTGTGATCTCTCCATTTTCATTTCTAATTTTATTGATTTGATTTTTCTCCCTTTGTTTCTTGATGAGTCTGGCTAATGGTTTGTCAATTTTATTTATCCTTTCAAAGAACCAGCTTTTGGCTTGTTGATTTTTGCTATGGTCTCCTTTGTTTCTTTTGCATTTATTTCTGCTCTAATTTTTAAGATTTCTTTCCTTCTACTAACCCTGGAGTTCTTCATTTCTTCCTTTTCTAGTTGCTTTAGGTGTAGAGTTAGGTTATTTATTTGAATTTTTTCTTGTTTCTTGAGGTATGCCTGTATTGCTATGAACTTTCCCCTTAGGACTGCTTTTACAGTGTCCCACAGGTTTTGGGTTGTTGTGTTTTCATTTTCATTCGTTTCTATGCAAATTTTGATTTCTTTTTTGATTTCTTCTGTGATTTGTTGGTTATTCAGCAGCGTGTTGTTCAGCCTCCATATGTTGGAATTTTTAATAGTTTTTCTCCTGTAATTGAGATCTAATCTTACTGCATTATGGTCAGAAAAGATGCTTGGAATGATTTAAATTTTTTTGAATTTACCAAGGTTAGATTTATGGCCCAGGATGTGATCTATCCTGAAGAAGGTTCCATGTGCGCTTGAGAAAAAGATGAAATTCATTGTTTTGGGATGAAATGTTCTATAGATATCAATTAGGTCTAACTGGTCTATTGTATCATTTAAAGTTTGTGTTTCCTTGTTAATTTTCTGTTTAGTTGATCTATCCATAGGTGTGAGTGGGGTATTAAAGTCTCCCACTATTATTGTGTTATTGTTAATTTCTCCTTTCATACTTGTTAGCGTTTGTCTTACATATTGCCGTGCTCCTGTGTTGGGTGCATATATATTTATAATTGTTATATCTTCTTCTTGGCTTGATCCTTTGATCATTATGTAGTGACCATCTTTGTCTCTTTTCACAGCCTTTGTTTTAAAGTCTATTTTATCGGATATGAGTATTGCTACTCCTGCTTTCTTTTGGTCCCTATTTGCATGGAAAATCTTTTTCCAGCCCTTCACTTTCAGTCTGTATGTGTCCCCTGTTTTGAGGTGGGTCTCTTGTAGACAACATATGTAGGGGTCTTGTTTTTGTATCCATTTTGGGGCATTCAACCCATTTACGTTTAAGGTAATTACTGGTAAGTATGATCCCATTGCCATTTACTTTATTGTTTTGGGTTCGAATTTATACACCGTTTTTGTGTTTCCTGTCTAGAGAATATCCTTTAGTGTTTGTTGGAGAGCTGGTTTGGTGGTGCTGAATTCTCTCAGCTTTTGCTTGTCTGAAAAGCGTTTGATTTCTCCTTCATATTTGAATGAGATCCTTGCTGGGTACAATAATCTGGGCTGTAGATTATTTTCTTTGATCATTTTAAGTATGTCTTGCCATTCCCTCCTGGCTTGAAGAGTTTCTATTGAAAGATCAGCTGTTATCCTTATGGGAATTCCCTTGTGTGTTATTTGTTGTTTTTCCCTTGCTGCTGTTAATATTTGTTCTTTGTGTTTGATGTTTGTTAATTTGATTAATATGTGTCTTGGGGTGTTTCTCCTTGGGTTTATCCTGTTTGGGACTCTCTGGGTTTCTTGGACTTGGGTGATTATTTCCTTCCCCATTTTTTGAAGTTTTCAACTATTATCTCCTCAAGTATTTTCTCATGGTCTTTCTTTTTGTCTTCTTCTTCTGGGACCCCTATGATTCGAATGTTGTAGCGTTTAATATTGTCCTGGAGGTCTCTGAGATTGTCCTCATTTCTTTTAATTCGTTTTTCTTTTATTCTCTCTGATTCATTTATTTCTACCATTCTATCTTCTAATTCACTAATCCTATCTTCTGCCTCTGTCATTCTACTATTTGTTGCCTCCAGAGTGTTTTTAATTTCATTTATTGCATTATTAATTATATATTGACTCTTTTATTTCTTCTAGGTCCTTGTTAAACCTTTCTTGCATCTTCTCAATCCTTGTCTCCAGGCTATTTATCTGTGATTCCATTTTGATTTCAAGATTTTGGATCAATTTCACTATCATTATTCGGAATTCTTTATCAGGTAGATTCCCTATTTCTTCCTCTTTTGTTTGGTTTGGTGGGCATTTATCCTGTTCCTTTATCTGCTGGGTATTCCTCTGTCTCTTCATCTTGTTTAAATTGCTGAGTTTGGGGTGTCCTTTCTGTATTCTGGCAGTTTGTGGAGTTCTCTTTATTGTGGCTTTTCCTTGCTGTGTGTGGGTTTGTACAGGTGGCTTGTCAAGGTTTCCTGGTTAGGGAAGCTTGTGTCGGTGTTCTGGTGGGTGGAGCTGTATTTCTTCTCTCTGGAGTGCAATGAAGTGTCCAGTAATGAGTTATGAGATGTCTATGGTTTTGGGGTGACTTTGGGCAGACTGTATCTTGGAGCTCAGGGCTGTGTTCCTTTGTTGCTGGAGAATTTGCTTGGTATGTCTTGCCCTGGAATTTGTTGGCCCTTGTGTGGTGCTTGGTTTCAGTGTTGGTATGGAGGCGTTTGATGAGCTCCTGTCAATTAATGTTCCTTGGAGTCAGGAGTTCCCTGGAGACAGGATTTGGACTTAAGCCTCCTGCTTCCAGTTATTGGTCTTATTTTTACAGTAGTTTCAAAACTTCTGCTTCTATACAGCACCATTGATAAAACATCTACGTTAAAGATGAAAAGTTTCTCTACCGTGAGGTTCACCCAGAGAGGTTCATAGCGTTACATGGAGAAGAGAAGAGGGAGGAGGGAGTTAGAGGTGACCCAAATGAGTTGAGGTGGAATCAATAGAGGAGAGAGTGGGCTAGCCAGTAATCACTTTCTCATGTGCACTCCACAACTGGACCGCTCAGAGATGTTCACAGAGTTATACAGAGAAGAGAAGAAGGAGGAAGGAGACAGAGGTGGCCAGGAGGATAAAAGGGGGGAATGAAAAGGAGGGAGACAGATCCAGCCAGTAATCAGTTCCCTAAGTGTTCTCCACCGTCTGGAACTCACAGAAATTCACAGAGTTGGGTAGAGTAGAGAGGGGTTAGGGAGGAGACACAGGCGACCTGGTGGAGAAAAAGGAGAGTCCAAAGGGAGAGAGAGCAGTCAAGCCAGTAATCTCGCTCCCTAGTGAAAAATGGGTACTGAAGATTGGATTCTTAAAGGTACAAAATTGGTAACAAATACATAAAAGCAAAAATTAAAAATCTAGAGTAGAGTTTGGAATTTCAAAAATACTATGTTAAAGAAAAGAAGAAGGAAAAGAAAGAGAGAAAAAACAAACAAACACAAACAAGGTCGCGAAAATTATAAAGAAAATACAGGTACAAAATTGATAACTAATACCAAAAAGCAAAAGTTAAGAATCTAGAGTAGAGTTTGGAATTTCAAAAATACAATGTTAAAAAAAGAAGAAGAAAAAAAAAAAAAGAAAAAGCAAAACAAACAAAGTCTTAAAAATTATAAAGAAAATAGAGGTACAAAATTGATAAGAAATACCAAAAGCTAAAGTTAAAAATCTAGAGTAGAGTTTGGAATTTCAAAAATACAATGTTGAAGAAAAAAAAAAAAAAAAAAAAGGTCAAAAAATTATAAAAAAATATATATATGAGGTTTGCTGTAAAAAAAAGGTCTTTTTTTTTTTTTTGCAAAGTAGTAGTAGGTTATAAAAGTGAAATTAAAGGAATAATACAGGACTTAGAATTTTTTTAAAAATTAAAAAAAAAAAAGAATGATCATAAAAATAGTAAAAATATATCTAGGACTTTCTCTGGTTTTGTTGTGAGTATTGTGGGTTCAGTTCATTTTTGGCTAGTTCCTTGGTCCAACTTATATTTCTCAAGATCTATAGGCCCCTTCCTATGTAGTCGGTAGTAACCACAGGGTTTTAATCTATTGCCTAGCTTCTTCTGTTTGCTGGTCTCTTCAGTGTCTGGTTTCCGCCCTGACACAAAGGGGACGGTGGAGGACTTTTTTTTTTTTTTTTTTTTTTTTTTTTTTTAGGCTCACTTGTTCAGTCGTGCTGTGGGGAGGTAGGGAGGGATGCTGCAAACAAATAACACTGGAGTGTGCTCGCAGTGCCTCAGCCACACTGGGTCTGCCCCTGCTCACGGCGCGTGTAGCCTCCCTGCCCACACTGCTCAAGCTCTAGGTTGCTCCGCCGGGAACCATCCGTGGCCGGCCCTGGGCTGCCTGCACCTCCCAGGTCCAAGCCGCTCAGGTTCAGGCACTCGGGTAGTCCTCAGAGGTGCAGACTCGGTTGGGCCTGTGTTTTGTGCCCTTCCCAGGTCCGAGCAGCTCAGGTGATGAGGTGTTTGGCGAGCGCGATTGCTGCCACTTATCGCCTCCCCGCCGCTCGGTTATCTAGGTGTACAACCGGCGCACCTTCTCAGGCAGATGTTGACCGTCCAGACCCCAAGAAGTTTTAGTTAGCAAAGAAGCCTGCTTACAGTTTTATAGATAATGTCTCTCTGTGGCTGCGATTGCCCCCTTCCGGTTCTGGCTGCCTGTCACCGGAGGGGGATGGTCTGCAGCCGGCTATCTCTGTTCAGTCCTTTGTTCTGTGCACAGGCCTGGCGGTGTCTTAGGTTAGGGCTGGCTTTTTGCGTGGTGGATATCCCACAGTCTGGTTTGCTAGCCCAAATTATTTTGCTCAGATAGCGCTCAGGGTATTCAGGCCAGGTCCTTACTCTAAGCGATGCAGCCCGCGCCGCGCCTCCCTGCCCAGCCCCCGCTTGCTAATGGCGTGTGCAGGCGTCTGCGCTGCTTCTCCGCTGGGGGAGTTACCGTAGGTCTCGCAATCTGCAGGTTTTAATTATTTATTTTTCCTCCCTGTTATGTTGTGCTTTGTGCTTCCAAAGCTTGGCACAGATTCGGCAGTGAGAAGGTTTCCTAGTGTTTGGAAACTTCTCTCTTTTTAAGACTCCCTTCCCGGGACGGAACTCCGTCCCTCCCTGTTTTGTCTCTTTTTTTGTCTTTTTTATTTTTTCCTACCTCCTTTCGAAGACTTGGGTTGCTTTTCTGGGTGCCTGATGTCCTCTGCTGGCCTTCAGAAGTTGTTTTGTGGAATTTACTCAGCGTTTAAATGTTCTTTTGATGAATTTGTGGGGGGTAAAGTGTTCTCCCCGTCCTACTCCTCCGCCATCTTGGCTCCTCCCCTCCCCTCTGCTTTTTCTAAAACCAGTTTGAACATCTGTAAGTTCACGGTTCATGTATTGCTAAAGCCTGGCTTGGAGAATTTTGAGCGTTACTTTGCTAGCGTGTGAGATGACTGCAATTGGCAGTAGTTTGAGCCTTGCCTTTCTTAGGGATTGGAATGAAAACTGACCTTTTCCAGTCCTGTGGCCACTGCTGAGTTTTCCAAATTTGCTGACATATTGAGTGCAGCACTCTGACAGCATCATCTTTTAGCATTTGAAATAGCTCACCTGGAATTCCATTACCTCCACTAGCTTTGTTCGTAGTGATGCTTTCTAAGGCCCACTTGACTTCACATTCCAGGATGTCTGGCTCTAGGTGAGTGATCACACCATAATCATCTGGGTGGTGAAGACCTTTTTTGTACAGTTCTTCTGTGTATTCTTGCCACCTCTTCTTAATATCTTCTGCTTCTGTTAAGTCCATACCATTTCTGTCTTTTTTTGAGCCCATCTTTGCACGAAATATTCCCTTGGTATCTCTAATTTTCTTGAAGAGATCTCTAGTCTTTCCCATTCTATTGTTTTCCTCTATTTCTTTGCATTGATTGCTGAGGAAGGCTTTCTTATCTCTCCTTGCTATTCTTTGGAACTCTGCATTCAAATGGGAATATTTTTCCTTTTCTCCTTTGCTTTTCACTTCTCTTCTTTTCACAGCTATTTGTAAGGCCTCCTCAGACAGCCATTTTGCTTTTTTGCATTTCTTTTTCTTGGGGATGATCTTGCTCCTTGTCTCCTGTACAGTGTCACAAACCTCTGTCCATAGTTCATCAGTCACTCTATCAGATCTAGTCCCTTAAATCTATTTTTCATTTCTACTGTATATCGTTAGGGATTTGATTTTACTGTATATCGTTAAGGATTTGACCATACCTGAATGGTCTAGTGGTTTTCCCTACTTTCTTCACTTTAAGTCTGAATTTGGCAATAAGGGTTCATGATCTGAGCCACAGTCAGCTCCCGGTCTTGTTTTTGCTGACTGTATAGAGCTTCTCCATCTTTGGCTGCAAAGAATATAATCAATCTGATTTTGGTGTTGACCATCTGGTGATGTCCATGTGTAGAGTCTTCTCTTGTATTGTTGGAAGAGGGTGTTTGCTATGACCACTGCATTCTCTTGGCAGAACTCTATTAGCCTTTGTCCTGCTTCATTCTGTATTCCAAGGCCAAATTTGCCTGTTATTCCAGGTGTTTCTTGACTTCCTACTTTTGCATTCCAGTCCCCTATAATGAAAAGGACATATTTTGGGGATATTAATTCTAGAAGGTCTTGTAGGTCTTCATAGAACCGTTCAGCTTCTTCAGCATTACTGGTTGGGTCATAGACTTGGATTACTGAAATACTGAATGATTTGCCTTGGAAATGAAGAGATCATTCTGTTGTCTGTAACTAATACACCCAACCAAAGGAAGATGTTGGATTCTTCACTCAGAGACCACCTGAGGCCAGATTAAAGGAGACCCTGCACACACCCTACCCTTACCAGCAACCCCACACTTTAACCATAAAACCTGGCTTAAAACTCAACATTCAAAAAAGTAAGATCATTGCATCTGGTCCCATCACTTCACAGCAAAACAAGTGGAAGCGGTGACAGATTTTCTTAAGCTCCAAAATGACTGTGGATGCTGACTGCAGCCGTGAAATTAAAAGATGCTTGCTCCTTGGAAGAAAAGCTACGACAAACCTAGACAGTATATTTAAAAGTAGAGACATCATTTTGCCAACGAAGGTCCACACAGTCAATGCTATGGTTTTTCTGACTCACTGGATGTGACTTTGAGCAAGCTCTGGGAGATGGTGAAGGATAGGGAAGCCTGGCTTGCTGTAGTCCATGGAGTCACAAGGAGTTGGATGTGACTGAACAACAATGGTTTTTCCAGTAACCATGTATGGATATGAGAGTTGGACCATAATGAAGCTGAGTGCCGAAGAATGGATGCTTTCTAACTGTGGTGTTGGAGAAGACTCTTGAGAGTCCCTTTGGAGTGTAAGGAGATCAAACCAGTTAGTCCTAAAGGAAATCAGTTCCTGAATATTCATTGGAAGGACTGATGCTGAAGTGAACTCCAGTACTTTGGCCACCTGATTCAAAGAGCTGACTCATTAGAAAGACCCTGATGCTGGGGAAGATTGAGAGCAGGAGGAGAAGAGGGTGACAGAAGATGAGATGATTGGATGTCATCACTGCTCAATGGACATGAGTTTGAGCAAGCTCTGGGAGATGATGAAGGACTGGTGTGCTGCAGTCCATGAGGTCTCAAAGAGTCAGCCACGACTGAGCGACTGAACAAAAATCTGTTAACTTTTTACCCTTTAATTTTTCTGCCAGCTCAGACCTTCCATCTGGGATCATTTTATTTTTGCCTGAAAGATATCTTTTTATAGTTTTCTGTGGTGAGACTGTGCAGTTGGCAAAACTCTCTTAGTTTTTGTCTGAAAATTATTTTTTTCCTCATCTCTGATAGATATTTTTGGTTGCTATAGAATTCTAGGTTGGTGGTTATTTTCTTTTAAATATATTAAAGATATTTTCAACTGTCTTATTCCTTTTGTTGTTCTGAAGAAATCAGATTATTTCTAATTGCTACTAATGTTTGCCTTTTTGAGGATGATACATTTTATTTTCCCTGGCTGCTTTTTAATTCTTTATATTTTGGTTTTCTTTAGTTTCACTATTTATTTCACTTTTTTTACTTGTATGGCTTGGAATGTGTTGAGCTTCTAGAGTCAGAACTGCTGTTTCACATCATGCGCTTGACATTATCCATCATTTCTTCGAATGTTGCCCTCTGCCCTCTTATCCTCCCCTTGGGGTACTCCATCTGACTGTATTTTAGATTTTTGTATTGCTTCGTCTTCATCTAAGTCTACCATGTCTTCTGTATTTTCTATCATTTTCTCTTTCTAGTTTGACATTGCTTGTTTGCTTAATGGGTTTCTTTGTTGTAACAACCTATAATCCAGTTATCTAACCCTTTTTCCCTAGCAGTATTGTCACTCTTGTTCCTCATTCACTTAAACTTAGTTTGCACAGCTGTTTCATAACATGTATCTGATAAATCCAATGCCTGAAGACTTTGTGGGTCCTTTTTGGTTTGTTATTTCTGCTTACTTTTGCTGATAGAGTCCTTTTTTTTTTTTTGAGGGAGGGATCCTGTTATTCTTCAGCTGCGGTTTGAACATTGTATTTGAAAAACTATTTGTAGAAATGGCCTAAGGCCAAGAATTGAGGTGCTTTACTTTTTCTGAAGTAAAGCACCTTGGAAGACAAGCTATGCTCCTTGGAAGGAAAGCTATGACCAACCTAGACTGCATATTAAAAAGCAGAGACTTTACTTTCCCAACAAAGGTCCATCTAGACAAAGCTATGGTTTTTTAGTAGTTATGTATGGATGTGAGAGTTGGACCACAAAGAAAGCTGACCGCCAAAGAATTGATGCTTTTGAACTGTGGTGTTGGAGAAGAGTCTTGAGAGTCCCTTGGACTGCAAGGAGATCCAACCAGTCCATCCTAAAGGAAATCAGTTCTGAATATTCATTGCAAGGACTGGTGCTAAAGCTGAAGCTCCAATACTTTGGCCACTTGATGCGAAGAACTGACTCACTGGAAAAGACCCTGATGCTGGGAAGGATTGAAGGCAGCAGAAGAAGGGGACAGCAGAGGATGAGATGGTTGGATGGCATCACCGACTCATGGACATAAGTTTGAGCAAGCTCTGGGAGTTGGTGATGGACAGGGAAGCCTGGCATGCTACAGTCCATGGGGTTGCAAAGAGTCGGAAATGACTGAGCAACTGAACTGAACTCACTTCAGAGAAGACTTACATTTGCCTCTGCCAGGTGTTGGGGTTACTGCTAATTCTGAGTCACTTTAAAGTAAGTTTAAACTTTGTCAACCCAGGTGATTTGAAAACTGGCCGTATTTCCATGAGGGCTGTTCCACTTCTTGGTCATCCTGTCCTATTTGTGCTTTGTGTTTAGTTGTTCAGTCGAGTCCGACTCTTTGTGACACACCCTCCCCCGCCCCCCACCATGAACCGTAGTCCCCCAGGCTCCTCTGTCTATGGGGATTCTCCAGGCAAGAATACTGGAGTGGATTGCTGTGCCCTTCTCCAGGGGATCTTCCCAGCCCAGGAATTGAATCAGGGTCTCCTGCATTGCAGGCAGATTCTTTACCAGCTGCTTCCAGGGTTCAGTTCAGTTCAGTTCAGTCACTCAGTCGGGTCCAACTCTTTGTGACCCCGTGAATCACAGCACGCCAGACCTCCCTGTCCATCACCAACTCCCGGAGTTCACTCAAACTCATGTCCATCGAGTCAGTGATGCCATCCAGCCATCTCATTCCTCTATTGTCCCCTTCTCCTGCCCCCAATCCCTCCCAGCATCAGGGTCTTTTCCAACGAGTCAGCTCCTCACATGAGGTGGCCAAAGTATTGGACTTTCAGGTTTAGCATCAGTCCTTCCAATGAACACCCAGGACTGATCTCCTTTAGGATGGACTGGTTGGATCTCCTTGCAATCCAAGGGACTCTCAAGCGTCTTCTCCAACACCACAGTTCAAAAGCATCAATTCTTCGGCGCTCAGCTTTCTTCACAGTCCAAATCTCACATCCATACATGACCACTGGAAAAACCATAGCCTTGACTACACGGACCTTTGTTGGCAAAGTAATGTCTCTGCTTTTCCATATGCTATCTAGGTTGGTCATAACTTTCCTTCCAAGGAGTAAGCATCCTTTAATTTCATGGCTGCAGTCACTATCTGCAGTGATTTTGGAGCCCAAAAAAATAAAGTCTGACACTGTTTCCACTGTTTCCCCATCTATTTCCCATGAAGTGATGGGACCAGATGCCATGATCTTCGTTTTCTGAATGTTGAGCTTTAAGCCAACTTTTTCACTCTCCTCTTTCACTTTCTTCAAGAGGCTTTTTAGTTCCTCTTCACTTTCTGCCATAAGGGTGGTGTCATCTGCTTATCTGAGGTTATTGATATTTCTCCCGGCAATCTTGATTCCAGCTTGTGCTTCTTCCAGCCCAGCGTTTCTCATGATGTACTCTGCATCTAAGTTAAATCCCTGTCCTATTAGAGTCCCTGGAGAAGGCAATGGCACCCCACTCCAGTACTCTTGCCTGGAAAATCCCATGGACGGAGGAGCCCGGTAGGCTGCAGTCTATGGGGTTGTGAAGAGTCGGACATGACTGAGCAACTTCACTTTCACTTTTCACTTTCATGCATTGGAGAACAAAATGGCAACCCATTCCAGTGTTCTTGCCTGGAGAATCCAAGGGATGGGGGAGTGTTGTGGGCTGCCGTCTATGGGGTTGCACAGAGTCAGACACGACTGAAGCGACTTAGTAGCAGCAGCAGCAGCAGCTACAGTCCTAGGCTTTGGTTCTGTCCTTCTCTTCTGGAAAATTGTTTTTTGTTTCCTTTTGGGGCTTACAATTTCTTACTGTATTATAATTTTTAATGCTATTAAGATTTTTTTTAAATGTGTTACCCACTACTTTTTTGTCATTTTTCAGCATGTAAATTAGCCTCCAATGACAGGATGATATATGGTATCTCCTTTTATCAGGTATAGAAAGTTCTTAATAGCTACAAAGTTCTACATAGTTAAACAATGTGATCTGAAGAAAAAACCCACAATTAAAACCTCGTTTGTCAGGCTTCCCTGGTGGTCCAGTGGTTAAGAATCTGCCTGCCAGTGCAGGGGCTGTGGGTTCAATCCCTGAATGGTCTAGAGTCCATGCTCCACAATAGAGTAGCCCCCGCTTGCCGCAACAAGAGAAAACCCACACACAACAATGAAAGCTTAGTGCAGCCGAAAGAAAACAAAAACGGAAACCTCTTTTCCCAAGATCGGGAAGCGTTGTCATTTCTCATTACAGACGAAAACTTCTGTGATTCCAAAATATGATAGTCCTCTTGGGTGCTTGTTTGAGTTTCTACTATAGAAAAAATATATATAAGCATCAATGAAAGACTAAGAGATTTAAAAGCAGTTGAAGTTCTATAAAAACACCAGAAAGTAGAGTAACTAAGGTACTATATTAGTTTTCTAGAGCTCCCTAACAAATTACCATAAATTGTGTGGCTTAGAACAACCTAAAGCCACCTCTTACCCTGGAGGCCAGAAGTGTGGAACCCACATGTCAACAAGACGGTGCCCCCTCCAGAGGCTCTAAGGGAGAGAATCTGTCCCTCACTTCGCTAGCTTCTAGTGGCCGCAGGTGTCCCTGCCTCATGGCCACCTCGCCTCTGTCTCCCTTATGGTCACGTGCCTTCCTTTTCTTCTGGGTCTTCTCTTCTGTGTCTCTATCACATCTCCCTCTGCCTTTCTCTTATAAGGACACTTGGAATGGCATTTAGGTCTCAGTCACATAATCTAGGATAATCTCTCCATCCTAAAATCCTTAATCACTTTTGCAAAGCAGTCCTACCCACCCCCAAATACAATGAATACAATAATTCTATGCCACGCCATGCCAAGTCGCTTCAGTCGTGTCCGATTCTGTGCGACTCCATGGACTGCAGCCTACCAGGCTTCTCTGTCCGTGGGATTCTCCAGGCAAGAACACTGGAGTGGGTTGCCATTTCCTTCTCCAATGCATGAAAGTGGAAAGTGAAAGTGAAGTCAGTCGTGTCTGACTCTTAGTGACCCCATGGACTGCAGCCCACCAGGCTCCTCCATCCATGGGATTTTCCGGGCAAGAGTACTGGAGTGGGGTGCCATTGCCTTCTCCCCAGTAATTCTATAGGAGTCATATTATTAACAGCATATTATATTACATAGTGCTAAGTATATTCTGTTAATTTTTAAAAAAGCCATAGTTTGTTGCTGCTTGTAAACATGATGTACAAATGTCAAATCTTTTTATTTTAAAAGTTAAACGTTTGTATTATCCAACCATATAGTTTAGCAACAGATTTACATGTTAACAGAAGGATCCAGTATGACAGTTTTGCTATCTACCAAGTGTTTAACATGTAGATTTTACTCATGCTATATGAAAAGCTAAAAACCTCGCACATATTCTATAAAATTGGAGGAAAAAATCATAGGATTATAAGCATGGAACAATACTTGGATATTCTTTACTTGATCTTCTGTCTTTTTAATAGCGATTGATAGCTAATGAAACGTGGCTAAAAGATTCATGAGATCATTTGTATGATGTGATCAGGGCTACTCTAGGTCAAATTGGAGGGTCCAGGTCATTCTTTATACCTTCTTTCATTCTTCCACCTTCCCTCAGTTTCTCTTAGTTAAATCATGACAGTCACATCTTCCTCTCACATCCAGTCACCTAAAGAAGAGTGATTACATGTGCACTATGTCTTCCATACAAAAATAACTAAAGCTGCACGGATATTGGGCCTATTAACTCTGAAATGTTAGCAATGATCCTCAAGGAAGAACTGGATGTACACTCAGAATACATTGAGGACCCCCCCTGCATGATAGATTGCAAGCTCCATCCTCAGAACTCTTTATGTATGCAGTTAAGATGGATACCTACTGAAATTCCAATTTTCCAGTCACTTCAAAAAGACTTCAATCCTTGTGTGTGTGTGTGTGTGTGTGTGTGCCCGTGCTTACTAACTCAGTCAAGTCCGACATGACAAAAGTGTCATGTCCGATACTTTGGCACAAAATGTTTCCTTCTACTGTTCTCTGTTGCATTTCTCTTTTGAGCCACAAGGGGGAGTAATCACTTCTCGCTATCCTGACCTGGGAGGTTCAATGCCCTCTACTGGAATTAGGGAGTCAGTTCAGTTCAGTTGCTCAGTCGTGTCCGACTCTTTGTGACCTCATGGACTGCAGCACGCCAGGCTTCCCTGTCCATCACCAGTTCCCGGAGCATACTCAAACTCATGTCCATCGAGTCGGTGATGCCATGCAACCATCTCATCCTCTGTCGTACCCTTCTCCTCCCGCCTTCAGTCTTTCCCAGCATCAGGGTCTTTTCAAATGAGTCAGTTCTTTGCATCAGGTGGCCAAAAATTCCTTCCAATGAATATTCAGGACTGATTTCATTTAGGACGGACTGGTTGTATCTTGTTGCTGTCCAAGGGACTCACAAGAGTCTTTTCCAACACCACAGTTCAAAGGCATCAATTCTTTGGCGCTCAGCCTTCTTTATGGTTGAATGCTCACATCCACACATGACTATTGGAAAAACCTTAGCTTTGACTGGATGGACCTTTGTTGGGAAAGTAATGTCTCTGCTTTTTAATATGCTGTCTAGGTTGGTCATAACTTTTCTTCCAAGAAGCAAGTGTCTTTTAATTTCATGGCTGCAGTCAGCATCTGCAGTGATTTTGGAGCCCAAGAAAATAAAGTCTGTCACTGTTTCCATTGTTTTCCCATCTATTTCCCATGAAGTGATGGGACCAGATGCCATGATCTTAGTTTTCTGAATGTTGAGTTTTAAGCCAACTTTTTCACTTTCCTCTTTCACTTTCATGAAGAGGCTCTTTAGTCCTTCTTCGCTTTCTGTGCTAAGTGTGGTGTCATCTGAAACTTCACAATGGCCTTCACTTCTTGAGTTTTTTTAAAACACTAAATAATATAACAAGCACTAAATAAATGTTGGCTCGTTTGATAAACTGCATGTGTGAATGCTTGGCTGAGAGCTGCATTTTCAAAAGACATTTTAAAAGACAAATGAACAGAGATTTCATCATGTTGGACTGCTAGTATCAGTTAACTTTCTAGTAATCAACATGCTTTTGATTTCTGCATACTTAGCCTCTTAGGTCCCATGAAACTGAAAGTCGCTCAGTCCAGTCCGACTCTTTGCAACCGCATGGACTTCAGTCCATGGAATTCTCCAGGCCAGAATACTGGAGTGAGTAGCCTTTGCCTTCTCCAGCAGATCTTCCTGACCCAGGAATCGAACCAGGGTCTCCTTCATTGCTGGCAGATTCTTTACCAACGGAGTTATCAGGGAAGCCCCTTAGGTCCCTTAGCAGGAGGAACTTTTTGTCTTCTGATTTGAGGTTGCAAACTGCTAATCTGAGGATCAAATGCAGGTGATTGACCTATTACCTTTGGCTGTATAGTTTAAAAGTTGGGAAGTTTTACGTACAAGTGTTGATTTGTGATTCCCTTGAGGGACTGGGAAATGTAACCACATTGCTTACATTCCCACAGGACAACAAAGTGTTGGTGATACACAGCAGAAATTAGCTTTGAAGAGGACCTGCAGGCTCCAGTTGGCTACAGGTTTCTCTTTTCTTGCTTCCTTATTAATTCCTGGCTCCTGTAAGCCCATTAAGTTTCTGACTATTCTTAGGACATCAGTAAATGCCTTGCTGCCTAGGAGACAGATGGCTACGTTGTAGATGAGTCAGCAGAACAGTTTTTGAGAGTTTGTGTATGTGTGTTTTTAGTGTAGCTGCAAAAAAAGTTAAGTACCAAAGATTCAACAGACTTGAAAAGAAAAACATTTCCTAGGTTATGTGATTTATATCCCTTTTGAAGTTCCTTAACTCTTTGATGAGTTGATGAAGTTCCTTAACTCTTTGATGAGTTGATTTATCTCTCAATATATCTGATTTTTCTTTTGCTAAAGACATTAGAAAATTTTATTAAAACTAAGACTTAAACCAAATTAATAAAAAACATTACCAGAGCTATTTTTTCTTTCTAAAGTGATTAATAATAATTACTCTAAAATATTGAATGGTGAACCAAGGAGGCGTGTTGCCTGATGGCATTTACTAGAAGCTATTATTTCCAACGTGTAGATGTAAGTATTAGCTCAATAATTTTTTATTTCCATTTAAGCACATTCAGATTTCCTACTAACACCTGAATAAATGTTACAAACAACACATTGGCAACTGCTGTGGAACCAAGAACTATTTACATTAACCTGGTAAGATAATGAAAAACTATGTTTTAAAAAAGTCAAAGTTATGCTCAAAATCCTAGAGCAGAGACCATAAACTAGTAGCCCTATTCCTATATCTGTCTCACACATTGTATTCAAAAATTTTGAATGACAGTAGTTGCAAACTTGGAAAATCACGGTGCTGTAGTGTAGCTTCCACAAGGGGGCGCTGCCAGAACACTTGACCAGGTTAAGAAACATGCCTGGCCCATAGGCATTAAGAGTTTGTGACCTGTGCTCCACAGTTACTCTTTTTCAGTTCAGATGTATTACAAGGAGACTCATTTTTACCATTTATTCCTATTTTTAGAAAGTATTGATGGAAAAACACACACACACAAGAAGTAGCTGTTGGAAACGATAAGGCCAAAATGTGACATCATTGTGAGTATTAAATCTAAATAAATTAGCAAACTATCAGAATTAGAAGATTTAATAAAATGACTGTGAATAGATAAATGTAGCTGTTAATAATGCTCTAGTATTTCAGCATGGAAAATAAGATAATTTCTCCCTCACCTCATCTTTTTAAAAGTATGTACTAAATACAGCGATTCTTGTTACATGTGGTAGTTAAGTTCTATAAAGTTGCCACACTCTGTGTTAGTGAATATTGAACCATTACTTCTAGGGGAAGTACAGGGACAGTTTCCTGTGAGCTTCTGGCCACAACTGACCAATACATGACCTTGTTTTTTGTATGTTTCTGTTTAAAGACACTTTGTTTAACATAGTGTTAGCCGCTAGAATTTTTCACACTTGGAGAATCCCTCTGTTCCTCTCTAGTGATAGAGGAAATCACCACATTGCTAGGTACTTCCACCTCCACAAAAACGACACTGTCCTTACCATCCTTAATCCTCAAAAAATAGAATGGGCTAGAAGTACAAGTTAGTCAAATGCTAAGGAACTCAACCTGACTCGACTCCTAAGTCTTGTTGTTAGCCCTGAGGATGCTATAATCTTCACTTTCCCCTCAACAATGATTCTCCCTTTGAGAAATAATCACTGGCAGGCCCATGAAGATCCCTTTACTTAGACCGTAGGAGGTTCAAATCTGATCCAATTTGGTTTTCTTAAATATTGTCAAGGTCTTATCCAATAACACTCATACTTATTATTGATAGTTCAAATGCATTCAATACTTTCCCCTGAGATATCCTACCTCAGCCCTTACACGATCTTCATGTTGAAGACCTGGTCTTCTGGAAAAAAAAGACCATCAAAAGACCAATCTTGAAGCCAAATGGAAGGAACCTTATTTGTTGTTGTTTAGTCACTAAGTCGTTTGATTCTTTGCAGCCCCATGGACTGTAGCCCACCAGGCTTCTCTGTCCTTGGAATTTTCCAGGCAAGAATACTGGAGTGGGTTGCTATTTCCTACTCCAGGGGAATTTCCCAACCCAAGGATCAAACCTGAGTCTCTTGTGCTTTGCTGTGCTAAGTTGTTTCAGACATGTCTGACTCTTTGCGACAATATGGGCTGTAGCCCTTCAGGCTCCTCTGCCCCATGGGATTCTCCAGGCCAGACCACTGGAGTGGGTTGCCATTTCCTTCTCCATAGGATCTTCCTGACCCAGGGATCGAACCCTTATCTCCCACATTGGTGAACACATTCTTTACTGCTGAGCCACCTGGGAAGCCAAGGAAACTTATACTGTCTTTCTAACCACTTGTACTGCAGCAGAACTATAAGGAATACATCTTTTCATGTCTCAATATTTAAAAAACAAAAGTCTTATTTTGAAGTTGGGAAAAGTCACCCGAGCAGCAGACCTTAAACTGAGGTTCCTTGAGAGCTCCCAGAAGCAGATGATGACATTAGACAAACTGCTTTCTCATGAATTTTGGAAAAAGCAGATGGCGCCACAATAGGGTCAACTTCCACCCACAATCTTGGAGCACAATTGCCTAGGATTCCTGTCTCCAGTGCCCTTCATGTTCCTCCTTTGTATCTTCATCATTTTTTAATTTTTTGATTTTTCTTTAGTTTCAGAGCTTCCTGAGTCATGTCTTTCCTATTCCTTTCCATTTCTGCCCTCCTTCTCTATTGCTCATTTATCTACAGTTGTGCACTTTTTTTCACATTTGCCCCACCCGCCAACTTCTCTGACCTCTACATCATAGGCAAGAACATGTGAGATGCTAATCAAGAAATTCACTGCATTGCCTCCACAATGGAGTCACAATCCTGACCCCATCCTTGAAGGATCTCCACATCAATTTCCTGGAATCCACTAGACTGGTTCTCACTGGCCTCGGGTCTTGGTTTTACTCCTTTTTACAGCCTCTGATAAACAATTTTCTGCTTTCTTTCGTAAGTATTCTTCTAATTAAGCACCTTTTCCCCAGAATCCTTTCTCAGCTTTAGACCACCATCAGAGCTCAACAGATGATGATTAAGCCCATGCTCCAAGTGGGGAGCCAACAAGAAACTGCTGACTCCATGGCCAATTTCACTGAGCCTTGACCAAAACCCGCAGGAATTAATGAGATTGTTCTAAGACTGATGATGTTTGTATTCAACAAGAGGAGGCACTAATTAAGGCCAAATACAGACCTTTCCCTCTTTGTCTGAACCTGCACATGAGGCCAGATACTGACCCTCCAACACTCCTTCTCTGTCTCATGACTGATTTGCTAAGATTACAGTTGTTTGTCCCTGGAAACTAGCTAACCACAGAAAAAGACATTTCCTGTTCACATAATTGATGTGACTTCTTGCTGAAAAAAAAAAACAAAACACACACAACTATAAATCACCCCCTCTGCAACTTGTTTACTCCTCCCTATGAAAGTCTAAGGCAGAATCACCCTGCGGAGAGATTCTGATCATTGGATCTTAACTATAAATCACCCCTCTGCAACTTGTTTACTCCTCCCTATGAAAGTCTAGGGCAGAATCACCCTGCGGAGACATTCTGATCATTGGATCTTAACTATAAATCACCCCCTCTGCAACTTGTTTACTCCTCCCTATGAAAGTCTAGGGCAGAATCACCCTGCGGAGACATTCTGATCATTGGATCTTAGCTGTTGTCGCTATTGCCTGAAGACAACCTATCTCCTTACTTGACTGACTTACCTTTGATATTTGTTGTTCAGTCACTCAGTCTTGTCCCACTCTTTGCAACCCCCAAAACTGCAGGCTTCCCTATCCTTCATCATCTTCCAGAGCTCGTATCCATTGAG
Source organism: Bos mutus (assembly GCF_027580195.1). Lineage (NCBI taxonomy): Eukaryota > Metazoa > Chordata > Mammalia > Artiodactyla > Bovidae > Bos > Bos mutus. The sequence continues at coordinate 55,453,978 of NC_091637.1, forward strand.
TCAGTGATGTCATTCAAATATCTTATCCTCTGTTATCCCCTTCTCCTTCTGCCTTCAATCTTTCCCAGTACCAGGATCTTTTCCAGTGAGTCAGTTCTTTGCATCAGGTAGCCAAAGTACTGGAGCTTCAGCTTCAACATCAGTCTTTCCAATGAATATTCAGGGTTGATTTCCTTTAGGACTGACTGCTTTGATCTCCTTGCAGTCCAAGGGACTCACTAGTACTCACTAGATCAGTGATTGTCTGATCACTTTAGTGTGATTTAAAAGTGACCAGACAGTAGAGTACTAGTGCAAAATCAAACGGACCAAGAAACAGAAATCAATCTATGTTATAAGGGAATTCCATGTAGGATAAATAAGGTACCACCAAGGAATGGCAAAAAAAAAATTTTTTTTTAATTTTTTTTAAATTTTATTTTATTTTTAAACTTTACATAATTGTATTAGTTTTGCCAAATATCAAAATGAATCTGCCACAGGTATACATGTGTTCCCCATCCTGAACCCTCCTTCCTCCTCCCTCCCCATACCATCCCTCTGGGTCGTCCCAGTGCACTAGCCCCAAGCATCCAGTATCGTGCATCGAACCTGGACTGGCAACTCGTTTCATACATGATATTTTACATGTTTCAATGTCATTCTCCCAAATCTTCCCACCCTCTCCCTCTCCCACAGAGTCCATAAGACTGTTCTATACATCAGTGTCTCTTTTGCTGTCTCGTACACAAGGTTATTGTTACCATCTTTCTAAATTCCATATATATATGCGTTAGTAAAAAAAAATTTTTTTAATTGATGCTACTGGCCAAATTGCCTGGAATATTCCATGGACAGAGGAACCTGTTGGGCTACAGTCCATGGGGTCACAGAGTTGAACATGACTGAGCAACTAACACTTTGATTTTCATGGAGAAAAATAAAGTTGAATCCTTACCTTATTCAAATAAAAAGATGGGTCTCAGACTGAAGTCCTAAATTCAAAAAGTAAATTTATAAATCTAATTGAAGAAAATGTAAGAGAATATCTATGTGAACTAGAAGTGGAAAGAAATTTCCTAACCAAGACTCATGTAATGAAGAAATGTGAGTGCATCAAACTTAAATTTATGATAAGCAATGTACCCATTTGGCAAAATTAACAGAGACATGACAGACCAGGAGATGTTTGAAAATCTATAACTGATTAGGGATTACAGCAAGGACAATTGATTTTAGATAATGATTTGCAGATCATTATTGAGTGGTAAATTCAACGAGAGAGTTGCAAGCAGAACTTTAGAAAATGAAGCAAAATAGAATAAATATCAGTGTTCATAACAAGCATCATGAAAATATACTCATCAGCATTTTGTCTACATCATGTAAATAAAAATGTAAAATATAAAATGCGTATATATACAATAGTGTATATATACATTGTTTATTGGGAATATACATATTAATAGTCATATTTAATTGTATAGGAAAAAAAGAATTATTTTACAAAATTAATCAGAATCTAAAAGTTTTGTTACTTCATAATATATATGCTATTTCTAAACTCCAAAATGAAAAAAAAAAGAGCACTAATACCAGAAAGGTATCTTACTGTATTAGAAAAAAACAGAAGTATTTTTAGTATGGAATAAAAATAAATTTATAAAAATAAATAAATATAAAAGATAAATATAAAATAACTAAAATATAAAATTAAAATATAATATATTTTATTATATAAATTATAAAATTATATTTATAATTTTATAATTATAATTATAATTATATAATTTATATAATTAAAATATATAAAAACAAAAAAATTTAGAGACCACAAACAAATCACAACTAAACATATCTGTTCTAATATAAAATCAATCAAGGAATAAAATGCCTCTACCATCACTGACCATTATATCTACTGCTGTGTGCAGAAATCCCTTAGAAGAAATGGAGTAGCCATCATGGTCAACAAAATAGTCCGAAATGCAGTACTTGGATGCAATCTCAAAAACGACAGAATGATCTCTGTTTGTTTCCAAGGCAAACCATTCAATATCACGGTGATCCAAGCCTATGCCCCAACCAGTAATGCTGAATAAGCTGAAGTTGAACAGTTCTATGAAGACCTATAAGACCTTTTAGAACTAACACCCCAAAAAGATGTCCTTTTCATTATAGGGGACTGGAATGCAAAAGTAGGAAGGGAAGAAACACCTGGAATAACAGGCAAATTTGGCCTTGGAGTACAGAATGAAGCAGGGCAAAGGCTAATAGAGTTTGCACTGGTCATAGCAAACACCCTCTTCCAACAACACAAGAGAAGACTCTACACATGGACATCACCAGATGGTCAACACCAAAATCAGATTGATTATATTCTTTGCAGCCAAAGATGGAGAAGCTCTATACAGTCAGCAAAAAGAAGACCAGGAGCTGACTGTGGCTCAGATCATGAACTCCTTATTACCAACTTCAGACTTAAATTGAAGAAAGTAGGGAAAACCACTAGACCATTCAGGTATGACCTAAATCAAATCCCTTATGATTGTGAGTGGAAGTGAGAAATAGATTTAAGGGACTAGATCTAATAGACAGAGTACCTGATGAACTATGGACGGAGGTTCGTGACATTGTACAGGAGACAGGGATCAAGACCATCCCAATGGTAAAGAAATGCAAAAAAGCAAAATGGCTTTCTGAGGAGGCCTTACAAATAGCTGTGAAAAGAAGAGAAGTGAAAAGCAAAGGAGAAAAGGAAAAATATTCCCATTTGAATGCAGAGTTCCAAAGAATAGCAAGGACAGATAAGAAATCCTTCCTCAGTGATCAACGCAAAGACATAGAGGAAAACAACAGACTGGGAAAGACTAGAGATCTATTCAAGAAAATTAGAGATACCAAGGGAACAGTTCATACAAAGATGGGCTCAATAAAGGACAGAAATGGTATGGACCTAACAGAAGCAGAAGATATTAAGAAGAGGTGGCAAGAACACAGAAGAACTGTACAAAAAAGATCGTCACTACCCAGATAATCATGATGGTGTGATCACTCACCTAGAGCCAGACATCCTGGAATGTGAAGTCAAGTGGGCCTTGGAAAATATCACTACAGACAAAGCTAGTCGAGGTGATGGAATTCCAGTTGAGCTATTTCAAGTCCTGAAAGATGATGCTATGAAAGTGCTGCAGTCAATATGCCAGCAAATTTGGAAAACTCAGCAGTGGCCATAGGACTAGAAAAAGTCAATTTTCATTCCAATTCCAAAGAAAGAAATGAAATATATGAGAATAAATGATCAAATTGATAGCTCAAGAATAAAGCAGTAAGCTGTGGGATCAAGAGAAGAAACGTTGCTAGAAGGCACTATGGTAGAAAATGGGAATTAAAAAAATAGTATACTTAGTAAAATTAAAAATCAGTCAATCCATCCAGGAAGTTATATAAAGCAGAAAAAAGAGTGATGCTTAGTGAGACCTACCATTGATATTTTATTAGTGAGCTTATAGAGTCTCAGCTTCCCTGGTGGCTCAGATGATAAAGAATCCACCTACAATGCCAGAGACCTGGGTCCAATCCTTGGGTTGGGAAGATCTCCTGGAGAAGGGAATGGCTACACTCCAGTATTCTGGCCTGGAGAATTCCATGGACAGAGGAACCTGGCAGGCTACAGTCCATGGAGTTGCAAAGAGTCAGACACAACTGAGCAACTTTCACTGTATACATTCTTAATGGAATAGATAATTCATACCTTAAATGAACACACCATAATAAAGGAAAAGCTGTCAAACTCATTTTATGACTGAACTGCTTTATGTCAAAACCAGATACAGACAGTACCAGAAAAGAAAATAAGAGGTTAATTTCACTTACATTTATAGCCGTGAAAATCTAGAATAAAATATTAACTAGCCAGACTCATCAGTATTAGTGATCAAGGAATGCAAGAAGGGTTCAAGTAAGGTCAAATTACAAGTCTACAAGGCAGAAAGACTGATTATAACTTTTCCTCTGCCAGAAAAGAAATCTTCAGAAAAATAAACCTTTACTTCAACATACCAAGCGTCTACAGTCAGCATAATTACCTCTTGCTGCTGCTGCTGCTGCTGCTAAGTCGCTTCAGTCATGCCCAACTCTGTGCAACCCCATAGACGGCAGCCCACCAAGCTCCTCTGTCCCTGGGATTCTCCAGGCAAGGATACTGAAATGGGTTGCCATTTCCTTCTCCAATGCATGCATGCATGCTAAGTCGCTTCAGTTGTGTCCGACTCTGTGGGACGCTATGGACAGCAGCCCACCAGGCTCCTCTGTCCACAGGATTCTCTAGGCAAGAATACTGGAGTGGGTTGCCATTTCCTTCTCCAATTAACTCTTAGGTTGGTGCAAAAGTAATTGTGTCTTTTGCATTGTTGAAATTTGCCTTTGATATTGGAATACATTCTTAAATAAATGTGGTTATGTTATATATCATTTCGGAGAAGGCAGTGGCACCCCACTCCAGTACACTTGCCTGGAAAATCCCATGGATGGAGGAGCCTGGTGGGCTGCAGTCCATGGGGTCGCTAGGAGTCGGACACAGCTGAGCGACTTCACTTTCTCTTTTCACTTTCATGCATTGGAGAAGGAAATGGCAACCCACTCCAGTGTTCTTGCTTGGAGAATCCCAGGGACGGGAGAGCCTGGTGGGCTGCCGTCTATGGGGTCGCACAGAGTTGGACACGACTGAAGTGACTTAGCATAGCATAGCATAGCATATATATCATTTTAATACACATTTCTTACTTTATGTTTTTTTTGCTGATGACATTTTTTTTTACTTGCCATTTTTTATGTTTAGATTATGGAAATGATGTTAGACAAAAAGCATATTTGAGTGATTTTCTTATTTGAGTTCAAGATGGGTCATAAAGCAGTGGAGACAACTTGCAACATCAATGACACATCTGGCCCAGGAACTACTAATGAACATACAGTGCAGTTGTGGTTCAAGAAGTTTTGTAAAGGAGAGGAAAGCCTTGAAGATGAGCCGGCCGTCAGAAGTTGACAGCAACCAACTGAGCGCCATCATCGAAGCTGATCCTCTTACAACTACATGAGAAGTTGCCGAAGAACTCAGTGTTGACCATTCTATGGTGGTTCGGCATTTGAAGCAAATTGAAAAGGTGAAAAAGTTCTATAATTGGGTGCCTTATGAGTTGACTGCAAGTCAAAAAAATTGTCATTTTGAAGTGTCGTCTTCTACGCAACAATGGCAAACCATTTCTTGATCAGCTTGTGATGTGCAATGAAATATGGATTTTATATGACCACTGGCAAAGACCCTCAGTGACTGGACTGAGAAGAAGCTCCAAAGCACTTCCCAAGGCCAAACTTGCATCATGGTCACTGTTTGGTGGTCTGCTGCTGGTCTGAACCACTTCAGCTTTCCGAATCCCGGCAAAACCATTACATCTAAGAAGTGTGCTCAGTGAATCGATGAGATGCACAGAAAACTGCTATTTCTGCAGCTATGTCTGCAGCTGGCACTGGTCAACAGAACGGACCCGATTCTCCATGACAACGCCCAACTGCATGTTGCACAACCAACGCTTCAAAAGTTGAACAAATTAAATTTCCGTTAAAGGTCTCCTTATATTATAGCCAAGAAAATACATAGATAAAGACAAATTATCAGAGAATTTAGGTAAAGACATTATCAGAGAATTAGGCTTTTGAAAAATAATTGCCAAAGTCAAGTAAAAATAGAAGAATCAAAATAAGTACTATACATGATCTCAAACTGAGAGGAAGTCCTGTTGATGTAAAACAGTGCTATAAGCTTCTGTTTTTCCTTTGGAAATGTATCTTGTCTTAAGAAATAACAATAAACTTTTCTGAAGGGTAGCAAAGTCAAATAATTAGAGAAGAGTACATCATGAAAGTGAAAAAAGTAAAAATGTTAGTTGCTCAGACATGTCCCACTCTTTGCAACCCCATGGACTGTAGCCCACTAGGCTGCTCTGTCCATGGAATTCTCTCGGCAAGAATACTGGAGTTGGGACTTCCCTGCTAGTCCAGTGGCTAAGACTCCATGCTCCCAATGCAGAGGGCCTGGGTTCAGACCCTGGTTGAAGTAGATCCCATGTTCTCCGACTAAGACCTGGTGAAGCCAAAAAAAAAAAAAAAAAATACTGGAGTGGGTTGCCATTCCCTTCTCCAGGGGATCTTGCCAACCCAGGGATTGAACCCAGGTCTACTGCATGTCAGGCAGATTCTTTACCATCTGAGCCACCAGGGAAGGCATCTTATATTTAACCTTAAATAAGGGAGAGATTTTAAAGCACATATAAGCAAGAGACAGTTTTTGATATTAATATGTCTAATTCAGGTTAACAAAAATAATCTTTATAGTTTCAGAATTACAGATTATATTACTAAAACTGATAACAGTGAAAAGACATGGACTTTTAGAACAAGGCAGTCTTGTGTGAATTTGGGCTCTGCAACATTCAGGGTGAGGATCCCAGGAAAAATAACTTTATTATAGTAAAGATTAAAGCTAACAGATACCCTTTTGAAAATAGTTTACATGTCTGTAACGTAAGTGGTATACAGTAAATGTTAGTCTTCTTCATTTATACTTTATAATATGATGTAGTTTTCAAAGCCTTATCGTGTGTATTCTAATCTTTTATCCTTATCCTAACATTGTGAGCAGGTAATATTATTTCCAGGTTAGATAGCTAATACGTAGGAGAGCTAGTTAAAGGAATTAGAACCTAGATTTTCTAATTTTAATATAGGACTCCTTTCACTCTACCACAATATGATTCAGAAAGGAAGAATGGAAGTTGTAGTAAAATGCCCTCATTTTATAGACGATGGCCCAGAGACCCAGAAAGGGATTGCTCAAAACATATGCCTAGTTCTTGGCAGAGAACTAGATTAGAACCAGTGCATAAAGGGTTAACAAAATTCTTTTTATTAGGTTAACAAAAAACTTCTGCGAGAGTGTTTGAACTCTTACTAACTTTCTAACTCTGTTTCTTTGGTAACCTGATCAATAAGGTGTGTTGACTGTGTTACCAGGCAGTACTGCTTGTGGTGAAAATGATTCCTGACTGGGAAGCTGTGAGAACTGTAAATACTTGGTCTCCCTTGGGCTTCCCTGAGTGTGCTGACTCTAGTCACCTGGAAGATATGCCTATAAAGTTGTCACAAGCGATTTTACTCCTCTAGGAAGTGGGGCTTCTACAGTAGGGCAGCTCCCCGCCCCGTGATGTGAGTCTCATGTCCTTGAACTGAGCCCTCTACTGGGGGTGGAAGAGAACCACGCCTGCAGGGCTGTATGGACAGCTACCAGAAGCCCTCTGAGAGCCATGCCTGACTCTGTCGCCTGGTAAGAGGGGGATCCTGTCCTATATCCTCTCACCAGACAAGGGGGTCTTGTGACTCTGAATGTTGAGAATCCATACTTTAGACCTAAGACCACCCTGAGGGCATCATGGAACACCCATCTCTAAATTCTTCCATTGCAGAAATAGGAATAGAAAACTACTGCTTCCAAATTCCACTCACAACCCAGAGAGGTTGATGTGAATGATGGAAAAAGCACGTGCTTCTGAGCAGGTGTGACGCGAGTTCAAATTTCCACTCTGCCATTTACTGTGTAAGCAAGATACTCAACTATTCTGAACCTCAGTTTTCCCATTGGTAATATGAAAAGTCTACTTACCTTAAAGGGTTGTTTTAAGCAACAGTGTGTATGTAAAGTACCTAGAATATAGTTATTGTTGCTGTTGTTATTGCTCAGTTGTGTCTGACTCTTTGTGACCCCATGGACTGCAGCATGCCAGGCTTCCCTGTCCTTCACCATCTCCCAGAACTTGCTCAAACTCATGTCCATCGAGTCAGTGATGTCATCCCACCATCTCATCCTCTGTTGTCCCCTTCTCCTCCTGCCTTCAATCTTTCCCAGCTTCAGGGTCTTTTCTAATGAGTTGGCTCTTCACATCAGGTGGCCAAAGTGTTGGAGCTTCAGCATCAGTCCTTCCAATGAATTCTCAGGATTGATTTCCTTTAGGATTGACTGGATTGATCTCCTTGCAGTCCAAGAATACAGTAGGCATTCATTAATTTGTATATTTTATGATTATTATGTTTTATCCTCCAACTCAGGAATCAATCCAAGTTTGCCAGAGCACGTGGCTTCCTCTTCAGATACCAACACTGAAAGATTCTGGGTAAGTAAGCAAACAAGCTCTCTAGGAGGACCACAGATGCAGGTCTTGGGGCTGTTGAACAACGTCCTGCCCCTCCCCAATCAGGGGCCAACTGAGTGAATCTCCAAACTCTTTAGCATACAATGACTCAATCTAAGAAGTGCTGCCATTTACAGAGTTCCCTGAGGAAGTTTTCTTTCACAAACCTTTCCTTGCTGGTCTGCCCCATATCCCTGCTTACAACTCAGCCCCTGTTGACCTTTTGCCAGACTGATTTCACTTCATTCAACATTTAAATAAGGCTTCTACCAATCAGAGGCACATTTAGTTTTTTCAGTATAGGTCAGATACATTTTGACCAAGTTCACTGATGACATGATCAGCTATTTTTATGTATTTTCAGTCACTTAGTCAGGTCTGAGTCTGCAACCCCATGACCTGTAGCCCACCAGGCTCCTCTGTCCATGGGATTTTCCACACAACAATACTGGAGTGGGTTGCCATTTCCTTCTCTAGGGGCTATTTTTTATAGGTTTATAAAAATATTTTTAAAGAAAAAAAGTTATAATGTATTTGAATTATGTCTCCCCCAAAGAGGACTCAGTAAATGGTACCCAGATGCTGGAGACAGACTCAGTTACTTGTATAATAAGATTTCTGCTCCTAATAATGGCAAATCTACATTTACATTATAAAAATCTAACACAGGTTGATCTGTTATCGGACCCCACGTCCAAGGTCAGGGGTGGCGGCTGAAAGGAGCAAACCCACGTCCAAGGAGCGGCTGTTGCGTGGGCGCAGGAGGACCAAGAGGAGCTACTCCACATTCAAGGTCAGGAGGGCTGGCTGTGAGGAGATACCCCACGTCCAAGGTAAGAGAAACCCAAGTGAGACGGTAGGTGGTGCTAGAGGGCATCAGAGGGCAGACACACTGAAACCATAATCACAGAAAACTAGCCAATCTGATCACACGGACCACAGCCTTGTCTAACACAATGAAACTAAGCCATGCCATGTGGGGCCACCCAAGACGGACGGGTCATGGTGGAGAGGTCTGACACAATGTGGTCCACTGGCGAAGGGAATGGCAAACCACTTCAGTATTCTTGCCTTGAGAACCCCATGAACAGTATGAAAAGGCAAGATGATGGGATACTGAAAGAAGAACTCCCCAGGTTGGTAGGTGCCCAATATGCTACTGGAGATCAGTGGAGAAATAACTCCAGAAAGAATAAAGGGATGGAGCCAAAGCAAAAACAATACCCAGTTGTTGGATGTGACTGGTGAGAGAAGCAAGGTCCAATGCTGTAAAGAGCAATATTGCATATAGGAACCTGGAATGTCAGGTCCATGAATCAAGGCAAATTGGAAGTGGTCAAACAGGAGATGGCAAGAGTGAATGTCGACATTCTAGGAATCAACGAACTAAGATGGACTGGAATGGGTGAATTTAACTCAAATGACCATTATATCTACTACTGTGGGCAGGAATCCCTTAGAAGAAATGGAGTAGCCATCATGGTCAACAAAAGAGTCCGAAATGCAGTACTTGGATGCAATCTCAAAAACGACAGAATGATCTCTGTTCGTTTCCAAGGCAAACCATTCAATATCATGGTGTTCCAAGCCTATGCCCCAACCAGTAACGCTAAAGAAGCTGAAGTTGAACGGTTCTATGAAGACCTACAAGACCTTTTGGAACTAACACCCCAAAAAGATGTCCTTTTCATTATAGGGGACTGGAATGCAAAAGTAGGAAGTCAAGAAACACCTGGAGTAACAGACAAATTTGGCCTTGGAGTACAGAATGAAGCAGGGCAAAGGCTAATAGAGTTTTGCCAAGAGAACGCACTGGTCATAGCAAACACCCTCTTCCAACAACACAAGAGAAGACTCTACACATGGACATCACCAGATGGTCAACACCAAAATCAGATTGATTATATTCTTTGCAGCCAAAGATGGAGAAGCTCTATACAGTCAGCAAAAAGAAGACCGGGAGCTGACTGTGGCTCAGATCATGAACTCCTTATTACCAACTTCAGACTTAAATTGAAGAAAGTAGGGAAAACCACTAGACCATTCAGGTATGACCTAAATCAAATCCCTTATGATTATACAGTGGAAGTGAGAAATAGATTTAAGGGCCTAGATCTGATAGATAGAGTGCCTGATGAACTATGGAATGAGGTTCGTGACACTGTACAGGAGACAGGGATCAAGACCATCCCCATGGAAAAGAAATGCAAAAAAGCAAAATGGCTGCCTGGGGAGGCCTTACAAATAGCTGTGAAAAGAAGAGAAGTGAAAAGCAAAGGAGAAAGGGAAAGATAAAAGCATCTGAATGCAGAGTTCCAAAGACTAGCAAGGAGAGATAAGAAAGCCTTCCTCAGCAATCAATGCAAAGAAATAGAGGAAAACACCAGAATGGGAAAGACTAGGGATCTCTTCAAGAAAATTAGAGATACCAAGGGAATATTTCATGCAAAGATGGGCTCAATAAAGGACAGAAATGGTATGGACCTAACAAGCAGATGATATTAAGAAGAGGTGGCAAGAATTCACAGAAGAACTGTACAAAAAAGATCTTCACGACCCAGATAATCACGATGGTGTTATCAGTCACCTAGAGCCAGACATCCTGGAATGGGAAGTCAAGTGGGCCTTAGAAAGCATCACTATGAACAAAGCTAGTGGAGGTGATGGAATTCCAGTTGAGCTATTTCAAATCCTGAAAGATGATGCTGTGAAAGTGCTACACTCAATATGCCAGCAAATTTGGAAAACTCAGCAGTAGCCACAGGACTGGAAAAGGTCAGTTTCATTCCAATCCCAAAGAAAGGCAATGCCAAAGAATGCTTAAACTACCGCACAATTGCACTCATCTCACACGCTGGTAAAGTAATGCTCAAAATTCTCCAAGCCAGGTTTCATCAGTACGTGAACCGTGAACTTCCAGATGTTCAAGCTGGTTTTAGAAAAGGCAGAGGAACCAGAGATCAAATTGCCAACATCTGCTGGATCATGGAAAAAGCAAGAGAGTTCCAGAAAAACATCTATTTCTGCTTTATTGACTATGCCAAAGCCTTTGACTGTGTGGATCACAATAAACTGTGGAAAATTCTGAAAGAGATGGGAATATCAGACCATCTGACCTGTCTCTTGAGAAATTTGTATGCAGGTCAGGAAGCAACAGTTAGAACTGGACATGGAACAACAGACTGGTTCCAAATAGGAAAAGGAGTACGTCAAGGCTGTATATTGTCACCCTGTTTATTTAACTTCTATGCAGAGTATATCATGAGAAATGCTGGGCTGGAGGAAGCACAAGCTGGAATCAAGATTGCCGGGAGAAATATCAATATCCTCAGATAAGCAGATGACACCACCCTTATGGCAGAAACTGAAGAGGAACTAAAGAGCCTCTTGATGAAAGTAAAAGCGGAGAGTGAAAAAGCTGGCTTAAAACTCAACATTCAGAAAATGAAGATCATGGCATCTGGTCCCATCACTTCATGGAAAATAGATGGGGAAACAGTGGAAACAGTGGCAGACTTTATTTTTTGGGGCTCCAAAATCACTGCAGATGGTGACTGCAGCCATGAAATTAAACGATGCTTACTCCTTGGAAGGAAAGTTATGACCAACCTAGATAGCATATTCAAAAGCAGAGTAAATATTCAGTTCAGTTCAGTTCAGTTCAGTCGCTCAGTCTTGTCCGACTCTTTGCGATCCCCTGAATCGCAGCACGTCAGGCGTCCCTGTCATCACCAACTCCCGGAGTTCACTCAGACCATCCAGCCATCTCATCCTCTGTCGTCCCCTTCTCCTCCTGCCCCCAATCCCTCCCACTTTGCCAACAAAGGTCCGCCTAGTTAAGGCTATGGTTTTTCCAGTGGTCATGTATGGATGTGAGAGTTGGACTGTGAAGAAAGCTGAGCACCAAAGAATTGATGCTTTTGAACTGTGGTGCTGGAGAAGACTCTTGCGAGTCATTGGACTGCAAGGAGATCCAACCAGTCCATCCTAAAGGTAATCAGTCCTGGGTGTTCATTGGAAGGACTGATGCTGAGGCTGAAACTCCAATACTTTGGCCACCTCATGTGAAGAGTTGACTCGTTGGAAAAGACCCTGATGCTGGGAGGGATTGGGGGCAGGAGGAGAAGGGGACAACAGAGGATGAGATGGCTGGATGGCATCACCAACTCGATGCACATTAATTTTGTTGAACTCTGGGAGCTGGTGATGGACAGGGAGGCCTGGCATGCTGCGATTCATGGGGTCGCAAAGAGTCGGACACTAATGAGCAACTGAACTGAACTGAACTGATCTGTTATATTTTCAAAAGGTGTTCATAAACTATTGTGAAATTTCTTTATTTAGGGGAAAAGCCTCCAAATCATAAAGAAGATAATATAGACTCTGGTAGAGAATAGAGAAGAGGAATCCTTTAAAAAGAAAAATTAAATCTCTACAAAATGTATAAAGCATGGTTGTGAGAAAGGTGAGTTTTTGTTTATTTTAGACACTATCCTGAAAACAATAGACAATAAGTGAAAGGAGCACATTCTGTTGATTATAAATACTAAAAATATTGGGCTTCCCTGGTGGCTCAGCAGTCAAGCATCTGCCTGCAATGCAGGAGCCTTAGGAGACTCAGGTTCAGTCCCTGGGTTGGGAAGATCCCCTGGAGAAGGAAATGGCAACCCACTCCAGTATTCTTCCCTGGAGAATCCCATGGACGGAGGACCTGGTGGGCTACAGTCCATAAGGTCAGAAAGAGTTGGACATGACTGAAGTGACTTAGCACACAATGATTATATATCCCATACCTGTAACTCACCACGTTACTGGAGGTAAGAAAACACTTGACTGTGTTATTCTTTTACAGTTTTTTAACATCAGAGTAACAAGGAACAGTGTAACTTATTTTCTCCTAAATAATATAAAACACATGTTTTTGGTTATACATTTTTTAATAACAACAAACAAATGAAAAAAATTATACAACTCAAACAGAAGAATCATGATATACTTTCATATTGCAATCCATCTTGCCCAAGATATTATTTAAATCTATTAAATCTTTGTTGTTGTTTGGTTGCTAGTGGTATCTAATTCTTTTGTGACCCAGTGGACTGTAGCCTGCCAGGCTGCTCTGTCCATGGGATTTCCCAGTCAAGAATGCTGGAGTGGGTTGCCATTTCCTTCTCCAGTGGATCTTCCCAACCCAGGGATCAAACCCACATCTCCTGCATTGGCAGGCGGATTCTTTACCACTGAGCCCAACTAAATGTTTAAAAACTGTTAATTCATACACAAAATATAGATTTTTCACTGAGCACAGCAGATCTGTAATTCACCAGGGAACCAGCTCATCTTTCACTTCTCCCATTTTCTTATTCTCCCAGACTCAAAATCTTGATATTACCTCAAACTTTTTTCTTCTCCCCAATTTTTTTTTTCTCCTGCATTTAATCAATTTTCATATGAAAGTCATAGTTTTTGATTCATCCTTTCCTTGGGATTCTACTCTCACCACCTCAAGTTGGGGCCTCACTACTTCAGTTGTGGATTGCTACAATAGCATCCTAACAACTATTTTTCTAGTTTGTCTTTTTTTTTTTAAATATTTATTTATTTTATTTATTTATTTGTCTGTGCCAGGTCTTAGTTGCGACACGTGGGATCTAATCCCTGACCAGGGATTGAACCTGGGCCTCCTGTATTGGGAATGCAGAGTCTTAGCCACTGCACCACCAGGGAAGTCCCTGCTCTTGCCTTTTCAAATTGTCCTCTTCTCACTGGTTAAGTTGGTATCTCACATATTACTTTCATCATGCTTTAAGAACTTACCTACCTACTACTAACTTCTCAGATTCATGTATCCAAGGACCTAATTATGTCTTATTTATCCAACATTAGACTCCTCTTCCTCTGCATCCTCCTTCCAGAAAACATGTTTGAAGTCTTATTTAACTGACACCAAAGGGATAAGTATTTAACTGACACCAAAGGGCTTCCCTGCTGGCTCAGATGGTAAAGAATTTGACTGCAATACAGGAGATACAGGTTTGATTCTTGGGTCAGGAAGATCCCTTGGAGGAGGAAATGGCAACCCACTCCAGTATTCTTGCCTGGAGAATCCTATGGACATAAAGGAAGGAATAACGGACAACACAACGTCCTCACACAGTCTGCATCAAAAGGAGTGGTGGGGTGCGGGAGGTTTCTCTCGTCTCTGATCTGCTTTCAGTCTCTCTAATCAGTCACTGGCAACAGCTGTGCTTCTAGGGAGCGTCTGCCAGGGATATGTCGGGTCCTATACAAGTAATCTTGGAGAAGGCAATGGCACCCCACTCCAGTACTCTTGCCTGGAAAATCCCATAGGCGGCAGAGCCTGGTAGGCTGCAGTCCATGGGGTTGCTGAGGGTCGGACACAACTGAGCGACTTCACTTTCACTTTTCACTTTCATGCATTGGAGAAGGAAATGGCAACCCACTCCAGTGTTGTTGCCTGGAGAATCCCAGGGACGGGGAGCCTGGTGGGCTGCCATGTCTGGGGTCGCACAGAGTCGGACACGACTGAAGCGACTTAGCAGCAGCAGCAGCAGCATACAAGTAATCTTGGAGAAGGCAATGGCACCCCACTCCAGTACTCTTGCCTGGAAAATCCCATGGGCAGAAGAGCCTGGTAGGCTTCAGTCCATGGGGTTGCAAAGAGTCAGACACGACTGAGCGACTTCACTTTTACTTTTCACTTTCATGCATTGGAGAAGGCAATGGCAACCCACTCCAGTATTCTTGCCTGGAAAATCCCAGGGACAGAGGAGCCTAGTGGGCTGCCGTCTATGGGGTCGCACGGAGTCGGACACGACTGAAGCGACTTAGCAGCAGCAGCAGCATACAAGTAATCCAGCATGAAATCAGATTTCCAGGTGTCCGTGGGGAATGGTAGCCATGGAGGTATCGGCTCAGGTCTCTGCTCCAGAGAACCTGCAACCGAGGATGGGGTCGGCAAACAGCCTCCAGTTTCCCCACCTCGTTTCCCTGCAGTGTTCCCTGGGGGAAATGCCCTCCCTCGGCTTGTCTCAACCAAGGGAGGCCTGCGCCAGAAGGGACTTAGAACTGGCCATTTCTGCTTGACATGAAACTCTTCTCAAGGCAATCCTGTTCCTAGGCTCACCCCTGGCTGAGACTTTTTTAGGATGGCATGCAGCCTGAGTCTCCTCTCCCTTCCCCTTCCTCTCTCCTTCCACCGGAGGCTCTGGGGCTCCTGTTCCCTCCTCTTTCTTCATTCATTCTCTCAGGCATATCAGGTTCCATCTTGGAAGCTAGAGCAGGACCCTGAGACTAGCTCTTAGATTCATAGGAAAACCTATAAATCCCCACCGTTCCTTACTTGGGTCCTGGAACTTCAGGCAAGTTATGAGGCCTAGATTCCCCCAGTTGTAGGGGGATTGTGTGAGCCAAGACCAACTCGCTGAACAGAACTTCTCCACTGACAATCATTTCTATATTACCAACCTTTGTTTTTTCTGATGTTCTTCCTAAATTACTACCACAAAATGAGTTACATCTTCTTACAGTGGTCTATGGATCAAACATTTTCCCTTACAGGAATTTTTTTTAATTCAAATGGTCCCTCCCACCCAGCCGCCCCCCGCCGCCACACACACACACATTGAAAATGCTTACTATTACTTAGAATCTTTAACTTGGTATTTTTCATTTCGGTTTTCAATTTTTAACATCTAATTCTCTTTCCTTGATTAATTCTGCTAGAGATAAACAGATTTGAAGTATCTTTTTTTCATTCATTCAACACATACTTAGTAATGACTACGTATAAGAAACAATTTGCTGAAAGAAAAGATAAGATGGAAACGAAATATAAAAAATTCTTGATAAAGAAAAAATTATTTTAAGCTCCTGTTTCAAAAAAATACATTCCCAGGAATGAGACTGTGATAATTCTATCTCTATTAACAAAATTGATTTTTTCCTAAGATTGCTGTTAATTTGCAATAATTCATTTTAGACAGATCAATTTGTTATCAGAGGGTTAATTTTTTCTTCTAAGTCCCAAAGGAAAACTACATGTTCTTAAAAATATGATTAAAACAGAAAAAAAAATTGACCAGAATGATTATCAATTTTATCACAACCAGAATCTCTGAGATTTATGAATGGCATGATGGCAAATCAGAAAGTGATCTCTTTTTTTAATTTGATCCTGAGAAATGTTCACAAGATATAACCAATTTATTCAGAGACAGGATCTAACATGACAGATTCTCCTGTAAACTGATCTAGGTTGGGGACCAAAGGAGAGTTAGGATGAACCACTGCTGCTGCTGCTGCTAAGTCGCTTCAGTCGTGTCCGACTCTGTGCGACCCCATAGACAGCAGCCCACCCAGGCTCCCCCGTCCCTGGGATTCTCCAGGCAAGAACACTGGAGTGGGTTGCCATTTCCTTCTCCAGTGCATGAAAGTGAAAAGTGAAAGTGAAGTCGCTCAGTCGTGTGCGACTAGTAGCGACCCCATGGACTGCAGCCTTCCAGGCTCCTCCGTCCATGGGATTTTCCAGGCAAGAGTACTGGAGTGGCTTGCCATTGCCTTCTCCAAGAATGAACCACAGTCTGACCCCAAACCATTTTTCCAAGAGAATTACTTTATCTTAGGTATGCTTATACATGCACATACACATACACCCACACACACACAGATACACACACACAAAACACAGAAGACTAAGAAAAGATATAAAAATTTTAGGTGGTATGATTTTAATTTTTCTTCCTCATACTTTTATTTTCTAAATTCCCCCATTACTACTCTTAAGAAAACAAAGACAGATGAAAAAGAAACACATAATTATATACATATCATAGTGATCCTCAAAACCTCTTCTTCTGAGTCCTGCTTATTCATTTCAACAAATATTTATTGAGTGCCTACTCAATAAATTGTGGGATGTGCCTATTGTGCCTGTGGGATGTTACATATCGTGCTACTTCATCTGAACATCTTTCATAGAAGGGTGCTCTCATATCATATTTATGTTCTCCTGTTCATCCCCAAATTTGATATAAAATATTTTTCATTCCTCATTCACTTATTGAACATCAACCATGTGTTAGTCACTACCCTGGACAGGCATTAAAAGGAAATGTGATAGAAAATCAGCACCACACCTAGTGAAGAGGAGAGACAAGTGTGTAAAGAGCAGACCCAGGCTAAGAGGTGTGATAATATAGAACTGTGCAGTGTTGCACTACTCAAAGGAAAGAAAAACTCCTTATCAAAGAAAGCTGGGAGAGAATTTCTCAGTAGAGGAGACATTTCAACTGGACCTTGAATGATGGGTCAAATGATCATGGATGAGAAAGGAGACTGGCAGAGAAGGAGAAGGCTGGCAGAGAGGTGGAGGCTGACTGGGAGGCTCTGTGGGGCAAGCTGGGGACAGCAGGGAGGGCTCCCAATTTCAAAGCAGGCAGAGGTTCTAATGACACTGGCTGGCGTCTACCAAGAAAGGCACGGAGGGGGTCGATGGGCTTGGAGCACACATCCTTGTTTGGAGGTAGAAGGACTCCAGTCACCCACCAATCCCAGCTCTTTCCCCTTCCCTTCCATCTGAATTGCACTGCGGTTTGCCCAGAGCTCTCAGCCATTGACACTCAGTCATTGATACCATGCTCAGTCCTCATCTCTGCTCTCCATAGGCTGCATCAGGTTTTTGTTCTTCAGCAGTTAGAGGGATTGCCAAGCCAAATAATGGTTTTTCCTTTTCTGGAAATGGTGCCAGTGAACAGAAGGTGAGGTCTGCATTGCTTGACTTTGTCCCTGGCCATAGCTGGTTGATCTAGGAATAACCATCTGGTCTTTCAGCCAATCAGGTTCCTGCTGAGGACTTTTAACCTGAACTGGGAGCCCCACAATGGAAGTTCTAGTTGTGTGTATGTGCAGGGAGTTTAGTTACATGATGGCAAAGTGTGAGGTTGCTCAGGAACTCCTGACACTGTAGCCTGAGCTGCTTAGGTTAATCATGGACTTCCTGGCTGTGACATAAGATGGGGGTGGGCAGGAAGAGGGGGTGGATATTAGTTGAACACTGAAAGAGGAATATTGTAATTTAGAATGGTTGCTTCTGATGGTGCTGAGAGACTCAAATCCCAGTATAACTGACCTAGCAAAAAAGCCTTCCTCGGAACTGTCTTGTTACCCTTCTGAATGAAGCTCTTATGGCTGTGGCCCAAAGCTGAGATGATGAAAACCCAGTTCAGAACAGATTTTGAGGATTTCTGAAGTACACTTCCAGTTGAATTCACAACCCAGGTAAATATTGTTAATGAATATCAAAGTGGTAGATTAGATTTCCAAGTGTGTATTTCAGTTGTGTCCGACTCTTTGTGACCCTATGGACTGTAGCCTGCTAGTCTCCTCTGTGCCTGAGATTCTCCAGGCAAGAATACTGGAGTGGATTGCCATGCCCTCATCCAGGGAGGAGATCTTCCCAACCCAGGGATTGAATCCTTGTCTCCAGCATCTCCTGCATTGGCAGATGGGTTCTTTCCCACTAGTGCCACCTGGGGAGCCCTTTATACTTCCACAAATGACTAAAATAATCCCTCCTAACCATATAGGCTCTTCTGCCATGTCACCTTGCCATTCAAAAGAGGTGGTGTCTGTTTCTCCTGCCTTTGAACCTGGGCTGGCATTGGGACCACCTTGACCAGTAGAATGAAGCAGAAGTGATACTCTGAGACTTTGAAGTCTCACGTGTTAAAGTCTGGCGGTGCTCACTTTAGTGTTCTGGGGGAAGCCACCTGCCATGTAAGAAGTCCAATTACTATGAAAGTACAAGTCTGTGAGTAAGCCAAAGCTATTAATAGCTTCATGGAGATGCCACATGGAGAGACAGATGCCTTTTGGCCAGAACCCAGCTGCTGCAGTCAACCCAGCTGAGGAGCCAGATGTGTGAGTTAGGAAGCCATCTTGGGCATCCTAGCCCTGGCCCACAAAGAAGCCTAAACTTGTTCCTTTGGAGGATGGTGCTTTCTGATAAGCCTGCTGCATTTGGTGGCCTTCAGTGAACCTCATCTCTCAGTATTTATGATTGTGCATAGTCCTCCTCCCTTAAATCTGGGCGAGGCTGGTGATTGGCTCTAGCCAATAGAATGTAGATGGTGTTACGCTAGTACTAGGCCCAAGCGTGGCAGTTTCCTCTTGCATTTTTAGGAGACCTGAGCTGCCGTGTAAGAGGTCCAACTAACCCGTAAGGAAGCCACATAGAGGGGCCAGGTAGAAAAGAAATAGGTCCAGAGACTACTACATGGAGTGAGAAAGAAGCTCAGACATCAGGTGCCCAGCTGAGCTGAGTCTCCAGCCAGTCCTCCAGCTGAGGATATATGAGAGGGGTCATTGGTAAGACCAGCAGAAACACCCAGCTGAGTCCAGCCCAGGCTACCATCTTGAGAAAATAAAATGGTGGTGGTTTTGTTGTTGTTCTGTCGCTCAGTTGTGTCTGACTCTTTGCGATCCCATGGATGCAAAGATCACCTAAATTCTTATTTAGATCTAAATTCTTCCTTCAGTGAAACCAATGCCAGTTCCTGCTGTGCTTCCCTTGTAGACCAAATCTAAAAATCCCTCCTTTTGCCTACTCATTGTCCAATGGTGGATTCTGACTCAAACAGGAGAGTGTTAAGCACTATCAGAATAGAAGAGTTATACCATAGAATTGCAAATTACAGAGTATGCTCATTTTATTGTTAAAACTCAGAGGAAATGTTTATGGACCAGGAATTTTGAAATGCTTGAAAAAAATTGAAGAACATAATTTGTGATTATTTTTAATTCATTGTCATAGTGATATTGTATTTGTTATGCTAGCTAAGGCTGCTGGCTGGGGTTCTAAGGGATTGGATTGACTAATGTAAATTGGGCCCAGTACCTGCACTATGTTAGGTGATGCTGAAAGGCCAGAAAGCACCTGATACAGTGGAGAGAGAAGAATTCAAAGACTAATAACACCCAGAAGTCTGTCTCCCTTTTTTCATCATTAAGAGCAGATTGATAAGGGAAGCATCTGAGTCTTTTAAAATGTACTCCCTGACACTCCCTGTATAATAGCTAACACTTATAATAGCACCTTCTAGATGCCAGGCTCTGTTCTAAGCACTTTACATATATTAGCTCCTTCAATTCCCAAGGAATTGAATGAGGCAAGTAATGTCATTTTTATATTGGCAATAAAACTGAGACACAGAGGTCACTTTCTCAAGATGACACAACTAGAAAGTGGCAAAGACAGTAGATGATCCTACTCTGGAGTCCAAGCTCTTAACTGCCATCTTGGTAGGACTGGTTGAAGGCAGGCAGTGCTGCACTTAAATATGGATCCCTCATATTGATGGAAACGAGAGGTGCCAAAGATGACCACATCCCCTGTGCTCATTATAATGACAGCCAAGTGGGCACCTAGCCATGGCACCTAGAGGGCCCTGGCACCTGGCATGTTGCTTCCATGTCAAGTATGGGCCTTCCCCTGGCCATTTAGTGGCATGCTGTAACTCTTCTGCCACTGTGACTCTGTGCCCCAGTCTAGTGGGGAGCAAGGCGACCATCTCATGATGTAGTAGGACCCTAAGAGCATAAAGAAACAATTTCCTAAGATATCTTGGTAAGATTCCATGATAAAATAGAAAATTAAAGTTAGTAAGAATACGCTTTAGCAAAGTTTGGATGAATTCAGTATTCTGGATCCCGTAGTGATGTCCCATTCCAAAGTAAAGAACAGGCTAGAGAACCGCACATTCCCTACTGCCAAGACAAACGATGCCTGGAAATGGGAGGCTGAACATGCCACATACCATTTAGAATTTCTGCTCTAATAATTTTGGTTCGAAAAAATGGACAGCTTTGAGTGGGATCTAGCCCAGTTCCAGCTGCAGTACAAATTGGTTACTCTTCTCTCATGACCCAGTAGACCCATGAACAAATTTAAGCCTTGTTTGTGTCAAGAACTGTGAAGGATCTGAGATACTTAGCTACTTGCTAAGTAACGACGTAGTTCTGGTGATGCTGGTGGAGGACAGAAGACACCGGGACAAAACAAACAACTCATTAATTTCAACAACAGCAGTAGCCAGAGGATCAGTGTCTTTGTACCACACTTTGCACCTGAGCCCTCAGTTCAGTTCATTCGCTCAGTCGTGTCCGACTCTTTGCAACCCCATGAATCACAGCACGCCAGGCCTCCCTGTCCATCACTAACTCCCTGAGTTTACTCAAACTCATGTCCATTGAGTCGGTGATGCCATCCAGCCATCTCATCCTCTGTCGTCCCCTTCTTCTCCTGCCTGCAATCCCTCCCAGCATCAGGGTCTTTTCCAATGAGTCAACACTTCACATGAGGTGGCCAAAGTATTGGACTTTCAGCTTTAGCATCAGTTCTTCCAATGAACACCCAGGACTGATCTCCTTTAGGATGGACTGATTGGATCTCCTTGCAGTCCAAGGGACTCTCAAGAGTCTTCTCCAACACCACAGTTCAAAAGCATCAATTCTTCGGTGCCCAGCTTTCTTCACAGTCCAAGTCTCATATCCATATATGACCACTGGAAAAACCGTAGCCTTGACTAGATGGACCTTTGTTGGCAAAGTAATGTCTCTGCTTTATAATATGCTATCTAGGTTGGTCATAACGTTCCTTCCAAGGAGTAAGCATCTTTTAATTTCATGGCTGCAGTCACCATCTGCAGTGACTTTGGAACCCAAAAAATTAAGTCTGACACTGTTTGCACTGTTTCCCCATCTATTTGCCTAGGGTGACACAAAGCAGGCTAGATGACAGGTGCACACATGATGAGTTGCGTTACCTGGTAGGAACCCTGAACTTACAGAACCTGAGACTGTTACCACAGGCAGTAAGCATGCTGCCTTTTGCTCCATAAAAAGATGAATTCCTTGTACAGTAGGCATGTGTGCCCATTCGCTCGGCATGTCTTATCCACTACCATGTGTTGCTCCATTTCTGTCACTTTATGTACCAACACAGGGAATGAGGTGATAAAAAATGAGAATAGTAAGGCTCTGACGAATTTGGAATTTTTCCAATCAGGAAATCTGGAAAGAAGTTAATTTAATTTCCACGTACATTTAAGTGTTGTATTATAATCAAACACTTAAATTTTAATTACCCGTAGGGGGACAACAACAATCTTTTCAGCACACTGGAACCTTAGACATTTTAATCCCTCACGATTTGCCTCTGTCCTATCCTCATTCATATCACAAAAAGAAGTGAGGTAACGGGTAGATGTTTTGGGGATTCATAGCATTATTTTTTTTAAGTCTTTTTTGAAATTTTGTTTCTGTCTTATGTTTTGGTTTTTTGGCCATGAGGCATGTGGGATCTTAGTTTCCCAACCAGGAACTGAAGCTGCACCCCCTTAACTTCTGGACCACCAGGGAAGCCCCCGTTGCATGATTGCTACTCTGCTATCCAGAAACGTGGATGGTCTTATGACATAAAGAAGTCTACCGAAAGTTCATGCACAGTGGTCCTGGGGACGCTGTGATTTCTCCCGTTGGATGAAATGTATGTTCCATGTTGGAGATCCCCAGCATACAGGGATGCTTGAGATAGCTGGAACACAATAAAATGGGAAGTAAGGGGTGGAGAATGAATGTGATTATTTTTAGATTTCACTTAATAAGCCACTGCCAACAGTTTTGCTTTTTGAGCTCTGTTAATCAAGTGACCTATCTAACCAGTGTAAAAATACCAGTGAACACAACAGTGACCCCAGTGATTCCACCAAGACTGCCATGTAGCCATTTTTGTGCATTAGAAAAACAGGCACAAGAGGGGATCATCAATCTTATTGAGAAAAAATAGAGATGCTCTAACACAGGGAAAAGTGAAAGTCTCTCAGTCGTGTCCAACTCTTTGCAACACCATGGACTATACAGTCCATGGAATTCTCCAGGCCAGAATACTGGAGTGGGGAGCCTTTCCCTTCTCCAGGGGATCTTCCCAACCCAGGGATTGCACCCAGATCTCCCACATTGCAGGCAGATTCTTTACCAGCTGAGCCACAAAGGAAGCCTGTAACACAGTGAGGACCAATATTAATTGGGTGTCTTTCAGGCCACACACTTTTACTACCAAGGATACCCCAAGATAAAAATCCATATAAACTGAAAAAAAAAAAAAAATCAATGGAAACTAACTTACAGAGTGATAGGTATCTGATTGCCAAAGCCTCAGATCCTTCAGGAATGAAGGCATTTCATTGTTTGGGGCAAAGGATCCTAATCAAATGAGGTACAGTTCAGAGGCAAGGCAGCATGTGGAATGTGTGGAGGAGAGATAAACCTAAGATAAACTAAGCCAGCTTTAGGGGCTTAGTTACGGGGTCATAAAAGTCACTTTTTTTTTTTAAATTTTATTTTATTTTTAAACAACATAATTGTATTAGTTTTGCCAAATATCAAAATGAATCCACCACAGGTATACAAGTGTACTAATTATCACCATTTTCTTCCTTTTTTGACAAGAAATTAAGAGAAATTGATAGCACCTAGAGATCCTGGACTCCAAGAACAGTGGCTCTATGACATTATCTCTGGAATCCCATCATTAGCTGACTTTGGATGGACTGTTTTCAGGGAAGAGGTGAATAAATTTGTGGTCACATGAAGAATGAATTAGCTGAGCAGGGGTATCTTTGAACACACAGGAATACAGATGCATGCATACATGGCATCCTACAGCTCAAACAGCCAAAGTGTGGACCACAGGATGGAATCTTAGGTTAAATAACTTTCCTGAGGTCACACAGCTTGTAGGTGATGGAGCTAGATAAAAACCAGGCTATAAGATGTTAATATCACCTTTCGACTTCCACTCCTGGTCCATGTGAGAGACAGGCTGCTGAGATGAGCAGGAACCAGGCTGCAGAGAGCAACCTTCTGGCTTTGAACCAACAGAAAGAACTAGAGGATTTGCCAAAAGACTACCCCTTGAGCACCAGTGAAGATGAAGGGGACAACGATGGGGAAAGAAAGCATCAGAAGCTTCTGGAATCAATCAGTTCACTTAATAGAAAGGATAGGCAGAAATTGGCTGAGAGGTCTGAGGCTAGTCTGAAGGTGTCAGAGTTCAGTGTAAGTTCTGAAGGATCAGGAGAAAAGCTGGTCCTTTCAGATCTGCTTGAGCCTGTTAAAACTTCATCCACATTGGCTGCTGTGAAAAAGCAGCTGAATCGAGTGAAATCGAAGACTGTGGAGTTACCACTTCACAGAGAAGAGATTGAGCAGATCCACAGAGAAGTGGCATTCAATAAAAGCTCCCAAATCCTCTCCAAATGGGATCCTGTTGTTCTGAAGAACTGGCAAGCAGAGCAGCTGGTTTTTCCCCTGAGCAAGCCCCAATCAGTCTTTGCTCCCATTGAACATGTGGTCAGTGGCTGGAAAGCAGGAACTCCCCTGGAGCAGGAGATTTTTGATCTTCTCCATAAGAATAAGCAGCCTGTGACAGAGCCTTTACTGACTCCTGTGGAAAAGGCCTCTCTCAAAGCTATGAGCCTGGAAGAGGTAAAGATGCGCCGAGCAGAGCTTCAAAGGGCCCGGGCCCTGCAGTCCTACTATGAGGCCAGGGCTCGGAGAGAGAAGAGAATCAAGAGCAAAAAGTATCACAGAATTCTGAAGAAAGGAAAGGCCAAGCAAGCCTTAAAAGATTTTGAGAAGCTGCAGAAGGTCAATCCTGCTGCGGCACTGGAAGAACTAGAAAAACTTGACAAGGCCAGAATGATGGAGCGAATGAGCCTTAAGCACCAGAACAGTGGGAAATGGGCAAAATCAAAGGCAATTATGGCCAAATACGACCTGGAGGCTCGCCAGGCTATGCAGGAACAGCTGGCCAGGAACAAAGAGCTGATGCAGAAGGTCCAGGCGGCCTCTGAGAGTGAGGAAGAGGAGGAAGTCCAGGAGGAAGAGGAAGAACCTCTTGTCCCTGACATGGTGAATGGGGTGCAGATAAAGGCAAATGGACTGAACCCCTGGATGTTCCAGAATCACTTCATTGTTGCCAAAGAGGCTGAGGTCCAGAAAGACCTGGAAAATCCTGCTGAGCCTGAAGCCCAGGAGACTTCTGAAAGTGAGGAAGAAAGAGCAGTGGTGGAGGAAGAAACTCTCTTGAAAGAATTTGAGGAAAGGCGATCACTTAGACAGAAGTCTGAGCTCAACCACATGGCGGAGCCAGTGCACAGACATGTAACAAAGGATCCTAGCAGCCAGGAGGTTCTGTCCGAATTGAGGGCACTGTCTCAGAAACTCATCACAGAGAACCATCAGTCAGGGAAGCAAGAACTGAGTTCAGCGAGGACAGCTCAGAGAGAGGAACCTGCCAGGGAGGAAGAGGAGCCTATGTTGCTGCAGAGGCCAAAGAGAGCTCAGACTCTGGATGAGCTGGAGGAGCTGGGCAGAGAAGGGTGTGTTGAAAACAAGGAGCTTCCCAGAACTGCAGTGGAAGGCCTGCAGTTGGAGAAGAATCTAAGTAATCATATTGGCACCCCCAAGGAGAAGAAAAGGAAGGAGCAAATGATTGATCTCCAGAACCTCCTAACCACAAAATCGTCTTCCGTGAAGTCCTTGGCAGTTCCCACGACTGTACAGGAGTTGGAAGATGAAGAAGAGAGAGATCAAAGGCAGATGATAAAGGTAGCTTTTGCTGGGGATGATGCCATCAGAGACTTCTTGAAAGAGAAGAGGGAAGCTGTGGAGGCGAGTAAGCCAAAGGACCTGGACCTGACTCTGCCTGGCTGGGGCAAGTGGGGTGGTATGGGCCTGAAGCCCAGTGCCAAGAAGAGACGCCGGTTTCTCATTAAAGCCCCTGAGGGTCCTCCAAGGAAAGACAAGAATTTGCCAAACGTGATCATCAGTGAGAAGCGGAACATCCATGCAGCAGCTCATCAGGTGCAGGTGCTTTCACATCCATTCACACACCATCACCAATTTGAAAGGACCATCCAGACCCCCATAGGATCTACGTGGAACACCCAGAGGGCCTTCCAAAAGCTGACCATGTCCAAGGTTGTCACCAAGCCAGGCCATATCATTAAGCCTATCAAAGCAGAGGATGTGGGCTACCGATCTTCCTCAAGGTCGGACCTCTCTGTCGTACAAAGGAATCCAAAACGACTTTCCATACGTCACAAAAAACTTCTGGAGAATAACTGTGTGGATTGAATTGGTGAAGTAGTGACACCTTGGTGCCGGGAACCAATAGCCCCGACTGTTCCTCCACTGGCCTGGTTTTACTTGGAGCTGCAAGATGATTCCAAAACAAGCTTAGCACACCATGGGTGTAGTTAAGCCACATTTTAGAAATAAAGGCATTTTTATCTACTTAACTGAAAAAAAAAAAGATGTTAATATCAGGGGCAAGTGAGTGTGGGTTATATGAGAACTCTTTGTACCACCATAATAACTTTTCAGTAAATGTTAAAGTAGTTAAAAAAATTTATTAAAAGAAGAAACACAGGTTGTCAAACTCTGTAGTTTACACTTTTAATCTCTGTGCCATGTTTAATCTCTGGATCCCTAGCCCAAGTGATGCTCTGAGGAGCTGACAAATTCCTGTCTCCTAGGTCCCCAGAATGGGTCTCCTTCCTCCCCACAGACAAGCACTCCTTGTCCAGATTTTGCTTTGATTTTCTGGCTTCCTGTAGTATCCTTCCAATAAACTCCCTTTTCATTGTAATTAGACAGGATGGATTTCTATTACCTGCAACAGAACAGCAATTCACAAAGCCAGGCACTGTTCTAATTACTTTGTTTGTATTAATTCATTTGGCCTTCACAACAGCCCTATTAGGTAGGTATTAATATTATCCCCATTTTACAGGTGAAAACACTCAGGCACAAAGAAATTAAATGATTTTCTCAGGTCATACATCTCGGAAGTGGCAAACTTGTAATGTCTGGCTCCTGAGTCTGAGTGCTGGGTCTACCCTGCCCACTGTCCTCTCAGAAGAACTTTCAGGATACACAGGCACGGCCATGGTTTGCGGTTCCCAGAACTGGACTCTCCTGGGCTGGGTGCCTAGCCTTGCCCCATGTTGTTAAGAGCAGACTGTGGCTCCTCCTGGGCTTTTTCAGGAGGGTGTAACTCTCTGATCTCCAAATGTACTGGCCATCTTCTGACGACCTGGGAACGGGTGCTCTCAGAGCACACAGAGGTGCATCTTTTGGAATTCTACATGTCACATGTGGTTCTGTAAACCAGTACCGCCCCCAGACTCAGCCCCATGACGGGGTCACATTCCCTCTTTAGGTATTACAATCTGATTTTGAAGTTGCCTCAAGAAAACCCAAATGGCTTCACCTGTAATTCCCACGAGGTTCTGAAAGCATACATGGACATGGGCCTCCTTTATCACCTATCTTTCCCTCATCAACTGTCTTTCCCTGGCAGGACTGCATTCTCCTTATTCTAATCAGAAAAGGACAAGGCTCAGAATGGGCTCCAGTCAACAAAAGCTATAGAATAAATACAGAAAACCCGTTCCCCAAGAGATGGTTATCATTTTTCATTTTCTTAAAAATCTCAAGGAAAATTTTCTAAGTGTTAACATAAGAAATTTTCTATGTATCCAAAATAAGAGAATGGAATGGTAAACATGTTGACAAAGTGTAATTTGAGTTAAAATGCTAATTCTGTAGTATTTTATCTAATTTTTACATTAACATTTAAATATATTTTTTCTAGGAATTCTCTAATGAAACTAGGAAATACAGAGAAAATGATGATTATCATTTGTTCAATATTCAGATTTTCATCTATAAACTAGCTAATTGGCAGTGATATTTGTGGGGTTCACATTGTTTCTTCTAATCAGTTTTTTGAATGTATCCCATGGGTGGATATTACGTATTTGGAACATAAATGCTATAAAAATTAATCCCCCTAGCAGTACAGCTGCTGCAACAGCAATAAGTGTGTGTCCTGGAAACGGCAGAGGGACTTCGTCAACATAAATCTGCAACAGAGAAAGCAAAGTCTTATATTTAAGTTTTCTGAGCTCAGCAATTCAAAACATTGAACTTGACATGATTCACACAATGGTGGAAACACTACTACTCATATAGCAATATTCTGTCCAGACCAATATAGATATTCAGCCTCCACAAACCTTAGAAACAGTCTCTTGGCAATCTGACAGGTAACAATGTGCACAATTTACATAGGGAATAAGAATTCAATTTATATCCTGTATCTTTATCTTTCATCTTTTTTCTTCTTCTTAATCTTTTTTCCTACGCTTGGGCTTACTTGCTCTGTGGCATGTGGGATCTTCCCAGACCAGGGATCGAACCCGTGTCTCTTGCATTGGCAGGCAGATTCTTTACTACTGAGCCAACAGGAAAGCCCTATCATTTGTCTTTAATGGCAGAAGTGGTCAGACAGAGCACTTACACAGTAGGAAAACATTCTGTGTTCAGTCACAGAGGAAGAGGCAAAGTGCCATTGGAACATGGTGAAAGTGAAAGTGGCTCGGTCATGTCAGACTCTTTGCGACCCCATGGACTATACAGTCCATGGAATTTTCCAGGCCAGAATACTGGAGTGGGTAGCCTTTCCCTTCTCCAGGGGATCTTCCCAACCCAGGGATCAAACTGGGTCTCCTGCATTGCAGGCAGATTCTTTACCCGTTGAGCCAAAAGGGAAGCCCAAGAATACTGGAATGGGTAGCCTATCCCTTCTCCAGTGGATCTTCCTGACCCAGGAATTGAATCGGGGTCTCCTGCATTGCAAGCTGATTCTTTACCAACTGAGCTATCAGGGAACATGGAACATGGTGAGAAGTGCCTGACTGCTTAGAGTAACCAGGGAATGTGCTTCCCGATCAGAATCTTGGAGAATAAGAGGAGGAGGAGAAGGTACATTCAAGGTAGAGGAAAGAAGCATGTGCTCTTCCAGACTACCATCTCTTCAGAAAATTCTCAGTATGAGTGACAACAGTGGGAAATTTCTGTATATTTAAAATGTTTCCTCTGCCTGAGAGAATAATTAATAAAAACAAGTTCCTAGAGGGGAGACAGGACACTGACAGAAGCAAGGATCTTTTCCTCTGAGACTAGAGGTAAGGATGGACGCCATGTATGCTACAGGTAGAAATGGGGGCATATGGAGGGTAAAATGGTTCAAGCTTACGTTTTCCCTGTGAAGTAAGAAGCAAGATTATCTTTTGAGGTAGGAAAGTAGAGATGAATGGAAATAGGATGTGGGAATGTGGGAAATGCCAGGACAAGATAAAGGATTAAAAAGCTGCTGTAGTGTATAGCTCAAGTTCAAGGTATGACCATCCTTCAGTGACCTAAGGGTATATATGTTTTTAAGAAGCAATCCTATAGCTATTAATTTTTAAAACACTTTTTTCAGGTTCTTTCTGTTCTACTTTTGATATTGCTATTCGGAGTTTTATTACCTTACTTTGTATAAATAGCCTCCATTCCATGCTGTCAATTCATGTTGACATAATAACATTGCCAGATTGATCTTTGTAAAACATTGGTCTATAAAACAATTTTTTTTTTTTAAACACAGACTGCTTTATTTTTGAAAAAAAAGAATCTTGACCGTCTAGGTGAAGGTGAAAGTTGCTTAGTCATGTCTGACTTTTTGGACTCTACAATCCATGAAATTCTCCAGGCCAGAATATTGGAGTGGGTAGCCTATCCCTTCAGTGGATCTTCCCAATCCAAGAATTGAACTGGGGTCTCCTGCATTGCAGGTGGATTCTTTACCAACTGAGCTATGAGGAAGCCTTGACTATTTAGAAGTAGTACCAAAAAGGAGGTATTGAAAGCAACAGTATTTAAAAGGTGGCTCTGGCAAGTGGTGTGGAAAGCAGTGAGAAACTGCTTCTAATGTGAGAAGATAATTATCCTCATGGTAATGGATCAGCTGGTTTAATCATGTCCTGTTGTACTTGGAGGCTCAGACTATGTACCCAGTGCTTCAGGAATTATTGGGGATTGAAGGAAATGGCAACCCACTCCAGTACTCTTGCTTGGAAAAAACACATGGATGGAGGAGCCTGGCGGGCTACAGTCCATGGGGTCGTGAAGAGTCAGACACAACTGAGCGACTTCACTTCATTTTTATAGAAAAATATTACCTATTGAATGTGATATACTACTTGTGGTTTTTGGAATGGTGCTCCAAGACAACAAAAGTCTTTCTTAAAAGGTGGCCCATCAGAGGAGGTTGAATAATTAGCTTTGTAAGATCTAAAGATCTAATCTGTTTGTGGTCTGTGAGGAAGACAATTGTGTGCTGCACGTAATTGCAAAAATGAGTCTGCTTTTCTCTAAAGAAAATACCAAAGTTAGGAAGACCAGAGGAAATAATCCATTGTAATCATAATCTTTTTTTTTTCTTCTATCTCTCTGTTCTGCTTCCTCAGTGTCGGATAACTCCCTCCAAAGTCCTAACAGTCCTACGGCTTGATAGTAGCTCCTGAGGCTGCAAGCTTCCTTGTTCAATGTCATTAAGAAAGAGCAAGTTCACATCTCAGCACTTTGAGCAAAAGCACTGGGATTGCACAGTTGTAGATCATGTGCTCATTCCTAAACACTCCTTTTCAAAAATGTTTAATAGCTTCTCATTGCTGATAGGAATTTTCCAAAGTTCTCATTCTGACATTCAAGGTCTCCCACAATGGGACCCTAACCTACCCACTTTCATATATATAACTTTCCATTCCAACCAAATGGATCTACTATTGAAATGATTGCTTAATACCTCTCTGTATCTGTGTCTTTGCTGCTGTCATTCTTTCCACCCAGAATGCGTTCCTTACCCATTTCTACCTAAAACAAAATTTTAGTGACTTTACCAACTGGACAATATGAAAATTTCATTTCTTCAGTTAAGCTATATAATACATTTCTAGGGCTTCCCTTGTGGCTCAGCTGGTAAAGAATCCGCCTGCAATGTGGGAGACCTGGGTTCAACCCCTGGGTTGGGAAGATCCCCTGGAGAAGGGAAAGGCTACCCATTCCAGTATTCTGGCCTAGAGAATTCCATGGACTGTATAGTCCATGGGGTTGCAAAGAATTGGACACCACTGAGCAACTTTCACTTTCACTTTTATACATTTCTGAGAGTGGAAACCCCATCGCCCCTAAAATCATGTATTCTCCAGCTAAATTTCTGTCTCTAAAGCTCTTGAAAACAGTTTTTCTTTAAATGTTTCCCTTCCAATCTTCTATGATTATCTAAATATTCCAGGACATGTTTTTTAAAAAGGTTGAACACCAGAATCACAGAAAAGTATGTTCTAGACACGATATCTTTTTATCATCAAAATACTTCAGTTTGTGCTTCTTTAACACAAATTGAAAGGATTCACTCATATTAGAGTGCAATTATCAAAACCAAGATATTAACTGTGAGACAATGCTACTTTCTAATCTACAGATCTTACTCAAATTTTGTCAGTGATTTCAATAATGTCCTTTATGGTGAGAAAAAAAGCCAAAATTTTGTTTTGCATTCCATTGTTTTAGGATACTTTCAAAAGCATGATTTAAGAAACTTTATCTTTTTCTATTGTTTTTTAATGATTCTCTTCCTTTATTAACTGTGCAATCACTTCCTATTTTTCTTTCTTTCATTTTTATAATTCTTCCTTCATTCCTGAAACTTTGTGTCTCTGCTGACTTGTCTTCTTAGCCTGAAGAACTTCCTTATGCATTTTTTTAGAGAAGTTCTGCCTACAGTAGATTATTTTATTCTTCCTTCACCTGAAAATACCTTTATTTCGCTCTCATTCTTGAAGGATATTTTCACTAGATATAGAATTCTGGGTAGACAGTCCTTCCTCCCTACACTATGACTGTCCTCAGTACATTAAGGATGTTGTACAACTTTCTTCTTGCTTCTGTGGATTCCAGAATCTAATTCATTAGAGTTTTATCCTCCCATATTATTGTGCTCTTCCATGAAACTGGGGCTGACCATGGGACAAAGAGGTGAGAACAAAGAGAAAAATAATGAGGATTTTCTCTTAGGCTCCTCATATGACAGGTACTTCTTTTTCTAGATCCTCTTTCTAGTGGGATGGATTTTCTCTCAGGATCTTAAGTGTCTACACTGCTGCTTTGACCACCTATCTGGTGCAGACTCATTACTGAGGCAGGGCCAGGACAGAAAAAGGAAAAGGAAAGAGTTGAGAGCTTTTGTTTCTGATAATGTTGTATTGGTATTTGACAGTGAATGAGCCATTAACTAATTTAATTAAATCCTCATTCCTCTACAACCCCATAGGCAGCAGATACCATTATGCGAGTAAGCAAAAATGAGTCACTGAACATCAGAGGGTGATTTGAGGAGACGGACTTTGATTTCCAATTCTTTTGGATCTTGATGGCTTTGGGAGCATATAAGACTCTACTGTAACAATGCAAATAACCAAAGGGAAGATAATGCTGGAAACTAAAAAGTTACAGACCGTGGTCTCTGTGGGGAGATAGTCAAGGGGATCAGAAAACCTAGCTAAATATGGAAGGTGAAGAGGGAACAAAAACAAACACAGGCAATTATTACAACTTTCCCAGCATCAACTGGTCCTGAGACCTTTTGAGGACCCTGACTTCACCCTTGCTGATGATGTCACCTCCAGTCTCCAGGACCCCCCATCTCTGAGCCTTGTCCATCATATACATTCTGTCATTTTTTTCTCTTCAGTGTGTCCTGGACAGATGCCTGTCATATTATTTCCTCAGCCATCTCCCCACTGGATACCTGTGCCTTCACTGTACCTGAAATTCTTCAACTAAGTTACAGAAAGAGACCCCCGGAACAACAGACACTCTGAAGTGAAAGAGCTCAGATCCCTGTGGAAAAAATACACCAGGCATTAGCAACATCGACATGTATGTTCCTTTAAGTAAAAATACACACTGGGGTTACTTTCCCTAACTGATGGTGCATAGAAAAATTCCCATCTCTTTTCTAAGCTTCTTGAGCATATACTTTATATAACAAAATAAAAATGGAAGGAGAAGGACAAGTTTGAAACAGAGGGACTCGATAGCTGATACTTTTTTCTTTTTCTTTCTTCTTTTTTTGAAGAAAAGATATTCATTCTATTTTATTTATTTTCCCTACAGCTCTACTGAGGTATTATTGGAAAATAAAAATTATATACATTTAAGGTATACATGTGCTGGGGTTTTGGGGTAGATTTTTCTAAAATTGGAGTATAATTTCTTTTCAATGTTGTGTTAGTTTCTGCTGTACAGTAAATCAGCTATATATATCCCCTCCCTCTTGTATTTCCCTCTCTGCCCCGCTACCCATCCCACCCATCAAGGTCATCACAGAGCTCCTAGCTGAACTCCCTGTGCTATACAGCAGGTTCACAGACACATAAAGTCTAACAAGGCCTTGAAGAGCACTTTGGGCTAGTCCACATATATGGTTTTAATATGTCCCCTAACTTTTATTGGCTTTCACCACAATTACCTAGATTATATCAACCTGCTGTGCTCTTAGAGGCAGCTGGACCCAGAAGACATGTATCTGTGTGTGTCAAGGTGAAGAACAGTGAATCCGTTTCCACTAACTTTGGGAAACACCTTATCTGTTCCACCTTGATAATCCATTAGTCTTGTATTTCAGCTCAAAAAATGGTAAGTTAATGTTAAATTCAACATTAAGGTATCTATAGAAATAACAGCATCAAGGGAAATGGAGGAAAGCCTCCACACACTTCTCAGATGCTATTTCCACCATTCATAGATAACTAAACTTTAAAAACAAAGACATAAAGGTCTTATCTAAACTCAAAATAGGGAAAATACAAATGTTGTCAACTTACTTTTATACTTAAGTTGAGGCCTAAAGGATTATACACTGGAACAGAAAGAATCGATTCTAAGTAGGCCTTCATTTTTTTAACGTTTTCTGGCACAGTGTGTCCTAAAATCACACCAAGTGTATTTTAAGCACATGTATGCTATTTTCTCATTCTGCATAAAGTTTCTTAAGTACATTAAGGTACAATGAAAGATTCCAGTCTATAACATGGCTGCCTTCTTTCATAGTTTTAGTTCTTCTTGACTTGGTGGAGAATATATTTATGGGAAATTAGCCCTAGCGTATGACAGTGTATCTTCTCAGGGGCATCATCAAGAAGGACAAGATCTCTGACCACCTTAATCCAGACTGACCTTTCTTTCCTGCCTTATGCTCTTGACTAGTCCTGATCTGCCT
Organism: Bos mutus; assembly: GCF_027580195.1. Lineage (NCBI taxonomy): Eukaryota > Metazoa > Chordata > Mammalia > Artiodactyla > Bovidae > Bos > Bos mutus. The sequence continues at coordinate 55,488,457 of NC_091637.1, forward strand.
ACATTTTGGATATTTGGCAATGAAATAATTTCAGGACTACCTTAGCAGTTGGTAAATGATTTCCAGTAAGGTAGCAGAGAAATTCCACAATAAGATCACTAAATCTTTTCTAAAGGAAATGATCAGTTACTCCTGTTTTCTTATAATTCTTTCTAAAACTAGATATGTAGTGTAGAGGTTAGAGATTGCAGTGGTGTAATGGTACATGGGATCTAAAGGGGGAAAAAAACCTCTGATTGCAGCATCTGCCAATTTACAGGATGTGAATATTGTTTTCTAAATTAAAAAAAATTTAAGTTGAAGTGTAGTTGATTTAAAATATTATGTTAGAAAAAATATTATGTTAGTTCCTAGTATATTGCAAAGTGATTCAGCATATATATATATATATTCTTTTTCATATTCTTTTCTATTATAGTGTATAACAGGATATTGAATATAGTTTCTTGTGCTATACAATAAGACTTGTTTATTTATTTAGTTTATATATAGTAGTTTGTATCTGCTAATCCCAAACTCTTAATTTCTCCTTCTCCCACCCCTTTTCCCCTTTGGTAACCATAAATTTGTTTACTATGTCAATGAGTTTTCTTCTGTTTTGAAAATAAGTTCATTTGTAACATATTTCAGATTCCACATATAAGTGATATCATGTGATATTTATCTTTTTCTTACTTTGCTTAGTGTGATAATCACTAGGTCCATCTATGTTGCTGCAAATGGCATTATTTCATTCATTTTATGTCTGAGCAATAGTCCATCTATATATATCTCTCTCTCTCTCTCTATCTATATATATATATATATATATATATATATATATATATATGTATCTCACATCTTCTTTATCCATTCATCTGTCCGCGGGCACTTAGGTTGCTTCCATGTCTTGGCTATTGCAAATAGCGCTGCTATGAACAGAGGGGTGCATGTATCTTTTTCAATTATAGTTCTGTTGGGATAGACACCCAGGAGTGGGATTGCTGGGTCATGTGACAGTTCTCTCTTTGGTTTTAAGAAACCTCCACACTGTTCTCCATAGTAATTGTACCAATTTACATTCCTACCAACAGCATAGGAGGGTTCCCTTTTTTCCATACAGGGTATGAATATCCTCTTCATGACTAACTTTAAGCAACTAGTGTGTAACAACCAGCATGCAAAATACTTGAATATTTAACAGTTGGCACTCAAAGAGAACAGGTTGCAGCAAACCATGGAAAAATGAGGATGTTAGTTAAAGCAAAATGTTTACTAATTCTCTTTGCTTAATTTTTCATTTCAAAAATTCGTATGTGGGTCAGAGTACGACTCACAGAATATGAAATGTCTGGATATTTGGTCACATTTAGAAATTTCATTTAACTCCATTTATTGATGTATCAATCTATCTACCCATAAATCTCCTTAAAAGTACACATTCATGAACAAACACAAATGTGCAACAAAAAATTATCTATTTGAGGTAAAATTGAATTTTGGTAGATTTCATTTTACTTATTTAGAAATACTTCTGCATTATTTCAGTTATTTTATCATAAGCTATTTAATAAACTTTTCTTATATAATTAGAAGACAGATCCTATGGATAATCTGGCAACACCTTTTATATCTTCCTCCATACAAGCGATGAAAGGAGACGCCAGACCAACGTGTAGCACAAACTCAATCATTTTTGCTGCTAATCTAGATAATGGTCTGAATCCAGGTCACTGAAGTGATGATGAAATAAGTGTGAGACACAGACACAGAAAACAAACTTATGGTTAACAAGGGGAAAGGGGAAGAAGGGATAAACTAGGAGGCGGGGATTAACATAGATAAGCACTATTTACAAAACAGATCGCCATCAAGGACCTATTGTATAGCACAGGGAAATCTCAATATTTTGTAATAATTTATAAAGAGTAAAGAATTTGAAAAAGAATATATAAATATATGTACAACTGAATCATTGCACTGTATTAAAAATAAGTATGAGATGATAGAAGTAGCATGGACACTGATATAATAACCGATTCAACTTCTTTTCCAAAGACCTCTTGATTATCTTTTGGGTGAAAAGGTTTTGTAAACCACTTCCCTAGGTAATAACAACAGTGTGTGTGCTGTGCTCAGTCGTATCTGACTCTTTGCAGCCCCATGGACTGTACCCCGCCAGGCTCCTCTGTCCATGGAATTTTCCAGGCAAGAATACTGGAGTGGGTTGCCATTTCCTATTCCAGGGATTTTCCTGACCTGGGGCTTGAACCCACATCTCTTGCATCTCCTGCATTGGCAGGTGGATTCTTTACCACTGCGCAACCTGGGAAGCCCAATAACCACAGTACTTATAGCTGTAACAATTGTAGAAGAAAGCAAATCCTACTTAGGTTCCAGTTTTCCCTGTTATTCACTTCAGTCACAGTAACCAGGTATGGAGTTTCCACTGGGAAATTTCCATCTTCACTGTAAACTTGCAAAGAAACTGGATATTGTATAACTGGAAACTTAAAACGAGGAACCTAAAATGCAAATGCCAAGAATGAGTATAAATTTGGAAAATTCAATACTAATTTCATTTCCTGGAAAAGGATGAATAGAATTTGGCTATTCTAAATTAAGTGTGCTTCTGAGAGAATTTCTGCCTTCTCAGGTCATGAAAAAAAATCTGTCTTACAGTAGAATCAGTGTGAATTCCAAAAGTAATATGCAAACACTGTGGTAGCAAAACTTGTATCTTTCTATTGACCTTTTTTTTTTCCCATAGGAATTTGCTATGATGATTTTTTTTACTAACCCATATCCCTTAAGGTACTGTATGAACTGTAAGGTACTGTATGAGGAGAGTGAAAAAGTTGGCTTAAAGCTCAACATTCAGAAAACAAAGATCATGGCATCTGGTCCCATCACTTCATGGCAAATACATGGAGAAATAGTGGAAACAGTGGCTGACTTTATTTTTTTGGGCTCCAAAATCACTGTAGATGATGAGGGCAGCCATGAAATTAAAAGACGCTTACTCCTTGGAAGAAAAGTTATGACCAACCTAGACAGCATACTAAAAAGCAGACACGTTACTTTGCCAACAAAGGTCCATCTAGTCAAGGCTATGGTTTTTCCAGTGGTCATGCATGGATGTGAGAGTTGGACTATAAGGAAAGCTGTATGAACTGGGTCTTCCCAAAGCCCTCTCCCTGCCAGTCATGATCTTTCCGTATTCTCATTAAACTCAGGCTCCAGAGTTGAAATCTAGCTCCATCACGTATTAGTGATGTGATCTTTAGCAAATTACCGGGCTTCTCTGTGCCTCTAGTGAAACAAGACAAGTCATGGAGAAGACTTAGAGCAGTATATGGTAGAAGTAAATGCTCAAGAAATAGTGGAATTCAGCAAGCGTGGAGTTGTGGTGGTATATAATAGCAACCTTTGTAATTTATTGAATGCTGACTCTATGCCCAATATTATGGTGCATGATTTTATTTTTATATAAAAACAAAACAAATCACTTAAAATAACATCATATGTAGTCTGACAAGGACTTTGAAACAGATCTACTTAAAAGTTATACCAAGTGCATAGGTTGAGTCAGCTAATGCAGACACCAACATCAGCCTGATACATGTCTCAATGCTTGGACACTAACAGAGGAACTATTTGACGTAGAACCCACTCTCTTAACCAGCGTGTTATACTGTCTTCTAGTTCGTCACTACTACCTGGAGCTTCAAGTTTGATATTCCAGAGCCTGATACATATTATATACTCAATACTTTTTTGAATAAATCAATATTTAACACAATCTAGTGTAGTTTTTGACAGGTAATAAATTGCTATCATATAGATATATGCATGTGTGTACCTTTATAAGAACCTATGAAATGAATAGGGCAATGCCGGTTTTATTCTCTTTTACAGATGAGGTTAATTACTATGTCTCAGTTCAGTTCATTTCAATTGCTCAGTTGTGTGTGACTCTTTGTGAGAGAATTACTATGTCTGGGAACATTTAAATTACAATCTTTTTAGCTTGATGTCATCTTTAATTCTATGTCACGATAAGACATCTACGTCTTGGGTTTCATGTTTAACCAAAATGCCCATTTCAAAATCTTATTAATACGAAAGCACTCTGTCTTCAGGAAATTAAAGATTATCTTACCTTTTCTCGACAATCTGAGAAAGCAACAGCGTATGAAAACTTCTGATCGTTGGTACAATTGCACTCCTTCCGAGTAGTTGCATTTGCACACTGTTTGAATTTACCAGATCTCTGCAAATAGAATTAAAATAGGTCGATGTGCTGGTTTTGGTGGCAGAATTTCTGCAGACTGAGTAAATAGGAAATAAATATTTGTTCCCTGAATGAATAAAACCTTGAGAAGGTCAAAGGAGAAAAATCCATTAATAATAAGGTAAAAGCACAGTATTTCTGAATTTTGTCTCCTTGCTTAGTAAGGAATCCAAGTATCACTCAGCTGCTTACCTCAGGGTTACCCTAGAGTCAACAGGCAGGGGACCAGAAAGCTTGTATCATAAAAAAAAAAATTATTTTGTACTTGGTGCGCTGAGTCTTCCTTGCTGTGCACAGGTTTCCTCTGGTTGTGGTGAGTGGGGGCTACTCTTTGTTGAGGTGCCCGGGCTTCCCATTGTGGTGGGTTCTCATTATGGAGCATGGGCTGTAGGGTGCAGAGGCTTCGGTAGTTGTGGCTCCTGGGCTCTAGAGCATGGGCTCAGTAGTTGTGGCACACAGGCTTAGCTGCTCCGTGGCATGTGGTATCCTCCCAGACCCGGGATCGATCTTGTGTCCCCTGCATTGGCAGGCAGTCCTATCCACTGTACCACCAGGGAAGTCCAGCCTGTGTCATTCTGAATGTAGTAATTAGGATGTTCACCTCCCTGTCCTTGGCTGCTCCCATCACTGGCATGGAAGCTGAGACCTAAGGGAGCAGACTTGATATGCCGTGCTGCAGACTGTGGATAGTCTTCAAACGTATTATTTTGTACTTGTCTCTTCTCATCGAGTCACTAATGCTGTTAAAATCCCCACTGTAGCCATCCATGTGTTATTCATTTTTTCATTTGATCACTCTTTCCAGAGGTTAGTTTATTCATTTTGGCAAAGAACTGGCTTTTGATTTTGATAATCAACTCTATTTCTAAAAAAAGTTATTCTTCCTTCTTTTTATAAGATTACCATTCTTGTCCTCATTGCTTCTTTTCTTCTTCTATTGAGATAAAATTTGTCATTTTCAAGTGTACAATGCAGTGGGCTTTAGTACATTCACAATGCTGTTCAGTCATTACCACTATTTCATTTCAGAACTTACTTGCTGCTTAGTTGGGTTCATTAAGCTCTTTGAATCTTTTGAACTCCTGGTTTCACAATTATATTTTCAATTTTTGACATTCTTTTTGTGTGTATGTGTGTGATGTCTGTCTCCATTTTTTTCATCATTACAATAGTTCCTTGAATTGTTCTGAAATAATTATTATGCTTATTCTAAAGTTTGCTTGTATTTATGATACAGTTTTCTGAGGCACAGTTTTTTAAGTTGTTGAGATTATGCTTCTTTCTTATTGTAGAAGTTTTTTTTTCAAATATTTGTTGTTGATCGTCATTGTTCAGTCACTCAGTCATGTTCAACTTTTTGTGACCCCATGGACTGCAGCACACTAGGCTTCCCTGTCCTTCACCATCTCCTGGAGTTTGCTCAAAGTCATGTCCATTGAGTCGATGATGGCATACAACCACCTCATCCTGTTTTTCCCTTCTCCTCCTGCCCTCCATCTTTCCCAGCATCAGGGTCTTTTCCAATGAGTCAGTTCTTTCTATCAGGCGGCCAAAGTATTGGAGTTTTAGCTTCAGCATCAGTCCTTCCAATGAATATACAGGGTTGATTTCCTTTAGGATTGACTGGTTTGATCTTGCTGTCCAAGGGACTCTCAAGAGTCTCTAACACCACAGTTTGAAAGCATTTGTCTGCTTATCCTTGGGAAGTCTAACTGCAAACTGTGTGTCTGAAATGATGTTACACATGATTCCTAGTAAGGGGATGGTGTCAGTGTAACACGAAGTTACAGCATCGGTCCAGATGCACTTTTCCCCCAGGTGGTATATTTTGAGGTGATCAGAGGCAGAATCACATACATTTTTAGTCTGCTCCACTAGGTGATGCTATTTAATTTGTATAGCTTTCAAAACTTGAAAGTGTTAGTGAAAGTGTTTGCCACTCAGTCATGTGCCATTCTTTGTGGCCCCATGGACTGTATAGTTTTCAAAGCTTATTCTCCCCCATTAAAGATCCTCAAAGATGTCATGTTTATCTATTTCACTGTTGTCTCTCTAGAAAATATCTGTACAGTGTCTGATAACTCTGGAAATGCTGGAGTGTGAAATTAACATTTGTTGAATATAGAAAAGGTGCCCACCAAAATCTGTTATTTACTTATATGTAAATTAGATAATTTCCTATTCAACTCCTAAGAAAATCCAGAAGAAAAAAAAAGAAAACCCAAACTAAGGATTTCCATGTAAATATATTAAACTCATATTTCAATAGAGAAGGCTTGATTCTAGTGACATAACAGAGTTCATCTTTGGAAGAGACTAGAATTGAAGAATTCAGTATTTGAGTTGTTCATTGCCTGGAACAGAGTTTTTTACCCTGAAATTTAAGTTTCAACAAGTCAGCCTCATGTTGTGCATGTATGTGTGTGTATGTTTGTGTGAGTGTGTGTAATAGGATGTGTATAAATGTGTATTATTAGCTTGTTGAACAATTTTTAAGCACTTCCTATGTCTGGTACTTTTCTGGGTACTAAAGATGTATGTGTGCCAAGTCGCTTCAGTCATGTCCTACTTTGAGACCCTATGGACTGTAGCCTGCCAGGCTCCTCTGTCCATGGGGATTCTCCAGGCAAAAATACTGGAGTGGGTTGCCATGCCCTCCTCCAGGGAATCTTCCCAATGCAGGGATTGAACCCATGTCTCTTACATCTCCTGCATTTGCAGGCAGGCTCTTTACCACTGAGCCACCTTCGAGGGACACTAAAGATAGCAGAGAGAATAAAACTGATTAACAATCCTCAATAATAACCCTGTCTTATGTAGCTTACCTTTTAATGAAATCTAATAAATAAATGGGTAAAATACGTAAAATTGTAAAAAGTGCAATGAAGAAAAATAAGGCAGGGAAGAGGGGCAAGGTTGGTATCAGTGGAGGTGGATGGTACAGTTTTAAATAGAGTGGTCAAGGAAGGCCTCACAGTGATGGCAACATTTAGGCAAAAACCTGAAGATGGTGATGAGATGTGCCATGTGATATCTGGCAGAAGTGCATTCCAGACAGAGGAAATTTTTGAAGCTTAAAGACCTTGAGGTGAAAATACGTCTAGTATATTTGAAGAATAGCAAGGAGGCCAACATGGCCAGAACAGACTGACCTGTTCTGGGGGGTCAATCAGGTCAGATGCAAATCCAAGGCTAAACCATGGAGGACCGTATAAACCATTGTAAGAATAAAGCTTTTATTCTGAATGAGATGGGGAGATGAAGAGTTTTGAACAAAAGGAACAACCATTTTCTGTCTTTGTGTGTGCATGTACATTCAAGAATGGATATGAATGTCTACGTGTCCATATGTATACGCAGGTGTGTTTTTCTGGAGGGAGATTTCACAGGTATCTATGAGGTTCCCTTGGGCAGCCACCCCCTGATGCACTTTCCTTTTGAACCTAGTGGCTTCTCTCTGTTCTCTCTACTTTGTTCACTCAAACTCCAGAGAGGCAGAGTGCTGCTGGGGTTTGGTTATTTTCTAGGCAGGAAATGAGTCTATGGAGCAAACACTCTTCTCTCCTTTTGGACATCATTCCTTTTACAGGGCTCGAACTATGAGATGCCTTGGGGCTCTTTCGTTAAACAAACAAACAAAAAACAATGCTCTCATCCTCGTTATGCTCTTTGAAATTCAAGTGGGAGTTTGGGAGAGTCCATTTAGACTCTGGTTCCAAAACCAAATCCAGGAATAGCAGTAAGAGAAGAAAGGGCTCAAGTAGTAGCAGGAAGAACAGGGATAGCAGTAGTAATAGTAGTAGTGGTAGTAGTAAGGGAGGAGGAGAGGAGGGGGAGGGGAAGGAGAAGAAGCACTGCTGTACAGGGCATATTATGCTTAATGCACCTTCTCATTTAATCTCTGCAGCTAGGTCTGTTCATCTGTAATTTTACTGAATGATTTCTTGAATTAAGATAAATACTAGTTTATCTGCAGAAAAAAATATTTACCTTTGACTTGTAAAATAGATTTCTCGGTATGGGTTTGCTAGGATCTGCATGATAAAAATGATCTGTAAGTGGAATAGCAATTCCCATATTAGATGGAGGCCTGTAGTTTATCTGAAAATGACCAAACAAAGATACTGTAAATTTCATTATTATTTACCAAGTCTTTAATTTAAAAATCTTGATTTTCCAGAAAACCATTCAAAACAGATATTTCACTTTTAGCTCCCCATATTTAAGTAAATTTCTCTTCCCCCAGAACTCCCGTACCATCCTAATGCAACTTGGATCTTGTAAATAAGTGAAAAAAGTTTTAGAGACTAAGGTAGCTGTCATGAAGTCATGCAACAAAGTTTTAAAATCTTATTAAGAGTCTTAGTGACATATTTAATAAATAATTCAATTATTTACTAAATAATTGAAGGTTTGGGTAATAATTTGGGGTTTTTTGTTACAAAGAAAATGATAAGTAATCAGTTAACAAAGAGCAGTAATTTATATTTTAAAAAGAGTCATGTGTTCTGATGAGGCAAAAATTAAAATTGTTACTACATTGAAATGGGACCAGTAAGATATATCAGCTCAAGACAACTATGAGTCATCTTAAGGGCAAATAACTATATACTGTGAAAGCCCAAGATTATGCCACCATAATATAGCAGAAAATAATGATGAGACTATTACACTAAGAAAAACCATTAGTTCAGAACATTTTCACGTTTTAGTCATCATATCCTCAAAATGACACAAGGGTTGAAAAATAACTGAAGTGTTTTGAGTAATTCAGGAAAGAAATGCTAAGACCAAATGGCCAGCCAATCACACAAAAGTAACATATCACTGGAACTGCTTAGGTTTCTTACCGGCAAAACTTTGATCATATTAAAACCCTGACTGTTCACGTAAACTCCACTCATCCAGTCTTCCAAGGGGATAGTTTCACTAGGAATGTGATGCATAGACTTGAGATAACTACAGCTGCTTTTCAACATTGGCACGAATGTTGTAACATAGCACTCAGTCGATGCTCCCCAGACAATAAACTCCAGTGAAGTTGAACCCTGGAAATATCCAAATAAATGAAGGCTAATTAAAGTAACTGTTATCTACTGAACTGTACCTATACCATATGTTGAAGTCCCTACCTCCAGTATCTCAGAATGGGACTATATTTGGCTATAAGGCCTTTTTTTGTCATTGTTCATACACTCAGTTGTGTCCAACTCTTTGGAGACCCCATGGACTGCAGCACACCAGGCTTCCCTGTCCATCATGAACTCCCAGAACTTGCTCAAACTCATGTCCATTGAGTCAGTGATGCCATCCAACCATCTCATCCTTTGTCATCCCCTTCTCCTCCTGCCTTCAATCTTTCCCAGTATCAGGGTCTTTTCTAATGAGTCAGCTCTTCGTATCAGGTGGCCAAAGTATTGGAGATTCAGCTTCAGTATCAGCCCTTCCAATGAATATTCAGGATTGTTTTTTTGAATATTCAGGATTTATTTCTTTAGGATTGACTGGTTTGATCTCCTTGCAGTCCAAGGGACTCTCAAGAGTCTTCTCCAATACCACAGTTCAAAAGCATCAATTCTTTGGTGCTCAGCCTTCTTTATGGTCCAATGCTCACATCCATACATGACTATTGGAAAAACCTTAGCTTTGACTAGACGGACCTTTGTTGGGAAAGTAATGTCTCTGCTTCTTAATATGCTGTCTAGGTTGGTCACAGCGTTTCTTCCAAGGAGCAAGGATCTTTTAATTTCATGGCTGCAGTTGCCATATGAAGTGATTTTGGAGCCCAAGAAAATAAAATCTGTCACTGCTTCCATTGTTTCCCCACCTATTTGCCATGAAATGATGGGATTGGATGCCACGACCTTGGTTTTTTTGAAAGTTTAGTTTTAAGCCAGCTTTTTCCTCTTTCACCTTCAACAGTTCAGTTCAGTTCAGTCGCTCAGTCATCTCCGATTCTCTGTGACCCCATGAACCGCAGCACACCAGGCCTCCCTGTCCATCACCAACTCCCAGAGTCCACCCAACTCAATGTCCATTGAGTTGGTGATGCCATCCAACCATCTCATCCTCTGTCATCCCCTTCTCCTCCTGCCCTTAATCTTTCTCAGCATCAGGGTCTTTTCAAATGAGTCAGCTCTTCACATCAGGTGGCCAAAGTACTGGAGTTTCGGCTTCAACATCAGTCCTTCCAATGAACACCCAGGACTGATCTCCTTTAGGATGGGCTGGTTGGATCTCCTTGCAGTCCAAGGGACTCTCAAGAGTCTTCTCCAACACCACAGTTCAAAAGCATCAGCTCTTCAGCACTCAGCTTTCTTTATAGTCCAACTCTCACATCCATACATGACCTCTGGAAAAACCATAGCCTTGACTAGACGGACCTTTGTTGACAAATTAATGTCTCTTCATCAAGAGGCTCTTTAGTTCTTCTTCGCTTTCTGCCATAAGGGTGGTGTCATCTGCATATCTGAGGTTATTGGTATTTCTCCAAGCAAACTTGATTCCAGCTTTTGTTTATCCGGCCTGGCATTTTGCATGATGTACTCTGTATTTAAGTTAAATAAGTAGAGTGACAATATACAGCCTTGACTTACTCCTTTTCCAACTTGGAACCAGTCCATTGTTCCATGTCCGGTTCTAACTGTTTCTTCTTGACCTGCATACATTTCACAGGATGCAGGTAAGGTGGTCTAGTATTCCCATCTCTTTCAGAATTTTCCAGTTTGTTGTGATCCATACAGTCAAAGGCTTTAGCGTAGTCAATGAAGCAGAAGTTGATGTTTTTCTGGAATTCTCTTGCTTTTTCTATGACGCAGTGGATGTTGGCAATTTGATCTCTGGTTCCTCTGCCTTTTCTAAATCCAGCTTGAACATCTGGGAGTTCTCAGTTCACATACTCTTGAGGCCTAGCTTGGAGAATTTTGAGCATTACTTTGCAAGTGTGTGAAATGAGTGCAATTGTGCGTTAATTTGAACATTCTTTGTTCAAAGGCCTTAAAAGAGGTAATTAAATTAAGATGAGACAATTAGTGTGGGCTCTAATCCAATATGATGGGCATCACATAACAGTAGGAAATTTGAACACAGACACGCACAGGGGGAAGACCAAGTGAAGACACAGGGAGAAGTCAGCCATCTGCAAAACCAAGGACAAAGACCTTAGAAGAAACCAATCCTGCCAATGCCTTGCTCTTGGCTTTTCGCCTCCAGAATGGTGAGAAAATAAACTTCTGTTGCTTAAGCCACTCAGTCCATTGTATTTTGTTATGGCTACCCTGGCAAACTAGGGCAGTAATCAACTAAAGAATATAGAAAATGAAAAGAAATAAAAAGAATGATAATATAATAGAAGACAAAAATAGAGTCATAAATTTGACCATAATGATCTGTTTTAGAGTAAATCTTAACAGAAGACATATTCTTTTCCAGGAAGAAATACATCCCGATCTAATTGTCTGTGGGTGACATTTGAAAATGAACAAGGATCAAGTATTTATTATTAAATAAACACTATAATTGGATGTAGTTGGATATAAAACCAACTTAGAATAGCAAGGCCTCTCTCATTCATTGATAAGCCTGTGGACATTTGCTTTGATAATACAAATAAAATTACTTCCATTGGTATACATTCTGAAAAGAAGATATTCACTTAGCAATCACTGTATTTCACAAAGATATGCTTTTAGTAGAAATTTGTGTACAGAAAACATATTTTCACCTTGCACAACATTAAACATTCAACAAAATTTGATAAATTCTGTTTGAAATTCTCAAGTATTTCTAGAAATTAAAAAATGTAGAGATACTAATAATTGTAGAGATATAGTAACTCTGGTAGTTTTGTCCCTATCCCCATACTCTATATTCCATTAAAAATAACAATTTTTAATGAATTTCTGCCAAAACACATCAAATCAGAATCTAAGCAGGGTTCTACTATTAAAGGAAATTTGGGATGTGAGGAGGGGGGACGCCCAAGTTCAATAAGAAATAAGTCGACGCCATAGACGGCAGCCCACCAGGCTCCCCCGTCCCTGGGATTCTCCAGGCAAGAACACTGGAATGGGTTGCCATTTCCTTCTCTAATGCATGAAATTGAAAAGTGAAAGTGAAGTCGCTCAGTCGTGTCCGACTCTTAGCGATCCCATGGACTGCAGCCCACCAGGCTCCTCCATCCATGGGAGTTTCCAGACAAGAGTACTGGAGTGGGGTGCCAGGGCCTTCTCCGAAGAAATAAGTAAGCAAACAGAAACATCCAGAATACTGGAGACTCTGCAACATAACTGACTCAACAGCAGCAGTTCAATGGCAGGGGAAGATAATGGAGCAATACCTACTTTTGATGAAAGAGAATAAATAACCACAGATTATGTGACTCTTGTTTGGATCCCAATTCAAACCAACCGTGAACAACTTTTTGGAGAAAATTGGGGGAATTTGCTTATGGATTGGGCTTTATAGAATATCAAAACAAATTTAGCTTAAAAAATTTCAAGGGTGAAAATGGCATTCTTGTTATGTGAGGGATTCTACACATATTTTTGAAGATGTGTAGGATGGCATATATGTATGAATTTGAGAAAACTCCTGGAGACAGTGGAGGACAGAGGAGCCTGGCATGCTGTAGTCCATGGAGCTGCAAAGAGCTGGACATGACTTAGCAACTGAGCAACAACATGGAAGCATACAGGAGTGAAGTGACATGAAGTTGCTATTCATGTAACAGAATATAATGTATTATAACAGAATATAAATGAATTCTGAATATCATTGGTCAGAATATAAACCAAAAAAAAAAATTAGAATGATAAAACAAGTGTCAAAACCCTGTTTAATTTGAGAAGTAGGTATATGGAAATTCATCTTTTTTCTATATCTGAAAATTTTCATGATAGACAAATTTTAGAATATACAAAAATATTTATTGCACAAAAGGATTATACCATAAAATTAAGTGGAAGTAATAGCTTACAGTGAGTGGTGTCAGATTTGTGATTTCTGAAGAAGAGAATTTAGCTTCAGGATCAGAGAAGAGGCTCCAGGCAGTCAGAGCTTTATGTGGCAGAAGTTTTATTACAGTGAAAAAGAGACACAGAAAGCTTCTGAAATAGACATCAGAAGGGGGAAGAGTGCCCCACTCTTGATAGTCTTGATAGTTTTATCAAGGCCTTATATACTCTTTCCCTGATGACTTCCCTGGTGGCTCAGACGGTAAAGCGTCTGCCTACCATTCAGGAGATCCAGGTTTGATCCCTGGGAAGATCCTCTGGAGAAGGAAATGGCAACCCACTCCAGCACTCTTGCTTGGAAAATCCCATGGACAGAGGAGTGTGGTGGGTTACAGTCCATGGGGTTGCAAAGAGTCAGACACAACTGAGTGACTTCACTTTATATACTTTTTCAATTGGTTACTAACAATAGAAAGGTTTTACCAGACCCATTCCCACAACATACATTTTAAGATAACAGGATTAGTCAGAAGGTTCTTAAGGAGAAACATGGTCTTGAGCAGGATATATTGTTGTTATATAATCATTAGTATTTTTTATTATTAGTATTTATTATTAGTATTTCAAATCCTAAAGGATGATGCTGTGAAAGTGCTGCACTCAATATGCCAGCAAATTTGGAAAACTCAGCAGTGGCCACAGAACTGGAAAAAGTCAGTTTTCATTCCAATCCCAAAGAAAGGTAATGCCAAAGAATACTCAAACTACTGCACAATTGCACTCATCTCACATGCTAGTAAAGTAATGCTCAAAATTCTCCAAGCCAGGCTTCAGCAATATGTGAACCGTGAACTTCCTGATGTTCAAGCTGGTTTTAGAAAAGGCAGAGGAACCAGCGATCAAATTGCCAACATCTGCTGGATCATGGAAAAAGCAAGAGAGTTCCAGAAAAACATCTATTTCTGCTTTATTGACTATGCCAAAGCCTTTGACTGTGTGGATCACAATAAACTGTGGAAAATTCTGGAAGAGATGGGAATACCAGACCACCTGATCTGCCTCTTGAGAAATTTGTATGCAGGTCAGGAAGCAACAGTTAGCACTGGACATGGAACAACAGACTGGTTCCAAATAGGAAAAGGAGTACATCAAGGCTGTATACTGTCACCCTGTTTATTTAACTTATATGCAGAGTACATCATGAGAAACGCTGGACTGGAAGAAACACAATCTGGAATCAAGATTGCCGGGAGAAATATCAATAACCTCAAATATGCAGATGACACCACCCTTATGGGAGAAAGTGAAGAGGAACTAAAAAGCCTCTTGATGAAAGTGAACGTGGAGAGTGAAAAAGTTGGCTTAAAGCTCAACATTCAGAAAACGAAGATCATGGCATCTGGTCCCATCACTTCAAGGGAAATAGATGGGGAAACAGTGGAAACAGGGAAAACAGTGGAAACAGTGGAAACAGTATCAGACTTTATTTTTTTGGGCTCCAAAATCACTGCAGATGGTGACTGCAGCCATGAAATTAAGATGCATGCTCCTTGGAAGAAAAGTTATGACCAACCTAGATAGCACATTCAAAAGCAGAGACATTACTTTGCCAACAAAGGTTCGTCTAGTCAAGGCTATGGTTTTTCCTGTGGTCATGTATGGATGTGAGAGTTGGACTGTGAAGAAAGCTGAGCACCGAAGAATTGATGCTTTTGAACTGTGATATTGGAGAAGACTCTTGAAAGTCCCTTGGACTGCAAGGAGATCCAACCAGTCCATTCTGAAGGAGATCAGCCCTGGGATTTCTTTGGAAGGAATGATGCTAAAGCTGAAACTCCAGTACTTTGGCCACTTCATTCGAAGAGTTGACTCTGATGCTGGGAGGGATTGGGGGCAAGAGGAGAAGGGGACGACAGAGGATGAGATAGCTGGATGGCATCACTGACTCAATGGACGTGAGTCTGAGTGAACTCCAGGAGTTGGTGATGGACAGGGAGGCCTGGCGTGCTGCGATTCATGGGGTCGCAAAGAGTCGGACACGACTGAGTGACTGATCTGATCTGATCTGATGTTTCTCAAGCTCACAAAAACACTGCCTGCATGTGTGCTAAGTCGATTCAGTCGTGTCTAACTCTTTGGGACCCTATGGACTGTAACCCGCCAGGCTCCTCTGTCCATGGGATTTTCCAGGCAAGAATACTGGAGTTGGTTGCTGTGCCCTCCTCCAGGGGATCTTCCAACCCAGGAATCAAACCCAGGTCTCTTGAGTCTTCTGCATTGGCAGGTGGGTTCTTTACCACTAGTGCCATCTGGGAAGCCCACAAAAACAGTAGCAGCAGTGAAAACCCAGTCTTTTCCAGAGCTTAATTTTTTAATGTCTATCACATACAGACTTTTTGTAATGCCCAAGATATTAAAAGTGTTTCATCATCCTTGATAGGTAGGATTCTGCATGATTTTTCCTTCTTTTTCTTGATTTATACCCTAAATTTTCTATAATCAATAGATCTTAAAAAATAATTGAAGGAAAATTTACTTGGTGTAAAGTTTTGCTAGCTGTAGAAACTTCCATTATATAACTATCAGTTTCATCAAAATAGCCTTCAACTTTAACTTCCAACAAATTTGGGTTTCCAACAATTACTTGCAGTAGCGGTATTTCAAGCGTTCTAAGAACTATGGAAACAAAACCAAGAGTTAACATGAAATCAAGAAAATTTTAAGCAGTTTCATAATGATTGGTCAATCAGAATTCTAGAACATCTACAGAATCTATTATGAAGGCTGCATAATGGCCACAAATATACCTAGGGAACTTTAATACTTCTTTGAAAAAATTATTTTTTTATTTTTTTAAATATATTTAATTGGAGACTAATTACTTTACAATATTGTATTGGTTTTGCCATACATTGACATGAATCAGCCATGGGTGTACATGTGTTCCCCATCCTGAACCCCCCTCCCACCTCCCTCCCCATCCCATCCCTCAGGGTCATCCCAGTGCACCAGCCCTGAGCACCATGTCTCATGCATCGAACCTGGACTGGCGATCTGTTTCACATATGATAATATACATGTTTCAATGCTATTCTCTCAGATCATCTCACCCTCACCTTCTCCCACAGAGTCCAAAAGACTGTTTATACATCTGTGTCTCTTTTGCTGTCTCGCATATAGGATTATTGTTACCATCTTTCTAAATTCCATATATATGCTTTCAGTTCAGTGGCTCAGTCATGTCTGACTCTTTGCGACCCCATGAATCACAGCACGCCAGGCCTCCCTGTTGTCCATCACCAACTCCCGGAGTCCACCCAAACTCATGTGCATCGAGTCAGTGATGCCATCCAGCCATCTCATCCTCTGTTATCCCCTTCTCCTCCTGCCCCCAATCCCTCCCAGCATCAGGGTCTTTTCCAATGCGTCAACTCTTTGCATGAGGTGGCCAAAGTATTGGACTTTCAGCTTTAGCATCAGTCCTTCCAAAGAAATCCCAGGGCTGATCTCCTTCAGAATGGACTGGTTGGATCTCCTTGCAGTCCAAGGGGCTCTCAAGAGTCTTCTCCAACACCACAGTTCAAAAGCATCAATTCTTTGGCGCTCAGCTTTCTTCACAGTCCAACTCTCACATCCATACATGACCACGGGAAAAACCACTTGACTAGACAGACCTTTGTTGGCAAAGTAATGTCTCTGCTTTTGAATATGCTATCTAGGTTGGTCATAACTTTCCTTCCAAGGAGTAAACATCTTTTAATTTCATGGCTGCAGTCACCATCTGCAGTGATTTGGGAGCCCCCCAAAATAAAGTCTGACACTGTTTCCACTGTTTCCCATCTATTTGCCATGAAGTGATGGGACCAGATGCCATGATCTTCGTTTTCTGAATGTTGAGCTTTAAGCCAACTTTTTCACTCTCCACTTTCACTTTCATCAAGAGGCTTTTTAGTTCCTCTTCACTTTCTGCCATAAGGGTGGTGTCATCTGCATATCTGAGGTTATTGATATTTCTTCTGGCAATCTTGATTCCAGCTTGTGCTTCTTTCAGCCCAGCATTTCTCATGATGTACTCTGCATAGAAGTTAAATAAGCAGGGTGACAATATACAACCTTGACATACTCCTTTTCCTATTTGGAACCAGTCTGTTCCATGTTCAGTGCTAACTGTTGCTTCCTGACCTGCATACAGGTTTCTCAAGAGGCAGGTCAGGTGGTCTGGTATTCCCATCTCTTTCAGAATTTTCCAGTTTATTGTGATCCACACAGTCAAAGGCTTTTGCATAGTCAATAAAGTAGAAGTAGATGTTTTCTGGAACTCTCTTGCTTTTTTGATGATGCAGTGGATGTTGGCAATTTGATCTCTGGTTCCTCTGCCTTTTCTAAAACCAGCTTGAACATCTGAAAGTTCACGGTTCACGTATTGCTGAAGCCTGGCTTGGAGAATTTTGAGCATTACTTTACTAGCATGTGAGATGAGTGCAATTGTATGGTAGTTTGAGCATTCTTTGGCATTGCCTTTCTTTGGGATTGGAATGAAAACTGACCTTTTCCAGTCCTGTGGCCACTGCTGAGTTTTCCAAACTGGCATATTGAGTGTAGCTCTTTCACAGCATCATCTTTCAGGATTTGGAATAGCTCAACTGGAATTCCATCACCTCCACTAGCTTTGTTCGTAGTGATGCTTTCCAAGGCCCACTTTACTTCACATTCCAGGATGTCCAGCTGTAGGTGAGTGGGACTGATCACACCTTCATGATTATCTGTGTCATGAAGATCTTTTTTGTACAGTTCTTCTGTGTGTTCTTGCCACCTCTTCTTAATATCTTCTGTTTCTGTTATGTCCATACCATTTCTGTCCTTTATCGAGCCCATCTTTGCATGAAATGTTCCCTTGGTATCTCTAATTTTCTTGAAGTGATCTCTACCATTTCCTGTTCTGTTTTCCTCTATTTCTTTTTTATATATTATATATGTATTATACAATTATTTTTATAATGTCTTTCTGATTTTTCTATCAACTCAAGATTGAAATTTGGTTTCCTATGCTTGTTGACTTTTTTCTTATGTTGGATCATTTCCTTACATGGTTTTAAAATTATTTTTTTCAATACATGGTCAATGTAGATAGATATTTTTTTAATTTGAGGATAATTGCTTTACAATATCATGTTGGCCTCTACCGTTCATCAGCATGAATTAGCCATGGGTATACATATATCCCCTCTCTTACGAACCCACCTCCCATCTCCCACCCCATCCCACCCTTCTAGGTTCACAGAACACTGGGTTGAGCTTCCTGTGTCACACAGCAAATTCCCACTTGCTATCTATTTTACATATGGTATGGCACCCCACTCCAGTACTCTTGCCTGGAAAATCCCATGGACGGAAGAGCCTGGTGGGCTGCAGTCCATGGGGTCACTAAGAGTCGGACATGACTGAGTGACTTCACTTTCACTTTTCACTTTCATGCATTGGAGAAGGAAATGGCAACCGACTCCAGTGTTCTTGCCTGGAGAATCCCAGGGATGGGCGAGCCTGGTGGGCTGCCATCTCTGGGGTCGCACAGAGTTGGACACGACTGAAGCAACTTAGCAGCAGCAGCAATGTATGTTTCCATGCTATTCTTTCAATTCGTCCCACCCTCTCCTTCTCCCACTGTGTGCACTAGTCTGTTCTCTATGTCTGCGTCTTCCTTGCTGCCCTGCAAATAGGTTCATTAGTACCATCTTTCTAGATTCCAAACACATGCACAGAGCAAAGTAAGTCAGAAAGATTGACTTTTTTTTTGTGCAAGTCCATGTTACCTGGTTTATGAAAGTATTCATACAGGTGGTTTTGTGCTTCCTTAAGCTGGGGCCCAGGGATTGTAATGATTTCTCAGTTTGGGATTCTTGTATCTGGTGTGTAGTCTCTGGGTGTTACACAGTCTAGAAGTTTGGGTTTTTTATAAGAAATTCTTTTTGAGTCCCATGGAGATCATAGTCCCCCTATCTCCTTCTTTGGGTTGTTGGGTAGCATTGTTCTTATTGCCTCTTCACCTCTCCACTATCTGATGGTTCCAGCCTTACTTAATGTTCTCAGTTCCAACTTCATACCACAAGGTAGAAATGTCTAAAGTCTACATCTTCAAACCAATGGCTGGGCATTAAAACACATTCCACTGTCTACATCTGAGCCTCATAATCTTGTAGGAGCTACATATTAGCTAACTCTTTTGATTTTGAATTCCCTCTTCATTTCTTGTTTTTGTTGCTCAGTTGCTCAGTGGTGTCTGACTCTTTGTGACCCCATGGACTGCAGCACACCAGGCTTCCCTGTCTTTCTCCAACTCTCGGAGTTTGCTCAAACTCATGTCCAATGAGTTGGTGATGCCATCCAATCATATTGTCCTCTGTCATCCCTTCTGAAAGAATATTCAGGATTGATTTCCTTTAGGAATGACTAGTTTGATCTCCTTGCAGTCCAAGGGACTCTCAAGAGTCTTCTCCAACATCACAGTTCAAAAGCATCAATTATTTGGTATTCAGCCTTCTTTATGGTCCAATATGCTCACATCCATACATGACTATTGGAAAAACCTTATCTTTGACCAGATGGACCTTTGTTGGCAAAATAATGTCTCTGCTTCTTAATAAGCTATCTAGGTTTGTCATACCTTTTCATCCAAGGAGCAAGCATCTTTTAATTTCATGGCTGCAGTTGCCATCTGAAATGATTTTGGAGCCCAAGAAAATAAAGTCTGTCACTGTTTCCATTGTTTTCCCATCTATTTGCCATGAAATGATGGGACTGGATGCCACAATCTTCGTTTTTTTTAAAGTTGAGTTTTAAGCCAGCTTTTTTCACTTTCCTCTTTCACTTTCATCAAGAAGCTCTTTAGTTCCTCTTCGCTTTCTGCCATAAGGGTGGTGTCATCTGCATGTCTGAGGTTATTGATATTTCTCCTGGCAATCTTGATTTCAGCTTGTGCTTTATCCGGCCTGGCATTTTGCATGATGTATTCTGCATATAAGTTAAATAAGCAGGGTGGCAATATACAGCCTTAACGTACTCCTTTTCCAACTTGTAACCAGTCCATTGTTCCATGTTCAGTTCTAACTGTTGCTTTTTTACCTGCATACCTGAGGTTTCTCAGGATGCAAGGAAGGTGGTCTGGTATTCTTATCTCTTTAAGAATTTTTCTACAATTTGTTGTGATCCACACATCAAAGGCTTTAGTGTAGTGTTGAAGCAGATGTTTTTCTGCAATTCTCTTGCTTTTTCTATGATCCAGTGGATATCTGATTCCTCTACCTTTTCCAAATCCAGCTTGAATATCTGAAAGTTCTCGGTTCACATACTGTTGAAGCCTAGCCTGGAGAATTTTGAGCAATACTTTGCTAACGTCTTCATTTCTAGTGACAAGATTTTCCTTTTTCTCTCTCCTCTCTTTCATCTTTTTTCCCTCACTTTCCAGCTAAGTTATTTACTAAAATTTTTTGTTTTACTTTTTTCTAGCATGCTATTTTATCATCATCTTTAGTAAGCTTTTTATTTTTAAATACATAAATACTTTAAATAAATACTTGGAAAATGGAGCAAAGTATAGAATTCTATTTAAAAGTGGGTTTTTTTTTGGCTTAAAATAAATATTTGAAATGGTTATAACAATAACAAGATAATTAAAAGGTTTTCTTTTCAGAGGGCAGCTAAAATTTAAACTAAAATCCTCTGTAAATTTGGGCTGGTAATATAACCTCATTTTTCTCATTTATAAAATAAGGATTATAATCTAGCCCATTAGGATAGTCATAAACCATAAATTTTAAATGTATAAAAACATTTAATATACAGTTTTGCATAAGTGCTCAATAATTAGAAGGTTATACTGTTAGTGATAGAATGCCACCTACTAATGAAACCAAAGATAAAGGAAATATCAAAGAATGTATTTTACATGCAACAAAAGCAATAATATCTCCTCTTGTTATTTCCCAATAAAAATAAACTTACGTTTTGTATTAGGTATGACCTTCATTTTTAAAGTGTGAGATTTCCCCAGATCAATGTATTTCAGGACACTGAGGGATAGTGAATCATCGTGTTGTTGAAACCAGTAATTACACGGTTTTGCATATATGTTCCATGTTTGTCCATTCCTTTTTCCAAAGTTGTATAAGAACCAGGAGTCTTTTTGAAAGGTCATGTTATGGGGGACTATTTCAGGCATGGTAGCAACAGCTAAAGCATTCTCATTGTCCAATATCGTTGTGATCAGGAAGCTGCTATAACCAGGAATCACCACAGTCTTTTCTATATCCGAATCTTGAAATGAGGAGATAACACCTGGAGCTAAAACAAGAATGATTTGGCATAAAATAGAATGGCCAATGTTCTCCAAGCAATACTGGTGGACATAACTGAGGAATATATTATTTGAGTTTTTAAAGTATGGTCTTAACTAGAGAACATATTTGTCAGATTTCTGGTCATAATTCAAATTATTTTGTTGAAAGTGTATCACAACTTCTACTGTAAAACTAGTTCTATAAAATTCTCAGCAAAAAACAACCCACATAGGGTTAAGTAATTATGAGAAAGTTGATTTCTTTTCTATAGAACTAGTAAGAGCCTTAATAACCTAGAGATTGGAGAAAATCCATCAGAGTAGATATGAGAGAAGTCAAAAGATGGCTGTTTGAAGGAGAGGGAAGTCATTATTTTAAAATGTTTTTGAAACACATCAACAATGATACTCACCTTGTTCTGAAAAAAATAAATAGAAGTAGTCTGAAGAGAACCTCATAATTCCTTTATTATGCACACATGTTCTAATTTTTCCCATTTCAACAAACCAACAAAAAACCCTTTTCTACATTTCCTTCAACTACCATCTCATTTCTCTTTTCCCCTTCACTGTGAGATTCCCCAAAAGGATTGCCTTATTCACTGTCTTCAATTCCCTGCCTCTTGTAATTTTTTGACCCTAACCCAATGACTACATGTCATTTTTGTCTACATGATTCCACCCAACAACAGCTTTTGTCAACTTTACCAGTGACTTTGACACAGATCCATCGGGCAGTTTTCTCTTCTGACCTTTTTTCTAAACCCACCTCTTGGCAGCATGTAGCACAGCATCACTTCTTCCTTCTTGAAGTAACTTCTTCACTTGGTTTCTGAGACATACTCTCTTCTCCTAGTAGACCATCCAGTCTTCCCCATCTCTCTGACCACTAAATGTTGGAATACCAGAGATTGGATCTCAAGCTTTTTCCTTTCTTTATCTACACCTGCTTTCCCAGTGATCTCATTTAGTCTAGCAGCATTAACTATCATATATGCTGACCACTGGGCTTCCCAGGTGGCTCAGTAGTAAAGAATTCACCTGCCAATGCAGGAGATGCTGGTTGATCTCTGGGTTGGGAAGATTCCTTCAGGAGGGAATGGAAAACTGCTCCAGTATTCTTGCCTGGGAAATCCCATAGGCAGGGGAGCTTGGCAGGCTACAGTCCATGGGATCACAAAGAGTTGGACATGACTGAGTGACTGAGCACACATGCATGATGCTGGTCACTCACTTTCCTCTCCACCTTTTGACTTTTTGAGATATAATTGATACATAATATTAGTTTCAGGTGTACAACATAATTTGGTATTTTGGTATTTTTTTGGTATAAAACACCAAAAAAAATTAACAAAGTGGTGATCAGTACATACCTACCCATAACTACTTAAATGTAAATGACCTAAATTCTTCAATCAAAAGATATAAAGTGGTTGAGTTGATTTAGAAACAAAAATAAGATATGCTATGTGGTGCCTACAAGGGACTCATTTTAGATGTAAGGAAACATGCAGACTGAAAGTGAAGGGATGAAAAAAGATATTCTATGCAAGTGGAAATCAAAAGAAGTCTGGGATACCATACTTATATCAGAAAAAGTAGACCTTAAGACAAAGGCTAAATAAGGTTATTATATAATAAGAGTCAAACAAAAAGATATAACATTTGTAAATATTTATGCACTTAACAAATGAGCACCTAAATAATAAAGCAAATATTCATAGACTTTGAGGAGAAATAGATAGCAATATGCAAATAGTAGAGGATTTTAACACCCTACTTTCATCAATGGATAGGTCATACAGATAGAAAATCAACAAGGGGCATGATTGAACTTATGTTTTAGTAAGATCACTTAAGCTGCTCTGTTGAGAATAGACTGGGCATTTGACAGAGAAAGGGCAAGAAGGAAAGCAGAGAAATCAGTTTCCCTAAAAACTATTGCGTTGGCCAAAAAGTTTGTTCAGGTTCTCCTGTAAGATGTTATGAAAAACCCAAACAGACTTTTTGGCCAACTCAATAAATATGCAATTACTATTCAGCCCAGCAATTGCACTCCTGGGCATTTATTCCAGAGAAGTGAAAACATATGTATACACAAAAACCTGTACACAAATACTTAAGGTAGAGTCAAAATTCTGTCTATTGTATGATTCCATTTATGTAATATTCTGGAAAGGAGAGAATTTGGGGAACAGAAAACAGATCATTGGTTGCCAGGGGCCAGGGTTGGGAGAGCAAAGAATTAGGAGAGAGTTTTATGGGACTGATCACAATGGTGGCTCCATCATTGAATGAATTTATCAAAATCCATAGACATACACTGAAAAGAGTGAATTTTACTGTATGTAAGTTATACCTTAATAAACCTGACCAAAAAAAAAAAAAAAAAAAAGAGAGAGAGAGAGACTATTGCAATAATCAAGTGAGAGAAAGTATTAAATGTAAGATACCTGTTATTTGTCCCAGTGGAGAAATCAGGTTTTATTATATTAAAAATAAAGAATTCCTCTAGGAATTTAAGTATATGTAGACTTCTGTAGATTATCAATTGGTTTAAATTTTGAAATCTATTGTTCTATAAAAGAGCATGAACACTCATCCCAAAAGATAATTCTTCATCTTCCCCAGCCATCAGAAATATCATTATACTTACTTTGTAACTGAAGACTAAGTTTATAGGAGTGATTTCCAGCTTCACTAATGGAAAGGGAACTGGACAAACAAGAGCTCTCATTTACTTCCTCTATTCCAAAAGGGTCTATCAGTTCTGCAATAACTGAGGACAAAAATCCTTCAGGAGTGTTATGTTGAAATACCTTTCTTATGTAAGCTGTTCCAGTTTTCCTAAAAACAAACCAACAAATATCAAGCAATTTGGATAAAACAGTGGTTTAAATTAGCAAGTTCATAAACATATAATTTATAAATAAAAAAAATACCACAAACGGTTAACAAATGAATATTTGAGTAACATTTATTCAATTTTATTAGTAATTGATGAAATGTCTGTTACAGCAACGGGATGTGATTTTTCACCTATCAAATTAAGGAAGTTTTTAAAAGACAGTAATTAATATTACTATTAATTACTTATTAATGGTAATAAGAACTGAGAGAGACTGACATTAATGAAATGGTAAAATGGCACACTACTCCTAGAAAGCAGTTTGAAACTATGCATTGAGTTCTATTTTTTTTTTTTTTTTGCCCTCTGATCCCATAAATCTACTGATAGGTCTCTATCCTAAGGACATAACTTGAAAAACAGAGGGGAAGAAAAGTTTTCCACACAAAGATGTTCATCACAGCATTATGATAAAAGTTAGAAATAAAAATGCCAACAATAGGAAAATTAACTAAATGATAACACCTCATCTACCTAGAAAAAAAGTATCCATTAAAATGATTCTTACAAAGAGTTTTTCATTACCTAAGGAAAGCGGTCACATTATAATGTCTAAAATAAAGAAGTATAGTGAAAAATGTTGAAATGAATGTTGAAAAGGACTAATCCATAATTCATCAAAGTGTTAACAGTCATGATTTTCATTGTCTTCTTTATATTTGCCTTGTAGGAAATTTCTGCAATGATCATGTGCTTTATAAGCAAGAAAAACAACGTTCAAATGTTAAGCTAAGATGTGTATGTGTGCTAAGTCACTCAGTCGTGCTGACTCTTTGCAACCCCATGGACTGTAGGCCACCAGGCAAGAATACTCGAGTGGGTTGCCATTTCCTACTCCACGGGATCTTCCCTACCCAGGGATCAAACCTGTGTCTCCTGTGTCTTCTGTATTGGCAGCCAGATTCTTTACCACTGAGCCACCTGGGAAGCCCTAAGCTAAGATATCTATATCAAGAAAAAATAAATCTACACACAGACCTTATACCCTTCACAAAAATTTAACTCAAAATGAATTACAGACTTAAACATAAAATGTAAAACTTCTAGAAGATAACATGGGAGAAAATCTAGAAGAACTTGGGTATGGTGATGACTCTTTAGAGTCATCTTTAAGGACAACTTTAAGGACACAATCCTTAGAGTATCCTTTCACAATGAATGAAAAAAATCAACAAGCCATACTTTGTTAAATTACAAACTTATGCTCTATGAGAGACACTGTCAAAAGAATTAGAATACAAGATGTGGGCTGGGAGAAAATAGTTATGAAAAACATATCTGACAAAGGACTGTTATCCAAAATAAACTATTGGGGAAGAATAGAATCTCCTTTTCCTCTACTCTTCTAGGTTCTGTGCCTGGGACCCTAGAAATTAAACTGACAAAGGCCATATTAACAATAAAAAATTAACAATTTATTAATGTGTATCATCCTTACACAGGGAGAAGCCTCAGTGATGAGTAATTCAAAGGAATGTTTAGAACCTGGGGCTTATGTAGCATCTTAATAAAGAATAATATATTTGTGGGGAAGTGACAAGAGACAGAAAAAGGGGATAGCTCAGATGGTAAAGCGTCTGCCTGCAATGCAGGAAACCTGGGTTCGATCCCCAGGTTGGGAAGATCCCCGGAGAAGGAAATGGCAACCCACTCCAGTACTGTTGCCTGGAAAATTCGATGGATGGAGGAGCCTACAGTCCATGGGATCGCAAAGAGTTGGACACGACTGAGCAACTTCACTCACAAGAGAGAGAAAAAGGGGATAAGACTTTTAGGGGTGGCAAACTGAAAAAGTAAATACATGGGAGAAACTATTGTAAGAGAAGGGTTGGTTTTAATAGTGCTTATTGTGAAGAATTCTCTCAATGTCTCTAGACTGGTAGAAGTCTCCAGTTGTCTCTGATGGTTAAGAATCATCCTGCCTTTCTATATGTCTGCTTTTTCTTAATTGCCTTTGACTAAAAGTAATCCTTAAGCCAAAACACCATATTTTGGATTGATAGATGCCAACCCCCACAATACAAAGAAGTCTTAAAATTCAACAGTAAGAAAACAAATAGCCCAGTGAAAAGTGGGCAAAGAGTCTAAACAGACACCTCGCTGAAGAAGACATGCAGATGGCAAATAAACATATGAAAGGATGAGTATATGCATCATATATCATCAGGAAATGCAAATTAAAACAACCATGAGATACCACTACATACTTATTACAATGGCAATAATCCAAAATGCCAAATTTACCTACAATGCCAAATACTGCTGAGGATAAAGAGCAACAAGAACTCTTGTTTACTGCTGGTGGAAATGTAAAATGGTACAGCCACTCTGAAAGCCATTTATCATATGATCCAGCAAACAAATTCCTTGGTATTTATTCAAATGAGTTAAACACAAAACCTGAACAAGAATGTTCATGGCACCATTATTCAAAGTAGCCAAAAACTTGGAAGCAACCAAGATTGCTTAATTAGTATGTGAATGGATTAAAACACTGAGGTATATCCAGACAATGGAATGTTATTCAGTGGTAAAGAGAAATGAATGATCAAGTCATGAAAAGACATGAAGGAAGCTTAAATGGATACTACTAAGTGAAAGAAGCCAATATGAAAAGCAACACACTGTGTGATTCCAACTACATGACATTCTGGAAAAGGTAAAACTATAGAGACAGCATCTACTTCTGCTTCATTGACTATGCTAAAGCCTTTGACTGTGTGGATCACAACAAACTGTGGAAAATTCTTAAACAGATGGGAATACCTTATCCGTCTCCTGAGAAACCTGTATGCAGGTCAAGAAGCAACAGTTAGAACCAGACATGGAACAACAGACTGGTTCAAAATTGGGAAAGGAGTATGACAGGGCTGTATATTGTCACCCTGCTTATTTAACTTCTATGCAGAGTACATCATGCAAAATGCTGGGCTGGATGAATCACAAGCTGGAGTCAAGATTGCTAGGAGAAATATCAATAACTTTAGATATTCAGATGATACCACTCTCATGACAAAGTGAAGAGGAACAAAAGAGCCTTTTGATGAATGTGAAAGAAGAGAGTGAAAAAGCTGGCTTGAAACTCAACATACAGAAAATTAGTATCATGGCATCTGGTCCCATCACTTCATGCAAACAGAAGGGGAAAAAGTAGAAACAGTGACAGATTTTATGTTCTTGGGCTCCAAAATCACCATGGATAGTGACTGCAGCCATGAAATTAAAAGACACTTTCTCTTAAAAGGAAAGCTATGGCAAATCTAGACAGCATTTTAAAAAGCAGGGATATCACTTTGCCAACAAATGTCCATATAATCAAAGCTATGATTTTTCCAGTGGTCATGTACGGATGTGAGAGTTGGACCATAAAGAAGGCTGTAATTATTAAGCTGTAAGCAATCTGAAAGAGCACAGCACAGTAGTTAAATGGCCAGACTGTTGTGCTTATGTGCTCAGTCATGTCCAACTCTTTGCGACCCCATGGACTGTAGCTTGCCAGGTTTCTCTGACCATGGGATTTCCCAAGCGAGAATACTGGAGTGGGTTGCCATTTCCTTCTCCAGGGGATCTTCCTGACCCAGGAATCAAACTCATGTCTCCTGTGTCTCCTACATTGCAGGTGGATTCTTAACCCATTGAACCATCAAAGAAGCCTGAACACCGAAGAACTGACGGTTTCAAATTGTGGTGCTGAAGAAAACTCTTAGAGTCCCTTGGACAGCAAGGAGATCAAACCAGTCAATCCTAAAGGAAATCAACCCTGAATGTTCTTTGGAAGAACCCTTGCTAAAGCTGAAGCTCTAATACTTTGGCCACCTGATGAGAAGAACTGACTCATTGGGAAAGACCCTGATGCTGGGAAAGATTGAAGACAAAAGGAGAAGAGGGGCGACAGAGGATGAGATGGTTGAATGGCATCGTCAACTCAATGGGTATGAATCTGAACAAACTCCAGGAGATTGTGAAGGACAGGGGAGCCTGGCTTGCTGCAGTCCATGCAGTCACAAAGAGTAGGACACAACTTAGCAACTGAACAATAACAGCAAAATAGAGACAGTATAGATGTCAGGGATGAACAGGAAGAGCAGAGAGGACTTTCAGGGCAATGAAACTATTCTGTATGATAATATAGGATGTACATGTGTCATTATAGAACTGTCAAAATCCATAGAAAGTACAACACCAAGAGTGAGTCCTAATGTAAACTATGGACTTCAGGTGATTGATGATGTGTCAGTATAGGTTCATGGATTGGAACAAATAAACCACTGTAGTGTCAGACACAAAGTGAGGGAGATATGTGTGGAGATGAGGCACATGGGAACTGTCTGTACTTTCTGATCCATGTTGCTTGATCCTAACACTGCTCTTAAAAAATAAAGCTTATTACCGTAATTAAAAAAAAAAACTATTAACCTCTTTGCATCTTGAGTCACTGACCAATAGCCAGGCAGACACCTTAATTATTGACCCTGCCATCCCACTTCTCCCACCACTGGAGAAGTAAATGAGTCTCTTGTATTCAAGTGTCCAGGATGGCTCTTGGGGGGCAATCAAGCTTCACTCTTACAGGAGAGGTAAGAATTCAGCTTTTAAAGGAGAGAAGAGGGTTTGGGCAATGAAGGATGGGGTTAAAATTAGGAGTCAGGAAGTTCCTGAGGTGGAGAGGAATATCTGTTGAGTGGAGAAAACACTACAGAAAGGCAGTCGCCATCAAACGTAACTACCTATACCAGATAAACTCCAATTCCAGTACCCGTGCTGTTTCTCCAGCCCACTGCCCTCATCCCAAGCCAATGAAGCTGCTTTAATCAAGGTTACTACAGCTTGGAAGGTTGCCATATCCAAAGGTCACTTCTCTTCTTGGTTCTTATGTTACTCAGTCTCTCAGTCACATGGGTCACAGTGGTTTACTCCATACTTTCCAAAACATCTGCCTCCCTTGGCTTACATGTCCCCACTTTAGCCCCCTCTTTTTTTTTTTTTTCTATTTTATTGACTATTCCTTCTTTGTTTTCTTGGCTGGGGCCTCCTCTTCTGCCTAATCTCTCTTCCAGGAATGCCCTAGGCCTTTTCTTCTCTATATACATCCATTTATATGGGAACAACTACCAAATGCAGAGCTCCTGCTATTTTTGCGGTATGCATTTGAATATCCAGGCAACTGTCACATCTTTACCTGGGTACCTAATAGGTATTTCACACTTAATATTTCCAATGTGCAAGTCTCACTCACCCTGCCTAACCCTGCACTCCAAATCTCAGAAAATGACAGCATCCTCTACCTAGCTACAAACTAAAACCCTAGCAAATTCTTGATGGCTGTCTTGCTCATTCCCACAATAGCCAATCCACCATCAAATCCTGTCTTTTCTCAAGTACACTGCTTTGACCATCTTCTTTTCTCACCTGTATTATTTCAGTAGCTTTCCAAGGAGCCTGGAGACTTTGACTCTCACCCTGTCCTATACGTTTCACAGCAAGTGATCTTTTAAAAAATATAAATTATTTCACTATCCTATATAAAACTTTTCAATGGCTTCCTCTGGCACCAAGAATAAAATATAAACCCCTATGCAGCCTAAAGTTCCCTATATGATCTGGTGCTTCCCTACCTTCTCACTGACCTTCCAACACACCATCTCACTCTGTACTATCCACACAAACAGTCCAAGTGTAATTGGACTAAGCTCTCCAATTAAAAAAAAAAAAAAAACAGTTCTAAAAAAAAGAAAGAAATAGTTCTGGAGATGGACAGTGGTAATGGTTGCACAACCATTAATACTTAATGCCACAGAACTGCACTCTCAAAAATGGCTAAAATGGTAAATTTTATGTTATGCATATTTTGCTATACCCGCTAGGCTGTAATACAAAAAAGCATCATAAATATAAACGTAGTTATTAAATACCAATAAAATTTTCAACTCATCAAGATGTAACAATTCTTTTTTGTAACACTGCAAGTAGCTGTCTTATTTTAAACTACTTTATTGAGTTATGATTGACACATAAAAGGCCTTACATATTTAATATAAACAATGTGATAAGTTTAAGGATAATTATATACCCATGAAATCAACATCATAAGCAAGTCCGAGAAGATGTAACATTTTTAAACTTATACACATCCAACAACAGCCTCACACATACATAAGGCAAAACTGACAGAACTACAATGAAGAATTGACAAATTCAATATCACATCAGAAAATTTTAACATAACTCAATAATTGATAGATCACAAAAGAAAAAATCAGTTAAGGATAAAGAAAATTGGAAAATCACAATTAACACAATTAATCTAACAAGTGAATACTAACACTGCACACAAGAATGTATGAAATGTATAAACAGAGATAATACACAATGACCAAGATAGGTTTATTCCATGACTTTCAGTCTGATTCAACATTGAGTCTATAATATAATTCACAGCATTAAGTAAAAGTTCAAAGGAAAAAATTATATAGATAAGTTCAATAGATACAGGAGAAACATTTAAGTTAAAAACAAAAAGGAAACACCTCTTAAACTGAAAAAAAAAAATAACTGTAAATGAAAAAGAGTTTTTAAAATGTATGGAAAGGATAGTACGTGATGGTGAAATGTTTAAAATATTTTTTTATAGTCACAACAAGGAAGCCCACTCCTAATGGTCTGAATGTTTGTATCCCTCCAAAATTCCTGTGTTGAAGACATAATGCCCAAAGTGATGGCATTTGGAGATGAAGCTTTTGGGAAGTGATTCAAGTCATTCAGGTGAGGCATTTGTAAATCAGTTTAGTCCCCTGCCCCTTTCAATCATGACAGTATACGGGGAGAAGTTGGCAATCTGTACCCAGGAGAGAGCCTGCACCAGAAACTTACCATGCTGGTACCTTAATCTTAGACTTCTGGTTTTCATAACTGTGAGAAATACATTTGTTTATAAGCCATCTGTCTGGAGAATCCCCATGGGCAGAGGAGCCTGGTGGGCTACAGCTCATGGGGTCTCAAAGAGTTGGACACGACTGAAGTGACTTAGCACACACACACAGCCATCCAGTTTTTTTATGTTTGATTAGAGCAGCCTGAACAGAATGACACCCATTAACTTCGTTTATATTTAATAAGCTCCTAGATACTGTAACAGAAAGAAATGTATAATACGCTAAAAGGCATTAAAATAAATTATCTGCAGGTGATGTGATTATCTGCTTAGAAAAATATTTACCCCTACTCAGAAAATCCAAAAGAATATATAGAAAAAGTACTAGAATCAGCAAATGAGTTTAGCAAATTTAAAACACTTGAGATTGCTACACAAAAGTCAATTATAAGGCATTCTGCTTTGGCTTTTGATGTAGAAAGAAGCAGCCCAACAAGCAATGAAGCAAAATGGATAAATCACAAAGTTGTCACTTTGCTTAAGCCATCCAAGAACTAACCAGAAATCCAAGGGAATAAGCCATCAAGGAAAGTCTCAACACAGCAACAGTCTCACTTGTGGAACAGCATAGAAGCGGGAAACATGGTACTGGCCACAAAAGAAAGAAATAAGAAATGTCTAAAAATAGAAAAAACAGAAACAAAAAACTGCCAAAGGCCAGGATGTGCTGGTATGTGAGTCTGGAAATGCTGGGGCACCTTTCAAAGGGGAGCTGCACTCACTTGCAAGCTCCTTCCCATGGGCCTCAGGAGAAAGACGGGCAGAGAGTGAACCAGAGAGAGTCCCTGCTGGTGGTGTGGGAGTATGGGGCAAGGTCATTAGTGGGAGGTTGGAGAGGGTGGGAGGAAACAGGGAGGAAGTCTCATTCACTTCCCTGAACCTTCTTTCATAAGAAGCAAAAGCCTTGGCTGGGCATTAAACAGTTAAACATAGGCCTCAAAAGAGGTGATCCTGGCCGGGGAGGAGGGCCTGGAGGGTGCTGGCCCTGAAGCCCCGGCTCCCTCCCCTTCACTCCCACCTCCCCTCTCTCCTCCCACCCTCGTCTCCCCCACACAGCAGAAGCTTTAAACTACTGAGAGGGAGGAAGCAAAGCCACCTGTCACTGGGGCACAGGTAAAGACACATTATGAGTAAGGGAAGACTGAAATAATAACCCTCTATCCTTATGGAGAGTCAGGAAGTTGTCCTGGGCCTAAAATTCTAGGAGCGCAAATAGAGTATCCTACTGCAAGAAGAGTCAGGAATCTCCACCCAGGATCTAACTGCAGCTATAAAGCAGAATTTGGTTGGAAGAAGTAATTTTTATTAACAGGTTGTTGTGCTTTTTTTTTCCCTTGAATGGAACTTGACTAGCTGAACCTAACATTTAAATGCAAGAACGAAGGCCAAGAAGATCTAAGACAGGGTGCTATTCACACAAGTTACCTGGTTAGAGATAATTTGTCAGCGTGACCTAGGGAAGGTCAAATACAATAATGAAACAGAAGAGAGACGGAGACAGGCTGATGTACACGGGGAACTAGGATATGTTACAGTGGTGACTGCAGATCAGAAGGGCCGTGTTTGCACAGTTGGTAGTCTATCCATAAAAAAATAAAGAAATCTGATTTCTATTATACTTCATACTACACTCCACATCTATTCTAGATTAAAAACTTCAAAGCTATAAAACTACAAGACATAATAGGAGAATAGCCAAATAGATTGTGATATATTCATACGAGTGAATATAGACACATACATCAATACCAAATAATTTTTTGTATGAAAAAGGCAAATCATAGGAAAGGGTATACATTGCTAAGTAATACATTTGGCAAAATGTAACAATATAGTTTGATACATATGTATGTCAAACCTTTAAAAAAACATTTCTTAAAATGTTCACACAAAATTTAAGATAAAGGTTATTTCTGGGGAGGCGTGGTTTTGGGGAGGAGAGGCAGGAAATAAAAGGAAAGTTGCCCAGAAGTAATAGTAGAAGAGTTCAGGGCCCCCAACAGAGGGGAAGACTGTCACACACCTAGAAGTGAGGGGGGCAGTGGTGTTCAGGTCAAAGAGTCACCCCCATCAGCAGACCTCTTGCCCCTTTATCTCACCTCACTCTCAGTCAAACTCCAGAAGGGGCTGGAAACCATTAGCTAAGAGGGAGGGAGGGCACGAGTCTAAAAATAATAAGAAAGAGAAACTCTTCACCCCCTATACTCTAGGCTCCTCAGACTGGGTCAGGCTCAAATGGGAGTTGGAAAACAGACTTAAATCCAATAAGGGTTTGACGTTTCTTAAAACACTGGACAGCAATGGAGTCTAATTGACTGACTTAGATATTTTTAAGCTAAGGAAACAATTATATACTCTCTAAAGGAAAAGCTATAGGCCTTGCAGATACTTCATCTAGAGACAGAAAGCAAATAGGTCCACAGAGGTGGTTTGAAAAGACAGGATGAAAAGTAAAGTTGATATTTAGCTGATTGAGTAAACAAACTACACATAATCAATCTGGTCATTCATTTAATTAGAATCCTTCAAGCTTTCTGCTCCCTTAGAATAACATCCACATTCCCTACTGAGACTAAAAGGGGCCCACCTGGTCTCGAATAACTTTTCTCCTTGGTTCACAACACTTAGGTCACTCTGGTTTTTCTCGAGTTTCTCAAGCACACATCATACTTCTTTGGGCCTGGGGGCCTTTTCCACACTGTGGTTTTGGCTGGAGCCTTTCCCCCACCCACTTCCTTCACCCTCATTCCTCTGATCACATCTTAAGCATCACCGCCTCTGTGAAACCTCCCCAAATCCTCCAAACAAGGACTCAGCCCCTGAGAACTCTCTCAATGCTCCATGCTCCTCTGTTGCAGACTCACGTTAACTATAATTTCATAACTGTCTACATCCTGTGCTGGAACACAAGTTCCAGGAGGGCATGGGCTTGAATGTCTTCCTCACTCTATCATCAGATCAGATCAGTCGCTCAGTCGTGTCCGACTCTTTGCGACCCCATGAATCGCAGCACGCCAGGCCTCCCTGTCCATCACCAACTCCTGGAGTTCACTGAGACTCATGTCCATCGAGTCAGTGATGCCATCCAGCCATCTCATCCTGTCATCCCCTTCTCCTCCTGCCCCCAATCCCCAGCATCAGAGTCTTTTCCAATGAATCAACTCTTCGCATGAGGTGGCCAAAGTACTGGAGTTTCAGCTTTAGCATCATTCCTTCCAAAGAAATCCCAGGGCTGATCTCCTTCAGAATGGACTGGTTGGATCTCCTCGCAGTCCAAGGGACTCTCAAGAGTCTTCTCTAACACCACAGTTCAAAAGCATCAATTCTTCGGCACTCAGCCTTCTTCACAGTCCAACTCTCACATCCATACGTGACCACAGGAAAAACCATAGCCTTGACTAGACGAACCTTTATTGGCAAAGTAATGTCTCTGCTTTTGAATATGCTATCTAGGTTGGTCATAACTTTCCTTCCAAGGAGTAAGCGTCTTTTAATTTCATGGCTGCAGTCACCATCTATAGTGATTTTGGAGCCCAGAAAAATAAAGTCTGACACTGTTTCCACTGTTTCCCCATCTATTTCCCATGAAGTGGTGGGACCGGATGCCATGATCTTCGTTTTCTGAATGTTGAGCTTTAAGCCAACTTTTTCACTCTCCACTTTCACTTTCATCAAGATGCTTTTGAGTTCCTCTTCACTTTCTGCCATAAGGGTGGTGTCATCTGCATATCTGAGGTTATTGATATTTCTCCCGGCAATCTTGATTCCAGATTGTGTTTCTTCCAGTCCAGCGTTTCTCATGATGTACTCTGCATAGAAGTTAAATAAACAGGGTGACAATATACAGCCTTGATGTACTCCTTTTCCTATTTGGAACCAGTCTGTTGTTCCATGTCCAGTTCTAACTGTTGCTTCCTGACCTGCATACAGATTTCACAAGAGGCAGGTCAGGTGGTCTGGTATTCCCATCTCTTTCAGAATTTTCCACAGTTTATTGTGATCCACACAGTCAAAGGCTTTGGCATAGTCAATAAAGTAGAAATAGATGTTTTTCTGGAACTCTCTTGCTTTTTTTGATAATCCAGCAGATGTTGGCAATTTGATCTCTGGTTCTTCTGCCTTTTCTAAAACCAGCTTGAACATCAGGAAGTTCACGGTTCACATATTGCTGAAGCCTGGCTTGGAGAATTTTGAGCATTACTTTACTAGCATGTGAGATGAGTGCAATTGTGTGGTAGTTTGAGCATTCTTTGGCATTGCCTTTCTTTGGGATTGGAATGAAAACTGACCTTTTCCAGTCCTGTGGCCACTGCTGAGTTTTCCAAATTTGCTGGCATATTGAGTGCAGCACTTTCACAGCATCATCTTTCAGGATTTGAAATAGCTCAACTGGAATTCCATCACCTCCACTAGCTTTGTTCATAGTGATGCTTTCTAAGGTCCACTTGACTTCACATTCCAGGACGTCTGGCTCTAGGTCAGTGATCACACCATCATGATTATCTGGGTCGTGAAGATCTTTTTTGTACAGTTCTTCTGTGTATTCTTGCCATCTCTTCTTAATATCTTCTGCTTCTGTTAGGTCCATAACATTTCTGTCCTTTATCGAGCTTATCTTTGCATGAAATGTTCCTTTGGTCATCTCTTCTTAATATCTTCTGCTTCTGTTAGGTTCACACCATTTCTGTCCTTTATCGAGCTCATCTGTGCATGAAATGTTCCTTTGGTATCTCTGATTTTCTTGAAGAGATCCCTAGTCTTTCCCATTCTGTTGTTTTCCTCTATTTCTTTGCATTGATGGCTGAAGAAGGCTTTCTTATCTCTTCTTGCTATTCTTTGGAACTCTGCATTCAGATGTTTATATCTTTCCTCTTCTCCTCTGCTTTTCGCTTTCTCTTCTTTTCACTCTATCACAGCACCTCCCTAAATGCCTTGCATGTAGTAAGTATTAAAAAACTATTTGTGGAAGAAGAAAATATAGGGCTCATCCTGCTTCACCCCTGACCATCTAGACATCTTCCTTTGGCCTATGGCTGACCTCATGACTCCGGCTCCCAAATCCTTGACCTTTCTGGTTGAAGTCCCACCTGCCTCCAGTTCCCAGATCTGGCTCTTTGCTACCATGTCTTTCCTCAGAAATGCCCATTCTCTAGTTTCTGTGCAAGTAGAGCAAAGTTACTGACTGTACACAGAACATGCTATGCTGCTTTTTAAACATTCTGATCTTTTAGAGAATTATCATATGTTTTCAAAATAATTAGGATAAAAATTGATATTAATAGAGATGATACTAATTATATGTTAATTTTAAAGAGTGATTCTCTACGTTTTCTACAAAGACATACCTATATAAACAGGCATTAATGGATCTGTAATATCATACATACGAAAGCCATCAAAATCAAATAGTTCTCAACGATCACAGATACTTTTCTTTGAGACAGAAGGTTCTACCATCATTGTGGAATAAAACCTAATGCCAACATCTGCTATATTATGTTTGCTTCCTGTCTGCATATCTACCTCTGAGGGAGGTGTTGGGTGGAGTATGGAGCTGTTGGCTGCTGCTGCTGCTGCTAAGTTGCTTCAGTTGTGTCCAACACTGTGCGACCCCATAGACGGGAGCCCACCTGGGATTCTCCAGGCAAGGACACTGGAGTGGGTTGCCATTTCCTTCTCCAATGCATGAAAGTGAAAAGTGAAAGTGAAGTCGCCCAGTCGTGTCTGACTCTTAGCAACCCCATGGACTGCAGCCCACCAGGCTCCTCCATCCATGGGATTTTCCAGGCAAGAGTACTGGAGTGGGGTGCCATTTCCTTCTCCAGCAGCTGTTGGCTATAGGAAATTATCTAGTTGATAGCCCAGTGGATGTACAATAGAGAGATTTCAACCTGGTGGAACAAGGCTCACCAGTTTGGGAACAGGTGAGTTTCTGGTAATCTGAGACTGTTCCTTTTCTGGTTGTTAGATGTGTGTGTGGGAGGGGGCAGTTGTAGAATTCATATTGTTTTTCAAAGATTTTAAGCCTTAAAGGCAGCTTTCAGGGTCATTGGCTCTTGCTAATATCTTGGGAGAAAGCATTCCTGAGAACTCTGCACACCCTGTCAGGCAGTATTTCATGCAGGATGGTCTCCTCTATGTTAGATTTGCTTGTCATAGGGCATATGACAACTGCCATGGGAGTGAGCTCTGAGGATAAGCAGTACCCAGTGTAGCCCAGACATTTTTGATACTCAGGACAACAAGCACACATTTCTTTAGCTTGGCTTGATGGTGCTGATAACCTGGCCCCATATTCCTAAAACTGGGGCACTGTGCAAAGCACCTTGAAGTCTACAAACGTGTATGACCTCGCAAGGTGTTCAAAAAGACTTACTCTCCTTGACTAAGAAAATTACTCCAAAAAAGTAGGCTCAAAATTTAGAATTTAGATACCAGTGTGCAATCTAAGTAAAATGTGAAGCTAATCAGTACCTACCTGGAGTGTATCAATTTTCCAAAGTGAATGTCATAGAATTGCTTAGTGTGTACTCTGTCCTTTGGTTCATTCTTGGGCACATATGCATAAAATATCATTTCATTTAAGGTGAGATACTGTGGAGCAAGGGCAGTGTCAAAGCCCATGTCAAAAGCCTGGAACATGAAAAAAGAAAATATTGAATTTATTTAGACTGCAAGGAGAACAAACTGTCAATCCTAAAGGAAATTAACCCTGAATATTCATTGGAAGGACTGATGCTGAAGATGAAGCTCGAATATTTTGGCCACCAGATGCAAAGAGCTGATTCATTGGAAAAGACTCCAATGCTGGGAAAGATTGAGGGCAGGAGAAGGGGGCTACAGAAGATGAGATGGGTGGATGACATCACCAACTCAGTGCCCATGAGTTGGAGCAAACTCCAGGAGATAGTGAAGGGACAGGGAAGCCTGGCGTGCTACAGTCCATG
This sequence comes from Bos mutus, assembly GCF_027580195.1. Taxonomy (NCBI): domain Eukaryota; kingdom Metazoa; phylum Chordata; class Mammalia; order Artiodactyla; family Bovidae; genus Bos; species Bos mutus. The sequence goes on from NC_091637.1 coordinate 55,526,802, forward strand.
GGGCTTCAAAGACTTGGACACGATTTAGCGACTGAACAACAGCATAATTCCATTACAACAAAATACAAATAATGGATTTGCTTCCATTTCACATCAAAACAATACTGCTTTTCTTATCGATAGAAGGAATATCGCTGAATATCCACGCAGATGGGAGGGAAAACACACTTTTCTATTGAGGAGGAGAGGAAATTCTGAAGAGTTAAGTTCAGTTTAACATTCCTGTATAGAAGGCTGCAATGGCAGACAGGAGTGTCTTGTCTCACATGTGGGGGAGGAGTTTAGAAGTGCAGGTTCTAGAACTTGGTTCTTGTTTGGAGTATTCTGTAAGCAAGGGGCTGAGAAGCACCTCCTGACACTTGAGAGCTACTCCCACCATGTCATGCTGGTAACTCTGTACTGCTGCTGCTGAGTCCTCGAGGCTGGTGGTTCACAAGGCTTTTCCTCTCTCTCTCAACACAGACAACTTTGGACCAGATTTCTGATATGCAAGTCATCTTTCCAACATACCCTTCTCTGATGCTGACCTTGTCCAGCTTTGGGAAATTGTAGGAGTGAGAAGACAGGTGGGGACCAGTCCCCAGGGGATGCTGGAGTTGCCCTGGTTGCTGTGACATGAGGACGGAGGGGTAGATGCTGCAGTCTGATGGAGCAGCCATCATCAAGCAGTGCCGTTCAGACCCATGTTCTGTCATGCCTTTGCCTCTGGTCTCTGAAATTTGGGAACTCGCTGAGAAAGGGAAACAGATGCCAGGAGAATACACATGGGACTGAGCATGTATTGAACGGATGGCTTAAGGACTCTTGCAAACTGACAAGGCTTTAGGAGTTCTGTGTGACATTCGAGACTGGGAGTGGCAAGAACATCCCATGAAAGAATGTGCAAGTCCTGGCAAAGACAGTATAGTGACTAAAAACACAGGTCCTGAACCTGTTGCCCCAAACTGATTTGATGCCTGATTCCAGGAACTAACCAGTGGTGTGTATAATTTGGGGTGAATTATTTACCCTCCCTGTGCCTTGTTTTCCTTGTGGGTAAAATGAGGATAAGTAATTGTTATAAAGATTAAGCATTCACAACAGTATTTGGCACCTACTGAGAGCCAAACAAGGTTTATGGATCATGTGTATTCAGAGAGGACACAGATATAGTTTGTTTTGGGAGAGGGAGGTGATAATATTGAGTGCAAATTCCTTGAATGAAAATTCCTTGAATGCACTCACCCTGAGTATAAAAACCCATTTTGGCTTTTGATTTTAATAATTTAAACTTTCACGTAAGAGAACATTTTCTACAAATTGTGAAGTTAGTGAAAATTGAGGTAACTGCTTTTTTTGGTTAGGGCTACCCTGCTGATCACAGGATTTGATTTGTTTCTATGTAGCGCCACACAACAGACTGGTGAATAAATTACACAGGGAGTCACATGATGGCATCTTACTGTCACCAGGAAGTTCCACTTTTTTCCCTGTCAGTATCTCAGAAGACAGGGAAGTTAAAGCACCGTGTTCTGAACCACAGTCTTGGCCTGGTAATTTTGAGTGATTTATTAAAACTAGAGTCACCCTTGGAGAAGGCAATGGCACCCCCACTCCAGTACTCTTGCCTGGAAAATCCCATGGACAGAGGAGCCTGGTAGGCTGCAGTCCATGGGGTCGCTAAGAGTCAGACACGACTGAGCAACTTCACTTTGACTTTTCACTTTCATGCATTGGAGGAGGAAATGGCAACCCACTCCAGTGTTCTTGCCTGGAGAATCCCAGGAACAGAGGAGCCTGGTGGGCTGCCGTTTGTGGGGTCGCACAGAGTCGGACACGACTAAAGCAACTTAGCAGCAGTAGCAGTAGCAGCAGAGTCACCCTTTATTCTATATCCTTTAAGCTAAAGTGCAGATTTTATTAGATCCCAGTTAAAAAATCTGTTTATTTGCTGATATGCTGATGAGAACTCATTATCATGATTATGTGTTCTGTGATGAGTTTGTAGGTTCAAATATCTTTATAAGTTGGAGAAGGAAATGGCAACCCACTCCAGTATTTTTGCCTGGAGAATCCCATGGACAGAGAAGCCTGGTGGGCTACAGTCCCTGGGGTCGCAAAGAGTCGGACACGACTGAGCGACTTCACTTACTTACTTATCTTTATAAGTGGCCCATTGTACATTAAAATTATTAGAAAAATCTGCATGAAGTATCATCTGTGATGCAGATGATTATTCCTTTCTCTGTTAGCATTAGAAAAGGAAGAAACAAGTGAGGGTTAGTAAGAAAGAAAGGTCAACAGTGGGGAAAAACAGAACTCATGTTTCTTTAAGGTCAACCTTGAGAGAGTCAAACTCACCATAAACCTGGGTTGGATCTAGTTTAGAACATCTGGTGGTTTGCTGTGAAAACATTTATATGAAAATATTCCAGGTGAGTGTGTAAATCTATAAAGCTCTGTATGGGACTTAAAAGATTTTGGAGATGTTCCCTGATATATGAAAGTTTTTCCTTTAGTTAAAAATAGCAAAGAGTGTTAAGAGTGTTTGTCCCAAGGAAAACACTTTCCCTATTTCTCTGTATATAGAATATGACATCTATTAAAACAAGGCACACTGTTTCAACACATTAGATCACTGACCTGTCCAAAAATACCTTTAGAATTTCCAAAAGCAGCAGGTGATCCACCAGCTTCAAAGTGGTCTGGAGTCAGTTTATGTATGAATCCCATGTGGTCATAGTATAAAGTGAAAACTTTATCAGAAATAGATCCAATTTTACTATATTTTCCTAACCCTGTTAGGAAAGAAATGGATATCACTTGATATTGATACGATACACTTCAGTTCAGTTCAGTTGCTCAGTTGTGTCCGACTCTTTGCGACCCCATGGACTGCAGAACGCCAGGCTTCCCTGTCCATCACCAACTCCTGGAGCCTGCTCAAATTCACGTCCATTGAGTCAGTGACGCCATCAAACTATCTCATTCTCGGTCATCCCCCTCTCCTCTCGCCTTCAATCTTTTCCAGCATCAGGGTCTTTTCCAGTGAGTCCGTTCTTCACATCAGGTGGCCAACGTATTGGATGATACAACTAGAGAACTTTTAAAACTCTACCTTATAAAAACTCTATTTAAACTAAGAGGTGAGAGAAGTGCTCTGAGACTCCATAATTAGCAAATTCATGTTAGTTTTTGTTAAGTCCACGGAAAGTTTTTTTCCAAGCTCTATTTCATTAGCAGGTGGACAGTGAGCAGATGTCTGGAGGAAAGGGGGCTAGCTCCCCCTGGCGGTGGGTTCTCTTCATAACACTGAAATCAGACTCCCCAGTAGGTGGAAGTGGAGAAGGAAATGGCAACCCATCCAGTACGCTTGCCTGGAAAATCCCATGGACGAAGGAGCCTGGTAGGCTACAGTCCATGGGATCGCGAAGAGTCGGACACGACTGAGCGACTTCACTTTCACTTTTCACTCTCATACATTGGAGAAGGAAATGGCAACCCACTCCAGTGTTCTTGCCTGGAGAATCCCAGGGGCAGAGGAGCCTGGTGGTGTGCTGTCTATGGGGTCGCACAGGGTCGGACACGACTGAAGCGACTTAGCAGCAGCAGTAGGTGGAAGGCAGTGAGAAAATAACCCTCGGGGAGGCAAGGGGAATTATCAGTAGAGACCACTGGGTCATTAGCTATGCTAGGATTAATATGTTGAACCAGACTTGGTTATCTCATGTTTCTCCTGTGTCCTGGCAGTAATCTCGTGGTGCAGCAACATTCACTAGACCAGACATCGATCCACTGAAAGAGAGTGCGCCCTCTCCTGGATGGACGATGGACGCCCAAGTCTCAGTATGAGAAAAGCTGATATCCAAGCCCCAGCCACCAAGCCCTCTCATCCTCCCAGTTTGGCCAGGGTCTCCTGGCCCATTCTCCTGTCCCAACCCCTAAATACTGGAGTGACCCAGGACTCAGTTCTTAGATCTATTCCTCTCACTCTCTCAAGATATATGGTCCAGTCTCAGGTTTTTAAATACATCTTTATGTGGATGATTCCCAAATTGAAACCTCCCATCTGACTCTTTCCTGAATGCTAGACTTATCTATAACTGTCTAATGACATCTCCATATGCATGTCAGCCATGTATCTCCCACGGAAATGATCCCATACTACACTCCTAACCCTCACACAAACTTCCTCCATGTTCAGCCTTGTTACTCACCCAGTCGTGTCTGTTTGTGACCCCATGGACTGTAGCTCACCAGGTTCCTCTCCAGCAAGAATACTGGAGTGGGTAGCCATTCCCTTCTCTGCAGATCTTCTCAATCCAGAGATAAAACAATGGTCTCTCGCATTGCGGGAAGATTCTTTACCATCTGAGCCACTAGGGAAGTCCTCCTCATCTCCAATAAGGGAACTGCATTATTCCTGCTGCTCAGTCCAGAAACCATGGTGCCATTCTTAACACCTCTCTTTCTGTCACACCCTGTATCAAATCCATCAGGAAATCCTACTGACTTTAGCCTCGAGGGGTACATGTATAAAACCCAGCCTCTCTCACCAGAATCACCCTGGACAAGCCAATATATACATTTAGTTATTAAGAAATTTATGAGGAATTACCTCATGCAATTATGGAGGCTGAGAAGTTCTATGATCTGCTGTCTGCAAGGTAGAGAAGAAGTGCAAGCACCAGGACAGTTGGTGGTGTGACTCCTAATTGGAGCCCAAAGGCCTGAGAACTGGGTTGTTGGGTGGGAGAGCAGAAAACAAACGTCCCAACTTGAGCAGGTGCAACAAGAAGCAGAAGGGGTGAATTCCTCTCTCCTCCACCTTTTTGTTCTATTTAGGTCTTCAACAGACTGGATGATACCCACCCATACTGGGCAGGGCAGTCTATAGATTCAAATGTTAATCTGGTCCAGAAACAGCCACACAGACACGTGCAGAAATATGTTTACTATGGGCACCCCTTGGAATCATGATGCTGTGATCACTCACCTAGAGCCAGACACCCTGGAATGTGAAGTCAAGTGGGACTTAGGAAACATCACTACGAACAAAGCTAGTGGAGGTGACGGAATTCCAGTTGAGCTATTTCAAATCCTGAAAGATGATGCCGTGAAAGTGCTGCACTCAATACGCCAGCAAATTTGGAAAACTCAGCAGTGGCCACAGGACTGGAAAAGGTCAGTCTTCATTCCAATCCCAAAGAAACGCAATGCCAGAGAATGTTCAAACTACTGCACAATTGCACTCATCTCACATGCTAGTAAAGTGATGCTTAAAATTCTCCAAGCCAGGCTTCAGCAATACATGAACCATGAACTTCCAGATGTTCAAGCTGGTTTTAGACAAGGCAGAGGAACCAGAGATCAAATTGCCAACATCTGCTGGATCATCAAAAAAGCAAGAGAGTTCCAGAAAAACATCTATTTCTGCTTTCTTGACTATGCCAAAGCCTTTGACTGTGTGGATCACAATAAACTGTGGAAAATTCTGAAAGAGATGGGAATACCAGACCACCTGACCTGCCTCTTGAGAAACCTGTATGCAGGTCAGGAAGCAACAGTTAGAACTGGACATGGAACAACAGATGGGTTCCAAATAGGAAAAGGAGTACGTCAAGGCTGTATATTGTCACCCTGTTTATTTAACTTCTATGCAGAGTACATCATGAGAAATGCTGGGCTGGAAGAAACACAGCTGGAATCAAGATTGCTGGGAGAAATATCAATAACCTCAGATATGCAGATGACACCATCCTTATGGCAGAAAGTGAAGAAGAACTAAAGAGCCCCTTGATGAAAGTGAAAGTGGAGAGTGAAAAAGTTGGCTTAAAGCTCAACATTGAGAAAACAAAGATCATGGCATCTGGTCTCATCACTTCATGGCAAATAGATGGGGAAACAGTGGCAAACTTTATTTTTCTGGGCTCCAAAATCAGATGGTGACTGCAGCCATGAAATTAAAAGACTCTTACTCCTTGGAAGGAAAGTTATGACCAACCTAAATAGCATATTTAAAAGCAGAGACATTACTTTGTCAACAAAGGTCCGTCTAATCAAGGTTTTGGTTTTTCCAGTGGTCATGTATGGATGTGAGAGTTGGACTATAAAGAAAGCTGAGTGCCAAAGAATTGATGCTTTTGAACTGTGGTGTTAGAGAAGACTCTTGAGAGTCCCTTAGACTGCAAGGAGATCCAACCAGTCCATCCTAAAGGAGATCAGTCCTGGGTGTTCATTGGAAGGACTGATGTTGAAGCTGAAACTCCAATGCTTTGGCCACCTGGTAGGAAGAGCTGACTCATTTGAAAAGACCCTGATGCTGGGAAAGATTGAGGGCAGGAGGAGAAGGGGACGAGAGGGGATGAAATGGTTGGATGGTATCACTGACTCAATGGACACGGGTTTGGGTGGACTCCAGGAGTTGGTGATGGACAGGGAGGCCTGGCGTGCTGCGGTTCCTGGGGTTGCAAAGAGTCGGACACGACTGAGTGAATTGAACTGAACTGGTAGCTCAGATGGTAAAGAATCTGCCTGCAATGTGGGAGACCTGGGTTCGATCCCTGGGTTGGGAGGATCCCCTGGAGGAGAGCATGGCAACCCACTCCAGTGTTCTTGCCTGGAGAATTCATTCCATGGACAGAGGTGCCTGGTGGGCGGTCAGAAGAGTGGGACATGACTGAGCGACTTTCACTGGCTCAGTCAAGTTGACACATGAAATTAACCATTACAATTACTAAGGTTCAATATGCCGTATTTCATCTATAAACATAAGATAGACTTTTTTCATATTTTAACATCTTGGAAATGAACATTTTATAATTGATGTTTTATAATCATCGTCCACTAGGTGGCACTGATGCCATAGTAGTCAATTAGCTATGGGGGCTATATCAGTATTGTCTCCGTTCTTTATATTGTCATTACTTCCCTGGATCATTGGTATAATACATATTGAGTTATAATGCTGCTTAAAATGCTTTAAAATATTACATTATAATTTGGTATTGAAACAAAATTACTGTGGGTTCAGCAAGAGAGGAAAACAAAGCACGGCCTATATTCATCAAAAAAAGCAAATGGCACTAAAGAATTACCACACTACCGCATTTTCTTGTAGAACATTCACCAACTATTTTATATGACCTAAGAGGAAAGAAGCCTATAAGTAGATAAATTTACATGTTTTACTGTGAAGATACGCATGAAATTATTGCCTTATCACACACCAAGCTGGGGAAATAACGTCAGCATAATCCATGCATCACCCATGATCATTATTAAAACACTGTGTTAAAGTTTAACTGGAAGAGTTATTCCTTTCTTTCTGTGAATAGAACCAGGTGTATCTTATACTCAATAAAGCTCATATTTGATGAAATACGTTTATAACATTCTTCTGTTGGTTTTGCATATGAACAACTTGTTGTGCATGAACAGTTGGTCAGCCGTGTCAGACTCTTTGTGACACCATGGACTGTAGTCCGCCAGGCTCCTCTGTCCATGGGATTTTCCAGGCAAGTGTACTGGACTCGGTTGCCATTTCCTCCACAGGAGATCTTCCTGACCCAGGGATCACACCTGCGTCTCCTGTGCTTCCTGCTTTGGCAGGCTGAGTGTTTACCAGTGAGCCACTTTGGTTGAACTGGCTCCAGATTCTTAGGTAACCTTTTTCTCCAAAGGTTCTTTAAAAGAATATGTGATGTTATTTGTTGCAGCAGAGAAAAAACCAAGGTTGGCTTGATTCTTTTGTGCCTTTAACATTGATTTACATTTTCTACTTCAAATAATCCAGAAGTGTTTTTGCTTTCTTTATTGGTTTTGCTTTCAGCTAAAAATTTAATGTCTTATCAATTTTGGTTTCCTTTATTCTTACTATTTTCAGTATTGATTCATTCATTCATATTACAGAGCTACAATGTGCCAGGAAGAGAAATACGGAACCACCACCTTTGTTCATCACAGAAAATCCCCACCACTTATAAGTTCTCGATCTTTAGCATCAATATTTGTCATCTGAGATTCTACTTACTTATTCATTCTATATGTAGACATGTTTCTATAGTTTATACCTATGATTTTTAATAGTTTATATTGTCAAGTTAGTTTAGTTTTCTTAAGTGTTGGTTATTTTTACTATTTCCAAAGTAATCTTGCTTAGTCTATTTTGACTTTTGTTTCTAATATGTGTTTATTCTCTATTTGACTGTTCCCCTGGATCCATTCTCTGACTCTTTTTCTTGTTTGTTGCACTGAAAGGCTCATCCCTTTGAATTTCAATCTGTTGCTGTTCAGTTGCTAAGTTGCGTCTGACTCTTTGTGACCCCATGAACATCTAGGCTTCCCTGTCCTTCATTATTTCTCTGAATTTGCTCAAACTCATTTTCAGTGAGTCAGTGATGCCATCTGACCATCTCACCCTCTGTTGCCTTCTCTTATTTCCTTCAATCTTTCCTAGCATCAAGATCTTTTCCAAAGAGTCAGCTCTTCACATCAGGCCGAAGTATTGGAGCTACTTGTGCTGTTTCTAGCAGGCTTCTGATTGCCAAACCAAGTAAAGGGAGAGCCATATATCATTTACCCAACTCTACCTCTTACAAGCTGTGGATATCAATTTAATCTGTAAAAGTAACTAACACTACCCATGTCACCTTGGTTGTGGTGAATATTAAATGAGATGATACTTGTAACATTCTGAATACAACTGCAGTAGCTCAGCGTGTGGGAGCTGTTAGTATTAATCGTCTTTGGGTAGAGTGACATTAATAAATGAGAATAAAGCATGTTTCAGAGTTCCCCTGCTTTAGGGTTGTTCACAGGATCCTACTTTTGTAGATCCTAAAAATCTACCACCACCACCCCATCCCTGCCAGAGGATTCTGGGAAGACGGTAGAGTAGGTTGCACTAGGAATCTCTCACCCCACATGGACAACAATTGCACTGGAAGATTCTATCTGATGTAACTCTTTGGGAACTCTGGAGTCTATTGAAGGCTTGCAACTTTCAGAGGAAGACTTGGATAGTAAATTGTGGTTAATTTCAGCTCTTAACACAGAAGAAGCTACCCATCCTCCATTTTCAGTCTCATGGCAAACAGTTATGCATGTGTTTCTGGGGCAGTTGCACACAGCTTACAGGAACCAGAGTGGGCAAAAAGAACTTTGTCCTCCAAATATTGCGGATCTGTGTTGTTTGCTGATTGTGGCTTCTTATCACACAAGTGCAGAAAAAAGGAGGGTGGCCATTCTTTTTGCTCATCTCTCAGTGTTGCAAGTCTCACTCTCCCCTGGCTGAAATGACTTCCAGGGAATTTAAAGGGCCTGGGCTTTTCCAACCCTTATTTACTCCTTAATTTCTCCCCCTTATCCATTTTTAGAACCAGATATTAAAGACTAGACATCTCAGTTATTATCAGAAAGACTAAAGATAAAAAGTGATAGTTAAGATTTAGAGAAAAGAGAACACTTGTACACTCTTGGTGGGAATGTAAATTGGTGCAGCCACTGTGAAAAACAGTGTGAAGACACCATAAAATATTAAGACTGAAAATACCATATGATCCAGCAATTCAACTTTTGGGTATATATCCAAAGGAAATGAAATCACTATCTTGAATAGATAGTTACATCCCCATTTTCATTAAAGCATTGTTCAGAATAACTGAAATATGGAAACAACCTCAATGTTCACCAACAGATGAATCGATAAAGAAAATGTGGTACATATACACAAAAGAATATTATTTGGCCACTAAAAAGAAGGAAACCCTGCCATATGCAACAATGGAGGAAACTTGAGGGCATTATGCTAAATGAAATAAGTCAGAGAAAGTACTATAGGACCTCATTTATATGTTGAACCTATAAAAAAGTCAGTATCACATAAAGTATCTCCTCTGACCACAAGGAGATGATGTTAAAAATCATTAACAAAGAAACTGTAAAATTCCAAAATTGTGGGAACTAAATAAAGCACATTAAAACTAGCAACTACCAAAGAATAAATCACAAGGGAAACTGTAAAATACTTAGAGGCAAATGAAAATGAAACTACAATATGCCAAAACTTACGGGACGAAGTGAAAGTGGTACTATGGGAGTAATTTGTTACTATAAATATTTACATTAAAAATAAGGAAGAAACAAGAGCCTATTATATGGAGTGAAGTAAGTCACAAAGAGAAAAACAAATATTAACGTATATATATGGAATCTAGAAAGATGGTACTGATGACCCTACTTGCAGGGCAGCAATGGAGACCGCAGACATAGAGAACAGACTTGTGGTCACAGTGGTGGGGGGAGGAAGGAGAGAGTGGGATGAATGGAGAGAGTAACACGGAACCAAATACACTACCATCTGTAAAATAGATAGTCAATCGGAATTTGCTGTACAACTCAGGGAACTCAAACTGGGGCTCCGTAAAAACCCTAGAGAGGTGGGCTGGGACAGGAGGTGGTAGGGAGGTTCAAGAGTCAGGGGACAGATGTATACCTATGGCTGATTCACGTTGATGTACGACAGAAACCACCACAATATTGTAAAGTAATTATCCTTCAATTAAAAATAAATGCATTTTTTAAAAATTAAAAAAAGGAGTAACTGAGTGAAGGGAATCAAAGACTACAAAATTTCAATTATAAAATGAATAAGTCACGGAGATGAACAGGAATATCTTGGAGATGCTGCAACTTTGTTTCTAATAAAGCAAATATTGCAATAAAGTGAGTCACATGAATTTTTTTGATTTCCCAGTGTATATAATGCAACTGATCAATGTGATTGATCAATGATCAATGCAATGAAATAAAGGAAAACAATAGAATGGGAAAGACTAGAGATCTCTTCAAGAAAATTAGAGACACAAAGGGAACATTTCATGCAAAGATGGGCACAATAAAGGACAGAAATGTTATGGACCTAACAGAAGCAGAAGATATTAAGAGGTGGCAACAACATGACCCAGATAACCACAATGGCTTGATCACTCACCTAGAGCCAGACACCCTGGAATGTGAAGTCAAGTGGGCCTTAGGAAGCATCTTTATGAACAAAGCTAGTGGAGGTGATGGAATTCCAGGTGAGCTATTTCAAATCCTAAAAGATGATGCTGTGAAAGTGCTGCACTCAATATGCCAGCAAATTTGGAAAACTCAGCAGTGGCCACAGGACTGGAAAAGGTCAGTTTTCATTCCAATCCCAAAGAAAGGCAATGCCAAAGAATGTTCAAACTACTGCACAATTGCACTCATCTCACATGCTAGTAAAGTAATGCTCAAAATTCTCTAAGCCAGGCTTCAACAGTACGTGAACTGTGAACTTCCAGATGTTCAAGGTGGATTTAAAAAATGCAGAGGAACCAGACATCAAATCATCAATATCCACTGGATCATCGAAACAGCAAGACAGTTCCAGAAAAACGTCTACTTCTACTTTATTGACTACGCCAAAGCCTTTGATTGTGTGGATCACAACAGTGGAAAATTCTTCAAGAGATCAGAATACCAGACCACCTTACCTGCCTCCTGAGAAATCTGTATGTGGGTCAAGAAGCAAGTTAGAACTGGACATGGAACAACAGACTGGTTCCAAATTGGGAAAGAAGTATGTCAAGGCTGTATATTGTCACCCTGCCTATTCAACTTATATGCAGAGTACATCATGCAAAATCCTGGGCTAGATGAAGCACAAGTTGGAATCAAGATTGCCGGGAGAAATGTCAATAACCTCAGATATGCAGATGACATCACCCTTATGGGAGAAGAACTAAAGAGCCTCTTGATGAAGGTGAAAGAGGACAGTGAAAAAGCTGGCTTAAAACTCAACTTTCAAAAAACGAAGATCGTGGCATCCAGTCCCATCACTTCATGACAAATAGATGGGGAAATAGTGGAAACAGTGACAGACTTTATTTTCTTGGGCTCCAAAATCACTGCAGATAATGACTGCAGCCATGAAATTAAAAGACGCATGCTTCTTGGAAGAAAAGTTATGACCAACCTAGACAACATATTGAAAAGCAGAGACATTACTTTCTCAACAAAGGTCCACCTAGTCAAAGCTATGGTTTTTCCAGTGGTCATGTATGGACGTGAGAGTTGGACTATAAAGAAAGCTGAGCACCAAAAAATTGATGCTTTTAAACTGTGGTGTTGGAGAAGACTCTTGAGTGTCCCTTGGACAGCAAGGAGATAAACTAGTCAATCCTAAAGGAAATCAAGACTGATATTCACTGGAAGGACTGATGCTGAGGCTCAAGCTTCAATACTTTGGCCACCTGATGCAAAGAACTGACTCACTGGAAAAGACCCAGATGCTGGGAAAGATTGAAGGCAGGAGGAGAAGGGATGAGAGGATGAGATGGTTGTATGGCATCACCAACTCAATGAATATGAGGTTGAGTAAACTCCAGGAGATGGTGCAGGACAGGGAAGCCTAGCATGCTGCAGTCCATGGGGTCACAAACAGTTGGACACCACTGAGCAACTGAACAACAACAACATTGTACAGGAGGCAGCGACCAAAGTCATCCCAAAGAAAAAGAAATGCAAGAAGGTAAGTGGTTGTCTGAGGAGGCTTTACAAAGAGCCAAGAAAAGAAGAGAAAGGCAAGGGAGAAAAGGAAAGATAAAACCAAATAAACACAGAGCTCCAGAGAATAGCAAGGAGAGATAAGAAGGCCCTCTTAAATGAGCAATGCAAATAATAGAGGAATGCAATACAATGGGAATGACTAGAAATCTCTTCAAGAAAATTAGAGACACTGAGGGATCATTTCGTGCAAGGATGGGCACAATAAAGGACAGAAATGGTATGGACCTAGCAGAAGCAGAAGATATTAAGATGAGATGGCTAGAATACATAGAAGAACTATACAAAAATGGTCTTAAAGACCTGGATAATTGTGATGGTGTGGTCACTCACCTAGAGCCAGACATCCTGGAGTGCAAAGTCAAGTGGGTCTTAGAAAGTATTACTACAGCAAAGCTAGTGGGCATAATGGAATTCCAGCAGAAATATTTAAAATCCAAAACGATAATGCTGTTAAAGTGCTGCACTCAATATGTCAGCAAATTTGGAAAACTCAGCAGTGGCCACAGAACTGGAAAATGGTCAGTTTTCATTCCAATCTCAAAGAAAGGCAATGCCAAAGGATGCTCAAACTACCGCACAATTGCTTTCCTTTCACATGCTAGTAACTGCTACTGCTGCTGCTAAGTCGCTTCAGTCGTGTCCGACCCTGTGCGACCCCATAGATGGCAGCCCACTAGGCTCCTTCGTCCCTGGGATTCTCCAGGCAAGAACACTCGAGTGGGTTGCCATTTCTTTCTCCAATGCATGAAAGTGAAAAGTGAAAGTGAAGTCGCTCAGTCGTGTCCGACTCTTAGCGACCCCATGGACTGCAGCCCACCAGGCTCCTCCGTCCATGGGATTTTCCAGGCAAGAGTACTGGAGTAGGGTGCCATTGCCTTCTCCAACATGCTAGTAAAGTTATGGTCAAATCCTTCAAGCTAGGCTTCAACAGCATGTGAACTGAGAACTCTCAGATGTATAGCTGGATTTAGAAAAGGCAGAGGAACCAGAGATCAAATTGCCAACATTTACTGGGTCATAGAAAAAGCAAGAGAGTTCCAGAAAAACATCTATTTCAGCTTCATTGACTCCATTAAAGACTTTGACTGTGTGGATCACAAAAAACTGTGGAAGATTCTGAAAAAGATCGGAATGCCAGATACATTATCTGTCTCCCAAGAGACCTGTATGTCTGTCAAGAAGCAATTGCTAGAACCGGACATTGAACAACTGACTGGTTCAAAAAACTGGGAAAGGAGTACGACAAAGCTATATATTGTCACCCTGCTTATTAAACTTATATGCAGAGTACATCATGAGAAACGCTGGGCTGGATGAAGCACAAGCTGGAATCAAGATTCTGGGAAGAAATATTAATAACTTCAGTTATGCAGATGACACCACCCTTATGGCAGAAAGTGAAAAGGAACTTTAGTTCCTTTAGCCTCTTGATGAAAGTGAAAGAGGAGCGTGGAAAAGCTGGCTTAAAACTCAACACTCAGAAAACAAAGATTATGGTATTCGATCCCATCACTTTATGGCAAATAGATGGGGAAACAATGGAAACAGTGACAGACTTTATTTTTGGGGGCTCCAAAATCACTGCAGATGGTACTGCATCCATGAAATTAAAAGACACTTGCTCCTTGGAAGAAAAGCTATGACCATCTTAGACAGCGTATTAAAAAGCAGAGACATTGCTTTGCCAATAAAGGTCCGTCTAGTCAAAGCTATAGTTTTTCCAGTAGTCATGTACAGATGTGAGAGTTGGACCATAAAGAAAGTTGAGCACCAAAGAACTGATGCTTTTGAACTGTGGTGTTGGAGAAGACTCTTGAGAGTCCCTTGGACAGCAAGGAAGTTAAACCACTCAATCCTAAAGGAAATCAGTCCTGAGTATTCATTGGAAGGACTGATGCTAAAGCTGAAGCTCTCATACTCTGGCCACCTGATGCCAAGAACCGACTCATTGGAAAAGACCCTGAGGCTGGGAAAGATTGAAGGCAGGAGAAGGGGACAACAGAGGATGAGATGGTTGGATGGCATCACTGACTCAGTGGACATGAGTTTTAGCAAGGTCCAGGAGTTGGTGATGGACTGGGAAGCCTGGAATGCTACAGTCCATGTGGTCACAAATAGTTGACCTGACTAGTGACTGATCAACAATAACAACAACCTCTTCACACCCAGAAGGAAGATTGCTATCAAAAGACCAGAAAATAACAAGTGTTGGCAATGTTATGGAGAAACTGGAACCATTTTACACTGGAAATCAGAATGTAAAATATTACAGTGCTGTGTAAAATAGTATTGCAGATCCTCAAAAAATTAAAAGTAAAATTATCATATGATTCTGAAATGCCACTTCTGAGTATATACCCAAAAGAATACGACCCAGAGGGATGGTATGGGGAGGGAGGAGGGAGGAGGGTTCAGGATGGGGAACACATGTATAAAAAAAGAAAAAAAGAAAAAAAAAAAAGAATTAAAAGCAGGTCTTAAAGATGTATCTGTATACCTGTGTTCGTGGCAACACTATTCACAATAGATAAACACAGAAGCAACCCAAGTGTCCACTGATGGACAAATGGACAAGCTAAATGTCATCTATATAGTACAATTATTATTCAGCCTTAATCATGAAGAAAACCCTGATACAAGCTATTATATGTATGAAGCTTAAGGCCATTATGCTATGTGAAATAATCTAGTCACAAATAATCTAGTCACAAAAGGACAAATACTGTATGATTCCACTTATATGAGGCACCAGAGTAATCAAAATCATAGAAACAAAAAATAGAATGGTAGTTGTGAGAAGCTGTGGGGAAGAAGGGTGTGGGGATTTATTTTCAAAAGGTATAAAGTTTTAAGATGAAGAGAGTTAAGGAGATGGATGTTGGTGATGGTTGCAGAATATTTGCATGTATTTAACACCACTGATGGAGAAGGCAATGGCACCCCACTCCAGTACTCTTGCTTGGAAAATCCCATGGATGGAGGAGCCTGGTGGGCTGCAATCCATGGGGTTGTGAAGAGTCGGACACGACTGTGTGACTTCACTTTCACTCTTCACTTTCATGCATTGGAGAAGGAAATGGCAACCCACTCCAGTGTTCTTGCCTGGAGAATCCCAGGGATGGGGGAGCCTGGTGGGCTGCCGTCTATGGGGTCGCACAGAGTCGGACACGACTGAAGCGACTTAGCAGCAGCAGCAGCAGCAGCACTGAGGCCTTCCCAGGTGGTGCTTGTGGTAAAGAACCCACCTGCCAATGCAAGAGACATAAGAGATGCAGGTTCGATCCCCGGGTCAGGAAGAGCCCCTAGAGGAGGGCATCGCAACCCACTCCAGTATTCTTGCCTGGAGAAGCCCATGGACAAAGGAGCCTGGCGGGTAAGTCCATAGGGTTGCAAAGAATTGGACACAAGTGAAGTGACTGAGCACATATCTAATACCACTGAACTGTATACTTAGAATGGTTAAGATGTTAAATTTTGTTATGTTTATTTTTATTACTGTAAAACATTTAAAAAATCCATCTAAAACCCCTAATATGTCTGAGACCTTAGGATCAGTTCATTAATATGGCAGATTTAAAAATACATCTTCTAACCCTTGGCTCACAGGTAGTGCTTATACCAGTAAAAGTGAATTCCTCACCTGCCTTTGTCAAGTAAACCTTTCCACTTTGGGAAACAAGCGTAATATCTGAAGTATAAAAACTATGGTAAGTATTCTTTATGATATCATCATGAAAGTCAGCTATTAAATCAAAGGTGTTGCCGCCATCAATTGAAAGCCATACCTAAGGGAATAGAAAGACAATACCTCACTAAAGAGCTGCCATGTAACAGTCAGCAATTACCTAATCTTCCTACATAAGAAAGTCAGGCAGCATAAGCATACTCCCACATCCATCATGCATTCATCCCCCCTCACACACACAAGTGTAAAGGCTCCTTATGTACTTGGTCAGCCCTCGATCCCCTTCCTAGAGTTTGCAACAGTGCATGTGGCAATCTTCAGTTTTATAAAAGATGCATAAAAGAACAAAGTTATTTCATTATCTCTCAACTGGGTCCTCCTTGTTCATAAAATGATGAAGTGTTAGATGAATTGCTGTATGGAGGAGAGTGCTTACCCATATTAAAACGGGTAAATGCTTATCCATATTAAAATGACTTTTTGCTGAATTCCTCTAACAGGTTTTTTTGTTTGTTTGTTTTTTGCAGTATCTTCAGAGTTTTCTACATAGAAGATCATATCACCTGTGAACACAGATAATTTTGCTTCTTGCTTTTATACGCAGATACTTTAAAATTTCTTTTTCTTGTCTAATAGCTCTGGTCAGAACTTCTAGTACTATACTGAATAGAAGTGGTGAGAGTGTGCTTCCTTGCCTTATTCCTTCCTTACCTTAGAGGAAAAGCTGTAAGTCTTTCACTGTTGAGTATAACGTTCATTGTGTGTTTCTTGTATGAGGTTTTTATCATGTTTAGGTGGTTTTCTTCTATTTCTAGTCTACTACATGTTTTTATCATGAAAGTATGTTGAATTTTATCAAATGCTCTTTTGTATCAACTGAGATGATGTGATTATTTTCCCCCTTCATTCTGTTAATGTGGTATATTACACTGTTCAATTTTCATATGTTTAACCATCTCTGTGTTACAGGAACAAATTCCACTTGGTCGTGGTATGTACAATCTTTTTAATTTCATTGCTGAATTCAGTTTCCTAGTATTTTGTTGAGAATTTTTGTATCAATGTTGTCTAGGGATTTGATTTATAGTTTTCTTGTAGTATTCTTATTTGACTTTGATATCAGGTTAATGGTGGTCTTAAAAAATGACCTTGAAAATATTCATTCCTCTTCATTTTTTTTCTTCCCTTTGGCAAGAGTTTGAAGAGGTTTAGTATTAATTCTTCTTTAAAATTTGACCAATTCACCAATGAAGCCATATGGCCTTGGACTTCTCTTTGTTGGGAGGTTTGATTACCGATTCAATTTCCTAACTAGTTATTGGTCTGCTCAGATTTATTTTTTCATGATTTAAGAATTAGTAGGTTGTGTGTTTCTGGGAATTTACCTATTTGTTCTAGGTTATCCAGTTTGTTAGCATACAAAACTATTCATAATATTCTCATATCCTCCTCATTTCTGTGGCATCAGTTGTAACATCCCCTCTTTCAATTTTTAGACGAATCTTCTCTTTCTTAGTTTACCTAGTTAAGTTTTGTCAACAAACCAGGTCTTAATTTAACTGCTTTCTTCTATTCCCTATTACATTTATCTTTCTTCTATTCTTTATTATATCCTTCCTTTTGTTAGCTTTCAGTTTGTGGCTCTTCTTTTTTTAGTTCCTTAAGTTGTAAAATTAGGTTGCCCATCCTCCTAGGCAACTATTTAATTCTGTTGTCTCTTTCCTCAAATCCCCTCCCCTCTACATTTCTCCTCCATCATCACTCATAAATAATTCTGATTTTTTTTGTGTGAGAAAATAAAAGATAAATTCCCACATCCTCCATTACCATAGCTCCCCACCTAACTGCTTTTGAACCCCAAAACCCTTCCTCCCTCCACTTACTATTGTTTGTGCTGAGATCAATCTCTTCACTAGTTCATATAGATTATCTCCTCTCACCTCTTCAGAAATGTCTCTCCAGCAGTTTGTTCTCTTTCCTGCATCATTAATTTTTCCCTCTCTACCAAATAATTCCTGAAAGCACACATCATAATTCCTTCTGTCTTAAAAAAAAAAAAAAAAAAACTCTTCTTTTGACCTTTCCTTTTTCAAATACTGTCACATTTCCCTGTTCCACTTTTCAGCAAAACTTTGCAAAAGATTTGCTTGTATTCACTGTCACCAATTCCTTTCTTCTCATTCTCTCTTCATTAGGCTTTCCACCTCCCTGACCATCAGAACAACTCCATTCTTAATGTATATCCATTCAGCATAGAGTAAGTGAAGAATTTACATCTATACTAGAGTGTAAAGTTTAATCTATACATACCTGATTACCGTAAGCATACAGAAAATGGCTTCGTGGGTGGAATATCATTCCAACAGGAGAAGAGAATGATGAAGGAAAAGAGAAAGGTGGAAATTTTTGTATTAAGTCTGGTTTGTTGTGTTTTAGGATCCTCACAGAGACAATGGTATTTTTCTAGAAATAGATAAACAAAGAAGGAGCAAATTGTAAGGTTTCTTTGCACCAACAGTACTATGTCTATGTTACAATTTTTAGAGTTTCTTGTTACCTGGATTTTGATTAAGATAGGGATACAACCTTTAACAGCATAGAATTGAAAGGATTAGCAGCTATTGGTATCTCTTTACTCTGCTTCCCTCTACTGTATAGGTCCATCTTGTAGATATTGAACATAAAGTAAAGAGGATTAAATAATTTGTCCAAGGTTTTAAAATAAATGTCAAGGGATTTATTGTAGACTCATTACTGAACTTGACAGACTCCAATGCCCATTCACCAGAACTATAATGTCAAATTACTTTTTAAAATATGAACCCCTAGGCTACACTACAGTTCTGTCAGATCATGATTCTGGTGGGGATCAGAATATGTACCCCAAGGTATGACATTTTGGTATAAAGTTTATTTCATGCTGATATTTTAGATTCAAAAGATGCAACAAATTTCTTCCCTCATCTGACTAAAAGCAGCAATATCTGGAATATAAGGCTGCCATTAATTTCTCTTCAGAGCATATCTACTCCTAGAAGGCAGCATGCGAACAAAACCTACCCCAGATCCCTTCTGCAGGGGAGCTTTAAGGCCCACAAGAGACAGAAAAATCATTCAAGCTTATTCAAACAAATATTATCATGGACTTTCTTAACTCCTGTTTGTTCTCCTGTAAACCCATTACCTTTTCACTTGTTTTCTTTCAAGTATCCTTCTCACTCAATTTCTTAAACTATTAAGATGGTATATAACCTCCAAAATTTAACTACCTTTTGAGTTATTCATCACTGACTTTCACCCATATGTTTGTGCATTCAGTTCACAGTCAGTTGTGTCTGACTCTTTGCAACCTCATGGACTGAAGCATGCCAGTCTTCCCTGTCCATCACCAACTCCTGGAGCTTGCTCAAACTCATGTCCATCAAGTTGGTGATGCCATCCAACCATCTCATCCTCTGTTGTCCCTTTCTCCTCTTGCCTCCAATCTTTCCCAGCATCATGGTTTTTTCCAAGGAGTCAGTTCTTTGCATCAGGTGGCCAAAGTACTGGAGTTTCAGCTTCAGCATCAGTCCTTCCAGTGCACATTCAGTTTTGATTTCCTTTAGAATTGACTGGTTTGATGTCCTTGCAGTCCAAGGGACTCTCAAGAGTCTTCTCCAACACCACAGTTCAAAAGCATTGATTCTTCGGCACTCAGCTTTCTTTATAGTCCAACTCTCACATCCAATACATGACTACTGGAAAAACCATAGCTTTGATTAGATGAACCTCTGTCAGCAAAGTAATGTCTCTGCTTTTTAATATGCTGTCTAAGTTGGTCATAGCTTTTCTTCCAAGGAGCAAGTGTCTTTTAATTTCATGGCTACAGTCACCATCTGCAGTGATTTTGGAGCCCCCACCAAAATAAAGTCTGTCACTGTTTCCATTGTTTCCCCATCTATTTGCCATAAAGTGATGGGACTGGATGCCATGATCTTCATTTTTTGAAAGCTGATTTTTTTTAAAAATATACATTTATTTATTTTAATTGGAGGTTAATTACTTCACAATATTGCAGTGGTTTTGCCATACATTGACATGAATCCGCCATGGGTGTACATGTGTTCCCCATCCTGAACCCCCCTGCCACCTCCCTCCCCATCCCATCCCTCTGGGTCATCCCAGTGCACCAGCCCCGAGCACCTTGTCTCAAACCTGCATCAAACCTGGACTGGTGATTCATTTCACATATGATAATATACATGTTTCAATGCCATTCTCCCAAATCATCCCACCCTTGCCCTCTCCCACAGAGTCCAAAAGACTGTTCTATACATCTGTGTCTCTTTTGCTGTCTCGCATATAGGATTATCATTACCATCTTTCTAGGGTTATCATTACCATCTTTCTAAATTACATATATATGTGTTAATATACTGTACTGGTGTTTTTCTTTCTGGCTTACTTCACTCTGTATAAAAGGCTCCAGTTTCATCCACCTCATTAGAACTGAAAGCTGAGTTTTAAGCCAATTTTTTCACTGTCCTGTTTCACTTTCATCAAGAGACTCTTTAGTTCTTCTTTGTTTTCTGCCATAAGGGGGGTGTCATCTGCATATCTGAGGTTATTGATATTTCTCCCGGCAATCTTGATTCCAGCTTGTGCTTCAGCCAGCCCAGCATTTCACATGATGTACTCTGCATACAAATTAAATAAGCAGGGTGACAATATATAGCCTTGACATACTCCTTTCCCAATTTGGAACCAGTTTGTTGTTCCACGTTTGGTTCTAATGTTGCTTCTTGACCTGCATACAGATTTCTCAGGATGCAGGTAAGGTGATCTGGTAGTCCCATCTGTTGAAGAATTTTCTACAGATGGTTGTGATCCATACAGTCAAAGGCTTTGGTGTAGTCAATAAAGTAGAAGTAGATGTTTTTCTGGAACTCTCTTGCTTTTTTGATGACCCAGCAGATGCTGGTGATTTGATCTCTGGTTCCTCTGCCTTTTCTAAATCCACCTTGAACATCTGGAAGTTCACAGTTCACATACTGCTGAAGCCTGGCTTGGAGAATTTTGAGCATTACTTTGCTAGTGTGTGAGATGAGTGCAATTGTGTGGTAGTTTGAGCATTCTTTGGCATTGCCTTTCTTTGGGATTGGAATGAAAACCGACCTTTTACGCCCTGTGGCCACTGCTGAGTTTTCCAAATTTGCTGGCATATTGGGTGCAGCACTTTCACAGCATCATCTTTTAGGGTTTGAAATAGCTCAACTGGAATTCCATCACCTCCACTAGCTTTGTTCGTATAGATGCTTCCTAAGGCCCACTTGACTTTGCATTCCAGGATGCCTGGCTCTAGGTAAGTGATTACACCATCGTGGTTATCTAAGTCAGAAGATTTTTTTTGTATAGTTCTTCAGCATCGGACTTTACTTCCATCACCAGTTTCATCTACAACTGGGCATTGTTTTCACTTTGGCTTTGTCTCTTCATTCTTTCTGGAGTTATTTCTCCACTCTTTTCCAGTAGCATATTGGGCACCTACTGACCTGGGAAGTTCATCTTTCAATGTCATATCCTTTTGCCTTTTCATACTGTTCATGGGGTTCTCAAGGAAAGAATGCTGAAGTGGTTTGCCATTCCCTTCTCCAGTGGACCACATTTTGTCAGAACTGTCCACCATGACTCATCCGTCTTGGGTGGCCCTACACAGCATGGCTAATAGTTTCATTGAGTTAGACAAGGCTGTGGTCCATGTGATCAGTTTGATTGATTAATTTTCTGTGATTGTGTGTGCATTGCATGCATAAATAATTATTTTCTTTTCTCTTATTAATCTGTCTTTTATCAGTTTAATTTGCAGGGCCTGAATTAGAGGGTTTGAGCATTCTTTGGCATTGCCTTTCTTTGGGATTGGAATGAAAACTGACCTTTTCCAGTCCTGTGGCCACTGCTGAGTTTTCCAAATTTGCTGGCATATTGAGTGCAGCACTTTCACAGCATCATATTTCAGGATTTGAAGTAGCTCAACTGGAATTCCATCACCTTCACTAGCTTTGTTCGTAGTGATGCTCTCTAAGGCCCACTGGACTTCACATTCCAGGATGTCTGGCTCTAGGTCAGTGATCACACCATTGTGATTATCTGGATCGTGAAGATCTTTTTTGTACAGTTCTTCTGTGTATTCTTGCCACCTCTTCTTAATATCTTCTGCTTCTCTTAGGTCCATACAATTTCTGTCCTTTATTGAGCCCATCTTTGCATGAAATATTCCCTTGGTATCCCTAATTTTCTTGAAGAGATCTCTAGTCTTTCCCATTCTGTTGTTTTCCTCTATTTCTTTGCATTGATCACTGAGGAAGGCTGTCTTATCTCTTCTTGCTATTCTTTGGAACTCTGCATTCAGATGCTTATATCTCTCCCTTTCTCCTTTGCTTTTTGCTTTTCTTCTTTTCACAGCTATTTGTAAGGCCTCCCCAGACAGCCATTTTGCTTTTTTGCATTTCTTTTCCATGGGGATGGTCTTGATCCCTGTCTCCTGTACAATGTCACGAACCTCAGTCCATAGTTCATCAGGCACTCTATCTATCAGATCTAGTCCCTTAAATCTATTTCTCACTTCTACTGTATAATCATAAGGGATTTGATTTAGGTCATACCTGAATGGTCTAGTGGTTTTCCCTACTTTCTTCAATTTCAGTCTGAATTTGGCAAAAAGGAGTTCAAATAAAGAGTTCAAAGAATGCTCAAACTACCACACAATTGCACTCATTTCACACGCTAGTAAAGTAATGCTCAAAATTCTCCAAGCCAGTCTTCAGCAATACGTGAACAGTGAACTTCCAGTTGTTCAAGCTGGTTTTAGAAAAGGCAGAGGAACCAGAGACCAAATTGCCAACATCTGCTGGATCATCGAAAAAGCAAGAGAGTTCCAGAAAAACATCTATTTCTGCTTTCTTGACTATGCCAAAGCCTTTGACTGTGTGGATCACAATAAACTGTGGAAAATTCTGAAACAGATGGGAATACCAGACCACCTGACCTGCCTCTTGAGAAATCTGTGTGCAGGTCAGGAAGCAACAGTTAGAACTGGACATGGAACAACAGACTGGTTCCAAATAGGAAAAGGAGTACGTCAAGGCTGTATATTGTCACCCTGCTTATTTAACCTATACGCAGAGTACATCATGAGAAATGCTGGGCTGGAAGAAGCACAATCTGGAATCAAGATTGCCGGGAGAAATATCAATAACCTCAGATATGCAGATGACACCACCCTTATGGCAGAAAGTGAAGAGGAACTAAAAAGCCTGTTGATGAAGGTGAAAGAGGAGAGTGAAAAAGTTGGCTTAAAACTCAACATTCAGAAAATGAAGATCATGGCATCTGGTCCCATCACTTCATGGGAAATAGATGGGGAAACAATGGAAACAGTGTCAGACTTTATGTTTTTGGGCTCCAAAATCACTGCAGATGGTGACTGCAGCCATGAAATTAAAAGACACTTACTCCTTGGATGAAAAGTTATGACCAACCTAGATAGCATATTCAAAAGCAGAGACACTACTTTGCCAACAAAGGTCCGTCTAGTCAAGGCTTTGGTTTTTCCTGTGGTCATGTATGGATGTGAGAGTTGGACTGTGAAGAAAGCTGAGTGCCGAAGAATTGATGCTTTTGAACTGTGGTGTTGGAGAAGACTCTTGAGAGTCCCTTGGACTGCGAGGACATCCAACCAGTCCATTCTGAAGGAGATCAGCCCTGGGATTTCTCTAGAAGGAATGATGCTAAAGCTGAAACTCCAGTACTTTGGCCACCTCATGCAAAGAGTTGACGCATTGGAAAAGACTCTGATGCTGGGAGGGATTGAGGGCAGGAGGAGAAGGGGACGACAGAGGATGAGATGGCTGGATGGCGTCACTGACTCGATGGATGTGAGTCTGAGTGAACTCCAGGCGTTGGTGATGGACAGGGAGGCCTGGCATGCTGTGATTCATGGAGTCGCAGAGTCGGACACGACTGAGCAACTGAACTGAACTGAACTGAATTAGAGGGTAGAGGAAAAATTTTTATCTCCTAAAATCATGCAGGTAAAGCTTGTTCCACTTTTTGTTCATTTAAACTAACCATTTTATGGAAACTTAAATATATACAGAGCAAATACAGCTTATACTATCCTGAATAATAAGCAAAGCAGAATCATTATACAGATAGCATTGAATTTTGTGTTTTCATCAAACTGAATGATAATCAGAAACAAGACATCTATAAGGTATCAAGTGAAAGTGAAAGTCACTCAGTCATGTCCAACACTTAGTGACCCCATGGACGTCCATGGAATTCTCTCCAGGGGATTTTCCCAACCCAGGGGTCAAACCCAGGTCTCCTGCATTGCAAGTGGATTCTTTACCAGCTGAGCCACAAGGGAAGTCTAAGAATATTGGAGTAGGTAGCCTATCCTTTCTCCAGTGGATCTTCCCAACCCAGGAATCAAACCGGGGTCTCCCGCATGGCAGGTGGATTCTTTACCAACCTAGCTATCAGGGAAGGTATCAAACTATATTAATTATCATAAATAATTTCACTGCAGCCAATTTTTATCAACTTATACTGCCAAAGAAAACAAGAACTTGGAATAAGCTTTGGTCAGGTACATTTTCATTATTGTGGTGTCAGGAGCAATCCCCTCTGGGCTTTAAGGCCTACCTGGTTATGGAAGAGGTAGACTGCAGAACTTTGCTCTTGGTCAACAAGAAATGTTATCACAGTTGAAAGAATAGTTTTGGTTCCTTTTGGAACAGGGGGTAAGCAAGGTAACCATTCAAGAAATGGTTCTTTACTGTAAAAACAAGAGTTTGCCTACAAAAAGAGAAAGGAAAAAGTAATGCCATTGTTGAACTCTAGAAGTCCTCATTAGCTTCTATAGGCAAATAAACCAATGGACCACTGTGTTGTTATCTTCTGGGGGCTGAGAGTCCAGAAAACATGGCCAAACATCCCTTTCTGGCATGAATTGTTAGATAATTGCTGCTGCTGCTAAGTTGCTTCAGTCGTGTCTGACTCTGTGTGACCCCATAGACAGCAGCCCACCAGGCTCCTCTGTCCCTGGGATTCTCCAGGCAAGAATATTGGAGTGGGTTGCCATTTCCTTCTCCAATGCAGAAAAGTGAAAGTGAAGTCTCTCAGTCGTGTCTGATTCTTAGCGACCCCATGGACTGTAGCCTACCAAGCTCCTCCGTCCATGGGATTCTCCAGGCAAGAATACTGGAGTGGGTTGCCATTTCCTTCTCCAGTTAAATCCAAGTAGAGGCACCACTGGGAGCAAAGAGTGGTTGTTAAGCCTTTCAGTCTGTAGAATTGCCATTCTTTAGATTAAAAAGAACCTATAAAATTATGCACAGCAAAATTTCTTACTTTTTAAAATATTGAATATCATACCTCACTTAGGGTCCTGTTTCTGTCAAAGGTGATAGTAACATAATCAACTATAAAATATAAAGGTACAGAAATTATAAGTAGCATCTATATTTTTAAATGTATCATTAAGTATACTCAAATACAATTTTCTTACATTTTATAACAGGGCATGCCTATTGCCTTATATTTAAATTAATTCCCCCCCCCCAGTTTTAGGCTCTTAACTTATACAAAACAAATCTATCTTTATGCTTAATTCTATTTTTATTTCATTTTATCTAATCTATATGTGCTATCTATGTTGAGAAAAGTTTATTAAAATTTACCTTCAAAGTGTTCTCTGTTAGCAAAACATCTTTCATTATACCACAGTTTTCCTTTGATGTAGTCAACCTACATAAATAAACAAAAGTATCATTTAGGCAATACATAGACTTAAGATATAAGATAGAAAAACATCAGAAAATTTAAAAGTTAGTTCAGGAATGTGAGGCAAATAGAAAGAGAAAAACTGTATGCCAACAAATAAAAGGTCATAGAGGGCAGGAAACAAGAATATGATTTTTGAACAACACACAAAAGAGGAATACAAAATTTTGCTTGATTAGCATATGTTAATGAAGATGCTGCTGCTGCTAAGTCGCTTCAGTCATATCCGGCTCTGTGCGACCGCATAGATGGCAGCCCACCAGGCTCCCCCGTCCCTAGGATTCTCCAGGCAAGAACACTGGAGTGGGTTGCCATTTCCTTCTCCAATGCATGAAAGTGAAAAGTGAAAGTGAAGTCAGTCATGTCCGACTCTTCGTGATCCCATGGACTGCAGCCTACCAGGCCCCTCCATCCATGGGATTTTCCAGGCAAGAGTACTGGAATGAGGTGCCATTGCCTTCTCTCTATGAATTGTCTATCTGAGGCTCCCAGGAGCTGTTGATCTTTCATTACAGTTAAAACAGGCCATATGCTTATCTTTTATTCTCCTTCAGCTGCAGCTAGGTTTAAGGAGTCTTCCCAGAAGCCTGACAGCAGCACAAAGCAATAAGAAAAAAATACAAGTTTTGAAAAATTGGTCATAAGAGAGAAACTTCCAAGAAGGTAAGATTATTCATGTTGGATATGAGTTATATGCAAGAATTTGAGATGGTTCTGTTATAGGTATCTATGAAAAAATGTTGCCTGCCTGCAGTAAACAAAGGATTTGCAGCCATCAAGCCACTACAACCATGACTGTGAGCCCCGAGGGAACTCAGGATGGAGACAGATGGGCTGTCTGCCTGCTGCCATGCTCTCAGTCACTGCAGCCAGCCCCCAAAGACACACCCTGAGGAGACTCAGGATGAGAAAGCACAGGGTACTGGTGCCAAAGAGCTGAGGTGCACATCAGAGGAATGATTTCAGGGAGCCCAGACGCTTGCATCTTCCCATACATAGAAAAGCACTAAATTCCTTGAGATATCTGGTTTTCTTTAAAGAAAACTTTTGATGTTCCAACTACCTGGTCTTTGCTGCAAAAACTCCTTTTATATCCTGGTTCCCCTTTCCCTCTTGGGAGCAGTCTCTCAGAGCTATCTGAGAGGCTGTGTCCTGGGCTTATGTCCTCAGTTTTGTCCACAGAATAAAATATAACTCTCAACTTTTAGATTATGTAATTTTTTCAGTTAACATAGGAAGACTCTGACGCTCAAATTATTGTTGAGACAAAAGGAAAACCTTCTTACATTTTTAAAGATCAATAATAAAATCTGCATAATCTGTACAATAAAAGCCTTTAAAATATTTTAGAATAGACTGTGGTGATGGTTGTACAATTGTGATTATACTAAAGGCCATTGAATTGTACACTATAAGTGGGTAAATATTATGCTATGTGAATTATATCTTAATAATACTTCTAAACAAATAAAGAAGCCTTTTAAAATGGAATAGACAATAATTTATTTGAATTTCAATCTAAGGCATTATATCAAATGAGCCTGTTCTCATATAAATCTTTAGTGCTTTAGAATATTGTGATTATCATGACTATATATGGGCAATTAATAAAGAACCTCTACTGGGTCCGGAGATTCCTTTTTTTTTCTCTCTTGCTCTTTACATTTCTTTTTTTTTTTTTCCTACCTGGAATAAAACTGATAATACTTCAGTGAATATCCCTGGGGATAATTTAATCTGAACAGGCTAACTTTATTCCAAGGATGAGCTCATGCCTCAGGCCTGATTTAGAGTCACAAAGAGGGGTCAGGAATGAACACACGATCCAAGTCAGGGTAATGAGTCGGCCCTGAGACTTGGAACTACCAGAAAAGAGAGGCTTTATTCCCGCGGGGATTGCTAAATTGCTTGCACGTAAACTTGGTGGCCGTTCTTACTGACAATTGGAACAAATGTACTGAGAGTGAAGTCAATGCAGAGGAAAGCAGATTCAAATGCTGAGAAGACAGAGTTCGACGGACATTTGTTAGGCACAAAATCCAGTCATGTCTGAAAGCCAGATTCTTCATTCCTTGAATTCCCTGCTCACATGAGCCAACAACTGCATCTCCTTTGCTAAAATCAGATTTAGTTGGTTTCTGTCATTTGCTTTCAAAAGGTTCTGACTATCTGTTTGGAGAGAAAATATAGTTTTTGTTTGTTTGGTTAAGTTTCTACTTTGATTCATGAACCAGGCCAAATTTTTATATAATGTTATTTAATCACTTCAACTCTAAGAGGTAGGTAATGCTATGAACATTTTAAAATGAAGAAATTAAGGCTAGAGAGGTATATGACTGTTCAAAGTTCCATGCTGCATGGCTACTAACTTCCTACAAGACTGGATTCCTGTCTGTCTTCATTTATTCACTCATGGATTCTGCCAACATTTATTTGAGATGACCTATGTGCAAGGCAGGGTGGTAACTTATTAGCTGCTGCTGCTGCTGCTAAAGCGCCTCAGTTGTGTCCGACTCTGTGCGACCCCATAGACGGCAGCCCACCAGGCTCCCCAGTCCTTGGGATTCTCCAGGCAAGAACACTGGAGTGGGTTGCCATTTCCTTCTCCAACTTACTAGCATACACCAGTAAATAAAGTAGTTCTTGACATGAAAGCTAAAATCTGCTGAGGCAAGTCAGAGGGCTCAACAGACAAAAAAGGGTGACAAACGACAGCCATTAGTGGTGACAGCATTGAGGCTGTACAGGAAAGGGGGGACAAACGACAGCCATTAGTGGTGACAGCATTGAGACTGTACAGGAAAGGGGGTGACAAACGACAGCCATTAGTGGTGACAGCATTGAGGCTGTACAGGAAAGGGGGTGACAAACGACAGCCATTAGTGGTGACAGCATTGAGACTGTACAGGGGGGACACAGCCATTAGTGGTGACAGCATTGAGGCTGTACAGGAAAGGGGGTGACAAACGACAGCCATTAGTGGTGACAGCATTGAGACTGTACAGGAAAGGCACCCTTGGCAGTCACAGAGGGGCTATTGAAGAAGCGGTAGGAACTCTGAGTCATGGGTCCCTAACCTCCAGGATCTAACGTTTGATGATGTATGGTGGAGTTGATGTAATAATAGTAGAAATAAACTGCACAATAAATGTAATATGCTTGAATCATTCCAAAACCATCCTCCCTTACTCCGGTCTGTGGGAAAATTGTCTCCATGAAACTGCTCCCTGGTGCCAAAAAGGTTGGGGATCCTTGCTCTAAGTGAAATGAAAGGGAGGGGGAGGGAATGCACCCTAAGGAGATGAAACATCTTGTCCAACTGATTCAAAGTGTAAGAAATGATGGCTCATTTCAAGGTGTGTTTGCTGTGCCTGGAAAGGGCTGCTTGGGGTGAGGAGCAGGCACCACAAGGCTGAGGAAGGCACGAGAGGCTCTGACCATGAAGGACTCTGTATGTCTCTCAAGAGCTTGGATTTTATCCTTAAAGAAGTGACCCCAGATGCCTGCTAGTTCCACTAACCAGATTTTGGCAGAGAGATTTTGCCTCATGTCAAGTTCCCAATTGAGGGCCTTTGCACCACTGTCTGGACATATTTTGGTAAAATCATTTCTTCAAATCATTTGAATTTCTGCTTCAATTTCACCTCCTTGGAGAGGCTTACTAAAATCACCTGGCTTAAAATACAGTATTATCTTCTCTTCACTCTCTGTTTCTCTTTCCTGCTTTAATTTGAATAAGCCCTTTTTACTCTTCACAGTCTGCATATGTTTGTGTACTTGTTCATGGTCTAGCTGCTTCAGGAGAATGGAAAGCTACAGGAGAGTCAGGACTTTATCTTGTATGTCTTTGTCTAAACAAGCCTGGCTCAACAAACTTCTGTTGAATGGATGAATAAGGGCATGAATAAACCGCCAAGTATTAACTCCTTCAAATTCCTGGCTGGATAGCCACACACATCCCATTCTTACTGTCCTTTCTTCAATCATTATAGAAGAGGCCTTTCCTAAAGGTAAATCCCTATACCTTTAAGAATAAGTTCACTTTCCCCTGCATTTTGCCCTGCCACATGACCTCACTATCTTCAGAACACTTGTAATTCTCCTCTCTCTCATCATTATCAGAAGTTCCTGAGTTTTTGCTGAAATATTTCAGCTCAAGAGGATTTATTTTAATATCCTTGTAAATAATAAAAACGTCTATGAAGGGCAACTTGTGCTTGTCTTTTAATATTGTACAAGCATTTACTCCTTGATGTGTCCATCCAAATTCCAAGAATGTATTGTACTGATAAAGCCGGATATGTACAAACTTGCTGGATACAAATTATTAATGGAAGCATTGTTTGTAATATAAAAGCAAAAGATTAGAAAAACTACTCAAATATCCACTCGTAGGAGACTGGTTAAGTAAACTCTGGTTAAGTTCACACGATGGAATATATGCAGCTATAAAAACACAGAAGGGTGGGCTCAGGTCTGGTGAAAAGCACAGATACGTTTCCTGCCTCCCTTAGAGTTCACATTTCTAGTTCCATCATTATTTCTGGCACCCCACTTCTTCAAGGGAATCTCTGGACGATAAACTCTCCTGAAGCCTCATCTGTGAAAATTTCTTTTCTTCACCCTCACTCTTGAGTGGTAAGAGTTTTTCTCAGTTTGGAATTTTGTCCTTGACAGTTCTCCTCCTTGCTCTTTGTAATGGAAACCAGTTTTGCCTGCCGGACCTTCCCAGTGCTCAGCTTGACGGTTCTTGGAATCAGTGAAGCAAGAAGTCAGTTCCTTTTGCTTCCTGAGAAGTAGCTGCCTCTTTGCTTCAGTCAGTGTGAGTGTGCATGCGTGTGCCCACATGCATCTGCGCCCACAGGCCTCTATGGGAGGGGACAGGGCAAAAGGCTACAAATACTCATAATTTTGTTGTGCTCATATGTTGATGCAATGAGGCAATGACTTAGTTGAATCTCAAAACCTGACCTCATAACAGAGAGAGAGAGAGAGAGAGAGATGGAACAAAATCACACCCCGAAAAGCCAGAATCAGAGCTTATATGGTCGCTTGTATCATATTAGAAAGAGTGCCCCTTTCTCTTGGTAGACACAGACTCACATGAGGGTCAGGAGCAGGCAGACTGAGGTGTCAAGTGTTAAGCCAGATTTCATCTCTCACTATCTTTTCTTTACTTTTTTGTTTTTTTTTTAAGATTTTTTTTGATGTGGACCATTTTTTTAAAAGTCTTCATTAAATCTGTCACAATACTGCTTCTGTTCTATGTTTTGTTTTTTTGGCCCTGAGGCATGTGGGATCTTAGCTCCCCAACCATGGGTTGAACCCATGTCCACTGAATTGGAAGGTGAAGTCTTAACCACAGGACTGCCGAACCACTGGACTGCCCATCTTTTCAACTGGGTGCTCTTGTGCAGAACACATTGAACAGCCACAGCAATCCTGGACAGAACGTATAAAGAAGGGGTAAGGGCTGCCTATAAAACAAAGAGTGGCATTTCCTCTTTTGAAACAGAACAAGAGATCATTGCTTAATGGCTAGTGGAAACACATTTTTAAGTTCAAACTGTAAATAATATTGTAGTGTCAGGTATCATCTATATTATGAATTCTTGTCTTGCACTTCATCTCTTAGGTCACCAAGGAAATGAATATCTTCTAACAAACCCTTGGAAATTGAAAGCATCTTACCCTTTCAAAACCGCAAAAGTCTACCCGTGAAAGCTAGAAAGAAAGAAAAGAAGGAATTAAAATTTTTGCTGCAATCAGAAGGCATGATAAAACATAGCAGTTTAAATTACACCACATGTGTTTTTTACATGTATGTATTTGAAACTTCCCATAAATTCGTATAGCAACAAAACTAGCCATTTCCAAATGATATATTCAACACTATAAGGCAAAGGAAAAAGTCATGCTATTATGCTTTTACATTTCAATTTTAAGATATATCACACGTAACTCAAGTATCGAATATTTCTACTTTATATCACATAAGATATTTAAGGTTAACTTCTAGTTACAGAGCAATTTACCTACCATTAAGACAGAGGATGATGGATAACGAAGATCTCCACTTATAAAAAGACCCAAAGAGGTGAGGATAACTAAAAAATGATTTGTTAAAACCATATCCACCACTGAGAGCTGTTTGTGCTCTAAAGGAAGAAATCATATAATGGGTTAAAAGATAAGGGAAAAGTGATGTTTTCAGCAAAGCAAAGACATTTCATAAATATTCATCAAATCTTGATGCAAAGGAAAATGTCAAAGATGAAGTCACTGTTAGAGGAATTACCTTCTCCAACTTGGGAATAGACCATATCTGTCAGGTTATACCATTGGGTATCATCATAATCCCAAAATCCAGAAAAGCTGAGGCCTATGTAAACACCTACCATGAGAGAAAAGGGAAATTAAGGCAAAATAACTGCAAAGCGAGTAACTGACTCCTAAGGTGCTAAGGTTTTAGGAAGGAGAGCCTGTATCTGCCCCACCTTCCAGCCTATGCTCCACCCTTGCCCCAACCCCTCAAAGTGAAGTTTGAGTGTCACTTCCCCAAGCATTGGAAAGATAAAGTAACTTGAGTCGTACCACAGGAGTTTAGCCAGCCATCAAATTATTAAGGATTTTGTTTTATTTTGAAGGAGATCAGAATATGTTATCCCTAAAATATGCCACTTTGGCATCAGGGTTTTGAGCTGGAGGCAGCTGAGAATCAAGAAATTCAGAAAGAGTTCTCTGCCTCCCTTTTCCTGCTAAAAAGCAGGGCATTTTCTAACCACTTCACCTGTATCAGGAAGTGAAAGTGAAAGTCACCCAGTCATTTCCTACTCTTGACCCCATGGAATACACAGTTCATGGAATTCTCCAAGCCAGAATACTGGAGTGGGTAGTATTCTTCTCCAGGGGATCTTCCCAACACAGGCATTGAATCCAGGTCTCCCACACTGCAGGTGGGTTCTTTACCAGCTGAGCCAAAAGGGAAGCCCAAGAATACTGGAATGGGTAACCTGTCCCTTCTCCAGTGGATCTTCCCAACCCAGGGATGAAACTGGGATCTCCTGCATTGCAGGCAGATTCTTTACCAACTGAGCTATGAGGGAAGTCCATAAAACCAGGAAGAGAAGAGAGCAATCTTCTCACCAGAGACAGGGAGATGATTCCAAAATGAGTCTGAATAAACAGACTTCACTAAAATAAGTCTTATCTTCCATGAGTCCACCCACAAATTTCCTCATCACTTCACAATTTCTTGTCCCTTGAGGTCTAGACTTCTTTCCTTTGTTAAGATGGTATATAAGCCTCCAAGTTTAACTAGTTCTCTGAGTTTCATTTCTCTTCTGGGAACTCCCACGATTATAAATATTAATAAAAAGTACACGCCTTTTCTCCTGCTAATGTTTTGGTTAGTTTGGAGGCCCCCAGTCATAACTTATGAGGATACAGGAAGAACTTTTCCTTTCTGATAATATCCTTCTAAGCAAAAATATGTCCCTATTTAAAGAATACAATTATAGTGAACAATACAAAAATTCCAGAGAAAAAGATTAAAATGCAAAATCCAAGAGGGAAGAAATTGTGTTTGATTTACTTTATTTTTTGAAAGTGATTTGCTTTATTGTGATTTTTAAAGTAGAATAAATTGTTAATAAGGGAATCTATTTGTGGCTCAGATGGTAAAGAATCTGCTTGTAATGCAGGAAACCCCAGTTCAATCACTGGGTTGGGAAGATCTCCTGGAGGAGGGAATGGCTACCTACTCTAGTATTCTTTCCCTTAGAGGAAAGGGAAAGGCTACCCACTCCAGTATTCTGGCCTGGAGAATTCCATGGACTGTACAGCCCATGGGGTCGCAAAGAGTCAGACATAACTGAGCAACTAACACTTTACTTAATTCAAACTTTGAGAACTTATTAAAAAGAGACTGAACATGTTGCAAATACCAAAACCACTTTGTTCCTTGATCTTACCTTTCCTTGGCCATAGTAGGAATGTTTAGCGTCTTCTGTGTTTAAATGTGGAACATTAATATGAAGTCTAGTCAACATGCATATAACTATGTGGGTGGTAGAAGCAGCCTGAAGAGAGTTGATAATCTAATGCATATGCTTTGTTTCTAAAAGATGAATGCAGGATCACTCAGATTGTGAAGTGTGTGTTTTAACTCCTAGATCTTGTCTATGCAGGGAAAGATATAGAAGAAAATGCTATCATCATCCACTTTTTCCAGAAAGAGGAAAGCTAAAGACAAGCTTTGCTTTTCTAAGGCAAAAGCTAAGCAAATCACATGACCAGACTCTGGCAAAGTCTAGAAATATTTAATAGAGAGGTAAGTAGTAAAATAAAAGCTTATTCTGGTTGATATTTTAGACTGAAATTACGTTACAGGCTATTCTCTGTGACAAACTGGCCATAATTGTATCTCAGGGTTACAAAAGCTGATGTAGACAGACCATTGCAATGATTTTGGATTTTATTCCAATGGGCAAAGGGAAGCCACTGGAATGTGTGAAGCCAGAAAGTAGTGTGATTTGTTTTACGCTTGATATCATTGTGGTGACTGTTTGGATGGTGGGTTGTACTAGGGTTAGAAACAGGGAGACCACTTAAGAGGCTGTGAATTAGTCTCATGGAAAACCATTGTTATCGTGGCCTAAGATTTTACCAGAGGAGAGAAGTGGTCATGCTGAGGATAGACACTGGATGTGGCCTCATCCTGGAATGTCATCAGAGTAAGAACAGTCAAGAGTCTATGCTAAATTTTACATTTGAGTAATTGGATATACCTTAGGATGAAAAGTACTAGAGAGGAACAGATTTTAAAGGGAGATAAATCAAGAGTTTTGGCTTAGCTTTGTAATATCAGAGATGCTCATTAGATACCAACAGGAAGTGTGAAACAGACAATTAAGTGTGGGAGTTTGGTCTCAAGGAAGTGGTCAGCACCAGATATACAAATTCAGGGATCATCAGCCTTAAGGTGGCATTATTACCAAAGGACTAGATTACATTTCTCGGAGAGGATCTGGTAGAGTTGAAGACAAAGCCTTATTTCATTGACATGTTAGGGGTCACAACAAATAAGCTAGTTTAGAAAACTAAGGATTGACCAATGAGGTAAGATAGATGTAACTATAGGTGGTGTAAGAAAGCCAAAAGAATAAAGTGTTCTGTTGAGAAGTAAAGTAGTTAACTGTGTCAAATTCTGCTGGGAGGGAGAGTAGAATGAGGATAAAGAATTCACTGTTGGAATTGGCAACACGGAGATCATGGGTGACCTTAGAATGAATTGTTTCAGAACAATGGTAGGAAAAATCTGATTTACAGGGGAATGAAGATAAAATAGGAAGATGGAAAATGTAATGCCATCTACAATAAATTCTTCCAATCATTTTGTTTGAAGGGGAACAGGGGGATGAGGGATGGTGGTAAAGTGAGATAAATGAAGATTTTGGCTAAGATGGAGGATAATAGGGTATGTTTGTATACTAATGCATCTAATCCACTGAGGAGGGACAGAGTGATGATGTATGAGAGAAAGGTGAGAACTGCAGGACAGACACAGGAACAAGGTTCTCCAGGTGATTGGAGAGAATGGGATGCAGGACACAAGGGGTGATGGGCAGCCTTAGGCACAGCAGAGACATTTCTCATGATGCAACAGGCAAGAAGGCAAAGTGCGCAAGTACTAAGGCAGGTAAGGTGGCAGGTGAGTGCAGAAGCGATGATTCTTGATCTTCTACATCAAGTATTAAAGGCACAGCTGAGAGCAGAGAGGGAAAGGAGGTGAGGCACAGCATTTGAGGAGTGGGAAGAGGTGTGACCAGGTCACTCTGCAGAATGGGACAATAAACATCCCAAGGAAGAGAGGTGGGATTTCTGGGTCGTTCTGAGTACTCACTTGAGACTTGAAATCATGAATTTACGGTGAGACCAGCTGATGGAATTTTAAAGAGAGTCTGGTGTGCAACTTTTATCTAGTAATATTCTGCTCTGCCAATGGAGTAGAGGTGGTTTTAATGACAGTTGGGATTATGCAGGCAAGGAAGAAAGAGAATGGCAAAGAAGTCACAGAAGTGTTTACAAAGAGAGACAATTAAAATTATGGTGAAAAAGTAAGGATGTTGAGTAGTAAAAAAAAGTGGTGGGGAAAACATATTGATGTCTCCAAGAAATCCAAGAAATGTCAGACTGTGAATACTAGGGTAGGCTGAAAGTACAGAAAGCAGTGCACAAGCATGAGATGATTGTACTGGAGATTTTGGAGGCAATAACAATATCAGAGACAACAAGGTCAAGAAAATGACAACAGATGTAAGATGGGGGAAAGATCACTGGGGAAGAACAGGCCTTGAAAGCATTGGTCCATATGGGTGGTGAAATCACCAAAAACAGTAACAAAAATAAAGTGGAGAGAAAGGTAGGGGTCCAGACGCTAAACTCATAAATGAAAGTGAGTGATGGGAAGGTTGTCATACACTGGCAGCCAAGAATAGTTAGAGGGAGTAAAGTCTGAATTCAAAGGGATTGAACATTTTCAAAGAGAAGACAGGAGTTAATTATTAAGAACTAGCCCTTAAGGAATGAGGACAATGACCCCTGAGACCCAAACATGTGCCATGCAAGACAGCTTCAGGGAAAAGAATAATAACTGGGATTGGCCAGATTACTCTTTACAGCAACTGAGGGGACCCTTCAGAGAAAAGAGTAGTAGTATGGGGGAATTTACTGATAACAGACCACATATTCCAATGAATGGATTTGGGAGAATAGAGATGGACAGACGTTTCAGTTCAGTTCAGTTCAGTTGCTCAGTTGTGTCCAACTCTTTGCGACCCCATGAAGTGCAGCACACCAGGTCTCCCTGTCCATTGCCAGCTCCTGGAGTTTACTCAAACTCATGTCCATTGAGTTGGTGATGCCATCCAACCATCTCATCCTCTCAACCATCCTTATCCTCCTGCCTTCAATCTTTCCCAGCATCAGGGACTTTTCTAATGAGTCAGTTCTTTGCATCAGGTAGCCAAAGTATTGAAGCTTCAGCTTTAGCATCAGTCCTTCCAATGAATATTCAGGTCTGATTTCCTTTAGGATGGACTGGTTGGATATCCTTACAGTCCAAGGGGCTCTCAAGAGTCTTCTCCAATACCACAGTTCAAAAGCATCAATTCTTCAGCACTCAGCTGTCTTTATAGTCCAACTCTCACATCCATACATGACTACTGAAAAAACCATACCTTTGACTAGACAGACCTTTGTTGGCAAAGTAATGTCTCTGCTTTTTAATATGCTGTCTAGGTTGATCATAACGTCTTTTTAATTTCATGGCTGCAGTCACCATCTGCAGTGATTTTGGAGCCCCCCAGAATAAAGTCTGTCACTGTTTCCATTGTTTCCCCATCTATTTGCCATGAAGTGATGGGACCAGATGCCACAATCTTAGTTTTCTGAATGTTGTTTGGGTGAAATTAAAGGAAATTCAGAATAGTATGTGGTATAAAGTAGCCAAAAGTGACCTGGAGGCTTGGGTTTCTATAGTGACATAAAATTGGGGTGAGAGGCATGATGGATGTATCAGGAGTGTCATAGAGGAAGAAGATGGGTAATGAGTCCAGACTGGAACATATGGACCATATGAGGCTCCTGGATTCCTGTTCTCACCATTGACTCCATTTGGGATGAAGCCTCATTGTTGTGGGGAGGGCAGATGAACCAAGCCTCACAAAGGAATGGTCAGTGGCAGCCTGATACTATGGGAACTTATTTTCTGTTTCAGCACACCAGTGGCCAGCTGAGGGAAAAAGTGGGTTCATCTAAAAAAAGATTTCCAAAACTTTCTTTTCTCCAGATGTTGAAGTGATCGAGTGAGTGAGACCCTGAGGAACTGAAACTTGCCTTGTCTCCTATGATTCTCGGGGGTGTGGCAGGATGCAGAGACTGGCTCCTCTCCTGTGTCTCACAAAAGAATGGCAGGTTTGGACAGAGAAAAGAGGAGGGGGCCCTGGCCTTGCATCCATGGAACAAAGCTAGAAGAGGAGCTGAGTTTCCATCTGGTTGAGAGAGAGGAAAATGAGACACTGAACAAAATTAGTTCAGTTTCTCACTAAACTAATTCTGCACAAAGCAGCCTGGAGCTAGGATAATTAAAAGACTGCAAGTCGTTGGAATGCAAAGAAATTTGGGGCAATGCTATCTATATATCCCTATACCAGTGTATATTACTTGAATCTATTACTTTATCACGGTAGGGCAACCTATTGTGCTGTTTTATTCTTTAAAATCATGTTTGTTAGTCATTTTCCTTTAGTCTCCCACATGAATTTTGGTATTGGCTTATCAATTTCCATACACACAAAAATACAGCTGTAATTTTTCTTGGATTTGTATTGAATTTATTGATAAATTTTGAGAGAACTAATATTTTTACATAAAATCTTTTTTAGTCTCTTTTTATAGCCTTCATTAAAATTTTATAATTTCTACACAAGCCTTGCAAGTCTTTTTTGGCTTATTTCTAGGTCCCTATGAGGTTTTATTACTTTCTGAATAGGGTTTTTAAATTTATAATCTTTAATCAGTCTTTAGTGGAGTGGTTTTTATGTACTGTTATGTTTGTCAATTCCATAGCATTCCCATACTTGTTCTGATAGTTTGTCTGTTGATTCTTTTGGATTTTTATATAGATACACATATAATCTATGGGTGATAAAATTTGTTTCCTATTTTTTTTTTCCTTTAGAAATATCAGATTTGGGGTCACTGAAGTCATCAATGACCTAAGAAAAACAATCTAGAATAAGACAATTAGTAATTGAAATGTGTAGGATGCTATTAATTATAATAATAATAGAAAAACACATAACAAAATAATGTGACACCTCAGAACAACTTTACCTATTCACATGTGGCAGGAATAGAAGGTAGATTAGAACTGCAATGAATTATCTCTGGGAAGAAAGAACATATAACGGAGGACAGAGTGTCAAGTGGGGCTTCCCTGGTGGCTCAGATGGTAAAGCATTGAGAGAGTCATTTCCTAGGCAGGTTGATAAGAAGTCTAGGGGTCCCCAAGGAGAGAGGGGTCTAGAATTCTCAAGGAGGAAGAAAGGACAAACTTTTTTTCCCCTCTACATTCCTTAGGATTATATAACAATAATGTATCCTGTCTGAGGACAGTCTCTGGATTAAACCTTCTGGCTAATCCTGTTATCTTAAAATGTAAATTATGGGAGTAGGTCTGTTGAGGTCTTTACAACCCCCAGACATTCTTTTGATTCATTGGAGAGTATATAACTCCACTGCCAACACTAGCAACTGCTAACTGCTGCTAACACTGCTAACACTGCCCTCTTCTGATGCCTATGTCAGAAGCTTTCTCTATCTCTTTTATACTTTAATAAAACTTTATTACACAAAAGCTCTGAGCAATCAAGCCTCCTTCGTCTCTGGCCCCGGATTGAATTCTTCTCCTCTGGAGGCCAAGAATCCCAGCATCTTTTTGTGGTTCAGCAACAACCTTTCAGCATCTGCCTGCAATGAGGGAGACTCGGGTTCGATCCCTGGGTTGGGAAGATACCCTGGAGAAGGAAATGGCAACCCACTCCAGTACTCTTGCCTGGAAAATTCCATGGATGGAGGATCCTGGTAGGCTACAGTCCATGGGGTCACAAAGAGTCAGACACAACTGAGTGACTTCACTTTCTGATAAACCTTTTTATCCTCTGCTGTACAGAAGCAGTGGGTATTTCCAAACATAAATCACCAGAGTATCAAGGAAATTTGGAGAGACATTAAAGTTAGTAGTAACATGGCAAAATGTCACAGAGAAAAAAGTTTACCGCACTAGCAAGCAGACAAGGGAAAGTGACAAAGTTCTTAGGTATTT
This sequence comes from Bos mutus, assembly GCF_027580195.1. NCBI lineage: Eukaryota > Metazoa > Chordata > Mammalia > Artiodactyla > Bovidae > Bos > Bos mutus. The sequence goes on from NC_091637.1 coordinate 55,566,773, forward strand.
TTAGGAAACATTTTCACTCCATTATGCCTGCACATTTAACTTGCACTTCCAATTAAACATAACTGTCATATAATATAAAATGCCATCTCCAATTCTGAATAAAGTCGCAAACTTACCATCAAATGTTGTGTTCATAACGAAGCCAAGTAATGCCACATCGTTGGCACAGGGACACTTTGTCGTTTTGAGATCTACCACATGTGGATATAATCGCTGGATTGTTCTTTTTTTCATCATAGTCCCAAGTTTCCAGTGAAGGATAGGTTCTGTGGAAATCAAGTTTTGGTGTTTAAATTACAGTAACGCTCTTGAAAATAGAACATTACTGCTTTCTTTTTTTCTGTCTTTTTTAAAAATTAAAAAAAATTAAATTGAAGTATAGCTGATTTATAATGTTGTGTTAATTACTGTTGTACTACAAAATGATTCTGCTATACATACATAGCAACATATATATGTGTGCATATACATATTCTCTTTTACATATTCTTTTCCATTATGGTTTATCACAAGGTACTGAGTGTAGTTCTCTGTACTATACAATAGGACCTTGTTGTTTATCCAGTCTATATGGATACCCATTCTATATGAATCAGAAGTTTGCATTTGTTAATCCCAAACTCCCAATCTCTCCTTCTACCCACTCCCCTTGGCAACCATCAGTCTATTCTCTATGTCCTTGAATCTGTTTCTGTTTCATAGATAGGTATTTGTGTCATACTTTAGATTCCACATATAAGTGATATTATATGGTATTTATCTTTCTGACTTACTTCACTTTGTATGATAATTTCTACATGCATGTTTCTGCATCCATGATCCTGCAAAGGGCATTATTTCATTTTTTATGGCTGAGTAATATTCCATTGTGCACATGAGCAGTGGCTGCGCCGGCATAGGAGCAGCCTAGAAGAATTACCCCATGTCCAAGGTCAGGGGTGGTGGCTGAGAGGAGCTACCCCACATCCAAGGTCAGGGGCAGCGGCTGAGAGGAGATACTCCACGTCCAAGGTAAGGAGCAGTGGCTGCACTTTGCTGGAGCAGCCATGAAGAGATAACCCACATCCAAGGTAAGAGAAACCCAAGTAAGATGGTAGGCGCTGACAGAGGGCGACAGAGGGCATCAAAGGGCACACAGACTGAAACCACAATCACAGACAACTAGCCAATCTGATCACATGGACAAGAGCCTTGTCTAACTCAATGAAACTAAGCCATGCCATGTGGGGCCACCCAAGATGGATGGGTCATGGTGGAGAGGTCTGACAGAATGTGGTCCACTGGAGAAGGGAACGGCAAACCACTTCAGTATTCTTGCCTTGAGAGTCCCATGAAAAGTATGAAAAGGCAAAAAGATAGGACACTGAAAGAGGAACTCCCCAGGTCAGTAGGTGCCCAATATGCTACTGGAGATCAGTAGAGAAATAAATCCAGAAAGAATGAAGGGATGGAGCCAAAGCAAAAACAACATCCAGTTGTGGATGGGACTGGTGATAGAAGCAAGGTCCAATACTGTAAAGAGCAATATTGCATATAGGAACCTGGAATGTCAGGTCCATGAATCAAGGCAAATTGGAAGTGGTCAAACAGGAGATGGCAAGAATGAATATCGACATTCTAGGAATCAGTGAACTAAGATGGACTGGAATGGGTGAATTTAACTCAGATGACCATTATATCTACTACTGTGGGCAGGAATCCCATAGAAGAAATGGAGTAGCCATCATAGTCAACAAAAGAGTACGAAATGCTGTACTTGGATGCAATCTCAAAAATGACAGAATGATCTCTGTTCATTTCCAAGGCAAACCATTCAATATCATGGTGATCCAAGTCTATGCTCCGACCAGTAATGCTGAAGAAGCTGAAGTTGAATGGTTCTATGAAGACCTACAAGACGTTCAAGAACTAACACCCCCCAAAAGATGTCCTTTTCATTATAGGGGACTGGAATGCAAAAGTAGGAAGTCAAGAAACACCTGGAGTAACAGGCAAATTTGGCCTTGGAGTACAGAATGAAGCAGGGCAAAGGCTAATAGAGTTTTGCCAAGATAATACACTAGTCATAGCAAACACCCTCTTCCAACAACATAAGAGAAGACTCTATACATGGACATCACCAGATGATCAACACTGAAATCAGACTGATTATATTCTTTGCAGTCAAAGATGAAGAAGCTCTATACAGTCAGCAAAAACAAGACCGGGAGCTGACTGTGGCTTAGATCATGAACTCCTTATTGCCAACTTCAGACTTAAATTGAAGAAAGTGGGGAAAACCACCAGACCATTCAGGTATGACCTAAATCAAATCCCTTAGGACTATACAGTGGAACTGAGAAATAGATTTAAGGGACTAGATGTGATAGACAGAGTGCCTGATCAACTATGGATGGAGGTTTGTGACATTGCACAGGAGACAGGAATCAAGATCATCCCCAAGAAAAAGAAATGTAAAAAAGCAAAATGGCTATCTGAGGAGGCCTTACAAATAGCTGTGAAAAGAAGAGAAGCGAAAAACAAAGGATAAAAGGAAAGATATTCCCATTTGAATGCAGAGTTCCAAAGAATAGCAAGGAGAGATAAGAAAGCCTTTCTCAGCAATCAATGCAAAGAAATAGAGGAAAACAATAGAATGGGAAAGACTAGAGATCTCTTCAAGAAAATTAGAGATACCAAGGGAATATTTCATGCAAAGATGGGCTCAATAAAGGACAGAAATGGTATGGCCCTAACAGAAGCAGAAGATATTAAGAAGAGGTGGCAGGAATACACAGAAGAGCTGTACAAAAAAGACCTTCACAACCCAGATAATCATGATGGTGTGATTACTCACACTCACCTAGAGCCAGATATCCTGGAATGTGAAGTCAAATGGGCCTTAGGAAGCATCACTACGAACAAAGCTAGTGGAGGTGATGGAATTCCAGTTGAGCTATTTCAAATCCTAAAAGATGATGCTGTGAAAGTGCTGCACTCAATACGCCAGCAAATTTGGAAAACTCAGCAGTGGCCACAGGACTGGAAAAGGTTGCTTTTCATTCCAATCCCAAAGAAAGGCAATGCCAAAGAATGCTCAAACTATTGCACAATTGCACTCATATCACATTCTAGTAAATAAAGTAATGCTCAAAATTCTCCAAGCCAGGCTTCAGCAATACATGAACCGTGAACTTCCAGATGTTCAAGCTGGTTTTAGAAAAGGCAGAGGAACCCGAGATGAAATCACCAACATCCACTGGATCATTGAGAAAGCAAGAGAGTTTTAGAAAAACATCTATTTCTGCTTTATTGACTATGCCAAAGCCTTTAAACTGTGGAAAATTCTAAAGGAGATGGGAATACCAGACCACCCGACCTGCCTCTTGAGAAACCTGAATGCAGGTCAGGAAGCAACAGCTAGAACTGGACATGGAACAACAGATGGGTTCCAAATAGGAAAAGGAGTATGTCAAGGCTGTATATTGTTACCCTGCTTATTTAACTTATATGCAGAGTACATCATGAGAAACGCTGGGCTAGAGGAAGCACAAGCTGGAATCAAGATCGCTGGGTGAAATATCAATAACCTCAGATATGCAGATGACATCACCCTGATAGCAGAAAGTGAAGAAGAACTAAAGAGCTTCTTGATGAAAGTGAAAGAGGAGAGTGAAAAAGTTGGCTTAAAGCTCAACATTCAGAAAACTAAGATCATGGCATCTGGTCCCATCATTTCATGGGAAATAGATGGGGAAACAGTGAAAATAGTGGCTGACTTTATTTTTGGGGGCTCCAAAATAACTGCAGATGGTGACTGCAGCCATGAGATTAAAAGATGCTTACTCCTTGGAAGGAAAGTTATCACCAACCTAGACAGCATGTTAAAAAGCAGAGACATTACTTTGTCAACAAAGGTCCATCTAGTCAAGGCTATGGTATTTCCAGTAGTCATGTATGGATGTGAGAGTTGGACTATAAAGAAAGCTGAGCACCGAAGAATTGATGCTTTTGAACTGTGGTATTGGAGAAGACTCTTGAGAGTTCCTTGGATGGCAAGGAGCTCCAACCAGTCCATCCTAAAGGAGATCAATCTTGGGTGTTCATTGGAAGGACTGATGTTGAAGCTGAAGCTCCAGTACTTTGGCCACCTGATGCGAAGAGCCGACTCATTTGAAAAGACCCTGATGCTGGGAAAGTTTGAGGGCAGGAGGAGAAGGGGACGACAGAGGATGGGATGGTTGGATGGCATCACTGACTCAATGGACATGAGTTTGGGTAAACTCTGGGAGTTGGTGATGGACAGGGAGGCCTGGCATGCTGTAGTTCATGGGGTCATAAAGAGTTGGACTCGACTCAGTGACTAAACTGACCTGAACTGAATATTCCATTGTATATTAGTACTGTGTCTTTTTTATCCATTTATCTGTTGATGGACTTTAAGTTGTTTCCATGCCTTGGCTATTGTAAATAGTGCTGCTATGAACATAGGAGTGCATATATCTTTTTGAATTATAGTTTTATCTGGATTCATGCTCAGGAGTGGGATTGCTAATAATTGGTAATTCTATTGTTAGTTTTCTGAGGAACCTCTATACTGTTCTCCACTAACTGTGTAGGAAGGTTCCACCAACAGTATAGGAAGGTTCCCTTTCTCCACACCCTCTCCAGCATTTAATACATGTAGACTTAAAGAAATATATTTATTTATTTGGTTATGCTAGGTCTTATTCTTTGATTTTTGTTGTGGCATGAGGAATCTAGTTTCCTGAGCAGGGACTGAACCTGGGCCCCCTGCATTGAGGACATGGAGTCTTAGCCACTGGACCACCAGGGAAGTCTCTGTAGCCTTTTTAATGATGGCCATTCTGACCAATGGGGCTTCCCTGGTGGCTCAGATGGTGAAGAATCTGCCTACGATTTGGGAGACCTGAGTTCAATCCCTGGGTCAGGAAGATCCCCTGGAGAAGGGAATGGCTACCCACTCCAGTATTCTTGCCTGGAGAATTCCATGGACAGAAGAGCCTGGCAGGCTACAGTCCATGTGGTCACAAAGAGTTGGACATGACTGAGTGATTTGGATTCTCTCTACACCATTGTGACCAATGAGAAGGTACCTTATTGTAGTTTTGACTTGCATTTCTTAAATAATTCATTATTTCTTTCTTTTAAGGGTTTTAAAGAAATTATGTAAAGGAACTATTCCATTGTTTAAAAAAATAGGTGTATCACCTCATTTTTCATCAGTTAAAAATAGGTTGATTCTTATTTTCCAAAGTATGAGGAATGAAGGTTAATTTCCTTGAAGGGGGCCTGGCAAGGTCATACATCAGAAGAGCATGTGATGTGGGAGATACCTGTTTTGAACATCTTTGGGAAATACAATTGGCCACAGGATCTCTCCCTAGAAATGGCTGGATCACAGGGTTTGCACATTTATAACTTAGAGAATAACTTCTGCTTTGAGAGGCCCCATATTTCCTTTCTGTTCACTTTCCCAATCCCATAGAGACAGCAGGAGATATAGATAAATGAGAACAAATTTGGAACAGCAACAGAGAATGGGAAAAATTGTCATCAGTGGCCAAGACACTTAGAAGGATTTCTGGAAGATACCAAGGAGTCAGGGAGAGACTAACAGGAAAAATCAGTCAGAGGCAAGACATTTCCAACCCCTCAACCCAGCAATCTATTCTTAGATATACAAAGGGTTGGAGCTGGACAAAGTCAAAGTTTAAAGCATGAGGAATGGGAGAATTTATTTTTCTGAAAAAAATGAGAAAAGAGAATATAAAAAAGTAAGCCAGGAGAGTTTGACAGAGTACTGCTGCCTGAATTTCAAAAATAGTCAAAAGACTTTTAAGAACAGAGATGCAGTCACTCCATAGGTATTTACATTTCTGCAACATGAATCTTCTCATCAAATTTTCAATAAAGTCTGCTATAAAACCAAAAACTTAGTATATACTGCAGTTTGGGCAAAGTAAGAAAAGGAACTAAGTTTCCATCTAGGTTGACATAGTGTAGCACAGGTACGGCCAAGAAGGAAAAGAGACACAATTTATAACCAAATTAATTCATCCTGAAATTCAAAGAAATCTGGGGCAAGGCGGCTGACTTTCCAGGTTGTAGCATGTGTGTACAGACAATTAATGACCATATCTCAGAGGGCAGGGAGATTTGAACTTGCATCTGGAACATGACTCCATTGACTTGAAAATGCCTCTTTACTGATGTGCTGTATTTTAAGTGTTTTAGGAATGAAGGAGTGATTAAAAGTCTTGACTGGTGAGAAGCTATAAAGAAGACAGAAAAGTGACCGATATGAAGGTGACTGGTGATTGTGATTAACAGCAATTTCAGTGAAGTGGTCTAGGCTGTGAATCAAAGATTAGGAAGTAGAGATAATACTTTTCAACATCTCTTTTGAATTTAGGAATGAATAAAGATTCCCAGCTGTAACTCCAACCTTAATACTTATTGCTACTTCCCAATGTTTTCTCCTCACGTCTTCAGCATCTCAGTAAATGATACCATCATCTACTTGACTGCTCAAGTAAGAAATCTAGGACTCATCCTTAGTATCTGTTTCCTTCGTCCCCATTCCACCTGGAGGTCATATCAGCTCTATTTTCAAACTGTACCCTGAGCACTGTGACTTCTCACTGTCCCCACTGCTCAGCCCAAATACTCCAGACCATCTCCTGCGTGGAAAGTGGCAGCAGCTGCCCACCAATTTCCTTCATTCCATCTTGTCATCTGCCCTCAAGAGTCCATTCTCTACATGGCAGCCAAAGTGATATTTTTAAAAAGAATAAATCAGTATCATTCTCTTGCTTAAAACATTTCAACGGCTTTTCATTATGATTAGAATAAAACCCACACTTTACTGTGACCTCTGCCCATCTGTCTAAACTCATTACACAACACTCTGTCATTTACTGTGCTCCCACGACACTGACTTCCTCTCAGTTCCTCAAACAGATGAATCTCCTTTCTGTAACTGGAAACTTTAAGAACTTTTAATTTTCCACGGTGGCTGCATCAATTTACATTCCCACTGACGGTGCACAAGAGTTCTTTTCTATATATCCTCACCAACACTTGTTATTTGTTGACTTTTTGGTAACAGTCATTCTGGCAGGTGAGGTAGGAGCTCACTGTGCTTTTGATTTGCATTTCCCTGATGATTAGCAATGCAGAGCATCTTTTCAAGTGCCTGTCAGCCATCTGCATGTCTTCAATGGAAAAATGTCTACTTAGTTCTTCTGCCCATTTAAAAAATAAGGTTGTTTTTATATGGGTTCTTTGTATATTTTGGATGTTAGCCTCTTATCTGATATACTGTTTGCATATATCCTCTCCCACTCAGTAGTGGCCTTTCTGTTTTGTTGATAATTTCCTTAACCCTGCAAAAGCCCTTTAGTTTGATGAAGACCCATTTGTTGTTTGTTTCCTTTGTGTGAAGAGAAAGATCAAAATATTGCTGTAAGCTGGTACCCAAGAGCGTACTGCCTCCATTTCCCTCTAGGAGTTTTATAGTTTCAGGTCTCACATTCAAGTCTTTAGTCCATTTTTGAATTACTTTTGAATATGGTGTGAGAAAGTAGTCCAGGTTGATTCTTCTGCCTGTAGCTTTCCAGTTTCCCCAAAACTAATTACTGAAGAAGTTTTCTTTCCCTGCACTGTACTTCTTGCCTCCTTTGTCATAGATTCATTAATCATGTAAGTGTGGGTTCATTTTTGGGCTCTCTTCCATTCCACTTATCTATGTGTCTGATTTTTTGTGCCAGTACCAGAGTTTTAGTTACTATAGCTTTGTAGTACAATTTAAAATCAAGGAGCATTATGCCTTTAGCTTTGCTCTTCTTTCTCAAGATTGTTTTGGCTATTTGGGGTCTTCTGTGTTTCCCTACAAATTTCTAAATGATTTGTTCTAGTTCTGTGAAGAATGCCATTGGTATTTTGACAGTGATTGCATTGAATCTGTAAATTGCTTTGGGTGGTATGGTCATTTTAGCAATGTTAATTCTTGTGTGTGTTTTTTTTTTTAATCCATTCAGCCACTGTCTTTTGGTTGGAGTATTTAGTCCACTTAGAGTAAAATTATTGATAGGTATGTATTTATTAGGAGAAGGCAATGGCATCCCACTCCAGTACTTTTGCCTGGAAAATCCCATGGATGGAGGAGCCTGGTAGGCTGCAGTCCATGGGGTCGCTAAGAGTCGGGCATGACTGAGCGACTTCACTTTCACTTTTCACTTTTATGCATTGGAGAAGGAAATGGTAACCCACTCCAGTATTCTTGCCTGGAGAATCCCAGGGACAGAGGAGCCTAGTGGGCTACCGTCTATGGGGTCGCACAGAGTCGGACACGACTGAAGTGACTTAGCAGCAGCAGCATGTATTTATTACCACTTTGCTCATACATGATTATTTGAAGTTGATAATCTATTAAGTTTGATGATATCTTAAGGAGGTCTGACTGAGGTTCTTTTCCAATTACTGCCTCTGCACTGGGACTAGAAGCATGTGAGATTTGGTGTGTGTTCTTTAAGAGCAGTCTTTCTTTCCTACAGTTCTCTGGCTCTCCCACACACAAGCTGCACTGGGCTTCAAAGCCAGATGTTCTGGGAGCGTGTCTTCCCTGTACATCGGTCTAGGGAGCCCGATGCGGGGTTTGGACCCCTTACTCCTTAGGGAAGACCTCTGCAGTTGTGATTATCCTCCCATTTGTGGGTTGCCTACATGGTGGTATTGGTTTTGGCTCTACAGTGACTCTATCCCCGCTCCTACTCATTTTGTGGTTCCTTCTTTAAACGTTTACTTGTGGGAAATCTTTTCTGCTAATCTTCTGTTCACTCCATAGAGAGTTACTTTGTAAATAGTTGTAATTTTGGTGTGCCTATGGGAGGAGGTGAGCTCAGGGTTTTCCTGCTTTATTTTGGCCATGAATCGTCATTACTTTTCTTAAAGCTACCCAGGTGACTCTTTCCATAAGATGAAATATTTATTTTTACTCTGGGCTTCCCTGGTGGCTCAGAGGGTAAAGAATCTGCCTACAATTCAGGAGACCTGGGTTCAATCCACTAGCAACCCACTCCAGTATTCTTGCCTGGAGAATTCCATGGACAGAGGAGCCTGGTGGGCTACAGTCCACAGGGTCACAAAGAGTCAGACACAATTGAGCAACTAACAATTTCACTCTCACTCTGCATTCTACATAGCACTGTATCAAAGTGGGAGCAAAAGAATAAACATGAAAAGGGAAGGTGAGGAAAATGAGGATAAATACAAAATCCAGGACTGAGGTTTTTTCCTATATACAATAGAGTCACAAAGAGTCAGACACGACTTAGTGACTGAACAACAATAGCACCATCAGTTCAGTTCATTCACTCAGTTATGTCCGACTCTTTGCGACCCCATGGACTGTAGCATGCCAGGCCTCCATGTCCATCACCAACTCCTGGAGCCTACTCAAACTCATGTCCATTGAGTTGGTGATGCCATCCAACCATCTCATCCTCTGACGTCCCCTTCTCCTCCTGACTTCAATCTTTCCTAGCATCAGGGTCTTTTCCAGTGAGTCAGTTCTTTGCATCAGGTGGCCAAAGGACTGGAGTTTCAGCTTCAGCTTCACTCCTTCCAATGAATATTCAGGACTGATTTCCTTTAGGATTGACTGGTTGGATCTCCTTGCAGTCCAAGGGACTCAAGAGTCTTCTCCAATACCACAATTCAAAAGCATCAATTCTTCAGTGCTCAACTTTCTTTATAGTCCAACTCTCACATCCATACATGACTAAAATGCACTATAGGTGATCCAAAAAATTGGGCAATCAATCAGACAAGTGAAAAAGAAAACCCTAATCAGTTATATTTCTCAGCATTTGTAAACTTAAAACAACCAATTTTTTAATGAAAAAATACAAATGTTCTTACTAACACTGAACAAAACTTTTTGCTTGATGGTTCTCATAGTGTGTGATGCAATAAATACAACCTTCTATAATATCTCTACAGAAGATGCAAAAACTGACTTTATAAAGCCATTGTTTATGATGACCCCCAATATGGCTATAGAAAAAATATAATTCCATATTTCTATACCAGTCTTTTGTTGTTGTTCAGTTGCTCAATTGTGTCCAACTCTTTGCGACCCCATGGACTGCAGCACACTTCTGTAGTGATTAGGTGATGGCTTCTCTGTCCATTACCTACTCCCAGAGCTTGCTCAAACTCATGTCCATTGAGTTGGTGATGCCATCCAACCATCTCATCCTCTGTTGTCCCCTTCTCCTCCTGCCTTCAATCTTCCCCAGCATTAGGGTCTTTTCCAATGAGTCAGCCCTTCACATCAGGTGGCCAAAGTATTGGAGCTTCAGTTTCAGCATCAGTCCTTCCAATGAATACTCAGGGTTGATTTCCTTTAGGATTGACTGATTTGATCTCCTTCCTGTCCAAGGGACTCTCAAGAGTCTTCTATAGCACTACAGTTTGAAGGCATCAATTTTTCAGTGCTCAGCCTTTCTTATTGTCCAGATCTCACATCCATAAATGACTACTGGAAAAACCATAGCTTTGACTAGATGGACCTTTGTTGGAAAAGTAACGTCTCTGCCTTTTAATGACACTGTCTAGGTTTGTCGTTGCTTGTCTTCCAAGGAGCAAGCATCTTTTAATTTCATGGCTGCAGTAACCATCTGCAGTGATTTTGGAGCCCCCCAAAATAAAGTCAGCCACTGTTTCTACTCTTTCCCCATCTATTTGCCATGAAGTGATGGGACCGGATGCCATGATCTTCATTTTTTGAACACTGAGTTTTAAGCCAACTTTTTCACTCTCCTCTTCCACCTTCATCAAGAAGCTCTTTAATTCCTATTTGCTTTCTGCCCTAAGGGTGGTGTCATCTGTGTATCTGAGGTTATCGATATTTCTCCTGGAAATCTTGATTCTAGTTTGTGATTCATCCAGCTTGGCATTTCTCATGATGCACTCTGCATGTAAGTTAAATAAGCAGGGTGACAATATAAAGCCTCGACACACTGTTTTCCCAATTTGGACCCAGTCTGTTGTTCCATGTCTGGTTCTAACTGTTGCTTCTTGACCTGCATACAGATTTTTCAGGAGGCAGGTAAGGTGGTCTGGTATTCCCATCTCTTGAATTTTCCACAGTTTGTCACAATCTACACAGTCAAAGGCTTTAGCAGAGTCAATGAAGCAGAAGTAGATGTTTTTCTGGAATTCTCTAGCTTTTTCTATGATCCAATAGATGTTGACAATTTGATCTCTGGTTCCTCTGCCTTTTCTAAATCCACCTTGTACATCTGGAACTTCTCAGTTCACATACTGTTGAAGCCTAGCTTGAAGGATTTTGAGCATTACTTTGCTAGCATGTGAAATGAATACAATTTTGTGGTAGTTTGAACATTCTTTGGCATTGCCCAAAGAATCTTTGGGATTGACTTCCCTGGTAGCTCAGATGGTAAAAATCTGCAATGCATGAGACCCCAGTGATTCCTGGGTCGGGAAGATCCCCTGGAGAGGAGATAAACTACCCATTCCAGTATTCTTGGGGTTCCCTGTTGGCTTAGATGGTGAAGAATCTGCCTGCAATGCAGGAGATGTGGGTTTGATGCCTGGGTTGGGAAGATCCCCTGGAGGAGGGCATGGCAACCACACTTTGCAGACCTTTATTAAAAATTACCCATGTATATTTAAATCTTTGCCTCATCAGATTGTGAGCCCTTGAAGAGTCATGATTATTTCTTAACTATCTCCAGCACTTAGCAGAGTACAGCATATTATAGTTTACAAAATTTGTTGAAAGAATAATACAACTTTTGCTTTATTTTACCTCCTGGCATTTACCTCGAACAGTATCCAGTAGTGTTCCTTCAGTGGTATAAATATTTAATCCATATTGTAAAGTGATTCTTACTAACCATTCTTCTACAGCTGCAATATCTGAAAACAAAAGGCAAGCAATTAGTTAGTTTTTTTTGTATGTCATGTTGGTGAAATTTAAGACTATTCGAACCTGGATCTCCTGCCTGACAGACAGATTCTTTACCATCTGAACCACCAGGGAAGACCCATATGAACATTACTAACAACAATTATCTTTTATTTCCCTATCATTTTGATTAGACTTATATATGTTTTACTATAAACATTTTGATGATAAAATAAGGACAGAAGAATTATGAAGTGATCTTAACAGAGTAATGAACCCAGAGAAAAATATTTTAGAGTATAATTTTTCTTGAGAGCTGTTGTAACTTGGTAAGAAGCAAACTGTGATACTTCAAGTGAAGTTGTGTAATACTTTTTGAAAGCAGACCATGGTTAATTAAAATACTTAGCATATCAGAAGTTTCCAGTGGATAGGACTATTTCTCTGCTGAGGGAACCAGTAGAGTTCAATCTCTGGTTGGGCAAAAAAAAGGCTAATAAAATTGAAAGGAGAAATAAATCCACACAACTGTAGCTGGTCCCTTCAACACTCCTCTTTAAGTAACTGACAAAATTAGTGAGGATATAGAAAAGCTAAATAACACTATCAACCAACTGATCCAATTGACTTTAATAGAACACTCTATTTAAAAAAGAACTTTTTAATAGTACTTTTTTTTTTTCAAGTGCACAGGGAAGATTCACCAAATGATCATACAAAATATATTCTCAGAACATAATAGAGTCAATCTAGAAGAATCAGTAACAGAAAGATATTTGGAACATTCCCAGATATATGGACATTGTACAACAGATTTCTAAATAACACATGTCAAAGAGAAAGTGACATGGGGAATTAGAAAATAATTTTAATTGAAAGAAAATGAAAACACAACGTACAAAAATTTATGAGATGCAGATAAAGCAGTGCTGAAGAGAAATATATAGTAGTAAAATATTTATATTAAAAAAGAAAGATCTCAAATCAGTTATCTGAAGCAGTAGTAACAGCCTTATAAAGTGTCAAAGAGTAAATATTTAGGTCTTTGTGGGCCATGTGGTCTATGTCTCAACACTTCAACTCTGCCATGGTAGCACACAAGCAGCTATAGAAAACATAAATAAATGAGCATGGCTGTGTTCCAATAAAGCTAATTTACAAAGCAGGCAGCAGACCAGATTTGGCCTGGAAACTGTAGTTTGTCAACCTTTGATCTAAAGGTTCCCAACTTAAGAAATTATGGAAAAAAAGCAGCAAGTAAAATGCAAAGGAAGTAGAAGGATGATATAAAGAGTAAAATCAATGAAATGAATAGAAAAATAATAGCCATAATCAATGAAATCTAAAGATGATTCTTCGAAAGCATCAATAAAATTGATGAATTTCTACCAGACTAATCAAGAAGGAAATAAAGATGCAAATTACTCATATTAGAGATGAAATATGGCACATCACTACAGACTCTTTATGGTTAATGAAAGAACATCACAAAAACTTTTATGTTATAAATTCAACAACTTAGATGAAATGAAGTTTCTTAAAAGATACAAATGGCTGAAACTCACTTCAGAATAAATAGAAACTTTGAGTACTTCCATATCTATTAAGGAAATTGAATTTGTAGTTAAAATCTTCACACAAAGAAAACTCCACACCCAGAAATCTCCACTGGTGGTGAATCCCAAACATTTAATGGGCTTCCCTAGTAGCTCAGATGGTAAAGAATCTGCTAGCAATGGGAGAGATCTGGGTTCGATCTCTGGGCTGGGAAGATCCCCTGGAGAGGGGAACAGCAACCAACTCCAGTATTCTTGCCTGGAGAATTCCGTAGATAGAGGAGCCTGGCAGGCTATAGTCTATGGGGTCACAAAGAGTCAGACACAACTGAGTGACTTTCACTTTCATATAAAAATTCTTTTTTTTAAATTTTATTTTATTTTTAAACTTTACATAATTGTATCAGTTTTGCCAAATATCAAAATGAATCCACCACAGGTATACATGTGTTCCCCATATAAAAATTCTTACATAATATAGGGGGGAACTCTGCTCAACTCATATTTATTTATGTATCTCCCTTTTTAGAAAGCCTGCAAATTTACTTTCTGACCAGATACTTACCAGTCAGGATTTCAAAAATCACAACAAGCAAATCAAACACCTGTGAGATTCTGGCAGCGCCCTCCTGTGTTTCATTTTGGCAATTAAACCAGAACTCCCTTTCAAAGAAGCTTCTGTGCTGTATTTCCTAGAATGAGGCTCATTGTTTTTCCACTTGAACTCACCCACTTGAAAAGCAGACCCCAAAACCAAGAACTCAGTCCCAATATCACCACATAAATCATTTTCATTCTAGCAATTGTACAGTTAATGACCCCCCAAACTCCTTTATTTAACAGAATGTTTCAAGGCAAGGTAAAATTTCTAACACCCTTGTCAGCATCTGCCAAATGTCTTCTGTGGGAATCAGTAATATTTCACCCTTAAAGTCCTGGAGACGACCCCACCTGGCAAGCAGAGCCAAATCCTACCAGGGAGTAATATGGACAAAGAGCTCCTTGCTGGTCCCAAAACTGCTGTCAGACCCAGAAACAATAAAATTACTCCTTACTCATAAACACTGTCCAACAGAGAGGCTACCATAAAACTTAGAAGCCCATCTTTCTGCACAGTTTTCTGGATAAAAAATTTTTTTTAACTCTGTGATTCAGACCAAAAGATGATTATTAAAAAGAAAATCAAGAAATGGAAACAAGTTTCTAGTAAAAGCTTCCTAGAAGACAGATTCCAATATGATAAAAACGATCTAGATAAGTTCTTTTGTCTAGAGGAATGCAATATTATCAGTTTCGTACACAAGCCCTCCTGAAACTCCTTAGTAGACAACATTTCAACTCAGAAATCCAAGTGAAAATACCTTTGAAACGAAAGAAGTGATGTGGCTGGGAAACCACGTGCACCTTGGCGAACATTTTCCTAACCCACCAAGAGCTTGGGTTTTCTGGTAAGATCACCAGCTTTCTGGTCAAAGACATTCTTGAAGTCATTGGAAACAGAGGATTGGAGATTTGGTGTCTGAGCCCATGTGTTCTGGGTTCCATATCTGGGGCTCAAGAGCCAACAGGATCCTGTGGGACTCATGTAAGGTTTTCCAAGGTGATGAGATTCTAAAGTTCCTAAAGCTCAGTAAGAACTCAAGGCCGGTATCACCTGTGCTGGGCTTCCTTGACTCCTCCCAAAATTCTGTGCACCCTTGGTTTTCAACTTAAAGCTGAGCACTTTAAGCACTTTAAGCACCAATGTTCATCAGCCCCAGCATCCTAAACAGCTGAGCAACTCATGTGAAAAAGCATTACCAGATACCAAAACGAAATAAAAACATTACAAGAAAATAAAACGCCAGATTGATAACTCCAAGAACCCACTAGCCAAATGAGTCTAGCAATACACAAAAAGGATAATGCATCATAACTAAGAGTTGTTTATCTTAGTATTGCAAGGCTGATTCAGAATTCAACATAAATCAATGGAATCCTCCATATCAAGAGATGAAAGAAAAAACTCCTTGTAATCATCTCAATAGATTCAGAAAGAGCATTTAACAAAATTCAACACCAATTCATGAACTCAGGAAATTAGGAATAAAGGGAACTTCCTTAGCCTAATAAAGGGCATCTGCAAAATACCTACATATAACAACACCTTAACCTAATGAGGAAAGGTTGAATATTCTCTCCCAAAGTTGGAAACAAGGCAGCGATATGCTCTCTCACCATTCCTACTTAGCATTGTACTGGAGTTCCCACCAGTACAATAAGGCAAAAATAAAGAAGTAAGTACATAAGAAAATAAATATGTAAATAAATAAAATGAATACATATTAGAATGGAAGAAATGAAGTTATCTCTATTTTTAGATGGATGATTATCCATGTAGAAAATCCCAAAGAGTATAAAAGGCTGTGCATGTGTGCTAAGTCACGTTAGTTGTGTCTGATTTTTGCAACACTATGGACCATCAGGATCCTCTGTCCATGGGATTCTCCAGGCAAGAATACTGGAGTGGGTTCCCGTGCCCTCCTCCAGGGGATCTTCCCGATTCAGGGATCGAACCAGTGTCTTTTGTCTCCTGCATTGGCAGATGGGCTCTTTACCACTAGCCCTGCCTGGGAAGCCCCATACAAAAGGCTACCTGAATTAATAAGTAAATTGAACAAAGTTGCAAAATATAAGGTCACATTACAAAAATCATTTGTATATTTATATATTATCAATCAGTTCAGTTGCTCAATCCTGTCCAACTCTTTGCAACCCCATGGACTGCAGCATGACAGGCTTCCCTGTCCATCACCAACTCCCAGAGTTTACCCAAACTCATGTCCATTGACTTGGTGATGCCACCCAACCATTTCATCCTCTGTTGTCCCCTTCTCCTCCCGTCTTCAATTTTTCCCAGTATCAGGGTCTTTTCAAATGAGTCAGTTCTTCAAATCAGGTGACCAAAGTATTGGAGTTTCAGCTTTAGCATAAGTCCTTCCAATGAATATTCAGGACTGATTTCCTTTGGGATGGACTGGTTGGATCTCCTTGCAATCCAAGGGACTCTCAAGGTTTTCTCCAACACCAAAGTTCAAAAGCATCAATTCTTCGGTGCTCAGCTTTCTTCACAGTCCAACTCTCACATCCATACATGACCACTGGAAAAACCATAGCTGTGACTAGATGGATCTTTGTTGGCAAAGTAATGTCTCTGCTTTTTAATATGCTGTCTAATTTGGTTATAACTTTTCTTCCAAGGAACAAACATCTTTTAATCTTATGGCTGCAGTCACCATCTGCAGTGATTTTGGAACCCCCCAGATAAAGCCAATCACTGTTTCCATTGTTTGCCCATCTATTTGCCATGAAGTGATGGGACTGGATGCCATGATCTTAGTTTTCTGAATGTTGAGGTTTTTTTTTTTTTTTTTTTTTTTAGCTCTTTTCATCCTCAAACTTTTTTTTTTTTTTTTTTTAAAAAAATTATACATGTGTTCCCCATCCCGAACCCTCCTCCCTCCTCCCTCCCCATACCATCCCTCTGGGTCGTCCCAGTGCACCAGCCCCAAGCATCCAGCATCGTGCATTAAACCTGGACTGGCATCTCGTTTCATACATGACATTTCACATGTTTCAATGCCATTCTCCCAAATCTTGCCACCCTCTCCCTCTCCCACAGAGTCCATAAGCCTGTTCTATACATCAGTGTCTCTTTTGCTGTCTCGTATACAGGGTTATCGTTACCATCTTTCTAAATTCCATATATATGCGTTAGTACACTGTATTGGTGTTTGTCCTTCTGGCTTACTTCACTCTGTATAATAGGCTCCAGTTTCATTCACCACATTAGAACTGATTCAAATGTATTCTTTTTAATGGCTTAGTAATACTCCATTGTGTATATGTACCACAGCTTTATTATCCATTCATCTGCTGATGGACATCTAGGTTGCTTCCATGTCCTGGCTATTATAAACAGTGCTGCAATGAACATTGGGGTACACGTGTCTCTTTCCCTTCTGGTTTCCTCAGTGTGTATGCCCAGCAGTGGGATTGCTGGATCATAAGGCAGTTCTATTTCCAGTTTTTTAAGGAATCTCCACACTGTTCTCCATAGTGGCTGTACTAGTTTGCATTCCCACCAACAGTGTAAGAGGGTTCCCTTTTCTCCACACCCTCTCTAGCATTTATTATTTGTAGACTTTTGGATCACAGCCATTCTGACTGGTGTGAAATGGTATCTCATAGTGGTTTTGATTTGCATTTCTCTGATAATGAGTGATGTTGAGCATCTTTTCATGTGTTTGTTAGCCATCTGTATGTCTTCTTTGGAGAAATGTCTATTTAGATCTTTGGCCCATTTTTTGATTGGGTCATTTATTTTTCTGGAGTTTAGCTGGAGGAGTTGCTTGTATATTTTTGAGATTAGTTGTTTGTCGGTTGCTTCATTTGCTATTATTTTCTCCCATTCTGAAGGCTGTCTTTTCACCTTGCTAATAGTTTCCTTTGATGTGCAGAAGCTTTTAAGTTTAATTAGGTCCCATTTGTTTATTTTTGCTTTTATTTCCAATATTCTGGGAGGTGGGTCATAGAGGATCCTGCTGTGATGTATGTCAGAGAGTGTTTTGCCTATGTTCTCCTTAAGCCAACTTTTTCACTCTCCTCTTTCACTTTCATCAAGAGGCTTTTTAGCTCCTCTTCACTTTCTGCCATAAGGGTGGTGTCACCTGCATATCTGAGGTTATTGATATTTCTCCCAGCAATCTTGATTCCAGCTTGTGCTTCAGCCAGCCCAGTGTTTCTCATGATGTACTCTGCATATAAGTTAAATAAGCAGGGTGACAATGTACAGCCTTGACGTACTCCTTTTCCTATTTGGAACCAGTCTGTTGTTCCTTGTCCAGTTCTAACTATTCTTCCTGACCTGCATACAGATTTCTCAAGAGGCAGGTCAGGTGGTCTGGTATTCCCATCTCTTTCAGAATTTTCCACATTTTGTTGTGATCCACATAGTCAAAGGCTTTGGCATAGTCAATAAAGCAGAAATAGATGTTTATCTAGAACTCTCTTTCTTCTTCAACAATCCAACAAATAACAATTGGAAACTAAGATATTAAAAATAACCATTTAAAGTAATACCAAACCCATGAAATACTTAGATACAAAATTTTAAAAAGTATAGGTACTATTTCTATACTGAAAACCACAAAACCCTGATGAAATAAATCAGTGGAGATGTAAATAAATGGAGAGATATACTGAGTCCATGGATTGGAAGACTGAATAGTGTTAAGATGTCAATTCTCCCTAACAAATCTATAGATTCAATGAAATTCTGATTAAAAAATTTTTTTTTGCAGAACTAAAGAAGTTGATGGTAAAATTTACAACGGAGTGATAAAAGAACTAAAGGAACAAAAGAAAAAGGTTGAAAAACATTGAAGGGATACTATTACTCACTATAAGCTTATTATTAGTTCCCTGGTAGCTCAGTCAGTAAAGTGTCTGCCTACAATGTGGGTAGACTTGGGTTCGATCCCTGGGTCAGGAAGATCCTCTGGAGAAGGAAATGGCAACCCACTCCAGTAATCTTGCCTGGAAAATCCCACGGACAGAGGAGCATGGTAGGCTACAGTCCATGGGGTCACAAAGAGTCGGACATGACTGAGTGACTTCACTTTCATTTTCATAAGCTTATTATTTATAAAGCTAAAGTAATCAAGTGTGGTATTGGTAAAGGATAGAGAGTTCAAAAATAGCAACTCATTGGAGACAAAATAGCTTTTTATGACAAAGATATGGGAATTAATGGATATCCATATTTCCCCCATATTTACCTCTGTCCATATAATGTGCAAAAATTAACTTAAATTTAGTCATAGGCCTAAATACAAAACCTAGAACCATAAACTTCTAGAGCTTTTATGTGGGACAGGCAAAGATTTCTTAGCTATGATGCCAAAAGTAAAATCCATAGGAAGAAAAAACTGATAAATTAGACTTCATCAAAATTAAATCTCTGATCTACAAAGAACATTCTTAAGAGATTAAAAATATAAGCCTGAGAGAAAATATCTATAAACTGTATATCTGATAAAAGAGTTATATCAGAACATATAAAGAACTTGAAAAAATTTGAATAGTTAACTCACCAAATGGCAAATAAGCCCCCCAAAATATGTTCAATTCATTAGTTATTTGGCACATGCAAATTAAGAACATAATTGAATATCACTATACACCTATGTCCGCAAAGAGTCAAACACAACTGAGCAACTAAACCAAACTGATACACCTATTAGAATGGCTAAAGCAAAATACATATGTATTGATACATATTAAAAATGTATATATATTTATATACATACTATATAAATATACACATATATATGGATTTCCCTGGTGACTCAGTGGTAAAGAATCTGCTGGCAATGCGGGAGATGCAGGAGACTCCAGTTAGATCCCTGGGTGGGGAAGATCCCCTGGAGGAGAGCATGGCAACCCACTCAGTATTCTTGCCAGGAAAATCCCATGGACAGAGGAGCCTGGTAGGCTACAATCTACGGTGTTGCAGAGTCAGACACAACTGAAGTGACTGAGCATGCATGTACACATATGTATCAGTTCAGTTCAGTTCAGTCGCTCAGTCATGTCCAACTCTTTGCGACCCCATGAATCGCAGCACACCAGGCCTCCCTGTCCATCACCAACTCCTGAGGTTCACTCAGACTCACATCCATCGAGTCGGTGATGCCATCCAGCCATCTCATCCTCTGTCGTCCCCTTCTCCTCCTGCCCCCAATCCCTCCCAGCATCAGAGTCTTTTCCAATGAGTCAACTCTTCGCATGAGGTGGCCGAAGTACTGGAGTTTCTGCTTTAGCATCATTCCTTCCAAAGAAATCCCAGGGCTGATCTCCTTCAGAATGGACTGGTTGGATCTCCTTGCAGTCCAAGGGACTCTCAAGAGTCTTCTCCAACACCACAGTTCAAAAGCATCAATTCTTCGGCGCTCAGCCTTCTTCACAGTCCAACTCTCACATCCATACGTGACCACAGGAAAAACCATAGCCTTGACCAGACGAACTTTTGTTGGCAAAGTAATGTCTCTGCTTTTGAATATGCTATCTAGGTTGGTCATAACTTTACTTCCAAGGAGTAAGCGTCTTTTAATTTCATGGCTGCAGTCACCATCTGTAGTGATTTTGGAACCCAGAGAAATAAAGTCTGACACTGTTTCCACTGTTTCCCCATCTATTTCCCATGAAGTGACAGGACTGGATGCCATGATCTTCATTTTCTGAATGTTGAGCTTTAAGCCAACTTTTTCACTCTCCACTTTCACTTTCATCAAGAGGCTTTTTAGTTCCTCTTCACTTTCTGCCATAAGGGTGGTGTCATCTGCATATCTGAGGTTACTGATATTTCTCCTGGCAATCTTGATTCCAGCTTGTGTTTCTTCCAGCCCAGCGTTTCTCATGATGTACTCTGCATATAAGTTAAATACACAGGGTGCATATGTATACATGTGTTCAAATACACTTACATATACTAAGTGCTGGCATGGCTCCAGATAACTGGGTGATGAAAGTAAAAAATAATATAACTACTTTGCAAATAGTTTGATAATTTCTTATAAAGTTAAACATACTTATTGTATAACACAGTAATCCTACTATGTGGTAGTAGCCAAATGCAACAAAAATTTGTATTCACACAAGAATCTATATGAGAATGCCTATAGTAGCTTTATTCATAATTGCCAAAAACTAAAAAAACTCCAAATGCCCTGCAAAAAAATAAACTAAGGTATATCTATACAGTGGAATAATAGCCAGTAAGAAAATGAAAGAAACTATAACAGATAAATCTCAAATGAATTATGCTAAGTGAAAGTAGCCAAACTCAAAAGGCTACATATTCGATGATTCCATTTATATGCTCTGGAATAAACAAAACAATAGGAACAGAGAACAGATCTGTGGTTTCCAGGGCCCAGGAGACAAGAGTTGACTACTGGTGGGATAATCTTATTGGATGATGGAACAGTTCTAAATCTTGATTTGTGATTACCCAACTGTGACAACTTATAGAGATAGGCACTTAAAAGGGTGTATTTTACTGAATGTAAAGTATACCTTAAAGGTGAAAAAAAGGAACAAATTGTGAAGTATAAATGGAGAGACTCTTTTTACTTTTTACTGTCTTCCCCATTTTCCAGTTATCACCAAATCACCATATAGATCCATAGGCCTGTTAAATCATTAAAAAATGGAGCTAATAATAGTACCTAACACATGCCTGCCTTCTAAGTCACTTCAGTCATGTCCAACTCTTTGCAACCCAATGGACTGTAGCCTGCCAGGTTCCTCTCTGTCCATGGGATTCTCCAGGCAAGAATACTGAAGTGGATTGCCATTTCCTCCTCCAGGGGATCTTCCTGACCCAGGGATCAATCCCCTGTAGCAGGCAGGTTCTTTACCACTGGTGCCACCTGGGAAGCATACATAACACCTACTGAGTAATAAATGAATTAAGATAGATAAAGTGTTTAGAGTCACACTGTAAATATAAGAATTTAGTAAATGCTCTATGCTGGTTCTACTACTACCAAGAAGATTATTTTGCTATCTTTGTTACTGATGCTACATAAACTGCCCTTTCCAAGATTTCACATGTACACCTTGTGGCTCAGCTGGTAAAGAATCCGCCTGCAGTGAGGAAGACTTGGGTTTGATCCCTGGGTTGGGACGATCCCCTGGAGAAGGGAAAGGCTGCCCACTCCAGTGTTCTGGCCTGAAGAATTCCATGGACTATACAGTCCATGAGATTGCAGAGTCGGGCACGACTGAGCAACTTTCACTTTCACTTTCAATGCTCAAATTCATTGCATGGTAGCAAATGAGAAATGATTGAGGAAAAAGTGAATGAGCAAATATGGTCTCCTTCCCCCTGAATATTTTCTTTCCTGATTTCTAGTGTATTACTAATATGAGATCATCCTCTTCTATTACATTATGAAGTGAAGTGAAGTAAAAGTTGCTCAGTCATGTCCCACTGTTTGAGACCCCATGGACTGTACAGGGGGTACAGGGGCCTGTACTCCAGGCCAGAATACTGGAGTGGGTAGCCTTTCCCTTCTCCAAGGTATCTTCCCAACCTAGGGATTGAACCCAGGTCTCCTGCATTGCAGGAGGATTCTTTACCAGCTGGGCCACAGGGGAAGCCCATTACATTATGAGCTCAAATATATCTCTATTTACTCAATCCAGACGTTGCATCAAGATAGGCAGATATTATTTGGTCTCTTTCTCTAAAATACTTAAATTTTCAGATCACCCTTGTTCCTCCCTAGGTGATCTTAGAAATCAATGTATTGCTGAAATTAAAATTTGTAAATAGGAGAAGTGAAAATAACAACTGATCTTCACGTCTTCAATTGTCAAACTAATGTCAATATTAGGCCAAGCAACCAGAACAATCCATCATTAGACTGTACTCCCTTGCTCCTTTTTTAATGGAGTAGAATTTCCAGGATGAATTATTTGAAACAAAAATCACAAAAAATTCCAATAGATTAATTTGAAAAAAACTGAGATGAATGAAGGATAAAAATAGTGATGTAATCTAAGTTAGCTGTTATAACATGGGGGCTTCTTTTTCAATCTTTTATTTTCAATGATTCCTTATATAGAGTCTTTTCCATTCTTTCTGCCTACTGTCACTTCTCCCCTGCCTTTTACTCTGTAGGACACATAATTTGGTTCATCCTTTAACTTCTTCCATAGAAGGGTTGACCTGTATGATTCCCCCAATTCCTCATCACCTGCTACGTTTGACTGGCACACAAGAAGGTACCCAATCAATTCTAGGGCAGTTGAAGACACTTTTCTGGGAATTTTGAATTGGGCTGCTGCTGCTGCTAAGTTGCTTCAGTCGTGTCCGACTCTGTGCGACCCCATAAACGGCAGCCCACCAGGCTACCCCGTCCCTGGGATTCTCCAGGCAAGAACACTGGAGTGGGTTGCCATTTCCTTCTCCAATGCATGAAAGTGAAGTTGCTCAGTTGTGTCGAACTCTTAGCGACATCATGGACTGCAGCCTACCAGGCTCCGCTGTCCATGGGATTTTCCAGGCAAGAGTACTGGAGTGACTGACCCCTAGGAAATATAAATAAAAATTTGATAGCAATGAATCAGCTTTAGAAAACTAATCTGCAAAATTGAAAAATAAATATAGAGGTATATAAAATATAGATAAGAGAAACAGGGTGAAAATATTCCCTGGGTTCTTGACGGCTCTCCATTTCTTCTAATTCCTTCTATAGTTTGGCTCCATTTTTGTCTTTGGGTTTCACAACAAAAAGAAATTTAGTATTTTTCCTTTAGTGAGGTCAAGATGGTTTCTGTTTCTTGCACCTACCAAATTAGAATAATATACCCTTTATGATTTTTAAACTATGGGTCTGTATCTCATGCCTGAAGATCAACTAGCCCAGTCCACTAACTCAATATTCACACCTTCTGGAATTTCATTTTCCTCCTTTCCTTTAGATATTTACAGTAGCATGTAAACTAGGCTACCACATAGCACTTAATAATAGAGCCAACAATAAAATAATATATTACATTTTTAAATTAATGTTTCCATTTCATTAAAATTAATCAGTACCTGAATTTCTCAATACTATACATTTTAAGTTCTAGAAAATGAGTCTACTTTAAATAAAGAATAATATAAGCTATGTATATCAGAACCATTCATCTATAATAAATTTCCAGATAAAACACAGGAAGCTCAGTTAAATTTGAGTTTCAGATGAATCACTAAATAACTTTTAGTAAAATATATGTCCCAAATATTCCAGGAGACATTAACATGATATAGCATAATTTTTAACATGATAAATGATTTTTATTTGATAAATTTGGCAATCTATACCCATGAGTAAAATAATTAATTTAGATCACTCTTACCTGTATTTTTTGTAATGTTTTCTCTGGGAATATCAATCAACCAGTAAACCCGATCACTGTACTTGAATAAAGAAGATGTGAGAAAACAGTGTCTTACTATTTTGATAGCAACAGTTATTTTGGCATAGTCTACCCCATATTTAAAACCTAAATTAAATAAAAACATCCAATGCAAATATCCTTTACCCAGAAATTTCACTCCTGGGAATTTAGCTTACATTATATTCACATATGTGTGAAATGTGTTCAAGGATATTTTCATCATTACTTTTGATAGTATTAGTAGATTGAAAATAACTAAAAAATAACTAAAGTATTCATTACATAAAGTTATATGTAATGAATATGTAAGAATATAGTCACAAAATGGAACATGATACAGCCAAACTCAGATAGCATAAAGCTGAAGCATTACTGGCTTATGTGTCAGAGGACAGAGCCTGCTGCTGACAGAAAATTTAGAAATTTAAGAAGAAAATACCAGGAGCAAGGAATCTGCAAAATATTGATCTAAGAGTTAAATAAGAATGTGAGAGTTTGACCATAAAGAAGGCTAAGCACAGAAGAATTGATGCTTTCAAACTGTGATGCTGCAGAAGACTCTTGAGAGTCCCTTGGACAGCAAGATCAAAACAGTCAATCCAAAAGAAAATCAACCCTGAATATTCATTGGAAGGACTGGTGCTGAAGCTGAAGCTCCAATATTTTGGCCACCTGATGGGAAGAACCGACTCATTGGAAAATACACAGATGCTAGGAAAGACTGAGGGCAAAAGGAGAAGGGAGTGACAGAGAATGAAATGGCTGGATGGCATCACTGACTCAATGGACATGAATTTGAGCAAACTCTGGGAGATGGTGAAGGACAGGGAAGCTTGGCATCCTGCAGTGCATGGGGTCACAAAGAGTAGGACATGACTAAGCAACTGAACAACAACAAGAGTTAAATATAAATTCTTTCCAAATTCTTGGGCAACACAAGTGCAGGAGAGAGCCTCAGAAGGCCATGTTAAAAAAAAAAATCAGCAGTGGAAACTAAAAGAACTAAGTAGACATATTAGCTGCTGAAACCATAAGTAAGACCATTTGCAATTTGCGCCAGGGTGTCAGGGGATGTTCGACTTTAAGGAATCCAGTATGTTGCACTTTTCTTCCTTTGTGTGCCATTTCTCAAGGATTCTCTGTTCCTTATCAGTTCCTATTCTGGGAACGAGTAGAGCTGCACGCAGTTCTCAGGACTGAGATCATGGGAAAGGGACCTGCCTGGATTCCTCTCAGCACCTCCCTTCAATGACTCTTTTCAGCATCAGCAACCTTGTATGTATTAGACTATCCATTTTATTGCAATTGATGGGATTTCATCCTTTGTAATGGCTGAGTAGTCATTTTACTAAAGATATATAAGCCTGAATTTCTGCTAATAAAATACACTTGTTTCACTAGAAACTTGGGTCCCTGTGTCTTTCTTTCTCTTTTTCTCTCTCTCTAGCTAATTCTCTGGAGCATAGAAACCTGCCAAGCTCACTTTCCTGCCTGGGCTTTCAGGTGCCAGGGTCCAGCCCCGGTGGGTCCAGGGAATTCGAAGTGGGGACGGCGTCGGCGAGGATCAGGAAACAACTGCTTAATTAAATGTTAATTAAGGATATAAAGAGTAATAGAATAAGGATAGCTCAGTAGGAAAATTCGGTGAAGAAAAGAGGCTGAAATAAGGATAGCTCAGTGAGGAAATTCAGTGGAGAAAAGAGGCTGAATAATTCAGCCAGAAGGTGAGAGAAAGAATGACATGGGGAGACCAAGTTTCGGTGAACAAGGCCCACACTTTATTTTCCAAAGTAGTTTTTATACCTTAAGTTATGCATAGAGGATAATGGGGGAAGGGGTAGAGTCATGCAGCAAGCCAGGCTTTCTTCCTGCAAACTTATCATATGCAAAAGTTTAGGTGATTTACATCATCTTCTGGCCCAGAGGCCTGTTAACATTTTAAGAAACGTATTTTTCTCTAAAGGTGATTATTCTAAAGTCAGGCGCCAGCCTCCAAAAAGCATTAGATAAAGTTGCATTCCTACAGAGCAAAGGTGTGGTGGGCTATAACAAGAAAAAGAATTAACTCAAGCGTCCCAGGTTACAAACATTAAAGCTACTACTTACACCAATTATATTAATCAATACACTGCCAGGGACACAGCAGGTAAGGGATATGGAAACTTAGCAGCAAACATTGGCCCGACAAGTGAAAATCCCTTCACCAATACAATTTCTAATCAATCTTTTAACTGCTCAAAGGAATCTGTATTTAGACAGTTTAGAACATCTCATGCCTCTCACAGTTGGGAGGCTCTGAGCAATCACATATGGCCGGAAAAACCTATTCAGGCAGGCTAGAGGACTTCCAAAGGAGTTTGTAGGTTGAAACACTGTCACACCCAGGAATTATTAACTGGAGCTGTAAGCTAACTCTTTTTTCAGAGAGAGGTAGTGGGGGACAGCCCCCCGTAAAGTCAGAGGTGTAGGTGAAAGCAGAAAGTAGGCAGACTCTGGTTTGGGGGGGTAGATGCTCGAGAATTTCCAGGGGGACTCCTGAGGCTCAATCCTGCCTTTGCGTATGCCGAGCCTCCTTCCTCATGACCTTTGTCATGGGTGGAGCTCGCTCCCAGCATTCAGGACCTCTTCAAGAGGACACCCTGTGCCTCTGTAAGTGGTACAAGCCCTGTCCTAGGGCTTAAATATGAATTGGTTCTTTATTGGTTCTCTGCATAACCCAGGGAATACTAGCCTCTTTCTGTCTTTTGCTTTCTTATCATTGACTCCGGACCACCAGGTTCTGGTCCATTAAAGGACTGCAACACCAGGGCAATTAATAGTATTTTAGATCACTACCAACAAAAACAACAGCAAATTCTTATAAGAACATAGCAAAATCCAGAGTTGCTACAGCTTACTATTGTCAATGTCACTTTTCTATCAAAAATAACAGGATATGAAATAAACAGAAACATGTAACTAATATTCAGGTAAAAAAAGATAAACCATAAACTGACACAGAATGAATTCAGATACAGACAAAGACTTCAAAGAAGCTATTACAAATATGCAAAGAGATTTAAGGAAAATTTGTTAATGAGGGAAAGGATAGGAAATCCAGTATTGAAATTAAAAATAAAATCATAAAACCAAGTGGAAATAATGAGGCTGAAAACTGTAACAGATAAAATATTAACTGTGTGTGTTAGTCGCTCAGTCGTGTCTGACACTTTGCGACCCTGTGGACTGTAGACCACCAGGGTCCTCAATGGATTTTCCAGGAAAGAGTATTGGAGTGGGTAGCCATTCCCTTCTCCAGAGGATCTTGCCAACCCAGGGATCAAACCTGGTCTCCTGCATTGAGGGCAAATTCTTCACCATTTGAGCCACCAGGGAAGTCCTGTCAATTTTCAGATACTATAAAAATTCAGTTGTTGTTGAGGAAGAAACTAAGGTACACTGACCTCCCTGCACCTCAGGCCTCTGTTTGGCAGTCCACGGTCTAGCCTACACCCTCCTACTCTCAGTGGAATGAGTCGCATGCAAGAAGACTTTTGCCATGGGGGAGGGTCTCAGGAGCCCTCCTGGTGGCCTGTGTTGGGGGGAGGCTGGGAAGGGTCAAGGGCTGTGGATGGGGGAGCAGGAGGAAGGATGTGGCTGGAAAGGGCCAAAGAAAGAATAAGTGAACTTAAATATATAACAACTGAGATTATTCAGTCTTAAATAGGGATAAAATGATTAAAGGAAAATAGATGGAGCTATAGAGATCTGTGGGTTGATAAAACATTTTCCAAAATGTGCCCAATTGAGCTTTTGGTTCAAGATGGTGGAGTAGAAGAACATGTCCTCATCTCCTCCTGTGAGAGCACCAAAATTGCAACTAGCTATTGAATAACCATCAATAGGAGGACACTGGAACCCACCAAAAAACACCCCATGTCCAAAGAAGAGGCTGCAGCAAGATGGTAGGAGGTGTGCAATCATGATAAAATCAAATCCCATACACGCCAGGTGGGTGATCCACAGACTGAAGAACAATAATACCAAAGAAGTTCTCGCACTATTGTGAAGGTTCTGAACCCCACTATTGTGAAGGCTGGGAAGCCTGACAATCCAACAAAGGGAGTGGGAATCCTCAGGAATCTGGCCTTGAGGGCCAGTGGGGTTTGATTATAGGCCTTCCAGAGGACTGGGGGAAACAGAGATTCCAGTCTTTGAGGGCACAAACGAAATTTTGGTGCAGCAACACCCAGAGGAGAGGAGCAGTGACCCCATAGGAGACTGAACCAAAACTACTTGCTAGTGTTGGAGGGCCTCTTGTAGGGGCCTGGGTCAGCAGGGGCTCACCAAAGGGACGGTGGCACTTGGCATAAACTCTCTTGGAGTTCACCATTAACCCTACCATAGAGCCTATAGACACCAGGGCTGGGTCACCTCAGGCCAAACAACTACCAGGGAGGGACTGCAACTCCACCTATTAGCAGATAATTGGATTAAAACTACTGAGCAAGGCCCTGGCCACCAGAGCAAGACCCAGTTTTTCCCAGTCCCTCCCGTCAAGAAGCTTACACAAGCCTCTTAGCCTCATCCATTAGAGGGCTGACAGAAGAAGCAAAAGAAGCATAGTTTCACAGCAGCTGAAACAAAAACCATATCACAGAAAGTTAATCACTATGAAAAAGCAGAAAGTTTTGTCACAGATGAAGGGATAAGATAAAATCCCAGAAAAACAACTAAATGAAATAGAGATAGGTAACCTTCCAGAAAATGAATTCAGAATAATGATAGTGAAGATGATCCAGGATCTTGGGAAAAGAATGGAGGCAAAGTTCAAGAAGATGCAAGAAATGTTTACCAAAGACCTAAAAGAACTAAAGAACAGACAAACAGAAATGAATAATACATTAGAAAGAATCCATAGCAGAATAACTGAGGCAGAAAAATGGATAAATGACCTGAAGGACAAAATGGTGGAAATCACTGCCATGGAACAGAATATAGAAAAAAGAATGAAAACAGCCTAAGAGACCTCTGATAACACTAAATGCACCAACATTCACATTATAGGCTCCCAGAAGAAGAAGAGAGAGAGATAGGACCTGAGAAAATATCTGAAGAGATAATACCTGAAAACTTCCCTAACATGGGAAAGGAAATAGTCAACCAAGGCCAGGAAGCACAGAGAGTCCCAGGAAGAATAAACCCAAGGAGGAACAAACTGAAACACATAGTAATCAAACTGACAAAAATTAAATACAGAGATAAAATATTAAAAGCAACAAGGGAAAAATGACAAATAATATACAAGGGAACTCCCATCAGGTTATCAGCTGATTTCTCAACAGAAACTCTACAAGCCAGAAGGGAATGACATGATATATTTAAAGTGATGAAAGGGAAGAACATACAACCACAAATACTCTTCCCAGCAAGACTCTCCTTCAGATTTGATCAAGAAATCAAAAGTTTTCCAGACAAGCAAAAATTAAGAGAATTCGGCACCACCAAACCAGCTTTACAACAAATGCTAAAGAAGCTTCTCCAGGCAGGAAATACAAGAGAAGGAAAAGATCTATAGAAAATAAACCCTATTATGTAAAGTTTAAAAATAAAATAAAATTAAATTAAAAGAAAAGACAATAAACCCAAAGCAATTAAGAAAACAGTAATAGGATCATATGTATTGATAATTACCTTAAATGTAAATGGATTAAATGCACCAACCAAAAGACATAGACTGGCTGGGTGGATGAAAACATGTTGCATGTATGCACTTTCACTTACCACATCACTCTGCTTGACAACCCCCAGATTGTATGTAATTATTTTATATTGTTAAGTTAATCATGTTCCCATTATGGCTTGCAATCGTAATAATCTTTTACTTTTTTGTCTGGCTGTTGATTGTGAAAACTGATAAACATCTTTTACTATTATAAAAAAAAAATGTGCCCAGTTAGAGTCCCAGGCAGGAAAAGAGAGAAAGGGGTAGAGCATTTCTTTGGAGAAGTAGTGGCTGAAAACTTTTAAAATTTTGTAAACTTACAATCCAAATAGGCTAGAGAATCTCAATTAGAGTAAATACAAAAAGAACATCTTAAAAGCACTAACAGGAAAACGCCACATTACATACAGGGGACAATAACAAAATTAACAGTTTGCTTCTCATCCAGGAAAAATGATGTCAGGTGACATATTCAAAATGCAGAATGACATATTCAAAATGCTTAAAGCAAATGAAATCACTCAGAAACTCTACATCTTACAAAATAGTCTTTCAAAAATTAGAGTGACCACTAAAAACCTGCTAGAATTTATAAGTGAGTTCAGTATGTTTTCAGGACATCAGATACAACAATTAATTGTATTTTTTATATACTTGCAAAGAACAATCTGGAAATGAAAATAAGAAAGCAATTTTCTTTACAACAGCATCAAAAAGAATGAAATATTAGAAATAAATTTAACAAAAGAAGTGCAAAACTTTGTTGAAAGAAATTCAAGAAAACCTAAATAAATGGAAAGAATCCAGCTTGTTCATCTGGAAGTTCTTGGTTCATATACTGTTGAAGCCTAGCTTGAAGGATTTTGAGCATTACCTTGCTAGGATGTGAAATGAATGCAAACGTGTGGTAGTTTGAACATTCTTTGGCATGCTCTTTGGGACTGGAATGAAAACTGACCTTTTCCAGTCCTGTGGCCACTGCTGAGTTTTCCAAGTTTACTGACATATTGAGCGTAGCACTTTAACAGCATCATCTTTTAGGATTTGAAATAGCTCAGCTGGAACTCCATCACCTCCACTACTTTTGTTTGCTTCCTAAGGTTCACTTAACTTCACACTCCAAGACGTCTGGCTCTAAGTGAGTGACCACATCATCATGGTTATCTGGGTCATTAAGACCTTTTTTTTGTATAGTTCTTTTGTGTATTCTTGCCATCCTTCTTAATCTCTTCTGCTTCAGTTAGGTCCTTGCCATTTCTGTCCTTTATCATGCCCATCCTTGCATGAAATGTCCCCTTGATATCTCCAATTTTCATTTTATTTCTTAAAATTTTCATTTATTAATTTTTTAACTTCTGGTTGAGCTCTGTCTTTGTTGCTGCACACAGGCTTTCTCTAGTTCTGACAAGCAGGGCCCACTCTCTAGATGTGGTGCCTCGGGTTCTCTTTGTGGTGGCTTCTCTTCTTATGGAGCACGGGCTCTAGGGCCCATGGGCTTCATCAGGTGTGACTCTAGGGGTCTAGCTGCTGCTGCTGCTGCTGCTGCTAAGTCGCTTCAGTCATATCCGACTCGTAGCGACCCCATGGACTGCAGCCCACCAGGCTCCCCCGTCCCTGGGATTCTCCAGGCAAGAATACTTGAGTGGGTTGCCATTGCCTTCTCCAAGGGGCCTAGAGCACAGGCTAAAAAGTTATGGGCTTAGTTGCTCTGCAGCATGTGGGATCTTTCTGGACCAAGGATTAAACCAGGGTCCCCTACATTGGCAGGCAGATTGTTAACCACTAGACCACCAAAGAAGTCCTTCCAATTTTCTTGAAGCAGTCTCTAGTCTTTCCCATTCTACTGTTTCCCTCTATTTCTTTACATTGTCCATTTAAGAAGGCCTTCTTACCTCTCCTTGATATTCTCTGGAATGCTGCATTCAGTTGTGTATCGTGGTGGTGGTGGTTTAGTTGCTAAGTCATGCCCGACACTTGCAACCCCACTGACCGCAACCTGCCAGGCTCCTCTGTCCATGGGATTTCCTAAGCAAGAATAGTGGAGTGGGTTGCCATTTCTTTCTCCAGGGGATATTCCCTGACCCAGGGATCAAACCTGGGACTCCTGCATTGCAGGAAGTCTCTTTACCAACTGAACCACCAGGGATGCCCCAGTTGGGTATATCTTTCCCTTTCTCCATTGCCTTTCACTTCTCTTCTTTTCTCGTATATTTGTAAAGCCTCCTCAGACAACCAGTTTGCCTTCTTAGATTTCTTTTTTGGGGATGATTCTGGTCACTTCCTCCATTAGAATGTTACAAACCTCCATCCATAGCTCTTCACTCATAGCTCTTCACTTCATAGCACTCTATCAGATCTAATCCCTTGAATCCATTCATCACCTCCACTATATAATCATTAGGGATTTGATTTAGGTCATACCTGAACAGCTTAGTGGTTTTCCGTACTTTCTTCAATTTAAGTCTGAATTTGGCAATAAGGAGCTTATGATCTAAGCCACAGTTAGCTCCAGGTCTTGTTTTTGCTGAGTGTCTAGAGCTTTTCCATCTTTAGGTGCAAAGAACATAATCTGGTTTCAGTATTGACCATCTGGTGATGTCCATGTGTAGAGTCATCACTTGGGTTATTGGAAAAGGGTGTTTGCTATGACCAGTGTATATTCTTGACTAAACTCTGTTAGCCTTTGCCCTGTTTCATTTTGTACTCCAAGGCCAATCTTGCCTGCTGTTCCAGGTATCTCTTGACTTCCTACTTTTGCATTCCAATCCCCTATGATGAAAAGGACATTTTGTGTGTGTGTGTGTGTTAGTTCTAGATATTGTTTTGGGTCTTTATATGACCAGTCAACTTCAGCCTCTTTGACATTAGTGGTTGGGCCTGGACTTGAATTACTGTGATGTTGAGTGGTTTGCCTTGGAAATGAAATGAGATCATTCTGTCGTTTTTGAGATTGCACCCAACTACTGCATTTCAGATTCTTTTGTTGACTATGAGGGTTACTCCATTTCTTCAAAGGGATTTTTGCACACAGTAGTAAATATAATGGTCATCTGAATTAAATGACCCATTTAATTCCCATCCCATTCCCATCCATTTTAGTTCACGGATTCCTAAGATGTTCATTCTTGCCATCTCATCTTGCTGGTGAACTCAATGTTCAGTGCTTGACCACATCCAATTTACCTTGATTAATGGACCTAACTTTCAGGTTCCTATGCAATATTGTTCTTTACAGCATCAGACTTTACTTTCCCCAAGTGTCATTTCCGCTTTGGCCCACCCATTTCATTCTTTCTGGAGCAATTCATAATTGCCCTCTACTCTTCCCCAGTAGCATATTGGACACCTTCCAACCTAGGGGGCTTATCTTCTGGTTATATCTTTTTGCCTTTTTGTACTGTTCATGGAATTCTTGTGGCAAGACTACGGATTGGTTTGGCATTTTCTGCTCCAGTGGACCACATTTTGTCAGAACTCTTCACTATAACTTTCTTGGGTGGCCCTGCAGAGCATGGCTAATAGCTTCATTGAGTTATGCAAGCTTATGGATCACAAGCCTGTGATCCATGAAGGAGATCATAATATAATGTCATTAAAAAGGATTATGTACTGATATATGCTATCACATGACGAACCTTGAAAATATTATAATTGAAGGAAGCCATTCACAAAATACTGCATATTATACAGTTTCAGTTAAATGAAATGTTCAAATAAGCAAATCCAGAGAGACAGAAAGTACATTAGTGGTAGCTTAATACTGGGGAGCAGAAAGTGTAATGGGGAGTGACTGTCAATGGGTATGGGTTGTCTTTTGGAAGTGGTGAAAGTGTTCTAATATTAGATAGTAGTGAGGGTTGCACTCTGTGAATATACTAAAAACCATTTAATTGTACACTTAAGGCAAATTGTATGGCATGTAAATTATATCTTAATAAAGTTGCTACCCTCTGTCACTCCACCCAAAATGAAATAAAGACATTTTCAAAGGCAAAAAACATCCAGAGAATTAATTGCTAGTACACCTGCTCTGTAAGAAATGCTAAAAGTTCTTCATTGTTGAAGGAATATGACACCAAATGTCAACTTATACTTACAGAAAAGAATGAATAGCAGTAGAAATAATGAATATGTGAATAAAAAATACGAATCTTTTTCTTTTCTTCTCTTAATTTCTTAAAAGAATATCACTGTTTAAAGTAAAAAGTATAGCAATGTATTATTGGATTTAAACCATATTGCCAGATTAGCTGTTTTTAAAAACACATGCTAAAAGGAACAGTATTCTTGTTAATAATATATCATAGAATAAAATAAAATGTAATTACCAGAGTTAAATTAAAGTGGAAGACCCCAGTGTATGTACTATTTATGATTTCCAGGCTGGGAGCAAGTCCTGCTGATGTGAATACGCTGAGAAACTCCTTTGTAGTAAACTCAACTTCAGATTGGAAAAAACACTGGATTTTCTTTGGGAAAGAGAAAAACAAAAGCAAGTAGTG
Source organism: Bos mutus (assembly GCF_027580195.1). Taxonomy (NCBI): domain Eukaryota; kingdom Metazoa; phylum Chordata; class Mammalia; order Artiodactyla; family Bovidae; genus Bos; species Bos mutus. The sequence goes on from NC_091637.1 coordinate 55,601,471, forward strand.
ACAATTTAATGAAGGGAAGCATGTTTTACATTAATTTAAAAGTGAGGAGAAATCTATGAAAAGTAAATGCTGCTAAAGATTACTATCTCTAGTAATTCTAGTCTAACTTAAAAAAAATCTATTTTGAAAAGTACACTTTTCAAAAGTCAGTAAGCTATTATGCTAGTGTCATAACAGATTTTAATACATCCTATAATAATATTTTCTGTCATAGAAATGGTCATAAAGTTATTATATTTGATAAACATAAAATCAAAGCCTAATGCTATCACATGTAGAAATTTATATTTTATTAACATCATTATTTTGTGTCTAAATAAAAAAGAAGCAAGTGTATGAAGCAAAATCATTTCACTGCATTTTTATTGAATATTTCCCAGTTGTGAGAAGGTAAATGAAAAGGTAGTGATCATAAATGGTGGATTTTCTTGAAAATCAGTACAGATAAGATGAGCTTCATCTCATTTGGTTCTCTTAGTAGAGGTCACTTTGGGCAAGTTACCTATCTGAATCTCAGTTTCCCTATCTATAAAATGAGGAAACATTCATTCCAAGGATATTTACTGAGCCCTTACCATGAAGCAGGCAGTATCATAGGTGCTGGGGAAACAGAAGTGAACAAAACAGGCAAAAATCCTTGACCTAATGGGATTTGTATACTAAGGGGGTTAACTGGGTCCCCTGGGATTCTCCAGGCAAGAACACTGGAGTGGGTTGCCATTTCCTTCTCCAATGCATGAAAGTGAAAAGTGAAAGGGAAGTCACTCAGTCATGTCCAACTCTTCGCGACCCATGGACTGCAGCCCACAAGCCTCCTCCGTCCATGGGACTTTTCAGGCAAGAGTACTGGAGTGGGATGCCATTGCCTTCTCCAGGTTAACCGGGAGATAACCCCAAATACAAAGGTGTTATCACTTCTCCACAATTTATTGCTGTTTGTTAAGATGGTATATAAACTCCAAATTCTAAGCACCCCTTTGAGTTACTCATCACTGAGTTCTCCTATGCGTATGTGCATTGCATGTAAATAAACTTTTCTCTATTTTTGGCTGTGCCCTGCAGCTTGCAGGATCTTAGTTCCCCAATCAGGGATTCAGCCCAGACCATGGCAGTAAAAGTGCTGAGTCCTAACCACTGGGCTGCCAGGGAATTCCCAAAGTTCATATTTATCTCCTGCTCAATCTGTCTTTTGTCAGTTTATTTTACAGGGCCCAGCCACAGAACCTAAGAGGGGAGGTTCAGTACTTCCCTATAGTACTTATCTTAAAGAAGATTAAATGTTATAATGAACATGAAAATGCTTAGAAAAATGCCTGACACACGTTAATACTTTATAAATGTTAACTATTATTTCTACTAATTCCTGTTCTAGAACTGTGCTGTGATGTGCTTAATCTCTCAGTCATATCTGACTCTTTTTGACCCCATGGACTGTAGCCCACCAGGCTCCTCTGTCCATAGAATTCTCCAGGCAAGAATACTGGAGTGGGTTGCCATGCCCTCCTCCAGAGGATCTTTGCAACCCAGGGATTCGATTCAGGTCTCCTGCATTGAGGCAGATTTGTTACTGGCTGAGCCATGAGGGAAGCCCCTTCTAGAATTAGCACATTACAGCTATCCAAAAACTAGGTTATAATTCGCCTTCACAAAGGACAAAACTGAAGATTAGAGAGGCTGCCCGAGGCCACACAGCCCATGTATGGTAGAACCGAAATTTGACCCCAGTTCTATAAGTCTCTCTTTCTCTAGAGCCCATTTCTTTTCTAAAATATGTACTCAGAGACTCAGTCATGTCTGACTCTTTGCAACCCCATGAACTGTAGCCCACCAGGCTCTTCTGTCCATGGGCTTTCCCAGGCAAGAATACTGGAGTGAGTTGCCATTTCCTTCTTCATTTCCCATAATATTCAATCACAAACAGGAAAGACATGTGTGACTCAAATGTCATGAACTTCATAAGAGCTGAAAATAAAAAATTAAATATATGTTTGGCATATCAAGAAGGAATGGGGAACTAAGTCAAAGCAGACTTTAGGATAAACGTATTTGTCCTTATGGAGCATTTTTCTTTGTTGTATTTATCATGGATTTTTAGACAATCTGTGCAATTTTCACTAACTTATATTTTTGTTAGCATTTGCTTCATGACTATCTTAACAACATTTTATTTTGCTGTGCTTTTTAAACTTTGTCATTATTTGAATCAAAGGAATCAAATAACCCTTACCCAAAATGACAACTGCAATGTGGTACTTGTTATGAAAGGAAAAGATTCTTTCCCAAGTTCATGTGAGGTAATGTTCTTTCTCTAACAGGCTACATCTGTCAAACTTCAAATGAACAAATTAGATTCATAAAAAATGAAGATTGTTACAGCCAATCTTTTTTTAAAAAGAGGAAGGAGGCATCTTAAAAAAAAAGAAAGCAAACTACCCAGAGTGCTCAATGGTTAAATGAAATATTTCACTTGATCCAAGGGAAATGAAATAGAAAGGATAATTATTTATATCTAATTTCACCTCCTGAAGTCTGAAAATGGTAGAAGATACTTGAAAAGAGTACAGTGCTACTGGTTTCACATTTGGACTTAAAAGGAGTACAAGGGATTGTAAAACACATGCTATTAGTAATGGACCTTACCAAGTCATCAGAGGAAAGATACAATTTGATCATTTCATCCCTTGGGGGAATCCCTTCACTATCACAAGCAAAGCGTGCCTCTGTGTCACCTAAATAATACAAACACATATATGTATATTTTAGGTCATTAAGGAAGACTTTCCATTAAAAAACATATTTTTAAACAGGAAATATTTTTAAAAGAATAAAAATTATAATTGTATATTTTAAATTCCCATGACTCTAGATAAAGTTAATCTCCCATTTTTTCATTTTAAAGATACAATTGCTATTGTTTTTCAGATGCTAAGTCATGTTCAATTCTTTGTGACCCCTTGGACTGCAGCACGCCACACTTCCCTGTCCTTCACTATCTCCCTGAATTTGCTCAAACTCATGTCTATTGAGTCAGTGATGCCATCCAGTCATCTCATCCTGTCACCCCCTTCTCCTCCTTCCCTCAATCTTTCCCGTATCAGGGTCTTTTCCAATGAGTCGGCTCTGTGCGTCAGGTGGCCAAAGTATTGGAGCTTCAGCTTCAGCATCAGTTCTTCCAATGAATATTCAGGGTTGATTTCCTTTAGGATTGACTACTTTGATCTCCTTGCAGTCCAAGGGACTCCCCAAGGGTTTTCCCTAGCCCTAAAATGTTAAAGCTAATTTCAAAAACTAATTTCAAAAGCATCAATTCTTAGGCGCTCAGCCTCCTGTTTATGGATCAACTCTCTTATCCATGCATGATACTGGAAAAATCAGAACCTTGTCAGCAAAGAAATGGTTCTGCTTTTTAACATGTTGTCTAGCTTTGTCATGGCTTTCCTTCCAAGGAGCAAGCATCTTTTAATTTCATGGCCGCAGTCACCATCAGCAGTGATTTTGGAGCCCAGGAAAATAAAGTCTGTCACTGTTTCCACATTTTCCCCTTCTATCTGCCATGAAGTGATGGGACCAGATGCCATGATCTTAGTTTTTTTAATGTTGAGTTTTAAACCACTTGCCTATGCTGTGTTTGGAACTGAGACTAGTTCTACACTGAGATATTTTTTCCTCAATTGCAACAGTCCCTGGTTAAACTGTGGTATTACAGCTTTAAATACTGTCCAGCTCTGGCTTTCTTTGGCAGAATGAAGTTAAAGCCAGATGCAGCAAAGTACTGAAGCCCATCATAGGTAGGGCTAGATGAAGAGTGACTACAGACATCTTTTATGATAAGCATGGGTTTTGGTGGTATCCAATGGCAAAATACTTTTTAAAAGACTGTTTAATTTAAAGATGAGTTAGGGATTTTTTATATCATTTTTGAAAAAGTGTTTTAAATTTTTTGATCTTTTTGAAATGAAAAATGGCTGTCAGGAATATGCTGACAGTTTCAAAAAAGTAAATCAGGACTCAATATGTCCTTTCAAATTGAAGGTTCATTTGAACAAGGAACATGAAATCAAATACCTTAAAAAGTGCATGCTGTGGAGAGAGCATTTTGAATATAGGTAGTGGGAAATGTTTACATTATTATGTGATTTTGTTGTAGGAAATCTCATAAATATATCACCTATAATTAATGTCATATCTGTAATACTCTAGACATTTGAAAATGGAATTTTTACTTAATTTAAATATCTCAAATGAAATTTCAATACAGTTTGAAACTATTTAAATGCAAAAAACCTGATGTACAGAAAGACGGAAGCTTGCTAAAATTTTTTCAATAAAAACCTTTACAAAGTTGAAAGATGGGATTGAAAAATCACTTATCCTTAGATCACTTATCCTTGTGCTGTCTTTGTGAGATACTCTTCCACATGCCTGCATAGACATTTGGGGGACCCATATATATCGCTATCTTTCCTGCAATGTTTTCTCTGACTCCATCCTGTGCCCAGTTGGAAGTATATACTCTCTCTTCTCCGAAGTCTCATAAGTTTGCCAGTGACTCTGTAATCTTAATCCATATTTGTGTAATATATTCTCTAGCAGATATAGGAAATAGAACTGGTTCACTCCACAACTCATCCAATTCTGCAACACATCCATGTGTAGAAGAGAGCCTCAAGTCTCTCCATCCACTCAGTCAACAATTTTTTTTGAGCATCTACTATATTCTGGTAGATCCAGTTTCGGAAACTACAGAAACTATACAATCTGCACAAATAGAGGTGGATTTGTCTTATTCCTTTTATAAAGTTTTACACCATGAAAATCCAATTCGTCAATTTGATCCATGCATTAATTTCAGAAAATTCTCAGATTATTAGCCTATAACTCAGTTTACAATTCACCTTACATGTAACCATTCATGGAGGAAAAATCAAAAAGATCTATCCAAATAATTTAAGCTTTGTAAATATAAAATGCTCCTTAAAATTTAAATATTGTATGACTTACAAGTAATGAAATACTATAGCTAAAGAAAAGTCCCAATGTGCACAATGATATTATTAGAAACCTCTACAATAGATAGTACCCAGGAAAAACTGGAACATAAGGTAAAGAAGACATGCTAAAAGAAAAAACTGTTACTGCTGGTGAGGAAAGGATATAAAGGGGAACTCCTGAGGAGCTTTTCTCTATTTTAGAGAGTAAGAGTCTGAAACCTACCTTTATTATATGTTATTCCTGATGAAAAGTCAAACATGTTCAAAAGTAAAATCAGAACATATAAATGTGGCAATTCCATCTGTTAGAAGAAACAAGAATTGTTTCCATTCATTTACTCTGAACACACTTTTTAGTTCCTTTTGCTATAAACAACAGCATAGCAAAGAAAACATCTCTCTTTTGAATTAAAAATATTTCTCATTATGTGATAAAAGCAGGGAACAATGGACTAAACTCTACACTTACTCCTTAGTTGGTGAGAAAGATATTTATAATTATTGTAAACTAAAGAGCTGTTGCTCAGGTTTTTCTGCAATCCACGTCACTGTTAGAGAGGCCTGATTAATTCTACAGCTGTGTAAAACACAACCTGACTTGATAAAGACTCGGGATGATATAGTTGTACTTGATCTAAGATTCTGACTGCAATGCTCTTGAAAGAGACAACCCACATGACTCCTAAGCATCCCTGCACATCCTTACTGGGAACCAAGAATGCAAGGCCCTTTTCTCAGCATTGTGTTTGCAGCAAACAACCTTGAAGGATGAGGTAACATCTTCCCTGGACAAGCACAGGCTTGTTTCCATGAAGAATCTCCCAGCCTTGGTGTTCTTCTGTAATGCACACCACTATGTGTGTTAGCAAGTATCTGTTATGGGCCAAACTGTTTCCCACCCACCAAATTCATATGCTGAAGTCCCAAACCCCACATATATTAGAATGTGGTCATATTTGGAGATGGGTGTCTTTGCTGCTAAAGACACTTCAGTCGTGTCTGACTCTATGCGACCCTATAGACAGCAGACCACAAGGCTCCCCCATCCCTGGGATTCTCCAGGCAAGAACACTGGAGTGGGTTGCCAGTTTCTCCTCCAATGCATGAAAATGAAAAGTGAAAGTGAAGTTGCTCAGTCATGTCCGACTCTTCGCGATCCCATGGACTGCAGCCTACCAGGCTCCTCCATCCATGGGATTTTCCAGGCAAGAGTACTGGAGTGGGGTGCCATTGCCTTCTCCGATGGGTGTCTTTACAGAAGTAATTAAGCTAAAATGAAATCAGTAGGGTAGGCACTAATCCAACACGACTGGTGTCTTTATAAGAAGGGAAAATTTTGGACACATGCTCATACAGAGGGAAGATGATGTGAAGACACAGGGAGAAGGCAGCCATCTACAAGCCAAGGTGAGAGGCCTGGAACAGTTCCTTCCTTGTGGCTCTCAAAGGGAACCAACTCTGCTAACACTTTGATCTTGAAACTAAACAGGACTCTTTAGGACCTTCTTGCTTTGTTTGGGACCCTACGTGCCCCTGACTTTTTGAAGTAAAAGAGGCTTCTCCTGAAGTTCGCAGGTTTCTCCTGAGTCTCTAAAGGCTGGCTCAAGAGTTAAATATCAGGAAAGTGTGATCAAAAAAAAAAAAAAAGAATAACTGTTGGGTGAGGAAACTGGTAATGATTTAAACAAAAGATTAATCAGATAGCAGAGTCAGAGGACCTTTAGTTCCTCCACTAAGATGTTTGACTACTGGAAAGTGACATAACTTCTTCAGGTTCAGGTTCATTTTCTATTCAGTCAATTAGGGCCTACTTCAGAGGGTTGTTGTGAAAAGAAATGAATAATATACTAACACATCCAACAGCTACTTTACACAGAATAAGCACTTGATAAATATTAGCTCTGAATCCATATTTTCATACATTGAAGCAACCTCTTTATCCTTATCATATCATACTCTCCTACTAATCCTTAACAGTCAAATTACCTCCACTTATTTCCATTTAACGCTTACAAGTTTCATGTAATGGTCAGATATAGGGCACATATCTGGGCATTTCTATTCTCTGCTACCAAATAAATATTGGAAATTGTCCCAGAGAAGGAACCTACCTCCCTCACCATCTGGTATTTATATTATCATGGAGGAGTGATTACACTATAAATTCATGCTATATAGTAGGGCCTTTATTTCTTACTGTAATTTCCTCTCACTGGGATGCCCAACCAGTTGCACTTTTCTTTTTTATATTTTCCCAAGCTTTCTTCCATATAAGTTGACAAAGAAGAACCCAAATTGGGAGCCGAGTTTTCACAGCTCACTGGTTTAGTAGTTCACTTAACTGTGGAAACAGCCAATCAGCTGCTACCAAGTACAGAAGCATGCTTAGAAAAACCTAAAGGACAGGCAGTTAGAATTTCCAATTAACTGTCTCTTTCAAAGAGCACCAAAGGTCATTTTCTTTAAAAATCTTCAAGACATGGAGTTTGTTCAAACCTATCATCTTTTATACAACATCCATCCAGGAAGGTTCGGAAACCTACAAGTGACTATCTACAAAATACTTCAATCATCATGGGATTGAGTGCCTGGGGAGAAACAAAAATGATAAAAGGTCATACCAACTACCTACAATGAGGTTTAAGGGAAGACAGTCTGCCAAAGAGAGCTTCATAACTGTGTCCAGAAAGAAGAATGGGACTTAATAGGGAGTTGATTAGGGTTGATTGATTAGGGTTGCTAAGTAGGAAGTTAGACACGAGCAACAAGGGGAGGCCTGGCTGAAAGGGATGCAAGCTGATCGCTAAACTTCATCCCAGATACACACAGCAGAGCTCACAGATACTCTACAAAATAACTAGAGACTTTTCAACTCTTGCACATGTGTCCTAGGCACACAGTGGATACAAAAGACCACAGGGGCTTCTCCAAGAAACCTTAGGCGGTTAGGCAGTTAAGAGCCCATTAAGGACTCATGAATATTCTACATCTAATTATAACAGATGGAATTACGGGAAGATATAAACAACACAGCCTGCTGTTATACAACTTATAATTGTCAATCGGCCTTGAGCATATGCCCATTTGTATTCCCTTTCATTGATTGGTGGTGGGTACAATCCCTACTTTGAATCAGACATAACCAAAAGGAGAAGACTGGAAGTATAAAATAGGGAAGCCAAGAGGGTTTGCCAGGAAGGATGAGGAGGACTCCTTTTATTAGTTGGACTAATAAAAGATCTGTATGCTTGACCTGAATGAGTTGTAACTTGTCTGTTGTTCTACACCTTTTGGTCCATTGCTTTAAGGTTTTGTTGTGACGAGATAACCAATGAAGAGAAATAAACCAACCCAATACGATAAACAGAAGAATGAATATACAAAGCAGAAAGACAGCAATGAATTACTTGTGTTTGAGAATCAGTAAGATAAATTGCCAACATCTGCTGGATCATCGAAAAAGCAAGGGAGTTTCAGAAAAACATCTATTTCTGATTTATTGACTATACCAAAGACTTTGACTATGCGGATCAAAATAAACTGTGGAAAATACTGAAGGAGATGGGAATATCAGACCACCTGACCTACCTCTAGAAAAACCTGTATGCAGGTCGAGAAGCAACAGTTAGAACTGGACATGGAACAACAGACTGGTTCCAAATAGGAAAAGGAGTACGTCAAGGCTGTATATTGTCACCCTGCTTATTTAACTTATATGCAGAGTACATCATGAGAAATACTGGGCTGGAAGAAGCACAAGCTGGAATCAAGATTGCCGGGAGAAATATCAATAACCTCAGATATGCAGATGACACCACCCTTATGGCACAAAGTGAAGAGGAGCTAAAAAGCCTCTTGATGAAAGTGAAAGAGAAGAGTGAAAAAGTTGACTTAAAGCTCAACATTCAGAAAACTAAGATCATGGCATCCGACCCCATCACTTCATGGGAAATAGATGGGGAAACAGTGGCAGACTTTATTTTGGGGGGCTCCAAAATCACTTCAGATGGTGACTGCAGCCATGAAATTAAAAGATGCTTACTCCTTGGAAGGAAAGTTATGACCAACCTAGACAGCATATTAAAACGCAGAGACATTACTTTGCCAACAAAGGTCCATCTAGTCAAGGCTATGGTTTTTCAAGTATGGATGTGAGAGTTGGACTATAAAGAAAGCTGAGTACCAAAGAATTGATGCTTTTGAACTGTGGTGTTGGAGAAGACTCTCAAAAGTCCCTTGGACTGCAAGGAGATCCAACCAGCCCATCCTAAAGGAGATCAGTCCTGGGTGTTCATTAGAAGGACTGATATTGAAGCTGAAACTCCAGTACTTTGGCCACATGATACGAAGAGCTAACTCATTTGAAAAGACCCTGATGCTGGGAAAGATTGAGGGCAGGAGGAGAAGGGGACGACAGAGGATGAGATGGTTGGATGGCATCACTGACTCAATGGACATAGGTTTGGGTAGACTCTGGGAGCTGGTGATGGACAGGGAGGCCTGGCATGCTGCAGTTCATGGGGTTGCAAAGAGTCGGACACAACTGAGTGACTGAACTGAACTGAACTGAATTGAAGATAAATGATAGACGTATCTGTTCTTCAGATTCTTTCTTATGTGAATGTTCTTGGTGGGGTTGATACTGATTTAGGCTGCCTTTGACTAGTGAGCTGATACTGAACTTTCTTGACTTGGTACCCTGATTGGTCATCAAGATTACAGAGGCTATAATAAGTATGTCTTTAAATGGTGGTAAGAAGTCCTGTTTTACATTCATGTTTTCCTTCAGAATTCCTTTCACATGGCCATGTAGAATCTGTTTACACCCACATCATGAAAGATAGCTGGTATTTGGGTTATCTGTTCCTAAAGAGAACATGTCATAACCATTTCCACCCCTGCCCTACTCTTTTCTGATGACTTTAACTTGAAGAAAGTTACTCATCAACCTGAAAGAACAGTGCAGAACTCAACAAAATATCTCTCCCAGTAAACACTCAGTCCCTCCTCCTCCATTAAGAGTATGGATTTTCTTTCAATCAGTTAATGTTGAATTACACTTTGATATGAATGAAAGTTCCTATAGCAGAGCTTTTATCTGTAAGTGGAATGAAAATATTCTTCTGGGAAACAAGACAGGCACTGGGCATTTTTGTTAGGAAATTAGAGGACAAGGAAAAGGGCTGATTGGAAAAAAGATGTCTTGGACTTTTTCTGTAATTTTTCCCTGACTATGCAAGTTTTCATTATGTAAAACTTGAAAAATACAAACAAGTATAGAGAAATTAATTACCCATAAGCTAACAATCAAATATAACCACTGTTAACACTTTGACCTATTTCTACAACCTGTTCCCTACACATTTCTGTTTTAGGTAGGATCCTTCTGTATATAGCTTCAGTATATAGCTTTCAGTCATTGTTACTATAACCATTTTCTCATGTAATTCAATTTTTTCTTCAAAAACATTCACAATTACATATCTAAAGTAACGCTGCTCAGTCACTAGGTCATGTCTTTTGGGACCCCACAGACTGTAGCATACCAGACTACTCTGTCATCCACCATCTCCCAGAGTTTGTTCAAACTCATGTCCATTGAGTTAGTGACACAGTCTAAACATTTCATCCTCTGCCACACCCTTTTCCTTTTGCCTTTAACCTTTCTCAGCATCAGGGTCTTTTCCAATGAGTCAGCTCTTCACATCAGGTGGCCAAAGTATTGGAGCTTCAGCTTTAGCATCAATCCTTGCAATGAATATTCAGAGTTGTTTCCCTTTAGGATTGACTGGTTTGATCTTCTTGCAGTCCAAAGGACTCTCAAGAGTCTTCTCCAGCACCACAATTTGAAAGCATTCAATTCTTTGGCACTCAACTCTTTTTTACGGTCCAACTCTCATATCCATACATGACTACTGGAAAAACCATAGCTTTGACTATGTGAGAGCTGCCTCTTAAGAAACCTGTATGAAGGTCAGGAAGCAACAGTTAGAACTGGACATGGAACAACAGATGGGTTCCAAATAGGAAAAGGAGTATGTCAAGGCTGTATACTGTCACTCTGCTTATTTAACTTACATGCAGAGTACATCATGAGAAACGCTGGGCTGGAAGAAGCACAAGCTGATATGAAGATTGCCAGGAGAAATATCAGTAACCTCAGATATGCAGATGATTATGGCAGAAAGCGAAGAACTAAAGAGCCTCTTGATGAAAGTGAAAGAGGAGAGTGAAAAAGTTGGCTTACAGCTCAACATTCAGAAAACTAAGATCATGGCATCCAGTCCCATCACTTCATGGCAAATAGATGGGGAAACAGTGGAAACAGTGGCAGACTTTATTTTTGGGGGCTCCAAAATCATTGCAGATGGTGATTGCAGCCATGAAATTAAAAGATGCTTACTCCTTGGAAGGAAAGTTATGACCAACCTAGACAGCATAGTAAAAAGCAGAGACGTTACTTTGTCAACAAAGGTCCGTCTACTCAAGGCTATGGTTTTTCAAGTAGTCATGTATGGATATGAGAGTTGGACTATAAAGAAAGCTGAGCGCCAAAGAATTGATGCTTTTGAACTGTGATGTTGGAGAAGACTCTCAAAAGTCCCTTGGACTGCAAGGAGATCCAACCAGCCCATCCTAAAGGAGATCAGTCCTGGGTGTTCATTGGAAGGACTGATGATGAAGCTGAAGCTCCAGTACTTTGGCCACCTGATGTCAAGAGCTAACTCATTTGAAAAGATCCTGATGCTGGGAAAGATTGAGGGCAGGAGGAGAAGGGGATGACGGAGGATGAGATGGTTGGATGGCATCACTGACTCAATGGACATGAGTTTGGGTAAACTCTGGGAGTTGGTGATGGACAGAGAGGCCTGGTGTGCTGCGGTTCATGGGGTCTCAAAGAGTCAGACATGACTGAGTGACTGAACTGAACTGAACTGACTGTGTGAACCTTTGTCAGAAAAGTAATGTCTCTGTTTTCTAATATGCTGTCTAGGCTTGTCATAGCTTTCCTTCCAAGGAGCAAGCATCTTTTACTTACATGGCTGCAGTTACCATCTGCAGTGATTTTGGAGCCCAAGAAAAAAAATCGGTCACTGCTTTTACTTTTTCCCCTTCTGTTTGCCATGAAGTGATGGGACCAAATGCCATGATTTTAGCTGTTTGAATTTTGAGTTTCAAGCCAGCTTTTTCATTCTCTTCTTTCACACTCATCAAGAGGCTCTTTATTTCCTTTTCACTTTCTGCCATTAGAGTGGTATCATCTGCATAGCTGAGGCTGTTGATAATTCTCCTGGCAATCTTGATTCTAGTCTGTGATTCATCCAGCCCAGCATTTTGCATGATGTACTCTGGTTAGAAGTTAAATAAGAAGGGTGACAATATATAGCCTTGCCTTACTCATTTCCCAATTTTGAACCAGTCAGCTATTCCATGTCCAGTTCTAAATCTAACCGTTACTTCTTGACTTGCATATAGGAGACAGGTAAGTTGGTCTGGTATTTCCAACTCTTAAGAATTCTCCACAACTTGTTGTGATCCATGCAGTCAAAGACTTTAGCATAGTCAGTGAAGCAGAAGTAGATGTTTTTCTGGAGTTCCCTTGCTTTGTCTATGATCCAACGAATGTTGGCAACTTGATCTCAAGTTCCTCTACTTCTTTGAAACCCAGCTTGTACATCTGGAAGTTCTCGGTTCATGTACTGCTGAAGCCTAGCTTGAAGGATTTTGAGCATAATCTTGCTAGCGTGTGAAATGAACGCAATTGTATGATAGTTTGAATATTCTTTGGCGTTGCCTTCCATATGCTTTTGATTATAGTGTTTTCATTGTTATTTGTATCTAGGTATTTTTTTATTTCCTCTTTCAATCCTTTGATGATCCAGTTTGTTTAGTAACATACTGTTCAGTCTCCACCTGTTTGTGTATTTTTTATAGGTTTTGTCCTGTGATTTATTTCTAATCTCATAGCATTGTGGTTGAAGTGAAGTGAAGTCGCTCAGTCGTGTCCGACTCTCTGCGACCCCGTGGACTATAGCCCACCAGGCTCCTCTGTCTATGGGATTCTCCAGGCAAGAATACTGGAGTGGGTTGCCATTTCCTTCTGTAGGGGATCTTCCCGACCCAAGGATTGAACCCAGGTCTCCGCATTGCAGGCAGACGTTTTAACCTCTGAGCCACCAGGGAAACCCAAAAAGATGCTTAATATGAAACTCCCCTTCTTATCCCAAATTATTTTTCTCTCTTTTTTTCCTTGCAACTTATTATCTGAAGAAGTAGTTTATTCTAATGTTTTCTTTCTTTTTTTTTACAATATTGTATTGGTTTTGCCATACTAATGTTTTTCTCACATTCTGAAATTTGCTAATTGTATCATCATCACTTTTTTTTACATCATACATTTATCTCATTTGTCCTGTAAATTGCTAGGTAGATTTAAAGGTTTGATCAGATTCAGGTTAATTTTTTGGCAGAGACACTTCATATGCGGAGTTTGAGTGTTTCTAACAAGCAGCACATAATGTCCAGTTCTCTCTTTCTATGAGACACCAACAACTATGTATTGCCTAGTTAAAGTGTTCAGTCATGTCCGACTCTTGGTGACTGCATGGACTATACAGAATATAGTCCTATATATTTTGTATAGTATTCTGTACAGGCCAGAATACTGGAGTGGGTAGCCTTTCCCTTCTCAGGGTTATCTTCCCAACCCAGTGATCGAATCCAGGTCTCCCGCACTGCAGGTGTTCTTTACCAGCTGAGCCATAAGGGAAACCCCCATTTATTGCCTAGATCTGTTAAATTCACTGGAAGTGGCAAGATGGTGATATTTTATCATTAGTTTTTTAATTCATTCATTGGAATACTTCTATAAAGACAAAATTTCCTTCACTGACTATTTGGATACCCAGGAAAGGCAAAATAAATGCTTCATTCTTTTCCTTCACTTACTAGTTTTGATTCTCTGGCATTGATTCCGTATCATCCTCACAGAAGCAATCAATATTTATTTTTAAATATAATTATGAACTCACAGATTTATATTTAAATATATTTGAATGTTTCTGTTCATTTCAGTTATTATCCTTATTGATGTTCAAAATGTCCAATGTTTAGCAGGTATGGTCTTGTTAAAGAGTCCTTTTGGCATGACTCTACTAGAGTCTTTGCTTGCTTGCTTTCCTCCTTTCTTCTAGGACAAAAGGCTTCAGGCTCACTCTATATATTTCCATTCCAAACATAGAATCAGTCATTTCTGTATGTAATTCCAATTCCTTTTACTGGAAAATGGTATTTAGAAACCAGAACCTGAAGTAGGCTAGTCTTTAAAAAAATAAAGATGTAAAATAAAGATGTAACAACTGTATGGAAGATACATTGTATCTACTTAAAACTTAATTTCTCCACATATTCATCAAAAAATCACATACATAAAGAGGAGAATTAGTAAAACAAACTTAGAGCAACCACTGCATAGAGATTACTAACAACTTCAATTTACATAAAAGAAAAATAAATATTGAAACCCAGCAGGACCAAATCCAGACTCTACATCAGAGCAAAGTGGGGTAGAGATTGTGTGGGAAAGAACAGGTCTTCATAGGGGTGAAGCAGTGTTTGGATATAGGTGGATTTCTCTGTAATAGAATTCTACCTGAGAGAAGGAATACTGAGAACAGGTTTGATAACTGGTAGATTATAACAGCTGTAATCTCAATGGGCAGGAGTTTGAGCCAGCTTCAGGAGATGGTGAAGGACAGGGAAGCCTGGCGTGCTGCAGCCCATGGGGTGGCAAAGAGTTGGACACAACTGAGTGACTGAACAACAGCAACAAAACTGCATCACTGGTTTAAGAATTTCCTTGCAATGTTAGGAAGGCACCATTCAGAAGAAGAGGTAGGTACCTTTGAATGAGGAGGAATTTCTCAGATGTTTGATAGTAAAAGAAAAAAGAAAGCAAACAATGGAAATTATGTCTTACAGAAACAAAAGAGAACCACAAAATCAGGAAACACACTGACCCCACCCCAAAAAGTTTTCATCTATTCACTCAAAAAATGAACTTCCCTTTAACAACAGAAGAGGATGCTTTTGAATTAAGCAACCTAGATAGAACTAATGACATTTTTTTCACAGAATTAGAACAAATAATTCTAAAATTTGTATGAAATCACAAAAGACTATGAATCACCAAAACAATCTTGAGAAAGAAGAACAAAACTACAGGTATCATGTGCTCTGATTTTAAACTACACTACAAAGCTGCATTAATCAAAACAGTGTAGTATTGGCACAAAAACAGACAGATGAATCAATGGAACAGAATAGAGAGCCCAGAAATAAACTCAATAATTGGTATTGGGAAAATTAGACAGCTACATGCAAAAGAATGAAACTGTACTATACTCTCACACACATTTAAAAAGCTCTCAAATGGATTAAAGACTTAAATGTAAAACCTGAAACAATCAATCTCCTAGAAGACAATATAGGCAGTACTCTCTCTCGATGTTGGTCTTGGCAATAATTTTTTGATCTGTCTCCTCATGCAAGGGAAACAAAACCAAAAATAAACAAATGAGACTACATCAAAATAAGTAGTTTTTGGACAGCAAAGGAAACTATCAACAAAAGGAAAAGTCTGCCTACTGAATTGGAGAAGATAATTCCAAACAATATATCTGATGAGTTAATGTCCAAAGTATACAAAGAACTTAAACAACTTAACATCAAAAGCAAAATAAAAAATCTGGGCAGAAGACCTGACTAGACATTTTTTAAAAAGACATACCAATGGCCAATGAAATATTAAAAGATGCTCAACAGTCATAAGAGAAATAAAAAGCAAAACACAATAAGAAATTGCCTTATGTCTACCAGAATGCTGCTGCTGCTGCTGCTAAGTCACTTCAGTCATGTCCGACTCTGTGCGACCCCATAGACGGCCTCCCACCAGGCTCCCCCATCCCTGGAATTCTCCAGGCAAGAACACTGGAGGACAGAAACAGTAAGGACCTAACAGAAGCAGAAGAGATTAAGAAGAGGTGGCAATAATTGGTACAAAAAATGGTACCAATGGATAATCACAATGGTGTGGTCACTCACCTAGAGCCAGGCATCCTGGAGTGTGAAGTCATGTGGGCTTTAGAAACGTTACTATAAACAAAGCTAGTGGAGGTGATGGAATTCCAGCTGAGCTATTTAAAATCCTCAAAGATGATGCTGTTAAAGTGTTGCAGTCAATATGTCAGCAAATTTGGAAAACTCAGCAGTGGCCACAGGTCTTGGAAAGGTCAGTTTTCATTCCAATCCCAAAGAAGGTCAATGCCAAAGGATGTTCTGTACAACTGTGCTCATTTCACTTGCTAGTAAGTTTATGCTTAAAATCATTCAAGCTAGCCTTCAGCAGTATGTGAACTGAGAACTTCCAGATGAATAAGCTGGGTTTTGAAGAGGCAGAGGAACCAGAGATCAAATTGCCAATGTCCACTGGATCATAGAGAGGGTGGGATGATTTGGGAGAATGGCATTGAAACATGTATAATATTGTATATGAAACAAATCGCCAGTCCAAGTTCGATGCATGATACTAGTTGCTTGGGGCTGGTGCACTGGGATGACCCAGAGGGATGAAACAGGGAGGGAGGAGGGAGGGAGGTTCGGGATGGGGAACACATGTACACCCGTGGCAGATTCATGTTGATGTATGGCAAAACCAATACAATATTGTAAAGTAATTAGCCTCCAATTAAAATAAATAAATTTATATTAAAAGAAAAGAAAAAGAATTCCAGAAAAACATCTACTTCTTCTTCACTGATTATACTAAATCCTTGACTATGTGGATCACAATAAACTGTAGAAAATTCTTAAAGAGATGGGAATACCAGATCACCTTACCTGCTTTCTGAGAAACCTGTATGCTGGTCAAGAAGCAATAGTTAGAACCGTAGATGGAACAATTGACTGGCTCAAAATTGGGAAATGAGTAAGGCAAGGCTAATTATTGTCACCCTGCTTATTTAACTTCTATACAGAAGTTAACTTCTATACAGAGTACATCATGCAAAATGCTGAGCTCGATGAATCACAGGCTAGAATCAAGATTACGAAATATCAATAACCTCAGATAAGCAGATGATACCATTCTAATGGCAGAAAGTGAAGAGGAACTAAAGAGTTTCTTGATGAGGGTGAAAGAGGATAATGAAAAAGCTGGTTTGAAATTCAAAATTCAAACAACTAAAATCATGGCATTTGGTCCCATCACTTCATGGCAAATAGAAGGGGAAAATGGGGAAGCAGTGACCGATTTTCTTTTCTTGGGCTCCAAAATCACTGCAGATGGTGACTGCAGCCATGTAAGTAAAAGATGCTTGCTTCTTGGAAGGAAAGCTATAACAAACCTAGACAGCATGTTAAAAAGCAGACATCACTTTGCTGACAAAGGTTTGTATAGTTAAAGCTATGGTTTTTCCAGTAGTCAAGTATAGATTTGAGAGTTGGAACATAAAGAAGGCTGAGAGCCAAAGAACTGATGCTTTTGAATTGTGGTGCTGGAGAAGATTCTTGAGAGTTCCTCAGACTGTAAGGAGATCAAACCAATCCATCCTAAAGGAAATCAACTCTGAATATTCATTGGATGGACTGATGCTAAAGTTGAAGCTCCAATATTTTGGTTACCTGTTCCAAAGAGTCAACTCTTTGGTAAAAATTATGGGGCTGGGAAAGATTGAAGGCAAAAGGAGAATGGGGTGGCAGAGGATGAGATGGCTAGATGGCATCACTGACTCAATGCACATGAATCTGAGCAAACTCTGGGAGATAGGCAGGACAGGGAAGCATGGTGTGCTGCAGTCCATGGAAACAGCAAAGATTCAGACATGACTTAGTGATTGAACAACAAAAACAATGACAACAACAATCCAATAATTTCATTTCTGGATATTTATTTGAATAAAATTTAGACAACTAATTAAAAAGATATTTTTACTATGTTCATTGAAGCCCAATTTACAATAGCTAAGATATGGAAGCAACCTAAGTGTCCATCAACTGATGACTGAATAAAGAAGATGTGTTATATATACACAATGGAATATAACTCAGGCATAAAAAGAGTGAAACCTTTCTATGTGCAACAACACAAATGGACCTAGAGGACATTATGATAAGTGACGTAAGTCAGACAGAGAAAGATGAGGACTGTGTATCGCTTATATGTGAAATATCAAAAACAAAACAAATGAACAAACATAACAAAGCAAAATAGAGTCATAGATAAAAAGAACAAATTGGTGGTTGCTTGAGGGAGAAGAGTGGTGGAATAAGTAAATTAAGTAAGAGAGATTAAGAGGTACAAACTTTCAGTTACAAAAAATTGAGTCACAGGGATAAAAGGCACAGTACAGGAAATATAGTCAATTATACTGTAATATCTTTGTGTGGTGACAGATGGTAACTGGACATATCATGATGGATCATTTGTAACATATAGAAATATTGAATTACTGTGTTGTGTACCTGGAACTAACACAATATTGTGAGTCAATTATACTTCAATTAAAAAATATGTGTACACTGAAACAGGGCATTAAAATGCTAATGATGGCCATCTCTGGGGGGGGTGAGTTATGGATGATTGTTGATGTTTACTTTATGTTGATTTCTTTTATAATTTTCTAGTTGTCCACAGTGAACATGTATGGCTTGTAAAATCAGAAAGAAAGCCAATAAATGTCACTATGAAAACATTTTTAAAATAAAATTTTTTAAAAAGAAAGAATTGAGAAATTAAATTTCATTAAAAGTAAAGTTTCCTGCTGTGTAAAATGCACTGTCAAGAGAATAAAAAAACATAGATGGGAGAAAATATTTGCAAAAGGCATAAGTGATAAAGGACTGTTATCTAAAACATACAAGGAACTCTTAAAATTCTATTTAAAAAAAATCCAGTTAAAAAGTGGGCCAAAGATCTTAACAGAAACCTCATGAAAGAAGATAGACAGATGGCAGATAAGTATATGAAAACATGCTCCATATCATATGTCATCAGGGAAATGCAACTCAAAACAATACCATTACACATGATACTATTACGCATCTATAAGAATGGCCAAAATTTGGAGCACTGACGACACCAGTGCTGGAGAATATGTGGAGCGAAAGCTGCTCTCACTCATTGCTGGTTGGAATGCAAAATGTTACAGATACTGGGAAAACAGTTTGGTGAGTTTTTAAAAATAAAACTAAATATACTTTTTTACCACATAATCCAGCAATTGCACTCCTTGTTATTTAGCCTAAAACATTGAAAACTTAAATTCACATAAACACTTGTAAACAGATGTTTATACTAGCAGTTTTATTCATAATTGCCAAAACTTGGAAGCAACCAAGATGTCTTTCAGTTGGTGAATGAATAAACAAACCGAGGTACCTCTAGACAATAGAATGTTATTCAACACTAAAAAGAAATGAGCTTTTCACAAGGAGGAAACTTAAATGCATATTGCTTGGTAAAAAAAGTTAACCTGAAAAGGCTAGTTATTCTACAATTCCAACTATTAATACATGGCATTCTGAAAAAGGAAAAACTACAGAGACAATAAAAATATCAGTAGTTGACAGGAGTTTGTAGTCGGGGAGGAAGTGGTGAACAGGCAGAGCACAGAGGATTTTGGCAATAGTGAAAATACTCTCTATGTTGTAATAATCATTAATACATGTCATTTTTCATTTATCCAAACCTATAGAATGCACAATACCAAGAATGAACCCTAAGGTAAACTATGGACTTTGGATGATTATACGTCAATGTAGGAAATTCATCAGTTGTAACACATGTATGACCTTGGTGGAGGATTTTGATAACAGGGGATGCTATGCATGTGTCAGGACAGGAAGTATATGGGAAACTTCTATACTTTCCTCTGAATTTTTCTGTAAACCTAAAACTGCTCTAAATTTTTTTCTAAAAATTTGAAAAAAATAAAATTAAGAATTACATTGTCCAAAAAAAAAAAAAAAAAGAGAGAGAGAGAGAAATAGAGACATAGATACTCAAATCTTGCCCTCTACCCACAGTCTTGTCCAAAAAACATATGACATTTCAAAATAAACACAAAATAGCAGGAAACATCCATGCAAAGCTATTGGAAGATAGAAGTATAAATGGAAATATTTCAACAAATAAGAATATTCTCCCTGGGATTTCCCTGGTGGTCCAGTGGTTTAGACTTCATTAAGACTTCTAATGCAGGAGAAGCAAGTTTGATCCCTGATCAGGGAACCAAGATCCCTCATGCCTCACAGCCAAAAAGGAAAAATAAAAAAAAAAAAGAGAGAGAGAGACTATTCTCCCTGCCCAATACAGAAAATTAACTGGAAAAAAAAAAAACTGTAACATAACACTCTAACCTGAATTAAAATGTTAAAACAAGGATCTGTACATGAAAACAAAAATTACCTTAAATAATAAGTTCAAAATAAATCAAACTAGAAACGGAGAAAAAATAAGGTGTGAAATGAGAGTTAACCAAATGCAAGAAATGGAAGAAAAAGACAAAATAATCTCAGAAATTAAAGATTAAATTTCAAGAGGCCCAAGGGAAAATAATTTTGACCGGAATATAGTAAGGGTCATAGAGAATAGAAATGAAAACTATCAGGAGCACAAAATGAAATAATGGTAAAAGTATTGGAGGAAAAGTAATAAATATAGGCAATGGGCAAAGGAAATCTAACATCTTCTCAGAGCAAAAGAAAGACATTAAATATATAGACTGAAAAAAAAATCACAGAATGCCAACACAAAAAAAATGAAAACAGGCTTATATCTGGACGTAGCTCATGAAATTTCCAGACAGAGAAACTCCCACTAAAGAGACAAGAATCAGATTAGCATAAGTCTTATGAGCAATACTGGATAATGGAAGAAAATGAAGCTATGCCTTCAAAGTTGTGCAGCACTTGTGAAATAATGAATGGATAAAGGAGGCATGGTATAAAATAAAAAAAATTTTTAAAAAGGAGGCATGGTATATACATATATACACCCGCACACATACACAATGCA
The DNA here is from genome assembly GCF_027580195.1 of Bos mutus. NCBI lineage: Eukaryota > Metazoa > Chordata > Mammalia > Artiodactyla > Bovidae > Bos > Bos mutus. The sequence continues at coordinate 55,622,537 of NC_091637.1, forward strand.
ATATTATTCAGCTATGAGAAATAAGGATATCCTGCCATTTGCAACAACATGGATGGACCTTGAGGACATTATGCTAAGTAAAATCAGTGAGACAGAAAAAGACAAATACTGTATGATATCACATATATGTGGAATCTAAAAAGCCAAAAACTCATAAAAACAGTAAA